>NC_064617.1:85709771-88209771 GCF_023898315.1 Schistocerca nitens
TTTCTTCATTTAGAAATGTATCTTTCTTACCTTCTCTTGTTCTATAAATGTCTGCAAAGTGCTTCCTCATTGTGTCACACTATTCAGGAGTGGTCCATAAATCCTAATACGCCTTACCTGGCAAACTAATAAACACATAAATCATCACTCTTCAAACTACCTCATAAATCAGAACAAGTATCAGTTCGAAGGTTTCCTAATTATACTATTGCCCATCAAATATACCTTCTCAATTCAGAGCCACTTATACACTATATTTTACTGAAGATAATGGCAACAGTTTCTGTTATTTGATGTTATTTCTCCCTAAAAAACGTACATAGTTATTTCTTGTATTTTCCTTCAAATAAGTCACGAAAATTTCATTGTTTCAATGGAAAATTGCAAGATGTCAACAGCTGGTATAATCCTCTCGTCAGAAATGTCCCTTTGTAAAGTTCTCATTCTCTCAAACAATACAAGTCATTCATTATTGGTCTTTCATACAGGATAGATTGATAGTAAAAGATTAATAGATAAACAGGTTAGTCAAAGATTATGAAACAGTACTGAAAATTAAAATCGGAAGAATATACTGTAACGGCTGGGGCACCTATGCTTGTCAAACATATTTTTACTAAAGATCAGTAAACTCCCTAGGGCCTTATTCCTTGAAAAATTTAATGTGTCATAAGTGACGAAGACCTCGCGATTTATGTGTTCGTATTGTCTGAAGTTCCACAGCGTTTGTGTGTGCAATGCGTCGTATGCGGAAGGGTCCTTCATACACCAAGAAAAACTTCCGACTCAAATATTTTCCCTTATGAGATAGTCGATGTGATCTAAGCAATACTTTTTGACCTACCTGTTAATTCTTGACGTTGAATCGTGGATTATGCAGCTTCTTTCTTCTGTCTGCAGCTTTCTTGATGTTCTGTAATGCTAATCTGATCGGCAGCTTTGTCAAGCAGATACGAATTAATTCCGACTGACTGTGCGGATTCGTTAAATATCTGTTCACGCGCATCATGTTTTCAAAATATTGCACTGGAGTTGAAAATTTGGACTGCTCATGACTTTGCATCACAATGATGTAATGTTTTACACGATTTTGTGTAGTCTCTGACCAGTAAGCAGATAAGAATGCGTGATAAAAATCACCGTATGTGTGACATTCACGTACTATTGAGCGCATTCTTGTTTCAGGCTCTCTGCAAATGAATTCCAGTTTATGGCCAATTGGCCATGTTGGTGGTAAAGAATAGTCAAATTGTTGTAAGCACTCTCGAGGGAGGATTTCCGAAAAATTTTAAATTTCCTAGCTGTGAGAAAATGCTTATAGTCAAATTCGTCATTTTTCTTAGCGGATGAGTTCTTTTTACAGCATGACTCACGTTTCCTTCATTACGTCCCGCAAACGTGTCACATTCACGAGAAAAGTGGTCAGCATTTCCATAATTAACGCGCTCATTGTCGTTACCAATTTGGTAATTATCGGATCTACCTGTGTCATTGCTGCGATCGATCTTTTCTTCGATGCTGGCAAGCTGTTCCTGTGTATTTTTTACGTCACGTTTGTTTTGCTGATTAATTGTCATCTGCCCTTGTTTAAAACGTTGCAGAGACAAATTCTTCGGTATCCGCGATGGGTACTGGGTGAGCATCATCTGACCTCGTATCTAACCCGCTACTGAGTTCCGTCACTTTCATGGATAATTCATCTACCTGTTTAGCTACTGTCGTTAACTGAGTTTCTATCTTTGAAACTTCATTGATGGTCTGTGACTCCAATGACTCGACATCTTTTGCTAATTCCACTACTTGCAGTTCCTGTTGTGACGTCTGTCGTTTCACTTCAACAATATCAACATTTTGTACATGATCAAATCGGGATACAAGATTATTAATATCTGAATTGAATTCTTCACGTACCTGACTTTTCAACTGACTGGTCATTTCTTCAAATTTACGATTTAAATTGTCATTCACTTCACCCCAAAACAATGTGAGATTATCGTTAATTTCGTTCTGAAGCGATTTGAAATTCTTTGCATTATTGTTGTTAAATTCAGTAAGTTTACTCAGTAATAATTGTAAAACATCAGTACTGGGGGCAGGGAGTACAACGTTACTCTTCTCTGGTAAAGCAGAAGCAGTACCTGCATTTCCACTAACAGAAGGAAAGGCACAATTACTCCGCTTTATCAGAGTGGCAACGAGACAGCAAACACTTTTGTAACTACTTTCCACTCAGTCTGTTATTGACAGGTAAGATTACTGTGCAGATGTTTGTATTTCTCTGTGTTTAAAGAAAAATGAAAAACTCGATGGAAAGATGTATTGGTGGATACTGATGAAAATCTATTTGGAAAAAATTAAAAAATAATTAAAAAATAGCAACAGCAGTGTGTGTTGGATGTTATTTTGACGAATGTCTACAGACTATGTACTTGATGTGAAAAGGATGAAAGCTCACCTGCCGTGTTGTGGAGGTAGCATTATTTAGAAAGGATTTTTTGCAAATATGTTCTGAGAAAAGAAAATTAGATTATATTTGTTGAAGAATGTCAAAAGCTAATTTTTAAGGTAATCAGTTTTTTATATTTTTGTAGCTCCTTATTGTTAGAACACTGCATGTGGTTCAGTTTACTGAAGAAAACTTATAATGCAACGTATAATTTTGTGTTATATTGAAACAAGTGTCAAGTAAAGTAATTGTAAACAGGAAAGTTCTTAATAAATATTTTGCTAACTTGAGAACTTCATTGCTTAATGAAGCATGGTTAAATCCTCTCTTTCTCGCAGTTAAGATTAGTTCCCCATTTTCATTTATTTTCAAGAGTGTGTACTGAGATACATTTTTTTAAAAACTGCATTGCACAACACAAACACGGCAATTGAAATCTGATTTATGACGGGCTCGTCATTCTCCTAATAAAGACTGGTTGAAGATCTCAAGATCACTGTAAGATGCAGTGTTTGTCAGAGACATTCGTCAAAATAACATCATATCAATTGAGAGGCATAATACTAGCAAAAGATTGCAGTAAAGTTCTATCTTACGAATTATCATGGAGTTCTATCAGAAAGTCATACGCGTTAGTTTCTTACGTTCGCATTAATTTTTACGTTCATTTGCTGTGTAATTACTACAACAGTTCTGATACAGTGATTGTTTGCAAGACTAAAGGTAAAGATTAACCACTTCAGGGCAAATATTGTAATCTGAGTCATTTTATTTTACAGTCAGGTGGCACATAGAATTCTCGTTAAAAACGGATTTCTCTCTCGCAGACAAATTGTTTGATATAGCGGCTAGTCTAGATTTCGCATAGTGTAGCGTGAGCTTCAGGTATTTCTGTTCAGAATTAAATAGTTCTGTTGCCCTGCACAAAAATTTACGTATATTCAAATTGACACTCACGAACAAAGTTCTGTTTGCAACCATACACACATTAAAATTTCAATTATAAGCTTTGAGTCAGCAATTACTTTCAAGATTTGTGACGCAACATTAGAAGTAATCATACGTTGTACGTCATTAAAGCACAGAATTGCCACCTGTCCCTATTTTGCCGCAGCAGCCCCAATTTTCAAGGCTTTGTCCCGCGTCCCATCGGCATATCCGTTTTGTCCCGCTTTTTGGTAAGGACTCAGCTAATTCATTTGACTTACGTTGACGCACGACACTCGCATTTTGTTCAAGTTAGCCACTGCGCGCTCGCCACACGCATTGCGCTCGTGGCTCGTATCCCACTCATTGCCCTCACCCCTGCGCAGGCTTTTCATAGACAATCGCGTGGCCAATTTGGACGAGAGAGTATATAGACGTGCGCGTCTTCTGAAAATTTACAACTGTTATATTCACAATGTTTGATTTGCTAATTGTTTGTGGTGAGTACCTCAAAACTACACGTAATTTATCATTTCATACACTACTGGCCATTAAAATGCTACACCACGAACATGACGTGCTACATATGCGAAATTTAACCGACAGGAAGAAGATGCTGCGATATGCAGATGATTGGTTTTCAGAGCATTTACACAAGGTTGGCGCCGGTGGTGACACCTACAACGTGCTGACATGAGGAAAGTTTCCAACCGATTTCTCATACACAAACAGCAGTTGACCGGCGTTGCCTGGTGAAACGTTGTTGTGATGCCTCGTGTAAGGAGGAGAAATGCATACCATCACGTTTCCGACATTGATAAAGGTCGTGTTGTAGCCTATCGTGATTGCGGTTTATCGTATCGCGACATTGCTGCTCGCGTTGGTCGAGATCCAGTGACTGTTAGCAGAATATGGAATCGATGCGTTCAGGAGGGTAATACGGAACGCCGTGCTGGATCCCAACGGCCTCGTATCGCTAGCAGTCGAGATGACAGGCATCTTATCCGCATGGCTGTAACGGATAGTGCAGCCACGTCTCGATCTCTGAGTCAACAGATAGGGACGTGTGAAGACAACAACCATCTGCACGAACAGTTCGACGACGTTTGCAGCAGCATGGCCTATCAGCTCGGAGACCATGGCTGTGGTTACCCCTGACGCTGAATCACAGACAGGAGCGCCTGCGATGGTGTACTCAATGACGAACCTGGGTGCACGAGTGGCAGAAAGTCATTTTTCCGTATGGATCCAGGTTCTGTTTGCAGCATCATGACGGTCGCATCCATGTTTGGCGACATCGCGGTGAACGCACATTGCAAGCGTGTATTCGTCATCGCCATACTGGCGTATCACCCGGCGTGATGGTATGGGGTGCTATTGGTTACACGCCTCGGTCACCTCTTGTTCGCATTGACGGCACTTTGAACAGTGGACGTTACATTTCAGATGTATTACGACCCGTGGCTCTACCCTTCATTCGATCCCTGCGAAACCCTACATTTCAGCAGGTCCTGTACGAGCCTTTCTGGATACAGAAAATGTTCGACTGCTGCCCTGGCCAGCACATTCTCCAGTTCTCTCACTAACTGAAAACGTCGGATCAATGGTGGCCGAGCATCTGGCTCGTCACAATACGCCAGTCACTACTCTTGATGAACTGTGGTATCGTGTTGAAGCTGAATGGGCAGCTGTACCTGTACACGCCATCCAAGTTCTGTTTGACTCAATGCCCAGGCGTATGAAGGCCGTTATTACGGCCAGAGGTGGTTGCTCTGGGTACTGTTTTCTCAGGATCTATGCACCCAAATTGCGTGAAAATGTAATCATATGTCAGTTGTAGTGTAATATATTTGTCCAATGAATACCCGTTTATCATCTGCATTTCTTCTTGGTGTAGCAATTTTAATGGTCAGTAGTGTAAATAACAATAACCATTTTATACTACTGTGTGTGTTGTCTGACTGCTCGCTGGCTTTCGGAGCATTCTCAAGCAATCAGGTTAACCCTTTCCCCTCCAACTATGAATGGGATTTGACATTGCAAATTGTGTTTCCCGCGCCGATGTCGAGCCACATTCGACACGATTATTCGTAGCTCTAACATGCTGCTTTCTCGATTCTGACTGTACTAGGCATCAATGCTACATAGTGCTGCCGTGGAAAGTAAGTAGTTCTTTTTTGTGTGCTTCATTTCAATGTATTAAGAATTATTTCAGTCCTATACAATGTGCAGTACGGAACTGGGTGAACCGTACGCTAGCCTTATGCCACACACATAAATCAATAACTCGAGAAGGAACATAGATATCGCTTTACGGTAAACTCTAAATAAAACTTTGATATGTTGGCTACATTTCGGATTTGAACTAATATGATTACTCTGACTGAAATAACTGAAACACATCATTATGTTAAACATAATATTTCATACTCTTCCACAGATTGTGGCATGAAATTGCTTTCGCATATATTACCCGATTCCTGTGGTAGAACAAGGTTTGAAAGTAATGTCGAGGGTGTACTAGGTCCCAAAGCTGAAGAAATTTCAGTGTTAGCTCTTAAAACTTGTGGACGTGACGGATATTTACTTCCGTATCGCTACAGATGCATCTAATAAAGGAAATAGTAAAATGTATCCTGTTTGTTTTCAATATTTTCACACGAAGACGGACGTCAAACAAGATTACTGGATTTTTTTTTTTGAGTGTCCATTCGAACCGGCTGATGCTATAAGTGATGCTATTGTAGCCACGATTTCAAAGTTTGATTTTGATATCGCAAGTGTCTCGGCATTCAGTGCAGATAGTAAGAACGTCAATTTCAAAAAAAAAAAAAAAAAAAAAAATAGATCTGCGTTAACCCTGCTGAAGGATAAAAATCCAAATATATTTAAAGCTGGATGCATCACTCATGTTTTGAATAATACATTCATCACGCTATGAACCAATTGGAACTTGATGTGGAATCTGTGATTTTCAAAATGATGTACACTCACTTCTCATTTTCCACCTTAAGAAGGGAAATTTGAAAGACTTTGTAGCCTTAGAGCAATTGGAATGGCCGGAGCTACATAAACATGTGACTACAAGGTGGCTTTCTTTGGGTACAGCTAGACAAAAGATTATGAAAGTTTACCTAGCAATAATTTCCTATTTCATACAGATTGGCAATGAATGGCCCAAAGCCATTAGGACATTGTTATCCATTACAACAGACGGTGAAAGCGACGTGGAGTCGCACATGTTTAGTAAGACGTCTTTATATTTACATTTTTGTGCCAATGTATATCCAATGTTTGAAACAGATAGCTTGGCATTGGAGAACACGTCGACCGCTTCAACCCACTTTTATAGAATTTTAGTAAATGTGGCAGATGTTCTGCAGACGAGATTTGATGAAAATTGCTTGGGGTCCTATTTACATATTGAACGAAACCACGCTGATGAGAAATCTTATAAGGCATCTGTTATGGATTTTAAATTATTTTAACAAAATGCACTTGCTTATCACTTGCTTATCTCCAAAGCCACATTGATTTTAATGAATCAAATGCACTAAAAAAACTGAAACCATTGTCACTCTCTGGTGAGTTGACGTTTACAGAACTTTTTACAGACCTTGGTGATGCTGCTTCTTTCTTAGGATTAGATTCAAATGAAGGATTTTAAACTTATGAACTATTTGAACACTACAGTGTTTTAAAGATAATATTGACTTACATGGATCAAAATCAAAGTATAGTTAAAAAATGGGTACAAATATTTAAAACCACAAAACTCACAAGTTAAATATATTATTTGGTACTGCATCTCGCGCTTTGAGCATACTGTCCTCAAATGTATATGTGGGACAGGTTTTTTCTTTGATGTCCATGAAAGGGACAAGTATCCGTAACGGTTGCTCTGTGTACTTAATAAAATCAGAGTTGCAAATTTTTCTTAATATGATCAAAACATGTTCGAAATTTGTTAGTATCTAGAAAAATGACGCTATATTGTTGAAAGAGATTCGTGGTAACAAAAAATATTCATGGAAAAATAATATATAAATATATTTATGAGACAATTGTAGTAATAAAATAACACATAGGTGTAAACACGATTTTATTTATTTTCCTACACTTGATGGTCCATAGCCCCCCACATCTCCCCGAAGCCCAACCATCGAGCAACTGTCTCGATTTTTGCATCCCGAAAAAAAGTTTGTTTTTCATATCTATTATCAGGCAACAATGTAGACAGATTTTCTGGAGAAAAGTAAAAGTTTTCTTGTCAGTACGAGAACTGTTGTGGAGCTGCAACGGCAACTTTGAACACCGATTTTGCGGGAAGTATTTTATCCTCAACTGTGAGCTCTTGAAAGACTACATCTTCTAATGCAACTGAGATTCTTTCATTTTACGCATGTGTACTGTTATATTGTGCTTAGAATAAGTGATTTTACTATTGATCTTTGCTATTGCTAATTGTATAGTCCTAGTTAAAAGTTTTCTTGTTTATTCAGTCTTGAAGTGTTGTATTGTTAGATATACATGATTTTTTATGGAATTTGCTACTTAATGTCGTTTACGGAAGTGTAGGTATTTCATTCAACAGCAGTATTACCAGAAGCTTGGATTTGCATTTATTCAGTGAGTACTGTCTTTGGTGATTTAAATATTTTTGTTTTCATTAACATTTATAGGAAGTAATTTTTAATAGTTGTCTGTAGAGTGTTGATCTTCAGTACGTGCAATATTTTTTTGCCACCGTAATTACATTAAAATGTCAGAAGCTACCAGAGCTAGGTCAAATACTAGAGCTGCAGCTGATGTAGCTTTTGGTAATTCTGTAGACAGAGAAGGGACAATTGAACAAGGGATCCTCTGACAATACTGACTTAACTGAGACAGGTAGGACGATGCCTGAAGGGATTGATCAGGGTAATTTTTCTATATCTAATATGGAACAAGAAATTGCAGCAATCAGGTTCTGTTGTTAAAGATTCAGATTTTGTGTCCACTGCAGTTGACCAAACTGAGCCAGTCTCTACCCCTTCCTTAATAATGCCAAAGATAGGAACAATGATTTTTTGCTAAGTATTCTGAAGGTATTATCAGAGCACAATAAAGAACAGTATAGAAAATTTGAAGAACGTGACAGGAGACTGGACAAAAAATTTCAGTAATGTGGTAGATAACAGGACGCAAAATTAAAAGAACATGTCAAAGAGTGCCCAGAAATCTAGAACAGACTAATAAAAAAATTAGGGAGCAATTTTTGGCCGATTTCAATGAGAAAACTAAACAGGTTAAGCAAGATATAAGTGAGAAGTTCAGCCCTGTATGAAATAATCTAAATTCAAGAGTCATACACATTGAAACGTCTGAAATTTCACACTTAAAACAGCAGGATAGTCAGTTTGAAATTCAGATACAAAGTCTTGATGAGTAGCGTGCATCGCTGAACGCTAAAGAGACGGAATTTGCTACCCAAGGATAGTTAATTACTGTCACTAAACAGATAGACGAACTTTCTGTAAACGTGACCCAACTGGCTAACAATGAGGATAAAATTTCTGATAGTATACTGCCTGTTCCCCTTGCCGATTCGGGAGAATGTGTTTCTCTTTAAGGTTTTAAACAGGGACAAATAACCATTAATTAACAGAACAAATCTGATGTAAAGAAACCCGATGGCCGATTAGCATGTATGGAACGGAAAAGTAGGCATTGGCATGATGATACCGAAGTTCAAACTGCCAATTTTTAATATTTCTGACGAAATTTCTGATGCCTGTAATCTAGGTGAACTGATACGGGAACGCAGTGCGCTACGCAGACAAAATAGTGCGGATGACTCACACAGCACAAAATAATAACTTGCCCTCACGTCAGAATGATTCATTTGATTACAAACATTTCCTCACTGTTAGAAAGTTTTAGGTTTTTCGAAATTTTCTCAATAATATGCACCCCAGAGAGTGGCTCCAGCAACTTCAATTTGTCTTTCACCTTCATGGCCAAATGGTCATAAACTTGAATATAAGCGTGGCTATTAAGAATCTGAACTAGCCATAAGAATGAGACCAGTCGCACAAGAACGCCAGACGGGAGGAGAATTTTATCACGCATCCTCGTTGGCATACTGGTCTGAATCAACACAAGAACACTTCTCTAGCCCAGCATACTGTTTTCAGCAGGTGATACGCAAGAATCGCTTCTTATCGAATAGGTACAGTCCCTCCGAATTAATAAGAATTTGTTTGACTAAACTACTGACACACTTACGACAAATTATTCTAGCAGGACGCTATAAAGACGACATTGAGACTTTTCAAAATTTATTGCAGGATCTCGAAGTTGACAGTGAGGAATTTTACTCATGCAATAAACACGGAGTCGGCAACAGACAAAATTTCCAATCTCAATGTAACTTATCACATGAAGGATATTCTGCGAATCAGAACAAAAATTATAAAGAGAATAAACAATTCTCTAGTAGTCGTGGTTATAATTATTCATACAATCGGCATTCGAGAGATTACTCGTATAATCGCGTCAGTTTCAGAGGCAGAAACAGTGGTCGTGGTTTTAGGAGCAAAAGAAGTTACGGTAACAATGGTAATTCCAAAAGACATCAGGATAGTTTCAGAAATAAAAGAAACTGCCGTGAAAGACGATAAACTGCTGAGAATACTGATTTCAGATCACATGATTCATGATAAACAAACACAAGATAGCTAGTGTGGTCTGCACAGTTATTACGAAAGAAATAATCAGGAGAGGTGTGATAGTGGAAATTTTAGTCCAGAACGACGTGCTTAAGTAGTTGGGGTTAGACCACCTAATCCTCGTGATAACGTTAGACGTGACAGGCCATCACAGGGATGACTGATCGCACATGCGGCAAACGATTCGTTTGTCGAAACAGAGAATTCCTCCATTCATACGATAAAAATCATACACTGTGAACCCATTAGTAAAAAAAAGTGAACTGTGTGGGCGTATTAGTCATCAAAATGAGGAACAGATATTAGGTGAAACCGACCATACTTCTGTTAATGTAGAGACTGTTACCAAACACTAAACTTAAAAGAAATTAGTCTTTTGACTGGGTAACTAACTTTATGCCTTGGTCTGATGATGACGAAGAAAATAAAATACATGTGCATGCGTCTGATGTAACGAACGCAACTAATGATATGGTAATGGAAAAGACGTTTTGTGACATGGATTCTGAGGATAGACGAATAAATTTTGTTCAATTTGATGATATTAGAGATTCCTTGTTGGAAGAGAAGGCAGACAATCAGAACATCTTAATCCACCCTACAGGATAAGTTTCTGTCAGAAAAGTGTTTTTGTCAGCTGTACTGGATTCAGGTAGTCCCATTTCGGTTATCAATAAGGCGGCTTTGAGTAAATGTCAGGAATTAGCTGTTTTTCCAATATTTCCATTGCAATGAACTAAAATTAAGAGTGTGATTATTGGAAAAACTCTAGGGGTTAAGAAACAGAAATGTTTGGATTAAATTTGCCAATGTAATCAATTCTCTGCCACCTTCTTAGTTGTGTCCCTTCTTTCTACGCAGATGATATTAGTTTTTGATTTCTTGAGTGAATACAAAACTACTCTAAACTTTGATGATGCTCAGGAGAAAGCAGACGTCATGTCAAGTTTGTATGTTTGTAATTCGAGGATTTGATTTCAGAGGAGAAAGAAGTCATCAACTGTTTGAAATTTCTATCTTCTTCAAAATTATAGCCTTCCACTGCAGATATTGATCATAAATCAAGTACTTCTCAGAAGATAGTCTATTGATATCTATGAAACTATATGTGATGTAGAGTAGAGGATGCTTCTGAAGTAGATAGGCAACAGTTATTCGGTATTTTACAATCACATTCTGAAGTCTTTATCAACAAAGCTGGTACAATACGAAATTTTCTGTGTGATTTTAAAATCAAGGAACATATAAAGTTTTTCGTTCCGCCATATGCCGTTCTGTTGATATACAGGGAAAGAATGTACGAAATCCAGTCCATGTTAGCACAATGTATCGCTGGTAGGTATTATGAGTACGTCAGCTGTTGACTGATGCCTACTCGACCTGGGTGTTAATATTCCTTCGTTTAATTCGTGGTACAGTCGAGTTCGTCTACTGCTCTATTTAGATAATAAGAGTAAATAACGCACTCCTATTATCCTAGGGTAAGAACAGAGGTAAGTAGATGGTCCATCTGTCTATGATGGGTACATCAGCTGGCATCAAATGCCTCCTCGAACTGGGTATTACTATTTCTTCTCTTATTTCACGTGCATTCCACATCTACTTTCATATTTAGGTATTAAGTGTAAATAACTCACTCCTACTATCCTAGTGAAAGTATAGTGAAGTAAATTTTCAGACTGGTTGGCATTTCACTACAAGCAATTATTTTCGTAAATTGTGATAAATGTAATTTTCTGTGAACTTTTGCTAATTGGTGAATGATTTTTCAGAAGTCTACTGTATTGACCGCATTTTAAGATGTTTGAAAATAGTTATATGAAACTAACAATCCTCAGCTATTGTCTGTAGGTTACATAGAGAAACGACCTTTCAGCTTCAAATGAATATGCATAGTGTGAGAACCTAGCACAGTGTAAGGAATGAAAGGGTATAGTGTGACATTTATGTAAAAAATATTGAGACCAAAAGTTAAGAAATGATGTGCTTATGATGTAGCTGTATTTATATGATGAAATAAGGTGTTGATATTTTGAATTAATGTAAATGGCACTTATGCTGAGAAGTAATGAAGGAATAGTATGCATCGAATTATGAGGTGTACCTAGCTGAAGACACTTTTTTTTAAAGAATAAGTATTTAGGGAATCCAATGAAGGGTAGAAGATGACGTTCTTGCAGTATTGATGAAGTATGTGATTGCTTTTAGGAATTATTATTTCTGGTAGCCAACGATTAGTAAAAGAGGATTTTTTGTTTCAGTAATGATTATTTATGTCGTTTAATATTAACTTTATGGCTACATTGTGTAGCAGTGGAAACAAGAACCAAAATACATTTAACATGAATATTTTCTTCAGATCTGTGCTCTGTATATATGTCTTTATCGGGAATTTACTCGATAGGTAATAGAGATTCTTTGTGGTTGACACCTGACCTCTGAATTTTCAGGAACTTACAGCTTGTTAATGAATATTTAATTAACATGGTACTCTTTTATCACCAGGAATGACAACGGTTTTGAAGTCGTAATGATACCAGTGAATTTGACGAATGCTAAGAAAGTGTTACATTTAAGATTTTTGCTACCATAGTATAAGGCATTGACTGACACAGGAATGACAATAATTTACACTAAAAAGATTTTCTATTCTAAGAGCGTGTATACGATAATTAGTTATTTTCGTGATCGTCATACTTATTTCTGATTGTATTGTACATGAGATATGTGGTAGTTACCATTCTGACCAGATAGATACATGCATGTAACTTAAAAGCTTTTTCATTTATGTTAGGTACTTTAATGATGAAGATACGTATTCAAGATTGACATTTGATGTCAGATTGATCATTAAAAGTTTACGTGTTTAAGCAATTGGTTGAAATGACGCCAGAACTTTAATGACAAGCCTTACATGCAATTTATATAATGTCCATGTTATAATATAACCATTTATATAACCATTTCTACTGTATGCGTATCAGATAATGATTTTTTAATAAGATACACAAACAGGAAATTACCATTTTTTCAGAACAATTCATTTTGGTTCTAAAATGCAGGTAATAAGTAAATCAGTTCCTTTGTAAATTTGTTTCATGTATTCTGGACACGCATTGGAGATTATCTTGGTTAACACGCAAACACAAAGCTTAATGGAAGTAATGATACTGGTTGACTTCATACAGTTCGCTGTGGCACTAAGTTGAATGTCATACCATGTCTCGGTACATGAAAGATGAACCAATGGAAACACTGCTCATTATGGCAGTTCTACAGCGATGATTGTACCTCTTCAAATTCTGGGTTGTCAGTGGAGGCTGTGACAAGACAATTCATCCTCCCTGAGTCAGCCTGTATAACATACTTCTTTTGATCTATGTGGGTTGATAATGGAGGTTGTGACAAAACATTCATTCTCCCTGCGTCTGTCTGGATAACATACTAATTTTGAACTCCTTGGGTTGTCAGTCGAGAAACTGAAGGCAAAGTACTATGCTCTCTGAGTCTGCCCCAGAAATTTGTTCGTGCTACCACGTTGGTGCTACTGTGATAGGGGTGAGAGTGGCAAGACAGTGATGCATGTGACATTTTGCTGCGATACTTTTAACTCCCATTGCATGATGTTGTCCTTATAGGTTTTCTCAATAATTTTGAACAGACAATCATAAGCATTTTTGTGTTGTACCGTATATGTGTATCTTTCTTGCTGCATTTGAACTGACAAGAATATTCACTTGTCTTAATAAGATTTTCTTAAACATTTGAACATACCGTTATAACTGCTTTGTAAAGTTTTGTACCATGTTGCATGAAATGTATGTATCTGTCTTAATTCATTTTAATCGATAGGAATTCTTACTTGTCCTTACGGGTTTCTTACAAAAATCTGTACAGATAATTAATTGTAATGAATTTGTGATGCTTTGTACCTGATTCTAGGACTGTATGTATGTGTGCCACTGTATTTGACTGAACTAGATTATTCACTGATATTTTTGTATACATTGTCACCCACCCCAGGAATTTATAACCACAAATTTTGTTCGTCTACAGCTACATCTACACAGATACTCCGCAAACCATAGTACGTTGCACGGCGGAGGGTAGCCTGTACCACTACTAGTCATTCCCTTTTTCCTATTCCACTCGCAAATAAAGCGACGGGAAAACGACTGTCTATATGCCTCCGTATGATCCCTAATTCCTCGACGCTTATCTTCGTGGTCCTTACTCACAATGTATGTAGGCGGCAGTAGAATCGTTCGGAAGTGAGCTTTAGATGCTGGTTTTCTGAATTTTCTCAATAGTGTTCGAAAAGAAGTGTCCTTCCCCTCAGGGATTCCCATTTGAGTTCTCGAAGCATCTCCATAGCACATACGTGTTGTTCAAACCTACTGGTACCTGGTATAGAAGCCCGGTTCCGAATTGATTCGATGTCTTTCGTCAGTCCGATCTGGTACGGATCCCAAACACCCGAGCACTACGCAAGAATAGGTCACACCAGCACCCTGTATGCGGTCTCCTCTACAGGTGAAACCACTCTTTCCTAAAATTCTCCCAATAAACCGAAGTCGACCATTCATCTTCCCTACCGCAGTTCTCACACGCTCGTTCCAGTTCATATCGCTTTGCAACGCTACGCCCAGATATTTAAACGACTTGATTGTGTCAAGCGGGAAATTAGTGATACTGTAACCGAGTATTACAGGTTTGTTCTTCTTACTCATCCGCATTAACTTACATTCATCCACATTTATAGCTAGCTACCATTCATCACATCAACTAGAAATTTCGTCTAAGCTGTCTTGTACCTTCCTACAGTTACTGAGCTTCGACATCTTACCATACACCACAGCATCATCAGCAACCAATCGCAGATTACTACCACCATGACCGACAAATCAGTTATGTATACAGAGAACAACAGCGCTCCTATCACCTTAACCTGGGGCACTCCTTGTGTCTGATGAACATTCGCTGTCGAGGACAGCAAACTGGGTTCTATTACACAACAAGTCTGGGAACCACTAACATATCTGTGAACTTGTTCCTTACGCTCTTATCTTCGTTAACAACTTGCAATGGTGCACCGTGTCAAACGCTTTCCTGAAATCTAGAAAAATGGAGTCTACCTGTTGCCCTTCATCCAAGGTTCGTAGTATATCTCGTTAGAAAAGAGGAAGCTGAGTTTCGCAGGAGCAATGCTTTCTAAAAGCATGTTGATTAGTGAACATAAGCTTCTCAGTCTCAAGAGAACTTACGATATTCGAACGAGAATATGTTCGACGATTCTGCAGCAACCCGAAGTGAGAGATATTGGTCTGTAATTTTGCGAGTCCGTTCTTATACCCTCTTCACAATCTAGAGTCACCTTCGCTTTGTCTCGGTTGCTAGGGACTTTGGACTCAGAGAGAGATTCACGATAAATGCAAGCTAGATAAGGGGCCGTAGAGTGCTCTGTATAAAACCGAACTGGGATTCCATCCGAATCTGGTGATTTATTTTCTTTCAAATCTTTCATTGTTTCTCTACGCCAGGGATGCTTATTACAATGTCGTCCGTACTTGAGTCTGTCCGATGGTCAAATGCCGGTATGTTTATACTATTCTCCTGTGTGAATAATTTCTTGAACTTGAAATTTAAAACTTCATTTTTGTATCTCTATCTGCAACTGCCACACAAAACTCGTCAACAAGGGACTGAATGGAAGACTTGTTTTTGTGATGATTTCTTCTGAGAATATTTTCGGTGCCTCCTGCTATTGAATCAACAGAGACTACTCGGCAAAAGTTCTTGTTTAACAGGGTACTGTCTTGTTGACCAAGTCAATTTTCGGGTAGTTTTGATGAGAAATGTGAATGAAATTGGGAATTTACTCAACCTTTATAATATTACGTATTATATCTTTGCATTCAGTTTCTCCATTGAAAACCCACGGAGTTCGAAGTAGGTATGTAATTCATACAGACTCAATGAGAATGAATGTCTCGTCACAAGCTCCATTGTCAACCCACACAGAGCAAAACAAGTTTGTTATCCAGGCTGACTCAGGGAGGATGAAGTGTCTTGTCACGACTTCCACTGACAACCCAGAATTTGAAGAGCTACAATCATTGCTGTAGAACTGCCGTAATGAGCAATGTTTCCATTGGTTCATATTTATGTGTTCTTTGTAAGAGACCACAGATGACGGTCGGGTAAGTCAGAGAGTAGCAGTAGCAGTGTGTGTTGGACAGTCTGCCTATGTACTTGGTATGAAAAGGGTGGAAGCTGGGCTGCCCTGTAGTAAGGCAACATTATTTAAAAAGGATTTTGTACTAACTTGTTTTGAGGAAAGAAGAATGTCAAAAACCAATTTCTAAGGTAATCCTGCTTTTTTATATTTTTGTGACTGTATAGCTTCTTATTGTTAGAACACTGTATGTAGTTGAAGTTTGCTGAAGAAATCTTACAATGCAGCATATGGGTTTGTCTTAAGTTGAAACAAGTGCCAAGGACACTATTAAGAAATATTTTGCTAACTTGTCTAGATGTGAGAACTTTATGAAAAGGTGTATTGTTGTTATGGCTTAATGAAGCACACTTAAACTTGGGGTCTCGTTCCCATTTATCTGTCGCTTAGTTCCCCGTTTTCATTTATTTTCGTGACTCTGTTTGCATACTCACATTGCACATCGCGAATTGTGAACTGTGGAGCATTTTCATGAAAACTGGTAAGATACCGTCCTGCATTGCACACTGCCAGTACGGCAGATGAAATTTTACTTTTGACGACCTCATCATGATCCTAACAGAGATAGGTTGCAGAGCAGACGTGCATCTTGTGCACACACGTAGGCCAAAAAATTGAATAATCATCGAAGTTCCTCTGTAAGCTACAGTGACTGTCAGAGTAATTTGTGAAAATAATATCATATCAGTTCAGAGGCCGAATACCAGTAGAGGATTTCACTAAAGCTCTATCTTGTGAAGATTCTTTAATTTTTACGTTCACCTGCTGTGTAATTACAATAACAGTTCTCATACAGTAATTGCGGGACTAAATATAAAGATTAACAATATTCAGGGCAAACATTTTAATCATTTCGTTTTGCAGTCGCACGGCGTTTGGAAATCTCAGTGAAAACGGATTACTTTGTCGCAGATGAATTGTTTGATGTACCGGCTAGCCTCGATTTCGCACCACAGCTCCAAACATTTCCGTTCAAAATTAAATTTTCACATAGTTCTGTTGCCCTTCGATGCAATTTATACAGTTGGTTATCAAAAGAAGTTTTACAGATTTTCAGGTATCGTACCAACTTGACACTTGCGAACACTACTGTAAATATAACAAGAAACTTTCAAGACAAACTTGATTGTACGAACGTGCTCTGCAATTAAAAGATTCTTACAAGCAACAAGACAGTGCAAAGAGTTTATTTGCTTTAGTATTCGTTTCCTTGAAAGTTATTCGTGATTTGTGGTGAGGTTGTTTGCTCCTTCGTATATATTCGAACTGAAAGAATCACACAGTGAAATATCTCTCTGAGTCCGTTATTTTTGCTAATTGTATTGTTATTGCTTTGATTCAGTGCGCGCAACACGGAATATACAGAGACGATCCTTTACACTTACTAGCAGTACCAACCCTTCTGTACTATTTATACTTTGCCTAAAAGATTTGGGGTTTTTTCTGTTATTTACTCATTATCTCTAAAAAATATTTAGGTACAGAATGAGATTTTCACTCTGCAGCGGAGTGTGCGCTGATACGAAACTTCCTGGCAGATTAAAACTGTGTGCTCGACCGAGATTCGAACTCGGGACCTTTGCCTTTCGCGGGCAAGCGCTCTACCACCTGAGCTACCGAAGCACGACTCACGGCCGGTACTCACAGAGAGACGAGATACTGGCAAAAGTAAAGCTGTGAGTACCGGCCGTGAGTCGTGCTTCGGTAGCTCAGTTGGTAGAGCGCTTGCCCGCGAAAGGCAAAGGTCCCGAGTGCGAATCTCGGTCGGGCACACAGTTTTAATCTGCCAGGAAGTTTCGTATTTAGGTACAGTTTCTCTAGATTCAATTCACCTGACAGCATATTTATTTCCAAAATTAGCCACGTGAAATAAGGTAATGCTATACTTAACACTCTCTCGAAATTCATGGTTGACAGTCTGTTGCGTGCAACTCTATCTCAACATTATTCCTTGTGCCGATTTTCCCTCCACCACCATTTCTGTCGTAACTATGTTCTTTTAAGGTACCCGTACCACAATCATTGTTAAGAGCTCATTACCACTTCTCACAGCTTCTCTCTTTCGTAATAAACGTAGTGGTCTACTGCCAATGTGAGAAGATTCTGGATTGAATATTTTGAAAATGACTTACAAGTTCGTGGCGCCCTCCATCGGTAATGCTGGAATTCAATATGGTGTTGGCCCACCATTAGCCTTGATGACAGCTTCCACTCTCGCAGGCATACGTCCAATCAGATGCTGGAAGGTTTCTTGGTGAATGGAAGCCCATTCTTCACGGAGTGGTGCACTGAGGAGAGGTATCGATGTCGGTCGATGAGGCCTGACACGAAGTCGGCGTTCCAAAACATCCCAAAGGTGTTCTATGGGATTCAGGTTGGGGCTCTGTGCAGGCCAGTCCATCACAGGGATGTTATTGTCGTGTAACCACTCCGCCACAAGCTGTGCATTATGAACAAGTGCTGGATCTTGTTGAAAGGTGCAATCGCAATCCCCGCATTGCTGCTCAACAGTAGGAGCCAAGAAGGTGCTGAACATATCAGTGCTGTGATAGTGCCACACAAAACAACAAGGGGTGCAAGCCCCTCCATGAAAAACACGACCACACCATAACACCGCCGCCTCCGAATTTTACTGTTGGCGCTACACACGCTGGCAGATAACGTTCACCGGACATTCGCCGTACCCACACCCTGCCATTGGATCGCCCACTGTGTAACGTGATTAGTCACTCCACACAACGTTTTTCCACTGTTCAACCGTCCAATGTTTACGCTCTTTACACCAAGCGAGGTGTCGTTTGGCATTTATCGGCGTGATTTGTTTCTTATGAATAGCCACTCGAGCATGAAATCCAAGTTTTCTCCCCTCCAGCGTAACTGTCACAGTACTTGCAGTCGATCCTGATGCAGTTTGTAATTCCTGTGTGGTGGTCTGGATAGATGTCTGCCTATTACACACTATGACCCTCTTCATCTGTCGGCAGTCTATGACAGTCAACAGACGAAGTCGGCCTGTATGCTTTTGTGCTGTATGTGTCCCTTCACGTTTCCTCTTGACTATCACATAAGAAAGAGTGGACCTAGGGATGTTTAAGAGTGTGGAAACGTCAAATACAGACGTATGACACAAGTGACACCCAATCACCTGAGCACGTTCGAAGTCCATGATTACCGCGGAGCGCCCCATTCTGCTCTCTCACGATGTCTAATGAATACAGAGGTCGCTGATATGGAGTACTTGGCAGTAGGTGGCAGCACAGTGCACCTAATATGAAAAACGTACACATATGTTTTGCTAAGATACTTTTGATCACACAGTATATCTGTTGTTACCAACATTCACTCCATATTTAAGACACGTCTCCTTATAAATTAATAAAAGCCCAAGATAAATGGAGAATTGTTGTTTTAGTCGATAGAAAAAACTTAACTGATTATTTCGGAGCATGTTACATATTTATACAGAATTTAAATTATGAGAAATGGGGATGGAGAACTCAATATGTAAGTTTTACCTAAATTACTCTTCTCCGTTATAGTAAATCCTTGAGCCGTGGTGCACCTTTTCTGGCACACCAGCTCTTTGGCGCGACGCTATCGATTACCCAGCTGTACTAGGATCTTTGCCCCTGTTGTGATCTCATGGGTGTCTGGCGCTCGGGGCAGTTGGTCTCGCTACGAGGTGCAAGGACGTGCTTGCGTGGCCGAAAGAGGAAAACGCGTGCTCGGCCAGCAGCGGCACGGTGGGTCTACCTCGTAAGGCGGTCGCGAGTTTGTGGTGGACCTGCCTCATTTCAGCTCTGGGCTCTGTTCGTCGCATTGCTTTGGTGCCTGTTTTCTCAGAGAGGTCCATCCCTGGAGACCATCGAAGGTGTAAGTGATTTTGGTGCCTTCGTTTCGTTGAACGGTTTGCGTTGCAGCGAGTGTACTTGTTGCTTCGTTGTCCTAATGTCTGTGTTGTTGAAGTAAGAGCAGACGTCAGAGTGTGTAAGTGCATGGAGACCAGCAGCTACAATTTCCTTTTAAAAATCCGCTGGTTTGATTACTATTAGGAAGCTGATTAGCTAGAAGGTGTGTGATATATATATATATATATATATATATATATATATATATATATATATATATATATATATATATGATTGAGAAACATATTATTTTTAACCCATTTATGAATCAAGTTGTTGTTGTTGTGGTCTTCAGTCCTGAGACTGGTTTGATGCAGCTCTCCATGCTACTCTATCCTGTGCAAGGTTCTTCATCTCCCAGTACCTTCTGCAACCTACATCCTTCTGAATCTGCTTAGTGTATTCATCTCTTGGCCTCCCTCTACGATATTTACCCTCCACACTGCCCTCCAGTACTAAATTGGTGATCCGTTGATGCCTCAGAACATGTCCTACCAACCGATCCCTTCTTCTTGTCAAGTTGTGTCACAAACTCCTCTTCTCCCCAATTCTATTCAATACCTCCTCATTATATGATCTACCCATCTAATCTTCAGCATTCTTCTGTAGCACCACATTTCGAAAGCTTCTATTCTCTTCTTGTCTAAACTATTTATCGTCCATGTTTCACTTCCATACAAATACTTTCAGAAACGACTTCCTGACACTTAAATCAATACTCGATGTTAACAAATTTCTCTTCTTCAGAAACGCTTTTCTGGCCATTGCCAGTCTACATTTTATATTCTCTCTACTTCGACCATCAACAGTTATTTCGCTCCCCAAATAGCAACACTCCTTTACTACTTATGTGTCTCATTTCCTAATCTAATTCCCGCGGCATCACCCAACTTAATTCGACTACATTCCATTATCCTCATTTTGCTTTTGTTGATGTTCATCTTATACCCTCCTATCAAGACACTTTCCATTCTGTTCAACTGCTCTTCCACGTCCTTTGCTGTCTCTGACAGAATTACAATGTCATCGGCGAACGTCAAAGTTTTTATTTCTTCTCCATGGATTTTAATACCTACTCCGAACTTTTCTTCCGTTTCCTTTACTGCTTGCTCAATATACAGATTGAATAGCATCAGGGTGAGGCTACAACCCTCTCTCACTCCCTTCCCAAACACTGATTCCCTTTCATGTCCCTCGATTCTTATAACTGCCATCTTTCTGTACAAATTGTAAATAGCCTTTCGCTCCCTGTATTATACCCCTGCCACCTTCAGAATTTGAAAGAGAATATTCCAGTCAACATTGTCAAAAGCTTTCTCTAAGTCTACAAATACTAGAAACGTAGGTTTGCCTTTCCTTAATCTTTCTTCTAAGATAAGTTGTAGGGTCAGTATTGCCTCACGTGTTCCAACATTTCTACGGAATCCAAACTCATCTTCCGCGAGGTCGGCTTCTACCAGTTTTTCCTTTTGTCAGTAAAGAATTCGCATTAGTATTTTGCAGCTGTGACTTATGAAACTGATAGTTCGGTAATTTTCACATCTGTCAACACCTGCTTTCTTTGGGATTGGAATTATTATATTCTTCTTGAAGTCTGAGGGAATTTCGCCTGTCTCATACATCTTGCTCACCATATGGCAGATTTTTGCCAGGACTGGCTCTCCCAAGGCTGTCAGTAGTTCTAATGGAATGTTGTCTACTCCTGGGGCCTTGTTTCAACTTAGGTCTTTCAGTGCTCTGTCAAACTCTTCACGCAGTATCATATCTCCCATTTCATCTTCATCTACCTCCTCTTCCACTTCCATAATATTGTCCTCGAGAACATCGCCCCTGTATAGACCCTCTATATACTCCTTCCACCTTTCTGCTTTCCCTTCTTTGTTACAACTGGGTTTCCATCTGAGCTCTTGATATTCATGCAAGTGGTTCTCTTTTCTCCAAAGGTCTCTTTAATTTTCCTGTAGGCAGTATCTATCTTACCCCTCATGAGATAAGCCTCTACATCCTTACATTTGTCCTCTAGCCATCCCTGCTTAGCCATTTTGCACTTCTTGTCGGTCTCATTTTTGAGACATTTGTAATCCTTTTTGCCCACTTCACTTGCTGCATTTTTGTATTTTCTCCTTTCACCAATTAAATTCAGTATCTCTTCTGTTACCCAAGGATTTCTATTAGTCCTCGTCTTTTTAGCTACTTGATCCTCTGCTGCCTTCACTATTTCATTCCTCAAAGCTACCCATTCTTCTTCTACTGTATTTCTTTCCCCAATTCCTATCAATCGTATATATATATATATATATATATATATATATATATATATATATATATATATATATATGATTGAGAAACATTATTTTTAACCCATTTATGAATTATGGACATGAGTTGTATGTAAGATTCTGAGAATTAATAACAACTAAATACAAATTACACATTATTAAACACATGATCTAATAAAATTGCAAGAGACGTTAAACAAGATTTATCTGAGTTCGATTACATGTCTGATACATTCACAGCAATGAACGACTGCTGTTGAGCTTGGCATGATTATGTTCTGGAATGTGAATCACATCATTGCTGTGGGAAAATGGCATATTTGTGTTGGAAATTTGGATACTGTACAAGTATATTGCACTGTTGACATGTCCCTTAAGCATGAATTACTTGGCGCCAACTGGACTAGAAAGTGGTCCTGTTGCACTCAATAATTGTTCATAAAAGCCAACACGTAGTGGTCCATGTACATATATTGTTTCTCTTATTCGCAGGAATATTGTCACTACTGAGAATTCATTCCTGATCAAATTACTGTCTCAAAATTCCACCACAGCACGAGTCCCACACTCGGTGTGATACAATACTGACTCTCTCTCCTGACCTTATACTTTATGCACAACAGTGTCCAAATGTGATAGTGCATTGTGTCACGTCCTGAAGTTAATCAAAGCTGAAAACGAAATGTTTTATTCCAATTTTAACTAATTTTTCTGGCCCTCTAGAATTCAGCTCACACTGAGTTATGACTTTAGAAACCAAGGCCACTGGGTCTTGACTTTAGAAACAGAGACCAGTTTACTTATACTGCTGAAATGGACATAGTTTTCCAATAATCTGTTCATTGACGACAATGGCTACTTGTCTACAGAGAACAAGGGACTTTTGTTGTGCCTGATCCCCTGCTGACAACTTCTAGTTTCATAACACTACAAAAATGAATATATCAAGTGTCAGCAAAGTTGTTTAGTTACGTATGCCGCTTGTAAATGTCGCAAACTTGAGATAATATCAGTCCATGCCACGTGTTTAGAAATTCCCAGAACATCCCCTCACAGACCTAGAAAGTCAATGCAGTAGTCAGCGATACTTGAATAATTGCCAATAGTCCATCATTTGTAGCAAACTATGCAAATGGTCAGGTAATTCGGCAAGTCTCTGCCACAGGCTAATAAATGAATTCACATTTTCCTCCTTTATGTTTAATGTGTTAAAACAAGCAATCAGGCCAAATCACTTTAAACACGAAATAATGTTTTTTGAATTTCTTAGTCTGGAAAACTTTCAAAGCTTTAGCCAGTTATAAACTGTGTTATTAGACTGGTTGTTGGTCATATATAAGACAGTGCTAATTAAAAAATAAATATAATTTATTTCCAAAGCTCACATAACAGACATGAAAAGAATGTTTCAATCTTGAATGCAATGTTTTGGCACAGAAGCCAAGATCTACAATGAGCTGTAGAGTAGCCTCGTCCCCATCTCCACATCTCTCCACATAAGATTTCGTCGAAGACTGTTGTATGTTATAACACAGCGTGTGTTGACACTGATATCACACATCGTTTTTAATCTAGCCATTGAAAAACACTTCTGCTTATCGCTTGCACTAGTGTGTTAAATCCTTCAGAGCTAATAAAAAGATCATCATTCAGTCTTGTGTTTTTTGGCGTTGAGTATCAGCGATGTAAGATATCTCGCCAGTGAGTACAGCGCAAGTGTTGTGATTGCAGCTACGGCCAGCACGAAGGCGATGACATCTAGCAGCAGCAGCTGGTACCAGCTGAGATCCATGGCTCCGCTTCGCAAATGTGGTGCTCCCTTGTGACGTAGTACATATTCTATCCACCAGATGGCTTGTGGCATCGACTGTGCCTGGTGCTCGCGATACACTGCTGACAGCTTCTTCATGTTTTCCCGATACCTGTTCACAACACAGCATATCATTAGCACATCTAGAGAGTAAGAGCACACAATACAGTGCCACGAATACGAATGACTTATTGTGAAATATAGGCATTTCACTTTATTTGTAATCAGAACAAGGACTTTTGAATATATTTCACAAATAAGTGCTGATGAGCTGACTATAAAGTTAAACATGATTGAATTTTTACCCATCCAGACATACCTCCAATTTATTAGCCCATACAGGAGATGGACAACATTTCTGGGATTCAACTGAGGTAAGAACACAAATGGTACAAGTTTTAAACTCTAACTGATAGAAAGGGCTTATGAGAAGCACTAAGGCATCTTCATATGGACAAACCACAAGTAAAGGAAGTGGCTTGAAATACGCATCATTCAATGAACTGATGAGCTGTAAAAGAAAATTAAGCTTCTTTGAGTTTATGGATTAGTTGTACTATAACATATATCGCAATTACGTATCTGGCATTTGAATTCGTTTTAACCCGAGAGCTGGAAAACTTCTGGTTGTAAAGTGGAGCAGTCCATTGACTTAAAACACTGACGGCGCATTACAGCTACCTGTGCAACAACTTGTTTTTCTATGCATGGCTCCATCGATATGCAGTAACCAATTTTAAGTGTAGACAGATTGCATGCTTTTCTTGTTTCACAGAACTTGCAATATTGGTATGCCTGAAATCAGTGCTACATTTCGCACCACAATCTGTACACATTGCACTACCCCTGTGTGCACTAACGACAGACACCTCTTACAATAACGAACTGTGTACTTTGCACTTGCGTTTCTGTACCACAAACTCAATGTTACTCACTTATCAAAATCATAGACGCAAGTTCTGGAATGAACTGTGTATTAAACAGCAACACATGGTATAATATTCACAAATAGCGCTACTACAGCAACTTAACGCTGAAGTTCGCACTTGTCACATTAACGTTGCGACCGTGACACGTATGACTGTGATAAAGTCGATGTGATTGAACTCGAGGCTTAACACAGCAGGATTTTCCGAACGAACGAGATGAGTTACCAGCATTCTTGAATTCACACATCAGGAATAATGCAAGAGATATTTGTCTAGTTTTCTGAAATAAAGTATGGAGATGGCTGGTAAAAAAGGTAACGAAATGCGCGCTGCGTAAAACGGAATTCCGGCTGATTTAGTTGTCCCAAAGAGAGTATAGTGACAACAAATCAATTTTTTGAAAATAAGGGATGTCCCAGAATCTTCCAGCATTGACAGGAACCCTACTCATAAATAAATTAGTTGATTTCATGAATACTGCTCTCTTATTTTCACAAGCAAGAAGTAAATTACCGAAGATCGAAAGTATACAGAGAATTGATAAAACGTCGATAAACGATGTAGTGCTAGATTACAAGCCCATTGTAATGAGAGACGTAAAGCATTAAGCTGTACTTGCTTTGAAGTTCCTAACGCCGAACAGGTTTAAGAAATAGCCCCTGAACTGAATATGAAGAACAGAATTAAGTCATTCGAAGTGAGACTAAACGTAATTATAGGGGAAGACACATTAGTTAGGAGGTTCAAGTAATCAAGTTTCATCATTCACTGCTTAATAGTGAAAGAGCTCACCAGTATTCATCATGGACAAAATAATTTTCCCTTTGGGTGTGTTTGTACTAGCTAGTCGCAGAATCCGAATGATACTGTACGATATTTCAGTTAATAAAATGGTATAGACACTTATATCCTGCAGTTCTTTATTTTGCTTACATGGTACAGACTATTTGTATGGTCTCTGCAGACTCTACCACCATATTCCCCTTTTCCTACACTTCTGGCAAGCTTCCAGTTTACTGCACAATGCTGCAGAAGTAAAGCTATCTAAAGTCACATAGGGCATATTCCCTTAGGTAGCGGCTGAAAATGAATATTTGAAATGTGGAATTTCTGAGAAGATTTTGTAGCTGTGGGATGTGCTCTTAGAATTGCATGCAATGGCACCTCGAATAACAATTGAAGAATCAGTTTTCAGGAGACCATAATATGTTCTACATCTACAGACATGTTCCACAAGCCGCAGTACAGTGTGTGGCGGGGGACCATTGTACCAATATTAGCTATCTTCTATGGTGTTGTATTCACATACTGAGCTAAAGAAATGCGACTATCTGTACCTCTCTGAATGCGCTCTAATCCTCTTATTTTATTCTGCTTATCCATATGCCAGACATAACACAGTGACACAGAATGCCCGTAAAGCCTTCCTCAAAAGGCTCTCTAAATTCACCCAACACGGTTACGCAAGAGTCAAACTGTCATTCTTCCAAAGATTCCGATTTAGTTCCCTGAGCGTCTGTATTAACACTTGCATACTGACTATACCGACCTGTTACGGCCAGAGCAACGCCTCCCTGACTTCATACGATAGCTACTTGACTCCGAACGCTGTTACAGTACATTAGAAGTGGTCCCACCAGCTTTCCTCAACTAGGAATAATGGCACAGCCACGTAACCAGTGAATGAGCGAAGTATGTTGCAAGAGGTGAAACTAATGCTATGGTAAAGTGACTACAGAAAAATTAAATAAATAACGTCCAGAAGGAGTATCTTGTTTGAAATAAATCTAGAATCCGGAAACAACCGTTTAGTAAGCTCGAAATAAATTAGGAAAACAAATAAAAGAAAATTGTTTATATATAGTTACACAGAATATATGGTGAATGCATGAGAGCAGAAACAATGTGTAAAGTTCTGTTCTGTGATAAATAAACAATGGAGCAAAAACAAGAGCGTAAACTTTAAAATTTGGGGAAAATCCTAACACAGAGCAAGGATGGTAAATCGGAGTTGTTGATGCTGCAATTAGAGAAACTTACCGAAAATTGCGTAATAGATACTGCTGTGTTATATATGATGTAATATAAAGAACATAAAAACACAGAAATGTCTAAATAGTGACCACAAACTAGTTGGAATATTGGTGTTCAGTGTCTACGTAGCTCATACGTCCGAAACTATATCACAGAAGTTTGGATATGCTGACGATTCGGACATGGGAAAACCTTATGAAGATACAGGGGTCACTGAGGACATATTGGCGAGAGACCTAAAAGTTACTGGGAAATGCTTCCTAGTAGTATGGCCATCGCAACTCCACTACACTTTTACTGACCTTGACGCTAAACGCCAATCACGTAGGTGGGTAGCATTAACTGATCTAGTTACTTTGTCCTTATTCGAGACTCATGTGGGGTAAGAGGAGAAAATCACATAACTTGGGGATGCAATTCGTTAAGCTTCTTCTGTGCATCTTTACATCAGCGCTGTGTGTCTTAACTTTAGTTTATTAGTATTATTATTATTATTTTGAGAAATGGAGAAACTGACTTTACGTGCGACTATGATTAAAGCAAAAACTATGATTTGTATTATTTGCATTATTAGTACAAGATGTTTCTAAGATGTCATAGCTTATGAAATTTGTACAAATTTGTTCGTATGACTTACATATCTAGTCTTAGATTACTAGTTCAGACTCACGTAGTACTCTAGGACGAATCATACCACTGCAAGCGCCAGAGACAGTTGTAACAAAGATGGCTGCCTTCGCTGGTCTTAGGCATTCTTGCTGCGTGTTTAGGTTCGAAGAGTCAAAGTCTACGCCTATTGTGCAACGTATTTTTCTACCAAGTACGGTAAAGATTCTCTCAGTAGGTCCACCGTTTATAAGTGGCATAAGTTTTTGCTGATACTAGGAGCTTGATAAGCCGTATAACATGCTAATGTCGACCACGTGTACCTCTCGTCGTCATAGAGTAAGTGAGGCAAAGCTTTGATAACAGTCTTACTCAATGGACCTGACGTGTTTCTCACGAGCTGGGCGTCCCACATATGACAGTTTGGCATTTTGTAAGAAGGTATTTGCATCTCACACCGTGATAATTAACAATGATACAAGAACAATACATAGACAGGATAACTCGCAGGGACTGTGGTGGGACAATATTACATCGATTGGAAAGACCAAGATTTCAGTGTAAATATTATATTTAGTGATGAGTCGACTTTTACTTTGAGTGGTTGAGCTAATAAGCACAACTGTCGGATTTGGGGCAGTGAAAATCCTCGAAAACCCTCGTGATAGCCCAAAAATTAAAGTCTTTTGAGCAAAGTTTACAACCCTTCCTTTTCCCAACAGAAAACATTCAACGGAATAAAGTACTTAGTTATGTTGCAAATTTTTAAACCGCTGGTTGACAAGTCTGTCTAAGAACACAGCGTACACTTTATGATAGATGGTGCACCATCGCACTACATCACTTATGTCCTCAATACTCGCTTTCCAGGGAAATGGAATACTGAAGGTTTACCGATGGCATGGTCCCCACCATCACAGAACTTGACACATATTGACATTTTCTTGTTGGGATTCATCAAAGCATTTGTACCATCCTTACTGGCTAACCTAGAGGGACCAGAGCAAGTATCTGCGCTACAACTAAACAGATTATGTCTGACATTTTGCAGAGAGTTGACAAGAAATTGACTTCCGATGCAAAATGTGTCACATAACCAATGGAAGTCACATTCAACTTGCTCAGCTATAAGGTAAAAAATCTGAAATATTTTGCAATTTCTGTAAGTAATGTGAATAACTCTATACGAATTTTCACAGTTGTTAAGTCCTTTCGGAAACATATTTTCCGTAATATCATCCGTTACGTTTCAGTACTTGAAATATTGAAAATTTCTAATAGCAAAATTGCTTACCTGGGATTCTCAAGAATTGTTCGTATAGCCTTTAAAAC
Organism: Schistocerca nitens; assembly: GCF_023898315.1. NCBI lineage: Eukaryota > Metazoa > Arthropoda > Insecta > Orthoptera > Acrididae > Schistocerca > Schistocerca nitens. The sequence goes on from NC_064617.1 coordinate 85,738,988, forward strand.
GGTATCCTTCGTGACGTGCCGGAACTGCAGCTTGTAGCCAATCTCAGCAGCTACGAATTTTTCGACATTGTAGTGCTGGTCTCCCATGAATGGAATTCCAATTAAAGGAACACCATAGTAAGTGGCTTCATTGAAACTCTGGAGGCCTCCTTGCGTGATGAAGACTTTCACGTTCGGATGAGCTGTGGATTTCATAAAAATATAATGGCTTATAAAAGCAATAATATTTCTTTTATTTGTGAAAATGTTCCAGGAGGTACTATGTTTAAAAACGGTATTCTTGTAATCAAACCTTAAATATTTTAAATTTTTCATCGTCGAAATCTGCTAGGGATTGATCACTCAAGACACATACGATATCCTTTACATGAGGTGAACGATTTTGTAATGAATCTCCACATAAGCACAAGTTGCAAGCCTAATTTCAGGCGGCGCCACACTGGGCGATTTATGCGTCGATGATGATGAGATGAGGACAACACAACACCCAGTCCATGGGCGGAGAAAGTCTGCAAGCCGGCCGGGAATCGATTCCGGGGCCACTGCACGGTAGGCAAGCACGTAACCACTCAGTTAACCAGGCGGACATATAAGCACACAGTACCTGGGGACAGGGAAGAAACTTCATGGACCATGTTTACTGCAGTACTGAAAGTTGTAGAAGATGTTTTCACGATGATGGATGAAGTATTGATTGATGGTGCAGAAGCTCAAAAGCTAAGAAAAAGATAAGGCAAGGACTCTTAGCCTCGTTGCCGTTGTTTGGGTTTAGGACACTAAATAGCAAGGTATTTGCGCACATAAAAATTCTTGTATAGAGGAAATAGTTTTGAGGTTGGTGAAACCTTTCATCCGAATTTGTGTAAAAGCAGTTATAGCCATTATACAAAACAAAGTTCTATGTAAAAACACAATAATAAAATAAAACAAATTGAAGCTCTAGCTGGGAGCTACTTGAAGTAAAAAAAAAAGTAAGAGCTGATGCCTTTGATACTACTTACAATCCAAGTTCTGAAAAGCACACAATGTAGAAATCTTCGCCACTCTCGTCCAACAGTCACCTAAAATACAGGGAAAGTCCGTAGATGACTCCAGGACTGCCCTCCAGTGAGAAAAAAAAGTAGCAATGAGCAATTACTGGCGAACTGTCAGCGTTACGTCACCAACACCACACTGCGATGGAGGAGGAACACGTGCGTCAGGGGAGTATGTCCAATACGGAGAGCTTTTAATAGGCCGTCATTCCACCTCAGTGGATGGAGAAAGTTGCGCCAAGGAGGGTCGTTTGCTTCACCACTTGCAACGTGTTTTACGCTGCTTTCAACCAATCTTCCCAACAACACTAAACGCTCCTGTGTCTAGAATGTGAGGTCAGCGTTTGAGGGCCACAGCAGAACTCTGTGCTGGTCTAGTTGGAGGCTTCATCTAGCACTTCAGTATCTTGAATTTTTAAAATATGGCAAAATCGTTAACAAATAAGGAGCAATGGACTGACATTCTCAGCGTGGACGTGATGCTGTTAGCAGTGTCGGCAAACAGGACGACTTTACACTCCCGTGTGAGACGCTATTCTCTTGTAAAACTGATCGTAAGGGATTACCGCAATGCTGCATGTGAAATAGAGCCATGACAGTTAGGACGTATAAAGTAGGGAAGTCGTCCTCGGAAGCCTTATTACAGGAGTTTTCTATAGATTTAACGCCTTCAAGAGCTATCGTAAGACTTTTCAAGCATTAAAACGCCTAGTATGACGTGTTAACTGCGTAGGAATGCGTGCTTACAGCATTATACGGTGAAGTCGGATTATCAGTGGTGGAATGATATATACTGTACAAACCATGGAAAAAATTTAGATGGTGCCTAGATTCGAGAATGCCGATTTTGTCAATGGTGGAGCGTTAAACGATAATCTTTCTTTCTTCTTCTTACTCGTATGTTCGGAGTCACAACATTCAAAAAGTTTTGTGTTCCCCAGTGGAGCTGTGCAGAATCTTCATCCAACGTCCTACAAGCCTTTTTTGCTTGGAAAAGAAAGAAAGAAAAAAAAATGCTGGCACTGAAGTATAAGGGTTTGAATGGAAACTGATAAACGCTAAGGAGCGAGTACTGGATTCTAGGAAAGAGGAAAAGACATCAAAACACCATTGAGTCAGTACTTATCAAATATATGGTACAGACGTTAGGAATACTTGTGGATAGCTTTAGTGGCGAAGAAATGAGTTAGCTACGTCTAAGCGTATATGGATGTTTTCAAAACTAGAGAAAATACGAGAAGGTGATGTAAATCTCTGCCTTGAGTGGCTCCACATAACATTGCTCCGTGATATTAGTGGCACAGTTAGAGGGTTGGGTTGTTTGGAGAAGGAGACGAGACAGCGAGGTCATCGATTTCTTCGGATTAGGGAAGGATGTCGGCCGCGTCCTTTCAAAGCAACCATCCCGGCATTTGCCTGGAGTGATTTAGGGAAATCACGGAAAACCTAAATCAGGATGGCCGGACGTGGGATTGAACCGTCGTCCTCCCGAATGCGAGTCCAGTGTCTAACCACTGCGCCACCTCACTCGGTGGCACAGTTAGAGATCCCAGATCCCAGCTCATTTACCAGGTGGTCCTAAATCCGCATGCAACCATCTGATCATGTTAGTCACTAAAAGAATTTAAAAAATACAGATGTAAGAAACTTCTCTCTCTCTCTCTCTCCATCATTCATCTACACATCCACACTCACACATGCAAACACCCATCCACCTACCCACACGCACACACACACACACACACACACACACACACACACACACACACACATACACACACAGAGAGAGAGAGAGAGAGAGAGAGAGAGGGAGAGAGAGAGAGAGAGAGAGACAGACAGACAGAGAGAGAGAAGTCTTTGATACAAACGTAAGACATACCTGGTACTGAGGGAGAGATACAGACAGACAGACAGAGAGAGAGAGAAAATAAAACTCTCATACACATACATATACAAATATAAATTACATACAGACATAGACACATCAACGCAAAAGACGAATGAGAAACACAAAGCTACAGTTGGCTGCACTATCCACTCTAAATACACACAATAAACACACAGTGAAAAGTGGAAATGCAATTTTCAAATAAATGTGTTCGAAAAAACGCCGAAAATCAGTCATCTGAAATAAATAGATCAATTAAATACAATTCCAGGAGGACACGCATGGGTTAATAACATCAGAAATCGTAACAAACACCAAGTGGTAGTTTTATCTCACGAAATTTGTTTCTTTCATAAAAAAAGAAGAAAAAATGTAGTGAAATGTGGTGTAGTAACACATGTTATATATCACACTTATTATATACATACAACAAACGTATTACTGACCACTCAAGATGCTTCACAATTAAAAGAAGTGAAACTCGTATAGCAGAAAAAAAACAATCTCCCATTTAGTTGCAAAGACGGAATACATCTCTATGCATATAGAAGCAACTAATGAATAATGGAAAACATATAAAATGACAGTCATAACAGTAATGCAAGTAGAACTCTTTGATACAAACGTAAGACATACCTAGTACTGACTGTTGTGGAAACCACTTGGACAACAGGACGTTAGGTGGCAGGTCTGACGAATCGTCCTCCTCCCACTTCCAGAGCACCCTCTGCGGCAGCTGCGAGAAGGCATCGAGAAAAGCCCGTCGCTTTTCTGGTGGCATTTTGCTACTTAGTACGTTGGTGCCCAAGCTGAAGTAGATAGCACCCTCTGTCGCTCCGTCTAACCAGTTCTGTATATCCTGTTGGTGAAACACGAAAAATATTCGCATTGCATCCTCTGAGACGAAGCAAAAGATATTCATCAAACAAGTAGATTAATTACTCCTTTCGTAATTGTAAACAGAGTATGGCGGTATGCCGATCAACAAAGGAATCAGAGTTAGTTCTTCTGTTGAAGGTAACCCTCCTGCCACAATGGACAGCACAATATCGAAACATGCCATGGGATCACGATGTATTCAGACCGTGTACTGGGCACATGATGTTAGCTGTGCACCATTTAGTCAATATGCCGGACCTCAGCGTGTTAAACGGTCAAAATACGAAGGCTACGTACTTGAGAGTCTTAGACGTACTTGCTTATGTATCTTGCCTGTGTGCATCAACAAGAATACTGTTGTGGTCACCAACATGACAGCAATCACAAACGGTTAGGTCAATGAACTGAAAGATTACAGCGCATCAGAAGAAGGCCTAAGGGATGTCTTCCAGCCTGGCCGCTGCGTCATCCTCTGGCGTGCGACATCTTGTACTTGGGGAATACTCTGTAAGTATAACCCTCCTGAATTTGTACTAGAACTGCAACTATCCCACAACTTCTTGCACCAGCGTAAAGTTACGTCTTTGCATTCACTTTGCACCTAGTACAGTGTTAGGACTGAAGAAGATGTTAGCGTCTCCTTGAGAAAGTGGAAAGATCTTTCTTGAATTCGTTCCAGGAACATTTAGCGTCTAGATGTAGAAACGTTGTTGCATATGGATGTGCCTTTGTACAGAATTCCTTTACGAATTGTTCGTAGCATAAGTAGATATCGAGAAAACTTTTCACATTACGAATGTGCTGAGGAATCGGAAAATCTGTGGCTGCTTTAATTTTCTCTGGATCGGGACGCACTCCATCCCCGTTAACTAGGTGACTCAGAGTTTTGTTTTTGGGTGCCCAAGAAGCACTTTTTGGGATTCAGTCCGAAAATACTTCAAAACGGTTCTCGGATGCCTTAGATGTTTTTCAAACGTCTGCAAACAGTGGTAATGTCATCCAGCAGAAAAGACGTGTCGTCCACGTAAGATGTCGAAGCGGATTCTCTATCATCTGTTCGAAGGTGAGTATTAGACCAAATGGCATCACTTTGAACTCATAGACGCCATAATCAGTGACGAGGGCAAAGGATACACCTCTTACTACATGATTTTGGTGCAGTCATCGTCAGTCGATAAGGAAATGCCATGATGTGCCTTCCTTCTTATACACAAGGATCACAAAAGAACTCTCTGAAGGTTCAACGATGTGTTGTTGCAGCGTCTTCTCCATTTCCTTTCTGATTGTCTGTCGTTCGGCAGGCGACATCCTGCACGAGCTGGGCTTGTCGGTGGATAAACCCCAGCTCCGATATAGTGTCTAATCATGGACCGTATGATCTGTCTTTTCTCCACTCCGCATTTAAAGGCGTGCGAAAATTGGCACAGTACGGCTGGCAGTCCCTTACGTTGTTCTGCATTGAAACCAGATCTTATTGGCTGTTCTATAGCAACTTCCTCCAATACGTTGTCTGTAGCGGTAGCCGAGCACGGTTGTTCTTTCATGGCACTAAGGTGCCCTTCATGGACTCGTTAGGCTTCTTCTACTCTCATACCTCATAGATGAGTTGTGGCTGCCCGTGACAATTAGTGATATGTAGTTCTTCATGACCAACTGCAAGCTCTACTGTGAGGTTATTGCACCGTTCCAAATTCACCCCATCGCCTAATTCATTCTATTATCCAACACGAAACTTGTCGTCTACGTTTGTTTGATAATAAAAGCATTGAAAGTGCGGCTGCAGCCCGACGCTCCTCCATCGCAACCTCTTCATTCACGCACGGAACTGCGACTGAAAAATCTCGCGGAGAGTGACCACTCAGTTCTAACCATCTCTCTCATCCTGCTGTGTGTAAACTCTTCCGTCATATGGTTTCGCAACAGCCTCAGACACTTAGAGAAAGTACTCACTCGGAACTATCACGCAGTAGCTATTACTGAAAATTCTTCCCGGTATAAACAATTCTAGGAGTGCTGTCTGAGAGCACCGAGCAAGGTGAAGAAACTGCTTCAGACTACTTCGAGAGCTGTGCTCGGAAGCCGGCTGCTCAGTAATTTTTTTCAAACCATTTCAAGGAAACTATTCAGTAATAAAAATAGAAACGAGATATTCGTAAATGATAGCACGAAAAGAGGCTAGTATTTTGGGATATGGTTAATGCACAAAACATCTTTATCTACTGCAACATACTCGTACAAGTAACTACAGACTTTAAGTCTAATAGTACAATTTTTAAGGGTCATCAACAGCTGGTGAAATGAGAATTGCTGTGGGTTCTGCAACCATAATAGTAACGAAGCTCCAATCTGTCAGAATTTCAACTACATTACTATGTTGGTGGGATGAGACTCTGCTGACTTTTGGCAAAATGAGTAAATTTTAACATAGCAACAAGACAAGTGTAGGTGTTACTCAAAACTCACCACCGATGACACCTCTAAGGAAAGTAAAGAATAAGTAGTCTGGAGAAAATATATTACGTTCCAATTTCAGTTGAATCATATATCTCTTTTTATTTTTAATAATAAATGACTAGGAGTGAAAGTTGCCAACGGATTTTTTTCCTACACATCAATGTTCTCAGAAACAGAGAAGCAATTCACAGGTATAATATAATGTCCTTTAGTTCTTACCCCAATACAGGAGGGAGGACTGTACTTTTTCACTTCAAATGTCTTCTAACGTTTCGTCAAGTATATTGATAACCTGTTCTCACCTTGACAGGTAGTTGACAGGTTTCTGTAAAGCGTCAGAGTGATCACACCCTCAGAGCTACGAAATAATTTTATTGTGTCAACAAGAACTACTATTGTGCTTTCAAGAAAGAGCGTAGTTCTATCCGAAAAAATACGGTTGCTTTTTTTTATGGCCGTCTCTTATCGCTAGTCAAGATGAAAATGTACTAAATATTTAGGATGTGGAAATATATTTGTCATGAGAAAGTTCACGAAATTAGTCTGCATGTGGATAGAAACTAAAATATGGTGCGCTATGTGCTGTCATTTGTTTTAAAATTTCTCTGAACCTTGAGACGTCTAAGTAAAGTCATTTTGGCAACTTTCAGTACCAGTCACTCCTTATGAAATGTACCCTGGGGTATAGGATTCCGCCAAAACTGCAGCAGAAGTGACGATTTATTTTCCACGTACTTCTTACTTCTTTCCTTTTTCTTCGGAGGAGCGTCACTCACGGACGAATTTTGAGCAACACGTTCGCTTTTCTTGTTTCCATACTAGAGTTTACAAAGATTAATGTCACTAACATTATAATTAGTTGAAATTGCGATGGATTCCAAAACAGTGTATTAATGAACTAGTGAGAATAAGATATGTCAATATTTTATGTAAAAGCCCATTTATTGTACGAAAAGAAACGTGTAATTTCAGTTTTGTTGTTGCAAAAGCCACAGAAATTCTTTTTTCATTAGGGCAATGATACGTAAAACAGACACATTCCCTCGAAAAAGTCTGCAGTTACTTATATATTGTAATAGATAAGGAAGTTTTGCACTTAACCTCATGTCAAAATTCGTATTTTGTGAATATTTCATTCTAGCTATATCGTTTGAACGCGTCAGTGGAACGGAGTGCACAATATACAATCCATTTTTTGGAGTATGGAGAAATGGATCTCCTCTCAAGTTTCAAGAAGAATTCAGTACGACAGCGACTTTTCACATGCAGTAACGTATGACCCAAAATGCACCAAATGCGAACTCATGGTGACCCCATTTTTCATTGCAAGCTATTAGAAATCGTTTCAGTAACTTACTTAATTTTGAAGTATGGTCGTAAGGAGAACTATATGTAATAAAACCGTTATAACTTATGAAAGGTTTGCGTTACGACGTTCAAACTGCAAACTGGCCGCAGGGCATGATGGGAATTAGTATGCGCTTGCGCACGCACCTTTTTGCTGTCGGCCACTCCCATTTGGATGGCTTCGTCAATGAGCAAAATTGGCGCATTTGGGAGACTGAGAATCCGCATTTCGCAATCGATACGTCTCTTCAATTCAACGGGTGACTGCGTGATGTGCAATGTCCAGTCACGGCATAATCGGTGAGATATTCCTTGATGGCACGGAGACTACCGAACGGTACGTAAAGCTTTTGGAAGATGATTTCATCTCCATTACCCAAAGTACCCTGATTTTGACAAGATGTGACCCATGGTAGACTGAGATCCACCCAATCGATGCAGGAGGTTGTTTGATGCCCTGGAGGAGCATTTTGGGGACCGTACTGTGGCTTTGGGGTAGCCAGAGGCCACTAGCATGGGTCTCGATTGGCCTCTATATTCTCCAGATCTGAACACATGCCACAACATTTTGTGGGGATATATTAAAGAAAATGTGTACAGCAGTAACCACAAAATCTTTGCAGAGCTGAAAACTGCCACGCAGGAGGTCATCGACAGCATCTATATTCGGACACTTCAGAGGTTAAGCAGAATTTCGCTATTCGTCTGCTGCACATCACCGCCAGTGACGGCCGGCATGTCGAACATTTCATAATCTGAATCCGAATATCTGTAGTGACGTTTACATGTCGAATAAAGTGTGTACGTGGCGTAGTTTGTAACTAATTTTCGTTTTTTTCGTGTAGTTCAATAGTTGTCATTTAGCTTTCGTCTCCCAGGTTAACCAGCGTTCCCTGCCTTACAGGGTGTGACGTCAGACGCCAAACAGGATTTGTGATTGGCCAGTGAACGTAGCGTTCAGAGGAACTTTAAAGGAAAACAACACAGCGGCTATGATGGAAAACAAGCAACACTCCGTGCTGGTATGCCAGCCATCACACGGCGGAGCCTTCCAGGGAGCCGTAATGCGAGCTGGAAAGTAAACTACGGACTATCCTATAACGTGTGAGACAGACTTAAGATGGGTCGAAGCGGAGAGGTGACAGAATGGTGGAAAGAAGCCATCGTATTTGGATGTGTTCTTGACCATACCGTGAATGAAGTTGCCCGATTTTTTGTTGAATCAACACAAAACGCGTAACGCATCTACAACAAATGCTGTACCTCTCGCAGCCCTGTAATACAACTTTTGAATAGTGTTTATCACAGACTTGGGCACCATGAGGCACTTCGACTGGCCAGCTGAATCACGTAACTGAAATGTAGGCATCAACATCCCTGCCATTTGCTAGCTCTAAACGATTTAATCACCACTGAGTGGCTCAGGTGCGTAACAATATACCTGATGAAACTTATGGATTCTATTCCTGAATTGAGGCCAACGAAGTCCAGTGTTACATAATGTAATAGCCATGACAGTTACAACTCTCTTTCAAGAACAGTAGGGGAACTCAGGGCAGAACGGGATAGCGGGGCCCAATGGGAAATTGCTCTCTTCTAGACTGGACAGTGTTGCAATCTGTTGTATGGGCATGAAACTATTTCTCCGATTGGAAGGGAAGTGAGGGCAGCCATTCTGATTTAGTTTGAAGTGCGAGATCAAAGTGAATTGTTGTCCGTCACGTTACCGCTTGCGTTGTTCCAACGTTTGGTGAATTTCAACGCCAGGTAAGCTGTTAATTGTTAATTGTATAACCTAAAATGACACATTCCCTTAAAGTGCATGGCATTTGTTATACTTTAGTTATTTAAAGCATTTAAATACGTCAGTTATTACACTCTATGAAAGTTGTTAACCTCAAAAGTGCTCTTGGGGCGGAACGGGACGGGGCAGAATGGGATAGTATCCAGTTCTGCCCCGTCATATTTTGATGCAAGTAGAAAGCAAACCCAGCATGGATGTTCATGGATGCCAGACTCTCCCAACCAGCTATGTTCGCCGAACAACTCAGCTTTCCAGATATCGCCCGAGGCTGTCATTCCAATCCGTCAAATTACATGGCGGACTACAAGACGAAATGGAAAAACCGTCGTATTAACGGATTCTCCTTATAAGAAGGAACTGCAGAATGCTGTCGCACGTAAAGTAGGCCTACAGAAAGGAGGAGGGTGCACGAATATAAACAATGTCAGGACAGAGACATCAGGTGCAATGCAACTTAAGGCAAAAGTGTCAAACTGTACACCCAAAAAAACCAAAACAGAGCACATCAAAGACCTTAAGAAAAATAAAAGGAAGAAGATGATGGGCATGAGAGAATCAGAGAGAGAGCATACTGAGTCTCTCTACTGTGGGGACTTTTACTCCGTTTCTGATGAGCGCTGGGTCGCATGCCAGAGTGGGCACACAATTCATGTGCTGGCATAGACAGTGAAGATGAAGAGGAACTACTGATTTGTGACTATTGTCGAAAGGGCTACTAGTTAATGGTTTGGTGGTTATTAAGCATTGTACATTTTTCAGAATGACATTAAAATATTTTCTTATTTTGAAGAGTGACTTTTCAGTTGTTTAAATTACACATTCCTTAGTCTGAATTGCCTGTTATAGAACATTTTGTCATAGTTTAATACGATATTCATAATTCAAATTCAACGTTTGTGCAACAATTTAACAAAAAACACCTTATCCCATTCTGCCCCGTGGGTGGGGCGGAACGGGAAATATGCAAGACTTTCATTGAAAAATTGTAAAAAATGCAAAATGTATTGTTTCAAGTGATTTTAAAATAAGGTACATTAGGTTACAATACAAGGTGTTTTTTTATCACTTGAAAAAGTGTTTCCTTGTGTTCCCTTATTTTATAGAAATTGTTAAACATTAAGTGTCCCGTTCCGCCCCGAGTTCCCCTATACCTCGACTTGTTCTGAAGCCTGGATAGTTATCACGCTGTACGATATAGAATCGACTCTGTGAATAAAATCTGTAGCTAGGTTACACACTACAACAGGACGTAAATACAGAATATAAATATTACATATGTACTATACCTTAGGAAGTGGCTTAATATCTGGCTGGATGTGTAGCCCAGTGACTTCCACAAAACTGGGTAGGTTTGGTCTGGGATAGCTTTGCGTGAAATGATTACTGAGGATCATCAGACTGAAATTTCTCTCAAGTTCGTGTATCGACGGGACTCGAGGACCGAAGTAGTTCTTCTGTATTGTCTCGTGCTTGGGCAGCACTACATTCGACCACACTAAATTAGAGTAGAGCCACACGTAAGAGCTGTAGAGTCTCTGCCAGAACGATAGGTGGTCCGAGTAAGGGTGGATCCACCACGGCGTGTAGGCTGGGTTATCCGGGTTGCCATCGTTCCAGTGGATGTAAGGGTAGGCTCCGAGGGTCACGAGGCCCACGACGGGTGGGGAGCCGACTGCGTGAGCCACGCCGTAGAAGCACGGCACGAGACCCCTCTCCATGATGTACAGGTCGAACTTCGGCGGCGACCTGTAACAACATCGCGCGAATAGAAATTTACATATCTTCTGCGTTGAACACAGAACAGGGATATCTATGGAATGAGCCTTCAGGCGCCTGGTGTAGAAATTTTTGTCACCAACATGCACTGACTCCGAAAGTCACCTGACTGTAGTGCGGCGTAACGATCGCTAATAAGTGCCCTGCAGATTTTGAATGTCATTACATATTACATCCCTAGTACAACTAGATTCCTTTCAAAATTATTGCTGAATTTGAGCAGGCATTACATGGGTATTGTAATAATTTGCATCCTGAGAGAACCTGGTTCAAAGCCATAGACATACAGGATGCATAAAAACATGTGTCCTAATCTTTATGGATCTATTCTTGACATCATACCATTACTAAAAGTTAATATGAAGATGTGTGCGAAGGGAATTCCTCGTAGCGAGTACTGGTTGTGTAGCGTACCTCCAGTGTACATCGTTACTCACGTTTTTGTTGACAGTTGGTCATGGCGTTTGCTTTGTTTCGTCACGTCGTCATTTGTTCTGTTTTAGAGCAACTCCAATCACATCACATCGAAACGAAGTATTCAGTGTCTAAAATGATAGGGTATGCACTGTGTGTACAGCCTAGTAGACGGGAAGGCAAACCCATCACATCAACCTTGTCTCGAACGTTACTCTCGGAGGCCTTTTATTTGTGCAACAACGTTTGTGCAGTTCCACCAATGTCTGCAAAAGATAGGCTCAGTCGAGAAGAGAGTTATAGATGGCGGGAGACAACGTTATGTGCTGTAGCCCGAATCTGAATGACGGTTCTTCGTGCTCCATCAGTTACTACAAGGAGAATTGTGAGAAGGGCGGGTATTCATGCGATGACGATTTGTACCTTCTGTACCCATATCACCTACAACGGATGCAGGAATTACATGAGGCAGACTTTCAAGGTAAGAATAACTTTCTGTCAATGCATGTGAGGGCGGTATATTTTGTTTATACAGTTCTTAGCGTATACCTTATTAACTGATGACTATTCATGACTATTCATGTGACGACATGTTCAATTGTCATAACAGTTACGTCCGAGATTATGGAAGCACTCATGAAGGGACTGATGACCTCAGAAGTTAAGTCCCATAGTGCTCAGAGCCATTTGAACCATTTTTTTTTATTCCGCAACGTATTACTGGACAAACGTATCTACAGTTTCAAAGACATGGCTTGCTTCATTTACTTGATGATGTAGCTGTAGGTGTCATCCAAGCAGTTTATGCACGATGGTGTTCCACCTCACTTTATACGGATATTTCGCGAGTATCTTGATAACCACTTTTCGAACAGTTGAATATTATTCGATGGGAATCCATTGCGTGGCTTGCCCGATCGTCTGATTTGAATCCAATGATTTTTTTTCCGCTGGGGAGTTTTAAAATTCTTGATTTACTCTACTCCCTCACTCAATGTTGATATTCTGAGCAAGCGTATCCAAAATGGATGTGATCAGATACGAAACACACCAGGAGTTTTCCACAATGTTCGGTGGAATATGGAATGCAAGGTCAGGGGATGAATGGAACAAGAGGCGGTCACTTAGAGAAATTTATGTAAATGTATTTCGTAAATGCAAATTTTGTGTCATGAATAACAAAACCTTTCATACATGCATATGTGTGTGGGAACAGTATCATTTGCCGGCTGTGATTAATAAAACCTTTAAGTACCTGTCTACCGAAGTATTTTCTGGCCCATGTTCATGTGAACTTCTTTAATATTTTAATGCTAAGAGCAGATCCCTAAAGTCTCTGGCACACGTGTTTGTGCAATCTGTATAAATACAACAGCTCTCCCTTCTTTGAGACAAGTCCACCAGTTCAGATGTAGCTTTTTTGTTTTTATAGGCATATTAAAAGAACGGATATCCACCACTAATTTTTGTTTTTTTTTTTTTTACTGCATTTAAACCCATTGGCAAATCTCTGTCTTAATACATTGTGCTGCAGTGGCATTGTGAAATTCCTTCCTAGAACGCCAAACTGAAAGTGTCCCGAAAAACATCGAATTTACAATTTTTCAGTTGGCTCTGAGCGCTATGGGACCTTAACATCTGAGGTCATCAGTCCCCTAGAACTTAGAACTATTTAAACCTAACTAACCTATGGACATCACACACATACATGCCCGAGGCAGGATTCTAACCTGCGACCGTAGCGGCCACGCGGTTCCAGACTGAAGCGCCTAGAACCGCTCGGCCACATCGGACGGCTCGTATATACAGCTGCGACGTATAGGCCTATCAAATTAGCACTTTATCATACTCCGGATTCCTTTAGGGACGAAACGGCTCCACATGTGTATACATTAAACGGATTGACTGACAGTACAATCCTAAACTAAAAATTTTACCTAGCACTATAGCCACACAGTCACATAAAAAAGTCTTGCTATTTCATGCCTTCTTTACACTGTGTCGTGATATTTTCACAGTAATCAACACATAAAGCAGCTCTTGCTAATATGGCAACTATAATTACATCATTTTGGTATTTTCCTATATAAAGATATTTTTCCTCCTTTAACGAATTTAGATTTGCCCCCGTAGTAGCATCAATTCAGCACCGTTAGTGTCAGTAATAAAGAGAAGGAAATAAAAACATGAAACATCTGAAATACGTGTAGTATGTAAGTTTCAATCATAGCCCAAAATGTATCGCATTCGGGAGAACGGCGGTTCAAACCGGCGTCTGGCCATCCTGATTTACGTTTTTCGTGATTACTCTAAGTAGCTTCAGGCAAATGCTGGGATGGTTCCTCTGAAAGGGCACGACCGATTTCCTTCCCCATCCTTCCCTAATCCAATGGGACTGTTGACCTCGCTGTTTGGTCCCCTCTTCCAAACCAACCAACCAACCCAAATTGCAAAGAAAGAGCATCATGTTAAGGTCATGTGACAATTCTCACATGATGTTGTTTATAAGTGCAGAACGATCTGCTTACTCCATAGATTTTCCTACTCTGTCGCGCTGAAGCGATGAAGTGTTAGAAGCAAGTGATTTGCAGTGATGCACGTACTTCATGAAGTCGACCATCTCTGGACTGTTGAGGCCGTCTTCGCAGATGGGAGCCGTCATGTCCATCATGGTCCACAGCATCTCCACGGGGTCCCACTCGTGCGACGCCATCGCCATCCAGTCGACAGACCTCCTGAGGTATCTGTACGCTGGAGATACGTCCACCTCTGTCAAATTTTTTATAGGCTTCTGTAAAGGAGAAAGATAAGACAAAATAGAATTTAACTTTCGTTCAGTCCTTAAGAATAAAATTATTCAAAGCTGGTTCAGCCTTGTGGAAAATGTAGTTAAGTCATACTGAACAGTTAGCAGTTTTGAATTGAAAATAATAGCACTATTTAGTGCCCATGATCGCGCGGCATACTAACGCAGGAAACTTTATGTCACATTACTCACGTGCAGCGTGTCTTCGACAACACAACGATTAGCAGTTTGACAATACGGGCTGACGTGTGGCAGCGTACGTATTTTATTAAAACAGAACACTGTCGTGAAACGTGGTTAATGTTAGGTTGGTACATAAATTCGCAGTGATTTTGTTTTGCGTGTTGGTACTCCGGTTGCTATGGGTTTATTTACCGATTGCTATTTTTTGTTTGTAGTTCACTGTTGCTGTTTGACTTTCCATATTGTCATTTTGTCACTTGCAGATAGTGAGTGGAGCTGTGGTCGTTGGAAAATGAAGTGCCAAGTGGGGAAATCGTAACGTTTGTAACATATTCTCCTGTTTGAGTTCAGTAGAGCGGAGACAACAGCGGGGGCAAACAGAAATATTTGCACCGTGTATGGATATAATTCCACTGGACAGATCACGGCAAAAAATGGGTTCCTAGTTTTAAGAAAGGTCGATTTCACACTAGTGGCTCCTCACGTTCAGAAAGATCTTCGGGGTTTTATGCAGATCATCTAAATGCATTAATCCACAATGATCAACGTCGGTGTGGTCGAGAACTGGCAAATGTGGTGAACTGTGATTATTCTAACGTGGTGTGACATTTTCGTGCTGTGGAGAAGGTTCAAATATCTATGCTCTAATCCAAAATCACAAAAATCTGTGTGTTTTAACTGCGACCAGATCGGTCGCGGGTTTGAAGTGAAGGAAAGCGCGGCGGGACCCGCGGAGCAGCCCGCGAACAACACAATGGGAGAGGACGGACACGACCAACGAAGGACAGAACGAACAGCAACAAGATCGAAACAACGGAGTCACAAGGAAACCTAACAACCATGTCCACTCGTACACAGAACAAGGAAGTAAGTAAGCTATCTAATTCTAGGCGATGTGTCCAGACACGTTGGCAAATTAGACTCGCTGGCTCAGTTTTTTTTTCCTTTATTATGATTTCATTCCCCTGCCCCATATGGGCAGTGGAGAGCTGTCAGCAACACAATCCGCCGCTCTTCAGCCGAGTGAAAGGACAACTAAGACAAGAATAAAATGTTACATATAGAAGGCGATAGAAAAGGAGAAAACAGAGTAAATGGAAACAATGTAGGTAAAAATCCACTGACATGGAGACGTTCATGGGGGGACAATTAAAAGAGTCATCATAAAGTTAAAAAACACAGTTGGTGATTCTTAAAACACAAAGAAGACACTGAATACACATGCACAGGTTAAAAGTCGGCCATAGTATTAAAAACACTCCAGAACAACACACTTAAAACCCACTTGGAGCACACACGATGAAGAATAAAACTGCCAGGTGAGACCTGCTGAGGGAGAGGTCGGAGAGGATGGAAGAGGAGGGGAGAGCAAGGGGTAGCAGGGGAGGCAGCGGGATGAAGAGAGTAGGGGCGTCAGTGGGTACACTATGAGGCAGGAGGCACGTGGGGCAGGAGATGAAGAGGGAAGACAGTTCGGGAGGGAGTGCAGAGACACTGAAAGGGAAAGGGGGCACAAGAGAGGGGGGGAATAGGAGGGGGAAACGGCTCAGGAGGAGGAAGGGGGAGGAAGGGAGCCCTGAGGAGGAGGCAGGAAGATGGGGTTAGAGTTGGCAGGAAGGGTAGATGTCAGGGCGAAGCTCATCATCCGGGAGGGGTAGATGGTGGAAGTTGCGTTGGGAAAGGAGGCGGAGGGTGTGGAGATGGAGAGAGGGTGGGACACAACGGTAAAGGCGCGGGAACGGTTTGGGGGTGGAGAAGAAGGGAGACACCAGGGGGTGAGGGGCTCGCTGGCTGAGTTTTTTTACTACGCTGCACTACAGCCTACAGACTTTTTTTAAATAAAGGAAGAAGAAAGAAACAAGGTAAAACAGGCGATAAAATGGTGATTTAAAGTGTAAAATGGCATAAAAATGCGGAAAGTTAAAACAGAAAGCAAAAGGGGTTGGCAATGTAGAAAAAATACACAGGAAGCAGACAAGTAACATAGTAGACACACAATTAAAAAAACACGGCGACAGTCTGGTTTCTGTTCGCAGGAGATAAAAGGCACACCCAGCGACAGTATGATGGCCGTTCCCAACAAGTCCCAAAGAACACAACACGGAACACTCACTGTAAAACACGCACTGTAGAACACTCACTGGAGAACACTGCACGAAAGTGGCAGCACAAAGATGACACTCCCGAGCCAAAGGCAGATGGGGGGGGGGGACCTGCAGGAGGGGGAAAAACACGGAGGGAGGAGAGAAAAAAAAACGAAAAGGGGGGGAACCAAGGAGGGAGAGGACTAATAGAGGGGGAGAAGGGCAGACACGAGAGGGAATGAGAGGAGGGAAATGTAAAAGGACGCGGGGGAGAGAAGGGGGCAAAGAGAGGGGAGGTGGGGAAGAAAGAGGATGGAAGGGGGGAGAGGGAGCCCGGGAAAAGGACAGAGGAAAGGAGGGGGAGTGAGGAACAGAGTTGATAGGAGGGATAAATGGAGGGAGAGAGGGCATCATCCGGGAGGGGGAGTTGATGGAAGCCACCTTGGGAAAGGAGATGTAGGGTGTAGAGATGGAGGGTAGGGGGGACACAACGGTGAAGACGTGGCAGGGGGCGGGGATCGGAGAGGAGAGGAGCAACCAGGGGATGAGGGGGTTCAAGACGGCGGGAGGTGTAGAGGATGTGGATATGTTCGAGGAATAGGAGCAGATGGGGGAAAGGAATGAGATCATAGAGGATCCGCGAGGGGGATGGGAGGCGTATACGGAAGGCGAGGTGGAGTGCATGACGCTCAAGGATCTGGAGGGACAGGGGCAGATATCCAGGCAGGACTGGCATAACAGAGGATGGGACGGATTAAGGATTTGTAGGTGTGGAGGATGGTAGAGGGGTGCAACCCCCATGTCCGGCCGGAGAGGAGTTTGAGAAGTCGGAGGCGGTTGTGGGCTTTGGATTGGATGGAGCGGAGATGAGGGATCCAGGTGAGGTGACGGTCAATGGTGAGGCCAAGGTAGGTGAGGGTGGGGGTGAGGCGGACAGGACGGGCGCAGACAGTAAGGGAGAAATCCAGGAGCCGGAAGGAGCGAGTGGTACGACCTACGATGATTGCCTGGGTCTTGGAGGGGTGCTGGCTGAGTGAGAGGCAGGCGCTTAAGTACTCTATCGGGGGCGCCGCTGTTGGCCTCTGTGACCACGTGTTCCACTGTGGCGCCACCACACTAAAAGCGGGCCAGGAGGCGAGCGCCGCCACAGCTTACGGCGCGATGATGCAGAGACCTCTAGGGGTCTTCGACGTCCATAACGTCTGGCGGGGATTCAAATTCCGCGACGCGTGGTACCAGACAGTGGTTGGTCATGTGTCCATTACTTCTCGCTCGTCATCAGTTGGCTCGGGAACAACACCGACCATTCCTGTCCTGTATCGTTACTGGTGACAAGAAGCGGTGTCTTGATACTAATATCAGTAAGGCAAAGAAAGGAATGGTTAAGACCAGATAAAGCAGCAACTTCCCGTAAAAAGACCTGCACGCATCCACAAAAGATTATGTCATGCATATAATGGACCAGCGACGGTGTTTGCTTCCCTGAGGTGTAACGATCACTGCTGATATTTATTGTCAACAACTAAGACGTCCTGCAGACGCAGTCCAAGGAGAACAGCGAGGAAGACTCCGTGAAGTGATGCCACTCCATGATGACGGCCGCCAACATTCTACTAGACTGGCAAAAAGACAATATACAGGAGGGTTGGGAAGTCATTCCACATCCAACTGATTCATCTGATCTTGCGCCCTCAGATTTTCACGTGATTTTCAGAGATTTCTACATTTGCGGAATCGAAACGTTACCCCAGCGTTAGCAGACTGTTGTATATATTGAAGAAGGATATCGGCCGGCCGAAGTGGCCGTGCGGTTAAAGGCGCTGCAGCCTGGAACCGCAAGACCGCTACGGTCGCAGGTTCGAATCCTGCCACGGGCATGGATGTTTGTGATGTCCTTAGGTTAGTTAGGTTTAACTAGTTCTAAGTTCTAGGGGACTAATGACCACAGCAGTTGAGTCCCATAGTGCTCAGAGCCATTTTTTGAAGAAGGATATCTTATTGAAGGCCAAAGTAAGTCTTCTATGTATCCGTTGTTTATCAAATTTATGGAAAAGCACTACGAACGTATTCACCAGCCCATTATTTTGAGACCTACTTGTCTGGCTAGTGATTTGATTTTGAAGGCTTTTGAGGGAAGGTTTCCTTGCATTATTTCTCTAAGAAAGTGCCTTTCGTCCCATCATGATTTTGCACTTAACGTTATATGTCTTAAGGAGGTCGTGGAGGCTCGATAAACATGTTTATTTATTTCGTCTCGCAAATATTATGGCCTTCAGACCCTCTGTTAGATCTAACAAGTGATCATTAAGGAGTCAACATTAAAATTACTTTAGTACAAGAGCAATATTAAGTGATGGTAATGATGGTGATAATAACAGTAATAATAATAAATAATCCAGAATCTATGGAAGTCAAGAAATATCAGTCTTATTAACATTCTGTCATTCAATTTCCTCTTCATATTTAAGTCTATTGTTAGTAATGGCGTCTAATAGGAATATGTGACAGCAGTACAGAAGGATTCAATGTGGAGAGGAGGGTGACTGGTCGTAAGAACGGAGAGAAATAGTAGAATAAGATTTGAAGCCGAGATGGAAACTGAAAAGTATGAAAAAAGTTTGGACAGTATACAATGCGACAGAAATATTGATTATTTATTTATATATATATTCATATTTTATTTAGTGAGGCATAATTGGTATGTGTAAGTCCATTTGTGGTACGTTTCCCAAGTATTGGAAGCTGGGAGCTAGGACATTGATATTTTTGCGTTCATGTATTGTAGGGCATAGGCAGTAACCAGTGTGAGAGTCATCGTAAATGGAGATGATGACAGAGAGATCAGATCCAAAGTGTTTAGCTTTGGTCAGATTATCAGGTAGGTGATGGTTGTTGTGGAGGAGTGGGTACTGAGGGACGGCATTTTTCCAGTGAGTCGATGGAATGCTTTCCAGTACCTGGAAGAGTGAATAGGGCGTTTAGAATAGAGTCTGGTGCAGGTCTGGCTCGCCTGACCGCTGCCGGTTTGTTTCTTTTTTTTGCGTTTAGTAAGTTTCTGATGTGTCTCTCATTTTATAGGGCATATTAGAGTATCCTGGTTGTGACTCTGTAGGAAGATGCGGTGTAATGGGTGGTATTCTTCGAGGAGTAGGGGCTGTTGAGGAGGGTGGGGTCATGAGGACATACAATATGGCCTTGGTAGAAATGTCGGCGCAAATAACGTCTGACAAGTTACGTTGCAAGAAGGGCATGGTATGAGGGACAAAACAGGTTGCTAGGAAGATAGTGAGTGGCTTCGAATCTGAGTATTTATGTATTCCCAATAGACAGTCTACTAGGTACACATTTTGGATAACTTTGGCAGGGAAATTAGGAGGGGTTGCATATAGATTGTATGGAATTGTGGGGAGAACACATAGGTGGTCACTTCCAATCGGATTGAAGACTATTGTAGTGAGGTCTCCAGGAAGTTTGGGAGAAGCTACGACAGCTGGAATAGTGTTGCTTTCAGGACAGGATTGTTGGGGTGATGCAGGCAATGTAACCTTGGAGGGAGTCTCTAAACTGACGCCAGTGGCGTTCTGCAGGTTGGGGAAGGTGAGCTGTAGATAGTGGCACAGATAACAGTTAAGATTGTGAACAATGGGTAAGGATAAGGTATTGAGTGAGAGTATTGCATAAGGCTTGTGGACAGACAGGGATGTTCTTGTGGTGACCAGTTGCAACTCCATCTCTGGCCAGGCGTTTGGGGACTATCTGCATAGTAAAGGATACAGGGATGGTATGACAATGTCGGAGAAACGAATCATTAAGTATTGAGGTATGTGCTATCTGATGGAACAGGGTATGTATTAACAGTGGATTGTCAGTTGAAAGTGAGTAGATGTTGATGTACAGGATGTTGAATTGCTGTTAGGCCATGACGACAGTCTGGGGAATGGGGTATGTGGGTGAATGGTGATGAGGGTTTAAATGAGTGATGTTGAGATGGATGAATAGAAAGTGTACTTTGTTTTGGGACTAGGTGGCTTAGATATTGAGATGGAATACAGATTGAGCTGCAAGATAAATTCATTGAAGGGTGTTCGGTTGTTGGAAGGGTTGGAAATTGTGGAGAAGGATGCTGAAGAATTTCATGATATCTTCAGCAGTGGCAGGTGGGTGGTGAGCGTTACTGGGATGGATACGATTGTGAACGGGCTGGGTGGGCAAGGGAATTACTGGTATGATGAGTGGGTGCTTGGCTGGGCATTTGGTGGCGTAGGCAGGATGGGTATCTTAGCAGGTGTTGCAGGTGGGTGGGGAAGCGAGGTTTGGACGTGGTTACAGAAAGGGGGAGGCTTTACAGTGCGACGGTGAGGACAGGTGGATGGATTGTTGCAGTCGGTAGTAAGATGGTCATTGCAGCAGTAGATTTGGAAAATATATAACTGCGGGAGTGATTTTGAGACTTCAGCAGCTGTAAATTATGGCTTTCTTGGTACGCAAGTGATGGTGTGTGGTGGAAGTAGACTCAGTGACGGTGTGCAAGAGGAAGGTGGTGCCTGAGTATCAGTCCGGCCATGAGGATTTCTGTGGCAGAACGAGAAATTAGTTCAGCAGCCATCTAATCTGCTGTGATTTCAGGCAAGCAGGCAGGCAGTGAGGGCTGGTGGATGCTGAAGAGGCTGGTGTTGTTGGTGGTTGAGAAAGGAGTGGGAGAAGCATGAAGGCTGAAGGTGATTTGTGGAATTTTGAGGAATTACGAAGAAGAGAGTTATTGTGGCGTATGATTTGTGCAATGGGAAGGTGTGAGACGTAATTGTTGATTTCAAAAATGAGGGGTTTGTCATTAAGGAAAGTGGAATCAGGACAGCATAGGAGGAAAGTCTGAATGTGAGACAAAGGTGCAGGATAGGGGAGGAGGAAGTAGTGTCCATGTGTTCATTGAGATCGGGACTGGTTAGGGTTTTCTGGGAACAGGGCTGACGGGGGAGTCTGGATGTTGCAGGGATGGTTGGGGAATGAGAGGCGATGGAATACGCGTGGTGCCGGTCCTTCGAGGTCGCTCTAGTCAGTGCAGCGGCATGTTGACTGGGTGACTGATATTGGCGCTTCTGCCGTTGGCATTGTAGCGTGGCGGGATGTTATCTTTTCTGTTGGTAGAGCATGAGAAGCGATCGGTGTGAGAAAAGTTGGGAGATTAGGAGAAGCAAAGGAAAAGGCACAAGGCGGGGAAGAGGTCCGGGGAATAGGACAGTAGTTGGACGAAATGACTGCAGCTAGGTACGCAACTGTGGGAATATGTGAGTGGACGTAGTGTAGTAGGTTGAAGGAAGTGCTCTATGTATGAACAGTAAGAGCAGGGGACGGGGTTATATAGATGAAAGTGTTAGTAGGAGCGACCAGAGAGAGATGAAGGGACAGGGAACAGGCTTTATACGATGATTATTGGCGATAAAGTGTCACCGAGGTAACGTGGGATGACAACAATGACTGGATGCTGGTATGACGACTAGAGCAGCAGACGATGGCCGCGGCGATGGCGGATGCGGTGGGAGGACTGTGACGACGACGACAACGACGACCACAACCCACATGAAGAGGTAGAGTTACAGGAGGCAGGGGATGATTAACACACACGAGAATTTTGGCGGATGGGCATTTAGACACACACACACACACACACACACACACACACACACAGGAATTATTGAGGACAATACAAAGTAGACCCACAACGGATACTATTATATACAAAGTAGGCTAACAAAGATACTGTTACTGTTTGCGTAGCCTAGGAGAGTGGCCGCTACCATTTTATGCAGCACAGAAGAAGTAAGTGGCTTGCAACGGAGGATTATAGCACTAGGGAGCACACTAGCCAACCTAATCGCTAGATGCTACGCGCATTCCAACGCTCGGACTTCATCGTTGGCCGAGGACACGCTGTTAAATAAACACAAGGTCATGTATGAGATGAATATACGATAATTATAGCCCATGGTTCGAACTACTGGGTCTCCGTGATTTGCGAAGTAACAGAAATTAAACTATGTGATAAAAACTTCAGTACAGACACCGGTTATGCGCTTAGTAACGCATGGAAGCTCACAGTTGAAGAACTCTCGTAGTTTACGGCCTCACGCGAGTAGTGCCACTGCCAACGACAATAGACAGGTAGCGACAACGCAACTGTAGGCGCAAAGAGAGCCACCCCAGTATGTGCTGTCTCTATGAATTCTTTCTGACGTAATCCAGCCAGTTAGATACCGTGTAAAAGCGGGAGTGCCATCAGTTTCACGATAAGAAAAGACAGGAGTCCCTTAGTGATAAAGTCGTGACTGTTAAAGCGGCTTTAACGGAGAGTAGCCAAATCGTACCGCGCTGTGGTAGGCCAAGGAAAAAGGACACCAGTAAGAAAGACCTATGCGATGCCGGCAATTACCGATCCATTACTTTACTTAGGATTCTGGGCAAAATTTTGGAACGGGTATACGCACAAGGCTCTCCAGAAATGGTCACCCAAACCCGTGGGCGAAGACGATGAAATATGTGGGGGTGATATACCCGACAATACCGGCCTTTAAGGACCATTTTCAAGTAAATAGGCGACGGACAATGGGGATGGCGAAGATTCAGCTGCCTTTCTTCCTAATTCATGAACTCAGAATGAGTGTGAAATTACGACTGCAGAAGGCCAGGTCGTGCCTGCAGTTTTCTACGGTAGCTCTTCGTAACGTACTCCTTCTGTTCATGACACATTTGATTTTGTTGTTTTCCAATTTTGCACTTTTGTACCTCGTGTGCGCAAAGCCGTACTGCAGAACGCATACAGCCGGAAGTGAGATTTCGATTCCATGATGGCTGAAAGAGCCGGCGGACCATATGGTGTTTACATTGGAGGTTGGAGGGAGACGGAGTGGCTAGACATGAGAACGTCCGTTCCGTCAACAGTGAGATACGTAGGGAACGCATACTTAACTATGTCGCGAAGCAAGTAACTTCGCTTAACATATATTTGCTTAAAGAAGTCGCTTTTTCCACTACAGATATTAGGAGAAACCTACAGGTCGTAAGTAATTTCTTCAATATTGCAACGCCAGAAATCGATCTCCTTAATAAATAAATGAATAATGTAGTCACTCATTTGTTACATAGTTTAATTCTTAATTTCTTTGAGTGTTTTTGGTACTTGCATTGTTTGATACATAAATTTCGGGCGTATTATAGTATTTGAGAGTTGTAGCATCGCGTTTTAGTACCTGAATAGTGTAAATTCGCGTAGTCGTTTGTATTTTGTTTTTGTTTTGAACGGCCAGTGTCGGTTGGTCACAGTGTGCTCCCTGCCGCCGTTGGATAAGCAGCTGCAGCAGCAAGTCGTATACTCCTAGCTCACTCATTTGTTACATAGTTTAATTCTTAATTTCTTTGAGTGTTTTTGGTACTTGCATTGTTTGATACATAAATTTCGGGCGTATTATAGTATTTGAGAGTTGTAGCATCGCGTTTTAGTACCTGAATAGTGTAAATTCGCGTAGTCGTTTGTATTTTGTTTTTGTTTTGAACGGCCAGTGTCGGTTGGTCACAGTGTGCTCCCTGCCGCCGTTGGATAAGCAGCTGCAGCAGCAAGTCGTATACTCCTAGCTCACTCATTTGTTACATAGTTTAATTCTTAATTTCTTTAAGTGTTTTTGGTACTTGCATTGTTTGATACATAAATTTCGGGCGTATTATAGTATTTGAGAGTTGTAGCATCGCGTTTTAGTACCTGAATAGTGTAAATTCGCGTAGTCGTTTGTATTTTGTTTTTGTTTTGAACGGCCAGTGTCGGTTGGTCACAGTGTGCTCCCTGCCGCCGTTGGATAAGCAGCTGCATCAGCAAGTCGTATACTCCTAGCTCACTCATTTGTTACATAGTTTAATTCTTAATTTCTTTGAGTGTTTTTGGTACTTGCATTGTTTGATACATAAATTTCGGGCGTATTATAGTATTTGAGAGTTGTAGCATCGCGTTTTAGTACCTGAATAGTGTAAATTCGCGTAGTCGTTTGTCTTTTGTTTTTGTTTTGAACGGCCAGTGTCGGTTGGTCAGTCAGTGTGCTCCCTGCCGCCGTTGGATAAGCAGCTGCATCAGCAAGTCGTATACTCCTAGCTCACTCATTTCTTACATAGTTTAATTCTTAATTTCTTTGAGTGTTTTTGGTACTTGCATTGTTTGATACATAAATTTCGGGCGTATTATAGTATTTGAGAGTTGTAGCATCGCGTTTTAGTACCTGAATAGTGAAAAATCGCGTAGTCTCCTTCCGCCGCCGAGCAGTGTGTCAGCAGTGCGCAAGTAGCAGCATTACTGCATTTACTAGGCAATCTTGTATTTTAATAACCGTTTAAATTTTGTCGATTTGTTTGCGCTCTCTGTAGATTAGTTCAGACGTTCTTTGCAAAACAGTTTTTAGCATGGAAGGGACTGCAACTGCTGTGTTCGGATGCAGGCTGAGTTGGCATCTCTTCGCTCCCAGCTTCAGGCAGTGTTGGCTTCGGTCACACAGCTTGAGGCTGTTGCCAATGGGCATCACTGTGGGGGTCCGGATGGGGGTTTGTCGGGGACGGCCAGCTCGTCCCACGCATCCCCCGATCGGACTAAGACTGTGGTTGCCCGGGATACTGCCCGCATTGAGGCTGATCCCTCACCTGTGGTAGAGTGGGAGGTCGTCTCGAGGTGTGGCAGGGGGCGAAAGACATTCCGGAGGGCTGAACGGAAGGCCTCTCCAGTTTGTCTGACGAACCGGTTTCAGGTTCTGTCTCAGGCTGATACTGATCTTCGGCCTGACATGGCTGCTTGTCCTGTTCCAGAGGTTGCCCCTCAGTCTGCAAGATCCGGGCGGTCGCAGAGGGTGGGCTTACTGGTAGTTGGGAGCTCCAACGTCAGGCGCGTAATGGGGCCCCTTAGGGAAATGGCAGCAAGAGAGGGGAAGAAAACCAATGTGCACTCCGTGTGCATACCGGGGGGAGTCATTCCAGATGTGGAAAGGGTCCTTCCGGATGCCATGAAGGGTACAGGGTGCACCCATCTGCGGGTGGTCGCTCATGTCGGCACCAATGATGTGTGTCGCTATGGATCGGAGGAAATCCTCTCTGGCTTCCGGCGGCTATCTGATTTGGTGGAGACTGCCAGTCTCGCTAGCGGGATGAAAGCAGAGCTCACCATCTGCAGCATCGTCGACAGGACTGACTGCGGACCTTTGGTACAGAGCCGAGTGGAGGGTCTGAATCAGAGGCTGAGACGGTTCTGCGACAGTGTGGGCTGCAGATTCCTCGACTTGCGCCATAGGGTGGTGGGGTTTCGGGTTCCGCTGGATAGGTCAGGAGTCCACTACACGCAGCAAGCGGCTACACGGGTAGCAGGGATTGTGTGGCGTGGATTGGGCGGTTTTTTTAGGTTAGATGGCCTCGGGCAAGTACAGAAAGGGCAACAGCCTCAAAGGGTGCGGAGCAAAGTCAGGACATGCGGGGACCAAGCAGCAATCGGTATTGTAATTGTAAACTGTCGAAGCTGCGTTGGTAAAGTACCGGAACTTCAAGCGCTGATAGAAAGCACCGAAGCTGAAATCGTTATAGGTACAGAGAGCTGGCTTAAGCCAGAGATAAATTCTGCCGAAATTTTTACAAAGGTGCAGACGGTGTTTAGGAAGGATAGATTGCATGCAACCGGTGGTGGAGTGTTCGTCGCTGTTAGTAGTAGTTTATCCTGTAGTGAAGTAGAAGTGGATAGTTCATGTGAATTATTATGGGTGGAGGTTACACTCAACAACCGAGCTGGGTTAATAATTGGCTCCTTTTACCGACCTCCCGACTCAGCAGCGTTAGTGGCAGAACAACTGAGAGAAAATTTGGAATACATTTCACATAAATTTCCTCAGCATGTTATAGTCTTAGGTGGAGATTTCAATTTACCAGATATAGACTGGGACACTCAGATGTTTAGGACGGGTGGTAGGGACAGAGCATCGAGTGACATTATACTGAGTGCACTATCCGAAAATTACCTCGAGCAATTAAACAGAGAACCGACTCGTGGAGATAACATCTTGGACCTACTGAAAACAAACAGACCCGAACTTTTCGATTCTGTAAGTGCAGAACAGGGAATCAGTGATCATAAGGCCGTTGTAGCATCCCTGAATATGGAAGTTAATAGGAATATAAAAAAAGGGAGGAAGGTTTATCTGTTTAGCAAGAGTAATAGAAGGCAGATTTCAGACTACCTAACAGATCAAAACGAAAATTTCTGTTCCGACACTGACAATGTTGAGTGTTTATGGAAAAAGTTCAAGGCAATCGTAAAATGCGTTTTAGACAGGTACGTGCCGAGTAAAACTGTGAGGGACGGGAAAAACCCACCGTGGTACAACAACAAAGTTAGGAAACTACTGCGAAAGCAAAGAGAGCTTCACTCCAAGTTTAAACGCAGCCAAAACCTCTCAGACAAACAGAAGCTAAGCGATGTCAAAGTTAGCGTAAGGAGGGCTATGCGAGAAGCGTTCAGTGAATTCGAAAGTAAAATTCTATGTACAGACTTGACAGAAAATCCTAGGAAGTTCTGGTCTTACGTTAATTCAGTAAGTGGCTCGAAACAGCATATCCAGACACTCCGGGATGATGATGGCATTGAAACAGAGGATGACACGCGTAAAGCTGAAATACTAAACACCTTTTTCCAAAGCTGTTTCAGAGAGGAAGACCGCACTGCAGTTCCTTCTCTAAATCCTCGCACAAACGAAAAAATGGCTGACATCGAAATAAGTGTCCAAGGAATAGAAAAGCAACTGAAATCACTCAACAGAGGAAAGTCCACTGGACCTGACGGGATACCAATTCGATTCTACACAGAGTGCGCGAAAGAACTTGTCCCCCTTCTGACAGCCGTGTACTGCAAATCTCTAGAGGAACGGAAGGTTCCAAATGATTGGAAAAGAGCACAGGTAGTTCCAGTTTTCAAGAAGGGTCGACGAGCAGATGCGCAAAACTATAGGCCTATATCTCTGACATCGATCTGTTGTAGAATTTTAGAACATGTTTTTTGCTCGAGTATCATGTCGTTTTTGGAAACCCAGAATCTACTATGTAGGAATCAACATGGATTCCGGAAACAGCGATCGTGTGAGACCCAACTCGCGTTATTTGTTCATGAGACCCAGAAAATATTAGATAAAGGCTCCCAGGTAGATGCTATTTTTCTTGACTTCCGGAAGGCGTTCGATACAGTTCCGCACTGTCGCCTGATAAACAAAGTAAGAGCCTACGGAATATCAGACCAGCTGTGTGGCTGGATTGAAGAGTTTTTAGCAAACAGAACACAGCATGTTGTTATCAATGGAGAGACGTCTACAGACGTTAAGGTAACCTCTGGCGTGCCACAGGGGAGTGTTATGGGACCATTGCTTTTCACAATATATATAAATGACCTAGTAGATAGTGTCGGAAGTTCCATGCGGCTTTTCGCGGATGATGCTGTAATATACAGAGAAGTTGCAGCATTAGAAAATTGTAGCGAAATGCAGGAAGATCTGCAGCGGATAGGCACTTGGTGCAGGGAGTGGCAACTGTCCCTTAACATAGACAAATGTAATGTATTGCGAATACATAGAAAGAAGGATCCTTTATTGTATGATTATATGATAGCGGAACAAACACTGGTAGCAGTTACTTCTGTAAAATATCTGGGAGTATGCGTGCGGAACGATTTGAAGTGGAATGATCATATAAAATTAATTGTTGGTAAGGCGGGTACCAGGTTGAGATTCATTGGGAGAGTGCTTAGAAAATGTAGTCCAGCAACAAAGGAGGTGGCTTACAAAACACTCGTTCGACCTATCTCATCAGTGTTGGATCCGTACCAGATCGGGTTGACGGAGGAGATAGAGAAGATCCAAAGAAGAGCGGCGCGTTTCGTCACAGGGTTATTTGGTAACCGTGATAGCGTTACGGAGATGTTTAATAAACTCAAGTGGCAGACTCTGCAAGACAGGCGCTCTGCATCGCGGTGTAGCTTGCTCGCCAGGTTTCGAGAGGGTGCGTTTCTGGATGAGGTATCGAGTATATTGCTTCCCCCTACTTATACCTCCCGAGGAGATCACGAATGTAAAATTAGAGAGATTAGAGCGCGCACGGAGGCTTTCAGACAGTCGTTCTTCCCGCGAACCATACGCGACTGGAACAGGAAAGGGAGGTAATGACAGTGGCACGTAAGGTGCCCTCCGCCACACACCGTTGGGTGGCTTGCGGAGTATGAATGTAGATGTAGATGTACAGCTCCGCGCCATAGACGACAGTCGCCGATACGATTCCTTCCCATCTATACTGAAGAGCGAAAGAAACTAGTACACCTGCCTAATATCGTGTAGGACCCCTGCAAACACGAAGAAGTGGACTCAACTAATATCTGTAGTAGTGCTGGAGGGAATTGACACCATAAATCCCGCAGGGCTGTCTATAAATTCGTAAGAGTACGAGGGTTGCAGACCTCTTCTGAACAGCGCGTTGAAAGGCAACCCAGATATGCTCAATATGTTCATGTCTGGGGAGTTTGGTGGCCATCGGAAGTGTTTACACTCAGAAGAGTGTTCCTGGAGCCACTCTGTATAGCAATTCTGGACTTGTGGGGTGTCACATTGTCCTGCTGGAATTACTAAAATCCGTCGGAATGCACAATGGACATGAATGGATACAAGTGATCAGACAGGATGCTTACGTACATGTCACCTGTCAGAGCAGTATCTAGACATATCAGAGGTCCCCATATCACTCCAACTTCACACGCCCCACACCATTCAGAGCCTCCACCAGCTTAAAGAATCCCATGCTGAAATGCAGGGTCCATGGATTCATGAGACTGTCCGCTTACCCATACACGTCCATCCGCTCGATACAATTTTAGAGATTCGTCCGACCAGGCAACATGTTTCCAATCATCAACAGTCCAACGTCTGTGTTGACGGGCCCAGGCGAGGCGTAAAGCTTTGTGTCGTGCAGTCATCAAGGGCACAAAAGTGGGCCTTCGGTTCCGAAAGCCCATATCGATGATGTTTCGTTGAATGGTTCGCAGGCTGATGCCTGTTGATGACCCAGCATTGAAATGTGCAGCAGTCCTGTTAAGACAGACGATTCTCTTCAGTCGTCGTTGGTTGCGTTCTTGCACGATCTTTTTTCGGACGCAGCGATGTCGGTGATATGATGTTTTACCGGATTCCTGATATTCACAGTACGTTTGTGAAATGGTCGTACGGGAAAATCCCCACTTTATCGCTACCTCGGAGATGCTGTGTCCCGTCGCTCGTGCGCCGACTATAATACCACGTTGAGACTCACTTAAATCTTGATAACCTGCCATTGTAGCAGCAGTAACCGATCTAACAACTGCTCCAAACATCTGTTGTCATATGTAGGCATTCCCGATCGCAGCGCCGTATTCTTCCTGTTTACATATCTCTGTATTTGAATATGCATGCCTGTACCAGTTTCTTTGGCGCTTCAGTATAGTTCCGTTATAAGACCACGCTCTCTGGAAATTGTTAGTTTTCAGTTAAATCGTTACTAATTGGACATTATCAATTTACGGTGTTCAGTAAAAAAATACATAATGGTCTCCCTTTTGACCGATATTCTGAATAATATAAGTTGCCGCTTCATCACTTAGAACCACAGGAAGCAGAACAGCAGTTTACAGAGACCCCGACGGCACTGATACTTCTTCTGGGAAGTCATAATCTATGAGGGTTTCTAGACAAAACAGGTAGAAAGAATACTCACTGAGACATTTCAAGGACGGATTGCCTTAATCTCCGCAAAACTCGGATGGAAAAGCACGGCGAGCTATACTGTATACCACTTATACCATCTTCTACGGGCCGACTGGCTAAAGTGCGACATTTCTGGAGGTTTGGTACAAGTGAGGGGTTCTCGCGACTACTAACTGCGGCAGATACAAGCCGTCCAAAATAACGATCTCCTATGGATTGCCAACGCACGCAGGTTTGCAAGAAATGTCGACGTTCATCGATAACTAACCACTGACATCTCACATGACCCTACTACAGAAATTTTGAGACTGTTACACGACAAAAGAGACAACATACGACAAATCACGTGAAAGGTCAGGGATGTAGGCACAACATTCCCGCAAAGCATTAAGGTATCAAGATTTCTCATCGAATGAATATTATTAATGCTAACTTTAGATTAAATGCCAAACATTTATCTCCTCTAAATAATTACACCACTGAAATAGGTGAGAGGACCTTAGATGGTTGGTTCAAATGGCTCTGAGCATTATGGGACTTAACACCTGAGGTCATCAATCCCATAGAACTTAGAACTACTTAAATGTAACTAACCTAAGGACATCACACACATCCATGCCCGAGGCGCGATTAGACCTGCGACTATAGCAGTCGCGCGGTTCCGGACTGAAGCGCCTAGAACCGCTCGGCCACCGCAGCCGGCCCTTAGGTGGTCCGTAGAAAACCCTTTAAGGTAGTAAATAATGACAGCGACCCATCAATAAAACATCAAAACGTTAGTCCCGCAAGACTAACAGCGGTGCGGCTTGACGCCAAACTAAAAATACAAAGAAAGGAAAGTTTCATTACAATCAGACATAGCCCATGACGACGATGACGGAGGCAGCTATCGAAAGGTTGGAATTTTATCTGAATTTATTGTGGTAAGTTAACTCAGAACGTTTTATCTAACTGATATAACATTTTGCTGAAGTGCCCTAATACTCGTAACTGCCGGATCAAATGGTATATGCGTGTTATCTGTAGAACAGATAACCTATTGTAAAATCTTTTTGTTCAAGAAACAAGTGACTCTAGAGATAATCTTAACAACCTTCCACTACACTAGTTCATTTGATGACATAAGATTCTAGTATAGAAATTGCAAGAACAGTGCCCAGATATTAGTATTTCAGTTACTGTGTTAGGTACGATTATTAGTTCTATATGATGTCTTATGGTTTTGAAGTTGTGTAAGTTTTTCAAAGCAATGAAACAAGCAGTTGTATTGACCATGGATAGCTTCCACACTCCAAATTATTAGATAACTTTAATGTCCAGAGTTTTATCCATGTGCCGCGTGAGGTAGGCGCGAGGTGTCAGGCGCCTTATCACGGTCCGCGTGGCTGCCCCGGTCCGAGGTTCGAGTCTTCGCTCGTGCATGCGTGTGTGTGTGTGTGTTTTCCTTGGCGTAAGTTAATTTAAGGGGGGTAGGACGTCGAACGGGCCGTCTTGGAGCAGGAGACGCAC
Source organism: Schistocerca nitens (assembly GCF_023898315.1). Taxonomy (NCBI): domain Eukaryota; kingdom Metazoa; phylum Arthropoda; class Insecta; order Orthoptera; family Acrididae; genus Schistocerca; species Schistocerca nitens. The sequence continues at coordinate 85,770,947 of NC_064617.1, forward strand.
CACTGAACATTTTAATTTCCACTGTCTGTACTTTTACAAATAAATTCATACAACTTTGTCAGCATGACCAGGAAGGAACCAGAATTCACACTCTTAGGAGTGGAAGTTCGAAAACATAAGAAATAATTTTTTTTCATGTGAAATTTCTTCATTTTTTCACTTACTAATGGCAGCATTTGTTGCTGTAGGTACACTTTTCTTCATAAGTAAGAGAGATTCTTCGATGAATTTTGCAGAGCATACAAAGCATACTTAAAGGTGTATGAAACTCTAGAATTTTCCAAATCTATTAAAAACGGTGGTAAAACTTGAGGTAATTAACTATAAAATTTGTGTTTTTTTTTTCTAAACATGAAGTTTAAAATATAACAGTTCATTCGTGTTTTTCATAAATTAAATAAATTCTAGCGTTTCATACATCTGTGAGTATGGTATGTATGCTGTGCAAAATGCATCGAAGAATCTCTCTAACTTATGAATAAAAGTGTACCTATAGCAACAAATGCAGCCATTAGTAAGTGAAAAAAATGATGAAATGGTTCAAAGAATGGTTCAAACGGCTCTGAGCACTATGGGACTTAACTTCTGAGGTCATTAGTCACCTAGAACTTAGAACTAATTAAACCTAACTAACCTAACGACATCACACACATCCATGCCCGAGGCAGGATTCTAACCTGCGACCGTAGCGGTCACGCGGTTCCATACTGAAGCGCCTAGAACCGCACGGCCACACCTGCCGGCAATGATGAAATTTCGCACGTAAAAAAATTTATTTTGTTATGTTTTCGAACTTCCACTGCAATGGGTGTGAATCCTGAATCCTTCCTGGTGATGCTGACAAAGTTTGACGAATTTATTTGTGAAAGTATAGAGACTGGAAATTAAAATGTCCTGTGATGCCTCTCCTGCTCCAAGTCGGCCCTTTTGACGTCCTACCCCCCTTAAGTTAGATTAAGTAGTGGGTACGCTTAGGGACCGATATCAGCAGTTTGCTCCCATAAGACCTTACCACAAATTTCCAATTTTATCCATGTCATCGGTATTTTACAGTGGACTACGTTAGCTGTGTCTTATTCGAGTCACGTAAAATGTTCAGCAGTGTTTTATTGTTTGAAGTCCACATATTCTCTAATTAGCTGGTGCAGTATTTTAGTGTGAAAATCATGTCACGTGGTTTTTAATCTGAATTCTGTAAGAAGAAAATATGAACTACTATTTCCACGACAGGCTGAACAGTTGGACGTAACATACGTATTTGTTAACAAATGGTGTCTTAGAGAGACATTTGATGGTGAAACGAGTATTCATAGCTAGGCAACATTGTAAATACTCTATTGCAGTGGTTTATTGGCTACGACGTGCGAAAGTTGCCAGCAGTTGTTACATTCAATGTGGTTTTTAAAACGTTATTGTGTTTTGCATCCAGGTACTATCAGAAACAGAAAGATACGCAAATGAGTTCGTTCTTTTGATGCGTTGTTAGTGCTTCAGATTCTGCGTTAAGTTCCGCAACAGTTGTGTCGTTTCCAGTGGAAATAGGGGGTTGTTAGCCCCACTGAATCTGTGAACATTAAACACGAAACTAATATCCAAACGAACTGGCGTGTACCGTGACAGAACGTGGTAAAACTCACCACCACGTAATAATTCATCAGGACTCATTCTTTCTACCATGTACTTCTCCGCGTAGTTAATACCAAGTACCGGTATGAAATGAGCGATTTTTTGGGAAAATGAAACACTAATTTTGAATTGAAAAGTGAAAAAATTTTATTCAAAGCACTGACCACTGCTTTCTCTACATTTTGACCACCTTTCTGGCAATTTGTGGACACCACGCGAATAGAAATGTTCGTCTTTTGAAGCAAACCAGACACCCAATTTTCGACTTCTTCGTAGGAATCGAAGTGGTCCTCAGCCAATGCGTGTCCCATTGATGAAAACAAATGGTAGTCGGAAGGGGCCAAGTCTGGTGAATACGGTGGGTGGGGTAGCAGCTCCCAGCCAAGCGTTTTGATTGTATCGAGAACCAGTTTTGCTTTGTGTGCAGGTGCATTGTCGTGTAAAAAAATTACTTTGCCATATCTTCTGGCCCATTCTGGTCTTTTTTCGATCAATGTATACTTCAAATTGATCATTTGTTGTCTGTAGCGACTAGTATTCACAGTTTCACCGGGTTTTAGAAGCTCATGGTACACGACACCTTTCTGATCCCACCAAACACAGAGAATTTTCTTCTTGCCGAATCGATCTGGTTTTGCAGTCGATGTTGATGGTTGTCCCGGATTAACCCATGATTTTTGCCGTTTAGGATTCTTAAAATAAATCAATTTTTCATCGCCAGTAACAATTCGATGCAAAATTGATTTTCTTTCATGTCTTTGAGGCAAAATTTGACAAATGGTTTCTCGGTTTTCCATCTGTCTTTCATTCAATTCATGTCATACCCATTTTCCACACTTTTTGCATCTTTCCCATAGCTTTCAAACTGTCAGAAATTGTTTGTTGTGCAACATTTAGCATTGCTGCCATTTGCTTCTGACTCAAAGTATCATCTTCATCCAATATTGCTGGCAATTCGGCGTCTTCGAACTTTTTTGGTGCTCTTCCACGTTCTTCATTTCTTACATCAAAATCATTATTTCTGAACCGTTGAAACCATCTTTTGCATGTTGCTCCTGATAAAGCTGACTCTGCAGCACTTTTTTTTCAAATGAAAACAAAAAATTAATGCTTTTCGCAAATCATCACATTCTGGTACAAAATTCGACATTGTTAACACGATGAAAACGTATGATGTTGTTTGTTCCATGACTATACTATATATCTTTGACAGATGTCATGCCAACCAAACAAAAAAAATTAAGGCTCGTTCACAACAAATGTTCCCTATCGACACATTTGTATCTTAACGCTCATTTCGTACCGGTACACCTGGGTATTTCATCTCGTATGCCCGTATTTACAGTTTTCTGCGTATGCATACGTTGATAGAATCTGCAGATGACTCATGTTTTTTGAGAGACGGAGCCAGTTTCGGTCATATAAAGATAACTAAAATAAAAACGTAAAATTAATTGGCCGGTATTGAACAAGTTATGTTGAGGACAAGTTCAACGAATTCCGTGATCGATCGCACCGTCCCGTATCGCAAAAAAATGTCTCTGAGCACTATGGGACTTGTGTGAACATAGTTCCACGTAGTCAGCGCGTACACAACTTTCCCAATAGAGCGCGCCCCGCTAAGCACAACAGCGCAGGCGCAGCGCTCGTCCGCCTCCGAGATGGAGCTGTCTTAGAGACGGACCAAATTCTGCTTCCGCCGATCCGCGTATTAATATGTAACGCAGCCAATGAGATTGCTGCTAACGTAGAATCTTTTCTCCTCGCGGATCACACTCGCGCAGTGATACCTGAACGCGCGAGGTATTATAACGAGTGTACAGACCTCCGATTATTCAGTCTGTATCAGTCTGCATCAGTCTGTACCAGTCTATAGTCAGGTTTCAGTCTGCGCCTAATAAGATTATCATATTCCTGTACATAGCAATGAAGAGGAATGTATAGACACTTTGTCAAGTATCAGAGATACGCGAGAATAGGATTAACGTACCAAGAGCAAAGGAACTTCAGATTGTCAATTGTAAATAGCATCCAGAATCAAGTTACGTAAGGTTTATGCTTGTTACTATTTTAATAAATGTGTGTGAAAATTAATCAAGTTCTGTTTAAAGTTGGCCACCGTCAATCTGCTACTCTAAGCGTGCAAGTGGCATTTCTATCGTCTGCCCTAACGGCAGAAGATAAACACGCCACGATAAGACCACGAGACATATTGCTGAGACTCGCCTGCTTCGTTAGAGCGACAAGTCAAATAATCTGATGGTGTGTGTACCGAAGGTCTTACAGTTACGCACACCACAGGACTTAACTTCTAAGGTCATCAGTCCCCTAGAACGTAGAACCACTTAAATCTAACTAAGTAAGGACATCACACACATCCATGCCCGAGGCAGGATTCGAACCTGCGAGCGTTGCGGTCGCGCGGTTCCAAATTGTAGCGCCTAGAACCGCTCGGCCACCCTGGCCGGCTCCCGGATCGCACCATCACTGTTCAGTCACTTTAACAATAGAGGAAATGGATTCAAGACAAATATTCCGAAAAGCGCTTAGTAACGCAGGCAGACGTTTCTACAGGGTGTTTCAAAAATGACCGGTATATTTGAAACGGCAATAAAAACTAAACGAGCAGCGATAGAAATACACCGTTTGTTGCAATATGCTTGGGACAACAGTACATTTTCCGGCAGACAAACGTTCGAAATTACAGTAGTTACAATTTTCAACAACAGATGGCGCTGCGGTCTGGGAAACTCTACAGTACGATATTTTCCACATATCCACTATGCGTAGCAATAATATGGCGTAGTCTCTGAATGAAATTACCAGAAACCTTTGACAACGTGTCTGGCGGAATGGCTTCACATGCAGATGAGATGTACTGCTTCAGCTGTTCAATTGTTTCTGGATTCTGGCGGTACACCTGGTCTTTCAAGTGTCCCCACAGAAAGAAGTCGCAGGGGTTCATGTCTGGCGAATAGGGAGGCCAATCCACGCCGCCTCCTGTATGTTTCGGATAGCCCAAAGCAATCACACGATCATCGAAATATTCATTCAGGAAATTAAAGACGTCGGCCGTGCGATGTGGCCGGGCACCATCTTGCATAAACCACGAGGTGTTCGCAGTGTCGTCTAAGGCAGTTTGTACCGCCACAAATTCACGAAGAATGTCCAGATAGCGTGATGCAGTAATCGTTTCGGATCTGAAAAATGGGCCAATGATTCCTTTGGAAGAAATGGCGGCCCAGACCAGTACTTTTTGAGGATGCAGGGACGATGGGACTGCAACATGGGGCTTTTTGGTTCCCCATATGCGCCAGTTCTGTTTATTGACGAAGCCGTCCAGGTAAAAATAAGCTTCGTCAGTAAACCAAATGCTGCCCACATGCATATCGCCGTCATCAATCCTGTGCACTATATCGTTAGCGAATGTCTCTCGTGCAGCAATGGTAGCGGCGCTGAGGGGTTGCCGCGTTTGAATTTTGTGTGGATAGGGGTGGACGTTGGCGTCATTTGGACCGCAGCTGCAACACGGCGAACGGAAACCCGAGGCCGCTGTTGGATCACCTGCTGCACTAGCTGCGCGTTGCCCTCTGTGGTTGCCGTACGCGGTCGCTCTACCTTTCCAGCACGTTCATCCGTCACGTTCCCAGTTCGTTGAAATTTTTCAAACAGATCCTTTATTGTATCGCTTTTCGGTCCTTTGGTTACATTAAACCTCCGTTGAAAACTTCGTCTTGTTGCAACAACACTGTGGTCTAGGCGGTGGAATTCCAACACCAGAAAAATCCTCTGTTCTAAGGAATAAACCATGTTGTCTACAGCACACTTGCACGTTGTGAACAGCACACGCTTACAGCAGAAAGACGACGTACAGAATGGCGCACCCACAGACTGCGTTGTCTTCTATATCTTTTACATCACTTGCAGCGCCATCTGTTGTTGAAAATTGTAACTACTGTAATTTCGAAAGTTTTTCCGCCTGAAAATGTACTGTTGTCCCAAGCATATTGCAACAAACGGTGTATTTCTATCGCTGCTCGTTTAGTTTTTATTGCCGTTTCAAATATACCGGTCATTTTTGAAACACCCTGTATTTTCTACTGATGATACAGAAGACAGAATGAGAGTACATACTCTGATCGGGTCTGTTGTGATGTACGTCACTTCGTGGCCCCTCTTAGCGAGTTCCAGCACGATGACTCTCAGCGGCAACACGTGACTGATGGCGGGGAACGGCGACGCGGCCAGGATCTTGGCACTCTCCGAACCTCCCACCGCCAGCAGTAAGATCACCAACACGGCGCCATTCATTGTGGAATGCCTGCGAAGAGAAAATAAGACATACGTTAGAAATTCCCCAGCGTTTCAGGCCGAAAATACTTTCGTAAAGCTACTTTCCTCCCTCACACATTTATATCCGCTTTTTATGTGTAGTAAGTAACAGAAAGTTGTTTCACACTCTTACTAACCGAAAGAAATGAAAATACGTCCCACTAAGCTTTTTATAAATGAAATGGAAGGCTTCCTCATTGTTTCCTATGTCGTGCACACTAATGCCTGACGACTGAGCTGGCCGGATAATATTGACGGTGGCATATTGTGATAGGTTTAGGTCATGGACTATGTACCAAGCAGTACATCAAATAATATACACTACTGGCCATTAAAATTGCTACACCACGAAGATGACGTGCTAAAGACGCGAAATTTAACCGACAGGAAGAAGATCCTGTGATATGCAGATGATTAGCTTTTCAGAGCGTTCACACAACGTGCTGACATGAGGAAAGTTTCCAACCGATTTCTCATACACAAACAGCAGTTGACCAGCGTTGCCTGGTGAAACGTTCTTGTGATGCCTCGTGTAAGGAGGAGAAATGCGTACCATCACGTTTCCGACTTTGATAAAGGTCGGATTTTAGCCTATCGCGATTGCGGTTTATCGTATCGCGACATCGCTGCTCGCGTTGGTCGAGATACAATGACTGTTAGCAGAATATAGAATAGGTGGCTTCAGGAGGGTAATACGGAAAGCCGTGCTGGATCCCAAAGGCCTCGTATCACTAGCAGTCGAGATGACAGTAATCTTATCCGCATGGCTGTAACGGATCGTGCAGCCACGTCTCGGTCCCTGAAACAACAGATGGGGACGTTTGCAAGACAACAAACATCTGCATGAACAGTTCGACGACGTTTTCAGCTGCATGGACTATCGGCTCGGAGACCATGGCTGCGATTACCCTTGACGCTGCATCACAGACAGGAGCGCCTGCGATGGTGTACTCGACGACGAACCTGGGTACACGAATGGCAAAACGTCATTTTTTCGGATGAATCCAGGCTCTGTTTACAGCATCATGATGGTCACATCCGTGTTTGGCGACATAGCGGAGAATGCACGTTGGAAGCATGTGTTCGTCATCGCCATACTGGCGTATCACCCGGCGTGATGGTATGGGGTGCCATTGGTTACACATCTCGGTCACCTCTTGGTCGCATTGACGGCACTTTGAACAGTGGACGTTACATTTCAGATTTGCTACGACCCGTGGCTCAACCCTTCATTCGATCCCTGCGAACCCCTACATTTCAGCAGGATAATGCACGACCGCATGTTCCAGGTCCTGTACGGGCCTTTATGCATACAGAAAACGTTCGACTGCTGCCCTGGCCGGCACATTCTCCAGGCAGTTATTACGGCCAGAGGTGGTCGTTCTGGGTACCGATTTTTCAGGATCTATGAACCCAAATTGCGTGAAAATGTAATCACATGTCAGTTCTAGTATAATATATTTGTCCATTGAATACCCGTTTATCATGTGCATTTCTTCTTGGTGTAGCAATTTTAATGGCCAGTAGTGTACTAAAGGAGCCTTCGTTGCTTTACAACTGCAACGGGGGCGCATTTTTTTCTTTTTTAAAGGACCTCGGTATAATCTGTGTTGCACAGATAATTTCGTCAGGAAAACATTATATTCACTCACAGTGATGGAATAGATAGTGGTGGATGCTATTTTTCAGTGATTCACAGCCGACTGGAAGGCTTACAAGGGTAGGCCGCCAATTGTGAAATTCAGATTCGATTCATACTGTGCATAATAAAAGCTCATGGCCAGAGGTGTAACGTGGCAAAGCACCAAGATGCACTTCTCAGCCGTTGTCGAGAAAATCGACAGTTAAAAGAAACCGTTGCGGTGAAATACTCTCTACCATTAATAATTTCCTGCAGCGTCGTGGAGCAGCGGTAAGCGCTCCGGTTCGTAATCCGAAAGTCACCGGATCGAATCTCGCGCTATGCAACTTTTTTGTTTTGTTTTTTGTAATTCAAATGTATACACACACACACACACACACACACACACACACACACACACACACACACATATATATATATATATATATATATATATATATATATATATATATATATATATCCATATATATATATATATCCATCGTCCACCACCAATTGCCTTCTCCGAATTTTGCCGATATGATACGATACGCGAGGTAAGCATCAAACCTGACGAACGATAGAACAATTTTTCAGAATGTGAATCAGGTGTGTTTCCCAACAGATAATTTAAAAAACAATTGTTCTTGTAAAAACGCATCGTTTATCAGATGTGCTCGATGTCGTGCTGTTTTCTGCTTTCCATGTGCCTATGGTAACTATCACTCTGGTTCGTGCGATACTCCAGCTACTTCTGGTCACTAATTGTTAATTATGTGCGAGTGTATACCGAACTTATCAATAAATTGTATCCACATGAATACTATTTGTGATATTGTGTTTTATTTCAAGTTTTATTTTTCTACGACAAACGACTTTCAACAACTCATTATACGCATAATTGTTGCAACTGATTGCCGGGAATTATATATATATATATATATATATATATATATATATATATATATATATATATTTGAATTACAAAAAAAAAAGGTTGCATGGCGCGAGATTCGATCCGGCGACCTTCGGATTACGAACCCGAACACTTACTGCTGCGGCACAACGCTGCAGAAAATTGTTAATCGTAGAGAGTATTTCACCGCAACGGTTTCTTTTAACTGTCGATTTTCTCGACAACGGCTGAGAAGTGCATCTTGGTGCTTTGCCACATTACACCTCTGGCCATGAGCTTTTATTATGCGTAGTATGAATCGAATCTGAATTTCACAATGGCGGCCTCCCCATGTTAGTAGAATTCATGGCATCTTGCAAAATTTGAACATAGGTACACGTGGATATAGAGTGGTGCTGTGCAAAACTGAAGGACGAAAGAAACTTCCGCATGATGTGTAACCGCCGAACAACATATCTCGATGAACTGCTACAGCGTAGAAAAGAAGGCAGTTGAGAGAAATACGCAATGAGACTAACATAAATAGCGTATTTCTTTCAGCTGCCTTCTTTGCTATAGTGTTCTTTCCACGAATGATCCTAGTTTCACTGAAGTGTGTTACTTGGCAGAGCTGTATTTGTCCATAAGTTTTGCACACCGGTGTATACAGAGGGGTCCAAAAAAATGTATCAAATTTTTTAAAAGACCATACCTGCCAAAATAATTGACGGAGTTGTCGTTGGTAGTGTAATAGTTTGTAGTTCCGGCAATCGCCACACAAGCGTTGTATTGCATTGTTTTGTTTTGTCAGATGACAGTCGTCAGATAGTCAGTGTTTTGTTCTGAGTTGCACCTAGTTACTCGAGTAAAGATGGCTGGCGCAAGGCTTACACTCGATGAAAAAAGTCAGTTTTGAAGTCGTATTTTAAGTACGACAACATTAATGAGGTTCAACGGCAATGACGAAATGATTATCAAACAGAGCCACCGACACGTTTAACGATTCGTCGCATTCGAGGCAAATTTGAAGCCGAAGGCTGTGTTAAAGATGTAGACAAACAACAATCTGGACGACCTGTAACAGTAACAAGTCCAGCTAACTCCCGTCGTGTGTTACAACAGCTCACTCGTTCACCACAGAAGTCTGTGAGACAGTGTGCCCGTGAAACTGGAGTGGGTCGCTCAAGTGTTCGGCGAATTTTGAAGACAGCAAAGTGGAAGTGCTACATCGCACGATTGCTACACGCAATGAACGAGGACGACCCAGATCGTAAAATGGAGTACTGCGAGTGGTTTTCTAACATGGTGCGCAACGATGAAGAGTTTGCAGAGATGATGAGGCACAGTTCAAACTCAGTGGTACAGTAAATCACCACAATTGCATATACTGGGCCGCCGAAAATCCGAACGTCCATGTAGACAAAGCCGTGAATTTGTCAGGAGTAAATGTGTGGTGTGGGTTGTCTTACCGGGGATTGATTGGGCCATTCTGCTTTGACGGCAGAGTTACCGGTGAGGTGTACCATCAGAAGCTTCAGACATCCATTTTACCTGCCATCCGAGACTTGTTTGGAGACGGAAGAGTTTACTTTCAACAAGATGGTGCCCTAGCCCACTACCAAAATCGTGTTATGGCGTATCTCGACGAAAATCTACCAGGAAGATGGATAGGCCGTAGAGGTGCTGTGGAGTATCCACCACGTTCGCCAGGCCTAACTCCTCTGGACTTTTACCTGTGGGGAACACTAAAGGACGTCGTTTTTCGACAAAAGCCACGCACATTGGATGAAATTCAAGAATCCATCGTACATTCATGTGCAAATATCCAACTGAACACGTTGCAGTCAGTAGTTCGTGCTGCAGTTCGGCGGCATCGTTTGTGTGTGGATGTTAATGGTGACCATTTCGAACACCTACAGTGATAACTTTAAGTTGGAATTTAAGCTACACTTTCACCAAAAGTGAGACAACTCCGTCAATTAGTTTGCAACTTATGGACTTTTAAACAGTGGATACATTTTTTTGGACCCCTCTGTATTGTCCACCATCACCTTATATGCTACACATAAACAGGATAATTTGCGTACGTCTGTTGCTCGATGCCGTTCGAGTAATATTTTGGAGCAAGTCCGATTTTTATCTACCAATGCAGTTTTTCCTTTGCACTGCTGTTTGGACCGGCGCAAATGTCCCAACAACCTGTATCGTGTTCTGGTAATACAGTTCCGTAGACTTCTTCCATTTTCTACTCTGTCTGCCCACATAACCTTGAATATCCTGCAATTGTCTCACATTAAAAAGTTTCCAGATCATATATGGCCCTAATTCAGAAACTGCACACACATTACTATTCAGTAATTTGAGATTCTCACACTGACATCCCAGAGTACCCACTCCCTTATGGGATAACGTATTGACGACAGGAACGCGTCTGAAATGAACAGCTCCAACTAGTCAGTGAACACAAAACAGATAAAATTTTGTTTCTGGAGTACACTGAGCACCTCAGTGGGTGTAATATTATTTCCCTTGTTTTTTACCATTTTAATTTCTTTAGGTGATTTGCCCTCACGTGTTGACCGATATCCATTAGCAGTAGCTACCCCTCTGATCAATTCTATTTCTGCGTACCGATTTCCACCATTCTACAAGATCTAGTTTGCATTTTGTATGACTAAGAAGCTGATGTATGTAATTTGAGGTACCATAAGCGATACCTCTACCTGTAACCTAAATTATCCTAAGGACAAACACACACACCCATGCCCGAGGGAGGACTCGAACCTCCGCCGGGACCAGCCGCACAGTCCATGACTGCAGCGCCTTAGACCGCTCGGCTAATCCCGCGCTCGGAGCTGAGTCGAAGCACAGTCTGTACAGAGTGCCCTATGTGGAAACTGGCGGTAAACAACGTAATGTCAATGCGGAGTACCTACCCGGATAGCCGTGCACGTTAAAGCGCCGCGTCCGGGCCGGGGAGGCGCACCGGTCCCGGAGAGAGTGCGCCCGGCAGATTAACGACGAAGGTCGGTGTGCCGGCCAGTCTGAATGTGGTTTTAACGCCGTTTTCCACATTCCTCTAGGTGAATACCGGGCGTCAGTTACACGATTCGCAAACATTTAGAAAACTTTCGCTCACTTTCACACGAATAACAGTACGCGCACACATTTATGGGTTCAGGTATTTCGTCCCAGGGGAGAAAGGGGGGTGGGGAGACCGGGTTGGCGACAGAAAGGTCATCTGGCCACTCCTTAAATGAACCGTGCCAAATTCCTCACTAACCGTGCTGACCCTGCGTCGATGCGGAACAAAGACACACGAAGAAGAAGAAGAAGAAGAATGTCAGTCGAGAGTAGTATCTACAGCAGGTACGCACGTGTGAGTAGAGCGGTTGCTGCAGCTTGTGTCTCCGTCGAGGCTCGGTACGGCACTGACCGCTGTTCACCAGCCGCTGTCCAGTAGTCACTTCTCTCTCCGCTTCATCACCGTGACTAGCTGAAACTAGTACGCTACACCTGACGTTCGGCTCAAATTGGTCTGTTTGGTGCGATGACGGAGTGATCAATAATCGCGCTTGTGTCGTCACCGCGCAGGCGAACCCCCCCCCTTCCCCCCCCCCCCCCCCCCCCCCCGGTGCCTGCCGTGACGTGATCGATTTACCTGCTTCATTTGACCCACCCGTCTGTGTTTAACCAGCCTCATAGGCCGCAAGTAAAATGACGCTACACGAGATCAACAGGTGCTCCACAGCAATGGACCAGTTGTTTCGTACAGCTAAACTGAAAATTGCGGGCAAGCGGATCGTCACTTACTCTCTGTGTGCTTCTAAAGGCAGCGGGTCACGAACTGCACGCTTGGCAAGTTCGCTCGTGCAAGCCTCGTATAAAAGCGCACACAGATCTCCCGTCGCTTCCACCCAGAAAAAGCATAGATGACAAATCATAAGCTTGTAGTTAGAGTACGTGGAGTTCGGACGACCACGATGTGCTCGTTTTGGCCGGCTTTGTAGATTGTAACGAAGAAAAAAAAAACAGTTATGAGAAGACGTAGTTTGTACTGCAAGGACTGGTTAATGGGACCAAGAACCTATTCTCACATTATCTTACTCTGTGAACGAAGACACTGCAAGCTCACTGTTATACACGCCTACGTGGACCCGAAACTGCAGGGATAACCGAAAAACACAGATAATTCAAAATACACATGTTTTACCGCAACTTCTATTTACTGTCTTTACTAAATGTGCCGGATGTTCCATCTGAAAGCCCACCGCTTTCTTACGCGTTACTTGCCAGAAATGTGTGCGAAAGAATCAATGAGGAAAGATCTCTTTGTTTCCTGTTAATAGAAAACTAGGTTGAACATTTCTCATACAGTTGTTTAGAAACCGAGCGAGGTGGCGCAGTGGCTAGCACACTGGACTCCCATTCGGGAGGACGACGGGTCAATCCCGCGTCCGGCCATCCTGATTTAGGTTTTCCGTGATTTCCCTAAATCGCTCCAGGCAAATGCCGGGATATTTCCTTTGAAAGGACACGGCCGACTTCCTTCCCTGTCCTTCCCTAATCCGATAACACCGATGACCTCGCTATCTGGTCTCCTCCCCCAAACAACCCAATCTCCAACTTGCCAGAAACTGACAACTTACTTGTAAATCTACAATTAAGCTGATAGTATTTCGTATAATTTACTTTCAGTTCAACTTCGGGAAATTTTTTTGTTTCTATTTTTCATCCATGCGTTTTACTGACAACCGCTCTCATTTTCCGGAGACTCGATACGTCGATATACACAGATTAATGGATACTTTAATGATACATCAACGCATTTTTTTGCCTCGGCGTCCGTGACAAAGTGTTCCTGATCGCCTCGGCTTCGCTCTCTCCCTCTGTCGCACATACTGTGCTCACTACGTCACGTAGCGGCTAAAATCCCTGTTTATACTTGGGGTGTCACCGCCAGACACCACACTTGCTAGGTGTGGTAGCTTTAAATCGGCCGCGGTCCATTAGTACATGTCGGACCCGCGTGTCGCCACTGTCAGTGATCGCAGACCGAGCGCCACCACACGGCAGGTCTCGAGAGACTTACTAGCACTCGCCCCAGTTGTACGGACGACTTAGCTAGCGATGCACACTGACGAAGCCTCGCTCATTTGCAGAGCAGATAGTTAGAATAGCCTTCAGCTAAGTCAATGGCTACGACCTAGCAAGGCGCCGTAGCAATTGATAGTTATCGTATGAAGCATGTCTCATCAAGAACGATGTATACAAATGATGGATTAAAGTTAAGTATTCCAGAAGCTACGTACTTTTCTTTATAGCATTCATTACGTATCCTGTTTCAGACCTCACGCCAGCCTGCGTGAGTTTAAGCGCGTGCCTTTCGGTTACCCGTCACTGTGTACTGGCTTTCTTGTCAGTCCACAACAATACTCATCTCTGTTTAACAACTGAAATATGTTTTCGTCACCTATATCTTCACAACCAAGAATCTCTAATCTAAATGAAAATATTTGTTCTAATAACATCAGATTACTTCACGGTTTGTTCTTTATTTCTTCCAAAATCGCCGAACTCTACGCAGATAATCCATTCGTCGCATAATCTGCAGCGACATAATAGGAAGCTTGCCGTGTATCGTTATGATCGGTACAATTATTTTGGGAACAATGGAACAAATGCACGTCAAACAGGCCTCCTGCCACACGCAACATCACTGATTAAAAATAAGGATACAATCCTGAGAGCCTTAGCAGAACAACGATTTCTCTCAAGATGAAGAGGCTGCGGAACCTCTGTTGAACGTATCCGTATACCCCTGTAACATGCGATTGTTGGCTTCGGTACCTCATTCCTACCTCTCCCAGGATAGTTTATTTTATGCATAGCCCAATCGTCGGCCGGAGTGGCCGTACGGTTCTAGGCGCTACCGTCTGGAACCGAGCGACCGCTACGGTCGCAGGTTCGAATCCTGCCTCGGGCATGGATGTGTGTGATGTCCTTAGGTTAGTTAGGTGTAATTAGTTCTAAGTTCTAGGTGACTGATGACCTCAGAAGTTAAGTCGCATAGTGCTCAGAGCCATTTGAACCATTTGAACCATAGCCCAATCTATCATTTATTCGCTTCCATAGTTGCTTCTGAGAGAGTTCATCTTTTTTTAGTAACGATGTGCGTTTCTGTCGACAATACTGGACGTATCCTCATATAGCAATTAGGTAGAAACAAGTTATGTACCAATGAACATAGGCTAACATAATCGTTTTGGTGGTCGAGAAGTTATGGTTCAAATGGCTCTGAGCACTATGGGACTTAACATCTGTGGTCATCAGTCCCCTAGAACTTAGAACTACTGAAACTTAACTAACCTAAGGACATCACACACATCCATGCCCGAGGCAGGATGCGAACCCGCGACCGTAGCAGTCGGGCGGTTCCGAACTGAGCGCCTAGAACCACGAGACCACCGCGGCCGGCGGAGAAGTTATGGTATGGGGATGCGTAACGTGGAATTGGCGTACTGACTACGAAATCGTTGAAGAGTGTACAATTAGCAGCCAACGAGATTGTGATTCTGAAGTCCTTCCTCATTTCAGGGGTACATTCGGTTCTTGCTTCATTTTAACAGGTGATAAGGTGCTGCCGGCCGTGGTGGCCGAGCGGTTCTAGGCGCTTCAGCCAGGAACCGCTCGACTGCTACGGTGGCAGGTTCGAATCCTGCCTCGGGCATGGATATGTATGATGTCCTTAGGTTAGTTAGGTTTAAGTAGTTCTAAGTTCTTGGGGACTGATGACCTCAGATGTTAAGTCCCATGGTGCTCAGAGCCATTTGATAAGGCGCTCCACTCGCCTAACTTAAATCCTTTCGGGCATATGTGGGATGTGTGGGGGAGACGTAACGCAGAGCATCCACATGCACCAACGACCATCAGCAGTTGTTAAGTGCTGAGGTGGAGGAAGGAACGCTATACCACAAGAACTCCTTACCAACAGTCGCAGAGCACGTACTGCTGTTCATCGTGATGAAACAGAGTATTAACGACCATGCCCCGCCGTTTAGAATGTGCAGGGGACCACCATGAACCGCCGTGGCTTCAACGCACTTATTATCTTTGGATAAAAGTGTCATTTCTGTTTGTCTCATTCGGTATTTCTTTCAGTTACCTTCTGCACTATACTGCATCGGCTCTCTCTACGTATGCTCCAAGTTTTATAGAGCTATGTTACTTGGCTGCGATACGTCATGCGAAAGTTAGTCTCGTCCAAGTTGTGCTGACTAGTGTATATGACGTATGCAGCACGTCTCTTTAACATCCTATCAACCATAAAAGGCCCCACCCCACCTGCCTCGGTCAGGGCTCCCTTCCGCTGTACTCCTCTCCCCCCACATCCTAAGTCATGTCCGGAACGGCATCCCTCTTCACTCTCCCGAATTCCTCCTCTAAACATTCGCCCACACAAACACCCTCTTAGGCACTAACACCAATTGCTACATTCCCGCGATATCCCTCCTCCTAGCACTCTAGGCCCGCTCATCTATATATCTGTTTCAGTCAGTCGACACATCGGCTTTTTATTTTTTGAAATTATGTATATGTTTTTATCTTTTGTGAAACATTCGATCTTTTAATTAATCACCAAATACGTCCTTTATATTTTAAATCATGCAACTGAATCTATGTCTTTTCAGTACGTCGAACATTCATTTTGTGACCAGCCATGAACTGACATGTGATTACATTTTCACGCAATTTGGATGCATAGATCCTGATAAATCAGTACACAGAACAACCACCTCTGGCCGTAATAACGGCCATGATACTCCTGGGCATTGAGTCAAACAGAGCTTGGATGGCGTGTACAGGTACAGCTGCCCATGCAGCTTCAACACGATACCACAGTTCATCAACAGCAGTGACTGGCGTATTGTGACGAGCCAGTTGCTCGGCCACCATTGACCAGACGTTTTCAATTGGTGAGAGATCTGGAGAATGTGCTGGCCAGGGCAGCAGTAGAACATTTTCTGTATCGAATAAGGCCCGTACAGGACCTGCAACATGTGGTCGTGCATTATCCTGCTGAAATGTAGGGTTTCACAGGGATCGAATGAAGGGTAGAGCCACGGGTCGTAACACATCTGAAATGTCCACTGTTCAAAGTGGAGACAATGCGAACAAGAGGTGACCGAGACGTGTAACAAATGGCACCCCGTACCATCACGCCGGGTGATACGCCAGTATGGCGATGACGAATACACGCTTCCAATGTGCGTTCACAGCGTTGTCGCCAAACACGGATGCGACCATCATGATGCTATAAACAGAACCTGTATTCATCCGAAAAAATGACGTTTTGCCATTCGTGCACCCAGGTTCGTCGTTGAGTACACCATCGCAGGCGCTCCTGTCTGTGATGCAGCGTCAAGGTAACCGCAGCCATGGTCTCCGAGCTGGTAGTCCATGCCGCTGCAAACTTCGTCGAACTGTTCGTGCAGATGGTTGTTGTCTTGCAAACTTCCCCATCTGTTGACTCAGGGATCGAGACGTGGCTGCACGATCCGTTACAGCCATGCGGGTAAGATGCCTGTCGTCTCGACTGCTAGTGATACGAGGCCGTTGGGATCCAGCACGGCGTTCCGTATTACCCTCCTGAACCCACCGATTCCATATTCTGCTAACAGTCATTGTATCTCGACCAACGCGAGCAGCAATGTCGCGATACGATAAACCGCAATCGCGATAGGTTACATTCCGACCTTTATTACAGTCAGAAACGTGTTGTTACCCATTTCTTCTCCTTACACGAGGCATCGCAACAGCGTTTCACCAGGCAATGCCGGTCAACTGCTGCTTGTGTATGAGAAATCGGTTGGAAACTTTCCTCATGTCGCCGGCCGAAGTGGCCGTGCGGTTAAAGGCGCTGCAGTCTGGAACCGCAAGACCGCTACGGTCGCAGGTTCGAATCCTGCCTCGGGCATGGATGTTTGTGATGTCCTTAGGTTAGTTAGGTTAAACTAGTTCTAAGTCCTAGGGGACTAATGACCTCAGAAGTTGAGTCCCATAGTGCTCAGAGCCATTTGAACCATTTTCCTCATGTCAGCACGTTGTAGGTGTCGCCACCGACGCCAACCTTGTGTGAATGCTCTGAAAAACTAATAATTTGCGTATCACAGCATCTTTTTCCTGTCAGTTAAGTTTCGCGTATGTAGCACATCATCTTCGTGGTGTAGGAATTTTAATGGCCTGTAGTGTATTTTTAATCATGTACATAACTAATGGTGTTATGGTAATTCACCTCCGTAGACGAAAGAGTAATTGGTTCGAATCCTGGTGTTGGAAAATATTTTTATCGCCTTAGTTTCATTGGCTGGAGTAATAAGCACACAGCAAGGGCTGTCAAACCTCTGGCTGAAACTGAAACAAGTGATAGTGGGTCCACTAACGATTACATTGACATAGGGAATCAGTGGTCAGAAGTGTTATGGACATCAGCATATGGACATAATAACAACGTATCTCATAGTAATTGTTAAAACGGACGACCGCCTGTCTCAACTACTCGGTGTTCCTGCTAGATGTAATGCCACAGTTCTTGGAGAATGTCCCCTTGTTGCCACCGAAAGCTTGTGGTTTCCTCGCGACGGTGCAGCAGCCCACTTCAATGTAAGTGTCTGGGAGCACCTGAATAACACGTACTCTCATTGTTGGATTGGAAGGGGGCACGCTGTCCCATGGTCAGTGCCATCACCGGATCTCACTGCTCTGCCGTTACATCAAGAGGTTGGTGTATGAAACTCCTGTACAAACAGATGAAGATCAGCTTACTAGTGTCCAAGCTGCCTATCTTCCGATACGACAGACGCCAGGGATCTCTGTGAGAGTGTGACAGTATTTCATGCGCCGTTTCTACGCATGTGTTGAGACTGGCGGTCGTTCCTTTAAAAAATTACTGTGAGTTTCGTGTTGTTATGCAGTGTACGATGTGGATGTCTATGCCGCAGTAAACATGCATTTCCGACCACTCATTCCGTATCTCAATGTAATCGTTTGAGGACCCACTGTCACACATTTCAATTTGATACAAAAGGTTTGAGAAGCTCTAAATACCATGGAGTGCCTTATATGGCACTGTCGTTTGTTTACACATTTATTTCCTGAGTCTGGAAGAAAAATCAGCAATTATCGGGACTTCCAGCGAATTCAGACATGCTGTAGCGGAACTTATCGCTTTCGGAACTGGCTATCCAAATCTTTTACAAGAAAAACGAGTATATGGACTCACTCTGACGACGATGTGTGGCAACATCACAAAGGTTAAACACTTAACTATATACATATATGAAGACAGTAACTGTTCTCGAAATAACTGATAACTGTTGTTGACCGTGCAGCTTTTCCCTGGAATAAATGATGACTGACTGAAACCCTTAGCTGCCGGCACTTAAGTACTTAGGTAAAGTTATCGGAAATGCTGTCCGTGACAGCATATCCAATAAAATTCCGTTACAAAAATTGCATAAAGCCTACACAAACAAATGGAATCCCAGTAACTGGAAATTTCGTTCCACCCAAACTAAACTTCGCTACTAACTGGTGTCTGTCTCGCACAAGCTCTCTACACAGTTCAGAAACCGTAATTATACATCAGTACTAATTATAGCGAGGAAATGATATGACGGGTGGCGAGCAAAATATTTGGACCTATATTCTAACACGGTATTCGGTTGAGAAAACTATAAAAAAATACTGCGTCGACTGACCGAAAAATTTAACTCCATAGCATGGAAAACACCTGTGAAATTTTAGAGACAAGTACAGGGTGATTCAAAAAGAATACCACAACTGTAGGAATTTAAAACTCTGCAACGACAAAAGGCAGAGCTAAGCACTATCTGTCGGCGAATTAAGGGAGCTATAAAGTTTCATTTAGTTGTACATTTGTTCGCTTGAGGCGCTGTTGACTAGGCGTCAGCGTCAGTTGATGCTAAGATGGCGACCGCTCAACAGAAAGCTTTTTGTGTTATTGAGTACGGCAGAAGTGAATCGGCGACAGTTGTTCAGCGTGCATTTCGAACGAAGTATGGTGTTAAACCTCCTGACAGGTGGTGTATTAAACGTTGGTATAAACAGTTTACAGAGAATGGGTGTTTGTGCAAAGGGAAAAGTTCTGGACGGCCGAGAACGAGTGATGAAAATGTAGCACGCATCCAGCAAGCATTTGTTAGCAGCCCAGGAAAATCGACTCGCAGAGCTAGCAGAGAGCTGTAAATTCCACAATCAACTGTATGGAGAGTCCTACGAAAAAGGTTAGTTATGAAACCTTATCGTCTGAAATTGGTTCAAGCACTGTCTGCAGCTGATAAGATTAAAAGAATCGATTTCTGTGATTTTATCCTTGCTCAAATGGAAACAGATGAATCTTTCGTTTCAAAGATTGTGTTTAGTGATGAAGCAACTTTCCACACTAACGGGAAAGTCAACCGTCACAATGTCTGTATATGGGGCACTGAGAATCCGCGGGAAACAACTCAGTATGAACGTGACTCGCCTAAGGTGAACGTTTTCTGTGCCATTTCAGCCAATAAAGTTTTTGGTCCCTTTTTCTTCGAAGGTGCTACTGTAACTGGACTACAGTATCTGGAGATGTTAGAGAATTGGCTGTTCCCTCAGCTCGAACAAGAAGCACAACAATTCATATTTCAGCAGGATGGAGCGCCACCACATTGGCACTTATCTGTCTGTAACTACCTGAACGTCAACTACCCGAGGCGATGGATCGGCCGCCAGGCAGCCCGTGACAGTACACTTCATCACTGGCCTCCAAGAATCCCTGATCTTACCCCCTGCGATTTTTTCTTATGGGGGTCTGTTAAGGATATAGTGTCTCGGCCACCTCTCCCAGCCACCATTGATGATTTGAAACGAGAAATAACAGCAGCTATCCAAACTGTTACGCCTGATATGCTACAGAGAGTGTGGAACGAGTTGGAGTATCGGGTTGATATTGCTCGTGTGTCCGGAGGGGGCCATATTGAACATCTCTGAACTTGTTTTTGAGTGAAAAAAAACCTTTTTAAATACTCTTTGTAATGATGTATAACAGAAGGTTATATTATGTTTCTTTCATTAAATACACATTTTTAAAGTTGTGGTATTCTTTTTGAATCACCCTGTAGTACGAACAGATAACTCACCATCAAGAAAGTACTCTGCATCATAAACGGGACGTGAAATATTAATGTACAACAGATAACCCATTGGCGTCTACGATGGCTACATACCGGCGGAAGATCGACTCCCATGAATTCACTTCCAGCTTCTACAACACAAAGAAATTTGTCGTGAACTACAGACTAAAGGTCACTTAAGTTGCAGCTATCGCATTTAATTTATTTCTTAACACTACATGTTGTCAAGAAAGACGTCGTGTGTTGTGCAATACTCGAGGCCATTTGCACTCAGGTGCGAGATCCACGCCTTCCCTCATACCTGAACCGTGGCTGCTAATTGGACAGACACCGACCGGCTGAGACGTCACCACTGCGCGACACGCGGAGTGCACGTGTCAAAGTTACCAACAGGCTCTTCGGATGCTGACGTGCTGCCTTCCTACGTGTTGAAAAATGATGACAAAGCCTTGTGACGTACACATGCTGACGTTTTCATAGTGTACCGTAACAACAGGTCCTCTACTTTGGTTACGCAGTTGAGTGACTTCACATTCCTTCTTGCAATTTTTTTAATACTGTTGTAAAGCGGGAAGTGAATCTAAAAATTACATACAGCGACGATCAGAGGTGTACAGCTTATGACAAAGCGAGCGACTCGGCTACATCCCCACATTAGGAATTAATGATTTCAGCGAAACTTGGTACACATAGACGTTATTGTCATCATGGGGGTAAGAACCATCTACTTATCATAGTTCGGAAGTTATCTTGCCACAAACATAGATTTGTGTGAAAAACTACCGAATTGTGTACGACGTTTAAATTTATTACATCTTCGCAAAATAGTTCGTGGGCAGTACCCACACATGCCGGTGAATGTAGCAGTACAAGTACACTACTGGCCATTAAAATTGCTACACCAAGAAGAAATGCAGATGATAAACGGGTATTCATTGGACGAATATATTATACTAGAACTGACATGTGGTCACATTTTCACGCAATTTGGGTGCATAGATCTTGAGAAATCAGTACCCAGAACCACTACCTCTGGCCGTAATAACGGCCTTGATATGCCTCGGCATTGAGTCAAACAGAGCTTGGATGGAGTTACAGGTGCAGCTGCCCATGCAGCTTCAACACGATACCACAGTTCATCAAGAGTAGTGACTGGCGTATTGTGACGAGCCAGTTGCTCGGCCACCATTGACGAGACGTTTCCAATTGGTGAGAGATCTGGAGAATGTGCTGGCCAGGGCAGCAGTCGAACATTTTCTGTACCTAGAAAGGCCCGTACAGGACCTGCACCATGCGGTCGTGCATTATCCTGCTGAAATGTAGGGTTTCGCAGGGATCGAATGAAGGGTAGAGCCACGGGTCCTAAATGTAACGACCAATGTTCAAAGTCCGTCAGTGCGAACAAGAGATGACCGAGACGTGTAACCAATGGCACCCCATACCATCACGCCGCGTGATACGCCAGTATGGCGATGATGAATACATGCTTCCAAAGTGCGTTCACCGCGATGTCGCCAAACACGGATGCGACCGTCATGAAGCTGTAAACAGAACCTGGATTCATGCGAAAAAATGACGTTTTGCCATTCGTACACCCAGGTTCGTCGTTGAGTACACCATCGCAGGCGCTCCTGTCTACGATGCAGCGTCAAGGGTAACCGCAGCCATGGTCTCCGAGCTGATAGTCCATGCTGCTGCAAACGTCGTCGAACTGTTCGTATATATTGTTGTTGTCTTGGAAACGTCCCCATCTCTTGACTCAGCGATCGAGACGTGGCTGCGAGATCCATAACAGCTATGCGGATAAGATGCCTGCCACTCGACTGCTAGTGATACGAGTCCGTTGGGATCCAGCACGGCGTTCCATATTACCCTCCTGAACCCACCGATTCCATATTCTTCTAACAGTCATTGGATCTTGACCAACGCGAGCAGCAATGTCACGATACGATAAACTGCAATCGCGGTAGGCTACAATCCGACCTTTATCAAAGCCGGAAACGTGATGGTACACATTTCTCCTCCTTTTTTTTAATATAATCCATTATGGAGTCGAGGTAGCAGTTGTCGTTATACTGATTATCACTGCTAGCATTCAACCGCGATTCTTATACATATTTTAACAACGCGTTTCAAGAGACAATGCTCTCATCATCAGGTTGTAAAATCTATGTCATGAATTAAACGGACTAAAAAGACCAAATATCATCACCAATAGTGGGGAAGTCCATAGAGTAAAACAGAATTAAAAGTATATTGGACTGTGAGTCCTCGTCTTACATTGAAGTTGTTGACACAAGTCAATGGCCGTCCCATAGCTACCAAATATGCTGTCGACTGCGCCGGCTCGGGAGCTGTTGTGGACTGACGTGCCTAGGTGTTGTGGCGTGGTTACAGCCGTATGCTTGACGGTAACGCTATGCTATTGGGCGCCTCATTTCCTTATTGCATTGGTCTGCCATCGTTAGCCTATCGCAACTCCGTCATTGACATGCTACAAGTTTAAAGTCGCATGCCTGCCCTAAAATAATTCTAAAAACCCGCTAAAAAATCTCATTTCTTTAAAGTTATCTTGTACATTTAGGATATTGCTTTGTTTCTTTTCATGGATAGCTATCTCGAATTCCTCTAGTAAATCAAGTTTCCTCCCTTTCTTTTCTACATGCAATATTTCTACGTTGTCTTCTATGCTATTAAGGGGATGGCCTGTTTCATATATATGGTTCGCAACAGCTGATTTGTCATAATTCCCTAACCTGAACGCATCTTTATGTTCTTTATACCGGATCGCGAATGATCTTCCTGTCTGCCCTATATATTTTGCATCACAAGTTCTGCACTGAATCTTATAAACTCCCGATCTTTCAAACTTATTTCTCTTCTCGCCAATATCGTGCTTAAGGCTATACCTCACTAGGTTATTAGTTTGAAAAGCTATTTTGACATCGTATGGCTTAAAAATATTTGCTATCTTTTGTGAGACTTTTCCGTAGTATGGCATCGTGATAATTTTCACTTTCTCTCCATCAGGTTTATTCTTTTTGCGCCTATTACTTTTCCGTAACAGGTTTTTAACCATATCTATTCTGTAACCGTTGTTCATCGCTATTCTCTTAACGGTATTAATTTCAGTCTCCCTATCTTTTTCACACATAGGTATATTGACTGCCCTATGCACGAGACTACGGAAAGCAGCTTCTTTATAAGCCTGCGGATGGCATGAATCATTCGGGATCACGGCATCAGTAGTAGTTTGTTTTCTATAAACGGAGAACGCATGTTGTTGCCCTGCTTTTTTATATTCAGGTCCAGGAACTCCTTACACGAGGCATCACAACAACGTTTCACCAGGCAACGCCGGTCAACTGCTGTTTGTGTATGAGAAATCGGTTGGAAACCTTCCGCATGTCAGCACGTTGTAGGTGTCGCCACCGGCGCCAGCCTTGTGTGAATGCTCTGAAAAGCTAATCATTTGCATATCACAGCATCTTGTTGCTGTCGGTTAAATCTCACGTCTGTAGCACATCTTCGTGGTGTAGCAATTTTAATGGCGAGTAGTGTATCTCTCTTTGTGCGTCTGTTTCATAATTTCACGAAGACGTGGAAACGAGGGTTTTTTCGATATTATACTAAAAATGCAGTTCATTTTATGATTTCGTTTGTGATAGAGAAATGGAAAAATGAATACCGGAGCAGTACTGGGTTAGTCATGTAGTTATCTATATTCCCAACGATTTACAAATTCAGAAGTGCAAGAAGCCGTAGTCTCAAAAATTTGAAAGACTGCAGACTTCGACGGGATGTATGCGGAACTACTCAAATAATGTTTTTTTATTGTGTCGGAAAGGAATCAGCCTGTTTAGTAGTGATCACTCTGAGCACAGAACACTAACTTAGAGTAATTGAAAGAAAGCCAAGAGTAATGATTAACAGAACCGATATTTTAACGGTAAACTTAACATCCAAACAGCGTACCTGAAAAGTGGAGGAATTCTCCTACCTAGCAAGGAAAATATTGAAATGGTGGACGAAGGACACAAGAGCAGACTAGCGCTGAAAAATAGGGCATTCCTCGCGAAGTCTACCAGTATCAAACATAGACCTGAAAGTGAGGAAGAACATCACGAGATTGTGCGTTTGTAACAAAGAATTGTATGAAAGTGACTCACATACTGAGACGTTTGTGATGTTGTGCTGTGGAAGGATACTGAAGATTAGGCGGACTGACGTCATCAGACATGAGAATGCTCTTCACAAAACCGACGAAGGAAGGAGTACTTTGAAAGCACTGACAAGAAAATAAACAGAATGAGACGACTTGTGCTACGACATTAGGGAATAACTTCAATGATAATAGACGAAACTGTAGAGGGTAATAACTGCAAGGAAAGGCAAAAAGTGAATAACTTCCATGACAATAGACGAAATGTGGAGGGTAATAACTGTAAAGAAAAGGCAGGGATCGGAATATAACCAATAACTAAATGTCAGTACAAAGCTGGAAATGAGCTCCTATTTGCGAACATGAACCACCATCCGCTGTATATTAGAAGATGGCACTACGAGGTGCATTCAAGTTCTAAGGCCTCCGATTTTTTTTTCTCTGGGCTGGAAAGAGATAGAAACATGAGCATTATTTTAAAATGAGGCCGCGTTCATTGTAAATACGTCCCAGAGATGGCAGCACCGTACGGCAGATGGAATTTTACCGCCAGCGGCGTGAATGAGAACTGTTTTAAATACTTAAAATGGCGACGTTTTTCTTACTTGGACAGCGTGCAATCATTCGTTTTCTGAATTTGCGTGGTGTGAAACCAATTGAAATTCATCGACAGTTGAAGGAGACATGTGGTGATGGAGTTATAGATGTGTCGAAAGTGCGTTCGTGGGTGCAACAGTTTAATGAAGGCAGAACATTGTGTGACAACAAACCGTAACAACCTCGGGCTCGCACAAGCCGGTCTGACGACATGATCGAGTAAGTGGAGAGAACTGTTTTGGGGGATCGCCGAATGACTGTTGAACAGATCGCCTCCATAGTTGGCATTTCTGTGGGTTCTGTGCACACAATTCTGCATGACGACCTGAAAATGCGAAAAGTGTGGGTGCCACAAATGCTGACGGACGACCACATGGCTGCCCGTGTGGCATGTTGCGAAGCAATGTTGACACACAACGACAGCATGAATGGGACTTTCTTTTCATCAGTTGTGACAATGGATGAGATGTGGATGCCATATTTGAATCCAGAAACAAAGCACCAGTCATCTCAATGGAAGCACACAGACTCACCGCCACCAAAAAAATTTTGGGTAACCAGCAGTGCTGAAAAAATGATGGTGTCCATGTTCTGGGACAGCGAGGGCGTAATCCTTACCGATTGCATTCCAAAGGGCACTACGGTAACAGGTGCATCCTACGAAAATGTTTTGAAGAACAAATTCCTTCCTGCACTGCAACAAAAACGTCCGGGAAGGGCTGCGCGTGTGCTGTTTCACCAAGACAACGCACCCGCACATCGAGCTAACGTTATGCAATAGTTTCTTCGTGATAACAACTTTGAAGTGATTCCTCATGCTCCCTACTCACCTGACCCGGCTCCTAGTGACTTTTGGCTTTTTCCAAAAATGAAAGACACTCTCCGTGGCCGCACATTCACCAGCCATGCTGCTATTGCCTAAGCGATTTTTCAGTGGTCAAAACAGACTCCTAAAGAAGCCTTCTCCGCTGCCATGGAATCATGGCGTCAGCGTTGTGAAAAGTGTGTACGTCTGCAGGGCGATTACGTCGAGAAGTAACGCCAGTTTCATCGATTTCGGGTGAGTAGTTAATTAGAAAAAAAATCGGAGGCCTTAGAACCTCGTAGAGATTTGTGCCGTATCGGTACTCGAATCCAAATTTTCCGCTTTATGTGAGTTGTCTCCTTAAACGCTTCGGCTATCTGTGCACGAGTCACGGTCAGACCCAAGCTTCTACCTGTCGTCGTCTTCGTGTCACAATCTGCACTCGTACATTACGTATATTCTCGTCTAGGAAGGACATATTTATTGAGAGTTGAGGGCCTGGTATTGGCAATACGGAATATCAGTGCCTGTGTTATTTCTATGATGCGATGTTCTTTCACCCTTGCATATATTTCGCACTTATTCGCCAATACCAGGTTGTCGACTCTCAATAAATATGTCCTTCCTGGTCGGGAATGCAGGTTCTGATACATGGCCGACGGCATATGAAAGTTTGGGTCTGGCTGTGGTTAGTGCGTGGATAGCCGAAGCGGTTAAGGTGACCGCTCGCGCAAAGCGGGAAATGCGGGTTCTACTCACGGTCCGGCATAAATTTTCACTGTCGTCGTTGCAACATGCAACCAATGGTGGTTCGTTTTCGCAATTGCGAGTACATTATCTATATATCCTGACGGCTGTAGTCACTCCGGTGCCTGTTCCCTCGCACTGCTATTTCGTCGCCAATAGAAACCGCTGAGAAGTTGTTTGGGTCCAGTACGCTCCACCCCTAACAATGCACTCTCTATTGACTCACAAGAACCTAAAATCCATCTACGATGGCGGTGTATCGCGTCAGATTTCTTCTTAAGAGGAGTCACTGTGAATCCAATAATCTGAAATCGATTGTCTCGAACCTAACCGCACAGTGCTTGACTGGGCGCTTCTGGATCACAAGAACTCTTCTTCCCGCAGAGCAAGCGTATTTAAACAGAAGATTTTAAGTACGATCATTAGAGCTAATATCGGAGTCCCATCCCCATGGAAACTAATACATGGAAAACGCAACTTTTTTTTTTGTTCTACGAGGGCAGTTCAATAAGTAATGCAACACATTTTTTTTCTGAAACAGGGGTTGTTTTATTCAGCATTGAAATACACCAGGTTATTCCCCAATCTTTTAGCTACACAACACTATTTTTCAACGTAATCTCCATTCAATGCTACGGCCTTACGCCACCTTGAAATGAGGGCCTGTATGCCTGCACGGTACCATTCCACTGGTCGATGTCGGAGCCAACGTCGTACTGCATCAATAACTTCTTCATCATCCGCGTAGTGCCTCCCACGGATTGCGTCCTTCATTGGGCCAAACATATGGAAATCCGACGGTGCGAGATCGGGGCTGTAGGGTGCATGAGGAAGAACAGTCCACTGAAGTTTTGTGAGCTCCTCTCGGGTGCGAAGACTTGTGTGAGGTCTTGCGTTGTCATGAAGAAGGAGAAGTTCGTTCAGATTTTTGTGCCTACGAACACGCTGAAGTCGTTTCTTCAATTTCTGAAGAGTAGCACAATACACTTCAGAGTTGATCGTTTGACCATGGGGAAGGACATCGAACAGAATAACCCCTTCAGCGTCCCATAAGACTGTAACCATGACTTTACCGGCTGAGGGTATGGCTTTAAACTTTTTCTTGATAGGGGAGTGGGTGTGGCGCCACTCCATTGATTGCCGTTTTGTTTCAGGTTCGAAGTGATGAACCCATGTTTCATCGCCTGTAACAATCTTTGACAAGAAATTGTCACCCTCAGCCACATGACGAGCAAGCAATTCCGCACAGATGGTTCTCCTTTGCTCTTTATGGTGTTCGGTTAGACAACGAGGGACCCAGCGGGAACAAACCTTTGAATATCCCAACTGGTGAACAATTGTGACAGCACTACCAACAGAGATGTCAAGTTGAGCACTGAGTTGTTTGATGGTGATCCGTCGATCATCTCGAACGAGTGTGTTCGCACGCTCCGCCATTGCAGGAGTCACAGCTGTGCACGGCCGGCCCGCACGCGGGAGATCAGACAGTCTTGCTTGACCTTGCGGCGATGATGACACACGCTTTGCCCAACGACTCACCGTGCTTTTGTCCACTGCCAGATCACCGTAGACATTCTGAAAGCGGCTATGAATATCTGAGATGCCCTGGTTTCCCGCCAAAAGAAACTCGATCACTGCCCATTGTTGGCAACGCACATCCGTTACAGACGCCATTTTAACAGCTCCGTACAGCGCTGCCACCTGTCGGAAGTCAATGAAACTATACGAGACGAAGCGGGAATGTTTGAAAATATTCCACAAGAAATTTCCGGTTTTTCAACCAAAATTGGCCGAGAAAAAAATGTGTTGCATTACTTATTGAACTGCCCTCGTACATTGTTAACTTACTATGTTAAACGGTTTTCGTCTTACAAAGCCCTCGTCACTTATATACTGACTATTGTCGGCAAAGAAGTTAGAAAGCTTGTAATCGACATTAGAGAGAAAGAAAGTCCACATCTAGATTGAAGCACAAACGCACAGTAAATGACATCTTTTACAGTGTGGTGATAATGCAATGCGCAAAGTAAGTATAAAGGAAAGCATGATTACATAGCAGTTCATATTTAATTAAAAATCCAACAAAATAAAATTGCTACTTGACAATGCTACTTCAAGAGCTGTAAAACATGAACAAACTACAGAATACATTAAGAACTTAAGCAGTATCAGTAACATAAAAAGAAATGAATAAATGCTGGGTAAGGGGGAAATGTGAGGGAACACAGTAAATGCCATATTTGTGGTGGAACTGCATTTTAAGAAATAAAAAGTTGAAGAGTATATAAACTCACATTCCTCCATTCAGCTGCGTTTATTCACTTCTGTCTGTCTTATTGATATTGCTTAAGTTCTTCAGATATTCTTTCGTTTTACTGGTTTGTGTATCACACTCTATATTTTACACCTCCTGGAGCAGCCTTGTCGAATACTGGATTTATATTATTTTATTGTGGGTTTCCTTATTATTATAAACTGTTATGCAGGCATGATCTTTCCAGTTTGTTTAGAGATTTTTCCTGTTTGATCCTTTTACATTTATTTATTGTTCGAATTTTTACTGTTTGCATTCCATTACTACCACACTGTCAAAGATGTCACTCTGTTCGTTCGTGCTTCGATCTAGATGTGCAACTTCTTTCTTTCCATGTCTTTTGCAAACATTGTAACTTGTTTGGCGACAATAGTCAGTAAATGACTTATGATAGTTCTGTAAGCCGAAAACGGATTAACACAAAAAATTAATACTATAGAGCAAAAGCAAATCAGCGCTTTTCATTTATTATAACATCGTTCTACCAACAACCGACGGAATATTGTGTTATCATGAAACCGTCTTGCCTAGGCGTCTCGCTCCTCCAGTAACAAGACTCAAATTTAACCACATACGTTTCTGTACACATTTTCACGGGCTTCACATCGAAGAGACACATTTCTGCTCTTGTAGAGGACAAGACGACGCAGATCACCTTTGATTTGGGTGCCCGGGACTTCATGGGGGTACGCAATCCTTTTACAAGAACTTGTAAGGCTTGGTCACCCTTTGCCAAACTGCGTTATGACTTTGTTAGGAAAGCAGGATCACAGTATAACGACAGATGCACTGTAGCTGTAGGTATCCGCAACCAGAACCACAGTATCATAGGAATGGCGTTTATCACAGAAAACAACGGTTTTCGGTTATAGCGGCTTTTTTTGCACGTCAGATTAACCTGATTTTTAAACCCGCTCACAATAACCGGTTTTCGGTGTTTTAATCCTCTTATTTCTTGTAATACACGCAGAAATCGAGCAAAAATTAAAAAATTTCGGCTCCGTCAGTTTCAAGGTACATAGAACCAAAATATTAAATTTAACAGGCAAGTAAAAGAAAACATAGTCCATCTACCGTTCTATGCTTTTCTCGAAAGGTGAGAAGTGGCTGAATACTACCAAAAAAATCATTAGTATTCTCCTACTGATACTAATTTTTGAAACTCTGTTCAAAAAACCACTCTGCAGTCATGGATCATAACACTACCTGGGCATTGCCAAAGTCGGTGCTGACGAGTTAGAACTGATATTGTAGAACTTTCTTTTTCGCGTTAATTTGTCCGTTTTCAAGTGCTACAATACGGCATACAATGTCGACACAGGAAGCAAATCAGATATTTCCTATTTTTTTTGTATACTATGAATGAACTGTTGTTCAGTTTTTACGCTACTAGCCATTAAAATTGCTACACCAAGATGAAATGCAGATAATAAACGGGTATTCATTGTACAAATATATTATACTAGAACTGACATGTGATTACATTTTCACGCAATCTGAGTACATAGATCCTGAGAAATCAGTACCCAGAACAACCACCTCTGACCGTAATAACGGCCTACATACGCCTGGGCATTGAGTCAAACAGAGCTTGGATGGCGTGTACAGGTACAGCTGCCCATGCAGCTTCAACACGATACCACAGTTCATCATGAGTAGTGACTGGCGTATTGTGACGAGCCAGTTGCTCGGCCACCATTGACCAGACGTTTTCTGTTGGTGAGACATTTGGAGAAGTGCTGACCAGGGCAGCAGTCGAACATTTTCGGTATCCAGAAAGGCCCGTACAGGACCTGCAACATGCGGTCATGCTTTATCCTGCTGAAATGTAGGGTTTCGCAGCGATCGAATGATGGGTAGAGCCACGGGTCGTAACGCATCTGAAATGTAATGTCCACTGTTCAAAGTGCCGTCAATGCAAACAAGAGGTGGCCGAGACGTGTAACCAATGGCATCCCATACCATCAGTCTAAAAATTACATACAGCGACGATCAGAGGTGTACAGCTTATGACAAAGCGAGCGACACGGCTACATACCCACATTAGGAATTAATGATTTCAGCGAAACTTGTTACACATAGACGTTATTGTCATCATGGGGGTAAGAACCATCTACTTATCATAGTTCGGAAGTTATCGTGCCATAAACATAGATTTGAGTGAAAAACTACCGAATTGCGTACGACGTTTAAATTTATTACATCTTCGCAAAATATTTCGCGGGCAGTACCCACACATGCCGGTGAATGTAGCAGTACAAGTACACTACTGGCCATTAAAATTGCTACACCAAGAAGAAATGCAGATGGTAAACGGGTATACATTGCACAAATATATTATACTAGAACTGACAGGTGATAACATTTTCACGCAATTTGGGTGCATAGATCTTGAGAAATCAGTACCCAGAACAACCACCTCTGGCCGTAATAACGGCCTTGATATGCCTCGGCATTGAGTCAAACAGAGCTTGGATGGAGTTACAGGTACAGCTGCCCATGCAGCTTCAACACGATACCACTGTTCATCAAGAGTAGTGACTAGCGTATTGTGACGAGCCAGTTGCTCGGCCACCATTGACGTTTCCAATTGGTGAGACATCTGGAGAATGTGCTGGCCAGGGCAGCAGTCGAACATTTTCTGTATCTAGAAAGGCCCGTACAGGACCTGCACCATCCGGTCGTGCATTATCCTGCTGAAATGTAGGGTTTCGCAGGGATCGAATGAAGGGTAGAGCCACGGGTCCTAAATGTAACGACCAATGTTCAAAGTCCGTCAGTGCGAACAAGAGGTGACCGAGACGTGTAACCAATGGCACACCATACCATCACGCCGCGTGATACGCCAGTATGCCGATGACGAATACACGCTTCCAAAGTGCGTTCACCGCGATGTCGCCAAACACGGATGCGTCCGTCATGAAGCTGTAAACAGAAGCTGGATTCATGCGAAAAAATGACGTTTTGCCATTCGTACACCCAGGTTCGTCGTTGAGTACACCATCGCAGGCGCTCCTGTCTACGATGCAGCGTCAAGGGTTACCACAGTCATGGTCTCCGAGCTGATAGTCCATGCTGCTGCAAACGTCGTCGAACAGTTCGTGTATGTGGTTGTTGTCTTGGAAACGTCCCCATCTCTTGACTCAGCGATCGAGACGTGGCTGCGCGATCCATAACAGCTATGCGGATAAGATGCCTGCCACTCGACTGCTAGTGATACGAGTCCGTTGGGATCCAGCACGGCGTTCCGTATTACCCTCCTGAACCCACCGATTCCATATTCTTCTAACAGTCATTGGATCTTGACCAACGCGAGCAGCAATGTCACGATACGATAAACCGCAATCGCGGTAGGCTACAATCTGACCTTTATCAAAGTCGGAAACGTGATGGTACGCATTTGTCCCCTTTACACGAGGCATCACAACAACGTTTCACCAGGCAACGCCGGTCAACTGCTGTTTGTGTGTGAGAAATCGGTTGGTAACTTCCCGCATGTCAGGACGTTGTTGGTATCACCACCGGCGCCAACCTTGTGTGAATGCTCTGAAAAGCTAATCATTTGCATATCACAGTATCTTCTTCCTGTCGGTTAAATGTCGTGTCTGTAGCACGTCATCTTCATGGTGTAGCAATTTTAATGGCCAGTAGTGTAATTTATTACTGTTACCATTCTTTCGTTTCTCTTTTATTGTTTCATAACAATGGAAGAGTAATCTTCAATCTTTCAAAGCAAATGCAGTATTGTACTTCATTGCTACGTCATTAAGTAAAATGATTCCAGACTATGGTTGGTGCCATTCTGCAATCCGGCGGAATACTGCCGTGCAGATCAAGTGGAGACAAGCCTTGCATACTACATGTACACGTATACTTGAAGCCACTACACATGGCAACAGGGAAACAAGTTTCTCAGTAACGCTGTACCACTTCTATTGCCATGTGCTTGTAGTTCGTGCCGGCCGCAGTGGTTGTTATTAAAATAGCCCTGATTGCTTTTCCCATTTTCTGCAACTGCGCAATATTTCAAACCTATGCAGGTTTTACATATTAAAGTTACTCCTTTTTTTTTTAAAAAAAAAAAGGTTTATAAAATAACGAAAAATTTTAGCATTTCTGCTACAGCCAATAGATATTTCGGTTTCCTTACTCAGTTATTAGTAAAGAAAATAAAAGAATACCTGTTCTAACCGACACCGAACAAACACTAGAAGCTACCGATTATTCTGACCTAAAATACCGGTATCTGTTTTAACTGGTCTATTTCTCTACCACATAACTAACAATGGTATGCACGAATTTGTTCTATCAAATTTGATACTAACAGTGATCACACGGTATTCGTCTAACTGAAACTACGTATGTTCTGTCTACAACACTAATTTCCTGTCATTCCCTGTATACTTAATGTGAGTATGAGCTGGTTCTATGGTGTGCGATAAAGACAAATAAATTCATTTTAAAATAATGATGTCAATGGATGTCAATACTACTGAGAGTTGTACAAATTGTCACTGGAGACTGCAGAGATTAGACTCTAAAATAAAAAAAATAAAAAATAGAAGCGGGGTCAAGTGGACCACTGTGAAGGGAGTATATTGGGGCACAAATGTAAGTGGCACCAGAATAAGATAAGAATATTAATAAATAAATATGAAACTAGTATACTATAAACTATGAAAATCTGAAAAGGGAAATGCAAAGGCCCAATCTAGATATAGTAGGGGTCAGTGAAGTGAAGTGGAAATAAGACAAGGATTTCTGGTCAGATGAGTATCGGGTAATATCAACAGCAGCAGAAAATGGTATAACAGGTGTAGGATTCGTTATGAATAGGAAGGTAGGGCAGAGGGTGTGTTACTGTGAACAGTTCAGTGACCGGGTTGTTCTAATCAGAATCGACAGCAGATCAACACCGACAACGATAGTTCAGGTATACATGCCGACGTCGCAAGCTGAAGATGAACAGATACAGAAAGTGTATGAGGATATTGAAAGGGTAATGCAGTATGTAAAGGGGGACAAAAATCTAATAGTCATGGGCGACTGGAATGCAGTTGTAGGGGAAGGAGTAGAAGAAAAGGTTACAGGAGAATATGGGCTTATGACAAGGAATGAAAGAGGAGAAAGACTAATTGAGTTCTGTAACAGGTTTCAGCTAGTAATAGCGAATACCCTGTTCAAGAATCACAAGAGGAGGAGGTATACTTGGAAAAGGCCGGGAGATACGGGAAGATTTCAATTAGATTACATCATGGTCAGACAGAGATTCCGAAATCAGATACTGGATTGTGAGGCGTACCCAGGGGCAGATATAGACTCAGATCACAATATAGTAGTGATGAAGAGTAGGCTGAAGTTCAAGACATTAGTCAGGAAGAATCAATACGCAAAGAAGTGGGATACGGAAGTACTAAGGAATGACGAGATACGTTTGAAGTTCGCTAACGCTATAGATACAGCAATAAGGAATAGCGCAGTAGGCAGTACAGTTGAAGAGGAATGGACATCTCTGAAAAGGGCCATCACAGAAGTTGGGAAGGAAAACATAGGTACAAAGAAGGTAGCTGCGAAGCAACCATGGGTAACAGAAGAAATACTTCAGTTGATTGATGAAAGGAGGAAGTACAAACATGTTCCGGGAAAATCAGGAATACAGAAATACAAGTCGCTGAGGAATGAAAGAAATAGGAAGTGCAGAGAAGCTAAGACGAAATGGCTGCAGGAAAAATGTGAAGACATCGAAAAAGATATGATTGTCGGAAGGACAGACTCAGCATACAGGAAAGTCAAAACAACCTTTGGTGATATTAAAAGCAACAGTGGTAACATTAAGAGTGCAACGGGAATTCCACTGTTAAATGCAGAGGAGAGAGCAGATAGGTGGAAAGAATACATTGAAAGCCTCTATGAGGGTGAAGATTTGTCTGATGTGATAGAAAAAGAAACAGGAGTCGATTTAGAAGAGATAGGGGATCCAGTATTAGAATCGGAATTTAAAAGAGCTTTGGAGGACTTACGGTCAAATAAGGCAGAAGGGATAGATAACATTCCATCAGAATTTCTAAAATCATTGGGGGAAGTGGCAACAAAACGACTATTCACGTTGGTGTGTAGAATGTATGAGTCTGGCGACATACCATCTGACTTTCGGAAAAGCATCATCCACACAATTCCGAAGACGGCAAGAGCTGACAAGTGAGAGAATTATCGCACAATCAGCTTAACAGCTCATGCATCGAAGCTGCTTACAAGAATAATATACAGAAGAATGGAAAAGAAAATTGAGAATGCGCTAGGTGACGATCAGTTTGGCTTTAGGAAAAGTAAGGGAACGAGAGAGGCAATTCTGACGTTACGACTAATAATGGAAGCAAGGCTAAAGAAAAATCAAGACACTTTCATAGGATTTGTCGATCTGGAAAAGGCGTTCGACAATATAAAATGGTGCCAGCTGTTCGAGATTCTGAAAAAAGTAGGGGTTAGCTATAGGGAGAGACGGGTCATATACAATATGTACAACAACCAAGAGGGAATAAAAAGAGTGGACGATCAAGAACGAAGTGCTCATATTAAGAAGGGTGTAAGACAAGGCTGTAGCCTTTCGCCCCTACTCTTCAATCTGTACATCGAGGAAGCAATGATGGAAATAAAAGAAAGCTTCAAGAGTGGAATTAAAATACGAGGTGAAAGGATATCAATGATACGATTCGCTGATGACATTGCTATCCTGAGTGAAAGTGAAGAAGAATTAAATGATCTCCTGAACGGAATGAACAGTCTAATGAGTAGACAGTATGGTCTGAGAGTAAATCGGAGAAAGACGCAGGTAATGAGAAGTAGTAGAAATGAGAACAGCGAGAAACTTAACATCAGGATTGGTGGTCACGAAGTCAATGAAGTTAAGGAATTCTGCTAGCTAGGCAGTAAAATAACCAATGACGGACGGAGCACATCAAAAGCAGACTCGCTATGGCAAAAAATGCATTTCTGGCCAAGAGAAGTCTACTAATATCAAATACCGGCCTTAGTTTGAGGAAGAAATTTCTGAGGATGTACGTCTGGAGTACAGCATTGTATGGTAGTGAAACATGGACTGTGGGAAAACCAGAACAGAAGAGAATCGAAGCATTTGAGATGTGGTGCTATAGACGAATGTTGAAAATTAGGTGGACTGATAAGGTAAGGAATGAGGAGGTTCTACGCAGACTCGGAGAGGGAAGGAATATGTGGAAAACACTGATAAGGAGAAGGGACAGGATGATAGGACATCTGCTAAGACATGAGGGATTGACTTCCATGGTACTAGAGGGAGCTGTAGAGGGCAAAAACTGTAGAGGAAGACAGAGATTGGAATACGTCTAGCAAATAATTGAGGACGTAGGATGCAAGTGCTACTCTGAGATGAAGAGGTTAGCACAGGAAAGGAATTCGTGGCGGGGCGCATCAAACCAGTCAGTAGACTGATGACAAGAAAAGAAAAAAAAAAAAAACGATGAATGTCTCTGATAGTCTCGATAATGCGATCGCTGACTGTGCGCGACCGCAGAGCCAAAGATTGTACTGTTTTGTTGGATTAAGAGAGCTGTGGGCGCACAGTCGTAGGTAGCTGTCTGTGAGGGAAAGACGATGGAGCAGGCAGTCTCTGTGGTGTGCTGTGTGAAGCCACCAAGAGTTAGATTAATTTAGGTATGTCAGTATTGTTGAACATGGAAGGAGAAGTCTTCATGGAAGTAAGGTAAAGATTTAAATAATTATGATTTCTGTTTTTGTCAACGCGTAGGTATAGGTGAGTTTTCTGATAATTTGTAATGATAGAGTAACCACCGAATGTACGCAAATTGTTTTGAGAAAAAGACTAGTTGGATATTTCATTTTTGTAATGCTTTTAAGATTTGTTCACAGAGCTATGTGTAATTTCATGATTTGAATTTATGTTGGATTAATGAAGTTAGATAACACTTGCTGTATAAATCTCATTGTTTGTGAATCATTTGTGAGTGATGTAGCTTAAATTGTCAGATGTTTTAGAACAGCCAAACTTGAATATAACTTTGCTAAAAAAAAATCTGAGAGAGAGTAATTCACCATAATCAGTACCGCCTCCCAGTCCAGGTCATATACTGTTTAAAGAAGTGTAAGTTTCTTAAATGTTCTCGTTTACCAGCCAAATGAACTTCATGTGCCTTTCAAGTATTGTGGCCAGCATTGCACAGAGCTGAGCATGTAGCTAGCATTCATATTATTTATGAGAGACCAGAATGTATCGCGTTACTCCGTTGCTGCTTTAGAGGTATGACAATTTAATTTATTTGCTATGTGCACAGGGACCAAAGTTATCAGTTTTGAGCAGGGCCAGATGATTCAGTGCCTAAGGGGCTGAATTTATTTTGTAGTGACTGTATTTCGTTATTAGTATTGGAAGTTGCATTACCCAATCGATTCGCGTACAGTTTTGCTAACAAAAACACAGAATAAACACACCACTTGCAGTTACAACACTCTGCACGATAATTCGAGTTCTGTATCCATTCCACAGATCAAAATTCATTCAACGTAATTTTTCTTATAATTTTATTAAATAAAGAACGTTACAACCGTCAAACAACTTACATCATTTCCCTGTCGAAACAAGGAAATGTCCTACACTTTACCTAATGCAACAGACTTATTTTACACTGTTCAGTCAAATAAAAATTACTGGAACGATTGATTCTAAACAGAAAAGTATCATAAATTCAAGCTATTTCTTTGTGCTGAACAACCTGTATTCCACGCGAATCGTGACAGTAGTGACCAGATTCCCCTCCTCAATCCCCCATTTGGACAATGACTTTGAAAAACATGAAAAAATGTTACTGTGCTCCTAGCCGTGATCTACCTGGACCGTTTTCTTAACAAGGGACTGTTCCAAATGTGCTCCGACCTTATCGAAGTCCTCATATTTACCAAAAATCCACCGCAAAGTTCAGTTCTCTCTCTTACACTATTCAGACTATACACCCATGACGTCTAACTAATTTATGGACCTAGCCCATCTGTTTTGTGACTAACGGACAGATATCCTAGATGCAGAAAATGTTGTGGCAGAAAATTCACACCTAATGGCCGCTATCGACAGGGGATCTCAAGTTGATTCCGTATTTCTAGATTTCCGGAAAGCTTTTGACACCGTTCCTCACAAGCGACTTCTAATCAAGCTGCGGGCCTATGGGGTATCGTC
Source organism: Schistocerca nitens (assembly GCF_023898315.1). Classification (NCBI taxonomy): domain Eukaryota; kingdom Metazoa; phylum Arthropoda; class Insecta; order Orthoptera; family Acrididae; genus Schistocerca; species Schistocerca nitens. The sequence continues at coordinate 85,809,457 of NC_064617.1, forward strand.
TCAGTTGTGTGACTGGATTCGTGATTTCCTGTCAGGAAGGTCGCAGTTCGTAGTAATAGACGGCAAATCATCGAGTAAAACTGAAGTGATATCAGGTGTTCCCCAGGGAAACGTCCTGGGGCCTCTGCTGTTCCTGATCTGTATAAATGACCTGGGAGACAATCTGAGCAGTTCTCTTAGGTTTTTCGCAGATGATGCTGTAATTTACCGTCTAGTAAGGTCACCGAAGACCAGTATCAGTTGCAAAGCGATTTAGAAAAGATTGATGTATGGTGTGGCAGGTGGCAGTTGACGCTAAATAACGAAAAGTGTGAGGTGATCCACATGAGTTCCAAAAAATAAAATAATCCGTTGGAATTCGATTACTCGATAAATAGTACAATTCTCAAGGCTGTCAATTCATCTAAGTACCTGGGCGCTAAAATTACGAACAACTTCAGTTGGAACGACCACATAGATAATATTGTGGGGAAGGCGAGCCAAAGGTTGCGTTTCATTGGCAGGACACTTAGAAGATGCAACAAGTCCACTAAAGAGACAGCTTACACTACACTCGTTCGTCCTCAGTTAGAATATTTCTGCACGGTGTGGGATCCTTACCAGGTGGGATTGACGGAGGACATCGAAAGGGTGCAAAAAAGGGCAGCTCGGTTTGTATTATCACGTAATAGGGGAGAGAGTGTGGCAGATACGCGAGTTGGGATGGAAGTCATTAAAGCAAAGACGTTTTTCGTCGCGGCGAGATCTATCTACGAAATTTCAGTCACCAACTTTCTCTTCCGAATGCGAAAATATTTTGTTGAGCCCAACCTACATAGGTAGGAATGATCATCAAAATAAAATGAGAGAGATCAGAGCTCGAACAGAAAGGTTTAGGTGTTCGTTTTTCCCGCGCGCTGTTCGGGAGTGGAATGGTAGAGAGATAGTATGATTGTTGTTCGATGTACCCTCTGCCAAGCACTTAAATGTGAATTGGAGAGTAATCATGCAGATGTATATTTAGATGTAGATGTAGAATGCATAAATATTTCGTGCTCAACCCAGATACACTGAAAACAGAAATTGCGGTATTTCTCCTGTGTAACGAAAAAGCACACTACTGACTTCAGATAATGTTCAGATCGATGCATTCCAGTGTAACACAACTCGAAAGACCCTGGGGTTCACTTAGGATAGCACACTGACCTACCGACGCCATAGTCTGAAAAGAGCGATAAAAGGGAAAAAGCTGTGACATTTTATTGCAAAGGCTAATTCGAACTTGTTGGGGAGCCGAAGCAAACACTCTGAGGACAACAACATTGGCTTGGATTTATTCTTCGTATGAGGTGTATTCAGCTGTAGTTCTCAACTCCCACACCCAAAACAGTTCAGCTTTGATAAGCCATGCATATTGTGTCTGCTACGCTTCTGCGTACACATATCCAGAGACTCCCTGTGATAAGCAACATCAGTGTAATTCACGTAAGAAAACAGCAAATTCAAACTCGATTTTGGATAAGAACGCAGAAAAACGAATCTCCCCACCTACTCGATAAGGATCAACAGTCTTACTCGTTAACGGTTGTGGAGCCTGTTAGCCAGTGCTTTCGATCCGGAGGATGCCTAGAAATTGGAGTAGTCATATTCACTCCAACAAACCTTCTTGTGAGTTGAAATCCGTATCGGCAAACTACCTCGTGCTACTTTGTATAAACTCATCCGTATCAGGTGTGGAATAGGCAAAACTTGTAACGCTTGTATTTTGAACTTCGGATGTTGAAAATGTTGAAATTTGAACTGAGATCTCCCTTTTGCCGGATCTGACCACTTGTTGACGATGCATTCCTATCGTTTCATTTTTTCCCCAAGATTGAAAACTCCTCAAAGTCTCCACGAAAGGCACGAGTCTGGACTTGAATCCCGTTCGGGCACAAAAATTTCCGTTGTGCCATTCAAGTTGTAGCATGTCCACACCGAACTGCAAACGAAAAGTGATTGCTTTTATTCGTACTTCAATCCGCTGTCAGCAATAACGATTGGTGTCGGTTTCGACTCCCAATCAGACACACAACTGTTCGTAACATTATTTCCAGTTCAGACATATGTACATCTCTCTAATGATTAAATAATGCGGCATTTAACGTCTACTTGTGCCAGGATCGATTCCAAGTAGGGCAACACTTTTTAGTTTCGTCATTTCACTCACAATCATGTCGCTACAGGTACTGGATTCTGATGTGTCGGCAGCTGGGCCAACAGCTTGTAAATAGAGGTGGCGTAAAGGGCACGCGAGACTAACGCAGACGGGCGTGAAGTACTGGAACAGGATACGTAATTAATGCTATGAAGAAAAGAACGGAGCTTCTCATATACTTATCTTTAATGTCTTCTTGTACATCTCTATGGTGAACACAAGTGAGACTCTAATTACAATCACTGTAAGGCTAATGGCGCCTTGCTAGTTCGTAGCCATTAACTTAGCTGACGGCTATTCTGTCTCTCGGCTAATGAGAGAGAAAGGCTTCGTACGTCTGGTCGCTAGCACTGTCGTCCGTACAACTGGGGTGAGTTCGAGTCAGTCTCTCGAGACCTGCCTTGTGGTGACGCTAGGTTTGCGATCACACAGTGGCGACACGCGGGTCCGACATGTACTACAGGACCGCGGCCGATTTAAGCTACCACCTAGCACGTGTGGTGTCTGGCTGTGACACCACAGATTCGAATTCTCGCACGATATTTTACGCCGCCTCATTTCAAGTTTAAACATGTGACTGAAACCATATATGAGGTTTTTCGTAGTCAGTTAAAAACTACAATAATTCCGGTATTGGACTCCTAAGCGCAGGTCCTCTACAAGATGTTTGGTCGTGTAATTTCTAGTCAGTCGCTCCTTCACTTATACTGTATCATATACACAGAAAAATTTCATCTACACTTAAAATTTATTTATTTACTTATTTTTAGGGGCTATCAGTTTTTAGGTAAAATTTCATCAATGAAATAGCATGAGTCGTCCAGGGGAGTGATTTTAAATTAGATTTAAAACTTGCTTCGCTACCTGTCAAACATTTTATGTTATTGGGCAAACGATCATAACTTTTTGTTGCTGCATACTGAACTTCTTTCTGAGCGACCGATACAATGGGTAATAACAGTCATTTTACCCTCTACTGTTGTAGGTATGTTCTTCTCAGACTGTGATGGACTGTTTATGACTGATTTCATTAACGTATATGTGTACTGCGTAGGCGCAATTAAAATGCCTAGTTCATTGGAGAGGTACCTGTATGACGTCCGTGGGTGAACACTCCGTATTATTCTTACTGCTTGCTTTTGTGTAATAAGTACTGTTTTTCTAAGTAATGAGTTATCCAAGAAAATTATTCTGTATGATGCAAATGAGTGGAAATATGCAAAATATGTCGGGAGGTTGACACGTTTGTTTCCAAGTCTAGCAACTGTACGAAGAGCAAAAAGAGCTGAATTGTACTGTTGGAGAAGCGCACTAGTGATGGTAGGCAGCTCATGTAAATCTGACTATTTGTATTTAAAACTATATGGTTGTATGTGTGTGGTTTCTTTTTTTTTACATGCATTCATATTATGTCTTATTCATACATTACATTTGTGTCCTGTATGTAGTAAATTCACGTAGTACCCATTTCTACCAGCTGATGTCTCACATCTACCCATTTCTCTGCACATAGCCTACGCTGTATCACACTCCACATTAATAAGAATTACTCTGTATAAAGAAAATTATTAATTTTCCTACTTTGTGTGAGGTCTGTAGTGATTCTTGGCAACTCATGTACATTGAACTATTTAGAGCTATATGGTTTTGTATGTATGTTTTTACCTGTTTTTTTTTTTTTTTTTTTTTTTTTTACACTAACGTTCATTTTAGGTCTTGTTCATCTATCCCATTTGCTGTTATGTAGGTAGTAAATTCGCATATTACCTATTTCGTCCAATGATTTGTCACATCTAGACACTTCTCTGCACACAACCTGTACTGTAGAACATTGTGCTTGTTCTTGCTCACATGCTTCAAGGCTGACTGAGGGATCATGTGAACTGTATAGAGGAAGAGGTTGAAGTGGGTGTAAGGGGTGAGGAGGCAGGGAGGTTGGCTGGTGAGGCATCGTGTGTGTGTGTGTGTGTGTGTGTGTGTGTGTGTGTGTGTGTGTGCGTGTGTGTGTGTGTGTGTGTCTCAACTAACTCCTTTTTTGTGGTAAACTGTGAGTTAGTCTGAGTAATCTTCTTGTGTTATTGCTCTTTTTGTAGCTGAGCATCTATTCATTTTCAGTTCTGGCTTCCGTATGAAATATTCATCCAGTAGAGTGAACAGCCCCTTTCTTTTGTAGTTATGGTATAAGACTGTCATATCTGTTTACACCCCTGTGCGCTGGTGATTTTCTGTTTTTAGATGGTCTCCATATGCGGAGTTGGTACATTCACTCTTTAATACATTCTTTGTACCTGATATTACTATTTCTTACAGTCATCCCAATATGTTTAAAATTGCAGCTATTACATGTCAATTCATATATTCATATATAAACACATAGCAGTAACATACAATGCACATTCACACTAGGAAACACATTCGTTAGCACAAAAAGGCACACCACAACATTCCACAACTACAGCACACACAAGATTAATAGCGCCTTCGGAACACATGAATTTAATACACTCTTCATCACAGATAGCAAAATGTGAATGAAACTAAAAGTATGTCAGCAGAGAACGATAAATTCAACATCTAAGAAGTGAAACTTCCTGGCAGATTGAAACTGTGTACCGGACCGAGACTCGAACTCGGGACCGTTTCATATCAGCGCAAACTCCGCTGCAGTGTGAAAATCTCATTCTGGGAACTAAGAAGTGTATGAATTAACATGCTATAGCTACAGCTTTAAATACAGTGGGATGACTGTAAGAAATTTAGTTTCAGGTACAATGAACATGTAAGGGCACTGAAGAGTGAATGTACCCACTCCACATATGCAGAATATCTAAGACAAGAAACTCTCCATCACTCTAGGATTAAAAGATACGTAGCAGTCTTATGGATTAACAATAAACGGAAGGGAACGCACTCACTGAAGGAATAATATTTGAGGTAGAAGTTCAGAAAAAAAATAGAATATATCGTTAATGAGAAAAAGAGGAATAACGTAAGAACAAAATGCAAATTAATTCACAGTTTATCATAAAAATTTAAAAAAATGAGAAAGAAATTGACACATCCACACACCCGCCCATCCACCCACTCATTCACTCACTCACACACACACACACACACACACACACACACACACACACACACACACACAGAGCGAGAGAGAGAGAGAGAGAGAGAGAGAGAGAGAGTACCTCATCACCCACCTTCCCTGCATCCCCACCCACATCGCCGGCCGGAGTGGCCGTGCGGTTCTAGGCGCTACAGTCTGGAGCCGAACGACCGCTACGGTCGCAGGTTCGAATCCTGCCTCGGGCATGGATGTGTGTGATGTCCTTAGGTTAGTTAGGTTTAAGTAGTTCTAAGTTATAGGGGACTGATGACCTCAGAAGTTAAGTCCCGTAGTGCTCAGAGCCATTTGAACCAACCCACCCACATCCACCCACTCCACTTCCCATGACCTGCGAGTCAGCCCTGAAGCATTTGAGCAAGAACAAATGTAGTGTGCTACAATATAGGTTATGCGCAGAGAAATGTCTATATATGACATATCAACTGGAAGAAACGTGTACTACGTTACTATATACAGAACAATAAATGGACTGCATGAAGAAGACATAAAAATAATATAAAAGTAAAAAAATACACACAATCATATAGTTTAAATAGAAATAGATGTACATGAGCTGTCAAGAATCGCTGCAGATTTCACTCAAATGATTTTCTTTGTACTACAGACCACAGGTAATCACTAGCATGAATGGGCGAAGCGTTTGGTACACAATAACAAGTTCAGTTGAAAAAGACAGAATTTATCTTATCTATATGATAAAGCGTAATTAAATGCCATTTATTGTAATAAATTTGAATTACAAATGTTGAAGACTGTGTCGTCTCTAATAACGTGTTTTCTGATATTTGGATTATCGCGGTACTATTCTGCATCTGGTCTTACAACCGTACAGAGCAGCTCTCTGTTGTGGTCTCTTGTAGTAACCATTTTGTATAGTCAGACGACTGTACCGTAGAGACAGCAGAGGATCTACAAGGCAGGTAGCATATGTGGGTTGGTTACAAATGAGACGGAACGCAAGTCTGGTCTTCCAGATAGTTTTGAGCGTGATACTACTTGCACACAGAAAAAATGTGAGGAAGAGCAATCATACGCTAGAAAAAAAAATCAAATTGCTCTCCAAAGCATGAGAGAAGTAACAGTTACCTTGAGTAAGAGTTCTGCCTCCTGCAATTGACATACTACTGCGGTGAGAAGTGATCTCATGTGAGAGTCTAGTGACAACTTTATATATGGTTCCCAGATAGACGTGGGATCGCCGAATTGCGAGCAATGTGTTATTATCGTACATGACTATTGCTATCTCGCTCTGCAAACAACAAGTGTGTTATGACGTAGCGGTGTGGGATCAGTCAATGCTGCCAGAGCACTACGCGAACAGTGATAAGACAGTCTGCACCTTGGACCCGTAATACACGATCTGTGTTGCTTTAATATTTAAGTTTCTTTACTACGACTGCCGTAACTTTAAGAGAACAGTGAATCGTTTTGCGGAAGTCAAAACAACTCGGTGTCGAGAGAACAAAGGTATCATTCCTATTACCTAATTGGTTGAGGAGTCATTTCTACAACAGGATCGTGAGTAAGCAGACACTATGACATCGTATTTTTTGGGAACGGTGTTCTCAATTGCATTTCAATTCTCATGTCAATGACAGGTGACTTCAGAGTTTCTTCATTTTGACGTGAACAATCAATAAAGTTCTAAGGTATATACAGAGCGTAAAACTGTGTAAGGAAATTTTGTGTTGAACCAGAGAACAGTCATGTAAAGATGTGTGTTACAGTGACTTTAGGTAAAGAGATGTATGGAGGACTCTCAAGTGTTAAAGACGTGTTGTATCTGATGTGTGCTAGAAATATAGTTACCTGCTAAGGGCAGTAATGATTTTTATTTACGGGATAACATACTGGAAATAATTAAGGTAAAGAAAGTTGTTTTGTTACCAATGCAATGCGCGTATTCGTAAATAGTGATTAATTGTGAGAATTATTAATTTTCAAAGAGTCAAAATAAAAGTTTTAAAGTCAGTGCAATATTGGTACTTACTACCAGTCAATAGCAGTTCCAAGATCCATGTCATTTTTGATTACCTATTTTGCTCAAGAAGTTGTTGTCTCAGTCATATGCGATTTAATTAAAATGAATGCTAAGTGACAGCTTTGCACACTAGCTGTATGCTAACTACATAATTTAAAGTACTAACAGAAGGAGTGGCAAGAGCGTTACCACTGTGCAGATGAAGGTAAGAAATTATATTATTCCAGGGATGGCATTCATTAAACACAGGGACCATTATTTTCAAACTGATCAAATGGTTCAAATGGCTCTGAGCACTACGGGACTTAACATCTTAGGTCATCAGTCCCCTAGAACTTAGAACTACTTAAACCTAACTAACCTAAGGACATCACACAGATCCATACCCGAGGCAGGATTCGAACCTGCGACCGTAGCAGTCCCGCGGCTCCGGACTGCAGCGCCTAGAACCGCACGGCCACCCCGGCCGGCTCAAACTGATCGAGTTTGGTTTTATTACCAGGGTCAATTTCAAATCAATAGCGTTGCATCAGTTTCAGTTTTTGTGCTACGTAAATTCAGTTTTGGTTTCGTTTAAAGTTATTGACATTTTACATTCTCGCAGTCAGAAAAGTTTAGTACATGGCTAAGCGCATAAGCGACAAGATAAAATACACTTCCACAAGCCATTCCTATTCTACCAAGCTAGTGTCAGTTACGTAATTTAAATCATATTTCAAATGTACATGTTTCAGAGCGTATTGTGGAGTTCTGAAATTGTTTAACCACCTAGTCTTCTCTCTTTTCAATACAATGAAAGACCCAGGACATTTCATACATTTGGGCAATATATTTCGTGTAAAAATCGAGTGATTTATTCTTTTCATATAGGTACGAAATTGAGCATACAATGCTTTCAGCTACCTACCTTACACCCTCATTCAACCACTTTTCAAGATCACCACTCAAAAGACGCGTATAGATTACCTTAAATGGTATTCCGGTCTCAGAAATAAATTTCTGGGTAGTTGGCGATTGTGGGCATACAAAAGGATTACTTCAATTAAAATCGTTCTCAGACGCAGTCTCTCCGTACGGTGTACTATTGGGTGCGACAGGGGCAGACAGAAAGCTGCCCACTAGAAAGTCAGACTGGTTATGGAAGACATCGTTTGCAGTCAGAAATCTATCGGGAGAGGGAGGAGACGATGTACGTCATTGACTCTGAGTAAATAAAAGTGTGAAGCCATCCACATGAGTACAAAAAGGAATCTGCTGAATCTCGGTTCGACAATACACACAAATCTAAAGGCCATCATGAATTCTACTAAATACTCAGAGATTACCGTTACGAGTAACTTTAACTGGAACGGTCACCTAGATAATCCTGTTAGGGAAGCGTACCAAAGATTGTCTTTTATTGACGGAATATTTAGAAGCTGCAACAGAGCTGCTCAAGGGACTGCCCACACTACGCTTGTCCGTCCTCTTCCGGAGTACCTCTGCGCGGCTTGGGTTCCGCATCGAAAAGGATTGAAGAGGACATCGGAAAAGTTCACAGAAGGACAGCTCGGTTTGCATTATCACGGAATAGGGAATAGAGTGTCACCTATATGGTATATGGATTGGGGAGGCAATCGTTAAACGAAGGCATTTTTTGTTGCGGCAGGATCTTCTAATGAAATTTCAATCATCATTGTTCTCCTCGGAATGCGAACATATATCGTTGGGGTCCACCTACACATGGAGAAATGATCATTGTAAGGAAATGAAGGGAAATCGGGCCTGGTACGGTAAGATTTAAGTGCTCGTTTTTGCCGCGCCCTGTTTGAGAATCGAACGGCAGAGAATAGCTTGAGGATGGTTCGATGAACCTTCTGGCATCCACTTGACTGTGAATTTCAGAGTCGTCATGTAGACATTTAGATGCAGATTCTTAGCTGGAAGCCAGAGCGAAAGAGAAGGTCCGTCTGTGGCCGAATGCTCTGGTCTCGTCCGGCAACCAACACGTGATTTCTCTCCCGCGCTTCTCATTCGGCGCTCAGTGTGGCGCGTGCAGACGTGCCTGTCGTCGTATTTCCTGATAATAAACAGCTCCTGCCCAAGTAAAGATTCGTCTCGACACGTAAGCCACGATAGTGATTGCTAGAATATTGAAGACGAAAATTTATGACGAACGTTCGATAAGTAATGCAACACATTTTTTTCCTGAAAGCAGGTTAGCTTTGTTCAGGAGTCCAACACACCACATTATTCCCCACTATCTTGGCTTTTTTTTTTTGGTCATCAGTCTACGGACTGGTTTGATGCTGCCCGCCACGAATTCCTTTCCTGTGCTAACCTCTTCATCTCAGAGTAGCACTTGCAACCTACGTCCTCAATTATTTGCTTGACGTATTCCAATCTCTGTCTTCCTCTACAGTTTTTACCCTCTACAGCTCCCTCTAGTACCATGGAAGTCATTCCCTCATGTCTTAGCAGATATCCTATCATCCTGTCCCTTCTCCTTATCAGTGTTTTCCACATATTCCTTTCCTCTCCGATTCTGCGTAGAACCTCTTCATTCCTTACCTTATCAGTCAACCTACTTTTCAACATTCGTCTATAGCACCACATCTCAAATGCTTCGATTCTCTTCTGTTCCGGTTTTCCCACAGTCCACGTTTGACTACCATACAATGCTGTACTCCAGACGTACATCCTCAGAAATTTCTTCCTCAAATTAAGGCCGGTATTTGATATTAGTAGACTTCTCTTGGCCAGAAATGCATTTTTTGCCATAGTGAGTCTGCTTTTGATGTGCTCCTTGCTCCGTCCGTCATTGGTTATTTTATTGCCTAGGTAGCAGAATTCCTTAACTTCATTGACTTCGTGACCATCAATCCTCATGTTAAGTTTCTCACTGTTCTCATTTCTACTACTTCTCATTACCTTCGTCTTTCACCGATTTACTCTCAGACCATACTTTGTACTCATTAGACTGTTCATTCCGTTCAGCAGATCATTTAATTACTCTTCACTTTCACTCAGGATAGCAATGTCATCAGCGAATCGTATCATTAATATCCTTTCACCTTGTATTTTAATTGCACTCTTGAACCTTTCTTTTATTTCCATCATTGCTTCCTCGATGTACAGATTGAAGAGTAGGGGCGAAAGGCTACAGCCTTGTCTTACACCCTTCTTAATACGAGCACTTCGTTCTTGATCGTCCACCCTTTTTATTCCCTCTTGGTTGTTGTACATATTGTATATGACCCGTCTCTCCCTATAGCTTACCCCTACTTTTTTCAGAATCTCGAACAGCTTGCGCCATTTTATATTGTCGAACGCTTTTTCCAGGTCGACAAAGTGTCTTGATTTTTCTTTAGCTTTGCTTCCATTATTAGCCGTAACGTCCCTTTACTTTTCCTAAAGTCAAACTGATCGTCACCTAGCGCATTCTCAATTTTCTTTTCCATTCTTCTGTATATTATTCTTGTAAGTAGCTTCGATGCATGAGCTGTTAAGCTGATTGTGCGATAATTCTCGCACTTTCCAGCTCTTTCCGTCTTCGAAATTGTGTGGATGATGCTTTTCCGAAAGTCAGATGGTATGTCGCCAGACTCATATATTCTACACATCAATGTGAATAGTCGTTTTGTTGCCACTTCCCCCAATGATTTTAGAAATTCTGATGGAATGTTATCTATCCCTCCTGCCTTATTTGACCGTAAGTCCTCCAAAGCTCTTTTAAATTCCGATTCTAATACTGGATCCCCTATCTCTTCTAAATCGACTCCTGTTTCTTTTTCTATCACATCAGACAAATCTTCACCCTCATAGAGGCTTTCAATGTATTCTTTCCACATATCTGCTCTCTCCTCTGCATTTAACAGTGGAATTCCCGTTGCACTCTTAATGTTACCACCGTTGCTTTTAATATCACCAAAGTTTGTTTTGACTTTCCTGTATGCTGAGTCTGTCCTTCCGACAATCATATCTTTTTCGATGGCTTCACATTTTTCCTGCAGCCATTTCGTCTTAGCTTCCCTGCACTTCCTATTTCTTTCATTCCTCAGCGACTTGTATTTCTGTAGTCCTGATTTTCGCGGAACATGTTTGTACTTCCTCCTTTCATTAATCAACTGAAGTATTTCTCCTGTTACCCATGGTTTCTTCGCAGCTACCTTCTTTGTACCTATGTTTTCCTTCCCAACTTCTGTGATGGCCCTTCTTAGAGATGTCCATTCCTCTTCAACTGTACTGCCTACTGCGCTATTCCTTATTGCTGTATCTATAGCGTTAGAGAACTTCAAACGTATCTCGTCATTCCTTAGTACTTCCGTATCACACTTCTTTGCGTATTGATTCTCCCTGACTAATGTCTTGAACTTCAGCCTACTCTTCATCACTACTATATTGTGATCTGAGTCTATATCTGCTCTTGGCTACAAACCCTATTTTTCAATTTCATCTCATTTCAGTGCGACGACCTCGCGTCACCTTGCTGGAAGAGCCTGTGTGCTCGGTGGCATCACTCTACGGAGCCAACGCCTTACTGCATCAATAACCAGCCCGTCATTCACGTACTCCTTCCCGCGGAGTGCATCCTTCATTGGGCCGAACAGATGGAAGTTTCTCTTTATGGTCTTCTGTAGGACGGCGAAAAAACCAGCGGCCGTACACCTTTGAGCACACGAACTGGTGAACGAGTGTGTCAGCACTACAGACCGGGGCGTGCGTTTGAGCGGCGAGGTGTTTGATTGTGATCCGTCGATAACCCCGAATGAGAGTGTTCGCACGCTGCAGTTCTCCAGGAGTCACAGCTATGTGCGGCCGGCCGCAGGTTTGCACAATATTATTGCGGTGATGACATACGCCTCGCCCAGCGACTCGCCGTGCTTTTGTTCATTGGTAGGACTCCGTAGACATTCTGCAAGCACCTATGAATACCTGGGACGCTCTGGTTTTCCGCCAAAAGAACCTCAGTTACAAGTCTCTGCTTGGAAAGCACCTCCGTCACAGACGCCATTTTGAAGGTTACTTACAGAGCCGCCACCTATCGGAAGTTCATGAAACTATAGGAGCTTCAGCGGGAACGTCCCACGATGTTACACAAGAAATTCCGCATTTTTCCAACCAAAATCGTCAGAGAAGAAAAAGTGTTGCTTTACGTATTGAAAGCGCCCCTTCAGTAGAAAACTATTTAAATTAACTATAAAATTTACCGTTGCCGCAGTAGACTGGCTAGGTGACCTGTACATGATTTCCCTTTCTGTAGAGGCAGGATACCCCGTGTGGGACTAATAACTAAGTGTAACATGGGCTTTTTTTGTCAAAATTGACATATTGGCGTAACAAAACAATCACAAAATATTTTTGCAAGTGGCCTTGACCTGAGCCACGAAGCTCTGGTAGTGACTAAGCCCTTGAAAGATGACGCACAACTTCCGTTGAGCCCTGGTGGTGATGAAGCCGGAAGATAATGCCATCGCTCTCTTCAGCCGGTGGGCGCTACAGGCAGTAGTTAGTGTCATTACCATGGAATACTCGTACTAGTATTAGCTACAGCCTTGGAGAGACGTTACAAAATACACTGAAGCGCCAACGAAACTAGTATAGGCGTGCGTATTCTAATACAGACATACGTAAACAGGCAGAATACGGCGCTGCGGTAGGCAACGCCTATATAAAACAAGTGTCTGGCGCAGTTGTTAGATCGGTTGCTGCTGCTACAATTGCAGGTTACCAAACTTTAAGTGAGCTTGAAGGTGATGTTATAATCAGCGCACGAGCGATGGGACACAGCATCTCCTGCGGTAGCGATCAAGTAGGAATTTTCCCCGTATGACCATTTCACTAGCGTTCTGTGAATATCAGGAATCACGTAAAACATCAAATCTCCGACATCGCTGCGGCCGGAAAAAGATCGTGCAAGAACGGGACCAACGACTATTGAAGAGAATCGATCAACGTGACAGAAGTGCGACGTTCCCGAAAATTTCTACAGATTTCAAGTCTGCGCCATCAACAAGTGACAGCGTGTGAACCGTTCAACGAAACATCATCCATATGGGCTTTCGTAAACGAAGGCGCACTAGGGTATCCTTTGATGACGGCACGACACAAAGCTTTACGCCTCGCCTGGGCCCATCAATATCGACATTGGAGTGCTGATGACTGGGAACATATTGCCTGGTCGGACGAGTCTCGTCTCAAATTGTATCGAGCGGATGGACGTGTACGGGTATGGAGACAACCTCATGAAACCATGGTTGCATTTCAGCGGGGGACTATTCAACATAGTGGAAACTCTGTAGTGGTGTGGGGCGCGTGCAGTTTGTGTGATATGGGACCGCTGATACGTCTGGATACGACTCTGATAAGTGACACGTGCGGAAGCATCCTGTCTGATCACCTGCATCCATTCGTGTGCATTGTGCACTCCGACGGACTTGGGCAATTCCAACAGGACAATGCGACACCCCACACGTCAAGAATTGCTACTGAGTGGCTCCAGGAACACTCTTCTGATTTTAGGCGCTTCCGCTGGCCACCAAACTCCCCAGACATGAGTCGCGCGCGGTAGCCGCGCGGTCTGGGGCGTCTTATCAGGGTCCGCGCAGCTCCCCTATTCGGAGGTTCGAGTCCTCCTTCGGGCATGACTGTGTGTGTTATTCATAGCGTAACTCAGTTTAAGTTATATCAACTAGTGTGTAGGCTTAGGGACCGATGAGCTAAGCAGTTTGGTCTCACAAGATCTTACCACAAATTTACAATTTTCCCCCAGACATGAACATTATTGATCATATGTGGGATTCCTTGCAACATGCTGTTCAGAAGAGATCTCCAACCCCTAGTACTCTTATGGATTTATGGAGAGCCCTGCACTATTCTTGGTATCATTTCCCTACAACACTACTTCAGACATTAGTCGAATGCATGTCACACGTGGAGTTGCGGCACTTCTGCCTGCTCGCAGGGGCCCAACACGATATCAGGCAGGTGTACCAGTCTCTTTGGCTCTTCATTGTAGTAGAGATTTGTACACTAAAAGGAAGGAATTACAAAATTCTCAGAGCACGTAAAATCCCGTAGGCGGATGAACAGAAAGTATTTAATAATTTTCGTTTTTGCAAACATGGAGGGTGCAATCCCCAAGTGCAGCGGTTAAAATCACATTACAGTTGATCCCAACATTCTAAATGAACCCATTACAATGTAGCATACAACTCTGCGCACAAACCTGAAGAATTTTATTTGATAATTTTAATTAGCTACCAGTATCTGTGACTCATTGGCACAATCTTCAGACCCCTATACACGAAACTAAGAAACCCGTAATGTTATCTGTGCTGTTAAAGGCTTCACTACATCGAAATGGTTTCCGTAGACTTATATAAACTTCTCTGTCTACGTGGGCCCTCCACACCTCTAACAACAACTCTTGTCCGAAATTAATCTTTGCAGTACAGATCCTGCTAGAGTTTTATGTCACATCGGTGACTGAATTTCGTGTATTACTTGTGTACCACGATATCCGAGTTTTTAGTTTTCTGTCCTCTCCCTTCCTGGCGTCATCGTTAGAGCTGGATAGAGTTTTGACTGCTGTCACCAAGTATAATGTTTTTACATCAAAATATTGTATTAAGTTCAGGGACATAGCGGCCTATGTAATGCTATATCGACTGATTTAGGGGTTAGTAAAATGTAGGTTAACCGACGATAAGAATTTCTTATTCGTAGATAGTAACTTGAGTGTACTCATTGTTCCACTAAGTCTCTTCTGTTGAAGACTATGCTTGATTTTGTGCCATTCCACGTGTAGTGAATTGAGAAACTGCGCGATCCCATAAGTAAAGTACATTGATGTGACCTTTTACGTCTGCAAACTGTACTGATTTCTGCAGTGCCTAACGTACCTGAAAAACGTTAGCACTATTTGAATTTGGTTTATTTTAGTAACATGTTTATGAATTATTCATAATATTTAATTGAAGTGTCTCTGTTACTTAAATATTACATTACCGTTATTATTTTTAGTACACAGATGCCACATTTGCGATTGTTTAAAGGATTTCAATTATAATGTGTGAAAAGTACCAGTTTGCTTTTGGTCTACAATATTACTTTTATTGTTAATTGGTTTTCGGCTTACAAGGCCATCTTCAGACATTTACTGAGTATTATCACCAAAGACGTTAAATGTTAGGAAACAACATTGGAAGAGAAGCAACACATCTACACTGAAGTGGAAACATAGCAAATAAGTATTAACATTGAAGTAAAATTTTCCCGTTGAAATGAAGAACAACAAGAGAGAAGCAAAGCCACTCCAAGCCTTAAAGACGAAACTGATAAATTGTCGCCAAACAATGTCATACAACCTAAAGAGGGGACGAGGTTCACGTACCATATCTTCACAAACACTTTCGGGATATCAAAGATTCCGTCACCTCTGAATTTAAAGAATGATGAGAATCCCTACTTAAAGAGATAACTACGGTTATTGGAATATAAACCAGATAAATGAAGTTATCAAGACTGATAACACGTCTGACCTTTCTGATAACAATGTGTCTGGTCCGAATGGGAGTTTTGTGCTGCGTGCCGGAGCTCATAACCGCAGTCTAGTGTTGTAACAAATAATGACGCCATTTACGAGCTAGCCATAATCCCAATGATTCTAACGATTTATGGAACAAAATATCATGTGACACTGCCAGTTTGACACATTTTTATGGTGAATGATTCATTTTTCGAAGATAGCTATTGCAACAATAATAATTCTAGTGAGGTTCTGCTCAAAGGACGCCATATGCATGTCAAGATAACCATTTTCGAAACATTGTATCTGAAAGATTAAAAATCCATTAGCCCATGAGTTCGACATAATTTTCAACTCCAATTTTGATTAAACTGTGTCTTCCTTTTATTTCTCCACAACTACTTGCAGTTTCTAGATATAGTAACTTATATGTTGCACATAAATGTTTGTACTAAAACCTAAGCGTAAAAATGTGAAATTCTTTTTAAAAATGACATTTATTGATTCACAACAGTTCCGATACATAGCTTTTTTTCAGAATTACTGCACCTGAATTTTTTATTGGAATCAGAATCATCTGTTACGAGTATTAAGAATTGTTGCAGAATTGACCAATAATTACTGTCTTTATAATACATCTACAATCAGCATATTGTGGTGTTGCAAGCCGTTCCTAGGGAATTCGTAAGAATTTGTCAGGAAGTCTCTGTGAAGCGGTAGCGGCCAGCCGGTTTGGCCGAGTGGTTCTAGGCGCTTCAGTCTGGAACCGCGCGACCGCTACGGTCGCAGGTTCGAAATGTGCCTCGGGCATGGATGTGTGTGATGTCCTTAGGTTAGTTAGGTTCAAGTAGTTCTAAGTTCTAGAGGACTGATGACCTCAGATGTTAAGTCCCATAGTGCTCAGAGCCATTTAAACCATTTGTTGCAGTAGCAAACAAGATGCAGGATGTGCAGGTGGTGATGGTGTGGGTCAGAATAACACACTCACAAAACGATTGCGAGACTGGCCACCTGTGCTTGCAAAAACCTGCACCGCACGGCGGTAATACCTGAAGTGGGCGGATGATGTTACTACACAAAGACAAGACACATGTTGCGAGCTATACTATGTGATCGAAAGTACTCGCACGTCCCCAAAAACATACGTTTTTCGTATTAGGTGGATTGTGCTGCCACCTACTGCCAGGTACTCCATGTCACCGACCTCAGTAGTCATTAAACATCGCGAGAGAGCAAAATGGGACGCTCCGCAGAAGTCACGGACTTCAAACATGGTCAGGTGATTGGGTGTGTAATACATCTGTACACTAGATATCCACACTCCTAAACATCCCTCGGTCCACTGTTTCCGATGTGACAGTGCGCCGACAGTTGAAGAGGGTCGTAATGTGTAAATAGGCAGACATCTACCCAGACCATCACACAGCAATTCCAAACTGCCTGAGGATCCACTGTAGGTACTATGACAGTTAGGCGGAAGGTGAGAGAACTTGGAGCTTATGGTCGAGAGGCTGTTCATAAGCCACACATCACGCTGGTAAATGCCAAACCACATCTCGCTTGATGTAAGCCTAAACATTGGACGATTGAACAGTGGAAAAACGTTGTGTGGAGTGATGAGTCATGGTACACAATGTGGCGATCCGATGGCAGCGTGTGGGTATGGCGGATGCTCGGTGAACGTCATCCGACAGCGTGTGCAGCGCCATCACTAAAATTCGGAGGCTGTAGTGTTACGGTGTGCTCGTGTTTTTCATGGAGGGGGCTTGCACCCCTTGTTGTTGTGCGTGGCGCTGTCAGAGCACAGACCTACATTGATGTTTTAAGCAACTTCTCGCTTCCCACGGTGGAAGAGCAGTTCTGGGATGGTGATTGCATCTTTCAACACGATCGAGCACCTGGTCATAAAGCCCGGCCTGTGGTCGAGTAGTTACACGACAGTAATATCCCTGTAATGGACTGGCCTGCACAGAGTCCTGAGTTGAATCCTATAGAACACCTTTGGTATGTTTTGGAGCGCTGACTTCGTGCGAGGCCTCGCCGTCCGACATCGATACCTCTCCTCAGTGCAGCACTCCATGAAGAATGGGCTGCCATTCCCCAAGAAATCTTCTAGCACCTGATTGAACGTATGCCTGCGAGAGTGGAAGCCGTCATCAAGACTAAGGATGGGCAACACCATTCTGAATTCCATTATTGCTGATGGAGGGCGCCACGCACTTGTAAGTCATTTTCAGCTAGGTGTCCGGACACTTTTGATCACATAGTGTATGTGACCAGGTGCTGGATAGTAGTGCAATAAAGGTGCCTTCGATTCATATAAATAGGTGTAAATTTTGAGGGAAATTCATTAGGGCCCCAGCAGCACCATCATGATACCTGGTGCACACTAGATGAAGAGCGGGCATCATGATCTGAAGCCATGGGTTTGAGACTGGGCTGGGCCAGCCGCCTCTTGCCCTGTCTGCTTGTGGGACTTGGAGCAACAGCGCCGCTGACCTGCTGTCAAGCCAGATGTTGCCAGTTCCTGCCAGAGGACAGTCTGTCGTGTCCTGTGAACGGGAGTCACCACTCACGTCCGCAGTGGAAGCGAGTAGGACGTCAACTGCTGGGTGCGGCCATTCTGCAGCTGAATGTTGTTGCAACAGTAGGAGAGCGCCGCTGACATGAAGGGCATAGCCTACTGCTGTTGCTCGGCCTGACAGCAGCAATGCAGGGTGCATACGCGACCATCTCTTCTCTACGGTGGAATCCAACCACTTGCGGGCTGACGCCGGCCCGCTGGAGTGGTGTGTGCACGCCTCACGTTGCTAAAGAGGTGATGGGTCTTAAAGTTGAAGAAAATATTAGTCTCAACCTCCGGCCCATTACTCCACCACTCATCCTAGCGAGTGCCATATGGAATCTACAGTGTGGCGTCAGGGGAGCCGACACCAATGATATCTTCATTCACTTAATACAATCAAGTCTTCTGGTCCAGACTGTATACCAATTAGGTTCTTTTCGGAGTAAGCTGATGCATTAGCTCCATACTTAACAATCATATACAACCGTTCGCTCGACGAAAGATCCGTACCCAAAGACTGGGAAGTTACTCAGGTCACACTAATATTCAAGAAAGGTAGTAGGAGTAATCCACTAAATTACAGACCCATAACGTTAACGTCGATATGTAGCAGGATTTTGGAACATATATTGTGTTCGAACATTATGAATTACCTCGAAGAAAACGGTATATTGACACAGGGATTTCAGATCGATTCCGCATTTCTGGATTTCCGGAGGTTTTTGACACGGTACCACACAAGCGGCTCGTAGTCAAATTGCGTGCTTATGGAATATCGCCTCAGTTATGTGACTGGATTTGTGAATTCCTGTCAGAGAGGTTACAGTTCGTAGTAATTGACGGGAAGTTATCGAGTAAAACAGAAGTGATTTCTGGCGCTCCCCAAGGTAGTGTTATAGGACCTTTGCTGTTTCTTATCTATATAAATGATTTGGGAGACAATTTCAGCAGCCGTCTTCGGTTGTTTGCAGATGACGCTGTCGTTTATCGACTAATAAAGTCATCAGAAGATCAAAACAAACTGCAAAACGTTTTAGAAATGATGTCTGAATGATGCGAAAAGTAGCGGTTGACCCTAAATAACGAAAAGTGTGAGGTCATCCACATGAGTGGTAAAAGGAACTCGTTGAACTTCGGTTACACGATAAAACAGTCTAATCTAAGAGCCGTAAATTCGACTAAATACCTAGGTATTAGAACTACGAACAACTTAAATTGGAAGGAAGACATAGAAAATGTTGTGGGGAAGGCTAACCAAAGACTTCGTTTTATTGGCAGGACACTTAGAAAATGTAACAGACCTGCTAAAGAGACTGCCTACACTACACTTGTCCGTCCTCTTTTAGAATACTGCTGCGCGGTGTGGGATCCTTAGCAGATAGGACTGACGTAGTACATCGAAAAAGTTCAAAGAAAGGCAGCACGTTTTGTATTATCGCGAAATACGGGAGAGAGTCTCACAGAAATGATACAGGATTTGGGCTGGACATCATTAAAACAAAGGCGTTTTTCGTTGCGACGGAATCTTCTCACGAAAATCCAATCACCAACTTCCTCCTCCGAATGTAAAAATATTTTGTTTACACCGACCTACATAGGGCGGAACGATCACCACGATAAAATAAAGGAAATCAGGACTCGTAGAGAAAGATATAGGTGTTCATTCTTTCCGCGAGCTACACGAGATTGGAATAATAGAGAACTGTGAAGGTGGTTCGATGAACCCTCTGCCAGGCACTTAGATGTGATTTGCAGAGTATCCATGTAGATGTAGATGTGGGGCGAGTGAGACAGTTATTTCTGTTTTCGTGACGATCATGGGATCTAGAATTAGGGACGTCATAACTTCAGAGATACATATAAGCAGTTATGTTATCCAGGTACCCTAAACAATGACAAGGCTTCACTTCCTTCAACACTCCACCCAATAAACGCTGGAATGTTGCTCGTGCATTTCTTAAGATAAGTGGAATTTTTCTGCACAGGTAATTTCCCAAAGCCATTGAAAACGCAGTCCTCACTCTATCCTCTGGAGTCTGCTTTAATTGGTGTTATAACGTGTTGCGCGAACCATGCTCTCGGATGCATTTGGAGTCAACAGATCGATGGAGAAGAACACCCTATTACTTTTGCGCCGAGACAATTGTATGCACCTGAAAGGAACTATTCTATCGCAGAGAGAAAGCTAGCTAGCCTGGTGTTGTCTGTACAGGAACAAGTTAAAAGTAGAGACGGACGATGCTGCTATGAGGTGGTTTGAAGGAAATATTCAGTAGACTGACAAAATGGGCATTAAAAGTCAGTAAATTGAGAACGAAGTAATCCACAAATCGTGGAAATACAGATGCACTAAGCAGGAAGGCAGCTGTGACACAAGCACCAGGTCAAGACACTGCTGGGTGGCAAACAGCACAGAGCGCTCACGAAGAATGTAAACAGTACAGTAAGCAGCAGCAGTAAAGCGTGTGTGGCGGGTTGTTCTGTATGCAGAGGGAGGAAAAGTGATGTCGATGAGTACGTCAGGAATTGTAAGAATTGTTTACAGTGTGAGCAACGTGCAGATTTTAGTGAGATACAAGAACTATTTGAGAGGTTACCAGAAGCGAAGGAACCAATAATGGGGAGGATATGTCGGACCATTCAATCGAACTCAAACAGGGAGTCGTTTTGTGCTGATTATAATAGACCACTTCTTTCGTTACATCGAGATGGTGCCGATGCATGAACAGCAGGCGTTCACAGTCGTACGTACAAAAATATGGAGAAGCTGACTTTTGGTGGGGGAAAAGGCGACACGCCCCCCCCCCCCCCCCTACGGGGGAACTTTCCTGTTTGTTACTACTACACAACAAATAGGTATTTTTCCGAATTTTTCACAACTTTATAAATATTTCCGACATTTTGTAAGTAGGCTGTTTAGGTTTATATGTTGGTAACGCCACGTAGCGCTCTGTATGAAAATCACTGGCTGTGCTGTGTGCAGTCTGTGGCTGGGTGGCATTGTTGGAATAGTCGCTATTGTAGTGTTGGGCAGTTGGCTGTTAACAGCGCGTAGCGTTGCGCGGTTGGAGGTGAGCCGCCAGCAGTGGTGGATGTGGGGAGAGAAATGGCGGAGTTTTGAGAGCGGATGATCTGGACGTGTGTCCATCAGAGACAGTAAATTTGTAAGACTGGATGCCATGGACTGCTATATATATTATGACTTTTGAACACTATTAAGGTAAATACATTGTTTGTTCTCTATCAAAATCTTTCATTTGCTAAGTATGCCTATCAGCAGTTAGTGCCTTTAGTAGTTAGAATCTTTTATTTAGCTGGCAGTATTGGCGCTCGCTGTATTGCAGTAATTCGAGAAACGAAGATTTTTGTGAGGTAAGTGATTCATGAGAGGTATAGGTTATTGTTAGACAGAGCCATTCTTTTGTAGGGATTATTGAAAGTCAGATTGCGTTGCGCTAAAAATATTGTGTGTCAGTTTATTGATGATCAGAATAAGTAAAGAGAGAAACGTCTGAGCACGTTCAGTTTTGGTCAGCTGTTTGAAAATCAAATAACCTAAGGGGTTTACCAGCACAATAATTCATAAATTTTTCTAAGGGGATGTTTCAATTTGTTATTTTTTGACCAAATTGACTGGGTTAATGATAGACAACACAGATTTGATTCACGATGACGCGATCCAAACACAACCGGACAACAACAATCGTTCATACAATTGCAAAAAAAAAAAAAAAAAAAAGTAGGGAACTCAAGCATTCTTTGAATCCCGCTACCGCATGTAGCGACAAAGATCAAATAGTAGTTCGCGTTGGCGTAGACAAAGCTCACCGAGTGATAGTGACGACGAAGAGAATGAAAATCGCTATAGAACCAATAGGCGCGGTCAGAACCAAAATTATCGCCAATCGAACCGTCTGCTGAAAAACAGACATAGCGAAAGGCGGTAACTCCAGCCCAGGAGCGGTTTGCACGGTTGAACGTCAACCACGTTCACTCGTATGTGCTCACAATAAATCACCAAACTACGCTGATGGCAAAAAGAAAATCACAACACCAAAAGGAGTTGTGAGAGATAAACGATAGTTGGTAGACGTGTGTTTCAACATCTGAAAGATGATGTCTATCCAAATTTCGAACCAGTCGCGTAAGAGCGGCGGTAGTAGCGACGCTGGGAGGGTGCAAACCGAGTTTGGTTTAACTACGCGCTGTAACGGTCGTGTACGTTAGTTATTTTAAGACTGCACGTGGTGAGCTGTTGTTAGCGAAGATGCCTGTACGAGGTGCATTCAAGTTCTAAGGCCTCCGATTTTTTTTCTCCAGACTGGAAAGAGATAGAAACATGCGCATTGTTTTAAAATGAGGCCGCGTTCATTGTCAATACGTCCCAGAGATGGCAGCACCGTACGGCAGATGGAATTTTACCGCCAGCGGCGAGAATGAGAACTGTTTTAAATACTTAAAATGGCGACGTTTTCCTTACTTGAACAGCGTGCAATCATTCGTTTTCTGAATTTGCGTGGTGTGAAACCAATTGAAATTCATCGACAGTTGAAGGAGACATGTGGTGATGGAGTTATGGATGTGTCGAAAGTGCGTTCGTGGTTGCGACAGTTTAATGAAGGCAGAACATCGTGTGACAACAAACCGAAACAACCTCGGGCTCGCACAAGCCGGTCTGACGACATGATCGAGAAAGTGGAGAGAATTGTTTTGGGGGATCGCCGAATGACTGTTGAACAGATCGCCTCCCGAGTTGGCATTTCTGTGGGTTCTGTGCACACAATCCTGCATGACGACCTGAAAATGCGAAAAGTGTCATCCAGGTGGGTGCCACGAATGCTGACGGACGACCACATGGCTGCCCGTGTGGCATGTTGCCAAGCAATGTTGACGCGCAACGACAACATGAATGGGACTTTCTTTTCGTCAGTTGTGACAATGGATGACACGTGGATGCCATTTTTCAATCCAGAAACAAAGCGCAAGTCAGCTCAATGTAAGCACACAGATTCACCGCCACCAAAAAATTTAGGGTAACAGCCAGTGCTGAAAAAATTATGGTGTCCATGTTCTGGGACAGCGAGGGCGTAATCCTTACCCATTGCGTTCCAAAGGGCACTACGGTAACAGGTGCATCCTACTAAAATGTTTTGAAGAACAATTTCCTTCCTGCACTGCAACAAAAACGTCCGAGAAGGGCTGCGCGTGTGCTGTTTCACCAAGACAACGCACCCGCACATCGAGCTAACGTTACGCAACAGCTTCTTCGTGATAACAACTTTGAAGTGATTCCTCATGCTCCCTACTCACCTGACCTGGCTCCTAGTGACTTTTGGCTTTTTCCAACAATGAAAGACACTCTCCGTGGCCGCACATTCACCAGCCGTGCTGCTATTGCCTCAGCGATTTTCCAGTGGTCAAAACAGACTCCTAAAGAGGCCTTCGCCGCTGCCATGGAATCATGGCATCACCGTTGTGAAAAATGTGTACGTCTGCAGGGCGATTACGTCGAGAAGTAACGCCAGTTTCATCGATTTCGGGTGAATAGTTAATTAGAAAAAAAATCGGAAGCCTTAGAACTTGAATGCACCTCGTAAGGTGACAGAGACGTCATTATCAACATCTCACTGAGTTTGATCGATGCCTTGTAATAGGGCTGGACGTTCCTTGTGCGATACTGCAGAAATAATTGGCAGGGATTTAGCCCCAGTCCATGGTTGCTGGCAGCGTTTGCAAGAAGACGGAGCTCGACATGGCCACGTGACACTGCCGAGAGGGTAGACCATCAGTTTCGGCGTTTGGCTCTGGAGCGTCGTACTGCATCTGCAGCAGCGATTGGTACAGGAGTGCGCATCACAGTGACAACGAACTGTTACAAATCGATTACTTTAGGGACGGCTCCGAGAGAGACACTGTAATATACCTAATATACAAAGACTTAATGAAAACTTCGATTCCCTGACATCGTGTAGTACAGTATCTCACTTTAAAATGATTGGTATTGTGGTGATTCGTGAATTTCGTAAAAATGACACTAAATTGGAGACTAATTAGCAGACACTCTTACAAAATAAAACAAACGACGATGTCACCAGAATGAGATTTTCACTCTGCAGCGGAGTGTGCGCTGATATGAAACTTCCTGGCAGATTAAAACTGTGTGCCCGACCGAGACTCGAACTCGGGACCTTTGCCTTTCGCGGGCAAGTGCTCTACCAACTGAGCTACCGAAGCACGACTCACGCGCGGTACTCACAGCTTTACTTCTGCCAGTACCTCGTCTCCTACCTTCCAAACTTTACAGAAGCTCTCCTGCGAACCTTGCAGAACTAGCACTCCTGAAGGAAAGGATATTGCGGAGACATGGCTTAGCCACAGCCTGGGGGATGTTTCCAGAATGAGATTTTCACTCTGCAGCGGAGTGTGCGCTGATATGAAACTTCCTGGCAGATTAAAACTGTGTGCCCGACCGAGACTCGAACTCGGGACCTTTGCCTTTCGCGGGCAAGTGCTCTACCAACTGAGCTACCGAAGCACGACTCACGCCCGGTACTCACAGCTTTACTTCTGCCAGTACCTCGTCTCCTACCTTCCAAACTTTACAGAAGCTCTCCTGCGAACCTTGCAGAACTAGCACTCCTGAAAGAAAGGATATTGCGGAGACATGGCTTAGCCATTAGAGCACTTGCCCGCGAAAGGCAAAGGTCCCGAGTTCGAGTCTCGGTCAGGCACACAGTTTTAATCTGCCAGGAAGTTTCAAACGACGATGTAATTTAAGAAAGTGTGGCATTCATTGTAGTAATGGGAAAGACTTGAATTAGTGAAAATGGTAGGAATAAAATATATGGTATTAATCACCAACTGTAATTATTCAAATAATTGGACTTTTACGAATGTAGTTTACTCTTTCAAGAAGTTATTCTGTCGCTTGCAAATGAAGGCACATATTATAAAACGTAAATTTAGCACGAAAGCTGTAAAGAACATTCCGTCTTAATGACTTTATTAATTAAACTCGTATTGTTGTAACCGGATATACGCCTAATTATAAAATTCTAGGCATCTGTTACAAATTCTGTCAATCAAAACCTGTTTCGTTTTACCCTCTTAGCTTCAATTATTGTTAAGAATGTGAGCGTGTATTAATTAATTTTGTGAAGTTCATCATTGTACTCATATTTAGATGGAATTTGCACATTTAAAAACATTTTTACATTGTAAATTTCACATATTATTCAATTCTGTAATTTTAGACGTATTATTCTGTGTAATCAGAACATCATAGCTTTGGAACTTTTAATTGTAAATACGATTAAAAATATGTTGTCATTATTATTAAGTAATAATGCTCCAAGTGACCATCCATTATTTTAGAATATATAAATAAGGAAGCAGCGAGGCTCCTGGGACGGGCAGTTCTACATCTACATCTACATCTACATGATTACTATCCAATTAACATTTAAGTGCTTGGCAGAGGGTTCATCGAACCACAATCATACTATCCCTCTACCATTCCACTCCCGAACAGCACGCGGGAAAAACGCACACCTAAACCTTTCTGTTCGAGCTCTGATTTCTCTTATTTTATTTTGATGATCATTCCTACTTATGTAGGTTGGGCTCAACAAAATATTTTCGCATTCGGAAGAGAAAGTTGGTGACTGAAATTTCGTAAATAGATCTCGCCGCGACGAAAAACGTCTTTGCTTTAATGACTTCCATCCCAACTCGGGTATCATATCTGCCACACTCTCTCCCCTATTACGTGATAATAGAAAACGAGCTGCCCTCTTTTGCACCCTTTCGATGTCCTCCGTCAATCCCACCTGATAAGGATCGCACACCGCGCAGCAATATTCTAACAGAGGACGAACGAGTGTAGTGAAAGCTGTCTGTTTAGTGGACTTGTTGCATCTTCTAAGTGTCCTGCCAATGAAACGCAACCTTTGGCTCGCCTTCCCCACAATATTATCTATGTGGTTCAAAATGGTTCAAATGGCTCTGAGCACTATGCGACTTAACTTCTGAGGTCATCAGTCGCCTAGACCTTAGAACTAATTAAACCTAACTAACCTAAGGACATCACACACATCCATGCCCGAGGCAGGATTCGAACCTGCGACCGTAGCGGTCGCTCGGCTCCAGACTGTAGCGCCCAGAACCGCACGGCCACTCCGACCGGCTATCTATGTGGTCTTTGAGCTGATATTTCGAAGTGTAACCTGTGTCAGTTACTTGAATATTATTTCACTAAGATTTAATGTTGTGAAAAAGTATGTTTCTTCATTTGTGAACCGGTCAGTTGTTTTACGAAGGCATACTGCACAACTCGGCCTCTTTGCAATGTGTCATGATGGATTTAATCAGCTGTTACGAACGGAAGAATAAATGTTTAAAAACTGGAACCGATCACTTCACTTTCACTGTAAACCACACACTTTATGAAGATCCAGGCAATCTACGAATATTTCAGTTACGTGGAGATAAATTTCGTTTTAACCTTCTGCTTCAGATGACACGCACTTTTGATAAGTCAGTTCACCTGTCGTGGAAGTTTTGAGGACTACCTTACCGACGAGCAGATAATAATTAAGTGGAAGTGTTAAAACACCCTGTAGAGTGCATTTCACCGACCCCAAACCACTTCCGTTTGCGACTTCAGTAATGTCAAGCGAGAGTTAATTTGAAAGCACGGTGTATTTTCTGATGAAAGCTGGTGTTGCCTCGGTGGAAGTGATGGCCGTGTGTTGGTTAGAACGAAGGCCAGCTGAAGGCCTTCAACCAACTTGTCTGTGTGCTGGACACACTGGACCTGCAGCTGGAGTTACGATGCGGGGTGCGATGTCGTATAAAAGCAGGAGCACTCGCGAGTCTGGAAAATGCATTACAATCAGTGTCAACTGCAAAAACATTTATTTGGATGGTAACCGATTTCGGTCAGTAGGTCACTACAAGAGCGTAGCGTTCCAAAGGATTGGAAAAGGGAAAAGGGCACAGGTCATCCCCGTGTTCAAGAAGGGACGTAGAACAGATGTGCAGAACTATAGACCTATATCTCTAACGTCGACTAGTTGTAGAATTTTGGAACACGTATTTTCTTCGAGTATAATGACTTTTCTGGAGACTAGAAATCTACTCTGTAATAATCTGCATGGGTTTCAAAAAAGACGATCGTCTGAAACCCAGCTCGCGCTATTCGTCCACGAGACTCAGAGGCCCATAGACACAGGTTCACAGGTAGATGCCGTGTTTCTTTACTTCCGCAAGGCGTTTGATACAGTTCCCCACAGCCGTTTAATGGACAAAGTAAGAGCATGTGGACTATCACTGTGACTGGATTGAAGAGTTCCTAGATAACAGAACGCAGCATGTCATTCTCAATGGAGAGAAGTAAGAGTGATTTCAGGTGTGGGGCAGGGGAGTGTCGTAGGACCGTTGTTATTCACAATATACATAAATGACCTTGTCGATAACATCGGGAGATCACTGAGGCTTTTTGCGGATGATGCTGTAGTATATCGAGAGGTTGCAACAATGGAAAATGGTTCTGAAATGCGGGAGCATCTGCAACGAATTGACGCATGGTGCAGGGAATGGCAATTGAATCTCAATGTAGGCAAGTGTAATGTGCTGCGAATACATAGAAAGATAGATCCCTTATCATTTAGCTACAATATAGCAGGTCAGCAACTGGAAGCAGTTAATTCCCTAAATTATCTGGGAGTACGCATTAGGAGTGATTTGAAATGGAATGACCATCTAAAATTAATCGTCGGTAAAGCAGATGCCAGACTGAGATTCATTGGAAGAATCCTAAGGAAATGCAGTCCGAAAACAAAGGAAGTAGTTTACAGTACACTTGTTCGCCCACTGCTTGAATACTGCTCACCGGTGTGGGACCCGTACCAGATAGGGTTGATAGAAATAGAGAGGATCCAACGGAGAGCAGGGCGCTTCGTTACAGGATCATTTAGTAATCGCGAAAGCGTTACGGACATGATAGACAATCTCCAATAAAAGACTCTGCAGGAGAGACGCTCAGTAACTCGGTACGGTCTTTTGTTGCAGATTCTAGAACATAAATTCACCGAGGAGTCTAGCAGTATATTGCTCCCTCCTACGTATATCTCGCAAAGAGACCATGAGGATAAAATCAGAGAGATTAGAGCCCACACAGAGGCATACCGACAATCTTTCTTTCCACGAACAATACGAGACTGGAATAGAAGTGAGAACCGATAGAGGTACTCAAAGTATCCTCCGCCATACACCGTCAGGTGGCTTGCGGAGTATGGATGTAAATGTAGATGTAGATAACCATCCTAAGGCCCTCGCATCATCATGGTAGGTGCTGCCTATGGTTGAAGCGGCTGCTGTAACTCCACGAACGCCTACTGCTCGTGAGCCGTTTGCAAGTCAGTTTTAAAGTACTTTTAGCAAAACCGCTGATTCTCCTCGAAAAATGTCCTCAAAAATTACCCTCGTCGTCATCCCACGTATCTTGGCTGCTATCTTGTACGTCAGTATGATGATTCGAACTGCTGTGCTGCCATTCATGAACAGCACTCCAGGGGGGGTGGGAGTTTTCCAACATACAGCTGTTGTACCCCAATATGCTGTAGAGAGTTTCCACATGTTCCCTTGTACTGCTCGATCGTCAGATCTGTCCTCAGTCGGGCATATATGGCACATCATCGGACGACGTCTCCGGCGTCATTCACAAACAGCATTAACCGTCCCTGTACTGACTGCCCAAATGTAACAGGCATGGAACTCCATCCTTCAAATTGACGTCCGACACGTGTACAACACAGCGCGTGCACGTTTGCATGCTTGCATTCAACAGTGTGGCGGTTACACCGGTTACTCAGGTAACAGTATTTCACATTTGCAATGGCCTATTTCGTGTTTACATTAGCCTATGATCTCGCAGAGTTAATCACGTAAATATTTTACCTCGACGTATGTATTGCCAAAAAATCAATACATTAATTACTTTTTTATATTGCGTTTCTTTTCCGTCAGTATACAGGGTAGTCCATTGATAGTGACGGGGCCAAATACCTAACGAAATAAGCACCAAACGAAAAAACTACAAAGAACGAAACTCGTCTAGCTTGAAGGGGGAAACCAGATGGCGCTATGGCTGGCCCGCTAGATGGCGCTGCCATAGGTCAAACGGATATCAACTGCGTTTTTTAAAATGGGAATCCCCATTTTTATTACATATTCGTGTAGAACGTAAAGAAATATAAATGTTTTAGCTGGACCACTTTCTTCGCTTTGTGATGGATGGCGCTGTAATAGTCACAAACGTATAAGTACGTGGTATCACGTAACATTCCGCCAGTGCGGGCGGTATTTGCTTCGTGACACATTACCCGTGTTAAAATGGACCGTTCACCTATTGTGGAAAAGGTCAATATCGTGTTGATGTATGGCTATTGTGATCAAAATGCCCGACGGGCTGCTCGGTATCCTGGACATCATCCAAGTGTCCGGACCGTTCCCCGGATAATTACGTTATTTAAGGAAACATGAAATGTTCAGCCACATGTGAAACGTCAACCACATCCTGCAACAGATGATAATGCCCAAGTAGGTGTTTCAGCTGCTGTCGCGGCTAATCCGCACGTCAGTAGCGGATAAATTGCGCGAGAATCGGCAATCTCAAAAACGTCGCTGTTGAGAATGCCATATCAACATCGATTGCACCCGTACCATATTCCTATGCACCAGGAATTGCATGACGACGACTTTGAACGTCGTGTACAGTTCTGCCACTGGGCACAAGAGAAGTTACGGGACGATGACAGATTTTCTGCACGCATTCTATTTAGCGACGAAGCGTCATTCGCAAACAGCGGTAATGTAAACCGGCATAATATGCACTATTGGGCAACGGAAAATTCATGATGGCTGCGACAAGTGGAACATCAGCGATCTTGGCGGGTTAATGTATGGTGCGGCATTATGGGAGGAAGGATAATTGGCCGCCATATTGTCGATGGCAATCTAAATGGTGCAATGTATGCTGATTCCTTACGTAATTTTCTACCGATGTTACTACAAGATGTTTCACTGCATGACAGAATGGCGATGTACTTCCAACACGATGGATGTTCGCCACATAGCTCGCATGCGGTTGAATCGGTATTGAATAGCATATTTCAAGACAGGTGGATTGGTCGTCGAATCACCATACCATGGCCCGCACGTTCACCAGATCTGACGTCCCCGGATTTCTTTCTGTGAGGAAAGCTGAAGGGTATTTGCTATCGTGATCCACCGAAAACGCCTGACAACACGCGTCAGCGCATTGTCAATGCATGTGCGAACATTACGGAAGGCGAACTACTCGCTATTGAGAGGAATGTCGTTACACGTATTGCCAAATGCATTCAGGTTGACGGACATCATTTCATTGCATTAATGTGGTATTTACAGGTAATCACGCTGTAACAGCATCCGTTCTCAGAAATGATAATTTCACAAAGGTACATGTATCACATTGGAACAACCGAAATAAAATGTTCAGACGTACCTACGTTCTGTATTTTAATTTAAAAAACCTACCTGTTACCAACTGTTCGTTTAAAATTGTGAGCCATATGTTTGTGACTATTACAGCGCCATCTATCACAAAGCGAAAAAAGTGGTCCAACTAAAACATTCATATTTCTTTATGTACAACACGAATATGCAATAAAAAATGGGGGTTCCTATTTAAAAAAATGCAGTTGATATCCGTGTGACCTATGGCAGCGCCATCTAGTGGGCCAACCATAGCGCCATCTGGTTTTCCCCTTCAAGCTAGACAAGTTTCGTTCTTTGTAGTTTTTTCGTTTGACGCGTATTTCGTGAGATATTTGGCCCGGTCACGATCAATGGGCCACCCTGTATATGACACCGGAAAGTGCCCCGCTGGGGCAGTCGCAGATAACAGCAGGTTCGTGCAGCATGACATAACGCATATGATTGGATACAATGATGGCATCGACGCGTGGGATGAGCTGTGCCAGGGGCACAGCGAATGTGGTAATCTCGCAGAATACTGTTTTCAGTCTTCAGATGAAACCACGATTAGTGGATTACCTCTGCTGATAATTACTGACACCTGAGTGCAACTAAGTGCCGTATATGCCGGTCTGTCTAAACGATTCTTTGAGCAACAAGATATACCATGTGAGCAGATGTAAGATTGTGGCAGCAGTTAGCCCCAAATTCAAATTCATTAAAAATCATGTTCTGTCAGAAATTAGGAGAAATGGTCGTGTCATATGCATTGGTTATCAGTGAAGGGCTGACCACTGAATATATTATGGGTGTCGACGTTTAGAGCGAGAAGTACGCCAATCAGTGAAGGTGCGATTCATTGGCGAGGTGCTGCCTCAGCAATTCGAAGATAACACTGGGCAACAACCAAAAAAAACGTCATGGGTTTCTCAGCTGATTTAGACTAATTTTGGTGTTCTGAGTCCGAATATCACATTGATTTTGCTCTATCAGGTCAACTTTTTGAGATACAGCCATAGGCCTACATGACCATTTTTCCCTGAAATGTAAGCCTTTTTATAGGCTTCAATATGCTAATATTAGGGGTTTTAAGGGGATTATTCAGGACATATGAAAACAAAAGAAGCCTTTAAGATTGTAACAGTTAATCATTCCAATAGATGCCTTTTTTCCTTACTATAGTATAAAATTTATTCTAATTTTTATTGTCTGACAGTCAACTGCATATTTCTATTACTATTTCAGATTGATATGGCTTCTGCGCGACGTTCATGCATGAATAATCCAGACGTTTTCTGCTACATCTGCGGAGAAAACTCGCTTTCAGTGGACAGGAAGAACATCATTGGATTTGTGAAGAAGGCCTACCAGGCTTACTTTCAAGTCAAGCTGGGTGACCAAGATAAGCCCTGGGCACCGCACACGGTCTGCAAGAAGTGCGTGGAATACCTCCGGCGGTGGACGAAGGGCACGAAAACTTCACTGAAGTTTGGGATTCCGATGGTTTGGAGGGAGCCCTTTGACCATGCATCGGATTGTTACTTCTGCGCCATCAATACTACTGGCATCAACCGGAAGAATCGGCACAGCCTCCAGTACCCCGACCTTCCATCTGCCCGCCGTCCAGTTGCTCACTGCGAAGAAATTCCTGTACCAGCGTTCACAGAGCTTCCTAACATCGACGACGAGGCCACCACTGCAGACGAGGGAGGATATATAGCAGACGAGGAGTATGAAGCACAAGGTGGTCGGCAGCTCTTTTCACAATGTGAGCTTAATGATCTTGTTCGGGATCTCAGCTTGTCGAAGACTTCATCCGAGCTGTTGGCCTCCAGACTCAAAGAGAAAAATCTACTTGGCGAGGACGCGCGTATCACTTTCTTTCGTAGAAGGCATGAGGACTACATGGGCTACTTCTGCCAGGAGGAAGACCTAGTGTACTGCCGAGATGTCGCCGGTCTTCTTGTTAAACTCGGGGCTCCTACAAACGATCCGAGAGATTGGCAACTCTTTATTGACAGCTGCAAGCGCTCTTTGAAGTGTGTGCTCCTCCACAACGGGAACGAGTTCGCCTCAATCCCTCTTGCTCACTCCACAACTCTCGTAGAGAAATATGAAGCAGTGAAGTACGTGCTCGACAAAATCCAATATGAGCACCACCAATGGATCATCTGCGTCGACTTCAAGATGGTGAACTTTCTACTTGGTCAGCAGTCCGGGTTCACGAAATACCCATGCTTTATATGTATGTGGGACAGTCGAGACAGAGCCCAGCACTATGTAAAGAAAGTGTGGCCGCCACGAGAGCAGTTAGTACCTGGTGCGAGAAACATCATAAACGAACCTCTTGTTGACCGGGAGAAGATATTGATCCCACCGCTACACATGAAGCTTGGGTTAATGAAACAGTTCACTCGTGCTCTGGACAAGGATGGGAGGTGCTTCCACTACCTGTGCCGATCCTTTCCGCGACTGACCATTGAGAAGCTGAAGGCCGGCATTTTCGATGGGCCACAGATACGGCAGCTCATAAAGGACACAGAGTTCGAAAACTCCATGAACACGTTAGAGTGCGCCGCGTGGAAATCGTTTGTGCAGGTGGTGAACAACTTCCTGGGGAACACGAAGGCAGCAAACCACGCCAGACTCATCAGCAGCATGATAGAGGCCTTTCAAAAGCTCGGGTGTTTGATGAGTATAAAGATGCACTTCCTGTACTCACACATGGAGAAGTTTCCTGAAAACCTTGGGGCGATGAGCGACGAGCAGGGAGAAAGGTTCCATCAGGACATGCGCCAAATGGAGGATAGGTACCAGGGGAGGTGGGACGCAGTCATGATGGCGGACTACTGCTGGATGCTGAAGAGAGACAACCCAGCAGCTGCTCACAAACGGGAATCGAAGAAACGCCGATTCATGCCGTGAACTCTGAACTTTTGTGTCACGTAACGCTCATTGTTATAGTAATATTATGATAAATATGCTTATTTACTTTGATGGAGTAAATAAAAACTTAATGAATTTGCATACGTTGACTTTTATTTCTTGAGGAAAACGGAAAAAATCTTCCGGGGTTTCTCAGCAGATGATACAAAGAAATTTGTTTTTTTACGAAAAATCGATTTTTAAAAATTTCATGTAGCAAAAAATCCTGACCTGATAGAAAAAAACCAAGGTCATTTTCGGACTCAGGGCATCAAAATTAGTCTAATTCAGCGGGAAAACCCTAGACTTTTTTTAAAAAATCTTTTTTTGTTGCCCAGTGTGATCAGTGTGCAAATTTACCGTGCGTGAGAAAGTGCTTGAATCCGATTGCCTCCATGCTTCACAGCAAGCTGAACTGGAGCAGGTACTAAAAGACTGCGTCAATATTTTTGAGGAACGACCCGGTGTAATCTGTGCATATCAACGCAAACTGGAGGTGTCCCCTTAAAACCTTGTGCCATGCCTCTAAAATGACCCTTCAGCCAAGCAACCAGCGATCACAGACCAGATTGCTAATTTGTTGCCACATCACTACATTCATACATAAGTAATAGCCAGGATGACTAAATCCTCGCAGTTATCTGCTCCTGTATCCCGAACCTGGTAGAGATGAGGATCTGTACCCTTATCAGGAGTGAAAGAAGGTCCACCAATAGTGCGTAAACTGTTATGGTCTGTGTATACTATAC
The DNA here is from genome assembly GCF_023898315.1 of Schistocerca nitens. Classification (NCBI taxonomy): domain Eukaryota; kingdom Metazoa; phylum Arthropoda; class Insecta; order Orthoptera; family Acrididae; genus Schistocerca; species Schistocerca nitens. The sequence continues at coordinate 85,844,009 of NC_064617.1, forward strand.
AGCGATGTATGCATATCCTATTTAGTGAACACACCTGCTAATTATATAGAAAACCATGTATTTATAAGATGTATTTGCTTCATTTATGCTAGCGTAAAGTATTATATTCTATGTGCTAAGCTAATTCCGATGAGAGTATTGCAGTGACAGTTCAGTGATGGTAAACATTGATCATTCAGATGCATTATACTGTTCCATTTCATTACTCATCCAGTTAGGATGAGTTTAGGTGGAATATCAAGTGGGTTGAGGCATGAACGGGAACTTGGATTGAGGAAGGAGGCGTCAGCTCCGGATCTAAGATATTTCCGAACCGGGGCAAAACCTTTGACATAGGACGTCAAAAACAAAAATAGATTCTTCAGAATCTTTTGTAGTGCACATTTTTCTGAAGAGTTTTGATACATAAAACGTACATGATAGAGGGAATGTAAGGCATGCTACGTGGTCGTAAGTGTGCCAAAGCGCAGTGCCACGACTCTTCACACAGCATTCTTCTATCTCAGATTACTGTATTTCGCTCTCTGGAATTCAAACGCGGATATTTTGTGGTGGAAGTCAACAAAACTATATTCAGGACAGTGGAAATTAAAACGTCCTGTGGTGCCTCTCCTACTCCCAGTCGCCTGTTTGACATCCTAGCTCCTTAAAAAAAAAAAAAAAAACTCACAATTAATGCAGGGTGGGATTATTTCTGACCGGGAGAATAAGAATTCTTCAGAAAATTTGCATTCTTCATTGACTATTAGCTTGTAACTTTCTCTGTTGCGTGACATAAAATTAAATATAGGATACATGAAACCAGTAAAGACAAGAGACAAACAAGACAGTACACATACCTTCAACGCTTAGGTCCCAGCACTTATTTCTCCCTCGTACAGGTTTACATGGCGTACTTTCCTTTCTGCGAAAGAATCTATTACCTCACCGAAGTTCGTTAAACGTTTTGCTACATGAAAAATCGTAATGTCGTTGTATAACACTGAAAAGGCTGTTAATATGGATGGTATCCAAGACTGGTGTGATTTTTAAATTTTATTGCGTCTATCTTGTCACAGTCTGTTAAATACAATAAAATAGGCGTTTCTAATATTTCAGCAATTGCACTACACGCCAAATGTGGGATACTGTTTTGGCACAAATAGTCATTTTTATGTACCTCATTTACACAAGTAACACGACAGCATATATCACTAAGTACCATTATCAAATGCCTATTAGACCGACTACAAGCAAAAAGTTTTATGCAACTTCCTAGCAGATTAAAACTGTGTGCCAGACCGAGACTCGAACTCGGGACCTTTCTCATTCTGAAAAAGTTTTATGTTGGAAAATACTATCACATTTCATTCATATGCTCCGGTTTCTCAAGCATGATATCGAAATGTAACCGTACGAAGTTTTTACATAAATTTGGAATGGTCATACTCTTCCATATATTTTGTGTGATGTCCTCGTTTCTTCTCCTTCCTCGTTCTAAGAAACAATCTTGTCATCATTAATTCTGTAACTATTCGTGCCACTGTCAAAACTTATTCTTCTGTTAACTTCACTAACCCTCCAGAATCACCAGTTTAGTTATCCCGCGTTTATTGTCTGGTTAGGCTCAAAATGGTTCAAATAGTTCGGAGCACTATGGGACTTAACATCTGAGGTCATCAGTACCCTAGAACTTAGAACTACTTAAACCTAACTAATCCAAAGATATCACACACGTCCATGCCCGAGGCAGGATTCGAACCTGCGACCGTAGTGGTCGCGCGGTTCCAGACTGAAGTGCCTAGAACCGCTCGGCCACACCGGCCGGCCTCCGGTTAGGCGTTGTTACGTACGTGTTCGTACAACGCGTTTTCCGCGCTGCTTCGAGAATAGAACTTAAAGCTGCTGTTAACAGGGGACTGCACAGCTGGCCCTTAGTAGTATAGCGATCTAGAAAAAATTTTCTGTCAAAATTTCATTTTCTTGGGTACACCGAGAAGATAATACGTAATCTTTCTCACCTGTTATTCCTGTTAGTCGTTTATTTCCACTCTGGTAGTCTGAATCTATGGATTTCGCTAGTAATTATAAGGACGCTGATCATTCGCGCACGCAATCAACCACATAATCAAACAGCAATTGGCATTCACCAGTTCGCGTTTATTCAGTCCAACTAGTATAGCCCCGACCCCTTTTGTCTGCCGGAAAGTTTTTTATTCCTAGATGTGACGGGGATTCTCTTGGCAGAGACGTCGTGTACACTACGCATACATTCAAAACTAAACTAATGTTTGGTTCGGAAATCAACTTAGAATGTGTTCAAACATTTTCTAAAATCTTATGGCTAAACGATGGACCAACGTGCCGTGGATGCTAGGCGGTTTGTGAAACAAGATTTTTTTCTTTGTTTTCTTCAAGAATATGAATTTGGCATCCCTTCAAAATTCCGCCCGCGGCGGATACCCCGGTTTGTCCCCCCCCCCCCCCCTCCCCCGTCAGTAGGTCCGGGTACGTGAGGGGTACTACGATAGGGCGTGCAGCTGTTTTTGGAAATTTGTCAAGTTCCTATGGGACCAAACTGCTAAAGTCATCGGTCCCTAACGTGAAGCAGCGCAATGCCACTGTGCCAGCGTGATGTAGTGGTTAGTGCATATGCCTAATTAGAAAGAAACCTGGGTTCGAGGCCCAACCATGGTACAGTCTGCATATCAACGTCTAGTGGCTATCATTCGGTGCTCCTTAAAGCAAGCCAGTTGATTTGATGAATTATTAAACGAATATTTTCCTGCTTTAAACGCCGTGTAATTTTGCTGTACCTCGGTGCTTCAGTACTCTCTCGGATGCCACTGCCTATCTTCAAGTTTAAGACGTGTTGGATTGTGACTTATTGATGGAGGGAACAACACGCCTTTTGCTTGTGATACCGATCAAGTGGATATTACGCTCACAGATCAGCCAGAAAGACAGGAGAAAGAGCAACTTCAATGTAACTAGTTGTACACGTGTACAGAGCTGAAACATCCTGGCAGATTAAAACTGTGTGCCGGACCGAGACTCGAACTCGGGACCTTTGCCTTTCGCGGGCAAGCGCTCTACCATCTGAGCTACCCAAGCACGACTCACGCCCCTTCCTCACACTTTTACTTCCGCCAGTACCTCGTCTCGTACCTTCCAAACCTTACAGAAGCTCTCCTGCGAAAGGCAAAGGTCCCGAGTTCGAGTCTCCGTCCGGCACACAGTTTTAATCTGCCAGGAAGTTTCGTATCAGCGCACACTCCGCTGCAGAGTGAAAATCTCATTCTGGACGTGTACAGAGCTGTTTGCACTTCTTTGTAAGAGACTTGTATTCAGAAGTACAGGGGATGGACAAAAGCCGGCCAGAGTGGCCGAGCGGTTCTAGGCGCTTCAGTCTGGAACCGCGTGACTGCTACGGTCACAGGTTCAAATCCTGCCTCGGGCATGGATGTGCGTGATGTCCTTAGGTTAGTTAGGTTTAAGTAGTTCTAAGTTCTAGGGGATTGATGACCTCAGATGTTAAGTACCATAGGGCTCAGAGCCATTTGAACCATTTTTGATGAACAAAAATATGGATACAGTAAAAGCACAAAACATAACCATACCTAAGAGAGTGTAGGAAAACCAGTGGCAGCCAAAATCCTGCATGTCATCTCGGAATATATAAATACAGGTACTGTGTAGTTTTCGAGGGCTTCTTATACCATAATTGCTGCAAAACAGTGGGACGTTAAGATGACTTTGGTGGAGGTGAATAGCGTTCACGCACCATTCTCTCCAAAGGCTCCATTACATTGAGAACTTGTGACTGTGGTATACACAGGAGATGCGAACATTTATTCTTGTGCTCAAGAAACCAGTCCTGGGCGATGCAAGCTCTGTGAACAGCATTACCTTTGCGGAACACATATTGTAAAATGGGATGGACCTTAGTCATTGCCACGAAGAGAAGATAATACACAACAATTAGCCTCCTATCTCAGCATCTTGAGATGCATGACGGACTGTAAAGACGATACATTTACTTCTCCATCAATTTCTGAGTGAATTCCCTCATACATTCGTCTAAAGCCGTCGCCTCTCCCACTCCGAGAAGCGCATCGTTGGTACCTTTATCTCACCCCACGTATAGGTAAGACATGAAAAACTTAGCATACAGTCGGCAAAACCTTCAAAATCGTCCTTTGTCTGCTGAAAAAACGTACTTTCTCACGATGAAAGCTCATACTTGTTTTTGGAGTAATTATCGGATAACCCGTTGGCCAACACATCAAAAGTGACAACATTTTACAGATACTCCAATACACTGAAGAGCCAAAGAAACTGATACACCTGCCTAATATAGTGTAGGGTCCCCGCGAGCACGCAGAAGTGCCGCAACACGACGTGGCACGGACTCTGAAGTGGTGCTGGAGGGAATTGACACCATGAATCCTGCAGGGTTCTCCATAAATCCGTAGGAGTACGAGGGGGTGGAGATCTCTTCTGAACAGCACGTTGCAAGGCATCCCTGATACGTTCAGTAATGTAGATGTCTAGGGTGTCTGGTGACCAGTGGAAGTGTTTAAACTCAGAAGAGTGTTCCTGAAGGCATTCTGTAGCAATTCTAGACGTGTGTGGTGTGGCAATGTTCTGCCGGAATTGCCCAAGTCTGTCGGAAAGCACAATGGACATGAATGTATGCAGGCGATCAGCCAGGATGCTGACGCACGTGGCACCTGTCAGAGTCGTACCTAGACGTATCACCACATCACTCCAACTGCACGCGACCCACACGATTATAGAGCCTCCATCAGCTTGAACAGTAAACTGCTGACATGCAGGGTCCATGGATTCATGAGGTTGTCTCTATACCCGTACACATCCATCCGCTCGATACAACTTGAAACGAAACTCGTCCGATCACTTAATGTTTCCAGTCATCAACAGTCCAATGTCGGTGTTGACGGGCCCAGGCGAGGCGGACAGCTATCATGCAGTCATCACGGGTACACGTGTGGGCCTTCGGCTCCGAAAGGTCATATCGATGAGGTTTCGTTGATGACACTATTTGATGGCCAAGCATTTAAATCTGCAACAATTTGAGGAAGGCTTGCACTTCTGTTACGTTAAACGATTCTCTTCAGTCATCGTTGGCCACATTGTTGCAGGTTTTTCCAGCCGCATTGATGTCGGAGATTTAATGTTTTATAGGATTCCTGATATTCACGGTACACTCGTGAAATGGTCGTACGGGAAAATCCTCACATCATCGCTACCTCGGAGATGCTGTGTCCTTTCGCTCGTGCGCCAATTATAAGACGACGTTCAGACTCACTTAAATCTTGGCAACCTGCCATTGTAGCAGCAGTAACCGATTCAATAGCTACCCCAGACTCTTGTCGCTTTATATAGGAGCACCGTATTCTGCCTGTTTACATATCTTGTATTTGAATATGCATGCCTACACAAGTTTCTTCTTCAGTTCCAGTGTACTTCAACATATGTTCTTGCGTCTTCTCAAACCTTCGTCGGGCCATCTCGATTTAAGTTTCCCGTGATTTTTCTAAATCGTACTAGGCATATGCCGGGATGGTTCCTTTGAAAGGGAGCGGCCGATGTTCCTTTCCATCCTTCAGACAACCCGGGCTTGAGCTCCCTCTCTAACAAACTCGATGTAACGGGACGTTAAACTCAATTTTACTTCCTTCCTTCCAGACCATTTTGGACGCACATAATTTCGCTAAAACCCATCGGGCCTTAAAAAAATGGTTCAAATGGCTCTGAGCACTATGGGTCTTAACTTCTGAGGTCATCAGTCCCCTAGAACTTACAACTACTTAAACCTAACTAACCTAAGGACATCACACACATCCATACCCGAGGCATGATTCGAACCTGCGACCGTAGCGGTCGCGCAGTTCCAGACTGTAGCGCCTAGAACACCTCGACCACCCTTAAAAAGATAGGCCGACATCACTTTGCAGAAATGTGCCAACATTCTCAAAGGCCTCCTCTGAAAGTGGAGGGATAAAAAAAAAAGCAGGGAAACTGTTTACAACGCTGCGCTTCGGTGTAATGGAATGAACATCAACGTGCCCTACTGAATCGTCAGGGGCTGCCTGAAATCACAAGTCAATTTTCGAGCACATGACGTCTCATAGGGATCCCCTATCATTTCTGTTGTTGTGAGAGTCAAACTCAAATCACATGGTGGAACCGGGTTAGTCTCTTCACTTATCACAAAATAAGAAAATAAAACCGAGCAACATACAATCATAATAAAGCTGCGTTGTGTAGAAGCTACAACGCAATTGTTTGCGAACATTAGCAGTGCCATAAATGTGGTAGTTCAAGGCCGACCTCTTGTGATATGTTTTAACAGTATTAAGAGTGATACGTAGATCTCCAAGAAAGCCAGGTTGTCAGCCCTGCTAAGGCGTGGCCTTTCCACCCGCACCTAACCTATCCCCATGGCTCTTTGCCGTTCCCAACCCTTTTGTAAGTACCAGTGATACCGTGGCACCTCCAACCAATCACGTTTGCAACAATCTATTTCCGATCACAGCCTCATCCTCTGTTGGGGCTTTCTTTGACGGTCCGGAAACCCAACATATTTGTGGTCGGAAACACCATGTTATATCATGGGTCGGAAAGTCCGTTGTTGGAACGTTGACAACACCGTCCCCTCGGGATGTATAAGTTCTCGTCTCCTTACGTCCGTGGCCGACTGCCACTTTATGGTGTCCATACTACAGCAGAGTTAGCGAAAGAACTGCTACAGCTTTGATTGTAAATGAAAATGCTTCTGATGACTCTAAGGAAGTGTTCGAGAACAAAGGTGAAGGTAGCAAATAGTTCTAGCTAGAAACTCTGGGGAACGGGCTTTATGGGTAAGTGAATTATCGCAACAGATTCATTTCCTGACGATGCGATACTTCCCTACGTTTATTATTACGTGGCTGAAAGCGATACCGTGTACTCAGAAAATTGTCACCCTTGAGGAAGCAGGTCTTTTTCGAGACAGTCGTAAGTTTCCGTTTACAGTTCCCCATGTCCTGGCCTCTCATGACTGACATTTCTGGTGCCCACGGAAAGTGCAGTAACAGTAATATGACCTACAGATCTATTTCTCACATTGAAACCCAGGTGGCAAGCGGTAAGTTCTTTTCGCCAGACCGCAGCGTGATCTATAGCATTTTACTCCAAGTACCTCGTGTCAGAGATCAGATAGATTTTAAAATTCTGAAGATTTCGTGCGCATAATATTTATACCCAATTTCAATGCCAAAAGAGGTTCTCGATTATCGATCATTTGTTAAAAAAATCAGGAAATGCATTTCTGTAAACATTCTGTAAATCTTCTTATCATTTTGTTGCCATAAGTAGATCTGAAACAAAAAAATACGGATGTCAGTTCCAAGTTCGTAAACGGAATATTTTGTATGTTTAAGCGAGTTGAACGCTGCGTAAGACTACGTGTTTGGTCCTGCGCTAAATGTGGCAACTTTATTCCACTTCCCCAAGTACGTCTGCGAAAGAGTCAACTCTAAGAAAATTTTGTATAGAATAAAGTTAGCTGCATCGACATGTAAGGAGTGGAAGGTTTCGAGCAACCGTTCGATTGGGATCCACCGCATTCGGCGTGTGGCAGCTGATCCCGTTCTGATATCATGGCCTATTGTCATCTCAAAATCTGTCGCGTGTCATGTCACTTTTGAGAGATTACGCCAGAGTCAAGTGTTTTAGCATCATTATTTTTAGCATCACTATCGCTGTTCAGTGAGAAGCACGTGCTTCTTGCTCGTGATGTCATAACTGTTCCACGCTGAAGAGTGTTTATCACTTTAAACCGCGCTATCTGCTCGTACTGAGGCGGCAAACAATGAACAGAGTGCTGATTAACACTGCCTCATGTTGCGGCTCCACCGAAGGGAGCACCGTGTTTCGTCTGCCTCACTAAGCTGCAAAGTAAACAGTAAACAAGCCTTAGATGTCACTAGGAAACATGAATCGCAGCTCAACAGCCAGACGCTTTTGGAATTTATTTACATATTACAATAGTGCAGGGACAGGACTTCAACATTGTTCCCTCGTCAATCAAACGAGCTAATGAGTTAAATATTTGATTTCGAGCTTGTAAGCAAGGAAAGGTTAGTAAAGATTTGAGATTATGCTTATAGTTTATTGGAAGCCGTAAGTGCTCTCATTATTAAACACGGGATGAATGTAAGCTGAAGAGTTTGCGCTCCATTTTAAGCAAAAGTTATTTTTTCACGCATCTCAATGTTTGACACCATATCTTCTGTAATATGGATCGTAGAATTACGTAATTTTGCAAGTGCGTTAAGCGATGTAGGTAGGTACTGTAGGATAAGCGTCTTCCTAATAAGGCTATTAGTAAAGAAGTAATGAATTAAAAAGTCATAGCAATTGTTGAAATTTAATTGTGTGCCATTTTTAGCAAAAGCTAGTCTTTCACGCATCTAAATGTTTACGATGTTATATCTCCTGGACTCTACTTCGTACAATGATACAATTTAGAAGGTACATGCAGTGGACTATGTGGATAATCTGAAATATGTTTTACTTTGAAATTATGAGTAAATTTTGTTGGAAGTCGCTAAGTTTTAATTCTCAGACACTGAGTGAATAAAATCTGAGTATTTGCGAGCCGTCAGATGCATCGCCTCAAGACAAACACATAGTTGCAAACTGTAATACTTGCCCTTGTCAAGAGATTATACCTTTTAATGAGTAGATTTTAACAGCATTTTAAATTGTTAAATTCGGTCTGTAAATACGTGAAATATAGAAAGTCTACTTTCTGTTGCCCCTACCTTACAACTGGTACCGGGTTCCGGGATGGCGTTTTCGTAAAATGGTGGGAGGCCCTGTCTGGGTTTGTTCGGCCGTATGCTGCAACTCTTTCTTTTTGAAGTGACTTTGGAGACTTGCAAGTCATTGAAAATGGGATGAAATGATGAGAACAACACGAACGCTCAGTCCCTGAGTGAAAAGATCTCCGAGCTGGCCGAGAATGGAAACGGGAGCCCGCTAAGTGGAGGCGCCAAACGAAATAACGTAGTGGTTAGCCCAGTGTATTCGCATTCGGGAGGGCGGCGGTTCATACGCCCTGCTGCCATCCTCATTTACGTTTACTGTGGTTTCACCAAGTCGCTTAAGAGAAACACCAGAACGGTCTTCTTTGGTGCGACCAATTTCCCCCATCCGAACTCATGCTCCATCTCAAACGCCCTAGTCGAATATGGGTCTTTGGGCCCTAATCTTTTTTCCTTCCACAGTGACCAAACTACAGAGACAGTGTTACATAAACGTAGATTGATCTGCAAATTCCTTGACATCTATGTTTTTTTCCTGCTTTAGCGGGTGTTCTTATTACGAGCTTCTGTGGGAAGAAGTTTTGATAAGGAATCCACTTCCGGAAATTTACCGTTCTGATGTAAAACAAGTAAAAATCAGATGACTTTCAAGTCTGCCGCTTCACGGTACGCCCCCTGCAGAAACAGTGGGCTCTGCCCTGTGGACCATAGAGAAGACCATGGCATGCACAGTGTTTCAGATACTCATCGTCGGGTTCTCTTCAGAGAGACGAAGGACGTCGTCTTCAGAGACGAGAGTGCAGCGCGTCCGTGGAGTCAACCCTCCCAGGCGCCAAAGTACCCGCTATCTCGCAGCCTTGGTTGTTGCCGTCGGACGAAAATGATAAATGATGCCAGTTAGTAGCGTGGCTCTGTAAATCCTAACGCACCTAGCCAAAACGTTTCAATTATTAGATCAAAAAAGCTAGGTGCAGGGACAATGACCTTGAACACGTTACGTAATCATACCCCTCATATCCCTTCGCTCTCGGCCAACTCCACCCTACCTCGTGGGACGATTTGACAGATAAAAAGTTAAAATTATCACATTTTAATGAAACTGTCGCCATTTGGCTGCAAGAACTTTATTATTCATGTATTTCGCACTATCACGGTTTCGGCTTTAAAGCCAGTGTCATGTACAAAAGTGAAATACTCATTACATATCTGACATGTCGGAATCACACATCGGTGGGAACTCTGCAACGTGTATGTGGTCTTATGTCTGTTGTAGCATGCCAACGACAACGCAATGTTCAGACATGCCAGTTATTTGGCGACTGTCTCACCTCTCCCCATGACAGTGGCTATAAACCCAACATCTCGTAAGTGTGAAATAAATGAATAGTAAAAAAATTACCGTCTAATGGCAGCAATTTCATTCAAACAGTACGTTATGACTGTGTTCCACAACGAAGTAAAAAAGAATTTAATTGTAATGTAAAAAAAATCAGACGCAGGGATAATGACTTTGAATTTATTACATGATTATGCCCCCTCCCCTCCACCCAATCACAGGTAGACGTAAAAGTGAAACAGTCAGCTATTAGTACTGCAATTTTAAACATTTTGATTGGCTGTGATCCAGCAGCTGTGCTATATTTCATTACAGGATGTATATACAACCACTTTGGTTGTGCAAAATCTTTGTCAAATTGATCACTGTTTTGACTGCACTAGGAATATCTTTATCAGAATAAAAAGTGCTTTTCCTCGGACCTTTTTTAACCATGGTGTGATTACATGTAAGTACATTCTGCTTGTACGTAATTTACGGAAGTAATTTTATTAAGTGTATTTTATCTCAAGCTATGTCATTATATTTTTACGTATTTCATGTAACTTTTTATTCTGATGAACATAGTCGTAGTGCAATCGAAACCATGGTCAATTTGACAAAATAATTTTACAACCGAAGTGGTTGTATATACTCCCTGTATTTATGAGAAGTGCGTAAAAATGACACCAGGTTCAAAAACATGCAGTAGTTCCACATCGAAAAAATACTTACCCTAACTGGAACTGTGTAAAATGGTGCCATGTTGACAAAATTACATAATATTCACTTGAACCTTGGAACTGTGTAAAATGGCGCCATGTTAACAAAATAACGTAATGTTCACTTGAACTTTGTAATAATGCCGTCGTGTTCACACACACACACACACACACACACACACACACACACACACATCTGAGAAACATATTATGTACTTAAGTGCATTTAGAATGGCTGACAGGGAGAGAGAGAGAGAGAGAGAGAGAGAGAGAGAGAGAGAGAGAGAGAGAAAGAGGAAATAACTCTAACAAATATACTCTAGCTACAAAAAATGGTTCAAATGGCTCTGAGCACTATGGGACTCAACTGCTGAGGTCATTAGTCCCCTAGAACTTAGAACTAGTTAAACCTAACTAACCTAAGGACATCACAAACATCCATGCCCGAGGCAGGATTCGAACCTGCGACCGTAGCGGTCTTGCGGTTCCAGACTGCAGCGCCTTTAACCGCACGGCCACTTCGGCCGGCCTCTAGCTACAAGATTTGTTGTAAAAAGTATTATATTTCAAAGACAAGTTTGTTAGGACTGTCTATTATCTACAATCTAGCTGTGATAAGACATATTCAGAGTTAAAATTATACAATGTTTTTACAAATGACATGCAATGTCCTTTCATTTTTCACACTCAAATTAAAATCAGTTACAGATAACAGAACTTCAGAAGCGCGATAACGACACAAAAAGAAAATTTAACTGGGGAAATGAGAAAACGATATGAAATTAAACAATTTCACTATGTGATAAGCTATAGAGGTCATTTCTAGGTCATAAATGTATGTGAGCAAACGATGACAGGTAGTCACAGTAGTATAAATTTATGATTTATTGATTCTCTTAATTTTTTGACACATTGTTATGAGACCTCCTTCCTATTACTTACTTTTTGTATATGCTTAAAAATTCTATGTATTAATAAAGAATACATGTGTACATACCTGTGTAATAAAAGAAGGAACTAGGAGAAGCACTGCTATTTGCGTTTATCTTTCTAGTTCCAACTGGCAGAATGTAAGCACTGATAATAAACAGTGTTCAGTATTGTGTTAGCGTAGAGAGTTAGTGCATAGTGCGTAATCCCGATCGCTGGTGAAGCACTAAACGAATATTGGGATAAGTAAACAGCATTTCTGCCAGATACAAAGTTGTGCACTTACCTCATAGGAAGAATGAACGTACATTCCTCTAAGAGGGTATGCTACCGAAGGATGGTCGATGGGTTCCACTGTACGGGAACTTAAAATGCGTCTCCAGTACCAAGTTTCGCTGAGGAAACATCGCATCACATGAACACGGTGTACCGCGTTCAACAGTCACGTTTGCACTACGCCGTGGGCGAGTCAGAAGTAGAATGTAACTGACGCAGACAAGTGCTCTACTGACTGACAGCCCCCCTCACAGCTTTACTGTCGCCAGAACCTCGTATTCTACCTTCCAGACTTCTCAGAAATTCTCATGTGTAAGTTGCAAGACTAGCACTGCTGGAATAAAGGATACTGCAGGGACACAGCCTGGGGAATATCCCACAATGGATCTCGCACTCAGCAGCGGAGAGTGATCTGACAGGAAACTTCGAGGAGGCTTAAAGATACTGGCGGTACAGGTGGAAATAAAGCTGCGAGGCCAGGTCGTGAGTCGTGCTTCAGCAGCACAGTCGGTAGAGCAGTTGCCCGCAAAAGGCAAAGGCCGCGATTTCAAGTCTCGGTCTGGCACACAGTTTCAATCTACCAGACACTTTCGTTCCTGCATCTATTTCAAATAAATGGGAGTAAATTCCCTGTAATTGTATGTCTATGGTTAATTTCGTATGTGCGAACTTTTGGATTCGTTTTATGCGCATCTGAAAGTCTAGGGTAGCGGTTGTTTCATGGTGCTGAAAACACAAGGAATTTTTGTAGCAAAGGTTGCGTTAACATGCTAGAAAGTATAAATGTGTATGCATTTTCTTTCTTTTACTTTGTGTATTTCTGGATTTCTTTTTGTGTGCCTATGTAAATATAACGCAAAATGGCAATACGGATAAGATAAAAAAAAAGACAATTTTTGATGTGTAATGCGTAATGTGATTAATCTTCCACTGTAGATGAGCAAAGACGTAACTTAGAGGTTCAAATAACTTACGGGAATGCAGTCGGGTAACGTTGTCGACAACCGCTGATATTCCAACAGGTGAGCACCCTATCATTTTCAAGCCGAAACTGCAGAGAGTAAGCGCTGTGCTAGTGAATTTAAAGCATAGGTTTGCTGAGAAATTTTGGAAAGATTACATACACACACACACACACACACACACACACACACACACACACTATAAACACTTGCGACACCACACAACCAAAGATGACAGACGCCAGAAGTTATCAATAGTGAAAATTATTAAACAACGTGTGAGGTAGTAAAGGGAGGATTTCACGCAGAATTTAAGCACAAACTACGTATCTATTAGCAAGGTTACTCGCTAATTTAATCTCAACTGCTGCCTTAATAACAATACCCCAGTAGCTGTAAGTGCATGCCGGTATCTCCGTGTTGTTATATTCCATAGTAAATCCGGTGCCAACACAGTGTTGTGCAAAAGTCGATTTGCTTGGCCGTTGTAAGCGTTCGTGACGTTTACGCTCAGTATACCGGTCCTCCACGGTCATGATAGTCTGACGAATATACGGCATGCAACGACTGCAAGGAATATGATACACACCCGTCTTACACGAAACAGCCAGTCTTGTCGGGCTTCCTTCCTGCATTAGGCAGAAAAGTAGCGTTATTTTCCCGGCATTGTCAACGACGTCTGCATTGCCCTAACTTATTAGAACATTGGTTATGCCGCGAGAAACTCAGGTGTGACATCACTTAGACTCATTACAGACTGTCCAGGTGCTAATTGAAAGTGCACATGGCAGACAAGGAATGGCATCTTTGTCTTGCGGACGAAGTGCTGTGATTGGAGGTGGCGAAATTGGGACACTGAACGTGCGTGAAACAACAACGTGGAAGCACACGCGAAGCATCGCGATGATACTAACCGACATGGAATCATGAATTCGGGTTAAAAGAATACACAACAGCATGATAATGAACCACAAATAGGTTTAGTCATGGGTCAAGAATCAATCATAACTTGTTTGCAGAATTTCAGAAGCGTGATAACGAAACAAAAAGAAAATTTAACTGGGGAAATGAGAAAACAATATGAAATTAAACAATATGCTTACCAAGCAAACAGTGATGCGAGGAAACGGAATGAGAATTTAAGGAAGAAAATGAAGGAGATGCAAGATAAACTGGAAGAGCAGTTTCGAGCTCTCATTATTTACATACGAGATGAATTACAATCAGAGCAAGACACGGCATTCTCCAAAATCGACGAGAAAGTTGTGACAGTAGAAGGAGTGTCACTAAAATTGCCCGAAGAGACGAGAGAACACGAGTAAAATATACGAACAGAACTTGAAATGGTATGGACAGAACAAACATATGTGAAGGAACATATTTCGGAACGAGGAATGGCACTCTAAAGACCTGAAACAGAAACTGAAAGCCTTCAAATTAATCTCAGCTGAATTATCGAACTTGAAGGAAATTCCGGGGGAGACAAAAAAGCAACGGTGGTACGATACCTGTTGCAGTGGTGGTTTAAATGGCTCTGAGCACTGTGGCACTTAACTTCTGAGTTCATCAGTCCCCTAGAACTTAGAACTACTTAAACCTAACTAACCTAAGGGCATCACACACATCCATGCCCGAGGCAGGATTCGAACCTACGACCGTAGCGGTCGCGCGGTTTCAGACTGTAGCGCCTAGAACCGCTCGGCCACTCCGGCCGGCTGCAGTGGTGTATAGTCACGATATTAAGGGTTAAAGAAGGGGAATGAAAATTAATTTGCAGCATTACAGGCTGCACATGAGATTCATGAGAATATAACGGAGGTAAAAAGATGATTAGCACATAGCTGCAAAGTAGAGGAGAGTGTGATTAGTGGTAGGTGTGTCAGGGAAGATTCGGATGGTTCCGGACACGAGGACAAGTAGGATTGCAGACCAGACGCAAACGCACTGAAACACGATGCAAATGGTAGCAGCAATGTACGAGGATTTTTGCCACAGCAGGAAATGGACGGCTTTGCTTATAAACATTTCTTGCCAGTGCAGTCTGAAGGATTCTGTAATTCCCTCAATGACATCCATCGCAGGGCAGGGTCGGAGCTATTTTACTACTCCCTGCTGCCTAACTGACCTAGTACGTGTAGGATAGGATTTATGAGCGGATATTTAGAGGGAGAATCCACACGCCGCATGACAGCAGTAGCGCAAGGGTGTGGTATATACTGAGAATCATGCCAGGCATTCTTAACAGCATATTGGGCTCAGGGTGTGCAAGGTCACACAAATTACAGAATTTAAAAGTCCAGTGAGATTTCTTGAACACATGGTTCTGTGCAAACCTCACAGCCCCTCAGAGCTAATTAGAATCTGCGTCAGCAAACTATGTGTGCATCTTAGGTGTGGTATTTTGGCTGGTAGATGTAAAGACATTGTGGAAGCTTTCAAGAGTCTGTTGTAAGAATTAGAATATGATGTAGAGGACAATATTTTCTGTAATGACCTGCTTCGCTGGCCGCGGTGGTCTAGCGGTTCTAGGCGCTCAGTCAGGAACCGCGCGACTGCTACGGTCGCAGGTTCGAATCCTGCCTCGGGCATGGATGTGTGTGATGTCCTTAGGTTAGTTAGGTTTAAGTAGATCTAAGTTCTGGGGGACTTCTGACCACAGATGTTGAGTCCCATGGTGCTCAGAGCCATTTGAACCCACTGACCTGCTTCAGCAAGCCCGACATGAATCACAGGACGAAGTACACTACTGGCCATTAAAAATGCTACACCACGAAGTAGACGTGCAATAGACGCGAAATTTAACCGACAGCAAGAAGATGCTGTGCAATGTAAATGATTAGATTTTCAGAGCATTCACACAAATTTGGCGCCGGTGCCGACACCTACAACGTGCTGACATGAGGAAAGTTTCCGACCGATTTCTCATACACAAACAGCAGTTGACCGGCGTTGCCTCGTGAAATGTTGTTGTGATGCCTCGTGTAAGGAGGAGAAATGCGTACCATCACGTTTCCGACTTTGATAAAGGTCTGATTGTAGCCTATCGCGATTGCGGTTTATCGTATCGGGACATTGCTGCTCGCTTTGGTCGAGATCCAATGAGTGTTAGCAGAATATGGAATCTGTGGGTTCAGGAGGGTAATACGGAACGCCGTGCTGCATCACAACGGCCTCGTATCCCTAGCAGTAGTGATGACAGGCATCTTATCCGCATGGCTGTAACGGATCGTGCAGCCACGCCTCGATCCCTGAGTCAGCAGATGGGGACGTTTGCAAGACAACGACCATCTGCACGAACAGTTCGACGACGTTTGCAGCAGAATGGACTCTCAGCTCAGAGGCCATGGCTGCGGTTACCCTTGACGCTGCATCACAGACAGGAGCGCCTGCGATGGTGTACTCAACGACGAACCTGGGTGCACGAATGGCAATACGTCATTTTTTCGGATGACTCCAAGTCCTGTTTACAGCATCATGATGTTTGCATCCGTGTTTGGCGACATCGCGGTGAACGCACATTGGAAGCGTGTATTCGTCTTCGTCATACTGGCGTATCACCCGGCGTGATGGTAATGGGGAGCCATTGGTTACACCTCGCGGTCACCTCTTGTTCACTTTGACGGCACTTTGAACAGTGGAAGTTATATTTCAGATGTGTTTCGACCCGTGGCTCTACCATTCATTCGATCCCTGCAACACCCTACATTTCAGCAGGATAATGCACGACCGCATGTTGCAGGTCCTGTACCGGCCTTTCTGGATATAGAAAATGTTCGACTGCTGCCCTGGCCAGTACAGTCTCCAGATCTCTCACCAATTGAAAACGTCTGGTCAATGGTGGCCGAGCAACTGGCTCGTCAAAATACGCCAGTCACTACTCTTGATGAACTGTGGTATCGTGTTGAAGGTGCATGGGCAGCTGTACCTGTACACGCCATCCAAACTGTGTTTGACTCAATGACCAGGCGTATCAAGGCCGTTATTACGGCCAGAGGTGGTTGTTCTGGGCACTGATTTCTCAGGATCTATGCATTAAATTGCGTGAAAATGTAATGACATGTCAGTTCTAGTATGATATATTTGTCCAATGAATACCCGTTTATCATCTGCATTTGTTCTTGGTGTAGCAATTTTAATGGCCAGTAGTGTAGAATCAGGTGCAATAGGTACAAGAGAATATGTGCACAAAATAATTTTGGTGGTCTGCACCAAATGTGCTTATAGAATGGGTGGAATGTCCACCATTACAAGAGTTATGAGTGTGGGGGAAGTCGTCATCAGAATAGCCAGGGTAGGCGAAATTGGAAGAGGCAGAATTGTGAGAACGAAAGCCAACAAATACTTGAAGCAAGAAGATTTGTGATTTGGCAATGTGTGGTGATACAATCCACCAGAGATCAGGCCAGCACACATCAGTGACAAGCATCGGTGGCAAAAGAGGCACAGGTAGACGAAGTGGAAGCAGAGCCGGGGTATGATATTAATTTTGTCATAACATAAGGAAGGTGTTTTTAGTCCAAGTCATTTACATAAAGTTCTAGCAGTTAATCTAGTTATATCGATGTCTGTGAATCCAGTAGGTGTACGACGGGTTTTCGACGCTGGCAGTCGCTTTTCTATTATCACTGAGAAAGCATTCTAGAGGTGTGATGAAGTAGAGACTTCTCCGACTTTGCCATTAAGAGCGATGTTCCACACAAGTATAGGAATGAAGAGACTCATTCAGTATTTATTTTCAGGTTTGAAGCAAGTTTAATGATTGTGCCATTGTTGAATGATAGTGTGGTTTTGGGCATCGATTTTCTAGTTCCCAGACTTGGAAGGAAGCGAATCATAGATGAATGTTAAAGGGATTATTAAGAGAGTAATGTTTCAATATTCTGTTCTAAATGGAGAGTCTGAAATAAGTTGTCTGAAATTTCTTACCAAAGCACAAAATTTTTTTATTAAACCTTACCCCATCCCTTTAGCATACAAAGCTAAAGTGCAAAAGTAGGTTCTAGATATGTTAATGTCACGCATTATTGGAAGAGTAGTCATTTCATATAACAGATCCCATCTAGTAGTCCCAAAGAAGGACAACACTGTGAAAATGGTCTCAGATTCCTGGCAGGTTAATACAATCATCTTTCCCAAGACAGATTAGCCTGAGAGTTAGGAAAAATTGTCGCAAAAATGTTATGAAGTGCACATGTATTTTACATTGACTTACATGAAAGCTACTGGTAGATTGTACTGCATACCAAATGTTAGTTGTATACTGCATTTTTATGCTATTGCACATGTTAACTCAGTTGCCTTCCCTCTGATACATATATATCTCTGCCTGCTGCATTTATTAGAGGACTGAACACACTCTCCTTAATGATTTGAAGAAAAGGATTACCTTGTATGTGGATGACATTTTGAATGCTGAAAATTGGTGGGCAGACCACAATGATGTGATGGGGCCATTACTCACAGTATTTGAACAGGCCAGTGTCATAGTAAATTTAGAAAAATCGCAATTTTATAGGTGAAGTATTATGTGTTTAGGTTATGTTACCTCAATGAACAATATCCAGAGATATACGGAAAAGATTCTGGCAATGAATGAATGTTCTGTTCCCAATGGTAAAAAACAACTGAGGGTATTTCTAGGTTTGTAAATTATATTATTTCGTCTATGTCCCGATTTTGTCATTTAACAGCGAAAAATTAATTGTGGGAGTGTATTGCAAATGCATGAAGAGATTTGGAATCATTACAGATGCTTTGCTTAATACATTGATTCTGCCACATCCAGATCTAAGTAACATATTATGTCAAATGACGGGCAGATCAGGAAGAGGAATGCAGATTTGATCCAGGAAGGTGCAACTAGTGATCTACAGTCATGAAGTATGGTCTTCTTTATGAAACACATTTTTTCCAATGTGAGTGGAACTATTCTGTGACCAAACATAAGGCACTTGCCGTTGTTTGGGCATTCAGAAAGTTTTTTTCTGTAGGGATAAAGGACAGTCAACCAGTTGCAAAAAAAAGGTGGTTTTCAAATAACCTTGATCACGGTTCCGACGGAACTAAGCCTCTCTTCTTCAGAAGGGCAGACAGCTTCACATTAGCAGTTAAGTTATGAAATTTATCGGCAATGATCCATAGTCCACATGTAGAAATTAAGGCCCTTATAATCAATGGATTGTCACACGAGTAAAACAATCACTTAGAATAACAGACCATGTTAGTAGCTACATGCCGATATTTTGTCTTTTCTTCTGTCAAAACCGTGGTCAAGGTTATTTGAAAATTACTTTTTGCAACTTGTTGGTTGTCCTTTATTCCTGCTGCTCTGTAACCGTTACTGTAGAGCAGCCATGTTGAAAATATTTTTTTTTCCTGTTTGGTGGAAAGAGAAAGGTACATCCACATCACTTAACTCTACAGCAGCTGGCAAAAATATCTTATGGGAGATAAGATCATTTGTACACCCATAGGAAGTAAGATTCAGTGATGTATGAATTGTTATACACCAAAAAACTGATTGCCACGATGTTCTGAAGGGAGTTACAGCGAGAATGAGCTGGTTATACTTGAAGAATGTGACACTTCAAAACTATGTAAAATTAAACTTAGGTTGAGTCAGCCATTTTGTATGCTTTTTGTAAGCATTACATTTGCTGACTGTCATATAACTACTCTGAGTGCCACCTATATGTGACCTCTGCTGCCACTGTATGCAAGCCTCATTCCACTGCTGGCCTGTGTACCCACTTGCCACTCATAGCATAAAGTTATGTTGGTATCTCTGTGTATTGTATACAAATGTGTTCAATTCTTTGTGAGTATGGTTCTACCACTGCACCGCTCTGGCCTGCTAGTACGACAGCTATTAGGTTTGTTTCGTTCAATTTGTTTATTTAACATACTATTCGATCGTTATTATATTAGTGGTTTTTGACTAGGTGTCTGTGGGTTCATTTAATTCGACGTGTGCATCAATCTAGTACAGTGCCATTTTATGGTTTTTAACATGTTCCAAACGGAAAATGTTAAGTTCAGTATCAATTCCTCATGCACACATCCTAATATGTGTTAATGTTGTCATCCCTATAGATCATGTGAAGATGTCCGATGAAGGTGAAACATGTTGTCAATGAAGAATAAATTGCAACTAAGATTGTTTTTTATTAAAAAATTACGCAATATTCTTATTGAAGCAAACTGCTCATGAACAAATTAAAGATCTGGTGTTGAGAGAAGTAAAAGAGAAGTAAAACAGAAACTGTATGATGGTGACCAAGCAGCCACACACGCCAATATTATTTAGTGAAAGATCATGTACTTTTCAAGAACTGAGAGCTGGGGGACGGTGGGGGGGGGGGGGGGGGGCAAGGGAATGGGGTGGGGGTTCAGTGTTTATTGGTAGCCTCATATGAGTTAATTAATAGCTTAGTGTAATATTATCACCTCAGCTATACTCATTTATGTACAAGAAATGTTCAAAAGAGACACCACCAACAGTAATATGTGCAGCACCAAACTGCCCCATAATTTCAACAAAATTGTTTGACTTGGCTGTGACTGATCTATTTCAAATTTCAAATGGCTCCACCACTATGGGACTTAACATACGAAGTCATCAGTTCCCTAGACTTCGAAATATTTAAACCTATCTAACCTAAGGACATCACACACATCCATGCCCGAGGCAGCATTCCAACCTGCGACCGTAGCAGCCGATTGGTTCCGGACTGAAGCGCCTAGAAGCGCTCGGCCACCGCAGCCGCCGATCTATTTCGACTTAGGGACTAACAAAGGTTAATCAGACGTCTTTGTTACAGTTGAAATACACTCCTGGAAATTGAAATAAGAACACCGTGAATTCATTGTCCCAGGAAGGGGAAACTTTATTGACACATTCCTGGGGTCAGATACATCACATGATCACACTGACAGAACCACAGGCACATAGACACAGGCAACAGAGCATGCACAATGTCGGCACTAGTACAGTGTATATCCACCTTTCTCCCATGGAGACGATCGTAGAGATGCTGGATGTAGTCCTGTGGAACGGCTTGCCATGCCATTTCCACCTGTCGCCTCAGTTGGACCAGCGTTCGTGCTGGACGTGCAGACCGCGTGAGACGACGCTTCATCCAGTCCCAAACATGCTCAATGGGGGACAGATCCGGAGATCTTGCTGGCCAGGGTAGTTGACTTACACCTTCTAGAGCACGTTGGGTGGCACATGCGGACGTGCATTGTCCTGTTGGAACAGCAAGTTCCCTTGCCGGTCTAGGAATGGTAGAACGATGGGTTCGATGACGGTTTGGATGTACCGTGCACTATTCAGTGTCCCCTCGACGATCACCAGTGGTGTACGGCCAGTGTAGGAGATCGCTCCCCACACCATGATGCCGGGTGTTGGCCCTGTGTGCCTCGGTCGTATGCAGTCCTGATTGTGGCGCTCACCTGCACGGCGCCAAACACGCATACGACCATCATTGGCACCAAGGCAGAAGCGACTCTCATCGCTGAAGACGACACGTCTCCATTCGTCCCTCCATTCACGCCTGTCGCGACACCACTGGAGGCGGGCTGCACGATGTTGGGGCGTGAGCGGAAGACGGCCTTACGGTGTGCGGGACCGTAGCCCAGCTTCATGGAGACGGTTGCGAATGGTCCTCGCCGATACCCCAGGAGCAACAGTATCCCTAATTTGCTGGGAAGTGGCGGTGCGGTCCCCTACGGCACTGCATAGGATCCTACGGTCTTGGCGTGCATCCGTGCGTCGCTGC
Organism: Schistocerca nitens; assembly: GCF_023898315.1. Taxonomy (NCBI): domain Eukaryota; kingdom Metazoa; phylum Arthropoda; class Insecta; order Orthoptera; family Acrididae; genus Schistocerca; species Schistocerca nitens. The sequence goes on from NC_064617.1 coordinate 85,865,810, forward strand.
GGTCCGGTCCCAGGTCGACGGGCACGTGCACCTTCCGCCGACCACTGGCGACAACATCGATGTACTGTGGAGACCTCACGCCCCACGTGTTGAGCAATTCGGCGGTACGTCCACCCGGCCTCCCGCATGCCCACTATACGCCCTCGCTCAAAGTCCGTCAACTGCACATACGGTTCACGTCCACGCTGTCGCGGCATGCTACCAGTGTTAAAGACTGCGATGGAGCTCCGTATGCCACGGCAAACTGGCTGACACTGACGGCGGCGGTGCACAAATGCTGCGCAGCTAGCGCCATTCGACGGCCAACACCGCGGTTCCTGGTGTGTCCGCTGTGCCGTGCGTGTGATCATTGCTTGTACAGCCCTCTCGCAGTGTCCGGAGCAAGTATGGTGGGTCTGACACACCGGTGTCAATGTGTTCTTTTTTCCATATCCAGGAGTGTAGAATCTTTTACAGCAGGGATTTAGTATGGTGAAGCGGGTGATTCATGACAGTGGACTTGTAAGCTGGCGGTGAGAGTCTTGAAAGAACTCGCTAAATTATGTTTATTAGTTATAGTTGATATTATGAGAAGAAGATCAAATACAGATTTGTTGAATTACAAGAAATGAAAATTATAAAGTTGTCTAGATCGCATGCATTATAAAACATGAGACTGTGACAACTTGTTAGAGTTCACAAAGAAGCCATCATCACATTTGTGAAGAAGGGCCAAACACATAATTGCGTTAACATAAATATTCTGAACCAAACCTCGAACTGAGGAAATATAGAAAAATACATGGTAAAGTATAGGTAAGTTGCATAGTGAACGGAAAACAATGTTGTGTGTAAGTTTTGTAATTTACTGCAGTCTTATGAAGCACAGCATATTTCTTTTCGTATATTATTGCTGATTTATCTTTGTAATGCTTTCCAGTTTGAAACATAATTGTTATATTTCTTTTGTTCCTATAGGTTATTGAAAGCATTACTCACACAGACATGGTACGTTTCACAAGACACCTCTTTGATGTAATACTGTTAATTTATTTATAGTCGACACTTATCTCACCGCAATTTTCATTCTTCTAAGTAACCTCCACCTCTATAGAAACTCAGGATTTTCAATACGCTGTGTGCTGACACACACACACACACACACACATATATATATATATATATATATATATATATATATATATATATATATATAAAGTTGTCTAGATCGCATGCATTATAAAACATGAAACTGTGACAACTTGTTAGAGTTCACAAAGAAGCCATCATCACATTTGTGAAGAAGGGCCAAACACAAAATTGCGTTAACATAAATATTCTGAACTAAACCTCGAACTGAGGTATATATATATATATATATATATATATATATATATACCATGAGAGGTACATTATTACTTTTCCTTATTTCCTCACAATCCTACTTTTGTAAGTTCAAGGTTTAGCTCGTAAAATTTAACAGAAGTCTGTGTTGTTTCCTTGCTCTCAGATTTGAAAATGGTTGCTCACTCAACTGAAAGTAGTCACAAAATTTTAATGTTTTCCCGTGTGGGTGATATAGACAATTACAAAATTCTTTTTTAATTTTATGAAACTTTTCTTTCATATGGAATAGAACGTGCTACATACATCTTTCGGATGTCATAAATGAGTTTCCAAATGAATCGACCTTTTTTTCTCCCCTGTCTAATCCTGAAAAACCGAAAGCCTCTCAACCGCTTTAAGGAAATGATATAGTGCCCAAAGGAAAACCGACTCCTTCGACAATTAATCAAAAATATGGCGTTAGGGAATTTGAAGCTAGCACCAGACTGCAAAGCTAGGAACGCGAAGGCGTTTCATGCTAGCCAGGGAGTTTCCGCACGGGCTAACTACTTTTCTGTCAGATGCGCTGCATTATCGAAGAACATTTTCATGGTATTTTTAAGTCCGTTAAGGATACGGAGGACCCCCCGCGCTCTAATGCAGTCCAAATTGAGGCACTACAGATGCAGAAACTTGCGTCGTGTATCCCACGCAAAGCTGGAATGGAGTAGTAGGGGGCTGGTAAATGGAATGTTGTTCCGGTAACAACCGTGATTACCGAAATAAAAGTGACTGTAAATAATTATTCGTTTGTTCTATTGATTTGTCGTATTTCATGCAAATGTCCTTAGTGTATTTGTGCTGTGTGATGTGATACTTAGTGATGATATGTTGTATACATTTTGCTAGAGACTTAGAACCTTTTGTAATATGTGGTGATCTATATTTCAATTTCCAGTAAGTGTTTTGGGACAATTCATTAAATGACTGGCATTTGCATTAAATTCTTGAAGCATGTGGAAGAGAGGAACAGAGGTGGAAGACGTGCTTAGCGTGAAAATTGTACACAGTAAAGATAAAGTAGTGGATGAAGAGTTATGATAAAGGTAGCGTGATATAAGGGTGCCACATGGAAAGCATAAACTTTTAAAGTAATGATTTAAAGTGATTTATGATTTTGTGTTATTTTTTTATTTTTGGGATACTGATGTGTGTATACGTGTTATTTCCATCATGATCGTTTTTACTTCGAGTGCTAATAATTTGGGGGGTTGTTTCATGTGTTTGAAGGAGATTACATTTCTTAAGTCAGTAAGAGAGGCTATAAATGCTATCTAAATTGTTTAAGGAACTGTGATAAATGCAATGTTGCATATTCACGATGACATCGACATAGCATGGAAATAGGGTGGGTACCGCACATGTGATGAAGTGACATTATTTTTATGCCAACAAACCGCTGTATGAAGTGGTGTAGCAAGCAGTGTTTGGTCGTGCCATAGCCTAGCAGAAAGTGGTGTAGTTTGGTAGTGACCATTGGTAGTGAGTAGTCACGGGATGTTATTTAACTATAGCTTGTTTCATGTGTGTAGAGTGAGATAATATGCATATACTTGTAGCCATGCTAGATTAAATGTGATGTTATTGTGGAGTGTCGATTTTTTTATGCTAACTCAACGTGATGCTCATCATATTCTATTCCCTTTCTAGCCATGCATGTATGAATAGTGTAATGGATTGTGAGTGAAAGAGTGATGAGTCCAGAATGAGATTTTTCAATCTACAGCAGAGTGTGCGCTGGTATGAAACTTCCTGGCAGATTAAAACTGTGTCCTGGACCGAGACTCGAAATCAGGACCTTTTCCTTTAGCGGACAAGTGCTCTACCAAGTTGGTAGAGCGCTTGCCCGCGAAAGGCAAAGGTCCCGAGTTCCAGGCTCGGTCCGGCACACAGTTTTAATCTGGCAGGAAGTTTCTGAATGATGAGCGCTTGCGAATATTTTTAACAGCATATTGATAGGTCAGAACTGTAAAGTTAATTATTTTATTTAATTTTTTTCTGCTTGTCTTTCTGACTATTCAGAACGGATAGTCGTATCAAGTTGAAATTTATGTCGAATACTAAGGTTTCTAAGTTCTTGGTGATTTAGAAAACATAATCTTCTACGCCAGTGGAATTAAAAGGTAAGGCCATTTATGGTACACATTTTGACACTCTCAAACTCACTCATCAGTAGCTACGAGGTAATTGTTGTTGACCTAGGATCATGAAACTTGGCAAGAAGCGAGGTTTCACAGTACAAGTAACGGAAAAATTCCTGATGTTGTTGATTTGTAACTACATGAAACGATATTTTTTGGTTTTTCTCATTTATTATCCAACTGTCCCTCTGTTAAGATGCCTTTTTGTCAGGAACGGTTGGACATATGTGGCTGATATTTTTTGTCACTGAAGTCTATGGTCCCTTGGCGGTGTAACAACGTTAAGATTTCCAAGTCAGAGCAATCAAGAAACGGCCACTGATACCACATATTTTGCCACTCACAAACTCACTCATCAAACCTATGCGGTACTTCCAGTTGACCTAGAATCATGAAATTTGCAAGAAGCCACGCTTTCCAGTGAAGTAAAGGGAAAATATGCGGAAACTGTTAGGTTGTAAATATATCAAACGAAATAAAAATTATTTTCTATTGTTATCCGCCTGTCAGGACGTCCTTCTGTTAAGAAAACTTTATCTCAGTAACTGGTAGATGTATCTAGTTGAAATTTATACCACATACTAAAGTCCGTGGTCCTTTGGTGGTGTAAAAGTCTAAGCTTCTACGTTAATGGAATCGAAAGATACGCCCATTTATGTCACATATTTTGATATCTTGCCAGTATCGATATCGGTAACAAGCAAAAATCGTCGAAATTCTCAATTCCCGGGATGGATGAACAGTCTATATACATAATTAACTTTGTGCGCAACCCTCTGTATGTTAATTCTATTGGCAGTTATTCGGATCATTTTTCTTTCGTTCACGATCGTACGAGGGCGTGTTATATAGTAATATTTCCGAATTTTTTATGTGAGATCTCTTTCAGCTTTTTAAATAAAACAGACGTTGTTAATATTCTGCGTCTTTGTTCTTCATGTCAGCAAGTGACCCTGGATATGAAAACATTTCTGGCAACGAGAGACCAGTTCGTTGGTACCGTAACTGTAGAATGTTTGACGTGTTGGTTACACCGCTTCGTTACTATCAAAATAAAGTCAAGCCAAGTCGGATCTGCATGGTGGATGATCTATGGCAGTGAAGCTAAGGCGCCAGATTGTTGCAGATGTCGCAGCTCTCGCGTCTGGTTTGGCATTGTTATGGTAAAGGACAGGCTGTTCCATGTATTCGTGTTTTCTATTTTCTGAGTGTTCCTCACTTCTAACCTACCTGCCCGATTAAGGGATCTAAAATTCCACAATTCCATCCGTAGAACGCCAGTTTTTTTTTCTCCCTATGACGAAATCCTCGTGAGCAGTCCGCCCCAGAGATCTGAATTGGGGACTATTTTACCTCCGGAATATTTTACTCAATCGGAACTTAACCGTACAGTAGAGATAACATACAGTAGAGGTTCCAGCTATAGTTTCCCCTTTTTTCACCGATTCACAGTACCAGCACAGGAAGGCCGTTTAGGTTGGTGTTAGAAGGCCAGATCAGTTAATAATTCGGACTGTTCCCCCTACAACTACTGAAAAGCCTGCTGCCCCTCTTCAGGAACCACACGTCTGTCTGGCCTGACACCTCTCAACAGATATCCCTCCGTACGGTGCAGCCATTTGTTACACGCTAGAATTTCGACCCCCCCACCCCCCACCCCCCTCCCTACCACCACAGTGTTCTAACATGCATCACCGAAGCGGGAAAGTTGATTTACTAACATGTGTGACATGTAACACTTCAAACAATATTGAGAACAGAAAAAAAATTCGAAGGCATTACTTTTCAGCACACCCTCATATATTTTGATTTAATTGTAACTTTCGATTGTTTGATAATCATTGTAAATATTTCATAGTAGGACGTAGGATTGGGAGCCCTGTTTTGTAAAGCTTTGGTTGGGGAACGAAGTTGTGAAAAAGTATATTAGTTTGTAAGTGCACTGTCAAAGCCGAATTTTGCTGAAAGAGTGACGCCAAGACAGCACACGAGACGGAATGCGATACGAGCAAGAATCGCCTGTCTTCCCTCCCTACCAAGGAGGATAAGTTGGTACCCGATATACTTGTGGAACGCGGGAGCCCTAGTTACTAAGGGATGGCACCGAGTGAAGACAGCAGCATCCAGCGGAAAGGCGGCGAAACGTAAGCAGACACGCCACCGAGTCACTCTGACGTAATGGAGAACCTACTGAGAACAGCTGTGTACTCCAAGCGCGAGCGAGACTGGGTGACGTCACTAGGCGGCGTGAAAACGGGTGTGTCCAGCTGAGCAGCTCACAGCTACCTGGCGTTTCAGTGCACTTGCCGTCGGCACTCAGCGATTTACGAAACAGAAGTGCCATGCAGCGAATTACGAGAGGAGAGGGTCGCTGTAAATAAGCATGCCGCAAGATGACACTCCTGCTGAAAACGTCTTGTCTGACTGCGAGTCCTATGCAGTACCACACAAATGTTTTTGTAGATGACGGCTTCTGTAAGTTTTGACAGATATGGCAAGTCAGCATCTGTCCATTCCGTACTTGATGGAACCATTAACCAGATGGGCAGGAGGAGGTATCCCTTTGTCTAACAAAGGCATTTCTCCATGCTACCATGTCGGTTGTTCCAGTCTGATTCCTATCCAGTCGACCACAACCACTACAGAGGCTGCCTATGCCCGGGTGGTGAATGAGCCAGCTGATTGATGGAGACATCACAGTATTCAGCGCGAGAGGTAACTGCTGTCATTGCAGATGAAATGTCATCTGCACGAAGAAGCTGCGACCACACTCCCCTATCTGCCCTCCAAGTCCGTTTTGAAGAATAGTCCTCCACTGCGATGTACCAGTAACATGCCGCCATTCCCCAGTGTATGTAAACAGTGAGCTGTGATGTGTGAAAACATCGCTGCAGATAGGTATTGCCAAAATGTGTGTGATCTGCCGAGAACAAGTTGTTACAAGTGTGCTGACGTAAGCCTTCGCCAGCACACTGGTCGACAAGGATGTAACTCGAAGATCGATAGTAGGTGCTGGATCTATAGCGCCTATGACGAGAGGGGCCAGAGACACACCCACTAGCAACACGCCGTCAACGCGCTCTCGACAGCAAGTATTTGGGCCGCCGCCGCTGACCGCAATAACTCACTGACTCATTCAAGTTTGGCTTCTATCAATCACTCACAGAACGGACTTGCTTAGTAACAGGCTACGATAGTGCATAGCGACCAGAACAGCGGGACTAGCAGTGAAACTGAAGTTAGCGAGAATACCGATATTGTCTGCAGGAGGACTATTACTGAGGACCTTGTACCACAGCATATGGACTCTATTAAAGTTTAGTATCCAGGTCATGTAAATAAAGAACCATATTAATCCACATGTACATTTGTGGCTAGAAAGAGGATGCCGGCCACCCATACAACATCCTCTCCCTCGCTTCCTTACGGCACGCCAGCCGGAATGGCCGAGCGGTTCTAGGCGCTTCAGTCTGGAACTCCGCGACCGCTACTGTCGCAGGTTCGAATCCTGCCTTGGGCATGGATGTGTGTGATGACCTTAAGTTAGTTAGGTTTAAGTAGTTATAAGTTCTAGGGGACTGATGACCTCAGCTGTTAAGTCCCATAGTGCTCAGAGCCATCTGAACCATTTGAACCTTACGGTACAAGGACATTACAGTGGCGACGAGGATAATTCAGTGGCAATCGAAGTTAATCAACTTGGCTGAAGATTTTGTTTGTTTCTCTTGTGTTTTAGCTTGCAGGGATGTTCGTTTCTAATTGCTAATTTGTTGTTATGGTCTTGTACGTATTCCAAGGGGAGCCGTACAACTAATCTAGTTTCTCTCTTCAGAGGATTTGCTTGCTTCTTGTTACAACGTATTTGTGTAAACCATGAATTCCCCGCACCCTCCACCCCCTGCCCCAGCGCCTCAGACGGCCAAAGTGATGGATCTAACACAGGTTTTTCAGTTTCAAAACCAACAAATTGCTACCCTACCGAAAACGCTACAACAACCACTGGCTGCACAAGCTGTGTCGGCCGCAGAACCACAACGGACCACCCAACCAGCCCAACAGGTGCCGCTGCCCAGTATACCAGCGTTCCGGCAATTTAAAGAAACAGAGGAATAATGGCTCGAATACCTGACTCAGTTCCAAGCACATTGTCAAGTTTATCGTGTTCAAGGTAGTGTAAATCTACAATACTTCCTTCCGATTGCGGCGTCCCCAGTGTTCAGGTTAATAGAAAAACTGCCGGCCGCTGTGGCCGAGCGGTTCTAGGCGCTTCACTCTGGAACCGCGTGACCGCTGTGGTCGCAGGATCGAACCCTGCCTCGGGAATGGCTGTATGTGATGTCCTTAGGTTAGTTAGGTTTAAGTAGTTCTATGTCCTACATCTACATCTACATTTATACTCCGCAAGCCACCCAACGGTGTGTGGCGGAGGGCACTTTACGTGCCACTGTCATTACCTCCCTTTCCTGTTCCAGTCGCGTATGGTTCGCGGGAAGAACGACTGTCTGAAAGCCTCCGTGCGCGCTCTAATCTCTCTAATTTTACATTCGTGATCTCCTCGGGAGGTATAAGTAGGGGGAAGCAATATATTCGATACCTCATCCAGAAACGCACCCTCTCGAAACCTGGCGAGCAAGCTACACCGCGATGCAGAGCGCCTCTCTTGCAGAGTCTGCCACTTGAGTTTATTAAACATCTCCGTAACGCTATCACGGTTACCAAATAACCCTGTGACGAAACGCGCCGCTCTTCTTTGGATCTTCTCTATCTCCTCCGTCAACCCGATCTGGTACGGATCCCACACTGATGAGCAATACTGAAGTATAGGTCGAACGAGTGTTTTGTAAGCCACCTCCTTTGTTGATGGACTACATTTTCTAAGCACTCTCCCAATGAATCTCAACCTGGTACCCGCCTTACCAACAATTAATTTTATATGATCATTCCACTTCAAATCGTTCCGCACGCATACTCCCAGATATTTTACAGAAGTAACTGCTACCAGTGTTTGTTCCGCTATCATATAATCATACAATATAGGATCCTTCTTTCTATGTATTCGCAATACATTACATTTGTCTGTGTTAAGGGACAGATGCCACTCCCTGCACCAAGTGCCTATCCGCTGCAGATCTTCCTGCATTTCGCTACAATTTTCTAATGCTGCAACTTCTCTGTATACTACAGCATCATCCGCGAAAAGCCGCATGGAACTTCCGACACTATCTACTAGGTCATTTATATATATTGTGAAAAGCAATGGTCGCATAACACTCCCCTGTGGCACGCCAGAGGTTACTTTAACGTCTGTAGACGTCTCTCCATTGATAACAACAATGACCTCAGATGTTAAGTCCCATAGTGCTCAGAGCCATTTGAACCAGAAAAACTATTCCCAACCGCGTCTCCCGACGTACTCAGCTATGACCAAATAATGGCTGCATTAACTCATTACGATGACCAGCAATTCCAAGTAGCTGCTTCTAGACGTCAGACATTCGCTTGCAGAAGATTCCCGCCGGCCGCGGTGGTCTCGTGGTTCTAGGCGCTCAGTCCGGAACCGCGCGACTGCTACGGTCGCAGGTTCGAATCCTGCCTCGGGCATGGATGTGTGTGATGTCCTTAGGTTAGTTAGGTTTAAGTAGTTCTAAGTTCTAGGGGACTGATGACCACAGCAGTTAAGTCCCATAGTGCTCAGAGCCATTTGAACCATTTGCAGAAGATTCCGCAACAGGCGTACCGCCAGTGGTGCACAGAATTAACGGGCACGACTAGGAAGTGTAAATTTAAGTGTAATTGTGGCAAATTTTGCAGTGATCTCATGATACGGGATGCAATAACATTCAATGTCGCATACAGTAGAATACGGGAACAGATCTTAAAGTACTCTGATCCATCACTTCCCCAAGTATTGCAAATCTTAGAGCAATATGATTCGGGTGCCATGGCGGCCGATAAGTTGACCAGGTCCCAATTTGGCACCGAGCGAGGTGGCGCAGTGGTTAGCACACTGGACTCGCATTCGGGAGGACGACGGTTCAATCCCGCGTCCGGCCATCCTGATTAAGGTTTTCAGTGATTTCCCTAAATCGCTCCAGGCAAATGCCGGGATGGTTCCTCTGAAAGGGCACGGCCGACTTCCTTCCCCATCCTTCCCTAATCCGATGAGACCGATGACCTCGCAGTCGGGTCTCTTCCCCCCAAATAACCCAGCCCCAACCAACCCTGATTTGGCGAGTCGAGTCGCCCCTTGTTCGCGACCGCCCCAAACAGCCATAAGAAGCGCGTACACAGCCGCGCGGGCAGCCAGGTAGCTTCGTAAATAGGCCTGTGAATTTAGTTCAAATGGTTCAAATGGCTCTGAGCACTATGGGACTTTACTTCTAAGGTCATCAGTCCCCCAGAACTTAGAACTACTTAAACCTAACTAAACTAAGGACATCACACACATCCATGCCCGAGGCAGGATTCGAACCTGCGACCGTAGCGGTCGCGCGGTTCCAGACTGTAGCGCCTTTAACCGCTTGGCCACCCCGGCCGGCGTGAATTTAGTAAACTCTTGCCCTAGATGGTTTGCTCGCCGTAAAAGACAGGAGTGCCCATCACGTAAAGCAACGTGTTACACTTGTGGGGGGAAAAAGCCATGTCCAAGCAGTTCCACTGCAACGGCGCAAAACCGCCAATTTTGCCCGCTCCCAGAAAAATAGCAGGCTATGGCACATGCAGTGAACGCTATGTTTTCAAACCTACAACAGCCCTTACAAAAATAAGCTTAAAGTTGGGCCTTCTTCTCTCCCTAGTGCTGTACAATGACGTTCTAAAGAACTATTTGTCTCATTGCGAACTGCTAGCCGTCGTGTCATATTTCAGTTAGACACCGCTGCCTCAGTAACTTCAGGCGCACCACGCCTTTCTAAGTCTACCTAGCACCTGACTTCTTACAACGGACAAGAAATTCCAGTGCTTGGTCAGTGTAGTTTGCCTACCATTTGAAAATTTCACAATAGGAGAGTGAATTTTACCGTGTTGAAATCAAGAGACAGTGATAACATATTTGGTTTAGATGCCTTTGATTTGTTTTGCCTTAGCATCCAAGACATTGTACTTCCAGTATCGGATTTTGCTCCACAAGACTTAAAGAATTTCCTGAACTATTTTCAGAAGGAATGGGAAAAGTTAATAACTTCGTGGTGCTCGTTACAGTGAAAGACAATGCTAAGTGTTTCCGGTCCCGCCCGGTTCCAATTACTTAACGGGACAAAGTAGCCAGTGAATTGAAAGAACTGCAATATAATGGTGTGATTGCTCCCATTCAAGTTAGTCAGTGCGAAAGACCTCTAGTTTTGTTGCCTAAGTCTTCTGGTCGCATTCGCATTTTTGTTGACTTCAAGCCTACAGTCAACCAACACAGTAGTTCAGGAGTCCAAAAATGGTTCAAATGGCTCTGAGCAATATGGGACTTAACATCTATGGTCATCAGTCCCCTAGAACTTAGAACTACTTAAACCTAACTAACCTAAGGACATCACATAACACCCAGTCATCACGAGGCAGAGAAAATCCCTGACCCCGCCGGGAATCGAACCCGGGAAGTTCATGATTTCCCAACAAAATTTTCTCGAGGACACCCTCATCGAGCATGATTGTTACCTTGTTATACCACAGTATCAAGTACCTAAAAAGCCAGATTAAGAGTCTTTTTATACGTTTTCCATTTTTGATACTTAGAAAAAACATTGACATAATCATCATTGAAAAAAATATTGAGCTTCATACTTTTTCAATTTAGTTATCATTGTTATTGTTAAATTTTTGATTATTGCTCAAAATTTTTGTCTTCAAATCGCGCAGTCTAACGGCATACAGCAGAACTACTTGCCTCTATCTAATTCTAGTTTTGCGCTAGAGTGTGCTAGTGTCAGTTGGCTCTAGGAAGGCGCTACACGCAGAAGTTAGCGTTCGCTAAAGCTCTGCTCATGCAGGAAACGGCAAAAACAAAAGAAATCTGTTGTCATACGAAATATATATATATATATTAGTAGACTGATGACAAAAAAGTAATATATATATATATATATATATATATATATATATATATATATATATATATATATATATATTTTTTTTTTTTGTCATCAGTCTACTAACTGGTTTGATGCGGCCCGCCACTAATTCCTTTCCTGTGCTAACCTCTTCATCTCAGAGTAGCTCTTGCAACCTACGTCCTCAATTATTTGCTTGACGTATTCCAATCTCTGTCTTCCTCTACAGTTTTTGCCCTCTACAGCTCCCTCTAGTACCGTGGAAGTCATTCCGTCTTAGCAGATGTCCTATCATCCTGGCCCTTCTCCTTATCAGTGTTTTCCACATATTCCTTTCCTCTCCGATTCTGTGTAGAACCTCCTCATTCCTTACCTTATCAGTCCACCTAATTTTCAACATTCGTCTATAGCACCACATCTCAAATGCTTCGATTCTCTTCTGTTCCGGTTTTCCCACAGTCCATGTTTCACTACCATACAATGCTGTACTCCAGACGTACATCCTCAGAAATTTCTTCCTCAAATTAAGGCCGGTATTTGATATTAATAGACTTCTCTTGGCCAGAAATGGCTTTTTTGCCATAGCGAGTCTGCTTTTGATGTCCTCCTTGCTCCGTCCGTCATTGGTTATTTTACTGCCTAGGTAGCAGAATTCCTTAACTTCATTGACTTCGTGACCATCAATCCTGATGTTAAGTTTCTCGCTGTTCTCATTTCTACTACTTCTCATTACCTCCGTCTTTCTCCGATTTACTCTCAAACCATACTGTGTACTCAGTAGACTGTTCATTCCGTTCAGCAGATCATTTAATTTTTCTTCACTTTCACTCAGGATAGCAATGTCATCAGCGAATCGTATCATTGATATCCTTTCACCTTGTATTTTAATTCCACTCCTGAACCTTTCTTTTATTTCCATCATTGCTTCCTCGATGTACAGATTGAAGAGTAGGATCGAAAGGCTACAGCCTTGTCTTACACCCTTCTTAATACGAGCACTTCGTTCTTGATCGTCCACTCTTATTATTCCCTCTTGGTTGTTGTACATATTGTATATGACCCGTCTCTCCCTATAGTTTACCCTTACTTTTTTCAGAATCTCGAACAGCTTGCACCATTTTATATTGTCGAACGCTTTTTCCAGGTCGACAAATCCTATGAAAGTGTCTTGATTTTTCTTGAGCCTTGCTTCCATTATTAGCCGTAACGTCAGAATTGCCTCTCTCGTCCCTTTACTTTTCCTAAAGCCAAACTGATCGTCACCTAGCGCATTCTCAATTTTCTTTTCCATTCTTCTGTATATTATTCTTGTAAGCAGCTTCGATGCATGAGCTGTTAAGCTGATGGTGCGATAATTCTCGCACTTGTCAGCTCTTGCCGTCTTCGGAATTGTGTGGATGATGCTTTTCTGAAAGTCAGATGGTATGTCGCCAGACTCATATATTCTACACACCAACGTGAATAGTCGTTTTGTTGCCACTTCCCCCAATGATTTTAGAAATTCTGATGGAATGCTATCTATCCCTTCTGCCGTATTTGACCGTAAGTCCTCCAAAGCTCTTTTAAATTCCGATTCTAATACTGGATCCCCTATCTCTTCTAAATCGACTCCTGTTTCTTCTTCTATCACATCAGACAAATCTTCACCCTCATAGAGGCTTTCAATGTATTCTTTCCACTTATCTGCTCTCTCCTCTGCATTTAACAGTGGAATTACCGTTGCACTCTTAATGTTACCACCGTTGCTTTTAATGTCACGAAAGGTTGTTTTGACTTTCCTGTATGCTGAGTCTGTCCTTCCGACAATCATATTTTTTTCGATGTCTTCACATTTTTCCTGCAGCCATTTCGTCTTAGCTTCCCTGCACTTCCTATTTATTTCATTCCTCAGCGACTTGTATTTCTGTATTCCTGATTTTCCCGGAACATGTTTGTACTTCCTCCTTTCATCAATCAACTGAAGTATTTCTTGTGTTACCCATGGTTTCTTCGCAGCTACCTTCTTTGTACCTATGTTTTCCTTCCCAACTTCTGTGATGGCCCTTTTTAGAGATGTCCATTCCTCTTCAACTGTACTGCCTACTGCGCTATTCCTTATTGCTGTATCTATAGCGTTAGAGAACTTCAAACGTATCTCGTCATTCCTTAGTACTTCCGTATCCCACTTCTTTGCGTATTGATTCTTCCTGACTAATGTCTTGAACTTCAGCCTACTCTTCATCACTATTATATTGTGATCTGAGTCTATATCTGCTCCTGGGTACGCCTTACAATCCAGTATCTGATTTCGGAATCTCAGTCTGACCATGATGTAATCTAATTGAAATCTTCCCGTATCTCCCGGCCTTTTCCAAGTATACCTCCTCCTCTTGTGATTCTTGAACAGGGTATTCGCTATTACTAGCTGAAACTTGTTACAGAACTCAATTAGTCTTTCTCCTCTTTCATTCCTTGTCATAAGCCCATATTCTCCTGTAACCTTTTCTTCTACTCCTTCCCCTACAACTGCATTCCAGTCGCCCATGACTATTAGATTTTTGTTCCCCTTTACATACTGCATTACCCTTTCAATATCCTCATACACTTTCTCTATCTGTTCATCTTCAGCTTGCGACGTCGGCATGTATACCTGAACTATCGTTGTCGGTGTTGGTCTGCTGTCGATTCTGATTAGAACAACTCGGTCACTGAACTGTTCACCATAACACACCCTCTGCCCTACCTTCCTATTCATAACGAATCCTACACCTGTTATACCATTTTCTGCTGCTGTTGATATTACCCGATACTCATCTGACCAGAAATCCTTGTCATCTTTCCACTTCACTTCACTGACCCCTACTATATATAGATTGAGCCTTTGCATTTCCCTTTTCAGATTTTCTAGTTTCCCTACCACGTTCAAGCTTCTGACATTCCACGCCCCGACTCGTAGAACGTTATCCTTTCGTTGATTATTCAATCTTTTTCTCATGGTAACCTCCCCCTTGGCAGTCCCCTCCCGGAGATCCGAATGGGGGACTATTCCGTAATCTTTTGCCAATGGAGAGATCATCATGACACTTCTTCAGTTACAGGCCACATGTCCTGTGGATACACGTTACGTGTCTTTAATGCAGTGGTTTCCATTGCCTTCTGCACCCTCACGTCGTTGATCATTGCTGATTCTTCCGCCTTTAGGGTCAATTTCCCACCCCTAGGACAAGAGAGTGCCCTGAACCTCTATCGGCTCCTCCGCCCTCTTTGACAAGGCCGTTGGCAGAATGAGGCTGACTTCTTATACCGGAAGTGTTCGGCCGCCGATGCTGATTATTTATCAAAATTTAGGCAGTGGCGGGGATCGAACCCGGGACCGAAGACGTTTCGATTATGAATCAAAGACGCTGCCCCTAGACCACGTGTTGCTATATGTTTAACATATCTTTTATTCTAATTGCATCGTACGGACCCCTCTGGCATAGCTCGCGGACCCCTGGGGGGTCCGCGGACTACCTGTTGGAACCACTGCAGTAGTTGATACTTACGCGTTACCTCGTGGACAAACTTGGTGCAGGACACTACTTTTCTAAGACAGATTTCCGTGACGCCTGGTTGCAAATTCCATTAGATGAAGAATCACAGAAAGTGTTTTTGTTGTAAATACACTCCTAGAACTGTTCGAGTATTTGCGTTTGCCCTTCGGCAGGGTTTTTGCACCCGCCAGTTTTCCACGTTACTTGGAACAGCTGATAGCAAAAGTGTCATTTTCTTCAAACTACCTTTACGATATTGTCCCCGGTCGTACACCAGAGGAACACATTGCCAATTTCCTTATTCTTTTTCGCCTGTTGTCAGGAGCAGGACTCAAGGGTCGTCTGAAAATTGACTTTCTTCAAACTGAACTACAGTTCTTAGGTCATGTGATAAACAGTCATGGTGTGCACCCCCTCCAGTCTCATTTTTTTGCAATGCGTGACCTGCCTGTTCGTCGCAATGTGCCTGAACTGCAGTCAGTTCTAGGCAAGATGAGGTAGTACATTCGGTTCATATCGAATGGCTCTCAGATCGCGGCTCCATTTTTTTGTGGGTTACAGACTGTCACGACTCATTTCAGAAACTCAAAAACGCCTTGCTCAATGACAGATGTTTATTGCATTTTGGCCCTTCCAAGCAAGTAGTTTTGCGTCTCTTCTTTCTGCGGAATCGGCGCTGCGTTTCCGCAAATGCGGCTCCGGAGTGGCATTTGGGTTGTAATCCGAAAGGCATATGCTTCCATTTCGACGGGTATTGTATGTACTTTATTGGTGTCTTTTACTGTGGAAACTGATATAGTAACTGATTTAATGTAAAACCACATTGATGCGAAAACTAGTATGACATACAAGGAAGATTTTGATTGATAAAATTGGTTTTCGTAGCAGAAACTAATACTTTACACCGTAAAGAAAATTGATTCAGTTTTCATATTTTCAGTAAATCATGAGATTTTTATTTTGCCACCGGGAAGAAAACTTGTCTTCAGGGACCTGCGTCGATCACATAGCACAAATTGACATCGAGCAGTGATAAACACAAGCTAGTAGAAATTTCACGGAGAAACATATGCATCTTCATTCATACTCTGCAAATCAGTCAAGTGCATGGCAGAGAGTAAAAAACGATTTATTTGATTTTCTTTTGCTGTTATGATGTTGCAGTGGTTGTTGTACAGCTTTTTTTTCATATCAGCAAGGTAACGGTAATTATTGATGTTGAATACTACCTAGTCGTCGAAGATGGGGTGTCTAGGAAATCTGCTTTCTCGGGTCGCTAGACAACAATTCAAACAAACCGTATTAATGAGTTTTATTACGAACACTAAATGACAATACTTAACTTTGTGTCAAACAGATGTGTCGCAAGCAAAGAACGACAGACAAAAAGAAAATCTCTTCGAATAACATTTCCAAGTTTGAGCTACATAGAATGTACTAGCATGTACGAGTATTGACGCTTCTGTTTTTTTTTCTTTATTGAGTTTCGATTCCCCCCGAAGGGGGTGGGCTGGCAGCAGCTCAGTATGCCGCTCTTCAGCCTACAGAATTTGTTTTAAAAAGAGGAAGATAATAAATAATAAAAACAGGCGATAAAACCGGAGACTTAAATGGTAACGTGGCGGAAAAAATCGTGGAACTTAAAACATAGAAACAAAGGGATGATTAAGCTAATAAAATACATATGAAGCAGACAGGTACAATAATAGACAGACAATTAAAAAAACACGCCGACAGTCTCGTTTCTGTTCGCAAGAGACTTAAAATTCACACCCAGCGACAGCATGATTTCTGTTGGCAACACTTACGAAAGACGAACAACACTGAACATTCACTTGAACACTGCACTAAAAA
The DNA here is from genome assembly GCF_023898315.1 of Schistocerca nitens. NCBI lineage: Eukaryota > Metazoa > Arthropoda > Insecta > Orthoptera > Acrididae > Schistocerca > Schistocerca nitens. The sequence goes on from NC_064617.1 coordinate 85,882,721, forward strand.
GTTGACAAGTATGACATACCACAGCCGAGGGCAGGTGGGGGGAACCTAGACAGATGATGGGAAAAATGAAGGGAAGGAGAGGAAAAACGAAAGAGGGGGGAAGGTGGGGGGAAAGGAGCTGATGGAGGACGAGGACACAGGGGAGCGGGGGTGCTGGTCAGACGCGACAGGGAGTGGGGAAGGCAGAGGCAGTAGGGATTTGGAGCATATATTGTATTCAAACATTATAAATCACCTCGGAGGTAACGATCTATTGATACGTAATCAGCATGGTTTCAGAAAACATCGTTCTTGTGCAACGCAGCTAGCTCTTTATTCGCACGAAGTAAGGGCCGCTATCGACAGGGGATCTCAAGTTGATTCCGTATTTCTAGATTTCCGGAAAGCTTTTGACACCGTTCCTCACAAGCGACTTCTAATCAAGCTGCGGGCCTATGGGGTATCGTCTCAGTTGTGCTACTGGATTCGTGATTTCCTGTCAGGAAGGTTGCAATTCGTAGTAATTGACGGCAAATCATCGAGTAAAATTGAAGTGATATCAGGTGTTCCCCAGGGAAGCGTCCTGGGACCTCTGCTGTTCCTGATCTGTATAAATGACCTGGGAGACAATCTGAGCAGTTCTCTTAGGTTGTTCGCAGATGATGCTGTAATTTACCGTCTAGTAAGGTCACCGAAGACCAGTATCAGTTGCAAAGCGATTTAGAAAAGATTGCTGTATGGTGTGGCAGGTGACGCTAAATAACGAAAAATGTGAGGTGATCCACACGAGTTCCAAAAAAAAAAAAAAAAAAAAAAAAAAAAAAAAAAAAAAAAAAAAAAAAACCGTTGGAATTCGATTACTCGATAAGTAGTACAATTATCAAGGCTGTCAATTCAATTAAGTACCTGGGTGTTAAAATTACGAACAACTTGAGTTGGAATGACCATATAGATAATATCGTGGGGGAAGGTGAGGCAAATGTTGCGTTTCATTGGCAGAACACTTAGAAGATGCAACAATTCCACTAAAGAGACAGCTTACACTACACTCGTTCGTCCTCTGTTAGAATATTGCTGCGTGGTGTGGGATCCTTTCCAGGTGGGATTGACGGAGGACACCGAAAGGGTGCAAAAAAGGGCATCTCGTTTTGTATTATCACGTAATAGGGGAGAGAGTGTGGCAGATATGATACGCGAGTTGGGATGGAAGTCATTAAAGCAAAGACGTTTTTCGTCGCAGCGAGATCTATTTACGAAATTTCAGTCACCAACTTTCTCTTTCGAATGCAAAAATATTTTGTTGAGCCCAGCCTACATAGGTAGGAATGATCACCAAAATAAAATAAGAGAAATCAGAGCTCGAACAGAAAGGTTTAGGTGTTCGTTTTTCCCGCGCGCTGTTAGGGAGTGGAATGGTAGAGAGATAGTATGATTGTGGTTCGATGAACCCTCTGCCAAGCACTTAAATGTGAATTGCAGAGTAATCGTGCAGATGTAGATGTAGATGTAGGGGAATACAAAGGGACTCGGGGTGGGAGAAGGGAGGTAGGGTGAGGGTAGGCGGGGAGAAAACAGGATGGAAGGGGGGAGAGAGAGAGCCCAGAGAAAGGATGGAGAAACGGAGGGGGGGTGAGGATCAGAGTTGATAGGAGGGGTAAATGGAGGGAGAGAGGGCATCATGTGGGAGGGGGAGTTGATGGAAGCCACCTTGGGAGAGGAGATGGAGGGTGTAGAGATGTAGGGGGGACACATAAAATAGTAAGAGAAATCAGAAACTCAGGGGAAGAAATGCAAACGGAAAGTCGATGAAAACACCTCTAGTCACGAAAATTCGAGTAAAAGTGGAAATCACAAGAGGTAGGAAATAGTTTTCTATTCTCCTTCGTTCAATCCTCAAGAGAAAACCAACCAAGCACCGTCATTTCAGGAAATATCATTTGTCATGGGACTAAGGAAGAATAATTTCGTGAATAATCATTTAGATGCTAGTGTCTTACAGAGGAGACACATAGTATTAATGTATTTGAATAGGAAGAAAGCTTTTAGAGAGACATTAAAGATTTCCTTTTGTTAGGACATGATGTGTTTATGTAGAAATTACGTTAAATGTCGTACTGGTCAGACAAAGAATCTGGAAGAGGGGTAAATGAATTGCGTCTCATTGATGTACCTGTTAGTAAACTACAAAGCAAAGCACGAGAAAACCTGATAAGTTGGAGCTGGGATAATCGTCAACTATTTTCAGAATATTGCGGGCAGTATTTGAACATGGCTGCTACCTTCACTCATTTAGATATTACCTTATGTTTAACGAATGCTTCCTTAGTTATTTTGTTCTTTTTTAAGGCGTTGTAACACATGTAAAAGTTGGACGCAAAGTCAAAAATATGAAACAAAATTTTTGTTAATCAGCATCTAGAAACGTGCGCTTGCGATTTGTTATGCAGAATACCAATGAAGCTATCCAGAAGATCCAGTAAAAAAAAATAAACCATCGATAGCTGATGGAATTAAAACCACATGTAAGAGGAAGAGAGGAATTCATAAGAAGGCCATAATAATTCAAGATCTTACATAACTTGCATGCTTCAAAAATAGTGTAATATTTTAAGGAAAGTCATTAAAATATCATGAAGTGTGGACATCCTGTCAGAAATTAATTATACAGTTAATAAGACTAAAACTATGTGGGATACTGTCAAATGGAAGACAGAACAGCAAGTCAGTGTACAAGATACTGTAGCAATTAAACTTCGCAAGTACTTTTAGGAATCACTTTCTAAATGTAACGGTAAAAGTAGTATTAATTCGTTCAGTCGAATATAGTAAAAACTTACTTCACAAAATTTATTATAAAAATTATAAAACGAAAGGTCACGTGGCATTGATGGAATTTCGAAGATAATGATGAAAAGTTGTTACAAGTTACTAAGTAATGTCTTTAGTGGCATACATAATCTCATGGGCACCGGGAGTTTCACCAGACAGGTTAAAATATGCAACTGTTAAACCTCTCCATAAAAAGACGTGACAAGAATGATTCAAATAATTGTCGTCCAATTTCTTCAGTGACAACATTTTCCAAAATGCTCGAAAAAGTAATGTACTCAATATCTGTCTCGCACTTAAGTAGAAACAATTTACTAAGAATATCACAATTTGGATCTCAGAAGGGTAGCTCGACGGAGAATGCTGTTTATATATTCATTTATCAAACAGTAAAAGTGTTCACTGGTAATTATCGCCAGTAGTATTTTTTGTGATCTTTCCGAGGGGTTAGATTGTGTAGATCATTTGCTCCCTTAGAAAAACTCAAGTTTCATGGAATTGGTGGATTTAAACAGATGGCTTCGACCATACTTGATAAATAGGATGAAAAATTTGGAGTGAATAATTTGAAAATTGTTGGAAGGGCAGAAAATGTTAATAACTTGGGAGAAATCACAAAGGGAGCCCCACAGTATTCACCCTTGTTTCTCATATGTCTTAATGACCTTCTGCTTAACACTTAGACATTAGCACTTTTGCAGATAATGTTAGCGTTATAATAAATCAAATTAGAGAGAAAACACAAGAAGAGGTTATAAATAATGTTTTCCAAATAATAGGTAAGTGGTTATCAGAAGAAGAACTCTATTTAAATTTTGAAAAGACTCATTGTATTCAGTTTTGTACAAGAGATAGAGGCACACCAGTAATTGATGCAACACATGAACAGGATTCAGTAAATATGGTAGAATTCTCCAAATTTTTGGGTGTGCATATTGATGAAAACTTGAACTGAAAGAAGCGTACTACTGAGCTTCAGTTGTTTTTGCTCTTCGTGTAACTGCTAATCTTTGAAACAAACGAAGTAACCTCTTAACACATTTTCCATATTGCTAGTCAGCAATGTGTTATGGAATAATTTTCTGCTATAATTCACTACCGAGAAAGAAAGTACTGATTGCACCAAAGCGAGAAGTAAGAATAATACATGCTGTTCACTCAAAGATGCCATGTAGATACCTCATCAAGGACTAGGCGTTTTAACTGTGTGGTCATAATACATACATTTGATAATGAAATTCATTATAAATAATCCATCACAATCTGAGAACAGTGAGGTCCATACCTACAACACATGATCTTTATTAGCGATTGTTGAAGCTGTCAGTTGCTCAGAAAAGAGTTAAATATGCAGAAACAAAAATCGTTGATTAGTTGCCCCATAATATTAAATGTCTGACACATGGCAAGGAAAATTTCAAATTTAACCTGAAATGATTTCTCCAGAACAACTACTTATATTCCGTGGACAAAAATCTGTTTAAAAAGTGGTAGCTCGTAAAAAAACTTGTTTTTAAGTGTACTTAAATGACTAGAGTTAAAAATGATAGGTTCATTAATGTTAATACCAGTCAAGTATACACATCCCGTGAACTGACTCGTTCCACATCATTTTGATAAAAGAATCACATGAATGATCTACGGAAGATGTTATTAACTAACTAACTGTCTATCATTATTGGTGGCTTGCTTAGCCATTGATGCCTGTTCTGTTCAAGAGTCATCTGCAATGTGTAAGAGACTTGATTGTAAGAAGTGCACATATTTAATGGATTGGCTAATATAATATCCAATTTATTGATTTATACTCTTTCTCATTGTATTGTTTTCTCCGACAGTGCAACGAAGGAGCACTTCGTTCTCATGAAAAATTAGAGAACCATCACCAGGGAAGAGTGAGAATCCATCCTGCTGTTCCCACCGTGTACCATTAGGTTCTACGAGAATGAGACAGTTGGGGTAAGTGTGCGAACGAAGCTATAAAACAACCTTTTTTCTGTCGCACCATACGTGAGATGAATAGTACTGAAAATTGGTAATGTTAGCATGACGCATCCACAATACATGGCTTGCGAAACATACAAACAGCTGTAGAGATGGATGTAACAGCGAATAATACTGTGTTAATCATACATATTAGTTACAGATCACTGATGCTGTTTGAAAGGCTAAAAATTTTTAAACTACATGATTTTTAATAAATAAAAGTGTGAAAGAAGAAGTACATAAAACGTTTAAAAATACTGTTGGTACCACCATTAATTCCCATACGTGTGTTACTAAATAAGTTACTGATGTCATGGAGTCACTTATTAGTTAATGTAAGAGAGAACAGTGTATGCCTAAAATTGAAGGTATTGGGTAGTCCTCTAATGTGTACAGTAAACTGAAAATGACTGAGGAATATTTATCTGATTAGAACTTGCGATTTTTCTTTTGTAATAGAAATTGCAGATAGTGTTGGAAAAAATTAAAACAGCGGGACTATGAATCGTCTGGTTATATTCAGAAGTTGAAAACATGCAGTCCCTTTCTTTTTAAGAGTTTGTTCATGCTCTCTATGAAACTGTTGCTTTATTTAATATACAGGGTGAGTCACCTAACGTTACCGCTGGATATATTTCGCAAACCACATCAAATACTGACGAACCGATTCCACAGACCGAACGTGAGGAGAGGGGCTAGTGTAATTGTTTAGTACAAACAAACAAAAAATGCACGGAAGTATGTTTTTTAACACAAACCTAAGTTTTTTTTTAAATGGAACCACGTTAGTTTTGTTAGCACATCTGAACATATAAACAAATACTTAATCAGTGCCCTTTGTTGCATTGTAAAATGTTAATTACATCCGGAGATATTGTAACCTAAAGTTGACGCTTGAAACCTCCGACGTTCAGTTGCGTGTTGTAACAAACACGGCCCACGGTCGGCGAGCAGCATCTGCAGGGACATGTTTACGATGACGACCGTGTTTACGAGTGCGGCTGTAGTGCACTGTTGTGGTTTGGTCTAGCTGTCGCAGTGTCCGCATGTAGCGCTTGCTGCTATTGTTATTCTGCATTCGTCTCCGCACGCAGACCAACTGTAGTACACCGTGTTACCAGACGTCTGTGATAGTGTAGTGTTGTAGGAACTGTGACCATGGTGTATTCGAACTCTGAAAAGGCGGAGATGATACTCATCTATGTCGAGTGTCGACGAAATGCAGCTGAAGCCTGCAGGGTGTATACAGAACGGTACCCGGACAGAGAGCATCCAACGTGCCGCACATTGCAAAACATCTACCGCCAACTGTATGTAACAGGTATGGTCGTAGCACGCAAACGGGTCCATAACAGGCCCGTTACAGGAGAAGCGGGTGCAGTTGGTGTGTTAACTGGTGTTGCCATGAACCCACACATGAGTACACGGGGCCTTGCGAGAGCCGGTGGACTGAGTCAAAGTAGTGTCATGCGCATACTGCATCGTCACCGCTTTCACCCGTTTCATGTGTCGCTACATCTGCAATTACATGGTGATGACTTCAATCATCGAGTGCAATTCTGTCAATGGGCATTAACAGAGAATGCGTTGCAGTTCTACCTGTTTATCGATGAAGCAGGTTTCACAAACCACGGGGCAGTGAATCTACGGAACATGCATTACTGATCCGTGGACAATCCTCGCTGGCTCAGACAGGTAGAGCGACAGCGAGCGTGGACTGTAAATGCATGGTGCGGAATCATTGGCGACCACCTCATTAGTCCTCACTTCGTTGCAGGGGCCCAAACAGCTGCAACATACATCGCGTTTCTACAGAATGATCTGCCAACGTTGCTCGAAAATGTCCCACTAGAAACGCGTCGACGTATGTGGTATCAGCATATGGTGCACGTGCACATTCCGCAATTACACTAGTCTGACCCTTGACAGGATGTTCAAAATGGTTCAAATGGCTCTGAGCACTATGAGACTTAACTTCTCAGGTCATCAGTCCCATAGAACTTAGAACTACTTAAACCTAACTAACCTAAGGACACCACATACATCCATGCCCGAGGCAGGATTCGAACCTGCGACCGTAGCAGTTCCGCGGTTCCGGACTGAAGCGCCTAGAACCGCACGGCCACCGCGGCCGGCACAGGATGTTCGACGGGCGTTTCACAGGACGTGGAGGACGCATAAATTGGCCAGCCCGTTATCCTGATCTTACACCTCTGGACTTCCTTCTGTGGGGTACGTTAAAGGATAATGTGTACCGTGATGTGCCTACAACCCCAGAGGATATGAAACAACGTATTGTGGCAGCCTGCGGCGACATAACACCAGATGTACTGCGGCGTGTACGACATTCATTACGCCAGAGATTGCAATTGTGTGCAGCAAATGATGGCCACCACATTGAACATCTATTGGCTTGACATGTCGGGACACACTCTATTCCACTCCGTAATTGAAAACAGAAACCACGTGTGTACGTGTACCTCATCCCTCATGGTAATGTACATGTGCGTCAGTGAAAAAGACCAATAAAAAGGTGTTAGCATATGGACGTAATGTGCTGTTCCAGTCTCTTCTGTACCTAAGGTCCATCACCGTTCCCTTTGGATCCCTACGTAATTCGGTGCTCTCCGATACACACGATCGAACAGCGGAGGAGTGGTACTCAAGCGTCGACTTTAGGTTACAATATCTCCGGATGTAGTTAATATTTTACAATGCAACAAACGGCGCTGATTACGTATTTGTTTATATGTTCAGATGTGCTAACAAAACTAACGGGGTTCCATTTAAAAAAACGTAGGTTTGTGTTAAAAAACATACTTCCGTGCGTTTTTTTATGGTTTGTATTAGCCAATTACACTAGCCCCTCTCCTCACGTTCGGTCTGTGGAATCGATTCGTCAGTATTTGATGTGGTTTACTAAATATATCCAGCGGTAATGTTAGGTGACTCACCCTGTATAAAAAAGACCATAATTTCAAAAGATACATTTCGTTCATTTTAGGATAGAAGGATACAGTATCACCACTGTATAAAATAACTACTTTATAAAAGTAAATAAGGCAGTTTTGTAACTAGTAGCGAGGAGACAATGTAATACTGTCTCTACACTCGTAAACAGTAGTTCTTTTTTTCAGTAAAAAGTATTGTAATCACATTGCTCATTCTGTCCATAGTTCCATAATTACATTAATGGAATCTATGTTCATAATAGTCGCTGACACAGCTTCTAGCATTCACATTCATTTGAAAACCAATTAACACAAAAATACGTCTTTCTTGATTTGAAACTGTTTGTGTATACAACAAATGAACACTGAACAGTGTCGCAACATGCAGGAAGGATAATGCAGAAGCTTCTGGAAAGCACTGGAGGGAGGTCGGATTCTGCACTTACCACACCCGATGTTGGGCGGTCATGGCTCAGGATTACTGCGTTGTTTCATGGAGTCCTACATATGATGCGTCGACCGTGTCATCTGTGTGAAAGACCGTGCTGCACATTATACGCGTCTCTGTTACGACTCCTCGTAAGCGTAAATGTAGTGTCACTTCGTTAATAGTAATATAATTGGAATAACTCACATCATTACGCAACTTGTTACAACATGGAGGCAGCTTCACGTTTCTTTAGATTTTTGCTATCTGTCACAACAACAGCAAAGGAATCGAACAAACTCTATGAGCAGCGTAAGATAATTCTATACTCACAAATGACCCTGGTCGTTCTACTACTCGTTGTGGTTTGAAGGACCTTAGGGCGCTCTTTTCTGCTGTACAATCATAATTTATGATAGTGTTTTGTATTCATTGTAACCAAAATGATTTGAGCTCTTTTTAGTGTCGTAAGTGTACACCGTGAATTTCATTTCTTGCTAGGTTTTAGTTGATAACAATAATCTACACCAGGGGCGCCCATATGATTACTTTAAATGATTATTCCAATGTACAAAATACTGAAATTCACGAAAAAAGTGTGTACTACTTGATAGTCAGCAATTAAGAAACCGATGGCTTTTATACAATGCACAAGCTATATAAAAATTCTAATTTGTTGTATTCGATACAGATATTTACATAAAATGCAAACAAGAACAAATTCTGTAGCTGATTCCAAAAACTGTCGTTGAAATTTACTTTTACATCTGTGACGCTACATAAAAAATGCATTTGAATCAATTAAAATTTAATGCCAAATTTATATCGTGATGCAGAAGCTACAACTGGACTGTGAAATTTTGGAAGTTCTGGAATACATTGTGATGGAAAATGAAGCTGCTCAAAACATCTACTACTTTTCGCAAATTGCAAGCTGTAGATTTCACTTGATTTGAGGAAACTTATTACTTGTTAAATCCTCCAAATTCTTCTCTTATATTCGCTCCCTATTCATGTGTAGGACATAAATGTCAACAAAATTAATTTCGGGAGCAGCTGAACCCGTGAATAACGATGTCACAGTCACTGAGCATTTGTATTGTCTGACAACAGATTATCCAGCAGATATGAATCTAAAAATTGGTTTTCTTTTCTTGCAGCGTGTCAGCTGAGTCACCGCCTGAAAGTTTGTGTCTCTTTTAAAGATGAAATGCTTCACCAAGACAGATGCTTAATTAATTGTATATTGCACTTCGGTGGGTTTGAAAGTGGTATCAACTGATACCTGGAACAGATTTATTTTATTTTATATTATAATGGCGTCATAAAATTACATACACGAAAATATAATGAATAATTAGGCTCACACTTTCTCCAAATCATTTCCCAAAAATTTCTTTAGCGCTGTATGAGACGAAAATCTCCATATGACTTACTTCTTAGTGGCAATAAATAACAGGCGCTGTATGAGACGAAAATCTCCATATAACTTACTTGTTAGTGGCAATAAATAACAGTCTCTTTTCTCTATAAAAATCTAACATTTCTTTCATCTACATGAAGCAGATATGTCAGAGTTGTATAGCTTAATACGTTACGCCGCAGTCGTATCTGTTGCATTTGGCTAAAATAGTTCATATTTAAACAAGTATGAACAGGAGTTAATAGAGAGATCAAATTCGTAATATTTCGTGGTACCTCACAAGCGTTTTTATACTAATACTCCTTTTATCGACGGGTGCCTCTGGTATTAAAGCTCAGAGCAACCATTGTCTGCAAGCATGGCAACAGTAAAGGAATGATCCCTCTTTGTTGGATGAGTACTCGGACCACAGCTCGAGATACCCCTGTCGTAGAATTTGGCACATATGTCACAGTCTGTAGTCGAAGACGGCGGTTCCAGACGCTGTCTTCTGCGTGGCAGACCACAACCGCGAGCAGTGTGGCAGCCACGAGAGGCGAAGCAGGAACGGTGCGTGTGAACCTGCGAACGTGAGCGTAAGAGTCAAATTGTTGCACATACACCGACTATTTGTAGGAATCATCACGCGTGTAATGTACTATTAACTATTGTTTACATTTTACTGTTTTATCCTCTAACTGTATTCCTTCTCCAACGCAATTTTTGTTGTCATATGCACGGAACTTTTCCGACGTTAAGGGCTATAACTATCGCTCCGTTTTCAACATATAACGTGTTATCATGGTTCAGCATGTAACGTGTTATTTTCATCCAGAGCACTGCGCAGCCCAACGTAGGTACGGTCGCTTAGCGACCGACGGCAGCCGCGTCCATGGTGACAATTATTGAACTATATCAAAATAACTTAAGTTAGTTACAAACTACATCTACATCTACATCCATACTCGGCAAGCCACCTGACAGTGTGTGGCGGAGGGTACCTTGAGTACCTTTATCCGTTCTCCCTTCTGTTCCTGTCTCGTGGTGTTCGTGGAAAGAAAGATCGTTGGTATGCTTCTGTGTGGGCTCCAATCTCTCTGATTTTATCCTCATGGTCTCTTCGCGAGATATATGAAGGAGGGAGCAATATACAGCTTGACTCCTCAGTGAAGGTATGTTATCGAATCTTGAACAAAAGCCCGTACCGAGCTACTGAGCGTCTCTCTTGCAGAGCCCTCCACTGGAGTTTATCTATCATGTCCGTAACGCTTTCGCGATTACTAAATGATCCTGTAACGAAGCGAGCTGCTCTCCGTTGGATCTTCTCTATCTCTTCTATCAATCCTATCTGGTACGATTCCAACACCGGTGAGCAGTATTGAAGCAGTGGGAGAACAAGTGTACTGTAACCTACTTCCTTTGTTTTCGGACTGCATCTCCTCAGGATTCTTCCAATGAATATGTGTCTGGCATCTGCTTTACCGACGATTAATTTTATATGGTCATACCATTTCAAATCACTCTTAATGCCTACTCCCAGATAATTTATGGAATTAACTGCTTCCAGTTGCTGACTTGCTATATTGTAGCGAAATGATAAAGGATCTTTCTTTCTATGTATTCGCAGCACATTACACTTGTCTACATTGAGATTCAATTGCCATTCCCTGCACCATGCGTCAATTCGTTGCAGATCCTCCTGCATTTCAGTAGAATTTTCCATTGTTACAACCTCTCGGTATACTTACATGAGGCATCACAACGTTTTACCAGGCAACGCTGGTCAACTGCTTTTTGTGTATGAGAAATCGGTTGGAAACTTTCCTCATGTCAGCACGTTGTAGGTGTCGCCACCGCCGCCAACCTTGAGTGAATGCTCTGAAAAGCTATTGTTGAAGTTGTGGTCCTCAGTCCTGAGACTGGTTTGATGCAGCTCTCCTTGCTATCATGTGCAAGCTTCTTCATCTCCCAGTACCTACTGCAGCCTACATCCTTCTGAATCTGCTTAGTTATTCATCTCTTGGTCTCCCTCTACGATTTTTACCCTCCACGCTGCCCTCCCATACTGAATTTGTGATCCATGGATGCCACAGAACATGTCCTACCAACCGATCCCACCTTCTTGTCAAGTTGTGCCACAAATGTCTCTTCTCCCCAATTCTGTTCAATACCTCCTCATTAGTTATGCAGTCTACCCATCTAATCTTCAGCATTCTTCTGTAGCACCACATTTCGAAAGCTTCTATACTCTTCTTGTGTTAACTATTAATCGTCCATATTTCACTTCCATACACGGCTACACTCCACACAAATACTTTTAGAAACGACTTCCTGACGTTTAAATCTATACTAGATGTTGACAGACTTCTCATCTTTAGAATCGCTTTCCTTGCCATTGCCAGACTACATTTTATATCCTCTCTACTTCGACCATCATCAGTTATTTTGCTCCCCAAATAGCAAAACACATTTACTACTTTAAGTGTCTCATTCCCTAATCTACTTCCCTCAGCATCACCCGATTTAATTCGACTACATCCCATTATCCTCGTTTTGTTTTTGTTGATGTTCATCTTATATCCTCCTTTCAAGACACTGTCCATTCCGTTCAACTGCTCTTCCAGGTCCTTTGCTGTCTCTGACAGAATTACAGTGTCATCGGCGAACTTCAAAGATTTTATGTCTTCTCCGTGGATTTTACTTCCTACTCCGAATTTTTCTTTTGTTTCCTTTACTGCCTGATCAATATACAGATTGAATAATATCGGGGATAGGCTACAACCCCGTCTCATTCCGTTCCCAACCACTGCTTCCCTTTCATGCCCCTCCACTCTTAAAACTGCCATCTGGTTTCTGTACAAATTGGAAATAGCCTTTCGCTCCCTGTATTTTACTCCTGTCATCTTCAGAATTTGAAAGAGAGTATTCCAGTCAACATTGTCAAAAGCTTTTTCTAAGTCTACAAATGCTAGGAACGTAGGTTTGCCTTTCCTTAATCTTTCTTCTAAGATAAGTCGTATGGTCAGTATTGCCTCACGTGTTCCAATATTTCTACGGAGTCCAAACTGATCTTCCCCGAGGTCGGCTACTACCAGTTTTTCCATTCGTCTGTAAAGAATCCATGTTAGTATTTTGCAGCTGTGACTTATTAAACTGATAGTTAGGTAATATTCACATCTGTCAACACCTGATTTCTTTGGGATTTGAATTATTGGTTCAAATGGCTCTGAGCACTGTGGGACTTAACTTCTGAGGTCATCAGTCCCCTAGAACTAAGAACTACTTAAACCTAACTAACCTAAGGATATCACACACATCCATACCCGTGGCAGGATTCGAACCTGCGACCGTAGCGGTCGCTCGGCTCCAGACTGTAGCGCCTAGAACCGCACGGCCACTACGGCCGGCATTTGAAATATTATATTCTTCTTGAAGTCTGAGAGTATTTCGCCTGTCTCATACATCTTGCTCACCAGCTGGTAGAGTTTTGTCAGGCCCGGCTTCCCCAAGGCTGTCAGTAGTTCTAATGGTATGTTGTCCACTCCTGGGGTCTTGTTTCGACTTAGGTCTTTCAGTGCTCTGTCAAACTCTTCACACAGTATCGTATCTCCTATTTCATCATCATGTACATCCTCTTCCATTTCCATAAAATTGTCCTAGAGGACATCGCCCTTGTGTAGACCCTCTATATACTCCTTCCACCTTTCTGTTTTCCCTTCTTTGTTTAGAACTGGATTTCTATCTGAGCTCTTGGTATTCATACAAGTAGTTCGCTTTTCTCCAAAGGTCTCTTTAATTTTCCTGTAGGCAGTATCTATCTTACCCCTAGTGAGATAAACCTCTACATCCTTATTTGTCCTCTAGCCATCCCTGCTTAGCCATTTTGCACTTTTTGTCGATATCATTTTAACGGCGTTTGTAGTCCTTTTTGCCTGCTTCATTTACTGCGTTTTTATATTTTCTCCTTTCATCAATTAAATTCAATATTTCTTCTGTTACCCAAGATTTTTCCACTAGCCCTCGTCTTTTTTACCTACTTCATCCTCTGCTGCCTTCACTACTTCATCCCTTAGAGCTACCCATTCTTCTTCTACTGTATTTCTTTCCCACATTCCTGTCAATTGTTCCCTTATGCTCTCCCTGAAATTCTGTACAACCTCTGGTTTAGTCAGTTTATCCAGGTCCCATCTCCTTAAATTCCCACATTTTTGCAGTTTCGACAGTTTTAGTCTACAGTTCATAACAAACAGATTGTGGTCAGAGTCCACATCTGCCCCTGGAAATGTCTTACAATTTAAAACCTGGTTCCTAAATCTCTGTCTTACCATTATATAATCTATCTGAAACCTTCTAGTATCTCCAGGGCTCTTCCATGTATACAACCTTCTTTCATTATTCTTGAACCAAGTGTTAGGTATGATTAAGCTATGCTATGTGCAAAATTCTGCCAGGCGGCTTCCTCTTTCATTTCTTCCCCCCAATCCATATTCACCTACTATGTTTCCCTCTCTCGCTTTTCCTGCTATCGAATTCGTCACCCATGACTATTAAATTTTTGTCTCCCTTCACTACCTGAATAATTTATCTCATCATACATTTCATCAATTTCTTCATCATCTGCAGAGATAGTTGGCATACAAACTTGTACTACTGTAGTAGGAGTGGGCTTCGTGTCTATCTTGGCCACAATAATGCGTTCACTATGCTGTTTGTAGTAGCTTACCCGCACTCATATTTTTTTATTCATTTTTAAACCTACTCCTGTATTACACCTATTTGATTTTGTATTTATAACCCTGTATGCACCTGACCAAAAGTGTCGTTCCTCCTGCCACCGAGCTTCACTAATTCCCACTATATCTAACTTTAACCTATCCATTTCCCTTTTTAAATTTTCTAACCTACCTGCCCGATTAAGGGCAAAAGCTAATCATTTGCATATCACAGCATCTTCTTCCTGTTGGTTAAATTTCGCGTCTGTAGCACGTCATCATCGTGGTGTAGCAATTTTAATGGCCAGTAGTGTAATATATGCTTTATCTACAGTATCTTATTATTTTTGTTTCCAAATGCCATTCTAAAGCAGAAGCGGGGCGTGAATGAGGCACCTGTCACACTAATGTGAAACATTTAACCTTGCCTACAGCGTCTCGTTATTTAATTTTGGCGCCGCTATTTCTGTAGCAACTGGTTCGTGTAACATCCTTGAGAAACGTATGGATTGTACTATGAATAGCGACCTATTGTAATCGAGCTTTCTGTAGATGACTTGAGTTTACATTTGTCAAGTTAGTTTTTCAGATTGTTGTGATGGATGCCACAGTATGTTTTAATGATGGAGTGACAAACCGACTACAGACCATGAGCAGACTAGGTGTCAAAATTGGGGACAACATGAAAAATGAGCTGCCACGAGTGGACAGGCATGATGTAGTTGAAACTGAAGAAACTGTTGAAAGTATAAAGGAGGCCAGAATGGCCAAGAAAAGACAGAAAACTAAAGAAGATGAAAGAATCAACAAGATGATGGGTTGGGTTGTTTAGGGGACGAGACCAGACAGCGAGGTCATCGGTCTCATCGGATTAGGGAAGGACGGGGAAGAAAGTAGGCCGTGCCCTTTCAAAGGAACCATCACGGCATTTGCCTGGAGCGATTTAGGGAAATCACGGAAAACCTAAATGAGGAAGGCCGGACGCGGGATTGAATCGTCGTCCTCCCGAATAAACAAAATTATGGAGTTGGAATGTTCTGAGAAATCATTGAGAAACAAATAACATCCAAGTCTTTAGTTTCAGTTTTTCGTAATGAACATTTTTGCATACGTAAGTATCATTATCCCATACAACATTAAAGCTACAGAAACATTTTGAATTAATAATAATGTAGTGCTTGCCTACACAGTGTACCACGTTATTCAAATGGTTCAAATGGCTCTGAGCACTATGGGACTTAACTTCTGAGGTCATCAGTCCCCCAGAACTTAGAACTACTTAAACCTAACTAACCTAAGGACATCACACCCATCCATGCCCGAGGCAGGATCACATTATTCAACCGTACTGAGTATTTTAGGCGGGAGATTGTCGTATGCTCTTAAATTATTCGGAGGAAAAACTGACCTTTAAAAACCTTTTTTTTTTAAATACACAAAACAACAAATCGGTAAATGTTCCTCTCCTACTATTTCAACAAGTTAATAATTAAAAGAATAAGATTTGTTTGAATAATGTTGAAGTACAGAGTTCCTAAAATAAAAATTGCACCTAATTTAGCGAGTAAGATAAAAATCAATAATGAATCCAATATGTATTCAACAGATTTTAATTTTGATCATACAATGTAAACTTTCACGGCCGGTATTGTCTTTACTTAAAACTTCCGGGCCGATAGGCCGTGGTCGAAGTATAAAACTGTCTCCTGACGTTTCGTCTCCGACTGCGGGAGACATCCTCGGAGGTAAAGCGGCGAACTGCGAAGAGAACTCGAGGAAGCGCTTATTATATAGGCAGTACAGAGGGCGCCACCAGAGACAATGTCATAGCCGACGCCACGTGATCGACTGTGGCGCCCTCTGTACTGCTTATATAATCAGCGCTTCCTCGAGTTCTCTCGGTTTGCGTGGTGGTCATTCCGCTGCTCGACTCGCTGCGACGCACTTCGCTACTGTCACCGCGCACGCAACGCCATGGCTGGGAAGCAGATTGCCGCCGCACTGGAAGCTCTCATCCACGCGATGGGGTTCAACGGCAGCCAGAGCGCAAGCGAACGCAGCAGAACAGCAAGAGCCTGCAGTGCTACAATTGTCAGCAGCTGGGGCATACTGCGCGCGAGTGCACGAACGCCGTCGCGTGCTTGAAGTGCGCGGCGGCTCACGACACCCGCTGTTGCACGAAGCCTCGTGGGGTGGCCAGCAGCTGCGGCGGGCCACACGCCGCCAACTCGCGTAGCTGCGGCTACCTTCGGGAATCATGACGTCTACCCGCTGTACCACGCCCTGCGGCGGCGTCAAGCGGCACGACGGCCGCCCCGCTCCCCCACTCCACCGCTCTGGCGAGGGGTGCGAGCCGCGCCGCCTTGAAGCCGCCACCGACCAAGCTATGGCCGGCTTCCAAGCCGCCTTTGCGGCCGAAAGGGCCACACTGAAGGAGGAGCTCGCAGCTGTGCATCGCCAGCTCCAGCAGCTGCGCGATGAGCTGCGGGCTATCAAGAAGAAGCCGCCAGTTCCCGCCGCCGCCGCCCCCCCCCCCCCCCCCCGTGAGTCGACCGGTGGGGGTCGATGCGGCCACGCAAACAACCGCCGCTCCGCCCCCTGCAGCAATGCAGATGGTGGCGCCTATGGAAACAGACGGTGTGACACCAGGGCCGCCCCCCACCGTGGTGGCAGCCGCAAGTAACAGTGCCGCGGCGCCGACCGACTCCTCCCACAACGATGAGTCAACAGTAAAGGAGGGTCTGTGCCTAGCACTCCCAGGAGTGCGTAGCGTGCAGACCTTCCTTAAGAAGATTGTGAAGTCACTAAAAGACGGGTCATACCCCTACTTCGACTATCCATACCCTTTCACTCCGCCCGACATACCTAAGCCTTCCCTCACGCACCGCCCATACCGCTTCGGTGATTTGCGGTGCATCTTCAATCGCGTGCTCACCAGGAAAGAGTTGGCCCTTATCAACTCGTACCCGATTTTTACGCCACGAGACTGGGATATCTTGTTCGGTGTCTCGGAACAATGGTTCAAGGCAGAGTCCCGTGCCGGTAGGATCAAGAAAACTCCCGAGGACCTTGAAATTGAAAGATTTGTCGCCGAGCAAAAGGCCCTATTACAGCAGCAGTAGCTAAACTACGAGGAAATTATGCGGAGTAGCGGAACCCATTGTAGAAAATACCGGCCAGCCACTTAGGCCGTTCCTTTTCCATTCTCTGACTGTCCCTCTCACTATTCTTTAATCTTTCTCTATTTAAAAAAAAAAAAAAAAACAGCACAAAGTCAAGCAATCATCCAGCCGCCATGACATCCCACACCAATCTTCATGTAAGAAGGAGAAGCGCCTTAGTTGCGCTAGTACTTCGCCAACTGCAGAGGGTACAACCCTCGGTCAAGTGCGTCTGCGTCTGCGAGTTCTCTTCGCAGTTCGCCGCTTTACCTCCGAGGATGTCTCCCGCAGTCGGAGACGAAACGTCAGGAGACAGTTTTATACTTCGACCACGGCCTATCAGCCCGGAAGTTTTAAGTGAAGAGATTTTAATTTTGTTTCACATACGGGTCACAATATGCTAATTCTTTTGATAAAGTTTCGTTTCAGTATCGATTATACATTTTGTGTCAAAGCGTTTCAAAATAGTGGTAAATACTACAGGCTATGACGTCCAGATCCGCTTAGATCCTCCCCCCTGGGATACCAGGACCAAAAATGCGATATGATGTTTACATTTTTTTGATATCTACGTTTAATGGCAACTAGATCTCTATTACATACCGATATTGTAACAGTGTAGCACTGACCGTCGTAGGCAGTCCGTTTTTCCACCAGTGCCTCAGCACGGCGGTCAGTTGGAACGGACGCGCACCCAGAGGCAGACGATGGCCAGCAGGTGGAAGCCGCCCCACAGCCCGGCCATGCACGCCAGGTCGCTGGAGAGGCGGTCCGCCGAGAAGTTGTACTTGTCCAGCACCTCGCGGCCCGAGCTGAGGCATGGCACGCCCTCCGGCGCTCCATCGCAAGCTGTTGGCAGCGCCCAAGATCAGCACTACACGTTTCATCAACTGTTTGCATCAGAATTTGAATTTCAGAAGAGTTGCTCTGTTGCTACTTAATGCTTTCAGTCATCACTTTTGCAAGTTTTTTATTAGAAAATAGCACTGGTTGGTATTTTTTGGTACCCACATAAGACATTTGACGGTGTGAATAGCAATATTTTCCTAATTAAACTGAAGTTTCAAGAAAATTTGGGGTGGCCAACAAATGGCTAACGAGCGCTATATGTATTCAACAGAATGCAGAAAAATGTACTTCATAATTCTTCCACTATTAGCAGGAGAGATTCTTATCCATGGGTGGAAATCATTTGCGTGGTGTTCCACAAAGTTCAGTGTTAAGTCCACCATTTTTTCTCGTACGTGTATGTAAACGATCTTCCAACAAGCAGAATTACCCATTGTTTTCAGATCAAAATCAATGCTAACATACATACATTAACAGAAGAAACGGAAGGTAGTGTTCTTAAAGCATTATTGAATAGTACTGCACTCACGATAAATGTGCCGTATGTTGAGCAGACAATATCTAGGGTGGTAACTTCAAATACTTAGATGTCGATATTTATGAAAATTTAAACTGGAAAAAATACATCTTCAAACTCCTAAAATAAAATCAGTAAGTGAATACATTTCGCGTATTTTCATTCAATAATAGCAAATACAATAATTATCTGGGTAACTTATGTTTCATTGCCCACGAAATGCTTTAAGAATAATATGTCATGTCCACCAACGATAATTTTGTGGATATCTGTTTGAGTTTGGAATTTTGGCTATTGCTCTGCGGTATACCTATTCACTTATATTTACCTTGTATACGGAAGCGACAGTGAGAGAAATAAAGGAAAGTCTCAGGGTGCCAGTTGTTTGCACGGACAGAATATCAGCAGGATACAATTCGATAGTGACGTAGGGGCGATGAACCGGGATTCAGCTGGGTGCGTAGTGACTAATTATATACAAAAAGGTAAAAATGTGAGGTATACTGTGCGATGGTGGTGGACTGGTGGACAGTTAAATGTTAGATTGAATCTGCAATAACAAGTAACAAATATGTAGTGACAAGATCTGCAAAAGGTAAATGATCGCTGTATAAGAAGACAGAAACGCGCTGTATGCCACGGAGCATAGAGGCTCCACGCAGTTCAGTACTGTCATTTGGGTTGCGTGCTCAGCAGGCGACAAGTAGCGCGACGACGGACGGCTAATGCCGTAGTTCCGGTCTGGTCTGCAGAGGGCTACACTTTTGCCGCCCAACACCAGTAACGTGGTCGTAAATAGAGAGTTGCTCTGTGGGCTTCACATTCCGACGAGAGATGGTCGACTGGTGAGTCAGACGTAGGGTCTAGGTGCTCAGCAGAAGCCGAACCTTCTAATTACGACGAGCGCCAATGGACACAAACCAGCAACTATTCTCGGCAGCTGCCGTACGCCCACCAGTTCATCGCGTCGCGACTGGACCTCGAAAAATTATTTGGAGTTGTTGACCAACTGGAGCTTAAAGTTTGATTCAGAGCGATGAATGTCAAATATTGTACTTGACGTCTCGTCTGTTCCAAACCAGCGTTACGATTGTACATAAGTGATTCCCCAATGAATAGTATCAGTGTTGACTCTGATCACTCAGTAGCTGTGTTAACTGTAGTAACCTTATAAGCCTTTGAAATGTTGTGTTACAGGTGACTGTCGAAGATCAGATGGAAAGAGCGAGTGAAGGTCGTGTACGCTCTTCAATGAGTGCACGAAAGACATAATAAGGAGGTAATGGTTGAAGATACAAAATGTTTGGGCACGTATAACGACGTGAGTCGTTGCCGAAAACTGTAGTTGAATGGATGGAGGAAGGAAGGAAAGAATTTCAGCAGGTTGTTTAGATATGAGTGTAAGGTGGGTTGTGGCATGATGTGGGATTCAGAGGTTATGCTGACATGAAGAGGATACATGCTAAGCGACAGCAGTAGAAATCTATGTCGAAGCAACCGTAGCGTTGATAAGCAAACCTACCACATATTTAATTGCGCAACAGGTCTACAACATGCATATCATATTTTGCTGATTAAGAGCAGCGGTCTACTATTCAGCAAGGGTCATTTATTTTAACACGTTTCTTGTAGGGCCATTTTCGCAGCAGCTGTGTGTAAATTTCAGTTGTTTTTGTTTCAAAGAAAATGCCTTTTTTGGGTGCTGCACAACGAAATTTTTATTTTTATTTATGCACCCAGACGCGTTTCGCCTTTCTTAGAAGGCATTTTCAGCGAGTGTCCTGAAATATTACATGGTTTGTCCATTTTTATACATAGGTTATGGTTTAACATCTAGGTTATAGATTTAAAAACAGTTCCTTAACTTTTTTATGAAATGGAAAGGTTCTTGCAGGTAACTTCTAATTTACTGAATCCAAGCAAACTGCTGTTTCTCCTCTGGCAACATCGTGGACATCTTACAGTTCACTTTCAGTTCACTGTTTGCGTCACACATCACTGTAATTGCCATCTTTTTAATACAGAGTTTCATTTGTTATTCTGTTACCAACATTCTCAGTTTTCTGCATTTAACTCTTTTATGAATGTGTGTGTGTGTGTGTGTGTGTGTGTGTGTGTGTGAATTAGAGAGGGAGAGAAATTTTTATAAAATAAAAATTATTTATTTTATTTTTATTACTATTTTCTATTCATTTATTTATTCTTAAAAATAATAATAATAATAACTCTTATTATTATATTTTCCTGTACTTACTTAGTAGAAGAATCAGATTGTAAACATTTTTTGGGATTTCTGTCTTCTATATGATCAATCAGTGTAAACAGTGAGTTGTTAGTCATATTTACTTGGTCATTTGGCAGTTGTTCCTTTTCAGCCTTTGTTTTGTATGTATGATAATTTGCCTGTAATGTTAGGAGATGCCGGTCGGGGTGGCCGAGCGGTTCTAGGCGCTACAGTCTGGAACCGCGCGATCGCTATGGTCGAAGGTTCGAATCCTGCCTCGGGCATGGATGTGTGTGATGTCCTTAGGTTAGTCAGGTTTAAGTAGTTCTAAGTTCTAGGGGACTGATGACCTCAGAAGTTAAGTCCCATACTGCTCAGAGCCATTTGAACCATTTTGTTAGGAGATGTCTTTCATTATTTATTCTAATTATTTTCAAATCATTTTCTCTTGTAGTAGGTTTGTGGTTATCTTTGTTCTTAGAAGAGGTGCAAAGTGATACCGAATACACTTGGAAGAGTTTATGGGTTGATCCAAGTTGGAGCAGATTCTACAGGGCGTTAGTTGAAACGGTTCTGAATGTTATTCTGAAAGGTTTCAAATGTTTTAATATTTGTAAGAGTAACAAAACGTTCTGCCTGAAACCAGCACCTAGCAGAACACTAATCTGGCGTGTGGCACACCGTCCTAGTATACACGTTCCACATTTATGTACTGTGTGACCTTAATTAAATCATCAAACGTTTTATAAGCAACAAATAAGTTTCAAAAATTTTCACATATAAGTACCTATAGAAACACTTGATTCTACAGAGTAAAAGGGTTGGACAAAAATATGGAAATTACGCGAGAGATACATGCTTGAATATAAATACAGACGCTAACCAAGGCTGCGTGTTGCGCTCTGTAATTGACCACGAACGTCACATGTGCAATGCCCTCAATACTTTTCAAGAGACACTCGTGGTCAGAACAGCAATATGCGTAGGTTAGAGTGTGTTAGTTATTCGGAAAGTAGGGAACGATCGGTCGCGAAATGGAAACCACAGTGAAAATCCGATGGGGTTTTGCACAGATGTGTTGGGCAGTGTCTCTGGTATGCCCGTAGATTGCGTTACGTCGTTCTTTTTAGTTCTGAGCACATAAAGATACTTACAACAATAGTGTGTCCCACCAAGTACGAGGGCCTGGTGAGAAATTTCGCCTAAAGCTATGCAGTCAACATTACATAACTGTCGTGCGGTTTCTTCTTCAAGACAATTCTCAGCCGCATTCTGCAGGGGCAATAAAGATGCTCCTACATCGTTTTGAGCCGGAAATGTTTGACTACCCACAATACAGCCAGTAATTGTCTCCCTTGGAGTTTCATCTCTGCTCACGTGAACCGCTGGTTGTGAAGACAACAATTTGGTACAAACAACGAGCTGTAGGCCAACGGAGAGAATTGGCGGAAAGCACTGGCGGCTGCCTTCTATAACGAGGGTACTGGAAAGTTGGTACAACGCTATGACAAACGTCTAAGTCGGATCGGCGACTATGGAGGTAAGTAGCTGAAAGTTGTAGCTAACTGTTGCAAATAAAACAGTTTTCATTTTCACTGTGGTTTCCATTTCGCGACCTATCACTCCTTACTTTCCGAATAGCCCTCGTAGAGCTTGGGCAAATCGTTCTTGCTCACAAGGTGGGTCTTCCGTAACCAAGGAAGTCGAAGTGTTGGATGTTTCAAGAGTCTCGGTATCGGAGATTTATACCACATACAGGAAAAGCGTAAAAATATCATCTGCTAAGTCACAACGTGGACGAGAGTGCGTCTTGTCTGATGGTGACACAAGATCATTGAAGGTCATTGTGAGTAAATTATAAATGGATTACACCTGCAGAAGTCACTGCAGAACTCCATGTCGTACTCACAAACCCTGTCAGCGCCAAAGAAACACGAAGGAAGCTCCGAAAGGACGGAATTCCAGGGCGAGGTGGAATTCCAAACCATTCATCAGCGGCGCAATGCCCGTGACGTTGTGCCGAGGCCACGAAGAAATGGGAGAATCTCATTTGATCGGATGAGTGTGTTCCATACTGTTTCCAACTTCCGCCTGAGTTTAAGTCCCAAGAGTGAAACATGGCAGGGGTTCGGTGATTATTCGGGCAGCCATGTCATGGTATTCCATGGGCGCCACGGTTACTCTGGAGACAGGATTGCTACGAAGGATTACGCGAAAATTTTGGTTGATGAGGTCCATCGCATGGTACAATGTGAACCGTGTGCGGCTCGTGTTCGTACCGTTTATTGTTTAACATCTTCTCTTTGCGGTGCTGCCGTCTCATTTCTTATTCGATTTACTGGCGCCACTAAGTTGCTGGTTTGCTTGAGTGGCAGCAGCGACGCTTATCGATAAGTGCACTGTCGTACTATCTCTGGAGCGACAGCTAGTATTTCCGGATCGTCCTCTGGCGGAGTTGAGTGGGGACGCAGCGCCAGTGACCGCTGCCGACACACATGTACTGCCCGACAGAAGGAGCCTGGAGCGGGAACGACCGTTGGTTGGTCGGTCGGTCGGTCGCCTCATCGGACGACTTGTTTTTGGTCTTTTGCCGTTTCTGGGCCTCGTCGGTTGATCATCTTGCCGGTCGTGGGTCGGTTCCTTCCTTGTGCAGAGATGTCGGGTGGCCAATGGGGAAGTGTTACCTCTGCATGGTTGGGTCCGAGCCAGTGTGCCAGGGTCGCCGTGTCTCCGAATTCCGAACGGACATCAAGGGAGTCGGGATGGACCTGCAGTGAGCTCCGGATAGCCATGACTTGGCCGACCGTTGCCGGAACACACACAACTTGAGTGGGGACGACCTTGGTTTGTCGTACGGACGGTCGTCTCATCGGACGACGTGTATTTAATGAACAAAGTAAGAGCATATGGACTATCAGACCAATTGTGTGATTGGATTGAAGAGTTCCTAGATAACAAAAAGCAGCATGTCGTTCTCAATGGAGAGAAGTCTTCCGAAGTAAGAGTGATTTCAGGTGTGCCGCAGGGGAGTGTCGTAGGAGCGTTGCTATTGACCTTGTGGATGACATCGGAAGTTCACTGAGGCCTTTTGCGGATGATGCTGTGGTATATCGAGAGGTTGTAACAATGGAAAATTGTACTGAAATGCAGGCTCTGCAGCGAATTGACGCATGGTGCAGGGAACGGCAATTGAATCTCAATGTAGACAAGTGTAACGTGCTGCGAATACATAGAAAGAAAGATCCCTTATCATTTAGCTACAATATACCAGGTCAGCAACTGGAAGCAGTTAATTCCATAAATTATCTGGGAGTACGCATTAGGAGTGATTTAAAATGGAATGATCATATAAAGTTGATCGTCGGTAAAGCAGATGCCAGACTGAGATTCATTGGACGAATCCTAAGGAAATGCAATCCGAAAACAAAGGAAGTAGGTTACAGTACGCTTGTTCGCCCGCTGCTTGAATACTGCTCAGCAGTGTGGGATCAGTACCATATAGGGTTGATAGAAGAGATAGAGAAGATCCAACGGAGAGCAGCGCGCTTCGTTACAGGATCATTTAGTAATCGCGAAAGTGTTACCGAGATGATAGATAAACTCCAGTGGAAGACTTTGTAGGAGAGACGCTCAGTAGCTCGGTACGGGCTTCTGTTGAAGTTTCGAGAACATACCTTCACCGAAGAGTCAAGCAGTATATTGCTCCCTCCTACGTATATCTCGCGAAGAGACCATGAGGATAAAATCAGAGAGATTAGAGCCCACACAGAGGCATACAGACAATCCTTCTTTCCACGAACAATACGAGACTGGAATAGAAGGGAGAACCTATAGAGGTACTCAAGGTACCCTCCGCCACACACCGTCAGGTGGCTTGCGGAGTATGGATGTAGATGTAGATGTATTTAGTCGCCGACCGCTTATGGAAACTCAGTGTGTGTCGACTTGTGATTTCTCCTTGTTGTTCCACAGTGATTGGTTTTCGGATTGTCGGAGTCCTTGGTCCAAGTGTTGACGTGGAACTGTGTGTAGCTTCTGTGATTTGCACTGAGAAGTTATGAATGCTGTCTGCGTAGTGGAGTAGGCAGTCGGTCCGTTGGGACGGAGGAGCGAGTGTGTGTTTCTTCGCCGTGTGGATGCTGTCCGGCACGACGTGTAGTTCGACAGCCTTCGGTGTTGTTCATATTTTTGAGTGGTTATTGTCCCTTGGCGGTACTTAAACGGCAATTTTGAAGACGTAGTGCTGCTTTTATCTTCGTCCTCGCTGATATTTTCCGTTGTCGTGCCGTTGGTCGGGCGGAAGGGGTTTGGTTAGGTTGTTGGCCTCCTTCAGCCGTCCCTGGGTCGGGTTGCCGTCCGATTATTTAATCTGGCTTTTGGCTGCCTGTCTCACCTACACTTACGGGAGTTACCTCCTCAGACCGACCCTTCGACCACTTCTGAGCACCGCTGTTCTGTCGTTGTTAGATCGTGATTTTCTTCTAGTCTCAAGTTCTGTGCGAGGCCTTGAGCCGTATATTAATTTAGTTTGTTTTAATGTTAAGATGAGGCCTTCAGCTGTCTTAAATTAAAACTTTGAAAATTCTTGCTTAAACTAATTTTTTTGAAAAAAAAGGAGATTTTTCCTATTGGAAATCATTATTATCCAGGCCTTAAGCCTTGAGTTGTTTTATGTTCAGTATGTGGCCTTCAGCCGAGTTGTTATGTAAACTTTTGTAACTAACAAGGGGAGGCCGCCAATTGTGAAATTCAGATTGGATTCATACTGCGCATAATAAAAGCTCATGGCCAGAGCTGTAATGTGGCAAAGCACCAAGATGCACTTCTCAGCCGTTGTCGAGAAAATTGACAGTTAAAAGAAACCGTTGCGGTGAAATACTCTCTACGATTAATAGTTCTTTACAGCGTCGTGGCGCAGCGGTAAGCGCTCGGGTTCGTAATTCGAAGGTCTCCGGATCGAATCTCGCGCCGTGCAACTTTTTTTTTAGTATTTGTTTTTTTGTAATTCAAATATATATATATATATATATATATATATATATATATATATATATATATATATATATATATATATATATAATTCCCGGCAATCAGTTGCAACAATTATGCATATAATAAGTTGTTGAAAGTCGTTTGTCGTGGAAAAACTGGCGACTTCGAACACCATTATGTTTTCCGCAAACAAAGTTGTATTTCACAAATGTTATTAATTGTCTTCATAATGTTAACCACCTATAGTTAACGGAAGACGTAGAAACGATATTCCGAAACGAATACGTATAGCGTAAGTCAAACGTTCGAATTAGAATAGACCCCACGAACACAAATTTGCTGTGGCAGGTATGAAATATAAACTCCGTTACTCGCTCGATACACTTGAAGGGCAGATGTTGAATGGGTCGAAACGAGCCGCCGCATAACAGCGTAGTTGCCTGCTAACTTCCAAAGAAGGTAGATGCGGTCCCTAGCGCAACTTATATCGTCGGAAATCAGTGCGGACGGCAGAGCTTTGGTACACCCTGTTAAAAAACGGAAAAATGGAGGCGGTACAATTGGAGAGCGATCCGCCTTCACCAACATGCATAAGCAATTCATTAATAGTTTATATATATATATTTGAATTACAAAAAACTAATAACAAAAAAAATTGCATGGCGCGAGATTCGATGCGGGGACCTTCGGATTACGAACCCGAGCGCTTACCGCTGCGCCACGGCGCTGTAGAAAATTATTAATCGTAGAGAGTATTTCACCGCAACGGTTTCTTTTAACTGTCGATTTTCTCGACAACGGCTGAGAAGTGCATCTTGGTGCTTTGCCACATTAGACATCTGGCCATGAGCTTTTATTATGCGCAGTATGAATCGAATATGAATTTCACAATTGGCGGCCTCCCCTTGTATGGCCTTCAGCTGTGTGTATTCCTCAGGGAAATTTTAATAACTTGTGTTCGGGCCTTCAGCTGATTGTCTTTGAATGCTTTTAAGCGCATGTGTGATTAAGCGTTTTAGGAAAATAAAGTTTGTATGCTTTGTGCAACACACAGTAACTGATTTTGGCCCCTTTCCACAATAATAACCTGATCCGCTCTGTCCAGCGAAATCAGATGTCACAATGTTTCCCAGCGGTGACGCTGTGTTCAATGACGGCAGGGTCCCTGTTTACACTGTTCAAATCGTGCGGGACTGAATTTCTGAGTACGACGATTAATCGCACATCTGTGCTGGCCACACGGTAAGCAGAACTCCATATTATTGAGCCCTTTTGGTCAAGTGTGGAGTGCGTGACCGCCATCCACCTCCATTATCGTAACGGGAAGTTGGCACTATTTTTCAAGGGGAATGGTATAAGATTCCCTTGAAAACCTTATGGGACCAGTACTTATCCTTTCTGAGACGACTGGAAGCGGTTTTGAAAACCATAGGGTTTCAAATGGCTCTCAGCACTATGGGACTTAACATCTATGGTCATCAGTCCCATTGGGTTTCCTACAGCGAATTAGGTAGGGCATGTGTACCGTGTTTTTGGTGGTTCCGTACTTTTGCCCACCCCGTTTACTTTTATTGCAGATTTTCTTTGATAGTTAATAACGCATTTGCAAGGCTGTAACAGAAAATGTGACAACAGTCGTTGACCTGTTGTTGTTATATTTGCTTACAGTGTGCTTTCGTATTCCTTGGGTGCACTGCGGCTTGTAAAATGTTCAAATGTGTGTGAAATCTTATGGGACTTAACTGCTAAGGTCATCAGTCCCTAAGCTTACACACTACTTAAACTAAATTATCCTAAGGACAAACACACACACACCCATGCCCGAGGGAGTACTCGAACCTCCGCCGGGATGAGCCGCACAGTCCAGGACTGCAGCGCCCTAGACCGCTCGGCTAATCCCGCACGGCTGCGGCTTGTAGATCAGTTATTTCTGTCAGTCCAAAAAGTTGGTCGTGAGTGGACCATGGGATTTACCAATGCAGGAAGAGCCGACGTGCTTGTGGTGTATGGAGAGTGTACGAAGAACGCAGTTCGTTCTTGTACTGTGTACGCGGCAAGATGTCCCAATATAAATGAACCATCTCGGCAGTTATTTATCAACCTCTTCAAGAACATACGCGAAAGTAGTAGTGTAGCACTTAGACAACGTAACAGGAGGAACAAGTGACGACAGAAGAGGGGGAAATTAACGTTCTTGCTGCTGTTACTGTTGATCCGCACGTTAGCTCCCGTGCAATCGCACGAGGAAGTGGCATGAGTCAGGCAACTGTCTACGCATTCTCCATCGACATAGGTTCCATTTCTGTCGTTATTGCATCTCTCTCCATCAAGAGCTGCATGGATTATGACAATCCTGTACTTGGACATTACTACAGGATACTCCAGATGTATCAATGTATCTCATTTAGTCATGGAGCCACATATACCAATCATAGCCAGGTATGCCGCCGAAACATGCACTACTGGTCTGTTGACAATGCCCGTTGCCGTCGTCAGGTGGAACATCAGAGCCATGGAGTGGTGCACAATCAACTCATAGACCCGTTTTTCATAGACGGAACACCGAACGTGCACAAGTATTGCAGCCTCCTAACAGACCATCTTCCACAGATGCTAGAAGACGTTCCTCTGCAGTCTAGGAGAAACCTGTGATACCAACGTGATGGCTGTCCAACTCACAGTGCCACAAGGATGTAATGACACATTCCTATGCAGAGACATACAATATCTTAAAAGCTGCGCCAAAGATAAATTGAGAGGCATGTTATATTATAATCTTTGTAAAGTTCACATTGGATTCTCTTTTGTTTGATACTCCAAGGAGCTAAGGGACACTTTCGATTATTGCCTTGTGGAGGATGGACGTGATTTTTGGACTGTGCGGAAAGGCAGCCATGTAGTTAGTAATTATGGTTTGTGCGACGAGCACAGCAAGTCTTATTGTGTTGTGAATAAAAAATAGTTAAAAGTATCGAAGTGTTACGAAAATTATTTATAGCGACGTAGCATTGGATTCCTTGGTTTCCACCGTCTTTGTGAAGTGAACCGATGCCGACTCATGATGGTACACACGGTCAACAAAGAGAAGAACATCGATGGCGACTAATGAATTAATATTGTGGCAGAAGGACTAATTCTACGTCTAAGGTGAGAACTCTGATTAAATCAACAATGATGTGGAAATAAAAATGTAAAATGTTTTTTATTTATTTCGCCACAAGGACCATAGTATTTCTTCACAAATTGTTTCCAAAACGATGGATTGTATGCAGAGGACCTATAACTTGGCCGGCCAGTTCGCCGGATTTGACGCCTGTAGACTTTTCTCTGTGGCGAAAGTTAAAAGAGTCTGTCTAAAAGAACATACCAATTACATGCGATGATATGCAACGACGAGTTACTGCAACCTGCTGGGACGTGTCCGCTAAAATGCTAGCACGTGTGCAGACTGGAAGCATGTATTACCGCTGGCGGTGGTCATTTTGAACACAACATATGATGGTCAATTGTCTTGTTACTGGTCAGAATCAACACAACTAGCTTATGCACTTTTGTTGTTCTTTGCAAGGATGAGCCA
The DNA here is from genome assembly GCF_023898315.1 of Schistocerca nitens. Taxonomy (NCBI): domain Eukaryota; kingdom Metazoa; phylum Arthropoda; class Insecta; order Orthoptera; family Acrididae; genus Schistocerca; species Schistocerca nitens. The sequence goes on from NC_064617.1 coordinate 85,912,327, forward strand.
GATAGTAGCCCGATAGTAGGGGATTTATTTTACTTCTTATTCAATTTCAAAAGTCACTTTCTTCTCAAGCCGTAGCCAGCAGCGTCGGATGCCTGTAATTTTTCCATCCCACCGTCTGGCAACAGCAAGTCAGCAAGCATCTCGATCACGTGCTTCCCCCGTGCGCTGACAAAGTAACGCCGTCTATGCGACGCTGACCAGGCCACGCTCTGGAAATTTCCATGCTGCCCCCACGGGTTCCTCGACTTCTGACCAATCAGGGCGGAGGAAGCCGCGTGGCCGTGTTGGATGTACCCAGCCGCCCGCCACTGCGGCTCTGTCTCTCAATTGCGCGCCCTGTAGCAGTCAACATCTCCTGCCCTTCCCGGTGCTGCGGCGCCACGGACTTTGTCTTTCCAGACACCGCTTTTCCTTAACTATGCCAACTATGGTTCGCCCCTGACTAGGCTCTGGCTCACTCTCACCTCCCTAGGCCTGCCTATGGGACCCTTTAGAAGGCAAAAGTGGCCAATAAAAGCCATAATACTTAAAATCTTCCTAATGGTTCGTTCACGCCCACCGCCTTCCAATCAGGCTGTCTTACATCTTTAATGTGTGGTACCACAGGTACTGTACAAGTGTTGGTGTGGAAACTTTTCAAAGTACGATATCTCGTAAACGACTCGCACTAGAATCCAGCAACAAACAGACTTTATAATTTACCTTACTTATAGTTTGTTAATATCAATAGAAGCGAGACAGGGTTGTAGCCTCTCCCCGATGTTATTCAATTTGTATATTGAGCAAGCAGTAAAGGAAACAAAAGAAAAATTACGAGTAGGTATTAAAATCCATGGAGAAGAAATAAAAACTTTGAAGTTCACCGATGACATTGTAATTCTGTCAGAGACAGCAAAGGACTTGGAAGAGCAGTTGAACGGAATGGACAGTGTCTTGAAAGGAGGATATAAGATGAACATCAACAAAAGAAAAACGAGGATAATGGAATGTAGTCGAATTAAATCGGGTGATGCTGAGGGAATTAGATAAGGAAATGAGAAACTTAAAGTAGTAAAGGGGTTTTTTTAATTGTGGAGCAAAATAACTGAAGATGGTCGAAGTAGAGAGGATATAAAATGTAGACTGGCAGTGGCAAGAAAGCGTTTCTAAAGAAGAGAAATTTGTTAACATCGAGTATAGATTTAAGATATATTTAAGTGTCAGGAAGTCGTTTTTGATAGTATTTGTATGGAGTGTAGCCTTGTATGGAAGTGAAACATGGACGATAAATAGTTTGGACGAGAAGAGAATAGAAGCTTTTGAAATGTGGTGCTACAGAAGAATGCTGAAGATTAGATGGGTAGATCACATAACTAATTAGGAGGTACTGAATAGGATTGGGGAGAAGAGAAGTTTGTGGACAACTTGGCTAGAAGAAGGGATCGGTTGGTACGACATGTTCTGAGGCATCAAGGGATCACCAATTTAGTATTGGAGGGCAGCGTGGAGGGTAAAAATCGTAGAGATAGACCAAAAGATGAATACACTAAACAGATTCAGAAGGATGTGGGTTGCAGTACGTATTGGGAGATGAAGAAGCTTGCACAGGAAAGAGTAGCATGGAGATCTGAATCAAACCAGTCTCAAGACTGAAGACCACAGCAACAACAACAATGTCAATAGGCAGAATTCTGTTTTAAAAAGTGCATGGTTGTACAAAAAATACACTTTCGGAGTGTTGTTACAATCCGTTTATTGACATAAGAGCCCATGACTAACAATCCATTCTGTGAAAAACACACATTAATAGCACTTTTAATTTCCGTAACATTTGTGGGGCAAGTTTTAAGTGATCCACCCTGTACATGGTAAACTATTAATCACAAGTTTTATTTCGTTTAGCAAAGGAAGTAATGCAGTATTTGTTAGTCTGTCAAAGTTCCTCCAGTGCTTTGTAGCCGGACAGTAACTACTAAAGGTTATGGTGGGTTGGTAAAGTGTGTAGAATCGTAGTGAAACTTACTGATGTTTGTGACGCCTTCCCATTGGACGACGGAGAGCGCTTCGTTGGCGTACATGAGCCAGGACAGGTACTGCATCCACTCGACCGCCAGGGGCAGCGTGCTGCGGGCAGACAACACCACAGCACAGCGGGCGTCAGTCACATACAGTGCACGTCTGTCTTCTAGAACAGACTTCCTACATTCTATATATGAAGATGGTATCTGTTGTTTCGGACATGTCCGAAGGAGCAGATACTATCTGTGACCATGTAGCTCGTTAGAATGAAATTACAATGAAATGAATACCATTAGCTGCATACTGGCGTTGGCGTAACTCAACGGGGACAGTTGAAAATGTGTGCTCCGACCGGGACTCGATCGCGGAATCGCCTACTTACGTTGCTGACGCTCTGTCCATCTGAGCCACCGAAGACACAGAGGATAGCGCGACTGCAGGGACTTACCATCCGCACGCCTCCCGTGAGACCCACATTCGCAACTTATTGTCCCGCACTATATTCATAGTGCCTCTGCCCAGCATACTCATTACTCGCGGCTTTCGGACATGTCCGAAAGAACAGATACCATCTTCGTATATATATATATATATATATATATATATATATATATATATATATATTCCTGGAAATGGAAAAAAGAACACATTGACACCGGTGTGTCCGACCCACCATACTTGCTCCGGACACTGCGAGAGGGCTGTACAAGCAATGATCACACGCACGGCACAGCGGACACACCAGGAACCGTGGTGTTGGCCGTCGAATGGCGCTAGCTGCGCAGCATTTGTGCACCGCCGCCGTCAGTGTCAGCCAGTTTGCCGTGGCATACGGAGCTCCATCGCAGTCTTTAACACTGGTAGCATGCCGCGACAGCGTGGACGTGAACCGTATGTGCAGTTGACGGACTTTGAGCGAGGGCGTATAGTGGGCATGCGGGAGGCCGGGTGGACGTACCTCCGAATTGCTCAACACGTGGGGCGTGAGGTCTCCACAGTACATCGATGTTGTCGCCAGTGGTCGGCGGAAGGTGCACGTGCCCGTCGACCTGGGACCGGACCGCAGCGACGCACGGATGCACGCCAAGACCGTAGGATCCTACGCAGTGCCGTAGGGGACCGCACCGCTACTTCCCAGCAAATTAGGGACACTGTTGCTCCTGGGGTATCGGCGAGGACCATTCGCAACCGTCTCCATGAAGCTGGGCTACGGTCCCGCACACCGTTAAGCCGTCTTCCGCTCACGCCCCAACATCGTGCAGCCCGCCTCCAGTGGTGTCGCGACAGGCGTGAATGGAGGGACGAATGGAGACGTGTCGCCTTCAGCGATGAGAGTCGCTTCTGCCTTGGTGCCAATGATGGTCGTATGCGTGTTTGGCGCCGTGCAGGTGAGCGCCACAATCAGGACTACATACGACCGAGGCACACAGGGCCAACACCCGGCATCATGGTGTGGGGAGCGATCTCCTACACTGGCCGTACACCACTGGTGATCGTCGAGGGGACACTGAATAGTGCACGGTACATCCAAACCGTCATCGAACCCATCGTTCTACCATTCCTAGACCGGCAAGGGAGCTTGCTGTTCCAACAGGACAATGCACGTCCGCATGTATCCCGTGCCACCCAACGTGCTCTAGAAGGTGTAAGTCAACTACCCTGGCCAGCAAGATCTCCGGATCTGTCCCCCATTGAGCATGTTTGGGACTGGATGAAGCGTCGTCTCACGCGGTCTGCACGTCCAGCACGAACGCTGGTCCAACTGAGGCGCCAGGTGGAAATGGCATGGCAAGCCGTTCCACAGGACTACATCAAGCATCTCTACGATCGTCTCCATGGGAGAATAGCAGCCTGCATTGCTGCTAAAGGTGGATATACACTGTACTAGTGCCGACACTGTGCATGTCTGTTGCCTGTGTCTATGTGCCTGTGGTTCTGTTAGTGTGATCATGTGATGTATCTGACCCCAGGAATGTGTCAATAAAGTTTCCCCTTCCTGGGACAATGAATTCACGGTGTTCTTATTTCAATTTCCAGGAGTGTATATAGTTAAGGCTCACCGGCCATTGGACCATGTTTTTCTGTGCGGATGCATAAACAGAGCCCGAACTCTTACAGGAGTCGGCAGTGAAGCCGCGAGGAATGAGTATGATGGGCAGGGGCACTAGAAATATAGTGCGGGACAATAAGTTGCGAATGTGGGTCTCACGGGAGGCGTGCCACAGATAAGTCCCTGCAGTCCCACTGCAGTGGCTCAGATGGGTAGAACTTCTGTCATATAAGCAGGAGATCACGGGTTCGAGTGCCGGTCGACGCACACATTTTGAACTGTCCCCGTCGACTTATATTAACGTCTGTATGCAGCTAAGGGTATTCATTTCTTTGTAATTTCATTCCTACATTCTGTCACAGAAGAAGTACCATGTACTGTCACTATAGTGTATTCGTTTTCCTGACCTTCCATTTAGCTTTCTTATCTGCTATTGCTGTTGTTGTCACACGAAGAACATCTACAACTAGCAACTTCACGATTATTCTTACTAGTCTACAGTTGTAGTTAATTCACTGCCACCACCGCCTCGAACATCCTACTTTAACAATTTCTGCTAATACTTCTACTGTTAATTCTTTTACCATACTTCGATTGCAGCTATTATACCTAATTACTGATTTTATTGTTTTTGATATTGATCTGATCGTTGCCCCTAAATGTACAGCTCAGTAGTGTACTGTCTTGCGTCTCTAAACTTGTTTGCTGTAAGAACCTTCCGAATGGTTACTGGAGCAGATTCACGTTGGGGACACCGGTGACTCATTTCCATTCAGGTGTATGTTTGCCGTGCTGTCCCTAAATTGCATTTTTGAAAGGACAGGGGTGATTTCCTTCTCCATCTTATCCCAGACCGAGCTTGCGCTTCATCTCTAATGACCTCGACGTCGACAATACGGTAAACTAATTCTTCTTTCCATCTTTCGTTTTTTGTACGCACTAATCCGAGCAAGGCGCGCATTATTCGCTGTTTTGTGAGTGTTCTCAATTACTTTGTGGCCTTGTTGCCCCTAGGTAACACAGCGACGCATCAGCACGCATCGCTTCACTTTACACTGAGTACCAATGATTCCTCTGTTAACTGTCGAGGCCGTGTCACTTCCCCATTCCGTTACTGGGACAAATGATCGATGAATTATGGCGGTTCGTTCTCGTTTAATGATCGTGGCTAATAAAGTCTGCTCTGGTCCCCGTCGACTAAAGTTACACACCTTTTTCTGACACAGCTTCGGCTTGGAAATTTAGAGTATCAAAACTTTCTTTCGCTCTAATTGAGTCGTGAAAGTTCCTGCTTGATACATGTTCTTTCACTGTAATTGCTGTCTTCAGTTGGGGCATATTTGTTTAGTATCTGATCTGGTCCGCTATATGAGACAGGTTGAAGGCGACAGGTAGGTGTATGCAAATAATCTTCGCCATTTTGTGCAAACAAAAGCTGTTTTTCAACATGTTGTTACACACTGCTAAGATGATTCCTGCTGACGACCATCTACTGGGGAACTTCAGTATTTGAGGTTCGCGTTCAGGAAAAATGGCAATATCAGGATAGACACTGAAGCCGTTTTTGCTTACCACCGAGGCGTGGTTCTCCATGCCATAACCGGCAGCTTACCTCTCGATCTGTGCGGCGACGACCAGGAAAGCAGGACGCATTTCCAGACATATGGATTGAGACCGGTATTCCGAATCGAAGATACGCGATACGTTATGACTAGTTAAAGACGACGTACGTCTCAGATACTCTGAGAGAAATAGAAGTAAGCTGTAGGGAAATACGAATTATATATAATATTTACTACTTCCAAGAGCCAATAATAATAGAAGACCAAGAACGAAGTACTCGAATTAAAAAGTGTGCGAGACAATGATGTAGTCCCCCTACGGTTCAGTTTATACAGCGAAGAAGCAATGGTGAAAAAGATTCGGTGTAAAGCGATATGAACGTTAACATTCACTGATAACATTCATATCCTCAGTGAAAGTCAAGAGGAATTACACGATCTCTTCAATGGAATCAGCAGTCCATTGAGTACAAAATATGTACTGAGAGTAAACCGGAAAAAGTCAAAGGTAACGAGAAGTGGCAGAAATAAGAATGGCGAGAAAAGTAGTGTCAAAATAGGTGGTAACGGAGTAGACCAAATTTAGGGATTCTTTACCTGGGAAGCAAAATAACCATAACCGTACCATAACGGATGAAACAAGGAGGACATGAAAAGGAGACCAGCACAGGTAAAGAGGGCACTTCCGCTCAAGAGAAGTCTACTGGGATCAATCATAGGCCTTAATTTGAGGAAGAAACTTCTGAGTATAAATGTTTGGAGGACAGCATTGTGATGCAGTGAATCATGGATGTGGGGTAACCGGAACAGAAGCGAATCGAAGCGTTTGAGATGTGGTGCTACAGAAGAATTTGGAAAATTAGGTGGACTCATAACGTCAGGAATGTGAAGGTTCCCCGCAGAATCGGCGAAGATAGGAATGTTTGGGGAACACTGACAAGAAGATGGTGTAGAATGATAGGATCATGGAATAACGTCCATGGGAGAGTAAAATTTAGAAGGAAAAAACTGAAAAGCAAGAGAGTGACTGGGATACATCCAACAAATAACTCATGACGTAGGATGGAAGTGCCACCCTGGGATGAAGAGATTGGCACAGGAGAGGAAATCATGGCGGGGCACATCCAACCAATCAGAACACTGCTGACTCCAAAAACCGAAAATGGAAAGCCTCCTATGAAAGCGACAGCATCTATGTAGGGCGAACAGTCCACATTGTTGCGCTGGGCACACCGTACACGTAAAGTGAAACGTGCCGAATAAATCGAACGAGGTTGAACGTTGCCTCAAGCACGAGCTTGAAATACAATTGGAAAGAAGAATTTTTCGTCCATGGGGCGTCATATTGGGATTCTGTTATAAAAAAGAGGAGATTAGATAAAATCTTAATAAGTTTCATCGATCTCGGGGGCACACTCAGATGCGTGACGGTTATTTAGCATGTTAAGTGGATCACTTGGACGATCCCGCAGGTCGGTAGGTTTACCCCTGAGGACGATGACGGAATCAGCTGTACAAAGATTGAGAATTTTATCCGAATTATGCAGCTTTATTACCGAATTTTTTGATTCATATCCAGACAATTTCTTTGGTTAAGTTTACGCTGCACACTCGGTGCTGGCATATCGCATCTCGTTTCTCGCCAGGAACCGTTGTCCTGCGGCTGTACACGTAGCTAGTCGAGTGGATTAATTGCCATGTGCGATGCGAAAACGTTGGTCTCTGCATCGTTTTATGACAGTTACAGTGATTCATTCATGTCAAAAATGTGATTATGGACAAGGAGAACGAAAAACAGCCATGGATGCATACTTTGAATGAAGGCTGTCCACGATGCCTCTACTTTTAGCAGTTCTAACAACAGCTCAAAAATGATCCAGAGCGCATTTTCAGATAGTTAAGAATGTTCCAACAATTTCTGCAATTTATTTCAAATATTATTGAATCAGAATAGTTAAATACACAAAGATTTAACCCAACAATGCTAACCTAAGCTCTGTGGGGAACAATTTGTTGGCCTACTCGCTCTGAAGTAGTGTTTTCTTAGCTTTTATCCACATTCACTTCATCTACTACATTTGACATTTATAGATTTTTTCCCTGGAATTTTATTGTAAAAAAGTAAACGCTATGTCAGGTGAAACAGTAACTAATTTCCAAACGTTCTTGTACCTAATATTATCCATCACGAAGTGGTTGTGTCTGATCCAAAGTACCTTTACACCCAGAAACGGCTGAAATAACTGCACGTTTAAATTCATCTCTTCTATTTCTCACTCTTTAAATCGTCTCATAAGCGCACAACTGTTGCTATCTGGCTATGGTGGCTTCATAGGCAGGAAATGCGGGGTACAAAGGATACTGCATAAAAAAACACTTGTGTGGCCCATTCTAGCATTCTGCTCAAATATATGGGAACCATACCAAATATGACTGGCAGGGGATATTGAACGCATGCATGGATGGGCAACACCAATGGTCACATGTTTCTTTGATGGACGACATAGCGTTATGAAAATGTAGAAGAAACAAGAGCTGGCAGATACGTGAAGATAGTTGGAAACTATTCCGCGAAAAACTATTACAAAACTCCAAGTTCCAATGAGGAATCAAACCTCCTTCGTACCGTTCTTGCACTGATTGCAACGCCAAGATCAAATTAATTTCTCCCGCGCTCCATACGCGAAGGGAACTAGAGAAACCTTAATATGGGTGTAAGGGGAAGCACTCCTTGCCATACTCCTCACAGTGGTTTATAGAGTACGGATGTAGATGTGTGGTTTACGAGAAACCGCATAAATGAGGAGCAATTCTATTAACAATGGCGGCACTAGAGTGATTGTGACACAGCCAGTCACAAGTTAATGAAGGTGGCGTGTAAGAAACGTCAGATCGAAATGACGTGTTCTACGCACTTGGTTACGGAAATGATTGGCATTGCTGTACAGCCGCACCATGTAAGTGAGAGTAATGCCATCTACGTGTTGCGTTCTATAAGTAACACAAAGAAATTTTATCGACAAATTTCGGTTGAGAAAAATGTGGAATTTGTTGTGGGACGTAGTCGAATATACACTCCTGGAAATTGAAATAAGAACACCGTGAATTCATTGTCCCAGGAAGGGGAAACTTTATTGACACATTCCTGGGGTCAGATACATCACATGATCACACTGACAGAACCACAGGCACATAGACACAGGCAACAGAGCATGCACAATGTCGGCACTAGTACAGTGTATATCCACCTTTCGCAGCAATGCAGGCTGCTATTCTCCCATGAAGACGATCGTAGAGATGCTGGATGTAGTCCTGTGGAACGGCTTGCCATGCCATTTCCACCTGGCGCCTCAGTTGGACCTGCGTTCGTGCTGGACGTGCAGACCGCGTGAGACGACGCTTCATCCAGTCCCAAACATGCTCAATGGGGGACAGATCCGGAGATCTTGCTGGCCAGGGTAGTTGACTTACACCTTCTAGAGCACGTTGGGTGGCACGGGATACATGCGGACGTGCATTGTCCTGTTGGAACAGCAAGTTCCCTTGCCGGTCTAGGAATGGTACAACGATGGGTTCGATGACGGTTTGGATGTACCGTGCACTATTCAGTGTCCCCTCGACGATCACCAGTGGTGTACGGCCAGTGTAGGAGATCGCTCCCCACACCATGATGCCGGGTGTTGGCCCTGTGTGCCTCGGTCGTATGCAGTCCTGATTGTGGCGCTCACCTGCACGGCGCCAAACACGCATACGACCATCATTGGCACCAAGGCAGAAGCGACTCTCATCGCTGAAGACGACACGTCTCCATTCGTCCCTCCATTCACGCCTGTCGCGACACCACTGGAGGCGGGCTGCACGATGTTGGGGCGTGAGCGGAAGACGGCCTAACGGTGTGCGGGACCGTAGCCCAGCTTCATGGAGACGGTTGCGAATGGTCCTCGCCGATACCCCAGGAGCAACAGTGTCCCTAATTTGCTGGGAAGTGGCGGTGCGGTCCCCTACGGCACTGCGTAGGATCCTACGGTCTTGGCGTGCATCCGTGCGTCGCTGCGGTCCGGTCCCAGGTCGACGGGCACGTGCACCTTCCGCCGACCACTGGCGACAACATCGATGTACTGTGGAGACCTCACGCCCCACGTGTTGAGCAATTCGGCGGTACGTCCACCCGGCCTCCCGCATGCCCACTATACGCCCTCGCTCAAAGTCCGTCAACTGCACATACGGTTCACGTCCACGCTGTCTCGGCATGCTACCAGTGTTAAAGACTGCGAAGGAGCTCCGTATGCCACGGCAAACTGGCTGACACTGACGGCGGCGGTGCACAAATGCTGCGCAGCTAGCGCCATTCGACGGCCAACACCGCGGTTCCTGGTGTGTCCGCTGTGCCGTGCGTGTGATCATTGCTTGTACAGCCCTCTCGCAGTGTCCGAAGCAAGTATGGTGGGTCTGACACACCGGTGTCAATGTGTTCTTTTTTCCATTTCTAGGAGTGTATCTGCCTGGCATTGTACAAAAGCACGGTGAGCCGTTGGGATATGCGTCTATCAACATCACAACAAGATCACGTAAACCTATCCGATCTTCCTCGTGCCTGCCCGCTGTGAGACGGTGAAGAAAGAACTTCAGTGCGTTCGCCGCCAGAAAAATTCAAACGGGTTTCGCCTTGTCCATGACGAAGCAAAGCCTCTCACAACTCTGCGCACGTGGAAGGGGCTCACAAAACCTGATTTGACTGTTCTTCCTCATCCACCCTATAGCCTGGATCTCTCACCTTTCGATTTCCATCTGTCTGGCCCAACAGAGGATGCACTCCGTGTGAAACAGTGGGTGGGTGATGGGGAGGTTTTTGGTGGAGCAAGACGTTGGCTCCGACGTCGACCAGTGGAGTGGTACGCTGCCAGTAAGGTGGCGTTAGGCCGTCGCACTGAACGGAGATTAAGTTGGGAAACAGGGTTTGATATCCAAAACAATGGGGAATGATATGGTGTTTTGGAATCGTGAATGAAACCAACCTGCATTCATAAAAAAATAGGCTACATTAGTTACGGAACGCCGCTCATAAATTATTTAAACAATAAAAAGTTCCGAAGCTAATTTCTCATTCAGATATTGCACTTCAGTTTTGGTTGTTCGTGAGAAAATAAATTTACGCTTCGTGTAAACAGCACGAACGCCTGCCAGCACTTGTCGGAATCCGACAGAGGCACAATTGTAAGACTGGGACTGCATTTTATCACTCTGCACTACTGCTGTCGGAATTTTTTGGCATCCCACGACATTGATTCAAATATGGAATCAATGGGTTGCTGGGGGCAACAATCAACACCATGAAAGGTATCAGTCAGCCCACACGTCTAGCGCTCGAGAGGACAGACATATTAATCCCATGTTTCAAGTTTCTTGAGCTAGGAAATGAAAGTAAGTGTTACATGGAGAATAGGAATACGTCTACAGAACGACAGACTATCTGCTAGGTGACCATTGCGGCTGCTACTCTTGACGGGGCAGCTGAGAGCTGCGCGTCGACAGAGGTGCGTCACCGGGAACAGTGGACACACAAGTGACACCACGTCGTCTTTTAAGAGGAGTCCTCGTTGTGCGTAGGATATCTGTACGTGTAGACGCCAAGGAAGGGCCGGCCGGGTGGCCGAGCGGTTCTAGGCGCTACAGTCTGGAGCCGCGCGATCGCTACGGTCGCAGGTTCGAATCCTGCCTCGGGCATGGATGTGTGTGATGTCCTTAGGTTAGTTAGGTTTAAGTAGTTCTAAGTTCTAGGGGACTGATGACCTTAGAACTTAAGTCCCATAGTGCTCAGAGCCATTTGAACCGTTTTTGAGCCAAGGAAGGCGTACGTTGGTAGACTGCATTCGTGTCATACGCGCCTAGCACATTGCGTGACTGTAAGGGGTGCCTCTGAGTACAAAACACGATCACCTCTGGTCGCATAGTAGATAATTTGGACAGCACGGTTTACATTTGTGAAATCTTAACATATTCAACACTGTTGTCACTCGTCTTCACTGCGTAGGTGAACTGGAGATTTTCTAGTAAATTTACGGAATAATTGCACAACAGACAAGCAACTTAGAGACACATACCATTTTACACCCCACAGTTTAAAGATTAGGAAATCTACTTGCTGATATATATGTTTGCATCACTACTAGTGTGTTAGCTTTGCCAAAAACAGGAGAAACCTTCCCCTCCGGAAAAAGTTTTACATTTGACTACAAGGATTTCAAGTAGAAATAAAAACAAAAATAGTTTCACAAGTGCATATTTATGACAAAAATTGATTAAATATAATTTATACACAATTACTTCCAAATGGTACTCTTGAAAACAATGTGGTACAGCATGTCCAACACTGCAAACTTTCTACCACCATCTGTTTTCTTTCCTTACCAGCTTTCCAGTCTCTTTCTTTGCTTTGGGAGTGCACATTTTACAGTAGCGTGTGGCGTTTACTTTCTTGACTGTGGGTGGTATCTTTTTGGGAAAATACCGACCAAAATTTCTACCTCGGCTAGTTGTTGGTGTTGGTTGCAATGATCGAATACTTCCTTCTGCATCTGCAAGGTTGATGAAAACTTTTCTTTACAAATTCCTCTAGAGATATCTTTTGCTTAGTGACACCCTTGTACAAAATAAAACCATTCCCCGTAGATATTAGAAAATCGTGAAAGAAATTTTCTTCCATCCCTTCGTTGTTATTCTTGCAAAGAGGTAGCAGCTGTAAAGCTGACTGACACAGTTTTGTCCATGTTAAATTATGATAAGTTTGGCTTTATTGTTCTTGTAATACCTCCCTTTCAACATAAAGAAACCTCATTGGCGATTGCCTGATGTTTCGTGTGGAGGTAATATAAATCAAATTCATACTGCCATTCGAGCGCTAGAATGAGGCCCTTTCTGCTCATCACAGTCCCGACAGCTGATGTCTGATGGTCCTACGACTCCGCCGCTGCTAGTAGACAAAATACGAACAAGTACGGCTATTCTACAGCCGGCAGTCGTGTAGCGTGCGGGAAAACACATTTCAGCAAATGGAAAAGCTGCGCCAGTACGGGATACCGGCATTGCTCACGCGGCCGATCGTTGCGCGCCTGTGCGGCGTACGAACGTAGTATTGAAAGTGCTACGGCCGATAGCACTGTCCTGTCTTTGAGGTCGCCCTGACGTTATCTTTCAACAAAGAAAGCAAGACGGCATCGTGCCAATGCTGTCCTCACCTATCTAGACACAGAGAACATTCGACAGTTACCTTGGACAGCATGATCCTTAGATCTCTCACTCTATGAAAACAGCCAGTCACGTGGTATCGAGAGAGCGGCAAGCGCTCACACGACAGTGGCTACTGAGCTTTGGCCCTGAGCTGATACAGCATGTTTTGAGATACCCGTACGTCCCATGCAACTTCACTTCTAATCAATTATTCAAAATGACAGTCACAATCGCATTATTTATTTTGCCGCCAACCGGTTCCAACCCGCGATGGGGTCATCTTCAGGGCAATTTACACCACTTGGTCGCTCGCTGGAGTCGTCACCCTATTGCTGCAGCCACGGGCCACAGTGGCTCTACGCGGTACAAGAGGGCCAGCGGGGTTGCCTGCAGAGCAGGAGATTGTGACAAGACCACGCCCTGAGTTCTGGTCCGATGCACAGAGGGTGCCGAGTTTTGCAGTGTCTGTTACATGAATTTCTTGGAGCTGTTAGTTAACCTGATTACGGCTTTCATAAAAAGTAATTACTAGTCGAACGTCTCTAAAGCGGTGCTTTTGAGAAGACAGTTAACTACTGTATGTTCTTTATATGTACACACAAAATGCATGTTCCGATTGACTGACTCACTCGCTGACTTATCAACGCCCATCTCAAACCGCTAAGGAAAGAAACTTAAAATTTGGAGAGGCTGTTGATCTTATAAAACAGGCGTCGTTTGAGAAGGGATTTTTACAACTTCCTTCCCTAAGGGGATGAAATAGGGGATGAGAGGTTTTAGAAAATATGTCACTATTACAGCAATTTTGAAGCTAGACCTATGAAAATTGATATTTGATTTCTCAGTCAGAAATTAAGAAATACATTTTTGAGAATTTTTGGAAATTTAGCCCCTATGGGAGTGATATATTAGGTGAAATTTTTTGACAATAAATTCTTATTAAAGAACTACTAAAGTATTTACAAAACTACATCTGTGAGAATTGCTATTTCACATCTCGGCTACAAATACAAAAATACGTGTGTGAGTGTTTTTGGAAATTCAAACCCTAAGTCGGTGAAATAAGAGACGAAAAGTTTTATGAAATGTTTCATTATGAACATGTTTTGAATCTTAAACCTATGAAAATTTGCATTTGTTTCCTCAGTTAGAAATAAACAATAGGTGTGCCACCGTTTTTGGAAATTCACCTTCTAAGGGGGATGAAATACGGCCACACTGGTTCACTGACCCATTATCGCCCAGTCGAAACTGCTCACGATAGAAACTTGAATTTAGGAGAGGGTGTGGATCTCGTACTGTAGGTACCGTTTAAGAAATGATTGTTCGAATGTCCACTCCTAAAGGAGTTAAAATAAGGGATAAAAGTCTTTTCGAATAATATCGCTATTATGGCAGTTTTGACAAACTACGAAAATTGGTATTTGGTTTCTCAATCAGAAATAAAAAATGGGTCTCTCAGCATTTTTGAAATTCAACCATTAAGGGTGTAAAATACAGGTGATTTTTTTTGGAAATAATTCATTACTGGAGAACTACTAAGGCATTTTTAAGGCTACATCTATGAAATTTGTCATTTGACTTCTTGGTTAGAAATGAAAAGAAACTTGTTTCAGGATTTTTGGAAATTCTGTCCGCTAAGAGAGTGAAATAGGGACGAAAAGTCTTATGAAATTATTTCATTACGAAATCATTTTCAAAGCTAAATATATGAAAATTTATATTTGGCTTCTCTGCTGGAAATCTGGAAATACGTGTTCCACTGTTTTTGGAAATTCAACCCCTTAGGGCGTGAAAAATGGGTGAAATTATTAATAAAATATTTCATTATATTAAAAAATTTTAAAAACTAAATCTATGAAAATCTGTATTTCACTTTCCGGTTAGATGTAAAGAAATATGTGTTAGGTAATGAAAGTTCCTATGAAAATATCACCACAAGAACCCAGAAGGCATGATTAACAAAAATCTTGGACTCGTTCAACCAGAATCGCTTTTTGGTCAAAGGTACATTCGGGAAAGACCATGCTTCTATGACCTCAATTAGCGTGAAAAGTTTAGAAGGTGTTGCAATTTGTTAACAATATAAACATTTGATTAAACAAAAACCAAAAAATCTGTGCAGACCATATAGACTACGCGAGCGAAGCAGCTTGCGCTAAGCTAGTTCACTAATAAAACGTTTACGCAAAAATGATATATTTCATGCATTCTCAGTACAGCACAAACTGCTTCATGTATTCGTACTGTTATGCTACATACGCGCAGAAGGTTGAATTTCATTATTTGCTGTCCTCCAAGTGTTGCAGTTTTAATGGCCAGCAATCGACAGCCATGTGCTTTGTGCAAGCTCACAGCGTTCATCTTGTAATCTCGTTCTGTCACATTATCAGAGTGTAAATGCATTATTGCGTGGGAGCATGTATACTTTTAAATCTATAGCATTATGTCACACAAAACCCTTTCAATTGTAAGTATATGGAGACTTTTGAAGTGTCATGTAGTTCCTCGTGTAGATGTTACGTGACACAGGATGTACCTAACAACTAAAACAGTACTTAATGCTGAATACTGGTATACGTTGCTCACCGTTGATTTGTTGTAGACACAACCAAAGGTCATCAGAACTTCATCAACTGAATTCTGTGCAAAGTTAAGCTGTGTGCACTGCTGCATCATAATGACAAATTAAACCGAAATAAAAAAGTAGCTATCAAATAAAAATGTTTTATAGTCATATCGAGATGCTTCTTGTTACCTGAGGTTTACGAAGAGCCCAGACATGATCATGAGCACGTAGTCGAAAGGCACCAGATACGCCATCGCTGTAGACACCGAGTCGAAAGCCGAGCCGAAGAAGCAGCCTGCAGTAGCACAAAAACAATGCATTACTTTCTCTTCGTGTTAACAAAAAGCTTACATGTAGATCCTCCCATGAAATCCAGCAGATTTGATAAGAGAGCACGTACATCGACAAGATGAGATGTCAGATCGTCGCATTGGTAGGAAACCATCAACCCAGGCGCATTTGAGCAATTGTTTACATGCTTTCAAGCTCCGATAAGTGCAATCACAAACGTCAGAACTAATGGTAGTGGACGAGGAGTGAATTACAAACACGATTTCGTATACTTCCATAAGGCAATTGCACTGTCCGAGAAGTCCGTGTACTTATTATGCCCCCCCTCCCCCCCCCCCCCCCATGCACCCAATAGACACGCACACACGCAGACACACACACACACACACACACAAACGCACACACACATACACCCACCCACCTCCCCATCCACCCACCCACCCACACACCCACCCACCCACACAGACACACAGACACACACACACACACACACACACACACACACACACACACAAACAGACGCACACACACACACACACACACACACACACACACACACACAAAGACTTTGTACATCTGGGGCAATAAGTACTTGTTTTACTGGTATCTGTGCTTTGTATGTGAAGAAAAGTATTCCTCTCAGTACGGTATCCTTTTGTTGCAGAGTTGCGTTTCAGTAGCGATTATGGATGATGTATGTGTGTGTGTGTGTGTGTGTGTGTGTGTGTGTGTGTGTGGGTGGGTGGGTGGGTGGGTGGGTGCACGAATGTCCAGCGAAAGAGTGTCACGGTCACTCGCTCGCCTAAGCGGCCTCACATGAAAATCCATTCACAAAGGAGCAGCTTCAGATGTCACGGTCAGTAATTCATGAACATATTGAGATATGTTTGAATTCGGAAAGATATTGGCCGACTTTAATATAATCCATTATGGAGTCGAGGCAGCAGTTGTCGTTATACACTCCTGGAAATTGAAATAAGAACACCGTGAATTCATTGTCCCAGGAAGGGGAAACTTTATTGACACATTCCTGGGGTCAGATATATCACATGATCACACTGACAGAACCACAGGCACATAGACACAGGCAACAGAGCATGCACAATGTCGGCACTAGTACAGTGTATATCCACCTTTCGCAGCAATGCAGGCTGCTATTCTCCCATGGAGACGATCGTAGAGATGCTGGATGTAGTCCTGTGGAACGGCTTGCCATGCCATTTCCACCTGGCGCCTCAGTTGGACCAGCGTTCGTGCTGGACGTGCAGACCGCGTGAGACGACGCTTCATCCAGTCCCAAACATGCTCAATGGGGGACAGATCCGGAGATCTTGCTGGCCAGGGTAGTTGACTTACACCTTCTAGAGCACGTTGGGTGGCACGGGATACATGCGGACGTGCATTGTCCTGTTGGAACAGCAAGTTCCCTTGCCGGTTTAGGAATGGTAGAACGATGGGTTCGATGACGGTTTGGATGTACCGTGCACTATTCATGCACTCGACGATCACCAGTGGTGTACGGCCAGTGTAGGAGATCGCTCCCCACACCATGATGCCGGGTGTTGGCCCTGTGTGCCTCAGTCGTATGCTGTCCTGATTGTGGCGCTCACCTGTACGGCGCCAAAAACGCATACGACCATCATTGGCACCAAGGCAGAAGCGACTCTCATCGCTGAAGACGACACGTCTCCATTCGTCCCTCCATTCACGCCTGTCGCGACACCACTGGAGGCGGGCTGCACGATGTTGGGGCGTGAGTGGAAGACGGCCTAACGGTGTGCGGGACCGTAGCCCAGCTTCATGGAGACGGTTGCGAATGGTCCTCGCCGATACCCCAGGAGCAACAGTGTCCCTAATTTGCTGGGAAGTGGCGGTGCGGTCCCCTACGGCACTGCGTAGGATCCTACGGTCTTGGCGTGGATCCGTGCGTCGCTGCGGTCCGGTCCCAGGTCGACGGGCACGTGCACCTTCCGCCGACCACTGGCGACAACATCGATGTACTGTGGAGACCTCACGCCCCACGTGTTGAGCAATTCGGCGGTACGTCAACCCGGCCTCCCGCATGCCCACTATACGCCCTCGCTCAAAGTCCGTCAACTGCACATACGGTTCACGTCCACGCTGTCGCGGCATGCTACCAGTGTTAAAGACTGCGATGGAGCTCCGTATGCCACGGCAAACTGGCTGACACTGACGGCGGCGGTGCACAAATGCTGCGCAGCTAGCGCCATTCGACGGCCAACACCGCGGTTCCTGGTGTGTCCGCTGTGCCGTGCGTGTGATCATTGCTTGTACAGCCCTCTCGCAGTGTCCGGAGCAAGTATGGTGGGTCTGACACACCGGTGTCAATGTGTTCTTTTTTCCATTTCCAGGAGTGTATTACACTGCTGGCCACCGTAAATGCAACACCAAGAAAGACAAGAGGTAGCACAACAAAATTTATTTTGTAGATAACATGTTGACCAAGTATCAAATGATTACGTTTACAGACGTCTGTGACATGTGGTTCCTGCCAGAATCAGTAGCCAGAGTAGCCGCCATCGTTGGAGATCACCGCTGCCACACGTCTCGGCATTGAGTCAAAGAGACGTTGGATGTGTTCTTGGGGTACAGCAGCCCAAGCAGCTTCCACACGTTGCCAAAGTTCATCTGGTGTGGCAGCTGGGGATGTAATCTGGGCCACTCGTTAAGCAACCATAGAACACATGTTTTCTATCGGCGAAAGATCCGGAGAGCGAGCCGGCCATGGAAGCAATTCAATCTGGTTATTGACGAAGAACCTTTGGACAATGCGTGCCACGTGTGGTCGCGCATTATCCTGTTGAAATATGGCTGTGGCCGAGCCCTGAAGGTAAGGAAGGACAACTGGCTCCAGCACCTCGGATATGTAGCGCCGGCTATTTAAAGTACCGGCAATGCGTACTAGAGGCGTGCGAGAGTAATATCCAATACCGCCCCATACCATAATACCTGGAGCAAGACCAGTGTGGCGGTGCATCATGCAGCTGTCCAGCATCCTCTCTCCACGGTGTCTCCACACTCGAATCCGACCATCGTGGTGCTGCAGACAGAAGCGTGCCTCGTCAGTAAAGACAACGTCATTCCATTCTACCGTCCACATCCGCCTGTCATCACACCATTGGCGACGGAGACGTCTGTGGTTCTGCGTCAATGGTAGACGAAGCAATGGACGTCTTGCGGACAGACCACTCTGCTGTAAACGGCGTCGAATGGTACGCGCAGACACTGGATGATGCGTTACAGACGCAATGTGCTGTGCTATGGTTCGGGATGTCACTGAGTGATCCGTCACTGCCATGCGCACAATTTGCCTATCAGCACGTGCAGTGGTGCACCGAGGAGAACGCGATCGACCACGTCGGTCCGTCGTACCCTCCTGCAGCCAACGGTCACATATCCGCATTACAGTTGTTTGGTTTCGTCCAACACGACTAGCGATTTGTCTGTATGATAATCTACAATCTCGGTAAGTCACTATCCTTCCTCTGTCGAACTCGGATACTTGATCAAAAGATGTTCGCTGTTGTCTACGAGGCATAACTGATCGTCTTGTGAAACAACCACAAGGTAAACACACGTGCCGAACGTACACTCGTCGAAATCGCCAAGCCTTAAATGGCCCTATGAGGTGGAACCACAGGCGCGCGTGATGTGCGTCTGCGCTGAAATTCTAATCAGTTGCATATCTCATCGCTGCAAACTCATGGTGTAAATTTCACTTGATTCGGATGCTTCCTTCAGGGTGTTGCATTTACGGTGGCCAGCAGTGTAGTTATCACTGTTAGCATTCAACCGCGATTCTTATACATATATTTTAACAACGCGTTTCAAGAGACAATGCTCTCATCATCAGGTTGTAAAGACTATGTCATGAAATTAAATGGACTAAAAAGACAAAATACCGTCACAAATAGTTTTGTTTTTTTAGTCCGTTTAATTTCATGACATAGACTTTACAACCTGATGATGAGAGCATTGTCTCTTGAAACGTGGTGTTAAAATATATGTATAAGAATCGCGGTTGAATGCTAACAGTGATAACTAATATTGGCCGACGTTTGCGAACGAATTATCTGGCAACAACATGGAACTGCAGATTACAGCCATTGAGCTTCGCTGAAAGAACTTCCCTGTACAGTGTATCGCTGAAGAGTGTCATTTTCTGATGAAAGTGCGATACATCGTAGGTTACACAGAAACAGATTGGTTTTCTGGTCTGAAGAAAATCTCCACCATGTGTAGGAGATGAAAAGGAGCATACTTGTGTTATGATATGGGCCGGGAGGTTCAAACAGTTCCTTTTTCGAAGACTGTGTGAATGGAATCTCTTACTTAAAGATGTTTCAAATGTGGCTGATATTTCATCAAGAAGCAAGAGAATGACGAATCACGTGTGGCTAGCTCAGAACGTAGCTCCAGCACTATTTGGACGTCTAAGACTTTGAGTCACACGATTTCAGCAGGAGAAGTAGATCAGTCATGAGTTTGGCCGGCAGCAAATGGAGATGTCGTAGCCTGTCTTCGCTGTCAAGGGTAATCTGAGGGTAGTGGAGTATCGGGACAGAACCATCGAAGTTTTGAGGGGTGGGTCATCGAAGGCGATAATGCGCGTGCTTACGGCTCGTACCTGCTAACATAAGCCCAACTGGGCATGGTTTCTGCCTGTAGAAACTTGCAGCGTGTCGTCTCCGGAACACACATCACACACTGGATGATCTCAGTACGGCATTTGTGAATGAGTGGGACACGACTGAGTAACACGGTGTGAACAGCGTTCATAGAAGCATTCGACTATGTTGCAACGCATGAGATCGAGAAACTAACGTCTACATCTACACAGATACTCTGCAAATCACATCTAAATGCCTGGCAGAGGGTTCATCGAATCACCTTCATAATTGTCTATTATTCCAATCTCGTATAGCGCGCGTGAAATAATGAACACCTGCATCTTTCCGTACGAGTTCTGATTTCCCTTATTTTATCTTGGTGATCGTTCCTCCCTATGTGGGTCGGTGTCAACAAAATATTTTCGCATTCGGAGGAGAAAGATGGTGATTGGCATTTGGTGAGAAGATTCCGTCGCAACGAAAAACGTCTTTCTTTTAATGATGTCCAGCCCAAATCCTGTATCATTTCTGTGACATCCTCTCCCATATTTCGCGATAATAGAAAACGTGCTGTGTTCCTTTGAACTTTTTCCGTGTACTCCGTCCGTCTTATCTGGTAAGGATCCCACACCGCGCAGCAGTATTCTAAAAGAGGAAGGACAAGCGTAGTGTAGGCAGTTTCCTTAATAGGTCTGTTACATTTTCTAGGTGTCCTGCCAATAAAACGCAGTCTTTGGTCAGCCTTCCCCACAACATTTTCTATGTGTTCCTTCCAATTTATGTTGTTCGTTATTGTAATACCTAGGTATTTAGTTGAATTTATGGCTTTTAGATTAGACTGATTTATCGTGTAACCGAGGATTAACGAGTTCCTTTTAGCACTCAAGTGGATGACCTCACACTTTTCATTACTTAGGGTCAACTTCCACATTTCGCACCATTCAGATATCTTTTCTAAATCGTTTTACAGTATGTTTTGGTCCTATGGCGATTTTAACAGTCGATAAACGACAGCGTCATCTGCAAAGAGCCGAAGACGGCTGCTCAGATTGCTGTTACTTATCTATATAAACGACTTTGAGACAAAGGGCCTATAAAACTAGCATGGGGAACACCAGAAATCACTTGTTTTTCACTCGATAACTTCCCGTCAATTACTACGAACTGTGACGTCTCTGACAGGAAATCACAAATCCAGTCACATAACTGAGACGATACTCCATAATCACGCAATTTCACTACGAGCCGCTTGTGTCGTACAGTGCCAAAAGCCTTCTGGAAATCCAGAAATAGGGAATCAATCTGAAATCCCTTGTCAATAGCACTCAACACTTAATGTGAATAAAGAGATAGTTGTGTTTCACAGGAACGATGTTTTCTAAACCGATTTTGACTGTGTGTCAATGGACCGTTTTCTTAGAGATAATTCATAATTTTCGAACACAATATATGTTCTAAAATCCTGCTGCATATCGACGTTAACGATAAGCGCGTATAATTTAGTGGATTACTCCTACTACCTTTCTTGAATATTGGTGTGACCTGTGCACCTTTCCAGTGTTTGGCTACGGATCTCTCGTCGTGCGAACGGTTGTACATGATTGTCAAGTAGTGAATGTTACCGAGTAGCAGGTTTCGATCTTCCAGATATTAAAATACGTGCCATCTCGAACTGAATATCTTATCTTTGTTGTGAGATCGGCATGGGAGGGAGACACAGCCATCTGTTTATTTATTATAGACTGGAATGGTCTTGATCTCATTATAACGTAATTAAAACCATTGTTCTGGCGGTCTTTTATTTCTGTTTCAAATTTCAAAATAAAGTTATTACATACAATTTCGTAAACCTTATTGTCTCACTTGCTTCACTCTTTTGGTCTACGACCACATACATTGGATAATGTTCAGGCGGTGCAGAACTTCTTTAACCATTCGCTTTATAACTTCCCAACGCCCTTTTCTTGGTGTAACACAATATTTTATTTAAGTACCAGGCGCTTTTCGGCTATTATCGTAAAGGCGTCTTCAGTGGATTGATTCTGGAAAATATAGAGTTGTATTTATTTATGAATTCATACAGTGGCACTGGAATTCTCACCAGATGAGCAATGAAATCTTTCACAGCAGTTAGCTTGCGAATACCTTAGTGTGCGCACTACGAGCCAAATGATCTCAAAGTGAATAAGTGCCGATTTCTCATAAGTGTTGTGGAAATTCGCTCTCTGACATATGAACAGATAGGAGGAAACACAGGTTTGGCAAGACAGACAAGTAAACTGTAACACTTTATTCGTGCAACATTTATGGTGTGTTGTGTTTCGACTCTAAATAGAGTACTTAGGCAGCTCTCTCTTGCGTGCCACAGAAAGAGATGAGTAAAGAAAAGGAAATCAAACCGCATGGCCACAGCTCCACTGCACGCAAGCGTTCCCTCTATCATCGCAGGTTGCGCGGGGCAGCCTACTCGCCAGGCGGAGCGACACCGCTAGCAGCGCGAGTGGCGGACGGCAGAGGTCGCCAGCACAACGGGAACTGCTGTACATCACCAGTCACGTGGAACAAATAGTGTGCAGTTTGATATCACTGCGCAGACCACGATATAAGACACTTTCCATGCCTTAACGGGTAGTTCCAGATGAATAGAGCTCGTACATCGCAGCTGACCTATCAGCAAGCATCGACGTCTGCTGAAGGAATCGTCACGCACTCCGACAGCGAGACCGACAGCAAATCAGCAGATCAGCGGCAACGTGAGACATCACCACAGAACAGTGTCTATGCCACGAAGGATATGCTCACATTCACAGATATACACTGCTGGCCATTAACATTGCTACACCAAGAAAAAATGCAGATGATAAACGGGTATTCATTGGACAAATATATTATACTAGAACTGACACGTGACTACATTTTCACACAATTTGGGTGCATAGATCCTGAGAAATCAGTACCCAGAACAACGACCTTGATACGGCTGGGCATTGAGTCAAACAGATCTTGGATGGCGTGTACAGGTACAGCTGCCCATTCAGCTACAACACGATACCACACTTCATAAAGAGTAGTGACTGCCGTATTGCGACGAGCCAGTTGCTCGGGCACCATTGACCAGACGTTTTCAATTGGTGAGAGATCTGGAGAATGTGCTGGCCAGGGCAGTAGTCGAACATTTTCTGTATCCAGAATGGCCCGTACAGGACCTGCAACATGCGGTCGTGCATTATCCTGCTGAAATGTAGGGTTTCGCAGGGATCGAATGAAGGGTAGAGCCACGGGTCGTAACGCATATGAAATCTAACGTCCACAGTTCAGAGTGCCGTCAATGCGAACAAAAGGTGACCAAAACGTATAACCAATGTCACCGCATACCATGACGCCGGGTGATATGCCACTATGCCGATGACGAATACATGCTTCCAATGTGCGTTCACCGCGATGTCGCCAAACACGGATGCGACCGTCATGATGCTGTAAACAGAACCTGGTTTCATCCGAAAAAATAACGTTTAGCCATTCGTGCACCCAGGTTCGTCGTTGAGTACACCATCGCAGGCGCTCCTGTCTGTGATGCAGCGTCAAGGGTAACCGCAGCCATGGTCTCCAAGCTGATGGCCATACTGCAGCAAACGTCGTTGAACTGTTCGTGCAGATGGTTGTTGTCTTGCAGACGTCCCCATCTGTTGACTCAGGGATCGAGACGTGGCTGTACGATCCATTACAGCCATGCGGATAAGATGCCTGTCATCTCGACTGCTAGTGATACGAGGCCGTTAGGATCAAGCACGGCGTTCCGTATTACCCTCCTGAACCCAGCGATTCCATCTTCTGCTAATAGTCATTGGATCTCGACCCACGCGAACAGCAATGTCGCGATACGATAAACCGCAGTCGCGATGGAATCCGACCTTTATGAAAGTCGCAAACGTGATGGTACGAATTTCTCCTCCTTACACGAGGCATCACAACAATGTTTCACCAGGCAACGCCGGTCAACTGGTGTTTGTGTTTGAGAAATCGGTTGGAAACTTTCCTCACGTCAGCACGTTGTAGGTGTCGCCAGCGGCGCTAACCTTGTGTGAATGCTCTGAAAAGGTAATCATTTGCATACCAAGGCATCTTTTTTCTGTCGGTTAAATTTCGCGTCTGTTGCACATCATCTTCGTGCTGTAGCATTTTTTAATGGCCAGTAGTGTATTAGGTTAGTGCACAAGTTCGTAGCGTTTGTGTTTGGATGTTAGTATACCGGTTGCTATGGGTTTCTTTTTCGATTTACAATTTTTTTTAGTTCATTGTTGTTATTTAAGTATGGATGTTGTCATTTTGTCACCTGGAAGTAGTGAGTGGAACTGCGGACGCTAGAGAATGAAGTGCCAAGTCGAGAAACCGAACCATTTTCGCTTGTGTGGAATAGAGGGTTGACAGTAGCAGAGACACCCAGACACATTTATGTCGTGTATAGGATTAATGCCAATGGATGGGGCACGGAAAGAAAATGGTTTTCTCGTTTTAAACAGGGTAGTTTTGACATTAGTGGCTCTTCACGAATAGCAAAATTTTCGAGGTTCGTTGAAGTTCGTTTAAGCGCAGTAATCCACAGCGAAGCACGACGGTGTACCCTAGAACTGGCAAATGTGATGAACTGTGATCATCCCACCATCTTGCAGACTTGGATGCAGTGGGGAAGGGTCAAATACCGGGTTTACAGATACCGCATGCTCTAAGCCAAAATCATAAAAATCAGCAGTTGTCCTCATGTGCATCTCTGCTTACTTGTCATCAATTGGCTCACGAACAGCACTGACCATTCCTGCCCTGTACCGTTACTGGTGACGAGAAATAGTGTCTTTATGCTAACATAAAGAAATAAAGGAAAAGCTGAACCCAGATAGAACGAAAATCCCCTTATAAAGATCTGGAACCATCCACAAAAGATAATGTTCCGCATATGGCGGAATAGCGACGGAGTGGTGTAGTACGAATTGCGTCCCCCGGGTGTTACAATCACTGCTGACATTTATTGACAACAACTGAGGTGTCTTGCAAACTCAGTCCAAGAAGAATGACCAGGAAGACTTACGAAGTGACGCCCAACCGAATTCTGCTATACTGACAAAAAACACTACATAAAGTTGGGCTGGGAAGTCCCTACGTATCCACCTTATTCACTCAGATTTCAGTATTTTCCACTCTCTATCGAACAACCTCCAAAGAAGTTCCATACCGAACAAAAACGCTCTTCGAACACGGTTCGACGAGTTCTTCGCCTCAAAGGCACCTGACTTCTACAGTCGCGGAACGGAAAAGTTACCCCAGCGCTGGCAGACTGTTGTAAATAGTGAAGGAGATTATGTTATTGATGACTAAAGTCTCTATTATGTGTATGTGTTGTTTTCATTAAGCCTATGGAAAAACGTTACGAACTTATACGCTAATGTAATTCATAGACTGTGAACGGGACACTGACATAGGCTATGTCTATTTGCCCAACGAATGGAGAGTACTTGTGTTACTGAGTTAATCAGAGGTTTGGTCACAGACACTTGCAGTTATTTCAGTAGTCCTAATATTCATGTGTGTCCGTGCCTGGTATTGTTTCTTCGGACTAGCGCCCCTGCTCGCGCAGACATATAAGCGGCAACTGTTGTGAATGTACAAAAATCACAGCAACTGCTTACAGTGAGATAACTGATGTGTCAGCACAGCATTTATTTAAACCTTTTACAAAACGACACAAGATCAGCACAATAGGCTGTGGGGTGGTGGGACTGGACAAAGTGATACATCAGGCAATCACCGTTGACAGTTGCACTGAACATTTATTTGGCACATTTAAACAAGACAAATAACAAATAAAACGATCAATGTTGTTGTTTTTGTGGTCTTCAGTCTTGAGACTGGTTTGACGCAGCTCTCCATGCTACTCTATCCTCTGCAAGCTTCTTCATATCCCAGTACTTACTGCAACCTACATCCTTCTGAATCTGCTTAGTGTATTCATCTCTTGGTCTCCCTCCATGTGATCCCTTGGTGCCTCAGAACATGTCCTACCAACCGGTCCCTTCGTCTTGTCAAGTTGTGCCATAAACTCCTCCCCAATTATATTCAATACCTCCTCATTAGTTATGTGATCTACCCATCTAATCTTCAGCATTCTCCTGTAGCACCACATTTCGAATGCCTCTATTCTCTTCTTGTCTAAACTATTTATCGTCCATGTTTCACTTTCCTACATGGCTACACTCCACACAAATACTTTCAGAAACGACTTCCCGACACTTAAACCTATACTCGATGTTAACAAATTTCTCTTCTTCAGAAACGCTTTCCTTGCCATAGCAAGTCTACATTTTATATCCTCTCTACTTCGACCATCATCAGTTATTTTGCTCCCCAAATAGCAAAACTCATCTACTACTTTAAGTGTCTCATTTTCTAATCTAATTCCCTCAGCATCAAACCGACTTAATTCGACTACATTCCATTATCCTCGTTTTGCTTTTGCTGATGTTCATCTTATATCCTCCTTTCAAGACACTGTCCATTCCGTTCAACTGCTCTTCCAAGTCCTTTGCTGTCTCTGACAGAATTACAATGTCATCGGCGAACCTCAAAGTTTTATTTCTTCTCCATGGATTTTAATACCCACTCCGAATTTTTCTTTTGTTTCCTTTACTGCTTGCTCAGTATGGAGATGTAATAACATCGGGGAGAGGCTACAACCCTGTCTCACTCCATTCCCAACCACTGCTTCCCTTTCATGTTCCTCGACTCTTATAACTGCCATCTGGTTTCTGTACAAATTGTAAATAGCCTTTCGCACCCTGTATTTTACCCCAGCCACCTTTAGTATTTGAAAGAGGGTATTCCAGTCAACATTGTCAAAAGCTTTCTCTAAGTCTACAAATGCTAGAAACGTAGGTTTGCATTTCCTTAATCTTTCTTCTAAGATGAGTCGTAAGATCAGTATTGCCTCACGTGTTCCAATATTTCTACGGAATCCAAACTGATCTTCCCCAAGGTCGGCTTCTACTAGTTTTTCCATTCGTCTATAAAGAATTCGCGTTAGTATTTTGCAGCTGTGGCTTATTAAACTGATTGTTCGGTAATTTTCACATCTGTCAACACCTGCTTTCTTTGGGATTGGAATTATTATATTCTTCTTGCTCACCAGATGGTAGAGTTTTGTCATGACTCGCTCTCCCAAGGCCGTCAGTAGTTCTAATGGAATGTTGTCTACTCCCGGGGCCGTGTTTCGACTCAGGTCTTTCAAACTGTCTGTCAAATCTTCACGCAGTATTGTATCTCCCATTTCGTCTTCATCTACATTCTCTTCCGTTTCCAGAATATTGTGCTGAAGTACGTCGCCCTTGTATAGACCCTCTATATATTCCTTCCACCTTTCTGCTTTCCCTTCTTTGCTTAGAACTGGGTTTCCATCTGAGGTATTGATATTCATAAAAGTCGTTATCTCCAAAGGTCTCTTTAATTTTCCTGTAGGCAGTATCTATCTTACTCCTAATGAGATAAGCCTCTACATCCTTACATTTGTCCTCTAGCCATTCCTGCTTAGCCATTTTGTACTTCCTGTCGATCTCATTTTTGAGACGTTTGTATTCCTTTTTGCCTGCTTCATTTACTGCATTTTTATATTTTCTCCTTTCATCAATTAAATTCAATATATCTTCTGTTACCCAGGGATTTCTACCAGCCCTCGTCTTTTTACCTACTCGTTCCTCTGCTGCCTTCACTACTTCATCACTCAAAGCTACCCATTCTTCTTCTACTGTATTTCTTTCCCCCATTCCCGTCAATTGTTCCGTTATGCTCTCCCTGAAACTCTGTACAACCTCTTGTTCTTTCAGTTTATCCAGGTCCCATCTCCTTAAATTCCCACCTTTTTGCAGTTTCTTCAGTTTAGATCTACAGTTCACAACCAATAGATTGTGGTCAGAGTCCACATCTCCCCCTGGAAATGTCTTACAATTTAATACCTGGTTCCTAAATCTCTAAAACGATCAACACATTTTTAAAATTACCACACATCCCTAAATATACCATTTCGTTGAGAAAATTTAAACATTCATAAAGCATGGCACTTATGAAATGAGTTAAAATTATTTACTCAGAACTGTGATCAACCTGAAGAACAATTTACTAAAATATAACGAGAAAATGTAGTCTTTCGTTACTGCAGTGATTGGTATTACCAAAGTAATTCAGAGTAGAGGCAACAGCAAATCAGATACCATGGTACACATTCACGTTATTTAAATGGCAGGCATCCTAAAGTGTAGGATGTAAAACATAAAATTTCATGTGACCAAGCAACCTCGTGTGATTCAATAAACCACGCCCAGAAACGGACGCCCGCTCACTCAGCTGTTTCCAGTACATGCTCGGTATGGACCCCCAAACTGGAGCAGCAACAGTCACGAATAGGCACGAAAAAGCCCAGAACTAGTGGGTATCTACAACATACGTCTTACTTGTTCGACAAAGCCAGCCGCCGCAGACCCCGGTGCCAGGACACAAATAGCAAGGGAAATACACCAACGGCTAGCCAGTAACGTGATTGCTTGCACGCTGGCGATAGTTCCTACGGCGCCGTCACCCAGGTAAACAGCCCCTTTTAGGTTTGCTCCTCCTGCTGCCTCGCACGGCACCTGAACTGTCCACCAGGCTTGGCAAACGACGTTACTGCTAAGCGTCCAAAAGCAAAAATCATCGCTACTTGCTAGAGCTTACCGCTCGCTCCACGATCGGCCCGGTAGGTGGTGCTACCGCGCGCTCGGCGCACACCACCGGAAAGATGAGCCATACCGGCAATATGAATATCGTTCAATAACAAAAGTCATGGGCTATCGATATGCACATATACAGATGGCCGTAGTATCGCTTCCATTGCGTATAAAAGGGCAGTGGACTGGCGAAGCAGCCATTTTCACTCGGGTGACTCATGTCAAAACATTTCCGACGTGATTATGGCCGCACCACCCGAATTAACAGACTTTTAACGCGGGATGGTGGCTGGAGCAAGACGCATGGTACATTCAGTTTCGGAAATCGTTAGGGAATTCAGTATTCCGAGCTCGACAGTCTCAAGAGGGTGCCCAAAACACCAGAATAGTGGCATTTGTGTAGAGTTGTTAGAGCTAGCAGACAAGCAACGATGCGTAAAATAACCGCAGAAATCAATGTGGGATGTGAGCCGTAGTTGTGTCCGGCTCTTCGAAAAGCGCGCCAGGCGGAGTGCTTTCGCTTCGCGTCTAGTGTTTGGGGTGGCGCTTTCGGTTTGGCGCGCTGTTTGGATCGCTACCGCCCTCTGGCGGGAGGTGCAGAAAGTGTACGGTCGCGTGACGATCGATGAGTACGTAGTGGGCGGTGACCGAGAGAGGTGGTGCCGCGAGCGGGGCCCTGTTGTTGGGGGTCGTCAACTGCTCGCCACGTGCTTTGCCATACATCTTGGCTGTCAGGGGCTGAGTCTGCCTTACCCGCATGTACGTGGCTTATGAAGCTTAGAAGCCGTGGTGCAGGAGATCAGCGCGTGGGACCGTATGTCTTCTCATCGGCTGTTGAAACCACTGGCAGCGGTTGACTCTGACGAGCATTTGGAAGTGCGACTTGTTCCCGGGGCTGGGGTGGAGTGTGAGAAGTTGGGTACTGTTTTTATGTAACAGAGTTTTATTATATATATATATGTGTGTGTGTGTGTGTGTGTGTGTGTAAGAGCAGGTTTTGAGGTTCTAGTGAAGTGTATGAGTTTCTTAACCAGTGGTTTTGTTGGGGTCTTCCCACCACAGTTTTCGTTTGCCTGTCCGCAGGAATTTGGTAAATGCTTCTTGGTCGGGCCGTTTCATTCACACGTCCATTGGGTGATTTAGGGTCAGTGTCGCGTGTCTCTGTGGTTCGGAGTCTGTGCAGGCACCGCCCTTGCTACATCTCCTGGTTTTGGGTAACTCTGGGAGGTGGCGGCTTCTAATGGAAGTTTTGTGGCTGATCTGCTATGGGTCTGTAGACCACCAATAACTATTCCGCCTATTGTGACATGGGCCCCTTTACACATGTCACTCCCTCACTGAGCAACGGATTTTTTTTTTTTTTTTTTTTTTTGGGAACTGCCTTTAGTGTGAAAGTTTGTGTTCCGGCTTATTCACATTTACCTTGTAAGAAATATAAGTTATGTAACTGGCGAGAGAGAGCTATTTTTGCTTAGTACAAGCTAACTACTTAAATTTTTTCGAATTGTTCCCCTATCTTAAAATCTTCTTATTGTTAACGTCAAACCTTGCACTATCCTTTACATAGAGCTATTTTTAAAACAGTTTTTTTACTGTTTATATATATATATATATATATATATATATATATATATATATATATATATATATATATATATATATATAAGACAACAGTAAAAAAACTGTTTTAAAAATAGCTATATGTAAAGGATATATATATATGATAAGTTTTAAATCTGATTATTGGGAAGTTGTTAACATCATACCTTGCAATCTCCTTTCATAAAGAAAATTTGTCAGCTATTGGAAATTGTTTTTGAAATAATTTTTTTTAAAAGAAATGCCACACTTAAAAATGTATTGTTGAGAAAGTTAAAATTAAGCAGTGTGTGTTATTTCACCAGCACCTCCTGGCCCCTACTTCCACAATAACGTTTTGGAATAACATGTGTACTACCGCTCTAATTGACGGTTCAGGATGTACGTCGAATGTGTCCGTTAGCACAGTGCAGCGAAATTTGACGTTAATGGGCTATGGCAGCAGATGACCGACGTGTGTGCCTCTGATAACAGCACATTATCTGCTGCGCCTTTCCTGGGCTCCCAATCATATCGGTTGGACCCTAGACAACTGGAAAATCGCGGCCTGTTCAGACGTGTCTCGATTTCAGTTCGTAAGAGCTGACGGTAGCTTTCGAGTGTGGCGCAAACCCCACGAAGCCAAGGAACCAATTAGTCAAGGAGGTACTGTGCAAGCTGGTGGTGCTTCCATAATGCTGTGAGCTGTGCTTACGTGGAATGGACTGGATCCTCTGGTTCCACTAAACAAATTATTGACTGGAAACGATTATGTTCTGCTACCTGGATACCATTTGCGGCCACTCATGGACTTCACGTTTCCAAACAACGATGAAATTTTTATTGATGACAGTGCGCCATGTCACCAGGCCACAGCCATCTGTCATTGGTTTGAAGAACGTTCTCAGCAGTTCCAGCGAATAATTTGGCCACCCAGATCGCCTGACATGAAATCCAGCAGACATTTATGGAACGTAATCGAGGGATCAATTCAGGCACAAAATCCTCCAGTGGCAACACTTTCGCACTTATGGGTGGCTGTAGAGGCTAAATATTTTTGCAGTAGACTACCAACGACTCGATGAGTCCATGCCACGTCGAGTTTCTGCACTACACCCGACAAAAGGAGGTCCGGCACGACATTAGTAGGTATCCAGTGACTTTTGTCACCTCCGTATACAGGTTGGTCCATTGATCGTGACACGGCCAAATATCTCACGAAATAAGCGTCAAACGAAAAAACTACAAAGAACGAATCTCATCTAGCTTGAAGGGGAAACCAGATGGCGCTATGGAAGGCCCACTAGATGGCGCTGCTGTTGTGAATTGGCAGGAGCCAATTCACGGGGTTTGGAGGAAGCCGAAAGGCACGCGTTTAAGCTCACGCAGGCTGGCGTGAGGTCTGGAACAGGTAAAGTAATTATACTATCAAGAAAAGTACGTAGCTGCTGGAATACTTAACTTTAATCCATAATTGGTGAACATCGGTCTGACGTTACGTGCACCACAAGATAAATAACAAACGATAATGGCGCCTTGCTAGGTAGTAGCAAATGACGTAGCTGAAGGCTATGCTAACTATCGTCTCGGCAAATGAGAGCGTAATTTGTCAGTGAACCATCGCTAGCAAAGTCGGCTGTACAACTGGGACGAGTGCTAGGGAGTCTCTCTAGACCGTGTGGCGGCGCTCGGTCTGCAATCACTGACAGTGGCGACACGCGGGTCCGACGTATACTAACGGACCGCGGCCTATTTAAAGGCTACCACCTAGCAAGTGTGGTGTCTGGCGGTGACACCACAGCTGCCATAGGTCAAACGGATATCAACTGCGTTTTTTTAAATAGGAACCTCCATATTTTATTACATATCGTGTAGTATGTAAAGAAATATGAATGTTTTAGTTGGACCACTATTTTCGCTTTGTGTTAGATGGGGTTGTAATACAAACATATGGCTCACAATTTTAGACGAACAGTTGGTAACAGGTAGATTTTTTAAATTAAAATACAGAACGTAGGTACCTTTGAACATCTTATTTTGGTTGCTCCAATTTGATACATGTACCTTTGTGAACTTATGACTTCTGAGAACGCATGCTGTTACAGCGTGATTACCTGTAAATACCACGTTAATACAATAAATGCTCAAAATGATGTCCGTCAACCTCAATGCATTTGGCAATACGTGTAACGACATACCTCTCAACAGCGAGTAGTTCGCCTTCGGTAATGTTCGCACATGCATTGACAATGTGCTGACGCATGTTGTCAGGCGTTGTCGGTGGATCACGATAGCAAATATCCTTCAACTTTCCCCACAGAAAGAAATCCGGGGACGTCAGATCCGGTGAACGTGCGGGCCATGGTATGGTGCTTCGACGACCAATCCACCCGTCATGAAATATGCTATTCAATACCGATTCAACCGCACGCGAGCTATGTGCCGGACATCCATCATGTTGGAAGTACATCGCCATTCTGCCATGTAGTGAAACACCTTTTAGTAACATCGGTAGAACATTACGTAGGAAATCAGGATACATTGCACCATTTAGATTGCCATTGATAAAATGGGGTCCAGTTATCCTTCCTCCCATAATGCCGCACCAAGGTCTCTGATGTTCCACTGGTCGCAGCAATCGTGGATTTTCCGCTGAGCAATAGTGCACATTATGCCGGTTTACGTTACCGCTGTTGGTTAATGACGCTTCGTCGCTAAAAAGAACGCATGAAAAAAATCTGCCATCGTCCCGTAATATCTCTTGTGCCCAGTGGCATAACTGTACACAACGTTCAAAGTAGTCGTCATGAAATTCGTGATTCATAGAAACATGGTACGGGTGCAATCGATGTTGGTGTAGCATTCCCAACACCGACGTTTTTGAATTCCCGGTTCTCGCGCAATTTGTCTGCTACTTATGTGCGGATTAGCCGGGACAGCAGCTAAAACATCTACTTGGGCATCATCATTCGTTGCAACTTGTGGTTGACGTTTCACAGGTGGCTGAACACTTCCTGTTTCCTTAAATGACGTAACTAACCGTCGAACGGTCCGGACACTTGGATGATGTCGTCCAGAACACCAAGCAACATACATAGCACACCCCCGTTGGGAATTTTGGTCACAATAGCCATACATCAACACGATATCGACCTTTTCCGCAATTGGTAAATGGTCCATTTTAACACGGGTAATGTATCTCGAGGCAAATAGCGTCCGCACTGGCGGAATGTTAAGTGATACCACGTACTTATACGTTTGTGACTATTACAGCGCCATCTATCACAAAGCGAGAAAATTAGTCCATCTAAGACGTTCACATTTCTTTACATAGTACACGAATATGTAATAAAATATGGGGGTTCCTACTAAAAAAAATCGCAGTTGATGTCCGTTTCATCCATGGCAGCGCCATAGCGGGCCAACCATAGCGGTATCTGGTTTCCCCTCTTCAAGCTAGACAAGTTTCGTTCTTTGCAGTTTTTTCGTTTGACGCTTATTTCGTGAGATATTTGGCCAGGTCACTATCAATGGACCACCCTGTATGACGTTCCAATACACAGTTCAAGGTCAAATGAATTGATACAGTAAGGAAGCATGACGTCATGCGGTGAGTCTACTAGATAAAAATGTCTAATAATGAACACAATGAAAAGAAGATAGATAATGGTTGGGTACATATTTCGAAATGATTCTGTACTGAATTAATAGAATGAATAGGAGGGATAGTAGAGGGTGAGAAATTGCAGGGGCAGCCCAGATATAACTCTTGTTCTCTCCAAGTCATCCCCGACACCAGCTCACACAGCATTTGGTATAACATTCCCATGTCGGTCAGTGTACTTCGGCAGCTAATCTTGTCTCCTTCATCAGCTACCCACCTGATGATAGCAACATGTTCGACTGCCGAAATAATCTATGCTTTGCCAAACAACAATCATTGTCGACGAAGTGGTGTTACAACAGGAACTTACTTTGCCATCCATGTAAATCGAAAAATGTATAAAATGCTGGACGACTGACTGGCCTGACATACACTTGGAGAAAGTAATACAAACGAACCCAAAACGTAAGTGAAGAAATGTCTGACAGCGCGAACGTGTACAAAACAGAAATGAGTAAGAGTGTAAAGAGCGCAAGTTGGAGAAGTAAAGTGAGGACGGCGCTCACCGCAGGCGGTGGAGACGTTGAGCGCCAGCGTCACGACGAGCAGCGTCATGGCGACGGCGTGCCACGAGTCGCGCAGCCCCACCAGCCAGTAGGCGGTCAGCACGAACAGCACCGGCTCCACCAGCAGGCCCGGCAGCTGCGCAAACGAACACAAACACGTATGTAAGGAACGAAAGGAACGAGGGTAGTCTGGCCTGTAACGAGTGCCTCTGTGAGAGTGCCCTCAGTCTTCTGGTACTAACCAGTCAGTTAAACAATACATTACGTGTTAGAACGAAATGATCATTACTAGATACAGCAGAACACGAAACACGCTACTGGCAATTAAAATTGCTACACCACGAAGACGACGTGCTACAGACCGACAGGAAGAAGATGCTGTGATATGCAAATGATTAGCTTTTCAGAGCATTCACACAAGGCTGGCGCCGGTGGTGACACCTACAACATGCTGACACGAGGAAAGTTTCCAACCGATTTCTCATACACAAACAGCAGTTGACCGGCGTTGCCTGGTGAAACGTTCTTGTGATGCCTCGTATAAGGAGGAGAAATGCGTACCACCACGTTTCAGACTTTGATAAATGTCGGATTGTAGCCTATCGCGATTGCAGTTTATCGTATCGCGGCATTGCGTTGGGTTCAGGAGGGTAATACGGAACGCCGTGCCGGATCCCAACGGCCTCGAATGACTAGCAGTCGAGATGACAGGCATCTTATCCGCATGATTGTAACGGATCGAGCAGCCACGTCTCGATCCATGAGTCAACAGATGGTGACGTTTGCAAGACAACAACCATCTGCACGAATAGTTCGACGACGTTTGCAGCAGCATGGACTATCAGCTCGGAGACCACGGCTGCGGTTACCCTTGACGCTGCATCACAGACAGGAGCGCCTGCGATGGTGTATTCATCGACGAACCTGCCTGCACGAATGGCAAAACGCCATGTTTTCGGATGAATCCAGGTTCTGTTTGCAGCATCATGATGGTCGCATCCGTGTTTGGCGACATCGTGGTGAACGCACATTGGAAGCGTGTATTCATCATCGCCATACTGGCGTATCACCCGGCGTGATGGTATGGGGTGTCATTGGTTACACGTCTCTGTCACCTCTTGTTCGCATTGACGGCACTTTGAACAGTGGACGTTACATTTCAGATGTGTTACGACCAGTGGCTCTACCCATCATTCGATCCCAGCGAAACCCTACATTTCAGCAGGATAATCCAAGACCGCATGTTGCAGGTCCTGTACGGGCCTTTCTGGATACAGAAAATGTTCTACTGCTGCCCTGGCCAGTACATTCTCCAGATCTCTTACCAATTGAAAACGTCTGGTCAATGGTGGCCGAGCAACTCGCTCGTCACAATACGCCAGTCACTACTCTTGATGAACTGTGGTACCGTGTTGAAGCTGCATGGGCAGCTGTACCTGTACACGCCATCCAAGCTTTGTTTGACTCAATGCCCAGCCGTATCAAGGCCGTTATTACGGACAGAGGTGGTTGTTCTGGGTACTGATTTCTCAGGATCTATGCACCCACATTGCGTGAAAATGTAATCACATGTCAGTTCTAGTATAATATATTTGTCCAATGAATACCCGTTTATCATCTGCATTTCTTCTTGGTGTAGCAATTTTAATGGCCAGTAATTAAATACGAAAATAGGCCCGAAAACATCGCGAAAAACTAAATTACATTCTAGAAGATAGGTTAACTCCCAGCAAAAGCTTTCTCATCTACATCGTTTGGTGCAGATGAGAAGCTACCTGTAGTAATTAACACAAAAGTGATCCCGAAAATTCATACACACCAAATGTAAAGGTATTAACAAAAAGAAATGATCTGTTGTTTGAAGTAAAAGTGCACATAATTTTATAATCATTTAACAAAATGTTCACATTCCAGAATAAATTAAAAAAAAAACGAAAACCCACCGATGATGGCACAGTGGTGCCGAAACATGTTTGGGTACTGAGAAAAACGGTGTTTTGCATAACTGGCGGACCTCACATCCAAAAATTTTCATACAAATTATCTTAAAAATCGTATTCTATCTAGATATTAAAGAATATCTCTTTATTCTTTAAGTTAAATGATCTTTTAAGCAGCTGGTATATAGCGGAGCGAGGTAATAAGCTCGCTCGATTGTGTAGGTAATGGTTGCTGTGGAAGAACTTTCGAAACAGTTAGTAGAAAAAATGCAATTAAACTCGTCATCGACAGTGGACTATCGATGCTGCAGCACCATTAGCTGCCATTACTAACCATGCCACATAGTGTTTCTTTTAATAGTGATTTTCGTATAATTTTTATTCTGAAATTGAAAACAGTTAATCTTCCAGTCTGAAAATTACCACGCTGATGCTGTAGTACAGGGTAAAGCCTCACCATAAGCCAGTGTTGATACCCCTGTGTAGCTTCGACTGTAATCCAGAAATCGCGATATAAATTTTGAGTCGTAATGATGGCAATCTTACGCACAAATGCAATTTCTATCATGAACGATATAGTCTCAATATTTCATTTCTTTTGTAAGGGAATCGATGACGAACAAACGACTGGGAGAAGCGAGTACAATACGCATTGGGCGTAAAAGATCACTGCTACCCAGACGATAAGAACTCGAACAGAAAACTAGTGTCTCGCAGTACCACATGATCTTGTGTAATATATACCAAGGGTGAAGGAAACTAAGTAGAAGCATGAAGTTCAGGAGAATGAATAAAACTTTAGAGTTTTCCAGTGACATCGTAATCGTGTTAGAGCCGACAAAGGACACGGAAGATCTACAGAACGAAATGGACAGCGTTTTGAAAATAAGGAATAAGTGAACATCGATGTAAGTGCAGTCAAAAGAAACGAAGATATACTGGAACAATTAGGTTAGGAAAGGAGACGCTGAAAGTACTCGGTGAGTTTTACTTTTTGTTGAGAAAAATAAATGACGATGTCAGAAGTAAATATCATGTAATATCAGACAGTTAAAACTTTGAAAAACGTTTCAGAAAAAGAGAAACAAGTTAATGTCGAACACCATTATGGATGATAGTATTTTGTGAGAGTATGTCTCTGGAGTATAGCCTTATTTGAAAGTGAAACGTGAACGATAAACATTAGGAACAAGAAGAGATTAGAGGTTTTTGACACGTTCCTTACAGAATCATGCAGAAGATTAGATAGGGTAGATACGATAAACATTGAGAACGGGCTGAATTGAATGGGGGAGAAAACAAATTCATGGCACAACTGCAGTAGAAGAAGGAATATATTGACGGTATACACACTGAGGCTTTAATGAGTAGTTAACTTGTTATGGGAAGGAAGAGTTGTAAAGGATCACTGATGTACGCAGTATGCAGGTTAAAATGTATGTAGACGGGACAAGTTACGCAGAGATGGAGCGACTAACGTAGGTTAAATGAAGCCAGTCTTTAGAGTGAAGACACACACACAAAAGTTAAACAGTTCATTAATTATACGAAGAAAAAAACTACATTTTGAGTTATTTTTTTATAAATTTTTATGTTTCCTTTTCATTATTAACACTACGTTTTACTGTTATCTAGCTTGAATTTTTGTTTTATTACTGCATATTATTAACTATGTTAACCTATAACGTCATTCAGAATGAAACGGCATTGTTTGACAAATATATTGGTCGAAGGAGTACATAAACTGTAATTGAACATAACCCATAAGATCGATTAAAACTATATGACAGACCAGATTTAGGAAGTAAACTCACTTTGGTAACGTTGTGCTTAAGAAGACCATAAAAAGTTGTATGAAACTGTTGGTGAGACCACGAGTTGTGCTCGAATGGGCCTTTTAGCGGAGCGATCTCCACAAAATTCAGGTGCGCTGATCCACCTACCAGTCCGGTAAACAGTTTTAATCCGTCAGGTGCGTCGACAACAGCGAATTAGACGCCAAACTCTTGAAGTTTCTTCAATCCAGACCGAGTTATATTATTACACATACTGCCTCCGATTTTATCGATTATGTTATTAATTTCAGACAACAGATTGATGACGTCCTAAGGTATCAGTTCTAGCAATATGGCTTCCATTTGTTAACCAGTTTGAAAGTTACAGTTTGTCACAATTTAAATAAAAATGAGCTACATAAATAGGACGACTTTCTGGGAAATGAATAAAATAAGATAAATCGCTTCATATTTCTGTACCAAATGATGGCTACCAGTAATCAATCCTTACCTAAGAGTTAACATATTTTACGTATTAATGGTTTAATTTCCAGCAAATTCCCCTCAGTGATCTCTACTTAGACTGTAGTGGAACTGCAGCCAAAGGCCATCGTACGTTGTTTGTTCACCAACCACAATTTGGGGACTATCAAGTGTCACTATAACACAAAACAAATTATCTCTAATTCTGTTCCGAGTTTAGACTTTTATATAGGATATTCAGCATTTCTGGAGATGAACAAACTAAACTTTTGTGATGGGAAAATTGATAGGCTCGTCAGAAACTTAATTATCTTTTATTTCATTCATGCTTTACTCATATCGTGTGAAAAAACGCTACGAGATTAGTAAAAATTGATAAATGAAGCACTTTATAGCCACATCTTCAAGTACATGTAATTTCGTTCCAATCAAGTGTCGTAAACACTGCAGGCGTCTCTTAAACAAAATTGACATAGTTTGTTCAGACATTCCACAACTGATTACAAAAATACTAATGACCTAAGCAAGAAATACTGAAGTATAAATTGACCAGCAGGAAAATATTCCTCTCGGTGCACAAAAATGCCGATTATCTAGAATACCTACGTATTAATGTTCGCTGGTCTGTGTGGCGGGGAGGGGGGCGTGTTAATGGTCGCTTGTCTGCTGGAAGGAGGGAATCCAGATACTCCCCCCATCTCCTCCATATATGGTCCATACTCATCTATAATCTGAATTTTTCATTTCCGCTGTCTTCTCTCTTGTACCCACCATTTCTATCTCCATCCATCACTCTTTCTCTCTTACTACTACTACCTCTCACCGTCTTCCACTCCTGTTATTGTCTTCATTCATTTCTCTTTCACCGTCACTTTGTTTCTACCACCACCACCGTATTTTCTCTGTTTTTCTCTCGCTTTCACTGTCTCCTCTCTCATCCACCGCCACTGTCTCCCTGCTACTATCTTTCAGCTCAAAAAAGCAATACAACACATGCCTAAATTTCTGGTGAGGAAGGCGGAATGAGGATTGAGACAGCCGGTTCCCCAACTTTTCTGTCAGACTCATTGTAAATATTTACTTCGGCAGGGACATTTTTACCATGATTCCCCTCTTTTCCCTGGTACAGCAGGGTGCGCTGCTTACATAAAACGAATTCCTGTATGACAGTAAAGTTCTAACAGTTTATTTATATACATCGACACATTTACGCACTTTTACACATATAAACAACAAATAAGTACTAATAATATAAAGTTAACACAACATGGTTTACTTTAAATTTTTCTGGATACTTTGCTCATCAATCACAATTCATAGAAAACGTCCGGCATATGATTTGTACTTTGAAAGAGTAAAAATGTTATTAGAAATATTTTATTGATTTGGCAGTCATTTTAAGTTATTTTCAGCCATGTTAAGACCAGTTTAGCCCATTTTTTTGTCGGTGTAGAACCACTTTTGGTATATTAGTATAGGCGTGAAATGATCATCATACAGAGACAGCGCGCCATAAAGCTTTATTACTGAAAAAATGCTGACAAAAAACATAGTTTGTTGACCTCAGAATTCTTGCGATGAGCCTAGGTTAGTTAAAACTACATTTACGCCTCGGACAGGCTACTACCCGTACGGTATCTTTGTACCCCTGCATCCCGTTAACAGGTAATGATATCCAAAAAAGAGCATTAGTGATAGTGACTACTGAATCATGTTATTACGTCAGAGGACTACATCGTAGGCACTTCTCCGTTGTTCGAATCATTCCATGTGCCGATAAATAAGAGCATCGAAGTGAGTGGCGATAGTTTTGAGGCAAACATGTTAAACAATTCTTACAAACAAGCAAACCGTTGGTGAAAGGTTCAAATGGTTCGAATGGCTCTGAGCACTATGGGACTTAACATCTGAGGTCATCAGTCCCCTAGAACGTAGAACTACTTAATCCTGACTAACCTAAGGACATCACACACATCCATGCCCGAGCGACCGTAGCAGACGAGCGGTTCCGGACTTAAGTGCCTAGAACCGTTCGGCCACCCCGGCCGGCTTGGTGAAAGGTGAGAGGACACACATCATACAAGCTTTTTTCGCAATTAATGAAAACGTCTGCTTTTTTTTTTGTTGGCAATGTATTTTTCTGAAGATATTACCGTTTTGAAACGCAACTGTGTTGTTCGTTCGTCGGTCAGGGAGAAAGTGTAATCCACTTGTTCCCCGGTAGGATCCGATTCTACAATAAAAATGCTATGTTCCTATTTAATTTCAAAACTGTGCCCCCCCCCCCCCCCCCCCATCCGCTGGAAATGTGGCAGGGGATCAGTATTGCTATCACTGGATAGCATTTAAAAAAATATTGAATACTTATTTTTCCGTTTTTTAATCCCATTCGTTCTTTGAGATATTTCGTTCCCTCAAGACAAAAAAAAGTCACCCTCTATCTATTGTTTTCAGGGTGATTATCTGCAGTTCTGTGTATTTCAAAAGGACTGTTTTAAAAACACTGGTACCTATACAATGTGACAAATAATGGATTTCTAGAACTGTATTGCAAATTCTCTTTAATTTCCTGCAGGATATACACACATAGAATGAAAGTACACGAAACACTGCTGGAGTACTAAGTTTCCTATTACCATTTGCAGAGAAAAACTACATGGGAGACAGTAAAATTCGTAACTTTTATAAACGAAGGAATTGTTTTGATTATGTAGGCGTCTTATAGATAAGAACTGCAGTCTTCTGCAGATTTCACAATTTTCTGCTTCAGACATTTGCAGGGTATTAGTCAGGTTCTTAACCATAAATAACTAAACAATATTTAATCACCTAAGACTGATTGGAATTTTTGTCAAAAAATATGGCAGACCATGTAGGTACGTGTGACCTCCATGCTCCAGGAGCAGAGTTCTTCAACCAGCCGGTACACAGGCCACTAATTTTCCCAGATAATTAACATGAGCTTTGTTGTATGGCATCCATAAGAACTGAATAAGGTATAAGATTTTGAAGTGGACAATACCACATAACTAAAATGTGCAACTCAGTCGAGTAGACATTCTGTATATTCTACATCGTTTCTAGACGTACTTATCACTCGCATTTGAAACGGGTACTACCAATCAGGCGCAAATTCAAACAAGTGACACTTTGTAATCATTTCATTAGCATGTTGTTTTGATAGGCATTTGTTCATTTACTGTGATTTTGAATTGTATATGCTGACGAGAAGGTGTTACCTACGTGGTCAAACAGGTACTACAGATGTTAGCTGCGACCCTCCACGAGGACGCTAAGCATAAAATGGCGATCGTAGCGTTGCACTTCACCAATATCACGGTTGGGTAGTTTTGATACACTACATACGTATACAGCGTAGTAAAACGTAGGATTACCGGCAGTACAGGTAGCATTAGTAAGAAAAAAACGTAAATACGTAAATGGATGTGTAAGGAATAAACTAGGATCCAGCGATTTCCCTAGGTTTTTTCTTTTGGTTGTTTGTTTTGCACTCAATTAGAACCGCACAACATTCATAGTTATTCCATTGCGTATTGCATATCCTTACACAATATAAACTGTATTTTATAAGTAATAAAAATCAGTTGATTGCATAAATTCTGCGCTTTTATGCAACCAAAGCAGTTTCCTTTAATGCAAGTACAGTTTATATGCACAAATACAAAATATATAATTACTGTTGTTGTTTTGTACATAGTAAAACATTCTTCATGATGATCAAAGGTAAGAGTTTCCTGTTACTATCGATAAACGTGAAAGTTGTTTGTGAATAACAGAGATATGTTTTATGTAAGTTCAACGAAGTTTTGAAGTGTTGTTTGATACATTTCTATCTCGGGTTCTATTATTTTATTACTTTTTAGCAAACTGCGTTTTCTAGCGACCAGCCGACCGGAGTGGCCGTGCGGTTCTAGGCGCTACAGTCTGGAGCCGAGCGACCGATACGGTCGCAGGTTCGAATCCTGCCTCGGGCATGGATGTGTATGATGTCCTTAGGTTAGTTAGGTTTAATTAGACGTTAAGTCGCATAGTGCTCAGAGCCATTTTTCTAGCGACCCATGAGAAATCTGTATTGTTTTCTTTATTCCTACTACAACATTCCTCTGTTCCAAGTTACAAATCAATACGTGTGGAACAAAATCCGAATTAAACATCTACAACTTGAATTTTGCTACAAATATTGTTTATTTTTATGTTACGGAGAGAAGGATAATCATATAGAAAAAATGTTCCGTAGGTTATTTGGCCATTTATATATTCCCACTCAGTTTCTAGACGTTCCACCGCTTCTGGTTTCCAGGGGGAATGCGGAAAGACACTGATCCCATATACAGGGTGAAGAAAAATTCGTGCACTTGGAGTTCGCAGCGTGATTCCTTACGTACTACCAATAAAAAAAATGTCTCTCACAAAATTGCGTGCTGTGCATATTTATGGCAGTACATGGATGTTAAAGATTGTCCATCTGGCAACACTGTAATCAAATATTTGGTAACTGTCTCCGTCAGCAAACAACAGTTGTGTTGTGCAATTGGTGGAGTGGATTGCGTTTGGCGTCAACATATAAGAGATCGAACGTTCGTTTCTGGGTCGAGGCGTATTAATTTTTATTTGCCAGTTTCATTCTACCACATAATGCTGTAGTATAGACCGTTTTTTAAGCCACACGTATTCGACATTATTTACATAGTACAGTTATTTATTTAATGATATGGCTAGGGTCCCCCGTCGGGCAGACCGTTCGCTGGGCGTCGGTCTCTCAACTTGACACCACTTCGGCGACCGGCAGTCGATGAGGATGATAGGATGATGATGAGGACAGCACAACACCCAGTCCCTGGGCGGAGAAAATTTCCCGACCCAGCCGGGAATCGAACCTGGGCCCAGAGGATTGACAATCCGTCACGCATACCATTCATCTACTGGGGGCGGACAACATAGCACAGTGTCTTGTAACGATGAACATAATAAAAACATGGTCAGACAAGTCAACAATAGAGATCTGAAACAGATGACCTGCTGTAGCAGAGAGTAACTACATAAACAATATCAATTTCGATAAGCTAAAAAGACTTTACAGTTAAATAACTCATGTACTAGTCAGTTATACTACATGCAGTACTTCCGCTCTGATGTAACACAATTGGAAACAGTGGCAGTAATAATTTCCATATTAATGACCACATGATGTTACATTAGAATACGTTATCCACAGAGCAGGTGTTCAAAGAGGCTCAGCTGCACTTTCCATGTTTTCTAGAAGACCCAAGATCAAAGAATATTCTTAAGGATTTATATTACTAGCGATTCGTCAAGAACATTAACACATTTAATCACACTATGTAGGCATGGAAGTAGTTGCCAGGGAGTAACTGATGAAATCATAACCAAATTCCTTTTAACAAATTGGAATTTTATTCACTTTAATAGTGCCTAAAAGCATTTTTAAAAGAAACAGATTTAAAATTATAATCGAAAGTACCCTCTAAATATCAAAGTTACAATTTATTCAGAGGCAGAAAGAAACAAGTTTTGACTGTATGAGGTTTCGGGCAAGGAACCTTTCCGCTCCCTTTTGACACGGCCATAGTTACGACCGCTCACAACATCCTCTGAAAGACTTCACTAGTGCAAATCTGCAACACACCAGATTACTTTAAAGGAAAAGTTTTAACAATTTACACAAGCACACAAACTATGCACCCCCGTAGGAGGGATGGAAATTAAAATATTAACTTTGCCACCGAAGGTGCTACTTGATTTTAACTTCTAAGAAAAGTCTTACGGTGAAAGGGTGGCAACTTTATATACTAAAATGATCATTTAAATAAAAGTCCATGAAATGCAACCTTATATAAAATTCTACATGGTTGGCCAGACAATAGTTAAG
Organism: Schistocerca nitens; assembly: GCF_023898315.1. Taxonomy (NCBI): domain Eukaryota; kingdom Metazoa; phylum Arthropoda; class Insecta; order Orthoptera; family Acrididae; genus Schistocerca; species Schistocerca nitens. The sequence continues at coordinate 85,957,256 of NC_064617.1, forward strand.
ATGCTCTACAGTATACAGATACCGCCTCTCAAGATCATAGGCAATAATATCAAAGTTTCCATAGATCAAAACATATTTCAGGTATTAGGCCGTTACACTCCAAGCAATAAATTCGTTAACACACCAAATCCGACAAACATGACAGAGGCAGCTCCGAACGACACACAGACACTAACTGCCTAAGAAATGTGGACGAGAGACAGACGAGCAAGCTGGGGACGAGATACTGACCAAGAAAACAAGTAGAATTTAACAAATCACACAACATATCACCAATCACTTCTAATAAACTGCGATTTCTCGAGAAGACCTGGCGCAGCACCCAAAAATCGCTCTCCCGAACCGTCCGCTGCCAGCCTCTTCAACGGATGCAGTAAGGCGCGCCTATCTCCCGTCTCACGGCGTCGCAGCTCGCACCGGCCAGACTGATGTCGTGGGTTGACTCCTGTTGCTCTCGTGTCGACAGCGAAGCCACTACACCTCGCTATACGGCGCGACGCGCTGAACTCACGTGGCGACCTCACATGCGCCGACGCTCAAGACGGACAAGTCATCTTGTGTCTCAGTGCGCGACCGACGAACCGATCGATCCAACCGCCAATGACCATTGCCTGAGCAAACTCGAGCAGACTGGCGGCCTAACGCGCAGACTCAGATGCAGGAACTAAGGCCCGACCGGGCGACCACTCGCTGAGTTCTCTTTCTGGCGGAGTGGAAAGTCATTTATCCGGCTTTAAAGGTTGATCTGAACGACAGACATACTAGCACTCCGAACAACAGACAGACACTAACTGCCTACCAAATGCTGACGAGAGACAGACTAGCAAGCTGGGGACGAGAGACTGACCCAGACTGACTGCGACTGACCGACTGGCGAGCTCATAGCGCCCCTTAAATGCACGTGAACAGGCAACCTTTCCCGTTTCCCACCAGAGGGAGACACCAAAACTGCGATTGCCACAGCGGCGCCACCGCCAGAAACGGAGGGCGACTGCTTCACACTACGCACTGCGGTGCGCTCTTCAAAACAGTAATTTTTACCACGGCTTATACGTACAGGACGAAGTTTTGTGAGAGACATTATTACATTGTTAGTATGTGAGGAATCGCACTGCGAAGTCCGAGTGCGCGAATTTTTCTTCACCCTGTACGAGGTAATGCCTGATAGGTATGCAACACTCGTAACACGCAGGTAACGCGGGTACCTAGCTACTAGGAAAACTACTGTACTCAACTCTTATCTACGGTAGTCTACGGTAGCCTACGGTAGTTTTACGGCTGTGAGCGAGCGTCTTACCGCTGCGAGCAGCCTAGCGACGTAGTAGGTGGGCGGCGAGTAGAGGCCGCTGCGGTACTCCCTCCTGAGCAGCGGCAGCTCCTGCGGGATGGCGGCCAGCGCGGCGTACATGGGCGAGAAGGTGTTCTCGGCCACCACAATGAAGAGCGCGCCCTGCACCGACTGCACGCCCAGCTGCGTGCGCGCCTCTGTGCCCAGGTAGCACAGGCCCGCCATGGCCGCGATCGCCTGCGGGTCAAGGGTCAAGGGCGTCTGTGTAGTAACACTGCACTAACAGGAGGGGATCTCAAAGAGCAAGTTACGAATTTTGCTAATCAGAAACAGATGTTATCAACCAAAAATACGAACCTTGAGACCAAGAAAAGGTTCATGAAGAGCTACATTTGTGACGCGAGCTTTGAATGATGGACAGAAATGAAAAGTTATATGCCTTTCATATATGATGTTGAAGGACACAGTTCAAGGTCAAATGAATTCATCCAGTAAGGAAGCATGACGTTATGCAGTGAGTCTATGTGATAAAGATGTCTAATAATGAACACAGTGAAAAAAAGACAACCAATGATTGGGTACATATTTTGACATGATCCTTTACTGAAAAAATTAATACGTTACTGACTATTAAAATTGCTACACCACGAAGATGGCGTGATACAGAAGCGAAATTTAACCGACAGGAAGAAGATGCTGTGATATGCAAACGATTAGCTTTTCAGAGCATTCACACAAGGTTGGCGACGGTGGCGACACCTACAACGTGCTGACATGAGGAAACTTTCCAACCGATTTCTCATACACAAACGGCAGTTGACCGGCGTTGCCTGCTGAAACGTTGTTGTGATGCCTCGCGTGAGAAGGAGAAATGCGTACCATCGGATAGATTAGATAAAGGTCGGATTGTAGCCTTTCGCGATTGCGGTTTATCGTATCCCGACATTGCTGCTCGCGTTGGTCGAGATCCAATGACTGTTAGCAGAATATGGAATCGGTAACTTCAGGAGGATAATACGGAACGCCGTGCTGGTTCCCAACGGCCTAGTATCACTAGCAGTCGAGATGACAGGCATCTTATCCGCATTGCTGTAACAGATCGTGCAGCCACGTTTCGATCCCTGAGTCATCACATGGGGACGTTTGCAAGACAACAACCATCTGCAAGAACAGACGACGACGCTTGCAGGAGCATGGACTATCAGCTCGGAGACCACGGCTGCGGTTATCCTTGACGCTGCACCACAGACAGGAGCGCCTGCGTCGGTGTACTCAACAATGAACCTGCGTGCACGATTGGGAAAACGCCTTCTTTTCGGATGAATCTAGGTTCTGTTTACAGCATCATGATGGTCGCATCCGTGTTTGGCGACATCGCTGTGAACGCCCATTGGAAGCATGTATTCGTCATCGCCATACTGGCATATCACCCGGCGTGATGGTATGGGGTGCCATTGGTTACACATCTCGGTCACCTCTTGGTCGCATTGACGGCACTTTGAACAGCGGACGTTACATTTCAGATGTGTTACGACCAGTGGCTCTACCCTTCATCCGATCCCTGCGAAACCCTACGTTTCAGCAGGATAATGCACGACCGCATGTTGGAGGTGCTGTACGGGCCTTTCTCGATACAGAAAATGTTCGACTGCTACCCTGGCCAGCACATTCTCCAGGTCTCTCACCAACTGAAAACGTCTGATGAATGGTGGCCGAGCAACTGGCTCGTCACAATACGCCAGTCACTACTCTTGTGGTATCGTGTTGAAGCTGGATGGCAGCTATACCTGTACACGCCATCCAAGCTCTGTTTGACTCAATTCCCAGGCGTATCAAGGCCGTTATTATGGCCAGAGGTGGTTGTTCTGCGCACTGATTTCTCAGGATCTATGCACCCAAATGGCGTGAAAATGTAGTCACATATCAGTTATAGTGTAATATATTTGTCCAATTAATACCCGTTTATTTCTTCTTGCTGTAGCAATTTTAATGGCCAGTAGTGTAGAAGGGATAGTGGACGGTGAGGAATTGGAGGCGCAGCCCCAGATACTTGTCCACTCCAAGTCATGCCCGACACTAGCTCACCCAGCATTCGGTATAACATTCCCATGTCCGTCAGTGTACTTCGGCAGCCGATCTTGTCTCCTTCATCAGCTACCCACCTGATGATGGCAACAGGTTCGACTGCCGAAATAATCTAGGCTTTGCCCAACAACAATCAACAGTACATACGTAGGATGTGTTGTCGAGGTATCCAGTGTTACCACCTTCAGCTGTCTAGAATAACCAAAAGTTCACTGGGACGAGATGTACAGCGAGCATGTGTGCAAGAGCGCCATGGCGCGAACAGTGTACTGCGGTACTCACGATCTTCTGCAGGATGCGCAGGTTCTGCACGGTGGGGTCCCTGATGGCGTGCAGGAAGTAGCGCCACGTCAGCCACAGCAGCGACGTCGTGAAGAAGGGCGCCTTGCTGCAACAACCACACTCGCACTCAAGCACCCGCCTACATTCTCCAAGGCCAGCTGCACAACGACGTCCATTGTGCTGGTGTACGAGCAAAGTTTCACAACTAATGGAGGTCAAAGATTCCATGTTTCTACGGTTCTGTACCAAAATTGGTGGGGACTGATGACCTCAGATGTTAAGTACCATAAGGCTCAGAGCCATTTGAACCAAAATTGGTAAAAATGGAACATTTATAAAATCACTTCGTAGTCTGTCTCTCTGTCTGCGTCCCAGAATATTCAAACCCCTTCTTTGAGGAACGGGTAGACATATAAAGTTGATATTTTTGTAACATATTAAGATCTACGGTCCCTTGGCGATGTAAAATGTGAAGCTTCCAAATCAATTCAGTCAGAAGATAAAACCATCTACGTCAAATAATATCAAACTCTCGAACTTACTCATAAAAATCTAAAGGGTGCTTACCGTTGATCTAGAATCATGAAATGTACCAAGAAGCAAGGTTTCACTGTAAAAATAAATGAAAAAATTCGAAAATTTTAAATATTTAATTACATCACATGAAAAAAAGTTTTGTTTTTGGACTCTAACTGTCCGTTTGTTAAAAGCCATTTTCTCAGAAACAGATGAAAGTAACAAGTTGAATGTCACATACTCATGTCTATATTACTTTGTTGGTAAAAATGTTAAACTTCTAAGTCGATGCACTTAAAATATATGGTTATTTATGTCACATATTTTGATACACCCATTAAAAGCTATGAGGTGTCTCCCCTTGATGTAGAATCATGAAATTTGACAGGAAGAAAGGTTTCACAGTGCAAGAAAAGGAAAAAAAAATCATGAAATCGTTCATTTTTAATTATGTCACACGAAAAGGATATTTCTTTTATCATTTGTTACGCGACTTCATACTCGAAATTACAACATTCTCGAAAGTCTTGGAACCCCTGGCACCGATATCTTTCCAGTATCAGTGTCGATAACAGGCAAAAATCGTCGATATTTTCGAGTCCCGGAATAGATGAACTGTTTATATAAGTAATTAAGTCTGTACGGAACACTCAGCGAGCGAGTCCTACTAGCACCTGGCCAATTTTTACGTAATGAACCCTGGTCCAAAAACTACCCAGTGAAATATTGGGAAGCTCTATGTATATAAAGGAACGATAGGTACGTGGCAGCAACAAAAGCATAATTTTTCTTGGTTTACTATCGATTTTTTTCGAGCACATTATCACAGATCCATGCAGAATATAAGTCAATAGGGTCAACCGGAACAGAAATAAATTAAAAAATACGCTATTATAACAAGCTGAACATTTTAGAAATTCTATGTGAAAAGAGTATAACAGATGACTTGACTATTTTTATTCCTCTGGCAGTACCGTGAAACCATGTAATAGGTACCGATCAGGTTGATGTGGAATTATGGATCATGGAACTGGGTCAGGGGCGAACTGAAATCTTCTGATACTCTCACCAGAGAACTAGCACGGCAGTAGTAGCAAAACTGGAAGGCGTTTCACAAGAAAAACGAATGTTAATGAAGAAGCGAACTGAAGGATACGTACAACTTTTCCGACGTCTCTCCAAGTATCTCCGTGTCTTCGACCTGAAACAGAAAGGCAGAGAATCAATAAACGTATGTGATTTACATGATTTGAATATTACGGACATGTTGTTCTTGCGAACATCTGTGGAACGATCGAGATAAAAATAAGGAATGAAATTAATATCTGAATTATTCACTGAATTCCACAATTCCCAGTCTTTCTACAGAAAAAATTGCGCTCCTCTATTTGCGCCAACTTATAAATTAACTAAGACAGCAAATATTTCTGGTCAGATGTGCACAGATATCTTGTTTAGCAGTCTTCGAGAATTTTTGAACTGAAATACAACGTACCGCGTGTTTGTGCTTTGATGTCATGTCAACTACAAATATACCTCTGCTTCTGCTCAAAACAATAATGTTGGTTGCTGCATCCCCATGATTTCGTCACCTAACATACTTAACAAGTTATCATATTTTACTTAATTATTATTATACCATGAATACTGTAATGGTTCCACTTTTGAAATCGCTCGCCATCAATACACCACCACAAATTCTTTATAGGTAATGTGAGATGTCTAGTTTGATTTGTGTAGCGATAGTGTATATACTACTAGTCGTACTCTGCGTCGTTTCGGTATTACAGGACATTAATAAGCATTGCACTGTTCAGGATAGTAGTACTACAATTTAGGCAACAATAGATACAAAGTGGTGACGTTGTTGCGTGGCCAGTTCCATCTGCAGAAAGGGCTCCAAGGTAGGCCTCCCACTGGCGATCATTATTGTTATGTATGAGGCGCAACTACGGGCCTCATGGAAAAAGGGTGACCTGGCTGAGTCACGCAATTTGACTCTTTGTCTAATCACGAGATGTGGTCATTAATTTCACGCGTTGATCACGTAGGCTGACGTGAGGATCAATGAACTATATTTGACGGGATGTATCTGGAACATCTTAGGTGATTAGAAAGTTAGTAGACAGGAGTACAATTAAATACCTAGCTTTAATTTAGCATCAGCGGTGAACGTCTATCTTGACTTTGTACAATAATATTTACAAGTGCATTTATAGACTGAACTGCGAATACTTTTTACAATGCTGACTGCTCCACACATATAGATCAATTGTCAATCCATAAACTGTATGTGGGGCCTGGCTAGGTCGTAGCTACTGACTTAGCTGAAGGTTACGCTAACTAGTGTCTCTGATAATGGGATCTCTGAGGCTATAACGAGTGAACCATTGCTATTTAAGTCGTCTGTAGAACTGGCCAGTGCGCTAGCTTATCTCGTGAGACCAGCCGAGTCGTGGCGCTCGGTCTGCTAGCGTCGACAGTGGCGACTCGCTGGTCCGATGTGTGCTGACGGACCGCGGCCGATTTGAAGCCTGCAACCTAGCCAGTGTGGTGCCTCGCGGTGACACCACAATTATTATGAATACTACACCCGACATTCCCACTGCGTTATCGCAGTCACTGGACTAGAAAGTTACAGCGTGTGTAATAGCTCTTGAAACGTTGCCGTACAGTTTGTTGTTATCTAGGCGATCCACGTGCTTTAAAGGTGCAGCCTTGCTCAGTACCAGAACCGTTAAACAGTAGTTCTGCACCAAATTTTTGCTTGTTATTGGAAGCTAGTTGTGACATTCCTAGTAACATTATAAAAGTGTCTGAATGTTACAAAAATGGTTCAAATGGCTCTGAGCACTATGGAACTTAACGTCTGAGGTCATCAGTCGCCTAGAACTTAGAACTACTTAAACCTAACTAACCTAAGGACATCACACACATCCATGCCCGAGGCAGGATTCGAACCTGCGACCGCAGCGGTCGCGCGGTTCCAGACTGAAGCGCCTAGAACCGCTCGTCCACATCGGCCGGCTCTGAATGTTACACTCACAGGCGAAAGGGACAAGCAGAGGACAATAAAAAAAGCAACTAATCCGTGCTGTAGCAAATGTGTCTGAAAGGGCAGCTCGCAGAATCGCAGTTTGGGGAAGGCGCGGTCCTGTTCTGGGTTCTTACTTGAGCTAGAAACATGGGGTAAAAAGTTTTTAGTTTATCCCTAAGCGGCGGCCATTTGTGTAGCCATTCGAACATTTCTCTCATTATAGCTGTGTTACAGAATATCAAGCAAAGCCCTAGAGATTGGAGAAGTTTACAGAAGCTCAAAATCTAGCGTGACATTCAATGGGAGAAGCTTTTAATACTTTCCACAACGAAACTCTGTCCTGAAATATGGCATAAAATGCAAAGTGATTCTCGTCGTATGTAAAGTACACCAGGGGAAAGACACAATCTCAACTACCGCTGCGCGATAACGAAGTTGACTTTACTGATGACAGTGCCACGAAAGCACCGTTACTGAATACGGCTTTCCGAAATTCGTTCAAGATACAGGATGAAGTAAATCCAGAATTCGAACCAAGAACAACTGCCAATATGAGTAACCTAGAAGTAAATATCTTCGGTGTAGTAAAGCAGCTTAAATCACTTAAGCCTCCGGTCTTGATTGTATAGCAGCCAGGCTCCTCTCACACTAATCTGATAAAATAGCTCCACACTTAGCAATCATATACAATCGATCGCTCGTTGCAAGGTCCATACCTAAAGAATAGAAAGCTGCATAAGTCACACCTACACCCAAGAAAGGAAAAAGGAATAATCCGCTGAATTACATACCCATGCCGCTAACGTCGATTTGCAATAGTATTTTGGAACATATGCTGTGTTCGAACATAAAGAGTTATCTAGAAGAATACAACTTATTGACAAACAGCCAGAGCTGATTCAGAAAATATCGTTCTTGTGAAAGATAACTATCTCTCTATTTTCACAAAGTAGTGAGTTCTGTTGAAAAGAGATGTCAAATTGATTACATATTTTCAGATTTTTGTCACAGTACCTCACAAGCGACTTCTAGTCAAATTGTCTGCCTATGGACTATGGTCTCAGTTGTGCTAGTGGATTGGTGATTTCCTGTCAGAAGGTCACAGTTCGTAGTAAATGACGGAAAGTCATCGAGTAAAACAGAAGTAATATGTAGAGTTCCTCAAGGAAGTGTCATAGGTCTCGTGCTGTTCCATATCTACATAAACGATTTGGGAGACAATCTGAGTGGCACTCTTGGATTGTTTCCAGATGATGCTGTTATTTACCACCATATAAAGTCTTCAGATGATCAAAAAACAAATTTCAAACTTATACACAAGATCTATATAGCGCGAAAAGTGGCAAGTGACTATAAATAATGAGAAGTGTGAAGTCATCCACATGGGTTCCGAAAGGAAACCGCTAAATTTCGGTTATACAATAAATCAAACAAATCTAAAGGCTGTAAGCTCATCTAAATACTTAGGGATTACAATTACGAGTAAGTTAAGTTGGAACTATCACATACATAATGTTGCGGTTAAAGCTATTCAAAGACTACGATTTATTGGCACAACACTGAGATAAAGCAACAGGTCTACTAAAGAGACTGTCCGCGCTACGTTTGAACGCCCTTCTATGGAGTATTGCTGTGCAGTGTGGGATCTGCTTCAATTAGGATCGACGGAGGAATCGAAAAATTTCACGGAAGGGCAACTTGATCTGTATCATCGCGAAATAGGGGAGAGAGCGCAACGGACATCTACGGGCACTGGGATGGCAATCATTAAAACAAAGGCGTTTTTCGTTGCCCCAAGATCTTCTCATGAAGTTTCAATCACCAATTTTCTCCTCAGAGTGCGAAAATATTGTTTTTGGCGCCCACCTACATAGGGAGGAACGATAATCGTAATGAAATAAGAGAAATCAGAGCTCACATAGAAAGATTTAAGTGTTCAATTTCCTCACGCGCTGTTCGAGAGTGGAATGGTAGAGAAATAGTCAAAAGTTGGTTCGATGAAACATCTGCCAGGCACTTAATTTTGAATTTTACAGTAATCATATAAATGTAGATGTGAATGTACATGAACGACAAACCGGAACTGGCTCTCAAGCAAATTGTCCGAATCAATTAATTCCTTTTGCATGGAAATTAAGCGTTTCCGGACACATGTCCACATAACATCTTTTCTTTATTTGTGTGTGAGGAATGTTTCCTGAAAGTTTGGCCGTACCTTTTTGTAACACCCTGTGTAAACTGAAACATGTGTGCATACGCCTTTGGGTAAAGAGCGGTCGAAAAGCGTTACGTGTAGTTGAACACGTCGATCTGAAACAGATTTAGGTGATGTTGCGGAAAATGCCATGTTCAAAGAAGAAGACAGATGATGCAAATTTGGGTGCTAACTAAATTTGTTCAATTGTGTGGTCTGCCTCAGAGTAGGGGATCATCTGCATCCACATGTGAACGTAGTGGCTTCTACCGCTCATCACAGTTGTTGTCCCTGATGCCCTGCACGAGCCCCGCCGTTTTCTCATGTCGGCGATGCGCAAGAAGACGACAGTTGTAAACTTACCGTCTTCGATTAATGAGTTGATCCACTGTACCGAAACTTGTCACAGTGTATGGAGACTGTTCAAAGCCGCGAAAAAGTGGCTCATCAACATGCTTTGACATGTAGTTCCTTAATGATGCAAGCAATTTCCTTTTCTCTCTCTCTTACATCACTTATTGCTTGTTAGGCAACAGACTTTTTCGAACTATTTTGTAACGTCAGTCGTACCCCTTGGATGAGGAATCTGCAAACTTGTTTTTATATCCCAATGTCTAAGGAGTTACGAAAGACACGCATTTTGCAACCAAAGTGGACACCGAAAGAGGCACGATATCAGAGCTTCGACGAATTACAAAAAAAGCCAACGCCATCAGCTTCATGTAGACCCATGAACACTGTTTAAGAGTGTCCTGACGAGCGCGGAACACAATGAAGCCGCATAAAAGTGTTTAGTTGCTATCGTGCTATTCCTCTTACTTTTTCATATTTTAAAACTCCATGTCAGTTGTGCCTTAGGAGTCCCCAATGCGACATTCATTCGCAGGGCAATCAGGAGTTCGCGATACATCTAATGCTTTGTTATTTACTCAGTTATTTACCAAATTTTTCGAGTTCCTCTGAACGCAAATAAGCAGATTTGAAAACAGCCTTCTTTCATGCTTATTGTTTTGTTCTCTTCCGGTTCTGAGATTGTTTGTTAACATAGACAACGGGTAAAATTAACGATGAGCTTGAAAATAAAACCATGCGAGTTATATACGCGGTGAACTGTAGCTAGCACTGATTTTAGGACCTTGATGGTGACTATCCATTGAAGTGGTAGAAATCATGGTATACCTCCTAATATCGTCTCCCTCTTCCATTTTCCCGGCGTTGTGCAGAAACACGACGTGACGTGGAGTCAAAAAGTCTTTACAAGTTCCCCGCAGAAATATTGAGCCATACTGTCTCTATAGCGGTCCATAACTGCGGAAGTGTTGCCAGTGCACTGTATGAGGTTCCCCACGAACTGTTCTCTCCATTATATCCCATAAATGTTCGATGGGATTCATGTCAGGCGATCATTCGCTCTAATTGTCAAGAATGTTCTTGAGACCAATCGCAACAATTGTGGCCCGGTGACATGACGTACTGTCATCCATAAAAATTCCATCGTTGTTTAGGAACTTGAAGTCCAAGAGTGGCAGCAAAAGGTCTCCAAGTAGCTGTACATAATTGTTTCCAGTCAATAATTGGTTCAGTTAGATCAGAGGACACAGTCTTTCCATCCCTACCATCCGCTCTTACCAACTGAGATCGCGATTCCTCTAATATGGCCACAATATTCTAGTCGTCTAGGATCCAACCGATATGGTCACGAGTTCAGGAGAGCGGCTGCATTCGATGCCATGCTGTTAGCAAAGGCACTCGCGTTGGTCATCTGGTGCCACAGTTTGTTAACACCAAATTTCTCTCCATTGTCCCAGCGGATACGTTCGTCGTACGTCCCCCATTGACTTCTTCAGTTATTTCACGCAGTGTTGCTTGTCTGTTACCACTGTCAACTTACGAAGACACTGCTGTTCTCGGTCGTTAACTGAAGGCCGCCGGTCACTACGTTGCACACTATGAGAGGTAATCTTTGAAATCTGGCACACACTTGACACAGTGGATCTCGGAATATTGTATTCTCCAACAATTTTCGGAATGTTAGGTCCACCTACCAAATTGTGCTAATTCACTTAGTTCAGCCGCATTCACAACGGAAACCCTTTCACATGAATGACCCCAGTGCAAGTAACAGCTCCGCTTTTTTTATTTTTTATTTTTTTGTCTTACTGTGATTTCATTCCCCTGCCCCATATGGGCAGGGGAGGGCTCTCAGCGGCACAATCCTCCGCTCTTCAGCTGAGTGGCATTACAATTAATAATATCGGGAAACTAAAGGCGATAAAAAGAGGGACATAAGAACATAATAAGTGGAGGCAATGGGGGTTAAAATGTACACTATCACGGATACGTTCATTGTGCAACAGTTAAAGAACTCGACATAAAGTTAAAAAACACAGTTGGTGATTAGTGAAGCACATAAAATACACAGAAGTCACTCACACAAGTTAAAAGTTGGCCACAGTATGAAAACACTCCAGAACGAAGACACTTTAAAACCACTGTAAAAGACGGAGTATACACACTGAAAAATGAAAACCGCCGGGAGGGATCTGCCAAGGGAGAGGAGCTCTGAGAGGAGGAAAAAATAGGGGGACTGGAGGGGGTGGGATGAAAAGAAAAGAGGGGTCGGGGGGACGACTCTGCCAATGCACTGCCCTTGTGTAAGAGATACTGCCGTCCTCTGTATATGTGTATGTCGCTATCCCATGACTTTCGTCACGTCAGTGTAGTATCGACATCGGTGGCACAGTAGGATTTTCAGAATGAGATTTTCACTTTGCAGCGGAGTGTGCGCTGATATGAAACTTCCTGCCAGATTAAAACTGTGCACCAGACTGAGACTCGAACTCGGGACCTTTGCCTTTCGCGAACAAGTGCTCTACCACTGACCTACCGAAGCACGACCCACAACCCGCCCTCACAGCTTCAATACTGCCAGTACCTCGTCTCCTAGCTTCGAAACTTCACAGAAGCTCTTCTGCGAACCTTGCAGAACTAGCACCCCTGGAAGAATGAATATTGCGGAGACATGGCTTAGCCACAGCCTGGGGGATGTTTCAAGAATGAGATTTTCACTCTGCAGCGGAGTGTGCGCTGATATGAAACTTCCTGGCAGATTAAAACTGTGTGCCGGACCGAGACTCGGGACCTTTGCCTTTCGTGAGCAAGTGCTCTACCACTGAGCTACCCAAGCACGACCGACGACCTGTCCTCACAGCTTCAATTCTGCTAGTAGCTCGTCTCCTAGCTTCTAAACTTCACAGAAGCTCTTCTGCGAACCTTGCAGAACTAGCACCCCTGGAAGAATGGATATTGCGGAGACATGGCTTAGCCACAGCCTGTGGGATGTTTCCAGAATGAGATTTTCACTCTGCAGCAGAGCGTGCTCTGATATGAAACTTCCTGGCGGATTGAAACTGTGTTCCAGACCGAGACTCAACAGTAGGATTTACTTTAAATTTATCTTTTATATCTTTTTATGTCGGACACTATCGCTTTCCGTGAGTACATTCAACTGCTGAATTTCATTTCAGACCGGGGCTCAAGCAGTGTCAGGAACTGGGAAAAACGCTTCAAAGATGGGAACACGGAAGATGAAGACGAGCCCCGCAGAGGTCGCCCTAGCACGCAACGCCCTACAGCTCGCAACAATGAAGTAATTTTCCATTTCATTAGAGAAGACGGACATGTCACTGAGTTAAATCGCAACAATACTGCAGCAGGAAATAGTTTGGGGCAAAAAATTATTCAATGTTTGGCTTATCGAGAGTTTGTACCTCTGGATCCCATGTTTACGGATCGAAGATCATAAATTAATGGTGCGATTCCTGGTGTATTGACGAGTTGTTGTTTCCACAGTCTTCCGGCGAAAGACGGTGCCATCTTGTTCAGAGTCTGTGAGTTTTACAGCTAATGTGTACTCGCTGGCAGGACCTAACTTCAAACATCAGAACAAAGCGACTACGTCGGTTGTAGAAAGATTGTGCATAAAATGGAACCAATAACTCAGCAAAACACTCAAAAACCTCACTATTAATCAACGTACTACTACTACTACTACTACGTGATCAGGCCCAGTGGGCCGCACGCATCTACAAGTTCCCTCCTCCACTGTATTCTGCCCATTGCTGCTATCCGCCATTCGTCCACATCTATTGACACTTGGTTTAAATCTTCATGGAGTCCATCCCTCCACCTCTTCTTGGGTCTCCCTGGCGGTCTCTTTCCTGTAGGTGTGAAAGCCAGGAGCTTCCGAGGCCATCTGTGACCCTCCATTCTGGCCACATGGCCGGCCCACTGCATTCATTTGGCTTTGACAGCTCCTGCTATGTTGAGCTGCTGGTATAGTTCCTCAAGCTCTTTGTTGTATCTGATCCTCCATTCCCCTGTATCTGCGTCCAGAACCGGACCGAAGATCTTCCGAAGCACTTTTCTCTCAAAAACAAGGGGTTTATGGAAGTCCTGTTCCCGGATACTCTATGTCGCACAGCCATATAGAACAACAGGCTGGATCAGGGTTTTGTACAGTCGAATCTTGAACTGTCTGCAGAGATATCTGCACCGAAGCAGTTGTGCTAGGCTGCGGTAAGATCGGTTTCCTGCTTGTATTCTGGCATTGATCTGTGCTTCACATGAGGAGTTCTCAGTGAAAAGTGCCCCTAAGTATTTGAATTCTTGCACTCTCTTGTAGGACTGGTCCCCAACCTGTAATGATTCTAGATGATCAGCACTCTGACAATGACCACGTCTTCTGTTAATCAAGCACGCCGGGAAAACCTAAGAGATCGCATCGAAGATCACAAAGTTCTTCCACAGTCTATTCCAGAGATTTCAAAACGAATGTGAAGATATTTTGATGACCATTGGGACAGGTATAAAATCTGGCGCCATCATTACTAGTTTGAAAGAACGGAAGAATGGAATAATTTCGTTTCGTCCTGAGCTCAGCAACGACAGAGCGGTCGGCTGGGTAAGTTACAGGGATTCTCTTTTGCCGTCCGAAGGGCAGCATTCTTTTTATTTCCTTCAGGCTGAACGGACCGTAAAGACATTTCTGAAGCTCCATCACATAGCACCGGAAGATCATGGGGCTTCACATGCTAGTGATGTCGCAGAGAAAATTAGGAAAGTCACGTGGGAAAGTCTTCCGCACCCGAGTCGAGACTGTTTGTGTTCTGTACGAGAACAAACTACGAGATGCACGAGGACGTCGAGAACGTCTTCCGGATATCCTTTGGTGAGCCATAGCGTTGGTCTTCCGTCTGTTTGAAAGTCTACTGCGTATAGGAAATTTTTAGACTGTTCGAAATACGTTCTAAAGAAGTTTTACACTGATTTATACCCCGTATTTTTCTAATATGGATCTTTTGTAACCCAATCTGACTCGGTAAAATGTTTATGCACTAAGTACAAGCTTCGGAAGCCCACCATTTCTAAAGGACACAGACTAACATAAAAAGCAAACTTTCTGCCTAATCAAAGACGAGGCATGTAAGGAACTTAACAAGCCCTTACAGAAAAAAAATTTTCTCGCCTTCTATCCTATTTATCGATAGGAACAAATAAGAGCTTTGGTGAAGCAACTGAAATATGTCCAGTTACTGCTACGAGCTATAACTCTGCCACTGCGTCACATCACCTTACCTGATTGCTGAAAAATCGTAAGAAAGAAACTTGGCTATGCATTAAAAGATTTAACGGATACCTTTCCTTCGAAAGAAAGAATACAGGCAACTAGGTGCAGTTCCTATAAGGCAACGTAGTACGAGGGTGAGTCAAATGAAAACCTTTAAATATTATTCATTGTGCAGAAGTGGTACAAAGCTGTATCACTTTTCAAAATAATCTCCCCCACCCTCAATGCAAGTCCTCCAGCGCTTATAAAGTACATAAATTCCATAAGAAAAAAAAAATTCTTTTGGTAGTCCGCGCAACCACTCAAGCACCGCGTGCCGTACCTCTTTATCAGAACGGAACGTCTTTCCTCCCATTGCGTCTTTGAGTGGTCCTTTAGTTTTGGTGATGAGGAATCGCGCCATTCCTTGCTCGCTCTCTTCATTTCCGGTTGGTGGACGTGAACCCAGGTTTCGTTCCCAGCAACGATTCTCGCAAGGAAGCCATCACCTTCTCGTTCAAAGCGCCGAAGAAGTTCTTCACAAGCATCAACACGTCGTTCTCAGATTTCAGGAGTCAGCTGCCGTGGCACCCATCTTGCAGACACTTTGTGAAACTGGAGCACATCGTGAACAATGTGGTGTGCTGACCCGTGACTAATCTGTAAACATGCTGCAATGTCATTCAGTGTCACTCGGCGGTCTTCCTTCACTATGGCTTCAACTGCTGCAATGTTCTGTGGAGTCACAACTCGTTGTGCCTGACCTGGACGAGGAGCATCTTCCACTGAAGTCACACCATTTGCGAACTTCCTACTTCATTCGTAGACTTGCTGCTGTGACAAACATGCATCACCGTGCTGAACCTTCATTCGTCGATGAATTTCAATAGGTTTCACACCTTCACTACGCAAAAACCGAATAACAGAACGCTGTTCTTTCCTGGTGCAAGTCGTAAGGGAGGCTGCCATTTTATACTGATACTGCGACGGTATGTGTGCATCAGCAGTAAGCTGCCACCTACAGGCCATTCTGCACGCTGTTTGTAGCACGCTTACCAACTTACAGGATAACGACGCGAAATTTCGATTTGTTATTACAAATTTAAGGTTTCCATTTGACTCGCCCTCGTATTAACGTGAGTAGGTAAATCCACAGGATTCTACGAATGGCCAAAGGGAATCCTGTAATGCAATGATTGCAGTTACTCAGTATTTGATAAATGAATGTACAAAATAAAGAAAGCTACAGACTGGTTGATCCTTAATGGAGGAATACAATTCGACCATGCAAGTGTTACGCAAGCTCAGAAGTTACACAATTATTTTAAAATCAGGAAAGTGAAAACCATAAAACGTTTGACTTACTCTTGATATTCATGGATGGATTAATTAGAAATGGATACTGTAACCCATGTGTGCATGTGGTTTCGAATGAATCATAACAGACTACTGAAGTTCCGCATGAAATACAACTAACACGAAACACTAGAAGCTATTCTCACCAAACACGAATTGAAAATATACATGAAACGCAAGAGTCACAAGAGGAACGTGAATGAAACACTTGGATGAACCCTACATCAGGCAGCGATCACTCCTACTTACAGCAAGCAGTACACCGAGATAGCAGAAGATCGCCTCCGTCCTCACAATGCGACAAACAGCGCCAGAATTGACTATATCATGTGAAGGCCAAATCAAGTGAGTGTCATAGTGACTGAACTGAATTTTAGCAGTCAGCGCTCTAATTGGCTCATGTGGGTCAAAGCCCCTGAATTGACAGATATGTCACGCTAGACGGCACAAAGGTAACACCCGCAGGTCCGATATTTTTGTCACCCTCGACCTAGAGATGGCCAATGACCATGTGTGTGTATTTTAGTCTCCTTTTCAAACTCCAGACATGCGTACTTCCAGTCAACTGTGTCCGCCTTATTGCATGCTTTCTATCTAATCACCCATCATTTATCACTACTAACACTATCAATTCCCGCACTCTCTATAGCAAATCCGGACTGCCCCAAGGCTCTGTCCTGTCCTTTATCTTCTCTGCGCTCCTGAAATGCTCAAACTACCCACATCAACCCACCTCCTTCAGTATGCAAATGGCCTGGCTTTCCTCGCTCTCAGTCCACACTCTGGAAATCACAATGTATCCTCCAAGTCCACCTCAGTCAGTCTACATGCTGTTGCAACCAATGGCCTCTCAAGATCAACCCATCCCGAACACAGGCAATAATTACAGGACAAATCACCTACGCCTTTCGTCTCCATGACTTTAACTTCATGATTTATGACATCCTATCCAGTTAACTAATACAGTAAAACATCTTGGACCAACCATCGCCCAGCAACTAATGTGGAAACCTCAACTACTAACATTCCAACAGAAAGCCCACGGTGGACTAAAACTATCAACTGGCCGAACGTAGGTTGTACACCCCTCGACTATACTACAAACCCACAGAACACTGATCTGACCCATCCTCTCCCATGCACATACTGCATGTATATCTCTCCACCACGGTTCTATAACTCTCTTTAGTTCCTTGAACACGTTGCACTCTGTCTCACTTTGTGCATCTGTCTACGTTCCCCCACCTGGATCCTCTGCCATGTCATTTAATTCTAACCCCTCCTCATCCACATCGAAAACCTCCGCATTTCCTATACTATCCGCAAACAATATTCCAATAACGTGATTGCTTCCCCTCTGATCACCAACCCTGGTACGCTGCTGGGCCTTTATAAACACACCACAACCACCTCTACACCCACACACCCTCCATAACCTATTCCAACTTCTACCGACTCCCTCTCGCAGAGAAAGAAATCCACTCCGATATTTGCCCATCCAACCAGCTATAGCTTTCCCCACCTGTTTCCTCTCCACAAAAGGGCTCTTACCTCTCTCCTCCCTCTCCATCTCACTCCATCTCTTCCATACAGATATCATTGCCCTGCCGATCCACCAGACTTGTTCTCCTTTCCATCTTTCCCGATATCCACCTTACCTGCCACCTTCTCTTTACAAATACCACAGAACAAATTTACACCCACAGCTGCCCAACGTTCGATCTCCCCACAAACGTTTGACCCACTGCAGGTCCTTCGGTTCTTTTACCAAAAGTGCAATGTTTATTTTTAAGGAGAGTCACCACCCTTTTTAATGTTTTTGAATGCGCATTGTCTTTTTATCTTTAGCTGTGAGACATTTTTTCCTTATTTAAACTTTAAACGAAGAAAGCAACAATGAACATTTGTCTCCACATTATATTTTAAACCCTTTTTTAAATTTTGCATCCATAAATACGAGGGTTGGAACTTAAATAGTGGCAACTATTTATTCACAACCGATACAAAAGAGTTACATCTTTGCACCTGTTACTGTCCTTCAAAGTAGTCACCAGCGTTATGTAGAACCCGTTGCCAGCGATGTGGAAGCCGTAGTATACCGTTAGCAGAGCCTGTTCTGTTGATGGTGCGAATGGAGCGGTCTACTGGCTTTCGAATCTCTGGAACAGTTCTGAAGCGAATGTCACGAAGTGGTTCCTTCATCTTCGGAATCAAAGTCACAAGGACTTAAGTCCGGGGAGTACGGTGGATGGTACAGTACTTCCCAGTCCCATCGACCGAACAGAGAAGCCAAAGCTTGCGCTGTAAGCGCCCGCGCATTGTCGTGCAAAATGATGGGTGGGTTGCGCAGAAAGTGTCGCCGCTTCTTTCGCAAAGCTGGTCGCAGGTGATGCTCCAAAAACGAACAGTAATACTGTGCATTGACGGTCTGCAGTGGAGGAACGTAATGCGTTAGGATAACACCATCACAGTCGTACACGAGAAACACCATAACTTTAGACCGCTCCATTGGCACCATCAACAAAACAGGCTCTGCTAACGGAATACTACGCCTTCCACATCTTTGGCAACGGGTTCTACACAACGCTGGTGACTACTTTGAAGGACAGTAACAGGTGCAAACATGTAACGCTTTTGTATCGGTTGTGAATAAATAGTCGCCACTATTAAAGTTCCAACCCTCGTACTACTTGTAAAATGTTCATTCATTTTCTGTTGCTGCTCTAGGTTGAAGAGCGTGATATTGTAAGGCTGGCAGCCCATCTCCCGCTTCATGGAGACAAGGGGATGAAATAACAATAAAGAAGGAGAAAAAAGACTATCAGCGTTGGCTACCACGGCCCACAGGGGTCGTTCTTGCGTGCAGCATGAAAAAGAGTGATGCACTGTGTGCCAATATGTTTCATGTTCTTTCACAGACTCGCAAATATTGTAGTCACAGGCTGCGAAATCGTGACTGTAGCGAGTGTGGCTTGGGTTTTGACAGTCATAACGCATTTCCACACAAGATAGTTTTTAGACTTACAGAACTGTACTTACGAAGACTGGATTGAAAAGAAATGATGTAATACACTGCAGATTAATTTCCTAGCAGATGAAAACTACTTGTCGGACTGGTACTCGATCCAGGGACTTTTGCCTTTCGGGGGCAGGTACTCTACCAACTTAAATACCCGGCTAAGACGCACACTTCGTTCTCACAGTTCTACTTCCGCCAGTATCTCGTCTCCAACCTTTCCAGGGCAGGTACTCTACCACTTAAATACTCGGCTAAGACGCACACTTCGTTCTCACAGTTCTACTTCCGCCAGTATCTCGTCTCCAACCTTGTAAACTTCGGAGTTCTGCGAAACTTGCGGGACTAGGGCTCTTGGAAGAAATTGTTTCGTGCAGACATGCCTTAGCCAAAGCCTGAGGGACCAGTATGAATTTCCACTTTTCAGTGGAGTTAGCACTAATACGAAACTTCGTGACAGATTACAACAGGACCGGATCTTTTGCCTCTCACTGGCAAGTGTTATCTACCAACTGCGCTATCCGAGCACTTTACCTCCCACCTTCTACGACGGTGAGTCAAATGAAAACCTCAAATATTTTTTATTGTGCAGAAGTGGTACTAAGCTGTATCACGTTTCAACATAATTTCCCTCACGCCCAATGCAAGTCCTCCAGCGCTTACAAAGTGCATAAATTCGTTTACAAAAAATTTCTTTTGGTAGTCCGCGGAACCACTCACGCACCTCGTGGCATACTTCTTCATCAGAACGGAAGTTCTTTCCTATCATTGCGTCTTTGAATGGTCCAAACATATGGAAATCGCTTGGGGCAAGATCTGGTGAGTATGGTGGATGAGGAAGACTCTCAAAAAAGGTCTGTGATTGTTGCAACTGTTGTACGGGCAGTGTGGGGCGTTGCATTGTCATGTTGCAAAAGAACACCTGCTGACAGCAATCAGCGTCGCTTTGATTTGATTGCAGGCCGCAGATGAATTTTTAGGAGATCTGTGTATGATGCACTGGTGACAGTGGTCCCTCTAGGCATGTAATGCTCCAAAATGACGCCTTTTTCGTCCGAAAAGAGAGTCAGCTTAACCTTCCCTGCTGATGGTTATGTTCGAAACTTCTTTGGTTTTGGTAATGAGGAATGGCGCCATTCCTTGCTCGCTCTCTTGGTTTGAGGTTGGTGGAAGTCAACCCAGGTTTCGTCCCCAGTAACGATTCTTTCAAGGAAGTCATCACCTTCTCGTTCAAAGTGCCGAAGAAGTTCTCCACAAGCTTCAACACGTCGTTCTCTCATTTCAGGAGTCAGCTGCCCTGGCACCCATCTTGCAGACGCTTTGTGAAACTGGAGCACAACCTGTCGGCCTGTGTGGCCAAGCTGTTCTAGGCGCTGCAGTCTGGAACCGCGCGACCGCTACGATCTCAGGTTCGAATCCTGCGTCGGGCATGGATGTGTGTGATGTCCTTAGCTTAGTTAGGTTTAAGTAGTTCTAAGTTCTAGGGGACTGATGATCTTAGAAGTTAAGTCCCATAGTGCTCAGAGCCATTTTCTAGAGCACATCATGCCCAATGTGGTGTGCTGACCCATGAATAATCTGTAAACATGCTGCAATGTCATTCAGTGTCACTTGGCGGATTTCCTTCAGTATGGCTTCAACTGCTGCAATGTTCTGTTTAGTCATAACTCGTGCCTGACTTGGACGAGGAGCATCTTCCACCGAAGTCGCACCATTTTCGAACTTCCTAATCCATTCATAGACTTGTTGCCGTGGCAAACATGCATCACCGTACTGAACCTTCATTCGTCGATGAGTTTCAATAGGTTTCACACCTTCACTACGCAAAAACCGAATAACAGAACGCTGTTCTTCCCTAGCGCAATTCGCAAGTGGGGCGGCCATCTTTATACTGATACTGCGACGGTATGTGTGTCTCTGCACTCTGCTGCCACCTACAGGCCATTCTGCACGCTGTTTGTAGCATGCGTACCAACTTACAGGATAATGGAGCGAAATTTCGATTTTTTATTACAAATTTAAGGTTTTTATTTGACTCACCCTCGTAAATATATCATACTC
Organism: Schistocerca nitens; assembly: GCF_023898315.1. Classification (NCBI taxonomy): domain Eukaryota; kingdom Metazoa; phylum Arthropoda; class Insecta; order Orthoptera; family Acrididae; genus Schistocerca; species Schistocerca nitens. Next base: position 85,978,699 of record NC_064617.1, read on the forward strand.
ACGTGACTTAGTTGGTGAAGCACTTGCCCGTGAAAGACAGAGATCTCGGGTTCGAGTCACTGTCTGGCATACAGTTTTAATTTGCCAAGAAATTTCATATCAGCAGCAAGAGGGAGTTATCCCGTACGCGTGCTGTAGTCTCAATCGCAGAACGCGCCCCTTGCTGCGCCGGCCTGGCGCCGAGCCGTGTCGGGCGGGTTGCGTCACCGAATCGCTAGGCGCTGAGCGGGCAGTGCGGCACTACGTTTTCGAATTTTTTCAAACTGCTGCATTCTTGAGCCCCCGGTTCGCGACGTACGCTCCCCGGTTACAGAGGTCACGGATCACACTTTATTAATAATTATAGTACGAACATATTATTAGCCTCGAGAATAAACCTGTAGGAAATGGAACAGCCCAAGCAGTTATATTAAATGGACCTATATTCTTCCGTGGCTGCAGGGTTAATTTTACTCTGGATGTCGCTCCTGGAAATTCTGGTGGTGGTTGGTTTGCCCTAGCCATCGTTCGTTGTGTAAATGCCTCCCTTCCTAGACTTGAATCTTTCCCCGATCGAGATGTCATCGCGTGCAAGACGTGGGTGGCATTGTGGTATTGATCCGAAGACACAAAATAGACTTAGCTATGTTTACAGTAACATGCCATTTACACTGTATACACGCTCCTGTAGAAAAGTTAATAATGACGAAAAAATTCTGGTGCAGAGTGAAAATTAATTCTAGAGTTGATGTATGCTGTTTATGTTGTGAAAGTAAATGCGTATTAACAAAAATTAGTGGCTCATCAAATTCGCTACGTCCCTCGTACATTAGGTCTACATCTACATCTACATCTACAGCCATACTCCGTAAGCCACCTGACGGTGTGTGGCGGAGGGTACCCTAAGTACCTCTATCGCTTCTCCCTTCTATTCCAGTCTCGTATTATTCGTGGAAAGCAGGATTGTCGGTATGCTTCTGTGTGGGCTCTAATCTCTCTGATTTTTTCGTCATGGTCTCTTCGCGTGATATACGTAGGAGGGAGCAATATACTGCTTGACTCCTCGGTGAAGGTATGTTCTCGAAACTTTAACAAAAGCCCGTACCGAGCTACTGAGCGTCTCTCCTGCAGAGTCTTCCACTGGAGATTATCTATCATCTCCGTAACGCTTTCGCGATTACTAAATGATCCTGTAACGAAGCGCGCTGCTCTCCGTTGGATCTTCTCTATCTCTTCTATCAACCCTATCTGGTACGGATCCCACACTGCTGAGCAGTATTCAAGCAGTGGGCGAAAAAGCGTACTGTAACCTACTTCCTTTGTTTTCGGATTGCATTTCCTTAGGATTCTTCCAATGAATCTCAGTCTGGCATCTGCTTTACCGACGATCAACTTTATATGATCATTCCATTTTAAATCACTCCTAATGCGTACTACCAGATAATTTATGGAATTAACTGCTTCCAGTTGCTGACCTGCTATTTTGTAGCTAAATGATAAAGGTCCTTTCTTTCTATGCATTCGCAGCACATTACACTTGTCTACATTGAGATTCAATTGCCATTCCCTGCACCGTGAGTCAATTCGTTGCAGATCCTCCTGCATTTCAGTACAATTTTCTGCTGTCACAACCTCTCGATATACTAAAGCATCATCTGCAAAAGGCCTCAGTGAACTTCCGATGTCATCTACAAGGTCATTTATGTATATTGTGAATAGCAACGGTCCTATGACACTCCCCTGCGGCACACTTGAAATCACTCTTACTTCGGAAGACTTCTCTCCATTGAGAATGACATGCTGCGTTCTGTTATCTAGGAACTCTTCAATCCAATCACACAATTGGTCTGATAGTCCATATGCTCTTACTTTGTTCATTAAACGACTGTGGGGAACTGTACCGAACGCCTTGCGGAAGTCAAGAAACACGGCATCTACCTGGGAATCCGTGTCTATGGCCCTCTGAGTCTCGTGGACGAATAGCGCAAGCTGGGTTTCACACGACCGTCTTTTTCGAAATCAAACTTTTCAATATTTCAAAACAGAGGTTATAAACTGCTAGTCGGAAGTACTCGACACCAGTGATCGAGCTAGCATTTGCTGTTGGCCTTTGATTGCTCACAGCGGTGAAGTGCGCTTACCAGCAGGCAGGGCTTGGAGCGGGCGAGCCCCGGCGGCAGCTCCTCGAGGCTGACGTCGGCCAGCAGCTGGGCGGCGGCGTCGCTGGCGGCGAACTGGTCGCACAGGCGGCGAGCCGCGTCGTCCCGGCCGGGGCCGCCCGACACGGCGCACACCAGGAAGTCGGCCGGGTTGTAGAGAGGCGGGCACTCCAGCCCCAGGCTGCCCGGCAACAGGTGCGACAAACGGCACAGTGTCAGAGGCAGGTGTCGGGGTGAGCGACCGCCGAGCAGGAAATCAACTGAAACCGCTCCGCGGTGGAAAGGCGACTGCACCGGATGAAGCTATGCTGAAGAGCTTCCTCCTCTCCCAGAAGCACACTACTGGCCATTACAATTGCAACACCAAGAAGAAATGAAGATGATAAACGGGGATTCATTGGACAAATATATTATACTAGAACTTACATGTGATTACATTTTCACGCAATTTGGGTACATAGATCCTGAGAAATCAGTACTCAGAACAACCACCTCTGGCCATAATAACGGCCTTGCTACGCCCGGGCATTGAGTCAAACAGAGCTTGGATGGCGTGTAGAGGTACAGCTGCCCATGCAGTTTCAACACGATACCACAGTTCATGAACAATAGTGACTGGCGTATTGTGACGAGCCAGTTACTAGGCCACCATTGACCAGACGTTTCCAATTGGTGAGAGATCAGGAGAATGTGCTGGCCAGGGCAGCAGTCGAACATTTTCTGTATCCGGAAACGCGCGTACAGGACCTGCGCGGTCGTGCATTATCCTGTTGAAATGTACGTTAACGCAGGGATCGAATGAAGGGTAGAGCCACGGGTCGTAACACATCTGAAATGTAACGTCCACTATTCAAAGTGCCGTCAGTGCGAACAAGAGTTGAGACGCGTAAACAATGGCACCCCATACCATCACGCCGGCTTATACGCCAGTATGGCGATGACGAATACACGCTTCCAATGTGCGTTCACCGCGATGACGCCAAACACCGATGCGACCATCATGATGCTGTAAACAGAACCTGCATTCATCCGAAAAAATGACTTTTTCACATTCGTGCACCCAGATTCGTCGTCGAGTACACCATCGCTGGCGCTCCTGTCTGTGATGCAGCGTCAAGGGTAACCGCAGCCACAGTCTCCGAGCTGATAGTCCATGCTGCTGCAAACGTCGTCGAACTGTTCGTGCAGATGGTTGTTGTCTTGCAAACGTCCCCATCTGTTGACTAAGGGATCGGGACGTGGCTGCACGATCCGTTACTGCCATGCGGATAAGATGCCTGTCATCTCGACTGTTAGTGATACGAGGCCGTTGGGATCCAGCATGGCGTTCCGTACTACCCTCCTCACTCCAGCGATTCCATATTCTGCTAACAGTCACTGGGTCTCGACTAACGCGAGCAGCAATGTCACGCTACGATAAACCGCAATCGCGATAGGCTACAATCCGTCCTTTATCAAAGTCGGAAACGTGATGGTACGCATTTCTCCTTCTTAGATGAGGCATCACAACAACGTTTCACCAGGTAACGCTGGTCAACTGCTGTTTGTGTATGGGAAATCGGTTGGAAACTTTCCTCATGTCAGCACGTTGTATGTGTCGCCACGGCGCCAACCTTGTGTGAATGCTCTGAAAAGCTAATCATTAGCATATCACAGCATCTTCTTCCTGTCGGTTAAATTTCGCGTCTGTAGCACGTCATCTTCCTGGTGTAGCAATTTTAATAGCCGCAAGTGTATTCATACTTTGAGCCTCTACTGTATGATAGTGACACTAAAACGTTCCTTCTACTGGCTATACAAACGGTACCTACCCCAAACGCTTTCCACAACACTTGACCACATCTTTCTGTCACCAACAGAACCCGGGGTGTATGCAATGGAAAATCCCGTTTTTATGCGCGGCTGTTTAGAACATAACAGGTATACATGCTGTCGTATGCATACCGATTTAGTAAATAAATTATGAACCCAGTCTTTTCGTACTCATACTACTGAACCTTACGTAGTTGTATCTGATTTCAATTTCTAGGTGACTAGGGATTAACGTCAGTGAAGGCTTTCGCACGCTTTACCTGAAGCTTATCGCTCTCTAAAGGCCATTTCACACGACTGGCCGGCTCACAGACACCAGACCACTAACTCAGTTGGATGGCTAACGACTTAGTGTCCCTACTTAACGAGAAAAAATGAAGTGGGCGAACATGTTTAATGTGGTATGTCCCAATAAACCAGTGATTTGGTCCTATAGCAAGAGATTTTCATCTCTGCCAAACTAGGGAGCAGCAAGTGGAAACATGTTACACTCCTGGAAATTGAAATAAGAACACCGTGAATTCATTGTCCCAGGAAGGGGAAACTTTATTGACGCATTCCTGGGGTCAGATACATCACATGATCACACTGACAGAACCACAGGCACATAGACACAGGCAACAGAGCATGCACAATGTCGGCACTAGTACAGTGTATATCCACCTTTCTCAGCAATGCAGGCTGCTATTCTCCCATGGAGACGATCGTAGAGATGCTGGATGTAGTCCTGTGGAACGGCTTGCCATGCCATTTCCACCTGGCGCCTCAGTTGGAGCAGCGTTCGTGCTGGACGTGCAGACCGCGTGAGACGACGCTTCATCCAGTCCCAAACAAGCTCAATGGGGGACAGATCCGGAGATCTTGCTGGCCAGGGTAGTTGACTTACACCTTCTAGAGCACGTTGGGTGGCACGGGATACATGCGGACGTGCATTGTCCTGTTGGAACAGCAAGTTCCCTTGCCGGTCTAGGAATGGTAGAACGATGGGTTCGATGACGGTTTGGATGTACCGTGCACTATTCAGTGTCCCCTCGACGATCACCAGTGGTGTACGGCCAGTGTAGGAGATCGCTCCCCACACCATGATGCCGGGTGTTGGCCCTGTGTGCCTCGGTCGTATGCAGTCCTGATTGTGGCGCTCACCTGCACGGCGCCAAACACGCATACGACCATCATTGGCACCAAGGCAGAAGCGACTCTCATCGCTGAAGACGACACGTCTCCATTCGTCCCTCCATTCACGCCTGTCGCGACACCACTGGAGGCGGGCTGCACGATGTTGGGGCGTGAGCGGAAGACGGCCTAACGGTGTGCGGGACCGTAGCCCAGCTTCATGGAGACGGTTGCGAATGATCCTCGCCGATACCCCAGGAGCAACAGTGTCCCTAATTTGCTGGGAAGTGGCGGTGCGGTCCCCTACGGCACTGCGTAGGATCCTACGGTCTTGGCGTGCATCCGTGCGTCGCTGCGGTCCGGTCCCAGGTCGACGGGCACGTGCACCTTCCGCCGACCACTGGCGACAACATCGATGTACTGTGGAGACCTCACGCCCCACGTGTTGAGCAATTCGGCGGTACGTCCACCCGGCCTCCCGCATGCCCACTATACGCCCTCGCTCAAAGTCCGTCAACTGCACATACGGTTCACGTCCACGCTGTCGCGGCATGCTACCAGTGTTAAAGACTGCGGTGGAGCTCCGTATGCCACGGCAAACTGGCTGACACTGACGGCGGCGGTGCACAAATGCTGCGCAGCTAGCGCCATTCGACGGCCAACACCGCGGTTCCTGGTGTGTCCGCTGTGCCGTGCGTGTGATCATTGCTTGTACAGCCCTCTCGCAGTGTCCGGAGCAAGTATGGTGGGTCTGACACACCGGTGTCAATGTGTTCTTTTTTCCATTTCCAGGAGTGTATATAGACACGGTTTTGTTTGTGGTCGAGTGTGGACTGCTGTGGAGTGTCTACTTAACAAGATATGCAAGGCGAGGATGACTCAAGCAATGTATCTCGCAGCAATACTTATACTATAAGAAATGGAAGAATCACGAAAATATTACAAATCGGTTATGGGAATGTACTGACCGCAAAGATGTTCTTGAGGCCAGCCACCTATGTGTTCCTTAGAACAGTTGCATTCTAAAGGCAAAAGAATACCATGATATTGTTTATTCATTCATTTATTGCTTGCTGAAAACCTGCACTCTTGTCTAGAGTTTGTAGAATACAGTCTCTTAATACGTGCAATATCCACAACATAATGGTTTGTTTTTAATTATATTTCTAGAAATGCTCTAACAAAGATAGCAGTTTATAACCTAACAACAAGTACATATAGAAACTACATTTAATTATGAATAAATTGAAAGGAATGTAAGTAATTAATAAAAGGAGACCAGAAATGAAAATAATAAATTGTTTTTAAAGCCTTCACCAACGTGCAAGCCACTGCATATCTAATAGTCAAAATTAGTTGTATTACTAAGCTCACGTATTATTCAGTCAAAGGTATTTCTCATTCTAGGAGGACCTAATAGGTGACATTACCCCATATTTAAATGTCGGAATGTTACCTCATTATTCTATTAAAAGAAGTGTGGGTTGGATTCGAGCGATCCGTTACTCGTACACTGGAAGTTATTCCGACAAAAACAAAATAAGAACCAGTTTCATAGTACTAGTGTGGTTTGATGACGATGACACTCCTTAAACGACGAAATAAACTGTACAAGGGCATATTTTACACCACACGTGCCTCCACGTAAGAGTATAACAAATTTAACTATCGTTCATTCTTTCTAGGAATCATGTTGTCTAACCACTGTAAACAGAGATTAGAGAGCTAATGACTCAGTGTTACCGAAATTCATCACATGGACGCCGTTGAGACCTATCGGTGAGTGATTTTGGGTAATGGTAGGAATCCACTCACTACCGTCCACTAATGTAAACTGGGTGCCGAAAATTCACGCCAAGGGTTGTTCTATTTAAAGATGTCCTGTGTATGACTCCCTAATGTTGCAACTAGATGTGGTACACGACACAAGTGCTGACGCAATACCTGGGCAGTTCGATACAGACAAGTCACAAATTAACCGAATTTGAACATGTGTTGATAGTCGGTGCAAGACACGTAGGTTATTGTATACTGCAGATTATACGAATATTAACATTTCCGAGGTCACCACTGACTGGTGTTGATCTTGAAACTTCCTGGCAGATTAAAACTGTGTGCCCGAGCGAGACTCGAACTCGGGACCTTTGCCTTTCGCGAGCAAGTGCTCTACCATCTGAGCTACCGAAGCACGACTCACGACCGGTACTCACAGCTTCACTTCTGCCAGTATCTCGTCCCCTACCTTCCAAACTTTACAGAAGCTCTTCTGCGCACATTGCAGAAATATCACTCCTGAAAGAGTGCAAGGTTCGCAGAAGAGCGTCAGTAAAGTTTGGAAGGTAGGAGACGATACACTGGCAGAAGTAAAGCTGTGAGTACCGGGCGTGAGTCGTGCTTCGGTAGCTCAGATGGTAGAGCACTTGCCCGCGAAAGGCAAAGGTCCCGAGTTCGAGTCTCGGTCGGGCACACAGTTTTAATCTGCCAGGAAGTTTCATATCAGCGCACACTCCGCTGCAGAGTGAAAATCTCATTCTAGTGTTGATCTTCATTACCACAATGTTTCCACCCATGTTAATTGTCACACAGTGCGCCCCCAGGTGTTTGATCAACGGGCGTCACATCGCCTCCGCTGAGCCAAACGGCGCGATCGACGATCTACATTGAGTCAGATAGCCTTCGATTTGAACGTGGAGCGTCAGGAACCCATTCTTACGAGGACTACAAGGAGTGAAAAGGACCGTGTAGGATCAGCAGCCGACAACAGACATGATATGCAATACTTCCGGCTGTCTTATAGTTACTGAGCTGCTTCACTACAAATTTTTGCTCAAAACGTCGAGTAACCAATCACTCACCAGTGGTTTAAATTATTGGCCTACTGTGAACCAGGCCTAGTCTTGAGTTTACGTGCCAGGAAAAGCATGCAGCTACGATGCCTGGCTCTTCGTTCACTTGGCGCTGCGCTGTGTGATGTGGGCTTTGTAACGATTATACAGCATCTGTTCATACATAATTGATTGACCAAGTCATGCAGTATAACAGGTGTTTACATTTAGGTGTTAAGTATTAAAATACCGTAGTGAATGAAAAGTCCAATAGTCCGCAGTTGCTGTTTTAATTGAAGGCTATTTCAACTATTAAGTTGCATCTTCTGACGTACAGAAATGTTTACAAAGCAATATTCCGATAGTGGAGAAATGAAGTTATCTGACATATTTTAAAATACTGAGTGAATAGACTTAAAGAAGGTAAGAAATATTATGCATCTGGTTAGGAAGCTAGGTGTGGCTCACACACGCCCCACAGAGAACGGGCTTATTCGTATATAAAAAATACGATTTGTAATTTCATTCCAAAAATGGTTGCTTGCAATGCTACTCCTACGGTATAGGAAGTTATTCCAGAATGCCGCAGGGTAACAGCTGGTGTGGCTAGGCGTAGTTATCAGCCGTCTTCAGTTGTTAAAACCATAACCAGTCATAAATATCCAGCGATGGAATGGAACTGGGAATTAGAAACTTGTCTTTTACTAAAAAACGGTGAAGAGGTAACTGAAATGAAAAAGATGTGGTGTCAGTTCCATGTAACCTGCAACAACTACCAGAAATGGGATTAACCTGTGTTAAAATCACGAAACGCCATGACTTTTCGGATTAAAATGTGTTGCTGTGGGCATACGTGACCAGCAACGGACGGTGCTGCCGTAAACGTTGTACAGGAAAATATTCGGTTCTGGAGTGATTGAAGAATAAAAATAAGGTTAATGATGAAAACTAATAAACTTAATGTGTACAAATACACTGGAAAAAAGATTTTTAACATTTTTGGGGGACCCCAAAAATCGAAACGAAAGTGACAATTTTGAGTGTCAAACTCACCGGAAGCCAACGCGTTTGCTTGTGTTTGTCAGCGTATGGATAATAATGGTTGCAGCTGACGACACAAGCTACGAGGTGTCCACAGGATCTGGGGATTGGCTGTGATCGCGCTCGGGAAGCGCGCGACGCGAAGGCAATCTCTTGAGAATGTATTGTACGCTCGGGAAGTTGACAGTGCTGCGCTCTTTGAGAAATTACGCAAACTTTCAGTACACGAAGCACTGAGCCGCAGCGCTCGTACACGTCGTACGTACGTGCGCGGATAACTTTGAAATTCTATGATTGATATCAACTGTACTACCGTTATTAAAGTGTACTGAAGTATTAGTATATGTCTCATAAGACAAAAATCATAGAATTGTTGTTTAAAACAAAGTACAGAATTCGCATGAAACAGAAGCTTTATTCTTACAAAACAAATTACCTTGTACATTCTGCATCTATGCATATATGCTTAAAAGTAAAAGAGAAGTGCTGTAGCCTTTTATATACAGAAATTGCGTACATACGTTTACGTTCCCTTCCTAAATCCCTCCACTGCCAGAGGTGTCTACGCTATAATGCACTTCCTACATCTGAGTGCCGCGAGGCCCGTCTGCCCGCACTGTAAACAGGCGCACTTCCTCCGGCAGTGCCCCAACCTACAGTCCCCTCCCTCCTGCAATACCTGCAACCTCCCACATCCCACTTACTCCCAGAAATGCAAGGCCTGACTCCCCCCCCCCATCACCACTTCTGAACTCACCATCTCTGTCCGCCCTCTCGACGCCCCCACCCCTTTTGGCAATTCCCTTCGTCCCCCCCCCCCCCCCTGAGAACATCCAGAATGTTCACCCATTCCAGTGCCCCCACACCCTCCAGCAGATATCCCTCGCCGCCCGATCCCTCTTCCACCTCAACATGTATGCCACCTACTCCCATAATCAGGATCATTCCACCTTCTCCCATCTCGACACCCTCGTCTAAATCCCTGTCATGGCGCGACAGCACCATATCCTGTTTAATAACATCTGTTCCCTTCCCGCCAAAAAGAACCTCCTCCTGCAGACCCTCACAACCCACTGTGTGGATGCCTTCCTCCTTAATGAAACCTTTCTTCAGCTCCAACACACCGTACAAACCTCGCACTACCTCCTTCACTGCTCCGATAATCCCCTCGGGATAGCGCGTGGCGGAGTAGGCATTGGCCTCCACCGCCAGATCCCTTTTCGGCTCCAACCTCTCCTTCCCGACCCCACAGAACAACTTATCCTTAGTCTCTTCTTCCCTGGCCTTACCATCACCTGCGCCACCATCTATGTCCGCTCTAACACCCCTATTCCTTTTGACTTCCTCTCCCACATTGACCGTACCTTCTCCTCCTACGTGATCGCTGCTGACCTCAACATCCATAGTCGTTCCGCCACCCAGTTACGGCAGTGGCATCGGTTCCTCTCCTCCCTCCAAGGCGACCTCGTTCCCATTCACCAGCCCACCCACCCTCAATCCAACTCCACTCCCAATGTCATCCTCTCCTCCCCTAACCTCCTTGGCTGCATAGTGGTGGATGTCCGGGACCCCATTGGTAGTGACCATCTCCCTGTCCTCCTCACTGTTTCAAATGGTCTTCGCCCCTGTCCGGATCCTCATAACAACCCTCCCCCGAAATACGTCCATGATTATTCCTGTGCTGAATGGAATGACGACCAGGATAACCTCTCTACCCAGGTCGATAGCCACCCCTTCACCTACCACCACCCTGATGATATTACCCATGCCGCCTCCTTTCTGCAGCAGACCTTGTCTGAGGCCGTAGAGGCCCACGTCCCTTCCATCACCATCCAACCCCACTGTCCTACCTTACCCCCACAGGCCGTCCTCCTTCTCCGTGAATCCCGCCGTCTCTACCGTGCCTTCCTTCACACACGTGACCCGGACACACTATGATGCCACCGGCAACTACAACGACACATCAGAAACTTGCTCGCAGCTAAGAAATGCCAGGACAGGCGACAGACATACACCCGTCTTAATGCTACACTTCCTATCAACTCGTCCAAGTACTGATCGGCCTTCCGCCGCCTTACTTGATCTAAACCCTCCCTCCCTACTACCCTCTCCTTCATGATAACCAACCCTTCCCTGACAACCTTAGTAAGGCCAATCACTTTGCCTCCTACCTCTCCGATGTCTTTACCATCCCAGACGATCCACAGTTCGATTACTCTCTCTTCCCAGATGTCTGCAATCGAACTGATGCCTCTGTCCCTCCCCTCGCTCCTGGTTTCCAGTACTTGGACAACATTGCACACAACAAACTCAATGCCCCCATCACTACTCAGGATATCATCGCTACACGCCGCACGAAACACAATACTGCTCCCAGTCACGATCGTGGCACCTACCGTCACCTCCGTGAAGCTCCCGCCTCCTTCCTCTCCACCCTGGCCAGGCTCTATAATGTGGTCCTGTCCACCGGCTACTTCCCCGACCTGTGGAAAATCTCTCGCATCCTGATGTTCCTTAAACCCGACAAACCGCCGTCTGCTGTCTCCTCCTACCGTCCCATCAGCTTTACCTTGGTCTTCAGCAAGGTCCTGGAATCCAACCTTACCCGACGCATCCACCAGCATCTCCGCCAGCACTGCCTCCTTCCCGTTACCCAGTGTGGCTTTCGGCCATCCTTCTCTACTGATGACCTTCACCTCACTCATCTCCTCAATTCCCGTCGCTCCGCTATCTTCCTCTCCCTCTTCAAGCTACAAACCTTCGCCCTTTCTATAAACTACGTCCATCTGATCGGGTCCTTTCTTTCCCAACGTCGTACCTACGTCACCATCCATAACACGCATTCCTAAACTTTTTTCCCCTCCACCAGTGTGCGCCAAGGTTCCGTTATCTCCCCTCTTCTGTACCTTTTGTATACGGCGGACATGCTGCCGCCTTCGCCCCCCCTCCACCTTCTCCAGTACGCCGATGACACCGCCTTCCTTGCCCTCGCCCCCACCCTGCAGTGCACCCAACACCTTCTCCAGTCCCATCTTGACCGGTTCACCACTTGGTGCAACCAGTGGTTGCCCAAGGTCAATCCTTCCAAGACCCAGGCGATCATTGTAGGCAAAACCAACCCTTCCTTCCTTCTCCTTGACTTCTATGTCATCATCTATGGCCGCCCTATCGACCTCACCCCCACCCTTACGTACCTTGGCGTCACCCTTGACTGTCACCTCTCCTGGACCCCACATCTCCAGACAATCCAAGCCAAGGCACGCTCCTCAAGCTCCTTTCTGGCTGCACTTGGGGTCTGGACACCTCCACCATCCTCCACACCTATAAATCCCTCATCCGCCCTATCCTCTGCTACGCCCACCCTGCCTGGATCTCTGCTCCTCCTACCTTTTACAAATCCCTTCAAATTCTCGAACGCCATGCTCTCTGCCTCGTCTATCGCATCTGTCTCCCCTCCCCCACGCGGATCCTGTACAACCATATTCCGTTCCCTCACCTCCTCCTTTTCCTTGAACGGATACGGATCCTCTCACCTCCCGTAAACTATATCCCCCTCACGCGCTTGTCTCTCCCATCCTCTCCCTCCCCCATCCACTGCCACGCCTGTATTCCCACGTCCCACCTGCTCTCCATCTCTCCACTCTCCTTACCCTCTCCCAAGGTGGCTCCCACCAGCTCCCCCTGTCTGATGATGCCCTCATCCCCTCTACCTACCCCTCCTATCAACTTTGATCCTCCTCTTCCACTTCCTGCGTTTTTTCCTCAGGGCACCCTCTCTCCCTTCTCTCCCTCCTCCCTTCCTCCCCCCTCCTCACCCTGGGATTCCCCTGTCCCCCATACCTTCTTTCCTCCCCAATCTCCTCTGCCCCTGGCATCTCCACTCTCCCCTCTCCCTCCTCCCCCACCTTTTTCCCCTTTTGGCAGGTCCCTGGGCTCGCACACGTTAAGTGGACATTAGTGCGCCAGAGATCATCGCCATCGGTTTTGTGTGTGTGCCGTCGTGTTTGTGCATCAGTGTTTCTCGCCGCCCATGCTCCATCGTTCACATGTATCGTCGCCATCATCAGTGTTCGTGCACAGTGCTGACAGTCTTTTGTTTTCTTCGTTACTGTGTCTACTGTTTTTTGTCCCCCATAATGTTATGTTCATTATGTGTCTCTATTGTTTTCTCTTGTACAACCTGTGGCTGAAGAGCGGCCTACTGTTGCCCCTGCCAGCCCACCTTGTGTAAGGTGTAAAATGACAATAAAGAAAGAAAAAAAACATGCATTTACATGTTGAAGAAAGAAAGGAAGCAAAAGTTGTTCAGCAGAAGGCATTTTTACATCCCATTGCTGCACTGTCGTCGATTTTTGTTTAGAAATATGATTTTATTAAGCAAATGGCCTCTTAGTCTGCTTGTTTGTTTGTTTATAAGTAGTCCTGTTTTCGAAAATATTCTTTCACTGGGAACAGAAGTTGCAGGTGTTACAAGTTTTTTTTTTTTTTTTTTTTTTTTTTTTTTTTTTTTTTTGCCACGACAGCTAGACCTGGGTAACTGTTTTCATTTCTTTTTCCAGTAGTGTAAAGGATTTTCCGTGCGTTGTAGGTAAGGTTCTTCCAAATATCGTTCTACCTCCAGGTCTATGCTATCACAACCGCTTTTATTGGAAACCTCTTCATCGAAAGAAGCCCATAATGAACTACCGGCGTTTTGTACGAAATGGTACTCGTGGCTAGTATCATTAGCAGCCGAATGAGTCTCTACCACGTTTGTGCACTCTGCAATTAGGCTTGCAACGGCGTATTTTGAATGAATGGGATTCGTAAATGGTAACGTTTTGAATCTTGGGACTAGAACTGTGGCAACGGCATATACTTTGTTTGTTTCTATTAATCGTAGCCGGGCTATTAGTGAGTTGTGCAGATGTTGCTGTAGTTTTTGCGCTGTCGTGGTAGCCCACTTCCCATTGTATACGTTTAGGATTAGCTGTCTGATTATTGGAATAGCTTTCGAAAGAGAGGTATAGTTTTCAGTTGAGATTTCACTTGTTACCGCTTCAAATGGCTCCAGTACACATAATCATTCGCTTAAAATTCGCCACTCGTCAGCTGTGAGGTTCTCTACACCTGAATACAGAGATGTTAAACAGGCTGCAATGCATTCCTTTTGCTCCACTAGACGTTGTATCATATAAAACGTACTGTTCCATCGGGATTCGGTTTCCTGAATCAATTTATGAACAGGTTTTTTCATTAGATCCTGGATCTCATGGAGTTTTTCATTACCATTGGAACTTGTTTTAAAATAGCTAACAATTTTTCTGGTCTTTTCCCGCATTATGCAGAGCTCACTGTTGCTGTTCAAAGAACTTTGCGCAACTAAATTGATGGTGTGTGCTAAACAAGGCACATGTTGCATATCTATGTTGCCACTGTGAATAAGTTGTACGGCTGCTGTCACGTTACTGGCGTTGTCAGTTGTGATGCTTACAACTTTGTTTTCAATGTTCCATTTTGAAATGACGTTATCTAACGCCTCACTAATATTTAGCGCTGTGTGCTTTTCCGGGAAACGGAATGTCTCGAGAGCTAAAGCTTTCAGGCACCAATTAGTGTTAATGAAATGATCAGTTACAACAATATATGCCTCACTATTGAGTGAGGTCCAAATATCGGTCGTTAAAGAAACACAAGTAGAGTCTTCCACGCCCAAGTTTACAGCCTCTTTCTGTTCTCTCATCTCGGATAATTTATTCCGTTTTTCATAATTTTCGATCTTTGATCTCAATGTAGTCTGAGGGTGCAAGAAAATTTTTGTTATAACTGGTACATATACATAATAATTTACAACATGTACAGGGTAACTCAGGAGGAAAGGTACATGATTTGAGACGCTATAGTATTAGTAATTCTGAACAAAAAACTTCATATTGAAATATGCCCTCTAGGAAATGGTTTCCGAGATAGAACGCATTTAATATCACTTTTGTACGTTTTTCCTTAATAACTCGAAAACCACACAATCAAACGAAAACGTGTCTCAGTACACAATTAAACTAAATTAAATTTGTTACAAAAAAAGTCCTATTTATTTTTTGTCTAGGACTAACAGTTTGCGCGGAGCGATCGCGGGAATATTGAAAGCCTCGCGCGACGTCCGTGCGCTGTAGCTTAGGTACTTTTTGTATTAGTTTGAGGTAGTTTCCGAGTCGATAGATCACAAGCGTCCTGTATTAAAACGTTCATCTCAACTTCCTCTATATTACCGTGATACGGTGTAAACAATGACTTTGAATAATACAGAAAATAAACAGAAATGTACATTAAAAGTGTTCTATCTCGGAAACCATTCGGAATAGGACATATGTCCACATCAAATTTTTTGTTCAGAATCAGTAATGCTATCACTCGTCAAAATTCGTACCTTTCCTCCTGACACACCCTGTATATGAATATATCTGTATCTCTATATATTTAACCGGCCGAAGTGGCCGCGCGGTTCTGGCGCTGCAGTCTGGAACCGCGAGACCGCTACGGTCGCAGGTTCGAATCCTGCCTCGGGCATGGATGTGTGTGATGTCCTTAGGTTAGTTAGGTTTAAGTAGTTCTAAGTTCTAGGGGACTAATGACCTCAGCAGTTGAGTCCCATAGTGCTCAGAGCCATTTGAACCATTTTGTATATATTTATACACTAAAGAGCCGAAGAAACTAGTATACCTGCCTAATATCGTGTAGGGCCCCCGCTTGCTCGCAGAAGTGCCGCAACACTAATGTCTGAAGTAGTGCTGGAGGGAATTGAGACCATGAATCCTGAAGGGTTGTCCGCAGAGCCCTAAGAGTACGAGGGGGTGGAGATTTATTCCGAAGAGCACTTTGCAAAGCATCACAGATATGCTCAATAATGTTCATGTCTGGGGAGTTTGGTGACCAGCGGAAGTGTTTCAAAGAAGAGTGTTCCTTGAGCTGTACTGTAGCAATTCTGGACGTGTGGGGTGTCGTATTGACCTGCTGGTATTGCCCAAGTCCGTTGGAATACGCAATGGACATGAACGGATGCAGGTGCTCAGACAGGATGCTTACGTACTTGTCACCTGTCAGAGTCGTATCTAGACGCATCAGGGGCCCCACACTATTACAGAGCCTTCCCCAGCTTGAACAGTCCCCTGCTGACATGCAGGGTCCATGGATTCATGAGGTTATCTCCATACCCGTACACGTTCATCCAGTCGACACAATTTGAAACGAGACTCGTCCGAAAAGGGCAACATGTTCTGTCATCAACAACAGTCCAGTGCTGACGGGCCCGCGCGAGGCATAAAGCTTTGTGTCGTACAGTCATCCTAAGTATACGAGTGGGCTTTCGGGTCCGCAAGCCCATATCGATAATGTTTCGTTGAAAGGTTCGCGCGCTGACACTTGTGGATGACCCAGTATTGAAATCTGCAGCAATTTGCGGAAAGGTTGCACTTCTGTCACGCTGGAAGATTCTCTTCAAAGAATGGTTCAAATGGCTCTGAGCACTATGGGACTTAACTTCTGAGGTCATCAGTCCCCTAGAACTTAGAACTACGTAAACCTAACTAAACTAAGGACATCACACACATCCAAGCCCGAGGTAGGATTCGAACCTGCGACCGTAGCGGTCGCGCGGTTCCAGACTGTAGCGCCTAGAACTACTCGGCCACCCCGGCCGGCGATTCTCTTCAGTTGTCGTTTGTTCCGTTCTTGTAGGATCTTTTTCCGGCCCCAGCGATGTCGGAGATTTGATGTTTTACCTGATTCGTGATATTCGCGATACAATCGTGAAATGGTCGACGGGAAAATCCCAACTTCATCGCTACCTCGGAGATGGTGTGTCCCATCGTTCGTGCGTCGACTATAACACCACGTTCAAAATCACTTAAATCTTAATAACCTTACATTGTAGCAGCAGTAACCGATGTAACAACTGCGCCAGGCACATGCTGTCTCATATTTGCTTATCAGTTGGTTCTGGCCCCACGTAAGACGATGGCACTTATTTTATTTTATTCTTGATTAGGGGCCCGTTAATTGATATTAGGACACCAAGCCTGCCTATAAATTACGTCAACTTGCATGTGATAGAGGTCATACGTGCGCAGCCAAGCCAATGAAATGAGAATATGTAAAGAGAATAAGATACTGAGTTTGAATTTCCTTTTTGTTGGTGGGTTCACTTTTATGATAAACAATTTATATACTCTAAGATTCTTTCGTTCGTAGTCAAGGCCAAAGCTGCTATATCTAACTTGGATCCAAAATACTGTAAATGCTGACATTGTAACAAAATAAACTCTTTGCTAAGCAATTTATTATTAAATGAAATGCTTTAAACTGCTTTGTGGCTTCTGCTGTGAAAAGGACATGAAATATTTTGTAATAGTCGAAGTTGCCGCATAATGGAAGCTGATTGTTGCACACCAGCGATGTTCTGTTTCCTGGCTGCGCGGCAGCTATAAATTGCTAGAAATTGTTTAAAGGTTCAGTACACTGACTTTAGAGACCGGAAGGTTACTTTCAATAATAACGACGCTAACATTTCATACATGTATCAACAATTACAACACACACACCTTTTCAGCGTAAATGACTCCTTTTCCAACAACAACGAAAACAAAAGTGAGAGAGATAGAATGCTTAGATGCTATTACGACCGCTACTTTTACAGAACAAGTAAAGACATTATTGTATATAACTACATTTATCAGAGATGGCAGCTATATTCTTCAGACTGTCTCTGATGAAAAGTAATTATTGTACACTTCATACATATTACTAATGAATTACAAAAATCACAGTCTTTAATGTCCAGTTTTGGAGACGTTATACATATATCATATGACATAGCACTGTAAGTAATCATCTTTTGGTAAGATATTATAAATCTTATTTATTGCGTACGAATAGACTCGTTCTTCGTGGGGTGCGTGATCCACACCTACTTTCCTAATTAGATGCATATCTCGGATAACTCCATTTCTCTATTGTCAAAGTATTAATTTGTAAACATTTCTGTACAGATAAAAGTTGCGGAAGGGGTTGTGTGAGCCTTGTCCGCCTTGAGCGTCGGCGCATGTGAGGTCGCCACGTGAGTCCAGTGGGCCGCGGCGTATAGCGGGGGGCAGTGGCTTCGCGGTCGACACGGGGTCAACAGGAGTCAACCCACGACATCAGTCTGGCCGGTGAGAGCTGCGACGCCGTGAGACGGGAGACCGGCGCGCCTTCCAGCGTCCGTTGAAGCGGCTGCCAGTGGACGGTTCGGGAGAGCGATTTGGAGGGTGCTGCGCCAGGTCTTCTCGAGAAATCGCAGTTTATTAGAAGTGATTGGTGATATCTTGTTTGATTTACTCTTGTTAAATTCTACTTGTTTTCTTGGTGAGGTCACCAGCCGTTTTGCTTTGGGGTCGTCCCACAATTCTTCTCCGTTTGCCCACCCGCGGGAAGGTGGTTGTTTATAAATTGGGTGGTCCGTTTTTCCCTTGTGGAGTAGGGGCGGGTTAGAACAGCCTGCGGTTCGGGTTGTTCGGTAATCTCCCTATCAATCTACCGTACGTTAGTAGCTGCCTCTGTCATGTTTGTCAGGTTTGGTGTGTTAACGAATTTATTGCTTGGAGTGTAACGGCCTAATACCTGAAATATGTTGATATTATTGCCTATGATCTTGAGAGGCGGTATCTGTGTACTGTAGAGCATCTTAACTATTGTTTGGCCAACCTTGTAAAATTTTATATAAGATTTCATTTCATGGGCTTTTATATAAATGATCATTTTAGTATATAAAATTACCACCCTTTTACCGTGAGACTTTTCTTAGAAGTTAAAATCAAGTTGCAGCTTCGGTGACAAGGTTAATATTTTAATTGTTAGTGTTTTGTACCATTTCCATCCCTCCAACTGGGGTTGCATAGTTTTGTGCTTGTGTAAATTGTTAAAACTCTTAGTTTAAAGTTATCTGGTGTGTTGCATATTTGCATCAGTGTAGTGTTTTAGAGGCTCTTGTGAGCGGTCGTAACTACGGCCGTGTCCAAAGGGAGCGGCAAGGTTCTCTGCCCGAAAGCTCATACAGTCAAAACTTGTTTCTTTCTGCCTCCGAATAAACTGTAACTTTGATATTCAGAGGGTGCTTTCTGATTATAATTTTAAATCTGTTTCTTTTAAAAAATGCTTTTAGGCACTATTAAAGTGAATAAAATTCCCATTTGTAAAAAGGAATTTGAATATGATTTCATCAGTTACTCCCTGGCAACTACTTCCTTGCCTACATAGTGTTATTATGTGTTAATGTTCTTGATGAATCGCTAGTAAATAAAATAAATTCTTAAGAATATTCTTTGAAATTAAATCGCGGTTCAGGTACATTCAGAAAAGACCATGCTTCTATGGCCTTAATCAGCGTGAAAATTTTAGAAGCTCTTGCAGTTTGTGGCCAACATAAAATTTGATTAAATAAAAGCAAAAAGTCTGAGCAGACCGTACGGTCTATAGGAGTGAGGCAGCGGACGCTGAGCTAGTTATTTACAGTTACTTTGACTGCAGCTGCCCTAGTTTCAAAATCGTCTCTTACTACGTTACCTGCTGAAGAAGGACAGCGCGGCAGAGAGGTCGCCCGCGAAGGCGACGCGCCCGTCGGCGAGCAGGATGACCTCGTGGAAGAGGTCGAGCACCTCGCTGGACGGCTGGTGGATGGTGCACAGCACGGTGCGGCCCTGGTCGGCCATCTGGCGCAGCATGTGCACCAGCTTCTGCGCCGAGAACGAGTCCAGGCCGGTGGTCGGCTCGTCGCAGAACAGCAGCAGCGGGTCGGTCATCAGCTGCGCGGCGACACAACACACCGCCTCAGCCACTGTGCGTTACGTCATCACGTCAACAATGTAACGTCTCGTATTTTCCGGGGCTAATATTGACTGAAGTGTCCCCTTTATATCTGACCTCCTCTCTCTCCCTCCACTGGATTTCCTGTGGCGCTGTTGAGAGTGTCCCACTAGAAGTAGGGGCTGCTCTCGTCATGGAGGCTTCCGTATACGGTCCGCCCACACGGACGTTAGTTTGTGCTCTTCCCTCTTCCCCTGTTACTTATGCATGGGAATCCAAACCTTGCCTAAACGGTAACTATAGACCTATATCTCTGACGTCGATCAGTTGTACAATTTTTTAACACGTATTATGTTCAAGTATAATGACTTTTCTGGAGAGTGGAAATCTACTCTGTAGGAATCAGCATGGGTTTCGAAAAAGATCGTGTGAAACCTGAACCGTATCATCTTCATCTTTGCCTAGGTCTGGTGTGTCGTCTTCCGGAGCCTTGGCTTTGCTCTGCCGCGATTGGTCCGTTTGCTTTTAAATTTCGGAGGGCGCTGCGTTCTGGGGAGAGACCTGCTGACGACGAGAGTATCGAGTGCTGCTGCCGGAGAGAGGCGGGGAGTGTAGTTTCCGGTTGTGTGGCAGCGCAATGTTGCGGGAAAGGTGGTATGACTTCCTGTGAACGCACGTGATTGCTACGAGCGTGTGTACTCGGGACGGCGGCAGTCGTTCTGGACGGGCTGTGTGATAAGGAAGCTCGGCGTGGCAAGTGTTGACGCGGCGTGTCCGCGTTGCTATGGCGGAACTGGGGCGATTGAAATAAATATTTGAGAATGGTTGAACCTGGTTGCAACCTGTCGCCGATCGCTTGTCTGCCTTCTGGACTAACGGTGAGAATTTCTTGACTTGATGTGTGTCACTCAATTTCTGCCCGTGTCGTCGGGTGTGTTTTGCTCTAAGGTCGTGTGTCATGGTGTTTCGCAATTTTAGTAGGCTCAGGCATGCCCGAAATCCCGATTCAATGATCTGGTGTTATACTGACAAGTGTAACTATCACTAGAAAACAGTATTAACTCTCTGTGCCTTAATAACTGAACCTAAAATATTATCTGTGGTTGAAATTTTATTCTGACCCAAGTGCAATAACGATCTTGTATTTTACAATTTGTTGAGTGGTATTATTATTTAGTACTGGCCGTCACATTTACTAAGTCGAAGATTTACGAAGGCCAGTGGGCGTCATTAACAATTCCTGCCTAGATAGGCGTTATATTTTGAACCGTGTGTTTCAATGTTTAGTAATTTTTATTTTATAGAGAGTTGCTGTCATACCCTATGTGGACGATTCACCACGTTGGTGAAGTTTCTAGTAGTTCTGCTGTTGTGTGCCATATTGCAGGCAGTCGTAGCACAGCTGATTGTAAATTTTTCCTAGTGGTGAGGAGCGCGGGCTGGTTTTAAGTGCTAACTCACTAACTTCAACCATTCTCAAATATTTATTACTACTGATATTCAGGCCCTTCAGGCCGAGGGGCGACGTCACTACCCCCTTTTGGTTATTAACTTTATCTTGTTAGCTTGTTTCATTAAAAGAAAACCTTTGGTATATGAATTTGTCTTTTGGTCTTTACTGCTCCTTTGGACGAAGTAAATTAACTGTTGGTTTTGCATTCTTGTAGCATTATCAAAACAGCAATTGTGGTTATATTTGATTGGCCCTTCTGGCCGATTGATTACAGTCATTCCTTTCAGTAACTTATTGTATTGGTCAATAATTAATCAAAGGTGTTGCGTCCTTCAGACCGTGATTATCTCCTTATCTTGAATCTTAAGCTTGTCATTCTGACATTACAGTTGTGAAAGTTCAGCTTCGAGTTTAAAAAAATTTATTGTGTTTTGTGATATATATATATATATATATATATATATATATATATATATATATATATATATATATGTCTACCAGTGAACAAGTGTGTTTTAATGTTTAATAAAATTAAATTGTGTTTGAAACTGTAACCTCATTTGGGTCTACGCTTTCACTCCCTGCAGCCTTTGAGCTGTGCTTACCTTACGTTTTGGTTAAGTCTGCCCATACCACGACGTATCAAAACCCAGCTCGCGCTATTCGTCCACCAGACTCAGGGGGCCATAGACACGGTTTCCCAGGTAGATGCCGTGTTTCTTGACTTCCTCAAGGCGTTTGATACAGCTCCCCACAGTCGTTTACTGAACAAAGTAAGAGCATATGGACTGTCAGAACAATTGTGTGATTGGATTAAAGAGTTCCTAGATAACAGAACGCAGCATGTCATTTTCAATGGAGAGAAGTAAGAGTGGTTTCGGGTGTGCCGCAGGGGAGTGTCGTAGGACCGTTGCTATTCACAATATATATAATAGACCTTGTGGATAACATCGGAAGTTCACTCAGGCTTTTTGCGGATGATGCTGTAGTATATCGAGAAGTTGTAAGAAAAGAAAATTGTCCTGAAATGCAGGAGGATGTGCAACGAATTGACGCATGGTGCAGGGAATAGCAATTGAATCTCAATGTAGACAAGTGTAATGTGCTGCGAATACATAGAAAGAAATCATTTAGCTACAATATAGCAGGTCAGCAACTGGAAGCAGTTAATTCCATAAATTATATGGCAGTAGGCATTAGGAGTGATTTAAAATGGAATGACCATATAAAATTAATCGTCGGTAAAGCAGATCCAACGGCGAGCAGCTCGCTTCTTTACAGGATCATTTAGTAATCGCGAAAGCGTTACGGACATGATAGATAAACTGCACTGGAAGACTCTGCAAGAAAGACGCTCAGTAGCTCGGTACGGGCTTTTGTTGAAGTTTCGAGAACATGCTTTCACCGAGAAGTCAAGCAGTATACTGCTCCCTCCCACGCATATCTCGCGAAGAGACCATGAGGATAAAATCAGAGAGATTAGAGCCCACACAGAGGCATACCGAAAACCTTTCCTTCCACGAACAATACGAGACACGAATGGATGGGAGAAGCGATCTCTTTCTAAGCGAGAGAGTTCATCTAGCAGACTGCTTTCGTCAGAAATAATACGCTCTCTGTGCGTCAGAGGTCGGAGAACATTCATCGTCTGGGCAGGATTTGTAAGAAAATACAAATCCGTGTGCGTCGGCTTCCGATACACTTCATGTCCCAAAGTGTCATCCTCTCAGCGCCGAAGCAGAACATCCAACAATGGAAGGCATCCCTCCTTTTCAATTTCGACTGTGAACTTTATTTGATCGTTGAGGGAGTTCAGATGTCTTACAAAGAGTGTTTGAAGACAATGGGTACTCCCCACAGGAAATACAGAAGGCACTCGAAAAAAAAAAAGAGGCCACAAAGAAAGACGAAGAAACCTTTAAATCAATGGCCTTCCTGCCATATGTGGGGAGCCTCTCATCAAAAATAGGACGAATTCTCAGCAGACACAAAGTAAAAGTGATTTTCCGTCCTCCACCCAAGACAGCAGCACTCGTGGGCTCCATCAAAGATGATTTGCTGCTCCAAAACTCTGGAATTTACAAAATTCCATGTGAATGTGGCCTTGCTTACATCGGACAAACGACTCGTACTGCCGAAGAAAGATGAACAGAACACCGGAGGTACAGACGACTTTTACAACCTACCTAGTCGGCAGTGGCCGAGCACTGTATTGACACTGGCCACAGTTTGTTGTATGACAACGTCGAAATTTTGGCCACTACATCATCTTTTTGGGACTCGATAGTGAAGGAGGCAATTGAAATTCGCTTGACGACGAATTTAATTGATAGGGATAGTGGTTTCAACCTTGATAAATCATGGAATACTGCACTTGCTGTAATAAACTCACAAAGACGTCGTCACAGTGCAGCTCACAATGATATATCGACATGACAACACAGGTCGACTGCGGAGTCGTAGATGTAACTCTCGCATTGTGCACGTCTCTGCCGCCGACCAATGTCTCTGGCGCATTTGCATCTGTGGCCGCATGCGCAGTTGCGCAGTACACGATTATAAAGGGACGAAGCGAGCAGTGTAGCGGCAGTCTTGCGGCTCACTCTGAAGATGGCTGAACGTTATACAGCCGGGATATTAGAGGAAGAAGGAGAATTCTTGCGGCTGCACACCGGATACTTAATCGAAGATTGACAATATTTAACTTTGAATTTACAACGGTGTCGCAAGCGATAGGTGACATGCAAACTATCAAAATCCGTTGCTGTCCATGTAAGCAATTGATATGGATCACACGTCACTGCTATCGTAATGCTCTCCGCTGGGCTTGGTCTAGTGCTGTGCTAATACTGTGCTGATCTGCTTGTCTCCGTCTAGTACTGAGCTGAAACTGTGCGGTCAGGTTGGTAGGAGCGGTACTTATTTTCTCTTCGGCTATAGGACGCTCCTCTCGTCGTGCGGTCCTAATCAGTGCACCATTGGCCGATGTCGTTTCACCGCCGTTTCTGCTATGGCGTTCTTCTTCATCATTCCGGAGCTTGTGGTCGCGCCAGAACACAAACCTGCCCAACGCCACAGTGGACACGTCACACGATGGGAAGGTCGTCACAGCTCCTGTTACTGACGTTTCTCTCTTGTTTTAACGCCTCTGCTGCCGTGTCCTGACACAGGGGGAGCGGGAAAAAGGGGTTACTGGTCAGTCTGCGCTCCCGAGCGGTACAGAGAAGAAGGCAGAAGGACAATTCACAGTGAAGGCATTTGATTGTTTCTCCTATCTGAGCCAACACTGGTACAGGCATTTACTAGAAATGCAGGTGGTGAGACTTGGTAGGGAACTCGTTGTGGAGACTCTTGGACAGGGTTTTGAAATAGTTGTTTATTCCAGACAGGACTAACCAATACGCTGGAGGCTAGTTCTACGGTTAGAAAAAGCATGAATAACATTGTTACAACAGAAGGCAGTGCAGAAGTCCCAGGAGTGGATGCTAACCACAGCAGCAAACACTAGCAGCGTCTTAAGGCAACAACTTAGTTGCAAAACAAAACATAATTAATGTGACACTGTTCACTGAGGCACTCCGAGAGTGAGAGAGAGAGAGCAGACTTACGCGGAGCTGGACCGAGGCTGGAGTCGACGGATTCGGCGCCCAGATCGTCTGACCGAGAACTCTGCAAAAATTCGGAATCTAGGGGTTTTAGAGAGTCGGGTGGGGGCACTGTTTTTCCCACTTAGCCACCCAGCCAATCCCGTAGATCTCTTGCAGGTGCCTGCCAATCACGGTTTAGTTAGGCCCCCTCTACTGCTCCTAAGGCGGGGATGTTAATGCAGTTGCACTAACTAAGTCCGTATTTGGTATCAAACGTAACTGCTCTGCCAAATAAGGCTTGCAGCATTATTGTTATACGTCATTTAGCCCCGCCCCTCGGGCTCCCCAGAGTAGGGACTGCTAGGTCAGCAGTTTTTTGGCATTTTCGCTCTCTTTCTAATCCTTGCGAGTCTACTGGCGTTGCTGTTCTCAGGACTGGTATCAAACTGGCTTTATACTCTAGTACGTGCCTGTTGGTTACAAAGTTTACTGTGACAACCTATTACAGTGTCTAGACGACATATGAAGTTACATGTTAATTCCTTGAAGAGTAACTAACGCCCTGGGACCGCGTCTGGGAGCGTCTGCATTTTCGCAAGGCTCTCCCCTTACGGTTTACTTTATGTAACAATATCTATCCTAGTTTCGTCTGCGCTCAGCATCGTCTCTGCTTCCGCGCCTTGGAACGCCTGTCCTCCTTTCTCACAGCTTCAAGATAACAATACAGTAGCAAGGAATAATCAACATATTACACTGCGATGGAGGTCAGAAATGCGGTTATCTTACGGTTGGCCGAGGAAAACATTCCAGACACACCGCCGCTCAGAATCGATAAGAAAATGCCTAAGGAGGCTGCTTAAAGGGAGCCAACGAAACAACCCCTTTATTTTGGCCGTTGATTCCCACACATTGCGCGGTCGAAAACGACAGCTCGCAGTGCGATGAACAAGAGGAAGTGGCTCCTGACAACCCTTCACACTGCTGATACCGTTGCACGTTTCAACTCTTCTCTAAGGACATTGTGGTTCAAATTCAAATGCCTCTGAGCACTATGGGACTTAACATCTTAGGTCATCAGTCCCCTAGACTTAGAACTACTTAAACCTAACTTAACGTTACACACACCCATGCCCGAGGCGGGATTCTAACCTGCGACCGTAGCAGCAGCGCGGTTCCGGACTGAAGTGCCTAGAACCGCTCGGACACAGAGGCCGGCGGACATTGTGGCGCTGCATCCTCATTGAACGTGATCTGACCCCTTTGAAGTGCAGCACGATCGCAGTTTTTGCTCTCGTGTACAAGCTGGAACCAACAGAAACCGTTCAAAACCATTCGACGCAGTTTCAACGTCATCCGAAGCGTTAAGGAGTATTTACGATTTCTAAACCCTCCTGTTTTCCGCTTTCCTGCGACGTGATCACAGGATAATGCAACATTAACATGCGTGCGAATAAAAGGTGTAACGTTCCCTGGCAGCGCACACACTGTTAATAAACTGAAATGACGTTTAATTGTACTATGTACGCCGCCATGAAGCAACTCGTATGTACTGTAATTGTTTAACAAAAAATATTATTTAATTTTGTATAAAGGACGTTGGTTATTATTGTAATATTTTCTGTAATAGTATTCTCGATGTATTTATGATTGTAATATTTCTATACTCATAATGTAATTACGAAATAAGTTAATATCTGCGATGAAAAAATGTAAAATATAGCCACAGAGGAAAATAATGTTGTAAGATCACAAAGAGATATTAATAATCAGCAATAGTATAAATAGCACTACATAATGTGCATTCTTTGTCGTCTTCCTCGAGAGCTGAGAGAGAGAGGAACCTGTGACGTAGCATTATAGGCATGAGTAGACTTCTTTTGTCTGTATCTGTCTTTAGCCGCCATTAGAGGAGAAATTAAAAAGGTGTGTAATTTTAATTATTGTTGTGGTCTAAATATATTATAATTTATCAAAATGGTGTATTACTAATGTAAATTAGCTTGCCCATGTCATCTATAATATTTCTTTAAAGAATTTTCAGTACTTTTAGCGATTATCGTTGGTGTTGTTGGGCTGTGCCGCGACCGAACGATTTGCAGCGGCGGTACATTTAAAAAATTGTTCCGCTATAAAATTAACCAAACCCGTAAATCGGGAGCAGGTAAAATTAGCAGTGAATTACGAAATATTTTTCTTTTACAGCGATTCTGAGGCTGACTGAATTTATTACTGGTTTTACATTTGTGCACTCATAGGCGGATAATTAACGTTGAAGTTGTTAATCTGTCGGTTCTTTCAATTTCTAAAGCAAATAATTTAACGTATAGTGAAGTGTGTTTTGTCAATGATAATTAAACGTTCAGGTCGACTTGGCAATATTTAACCATTTTATGCTAACACAGACAGTCTTGTGTTCCATAGCTAACGCCGGGGAAAGAATTCAGTAAATATTTAAAAACCCACTGCATTTAGAAAATGTGTGCCAAGGCCGAAATACGTAAAAAATTTAATTTAAATAATTTTCAAAGTCATAAATATTATTAATCAGTTAGTTTGAATTTATCCGCATGAGAGGGTTACTAAAGTTCACGTAA
Organism: Schistocerca nitens; assembly: GCF_023898315.1. Lineage (NCBI taxonomy): Eukaryota > Metazoa > Arthropoda > Insecta > Orthoptera > Acrididae > Schistocerca > Schistocerca nitens. Next base: position 86,006,077 of record NC_064617.1, read on the forward strand.
TTTTAAATATGCTTAATTCTGTCTAAATGACTTTTTATTACCAAACGTAAAAAAAAGGGGTTCTACAACAAAGTTCGTACTGAAAGAGTAAATAACAAAAACATTTAAAGCCATTTCTTCCCCATTTTCATCCATTCATTTTACATAATAAATAAATATATATATTCATTGAAAAGGGTCCCTCTAAGAACCCGAATTTGGCAATACCCTCGGAGCTAGCCATGCAGCTTAGTTGATCAGGTTAAAATGTGTCTATCGGAAACTTCGACAAAATTTCAGCAATTCGACTATTATAGCGCATGATGGTAGCAAACCTCATCGAAGGCGTATCTAAGTGGTTGTCTAGCGCCTCAACCGCAGGAGCAGCCGCGAGGCTGGAAGTAAGCCGAAGTTTCTGAGAGGTACATTTATAATGGGCTCAGTTAAGGTGCATGGGTGTTGCCGAGGATGTTGCCGAACTGGAAGGATCTTAGACAGAACGTTTGACCATTTATTCGCCTCTATATATAGACAGTCTATACAAGGGCGATGTTCTTGAGGACAATATTATAGAAATGGAAGAGAATGTAGATGAAGATGCAATAAGAGATATGATACTGCGTGAACATTTAGACAGAGCACTGAAAGACCTAAGTCGAAACAAGGCCGCAGGAGTAGACAACATTCCATTATAACTACTGACAGCCTTGGGAGAGCCAGGCCTAACAAAACTCTACCATCTACTTGGCAAGATGTACGAGTCACGCGAAATACCCTCAGACTTCAAGAAGAATATAATAATTCCAACCCCAAAGAAAGCAAGTGTTGACAGATGTGAAAATTACCGAACTATCAGTTTAATAAGCCATGGCTGCAAAATACTAAAACGAATTCTTTACAGACGAATGGAAAAACTGGTAGAAGCCGACCTCGGGGAAGAACAGTTTGGATTCCATAGAAATGTTGGAACACGTGTGGCAATACTGACCCTACGACTTATCTTAGAAGATAGATTAAGGAAAGGCAAACTCATTTTTCTAACATTTGTAGACTTAGAGAAAGCTACTGACAATGTTGACCGGAATACTGTCTTTCAAATTCTGAAGATGGCAGGGGTAATAATACAGGGAGCGAAAGGCTATTTCCAATTTGTACAGAAACCAGATGGCAGTTTTAAGAGTCGAGGGGCATCAGAGAGAAGCAGTGGTTGGGAGGGGAGTGAGACAGGGTTGTAGCCTCTCCCCGATATTATTCAATCTGTATATCGAGCAAAAAGTAAAGGAAACAGAAGAAAAATTCGGAGTAGGAATTAAAATCCATGGAGAAGAAATAAAAACTTGGAGGTTCGCCGATGACATTGTAATTCTGTCATAGACAGCAAAGGACCTGGAAGAGCAGCTGAACGGAATTGACAGTGTCTTGAAAGGAGATATAAGATGAACATCAACAAAAGCAAAACGAGGATAATGGAATGTAGTCGAATTAAATCGGGTGATGCTGCGGGAATTAGACTAGGAAATGAGACGCTTAAAGTAGTAAATGAGTTTTGCTATTTGGTGAGCAAAATAACTGATGATGGTCGAAGTAGAGAGGATATAAAATGAAGACTGGCAATGGCAACGAAAGCGTTTCTGAAAAAGAGAAATTTGTTAACTTCGGGTATAGATTTAAGCGTCAGGAAGTCTTTTCTAAAACTATTTGTATGGTGTGTAGCCCTGTATGGAAGTGAAACGTGGACGATAAATAGTTCAGACAAGAAGATAATAGAAGCTTTCGAAATGTGGTGTTGCTGAAGATTAGATGGGTAGATCACATAACTAATGAAGAGGTATTGAATAGAATTGGGGAGGAGTTTGTGGCACAACTTGACTAGAAGAAGGGATCGGTTGGTAGGGCATATTCTGAGGCATCAAGAGATCACCAAGTTAGTATTGGAGGGCAACGTGGAGGATAAAAATCGTAGAGGGAGACCAAGAGAGGAATATACTAAACAGATTCAGAAGGATGTAGGTTGCAGTAAGTACTGGCAGATGAAGAACCTTGCACAGGATAGAGTAGCATGGAGAGCTGCATCAAACTAATCTCTGGACTGAAGACCGCAACAACAACAATATATTAAAGTTATATGTCTCCATGGTCACACTACGGGAGGGTGGGAAACAGGAAGACTTAAAAAGTGTAAGTACCCTTTGTTGCATCGGATCACGCTGAAATTTCGTCGATTACTTTTAAACCGCCGTCTCTAGTGTCTCTTTTAAACTGTCTCTGGTCTCTGCAAATGAAAGCAAAAATTGCTGTCGCGCTACACTCCAAAGGGGGAAGACCACGTTCAATGAAGAAGCAGCCTCACAGTGTCATCAGAGAAAGGCTGCAACGTCCTAGGGTTTCGGCAGTGTCATTGGTTGTCAAGAACGTTTTTCTTTGCTCATCGCATTGCGAACTTTCATTTTCGACTGCGAAATGTGTGAGAATCAACGTCGAAATGGAAGGATGGTTTTATTGACGCACATTACGCTACTTCATGAGGCCTTTCCGTGCGGGGAATGTTTTCCCCAATTACAATAACCATGAGTTCCATCGTAGAGACGTCAAACGAAGGGCTGAAACGTGGGTAAGAGGGGTTATGCTGACCTTTCCAACGTGTGACACGTCTACGGTGGCATTGGGTAGAATTGTGATGAAATTTGGTGCTAATGTCACATAATTAACCCACCTTACAGGTCACATGAACCTCCGTGCTGTGGCCATCTTTTCGCATGTGTATGAAGCGTCGTCGTGTCCAGGAGTGACTTCGGAGGGCACCACGCTTTTGCACCATTATAGAGGAGATTGTAGGCTTCTTTGAGCCAAATTTCAGACTTACATATCGCAATGCGGGTTTAGAAAAACTGACGCGTTAAAACTTCTGTGCAATGTAAATGTGTCAACACGCGAGTGCTGAATCCCGCGGGGCTTAGAGCTGCCTGCGATACAGCCGTGATATTTGGGTTGCCTTCCCAACAGGCGTTAAGCAGCGAGACAATGTTTCGGTCTGACCTACAGAGGGCACCACTTTTGCCACCCCCACTTTTCAGGTGCAATCACATACGCGGAAGTAGAGGTTCGCTCGATGTCTTTCTGCCCGCCAGGTATTTATGTGGACTGCCCGAACCGACAAAAGGGAATCGCCTAAACACTCAATCGGTGGTTCTACTTCCAGAACAGACGGCCAGCCTTCTAGTTACAACTAGATACAGCGGATAAAAGACTACAGCCAGTCTTCCACAGGAAGTAGGATTTAGAATTTATTGGAAATATCCATTAACTGGAGTAGGACCTTGATTCACGATGAAACTTGTCGAATACTGTAGCTGAAATCGGCTGTCTTTCGAACCAGAGTTATGTCTTGTACACTGAGCGCCAAAGAAACTGGTATAGGAATGAGTTCTCAAATACAGAGACATATAAAGATAAAAAAACGGCGCTGCGGTTGGCAACGCCTATATAAGGCAACAAGTATCCGTCGTAGTTGTTAGATAGGTTACTGCTGCTACAATGGCAGGTTATCAAAATGTAAGCAAGTTTGAACGAGCGATGTGACACATCATCTCCGAGGAAGCGATGAAGTGTGGACTTTCCCGTACGACCATTCTACGTGTGCTCTCTGAATATCAGGAATCCGGTAAAACATTAAATCTCCGACGTCGCCTTGGCGGGAAAAAGATCCTGCAAGAACGGGACCAACGACGACTGAAGAGAATCGTTCGACGTTACAGAATGCAACCCTTCCGCAAATTGCTGTAGTTTTCAGTGCTGGGCCGTCAACAAATGTCAGCGTGCGAACCATTCAACGCAACATCATCGATATGGGCTTTTGGAGCCTAAGACCCACTCGTGTACTGTTGATGACTGCACGACACAAAGATTTACGCCTCGTCTGGCGAAATTGGATTGTTGATGATTGTAAACATGTTACCTGGTCAGATGAGTTTCGTTTCAAATTGTATCGAGCGAGTGGAGGTATACGCATATGGACAACCTCAGGAATCGAAGGACCCTCCATATCTGCAGCGGACTGTTCAAGCTGTTGGAGGCTCTGTAACGGCGAGTGTAGTTCGAATGATATGGGACTTCTGATACGCCCTGATACGACACTCTGACAGGTGACACGTACGTAAGCATGGTTTCTGATTACCTGTATCCATTCATGTCCATTGTGCTTTCTGACGGACGTGGGCAATTCCGGCAGAACAATCCAACGCCCCACATGTCCAGAGTGGCTCCAGGAACGCTCTCCTGAGATTAAACAACACCGCTGGGCAACAAATTCCCCACACATGAACATTATTGAGCATATCTGAGAGGCTTTGCAACGTGCTGTTCAGAAGAGATCTCTACCCCCACGTACTCCTAGGGATGTATGGACTGCCCTGCAGGATTCATGGTGTCAGTTCCCTCCAGCACTACTTCAGACATTAGTCGAGTCCATGCCACGTCGTGTTGCGGCACTTCTGCGAGCAAGCGGGGGCCCTATACGATATTAGGCAGGTGTACCAGTTTCTTTGGCCCTTCAGTGTATATAGCGGACTGAGTAATAAAAAATGACTACATTGACTATGAACCGTCTCTCAGTAATTGTCTTACTCGTGGCCATTTTGATAGAAATGGTACAATCACTATTGCGCGTGTTGTGTTTTATGGTACTCTGAAGCCTAGCGAACCTCATTGCTGAAGTGTACCTTCCACAATACAGCATGAAGTCTGAGTGAAGATTTTCATCTCCTCATAAGTCATGAGTAGTGGTATTACATTCACATTTCGGCCACTGTAAATTCTCCAAGTTGTCCCAGCGTAGTGCAGTGTTATTTCAGTCACTGATGAGGCGGTGATGCCTGTATACAGACAGAAAAGATGTGTTTGATATTCAAGAATTGAAGGAAGCATTGCTTCGCGACTTCTCCAGATGCCAGGTGTACCAAGAAATGCCGATGGTCTTGAGTGGGGTGAGCGCGGACGTGACACAGAGTGTCAAATGCAACCGCAGAGTCCAGGCGTGGGGGACTGTTAGCTACGAGTATTTTGTAGAACCAGGTGATCTTCCTATGTGCGTACGATGTAGAGATCACCTGCTTATAGAGAGCAGCTATGGCGATAGGGCGGCAAAAGGAACAAAGTCAACAGATCAACAGGAAAGAACAGCTTTCTAAACAACTCAGCACAGTGTTTTTCCAGCTTGTCTCTACCGTTGCGCCAATAATTTCATAAAGTACCCTGTTTTGGTTGGAAATGTACATATTTACCTTTATTTGTGCAATGAGCAGGAATACTGAAAAGTGCCTATATGGATATGAACAGGGTCAAGATAATGTTACCGATGTTTAAATTTGCATGAGCTTAGCGCCTTGCATCGCGCCCAAGTAAGAGACAGAAGCGAGCAGGCAGATATAATGAGCCACGGTTGTGGCGTGACAGATGCGCTCTGATCCAGTAGCTAGTTGCCAGTAGTTACGACCGTGGCGGAGAGATGCCAGCATCTTACGGACTACGACATTACCAGGCAGTTAAAACTGTACATTTTGGAAACAAAACTGTATTTGTTATGATTATTGCGGCTTTCATTGATTATTGCTAATTTGTTTAGTTATTAACGTGAATGATGGTGTGATTGGAAGCATTAAATAAATGAGTATTGTTATGTATGCTAACTGAGAATACGTTAGCTTGAGAAGCGTCTACTGAGAGAGTAAACCATACTCTGGGCGAATTCTAAAGTGCAACTAGCCTGAGAAAACAAGAAATATTTTATGGTAATTTTGTTATTTATGAGGCAGTGTTTTTGATACGCGTCTATTTTATAAATTTGTTCTTTTGATACATCGTTCATAAAAGCTATTAAAATGTGACTGATCAAAAATAAAAGACGCGTGATTACACGGTTGAGTACTAATATTGGATTGTTGCGATGTATATGAGCCTATCAGATAACAGTACGTTCGCGCCTATCAAAATACGAGAAGAGAATTGAGCTGTGAAGCCTAAGTACAGTTCGGAGCCCAGGCTCGATCATGTTCAGACGCGGATATAAGGAGCTCTGAACAGATGTGCAAATTTTGCGGAATAGTGATTACAAATTTTTTCGAGGAGTGTCGCAATGTGAATGAGGACGTGCGAGGAAGACGAAGACTTGAAATTCCGATTTCAATTGCAAACTATGGCTGTTGAATAACCAAAATACGAGTGCCGTGATATATAAGCCGTGACCGCAATCTGAACATTCATAGTGGTCAAATTGTGTGAGAAACTGTTTTGTAATCTTTTTGGTATCGGTTTCGGTTAACCACCAAAGGCTGGCTATAATGAGTGAATGTGACTGCGTGTCAATGCGTATACTATAACTTTACCACGGAACTGGTAGTGTATTGGTCTCAAGCAGCTGACAATATATCAAAGTTTTCACTAGTAAACTACCTTTCAGTTGATAGTTCAGCTAACCTGATACTGAAAAACATTTGTTGCACCCGTTAGACACGTATAATGCTGCTGGTTGTATTGTGGAACTGACTGCAGAAGAAGAAATTACCGCAACGCGAATGGCATTGTTTCTGTGGGACGAACCTCAAACAACCGCGCCGTTCCATGCGAAATGCAATAGATGAAAGAGTCAGACAGAAGCTGGACAGTGGCTTACGGAGTTCATATGCAGCCTTCCGAATAGCGGCGAAATACAGCTCTACGGATTTTCAGTGACTACATCAGTGACCTATTTCTTGAGATACAAGATGGCGATGAGCCATGCGTGGCACGTGTTAGTAACATTTCTTATTTTACATCTTGTTTTTACAGTACTGCCACCTCGTTAAGTTAATTTTCAATTACTGGTGTCACTGAGTTGCTGCCTTGCCTGCCCGTGAGCGGCAGCAGCAGCTCTTATCGATATAGTCCCTGCCGTATTGTCTTTGCTGGACTGCTGTTACTTCCCCAGTCGTCGTGTGTTGTTAGTTCGGACCTGGCAGTGTTTGAGTTGGCACGCGGCAGAAATTCAGTCGGAGCGTGGCAGCAGTGAGGTCCGGACCGCCATGACTCGCCCGACGGTTGCCGACACACATGGTTGGAGTGCCGAAGACTTCGGTTGGCCGTCGGTCGGTGGTCTTGCCGGAGGACGTGTATTTGGCCGGCGATCGCTTATGGGTTGGTTGTATGTGCCGACTCGTGATTCGTCCCTGTTATTGTGCAAGCACTGCCGTTAGCATTGTCTAGTTCTTCGTGTAAGTGTTCTTGAAACTGTGGGTAGTTTGTGTGATTTTAACTGACAAGTTAATTTAAATGTTGTCGGCGTACTGGCTCTGACGAATCGGTCGGCTGGCGTGGAGCAGTGAAGAATTCTCGGATTAGATTAGATTAGATTAGATTAATACTAGTTCCATGGATCATGAATACGACATTTCGTAATGATGTGGAACGAGTCGAATTTTCCAATACATGACATAATTAGGTTAATTTAACAACATACTTAAGTTAATATAACAACTTTATTTTATTGTGTTTTTTAGTTTTTCTTTATTTTTTATTTTTATTTTTATTTTTTTTATTTTTTTTTCTTAATTTATATCTAAAAATTCCTCTATGGAGTAGAAGGAGTTGTCATTGAGAAATTCTTTTAATTTCTTCTTAAATACTTGTTGGTTATCTGTCAGACTTTTGATACTATTTGGTAAGTGACCAAAGACTTTAGTGCCAGTATAATTCACCCCTTTCTGTGCCAAAGTTAGATTTAATCTTGAATAGTGAAGATCATCCTTTCTCCTAGTATTGTAGTTATGCACACTGCTATTACTTTTGAATTGGGTTTGGTTGTTAATAACAAATTTCATAAGAGAGTATATATACTGAGAAGCTACTGTGAATATCCCTAGATCCTTAAATAAATGTCTGCAGGATGATCTTGGGTGGACTCCAGCTATTATTCTGATTACACGCTTTTGTGCAATAAATACTTTATTCCTCAGTGATGAATTACCCCAAAATATGATGCCATATAAAAGCAATGAGTGAAAATAGGCGTAGTAAGCTAATTTACTAAGATGTTTATCACCAAAATTTGCAATGACCCTTATTGCATAAGTAGCTAAACTCAAACGTTTCAGCAGATCATCAATGTGTTTCTTCCAATTTAATCTCTCATCAATGGACACACCTAAAAATTTGCAATATTCTACCTTAGCTATATGCTTCTGATTAAGGTCTATATTTATTAATGGCGTCATACCATTCACTGTACGGAACTGTATGTACTGTGTCTTATCAAAATTCAGTGAGAGTCCGTTTACAAGGAACCACTTAGTAATTTTCTGAAAGACAGTATTGACAATTTAATCAGTTAATTCTTGTTTGTCAGGTGTGATTACTATACTTGTATCATCAGCAAAGAGAACTCTTCATGAATATAGAATGGCAAGTCATTAATATATAATAAGAACAACAAAGGACCCAAGACTGACCCTTGTGGAACCCCATTCTTGATAGTTCCCCAGTTTGAGGAATGTGCTGATCTTTGCATGTTACGAGAACTACTTATTTCAACTTTCTGCACTCTTCCAGTTAGGTACGAATTAAACCATTTGTGCACTGTCCCACTCATGCCACAATACTTGAGCTTGTCTAGCAGAATTTCATGATTTACACAATCAAAAGCCTTTGAGAGATCACAAAAAATCCCAATGGGTGGTGTTCGGTTATTCAGATCATTCAACATTTGACTGGTGAAAGCATATATGGCATTTTCTGTTGAAAAACCTTTCTGGAAACCAAACTGACATTTTGTTAGTACTTCATTTTTACAGATATGTGAAGCTACTCTTGAATACATTAAGGGGCGTAGTTTGGCCGGGGCCCGCTGGCTCTCTCTACGCAGTGTCAGAGAGTGTGGCGCTGTTCCCATTGCTACGAGGTCCGTGGCCCACCGACCCTGGACACGAAAGTTGAGTTTTGATTTCACCTACCAGGAAGTCAACACTGTTCACATTGTGTCGTTTAGAGTTCGTTGTCGACTGTTGGAAATTCCCGCAAGCAACAACGTGGTTTTCAAGTTGGAAAATTCTAGCCAACCTCCGATGGAGTTTCACCGTATTTGGTTCTTTGAACTGAAGTGCACCAGCGGAATCTTTTGCCTTGTGGCCGTTCCCGTTACCTGCCCTGGGCGTTGACGTAAATGGCGTTGACGTAAATGTCAGGCAGTGTAGTTTTCTAATCGTGTTGTTGCTGTCCAGCACGGTGTGTAGTTTGACAGCTCTGTGTATGATTGGTTGTGGGGGCCAATACCTTTTACGTTGTGCCGTTGAACTCCCTGTTGTGACCTGGACGGGTGAAGTGGAAGTTGTCTTGTCGGTGGATCTGCTGACTGTCGGTCAGTTGGGTTGTCGTCGGATCGGGAATGGTTGGCCCGACTGCCTGTCTCACTTAAGCGAGCGTTAGTGTTTGAATTACAGGCCGACCCTCTAACATCTGGGCGCTCTTGTGTGTACTGCCTTTTTTTTACATTTGTTCTTGTTGTTGGTACTTGTACGGCTTCTAGCGAGTTTTGTGTTTTAAATTAGAGCTGTTTAACTCTTAAGGCCTTCAGCCTAGTTTAAAGTACTGTTTCACGTAAGCCCTTTGGCATTTTAAAAAAATTTTAATTTTTTAACTCTTCGGCCTTCAGTCGATTTGAATTTAACTTCTTTACTTCAACCTATTGAATTTTTAAGTCTTCGGCCTTCAGCCGGTTTGAGTTTTAGTTGTTGTTTCTTAAGGCCTTCAGCCTAAATAGAGGAACTGTTTCACGTAAGGCCTTTGGTATTTAAAAAAAATAATGTTTTGGAGATTTAAATGTTCGCCTTAACTTGTTTACCTCAGCCTAACAAAATAACTGTTTTAAGATAAAGCTTGCCTTTTAAATTTCTGATTATGCTTGCGTTTTAAGTTATTGCCCTTCAGTCGTTTTTAAATTAAAGTGGCTTACAGCCGGTAATTAAGTCCCAAAGATTAAAGCTGTGTGTTTAAAAAAAAATTTTTTGGGCTCTTGTAATGTTTGGTCAAATAATAAAGTTGTATGTTCGAGTGTAAGTGATAGCCCCTTATTTTGGCCTTTTTCCACAATTTATTCTATCTGTCCTGTCCTGCGGGTTGAGCGGGGCATTTCAGAGGAGTTACGCCGTTGCATTAGTATGGTCGAGGGGTTGAGCACAGACGTTGTTGTCGGAGACAGTAACGCACAGAGCACAGAAGGAGCAGCGCTCACCTCTGCCGCGAAGGCGAGCCTCTTCCGCTCGCCGCCGGACAGGGCGCCGTCGATGCGCGCGTCAGCACGGTCCTCCAGCCCCAGCTGCGCCAGCAGCTGCTGCAGCTGCCGGTCGCGGGTGCTGCTGTGCGTCCGGCGGTCCATCTTCAGCCGCGCCTGCGCAGACAGCCGCGGGAAAGCTAGACAACAGGGTCTCGCTAATTCGTCTACTTGATGTGGCCACTCACTGATGCACCTGTGCAGCGCTTAAAATGAAATTGTTGTCAAAATTAAAACACAGGAGGAACACCAGATAAAATGACAAACCACTTCTTTGCCACGACATATCGTAGAAAATATCTGTTTGAGTTCCGTAATATCTGAGTTAAGGGGGGTAGGACGTCAAACGGGCTGACTTGGAGTAGGAGAGGCATCACAGGACATTTTAATTTGCAGTGCCTATACTTTCACAAATAAATTCATAAAACTTTGTCAGCATCACCAGGAAGGATTCAGGATTCACACTCATTACAGAGAAAGTTCGAAGACATAACAAAATAAATTTTTTTACGTGTGAAATTTCATGATTTTTTTTTCACTCACTAATGGCAGCATTTGTTGCTATGGGTACACTTTTCTTCGTAAGTTAGCTTGATTCTTCGATGAATTTGGCACAGCACACATACCATACTTACAGGTGTATGAAACTCTAGAATTTATTTAATTTATGAAAAAACGAATGAGCTGTTGTATTTTAAACTTCATGATTAGAAAAAACACAAATTTTATAGTTAATTGTCTCAATTTTTACCACAGTTTTTAATCGATTTGGAAAATTGCAGAGTTTGATACACCTTCAGGTATGGTTTGTATGCTGTGCAAAATTCATCGAAGGATTTCTCTTACTTATGCAGAAAAGTGTACCTATAGCAACAAATGCTGCCATTAGTATGTGAAAAAATGATGAAATTTCACATGTAAAAAAAATTATTTGGTTATTATTTTCGAAGTTCCATTGCTAATAGTGTGAATTCTGAATCCTTCCTGGTCATGCTGACAAAGTTTTATGAATTTATTTTTAAAAGTATAGACAGTGGAAATTAAATTGTCCTGTGGTGCCTCCCCTGCTCCAAGTCGGCCCGTTTGACGTCCTACCACCCTTAATGAAGGTGTGTGAATGTGTGTGTGTGTGAAATCTTATTGGACTTAACTGATAAGGTCATCAGTCCCTAAGCTTACACATTACTTAACCTAAATTATCCTAAGGACAAACACACACAGCCATGCCCAAGGGAGGACTCGAACCTCCGCCGGGACCAGCCGCACAGTCCATGACTGCAGCGTCTCAGCTTAATGAAGGAAATATACACTGATCAGCCACAACATTATGACAACCAACGTACTGTCGATATAAACCCGTCCAGACGATAGTAGCATCACCAGGCGAGGAATGACTGCACGTCAGACACACGCACGGTGCATGTAGTGGCCGGCTGGAGTGGCCGAGCATTTCTAGGCAATTCAGTCTGGAACCGCGCGACCGCTACGGTCGCAGGTTCGAATCGTGCCTCGGGCACTGATGTGTGTGATGTCCTTAGGTTAGGTTAAGTTTGGGACTGATGACCTCAGATGTTAAGTCCCATAGTGGTCAGAGCCATTTGAAACTTTTGGTGCATGTAGTATCAGTAAGCGTGCTGTCCGTGTGTAGAATGGGGAAGGTTCGGCACGAGTGTTTTGGAAACTGCATGGCTTGTCAGGTGTTGGAAGACTGCTGTGGTGTGTGTCTTCAACACGTGGCGATACCAAGGAGTCGTGGAGTTGGGCGGTCACGCCTCATTACAGATGTCGGACGTCGTAGGCTGAGCAGACTGGTAAAACAGGACAGGCGGAGAACTGTAGCGGAACTAACATCAGACTTCGATGTTGGACAGACTACAAGTGTGTCTGAACACACAGTGCATCTAACTCTCCTAAGGAGAGGCATCCGCAGCCGACGAACCGCGCACGTGGCAATGTTAACACCACGACATCGGCAACTACGACTGGAATGTGCACGTGACCATCGGAACTGGACGTTGATACTGTACAGAGCGTTGATGGTTTGATGGACCTCGATACTTTCTTCATCATGCCGATGGGAGGGCCCGAATCCGTCGTCTTCCAGGGGAACAGCTCCTTCACCCCTGTACTGCGGGACGGAGACAAGCTGGCGGCGGCTACATTAAGCTCTGGGAAACATTCACGCGGACATTCCTGGGTCCAGTGGTGCTCGTGCAAGGGAACGTTACCACTAAGGAGCAGCGTACACTGGTCGCAGACCGCGGGCACCACTTCATGACGATCATGTTTCTCGACGGAGGTGGCATTTTTCAACAAGATAATGCGCCATGTCAATTGGCCAGGAGTGTGATGGAGTGGTTCGAGGAAGTGGTGAGTTCCAATTGATGTGCTGGTCAGCCAGACCTGAAACCGATCGAACACATCTGCGATGTGATTGAACGCGGCGCCACAGCTCATCATTCCCTCCCAGGAATTAGGTGGCTTGTGTGTGCAGATGTGGTGCCAACCCTATCCAGCGACTTACCAAGGTCTCATTGCTTCCAGACCACGGTGCGTCGCCGCTGTCACCTGCGGCAAAGGTGGACATACAGGCTGTTATGTAGGTGGTCATAATGTTCTGGTTTATCAGTGTAGCTCGTGCCTGAGTGTATGTAAGTCAAACTAGCAGCACAGTACGATTTAGTAAAACTGTTGTGTTAATAGGTCACGATGTGAAATATAATTATAACGAACGCTCGGCTATTGCTCTAGGCTGCCTTCATCTGAGTCACTACTTGTCACTACTTGTGATCTACCCCCCGATCCCGTCATCCGAGCAACAGGCGGTGTGGCAAGACAAGCCTCTCATTTAGCAATTACCAGTAAACTCCTGTTCTTTAAAGGCTAGAACTCCCGTACATTATACAGCTACAAACGCATGTTTACCTTGAAAATGAAATAATGTGTTAAAAATTTAACGCCAAGTAATTACTTGAGAAAAACTTTTAAAAATTATTGAAATTATGGTTAAAAAGGGAAATGACCGTACGGCACTGTTGGCCGGGAGGTCCCATGCGGGGGAGTTCGGCCGCCGTATTGCAAGTCCTTTTTAGTTGACGCCACTTCGGCGACTTGCGGTTCAATAATGATGAAAATGATGACGAAGGACACACAACACCCAGTCCCCTGCCGGGAATCGAACCCGGGCCCCTTACGTGACAAGCGGAAACGCTACAGCTACGCTACGGAGTGGAACATCGTGCTTAAAATTTGTTGGAAATCGCTAAGCGCTCTCAGTATGAAATACAGGATGCATATAGTCTGGGTATCTTGCGCTTCATTTTATGAAAAAACACGCATCTAAAAGTTTAGGATGTCATATGCCCTGATCAGTCTTTCGCACAGTGATACATTTTCGCATGTATATTCGATGGTATATGTGGATACTGTCTTCAAACTGGTATTGCGAATAGTCTATTGTAAAGACAACATGGTTCAAATGGCTCTGAGCACTACGGTATTTAACAAAACTGGCACTGAGCACTATGGGACTTAACATTTGAGGTCATCAGTCCCCTAGAACTTAGAACTACTTAAACCTAACTAACTTAAGGACATCACACACATCCATGTCCGAGGCAGGACTCGAATCTGTGACCGTAGCGGTCGCGCTGTTCCAGACTGCAGTGCCTAGAACCGCTCGGCCACACCGGTCGGCTATAGTAAAGACGTAATAAATTAAAATGTCATGTCTGTTGCTGAAGTTTTACATCATAAACAGCGAAAAAATACCAAGCGATAAACCTTTTTCTTTTCATAGATTTATGGAGAGTGTCAGCAAGAAAATCTTAAAGGTTTTAAATTATGTGTAAAGGTTATTGCAAGTCGCCAATTTCTTTCATGCTCAAATGCTGGATGAATAAACTCCGGGTATTTGCTCGTTGTCAGTTACGCTGCCGCGATACAAACACACAGTTTATAACTGCAATACTTCTCTTATTGCGTTAAATTTTTAACACAGGACAGGCTTAGAACCCGCTGCTTCGCTCGTTTAGACTGTATGGCCTGCAGAGATTTTTTTATTTAATCAAATTTGTACGTTTTTCACAAACTGCAACACCTTCCAAGCTTCTCACGCTAATTATGGCCATATAAGCATGGTCTTTCCCGAATTTACATCTGACCAAAATGCGATTCTGGTAGATGGCATTCAAAGTTTTTGTTAATCATATCTTTTGCGTTCTTTTGGAAATAGTTCCATAGGAAATTTCATCCCCTAAAAATATTTCTTAATTCGAACCGAGAAGTGAAATACCAATTTTCATAATTTTAGCTTTAAATTTTTTTTATGTAACGAAATATTTTCTTAAAAATTTCATCTTCTACTGCACTCCTTTAAGGGTTGAATTTCCAGACATATTGAAACACAGTTTTTTTAAATTTCAAACTGAGAAGTCAAATACCAATTGGCATAAACGTAACCTTAAAAATCCTGTAGTGATTCTTTTGTAATTATTTATTTTCAAAAAAACATTCGCCCTCTGTTTTACCCCCTGAGTAGTCGAATTTCCCAAAATGCTTAGACTCGTATTATTCATTGTCTGACTCAGAAACCAAATACCAGTTTTCGGACTTCCAGCTTCAAAATTCCCTTAATAGTTACATACTTTTATAAAGCCTTTCATTCCCTGTTTCACTCCCTTAGAAGTGTCACTTCAGACAATCCTTTCTTAAACGATCCCTACATTATAAGATTTACTCCCTCTCCAAACTTCAAGTTTCTATTCTTAGCGGGTTGAGCTGGGCGATGATGAGTCAGCTATTTCATTCCCATTGGGGTTGAATTTTCAAACACAACAAAACACGTATTTTTTCATCTCTGTCCGAGAAGCCAAACACCAATTTCCAAAGATTTGGCTTTAAAAATTGTTTCGTTTTGCAACATTTCCATTACACATTTCAGACCATATTTCACCCCATTAGAGATTGAATACCCCCCCTCCCCCCCCATGAATCATGGATCTTGCCGTTGGTGGGGAGGCTTGCGTGCCTCAGCGATACAGATAGCCGCACCGTAGGTGCAACCACAACGGTGGGGCATCTCTTGAGAAGCCAAACAAACGTGTGGTTCCTGAAGAGGGGCAGAAGCCTATTCAGTAGTTGTATGGGCAACAGTCTGGATGATTGACTGATCTAGCCTTGTAACATTAACCCAAACGGCCTTGCTGTGCTGGTACTGCGAACGGCTGAAAGCCGTAATTTTTTCCGAGGGCATGCAGCTTTACTGTATCGTTAAATGCTGATGGCGTCCTTTTGAGTAAAATATTTCGGATGTAAAATAGTGCCCCATTCGGATATCAGGGCGACTACACAGGAGGACGTCGTTATCAGGAGAAAGAAAACTGGCGTTCTACTGATCGGAGCGTGGAATGTCAGATCCCTTAATCGGGCAGGTAGGTTAGAAAATTTAAAAAGGGAGCTGGATAGGTTAAAGTTAGATATAGTGGGAATTAGTGAAGTTCGGTGGCAGGAGGATCAAGACTTCTGGTCAGGTGACTACAGGGTTATAAACACAAAATCAAATAGGGGTAATGCAGGAGTAGGTTTAATAATGAATAGGAAAATAGGAATGCAGGTAAGCTACTACAAACAGCATAGTGAATACATTTTTGTGGCCAAGATAGACACGAAGCCCATGCCTACTACAGTAGTAGAAGTTTATATGCCAACTAGCTCTGCAGATGATGAAGAGATTGATGAAATGTATGATGAGATAAAAGAAATTATTCAGATATTGAAGAGAGACGAAAATTTAATAGTCATGGGTGACTGTAATTCGATAGGAGGAAAAGGAAGAGAAGGCAACGTAGAAGGTGAATATGGAATGGGGGTAAGGAATGAAAGAGGAAACCGCCTTGTAGAATTTTGCACATAGCATAACTTAATCATAGCTAACACTAATTGGTTTAAGAACCATGACAGAAGGTTGTATACATGGAAGAGGCCTGGAGGCACTCGGAGATTTCATATAGATTATATAATGGTTAGACAGAGATTTAGGAACCAAGTTTTACATTGTAAGCCATTTCCAGGGGCAGATGTGGATTCCGACCACAATTTATTGGTTATGAACTGTAAATTAAAAATGAAGACACTGCAAAAAGGTGGAAATTTAAGGAGATGGGACCTGGTTAAACTGACACAACCAGAGGTTGTAGAGAGTTTCAGGGAGAGCATTAGGAAACAACTGACAAGAATGGGGGAAAACATACAGTAGATGAAGAATGGGTAGCTTTGAGAGATAGTAAAGGCAGCAGAAGATCGAATAGGTAGAAAGACGAGGGCTAGTAGAAATTAAAATTAATTGATGAAAGAACAAAATATAAAAATCAAGTAAATGAAACAGGCAAAAAGGAATACAAACGCCTCAAAAATGAGATCGACAGGAAGCGCAAAATGGCTTAGCAGGGATGGCTAGAGGAAAAATATAAGGATGTAGATGCATATATCAGTAGGTGTAAGAATGATACTACCTACAGGAAAATTAATGAGACCCTTGGATAAAAGAGAACCACTTGTATGAATATCAAGAGACACAGTTCTAAGCAAAGAAGGGAAAGCAGAAAGGCGGAGGGAGTGTATAGAGGGTCTATACAGGAGGACAATATTATGGAAATGGAAGAGCATGTAGATGAAGATGAAATGGGAGATATGATACTGCGTGAAGAGTTTGACAGTGCACTGAAAGATCTAAATCGAAACAAGGCCCCAGGAGTAGACAACATTCCTTTAGAACTACTGATAGCTTTGGCAGAGCCAGCCCTGAGAAACTCTAACATCTGGTGAGCAAGACGTATGAGACAGGCGAAATACCCTCAGGCTTCAAGAAGAATATAATAATTCCAGTCCCAAAGAAAGCAGGTGTTGACAGATGTGAAAATTACCGAACTATCAGTTTAATAAGTGACGGCTGCAAAATACTAACGCGAATTCTTCACAGACGAATGGAGAAACTGGTAAAAACCGACCTCGTGGGAGATCAGTCTGGATTCCGTAGAAATGTTGGAACACGTGAGGCAATACTAACCTTACGACTTATCTTAGAAGATAGATCGAGGAAAGGCTAATCTACGTTTCTAGCATTTCTAGATTTAGATAAAGCTTTTGACAATGGTGAGCGGAATACTCTCTTTCAAATTCTGAAGATGGCATGGGTAAAATACAGGGAACGAAAGGCTATTTCCAATTTGTACAGAAACAAGATGGCAGTTTTAAGAGTGGAGGGGCATGAAAGGGAAGCAGTGGTTGGGAACGGAGTGAGACGGGGTTGTAGCCTATCCCCGATATTATTCAATCTGTATATTGATCAGGCAGTAAAGGAAACAAAAGAAAAATTCGGAGTAGGAATTAAAATCCACGGAGAAGAAATAAAATCTTTGAAGTTCGCCGATGACACTGTAATTCTGTCAGAGACAGCAAAGGACCTGGAAGAGCAGTTGAACGGAATGGACAGGGTCTCGAAAGGAGGATATAAGATGAACATCAACAAAAGCAAAACGAGGATAATGGAATGTAGTCGAATTAAATCGGATGATGCTGAGGGAAGTAGATTAGGGAATGAGACACTTAAAGTAGTAAATGTGTTTTGCTATTTGGGGAGCAAAATAACTGATGATGGTCGAAGTAGAGAGGATAGAAAATGTAGTCTGGCAATGGAAAGCAAAGCGATTCTAAAGAAGAGAAGTCTGTCAACATCTAGTATAGATTTATACGTCAGGAAGTCGTTTCTGAAAGTATTTGTGTGGAGTGTAACCGTGTATGGAAGTGAAATATGGACGATTAATAGTTAACACAAGAAGAGTATAGAAGCTTTCGAAATGTGGTGCTACAGAAGAATACTGAAGATTAGATGGGTAGAGCACGTAACTATTGAGGAGGTACTGAATAGAATTGGGGAGAAGAGAAATTTGTGGCACAACTTGACTTGAAGAAGGGATCGGTGGGCGGGATGTATTCTGAGGCATCAAGGGATCACCAATTTAGTATTGTAGTGCAGTGTGGAGGGTAAATCGTAGAGGGAGACCAAGAGATGAATACAGTAAGCAGATTCAGAAGGATGTAGGTTGCAGTAGGTATTGGGAGATGAAGAAGCTTGTACAGGATAGAGTAGCATGGAGAGCTGCATCAAACCAGTCTCTGGACTGAAGACCGTAACAACAAAAGGGATTGAATTTCCAAAAACAGTGACACGTGTATGTTTTACTTCCAACATAAAATCCAAATGGAAATTTTCATAGATCTAGCTTCAAAAATGGTTGCACAATGGAATATTTCCAAGAAAACTTCAATTCCCTATTTATCCCCCATAGGAGTTGAATTTTCAAAAACAGTGAAACAGGTATTTTTTATTAAATTTTTATAGACGTACCTTTAAGAAAGCTTTCATAATGAAATGGTTTCACAAAAGACCTCATCCCCTATTTCTCTAGATCGGGGGCTCTATTTCCAAAAGCACTGAAACACGTTCTTTTTTTTTTTGTAACAGAGGAGTCAAATACCAATGTTCATAGATGTAGCTTTAAAAAGTACTATAGTATTTTTAATAAGGATATATTTTCAAAAAAAGCATTCACATAGTATTTCATACCCATAATGTTATATTTCCAAAAATGTTAAAACACGCTTGTCCTTATTCCTGACCGAGAAATAAAATATAAATTTTCGCAGGTCTAGCTGCAAAATTGTCTTAATAGCGATATTTTTTTTTTAAAAAAGAAGCCTTTTATCCCTATTTCACACGCCCAGTGCTAGAATTTCGAAAAAATCTCTCCATAAACGACGCCTGCAGAATAAGAACCTTATCCTCTCCAAATTTCAACTTTGTGTTCTGAACATTTTGGACTGGGCAATGATATGTCAGTCTGTCATTCCGTCAGGACAATTGCCTTTTGTACACAGAGATAATACCTCTTAGTGAGTAGATTTAGATAGTGTGTTAAATTCTTAAATGCGGTCAACAATTATGCTAAATATTGAAAATCAAATTATTTGTTGCTCCTGCAAGCGTTCTGTAGGCTACCTGTAACTGACGGGGCAGTAACATAGAGGTGTTCTCTCGTTCACGATTCCCTTGATGTTCACGACAAAGACCAAGAACGGACCGTCAGTATCGATAAATGCTCCTAGGTGGGCGACCACGGCTGGTCTCAGGTCACTAACACCCATTCCGTTTTGGTCACGACAGAGTCCAAGAGCAGACCTCGAGACTCAGCAAAATTCTTCGACGGGTATCGTCGCTATTAAAGTAAACGCAGGGCTGTAACTGACTACCGGTACTACGAATACAGGTAGGGTGGCACACAGCAAGCTACCAGTTTGAGGAAAGCTGTGTCAAATGGCTACACAAAGGTGGACTGTTTTTGTCTTTAACTTCATAAATTGACGATATTCACCTCAATCTTCGGAGATGGCTGATGTATATGACCATCAAT
This sequence comes from Schistocerca nitens, assembly GCF_023898315.1. Lineage (NCBI taxonomy): Eukaryota > Metazoa > Arthropoda > Insecta > Orthoptera > Acrididae > Schistocerca > Schistocerca nitens. The sequence continues at coordinate 86,025,820 of NC_064617.1, forward strand.
GATATGATAACTGTAGTGCAGGAGCACGTAGTGTAGTTTCTAGACTCAAAGTTATATACGAAAGAATTGTGAGCAGTTACCGTAGGGAAAGGTATTATAACACGTTACTGTCACGTGGGTTAGCCGCGTGGTCTTGGGGGTCTTGCCACGGTTCGATCGGCTCCTCCCGTCGGAGGTTCGAGTCATCCATCAGGCATGGGTGCGTAAGTTTGTTTAACTTATATTAAGTAGTGTGTAAGCTTAGGGTCCGATGACGTCAGCAGTTGGTCCCATAGTTTCCAAGACGTTACTTTGCCAGAATAAAATTTTATAAGCATGGCTAGCGATACAGTCAGGTGATAGTAGTTATCAGAGTGTAAAATGTTACGAGACATGCTGAAGTAAAAGTATCTCATGTCGATTTAGGGAATGAAGAATCTGTCGCCGACTCGAGCAGTTCCAAAGACAGTGGCGTTAGCCAAATCAGTAGTACAGTCCGACACTTCACGTACAAACACTAGTAAGTAGGCGGGAACCAATGATAAATAATTCAGGTAACGATAACTATTTACATTCCTGTGTATACATCTATACTAACAGAATAAAGAAGTATAATATTTAATTTCTCTTACGCATGGTTACTCTATGGTTAGCTCACAGCAGGCTCACAGACTTCCGTAGTCCGATTGTAGTCGTGTTGAGGAGAGTTCTCTCCCTCGCCGTAGCTAAAAAAGACGGTTGCAGCTTTCCTGTACCTCCTATCACTGTGTCCAGTGAAGCCTGTTAAGACTTTCGTGGAACTGGTTCGTCTACAGGCTGCTTTTCATGCAAATTCCGTATGTTGTGCTCTTAGGCTTTGCTGTGAGCAATACAATAATCAGGTACGCTTGACTCCCACACTGTTTATTGCCCAGTACCTTAAAGGATAACCCTGCGTTTACCTTAGAAGCGACGACACACGTCGAAGAATTTTACTCGATTTCGTGGTCTGCTCTTCGACTTTGTCGTGACCAAAACAGAATGGGTGTTAGTGACCCAAGACCACCCCTGTGTCTACCTTCGATGTAGTCGTCCACCTAGGAGAATTTATCGTAACTGAAGGTCCGTCCTTGGTCTTGGTATTGCTCTTTGTCGTAAATGAGAGAATACCTCTATGTTATTGCCCCGTCAGTTCAAAGAGCCCCACTTACCTCTGTTGTGACCGTGCACCTACACTACTGGCCATTAAAATTACTACACCAAGAAGAAATGCAGATGATAAACGGGTATTCACTCGACAAAAATATTATACTAGAACTGACATGTGATTACATTTTCACGCAATTTGGATGCATAGATCCTGAGAAATCAGTACCCAGAACAACCACCTTTGGTCGTAATAACGGCCTTGATACGCCTGGGCATTGAGTCAAACAGAGCTTGGATGGCATGTACACGTACAGCTGCCCATGCATCTTTAACACGATAGCACAGTTCATCAAGAGTAGTGACTGGCGTATTGTGACGAGCCAGTTGCTCGGCCACCATTGACCAGACGTTTTCAATTGGTGAGAGATCTGGAGATTGTGCTGGCTAGGGCAGCAGTCGAACATTTTCTGTATCCAGAAAGGCCCGTACAGAACCTGAAACATGCGGTCGTGCATTACCCTGCTAAAATGTAGGGTTTCGCAGGGAGCGAATGAAGGGTAGAGCAACGGGTCGTAACAAATCTGAAAAGTAACGTCCACTGTTCAAAGTGCCGTCAATGCGAACAAGAGGTGATCGAGACGTGTAACCAATGGCAGCCCATACCATCACGCCGGATGATACACTAGTATGGTGATGACGAATACACGCTTCTAATCTGGGTTTACAGTGATGTCACTAAACACGGATACACGGATACGACCATCATGATGCTGTAAACAGAACCTGCATTCATCCGAAAAAATGACGTTCTGCCATTCGTGCAGTCAGCTTCGTCGTTGAGTACACCACCGCAGGCGCTTCTGTCTGTGACGCAGCGTCAGGGGTAACAGCAGCCGTGGTCTCCGAAGTGATAGTCCAAACGTCGTCGCACTGTTCGTGCAGATGGTTGTTGCCTTGCAAACGTCCCCATCTGTTGACTCAGAGATCGAGACGTGGCTGCACGATCCGTTGCAGCCATGCGGACAAGATGCCTGTCATCTCGACTGCTAGTGATACGAGGCCGTTGGGATCCAGCACGGCGTTCCGTATTACCCTCCTGAACCCACCGATTCCTTATTCTGCTAACAGTCATTGGATCTCGACCAACGCGAGCAGCAATGTCGCGATACGATGAACAGCAATCGCGATAGGCTACAATCCGACCTTTATCAAAGTCGGAAACGTGATGGTACGCATTTCTCCTCCTTACAGGAGGCGTCACAGCAACGTTTCACCAGGCAACGCCGGTCAACTGCTGTTTGTGTATGAGTAATCGGTTGGAAACTTTCCTCATGTCAGCACGTTGTAGATGTCGCCACCGGCGCCAGCCTGGTGTGGATGCTCTGAAAAGCTAATCATTTACATATCACAGCATCTTCTTCCTGTCGGTTAAATTTCGCGTCTGTTGCACGTCATCTTCGTGGTGTAGCAATGTTAATGGCCAATAGTTTAGAACGATATTGTGGTGAACTGTAGGTTAGTAAAGTGCGGAGAGAGAATTCCGACTAGCTGCGCAAAGGCTGTAGCTGGTTCTCACCATGAGCGTGAGGTGCTCGCGCACGGTGAGGCTGCCGACGAAGAGCTCGTGCTGGTGCATGTAGCCGCTGAGGCGCCGCATGCCGGGACCCACCGGGTGGCCGTTCACGCGGATGTCGCCGTCCACCAGCGTGCCGGCTGCAGACAAACCAGGTAGAACCAATGATCCAAAAACAGTCTTAATCGCATTTATTACTGTTATACCGCCAACTGGACCGAGCGAGGTGGCGCAGTGGTTAGACACTGGACTCGCATTCGGAAGGACGACGGTTCAATCCCGCGTCCGGCCATCCTAATTTAGGTTTTCCGTGATTTCCCTAAATCTCTCCAGGCAAATGCCGGGATGGTTCCTCTGAAAGGGCACGGCCGACATCCTTCCCCATCCTTCCCTAATCCGATGAGACCGATGACCAAGCTGTCTGGTCTTCCCCAAACCAACCAACCAACCAACCAACCGCCAACTGGTTTCAACCCAACGTAGGTGTCGTCTTGTGGGCGTTTACACCATCGATTGACTGCTGGTGGTGTCACTCCTGTCTACATAACGGCAGGAAACTATGTTCATAACCATGTCCAAAAACCGTGTACACATGCGTGCAGTACTTTTTCACTTCCCACACGCATTTCACTAGCCAGCACATCAATGTTTATTAGCGAAAGTACCGCCACATGGTTATCAAACTAAATTTATTGTGGGACTCAGGATTTGTTGGTAAGAAGGAAGCATCGTGACAGAAGTAGAAGTACTGCAAGAAAATGAAGCGCCTACAGACGTCCTTATAATCTTATTTACTGTCTAGCTACCACTTTCGGCGCTTCAATGCGCCATCTTCAGGCCTTAGTTGATGCTTGAAGGGGTTATCAATATAAGTGTTCGATAGAGTTCCGCACTGTCGCCTGATAAACAAAGTAAGAGCCTACGGAATATCAGACCAGCTGTGTGACTGGATTGAAGAGTTTTTAGCAAACAGAACACAGCATGTTGTTCTCGATGGAGAGACGTCTGCAGACGTTAAAGTAACCTCTGGCGTGCCACAGGGGAGTGTTATGGGACCATTGCTTTTCACAATATATATAAATGACCTAGTAGATAGTGTCGGAAGTTCCATGCGTCATTTCGCGGATGATGCTGTAGTATATAGAGAAGTTGCAGCATTAGAAAATTGCATCGAAATGCAGAAAGATCTGCAGCGGGTAGGCACTTGGTGCAGGGAGTGGCAACTGACCCTTAACATAGACAAATGTAATGTATTGCGAATACATAGAAAGAAGGATCCTTTATTGTATGATTATATGATAGCGGAACAAATACTGGTAGCAGTTACTTCTGTAAAATATCTGGGAGTATGCGTACGGAACCGTTTGAAGTGGAATGATCATATAAAATTAACTGTTGGTAAGGCGGGTACCAGGTTGAGATTCATTGGGAGAGTGCTTAGAAAATATAGTCCATCAACAAAGGAGGCGGCTTACAAAACACTCGTTCGACCTATACTTGAGTATTGCCCATCAATGTGGGATCCGTACTAGGTCGGGTTGACAGAGGAGATACAGAAGATCCAAAGAAGAGCGGCGCGTTTCGTCACAGAGATATTTGGTAAACGTGATAGCGTTACAGAGATGCTTAGCAAACTCAAGTGGCAGATTCAGCAAGAGAGGCGCTCTGCATCGCGGTGTAGCCTGCTGTCCAGGTTTCGAGTGGGTGCGTTTCTGGATGAGGTATCGAATATGTTGCTTCCCACTAATTATACCTCCCGAGGAGATCACGAATGAAAAATTAGAGAGATTCGAGCGCTCACGGTGGCTTTCCGGCAGTCGTTCTTCCCGCGAACCATACACGACTCGAACAGGAAAGGGAGGTAATGACAATGGCACGTAAAGTGCCCTCCGCCACAAACCGTTGGGTGGCTTACGGAGTATAAATGTAGATGTAGATGTGATCAAAAGTATACGGACACCTGGCTGAAAATGACTTACAAGTTCGTGGCGCCCACCATCGGTCAAGCTGGAATTCAGTATGGTGTTGGCCAACACTTAGCCTTGATGACAGCTTCCACTCTCACAGGCGTACGTTAAATCAGTTGCTGGAAAGTTTTTTGGGGAATGGCAGCCCATTCTTCACGGAGTGGTGCACTAAGGAGAGGTAACGATGTCGGTCGGTGAGAGCTGGCACGAAGTCGGCGTTCAGAAACATCCCAAAGGCATTCTATAGGATTGAGATCAGGACTCTGAGCAGGCCAGTCCATTACAGGGACGTTACTGTCGTGTAATCACTTCTCAACAGGCCGTGCAATATGAGCAGGTGCTCGTTCGTGTTGTAAGTTGCAGTCGCCATCCCCGGATTGCTCTTCAACAGTGGGAAGCAAGAAGGTGCTTAAAACATCAGTGTAGGCCTGTGTTGTGATAGTGCAAGCCCCCTCCATGAAAAACACTACCACCATATAACACGACCGCCTCTGAATTTTTCTGTGGCACTACACACGCTGGCAGATGACCGTCACCAGGCATTCGCCATACCCACACCCTGCCATCGGATCGCCACATTGTGTATCGTAATTCGTCACTCCACACAACGTTTCTCCACTGTTCAATTGCCCAGTATTTACGCTCCTTACACCAAGCGAGGCGTTATGAGTGGCTTATGAGCAGCGGCTCGTCCATGAAATCCAAGTTTTCTCACCTTCCCCGCGACCATTATAGTACTTTCAGTGGATGGTGATGCAGTTTGGAATACCTGTGTGATGGTCTGGATAGATGTCTGTTTATTACACATTACGATCCTCTTCAACTGTTGGCGGTCGCTGTCTGCCAACAGACGAGGTCGGCCTGTACGCTTTTGTGCTGTACGTGTCCCTTCACGTTTCCACTTCCATCGGAAACAGTGGACCTAGGGATGCTTAGGAATGTGGAAATCTCATGTACAGATGCATGACACAAGTGACACCCAATCACCTGACCACATTCGAAGTCGGTGAGTTCCGCGGAGCACCCCATTCTGCTCTCTCACGATGTCTAATGACTAGTGAGGTCGTTGATATGGAGTACCTGTTGTCTAATATGAAAAACGAATGTTTTTGCGAGAGTCCGATTACTTTTCATGACATAGTGTATACGCTGCATCATTGGCCAACACAACTGGTTCACTATCTGTAACTGACTCCAACAATCAGCTACCACTTGCAGAAACATTCGCATTGGTAGCTGATGGTAGGGGCGCTGACATGACAGTTACAGATAGTCTGCGTATACCAGGTATGTTGGCCACTGATGCAACGTATATATATCTACTAAGGCCTGAAGGTGGTGCACTGAAGCACCGAAACTGGTAGCTACACAACAAATAAGATCATAAGGACGACTGTAGGCGTTTCATTTTCTTACAGTAGTGAACGGCCTTGGTGCCCAAAATCTCTAATCAAAAGGATGCTCATGCAAAACCTTGAAGTAGAAGTAACCGCAGACATGTCCTGGGGAGGTGTACTGGAACCCTTGCTGCTCCTATTGTATATTAATCAGCGACTATAAAGACGTGCTACCTGAAAAAGGCTGCATAAATACCCAGTCATCTGTATTTATGATTTCAGTCTTGTGTAAACACTGACAACTTCCTTTACACCCAAGCAAATGTACTAACATTAGCACTATGGTATCTATCAACAAAATTTTTAGCGCTATCCCGAAAACAGATTGGAGAATGACACTAAGGGAAATATGCGTGAGAACCAGGCAGGTTTTACGTTGGGACAATCTTGCATGTATCATAGTTTTACCCTTATAGAAATAGGTGAGCAGGTGTATACAGAGGAAAAAAACTTGCAACACCAAAAAATGTAATGTACAGTAATGAAATTTGATTATGGAGATGGAAGAGGATGTAGATGAAGATGAAATGGGAGACACGATAATGCGTGAAGAGTTTGACAGAGCACTGAAAGACCTGAGTCGAACTACTGACGGCCTAGGGAGAGCCAGTACTGACAGAACTCTACCATCTGGTGAGCAAGATGTATGAGACAGGCAAAATACCCTCAGACTTCAAGAAGAATATAATAATTCGAATCCCAAAGAAAGCTGGTGTTGACAGATGTGAAAATTACCGAACTATCAGTTTAATAAGTCACGACTGCAAAATACTAACACGAATTCTTTACAGACGAATGAAAAAACTGGTAGCAGCCGACCTCGGGGAAGATCAGTTTGGAACACGTGAGGCAATATTGACCCTACGACTTGTCTTAGAAGAAACATTAAGGAAAGGGAAACCTACGTTTCTAGCATTTGTAGACTTAGAGAAAGCTTTTCACAATGTTGACTGGAATACTCTCTTTCAAATTCTAAAGGTGGCAGGGGTAAAATACAGGGAGCGAAAGGCTATTTACAATTTGTACAGAAACCAGATGGCAGTTACAAGCGTCGCGGGGCATGAAAGGGAAGCAGTGGTTGGGAACGGAGTGAGACAGGGTTGTAGCCTCTCCCCGATGTTATTCATTCTGTATATTGAGCAAGCAGTAAAGGAAACAAAAGAAAAATTCGGAGTAGGTATTAAAATCCATGGAGAAGAAATAAAAACTCTGAGGTTCGCCGATGACATTGTAATTCTGTCAGAAACAGCAAAGGACTTGGAATAGCAGTTGAACGGAATGCACAGTGTCTTGAAAGGAGGATATAAGATGAACATTAACAAAAGCAAAACGAGGATAATGGAATGCAGTCGAATTAAGTCGGGTGATGTTGAGGGAATTAGATTAGGAAATGAGACACTTAAAGTAGTAAATGAGTTTTGCTATTTGGGGAGCAAAATAACTGATGATGGTAGAAGTAGAGAGGATATAAAATGTAGGCTGGCAATGGCAAGGAAAGCGTTTGTGAAGAAGAGAAGTTTGCTGACGTCGAGTATAGATTTGTCAGGAAGTCGTTTCTGAAAGTATTTGTATGGAGTGTAGCCATGTATGGACGATAAATTGTTTGGACAATGTGGTGCTACAGAAGAATGCTGAAAATTAGATGGGTAGATCACATAACTAAGGAGGAGGTATTGAATAGAATTGTGAAGAAGAGGAGTTTGTGGCACAACTTGACAAGAAGAAGGGACTGGTTGGTGGAACGTGTTCTGAGGCAACAAGGGATCACAAATTTAGCATTGGAGGGCAGCGTCGAGGGTAAAAATTGTAGAGGGAGACAAAGAGATGAATACACTAAGCAGATTCACAGGGATGCAGGTTGCAGTAAGTTCTGGGAGATGAAGAAGCTTGCACAGGATAGGGTAGCATGGAGAGCTGCATCAAACCAGTCTCAGGACTGAAGACCACAACAACAACAAAAACAATGAAATTTCTGAAATACATTTAATTAGGTATCATATTTAAGTGATTAGCATTGCAAGAACACAGGTTAATGTAAGCGTGAAACAAGCCGATGAAATGTGAAATGCTGGTACATTAGTAACGTATGCAACCGCCACAATGTTGAATGCATGCATGCACATGTGCATGCATCCTGTTGTGCAGGCGCCGGACGTCAGTTTGTGGGATGGAGTGTCTGTGCATTTGTTGCGTCAATACAAGGACAGTTAATGCTGTTTGTGGATGATGCTGGACTTTTCGTCAGATTATGTCCCATTTGTGCTCTACTGGAGACATATCTGCTGTTCAAGCAGGCCACGACACCATGTCCACAATCTGTAGAGCATGCAGCGTTATCGTGCTGGATAACACCCTCTAGAATGAGTGGTACCACAACAAGTCGAATCAATTTGCCGTCAGGTTGCGTAGGATTATCACGGAAATGTTTCTTCTGTCGCATGAAATCACACTCCACACCATGACTCCTCGAGTAGGTCCGGTGTGTCTAGCACGCAGACAGGTTGGTTGCAGGCCTCCTTCCAACCAACACTGCCACGGAAGCAGGACCAGCTTTCATCAGAAATCACTAGTAACCTCCACCCATCCCGCCGATAAGCTGTCACTTGACACCACCGAAGTCGCAAATTGTAGTGGTTTGGGGTCAGTGGAATGCACGCTACAGGGCGTCTGACTCGGAGCTGTCGTTGAAGTAACCGACTTTTAAGGGCTCCGGAAAGGCTCAAAATCATGAAAAGTTCAATTTTTACTTTTTTGCGTTTTCTGAATCTGCAGACTATTACCTTTTAATAGATATATAATTTATTCAATTCCGAAGACTACAACTACTTTTAAATTTTTTTGAAATGTGTTCTACATGGGCGTGACCCACTGTGGCGCTGTTAAACTGCTGTCAAATGGTGTTATTATTAACGTCCGTGTTCATCAGGTACATTTTAGTGATGTGAGATAAAGTATGTGTTGTGGCTAACCTGTGATGGTTCAATATATATCGCTGGTGTGATTGTCGATTGTTTCATGTTTATTTACTCTGTCGTTATCTCGAAAATATTCGTAATTAATTCTGTTTCTTGAGTCTCTGTTTTGTTGAAGTATAATAATGAGTAAAAGTAAAGTTATTAGAAATCCTCTGAAGGCTTTTAAGAAAAGGAGAAATGTTGGAAAGCCAAAGGTATGTGTTATTACTGTAAACAATAAAGACGATGAAAATCCCCAACATAGCTTGTGTCCCAAAGAAGAAGACAGTTGGTGTAAATATAACAAAGGATTGCTAACTGGTGAAGTGTACACTCATAAGCATAGTCTGCCTCATGCAATAATGGAGGTGATAAAACCTATTTTCAGAGACTTAGCAGCACCTGAACTGTTGAAAAAGTGTATTCACGGAAAAACTCAAAACCCCAATGAAAGTGTAAATAGTGTTATATGGTCGAGAATCCCCAAGACTGTATTTGTTAGAATAGAAACACTTCACTTTGGTGTGTATGATGCTATTGCGACTTTCAATGATGGCAACATTGTAAGGTGCAAGGTATTTAGAAATATGGGAATGAAGATAGGTTCTAACATGGTACGAGCGATGCTTGCTTTAGACAAGGAACGCCTTCGGGCTGCAGACAGGGCTGTAAAGAGTCTAGAAATACAAGCAAGAGTAAACAGGAGGAGGAACAAGAGGAAGCTGGAGGAGGAGTTTGCAGAGGATGAAGATAATCCATCCTATGGACCTGGAATGTACTAAAAAGTTAATCCAATCTTTGTCGCTCGATTCCCAAAACTTTTATTTTCTCATACTAATTACATGTTTTCTAAGGATCTTCCAAACATATTTGTTTCAAACTTTCAGTAAATGTTATACAGTACCTTCTGCATAATTTAACACAGCCTTTTTCCAAAAAACTGTGTTTTTTGAATATATAAATAAAAAATTGCAAAAAAAGTTGTGAATTTTCATTACAATTGAAAAAAATCATCTTTAATAACTGAACTAAAATTTTGTAAAATCCCTGTGTTAAGTTGTAGCCCATATTCCAATAAATAATCTGTAAAAAGTTCAACTTCCTACCTCAAATACTTTGTGAGGAAAGATGTAATTTATAAGCGTTATTTTAACATTGCAAGTATAGGGCGTTCCGGAGCCCCTTAACAGGTCGTTGTGTCATTGTGGTGCCCACTGCTGCTGAAACTGATGCTGCAGATGCAGCGTGGTGCGCCAGAGCCATACGCAGAATACGACGGTCTTCCCTCTTAGTAGTTCCACGTGGCCGTCCGGAGGAAGGTCTTCTTGCGACCGTACATTCTCGTGAATACGGGAGCTGCCAGCAGTCATGCACACTGGCTACATTCCGGCAGGATCGCAGAAGGAACATCCAGCTTCTCGTAGCCCTATTACACGGCCTCGTTCAAAGTCAGTCAGGTCATGGTAATGGCGGCTTTGTCGCCTTAAAGGCATTCTTGACACGCGTCAACCCACAAAATCCAAAGGTAACTGACTTTCACGACCGTTACAGCGTGAATTTAAAGCAAACCTTATTCGCATTCTCATAGTGCCGCTTCTAGCGCCACTCTTACACAAGTTGCGCAACAGCCTATTTGGATTCATATCATCTTTCAGGTGTAGAAACATGCCTATCAAGTTTCATTAATGTAACTTAACTGATTTTTGGTGTTGGTTTTTATTTCGTCTGTGTATTTGAAGACTTACAAAAAGCATATGATTCTGGATACGTCAAAATATCACGGGAAGCGATGAAGTGTATAGTTATAGAAGCACAGCGAAATACCGGATCCGGTCAGGACTGATAGAGAACATAGAAAAGATATGAAGAAGAGCAGCGTGGTTTGTTACAGCTTCTTTAGTATTGATTGGAACAAGAAAAGGGGAACTGACACTAGAATACAATGTACCCTCCGCCGCACACAATAAGGTGGCTTGTGGAAAATAGATGTAAATGAAGATGTAAAATATACCAGAAATCTTAGGCAGTAGTCAAAGTAGGGAGAAAGTTGAGTGAGGCAGTCCATACATCGAAACAACATAGAAGGACTGCAGTACGTTGCCGACCCTATTTAAAATATATATGAAGTATACAATGGAATGGCAACGGCCTTGCCGCAGTGGATACACCGGTTCTCGTGAGATCACCGAAGTTAAGCGCTGTCGGGCGTGGTCGGCACTTGGATGGGTGACCTTCCAGGCCGCCATGCGCTGCTGCCATTTTTCGGGGTGCACTCAGCCTCGTGATGCCGGTTGAGGAGCTACTCGACCGAATAGTAGTGGCTACGGTCAAGAATACCATCATAAGAACCGGGAGAGCGGTGTGCCGACCACACGCCCCTCCTATCCGCATCCTCAGCTGAGGATGGTACGGCGGTCGGATGGTCCCGATGGGCCGCTTGTGGCCTGAAGACGGAGTGCTGCTTTATACACTGGAATGGTGAAATAGTCGTGCGAAGGTATAGGAATTTTTTTCCACTATGGCACTATATCCTCATCATAATTTGCCGATGATCAAGTACTGATAGGAAAAAGTAGGGGAGGGGAGGGATGTTATGTGTATGATAAAAAAATTAATGGAAGCATTTGAAGGGGACTAGTTTAGGATAAGTATGAGCAAAGTAGAATATCTGGTAGTGAGAGGAACTTAGTACGTCCGCAATGAACTATTAAAGCGTTAAAACATTGTAAATATTTAGGATCGATACGTCGGGGAACTGTGATGCAGATGTGGAAGTCAGGATCCAGCAGGCAAGAGGAGAAGTTAATGTGAAACTGGACATTATCAAAAGAAACAAAGAAGAGTATGCTGCAAACAGTAGTTGGAAGTATACTGATATTTGGTGCAGAAGGACAAACTTGAGGGTGCAGCAGAGAAGTAGAGTACAGAAAGTAGAAAAGGATGTAAGAAGGATGTCCAGAGGTGAGAGGAGAAGAAATGAGGAACTCAGGAAGAAATGAGGAACTCAGGGAGAAAACTGATATGGGAAACCAGTCGTGAAATTAACTCAAAAAAGGGCACTTCAATTATTTGCCCATGCACGGTAAATGGAGCAAGAACAGTGGTTACACGGAATCCTGGAATGGTCGCAGCCGGGAAAGAGGAAGTGCCAGCGGCCGAGATTAACACTGAGAGCGTGAGCAATTGAAATGAAGAGGAAGAGAGATCTGAAGGAGGAAGACTGCAGTGACCATGAATGCTGGTGAACGGAAATATAGGGCAACTGTTGAATAGAGGAGAAGCCCTTAGAAGTAAAAGTAAGCAGTCTTTGAATGTACAGAAATGAAAATTGTACACTTCACAAAACACAGAAAAATAAAATCATCTGGCTACTATATCAGTGAGTTATAATTGCAATAAGGCAGCAATACCTGGGTGTAACGATTTATGACGATATGAAATTAAGTGATCACGTGTTGTCAGTAAAAGTATTTGTCCAATAATTAATAAGGAAATAAAATTTATTGCTATTGAAAGTCCTATATTTCCTAACAATATTAGCAGTAAATATCCAGCAATTATACTTGGGGCTAATCGTACTTCTAATGTTCCTGGTCGAATAACATTTCTAATTGTTTCAATTAAAACCATAAATGATATTAGTGCGGAAGTAACGCAGAAGGGAGGCTTCGATTCACCAGTTCGATACTAGGAAAATGCAGTCAGTCTACAAACGAAACTGCGTAAAAATATTCTTACGATGCATCCTAGAACATTCCGTAAGTAAGCTGGTCACATACCAAACAAATAGCACTAAGAGGGTATATTCGACGTAATCAGAGAGGCCACGATGAATTGTCAGTGGCTCGTCTCCCTCACTAGAGAGTATTGGGAACTCTGAGAAATCTGAAGTGGTAGATGGTCAAACACAGATGTCAGTTATTCCACGAAAACCTACTTACAATATTTCAAGAACAAGAACTAAGTGAAGAATCAGTAAACATTCTTCAGCCCTCACGTATTGCTTCCGTACGGAGCGCGGAGACCAGATTAGACAAAAATACAGCCCGCAGAGGGGCGTTTGAGCAGTCGTTCCTCCTGCGCTCCATACTCGATTGAACCTTGGAAGAAACTGTAAAACGTGGCACAATGCGTAGTGCTCTCCGCCAAGTACTTCACAGTGGTTTGCAGAACTTTGGTGCAGATGTAAATGTACTGCTGCTACTATACGAGTACAAAGGGAATCTGGGCGAGTACGTGGGTTGTAAATTATCAGGAATCATACCTTTTAAACAGAGTTTCCAGGTAAACAGTCTCTAAAGTTGTACAGTTAATCCACGTAGCGCCTCAGTCATTTTTCGTTCCTTCCTGAAAAGGTTACTTTTCTGGTTCCTTTTCACTACAGAGAACAAAAAAAAAATCAGGATTGGGTCATCTGGCTGCTGTGAACCATTATCGTTTTGTATTTGGCCATAAAAATGACAGACACTCAGCAATGCTGTGAGCCCTTACGATTACTAGGAACTGCTAAGGCCTTTGCCCTACAAATGCTGTGGCGAATATGTTTCGACTCAAGACGCTCCGAAAGAGGAAACAAACTGATTTGTAAATCGGTCTTTGTACTATACGATCTGCTTCTTTTTGGACCTCACATGCCTAAATCCTTCATCTACAAAATGTATTCTTCTTTCAATGAGCAACTGTTTCACGAAGTTCGTCGAATTATTTTTTCGTTCAAGGAGTTCCGCAGTATGCTCTGCGATAAAAACGCAACATGGAAGATTAACAAGCAACAGCAGACTAGTTGCTTCCGCTCAGGCTGGTGAAGCCGTGCCACACTCACCTGGTGATCGGTGAGCCAGCGCCGCCATGAGCGTCGTCTTACCGGCGCCGCTGCCTCCCAGCATCGCCACGAGGGTTCCGGGTCGCACCACTCCAGTCACTGGAACACCAGCAGGCTTAGCTGAGCAACCTCCAACAACTGAACTACAAGTACAGCAGTTCTTGGATAAAATAAATTGCTCAAAGAACTTTCTCAGCATAATTTACTTAGTTTGTGAGTTTCTGATTAGATACCTGATGCTTATTAGTTTTTTGATCACAGGAGATTGCACCTTACAGCCGTTCGCATAGTAGAAATATAAGTAAACCTGCAATGTCGGTGCTATCCAGTAGAGCGCGCTGTGTCTGCAATCGTGAATGGACCAATTGGGATTGTATGCACTATCCAGTCTGTCGAAAGTATAGCTGTAGGTTTTGAGGCGCCTGTCGGTATGGATGTACTTCCTCAACGCACATTGCCTCTTTCCTTGCGGATGTGGGAGAGTTGTGTGCCCAGGGCCTCCTATCGGGTAGACCGGTTGCCTGGTGCCAGTCTTTTTAGTTGACGCAAATTGGGCGGCTTGCTTCTCGATGAGAATGATGAAGATAGACAGACCCGACCGGGAATCGAACCCAGGCCCCTCGCATGGCATTCTCGCGCGCTAACCACTCAGCTGTGGAGGCGGACAGTATGTAGATGAGGGTAACGTATGGATAGGGTATTGATAAAATTGTGTTGTTATGGATGAAACAAAGGAAGGAGGAGCAACCAGTAGATGGCAAATGGCCTACACTTCTCGAATAACTACACTCCTGGAAATTGAAATAAGAACACCGTGAATTCATTGTCCCAGGAAGGGGAAACTTTATTGACACATTCCTGGGGTCAGATACATCACATGATCACACTGACAGAACCACAGGCACATAGACACAGGCAACAGAGCATGCACAATGTCGGCACTAGTACAGTGTATATCCACCTTTCGCAGCAATGCAGGCTGCTATTCTCCCATGGAGACGATCGTAGAGATGCTGGATGTAGTCCTGTGGAACGGCTTGCCATGCCATTTCCACCTGGCGCCTCAGTTGGACCAGCGTTCGTGCTGGACGTGCAGACCGCGTGAGACGACGCTTCATCCAGTCCCAAACATGCTCAATGGGGGACAGATCCGGAGATCTTGCTGGCCAGGGTAGTTGACTTACACCTTATAGAGCACGTTGGGTGGCACGGGATACATGCGGACGTGCATTGTCCTGTTGGAACAGCAAGTTCCCTTGCCGGTCTAGGAATGGTAGAACGATGGGTTCGATGACGGTTTGGATGTACCGTGCACTATTCAGTGTCCCCTCGACGATCACCAGTGGTGTACGGCCAGTGTAGGAGATCGCTCCCCACACCATGATGCCGGGTGTTGGCCCTGTGTGCCTCGGTCGTATGCAGTCCTGATTGTGGCGCTCACCTGCACGGCGCCAAACACGCATACGACCATCATTGGCACCAAGGCAGAAGCGACTCTCATCGCTGAAGACGACACGTCTCCATTCGTCCCTCCATTCACGCCTGTCGCGACACCACTGGAGGCGGGCTGCACGATGTTGGGGCGTGAGCGGAAGACGGCCTAACGGTGTGCGGGACCGTAGCCCAGCTTCATGGAGACGGTTGCGAATGGTCCTCGCCGATACCCCAGGAGCAACAGTGTCCCTAATTTGCTGGGAAGTGGCGGTGCGGTCCCCTACGGCACTGCGTAGGATCCTACGGTCTTGGCGTGCATCCGTGCGTCGCTGCGGTCCGGTCCCAGGTCGACGGGCACGTGCACCTTCCGCCGACCACTGGCGACAACATCGATGTACTGTGGAGACCTCACGCCCCACGTGTTGAGCAATTCGGCGGTACGTCCACCCGGCCTCC
The DNA here is from genome assembly GCF_023898315.1 of Schistocerca nitens. NCBI lineage: Eukaryota > Metazoa > Arthropoda > Insecta > Orthoptera > Acrididae > Schistocerca > Schistocerca nitens. Next base: position 86,041,530 of record NC_064617.1, read on the forward strand.
CGCATGCCCACTATACGCCCTCGCTCAAAGTCCGTCAACTGCACATACGGTTCACGTCCACGCTGTCGCGGCATGCTACCAGTGTTAAAGACTGCGATGGAGCTCCGTATGCCACGGCAAACTGGCTGACACTGACGGCGGCGGTGCACAAATGCTGCGCAGCTAGCGCCATTCGACGGCCGACACCGCGGTTCCTGGTGTGTCCGCTGTGCCGTGCGAGTGATCATTGCTTGTACAGCCCTCTCGCAGTGTCCGGAGCAAGTATGGTGGGTCTGACACACCGGTGTCAATGTGTTCTTTTTTCCATTTCCAGGAGTGTATAAGGAGGCCGCCAATCTTAACGACCCCATTCGACAGATGGATCACCATTAACAGCGTCACGCCCTCTCACTTGTCCTACCACATGTGATATTACGTCTCGGTGCTCTTCGTCAAATATTACGTCCAGCCTTGTCAAATATGTGGGGGTCTAGGAAGCTTGCTTATTAGGTTCGCTAGACAAACATTCAAGCAAAATCGTATTAATGAGTTATCTTACAAAAAAGTAAATGATAATACTTTGACAATTACACAGATGTGTCGCAAGCGAAGGGCGACATACAAAATAAGCAGTCTCTTCACTACAACAATTCCCGCATTATACAGAGTGTACAAGCGAAGTAAAGAGCGCTGACGCTTGTATCCGAGTCGCTAGTCTTGAAGCTACTATTCAACTAGGCCGCGACTTGTCGGGCGCGGCTCTTGCGTCCTCTTCACATATGGACCGTTGCTGTCGCGTTGTCGTCCTGGAGAGGGGTGGGTCAGCGTGCAATTAGCTGACGTCTTCTCACGGCCATCTCTTCTCTATCGTTCCCGACTGGCCGTCACATGTGACACTGTAGAGAATTTGGAATTTAATCCAGGACATTGGTGCAAAGACCCGTGTTGAAGAATTTTATGCCACCACTGTCCACAACTTCTCCCGTTTATGGCCAAATATCTGCAGTGCAAATTTTATCCAGTACCAGGGTATGAACCGGCTTACGTCCAGGTCGAACGCCATTGCACAGGTGTTCGCTACTGACCGATTAGTTTGTCAACACGCCTCTAAGCTTCATTTCAAGCTCAGATCGTGCGTTCATAATCACTTTCCACGAAAAACATTTGCCCGCGGAATTGGCGCCGCCGGCCGAAGTGGCCGTGCGGTTAAAGGCGCTGCAGTCTGGAACCGCAAGACCGCTACGGTCGCAGGTTCGAATCCTGCCTCGGGCATGGATGTTTGTGATGTCCTTAGGTTAGTTAGGTTTAACTAGTTCTACGTTCTAGGGAACTAATGACCTCAGAAGTTGAGTCCCATAGTGCTCAGAGCCATTTGAACCATTTTTTTGAATTGGCGCCATTGAAACGTTCAACCTCTATCGAGAGACGCCAAACAACAAGGATATCCTCGGCGTGGTCTCCCGCAGTCATCAACACCCTTCTATGACCGCTACAGACAAGTTACAGCTCGCATGTACCTGAGAGAATGGGATAGTACCGTATGCAGCCTTTTTGGAGGCAGAGTTCAGATTTAGCAATGGAGAGGAGAGGAAATGAACCCAGATCCGCAGAAAATGGAAGGGGGTTATGCGCTATATGATCAATAGTATTCGGACACCTATTGATGGACATTAATACGGGCGGAGTCCATACTTGGTCTATTTGATGGCTTGAATGCTGCCAGGGACACTTCCAGTGAGTTGTCTGAGTGTCTGCCGTGGAATGGCAGCCCTTTTCAAGAGCCGAACCCACGGAACTAATGATGTACGCTGGAGTCTGGAGCGAAGTCGATGTTCTGACTCACCCGAAAGGGTGAGTTGGTGTCGAGACTTTGCACACTCCAGTCCATTTCAGAAATTTTAATGTCCACAAATCATCACATAGTGCGTGGTGCTTTTGATAGAGTGAATTGTCATGCTGATAAGCAATCATCGTCTCCAAACTGTTACTGTACCATACGCAGTACACTATGCTCTAAAATGTGTTCATATGCTTTCGCATTTATCGTTTTCTTAAGGATAATGACGGAACGGCGCCCTAACCATGAAAACCACCCCCTCCACACTCCATTGTTGGCACTGCTCTTCAAGCTGCTAACGTTCTCAGGCATTCGCCAAACCAAATCCTTCCAGCGGATACACATAGGACATCGCTATGTCCATCACTCTAAATTACTCGTTTCCAGGCTACCACTGTCCAGTGGCGTCACGCTATACACCAGCTCAACTGGAGAAATATCTGGCTTAAGAGGAGCTATTCGACCACTGTACTTATTTCTTCTGAACTCTCTATGGACAATCACTGTGTTAGCGGGAGGACAGCTGGTAGCAGTTTAGAAACCACGAGTGATTGCTTAAGCTGATTTCATGCGATTTTATACGCCCATCCTCCGTAATGGCCGAAGGTACCTGTCTGTCAGCACTTACCTGCCTGGTCTTGGTTTAGCTGTGACAGCAGTTCTAAGCAAAGAAGGGAAAGCAGAAAGGTGGAAGGAGTATATAGAGGATCTATACAAGGGCGATGTGCTAGAGGACAATATTATGGAAATGGAAGAGGATGTAGATGAAGATGAAATGGGAGATACGATACTGCGTGAGGAGTTTGACAGAGCACTGAAAGACCTGAGTCGAAACATGGCCCCGGGAGTAGACAAAATTCCATTGGAACTACTGACGGCCTTGGGAGAGCCAGTCCTGACAAAACTCTACCATCTGGTGAGCAAGATGTATGAAACAGGCGAAATACCTTCAGATTTCAAGAAGAATATAATAATTCCAATCCCAAAGAAAGCAGGTGTTGACAGATGTGAAAATTACCGAACTATCAGTTTAATAAGTCAAAGCTGCAAAATACTAACGCGAATTCTCTCAGACGTACGGAAAAATTGGTAGAAGCCGACCTCGGCGAAGATCAGTTTGGATTCCGCAGAAATGTTGGAACACGTGAGGCAATACTGACCCTACGACTTATCTTAGAAAATAAATTAAGGAAAGGCAAACCTACGTTTCTAGCATTTGTAGACTTAGAGAAAGCTTTTCACAATGTTGACTGGAATACTCTCTTTCAAATTCTAAAGGTGGCAGGGGTAAAATACAGGGAGCGAAACGCTATTTACAATTTGTACAGAAACCAGATGGCAGTTATAAGAGTCGAGGGCATAAAGGGAAGCAGCGATTGGGAAGGGAGTGAGACAGGGTTGTAGCCTCTCCCCGATGTTATTCAATCTGTATATTGAGCAAGCAGTAAAGGAAACAAAAGAAAAATTCGGAGTAGGTATTAAAGTCCATGGAGAAGAAATAAAAACTTTGAGGTTCGCCGATGACATTGTAATTCTGTCAGAGACAGCAAAGGACTTGGAAGAGCAGTTGAACGGAATGGACTGTGTCTTGAAAGGAGGATATAAGGTGAACATCAACAAATATACGATGAACATCATCAAAAGCAAAACGAGGATAATGGAATGTAGTCGAATTAAGTCGGGCGATGCTGAGGGAATTAGATCAGGAAATGACACTCTTAAAGTAGTAAAGGAGTTTTGCTGTTTGGGGAGCAAAATAACTGATGATGGTCGAAGTGGAGAAGGTATAAAATGTAGACTGTCAATGGCAAGGAAAGCGTTTCTGAAGAAGAGAAATTTGTTAACATCGAGTATAGATTTAAGTGTCTGGAAGTCGTTTCTGAAAGTATTCGTATGGAGTGTATCCATGTATGGAAGTGAAACATGGACGATAAATAGTTTGGACAAGAAGGGAATAGAAGCTTTCGAAATGTGGTGCTACAGAAGATTGCTGAAAATTAGATGGGTAGATCACATAACTAATGAGGAGGTATTGAGTAGAATTGGGGAGAAGAGGAGTTTGTGGCACAACTTGACAAGAAGAAGGGACCGGTTGGTAGGACATGTTCTCAGGCATCAAGGGATCACAAATTTAGCATTGGAGGGCAGCGTGGAGGGTAAAAATCGTAGAGGGAGACTAAGAAATGAATACACTAAGCAGATCAGAAGGATGTAGGTTGCAGTAGGTACTGGGAGATGAAGAAGCTTGCACAGGATAGAGTAGCATGGATAGCTGCATCAAACCAGTCTCAGGACTGAAGACAACAACAACAACAACAACAACAGCTTTTCCATTCGCGTTTACACTTCACGATTTCACGATGACACCACCAGCAGTCGACCTGGGCGGCTTTGGAAGTGTTGAAATGCCCCTGGTGGATTTGTTACGCAGGTGTCACCCAGTGACTAGTCCACATTCGATGCCACTGAGCTCTGCTGGCCCACCATTTCAACTGTTACTCCTTCTCTACCGACAGCACCAATACTTCCCGCCTCCTCTTATACTGCCTGGTCCGCCTCTGATAACATCGTGTGGTCACTTCCGCATTACATATACGTGTGCGGAACCTTTTGATCAGATAGTGTGTGTATGATGGGAGGGAGAGATATGGGGACAGAATGGAGCTCCTTTGGGGAATGATGTGGAGATTAACAGGACGGGAGATAAGAGTAGAAACAGGAGACGGATTGGTTCAAATGGCTCTGAGCACTATGGGACTTAACTTCTGAGGTCATCAGTCCCCTAGAACTACTGAAACCTAACTAACTTAACGACGTCACACATATCCATGCCCGAGGCAGGATTCGAACCTGCGACCGTAGAGGTCGCGCGGTTCCAGACTGTAGCGCCTAGAACCGTTCGGCCACTCCGGCCGGCGGTGACAGATTATAATACAGTTTAGGGGATGCGCAGGATATGCTTTAATTTTGAATAAAAATCGTCGGCAATGGCGACCCATGGCTTCTGGTATAATAGTCGCCCATGTTTGGCCATTGTCCTGGTCTGAGAGGGTGGTGCAAAGGACAGAATCTCAGGAAGGACTTTTGTGCCATTCGGGTGGGAAACTGACTCTAAAACGGGGAAGAATCAGTAATGATGAACGAGATGAGAATTCAGAAGGCAATGGAAACCACTGCATTAAAGATGGATAATGTGTTTCCACAAGAGACGTGCCTGGCAACTGAAGAAGTGTCATGACTGTCTCTCCATTCGAAAGAAGATTGGGGATTATTTCCCGTTTGGATCTCTGAGAGGTGATTGCCAAGGGGAGTAACCACGAGAAACAAATTTAATAAGCAACACAAATATAACATTCTACGAGTCGGAGCGTGCAATGTCAAAAGTTTCAGTGTGGGAAGGAAGCGACATCTGAAAAGGGAAATGGAAGCTCCCAGGCTAGGTATAGTGGAGGTCGGTAAACGGAATCGAAGGACAATAAGGATTTCTGGTCAGTCGAATAGATGATAATATCTACAACAGCAGAACAGGAATAGGATTTGTTATTAGCACCAAAGAAAGGCCAGAGCGAGTTACTCTGAACAGTTCGGTGATAGGTTTGTTCTCATTAGAATCGATAGCAAACAGACACCAACAATAATAATTTGTATACACCGCCATAAGATAAATAGTGCACTCTGTTAGAGATTAACAGTTCAGTCAAGGTTTATTTTTTCAACAGTCCATATGGAGTACATGAAATGATTACATTTACAGAGAAATGGCACAAGCGGTTTTGAGGTACCAGGTATTGCCCAATGCTGGAACACCCATATTAGTACGTGGTATAGCCTCCATGGGCGTCCATGCAGGCGCTGACTCTTGCATCCAGGCGATCGTACAGAGCGCGAACACTGTCCTGTGATACATTACGCCACACCTGCTCGACCTGTTCATATAGAACTGTAAGAGTTATTGGTTGACATGCCGCACGAGTCACCTCTCGTCCCATCATAACCCACACGTGCTCGAATGGAGATAAGTCCCGAGACCATATTAGCCAGGGGAGTTGCAACACGTTGAGTTTCACAGGCTGTGTGCGGCTATCATTATCCTGTTCGAACAACATACACTATGTGATCGAAAGTATCCGCACACTTGGCTGAAAATGACTTACAAGTTCGTGGCGCCCTCCCTCACTAATACTGGAATTCAGTATGGTGTTGGCCCACCCTAGCCTTTATGACAGCTTCCACTCTCGCAGGCATACGTTCAATCAGGTGCTGGAAGGTTTCGTGGGGAATGGCAGTCCATTCTTCACGGAGTTCTGCACTAACGACGAAACATCCCAAAGGCATTCTATAGGATTAAGGTCAGGACTCTGTGGAGGCCAGTCCATTACAGGGATGGTATTGTCGTGTAATCACTCCGCCACAGGCAGTGCATTATGAACAGGTGCTAGATCGTGTTGAGAGATGGAATCGCCATCCCCGAATTGCTCTCCAACAGTGGAAAGCAAGAAGGTGCTTAAAACATCAGTGTAGGCCTTTGCTGTGATAGTGCCACGCAAAACAACAAGGGGTGCAAGCCACCTTCATGAAAAACACGACTACACATAACACCATAGCCTCCGAATTCTACTGTTGACACTACACGCGCTGGCAAATAACGTTCACCAGGCATTCGCCATACCTACACTGCCGTCGGATCGCCACATTGTGTACCGTGATTCGTCACTCCACACATCTTTTTTCCACTGTTCAATCGACCGATGTTTACTCTCCTTACACCAAGCGAGGCGCCGTTTGACACTTACCGGCGTGATGTGTGGCTTATGAGGAACCGCTCGACCATGAAATCCACTTTTCTCACCTCCCACCTAACTGGCATAGTACTTGCAGTGGATGCAGATGCAGTTTGTAAGTTATGTGTGATGGTCTGGATAGATGTCTGCTCTCTGTCAGTCAACAGACGAGGTCGGCCTGTGCGCTTTTGTACTGTACGTGTCACTTCACGTTTCCACTTCACTATCACATCGGAAACAGTGAACCTAGGGATGTTTAGGAGTGCGGAAATCTCGCATACAGACGTATGAGACAAGTACCACCAAATCACCTGACCGCTTTCGGAGTCCGTGAATTCCGCAGAGCGTTCCATTCTGCTCTCTCACGATGTCTAATGACAACTGAAGTCACTGATGTGGAGTACGCAGCTAATATGAAGAACGTATATTTTGGGGGGTGTCCGGATACTTTTGATCACATGGTGTATCACCTTCGTGTTGCAAGAACGGCAAAAGAACTGGTTTAACACGCTTTATGTACCGTGCGATGGGTAGCGTCCCCTCCAGAAACGCCAAACGTGAATAAGAATTGTAGCTTATCGCATCCCACACCATAAGCTCTGGGGTGGGGCCAGTGTGTCGTCAATGAATGCCCCCTATGAAACGGCAGTCACCAGGTGTACGTCGTACGCGCAGGCTGAATCTGCCTTCATCGCTGAAGACCATGCCGCCCATTCCATCTTACAAGTTATTCTCTCACGGCACTAGTCTAGCCGTGCACGTCGATGCTGTCGTGTGAGTGGAGATAGGCTAGAGGTGTACGTGCCCATAATCCCACTGCTAATAACTGGTTCGAAACAGTTCGTGTACACACTTCTGGTCTCACAAACCCTCTGATCTGTGCTTTGGTAGCTCTATGATTTGCCACTGATTCTCCTACAATACGACGATGCTCCCGGGCGTCTGTGCTGCGTGAAAGTCGAGAACCTCATCTACGGATGTGAGAATGTTCACAACATTGCTGCACGTCCAAACTCGCTCATTTGACTGCAGGACGAGAGCACATCCGTGATATAATTACCTGCCTCCTTCACACGTTGCACCACACTGACCCTTCTGGGTGTCAGCATTCCCTATTAAAGGGCAGACACAGATGGTACTCTGGTAGCTATACCACTACGCTATCCGCTGGTGAACTACGTTGAAACCATAATCAGTACATCTACTACCCCCAGGTGGCATATGCCGTCACCAGATCAAAATCGGCGTCTTCTTTCCAAGTGTACTATTTTTTTTTCTGCAATGTATGCTTGTGGACGTCACGAGAATGAGATAAGGGTATTTGATGGGTAATTCAGTATATGAAGAGAGATGATATGATAATGATCATGTGGGGTAGTAATGAAGTAACAAACGATGGAACAGAGGGCAGAGTTATGGCAGACTATGGGCTCGGTTGTAAAAATGAGAGACGTGAAAGACTCATTGAGTACTGCAATAAATTCCACTTTGTAGGAGCTAAAATCAAAAGAAGAAGATATATACGAGGATTGGAACTTAAATAATGGCAACTATTTATTTACAGCTCGTACAAAATAGATACATGTTCAAAGTTTTACTGACCTTCAAAATAGTTACCAGCATTGCGTATAACCGATTGCCAGCGATGTGGAAGTCGTAGGATACTCTTAGCAGTGCCGGTTGTGTTGACATTTCGAGCGACGCGGTCTATTACCCGACGAAAGCAGTTCTGAAGCGAATGCCGTGAAGTGTTTCCTTCAGTTTAGAATTCGAGTTAAACTCACGAGGGTTCAAGTCAGGGGAGTGCAGTAGATGGTATAGCACTTACCAACCCCATCAGTCTAACAAATCAAAACAGCTTGCACGGTATGTGCTTCAGCACTGTCCTGCAAAACGATAGTCAGGTCCTGTAGAAAGTGTCATCATTTCTCCCTCTATGCTGTTGATTTTTGGAACTCAACGTACGAACAGCTTAGAGACAGAAGTGATGACACTTTTTGCAGGACCTGACCATCATTTTGCTGGACAATGCTCAAGCACGTACAGTGCAAACTGTTACCGATTTGTTTGACTGATGAGGTTGGTAAGTGCTGTACCATCTACTGCACTCCCCTGACTTGGACCCTCGTGAGTTTAACTCGAATTCTAAACTGAAGGAAACACTTCACGGCATTCGCTTCAGAACAGCTTTCGTCGGGTAATAGACCGCGTCGCTCGAACTGTCAACACAACCGGCACTGCTAAGAGTATCCTACGACTTCCACATCGCTGGCAACGGGTTATACACAATGGCGGTGACTACTTTGAAGGTCAGTAAAACTTTGAAACATGTATCTATTTTGTACGAGCAGTAAATAAATAGTTGCCACTATTAAAGTTCCAACCCTCGTACTCTGAGAAGGCCCTGAGACACTGGAAGATCCCCTTTGGATTAGATCATGGTGAGACAAAGATTCCGAAATCAGACATTAGAGTGTAATGCGTTCCCAGGAGTGGATATAGACTCAGATCACGAGTAAAGAGGAAGAATAAGCTGAAGTTTGAGAGAATCGTCGATAAAGATCATTTTGGAAGAGTCAAATCAAATCGCTCTGAGCACTATGCGACTCAACGTCTGAGGTCATCAGTCGCCTAGAACTTAGAACTAATTAAACCTAACTAACCTAAGGACATCACACACATCCATACCCGAGGCAGGATTCGAACCTGCGACCGTAGCGGTCACGCGGTTCCAGACTGAAGCGCCTTTAACCGCACGGCCACACCGGCCGGCGCCATTTTGGAAGAAGTAAGACACTGAAGTACTGAGGAATGATCGCTTGAAGTTCTCTAAGGATGTACATACTAGAGTAAAGACTGCCACAGGAGGGCATTCAGTTGAAGAGAAATGGACATCACTAAAAAAGGTAATCACAGAAGTTGCAGAGACAATCATGGGTAGGAGGAAGATAACTGCGGAGAAACCTAGTGTAAGAGAAGAAATACTTCAATTGATTGACAACTGGAGGAAATGCAGTCCCAGAAGAAATGCAACAAGGAGAAGGTCATTTTATTGGCAAGTAGTGTGATAGGTAGCTCATTACTGAAGTAGCCTATGATACCAAATTCAGAAGACAGTAAAGGCTGCCCGGTCACGTCAATACACAGCGTATCCCGCTCTGGTGACACTGCAGACGGGTATTCTCGCGTCGTTCTTACAGACCTTGGAGAAAGAGTAAATCCCATCATGCCCCACACGTCTTCAAATTGACGAGATATCTGGCAATCTTACTGGCCTGAGCAATTGTACACCACGATGTGCACGTTGCGTCGCAGCAGCCGCATGTGAACGTTCATTGTCCTGCTAAAAAAGCTCACTGCCTTCCTATCGAAAAATGGCAGTACCATGGTTTAACATTTTAAGCCATGTATCGGGCACTGGTTAATTTACCCTGCAGAAACTCTAAATGTTACCAGGAGTTGTAATTAATCCCCCGCCCCATGCACACAGCATGTAGCCTGAGATGGGACCTGTGTATCGTTTGCGAATGCACCCTGGTATAGGAAGCTCACCAGGCGTACGCATTACAAGTGTATGTCCATTACTCTCATCACTGCAGATAACAGAGCGCCATTCCACTCTCCAGTCGACTTTTCTAAGATACCAGTGTAGGCATGCTTGACGATGTCATGGTATAATGGCCAGCGGCCCAAGTGATGTTAATCCTGGTCGTAGCAGACGATTTCCAGCGGTTCCAGATGAAACAGCCGATGCAACATGTGCCCGGATTTCTTCCTTGGATGATGTGCGGTCAGTCACTGCTGCTTGCACAATCCGTCGACCTTGACGAGCGTCTGTATCACGCGGACGTCCACAGGTGTGAGAATGTTCTACAGACCACTATTGAAAGCAGCAGTACACAGCCGATCCACTATGCCTAACATGTGTGGCTATTTGTCGGCACGTGCATCCAGCATCCCGGAAGCAATGCGATCCCTTTGAAATGGCTGAGGTTGCTGAACAGAAGCACGTAATAGTCAGTGGGACATGACTGTACTGAAGAATGACTGTTGCGAATACTGTACACCTCTAAACTCAACACAGTTACTGCCTGCAGAGTAAAACTAGAGGATGCCTCCAGACTGTCATCTGATCGCCGATGAGCGGGACAAATAAATCACTAACTGAACGCAACAACCCCTCACATGCACGTGTTATACTCTGGTGTCACTGAATATAGTCCTTGGGGAGGGGGGGGGGGCTGTGTGGAAGGGGCAGCACTTTTTTCCATTCAGTGTTCAGGATAAAGATGTGGAGAGACCAAGCGCGAAACGGCTGCAGGAAAAATGTAAATTGCTAAATAAATGCAGCTGGGTGTGGTAGTTTCAGGTCAGATAGACGTGAATGTAAACAAAAAGGGAAAGGAGCGAGACTGAGAGACACGTGATAAAGATGCTGACGGATAGAGAAGAATGTGCATGTTACCAAGGCGTTGCGTTTAGTGGGGTATGACCGTGATACCGTTGAATAGGGGCGATTTCAAACCCGCCCTGGGTGGAGGTGGTGTACTCACCGCCGTTGACGATGCGCCGGTGTTGGAGGCTGCGCCTCCAGAAGCCGCCCCGCGAGACGGCGTACACCGAGACGTCGCGCCACGTCAGCGTGACACCGGGGGAGCGGCCTCCCAGCGGCGACATGGCGAGCGGCGTCGACTGCAACACGGGAGACGGCACACCGTTCTACAAGCTGGCGGGCAGAGCAGGGCAGGGTGGACAAACCTCGACGATACAGTGTCTAGCATTAACTGACCGGTCGTAGCATTGTGATCACTGCCCGCCGCGACACCGTGGCAGGTGGATGCGCAGACGGCAGAGCACGTGTGGGGGGCGGGCGCTAGTGGTGGGGGTTGTGGGAAGGCGATGTAGAGGAAATGCTGAGCGCTGGAGGAGGGGGTTGTGGGAAGGCGATGTAGAGGAAATGCTGAGCGCTGGAGGATACGCTAGTGGTGGGGGTTGTGGGAAGGCGATGTAGAGGAAATACTGAGCGCTGGAGGATACGTACTGCTCTAAACTGAAACCTGCACTCTCATTTTTCTTAAATACACAAATAAAAAAAAGTTTTGCACCACCTTTATTCCGAGAGTTCCGGAACCTGTACAGAAAATTGGAATAGAGACCAACATAAACATCATTTCCACCCTTCTCATTCCTCATGAAAACCACACATTGCATGTTGTACCACCATTCAGCGAGACCTTCAGAGATGGTGGTCCAGATTGCTGTGCACACCCATACCTCTAATACTCGATAGCACGTCCTCTTGCATTGATGCACACCTCTATTCGTCGTGGCATACTGTCCACTAGTTCATCAAGGCACTGTTGATCTAGATTGCCCCACTCCTCAACGGCGATGCGGCACATATGCCTCAGAGTGGTTGGTGGGTCGCTTCGTCCATAAACAGCCCTTTCAATCTATCGCAGGCATGTTCGATAGGGTTTATGTCTGGTCGAGCGGTGTCGTTTTCCTGAAGATTCAAAAAATGGTTCAAATGGCTCTGAGCACTATGGGACTTAACCTCTGAGGTCATCAGTCACCTAGACCTTAGAACTACTTAAACCTAACCAACCTAAGGACATCACACACATCCATGCCCGAGGCACGATTCGAACCTGCGACCGTAGCGGTCGCGCGGTTACAGACTGTAGCGCCTAGAACAGCTCGGCCAACCCGGCCGGCTTTCCTGAAGGAAGCCATTCACAAGATGTGCGCGATGGGGGCGCGAATTGTCGTCCATGAAGACGAATGCCTCGCCAATATGCTGCCGATATGGTTGCACTATCGGTCAGAGGATGGCGTTCACGAATCGTATAGCCGTTACGGCGCCATCCATGACCACCAGCGGCGTACGTCGGCACCACATAATGTCACCCGAAAACAGCAGGGAACCTCCACTTTGCTGCACTCACTCGACAGTGTGTCTAAGGCATTCAGCCTCACCGGGTTGCCACCAAACACGTCTCCGACGATTATCTGGTTGAAGGCGTATGCGACACTCATCGGCGAAGAGAACGTGATGCCAGTCCTGAGCGGTCCATTCGGCATGTTGTTGGGCTCATCTGTACCACGCTGTATGGTGTCGTGGTTGCAAAGATGGACCTCGCCATGGACGTCAGGAGTGAAGTTGCGCGTCATGCAGCCGATTGCGCACAGTTCGCGTCGTAACACGACGTCCTGTGCCTGCACGAAAAGCGTTATTCAACATGGTGGCATTGCTGTCAGGTTTCCTCCGAGACATAATCCATAAGTAGCGGTCTTCCACTACAGTAGTAGCTCCTGGGCGGCCTGAGCCTGACATGTCATCTACGGTTCCTGTCTCTCTGTATCTCCCCCATTTCCGAACAACAGCCTTTGGTTCACTCCGAGACGCATGCACACTTCCCATGTTGAGAGCCTTTCCTGGCACAAAGTAACAACGCGGACACTCCGGTACTGACCGTCTAGGCATGGTTGAACTACAGCCAACACGAGCCGTGTACCTCCTTCCTGGTGGAGTGACTCGAACTAACCGGCTGTCCGACCCCCTCCGTCTAATAGGCGCTGCTCATGCGTGGTTGTTTACATCTTTGGGCGGGTTTAGTGACATCTCTTAACAGTCAAAAGGACTGTGTCTGTGATACAATATCCACAGTCAACGTCTATCTTCAGGAGATCTGGGAACTGGGGTGACGCAAAACTTTTTTTGATGTGTGTATTAAGTAGGGCCCGTCTACGCCCACGCTTGCATGGTGACCCTTCGAAAAAAACCTGGCATCCCTGCTTTGGTTAGTGTCTAAAACTAATCCCGCAGAGAATGCAGCCATTTATTTTCGCCTGACTTCTTAGCCAATTGTAACTTTCAGAGAAGCATCATGAATGGCGAATTTTGAGTAAAACCTACACATTTCTCTTGTTGCCATGTTAAAATGTGCTTCTTTTGCCAAAACACAGCGGAGATTACACAGTCTCAACTCACTAATATACTGTGCAGATGCAATTGCTATAAGATTTATAGTTTATTACAGGAGGAACTGAGGAAAAGTAAGATCATTATCTTACAAAAATTCACGACCTCAGTACAAAATAAATATGTAATGTCTTCACTGACGTTGCTCCAAAACCCGTAGCATTTCTCGTTCCACCAACTATCGATGGCCCTGAAATATTACACGCTTTCATCGAAATTGTTTATAGTTAGTTTTACATAATAGCTATATTGCTTAATACTCTCCTCTTTGTGTGTTATTATTTGCGAAAATCTCATTATTTCGATATCGAAATACCATTTATGAAATACGTAGAATGTTGCAGATATTTCAGTCTGGCATTATCGCTGGCGCGTCACGATCGCAAATGAATGTGCTACATCAATTTTATTGAGATGTGTGACAGATAGAGACCTCCGCCACGGTCTAAAGAAAAATTAAGTAAGCTAAATTTCATATGCAGCAACATATTACGTAATATGCATCAAAAGTAAAATCATAGAGTTCCCTCTTTTTCATTGAAAATTTTTCGAATTTCGCGTAGTGTCTTACTTTCACATAAATATCATAATAATTATGACCATTATCGAAATGATGGACACATCTTCATGAAGCTGCCACATACCGCTGCAAGTAAAACAAAAATGAAATTTTTACCGAATAGTTCCTGTAAAAGCGTTTGAGAAAGACTGCAGAACGTGCACCTCGATTCTGCCACGCCAACCGGGCAAAAGATGACAGACACGGTGGGCCTCACCTTCCAAACAAACTAATGAACACGACCAGCGCTTTGAACGAGAACTGGTAACCGAGCATCGCCCAGCTCATTCCGTGTGGACTCCAGTGGGGCGAGAATGTTACGCCGTAAGGGAAGTATACAAGCAGTGCACAGACATATAGTCAATCGTTCTAGCGAAGATATGGCCTGCGAATGGGGAAATCCACTGGTATAAGCAACTCCCAGCAAAGCCAGATTGGTTACAGCATGGCGCATGGAAATGGGTACCTCAGAAAAGGCGAAGCATTCGTTGTTATGCAAGTGGCATGAACGTCTATGGGAAGTGGTTGAAACTACGAGAAGGTGACAATTTGTTGAAAGTACACTCCTCATCACCGAATGTGGAGGTCGGCGTCCCATCAGCCCATAATTGGGTGACATGTGCGTGGAAATCTGCTGCTACATACACTACTGACCATTAACATTGCTACACCAAGAAGAAATGCAGATGATAAACGGGTATTCACTGAACAAATATATTATACTAGAACTGACATGTGATTCCATTTTCACGCAATTTGGCTGCATAGATCCGGAAAAATCACTACCCAGAACAACCACCTCTGGCCGTAATAACGGCCTTGATACGCCTGGGCATTGAGTCCAACAGAGCTTGGATGGCGTGTACAGGTACAGCTGCCCATGCAGTTTCAACACGATACCACAGTTCATCAAGAGTAATGACTGACGTATTGTGACGAGCCAGATGCTCGGCCACCATTGACCAGACGTTTTCAATTGGTGAGAGATCTGGAGAATGTGCTGGCCAGGGCAGCAGTCGAACATCTTCTCTATCCAGAAAGGCCCGTACAGGACCTGCAACATGCGGTCGTGCATTATCCTGCTGAAATGTAAGGTTTCACAGGGATCGAATGAGGGGTAGAGCCACGTTCCGCTGTTCAAAGTGCCGTCAATGCGAACTAGAGGTGCCCGAGACGTGTTACCAACGCCACTCAATACCATCATGCCGGGTGATACGCCAGTATGGCGATGACGAATACACGCTTCCAATGTGCGTTCACCGCGATGTCGCCAAACACGGATGCGACCATGATGATGCTGTAAACACAACCTGGATTCATTCGAAAAAAGACGTTCTGCCATTCGTGCACCCAGCTTCGTCGTTGAGTACACCATCGCAGGCGCTCCTGTCTGTGATGCATCGTCAAGGGTAAACGCAGCCATGGTCTCCGAGCTGCAAACGCCGTCGAAATGTTCGTGTAGATGGTTGTTGTCTTGCAAACGTCCCCATCTGTGGACTCAGGGATCGAGACGTGGCTGCACGATCCGTTACATCCATGCGGATAAGATGCCTGTCATCTCGACTGCTAGTGATACGAGGCCGTTGGGATCCAGCACGGCGTTCTTTATTACCCTCCTGAACCCACCGATTCCATATTCTGCTAACAGTCATTGGATCTCGACCAACGCTAGGAGCAATGTCGCGATACGATAAACCGCAATCGCGATAGGCTACAATCCGACCTTTATCAAAGTCGGAAACCTCTGTACACGAGGCATCACAACAACGTTTCACCAGGCAACGTCGGTGAACTGCTGTTTGTGTATGAGAAATCGGTTGGAAACATTCCCCATGCCAGCACGTTGTAGGTGTCGCCACCGGCGTCAACCTTGTGTGAATGCTCTGAAAAGCTAATCATTTGCATATCACAGCATCTTCTCCCTGTCGGCTAAATTTTGCGTCTGTAGGACGTCATCTTCGTGGTGTAGCAATGGTAATGGCCAGTAATGTACTTCTTGGAACCCACCAATGATGTGTATTATCTGTGCTGTATTGCTTTTCAAAGGCGCCAAAACGGTATTAGGCAGTGGTTATAGTGTTCTGGCCTGTCAGCGTGAAATAACCACGCTGCTCAACAAAAATTTGGTATAGTATTGTAAAATGTAGTGTAAAACATTAGATGTCTCATTGACCTAGGCATTTCGTGCATTATCCAGTTAGAACCCATATACTGGATGGTGATTACTACTGGGATGGTTTGTGGCCACCTCCCAGTCTCATAAACATACCGCTGCTGCAGAGGCATACTGCCAGCAGCCCCGTATCAGCCACATCTTCATTCAGTTTGCGTTCAGCGCTGTAGTAATATGTAATGTGTAGAGGCATACAACACTTTGATACAATCAGGATACTGCCTTTACTTTCAGCAGGTAATGCACGGCTAGATGCTGGCGATAGGTTACATGCCACTCAAAGTGGTATTTCTAAAGTGTGATGACAGACCTCAAAGTGGTCGTCCTCATATGACAACACCAATACACGATCGTTACCTCTAACTCAGCTCTGCTGCGCGGAATGTCCGCGCGGTTTAGGGCGCCATGTCACGGATTGCGCTGTCCTTCCCGTCCAAGGTTCGGGCATGGGTGTGTGTGTTGTTCTTAACATAAGTTAGTTTAAGTAGTCTGTACGTCTACGGACCGATGACCTCAACAGTTTGGTCCCTTACGAATTCAAACACATCTGAACATTTTTGAACTCTCAGCTAGCAGGCGCCCAACGTCAACTGCCAGAAATATTGGAATTAACTTCTCCCATGCAACAGGGACTCGTATCTCGGACCGAGGAGTGCACAGAAGATTGCATCAGGGTAGTCTACATTCCAGAAGACCACTGAGAAGTCTTACACTAAACCAACGGAACCGACGTAGTCTAATGACCTGAACTTCCGTACATCAACATTGGACCTGTGCAGTTTGGAGTAATGTCATATTTGCTGACGAGACCAGGACTGGTTTGCGACCAAACACTAGACGTGTTTGGGTTTGGAGAAGTGCTAGACGACAACAGGAACGCCGATACGTTCTGGAAGTCCATCCGTTTGCAAGTGGAAGTGTAATGTTCAGGCGGGAAATAATGATGGGACGGTAGACACCTGTGATTCCCATCTACGGCGATTTGACTGGTCCCCGATAGCTACAAGAGATCCTACAAAGGATTGTACGGCCCTATACAGACGTGAAGTCTGTGACAACCATCATCCTAGTCGATGACAAGGCAAGGTCTCGGTATCTTCAAAGATGCAACAACAACCGAATGCACTGTCCAGCACAGTTCTCAGACATGAATACAATTTGAGCTTGCATGGGGCCTGTGGAAGGTAGCCACTGCACAGCGTCCGAATCCAGCTGACAATTTTCACGACCTCATTGAACCTGCCATGGAGGAGTGGGACATTACCCCAAATAAACTTAACGGTCTCATACAGAGTATGCCTCGCAGACTGGGAGAACGTACCCATGTGTGGGGAGGACACACTTACCACTAGAGACTAATAATCATCACTATGCGGTAATCATTTTCAGTGTTTCGTTTCCATGATGTACACTTAGGAGAGAGCCTGATTTGTTTTGTAATGATTTTTAAGTAACCAAAGTCGTTCTTTTTTCAGAAGGATTTATGTTTATTTTGTTAATGAGGTACTCTGCAGGCGTCAGTGGGTGTACTATAAGAGGTCATTGTAGTGAACTCTACGATATTACAAACTTTTGTTGAGGTGTGTATTTTAATAATGAAAAGGCAATATTTCATTTACTTGCGATTATTCTAGTAAATAGTTTTATGGCTACCGATATTCAGTTCACTAGGTTATTGCTCTTGTCAAGTCTAACTCAATTCAGTTCATTAAATGCTAAGATTATTAAACTGCAGTTCGTTAAAGTGTGTTCTACAGATCCATTCACGTTCCTCTAGTGAACTAAAGAAATAGATTTTCTATCATAGCAGTTTGTACAGGGTGTTTCAAAAATGACCGATATATTTGAAACGGCAATAAAAACTAAACGAGCAGCGATAGAAATACACCGTTTGTTGCAATATGCTTGGGACAACAGTACATTTTCAGGCGGACAAACTTTTGAAATTATAGTAGTTACAATTTTCAACAACAGATGGCGCTGCAAGTGATGTGAACGATATAGAAGACAACGCAGTCTGTGGGTGCGCCATTCTGTACGTCGTCTTTCTGCTGTAAGCGTGTGCTGTTCACAACGTGCAAGTGTGCCGTAGACAACATGGTTTATTCCTTAGAACAGAGGATTTTTCTGGTGTTGGAATTCCACCGCCTAGAACACAGTGTTGTTGCAACAAGACGAGGCTTTCAACGGAGGTTTGATGTAACCAAAGGACCGAAAAGCGATACAATAAAGGATCTGTTTGAAAAATTTCAACGGACTGGGAACGTGACGGATGAACGTGCTGGAAAGATAGGGCGACCGCGTACGGCAACCACAGAGGGCAACGCGCAGCTAGTGCAGCAGGTGATCCAACAGCGGCCTCGGGTTTGCGTTCGCCGTGTTGCAGATGCGGTCCAAATGACGCCAACGTCCACGTCTCGTCTCATGCGCCAGAGTTTACACCTCTATCCATACAAAATTCAAACGCGGCAACCCCTCAGCGCCGCTACCATTGCTGCATGAGAGACATTCGCTAACGATATAGTGCACAGGATTGATGACGGCGATATGCATGTGGGCAGCATTTGGTTTACTGACGAAGCTTATTTTTACCTGGACGGCTTCGTCAATAAACAGAACTGGCGCATATGGGGAACCGAAAAGCCCCATGTTGCAGTCCCATCGTCCCTGCATCCTCAAAAAGTACTGGTCTGGGCCGCCATTTCTTCCAAAGGGATCATTGGTCCATTTTTCAGATCCGAAACGATTACTGCATCACGCTATCTGGACATTCTTCGTGAATTTGTGGCGGTACAAACTGCCTTAGACGACACTGCGAACACCTCGTGGTTTATGCAAGATGGTGCCCGGCCACATCGCATGGCCGACGTCTTTAATTTCCTGAATGAATATTTCGATGATCGTGTGATTGCTTTGGGCTATCCGAAACATACAGGAGGCGGCGTGGATTGGCCTCCCTATTCGCCAGACATGAACCCCTGTGACTTCTTTCTGTGGGGACACTTGAAAGACCAGGTGTACCGCCAGAATCCAGAAACAATTGAACAGCTGAAGCAGTACATCTCATCTGCATGTGAAGCCATTCCGCCAGACACGTTGTCAAAGGTTTCGGGTAATTTCATTCAGAGACTACGCCATATTATTGCTACGCATGGTGGATGTGTGGAAAATATCGTACTATAGAGTTTCCCAGACCGCAGCGCCATCTGTTGTTGAAAATTGTAACTACTGTAATTTCGAAAGTTTGTCTGCCTGAAAATGTACTGTTGTCCCAAGCATATTGCAACAAACGGAGTATTTCTATCGCTGCTCGTTTAGTTTTTAATGCCTTTGCAAATATACCGGTCATTTTTGAAACACCCTGTATTTGTTGAACACGCTGCTCCAATCGCAGAGCCGCAAATGTTAACAAGACGTTTGCCGTAGAATTTTGTACGCTCAACGAGGCTGCCGCTGTTATTCCTTGCGATGCTTAAACTTGAGGAAGGAATCAGAGGAGGTTTTCAGACAGATTGGTGACTACCATGCTCTGCAGCGCTCTCCGTGGAGATATGACCACTGGTCTGCATAAGATGAAAATTTAGATTTGATGTAACGACTTTATCTCAGAAAATTCTTCCATGTATAAAGCCGGACTGCAAGCTGCCTCAAACCCACGATCTTCCTCACAGATTCCAACCGTCTGAATGCTGTCTATTTGCAGTGGTAACCATCTCGGTAGGTTTTGTCGAAGAAAATTACTATGTTAAGTATCGTGGAATTTATTTACTTTACATCAACAGAACGCAGCAGTTCAATCCAGAACAAAAGTTAAATCATAACGAATTCTTCTACTTGCATACAATGAATCAGAGATTACCTAATGTCACCGAGTAAATGCAGCACTCATAGGAGTTTATATATTGTTATCGCTGCTTGCAACTAACTCGCAGCTCGTTAAAGAAATTTTATTTATAAAAGTTGCGCAAAAGACTTCCTCATCGTACTCAAGCCTGTATATATAATAATTTCGCGATATAATTCCTGAAACTGTTCGGTATTTCAACCCTGAATCTGACGTGATGCATACAGCCACGGCCTTCTCACTTGTGCCAAACTCATCACGAGTTTTCACTTGTACGGAACGTCCTCGTTATTTATTGGGTGTATCTTAATCTCAGCCTTCTCACAGACTTTATCCTTCTACGGCTCCTTCTCATTATACCATGGAAGTTACGTCTACATCTACATCTACATGACTCCTCTGCAATTCACATTTAAGTACTTGGCAGTGGGTTCATCGAACCACAATCATACTATCTCTCTACCATTTCACTCCCGGACAGCGCGCGGGAAAAACGAACACCTAAACCTTTCTGTTCGAGCTCTGATTTCTCGTATTTTATTTTGATGATCATTCCTACCTATGTAGGTTGGGCTCAACAAAATATTTTCGCATTCGGAAGAGAAATTTGGCGACTGAAATTTCGTAAAAAGATCTCGCCGCGACGAAAAACGTCTTTGCTTTAATGACTTCCATCCCAACTCGCGTATCATATCTGCCACACTCTCTCCCCTGTTACGTGATAATACTAAACGAGCTGCCCTTTTTTGCACACTTTCGATGTCCTCCGTCAATCCCACCTGGTAAGGATCCCACACCGCGCAGCAATATTCTAACAGAGGACGAACGAGTGTAGTGTAAGCTGTCTCTTTAGTGGACTTGTTGCATCTTCTAAGTGTCCTGCCAATGAAACGCAACCTTTGGATCGCCTTCGCCACAATATTATCCATGTGGTCTTTCCAACTGAAGTTCAAAAAATGGTTCAAATGGCTCTGAGCACTATGGGACTCAACTTCTGAGGTCATTAGTCCCCTAGAACTTAGAACTACTTAAACCTAACTAACCTAAGGACATCACACACATCCATGCCCGAGGCAGGATTCGAACCTGCGACCGTAGCGGTCTCGCGGTTCCAGACTGCAGCGCCTAGAACCGCACGGCCCCTTCGGCCGGCCAACTGAAGTTGTTCGTAATTTTAACACCCAGGTACTTAGTTGAATTGACAGCCTTCAGAATTGTACTATTTATCGAGTAATCGAATTCCAACGGATTTCGTTTGGAACTCATGTGGATCACCTCACACTTTTCGTTTTTTAGCGTCAACTGCCACCTGCCACACCATACAGCAATCTTTTCTCAATCGCTTTGCAACTGATACTGGTCTTCGGATGACCTTACTAGACGGTAAATTACAGCATCATCTGCGAACAACCTAAGAGAACTGCTCAGATTGTCACCCAGGTCATTTATATAGATCAGGAACAGCAGAGGTCCCAGGACGCTTCCCTGGGGAGCACCTGATATCACTTCAGTTTTAGTCGATGATTTGCCGTCTATTACTACGAACTGCGACCAATACAGTCGCCCAATTGAGACGATACCCCATAGGCCCGCAGCTTGATTAGAAGTCGCTTGTGAGGAACGGTGTCAAAAGCTTTCCGGAAATCCAGAAATACGGAATCAACTTGAGATCCCCTGTCGATAGCGGCCATTACTTCGTGCGAATAAAGAGCTAGCTGCGTTGCACGAGAACGATGTTTCCTGAAACCATGCTAATTACGTATCAATAGATCGTTCCCTTCGAAATGATTCATAATGTTTGAATACAGTATATGCTCCAAAACCCTACTGCAAACCGACGTCAATGATATAGGTCTGTAGTTCGATGGATTACTCCTACTTCCCTTCTTAAACACTGGTGCGACCTGCGCAATTTTCCAATCTGCAGGTACAGATCTATCAGTGAGCGAGCGGTTGTATATGATTGCTAAGTAGGGAGCTATTGTATCAGCGTAATCTGAAAGGAACCTCATCGGTATACAATCTGGACCTGAAGACTTGCCCGTATCAAGCGATTTGAGTTGTTTCGCAACCCCTAAGGTATCTACTTCTAAGAAACTCATGCTAGCAGCTGTTCGTGTTTCAAATTCTGGAATATTCCATTCGTCTTCCCTGGTGAAGGAATTTCGGAAAACTGCGTTCAATAACTCCGTTTTAGCGGCACAGTCGTCGGTAAAAGTACCATCGGCACTGCGCAGCGAAGGTATTGACTGCGTCTTGCCGCTTGTGTATTTTACACACGACCAGAATTTCTTCGGATTTTCTACCAAATTTCGAGACAATGTTTCGTTGTGGAACCTATTAAAGGCATCTCGCGTTGAAGTCGGTGCCAAATTTCGCGCGTCTGTAAATTTTAGCCAATCCTCGGGATTTCGCGTTCTTCTGAACTTCGCATGCTTTCTCCGTTGCCTCTTCAACAGCGTTCGGACCTGTTTTGTGTACCATGGGGGATCAGTTCCATCTCTTACCATTCCTGTCATTCTGCCCAGTAAGTTTTTCTACATAAGCCTCCTCACATCTGTTCTGCAGGGCAACATTTCTTAACAGGCCAGCAAATTATCCGCACCATCTAGTAAAACAACACTTAAACGCTTCTATTCTCTTCTTTTCAGGATTTGGCACATTCTATGATTTACTTCTATAAGTCGTGCACTCCAGACGTACACATCACAGGTTTCTTTCTTTTTTTTGCATTAAGGCCCATGTTTGATACAAGTAAATTTTTTTTGGCAGGAAATAGCTTCTCGCTGTGCTAATCCGTTTCTTACAACCTCCTTCCTTCATCTGTCATCCTATTTGCTACCTTGGAAGCAAAATATCGCCAGTTACAAGTACACTCGACATTGATAGTGCTGTACAGGGTATTTCAGAAAGACTCGCCTGATTTCAAAATTCCTTATTCATAAAAACTTGCTACAAACATGGCATGCATTGCAAAATACTCACAAAATCTTACAAGTTTTATTTACGCTATTACAAATGGCTCTGTGTGGGCACCAACAGCAGCACGAACAACATCTAGACGATAGCTAAACTCGTCATAAACTTTACACTATGTATCTGCTTTTACAGAAGTTAAGGCGTCAGTTATTCAGTTCTTCACTTCTTCTTTGTCAAGAGGTAAAAGGGAGATGAAACCCCTTTGCTTCACATACGCCCGCAAGGAAAAATCGCATGAGGTCTTGTCTGGCGATCTTAAAAGCCAAGAATGCAGGGTATTGTCTCGGGCCTTACGTGCCCTATCTAGCTTTGAGACAGAGTGTTGCAGACAAACCGACGTAAGTTGTTTCGCCAGTGTGGTGGAGCTCCATCCTGTCTGAAAATGAAGAAGTTGGAGTCCTCCTGAAGTTGTGGAAAAAGCTAGTACTGCAGGCTTTGAAGATAGTTCATTCCAGTCACTGTGTTCTCCTCGAAAAAGAAGGGACCATACAGTTCTTCAGGAGCAATATCACACAAAACGTTCACTTTGGATGAGTCTCTTTGGTTCTCAGTAATGTCATGAGGGTTCTGGAGTCACCGTATGTGCACGTTATATAGGTTTGCTTTACCGCTAACATGAAATGTTGTTTCATCACTGAAAATTAACTATGGTAAAAATATATCGTTATCCATATCGTCAACCAGAGCATTGCTGAACATAATTCTTTTTCTTTTATCACCAACCCAAAGAGCTTGCACTAATTGTAGTCTGTATGGTTTATAGACTAAAAGTAGCGTTAACACCCGCCAGACTGTCGTATGATGCATTGCCAGTTTTCTGCTTGCGCGGTGAGGAGATTTCCGTGGACTCCGCTCAAACGTTTGCCGAATTGTTTCCACCGTGTCATCAGAAGTTCGAGGTTGACCTGGTCTCTTACCCTTGCACAAGCATCCTGCCTCTCCAGATGGCGATTCCACCGAGGAATGTTTTTATGTAAGGCGGAACAATGCCAAACGCCGACGAAAAGCACGCTGGACTGAAATTACTGACTCGCTCTTTGGAAAGTGCAGCCTTCTGTTGAGCGGACGCCATCTTACTTCTGATTGACTGAAAACCGAAAGACGCATTGACTGACATCTAACGGCACTTTCCTGAAACTCTAGGCCACGTCCATTCAAACAACACTCATTTCCTAGCCGGGACGTCCCATGTTTCGTAATTGTTACCGTCCGAAATCAGGTCATTCTCCTTGAAGTCCGCAGCTCATGGTCGTGCGGTAGCGTTCTCGCTTCCCACGCCCGGGTTCCCGGGTTCGATTCCCGGCGGGGTCAGGGATTTTCTCTGCCTCGTGATGACTGGGTGTTGTGTGCTGTCCTTAGGTTAGTTAGATTTAAGTAGTTCTAAGTTCTAGGGGACTGATGACCATAGATGTTAAGTCCCATAGTGCTCAGAGCCATTTTTTTCTTCTTGAAACACCCTGTATGTCTCCTGTTCAGTGGTTGGACAAGGAGAGGTCCCCAGAGGTGTAACTGACTTGTTCAAATCACAGACACGGTGTTTTAGGTTAGTGTTCCAGGTATCAAATCCTACAGTCATTGATTCCGGTGTGAGTGATCGTCAAAAATGAATTTCCAAATTTCTTGTGAGCAGCTAGAGCCTTAAAAGCGGTGTTAAGTTTCAAAACGAGTCTGTAGCGTAATGGTAAAGTAGTTTGCTTGGTATGATGAAGACGGCGGATTCACGTCCTGTCGAGTAATATCTACCTTTCTGTTTACATGTTAATCGAAATGATTCTGACCATTAATTTAATTTAATTTCCTGTTTAAAAATACTTTTCTTCATTTCTAATCCTTTTCCACTTCGTTCTAATCATCCATATCTTTATTATTTGCTCTCTTTTTTCTTCATTTTATTTTTTTCCGTGTTGTATCTTTACCTATATGATTTTAATTATTTTTATGTATTTACTTCGACTTTATTTCTTTCTTTTCATCATTCCATATATTCGTCCGCATTATTGCAATCGTTACTTTTGTTATTCATTTTTCTTGAATTCCATTTTATTTGTAAAACCTTTTTTCGTTTAAATGCGACAAGAATACAATTGTAAATGTTTATATGACGAATACCATCCAAGAAAAGTATGTCTTGTAATCAGTAATAAATTTTTACATGACTGCCAATACAAACAGATTATGCCGTCTTTTGTTTTCATCCCATAGATCAGTATTTCTGAACATTTAGATATAATGACAAATAAATAAAACTTATTACAATCGCATGCAGAAAGATTCCAAATGGAAAGACATAAAAGAAATTAAAAAATGAAAGCAATCAAAGGGGTTCTGCCATGTTTACAATTATTTGGCAATGACGTGTGTGCAGGAGGATAGGTCACGATGGACAAACGTGGCAGGAGTCCCGTGTCGGTGAAGTTGCTGCGGACTGAGGCGAGCCACATGTTGTCGCAGTTGGCGGAGAAATTCCGGCTGGTCACCAGTAGGGTTCGGCAGAGCGTCGGTAGCCACGAATTTTCCCAGCAGGCGTATTGCTTCGCCATAAGCTAATTCGGCTGAAGAAGCATCCAGGTCTGGCTTGAATGTGCTTCGGAGTCCAAGTAATACCATAGGAAGTGTTTTGGCCCATCCGGTGTCATGACACATTAGGGCAGCTTTTAGGGTATGGTGCCATCGCTCTATTAAACCATTGCTGGCAGGGTGATACCTCGTCGTGCGGTGGTGAAGTGTGCCACAAAATTTTGTCAACTCTCGAAACAAATCGCACTCGAATTGACGTCCCCTGTCCATGGTAATGTGCAGCGGGCAACCAAAACGTGACACCCAGTGTGTGATGAAGGTGAATGCGATAGTTTCTGCCGTAATATTGTCCACTGGTGCAGCTTCTGGCCATCGAGTGTACCGATCAGTCATCGTAAGTAAGTAACGGTGACCATAGGATGATGACAGTGGACCAACAATGTCAAGGTGGACATGCGTGAATCGTGCTGTCGTGATTGGAAAGCTTCCTACCGGTGAATGGGCGTGGCGATTTAGGCCACAGGTAACGCGTTGTTACTAAATGTGTCGTAGCTCGTATGCCTGGGTGACATAAGTTGTGCAGCGAATGGAAAGCGTCCTTCCGAAATTCCAGAGGTAGGAAGGGTCTCGGCTTCAATGTGGACATGTCACAATATAGCTTTACGTCGCTTCCAGGAATGTCTACCAGCTGCAGGTCCAGCGCTGATTCACCATTTGACAGAATCGCTTGTAATTCCGCATCAGCTTGCTGGGCTGCAGCGAGGTTGGTGTAATCGATCGTATTGGCGCTGCTGCTGACTCTGGACAAACAGTCGGCCACTACATTGTCGATCCCAGACATATGCTGTATATCAGTGGTAAACTGAGAAATAAACATGAGTTGGTTGTGTTGTCTGGGGGAACAGTTCATGTTTTTCTGACCGAATCCATATGTTAGTGGCTTGTGAGCCGTAAAGATAACAAAGTCTAGTTGCGATCCGAAGTACTTGACAGATTCGTAAATTGCCAGAAGTCTCTGTCGTATGCGCTCCAAAGTCTTTGTGAGGTTGTCAACTTGCGTAAAATGTGTTCAAATGTGTGTGATATCTTATGGGACTTAACTGCTAAGGTCATCAGTCCCTAAGCTTACACACTACTTAACCTAAATTATCCTAAGGACAAACACACACACACACACACCCATGCCCGAGGAAGGACTCGAACCACCACCGGGACCAAACTTGCGTGAAAAAGTGCGAGTGGCTGCCACGTGTCACTACATTGTTGTTGCAACACAGCGCCGTCTGCGGTCTGGCTAGCGTCGACTAGCAGAGCTAATGTGGCGGTAGGATCTTCTTGGACGCTTCAAATGCGACAGTCATTTCGTGAGTCCAAGTTATTGGCGCGTTCTCCCTTGCCTTTCGGACCAGTTAGCGCTGCGACTAAAGGTTCCTGCAGCTCAGCAGAGTGTGGCAAATGGCGGCGGAAAAAAATTTAACACCCCGAGGAAACGCCGTAGTTCCCTGGCTGTGGCGGGCCTCGGAATGCGCGAAATGGCTTCCACCTTTTCAGATAGTGGTAGCGATCCTGCCGCAGAAATTCTATGTCCGAGAAAGTCTACTTCAGGTTGACCAAGGATACATTTTGAGGTATTGATCACGATTCCGTAGTGTTCCAATCGCTTGAATACTTCGGTTAGATGGTGACGATGTTCCTCAGCTATGCAAACGCAAAAGGTAAACCCTGTAGCACAGAATCTATGAAGCGCTGCCATGTCTGTGCGGCATTCCTCAGTCCAAAAGTCATGAACATGCTCTCGAATAAACCAAAAGGAGTGATGATGGATGTCTTTGGAATGTCACGTTCGCCTACAGGTATCTGTGTGTAGGCCTTTGCACACTCTGTCACAGTGAACACTACAAAATTGTTAAGGCTTTCGTGGCCACTTGTTGACAAACTGCCTATTGGCTTCTGTCTCGGGTTCTTCGGCCGACGTTCATCTAATGATTTTTCTGACGTTTCGCCAGCACGAGTGGCTGGCATTGTCAAAGCTTCACCCTCCATTGCCGGTGGTGAACTGGAGGTGAGCTCGCGGCCGCAGACTATATGTACATGGCGCACCAACGTCCGAGGGCTTCTCCGCGGTCATTTCCGGTGCGGTTCTCCTCTTGCTACCTGCGACGGTCGTTCGCTGCAGTACGGGAAGCCAGGATCCGTTTACCTTAAGGCTTTCCTCTTTCTTGTTGAAACAGTTCGCGTGTTTTTGTATTTCTACAGCTTCTCTGAACAGGCGCGTGTGATAGTGCTTCTCTACAGCTAGAACTTCCGTGTCGGCGAATTTTATTATGTGGTCGGTACCATTCAGTGCGTGCTCTGCCACAGCCGATTTCTCCACCTGCCCCAACCTGCAATGTCGCTTGTGCTCTTTGATCCTGGTGTTAATTGATCGTCCAGTCATTCCGACATAAACTTTTCCGCATGTGCTTGGTATACGGTATATTTCCGACCTTGCAAGTGGGTCTCTTTTCTCCTTCGCCTCATCTAAGACACTCTTTGATCTTCCTTGTCGGTTTGAAAATCGTCTTTACGCCATATTTGCGCAATGTACGGCCGATTCTGTCCGTCACTCTGGGAATGTATGGCAGAAAGGCCGTACCCGACATTTCTTTTTCTGGTTCCTTGCATCGCCGAGTGTTGAGCTCTGTTACACTTCTAATGTAATTTGTGGAGTACCCATTGCTCCTCAGGACAGTTTCCAGGTGTTGCATTTCTCGTTTGAGGTGTTGCGGCTCACATATTCGTCCTGCTCTCGTTACGAGCGTACTAATCATGCCTATTTTCTGGCTCGGGTGATGGTTTGACAGTTTGTGCAGGTATCGGTCCGTGTGTGTCGGTTTTCGATACACGCTGTGTCCCAGGTTTTCGCCTTCCCTTGTGACCAGCACATCTAGAAATGGCAGTTTCGTGCCCTTTTCTACTTCCATGGTAAATGTTATGTTGGCATGGAGGCTGTTCAAGTGTCTTAGGAAGTCACCGAGCTGTTCATCACCATGGCTACACACCACGAAAGTATCATCGACGTACCTGTACCACACCTTAGGTTTGCAAGTCGCCGAGTCCAGTGACGTTGGCGCGCCAGGTACATATAGTCTGCCGCCGCGAGGTCGCCTCCAGTTCACCACCGGCAATGGAGGGTGAAGCTTTGACAATGCCAGCCACTGGCGAAACGTCAGAAAAATCATTAGATGAACGTCGGCCGAAGAATCCGAGACAGAAGCCAATAGGCAGTTTGTCACAGAGAACACTACTGAACCACTAAATGCGTAATAGTAATCGCGCAGCAAGGGTATGGGATAACGATCGGGTATTGTCCGGGCGTTCAGGGCTCTACAATCGCCGCACGGCCTCCATGCACCCTCCTTCTTTGGCACTAGATATAATGGTGAGGATCAAGGGCTGTTGGAAGGCCGGATTACACCTTCGGGCAACATACAGTCAAATTCTGCCTTTGCTGTTTTGAGGCGATGTGGGGCTAAATGTTGCGGCCCACAAGAGGTAGGGGGTCCGTGAATAGTCTCAGTATAATGGACGGTATCATGTCAGGGCTGGAAATCCTCGCAGCAACTCCGCGTACTCGCCATCCGCTACCTGGATTACGTTGGCAGTATGGACAGCGGCATGTCGATTGAATCCGGAAGTTGTTAGGCCGCTGGTGTTGTCGACCAGGCGGGAGTTCCTCATGTCAGGCAGGAGGTCGTAGTGGGCAAGGAAGTCGCCTCCGATGATTGGTTCGGCGACGTCCGCGACGGTAAAGTCCCACGCGAAAGCGCACCCCAACCCGAGGTCGAGTTCCAAGCGCATCGTGCCATACGTCGTAATCCGCGAGTTATTAGCAGCTGTGACGCAAATGGGCGTAGACGGTCGCTTCTGACGTAGCATGGTTCGAGGAAAGATTGACAAATCGGAACCAGTGTCTCTATTACTAGGCTCTAAATTACGTTTACGTTGCAGCGCCGATCCGTGCACGTGATGTAATTTAACATTTGTTTATTGATATTTAAATTTATTTATTCATATTCGCAAATGTCAAAAAAAATGGTTCAAATGGCTCTGAGCACTATGGGACTTAACATCTGTGGTCATCAGTCCGCGAGAACTTAGAACAACTTAAACCTAACTAACCTAAGGACATCACACACATCCATGCCCGAGGCAGGATTCGAACCTGCGACCGTAGCAGTCGCGCGGTTCCGGACTGAGCGCCTAGAACCGCTAGACCACCGCGGCCGGCGCAAATGTCAATTTGATGTTAAGTATTAGAGAGGCTTGATGCTCTGAGAAGGTATGTAGTATTCCATGAACTTGTTAGAGACTCCCTGGATTTCAGTCTTTTTATTTTAATCGTCGCTAAAACTGTAGGCTGTGCATGAGGTTATAAAAGAATATGCATTTGCTAGGGCTCAATGTGGTGGTAAGTTCTAGTGTCCGCTTGGAGGTAAAAACAGATGGGAATTGTCATTACGTCACAAACTTGACGCCGACGTCCGCCATCTTATGTAGCGCAAAACATTAGGTTCACCGCATTTATACCACCATGGATCACCGCAGTGATACTTCCCCGTGATGTCACTGTGACGCGCCCGAACCCAGTTTCGACCCTTGGGGTAACCGTCGACTTTTGCTGTCGTATCCCAAGTAGCATCTGGTGCTTTGGCTGTGTGGAGACGCAATGTCAGTCAGCCTGTGTGCTTTACGGGTGTACTAATCGATCCGATCGTAATCTAAAGTTTAAACGAATCACATTTCATTCGTAAGTGGAGCTGTTGAAGCAATATTTAGTTTTGTATACCTGAATTATGGTTGTTCTGTCTACTTTTATTCATTTCTGTGCTTTTCATTTCCTTCTAAACCGCAAACACTGCGACATACGAGCCACACTGTATCAACGCTCTTGTCCCCGCACAACACACTGCTACGTAACAGCGCTTATTGTTGGTGCAACATCTCCTGCCTTAAATTCCTCCGGCCGATAATTATTCATTGTTTACATTTTCTCCCTCTTCAAAAAAGATTCTGATTGTAACAGCTGGAGACAGCGATCATGCGAGTGTGACTTTTGTTATCATTGTATGAATTTTTGAGTGTGCTTTGCTTCCTTTCTGAAGAAGGCTTTGGCCGAAAACTTATGTGAACACTCTTTTGCATCGCGCCTGACAGCTGCTCAGTGGCAATCTAATCGCTTCACAGTACAGTTACTCCTTCGTGAAGTTTGTTGTAAATAATCCACGATTGTAATAACTACAACGCCAGACGCAAAAAATGACATTCTTTATTCCACATTAAGATGGTGTGTAGCACAGACAGGGGTTCACAATGCTGCAACCAAATTTTTTATCACTTATCCAGTGATAAAAATGCCTGAAGGACAGCAAAGTAAAATTTAAACTAAATGGAGAACGTTGCTCTTTGACAACTCCTCCTGGTCTGCTGAAGACTATTAGGGTAATGTGTAAATCGCGATGAGTAGGAATTACTGACTAACATCTGTCTGTCTTTCATTAACAAACCGAAACACTAATAAATGATCAGCATGGAGACATATTTACAACAAAAAGAAAGAATTTGATGTTAATATAAAATGACTCATTCCACATCATAAAGATTTATCGTGCAAATGGTAGGTGGAACATGAAAACTAACTGACTGCTGGTATACCAAAGAACATGGTATATACTTCTAAGCTTTGTAGAACCTCAAAATGAAATTCAAAAGTAAAATGGTTAAACGGTGATATGTTTGGTCATTCCTGGAAAACTGACAGCGTTCGTGGCGAGAAATATTCCTGGAAAAGAAGCAAACAGGCTACTGCTGAAAAGGTAGGACTATACCTTACACAGGTTATGCTATCATTACTAAATGAATGACTAACATAATTGCTAGAGAAAAATATCCATTTCACGGGGACCTGAGCATTTGAGACCATTGTCTTCATCGCGTTTATAGTATTGCCCACTGTTGAAACATGTTTAAAAAATTGCCTCGTAAATTGCTATTATTGGTCAAACACCGAAGGTTAAGATCTCAAAGTGAGAAGATATGTAAACTGCAGTGAAACTTATACATTTCCAATCCAATGAAACAGGCACTCTACTCTGCATGGAGGTACACCTCTATGCATTTCTGTTTCTTTGACATGCACAAGATACAATAACATGTCTCGCGTCTTCCCTCATTGCACGCCTTTGTAGGCTAACAAATAACACGTAGGTAAGTATTTTGCAAACGTCAACATCAAAAATGTTATACATAGAAATGAAAACTGAAAATCTAACGAACACGAAGCAGCACTACTAAGCAAACAAGCATTGGTTTCGGGGTTCCAGCTTCATTTGCTGTCGATACAAATACAGTCAAAGTGGAATTAATTTTATTACGAAAGCATTCTTTTCACATCACTTTGGTCTCTTCTTGGTTATTCGAAATATATCAACAAAAAATAGGTAACATTAACGAGAAAAAATATGTCGTATTACTAGAGCAAATACCCATTTAAGAACAAAAAGCACGTTTGAAACTATAGCCCTGATACTTTGTTGTTCATGTAAGCTCTGTAATTTTTAGTATTTAAAACAGCAATTGCGTACACACGACAGAGATAATGGACAAGAAGCAATCGTAAACAGCAGTCGACTAATGTTTTGGGATATTTAAGATGGCGGTGGGCCCCTCTCACTCCAGCGTAAGTCTACCTTCTTTTTTATCTCCAGAGTGTCTGATTCCACCCATCGGCTTTCAGCAATGGCGTAATTTGTGATGTCATTCTGTTTAACTTGCAGATTGTGGTAGTGCAGATTGTAGTAGTGAATCTTACAGGTTTTCTCTACATCTCTTCATACCCTTTGTATGTGAAAAATTTAATGTAAGTAGTAGGCCTAATTTCTGGGGGTGGGGGCTGGGGGGTGACTATGCCGATGACATATTTATTGTGGTGCCAAATCGTACCAAAAAAGTGTTAACATCTTTGATTGAAGAATATGTGTAAGAAAGTTCAACAGCAATGTCGTGTAGGGTTGCTTCGTACAAGGCTGTTGGGTTACAGAAGTTGTCATAATTTCGTTGCCAATTGTAACATTCAGTTCAACGATTACAAGACTGGGTCAAGTACAAATACAGTTGAGGGGTACTGGAGGTGGTAAAAAATTTGTTGCCGAGATGGGAAAGAGGAGGGTTTCAGTTTTGAAAGATTATTTGGATGAATACCGTTGGAGGAAAAGTATTCCTAAGTTATTGAGCATTTCGAACGTTTATGAGAATGGTCAGAGAAATGTACATGCCGAAGTTTTTTAGTAAGGTGATGGTAGATTTCAGGCTTTTTTCTTTCTGTTTTTTTTCTATTTTTATTCAGTTACTGTGGTCTGCGGATTTGTTACTTTTTGGTTTCTTTTCGAGCGAGGTTTTTCATCATTTTTGTACAGGAGGATGGGGCGAGGGGTTGGTTGTTGTGTCTTGTGCGCGAGGGTTTCTGTGTTTGATTTATGATCTTCTTTGTAACAATGTGGGGGGTGGGGGTGGAGGGGTGACTCGATTTGGGTGGTGCCTGTTTCGTGCCTGCCACTTAGTGTTTTATATTAATTAGTTCACTAATCATTTTGATTTTCGGATGTTGTGTAATAGGTCTAGTTTGAACTGTCATCATTCTTATTGCATTTTTCTCCTTACTTTATTCTCGTCAGCCTCGATCTTTCACTCCTCTGGAAATTCATATGTGTTAAGTTTCTTTGGAAGTATCTTACTTTTTCCGTTTTGTTGTATTTTCAGTACTTGTGTCATTTACAGCTTCATTCCTCAAGTATAATTTCTAAGGTTTGTCATTCATCGAGCTATCGTAGCTGGTCTGAGTCACGTGGATTCTAGTTACCAATTTCAAGGCTTGTCATTTTTGCGTTTCCATCATGCTGTCTGCAGTGATGTTTTTAGAGATTTTCATTTTTGGAGATTGTTTATTTTGAACAATAATATCATTTGAACTGGATTAGTATATTTGTCCTATGTAGATGAATTCTACTTGTCGATTCCGTGGTATGTAAGTTGTGCGTTTTTCCAGTGTATGTTCGCGTTAGTTTGTTTTAGTAGTTCCTTGATTTTTTCCTCTCTGCATTTCTGCGGCAAATGACCTATTTATTTATCGGAGTAGTACAGAAAGTAATAGCAAAAACAGAAATACTGCTTTGCTTTCATTTTGAAGAGGACTTGGCCGAAAAGTGATGTGAACACTCTTTTCATCGTGCTTGCCTCGGCGTGTAACAGTCTTCCACTACACAGTATTCTCTCATGAGATGTGTTGTAAATAATCCACTGCATTCCGACAGGAACAATGATGTACATAATTGCAATACCAGAAGAAAAAATTATATTCATTACGCCATATTAAGATAGTCTGTAGAACAAACAGGGGATCACAATGCTGCAACCAAAGGTTTTGATCATCTATCCAATAAAAAGCTTTGATCACTTACCCAGTGATATAAAATTCCTGACAGACAACAAAGTAACATTTGAAAATAAACTGAAAACATTTCTCTTTGACAATTTCTCCTATTCAGCAGCAGATTGTGTGTTACTTTAATGTGTAAATGGTGATGGGTAGGAATTAGTAACATCTGTTCGTCTTTCATTAAAAAATTTTACAAAAAAAATTGAATATAAAATGAGTCTTTTCACATCTATATGATACATGGAACATGAAACTAACTGGCATATCACAAAGAAAGGTGCAGACTTATATACTTTGAAAGCTACAAAACGAAATTCAAAAATAATGAAGTAAAATGTCCATTTTTCGGGGTGTAGGCATTTGAGACCATTCCTTTAATTACATTTATACTATTGCACAATGCTGGAACATGCTTAAAAATTGTATCTTTCTTTTACCCTGTACATTGCTGTTACTGGTCACACACTGAACGATGCATCATTGGTAAGGTTTCAAAGTGAGAAGATGTACAAACTACAGTGAAACTAAGGCACTGATAATCTAATAAAACAAGGTTTCTATTTTGCATGGAGGTACTCCTCTGTGATGTTGTATATCTTTAACATTTCACAATATGTCGTTTGACGTGCGTAAGATACGATAGCAAGCCTTGCATCTTCCGTCATTGCAGACGTTTATGGGCTAGCAAACAATACGTATTTTGCAAACGTGAACTTTAAAAAATGTGTTGAAAGCTGAAAATGTAACGTACAAGAAGGAACCAGTAAGCAAAAAAACATTAGTTTCGGAGTTCCAGCTTCATTTGCTGTCGATACAGATACAGTAAAGTGGAATTAAACGGATCACGAAAGCACATTTTTCACATCATGTCCTTCTCTTCTTGGTTACTCGAAATATGTCGACAAAAAACAGGTTAACATTAATGAGGCCAAATGTGTCTTACGGCTGGAGCAAATACGCATTTAACAACAGAAAATATTCGAAATTTCCTTCCTGACACTATGTTATTCATGTAAGCACAGTGATCTTAGTATTTAAAACTGCTGTCGCCCACACAAAGGAAATAATGAACAAGAAGCAATAGTAAACAGTAGTCTGCTAATGTTTTGGACTATTTAAGATGGCGGCAGGCCACCCCACGCTGGCTTCAAAACAACGTACAGCGTAGGTCTATAGTGCCAGTTCCCTTGTTTCTTTACCTTCATGGTTGCTGCCCCGATGCTTTCAATGTTTGCCTCTACGTAGCGTCTTTGTCTCTGGTATGACGTGATCGCTCAAAGCTGGAAAAATGTTATCGGACACTAGAATTTATGCAAAAATGGTGCAGCAAGTGTTCGTATAATTTAAGGTCTAGATGTTTTACAAAGGCGAAAGTTTCTCCCAGTTATGCTTGTAGATAATTGCCATTTATATGTGTCAATAGATTACAGCGCTCGTGTGGCATATTTAACTACACCGGTCTGAGTTTTCAGATGTCTATTAGCCTGCAGTGCGTCAGTAAAATTTATGTTTCGTTTGCAGAAATCAAATCAGTCTAATCGTAAGGTTTGTGTGCTGTGGAACTTAGGGTAAACAGCTTGTGTGCGAGTCTGCAGGGAATCAAACGCGCTGCGATTATCGACTATCCATCTTAAACGGGCGCTCAAGAGAGCTGTGACCGGTGAGGCTGATACAGTGGGTTTGAGCGCACATGCAGGGACGCTGGCAGTAATTTAGACAGAAAGACGGTTCGACACGGACGGAAGTGTTGAGTCATGACGGTCACTAATATTTCAAAGCTAACTATATATTCTCTGCAGCGATTTGTGAGAGGTGTAACGGAATACGAAGGGCAAGAAGCATAATTCTTGGGTGCGGGTACGCCAGTACTGATAGATGACGTTTCTTACGCAATGAACGAAGTTCATTATGAACTGAAGCCAGAGGAAAAGGGAAAACGTGGTTATCAGTCAGCACCTCAGAGTAAACAAGAAGTTTGTGTATTGGATAAGAGCAACGATCTCATTAAAGGAGACCCTGGATTGCCAGCGAAAGGGATCCGGCACACTGGTTGATGTTGACTGTAATGTGATGATATAGATGTTGCAGCACAATTTGGTGAGCATTATTAAAACTGAACTGTTTTATCTTAGAACCGACATAAATAAGGATCAGAAGTTGTCTAATCTTAAATGAGAACTAAGAGTTGAAATGAAAATAAGCAGACATACACCACTGGCCATTAAAATTGCTACACCACGAAGATGACGTGCTACACACGCGAAATTTAACCGACAGGAAGAAGACGCTGTGATATGCAAATGATTAGCTTTTCAGAGCATTCGCACGAGGCTGGCGCCGGTGGCGACACCTACAACGTGCTGACATGAGGAAAGTTTCTAACCGATTTCTCATACACAAACAGCAGTTGACCGGCATTGCCTGGCGATACGTTGTTGTGATGCCTCGTATGAGGAGGACAAATGCATACCATCACGCTTCCGACTTTGATAAAGGTCGGACTGTAGCCTATCGCGATTGCGGTTTATCGTATCGCGACATTGCTGTTCGCGTTGGTCGAGATCCAATGACTGTTAGCAGAATATGGAATCGGTGGGTTTAGGAGGGTTATACGGAACGCCTTGCTGCATCCCAACGGCCTCTTATCACTAGCAGTCGAGATGACAGGCATCTTATCCACATGGCTGTAACGGATCGTGCAGACACGTCTCGATCCCTGAGTCAACAGACGGGGACGTTTGCAAGACAACAACCATCTGCACGAACAGTTCGACGACGTTTGCAGCAGCATGGAGTATCAGCTCGGAGACCATGGCTACGGTTACCCTTGACGCTGCATCACAGACAGGAGCGCCTGCAATGGTGTACTCAACGACGAACCTGGGTGCA
The DNA here is from genome assembly GCF_023898315.1 of Schistocerca nitens. NCBI lineage: Eukaryota > Metazoa > Arthropoda > Insecta > Orthoptera > Acrididae > Schistocerca > Schistocerca nitens. The sequence continues at coordinate 86,078,546 of NC_064617.1, forward strand.
CGAATGGCCAAATGCCATTTTTTTTATGAATCCAGGCTCCGTAAAACAGCATCATGATGGTGGCATCCGTGTTTGGCGACATCGCGGTGAACGCATATTGAAAACATGTATTTGTCATCGCCATACTGGCTTATCACCCGGCGTGAGGGTATGGGGTGCCATTGGTTACAAGTCTCTGTCACCTCTCGTTCGCACTGACGGCACTTTGAACAGTGGACGTTACATTTCATATGTGTTACGACCGTTCATTCGATCCCTGCGAAACCCTATATTTCAGCAGGATAATTCACGACCGCATGTTGCAGGTCCTGTGCGGGTCTTTCTGGATACAGAAAATGTTCGACTGCTGCCCTGGGCAGCACATTCTCCAGATCTCTCACCAATTGAAAACGTCTGGTCAATTGTAGCCGAGCAACTGGCTCGTCACAATACGCCAGCCACTACTCTTGATGAACTGTGGTATCGTGCTGAAGCTGCATGGGCAGCTGCAGCTGTACACGCCATCCAAGCTCTGTTTGACTCAGTCCCCAGGCGTATCAAGGCCGTCATTATGGCCAGAGGTAGTTGTTCTGGGTAGATTTCTCAGGATCTATGCACCCAAACTGCGTGAAAGTGTAATCACATGTCAGTTCTAGTATAATATATTTGTCCAATGAATACCCGTTTATCATCTGCATTTCTTCTTGGTGTAGCAATTTTAATGGCCAGTAGTGTATAAACGAGAAAATTAAAGACAAATGGAAACTGCTAGATAATAAGCGAAATCAAGGTGTGTGTAGGTTGAAGCGAGAATGTGATCAAAAAACAGAGTCTGTGAAAGAATAGTGATGTACAGGTAGGCAAAAGTGTCGTAATAGCCTTAAGGAAGTGAGAGCGCGATGTGTGTGGAGAAGAGTACTTCGATTCAGGAGCTGCTGGTCTGGCACAGTGCACGATCATCGAGTAGAAGATTAGATGTTCATGGAGTCACAACAGTTATAAAGAGAATGTTTTAGTTAACCGCCAGCAGTTTTCCAAATTTGATCCTCTTGTATATGGGCATCCGGTAGAATTTTTGAAGGATTTTAGAAATGTTTGGCGAAGTATTGCAACGGAAGAAAGAAGATTGTATTTATCAAAAGTTATTTGGGATGAGACGCATTCGGATGTGAATAAATGATACTGATTTTCAGTTTACGATTAATGGAAGGTTGCTATCAATGGGCCATCTAAAGAAAACGTGTAATAAAGTTCTCAGATATTGTAATAAATATTTAATTTTCAGTGTAACTTTAACATTATCTATTCTATTTCACTGCAGTACACACAGAAGTAATGCTTATGAAAATTTATGTTTATGAAAATTTGGTAAAATGAAAATATGTGTTATCGGTCCAATCAAGGTAATTGGTTTCCTTCTTTGGGCCAGGCAGTTTCCGTGAATTAGCTACAGTGTAATAGCTGTTAAATATTATACACATCTAAATAAGTGTCAATATTTTTTTATTTTTTATTTTAGGATTATTTTTTAGAGTGTGAAGCCGAATAATATCTATTTGAAACCAAGGTGACTAAAAGTAGAAATGTCGTCTTCGAAGGTAAAAAGACACATATGACTGATTATCAGAACATTTCCAAACTATTAGAAAATGACAACCATTATTTAAATTTTGTTCATAGTGGTTTACTTAAACATAAGATTATACAATATTCGAGGTGGCTTACTCAGGGCAACTCGCACCGCATTACTAAACAATACCGTCTCCGTCCACAGCATGTAAATTTATGACAAAATGGTGTGAACTGGTCGTACTCTCCAATGAGAGCTGCAAAAATGTAGTAACTATTACCACATCTGTATGATGTTTCAGTCGTCAGTACTTGTCTGTTAAAAGAACTTCGTGAAAATTCTACCTTTTTCTACGGTTGTTCTGCGTCTACGTGGAACAGCTCACGACTGAAATAGAATCTTTGGCAAACAATGTCTATACTTAGTGAAAAGTAATACCCGCCTATTGTCAGTATCAACAGAGAAATCGAGCTGGCCCAGCGAAGGAGCCGGCCTATCAACAGCAGCCTTTCCCTACTTACAGTGAGCCTGTGGAATAATTTATTCGTGTAAAATGTAGTGAAACCTCCCCTTAGAGAAATTTATGAATGATTGTGCTGATAAACCTCTTACGTTTTTTGATTTTCAAACAGCTGGGCATAACTGAACGTACTCAGACATTCTCTCTTTACTTATTCTGATCATCACTAAACTGACACACGATATTTTTAGCGCAACGCAGTCTGTCAATAATGCCCACAAAAGAATGACCCTGAATAACAATAACCTATACCTTTAATGAATCACTTACCTCACAAAAATCTTCGTTACTCGAACTACTGCAATACAACGAGCGCCAATACTGCCAGCTAAATAAAAGATTCTAACTACTGAAGTCACTAACTACTCATAGGCATAGTTAGCAAATGAAAGATTTTGATAGAGGACAAACAATGTATTTACCTTAATAGTGTTCAAAAGTCATTATGACATCCAGTCTTACAAATTTACTGCCTCTGATGGACACACGTCCAGATCATCCGCTCTCAAAACTCCGCCATATCAACATAAAAACCTGAACAGCCTACTTACAGTAGCTATCGTCCCACATTAATGTGATACGTGGAGCCCTGCGAATGAATGTAAAGTCTTCTCAATGACAGGTAGGTTCTCGTTACGTGATGTTCCTCTAGTTGGAATTATTGCTAGCATGTGACGAGAAAAGGCCTTTGGTGATAAATCAGGGTGACCTTGCGACCTTGCTGTAGTGTAATAATGTTAAGCTAGTTTTGAGCTTGAGAGGAGTAAAAAATTCACTCTATTCACAGAAAAGTATTATGATAAATAAGCAGACCACATATTTAATGTTTAAATGTGTGTGAAATCTTATGGGACTTAACTGCTAAGGTCATCAGTCCCTAAGCGTACACACTACTTAAGCTAAATTATCCTAAGGACAAACACACACACCCTTGCCCGAGGGAGGACTCGAACCTCCGCCGGGACCAGCCGCACAGCCTCATGACTGCACCGTTCTAGACCGCTCGGCTAATCCAGCGCGGCTGATATTTATTAAGTTCGTTGTTGTACAGTAGGGAGTTTGGAGAGGAGGGGGGAATGAGAGATGAGCTATGCACTTGACGATGAAGGCGATGTGAGCGTGGAATTCATGTGTTCAAAATGTTGCTATGTGTAGGGATATGGGTGACATAAAGCACAGTAGTAAGAAGGAGAGAGCAGAGAGTGGGTATTAAGGGCTGAAATGCGTATGTAGGTATAGCGACAATCGGGGCAGCGTTACGTAAACAATAATGTGGTTGGTACCATGAGGATCAAATCGTGTAGCTTGCAGTCAATATCGTTTTGTGTATGTTAATAGACGAAATCGATCGCATGGCATATTTAATTATACAGCACTGAGTAAAGAGAAGAGAATTTGACCTCAGCCTCAATTTGTTAAGGGAGCTTATACTTTCCTTACAAATCCTGCATGCGGAATGATCGTTGCAAATACTTTGATGACGGTAAAGATAGTCATTAGTAGCCGTGATCCTAAAGCTGTTTCTCTCGAAGTCCTAGTTTCACAGCACTGCAGGACCATGTAGAAACATGCAGGCTTTAAGTCGCCCCGTGTTTAATATATACTTCCATTAACAACAGTCACGAATCAATACAGACATGTATTTCTACGTTTTTTTTCCTTGTTTTGTTGTCAGAAACCAGCCCGGACGATGTTAAAAATATTTCTGCTGGATGCCGTGTGGCCAAGGTGTAATTGACACCACAGCAGAACGATGTTGCTAAACCTCTTCCAGAAGAACACGTGAGCTCATGTAGTGGATGTAGTGTAGTGAAACCGCATGTGAGACGGGGAAAGGAACACAGCAGCAATGGAGGAATACAGGGGTAACCGATACGGAGAGTTGTTCCGCGGACGGGGAGACGGAAGCCCGGGGAATCAGAGCGCGGAGGAGGCGGTGGTCGGGTTACCAAGGCCTCAGCTCACCTGTCTCAAGCACAACTGCGACTGCCCAATCAGCTCGTCGCTGCTTTTCAGGCTCGATCAGCTGAGTACTTCAGACAGGCGCGGAAACTCGCGTGTCATCGACATACATGTTCACACTCTGCAAACCACTGTGAAGTACGTGCTAGTGAATACTCCCCAGTGTACCAGTAATTGGGGCTTGTTTCCATCCATACACGTATGTAGGTCGGCAGCGATGACTGCTTATAAGCCTCTGCGCGCGCCTTAGTTAGTGTAACCGTCACCCTTATACGAGGTGTTCAAAAAGTCTCTCCGTAGTGCCGTATGATAGTTAGCCGCGCGTGCCGTTCGATTGATTGTTCGCATGCCTGGGTTACTTCCCTTCAAGTGGACATTCTCAACATTCCGCTGTTTCGTTTATCTCAGCCAGCGACAGTAGTATATAGTTGGTGTGTGTCGTTACGTATTGGCGTGAACGCTCAACTTTAGTTCCTTTGTTGGTTTGTTTCGTTTTTGTCACTATTAAAATACTAACCGTAGAAGAACGTGTGTTTTTAGTCGAACAAGTGTTTAATGCTGGCGGTAAATACACAGTTTCAGTTCATCAAACATTTAATTCAGTTCTCCCAGAGACAACTCTCCCACATCGCGATACTGTGCAAGATTTGATTAAGAATTTCGAAGTACGGGTTCAGTGACAGATGCACCGAGAAGTGGTCGTCCTAGCGTTTTGTCTGAGGATAAACTACTCAATATTTCCGATAAAATGTCCATGAGTCCGAACAACTCAGTAAGAAAACTCGCCCAGGAAATCGGTGTTAAAGTCGGAACGGGCCACACAGCTGTAAGGAAAAAATTAGAACTTTTCCCATACAAAATGAAAGTCGTGCAAAAACTGAAAAATACTGATCATGGCAAGAGACTGCATTATTGTCAATGGTTCAAAAATACCGTTCAGCGAAATGGAAGGGATATTCTTAATGAAACGTGTTTCACTGATGAGGCGTGGTTTCATTTATCCGGGTACATGAACTCGCAAAATCCTCACATGTAGAGTGCTGCAAATCCGTTGTGTACTCATGAGGAACCACTTCATTCTGTGCTAACAGGTCTTTGGACTGCAATTTCTAGACGTCGGATTGTGGGTCCCATATTTTTCAACGAAACAATAAAAGCACGACTATACTGCAGTGATATTCTGTACCCATTCATAGGAGAACTTGCGTTAAGTGAAATACTGAAAGGTTATTTTCAACAAGATGGTGCAACCGCGCATAAGGGCGCGTTTCAGTGTCACTGCTTGCTGATGTTTTTGGTGATCGCATAATTTCACAAGGACTTTGGCCTCCACGATCGCCAGACCTAACACCAACTGACTTTTTCTTCCGGGGTGCAGCGAAAGCAACTTTCTATAAGAACAGTCCAAAATCCATCGATGAATTGAAAACGGCAATATCCACTTTCACTTCTTCCGTTACAGAAGAAATGTTACGCATGTGTTTCGAAACATGATTAGACGAATTTAATTGTGTATTCAACAACAGGAGGGACACATTCAACATTTAATGTGGAAACTTGTAAGTAAAAATGAATATTCAATAAGTTAATAACTTGTGTTTCACTGAGTTTCATTTCGGCATATTCACTGCGGCATACGGCACGCGCTACTAACAATCATACGGCACTGCGGAGAGACTTTTCGAACACCTCATACTTATATACACAATATACAGGGTGTTTCAAAACTGACCGGTATATTTGAAACGGCAATAAAAACTTAACGAGCAGCGATAGAAATACACCGTTTTTTGCAATATGCTTGGGACAACAGTACATTTTCAGGCAGACAAACTTTCGAAATTACAGTAGTTACAATTTTCAACAACAGATGGCGCTGCGGTCTGGGAACCTCTATAGTACGATATTTTCCACATATCCACCATGCGTAGCAATAATATGGCGTAGTCTCTGAATGAAATTACCCGAAACCTTTGGCAACGTGTCTGGCGGAATGGCTTCACATGCAGATGAGATGTACTGCTTCAGCTGTTCAATTGTTTCTGGATTCTGGCGGTACACCTGGTCTTTCAAGTGTCCCCACAGAAAGAAGTCACAGGGGTTCATGTCTGGCGAATAGAGAGGCCAATCCACGCCGCCTCCTGTATGTTTCGGATAGCCCAAAGCAATCACACGATCATCGAAATATTCATTCAGGAAATTAAAGACGTCGGCCGTGCGATGTGGCCGGGCACCATCTTGCATAAACCACGAGGTGTTCGCAGTGTCGTCTAAGGTAGTTTGTACCGCCACAAATTCACGAAGAATGTCCAGATAGCGTGATGCAGTAATCGTTTCGGATCTGAAAAATGGGCCAATGATTCCTTTGGAAGAAATGGCGGCCCAGACCAGTACTTTTTGAGGATGCAGGGACGATGGGACTGCAACATGGGGCTTTTCGGTTCCCCATATGAGCCAGTTCTGTTTATTGACGAAGCCGTCCAGGTAAAAATAAGCTTCGTCAGTAAACCAAATGCTGCCCACATGCATATCGCCGTCATCAATCCTGTGCACTATAGCGTTAGCGAATGTCTCTCGTGCAGCAATGGTAGCGGCGCTGAGGGGTTGCCGCGTTTGAATTTTGTATGGATAGAGGTGTAAACTCTGGCGCATGAGACGATACGTGGACGTTGGCGTCATTTGGACCGCAGCTGCAACACGGCGAACGGAAACCCGAGGCCGCTGTTGGATCACCTGCTGCACTAGCTGCGCGTTGCCCTCTGTGGTTGCCGTACGCGGTCGCCCTACCTTTCCAGCACGTTCATCCGTCACGTTCCCAGTCCGCTGAAATTTTTCAAACAGATCCTTTATTGTATCGCTTTTCGGTCCTTTGGTTACATTAAACCTCCGTTGAAAACTTCGTCTTGTTGCAACAACACTGTGTTCTAGGCGGTGGAATTCCAACACCAGAAAAATCCTCTGTTCTAAGGAATAAACCATGTTGTCTACAGCACACTTGCACGTTGTGAACAGCACACGCTTACAGCAGAAAGACGACGTACAGAATGGCGCACCCACAGACTGCGTTGTCTTCTATATCTTTCACATCACTTGCAGCGCCATCTGTTGTTGAAAATTGTAACTACTGTAATTTCGAAAGTTTGTCTGCCTGAAAATGTACTGTTGTCCCAAGCATATTGCAACAAACGGTGTATTTCTATCGCTGCTCGTTTAGTTTTTATTGCCGTATCAAATATACCGGTCATTTTTGAAACACCCTGTATATACACTGGTGTCCAAAATTAAAGCAATAAACGTCTGTTTCCCCGTCCTATGTCTAGTTTACAAATAATCGTACAAACTGTCAACAGATGTCTGTACGATCGTGTTCTGCATGGAAGATGACATTCAGATCGACGGAAAAACACACCAACGATGACGTCAGGGCGCCTAGCAAACGGAGTGGTGCTTAACGGGCAGTCCCACATCCACACTCGCTGTGTACACAGTCACAGACGATGCAGTGTGACACAGAGAAGACACTCCGCCGTGCAGGGCCATATCAAAAGTGGAAGCAGGACAGTCGCAGAGTGATTTGGCATGTTGGCTTAATGTCAATTGTTCTGTTGTTTCTAGGATGTGGTGACAGTTTATAGAGACCGAAACTGTATCCCGAAGACCAGGGCAGGGCCGAACATGTGTGGCATCAGAAGGGCACGACGTCTTAGTACTACCGAGCGATGTGGCGCAGTGGCTAACACACCGGACTCGCATTCGGGAGGATGACGGTTCAATCCTGCGTCCGGCCACCCTGTTTTAGGTTTTCCGTGATTTCCCTAAACCGCTCCACGTAAATGCCGGGATGGTTCCTTTGAAAGGGCACGGCCGACTTCCTTCCTCGTCCTTCCCTAATCCTATGAGCCCGATGACCTCGCTGTCTGGTCCCCTCCACCAAACAACCCCAAACTCCCCTCTTAGGACTGTACAGCAACTGGCATCTGATCTAGCAGCATCCACTGGACGTGCTGTATGGAGGCAAATGGTGTAGAAAAGGCTTCGATAGAGTGGCCTTCATTGTCGGAGAACTGCCGTATGTGTGCCTCTTATGCGTCTTCACAGAAGGGAACGTTTAGAGTGGAGTCGTCGAAATGCCACCTGGACAGCCGAACAGTGGGCTACGGATGTGTGCCGATTTGGTGTGTGGAGAGCGATTCTGGAGGCATCTGAAGGGAATGTGGAACACGATTTCGACACCTGAACATTGTATTAAGAGACCGATATCGAGAGGGATTGTGTTGACCACTCGAACACCTTTTCATGAAATTGTACAGGTGCATCGGGAAGGTTTAACTGCCGTCAGGCATCGTGACGAGGATCTCATGTACGGTTGTGGCGAGTGATGTCAGTCATTCGACCACACCGCCGCCTGAGAGATCGATCCGCCGGATGCGATTCTCTCGATAAACGTAACAGAAGAACGGCTGTGCTAGCCAAAGAGTACACAGCCAGCCGCAGTACTTATGCTCGCCGCGAGGTGCCGCTCGGCCACTTCATGTGCAGCAGGGGAATGGTGCAGCTGTGCCAGTCTACATTTCGTAGCCGCGCTCAGTGGTCAGCGAGCGCCGATGTTAGTCAGTCATCGTCTGCAGCTCAGCCGTTGCTGCCATCAAGTCTTGGTAGCCCAGTTCCAAATTAGTCTTCACAATCACCGGATTCGACATTCAAGATTACGATAGATTAATTCGTCACTGCAAGATTTGTGACTTGTAAATTATGTCATTCTACAGACGCTTAGTCTAGTCACGTCTTCTATAACTGTCAACCAACAGGTGATGGACTACAACAAAGTTAAGTAATACATACTTGCTTATTTTGTACTCCTGCTAATTGTGTTTTCCTGTTGTAGCTACCAAGCAGTCTTGGCATAGTAGAACCCACGTTTCCACCTCCTTGGCTACTTCATATTTGCTACCACATGTTGATGGTTATGGTGGAAGATCGAGAGCCATCACTGTGCACCTAGACTTCGTAATGATGGACGATAATTCTCGAACACATAGAGAGCGAGTGTTTAATGCCTTCAGAAGAAGAAAGATATTGCACGCATGGGGTGGCCTGCTCGCTCTCCCGATTTGAATCCCATAGAGCATGTCTGGGGTGAACTAAGGAGACGGGCTGCATCACGTCAACATCGTCCAACCACTCTCCGAGACTGCGAGAATGGGCGTTATTGCCTCAGTATGACATGGATGACGTCATTCGCAGCATGCTCCATCGTTGTCAGCCCTGTATTGCTGCCAGAGATGGTTAAACCCCACAGTGAGCACTTTAACCAGTTGTCGGAATGTGTGTGCAAATCTGTAATTGTTTCTACTTTTCTATCAACTGTTTGTACTATTTTGTGGAAAAATAAACGCAACCTTGCAACATTTCCGTTTGTTGCTTTAATTTTGGACACCAGGGTATCTCACGAAAGAATGCAGAAAAAAGGGTGATATATACAGGGTGTAACAAAAATGTGCCCGCATCTCGTGGTCGTGCGGTAGCGTTCTCGCTTCCCACGCCCGGGTTCCTGGGTTCGATTCCCGGCGTGGTCACGGATTTTCTCTGCCTCGTGATGGCTGGATGGTGTGTGCTGTCCTTAGGTTAGTTAGGTTTAAATAGTTCTAAGTTCTAGGGGACTTATGACCACAGCAGTTGAGTCCCATAGTGCTCAGAGCCATTTGAACCATTTTTTGAACAAAAATGTACGGCACAAATTCCAAGGCACATTCCTAATATATAGACGGAGAAATTATGTTACATAAACGCGGGTTGGGAAATGCTTTGTTTCTATGTTAAAATGCATTTTCTGCAATTCATTAATCATGGGAAACACACACGAAGAGAAAGCACCAGTATAGCACATGCAGCTCCTACTCAAAGGAGATGTTCAGTTCAATATGCCCTCCGAGGGCACTGGTACACGCATCAACCCGCCAGACAGTCATGTGGTCAACATTTGGTTTTGCTACGCGTCTTGTGTTGACACTAGTGTCGTCGTCCACTGCATGAAGAACTGCCGTCTCCCGTTGCGGCGTCCTCGTCCTTCTAGGCCTCCCACGGTCGCGAGTATCAAGCTTAAACACCTCATGTTCCCTAAGTCGACGATCAGTGGCTTCAAACGTTTTGCAGTCGCGGAAATCTCTCCAGGTACACACATTGTGCGCGAGCGCCATTGCCGTCAATTAATCCATCAAATGGGCATCTGCCATTTCTGCAGTTGTGTACACTGCCATTGCACGAGCCAAGTCTGTGATTAACTCCACGTAGTAACCCGTAGCTTGCAACGGTCGTACTGATCGCTGGAACGGTTGATGTTATATGTAAATAAAGAATGACGTACGTCGCACGGTAACATACAAAACAAAACACAGGCTGTACGTAACGTAACCTGACATCACCGTGATTCTAGCGATCTGTTCTTGTGTGTTTCCCATGATTAATGAGTTGGAGAAAATAAGTTGTAACATGGAAACAAAGCGTTCCCAGACCTATGTTCGTATAATATAATTTCTTCGTGTATACTTGAGGGATGTGCCCTGCATTTTGTGCCGTAGATTTTTGTTCCGCCCTGTATAAATATTCCACAAAAAAAAAAAAAAATGCAACACCCTCAAGCACATGGTCATTTTATTGGCACATGGTGTGACACGTAGTTCATCATTGTAGGAATATATGATGAAAAATTCAGACCAAATGAAACATACATGCCACAGTAAAGGGAGTCCAAACAGCTGCATGGGTACACGGCAATGCAGACTTGTAGTGTCACATGCAAATGATCAGAAGTATGTCGAATGGCATCCTGCGATAGACTTTCTCAAACCTCTTGCCCCTTTTGTTTCAATTCGGCAATGGTTCTTGCAAGCTCTGGAGAACCAGTAAGCCCCCACTTCATCATCTCCCATACGCCTTCAATTCGCTCGAGATTTGGGATCTTTCTATCCAGTACGTATGTTTTACACCACGAGAAGGGCGTTGCGTTACAGCAGCTATATGTGGACATGCACTGTCCTGCTGAAAAAGCACATCACCTTCTTGTCGAAGAAATGACAGTAACACTGAAACAACAGCCTGTGCAATGTAGCCTGTTCAGAGGAACACATGACCTTAGTCCTGCTGCAAACAGACCGTTCCCAGTGGTCTCTGGTGACAAAGCAGGAACAACATGTGCCCGGATTTCGTCCCCGGGTGATGTACTGCCAGCCTCCTCCGCTCTCACAATGCGTCGATCTTGGAGGCGCCTGTACTACGCGGACGTAGACGAATGCTAAGACCATTCTAAAAACATCCACATTGTATGCTCTGGTTGACAGTTGTCACGCATGCGAGCAGTGGTGCTACCATTCCGTTTCTATTTCGATAGGTAAGTTATTTAGTTTTTAGGTTTTGAATCATAAAAGAAGGTTGTATACCTGGAAGAATCCTGGAGATACTAATAGGTATCAGATAGATTATATAATGGTATGACAGAGATTTAGGAACCAGGTTTTAAATTGTAAGACATTTCCAGGGGCAGATGTGGATTCTGACCACAATCTATTGGTTATGAACTGCAGATTGAAACTGAAGAAACTGCAAAAAGGTGGGAATTTAAGGAGATGGGACCTGGATAAACTGAAAGAACCAGAGGTTGTAGAGAGTTTCAGGGAGAGCATAAGGGAACAATTGACAGGAATGGGGGAAAGAAATACAGTAGAAGAAGAATGGGTAACTCTGAGGGATGAAGTAGTGAAGGCAGCAGAGGAACAAGTAGGTAAAAAGACGAGGGCTAATAGAAATCCTTGGGTAACAAGAAATATTGAATTTAATTGATGAAAGGAGAAAATATAAAAATGCAGTAAATGAAGCAGGCAAAAGGGAATACAAACGTCTCAAAAATGAGATCGACAGGAAGTGCAAAATGGCTAAGCAGGGATGGCTAGAGGACAAATTTAAGGATGTAGAGGCTTGTCTCACTAGGGGTAAGATAGATACTGCCTACAGGAAAATTAAAGAGACCTTTGGAGAGAAGAGAACCACTTGTATGAATATCAAGAGCTCAGATGGAAACCCAGTTCTAAGCAAAGAAGGGAAGGCAGAAAGGTGGAAGGAGTATATAGAGGGTTTATACAAGGGCGATGTACTTGAGGACAGTATTATGGAAATGGAAGAGGATGTAGACGATGAAATGGGAGATAAGATACTGCGTGAAGAGTTTGACAGAGCACTGAAAGACCTGAGTCGAAACAAGGCCCCGGGAGTAGACAACATTCCATTAGAACTACTGATGGCCTTGGGAGAGCCAGTCATGACAAAACTCTACCATCTGGTGAGCAAGATGTATGAGACAGGCGAAATACTCACAGATTTCAAGAAGAATATAATAATTCCAATCCCAAAGAAAGCAGGTGTTGACAGATGTGAAAATTACCGAACTATCAGTTTAATAAGTCACAGCTGCAAAATACTAACGCGAATTCTTTACAGACGAATGGAAAAACTGGTAGAAGCGGACCTCAGGGAAGATCAGTTTGGATTCCGTAGAAATGTTGGAACACGTGAGGCAATACTAACCTTACGACTTATCTTAGAAGAAAGATTAAGAAAAGGCAAACCTACGTTTCTAGCATTTGCAGACTTAGAGAAAGCTTTTGACAACGTTAACTGGAATACTCTATTTCAAATTCTGAAGGTGGCAGGGGTAAAATACAGGGAGCGAAAGGGTATTTACAATTTGTACAGAAACCAGAAGGAAGTTATAAGAGTCGAGGGGCATGAAAGGGAAGCAGTGGTTGGGAAAGGAGTGAGACAGGGTTGTAGTCTCTCCCCGATGTTATTCAATCTGTATATTGAGCAAGCAGTAAAGGAAACAAAAGAAAAATTCGGAGTAGGTATTAAAAGTCATGGAGAAGAAGTAAAAACTTTGAGGTTCGCCGATGACATTGTAATTCTGTCAGAGAAAGCAAAGGACTTGGAAGAGCAGTTGAACGGAATGGACAGTGTCTTGAAAGGAGGATATAAGAAGAACATCAACAAAAGCAAAACGAGGATAATGGAATGTAGTCAAATTAAATCGGGTGATGCTGAGGGGATTAGATTAGGAAATGAGACACTTAAAGTAGTAAAGGAGTTTTGCTATTTGGGAAGCAAAATAACTGATGATGGTCGAAGTAGAGAGGATATAAAATGTAGACTGGCAATGGCAAAGAAAGCGTTTCTGAAGAAGAAAAATTTGTTAACATCGAGTATAGATTTAAGTGTCAGGAAGTCGTTTCTGAAAGTATATGTATGGAGTGTAGCCATGTATGGAAGTGAAACATGGACGATAACTAGTTTGGACAAGAAGAGAATAGAAGCTTTCGAAATGTGGTGCTACAGAAGAATGCTGAAGATAAGGTGGGTAGATCACTTAACTAATGAGGAGGTATTGAATAGGATTGGGGAGAAGAGAAGTTTGTGGCACAACTTGACTCGAAGAAGGGATCGGTTGGTAGGACATGTTTTGAGGCATCAAGGGATCACAAATTTACCATTGGAGGGCAGCGTGGAGGGTAAAAATCGTAGAGGGAGACCAAGAGATGAATACACTAAGCTGATTCAGAAGGATGTAGGTTGCAGTAGGTACTGGGAGATGAAGAAGCTTGCACAGGATGGAGTAGCAGGGAGAGCTGCATCAAACCAGTCTCAGGACTGAAGACCACAACAACAACAGGTTTTGATTCAATAAAAATTAAGATAAAGCTCTGATGAGAATTACTCTTCTAACCAGTATTACGTGGGAACTTATAATGCTCCAAACAGAATGGAGATGTTAAACATGACAGGTATGTAAGGAGATCACGGGGCGTGGACTTCCACTGCGTGGAGACTGTAAACAGGCCGCAAGAGAAAAAACGGAAAAGTAGGAAGCTTTAACGAGTGTGGTAGAGCATGGGTGGATCAACCAGGAAGTGGTGTGTTAGTCGTGGTAAGAAAGTTTTCGTCAATCGTTTGAAAAGTGCGGACTGAAATAACTGATGTATCAAAAAGTAACTCTGGAAATATTGGTTTAACTGTTGTATTACTGACGCTCATATAAAGGTATTGCAGCGTATGTTTCAAAAACTGTTCTTATTATTCATTTTTACTTCAGAGTAAGATTAGTTTCGTTTGTTTTCATTAAAATAAGTTATGTGTGGATACTATAACACATATAGCGCGTACACTGTGATATTGAGTAATTAACCGAAATCGACATATAGTGGGAATTAGTGAAGTTCGGTGGCAGGAGGAACAAGACTTCTGGTCAGGTGACTACAGGGTTATAAACACAAAATCAAATAGGGGTAATGCAGGAGTAGGTTTAATAATGAATAGGAACATAGGAATGCGGGTAAGCTACTACAAACAGCATAGTGAACGCATTATTGTGGCCAAGATAGATACGAAGCCCACACCTACTACAGTAGTACAAGTTTATATGCCAACTAGCTCTGCAGATGACGAAGAAACTGAAGAAATGTATGATGAAATAAAAGAAATTATTCAGATAGTGAAGGGAGACGAAAATTTAATAGTCATGGGTGACTGGAATTCGAGTGTAGGAAAAGGGAGAGAAGGAAACATAGTAGGTGAATACGGATTGGGGCTAAGAAATGAAAGAGGAAGCCGCCTGGTAGAATTTTGCACAGAGCATAACTTAATCATAGCTAACACTTTGTTTAAGAATCATGAAAGAAGGTTGTATACCTGGAAGAATCCTGGAGATACTAAAAGGTATCAGATAGATTATATAATGGTAAGACAGAGATTTAGAAACCAGGTTTTAAACTGTAAGACATTTCCAGGGGCAGATGTGGATTCTGACCACAATCTATTGGTTATGAACTGCAGATTGAAACTGAAGAAACTGCAAAAAGGTGGGAATTTAAGGAGATGGGACCTGGATAAACTGAAAGAACCAGAGGTTGTAGAGAGTTTCAGGGAGAGCATAAGAGAACAATTGACAGGAATGGGGGAAAGAAATACAGGAGAAGAAGAATGGGTAGCTTTGAGGGATGAAGTAGTGAAGACAGCAGAGGATCAAGTAGGTAAAAAGACGAGGTCTAGTAGAAATACTTGGGTAACAGAAGAAATATTGAATTTAATTGATGAAAGGAGAAAATATAAAAATGCAGTAAATGAAGCAGGCAAAAAGGAATACAAACGTCTCAAAAATGAGATCGACAGGAAGTGCAAAATGGCTAAGCAAGGATGGCTAGAGGACAAATGTAAGGATGTAGAGACTTATCTCACTAGGGGTAAGATAGATACTGCCTACAGGAAAATTAAAGAGACTTTTGGAGATAAGAGAACAACTTGTATGAATATCAAGAGCTCAGATGGAAACCCAGTTCTAAGCAAGGAAGGGAAGGCAGAAAGGTGGAAGGAGTATATAGAGGGTTTATACAAGGGCGATGTACTTGAGGACAGTATTATGGAAATGGAAGAGGATGTAGACGATGAAATGGGAGATAAGATACTGCGTGAAGCGTTTGACAGAGCACTGAAAGACCTGAGTCGAAACAAGGCCCCGGGAGTAGACAACATTCCATTAGAACTACTGATGGCCTTGGGAGAGCCAGTCATGACAAAACTCTACCATCTGGTGAGCAAGATGTATGAGACAGGCGAAATACTCACAGATTTCAAGAAGAATATAATAATTCCAATCCCAAAGAAAGCAGGTGTTGACAGATGTGAAAATTACCGAACCATCAGTTTAATAAGTCACAGCTGCAAAATACTAACACGAATTCTTTACATTGTTGTTGTTGTTGTGGTCCTCAGTCCTGAGACTGGTTTGATGCAGCTCTCCATGCTATTCTATCCTGTGCAAGCTTCTTCATCTCCCAGTACCTACTGCAACTTACATCCTTCTGAATCTGCTTAGTGTATTCACCTCTTGGTCTCCCTCTACGATTTTTACCCTCCACGCTGCCCTCCAATGGTAAATTTGTGATCCCTTGATGCCTCAAAACATGTCCTACCAACCGATCCCTTCTTCTAGTCAAGTTATGCCACAAACTTCTCTTCTCCCCAATCCTATTCAAGACCTCCTCATTAGTTACGTGATCTACCCATCTAATTTTCAGCATTCTTCTGTAGCACCACATTTCGAAAGCTTCTATTCTCTTCTTGTCCAAACTGGTTATCGTCCATGTTTCACTTCCATACATGGCTACACTCCATACAAATACTTTCAGAAACGACTTCCTGACACTTAAATCTATACTCGATGTTAACAAATTTCTCTTCTTCAGAAAAGATTTCCTTGCCATTGCCAGTCTACATTTTATATCCTCTCTACTTCGACCATCATCAGTTATTTTACTTCCTAAATAGCAAAACTCCTTTACTACTTTAAGTGTCTCATTTCCTAATCTAATCCCCTCAGCATCACCCGATTTAATTTGACTACATTCCATTATCCTCGTTTTGCTTTTGTTGATGTTCTTCTTATATCCTCCTTTCAAGACACTGTCCATTCCGTTCAACTGCTCTTCCAAGTCCTTTGCTGTCTCTGACAGAATTACAATGTCATCGGCGAACCTCAAAGTTTTTACTTCTTCTCCATAAATTGTAATACCTACTCCGAATTTTTCTTTTGTTTCCTTTACTGCTTGCTCAATATACAAATTGAATAACATCGGGGAGAGGCTACAACCCTGTCTCACTCCTTTCCCAACCACTGCTTCCCTTTCATGCCCCTCGACTCTTATAACTGCCATCTGGTTTCTGTACAAATTGTAAATACCCTTTCGCTCCCTGTATTTTACCCCTGCCACCTTCAGAATTTGAAATAGAGTATTCCAGTTAACGTTGTCAAAAGCTTTCTCTAAGTCTGCAAATGCTAGAAACGTAGGTTTGCCTTTTCTTAATCTTTCTTCTAAGATAAGTCGTAAGGTTAGTATTGCCTCACGTGTTCCAACATTTCTACGGAATCCAAACTGATCTTCCCTGAGGTCCGCTTCTACCAGTTTTTCCATTCGCAGAAAGAAACTACTTCCCCCTGCAAAATAATATGAACTAATACGGACTTATTTCTAGGCATAGCTCCGCTTATTGTGCTTGTCATTCATGCCGAAAAATTAATCTAGTCAATTCAATACATTTTAAAAAGGCACGCATTTCAACATTTTATTATCATCTTCCATTATTTTATTGTATTATACCGCCTAACTGTCATAGTGCTTGCAGTGGATCCTGACGCAGTTTGGAATTCCTGTGTGATGGTCTGGATAGATGTCTGCCTATTACACATTACGACCCTCTTCAACTGTCGGCTGTGTCTGTCAGTCAACAGATGAGGTCGGCCTGTACGCTTTTGTGCTGTACGTATTCCTTCACGACTCCACTTCACTATCACATCGGAAACAGTGGACCTAGGGATGTTTAGCAGTGTGCAAATTCCACGTACAGACGTATGACACAAGTGACACCCAATCACCTGACCACTTTCGAAGTCCGTGAGTTCCGGAGAGCGCCTCATTCTGCTCTCTCACGATGTCTAATGACTACTGAGGTCGCTGATATGGAGTACCTGGCAGTAGGTGGCAGCGCAATGCACCTAATATGAAAAACGTATGATTTGGGGGGTGTCCGAATACTTTTGATCGTATAGTGTAGTTGCGGACTGCGTATAAGAAGTAATGTAACCAAAAATGAGCGGAGTCGAAGCAGCTTCGGGTATAATTCGTCACCGTTAAATGCGAAAGATTTTTAGGAATGGTGCAATCAAGTAAGTACGAGTTTACTACAAAAAAAGTAACTTCACCTCCGACATATCGGGGCAGCTACATCGGAAAGTTGTAACCTACCCCTTCTATTCCAGTCGCATTTTATTTCCTTATTCTCCATTTTTACAATTTTGTATCGCATCTGCAGATTGTAGCATTCAGCGAGTAAAGCGGTGCTGTAGAACGCACGCAGTCGGGAGTAGAGTTGTGCTTACCCCTCTTTATAGTGCTACGTTTGGTCGCCGTGTTCACCTTCAGTTCCCATTGAGCTTATCGGATCTTCGTCATTTTCCAAAGTACACAGGTGGGCTTAAGTTCTTGTTATTATCGTACTATGTGAAATAACAACTCACACGACCTTTCTGTTAATAAAAAAATACTGTATTTTCTAAACGGTGCACATATGAAATACATACTCCTCACTTATTCATAGCGACGGCAAAATGGCGGTCTACAATTACTCGCTAAAAATGGCGTGCTTCTCACTCGTTCACTAGCTGAGCGCGAATCCTTCCCTCCCCCTACCGGTAAAAGAAAAACTCGTCTGTTTTTTAACAACTGAAAAATCAAAAATACCTGGCGGTAGGCATGGGCTCTATGATGGGCTACCGATTCATCTTTTCTCTTTGCCTTTAAAGAAGACGAAAATATAAAAGAAATGCAAAAGATTTATCACAGCGGGAGTTGAGAAAACTTCGATTTCATGGTCAAGCGGCTGCTCAAGAGCCCCACATCACGCCGGTAAATGCCAAACGACACCTCGCTTGGTGTAAGGAGCGTAAACATTGGACGATTGAACGGTGAGAAAACGTTGTGTGGAGTTACAAATCACGGTATAGAATTTGACGATATGATGGCAGGGTCCGGGTATGGCGAATGCCCACTGATCGTCGTCTGCCAGCGTGTGTAGTGCCAATAGTAAAATTCGGAGGCGGTGGCGTTATGGTGTGGTCGTGCTTTTCATAGAGGGGGCTTGCACCCCTTGTTGTTTTGCGTGGTACTATCACAGCACAGGCCTACATTAGTGTTTTAAGCACCTTGTAATGTTATGTGTGCCTCACTGCTTTTTTTCTTTAACTAATTTGTGTCTGATTTTATTCCGAGAAGCTCAGTAATGTATGTAAATACCGTATATGAAAATGTGATTCAAAAAGTACCTGAAGTGAAGTGAAGCGCAGCTGGACAGCAAGAAACTCTTTAGCACGCAATCCCCGCAACGATAGTATTAGAGAATCTTTGAGTGTGGACTCTAAAAAAAGACAATTGATTTTATTTAAAAAAAGACTGTTAATCTGTATGTTGCGGAAAGAGGACGTGTTGCTAGGCCGTCGCTCAGAACGTGTTGTTACATTTAATGAAAATTGATATTTTAGTGACGAAACCGGCCGGGGTGGCCGAGCGGTTCTAGGCGCTTCAGTCTGGAACCGCGCGACCGCTACGGTCGCAGTTTCGAATCCTGCCTCGGGCATGGATGTGTGTGATGTCCTTAGGTTAGTTAGGTTTAAGTAGTTCTAAGTTCTAGGCGACTGATGACCTCAGATGTTAAGTCCCATAGTGCTCAGAGCCATTTGAACCGTTTTTAGTGATAAAACCGAGTGAAGTATGTGTAAGAGTTGCCAAACATTTATGTATGCAAATTTTCTGGAAGTGAAGAATAGAAATATCTTGTTTTTGGAAAAGGGGGTGAACTTCTTTGTCGTCGCCGTCTATTAATTGACAATTGAAAGTGTACAAAGTTCACTAAAATACAGGAAAAGAAATTCATTCTCTATAGTTTTCGTTCAATAAGTAACAACCTCTCATAATTTCTTAATTACAGTAATTGGCTAATGTTCTTGTACAATAGTATGGTGCTAAACTCCACTGACCAATTTTGATGTAGCAGGACGTATAGTCTGAAGGAAGTTTGTGTGTCAAGCAATCTCCTTTTCTCACGGAAAGCAGATTGCTGTTTGATCTTACTTACTTACAACAGTGGTCCCTTAGGTACGAAAAGCTAGGAAAACTTGGGCTCAAAGCTACCCGCAATACGGCCAAGCAACTATCAGAGTCGTATTTTAAACCTTAAAGAGCAATAACTTCCTCCAAATTGCAATACGTCAACAACTGGTGCAGAAGCTGATCATTCAAGGAGGCAGCAACCAAAAATTCAGGTACCAGTTACGACTTTAAGTAAAAATCTCAATCAAAAACAATCTCTCTCTTTCTCCAAACACATATATAAATATTCATAATATCAAAAAAAGTCATTTTACAACCTTCTTGCTTCCCACTGTTGAAGAGCAATTCGGGGATAGCGATTCCATCTTTCAACACGATCGAGCACCTGCTCATAATGCACGGCCTGTAACGGAGTGGTTACATGACAATAATGTCCCTATAATGGACTGGCCTGCACAGAGTCCTTACCTGAATCCTATAGAACACCTTTGGGATGTTCTGAACGCAGACTTTGTGCCAGACCTCACCGACTGACATCGATACCTCTCCTCTGTACAGCACTCCGTGAAGAATGAACTGCCATTCCCCAAGAAGGTTGGTTGGTTGGTTGGTTGGTTGGTTGGTTTGGGGAAGGAGACCAGACAGCGTGGTCATCGGTCTCATCGGATTAGGGAAGGACGGGGAAGGAAGTCGGCCGTGCCCTTTCAGAGGAACCATCCCGGCATTTGCCTGGAGTGATTTAGGGAAATCACGGAAAACCTAAATCAGGATGGCCGGACGCGGGATTGAACCGTCGTCCTCCCAAATGCGAGTCCAGTGTCTAACCACTGCGCCACCTCGCTCGGTTCCCCAAGAAGCCTTCCAGCACCTGATCGAAAGTATGCCTGCAAGAATGGAAGCTGTCATCAAGGCTAGGGGTGGACCAACACCATACTGAATTCCAGAATTACCGATGGAGGGCGCCACGAACGTTTAAGGAATTTTCAGCCAGGTGTCCGGATACTTTTGATCACATAGTGGATTGTTATATATTCCTGTTGTTGCTGAGCAAAGCAACAACACATTTCTGATGCACTCAAACACACAGACATACACACACACGCACACACACACACACACACACACACACACACACACAGAGTGGTACATGTACTCGTTAACTTACTTTTCGGACGACGTGTCGCACTTGCATGTGTAGTGAAATCCCTCCCCTGCCGATGCACTAAGCAGCAACAAAGCAATGAAGTCACGCGGTCCACTATCAGGCGGTGCTTTCGTGTGTGGGTGCCTACCTGGGAGTCGAGCAGGAAGGCCGCGCGACGGCCGGAAGGAAGCGGCTTCCCCATGGCTGGAGTGCGCTGCGCCGACTGGCAGACTGGCGGCTCTGCCCTAACCCGCTGCTCTAGGGCTTCTCCGAGGCCGCACAAGCGTGCCACAGCCTTCACGGCGTGCGCTCGCGCTCTCCTGAGGCCTGGTTTACACCGGGGCGAATGGGAGCGGAGACAGGTGAACGAGCATTCAACCCACAGCAGACAATTCTCCAGTGTTCACTACCATTTGACTGTACCTCTGAAAAAGCGTTTAATTAGAGGGAACGGAAGAGAATACCAGATAACGAGCATAGTCTCTGCTAAATAATGGACACACAGGCTATCTCTCTACACGGTTGGAGAAACGACGCTGAAGTTTAATATTCAGAGACGATTACTTTGCATGGCAAGCGCACTACAACGACGTGGCAAAAGCCATGTGACTGTGACATGCACATAAACATATGGCAGTACTATCGCGTACGCTAGGTATGAAAGGACAGTGCATTCGCGGAGCTGTAATTTTTACTTAGGCGATCCGTGTGAAAAGGTTTTCTACGCCGCCGCACGAAGGTAATTAACAGACTTTGAACGCGGGATGGTAGTTGGAACTGGACGCATCGGACATGTCAGAAATCATTAGATAATACAATACTCCAAGATACACAGCTTCAATAGTGTGCCGAAAATACAAAATTTCAGGAATTGAGCCGTAATAAAGATAGCTTTGAAAAGCGCGCCGCAGCGCTTAGCGTGAAGCAGTCGCCCTCCGTTTTCTGTCGGTGGCGCCTTTGTCGCAATTGAAGGTTTCGGTGTCTCCCTCTAGCGGGAAAGACGAAAAATGGGCTGTTCGCGTGGGTCTAAGAAGTCGCTGTATGGGCTCTCGTGGGGAGTTCGCAGTCGGGGCATCAAGAAGCGACTTGCCTGCCGGTGCTACAGGGACAGCACGCAGACCGCGGCATCAGCGTAAGCGACGCGAGCAGCGGCTCCGTGGTATGGGGCGTTAACTGCTCGTCGCGAAAGGAATCTTCCTGAGCGTGGGTCCGCGAGGGGCCTAATCTGCAGTTCTGCCGTATGCTGTCGACCGGCGAGGAGGTTCTGAAAATTGGTGCACCTTCCTGCGTCCGTTGAAACGGGTGGCAACGGGCGGCTCGGCAGAGCATTTGTAGGTGCTGCGTTGGTTCAGACCTGGCAGTCGTAACGCACCAGAAGTTGAGTATTGATTGTTTTGTGAAGTTTAATTGAATTCAATTTACTTATTATTGTTAATTATACCAGCCGTATTTTTGTGGGTTTTCCGCCATTCATTGTCGTCTGCCCACCCGTGGGAAGGTGGTAATATTAGAAAGGGTGGTCCGTTTGTCCGCTTTTGAGGACGAAAGGTGGGGAGTCAATCTGTGATTCGGATTGCTTCTTTCCCATCGCAGCTTACCTACTGGTTTATTCGACTGTCAGCCTCTGCCTCGTGGTAAGAACAAATCAGCTGCATAATGAATTCCTGCTCATCTGCAAGCTGTAACTTATGTATATTTGTGTTTATGTATATTTGGCTATAATCAAGCAAAGTTGTTAATGTACGACGTAGTGGATTTTTTTATATTGTTTCTAGTCAGCAAAAAGCTGTTGTGTGTTTTTCCAATTCAATACCTTTTAAGACTTTTACTCAACGTGCTTATGTGTTTTATACAGGTAATTGGTTATTAGTGCGTTTTCTTGCCATGCAAAAGTTTGCCATTTGATTACGGCTAGAAATTGTTGCCTTGAAAGGAGAATGTTGTAAAAGTTAACTGGCAGAAATTTGTAAAATTGTTTTTTTTATATATTTTGGAAATGTTAATGTTATTAACTGTGAGTGTCCCCCGGTGTGCATGACTCATGCGTTTTGGTTTTCCTATTTTGAGAACTTTTGTAAACAGGATTGTCTTTATATGTTGCAGACAAGTTAGATTCTGCACCATTTAATGAATGGAGTGAAATTCACCTGTAATTTAGCTGAGCTTGAAGTATTATACAGCGTCGAGTTGTATACGTTAAATTGCTTGCCTGTAATTGCCTTTTACTGGCGTCAAATTTTTATAATAATTTAAAAGTCCTTTCCTATCGTAAATTGTGACTTATTTGTTAAATTTGAATAAAGAGTGTGACTGAAAATTGTGTGTAATTTCACCAGTTATTCCTCGGCACCTACTTCCACTTTACATTTTGTGTACTGATTGAGATTAATAACCTTTAGCGAACCAGTAGTAATTTTACGGTTCAGGCATTACATCTAAACACGCACAACGCAGTAGCGGAGGCCTACACTGAACGGCCGAGAGAGTTTGCGTAGAGTTGTCAGTGCTTATAGACAAGCAGCATTGAGTGAAATAACCGCACAAATCAATGTGGGACGTACGAAGAATGTATCCGTTAAGACAGAGCGGCAAAACTTGGCGTTAACGGGCTATGGCAGCAGAGGACCGAAACGAGTGTCCTTGCTAACAGCACGACTACGCGTGCAGCTACTCTCCCGGGCTCGCGACCATATCGGTTGGACGCTAGACGACTGGAAAACAATGGCCTGCTTCGATGAGTCCAGATTTCAGTCGAAAAGAGCTGATGGCACGGCTCGCATATGGCACAGATCCCACGAAGCCATGGAATCAAATTGTCAACAAGGCACTGTGCGAGGGGGTAGTGGCCCCATAGTGGTTTGGGCTGTGTTGTACGGAATCGGCTGCGTCCTGCTTTATGTTCGACTATTCGCACACCATTTGCAGTCATTCATGGACCTCATGTTCGCAAGCAACGATGGAATTTTAATGGATGACAATGTGCTATGTCACGAGGCCACAATTGTTCGTGACTGGTTTGAAGAACGTTTTGGACAGTTCGAGCGAACGATTTGGTCACACAGATAGCCTGACGTGTATCCCATCGAGACGTCAGTTCTTGCACAAAATTCTGCACCGGCAACACTTTCAGCCAGGTACGGATGGGTATAGAGGCAGCAGGGCTCAATATTCCTGCAGAGGACATCCAACGACTTGTTCAATCCACGCTACGTAGAACTGTTGCACGACACCGGGGAAAAGGTGGTTCAAAAAAATGGCTCTACGCACTATGGGACTTAACATCGGAGGACATCAGTGCCCTAGAACTTAGAACTACTTAAACCTAACCAACCTGAGGACATCACACACATCCATGCCAGAGGCAGGATTCGAACCTGCGACCATAGGGGTCGCGATTCCAGACTGACAAGGGGAGGCTGCCAATTATGAAATTCAGATTCGATTCATACTGCGCATAATAAAAGCTCATGGCCAGAGGTGTAATGTGGCAATAGCACCAAGATGCACTTCTCAGCCATTGTCGAGAAAATCGACAGTTAAAAGAAACCGTTGCGGTGAAATACTCTCTACGATTAATAATTTTCTGCAGCGTCGTGGCGCGGCGGTAAGCGCTCGGGTTCGTAATCCGAATGTCGCGGGATCGAATCTCGCGCCATGCAATCTACTTTTATTATTAGTTTTTTGTAATTAATATATATATATATTTTATTATTAGTTTTTTGTAATTAATATATATATACTATTAATGAATTGCTTATGCATGTTGGTGAAGGCGGATCGCTCTCCAATTGTACCGCCTCCATTTTTCCCTTTTTTTAACAGGGTGTACCAAAGCTCTCCCGTCCGCACTGATTTTCGACGATGTTATAAGTTGCGCTAGGGACCGCATCTACGTTCTTTCGAAGTTAGCAGGCAACTACGCTGTTATGCGGCGGCTCGTTTCGGCCCATTCAACATCTATCCTTCAAGTGTAACGAGCGAGTAACGGAGTTTATATTTCATACCTGCCGCAGCAAATTTGTGTTCGTGGGGTCTCTATTCTAATTCGAACGTTTGACTTACGCTATACGTATTCGTTTCGGAATACCGTTTCTACGTCTTCCGTTAACTATACGTGGTTAACATTATGAAGACAATTAATAACATTTGTGAAATACAACTTTGTTTGCGGAAAACATAATTATATTCGAAGTCGCTAGTTTTTCCACGACAAACGACTCTCAACAATTTATTATATGCATAATTGTTGCAACTGATTGCCGCGAATTATATATATATATATATATATATATATATATATTGGAACTACAAAAAACAAATACTAAAAAACAAAGGTTGCATGACGCGAGATTCGATCCGGCGACCTACAGATTACAAACCCGAGCGCTTACCGCTGCGCCACGACGCTGTAGAAAATAATTAATCGTAGAGAGTATTTCACCGAAACGGTTTCTTTTAACTGTCGATTTTCTCGACAACGGCTGAGAAGTGCATCTTGGTTCTTTGACATATTACACCTCTGGCCATGAGCTTTTATTATGCGCAGTATGAATCGAATCTGAATTTCACAATTGGCGGCCTCCCCTTGTGAGGAAAAGATGGTCCTACACGATATTATAAGGTATCTCGAGACTTTTGTTACCTCAGCGTATTTGTCATGAAGGAGGGAAGATGGCGCAGGAATAGACGAAGTTAGGTACCTGAAACTGTATGCAGTTTGTGAAACCCAAATCTCTATGTGTAATGTTATTACATGGAAAAGTCGGAGAATGTTTCTGAAATGTTTCTGGATCGGGCTACACAGGCGGAACGCGGGTACCATCACATTCATGCTGGCAGCCTCACGGGTCCTCGGAAATCCGTAGGGCGATTCGATGCGGGGCCTAAGCGCTCCCTGAATCCCAGAAGCAACTAACTAATGCGCACTGCCATCCAGGCGTTTTTGGGGACCACACTCAGCCTATCCAACCTATGTTAATTTAGGCAAGAATTTGACCCATTTCTGAAAAAATTTTTGATGCAGGACCTTAGCCGGCCGAAGTGGCCGTGCGGTTAGAGGCGCTGCAGTCTGGAACCGCAAGAGCGCTACGGTTTCAGGTTGGAATCCTGCCTCGGGCATGGATGTTTGTGATGTCCTTAGGTTAGTTAGGTTTAACTAGTTCTAAGTTCTAGGGGACTAATGACCTCAGCAGTTGAGTCCCATAGTGCTCACAGCCATTTGAGCAGGACCTTAATATTTTTACTGTGTGTTACATGATGCTAATAAAGTCAACTGTACTAAAATCTACTTTATCCATTTTATAGTTTTTAAGAAACAGATTTTTAATTTCATTAACAAAAATATTAAGTTTTTTTCTGCAGAAAATATTTTTGTGAACTTCCTAATGTGGGTACCAGTGGTGGCTTTTTATGTTATGCAGAGTCTCTGAAAATTTCATTCATTTATCTATGATAGTTTCTGATATAATGGGGCTTATGTACTGCAAATTTTAATTTGCGGAAAATTGACTTTAAAGAAAAAACTTTTTGATATTTGTTAGTTACAGTTACTTAAAACTGTCCTCCTGCATATGGTGGCCCTTCTTTGGCCTCTAGCAAGTCTTCCAGTTTCTTTTTCACCTTTCTTGATGGTTGTCTTGCTTTCTTGGCCATATTAGATGCAGACCTGTCTGCATCGGCTGTCTTCATTTTATAGCAATGTTGCAGCCTAGTGATCATATTATCACCAGGATTAATTCCCAGCTTTTTCAGTACCCAACATTTTCCAATATTATAATTGAATGTCATAACAGCATCATGAACTCCTAGTTTCATTGTATGCATGCCTGCAAATACAGTTTTAGAAAGGCAGTTCCAAATTATGTTGTTGTCACATTCATTTGGGTTCTGTGTCTGCCCATGCAGACATTTCCTTACAAGGTCAGGATGAGCCAAGTCTCTGAAAATAGGTTTAATTGCTGTAATAACAGCAGCAGGAAGAGAATTCTGGTGAGAATAAGATTCTCCAGTTGCCTGAGCCCAGTTGTATTTGCACCACGAATTTTCTCCTGGTGGACACAATCCATGACATGGCTTATCATCAGTAGAGTACTTATGGAAGAACATGGCCAAAACATCTCTCTTCATTGCCAACAGATTTTCTTTATTCCTCCTAATTGCCTGCACATAGTATAACTACAAGTTTTCTATAACGTCTACTCGCAATCACACTTGAACAAAACTAACCGCGTGTTTGTAAGCATGTTCGGTTCTAGGCGCTCAGTCCGGAACCGCGTGACTGCTACGGTCGCAGGTTCGAATCCTGCCTCGGGCATGGATGTGTGTGATGTCCTTAGGTTAGTTAGGTTTAAGTAGTTCTAAGTTCTAGGGGACTGATGACCTCAGATGTTGAGTCCCATAGAGCCATTCGAACCATTTTCGTCCTGGTGCTCTTCGAACCACGCACTTCCACTGTGAGCTGTTTGACATGTTGGTCTGCCCTGCTGGTGGATGCCACCGTGTGATGGAGAAAACAGACTGCATGTAGGGGTGGACATGGTCACTAAGGATAGATGCATACTTATGTTGATCCATTGTCCCTTCCAGGATGACTAGATCACTCTGCACTGTATGCTGCATCCTCCTCTCCCCTCCCCTCCTTCCCCCGACACAGTTTACATACCCTCCACTGTTAGCGCTGCTACATGCCGTCTGTGAGCGGTTATTGCACGTTGATCTCTAACACGGGCGGTGGTCGCATTAATGCGTCTGGACCATGTAATATACAACAGATAACAAAAAACAGTGCCCAGTAGATTGATGAAAACACGTATCACACTCTTCTATAAGTAAGTATTACAAGTGATCCACAAAACTGCCATCCGATATATTTGACATTCATTGGTTCTTAGAAAACATTCTGATCTGAAACATGGTGAGGTATGTCTAACACAATGACCTCCTCCAGGCCAACGAGCATGGATTACGGAATCGTTGGACATGCGAAATTCAGCATGCTGTTTTCTCACTTAAAATTCTGCGAGTCACGGATAAAAGCAGCCAGTTAGCTACCGGCTTAGTAGCCCACTAACATTTACTAACAAAAGAGATACCATACGGAGAATCAAAGGAAATTTGTAAAGTGTTTGAGAATTTCTTCTACAATAGATGCAAGATTTTGTCTTGGGTGGACAGTCATCGAAAGATGTAGAAGTTACGCCTGGCATCTCTCCGGGAAGTGTACTGAATCCCTGAACATATAAGACCGTCGGAACGTGATATGATTTGGATCTGGTGCATAGATTGGCAAATTCGTTTAAATGTGCATAAATGTAAAACAGCACACTTCACAAAAAAAGTGCTATCCTATGGGGACAGTATCAGTCATTCGAGACTAGAATTGGTCAAGTCATACAAATACATTGGTGTAACAAATTCTAAGGAAATGAAACGGAAGGATCAGCTACACTCAGCTGTAGATAAAGCGGGTTTCGAACTTCGGTTCATTGGTAGGGTATTCAGGAAATGCAACTAATCTACAAAGGCTACTAGTGCAAAACATTCATGGGACCCATCCAAGAATATTGTTCAAGTAAATGGGACACACACTAAGTATGACTGTCAAGGATGTATTTAAGAAAAGGGCACAACATATGGTTACAGGTTTGTTTGACGACGGGAAAGCGTCAAGAAAGTGCTGAAACGGCAGAGACGCTTGGTGTTTACCCCGCGAAAGCCTGCTTGCCAAGATTCGAGAACCAGCATCAAGTGATTAACTTTTCAGCAGCTATTCTTATGGCAGTGCATACACGAATAGAACCCAAAATAAGCAGTACAGTGGGAAGCACACTCCACCACGTACTTGACAGTGGTTTGCAAAGTATACACGTAGATGCTGAAGTACCAATCTCGGCTAGTGGAGCCTGGTAGATGTGACGTTTGGAGGCTGCGTGCACTTGTAGGTGCGAGGCTCCTCTAGGTAAAATTTCTGTGTCAGCTAACCGCTAGTGTTCTAGGATACGGCTCTGCTCAGTTTACGGAACAAGGCTGATGTAACCCGACTTACTGGTAATACGACGCTGCCATGTTGATGGTAGAATACATACTGTGGAAGGAAATATTTTGACCTGGTTAGCAAGTAGATATAAAACATTTTCTTTTGACCGGATGGCATGCTGTAGTCCGTATAAAAGCCTACGTTCCCACAACATCATTTCTTCAGATAAGTTATTCATATACAAACGTCATCACCATAACATAATAATTATTATTGGTTCAAATGGTTCAAATGGCTCTGAGCACTATGGGACTTAACATCTGTGGTTATCAGTCCCCTAGAACTTAGAACTACTTAAACCTAACTAACCTAAGGACATCACACACATCCATGCCCGAGGCAGGATTCGAACCTGCGACCGTAGCGGCCACGCGTTCCAAACTAAAGCGCCTAGAACCGCACGGCCACACAGGCCGGCTAATATTTATTATTCATGTTCAGTTTTTCGACTCGTTTAGTAGCAACCTTAATCTCCTAACATCTTGCATAGATAGATGTTTATTTTTTCAGATACCTTGTTGTATCTTGGGTGGGAATAACAGTAATTCGAAGACTCGAAAGCAGAGGACAGACCAGGGTAGCGGGGCACGCTGCAGCATATCAGTAGACCGTACTACAACTGAATAATCAGTAACTGAGAAACAGTCATGTAGAAGATAATAAGCGTTTCTAAATTCTGAATATTCTGTCAGCTCAACATTAAACCATCTTTCTACACTGAAGCGCCAAAGACACTGGTATAGGCATGCTTATTCAAATACAGAGATACGTAAATAGACAGGCGCTGCGATCGGCATATATAAGACAACAAATATCTGACGCAGTTGTTAGTTCGGCCACTGCCGCTGTAATGGCACGTTATCAAGATTTAAGTGAGTTTGAACATGCTCTTACAGTGAGCGCACTAGCGACGAGACACAGCGTCTCCGAGGTAGCTATGAAGTGGGGATTTTCCCGTACGACCATTTCACAAGTGTGCCGTGAATATCAGGAATCCGGTGAAACATCTAATCTACGGCATCGCTGCGGCCGGAAAAAATCCTGCAAGAACGGGACCAACGACGACTGAAAAAAATCGTTCAACGTGACAGAAATCAACCCTTCCGAAAATTGCTGCAGATTTCAATGCTGGCCCATCAACAAGTGTGAGCGTGCGAACCATTCAACGAAACATCATCGATATGGGCTTTAGTAGCCGAAGGTCCACTCGTGTACCCTTGATGACTGCACGACACGAAGCTTTACGCCTCCGCTAGACCCGTCAACATCTGCATTGGACTTTGATGACTGGAAACTTGTTGCCTGGTCGGACGTGTCTCGTTTCAAATAGAGCTGATGGCCGTGTACGGGAATGGAGACAACCTCATGACTCCATGGACCTTGCATCAGCAGGCGACTGTTCAAGCTGGTGGAGGCTGTATAACGGTGTGGAGCATTTGCAATGGGACCCCTGATACGACTCTGAGAGGTGACACGTCCTGTCTGATCACCTACATCCAGTCGTGTCCATTGCGCATTCCGACTGACTTGGCCAATTTCAGCAGGACAATGCCCTCCCCCTCCCCCCCCCACACGTCCAGAATTGTTACAGAGTGGCTCCAGAAATACTCTTCTGAGTTTAAACACTTCCGCTGGCCACCGAACTCCCCAGATATGAACATTATTGAGCGTATCTGAGATGCCTTGCAACGTGTTGTTCAGAAGAGATCTCCACCCTCTAGTACTCTCACGGATTTACGGACAGCCATGCACGATTCATGGTGTCATTTATCTACAGCACTACTTCAGACAATAATCGAGTAGATGCGACATCATGTTGCGGCACTTCTGCGTGCTCGCGGGGGCCCTACACGGCATTAGGCAGGTGTACCAGTTTCTTTGGCTCTTCAGTGTAGCTGCACTGGTTCTTGTAGACCTAAATAACTGTGACGTCGGCAGCCGCTGTTGCGTGGAAATGAATTGTCGAACGGAGGGACTATCTGGCCCCAGCGCGCTTTCCTCGGTGTCGTTTACACCAGCGCCGGAGAGATGGTGTCGTGACGCCTTCCTGGACAGGCGTCTGATTTGCCGCCACTCTGGCGGCATACACCGGGGTTTCCATTTACTGACGTTCGCACTGACGCACGAGTGGTGTCTTACCATAACACCAAATAACTACCATTCGCGAAACTATTAGTAACATTATTGTCTTTCTGTGATCGTCATCTGCTCGTCCAGTTACACCTCCTCCAGTACCAGTTTAATTGTTTCTGGATAAGCTGTTCTGAGGTACAAAAGCTACAAAAATCAAAGCTGAAGCTGGCAAAAATTCGAGGTTTACGCTACAAACGATCCAGTACATTATAATATAGTACACCGACGAAAATGGGAAGTGTTACACAATGAAAATTCAAGCCGATATTTCTCATGTATACCTGGAAGAATCCTGGAGGTACTAAAAGGTATCAGATAGATTATATAATGGTAAGACAGAGATTTAGGAACCAGGTTTTAAATTGTAAGACATTTCCAGGGGCAGATGTGGATTCTGACCACAATCTATTGGTTATGAACTGCAGATTGAAACTGAAGAAACTGCAAAAAGGTGGGAATTTAAGGAGATGGGATCTGGATAAACTGAAAGAACCAGAGGTTGTAGAGTGTTTCAGGGAGAGCATAAGGGAACAACTGACAGGAATGGGGGAAAGAAATACAGTAGAAGAAGAATGGGTAGCTCTGAGGGATGAAGTAGTGAAGGCAGCAGAGGATCAAGTAGGTAAAAAGACGAGGGCTAATAGAAATCCTTGGGTAACAGAAGAAATATTGAATTTAATTGATGAAAGGAGAAAATAGAAAAATGCAGTAAATGAAGCAGGCAAAAAGGAATACAAACGTCTCAAAAATGAGATCGACAGGAAGTGTAAAATGGCTAAGCAGGGGTGGCTAGAGGACAAATGTAAGGATGTAGAGGCTTGTCTCACTAGGGGTAGGATAGATACTGCCTACAGGAAAATTAAAGAGACCTTTGGAGAGAAGAGAACCACTTGTATGAATATCAAGAGCTCAGATGGCAATCCAGTTCTAAGCAAAGAAGGGAAGGCAGTAAGGTGGAAGGAGTATATAGAGGGTTTATACAAGGGCGATGTACTTGAGGACAATATTATGGAAATGGAAGAGGATGTAGATGAAGATGAAATGGGATAAGATACTGCGTGAAGAGTTTGACAGAGCACTGAAAGACCTGAGTCGAAACAAGGCCCCGGGAGTAGACAACATTCCATTAGAACTACTGATGGCCTTGGGAGAGCCAGTCGTGACAAAACTCTACCATCTGGTGAGCAAGATGTATGAGACAGGCGAAATACCCACAGACTTCAAGAAAAATATAATAATTCCAATGCCAAAGAAAGCAGGTGTTGACAGATGTGAAAATTACCGAACTATCAGTTTAATAAGTCACAGCTGCAAAATACTAACGCGAATTCTTTACAGACGAATGGAAAAACTGGTAGAAGCGAACCACGGGGAAGATTAGTTTGGATTCCGTAGAAATGTTGGAACACGTGAGGCAATACTAACCTTACGACGTATCTTAGAAGAAAGATTAAGAAAAGGCAAACCTACATTTCTAGCATTTGTAGACTTAGAGAAAGCTTTTGACAATGTTAACTGTTCAAATTCTGAAGGTGGCAGGGGTAAAATACAGGGAGCGAAAGGCTATTTACAATTTGTACAGAAACCAGATGGCAGTTATAAGAGTCGAGGGGCATGAAAGGGAAGCAGTGGTTGGGAAAGGAGTGATACAGGGTTGTAGCCTCTCCCCGATGTTATTCAATCTGTATATTGAGCAAGCAGTAAAGGAAACAAAAGAAAAATTTGGAGTAGGTATTAAAATTCATGGAGAAGAAGTAAAAACTTTGAGGTTCGCCTATGACATTGTAATTCTGTCGGAGACAGCAAAGGACTTGGAAGAGCAGTTGAACGGAATGGACAGTGTCTTGAAAGGAGGATATAAGATGAACATCAACAAAAGCAAAACGAGGATAATGGAATGTAGTCAAATTAAATCGGGTGATGCTGAGGGGATTAGATTAGGAAATGAGACACTTAAAGTAGTAAAGGAGTTTTGCTATTTAGGGAGTAAAATAACTGATGATGGTCGAAGTAGAGAGGATATAAAATGTAGACTGTCAATGGCAAGGAAATCGTTTCTGAAGAAGAGAAATTTGTTAACATCGAGTATAGATTTAAGTGTCAGGAAGTCGTTTCTGAAAGTATTTGTATGGAGTGTAGCCATGTATGGAAGTGAAACATGGACGATAACCAGTTTGGACAAGAAGAGAATAGAAGCTTTCGAAATGTGGTGCTACAGAAGAATGCTGAAGATAAGGTGGGTAGATCACGTAACTAATGAGGAGGTATTGAATAGGATTGGGGAGAAGAGAAGTTTGTGGCACAACTTGACTAGAAGAAGGGACCGGTTGGTAGGACATGTTTTGAGGCATCAAGGGATCACAAATTTAGCATTGTAGGGCAACGTGGAGGGTAAAAATCGTAGAGGGAGACCAAGAGATCAATACACTAAGCAGATTCAGAAGGATGTAGGTTGCAGTAGGTACTGGGAGATGAAGAAGCTTGCACAGGATAGAGTAGCATGGAGAGCTGCATCAAACCAGTCTCAGGACTGAAGACCATAACAACAACAACATTTCGATCCCCCCCGCCCCCGAGAGGTGGGGGAGGGGGGGGGCTGTCAGGAGCGTAATAGGTCGCTCTACAGCCTACAGAAAAGTTTAAAAACATAATCAGAATAGAAACAAACAATAAAAACAGGTGATAAAATGGTGAAATTGTAAAAAACTGTAAAATGGCCGCAAGTTGTGGAACTTAAAATATAATATCACGACGTTGACGACGCGGATGAAACCACACATTAAGTAGACAGGCACGATTGGAAAACAAGGGGACAGTCTGCTCTCTGTTCACACGAGATAAAAAGCACAACTAGCGACAGTATTGTGTCTAGAATGAGATTTTCACTCTGCAGCGGAGTGTGCGCTGATATGAAACTTCCTGGCAGATTAAAACTGTGTGCCCGACCGAGACTCGAACTCGGGACCTTTGCCTTTCGCGGGCAAGTGCTCTCCAACTGAGCTACCGAAGCACGACAAGGTAAGAGACGAGATACTGGCAGAAGTAAAGCTGTGGGTACTGGGCGTGAGTCGTGCTTCGGTAGCTTAGTTGGAGAGCACTTGCCCGCGAAAGGCAAAGGTCCCGAGTTCGAGTCTCGGTCGGGCACACAGTTTTAATCTGCCAGGAAGTTTCAGTATTGTGTCTGTTTGCAACGCTGACAGGGGACGCACAACACACAACATTCACTTTAAACAGCACTATAGAGGCGACATGGCAGCAGATGGTGGCGGAGGGGTGAGGGGGGGGGGGAATGGGAGAACCCGGACCGAAGAGGGGGAATAAAGGGGGAGAAGCGAGGAAAGGGAGAGAGAGCCGATGGAGGGAGAGGACATAGAAGAAAGGGGTCAGTTTATCCAGGTCCCATCTCCTTAAATTAGCACCTTTTTGTAGTTTCTTCAGTTTTAATCTGCAGTTCATAACCAATAGATTGTGGTCAGAGTGCACATCTGCCCCTGGAAATGTCTTACAATTTAAAACCTGGTTCCGAAATCTCTGTCTTACCATTATATAATCTATCTGATACCTTTTAGTATCTCCAAGGTTGTTCCATGTATACAACCTTCTTTTATGATTCTTGAACCAAGTGTTAGCTATGATTAAGTTATGCTCTGTGCAAAATTCTACCAGACGGCTTCCTCTTTCATTTCTTAGCCCCAATCCATATTCACCCACTATGTTTCCTTCTCTCCCCCTTCCTACTGACGAATCCCAGTCACCCATGACTATTAAATTTTCGTCTCTCTTCACTATCTGAATAATTTCTTTTATCTCATCATACATTTCATCAATTTCTTCATCATCTGCAGAGCTAGTTGGCATATAAACTTGTACTACTGTAGTAGGCATGGGCTTTGTGTCTATCTTGGCCACAATAATGCGTTCACTGTGCTGTTAGTAGTAGCTAACCCGCACTCCTATTTTTTTATTCATTATTAAACCTACTTCTGCATTACCCCTATTTGATTTTGTATTTATAACCCTGTAATCACCTGACCAAAAGTCTTGTTCCTCCTGCCACCGAACTTCACTAATTCTCACTATATCTAACTTTAACCTATCCACTTCCCTTTTTAAATTTTCTAACCTACCTGCCCGATTAAGGGATCTGACATTCCACGCTCCGATCCGTAGAACGCCAATTTTCTTTCTCCTGATAACGACGTCCTCTTGAGTAGTCCCCGCCCGGAGATCCGAATGGGGGACTATTTTACCTCCGGAATATTTTACCCAAGAGGACGCCATCATCATTTAATCATACAGTAAAGCTGCATGTCCTCGGGAAAAATTACGGCTGTAGTTTCCCCTTGCTTTCAGCCGTTCGCAGTACCAGCACAGCAAGGCCGTTTTGGTTAATGTTACAAGGCTAGATCAGTCAATCATCCAGACTGTTGCCCCTGCAACTACTGAAAAGGCTGCTGCCCCTCTTTAGGAACCACATGTTTGTCTGGCCTCTCAACAGATACCCCTCCGTTGTGGTTGCACCTACGGTACGGCCATCTGTATCGCTGAGGCACGCAAGCCTCCCCACCAACGGCAAGGTCCATGGGGGGGGGGGGGGGGGGGGGAAACGTAGATGCTGCAATCTGAAACATACGACACTTAAATTTACTGCATTACTGTTCCTCTAGACTCTGTGAAAGTTGGCGTCAGGGTCACGAGCACATCTTCAGCTATGTACGTTTTATGGAGCTTTTGCGCCTGCGCAACTCTCGTGACGTAATTTCTTTATGGGCCAAATACATACGTATTTGATAAACAATGTCCACGGGTTCACAATGTGCGCAGCTAGCCCATGAAGTTTACGTCTGTGCCACCAGATGGTAGCACACTGCGGCCGACTTCTAAAATCTGTTGATCTTATGCTGAATCAGGTTTATCTGTGCTATAAGCCCACACTGTGTGTATGAAAACTCACGAAAAGCTGTATCACTGGTTTCTCTGATATTCATTTAAATGTGAGGTCGACGGCTGTGTCCTCTAGGCCTTGTGGATTTCAGCGCCTCATTTGTATTCTAGTCAAGTGACCATGCTGGTTACTACTTGAATTTGATCATTTTCACAATCGGCATTTTGTGTTTGGAGCTGGTTGTTCACAGTTCGGGAATCGGCTTTCGTGTGCAGTGTAAACATGAACTATCTTGAATCTGTTTTTAATGCTAATAGAAAAGTAAAGCTGTAAGGTCGGGTCGTGAGTCGTGCTTGGGTAGTTCAGTCAGTAGAGCACTTGCCCGTGAAATGAAAAGGTCCCGAGTTCGAGTCTCGGTCTGGCACGCAGCTTTATTCTGCCAGTAAGTTTCATATCAGCGCACACTCTGCTGCAGATTGAAAACTTATCCTGGGAATAAAAAAGTAAATTACCAGGAGAAGTTAGCCGGAAATGAACTAGGGCGTTTGACAACATATCCTTTGATTAGGAGAGTGACGAAATCAAATAAGCTTGACTACAAGCGAACATTTAACAAGGAAGTGTACAGTTAGCACAAGCTGTTGTGTGGGTTCAGCGTAAGAATATCCGATTTTCAGCCCATAAGAAAATTCGTGAACTAATACATCTGTTAGGGATCTTGTGCATTTGTACTAAAAAATGGAAAAACGCGAAACCTCCCATTTACACAAAAATGAGAAATGGAGAGCTGCGAGAGCTTACCCATTATTTGGTTATTGCCCGAAACTGTACTTCATTATGCGCAAAACAACCAAATTCAAAAAAAAAATAATTCTTTCTTTTGTCAGATAAGTTACGCATCTTATTATTATTACTGGCGTTATTATTATTGGCAGTGGCAGTATTGTATAAACTTGTTAATACGCATAATTGTTATACAGCAGACGCTATTAATTTCGCATTCTCACGTTTATCTGAATATAAAAATTTGTGAACACCTAGAATACTCACGGGTCGCCACTAGTCCTTGGTCTCAGTTGTGAACCTCGCCACTGCTTACATTTTGAGTAAAAATCGTAAGTAATCACGGCCGAAGACGTCCGGTATAATAAGTCACCGTCGTCCTGCCAACGGTATTGTGATGGAGGACGGAGGAGCGGGCAGAAATTCAGGACACTCTCTTGTACTTGGGTTGGGAAACTGTCCCTTAAAGGCGGAAGAATCAGCAATGATCAACGTCATGAGGAGGCAGAAGACCAAGGAAACCACTGCATTAAAGACACGTGCTGTGTGTCCACAGGACGTATGGCCCGTAATTGAAAAAGTGTCATGATGGTCTCTACATTGGAAAAGATTTCGCTCTCGTTCCCCATTAGCATTTCCGGGAGGGAACTGCCAAGTGCAACGTGACCATGAGAAAAAGATTGAATAACCAACGAAAGGATAACGTTCTACAGGTCGGGGAATAGAATTTCAGAATTTCGAATGTGTTAGGAAAGCTAGAAAATCTGAACTGGAAAACGCAGAAGCTCAATTCAGACTAATTCGAGTTCAGTGAAGTAAAATGGAAAGAAGTGAGTGATTTATGGTCAGACAAGTGTAGAGTAATATCAACAGCAGCAGAAAATGGTATAACGGGAGTAGGATTCGTTACGTATAGGAAGGTAAGTAAGGCAGAGAGTGAGTTACTATGGACAGTTCAGTGATGGTGTTGTTCTCATCAGAATCAACAGCAAACCAACGCCGACAACAATATTTCAGGAATACATGCCGAAGTTGCAAGTCCAAGATGAAGAGATAGAGAAAGTATATGAAGATACTGAATTCGTAATTCAGTACTTAAAGGGAGACGAAAATCTAATAGCATGGGGAGACCGGAATGCGGTTGTAGAGGATGAAGTAGAAGAAAGAGTTATGCGAGAATATGGGCTTCGTACTAGCAATGGAAGAGAACGAAGACTAATTAAATTCTGCATTAAATATCAGTTGGTAATAGCGAATACTCTGTTCAAGAATCACAGCAGGAGGACGTATACGTGAGAAAGGCCTGGAGATACAGGAAGATTCCATTTAGATTACATCATGGTCAGGCAAATTGTGACTCCGAAATCAGACACCCAGGAACAGATTAAACACTCAGACCACAATTTAATGATGATGAAGAAAGGCTGAAGTTTAAGAGATCGGTCAGGAAGAATCAATACGCAAAGAATTGGGATACGGACTAAGGAATGAAGAAATACGCTTGAAGTTCTCTGAGGCTATAGATAATGAGGCACTGAATAGCTCAGTAGGTAGTAGGCAGTTGAAGAAGAGTTGTCGTCACTAAAAAGAGCAATCGCAGGAGTTAGTGAGGAAAACTGAGGCACAAGGAAGGTAACTGAGAAGAAAACATGGATAATAGATGAAAAATTTAAGTTGATCGACGAAAGAAGGAATTTAAAAAATGATCAGGGAAATTCAGGAACACAGAAATAAAAGTCACTTAGTAATGAAATAGATAGGAAGTGCAGGGAAGCTAAGGCGAAATGGGTGCATGAAGGATGTGAAGATAACGAAAAAGAAATGATTGTTGGAAGATGGTTCAAATGGTTCAAATGGCTCTGAGCACTATGCGACTTAACTTCTGAGGTCGTCAGTCGCCTTGAACTTAGAACTACCTAAACCTAACTAACCTAAGGACATCACACACATCCATGCCTGAGGCAGGATTCGAACATGCGACCGTAGCGGTCGCTCGGTTCCAGACTGTAGCGCCTAGGCCGTACGGCCACTCCGGCCGGCTTGTTGAAAGAAATTAAAAACAACCTTCGGTGAACGAAAATCAAGCGCGGTAACACTAAGAATACAATGGGAATTCTAATGGTATTTGTAAGTGCAGAGGACGAAGCGGATATGTGGAAAGAGTACATTGAAGGCCTCTATGAGGGGGAACCCCTGTCTGATGACGTGACAGAAGAAGAAATAGCGATCTACACCTACATCTACATCCATACTCGGCAAGCCACCTGACGGTGTGTGGCGGAGGGTACCCTGAGTACCTCTATCCGTTGTCCCTTCTATTCCAGTCTTGTATTGTTCGTGGAAAGAAAGATTGTCGGTATGCCTCTGTGTGGGCTCTAATCTCTCTGATTTTATCCTCGTGGTCTCTTCGCGAGATATACGTAGGATGGAGCAATATACTGCTTGACTCCTCGGTGAAGGCATGTTCTCGAAACTTTAACAAAAGCCCGTACCGAGCTACTGAGCGTCTCTCCTGCAGAGTCTTCCACTTGAGTTTATCTATCATCTCCGTAACGCTTTCGCGATTACTAAACGATCCTGTAACGAAGCGCGCTGCTCTCCGTTCAATCTTCTCTATCTCTTCTATCAACCCTATCTGGTACGGATCCCACACGGCTGAGCAGTATTCAAGCAGTGGGTGAAAAAGCGTACTGTAACCTACTTCGTTTGTTTTCGGATTGCATTTCCTTAGGATTCTTCCAATGAATCGCAGTCTGGCATCTGCTTTACCGAGGATCAACTTTATATGATCATTCCATTTTAATCGCTCCTAGTGCCTACTCCCAGATAATTTATGGAATTAACTGCTTCCAGTTGCTGACCTGCTATATTGTAGCTAAATGATAAGGGATCTTTCTTTCTATGTATTCGCAGCACATTACACTTGTCTACATTGAGATTCAATTGCCATTCCCTGCACCATGCGTCAATTCGCTGCAGATTCTTCTGCATTTCAGTACCATTTTCCATTGTTACAACCTCTCGATATACCACAGCATCATCCGCAAAAAGCCTCAGTGAACTTCCGATGTTATCCACCAGGTCATTTATGTATATTGTGAATAGCAACGGTCCTACGACACTCCCCTGCGGCACACCTGAAATCACTCTTACTTCTGAAGACTTCTCTCCATGAAGAATGACATGCTGCGTTCTGTTATCTAGGAACTCTTCAGTCCAATCACACAATTGGTCTGATAGACCATATTTCTTTCTTCATTAAACGACTGTGGGGAACTGTACCGAACGCCTTGCGGGAGTCAAGAAACACAGCATGTACCTGTGAACCCGTGTCTGTGGCCCTCTGAGTCTCGTGGACGAATAGCGCGATCTCGGTTTCACACGATCGTCTTTTTCGAAACCCATGCTGATTCCTAGAGAGTAGATTTCTAGTCTCCAGAAAAGTCATTATACTCGAACATAATACGTGTTCCAAAATTCTATAACTGATCGACGTTAGAGATATGGGTATATAGTTCTGCACATCTGTTCGACGTCCCTTCTTGAAAACGGGGATGACCTGTGCCCTTTTCCAACCCTTTGGAACGCTTCGCTCTAGAGACCTACGGTACACTGCTGCTAGAAGGGGCGCAAGTTCCTTCCTGTACTCTGTGTAAAATCGAACTGGTATCCCATCAGGTCCAGCGGCCTTTCCTCTTTTGAGCGATTTTAATTGTTTCTCTATCCCTCTGTCGTGTGTTTCGAAATCTACCATTTTGCCATCCGTCCGACAATCTAGAGAAGGAACTACAGTGCATTCTTCCTCTGTGAAACAGCTTTGGAAAAAGACATTCAGTATTTCGGCCTTTACTGTGTCAACCTCTGTTTCAGTACCATTTTGGTCACAGAGTGTCTGGACATTTTGTTTTGATCCACCTACCGCTTTGACATAGGACCAAAATTTCTTAGGATTTTCTGCCAAGTCAGTACATAGAACTTTACTTTCGAATTCATTGAACGCCTCTCGCATAGCCCTCCTCACACTACATTTCCCTTCTTGTAATTTTTGTTTGTCTGCAAGGCTTTGGCTATGTTTATGTTTGCTGTGAAGTTCCCTTTGCTTCCGCAACAGTTTTCTAACTCGGTTGTTGTACCACGGTGGCTCTTTTCCATCTCTTACGATATTGCTTGGCACATACTCATCTAACGCATATTGTATGATGGTTTTGAACTTTGTCCACTGGTCCTCAACACTATCTGTACTGGAGACAAAACTTTTGTGTTGAGCCGTCAGGTACCCCGTAATCTGCTTTTTGTCACTTTTGCTAAACAGAAAAATCTTCCTACCTTTTTTAATACTTCTATTTACGGCTGAAATCATCGATGCAGTAACCGCTTTACGATCGCTGATTCCATGTTCTGCGTTAACTGTTTCAAATAGTTCGGGTCTGTTTGTCACCAGAAGGTCTAATATGTTATCGCCTCGAGTCGGTTCTCTGTTTAACTGTTCAAGGTAGTTTTCAGATAAAGCACTTAAAAAAATTTCACTGGATTCTTTGTCCCTGCCACCCGTTATGAATGTTTGAGCCTCCCAGTGTATATGCGGCAAATTAAAATCTCCACCCAGAACTACAACATGGTGGGGAAATCTACTCGAAATATTTTCCAAATTATCCTTCAGGTGCTCAGCCACAACAGCTGCTGAGCCAGGGGGCCTATAGAGACATCCAATTACCATGTTTGAGCCTGCTTTAACCGTGACCTTCACCCAAATTATTTCACATTTCGGATTTCCGTCAATTTCCTTCGATACTATTGCACTTTTTATCGCTATAAACACGCCTCCCCCTTCACTGTCCAGCCTGTATCTGCGGTATACATTCCAATCTAGAGGAATGACATAGGCGATCCAGTATTAGATGGTTCAAATGGCTCTGAGCACTATGGGACTTAACATCTGAGGTCATCAGTCTCCTAGACTTAGAACTACTTAAACCTAACTAACCTAAGGACATCACACACATCCATTCCCGAGGAAGGATTCGAGCCTGCGA
Organism: Schistocerca nitens; assembly: GCF_023898315.1. Taxonomy (NCBI): domain Eukaryota; kingdom Metazoa; phylum Arthropoda; class Insecta; order Orthoptera; family Acrididae; genus Schistocerca; species Schistocerca nitens. The sequence continues at coordinate 86,120,291 of NC_064617.1, forward strand.
CCTTAGCAGCAGAGCGGTTCCGTACTGAAGCGCCTAGAACCGCTCGGTCTCAGCGGCCGGCCAGTATGAGAATCAGAAGACTTAAGATCGAATAAGGCAAGAGGAATAAACAACATTCTCTCAGAATTTCTAAAATCTTTGGGGGAGGTGGCAACAAAACGACTATTCATGTTGGTGTGTAGAATGTATGAGTCTGACGATGTACCATCGGGCTTTAGGAAAAACGCTCATTTCCGAAGACTGCAGGAGCTAACAAGTGCGAGAATTATCGTACAGCCAGCTTAACATCTCATGCATACAAGTTGCTGGCAAGAACAATATACAGGAAAATGGTACAGAAAATTGAGGATCAATCAGATGACGATTATTTTGGCTTTAGGAAAGGTAAAGGCACCAGAAAGGCAGTTGTCATTTTGCGACTGATAATGGAAGCATGCAAGACTGAAGAAAAGTCAAGACATCTTCACAGGATTTGTCGACCTGGAAAAAGCGTTCGACAATGTAAAATGAAGCAAGATGTACTAAATTCTGAGAAAAATAGGGGTAAGAGGCAGGGAAAGACATGTAACACACAATACGTTGTAAGAGGTCCATGACTAAGGAATTTATTGCTAGCGCACTCGAGCAGATGTAATTTCGATGGATTGCTCAAGCGCTGCCTGCGATATGTAAGCTGTAAGATTATCTCAGACCAGAGAGCAGTGTTGGCTGCAGTAAGAGCAGTGGCAGTAGGAGTCAGTAGTAGCTAGCAGTCTGGTGCAAGGAGTTGACTCGGCCGGTCGTGGGGAGCGATGGCGGTGCCTGAGCAATGTAATATAAGGTAAAAGCAGCCGCGCGCATATGTAATTTGTTACAACAAAATATGTACTATTGTTATACGAAGTCCCATGTAAACGTTTAAAAAAATCTTTTAATAATAATCCTTTTTTATAAAATTAACTTTTTGACAATCATTCATCTAAATTTAAAGCATTTGTTAATTTCTGCAATCCATGGTCATCCCGATTATCGTAAAGAAAAATCAGTTGTTTACTTTTATACATGACAAATCTAGCGGCCAGCATTGCACTGGGCTGTGCCAGAAAAATTTCTTATAGGAGCAGATATATATACGCGTTATCCGGCGACTTCATTGAGGTAAGAATTTTCAGTTTATTCAGAATGATCTTTCAGGGCCATGACGCAGCACTGCTGACGTCCAAAATTTACCAGTTTAAATTCACAATAAAAAAAAAAAAATTGCTCTGAGCAGTATGGGACTCAACTTCTGAGGTCATTAGTCCCCTAGAACTTAGAACTAGTTAAACCTAACTAACCTAAGGACATCACACACATCCATGCCCAAGGTAGGATTCGAACCTGCGAGCGTAGCGGTCTCGCGGTTCCAGACTACATCGCCCAGAACCGCACGGCCACTTCGGCCGGCAAATTCACAATCAATTATTGAAAGGTTATAAGTGAGCCACAATTTTATTGAGAGGTCTGTCACGTTATTATTGCGAGGTTACCGAATAATAAACTTTTGGGACGTTACACTAAAGGTGAATGATATAACTATTTTACCTGTTGGGAGGTTACAACGTACAAGTACGAAAAGGGAATAATAAGTCTGGAAGAAGAAGAAGAAGAATAAAGTGTTCGGATTAGGATGTTGTCTTTCACCGCTACTGTTCCATGTATGTATCTAAGAAGCAGTTGTTGTTGTTGTTGTTGTGGTCTTCAGTCCTGAGACTGGTTTGATGCAGCTCTCCATGCTACTCTATCCTGTGCAAGCTTCTTCATCTCCCAGTACCTACTGCAACCTACATCCTTCTGAATCTGTTTAGTGTATTCATCTCTTGGTCTCCCTCTACGATTTTTACCCTCCACGCTGCCCTCCAATGCTAAATTTGTGATCCCTTGATGCCTCAAAACATGTCCTACCAACCGGTCCCTTCTTCTAGTCAAGTTGTGCCACAAACTTCTCTTCTCCCCAAACCTATTCAGTACCTCCTCATTAGTTACGTGATCTACCCACCTTATCTTCAGCATTCTTCTGTAGCACCACATTTCGAAAGCTTCTATTCTCTTCTTGTCCAAACTAGTTATCGTCCATGTTTCACTTCCATACATGGCTACACTCCATACAAATACTTTCAGAAACGACTTCCTGACACTTAAATCTATACCCGATGTTAACAAATTTCTCTTCTTGAGAAACGCTTTCCTTGCCATTGCCAGTCTACATTTTATATCCTCTCTACTTCGACCATCATCGGTTATTTTACTCCCTAAATAGCAAAACTCCTTTACTACTTTAAGTGTCTCATTTCCTAACCTAATTCCCTCAGCATCACCCGACTTAATTTGACTACATTCCATTATCCTCGTTTTGCTTTTGTTGATGTTCATCTTATATCCTCCTTTCAAGACACTGTCCATTCCGTTCAACTGCTCTTCCAAGTCCTTTGCTGTCTCTGACAGAATTACAATGTCATCGGCGAACCTCAAAGTTTTTACTTCTTCTCCATGAATTTTAATACCTTTCTTTTGTTTCCTTTACTGCTTGCTCAATATACAGATTGAATAACATCGGGGAGAGGCTACAACCCTGTCTCACACCTTTCCCAACCACTGCTTCCCTTTCATGCCCCTCGACTCTTATAAGTTATGGAAATAAAATAAAGGTACAATAGTGGGATTAAAATCCAGTTTGAAAGGATATCAATGATCAGATTCGCTGATGACGTTGCTATCCTCAGTGAAAGTGGACCAAAATTACTGGAGACGTTGAATGGAATGAACGACCTAATGAGTAGAGAATACCGATTGAAAGTTAATTGAAGAAAGAAGAAAGTAGTGAGAAGTAGCAGAAACGAGAATCGCGAAAAAGTTAGCAGAATTGAGGATCGCGAAATAGGAGAAGTATAACCCATGGTGGTCGGAGGAAGGAAGGCATAAAAAGCAGACCAGCGCTTGCAAGACGGGCATTCCTGACCAAGAGAAGTCTGCTAGTATCAAAAACAGACCTTAATTTGAGGAAGAAATTTCTGCGAATGCACGTTTGGAGTACAGCATTGTGTGGTAGTGAAACATGGACTGTGGGAAATCAGGAACAGAAGAGAATCGAAGCATTTGAGATGTGGTGCTACAGAATAACGTTGAAAATCAGGTGGACTGATAAGGTAAGGAATGAGGAAGTTCTCCGTAGAATCAGAGAGAAAATGAATACGTGGCAAACTCTGACAAGAAGAAGGGACACGATGACAGGACACCCGTTAAGATATCAGGAAATAACTTCCATGCTACTAGAGGGAGCTGTAGAGGGTAAAAATTGTAGAGGTAGACAGAGATTAGAATGCATCGAGTAAACAGTTGAAGATGTAGTTTGCAGGTGCTACTCTGAGATGAAGAGGTTGGCATAGGAAAAGAATTCATGGCGGACAGCATCAAGGCAGTTATAAGGCTGGTGAAAGGCAAAAAAGAAATAAAACAAAAGTATTGAAATTTTAATCAACGAATCCAACAACTGAAGCATCAGTTTGGTGTCGACACCCCACAGCTGAGTGGTAAACACGGGTGACTGCCATGCGAAGGACCCGGGTTTAGTTCCCGGTACTGCCGGGGATGTAATCTCCGTGGGAGATCAGCCTCATGATACCAACTGAGGAGGGACTTGACTGTGCAGTAGCGGCTCCAGGCCTTGAAAACTGACAACGGCAGAGAGGATGGTGTCATGACACCGGTCCCTACATGGCGGTCTGTCGGTACTCATGGGTACGGCAGGTCCTGTGGAAGGAGTTTTAGTTATCAGCTTGAAGCGTTCGGTCAAGATTTTCATGCCTTAACACTTTCCATTTCCGCCAGAGCGGGTGTATCTTGTCCGCATGATCCATGAGAAGGAAGTTTCAACATCGATATGGTAAGTCAGAGAAGAGCCACTGAATACGTTGAGCAGTCGCTGTAAACGCCCAGCATTGCTTATTGCGGGTACTGTAAACCTGCTGGAGACCTTGTCAGAAAAATCAAGCTGTTCATTAGACAGTTCGATTTCCCGTTCTTGAGTTGTCGTGTGAGTTGGTGGCCTGTCTGCAACACGTCTTCCATGAGTATTGAAAACTTGTTTTGTAGGACCCCAGATCGCAGTATTTTCCATAACAACTACAGTTAACACTGCTAAGACAGGGCAAATCTACATCTGTCTACATCTACATGGTTACTCTGCTATTCACACTTAAGTTCCTGGCAGAGGGTTCATCGAACCATTTTTATACTACTTCTCTACCATTCCACTCTCGAAAGGCGCGTGGGAAAAAGGAACACCTAAATCTTTCCGTTCGAGCTCTGATTTCTCTTATTTTATTATGATGATCAATTCTCCCTACGTAGGTGGTTGTCAACAAAATATTTTCGCATTCAGAAGAGAAAGCTGGCCATTGAAATTTCGTAAATAGATCTCACCGCAAAGAAAACCGCCTTTGTTTCAGTGACTGCCACCCCAACTCGCGTATCATATCAGTGACACTCTCACCCCTATTGCGCGATAACACGAAACGAGCTCCCCTTCTTTGCACTTCTTCGATGTCCTCCGTCAATCCTACCTAGTAAGGATCCCATATCGCGCAGCAATATTCCAGCAGAGGACGGCAAGTTTAATGTAGGCTGTCTCTTAAGTGGGTTTGTCGCATCTTCTATGTGGTCTGCCAACAGAGCGCAGTCTTTGTTTTGCCTTCCCCACAATATTATCCATGTGGTCTTTCCAATTTAAGTTGCTCGTAATTGTAATTGGTAAGTATTTAGTAGAATTGACAGCCCTTAGATTTGTGCGATTTATCGTATACCCAAAATTTATGGGATTTCTTTTAGTACCCATGTGGATGACCTCGCACTTTTCTTTGTTTAGTCACGATTGCCATTTTTCAAAAAAATGGCTCTGAGCACTATGGGACTCAACTGCTGTGGTCATAAGTCCCCTAGAACTTAGAACTACTTAAACCTAACTAACCTAAGGACAGCACACAACACCCAGCCATCACGAGGCAGAGAAAATCCCTGACCCCGCCGGGAATCGAACCCGGGAACCCGATTGCCATTTTTCACATCATACAGAAATTCTCTCTGGATCATATTGTAATTGGAATTGATCGTCTGATGATTTTACTAGACAGTAAGTTACAGCGTCGTCTGCAAAAAGTGTAAGGGGGCAGCTCGAACAATGGCTGTGGTAGTATTCACTAATTTTCGAAAAGGCAACACTTTGTTTGAGAGTCCATTGGAAGGTACAGAGAGAAGCTTGCGGGGAATAAAAACTTTGAGCGTATTTGATAGTGTACTACTCTCGAAATGTAGGCCTCTGTGTTCCGTGTCGCACATATAATTTTAAATTCTTATGAATTTCAGAACTTTATTTCCTTGTTCAAAGCTGAGGATTGTCAGAGACTTTTCTTGTGCGTTAAAAAAAATCAGCTCCATACCCAGGAAATGATCATTGGCAGCAGCTTCTGGAATCCTGCATTGTCGTGATGGACAAGACTTACATATGAGGTGGTTTGGCGTTGCCTTCCTCCCACCTGTTTTCAATTGTTATGTGTGCAACTGCGGTGAGTGCTTGTTCAGTGACAGTATTGAGTTGTGTTTGTGTTGTTATAGGTGAAGGGAACGGTGAAGGTGAAAATCAGGTGCCATCACTAGCCCAGTCCCCTCGAACAGCACCAACGGGGCCGTCTAGCTTAACGCCACATCAGAGGGACACATCGTTATAGACAGTGTTATACACTCCTGGAAATGGAAAAAAGAACACATTGACACCGGTGTGTCAGACCCACCATACTTGCTCCGGACACTGCGAGAGGGCTGTACAAGCAATGATCACACGCACGGCACAGCGGACACACCAGGAACCGCGGTGTTGGCTGTCGAATGGCGCTAGCTGCGCAGCATTTGTGCACCGCCGCCGTCAGTGTCAGCCAGTTTGCCGTGGCATACGGAGCTCCATCGCAGTCTTTAACACTGGTAGCATGCCGCGACAGCGTGGACGTGAACCGTATGTGCAGTTGACGGACTTTGAGCGAGGGCGTATAGTGGGCATGCGGGAGGCCGGGTGGACGTACCGCCGAATTGCTCAACACGTGGGGCGTGAGGTCTCCACAGTACATCGATGTTGTCGCCAGTGGTCGGCGGAAGGTGCACGTGCCCGTCGACCTGGGACCGGACCGCAGCGACGCACGGATGCACGCCAAGACCGTAGGATCCTACGCAGTGCCGTAGGGGACCGCACCGCCACTACCCAGCAAATTGGGGACACTGTTGCTCCTGGGGTATCGGCGAGGACCATTCGCAACCGTCTCCATGAAGCTGGGCTACGGTCCCGCACACCGTTAGGCCGTCTTCCGCTCACGCCCCAACATCGTGCAGCACGCCTCCAGTGGTGTCGCGACAGGCGTGAATGGAGGGACGAATGGAGACGTGTCGTCTTCAGCGATGAGAGTCGCTTCTGCCTTGGTGCCAATGATGGTCGTATGCGTGTTTGGCGCCGTGCAGGTGAGCGCCACAATCAGGACTGCATACGACCGAGGCACATAGGGCCAACACCCGGCATCATGGTGTGGGGAGCCATCTCCTACACTGGCCGTACACCACTGGTGATCGTCGAGGGGACACTGAATAGTGCACGGTACATCCAAACCGTCATCGAACCCATCGTTCTACCATTCCTAGACCGGCAAGGGAGCTTGCTGTTCCAACAGGACAATGCACGTCCGCATGTATCCCGTGCCACCCAACGTGCTCTAGAAGGTGTAAGTCAACTACCCTGGCCAGCAAGCTCTCCGGATCTGTCCCCCATTGAGCATGTTTGGAACTGGATGAAGCGTCGTCTCACGCGGTCTGCACGTCCAGCACGAACGCTGGTCCAACTGAGGCGCCAGGTGGAAATGGCATGGCAAGCCGTTCCACAGGACTACATCCAGCATCTCTACGATCGTCTCCATGGGAGAATAGCAGCCTGCATTGCTGCGAAAGGTGGATATACACTGTACTAGTGCCGACATTGTGCATGCTCTGTTGCCTGTGTCTATGTGCCTGTGGTTCTGTCAGTGTGATCATGTGATGTATCTGACCCCAGGAATGTGCCAATAAAGTTTCCCCTTCCTGGGACAATGAATTCACGGTGTTCTTATTTCAATTTCCAGGAGTGTATGTCTTCACTTCATGAGGCACTGGGGGGAGGTTCGGATATCGACCTAGGACACTGGTGAAGCGCCTGTGAGGAGAAATTGTAGGCTACAACAACCACTCCCCTTTCTACTCAAATATTATGAAGGACAATTTCTTACACTAGCAGGATTCTTACGGGCTACTTTCGATACGAAGGCCACTGCATATACGTGCGATAGCTATTTGAGCTACTGTAGCAGATCTTTTTTTCTTAGGAGGAAAAGCTTAATATGTTTACCGCATGTTCATTTTGCAAATTTGGCGATAAAATGCAAACCGCAGTTGGAAGATGGTGTTACTCGCACGATCATGATCACGAGCACGAACTTTGTGGTCGTTTTCTGATGACTCACCAGCGACTCTACGGAGACTGCAACTTGGCTACATTTAGTCCGCCACTATTTTATTCATTCATCGAAATTAATCGGACCGTGCGAGCCAAAGTACTCTCGTTTATGAAACGAGTCAGTACATAGGAAGCTGTTTAAAGAAAGCTCATCAGGAAACTTGTCTACGTATATGAAAGGCAATCTCCTGACTGACTCACTCATCATCGCCCAGTTCAAACCGCTAACAACACAAACTTGAAATTCGGCGAGGGTGTCGAACTTACACTGTAGATGTCGTTCAAGAAGGGATTTTTCGAGGATCCATGCCTAACTGTGTGAAATATGTGCATGAATGGGGTTTTGAAAATAAGTCATTTTTATGGCAATTTTGAGGCTAGAACTACTAAAATTGGAGTTTGTTCTCTCCTCACAAATAAAGAAATACTGGTTTCACCATTTTTGGAAATTTAACCACTATGAGGGTGAAAGTACTTTTTTTAGTAAATCATTATTAAATAATTACTAAACCATCTTTAAAGCTACATATGTGAAAACTGGTTAGAAACAAAGTAAATATGTGTTTCAGTGTGTTTTCGGTAATTCATCCACTAAGGATGTGAAATAGGGCAGGAAGGTTTTTCGAAAATATTTCATTATGAAAGCATTTTTAAAGCAAAATCAGTGAATCTATGTATTTGGCTTCTCGCTTAGAAATGAGAAAAATTACGTGTTTCACTGCTGTTGGAATTTAATACCAAACGTTGTGAAATAGAACTTGACTGGTTCACTGACTAATCACCGCCCAGTCCAAACCGCTACGGATAGAAACTTGAAATTTGGAGAGGCTGTTGACCTCATACTGTAGGGGTCATTTAAGAAGGAACTGTTCGAAATTCGAACTCCAAGTGGGAAAAGAGTGGAATGAACCGCTTTTTGAAAATATGTCACTATTAATTCAGTTTTGAAGCTAGAACTACGTAAACTGGTATTTGGTTCCTCAGTCAGGAAAAAATAAAGAAAAGAGGAAACGTCTTTCAGCATTTTTGGAAATTCTACCACTAAAGGAATAAAATTATGGGTGAAAGTATTTTAAATAAATCGTTATTAAAGAACTACTAAAGCGTTTAAAGCTACAGCTATGAACATTAGTATCTGATTTCTCGGTTAGAAATAAAGAAATACGTGTTAGTGTATGAAAGTTTCCATGGAAATATCACCACAAGAACTCAGAAAGCAGGATTAACAGAACCTCGGACTCTAGCTACCAGAATCGCTTCTGGTCAGAAGCGCATTCGGGAAAGACCATGCTTCTATTACCGTAATTAGCGTGAAAGGTTTAAAAGGCGTTGTGAACAACACAAAGCTTTTACTAAAGAAAAACAAAAAATCGGTGCAGATCACACAGGCTACAGAGTGAAGCAGAGGGCGCTGACCTAATTAATAAATCACGAAGAAAGAGAGTATAGGAATAAATAGCACATTACAGAGAAAAGATACCACCTACAGTAGGCAACCCAGTATGCAACAGGACGAGTGCGCCACGAGGAAAGCTTCAACTAGCGTTAGAATAATTGGAGTTTGTCACTCGTCTTTTTTTTAAAAAGTTCTGCTGGAAGCCTGTTGAAAATGAAACCTCCTGAATAGTGTATACTTTTCTGTACACTACTGTCCGCCTCCGTAGCGTAACGGTAGCGTTACCGCCTACCACGCAGGGGGCCCGGGTTCGATTCCCGGCAGGGACCTGGGTGTTGTGTGTCTTTCATCATCATTAACTCGCAAGTCTCCGATGTGGCGTCACCTAAAAAGGACTTGCAATACGGCGCCCGAACTACCTCGAATGGGGCCTCCCCGCCAACAATGCCATTCGATCATTCCACTTCATGTACAGTACTTAAAGAAGAGTTATCCGAGTGTATATTGTTTTTGCGGCTGGTGTTCGCCGAATTAAGGATTCAGTTGATCCATAAAATTTCGCGTGTGCAGCCGCATAAATTCGACTTCTTCTTCTAGTATTTCGGCTCAATACCGTCGATCCATCTTAAGAGTGAGCCGAGGTGAATGACGCCCCTGAACTTGCTCCGTCCTTTTAAATCCGTGGACCGAAATATTAGAAGAAGAAGTCGAATTTATGTGGCTGCACTCCCGAAATTTTAAGGATCAAATGAGTCTGAGCACTATGGGACTTAACTTCTGAGGTCATCAGTCCCCTAGAACTTAAGAACTACTTAAACCTAACTAACCTAAGGACATCACACACATCAATGCCCGAGGCAGGATTCGAACCTGCGACCGCAGCGGTCGCGTGGTTCCAGACTGTAGCGCCTAGAACCGCACGGCCACTCCGGCGGGCTTTAAGGATCAGTCTTTGCGCCGCGAAAATATGAAGATGCACAACAAGGTTTCAGTTTCTTCTTATAAAAGACATTATTGTTAACAATATACAACATGATGGAAGATACATGCACAGGGATCGCACCGAGCGAGGTGGCGCAGTGGTTAGCACACTGGACTCGCATTCGGGAGGACGACGGTTCAATCCCGTCTCCGGCCATCCTGATTTAGGTTTTCCGTGATTCCCCTAAATCGTTTCAGGCAAATGCCGGGATGGTTCCTTTGAAAGGGCACGGCCGATTTCCTTCCCAATCCTTCCCTAACCCAAGCTTGCGCTCCGTCTCTAATGACCTCGTTGTCGACGGGATGTTAAACACTAACCACCACCACCACCACCACAGGGTTCGCAGAGTTAGAATTTTGAGACAACTGAAGATCTGCCTTCACGAAGTTCGTCAACTAACAGCGCAGATCAGTGAGACCGCGCATTTCTGGGATAGGAATATCCGTGGTGAGTGCAGCCATTTGCCCCAAAGTGTACCAGCATACGAGATAGCAGAGTGAAGGTAACTGGCCAAGAATGTTTTGTTCCAGTGTCAGGGACAGTCAAGATCATTCATATAGTGAAGATAGCCCACGGTTTCGAACGTGATGCTTTCACGAAAGTCTTAGATCTATCCTCTGTTCTGAGCATTTAAAATGATCGCCTTTGATGACTGACTGACTGACCACGGACAAAATTTCGCTTTCACCCGATTTCGCTGCCGGAAACTCTTTGCATTGCGTATTGTTACATTTAAGCATTAACCTGATCTCTGAAAGCCAAAAACTGAAGTCATTGACTACCCTATTAGCCGCATCATTTGCATTACGTTCCACACCCTGCACGATAATTCTTGTGTCATCTGTAAAGAGAACAATTTTTGTGTCCAGAATGAGATTTTCACTCTGCAGCGGAGTGTGCGATGATATGAAACTTCCTGGAAGATTAAAACTGTGTGCCGGGCCGACCTTTGCCTTTCGCGGGCAAGTGCTCCACCAACTGAGCTACCCAAGCACGACTCACGCCCCGCCCTCACAGCTGTACTTCTGCCAGTACCTCGTCTCCTACCTTCCAAACTTTACAGAAGCTCTCCTGCGAAACTTGCAGGCTAAGTCATGTCTCCGCAATATCCTTTCTTTCAGGAGTGCTAGTTCTGCAAGTTTCGCAGGGGAGCATGATGAACATACAGATGGTGTCGGCGGCCATCCTCCTGCTTTGTTCTCTCATTGTCTGCAGCAGTGGCCCTCCGGATGTTGGGTGGGGCTATTCCAACAATCGGATACAATTTCTGCACTGGTGTTGCCTTCAAGCATCCTGAGATGATCCTTGCAGTATCGTCGTTGCATTATCGACTTGCTTAGCACGAGCTGAAGCGTTCCACACAGGAGCAGCATACTCAGCGGCTGGTGCACAAAGCGCAAGTGCAGAAGTCCTTAGGAGGTGCGAGTTGGCTCCCCAGCTACTGCCAATCAGTTTCTTAAGTGTCCCATTGCGAGCAATGACTTTCTGTTTCACGATTAGACATTGCTGCCCGTACGTTAGAGCCCTGTCCAGTGTGACACCTAGGTAGACCAGTGTTGGGCAATGTTCCAGTTGCTCTCCTCGCCATGTGATGTCCGGCGTTTGCTGCGCTTCCCTGTTTCATAAGTGGAAGGCGCTCACTTGCACGTGTGCCACAGGGAAGTGTGCTGGGAGGTTCCTTTGACGCTGGAGGTAACTCAGTAAATGGGGAATGCAGATCAGATGGCGCAGGAAGCTAAGTTTTGGGAATTAAAGGCAAAGTAGATAAATTGCTAATAGATCTTGACACACACATCACACTCAGAGCGTCATTTATATGCTAATAGATCTTGACATTCACATTATTTGTACCTCAGAGAATCATTTACATAGTGAAGAAATACTAAAGCTTCCTTTGGAGGTGCGTACATCATCTCCGATTTCTATACAACGGTTTCATTGGAGAAGGAAAGACTGACCATCTACTTATCTCGTATCCCGCAGGAGTTTCCTTGCTAGGACTGCGCCGCTGGAGGGAGCACCAGAGGCAATTCGTCTTGCAACATTGTAGAGCTCGCTGTCAGCAGACGTCTCACCAAAAGAAGAACTAGCTCCTGGCGCAAACCTACAGTACCCTGTACGGAGGTCCCTTAAGCGCCTACCGCGCGCGGTAGCCGCGTGGTCTAGGGCGCCTTAGGCTAGGCGCATATTGAGAAGCGTATAGCACGTGTGACGTGACACGAAACTACAGCGCGACACGCACGTGCCGTACGGTGCAGCGCATATTGCGACGCGTACACCATACTTCGCACGCGCCGACTGGCGAAGCTCTGCGCTGACTGAACCGAAGCGGGCGCAACCTCTTATCTTTCTCAAACGATTTTACAGAAACTATTCTCTGAAAATATATGATTTTTGCCTTACTTGTAGCGTTATATGTCAGCTTCGTGCCCATCACCTCGCTAATGACCATTCTTATTGTGATGTACACATTTTAGTAAGACACTACGCAAAACTCAAAAAGTTTGCAACGAAAATTAGGGGTCGCTATGATTTTGCGTTTGGTGCTTATTACACCATGTGTTGCTGCGTATGAAATTTAGCTAACATGCTGAATTTTTGTTTAGACTTAGGAGGAGATCACTATCTGCCTCCGATCTCGAGAAAATGGATCCCATGAAGCGCGCTCACTTCCGATCTCACGCCCGCGAGAATGAAATACTCGCAACATCTCTCGTAACTCCTAAACCGCTCGAGATATCGAAACGAAAGTTTGGCGAATGATAGCACACAAGGAGGAGAGTGTTTTGCCAATCATTAAACACACGGAACTTCTTATCTATGGCGATATATCACTACTTATAATTCTTTTTTTATTTATTTCACTCCAGTGGCTGTAATTTTTTAAGAGTTATCGACAGCTAGCGAAACAAGAGCTTCCTAGTATGAAATAAACATGAAATTTCTTCTTTTATGTTACTGCAAACCGATACTATGAGGTTTTTCGTAAGCTATTGAGCTCTGTAATTGCCAATTACTTGTTTAATGAGGCCCTACGCTTCGGAATTCTGTCTCAATAGCTGCTGTGAGATGAGTTTGGCAAATTACATTGTGACAAAGGAAGTACAATTAAACCAATCACCAAGAGAAATGTGGCCTTTACTCATAAATGGTGATGCTTCTTCGAATGAGAAAAAGTTAACAACTCACACAAAAACAGATTGGCAATTCTGTTGGAATTTTGGTGGAATCCCCGTAACCCATCGTATTTTTAACAGTGAGCGACGGAAATGGAAACTTACCAAAGGATTTTATTCCTTCTCTTGATCTGAGCAGTATTAAAATAATGACGAGCGTTCCTTCAGGCGGAATGGTAGGCACATGCCAGATACTGTTTACTCACCTAGGGCTTGCCAAACTGACAATGCGTGATCGCGAATAAAATAGTTGTTATTGAGAAAAATAAACAATTGATCTGTCGCACAACACAATGGTCAGTGTGTTGTCAGCAGCGAAGGATAATGCGCGCGACAGGAATCCACAAGCTAGCCATGTGTGCCTTGTGAGATGGAGTTCGAAAAACATTGTCATGAAAGTAGCTCTGCCTTTGTCAGCAGCACATTTCAACAAATTAAATATATCTAATCATAACACTCTTTTAGGATATTCCTACTTTCGTAATAATACCGACCATTTTCTTCATTTGTGTAGCCTGTTGTTGTATACTTAGTTTATTAATGCTGATAATGTCCATGCAACAATTGAAATGCTTTTTCTCATCACGGTGAACCAATTAAAACATTGTTATTTGTGACTGCTTTTCGACTGTTTCTAGCTTGCAGTGGAAATATGTTGTTCACATGCATGTAGTACAGTGTGTCGTATTACATTATTACATACATATCAGAGTAATCACAGTGATACTTCTATACTTCAGATCTTGGACGCTTTTTACCACAAGAACAAAGGGATCACACCTGTGGACATTATCCCTTTCTAAATTTTTGTAACAGGTCGTACAGATACGCTAGCTTACTAGGCAGCGAGAATATAACCTTGCTTTCCTGCCTTGATTCTTAACCACATGATTTTATAATATTCCTTGCTTCCTTATTCACTACCCTCTGCCCCTTCTTGCGATCTGAAAACATCACGGAGGCATATGGTGCAATTCCAGCGGCCAATGGCTCATCAGTTACTGAAGTATACATTTTTCTTGACAGAAGAAAAACAAAACAAAACTATGCAAATATAAATAACAGAAAAGTATAACGTGCTAACGAAGAAAGCTGGAGCGTTTAAATGGCTAGAAACGAAACACTACCCAAAGGCAATAAAATTCAGTACACAGTAAGGCAAAATTAATCGTATTGGCAATACTACCACTGCTGATATGCGCCGTTCCGATGTGAGCATATGGCCGGGCTACTTTTCCGCTATCCGCCTCAAATTTCCCACGATGCTAGCGAGGCAAGCGCGACGCGCGGCGCGAGAAACTGTGCCTCAACCACAACGCCGCGCGACCTGGCGCAGGCGCGTGTCGCGTCCCAGTCGCGTCGCGTCGCAATTTGCGCGGTCCCATATGAACCTGTGATGTTACAAAAACGCGCGCTGCGCTGCGTCGCGCCACACGCGCTATACACGTCTCAATTTGCGCCTAGCCTAAATCACGGTCCGTGCGGCTCCCTCCGTCGGAGGTTCGAGTCCTCTCTCGGGCATGGGTGTGTGTGCTTAGTTTAAGTCACATTAAGTAGTGTGTAAGCTTAAGGACCGATGACCTCAGCAGTTTGGTCACATAAGATCTTACCACAAATTTCCAATTTCCTCAACCGCCTACGAGTGGGCGTCCCCGATGCAAGACGTACCTGAAGAAATGGGGAATCCTTCCAGCGAGCGCGGGCGCCTCTTGCGACTGCGGGGCTGAAGAAGATCCGACCCACCTACTTGTATGATCCCTCCTGTGCAACCCGTGCACAATACAAGATGTTTACGATACAAGATGTTTACGAAGGAAATGACAAAGCTATCGTAGGTGCTGTTTTTTTGGAAATGCTGACCAGACACGGAAATGAATGAATGACCTGTAGTATACATCTGTCGATGACTCTGCATGGAAGATAATATGCTGCGTCCTCGCTACCAAGGAATCCTCAATCCACTCAAAAATTTCGCCTGATGTCCAATAAGAGGGTACTTTTGGTAATAAGCATAGGTGTGGTACTGGGTCAAATACTTTTCGCAAACTGAGAAAAACTACATCTACTTGGCTGCGTCGATTCAAGGCTTTCAGTATGTTACGTGAGAAAAATGCGTGTCGGGTCTCACATGATTGATTTTTTTCGAAATCCATCTTGGTTGACATGGAGGAGGTCATCCTATTCGAGAAACCGCATTATGTGTGAGCTCAGAATATGTTCTAAAATTGTACAGTAAATCAATGTCAAGAATATTAGACGGTAGTTTTCTGGATCTCTTTTACTCTCCTACATGTAGAAGGATGTCACCTGTGCTTTCTTCCAACTACTGGGCACAGTTGGAGGGATCTGTGAAACATTATAGTTAAAAGGGGGTTAACTTAGCTAGAAATACAGTATAGAATCTGACAGGGATTGCATGAGATCTGGGAGCTTTGTTCAGCTTTAGCGATGGTACGCGAATGAAATTGGGGCAATACTTTTGAGTTTTCCTTTGTAGAAGAACATCTGAAAACATTCTTACAGTTTCTGCTTTTGCTCTGTAACCCTCGGTTTCAGTTCTTGTCTCATCCACAAGTGACCGGATGCTAACTTTGGTGCCACTGACAGCCTTCACACATGGCCGGAATTTCTGTGGGTTTCGTGAAAGATGATTTGATAATACGGTGATACGGTAATAACGGAAGGCCTTACGCATTGCTCTCATGGCTTCCAGATGCATTTATACGTAATCTCTCTATCTAGAGAGCGATGTTTTGTTTTACACCTACAGATATTATGCAGTGGTCTGTTTCACGACGGAGGCTCCCTCCCATATAAACTGTTCTACTGGGCACGTATCTATCAAGAGAATGGTAAATCATCTTTTTTAACTTGAGCCACAGTTCCTCTACATGCTTCTGTCCTGTATTAGAAGTTTCTGTTTTCTCATTGAGATTTAACACTACTGCTTTTTTGTTTAGGTTTACTGAACAAACAAATCTTTCAATTTGTCTTCGTTGGCCTTTGTAGTTTGATAGACATAGTCAAAACCTGCATCTGATGGTGCTTTTGATGTGAACAACCTCAAGGACGAGGAAGTGAGTCTGGTGGTCGATAGGAGGATCCAGTTACAGGTTCCTGCCACAGCCCTGACAATGAGTCTTGTCCAAACAAACTTCAGTGTTTATTTCAGTGGATTTCAGTTTTTCGTCTACAGCGACAAAGACACATCTTTATTTCCCAGAGAAACATACGCTTAAATTTTCCTCGAAATTCTCACTGCTATGTTCACCTTTTATCTAGCTTTCTGTATCTAACCATATGTTATATGTCATAGGTTTTCGGAAACGATTGAAACTCTGGCCCTTTGTACCGAATGCTTCGGAAGTTAACCACCAGAATTTTAATAAACTGTGGAACTCATTTCTTTGGCTCTTAACTGATTCTTCTGGGTTCCTTACAGCTGTTCTTATATAAATGGGATGGAGAGTCATCTAATCTAAAAAAAAAAACATTGTGTGCACCCTACACAGAGACAGCTACTTAGGTAGCAATCTCTGCTGTGTAGTGCACACCTGATCCAGTTAAGGGGACCCTACATTTCTCAACATTAACGCACAAGACTAGGAAGTCACAGCATAGCTTGTCACACAACCGTCGAAGTCTGTGGTTCAGGCCTTTCACTCGACACGGAACCAGGGGGCCACGAAGTGTTCTTGGGACAATGCTGCAGACGATGAGCTTCGTTGAAACTCCGTATCAAGTCTAGTATTCTCAACTTCCTCCCCCAATCGCTGGAATGATCCAAGCATGATCTTGGAGCCCAGATGACAGGCATCATTTGTAGCAATGTCCACCACAATATGCAGCTGACTGCACCGTGTTCTCTCAGTAACTGCTGGAATACCCTCTTCAACGTGTTGAATGAGGCCCACAGACATACACCCTTAGTGCACCTAATATTTCTTCCAATCCCTTGCTGCCTCTTCGCTAATGGGTGCCGTTATTTCCAGTACATTTGAACTGCTGATTATTAATGGGCTCCTAGCCTTTTGTGTTTGCCTCCCCCTGACATGCAATACCGCACATTTTGTAACAGGTGAAGTGATATTGAAAACAATCTGGCACCGTTCATTCTCCTTGGAGTCTCCACACAAAGATCCGCCCACTGAGATGCTGTACACAGAAACGAGGCTCGTCTTGTAAGAATGTTGTACAACTTCTGTGTCCAGCGCTCCCTATTTAGGCGTGGCATTACAAAAATTTTCTAACTTATTTAGAAACACAAATACTGAAATTTATTTCTGCACAAACAACAAACTGGGACACCACTTACTTCGCACAGTTAACATAAACACTCCAATAAGACAACAAAGTGGAGTATATAAATTACAGTGTAACACTTGCCCTCCATTTAAGCAGGCTAAACGGGAAGAACTTTCCATACACATTACAAGGAACACACTGGTGCCTTGAGACTTAACCACCTTGACAAATATGCAGTAGCTAACCACATGTACCTTAGCAGACACAGACTAATTGACATCCGCAACAGCTTAGATGTACTTCATTCAGAATACAATGGTAAAAATCATGATCTACTAGATTAATTAGAAATAATGATACATTAGGAAAAAGCTTCTGAAAACTTGTTGAATGAATAAACAGAGTTTAGCAGTGACAGTGTTATCAATAATTAAAAGTTTATTTTTTCCTACAGAAACAAGTATTTAATAATCTAACCAGCTGATAAACTGTAGTCACTTTTACCACATTCACAAATATTTGTATTCTATGTAAATAATAATCTAACACCTTATTATAAGGTGTTACATAATTATTTACATAGAATACAAATATTTATGAACGTGTATGAATGTGTAACACCTTATAACAAGGTGTTACATTACTGTAGTCAATTTTACCACAATCATAAATATTTGTATTCTATGTAAATAATAATGTAACACCCTAAATAATAATATAACACCTTATTATAAGGTGTCACATTATTATTTACATAGAATACAAATATTTATGAATGTAGTAAAATTGACTACAGTAATGTAACACCTTATTATAACGTGTTACATTATTATTTACATAGAATACAAATATTTATGAATGGGGTAAAATTTATTACAGTTTATCAATTGGTGTATTTGTAAAAATGCAGCATATTCATCGTAGAAATTCTTGGACTTATTTTGAATTGTGTTCGAAAATGTGCTGTGTCAAAATGTTGCTGCAGTTGTTTTATTTAATTGAAAGTGTGTGTTTGTACATAAACATTCTCCACAACCACATACCTACTACTAGAAACAGTAAGTTACTTTTAGATTTACCATAGTTTTATAAACTTATATTTCATAATGTGGCATTTTGTAATATAAGAATGTTATTCTGCTGAGCCCAGAACTAAACGAAACGAAAGTGGATGTAGACTGTCAAAGAACCTAAGATGAGGCCCCAGGGATCGTAATGCATCGTAAATTTTAATAAAAATCATGATTTTTAGCTAAAGACAGGTGTTCTTAATTGTTAAAAATGTAACACAGGAATTTGCTTAAATATTTTCCAGCAACTTCCCGCCAGAATAGGATACAGCCATGAGGAAATTCTTGAATTTAAAGTCGAGGATTACTGCTAAGATCTTTTAACTGTCGTGGTAGCTTACGGAAAATAGTTGGTGCTGAATATTGTACTCCTTTCTGCACTTATCATACAGGTGCATATTGGAATCTGCCTTGTATTTATTGACTGAAAGTTGTTAATTTATGGGAATAATTTCATATTGTTAGTAACAAACGATAATGAACAAAATACATTTTGAGACACCAATTTTCTAAATTCCCAGACTCCTGAAGCAGGACCAACAAGAGGTTTGCGAACTTACACAGTACATTACTTGAACTACCTAACTTAGAGCCAAAAATACCCTGCATGAATGGGAAGTGTTAATCCAGAATAAAGTGCCGTGTGTCAAAGGGAATAAAGATAAGCAATGTGGACTAATTTTCATGTTGAACTGTCACTTACTGGCGATAGTTCAAAAAAAAAAAAATGGTTCAAATGGCTCTGAGCACTATGGGACTTAACATCTTAGGTCATCAGTCCCCTAGAACTTAGAACTACTTAAACCTAACTAACCTAAGGACATCACACACATCCATGCCCGAGGCAGGATTCGAACCTGCGACCGTAGCAGTCGCACGGTTCCGGACTGCAGCGCCTAGAACCGTAAGACCACCGCGGCCGGCGGCGATAGTTCTAATGGTGATTATAGCAGCATTCCGTTTTTGGAAAAGTTCGTGAACATGGGCTTCCCATGACAGCTTAACGTGTATTTGAACACACAGGAATTTGTACTGTTCAGACTCACTAATCATATAGCCATTCTGTGTAATAAAAACGTCAGTTTTAGTAGAATTGTGTATTAGAAACTAAATCTTTGTCTTATTGTGATTTAGCATTAGTTTATTTTCTACAAGCTAGAAAGTCATGTCTTGAGCTGCACTATTTGGCACATTGCCTATGTTACACTCAACATCCTTCACTACCAAGCTAGTGCCATCAGTCAATAGAAATATTTAAGAAACACCGATTATATTATAAGGCATATCATCTGTCTCTATATAAATAGCAGTAGTGGTCCCACTGCTGACCCCTGAGGCATCCTTGTCTTAACTGTGCTCCAGTCACATGTCACCTCATAGTTGTTCTCATTAGTGTTGAGAATGACGATTAGCTGTATATTGTTGAAGCATGATAGAAATCATTCGTCAGCTACTGATCTTATTCCATAATTGTCCAACTTGTCAATCCCACACTTTAGTTAAACCAAAAAAGACGCCTTGTGTTTGCAGTTTCTTGTTTAATCCGTGGACTGCCTCACAGAGAAACCAATTCTAACACCGAACTGTACGTTTGACAGCACCAAGAAATATGGCGCAGTAGTTAATCCATTGGACTTGCATTCCGAAGGGCGACGGCTGAAGTCCGCGTCCTGGCGTCCAGATTCACGTTTCCTGCGATGTCCCTAAGTCGCTCCAGACAATCGCCAGCATGGTTCCTTTGAAAGGGCACAGCCGATTTCCTTCCACGTCTTGGAAATATTCCGAGCTTGTACTCCATCCCTGATGATCTCCATCTCGATAGGACTTTAAGCCCTGATCTATTTTCCTTTCTCCCTTTATGATTGAGAGCAAATTGTGTGAAATGAAATTATCAGTTACCCTTGTATAAATAATCTTTCCAGCAACTTCTGCTCACACCGATGGCATAATAATAGATCTAAAATTGTCTACATTAATCCTTTCTACTTTTTTATAATTGAGTGCTTTAATTGTTCAGGAAACTGACAATTCCTAAGGAAAAATTACAAATGTCGCTAAGTACTGGGCTTACATACGCAGCACAGTACTTTATTATCTTGCTAGATGTCCCGTCATATTCATGAGAGGCCTTAGTCTTCAGCGATTTAATTATCCAGTCTCTCCCTTATCAGTATCTCAGAGGTGTATTTTGGACAGAAGTCTTGGAAAGCCATTTTCTAAGAAAATTATTTGAATCACTGTAGAACTAAGTTCTTATTTAATTCACCACAAAAAATTATTTTTATATACTGTATATAAGGTCTTCACTACGTATTGGCATTTTATCCTCGACCTTGTACTGTTGGCCAGATACCTCCTTCACCACGACCATATGGTTTCCATTTTATCCAGAATATTGGCTGTTTCATTTGTATAACACATGCTTTTTGTCTTCCTAATGACATTTTTCTATATCTTACAGTACTGTTTGTAATGAATTAGTGCAGCTCGATTGTTAATATTCCTAATGCTTTGATATAATGCTCACTCCTTTCTACATGATATGCTTATCCCATTGGCTAGCCCACCAGGATTCCCGTTGGTGCCAGTACCCTGTCTGGAATATTCTAATGGAAAGCAGCTTTCAAACAGCATGAGAAATGTCCTGACAAAGTTTATCATTAGAAGGTATGCTTTTATTCTACTGTGAAACATAAGAAAACATATCGTGGAATAAGAAATTAAGCTACAGCAAGTTTTCTGCAGGATTATTTTGAATACACTTAACAGAGCTGTAATAACGTGAAAAAGTATTTTCTCCAAGAAATAAAAGTAAATGAAAGCAAGAGCGTAAAATATTTATGCACTGAGAAACGCAGAAATTTCAACATAAGTAGCACTTTTTATGAACTAACTGTCTGAAAATATTTCTTGAGCAGTCATCAGAATCTTAGAACAAATCAGAAATATAATAAACGTAGCAGCGTGACGGGAGCAGTAGCAAATTAATAGGAGCAGAAAGTTAAATAACCAGGAAACAAAAAGAAAAGTGTCCAAAACTCCAGTAAAACCATCTTAGCACCAAATGTTCGATCTGCAGAAAGAACAACATTGTTAAAATTTCATTATTTGCATATCACAACTGTGTAAAAGTACCAGTTGTACTACGCATACTGACAGAAACAGGAACAAACAAATGTGCTGTTGAGATACATATTACTGATGAAAAATTCTTTAGTATGATGACCTTAATATCAACTTGCATTTACTTTCTTCCGGCATTTACTTACGTTTTACAGTGGAGTAAAGAGAAATCCATTGCTTATGGTGTCATACCACTGAAACATGTATTGGTAAACAGACAACAGTAAGAATCAGTTGATTCTTGTTCCTTTTACCTTCGTAAAAACATAAAGAAAATAACCGTCTTCAGTCACTAATCTTGACTGAGTTACAATTGCAGGGTGCATTTCAAGTACTGCAGGGTCATCTTCATGTGCTTGACATCAGTCTTACATCATTGCTTGAAACAGGGTAACACCGATGCTGTTAAGTGTAGACAAGTGTAGAAAGTATGTACTGTGTTGTCGTGCAGCTACAGTTTTTTGTAAGAGATATTACATTTTTATATACACAGTCATATTACTTCCAATATAATACACTACTGGTCATTAAAATTGCTACACCAAGAAGAAATGCAGATGATAAACGGGTATTCATTGGACAAATATATTATGCTAGAACTGACAAGTGATTACATTTTCACTCAATTTGGGAGCATAGATCCTGAGAAATCTGTCCCCAGAACAACCACCTCTGGCCGTAATAACGGCCTACATACGCCTGGGCATTGAGTCAAACAGAGCTTGGATGGCGTGTACTGGTACAACTGCCCATGCAGCTTCAACACGATACCACAGTTCATCAAGAGTAGTGACTGGCGTATTGTGACGAGCCAGTTGCTCGACCACCACTGACTAGACGTTTTCAGTTGGTGAGAGATCTGGAGAATGTGCTGCTCAGGGCAGCAGTCGAACATTTTCTGTATCCAGAAAGGCCCGTACAGGACCTGCAACATGCGGCCGTGAACTATCCTGCTCAAATGTAGGGTTTCGCAGGGATCGAATGAAGGGTAGAGCCACGGGTCACATCTGAAATGTAACGTCCACTGTTCAAAGTGCCGTCAATGCGAACAAGAGGTGACGGAGACGTGTAACCAATGGCACCCCATACCATCACGACGGCTGATACGCCAGTATGGCGATGACGTATATACGCTTCCAATGTTCGTTCACCGCCATGTCGCCAAACACGGATGCGACCATCATGATGCTGTAAACAGAACCTGGATTCATCCGAAAAAATGATGTTTTGCCATTCGTGCACCCCGGTTCGTCGTTGAGTACACAATCGCAGGCACTCCTGTCTGCGATGCAGCGTCAAGGGTAACTGTGGCCATGGTCTCCGAGGTGATAGTCCATGCTGCTGCAAACGTCGTCGAACTGTTCGTGCAGATGGTTGTTGTCTTGCAAACGTCCCCATCTGTTGACTCAGGGATCGAGACGTGGCTTCACGATCCGTTACAGCCATGCGGATAAGATGCCTGTCATCTCGACTGCTAGCAACACGAGGCCGCTGGGATCCAGCACGGTGATCCGTATTACCCTCCTGAACCCACCGATTCCATATTCTGCTAACAGTCATTGGATCTCGAGCAACGCGAATAGCAGTGTCGCGATACGATAAACCGCAATCGCGATAGGCTACAATCCGACCTTTATCAAAGTCGTAAACGTGATGGTACGCATTTCTCCTCCTTACACGAGGCATCACGACAACGTTTCACCAGGAAACGCCGTTCAACTGCTGTTTGTGTATGAGAAATCGGTTGGAAGCTTTCCTCATGTCAGCACGTTGTAGGTGTCGCCACCGACGCCAACCTGGTGTGAATGCTCTGAAAAGCTAATCATTTGCATATCACAGCATCTTCTTCCTGTCTGTTATATTTCGCGTCTGTAGCACCTCATCTTCGTGGTGTAGCAATTTTAATGGCCAGTAGTGTATATTGTTTTAATATTTTATCTCCACTTGTGCTGAGAAAGTAAGCGTGTACGTATGTATTCTGAGTATGGGCACACAAATTGTACCTAAGAACTGTGCAACATGTACTGCAAACAGTAATTCTCCTTGTCAAACGCCAATGTTCATGTAACAGGAACAGTGGTAACCTTTTTCAAACAGTTATGTACAACTGATGTGTTATCATCTGGAGGTGGCGAACCAAAATTCGAAAAGCATGGTGCCTTATATAATTCCGCGATAGAAGTCGGTTTGTTTTCTTACTGATTTTACGCATTAGTATTTTGCTGCAATAATAATTTTACGTGTGGCTCAAACACTATTTTATGAGTGTAATTTCTTGGCAGATTAAAACTGTGTGCCAAATGGGGACACGAACCAGGGTTTTTGCCTAGGAAAGTGTTCTTTAGACTGAGTTCTCCAAGCATGACTCACGACGCTCTCTCACGGCTTCACTTCTCCAAGCTACTAAAGTTGACAGACGTTCTCCTGCATACCTTGCAGGCTAGCTCTAATGGAAGAAAAGATATTCGAGAAACACTGCTTAGCACTGTCTCCGCAATATACCCTCTCCCACGAGTGCTAGGAGAACGTCTGTGAACTGTGGAAGGTAGGAGAAATGAAGGTGTGAGGATGGGTCGTACATGAATAGCTAGGCCGGTGCGGCACTTGCCTGTGCCAGGCAAAAGCCCTTAGGTTCGAGTCCCGGTCGGGCACACAGTTTTAAACTGTCTGCAGTTTTGTATCACTGCTGGGTGCAAACTTCATTATGGACTATTTTAAGAGTGTATAAAATTTCTGCAACTTTCTCCGCGAAAAGCGGTCAGCGACCACGAGGTATAAACGTAGAAACCTCTAAAACCACGATCCTGAATATCTGCTGACCTGTGTCGACCGGATTGGCTGCAGTGCTTGCGCCGCGGCTGTCTCAAGACGATGCGGTGGCCGCCTCTCACATTCTCGCCGCCAGACCGCAGGGGGCCCCGGCGGCCGGGCACCTGCTATCCGAGTCGGAACGCGCCCTGCAGGTTTCTCCGTTCACCCGCCAGCGGCAGCCGCGCGTACTGACCGCGGCTCACACGCCCACCTAGACGCAATGGAACACGCCTTGCGGTCGACGAGGGATCCAGTTTGTAGCCGACGTCGCGATCGTCTGGGAATCTACACACAATACCGTTCCCATTCTGTTCCGATGAAAAGACACCGTATCACGTTTACGAAGTGCATAACCTAGGCTATGTACTCCTCATCCACACGGTACCGTGAGTGTCTGCTAAGATCCACACACGTACTCTGCAGAGCACTGTGAAGTACATGGGTATATGGTGGAGGATAGTTAAGGTTTCTTCACTTTCGAAGCTCATATGAAGCACGATAAAATTAACAGCTCGGTGAATACTATAATTAGCCCAATCTTCTCTTCTTGGTATCTACGGGAGTAATGACGAGCGGTCTGAAGAATATCTCTAAATTCTTCACTTAATACTGGCTCTTCAAAATCTGAAAGTAGGCTTTCATGGGTTAACTGACGTCTATCTTCAGTGGTCTGTCATTTCGGGTTATTCATGTTTCTCTTATGCACCGCCCTTCCTTGTATCCGTTCATTATCCCCCGTCTGTCGCACCTGGTATGCGTCACATACAGTCGAGCAATACAATGAGGTGACGAAAGTCACGCGATACCTCCTCATACAGGGTGGTCCATTGATACGGACCGGACCAAACATCTCACGAAATAAGCGTCAAACGAAAAAACTACAAAGAATGAAACTTGTCTAGCTTGAAGGGGGAAACCAGATGATTGGTCCGCTGGGTGGCGCTGCCATAGGTCAAACGGATATCAACTGCGTTTTTTTTTTAATTATGAATCCCCATTTATTACATATTCGTGTAGTACGTAAAGAATATGAATGTTTTAGTTGGACTACTTTTATCACTTTGTGATAGTTGGCGCTGTAATAGTCACAAACATATGGCTCACAATTTTAGACGAACAGTTGGTAACAGGTAGGTTTATTAAATTAAAATACAGAACGTAGGTACGTTTGAACATTTTATTTCGGTTGTTCCAATGTGATACATGTACCTTTGTGAACTTATCATTTCTGAGGATGCATGCTGTTACGGCGTGATTACCTGTAAATACCACATTAATGCAATAAATGCTCAAAATGATGTCCGTCAACATCAGTGCATTTGGCAATACGTGTAACGACATTCCTCTCAACAGCGAGTAGTTCGCCTTCCGTAATGTTCTCACATGCATTGACAATGCGCTGACGCATGTTGTCAGGCGTTGTTGGTGGATCACGATAGCAAATATTCTTCAACTTTCCCCACAGACAGAAATCCGGCGACGTCAGATCCGGTGAACGTGCGGGCCATGGTATGTAATCTTCGACGACCAATCCACCTGTCATGAAATATGCTATTCAATACCACTTCAACCGCACGCGAGCTATGTCCCGGACATCCATCATGTTGGAAGTACATCGCCATTCTGTCATGCAGTGAAACATCTTGTAGTAACATGGGTAGAACATTACGTAGGAAATCAGCATACATTGCACCATTTAGATTGCCATTGATAAAATGGGGGCCAATTATCCTTCCTCCCATAATGCCGCACCATACATTAACCGGCAAAGGTCGCTGATGTTCCACTTGTCGGAGCCATCGTGGATTTTCCGTTGCCCAATAGTGCATATTATGCCGGTTTACGTTACCGCTGTTGGTGAATGACGCTTCGTCGCTAAATAGAACGCGCTCAAAACGTCTGTCGTTGTCCCGTAATTTCTCTTGTGGCCAGTGGCAGAACTGTACACGACGTTCAAAGTCGTCGCCATGCAATTCCTGGTACGGGTGCAATCGATGTTGCTGAAGTATTCTCAACACCGACGTTTTTGAGATTCCCGATTCTCGCGCAATTTGTGTTCTACTTATGTGCGGATTAGCTGCGACAGCAGCTAAAACACCTACTTGGGTATCATCATTTGTTGCAGGTCGTGGTTGACGTTTCACATGTGGCTGAGCACTTTCTGTTTACCCAAATAACGTAACTATCCGGCGAACGGTCCAGACACTTGGATGATGTCGTCCAGGATACCGAGCAGCATACATGGCACACGTCCGTTGGGCATTTCGATCACAATAGCCATACATCAACACGATATCTACCTTTTCCGCAATTGGTAAACGGTGCATTTCAACACTAACCAAATACAGTCCACACTGGCGGAATGTTACGTGATACCACGTACTTATACGTTTGTGACTATTACAGCGCCATCTATCACAATGCGAAAAAAGTGGTCCAACTAAAACATTCATATTTCTTTACGTAATACACGAATTTGTAATAAAAATGGGGATTCCTATTTAAAATAACGTAGTTGCTATCCGTTTGACCTATGGCAGCGCCATCTAGCGGGCCAACCATAGCTCCATCTGGTTTCCCCCCTTTTTGTTTGATGCTTATTGCGTGAGATATTTGGCCCGGTCACTATCAATGGACCACCCCGTATAGCGTCATACATCTTCTTGCGCGGCACAGTGCAACAGCCCGACGGTGCATGGACTTAACAAGGCGTTGGTAGTCTCCTGCGTAAATATTTAGCCATGCTGTCTGTACAGCTGTCGAAAACTACAAGTGTTTCCGGTCGATTATGTCCTATAAACGTTCGATGACATTCATGTCGAGCGATTTGGGCGGCCAAATCATTCGATCGAGTTTTCCAGAAAGATCCTCAAACCAGTCGCGAACAATTTTGGCCCATTGACCCGGAGCATTGTCGTCCATAAAAATTCCATCGTTGCTTGGGAACACGAAGTCCATGAATGGCTGCAGTTGGTCTCCAAGTAGCCGTAGCTAATTATTTACAGTGAACTGGAGGACCCAGTCCATTCCATGTAGACACAGCCGATACCATTACATAAGGGACGTTCAAAAAGAAACGAGCAGGAGGCATAATTACAGAAACCAGTACCTGTATGTCAGAAGTATTGACCCTGCCTGTTGAGACACTTGTCCCACTGTGACAAAAGGCGGTGAATGGCTGTCTCGTAAAATTCCCAGAGCTGCGAAGTTAACCAGTTCCGCACGTATAGCTGGAGGTCGTGTCCGAGGTGAATCGTTTGCGCCTCAGAGCCTTTTCTTCTTCGACCAAGATGGACCCCTGCTAATTCACTTCCGCAGCACGGGACAACAATGAATGCCCAGCGTTACTCGCAAACCTCGACCACCCTTCGCCAAGCGATCAAATCAAAACGCCCAGGCAATCTCACCTGTGGGGTCATTCTGCTCCACGACAATGCAAAGCCTCATACGGCCAACAAAGTCGCAGCACTCCTGCAGAAATTCAAATGAGAGGTTCTCTTCCACCCTCAATACGTCCGGACCTCTCTCCCTTTGATTACGCCAGTTTTGGTGCCCTTGGAAAGGCTCTGAGGGGCAAACGATTCACCTCGGCGGATGACATCCAGCTGTACGTGCGGAACTGGTTAACATCGCAGCTCCGGGAATTTTATGAGACAGCCATTCACTACCTTGTGTCAGAGTGGGACAAGTGTCTCAACAGGCAGAATCAATACTTCTAACATACAGGTACTGGTTTCTGTAATTATGCCTCCGGCTCGTTTCTTGTTGTACGCCCTTTATAATTGTAGTAGATACTGATCTATATTTGAATACATCATATTTCATACAATCTGAAAAAATAGAAAATAAAAATAAAAAATAAATTGATAGATATGGTGGAATGTCCTGTGAAATGATTTCTCTATAAATACGAAATAAAACACATTACAGAAACGCTTGACGCATCTCACTTTCTGCCTACTATTTTGAGCATCATTTAAAGACGTGTGAAATGTTTCCCTAATCTGTTTCATTTCTTACCCTTCAAAAATCATTTCACACCAGATTTGACCATTCTTTTAATTATTTACTGTCATGTTGTTTTGAAAGCATTTAAATTTAGTCTACTTCAAAATGACAACAAATCTACCAGGACTGAATTGTGTATTTCATTTCTCTTCGCTTTCAAATATAGCTTCAGTCAATTTAATTTCGCCTTTTCTTAAAAAACAAACTTATCATGTGTGACGGCAGCCACATAATTTTGGAGAATGTCGCTCAACGACCTCACATAATCCATAGGATCTGCTATGTAATGGTTGAACTGTGTAAGCATTCACTTGGGCACGAACAACTGCTACAATTCCGCACTGCATTGATAATGACCTGACATAGGTCGAAATCTGATCTGCGTTGTGACTATAAATGTCTTATTAAAGCAACTTAATTCTACGACTGATTGCTGCTCTATCTAACCAATATAACCACAGTCGTTGCGTGCACGCACCCCATGGAAGGCAACCTGACTTTCAAGTTGTTACACAACAATGAGCAACTGTTACTAAGACACATTTCCGAAGTTAACAGAGCTTGTAAGGTTCTATTTGTTGATCTCTGAGGTAGTGAAAGTAGGAGCTAATATTTCACAATTCATGTTGAAGTATCAGAGGCATTACGACCAAATGGTTGTTTTCTTCTTGTTGTTGAGCTTTTATCTACGTTTACTCTCCCTATCGCTATTCAAATCATATCTCGTTTTCATGTAAAACTGTATTTTCTGCTTGAAGGTAATTTCCGAGCTAAATAATTGTTTTACAAAATTGCATTAATACAGAAGGAAAACAAGTTCCTTATGGTGGTCGTTTTTGCAGCAGCTGTATGAAGTAGTTATAAGAAAAACGCCTTATGCTTCCTGCACGTTAAGATTTTTGATTAACTTGTGCACTCATTTACAAGGGATCTTCAGTGGCTGCCCTGAAATATTACACGATTTTTTGGTTTCTATATACAAGTTATCGTTTGCACATATAGGGAGTAGATTGAAATCAGTTCATTTAAGATTTTTTTTAACACTGCAAGGTATTTACAGAGCAACGTCTAATTCGTCGTTGGTGAGCCAGGCACCTTTCTCTCATGTGGCAAACTGGTTAAAACTGTGGTAATGATGGAAGCTGAATAAATCATTAAAATTTGTGCTATAATCAGGACTTGAACCTACGTCTCCTTGTTTACTGGGCAGGAATGCTATCCATCATACCATCAAAGCAATATAGGTCACAGCGCTACATGATCTCCCCAAGCCCATGAGCCTCAGTCCGCCAGGCTAGCCGCGCGGTCTAACGCGCTGCTTTCCGAGCGGGAAGGCGTGCCGGTCCCCGGCACGAATCCGCCCGTCGGACTAGTGTCGAAGTCCGGTTTGCCGGTCAGCCTGTGGATAGTTTTTAAGGCGGTTTTCCATCTGCCTCGGCGA
Organism: Schistocerca nitens; assembly: GCF_023898315.1. Classification (NCBI taxonomy): domain Eukaryota; kingdom Metazoa; phylum Arthropoda; class Insecta; order Orthoptera; family Acrididae; genus Schistocerca; species Schistocerca nitens. Next base: position 86,150,083 of record NC_064617.1, read on the forward strand.
ATGCGGTCTGGTTCCTCTTATTCCGCCTCAGTTACACTATGTCGGCGAATGCTGCGCAAACACTGTCTTCACGAACGCGTACACCATAATTACTCTACCACCAAACATTTGGGGTTACACTTGTCTGGTATCAGACGTTCTCGAGGGGGGTCCACTGGGGGCCGAACGGCACAATAACCCTGGGTTCGGTGTGGGGGCGGGTGGACTGCTGTGGCCCGTTGTGGGGTTGTGAACCACTCAGGGATACGACGGGACGAAGCATTTTCCCCTTCTTGAACTGAATTTCACCTTGTTTTGGGAGGGCATGCAGCAATGTTGCTATAGTGCTGTGGTGGTGTAATGGTAGTAATCCTACCAAATAAGTAAAGAGACCTGGTTTCAAGTCCCCACCATAACACAAATTTTAATCTACTTCTTCTGCTTCCATCATTATTGTAGATAACGATCAGACTCAAATGTTCCTAGGAAAATTTAATTATGGTTGAAAACTGTTTATCTTACAAGCAATGAATCAGAGGTTGGTCTGTAGGTGCCTTTTCATTTTCTTATAAGAACTTCAATGAACTGTTTTGAATCTGTAACCTATATGTGCAGACGATAACTTATACTTCTAACCAATAAAATAGTGTAATATTTCAGGACACACACTGAATGTGCATTGTAAATAAGGCGAAGCGCGTCTCTTGGTACACGTTAAAGAAAAAACTTTACGTGCTGTAAGTTCATGGCATTTTTCTTTTTAACTACTCACGGAAAAGTTCAAATCTACGTGTTTGACGCCATCCCTGGTGTTGCGGCTGTGGAAGGTGTGTGCGTGTCAGTCGTTTGTACAGATGGGTCGAGATTGAGATGCGAAAGAACTTCACATAGGAACAGTTGTGTATGGATGTGCCTATGAACATCCTTGAATGAAGTTGTCCGACTTCGTGTATCAATGTGTTCTGTTCAGTGTGTCTACAAAGAAAGACTGGTGTACCAGTTGCAGACATGTAACATGGTGTGATAATACTGAAGTCCTACATAACAAAGACCAGAGACGAGTGTCACGCCTTGTCCATGACAATGTTTCACATCCGCCAGGAATTGCTGCTGACAGTGAACACAGATCCATGTCGATCATTTTCGAGCGAGTATTGTGAAGGGAACTGCATGCTATGGATATTTACTAGGGAGTACCTCAAAACAGGCCATTGCTCACAGCTCCAAGCTGCACTTCTTCAGCGGCCCAGGCAGCACGGAAATTGGGCAGTAGGTGACTGGAGGAGCGAAGTGTGGTCCGACGAGACGTGATTATGCGTCTTTTGAATTGACGCAAGGAGCCGAGTACACCAACAGCCCCACATTATGCAGAGTGTAGTTTAGGCTGTGATGGTTCTGTAAAGATACAGAGGTGTTTTTCGTACCATGACTGGAGACCACTTATTTAAGTAACCGTGAACATGAATCAGGATGCTTATTTCAGCAGTCCCGATGACCAAGTGTTGCCTTTTCTCCAACATGTTCAACCCTGTCTTCCAACAAGATATGTGCTTCGTTCATACCTTCCTGCTCAGATGAACACTCAGGCACACTATCACAACTCGATTGGCCTGCAAAATCGCTCGATCATAATTCTATAGCAAAATGAACGGAACGGCAGTGAACGGTAACAGTCAATATCCCCGCAATTTCTTAGTTCTATGCGATCTAATCATCATTGAGTGACTGCAGCTGGAGATGGGTTACTGAAGAAACCTGCTGGACTCTCTTCCCCTCTGAATTGAGTCCATTAGCAAGGCTAGAGGTGGTGCTACAGAGCTGTGGATAGATGTCTCCTGGGTGGCTACTAATTGATTGCCCGGTGTACTCATCTATGGCACAAATATTATCGTTGTCATTCTTCGAGGCTGTCTCCATAATGATGCAGTGGTGGGATATCAGACACGAAACACGCCGAGCTATTCTGTTCGTCGTGGCAATAAGAAAGCGTTATCTCAACCGCATGTCACATATGAACGTAACTGTTGTTGATTGGGTATAGGTTAATATAAATGTTTCTTGCAGAATACTGTCTCAAAAGATATTCTGTGAACTCAGAGTGCAAGCGTACCCATTACAAAATGCATGTCAATTACCAACGTTAGTCGTGGTTAATCAGTGTACTTGGTCGAGGACGAAATTTTCATAAACATTACATGGGTTGCAATAAATAATATCTTCATTCGGAAAAAATTATCACCATCACGTCGATAAACACTGTGACCACAAAATGGGAGCGATATTCGTTAGCCCGCATCTCGTGGTCGTGCGGTAGCGTTCTCGCTTCCCACGCCCGGGTTCCCGGGTTCGATTCCCGGCGGGGTCAGGGATTTTCTCTGCCTCGTGATGGCTGGGTGTTGTGTGCTGTCCTTAGGTTAGTTAGGTTTAAGTAGTTCTAAGTTCTATGGGACTGATGACCATCGATGTTAAGTCCCATAGTGCTCAGAGCCATTTGAACCATTTTTTGATATTCGTTAACATCAAAAGTATAGGCAGAACAATGGGGGCATCTTATTTTACAGTAACATAGTTGAATTTTTTGACATCAGGTGAAACCAAGCTGATTTATACAATTGTATCAGTATTTGTTATGGGAATGAACTATTGACGTGACGATGATTTGAGATTAATGCTAACTGAGAGTTCAAAAATGGTTCAAATGGCTCTGAGCACTATGGGACGCAACTGCTGTGGTCATCAGTCCCCTAGAACTTAGAACTACTGAAACCTAACTAACCTAAGGACATCACACACATCCATGCCCGAGGCAGGATTCGAACCTGCGACCGTAGCGGTCCTGCGGTACCAGACTGCAGCGCCTTTAACCGCACGGCCACTTCGGCCGGCAAACTGAGAGTAAAAGAAATTCTTAACATAGCAGTATTTGGCGCTTATAAGATGTCTCTTCTGATTTGTATAAGACCTGTAAAGCACTGCCCGTGGAAGTTAGTTTAAAACATACGCGCATGAATATGACGTACAGTCTTTGCTAATCTACGGAAGTTCACGAGGGTGAGGAGACTCATTGAAGAGATACGGCATGTATTCGTTAAATAATCATCCATATGCGGCACTGACATCCTCATTGAACTTCCCTTTATGAAATTATCATTTAATGACTTCTTGTGTTCAACTAATTGAGAATTGTATTTCTTCAGATTACTTGCCTGTTTGCATAGGTCACCTGCGTAGGTATTTCATTACGGAAGTGCATAGTTCTGTGTGTGTCTGTGTATAGTTTTCATTAGAACAAACAAGTACTTCGTACTGTTTATTAACATTCAGCATGTTCTCAATAACGTAATTTATGGTGTGATTTTCATCGAAACACCGCGGTATAAAGTTAACACCTTATTCTAAAGAACATTGTGGATTTTGTGTTTCCAGAGATACGTTGTTTTCAATTACACTCCTGGAAATGGAAAAAAGAACACATTGACACCGGTGTGTCAGACCCACCATACTTGCTCCGGACACTGCGAGAGGGCTGTACAAGCAATGATCACACGCACGGCACAGCGGACACACCAGGACCTGCGGTGTTGGCCGTCGAATGGCGCTAGCTGCGCAGCATTTGTGCACCGCCGCCGTCAGTGTCAGCCAGTTTGCCGTGGCATACGGAGCTCCATCGCAGTCTTTAACACTGGTAGCATGCCGCGACAGCGTGGACGTGAACCGTATGTGCAGTTGACGGACTTTGAGCGAGGGCGTATAGTGGGCATGCGGGAGGCCGGGTGGACGTACCGCCGAATTGCTCAACACGTGGGGCGTGAGGTCTCCACAGTACATCGATGTTGTCGCCAGTGGTCGGCGGAAGGTGCACGTGCCCGTCGACCTGGGACCGGACCGCAGCGACGCACGGATGCACGCCAAGACCGTAGGATCCTACGCAGTGCCGTAGGGGACCGCACCGCCACTTCCCAGCAAATTAGGGACACTGTTGCTCCTGGGGTATCGGCGAGGACCATTCGCAACCGTCTCCATGAAGCTGGGCTACGGTCCCGCACACCGTTAGGCCGTCTTCCGCTCACGCCCCAACATCGTGCAGCCCGCCTCCAGTGGTGTCGCGACAGGCGTGAATGGAGGGACGAATGGAGACGTGTCGTCTTCAGCGATGATAGTCGCTTCTGCCTTGGTGCCAATGATGGTCGTATGCGTGTTTGGCGCCGTGCAGGTGAGCGCCACAATCAGGACTGCATACGACCGAGGCACATAGGGCCAACACCCGGCATCATGGTGTGGGGAGCGATCTCCTACACTGGCCGTACACCACTGGTGATCGTCGAGGGGACACTGAATAGTGCACGGTACATCCAAACCGTCATCGAACCCATCGTTCTACCATTCCTAGACCGGCAAGGGAACTTGCTGTTCCAACAGGACAATGCACGTCCGCATGTATCCCGTGCCACCCAACGTGCTCTAGAAGGTGTAAGTCAACTACCCTGGCCAGCAAGATCTCCGGATCTGTCCCCCATTGAGCATGTTTGGGACTGGATGAAGCGTCGTCTCACGCGGTCTGCACGTCCAGCACGAACGCTGGTCCAACTGAGGCGCCAGGTGGAAATGGCATGGCAAGCCGTTCCACAGGACTACATCCAGCATCTCTACGATCGTCTCCATGGGAGAATAGCAGCCTGCATTGCTGCGAAAGGTGGATATACACTGTACTAGTGCCGACATTGTGCATGCTCTGTTGCCTGTGTCTGTGTGCATGTGGTTCTGTCAGTGTGATCATGTGATGTATCTGACCCCAGGAATGTGTCAATAAAGTTTCCCCTTCCTGGGACAATGAATTCACGGTGTTCTTATTTCAATTTCCAGGAGTGTATAACATACAGGACCTACAGAAATCTCTGTGGGCAAATCAGAGATACTGATGAGAATACTGCATTGTGACGAATTCATGTATTTTTCATCACTAAATAAATAAAATGCGCATTACTCATCATCTTATCTAAAAAAACTACCAAAAATAGCTACTCACGGTACTATGCAGACGACCTGTTCAGCGCTGACGATAGACGGTGATAAATGTTGTGGGCAGTGGTTGAGGTGGACTCGTTGGCGTGCGGCGCAGTCTTCTATTGGCGCGAGGAACTGGCGTTCCAAGAGCGCCCTCGATCAGTTGATCGACGTGCGGACGGCACCTGTCTGGAAAACTGATAGGTCAGGACCAGCAGTCAATAAAACATATACACTACGTGACCAAAAAGAAACAACAATATTTATAGATAAATAACTTTCCTACAACTTTTTTTAAGTAACTAACTAGGAGAAACAAGAGGAAAAATTGGAGTACCTTTGAAACCAACGTTCGATGGCGATCTCGGAGTTTCATTTATGGCGATTACATTTTGAAATTTGCATCTACGTGTTAATCAAACGAACATCTACGTACAGTTGAATTACTGTGTTATTAATGTCTATTGTCGACACATTTGAGTTACCATGAGCATCTTTGGCTCGGGAAGGTGACGTCACCTGTTGCACATTCTGCGAAGGTGTGTCTGGAGTGGAAAGAAATCGGCAGCATGTCGACAGCCAGGGAGCAGCACTGTTCTGCGAGGACTTACACACGGTGGGCTGAGTTAGAGGGGTGCAGCTGCAGGTTGTGTGCCAAGGTTGTACTCCGGGTCAGCCAAGGTTGCTGCAGCTGGTGCTTGACCAGCATACGTATTAGTCTCCATATGTACATATATACAGTATTGGCCATTAAAATTGCTACACCACGAAGATGACGTGCTACAGACGCGAAATTTAACCGACAGGAAGAAGATCCTATGATACGCAAATGATTAGCTTTTCAAACCATTCACACAAGATTGGCGCCGGTGGCGACACTTACAATGTGCTAACATGAGGAAAGTTTCCAACCGATTTCTCATACCCAAACAGCAGTTGACCGCCGTTGCCTGGTGAAACGTTGTTATGATGCCTCGTGTAAGGAGGAGAAATGCGTACCATCACGTTTCCGACTTTGATAAAGGTCGGATTGTAGCCTATCGCGATTGCGATTTATCGTATAACGACATTGCTGCTCGCATTGGTCGAGATCCAATGATTGTTAGCAGAATATGGAATCGGTGGATTCAGGATGGTAATACGGAACGCCGTGCTGGATCCAAACGGCCTCGTATCACTAGCAGTCGAGATGACAGGCATCTTATCCGAATGGCTGTAATGGATCGTGCAGCCACGTATCGATCCCTGAGTCAACAGATGGGGACGTTAGCAAGACAACAACGATCTGCACGAACAGTTCGACGACGTTTGCAGCAGCATGGACTTTCAGCTCAGAGACAACGGCTGCGGTTACCCTTGAGGCTGCATCACAGACAGGAGCGCCTGCGATGGTGTACTCAACGACGAACCTGGGTGCACGAATGGCAAAACGTCATTTTGTCGGATGAATCCAGGTTCTGTTTACAGCATCATGATGGTCGCATCCGTGTTTGGCGACATCGCGGTGAACGAACATTGGAAGCGTGTATACGTCATCGCCATACTGGCGTATCAGCCGGGGTGATGGTATGGGGTGCCATTGGTTACACGTCTCCGTCACCTCTTGTTCGCATTGACGGCACTTTGAACAGTGGACGTTACATTTCAGATGTGTTGTGACCCGTGGCTCTACCCTTCATTCGATCCCTGCGAAACTCTACATTTCAGCAGGATAATGCACGGCCGCATGTTGCAGGTCCTGTACGGGCCTTTCTGGACACAGAAAATGTTCGACTGCTGCCCTGAGCAGCACATTCTCCATATCTCTCACCAACTGAAAACGTCTGGTCAGTGGTGGTCGAGCAACTGGCTCGTCACAATACGCCAGTCACTACTCTTGATGAACTGTGGTATCGTGTTGAAGCTGCATGGGCAGCTGTATCTGTACACGCCATGCAAGCTCTGCTTGACTCAATGCCCAGGCGTATCAAGGCCTTTATTAATATCAGCGGTGGTAGTTCTGGGGACAGATTTTGCAGGATCTATGCTCCCAAATCGCGTGAAAATGTAATCAGATGTCAGTTCTAGTATAATATTTTTGTCCAATGAATACCCGTTTATCATCTGCATTTCTTCTTCGTGTAGCAATTTTAATGGCCAGTAATTGGCATGGCTAGCCTGAAGAAGACACTCCTCAATTTTGAAGGCCAAGATGTCGGCCGAGCTGAAGAAAACAATCTTTCACCAATGTATACTGCCAGCAATAACATATGGATGTGAGTCAAGGACTTCCAATGATTTTGATGTAAGAAAACTAATAGTAGCCGAAAGAGGAAAGCAATGATCAATTTTGGACTCTAAGAAAGTAGGCGAGTGTCAGCAATATGTCTCGTGGTCTTATCGTGGCGTGTTTATCTTCTGCCATTAGGTCAGACGATGGAAATGCCACTTGCACGGTTAGATTAGCAGATTGACGGTGACCAACTTTAAACAGAACTTGATTAATTTTCACACACATTTATTAAAATAATAAAAAGCATAGACATTACGTAACTTGATTCTGCATGCTGTTTACAACTGACAATCTGAAGTTCATTTTGTCTTGATATGTTAATCGTCTCTGCTACTTGACAAAGTGTCTATTCATTTATCTTCATGACTATGTACAGGAATATGGTAATCTTATTAGGCGCAGACTGAAACTTGACTATAGACGTACAGACTAGTCCAGACAAATGCAGATTCGTACAGACTTATGCAGACTGACTAATCGGAGGTCTGTACACTCGTTATAATACCTCGCGCGTTCAGGTATCACTGCGCGAGTGTGATCCGCGAGGAGAAAAGGTTCTACATTAGCAGCAATCTCATTGGCTGCGTTACATATTAATACGCGGATCGGTGGAAGCAGAATTTGGTCCGTCTCTAAGGCAGAGCCATCTCGTAGTGCGGAGACGGACGAGCGCTGCACCTCCGCTGTTGTGCTTAGCGGGGCGCGCTCTAGTGGGAAAGTTGTGTACGCGCTGACTACGCAGAACTATGTACACAACACAAAGAAACATAGAAAGAAAGTGGGTGATATCAGACAGATAACAAAGGTCAGTGACATACTGGAATACCTAGAAATGGCAGTGCACTGGTCATCTCGCTCGAAGAAAAGATGGCTGGTGGTCAAAACAAGTTCAAGACTGGAGCCCAATTTACCAAAAGAGATCAACGGGAATACCACCGGACATATGGGACAGCGACTTAAAGAAGGCAGCCCGAGTGATCTGGCAATGGGAAACCCAAGATCGGCAGAAGTGAAGTAATCTTCTGTGAAGTATCCGGAAATGCATCATTGGCACGGTAGGTGGCGCTGGAGAATGGATGTTCCTCAGACCACGCGCCGTGTCTGCAGCCTACTGATGACGATTACGCGGGCTAATGATGAGCTAGTTTTAAGGCACACGACACTTATGTTCGGCTATAGCACGAGAATGGAGGTGCTCAGGGCCACGTGTCAGAGAGATAAGAACGCATTCGCTGTTTCGCTTCCGACATCAGAAGCACAGCCGCATTTTTTTTGTCGGTCTCACGATGACTCTTGTTATTCGAAATATTGTCTCATTGCTCACAAAGAGCAAAGCATAGGCTCAAACGGGCAAACGCAAAGGAAGGTAACTTTCAGTTCCCTGTTTAACAACAACGAAAATAACATAGATCGACGAAAAAGTTTTCAGTTACTTTTTGTTAAGCACTCCGTCTTCAGGCCACAAGTGGCCCATTGGGGCCATCCAACGTCCGTGTCATCCTCAGAGGAGGATGCGGAAAGGAGGGGCGTGTGGTCAGCACACGACTCTCCCGGACATTGTGATGGTTTTCTTTGACCGAAGCCGCTACTATGCGGTCAAGTAGTTCCTCAATTGGCGTCATGTGGCTGAGTGCACCCCGGAAAATGGCAACAGTACATGGCACCCCAGATGGTCACCCATCCAAGTTCCGGCCACACCCGATAGCGCTTAACTTCGGTGATCTGACGGAAACTGGTGCATCCACTGCGGCAAGGCCGTTGCCCTACTTTTTCTTAGCCAATAGCTTTAATCTCAGGCTTATTTTGCAGTGAATCAATATCTGACCTCAGTTTTTTCTATTAGTATAACTTTTGTAGCGATGTGTCATATTTATCAACTAATAAACTAACAATACACATGTAATTGTGTGAAAGGTAATTTAATTTTTCAATATTAACTACGTTTATTGAAGTATAAACACAGAAACACCTTTTTATCACAACATAATTATTTGTTCATTGCGTTATATTTCCTCTCTCTCATCCGCTTAAAACTTCTAATATAGCTTTTCTACTATCAGTTGCCTGTTCAATACTATCCGACTAAAAGTATAGAGACATCTATTAATGGACATTAGCATAGATTGTGTCCATCCTTTGCGTGACCGACAGCTTGAACTCTCCCAATAAGATGTCTCAGTGTCTATGGAAAAACGGGTATCCCATTTTTCCTCAGGAACCGAGAGTAACGTTTGACGTTGGGGTCAGGCGTGAAGTCTAAGTTGTAAATTATCCCAAAGAGCTGTTACATTGGGTTAAGATTGGGATCCTGGAAAGGCCAATCCATTTCAGATATGTTATTGTCCCCAAACATTGCCTAAGAGATGCCTCTTTATGACAGGATGGTTAATCATGCTGATACAAACGATTATCATCTCGGACCTGCTCCTCTATTGTACGCACCATTACACAATGCTGTAAAATGTGTTAGTTTCCTTCCACATTTAGCGTGTTCTTTAGTGCAATAAGAAGACCACACCGTAACAGCGATAAACACACCTGTACCGTAACGCCACCTCCTGTGTACTGTTGGCTCTACATGTGTTGACTGGTACGTTCTCCAGGCATTCACCAAACCCAAACCCTTCTACCGGATTAAAACATAGTACAGCATGATTCATCATTCCACATCACTGGTTGCCAGACATATACGTTGAACGGCGTCTCTCTTTAGGTGAAGCATCGCGTAGCTCCTTTACACAAATATGTGGCTTGTGTGGAGCAGCTCCGCCATTGTATCGCGTTCTTCTTAACTCCCTACGCTCAGTCACTGCGGTAGCTGTATTCGTCGTAGCAGGTGGGAACTAACGAGTGATTCCTTACGCTGATTTCAGGCGATTTTTTTACCACCAACCTCCGCAATGTTAGACGCTCTCAGTCCGTCAGTACATTATCTCTCTGGTCTTCATTTAGCTGCGCTTCTTCCTTCGCGTTTTCCTTGACACTCATACTACCAACAATCGACTTGCGCAGTTTTAGAAGTGTTGAAATATCTGTGATCACTTTGTTAGTCACGTGACATCCAATGACCACCCCACGGTGGTAGGCAACCCCTTTAGATTTAGTAGTAAAATGGACCAGCGGATAGCCCATCGCCCGCATCTCGTGGTCGTGCGGTAGCGTTCTCGCTTCCCACGCCCGGGTTCCCGGGTTCGATTCCCGGCGGGGTCAGGGATTTTCTCTGCCTCGTGATGGCTGGGTGTTGTGTGCTGTCCTTAGGTTAGTCAGGTTTAAGTAGTTCTATGTTCTAGGGGGCTTATGACCACAGCAGTTGAGTCCCATAGTGCTCAGAGCCATTTTTTTGGATAGCCCATCAACAACTAAACACAGATCATGCATGAAAACAAGAAGATGTACTGAACTGTGAAAAAAAATCGAAATATACACTCCTGGAAATTGAAATAAGAACACCGTGAATTCATTGTCCCAGGAAGGGGAAACCTTATTGACACATTCCTGGGGTCAGATACATCACATGATCACACCGACAGAACCACAGGCACATAGACACGGGCAACAGAGCATGCACAATGTCGGCACTAGTACAGTGTATATCCACCTTTCGCAGCAATGCAGGCTGCTATTCTCCCATGGAGACGATCGTAGAGATGCTGTATGTAGTCCTGTGGAACGGCTTGCCATGCCATTTCCACCTGGCGCCTCAGTTGAAACAGCGTTCGTGCTGGACGTGCAGACCGCGTGAGACGACGCTTCATCCAGTCCCAAACATGCTCAATGGGGGACAGATCCAGAGATCTTGCTGGCCAGGGTAGTTGACTTACACCTTCTAGAGCACGTTGGGTGGCACGGGATACATGCGGACGTGCATTGTCCTGTTGGAATAGCAAGTTCCCTTGCCGGTCTAGGAATGGTAGAACGATGGGTTCGATGACGGTTTGGATGTACCGTGCACTATTCAGTGTCCCCTCGACGATCACCAGTGGTGTACGGCCAGTGTAGGAGATCGCTCCCCACACCATGATGCCGGGTGTTGGCCCTGTGTGCCTCGGTCGTATGCAGTCCTGATTGTGGCGCTCACCTGCACGGCGCCAAACACGCATACGACCATCATTGGCACCAAGGCAGAAGCGACTCTCATCGCTGAAGACGACACGTCTCCATTCGTCCCTCCATTCACGCCTGTCGCGACTCCACTGGAGGCGGGCTGCACGATGTTGGGGCGTGAGCGGAAGACGGCCTAACGGTGTGCGGGAACGTAGCCCAGCTTCATGGAGACGGTTGCGAATGGTCCTCGCCGATACCCCAGGAGCAACAGTGTCCCTAATTTGCTGGGAAGTGGCGGTGCGGTCCCCTACGGCACTGCGTAGGATCCTACGGTCTTGGCGTGCATCCGTGCGTCGCTGCGGTCCGGTCCCAGGTCGACGGGCACGTGCACCTTCCGCCGACCACTGGCGACAACATCGATGTACTGTGGAGACCTCACGCCCCACGTGTTGAGCAATTCGGCGGTACGTCCACCCGGCCTCCCGCATGCCCACTATACGCCCTCGCTCAAAGTCCGTCAACTGCACATACGGTTCACGTCCACGCTGTCGCGGCATGCTACCAGTGTTAAAGACTGCGATGGAGCTCCGTATGCCACGGCAAACTGGCTGACACTGACGGCGGCGGTGCACAAATGCTGCGCAGCTAGCGCCATTCGACGGCCAACACCGCGGTTCCTGGTGTGTCCGCTGTGCCGTGCGTGTGATCATTGCTTGTACAGCCCTCTCGCAGTGTCCGGAGCAAGTATGGTGGGTCTGACACACCGGTGTCAATGTGTTCTTTTTTCCATTTCCAGGAGTGTAAATAGTCAACGGTCCAAGAACAGGAAGTGTTATTGAACTCCAAGCCAGCAAGCCGGGTCCAAAACTGCCCTATTCCACTTTCTTTTCGAGACTTTCTGAACTGTCCGTCCGATCATTGAAATATTTGTTCTCTTTCTGTCATACTGTACATTGGTTATACACTGAAGACCCAAAGAAATTGGAACACCTGCCTAACATCGTGTAGGGCCTCCGCGAGCACGCAGAAGTGCCGCAATACGACGTGGTATGGACTCGACTAATGTCTGAAGTAGTGCTGGAGGGAACTGGCACCATGAATTCTGCAGGGCTGTCCATAAATCCGTAAGATTATGAGGGGGTGGAGATCTCTTCTGAACAGCACGTTGCAAGACACCCCATATACGCTCAATAAAGTTCATGTCTGGGGGTTTGCTGGGCAGCGGAAGGTTTAAACTCAGACAAGTGTTCCTGGAGCCACTCTGTATAAATTGTGGACGTGTGGGCGGTCGCTTTATCCTGCTCAAATTGCCCAACTCCGTCGAAATTCATAATGGACTTGAATGGACGCAAGCGATCAGATAGGATACTTACGTACGTGTCACCTGTCAGAGTCGTATCTAGACGTATCAGGGGTCCCATATCACTCCAACTGCACATTCCTCACACGCTTACAGAGCCTCCACCAGCTCGAGCAATCCCCTGCTGACATGCAGGATCCATGGATTCATGAGGTTGTCTCCATATCCGTACACGTCCATCCGCTCGATACAATTTGAAACGAGACTCGTTCGACCAGGCAACATGTTTCCAGTCATCAACAGTCCAATGTCAGTGTTGACGGGCCCAGGCGAGGCGTAAAGCTTTGAGTCATGCAGTCATCAAGGGTACAAGCGTGCGCCTTCGGCTCTGAAAGGCCATGTCGATGATGTTTCGTTGTGTGGTTCGCACGGTGACACTTGTTGATGGGCCAGCATTGAAATCTGCAGGAGCTTACGGATGGATTGCACTTCTGTCACGTTGAACGATTCTCTTCAGTCGTCGTTGGTCCCGTTCTTGTAGGATCTTTTACCACCCGCAGTAATGTCGGAGATTTGATGTTTTACCGGATTCATGATATTCACGCTTCTGTCGTGAAATGGTCGTACGGGAAAGTCCCACTTCACCGCTACCTCGGAGATGCTGTGTCGCATCGCTCGTGGGCCGACTATAACATCACGTTCAGACTCACTTAAATCATGATAACCTTCCATTGTAGCAGCAGTAACCGATCTAACAACCGCGCCAGACACTTGTTGTCTCATATAGACGTTGCTGACCGCGGCACTGTATTCTGCCTGCTTACGTATCCCTGTATTTGAATACGCATGCCTATACCAGTTCCTTTCACGCTGCAGTGTAGAATATGATTCATGTAGTAAGAATACGTTACCGTCACACGTAAATGTGATGAATAGTGAAAGCAGGCGAGATACCTCACGGACGTCTCACAGAAATGAAAACAACAAATAAACGGGCGTGAACTATCTTACAACAGATGAATTCAAGACTCAAGACTTCCAAAACGGAACGCAACTTCAAAAATTTAAAAACATATGTTTTGACACAGTACGGAGAAACTGTGTGATTGTGAAACTGTTACGTTCACTTGTTGCTGCTGATGTAACAAACTATTATGTTCTCATCCTTTCCACAGGAGTAATTACATTCACATGAACACATTTATCGGACATGGAGGCATATCTCACTCACTTACCACTCGTGCAAATTAGATGCGTCGGTAAGAGATTCCTATCACATGACACACGTACTGTCACTAGTACCGTGTATGACACACCGGACGTGTTTTCCGGTGGAGGATTCGGTCGCCTTGTCATCAAATGTTTGCTCTTCCTATTCGAAAGCCACATTTTTCGGCTGCTAATTGAGTAGTTGTGAAAATCAACTGTCTTTATAGGTCCCTTCCTTACACCACAACGCAGAAGCAAGTTTGAATAAAGCGAACAGTGAAGAAAAAAAAAATTGGGACGAGAGAAGACAGAACACAGCTCGCACAGTCCCGTAGTACAACATCGCAACCGCCTAACCACGACGACATTTTTCTTCCCGTCTGTTGTATAATGCACTTCTTGTTCTTAGACCGTTCACTATTTCTATTTTGCTTTTTTATCACATTCCAGTACAGCTTCTTCCTGTTTTCATGCTTAATCCCTGTTCAGTTTTTGACGGGCTGTCCACTCGGCCCTCCTACCACTAAATCTGAGGTGGTGGTGCTATGCGAAACTTCCCTCGTGAGCTCTCCTCACTGACCTATTCTGCTTTAGCTGCCTCTCTACTAACAATACAGTCCTTTAGAGATGGGGCCCTTCGACGCCCGCACCAACGTGGTGACCAAACCAAAAGTTCTACTGTCACTTCCGTCAACATGTTTGTTATCTAATAGGTGGATCACAGGATGCTGGGCTGTGATGTTATCCGTGCGTCTGGGTAAGACTACGTGTTAACACGGTCCATCAGGTGATAGATAGTGGACGAAACGCGAGTGAGGGTAGCAATTTGAAGAGCACAGGGAAAAAAGTGCCAAGGCTCGTGCCGCGAGAAAAAAACCTCTGCGACAGTGGGATGGGTTTTCTGGAGCTCCGTCCCTCGTGACATCTGGTGGTCAATTCCACACTACATAGGGGTGTCTGGATTCCTGTCACCAGATAGCGTACGACTAGCTGAAGTGACCAACGGTAGTGTCCCATCATATTGGTACGCAAGCGGCCGACATACCGTCTCCCCACAACTTTGATTTCTTCATGAAACCGCCCGCCTTATTCCTCACTTAAATTGTCGAAGTTTGCAAGCGACTGTTCAAAAAGAGAATCTTGAGGCTTGTTTAACAAAACTTTTCCAACCCATTGACTACAACAAACTATGGTGGGCGTTATTTTGGCTGCCTACTCCCCCCTACCCTCCACCTCTTCACCCTCTCCTTTCCCAAGGTGGCTTCCGTCGACTCCCCCTCCCGGATTATGCCCTCTCTCCCTCCATTTATCCCTCCTATCAACTCTGATCCTCACCTGCCCCTCCCTTCCTCTGTCCTTTTCCCGGAATCTCTCTCCCACCCTTCCATCCTGTTTTTTTCCCCACCTACCCTCTCCCGAGTCCTTTTGCTCTCGCCTCCACTGCCTTTCCCACTCCTTCTTGCGTCCGCCCAGCCCCCATTTTTTTATGTCCCCTCCCTCCAACGGCTCCCTCGTTTTTCTCCTTTTCTTTCCTCCCCCCTTTTTTCCCCTTCATCGGTCCGGATCCTCCCCCCCCCCCCCCATCTGCCGCCGTGTCGCCTCTACAGTGCTGTTTTAAGTGAGTGTTCAGTGTTGTGCGTCCCCTGTCAGTTTTGCGAACAGCCACCATACTGTCGTGAGTTGTGTTTTTATCTCGTGCGAACAGAAACCTGACTGTCGCTGTGGTTTTTAACTGAGCATGTCTCCCTTCATCCGCATCGTCAACGCTGTGTTTTGTATTTTAAGTTCCATAACTTTCCGCCATTTTACTGTTATTAACAAAGTCACCGTTTTACCGCCTTTTTATATTGTTTGTTCTCTCACCATTGTTTTTTTAACTTTTCTCTCGGCTGTAGAGCAGCGTATTAAGTTGCTGTCAGCCCGCCCCTCCCCAGGTGGGAAGGAATCGAAAATCAATAAAGAAAAAGAAAAAAAATTGGCCGCCTACTTAGATCTTAAAACCTCCTTCATTGATGGCTAAGCACCATTATGACCGTTATTTTTTATTCGGTCGTAGAATCGAACATCATTTCAGTTTCACTTGTGATGGGTGAAACTTTTCTAAGACATAGTCGAATGTTCTCTGTTTGAACAAAGACTTTCTACAAACTGTTTCATTTGGCCAACATAGTTGTTTTGCAATCCACGAGGTTACTGCGTAAAAAGCAGAGCCTAAGAGCTTGTCATAACTGATACAATATATTCTAGATCTACATATGTACTCTTCACGTTACCGTACGGAGTATGGTCTAGGGGCCACGTTGGGTAGCCGCGCGGTGAAAGGCGTCTTGTCACGGTCCGCGCGGCTGTCCTCCATCGAGCATGGGTCTGTGTGTGTGTATGTGTGTGTGTGTGTCGTCCTTAGCGTAAGGTAGTTTAAATTACATTAAGTAGTGTGTAAGCTTAGGGACCGATGACCTCAGCAGTTTGGTCCCGTAAGACCTTACCACAAATTTCCAAATTTTTATGGTCTTGGGTAACTTGTAGCACCAGTAGTCATTTCCTTTCCTCTCATAATTGACGTATATCGTAGGAAACCGTGGACTCTGTTGTTATAATATATAAACAAACACCGTTTAGATCACTTCTTTTATTACTGACTACGTTTAAATCTGTGCTGCAGATCGTCTTCTGGTCTAGCTGGAACAGGAACACCTGTCACTGCGTACCTGCTGGAGAACGTCATCACAAATATTAAAATTACGTGAAAATTCATTATTCTAGTTAAGATTCTAGTCAGGTTCTTTCCTTTTGCTTCTTTTCTTTTGGCAGTATAAATTACACGTTCCTCAAACGCGTCAAGGTACCGCGCATAACGCGGAGATTTTGCATACAGTACAGGGCAGTAACTGTTTAAGAGGGATGTTAGTATCGCACGCAATGGCGATGGTGCGATCCATGTTGTGTGCAAGCTCGTTATGTGCCTACTGTACCTCGCAACACGTATTGCATCATTTGGTTATAATTTGTGGTTTCTTGTTGTGATGTCAACTTTGATTTCACGAGCTCCTCAGATAATCAGATCTTGTTGCGTTGGTCTTACAGTCTTCCGCACTTCCGCAACTGTGTTAGCATAATTTTGTAATTTGATTTGTGTTGTATAGACGTTTCTTTTTGTTCAGTTGATTGTGATTTATGTCACTCATTGCCGGCCGCTGGTGGCCGAGCGGTTCTGGCGCTACAGTCCGGAACCGCGCGGCCGCTACGGTCGCAGGTTCGAATCCTGCCTCGGGCATGGATGTGTGTGTTGTCCTTAGGCTAGTTAGGTTTAAGTAGTTCTAAGTTCTAGGGGACTTATGACCTCAGCAGTTCCATAGTGCTCAGAGCCATTTGAACCATTTATGTCACTCATTAGAGAAAATAAATAATTGTTAATTTCAGTCTCCACCTAATTTCAGGATCCTTTAATTTCTCCTACAACGTGTCCTGGTTAGGTGCCCCATTAACAAATAAATCTAACCTACTGTATGCCCAATGGTTCACTTTACTGTGTCAGCGCTTTGATAGTGCACAGTGGCCAGCTACAAGGATAATTTACTTGTTATTTTGTAAAAGCGACGAGCAGTGCATTCACTCGTCTTGTGTCAGTACGATTTGGTTTTACGTGTCATCTAGTGGCAGCAATGACAATTTGATTCACTCGTCTTTATTACAAAAATTTGGTTTCATTGATAGGGGCTAGAACATTCAATTTGTTCTCAACTCTTCAACAAAAATGAATCCTGGTCAGTCTGTTAGCTACAGTTTTGGACATTTCCACTTCAGTTCAATTTTCCAGTTATTTCAGTTCCTGGAAATGCACTCGGAAGAAACCTGGATCAAATGTGTGGTGTCACCGCCAGACACCACACTTGCTAGGTGGTAGCTTAAAAAGGCCGCGGTCCATTAGTACATGTCGGACCCGCGTGTCGCCACTGTCAGGATCGCAGACCGAGCGCCACCACAAGGCAGGTCTCGAGAGACGTACTAGCACTCGCCCAGTTGTACGGACGAGATTGCTAGCGACTACACGTACGAAGCTTTCTCTCATTTGCCGAGAGACAGCTACAATAGCCTTCAGCTAATGGCTACGACCTAGCAAGACGCCATTTGTAACATTGCATGTATCTCAAGATAGTCTCACTTGTATTATCAAGAGCGATGTACCGCAGAAGTGAATAAAAAGTATACGAGAAGCTCCGTTCTTTTCTTTATAGCATTCATAACGTATCCTGTTCCAGACTTAACGCAAGACGGCTTGAGCTGACGCGTGCCCTTTCGGCTACCTCCCTTGTGTCTAGACTGTCTTGTCTAGACACAGCAAAATGTATGTCCAAACATTCAGGTTTTAGTTATTCGTGGTTTTACTAAGTTACTTAAAGCAAATTCCGGAAGGTTCGCACCGAGAATGGCAGGGTGAGTGCTTCATACCATCTTTGTCTACCCTGAACCTTTTTCCACCTCGAATTAGAAAGTTGTCAACGCCGCATTGAACACGAATCTTCCCTTCTTTATTTGTTGACACTGGCTGGGAGCTTGTGAAGCGTTCAGTCGCGGCCTTTTCAAGGAACCAGTGAGTTTAAATTATTGTGGGAAGCTTAGAGAAATTGAAATCAGAAGACAAGACGCAGATCTGATCGCTGCGCTCCACGAAGACGAACGCAGAGCTCAGTGACCCTAAGTACCGCTCGTAATTACAGGGGCAGCCGTTACGCGGACAACTGAACTCGACCAATTACCGACCGACAGTGTATGACGTAACCAGCGCTGCAAGTACACACAGCGTGTGCGGCTATTAATACGGCCAGCGTAATACACAGTAGACAGGAAACCTAAGAGAGGGCTGTTACGAACTGTGTGCCCAAAGGCCACGCTGAGGAATGTTCCAGTTGAAGATGTGTCGTGAATGACGCCCGAATGTTGAGACTAGAAGCGGCGATTGTAGCTGCTATATCTGAGCAGTCTGTTAATATCTACACCTACATCTACATGACTACTCTGCAATTTACGCTTAAGTGCTTGTCAGATGTTTAATAGAACCAGTTTCAGACTATTTCTCGACCGTTCCAATCTCGAAAAGCATGAGCGAAAAATGAACACCTAGATCTTTCCCTGGAAGCTCCGATTTCTCTTATTTTTATATGTAACTCGCTTATCATATCCGTGACACACTCTTCTCTGTTTCGCGATAGCACCAAACGACCTGCCCTTTTTTGTACTTTCCACGAGTAGTCCATCAATCCCGCTCTGGTAACGGTCCTATAACGCGCAGCAGTCCCCCAGAAGAGGACGCAAAAGCGTTGTGTAAGTATTCTCTTTGGTAGATCTGTTGCGTCTTCTAAGTGTTGTGCCAATAAAACACTGTTTTTGGTTCGCTTTTTGCACAGCAGTTTCTGTGTCATGGTTCCAGTTTAAGTAATCCCTAGGTAAATCATTTGTTGTACTAGTTCTTTTGCGTCATATGAAGCGTCATCTGGTGGTCATTTTGTGCACCCCTTTTTTTTCAGTAAAACCCCATGTCATTTAAAACATGAGTGTTAGTTTTTACCTTTCTACCATACCTACATTACACCGTGTGGTACTGAATTTTCTAATGTTAATGGTCTTCTTGGTCATCCTGTACTTCGGCGTTTCACGTAACTGGGATGTCCTCAACGAACATTCGACGTTCGAGGCGTTCCGGAGGAAGAGGGGCAACACAAGCGATACCTGTGCATTTGATCAAGATTAATTAGCTCCTGTGTTCCAGACAAATGGAACGTTCCATCTCCGATGGCTGTACTCACTGCCATCGTCTCAAGAATATACTGTTATTACCTATATCCGACAACAGTGTCCACCTCTGTCAACTGTACAACAGAACATACTGAGCACTTATGTTTACGATAAGGCTGCGGTTGCTCGTCGCTGATTATAAAAACGGGTAGACAAGACACAGTGCGGAAAATGGTTCAAATGGCTCTGAGCACTATGGGACTCAACTGCTGAGGTCATTAGTCCCCTAGAACTTAGAACTAGTTAAACCTAACTAACCTAAGGACATCACAAACATCCATGCCCGAGGCAGGATTCGAACCTGCGACCGTAGCGGTCTTGTGGTTCCAGACTGCAGCGCCTTTAACCGCACGGCCACTTCGGCCGGCGTGCGGAAAATCACTCATCGAATCAATATTCCAACCAGTGAGCAATCGTATCGTCCAGAATCATTTCACCACCATAGATACACAAACCAGCGTCCAACGTGTGTACCTCTGCTCATCTTACATAAAAGCGAACGGCTATAAGGAAGAAGAAGTGAAGATTACGGTTTAATGTCTCGCAGACATCATTACAGACGTAACTGGGAGAGAATGGTTGAAACGCGTCTGCTTTCCACTTCGACTGGTTTCACTGATACATTAAGATGGCACTTCACGCGCGGAAACACTCCTTGTGCTGTCATGAATAGCTCTTTGTTCTAGCAAGTAGCCTAACACGTGACGTGTTTCACTGGAGGCTCTTTGGTTTGTGGCCGCCATTAACGGGAATATTCGCTATTAACTCGGCTTGGTGTGGCCCACTTACTCATCTACATCTACATTTATACTCCGCAAGCCACCCAACGTTGTGTGGCGGAGGGCACTTTACCTGCCACTGCATTACCTCCCTTTCCTGTTCCAGTCGCGTATGGTTCGCGGGAAGAACGTCTACCGGGAAGCCTCCGCGCGCGCTCGAATCTCTCTAATTTTACATTCGTGATCTCCTCGGGAGGTATAAGAAGGGGGAAGCAATATATTCGATACCTCATCCAGAAACGCACCCTCTCGAAACCTGGACGGCAAGCTACACCGCGATGCAGAGCGCCTCTCTTGCAGAGTCTGCCACTTGAGTTTGCTAAACATCTCTGTAACGCTATCACGCTTACCAAATAACCCTGTGACGAAACGCGCCGCTCATCTTTGGATCATCTCTATATCCTCTGTCAACCCGACCTGTTACGGGTCCCGCACTGATGAGAAATACTCAAGTATAGGTCGAACGAGTGTTTTGTAAGCCACCTCGTTTGTTGATGGACTACATTTTCTAAGGACTGTCCCAATGAATCTCAACCTGGCACCCGCCTTACCAACAATTAATTTTATATGATCATTCCACTTCGAATCGTTCCGTACGCATACTCCCAGATATTTTACAGAAGTAACTGCTACCAGAGTTTGTTCGGCTATCATATAATCATACAATAAAGGATCCTTCTTTCTATGTATTCGCAATACATTACATTTGTTTATGTTATGGGGCAGTTGCCACTCCCTGCACCAAGTGCCTATCCGCCGCAGATCTTCCTGCATTTCGCTGCAATTTTCTAATGCTGCAACTTCTCTGTATACTACAGCATCATCCGCGAAAAGCCGCATGGAACTTCCGACACTATCGTTTCTTGTCTTGTTACTGCTCTCCCACACTGTCATCGGCTGCTGTTTCACTTCATGTTGATGCAAATCCGATTGTGGGATCGCTACATGCTATTAACTTAAGGAACGCATTGGGGATATAATCGGCTGCGTGCATTTAGAACGAACTTATTTTTCCTATGTCGCGGTTAGTAACTCTAAATCTTTTATTTTTATTTGAATTAAGTAAAAATGAGTGAATGACTTATGACTGAAAAGAGAACTTAGTTCTTTGTGGATAGGATTGTGTTATGTGGCCATTTGGACTGGAGTCCTCATGCACTCTACTGCAATCCATGATAATGCTAGATAATATAATCCTCTTTCATTTGGTTAGAAGTCAGCTCGATTCTTTGACATCGTTGTTTTCAATACCCTACAAAGTGATCCTTTTCCTTTTGCATTCGGTTTGGATTTCAGTGTTGATTAATGGGCTTCGATATGTGTCTGCTTAATTTGTAAAACGAAAGGTTTTTTTAATACAGCATGTTTCTGTTTCTGTTTCAATAAAGCCTGCTTCTCCGAATGTTCCTTTGTTTTCCCCGCAACCACGAGCTTATGTAAGCTCACCGTCTGCAAAAGACTTCGGTCGTATTCCTTGTTAATTATATCGTCCATCAAAATATCTTACTATTCCCCAATATCGCTAGTATTATTACGTATAATCTGATTTTTTTCAGCATTTTTGAGTAAGTAATCACAAAGCACACAGAAGGTGAATGCAGGAGCGCAGCCAGCACACGCTGTCGATCGGATGTCACCGAATACTGAGATAAAAGCTAGTTTTGTATTCGGAGATTAGTGTTTTTGTATAAGCGATTACAGTCTTTCTCGGCGTATTCCAGTGATGAATTCTTCTCGGGTTTGTGACAGTACGTCACGTAAATATTAACATTTTTACCGGTTATAAACCGTAGTTAACGTATTTTATGAATATAATTAGTATAAAAGATACAGTTAGTGTTCTTGAAACAGCCGGCCGAAGTGACCGAGCGGCTCTAGGCGCTACATTCTGGAACCGCGCGACCGCTATGGTCGCAGGTTCGAATCTTGCGTCGGGTATGGATGTGTGTGATTTCCTTAGGTTAGTTAGGTTTAAGTAGTTCTAAGTTCTAGGGGACTGATGACCTCAGAAGTTAAGTCCCATAGTGCTCAGAGCCATTTGAACCATTTTTTTTTCTTGAAACAACTGATATGCAGCAATAATTTAAGAGTAGCATCTTCATTTAAAACATGTCTGTGAAAGTAGAAAAGGATCGTAAATAGACGCGATTGTACGGCCGAGGAGGAAGGATGTACTTTATGGTACTCACACTGTTTTGTTTCGCGATACGGAAGGCAGCCATTGAGCGGCTGCACATATTTTATGTAAGTTATTTGGTATTCTGCTGAAATAAACTAATTATTGTTATCACAAAATTAATTTCTTTGTAACAGTTGTCACCTCAAATGGCCGCAGCGGCTAATTTTTTTTAATAAGCATCTTTTTCAGTAATTTGCGCTGCGGGAAGCTCATCTTCCGATGCAGTGTCAGGTCGGCCATTACGCGCCGAAGTATTAATTTATTTTTCAAAGTGTTAACAGTAACTGTAAATGCCAGAGATTTCGTTGTAAGAACTTTTTTTAAATTGCAACAGATAATTAATTTACGGTGAAGTTCATTTTTTAAATTATACAGATTCCATGAGTTCAGTAAGTTTTATCTTGGCCGCTCCACGGCAACAATCGAAATTCTCTCGAGCCTTGCTTTGCAATTAATAAATAGAGATTAACAAAGTTACATTCAATTCAGTTAACGGCAACTATATTTTAGTCATCACGTTCAAAATCTTAAGTTGGTACGTGAATAACAGCGGCCCAAGAACCCGTTTCATATTTACTTATGCACGTAAGTAAAAGTGATAAGAAAAGATCATATCCCTGAGAGAAAGAATCATACTCTAACAAAAGAAAAATTCACCTGATATATTCGCCAGTAGTGTTTTTGTATTTTTGAGTGTGGTTCAGAGTTGTTTCCGATTGTATGAAGTGCACAAACTTGTCCATTGCATGATCTATCCCCCACAAGACGATCAGCATTACAGTAACACTTGGCAATGGGTGCAAACCCCTAGTTCGCTAGTTCCTTTCTTTTTGCACTAACTGATCATTTTCTCTGAACGTCTCGAGTCAGTTTTCCGATGCGCTAGCGAAATTTAAATGACGTCGCCACATAAATTATAGTCAAATTCGACTTTACTAGAACTTGCCGGAAAAAGGGTGTAATCAGTTACTAGTAGTTCAAATTTTGGTTCGAGTAGTTAGGTAAATTAAGACGACAGTTAGCTGTCATGGCATGGAAATCGGCTGCGCCCTTTCAAAGGAACCGCACCAGCGTTCACCTTCACGAATAGACAGTCTCTCAGGAGGAATAGTCAATATTAAGTGATACGACAGGAATGATTATTCGAATGAAAACAGTGTAGTAAAGATGGGCTCCAAAATGCATACCTTAAGAGCTGCGGGCACTACTTCATCTTCGATGCTGTGAAGCACGTCTGTTTTACTGTAAGTTCTTTGCTTTCTGTATTTTGGGAGAATGTAGTTTGGCCCAAAACAGGAATGAATTATCTACTAAACATGAGTTCTAATGTGTATACCTTAAGAACCGTGAGCAGTTGTTCTTCGCTACTATGAAATACATTTCCTCTACTGAACAAGAGCTCATAGTTCTTGAGGTGCACACTTTAGGGCCAATGTTTACTTGATAATTTTTTCTTGTTTCAGTCCATAGTTCTCATACCAAAACATAGAAGGCAAACAGCTTGCCTTAGAAGAGATCTGTTTCACATTATCGAAGATGAAGACGCACTCATTGTTCTTAAAGTAGAACTAGACCTTCTTGCTTCGAGTGGTCGTTCTTGCCGTGTTCCTGAAAATTGACTGTTCCTTCAGGGAAAACTAACGGCAAAACTAAATCTGGGTACAGTTTCGGACCGCCATCTTCCCGGATATGAACTGAGAACCTTGCCACTGCGTTACATCGCCCGGTCACGGAGAGAAGTACGTGTGTACGAGTCCTACCATCAAACACTCCAAGAACAGGAACGTCGCGTCAGTGTTGATGAGGTGCGGGTACACGCCATTGATACGATTGGCGAAAATCAGTTGAGGATATGTATACCTCTAATCAGAGGGCACCGTTCTTACAGTTAATGGATGAGCTTCCCTTTCGGAGATGTTTACATGGGATGAAATGGATCCTCTCTTGCCACTGCTATTATCTTTCGCCAACGAACGGTCATGCTCATCCGTTTGTTCGCCTGCAGCAGAGGAACCTGTGCCTTTATCAAGACAATGTACCACTTCATGGCTTCAGAATTGTGTCAGAATGATTACATAAACACTTTTCGGTCACGAGGATGCTTGTTTGTTCCATCAGGTCGCATGAATTCCATTAAAAAAAATTTAAAAAAAGCGCAGGACCCAAGGAGCACGATAGCACCATGTCTGCGCTCCAACCAGTTCACACGTGAGCGATCACTGTTGAAGTAAGTTTCCCGTGCTTTCGCTTGTAAGTAGGCTGTTTAGGTTTTTATGTTGGTAACGCCACGTAGCGCTCTGTATGAAAATCACTGACTGTGCTGTGGGCAGTCTGTGGCTGATTGGCATTGCTGGAATATTCGCTATTGTAGTGTAGGGCAGTTGGATGTGAATAGCGCGTAGAGTTGTGTAGTTGGAGGTGAGCCGCGGCGGCGGTGGATGTGGAGAGAGAGATGCCAGAGTTTTAAGCCGACGATCTGGACATGTGTCCGTCAGAAAAAGGAAATTTAAATACATTGTTTGTTCTCTATCAAAATCTTTCATTTGCTGACTATTCCTATCAGTAGTTAGTGCCTTCAGCAGTTAGAATCTTTTGTTTAGCTGGCAGTATTGGTTCAAATGGCTCTGAGCACTATGGGACTCAACTGCTGAGGTCATTAGTCCCCTAGAACTTAGAACTAGTTAAACCTAACTAACCTAAGGACATCACAAACATCCATGCCCGAGGCAGGATTCGAACCTGCGACCGTAGCGGCTGGCAGTATTGTCGCTCGCTGTATTGCAGTAGTTCGAGTAACGAAGATTTTTGTGAGGTAAGTGATTCATGAAAGTTATAGGTTATTGTTAGTCAGGGCCATTCTTTTGTGGGGATTATTGAAAGTCAGATTGCGTTGCACTAAAAATATTGTGTGTCAGTTTAGTGATGATCAGAATAAGTAAAGAGAGACATGTCTGAGTACGATCAGTTTTCCTCAGCTGTCTTTGTATCAAATAACGTAGAAATTTACCAGCACAGTAATTCATAATTTTTCTAATGTCCCGAAATTCTGATACATAAATCTGTTGGCACGGTTTGTCGAGGGCAATGTCATGCATAACGGCACAGAAAAGCAGACCATCCAATATAAATTTCATCAGCAACAGTAACATTAGCCGCAAAACAAACTTGTGTTTTATGTTTCCAGTTGCCGTGAATAGAACTTTTTCTTTAAACGAGCAGATCAAAATATTCGCCGCCTTTATGAACTATCGTAACCCTTAGTGGACTACAGCATACCGTTCTGACTTTGTAAGTAGGTGGGCATTTTAAGCGGCAGCGGAAGTCCTGTTAATCAAGCAGCGTCTACAAGAGTCTCGTAAACAATTCTCTTAACAGGGCCCCGGAAGCAGTTAATCGCAGCACATGCAGTGACCGAGCTGGACAGTATACGCAACGAAACAGAATTTTTCGTATCTGTAATAACGTAGTATGTACTCCGTCTCTACAAAACGTTCGAACCACATATGAGCAGCAGAGCCATTATGAGTGCCGCGCTTTCCACTTATGTGCGAGAACCGTACACCACGGTACGTTTTGTTGGCGTCTCTGCTGAGAAGCGAAATTATTCGGTAAGGATTTTTTTAACATTTTCTTTGATGCGCAGTGGTGTGATTCGTCCTCTTGATTACAATATCAGCTTTAAGATCCTACCTACGTTTAGTTAGCACATATCATGTAATTAAAAAAGAATACTGCTAAACAGCCATTGGAATTAACAGAAAAGAGAAGAAAAATCGACGTAGGAAAGATAAAGGCCCCGGTAGCAAAAATAGAAGGGCTTACAGCGTATGAAATGAACCAGAACAGCCGGCCGCGGTGGCCGAGCGGTTCTAGGCGCTTCAGACCGGAACCGTGCGACTGCTACGGTCTCAGGTTCGAATCCTGTCTTGGGGATGGATGTGAGTGATGTCCTTAGGTTAGTTAGGTTTCAGTAGTTATAAGTTCTAGGGGACTGATGACCTCAGATGTTAAGTCCCATAGTGTTCAGAGCCATTTGAACCATTTTTTTTAACCAGTACAAAAGAATCTCCTGAAATGATTCTCTACTGTTTACATATCACACTATTAAAAATTCGAGAGGAAACGACGCAAGAAAATATTTTCACTTTCCGGTAGTATAGCTCTCCGACCTCCTTATTTTTCAACAGCTCTAAAGCCCATATTACACTGTCAGTGTTCGTTGGCAAATCTTTTATAAAAGCTAGGACATGCTCTAAGTTTTATAAATGATATGGAGAAAGTACACCGTCAAAGATTTTATAAAACATCTTTTATAAAACGTAGAAAGAGATCTTTCACGTTGTAACATAGGAATAACGATCCATCCACGCTGGTTTTGCCAGCTTCAAAAATACTCGAATCTGGAGGTCTTCCACAGTTTCATGCTATATACAGCTACACACTTATATAAAACGTGTGTGCGTAGTTATTTTTTCAGCCTAACTGTAGAACATCTAAAGCACTTTCAACCAAATTAGCTACACAAATCACTCATCACCTGGAAGTGAACGCTATGGTGGTAAGACGAAACTGGCAGCGTTAAGGGTGGGGTCGACGTCACTGAATTACTTACAGCACATGACTTTTTAACAGTATGATCGAAACCACTCCTATAGGGGAGTGGTCAGTGAAGGAAGGAAGATAGTATCATGAAAAAAAAAAATCGAAACCTACATGTTACCTAATACACAGGGTGAAAATTATTGTACTATATGAAAAAACCGTTGATTAGTTACAGACTAATGCGTACACACACCTTATTCAACATGTAAACGTCACTACAGATATTCGGATTTAGGTTATGACATGTTCGATTTGCTTGCCATCAATGGCGATGATATGGCGCAGACGAATAGCGAAATTCTGCATGACCCGCTAAAATGTCACGATATTAATGCTGTCTATGACCTCTTGAATGACTGTTTTCAGCTCAGCAATGATTTTGGTTATTGGTGTACACCTTGCTTTTAATATAGCTCCACAAAGAGGTGTTGCAGGTGTTCAGATCCGGAGAAGGCGGCCAAACGAGGCCCACGCCAGTGGCCTCTGGGTACCCCAGAGCCAGAATGCCGTCTCCAGAGCGCTCCTCCAGGACATCAGGCTCTCTCCTGCATCGATGGGGTCGAGCTGCGTCAAGTATGAACCACATTACGCCGAAATCAGGGTCACTCTGGATAACGGGAAGAAATCATCTTGCAAAACCTTCACGTACCGTGCCATCAAGAAATATCGCACTGATTATTCCGTGACGTGACACTCCGCACCATCCAGTCACGCGTTGAGGGTGAAGAGATCTCTAGAGAACGAAATTCATATTCTCAGTCCCTCCCAAATGCGCCAGTTTTGCTTACTGACGAACTGAGAGCTTAGTCGCTAAAGCAAGCCATACATGCACACTCTAATTCCCATCATTCCCCGCAGCGAACCCTACAGTTTCAACGTTCTAACGCAAACCGTTCAGTAGTTGTGACGATTTTATTTTATAAGATTCAGTAATTATCATTATTATTGATGAAAGGAGAAAATATAAAAATGCAGTAAATGAATCAGGCAAAAAGGAATACAAACGTCTCAAAAATAAGATCGACAGGAAGTGCAAAATGGCTAAGCAGGGATGGCTAGACGACAAATGTAAGGATGTAGAGGCTTGTCTCACTAGGGGTAAGATAGATACTGCCTACAGGAAAATTAAAGAGACCTTTGGAGAGAAGAGAACCACTGTATGAATATCAAGAGCTCAGATGGCAACCCAGTTCTAAGCAAAGAAGGGAAGGCAGAAAGGTGGAAGGAGTATATAGAGGGTTTATACAAGGGCGATGTACTTGAGGACAATATTATGGAAATGGAAGAGGATGTAGATGAAGACGAAATGGGAGATAAGATACTGCGTGAAGAGTTTGACAGAGCACTGAAAGACCTGAGTCGAAACAAGGCCCCGGGAGTAGACAACATTCCATTAGAACTACTGATGGCCTCGGGAGAGCCAGTCATGACAAAACTCTACCATCTATTGAGCACGATGTATGAGACAGGCGAAATACCCTCAGACTTCAAGAAGAATATAATAATTCCAATCCCAAAGAAAGCAGGTGTTGACAGATGTGAAAATTACCGAACTATCAGTTTAATAAGTCACAGCTGCAAAATACTAACGCGAATTCTTTACAGACGAATGGAAAAACTGGTAGAAGCCGTCCTCGGGGAAGATCAGTTTGGATTCCGTAGAAATGTTGAAACACGTGAGGCAATACTGACCTTACGACTTATCTTAGAAGAAAGATTAAGAAAAGGCAAACATACGTTTCTAGCATTTGTAGACTTAGAGAGAGCTTTTGACAATGTTGACTGGAATACTCTCTTTCAAATTCTGAAGGTGGCAGGGGTAAAATACAGGGAGCGAAAGGCTATTTACAATTTGTACAGAAACCAGATGGCAGTTATAAGAGTCGAGGGGCATGAAAGGGAAGCAGTGGTTGGGAAAGGAGTGAGACAGGGTTGTAGCCTCTCCCCGATGTTATTCAATCTGTATATTGAGCAAGCAGTAAAGGAAACAAAAGAAAAATTCGGAGTAGGTATTAAAATTCATGGAGAAGAAGTAAAAACTTTGAGGTTCGCCGATGACATTGTAATTCTGTCAGAGACAGCAAAGGACTTGGAAGAGCAATTGAACGGAATGGACAGTGTCTTGAAAGGAAGATATAAGAACATCAACAAAAGCAAAACGAGGATAATGGACTGTAGTCAAATTAAGTCGGGTGATGCTGAGGGAATTAGATTAGGAAATGAGACACTTAAAGTAGTAAAGGAGTTTTGCTATTTGGGGAGCAAAATAACTGATGATGGTCGAAGTAGAGAGGATATAAAATGTAGACTGGCAATGACAAGGAAAGCGTTTCTCAAGAAGAGAAATTTGTTAACATCGAGTATAGATTTAAGTGTCAGGAAGTCGTTTCTGAAAGTATTTGTATGGAGTGTAGCCATGTATGGAAGTGAAACATGGACGATAACTAGTTTAGACAAGAAGATAATAAAAGCTTTCGAAATGTGGTGCTACAGAAGAATGCTGAAGATAAGGTGGGTAGATCACGTAACTAATGAGGAGGTATTGAATAGAATTGGGGAGAAGAGGAGTTTGTGGCACAACTTGACTAGAAGAAGGGATCGGTTGGTAGGACATGTTTTGAGGCATCAAGGGATCACAAATTTAGCATTGGAGGGCACCGTGGAGGGTAAAAATCGTAGAGGGAGACCAAGAGACGAATACACTAAGCAGATTCAGAAGGATGTAGGTTGCAGTAGGTACTGGGAGATGAAGAAGCTTGCACAGGATAGAGTAGCATGGAGAGCTGCATCAAACCAGTCTCAGGACTGAAGACCACAACAAGAACAACAATTATCACCGTGTTACATAGATATAACAGTAATGAAGCAACAACAATTTGGCTATTGAACCACTCTAAGCTTGCTAAGCTGGACCCAACATTACAATGACATTATACATAGACGCTGTCTTCATGATAGTATTGTCTTTATTTAGTTTCCTCCTGGTCAGCTTCCATAGAGGCGGCGCAGTCGCGATACACACTGTGCCTTGTTCGTGCTCCTGCTTCCGATCGATAGAACGTACCTACCATTGTCCTTTCTCAGCAGTATCAGGAGCTGTAAAGGACCACAACTGATACTCGTGCTCCTCGAGGAAATGTCACAAGTGTCCTCTCTAAGAATCGCTGCAATTGCTCTCACACCTCTTTACACACGTTGGAACACCACACAATGGAGAGGACGTGAGCCGAGCGACAGAGTTCCCCGTACTTGCCGTTGTCTCTCTTCTCGTCTGCAGTCGCGACAAAGTAGAGTAGCATGTGCTCGGGACAATGGATTCATTACTACAGACAACTCAGGATATATGCCTCGAGCCTGCAAGGCAAAAGTTCCCAATCGTTTCCGGTCCACCGCCCCTTTTCGAAGAAGATATTACACTACTGGCCATTAAAATTGCTACACCAAGAAGTAATGCAGATGGTAAACGTGTATTCATTGGACAAATATATTCTACTAGAACTGACATGTCATTACATTTTCACGCAACCTGGGTGCATAGATCCTAGGAAATCAGTACCCAGGACAACCACCTCTGGCCATAATAACCGCCGATACGCCTGGGCATTGAGTCAAACAGACCTTGTGTAGCGTGTACAGGTACAGCTGCCCATGCAGCCATCATGACGCTGTAAACAGAACCTGCCATTCGTGCACCCAGGTTCGTCGTTGAGTACACCATCACAGGCGCTCCTGTCTATGATGCAGCGTCAAGGGTAACCGCAGCCATGGTCTCCGAGCTGATAGTCCATGCTGCTGCAAACGTCGTCGAACTGTTTGTGCAGATGGTTGTTGTCTTGTAAACGTCCCCATCTGTTGACTTAGGGATCTAGACGTGGCTCCACGATCCGTTACAGCCATGCGGATAAGATGCCTGTCATCTCGACTGATAGTGACACGAGGCCGCTGGGATCCAGCACGGTGGTCCGTATTACCCTCCTGAACCCCCCGATTCCATATTCTGCTAACAGTCATTGGACCTCGACCAACGCGAGCAGCAATGTCGCGATAAGATAAACCGCAATCGCTATAGGCTACAATCCAACCTTTATCGAAGTCGGAAACGTGATGGTACGCATTTCTCCTCCTTACACGAGGCGTCACACCAACGTTTCACCAGGAAACGCCGGTTAACTGCTGTTTGTGTATGAGAAATCAGTTGGAAACTTTCCTCATGTCAGCACGTTGTAGGTGTCGCCACCGGCGCCAGCCTTGTGTGAATGCTCTGAAAAGCTAATCATTTGCATATGACAGCATCTTCTTCCTGTCGGTTAAATTTCGCGTCTGTAGCACGTCATCTTCGTGGTGTAGCAGTTTTAATGGCCAGTAGTGTACGTTGGTGCGTACGTTCGTAGCGTTTTGTTCACTTTTGCTACATATTGTCATTCTGTCGTTTGGACAGTATGAGTGGAACTGTGTGCGCTAGAAAACTAAGTGCCGATGGGGGAAATCGGAACATTTATGAAATGTTCTTCTGTTTGAGTTGGATTGGGGAATGACAGCAGCAGAGACAGGCAGAAACATTAGCGCCACGTATGGTGATAACGCCACTGGAGAGAGCACTACAGGAATATGTAGTTTCAAGGAGGAACGTTTTGTCATTAGTGATTCTCCACGTTCAGGAAGACCTTCGAGGTTCGCTGAAGTTCGTTTGAATGCATTAATCCACAATGATCCACGTCAGTGTCATCGAGAAGCGGCAGATGTAATGAACTGTGACGTTCCGCCACAATGCGACATTTGCCTTCAAATTGAAAGGTTCAAAAATCTGGAGTACGGGTACCGCTTGCTCAAAGCTAAAAGGACGAAAATTAGCGGGTGGCCATATACGCATCTCTTCTTGGCCTGTAAACCGCGTCGGCCATTCACATCCTGTGTCGTTAACGCTGAAGAGAAATGGCGTCTTTATGTTAACTTAACGGAAAGAAAGGAATGGATGAGCCCGAACAAAGCAGCAAGTCCGTGTGTAAACACCGAAAATGCAGCATGCATGGCACCTGCTACCGATATATAATTTTTTTGTGTATTGTATATTCTATGTACTTTGCGATTATGCCACAAGTTGCTCCCAAAAATATCGTAACACAACACACACACAAATGTCATACTAAATAATGTAAATCCACCCGATGATGGAGGTTTAAACCTTTGAAACGCGTCGTGGAAATAAATAAAACGGTGACTGGTAACAGTAAACTTGCTGTTTCATTTAATGTCAATAGCAATCACGGTAAAGCCTAACCTAAAATGTTCGCTTGCAACACCATTGTTATTTCAAAGTTTTCTCAATCTGCTTCATTGAAATAAAACTACTAATGCTATTTGCTTGAATTTTTGTATGGCATTCCGAGAATGCAGCATGCCCTATGCACCCTATACGAGACGAGTGGGCAAGACCCCACACCCTTCTCCTCAAAATAAACCACCATGGCTCAATAACATCGAGATCTGGCGACTCTGGTGGCCGGGAGAAATGCGACAGTTCATCCTTGCACTTACAAATCCAGTGCTGGACAATGCGAGCTCTCTGAATAAGCGGGTTGGATCGCAGCATCACCATTAGGGAACAAACACTACACCTTGGGACAGACTTGATCAGCTAAAATGGTCACATAATCTTTGACAATAATGCGACCTTGGAGAGTTATCATGGAGTAAGGAATACCACGATATGGCTGCCCAAACCGGCGCCGCCACGTTTCTTTCTTTGGACGTAAACCAGGCCAGAAGTTGGAACAAGATTCATCCGACCAAACGATACTCTTGCGTTGCCCCATAGTCCAGTTTTTATGGCTTCGGCACAACGTTTTCCTGTTGCGGGCATTGTCATCAGTGACGTGTTTTGTATTTCCATCTCGGCCTGAAATTCCTAGTTTAGGGAGCTTCCTTCGTATTGTTTTGGTGTTCAGACTTTTAGCGGGTGCGACATTCACTTCTGCAGCAACTTTTGCAGCTGTCGTCCTTTTATTTTTCGTCGCAGTCGTCTTCGGTGACCGTCTGTCTCCATAAATCAAAACGCACTTAAATACGCCTTTTGAGTTAGCTGATGATGTTTTTTCGCTTTCTCTGTGGTATAAATCTTCAATACGGTCCCTCTTGAAACTTAAACAGTTCCACTATCTCGGGTCGACAGCAGCTACTATATCTGAGCCGTGGAGCGGCTGGCGCCAGTGTTCTCGCACTTAGAATCGCTGCCATCGATTATAGGTTCATCATCTTTGCCTTCTGAGTTTCAGGCCGGTGGTCGGGTGGCTAACGGGGATAGAAAAGAGACAGCGGAGAGCAGATTCGCAGGGTCGGATGTGGCTTGTTAACGTTTACCGTGAGGCCTGTGATACGACGCCTGTACGCTAGGGGCAGGGTCAGCGAGAGATCCCGGGTTTGGTATCGCAGTGGTCCACTGTTGTGTTTTGGGGCTTTTTTTGCTGCGACGGCATGTATAGGTTCTGGTTTCTGGCCATTGAAATTGAGATGTGTCTATGTCGTGACGGAGGAAATGTGTGATGCTCGTCGCTGTTGCATGTGAAAACGCTTCGTCTGCCTTGTGTCTGTGCAGGAAATTATGCGAAATAAATAGCTGATACCACGGCGACGTCTTGCTCTCACGCGTTGTTGAATATATTTCGGAATTATTGAATGGTGCAGATATCCCACTTGTAAAGCAAATGTAGTCATTTGCACCATACTAAGGTACTGTTTTATTCTGCTTAAATCTGTGTCAGTTATGTGTGTATTTATATGCCCTTCTGTAGTTGCAGTAGTTAGAGATGTGTGTAAACAGAGAGCTATGTGGAAAGGGATGTAAAGTTGAAACCCTTCCAATAAGTGAATACATTCGAACTCTGTATTACTAAAGGTGCCTTTCGATACCAGCACCTACCTTGGGTAATACGAGTTATTCGGAGGTTGTCATGGTACTGTAACTAATTATTGTACTCAAAATTTTTTATTCTAATTATACTAAATTGTAGATGTAAGGTCGGCTCTGTGCCGCTGTAAATTACTATTGTCTCCTCTGTGTGCCAGCCTAGCATTGTCAGTGGCTTCAATCATTATTCCTGTCATATTTCGAGTTTTGTATTCGCGGGTTTGCTTACGCTGACACTGTTGAGTTGAAAGACCTATAAACCGGCAAGTCAAACTGAGTATTCTATGAGCTCAAGTCGATATTCTATTACGCGGTACCTTAGTTTGTTATAGGTTAGAAGTATCTTACGTGTTTTTAATATTCTCTTGTTTGTTTTGTCTAAAGAGGAGCTAGTTCTGTGAACTAGGCGTTTATATTTTATTAATGTGTTACGCGTTGTGCTTTTTCATGTTAATTGTTTTTAAGAAGCTACAAATGACTCTGTGTATGTTTCAGGTAGCTGAAACTGACGTGTTCACGGGGGTCGAGTCCTGACGGGGTTGATAGTGGCCCTTTTTACTACGGCACACCCGGCTATCAAATGGTTCAAAGGGCTCTGAGCACTATGGGACTTAACATCTATGGTCATCAGTCCCCTAGAACTTAGAACTACTTAAACCCAACTAACCTAAGGACATCACACAACACCCTGTCATCACGAGGCAGAGAAAATCCCTGACCTCGTCGGGAATCGAACCCTGGAACCCGGGCGTGGGAAGCGAGATCCGGCTATCCTCTTTCAGTACATTTGTCTCGTTTACAGCGTTACTACGTTTGTCGAGTGGAATTAGTGTAATCACCTTATATGTTGAAGTTAAGTACCTCCCTTGCCAGGGCGCGAACCTTCGTGGATATAGTCGTATTCTCTTCTGTAAGGATTGATAGTGTTATTCATTTGTTCTCGTCACATGTACGATTATTTATCTTGTTATATCTAATGTCAGTAAAATGAAAGTGTTAGCGAGGTCCGAATTGGCACGTTGTATTCTCCTCTTGTAAACAAATTTAAGTGATTTTATTCCTTTTTTAAGTAGCTTTAGATGCTTACATTTTGCCTCCATGTTTGGTGTTTTTATGGGTTCCACGTTAATTAAAATTACAGTAAAGGTAAATTTGGCAACGGAGGGCTTCGTGTATTTATTAGTTAGCTAAGTGGATCCTAAGTATAGTGCAGGAACCCTACCAATACCAGTACCAACAATTTGCCCAAGCTCGAATTTACTTAGCTCCTACGTAATGCACTCACAAGAACACGGAACACTGTTCCTGACAACTACTGACACTTACAATGTGTTGAAGACACTGCGCAGCTGCCGTTCGTGATGACTATAACAGCCTAACCAGCAGGCTTGGCCAGCGTCTGCGTTTATGTTCAACAACGCATTTCTCGTTTTTTTTTCCATAATTTTCTCCAACCCTTCTACATCCATTGCGCTACCCTCCCATTTTCAGATAGTCTCAGGACAACCCCACACATCGTTAATACGACAGATAGTGTTAATTGTACAAGGCAGTGTAAATACTAAACATCTTAGGATCTAATATGTGGTTTAGCTGTATTTTTATGGAGTTCTGATGCACTCGAAGACTTTAAAGTGTTAACATCACAGTGAAGGTCTGAAACACAAACCAGTCGTGGAATTAATAGGTATTTTCACATCGCCTGCGTACAATGTACTTTTGTTAACTTCTTCATAAAAATATTCAAAAATAATTTAAAAAAATGTCCGATTAGGCAGCTGAACTTACTCCTCGGAGTTACCAAACCAACAATCCCTTACGATTTCTTCTATTGAAACGATTTTCTTTGTCATTCGTCTACGGGTCTCTCCTCTTGTTTATTTTGGAGCCTAAAATTTTTTTTTATCTTTAGGGAGAAATTCAAATGGCTCTGAGCACTATGGGACTTAACTTCTGAGGTCATGAGTCCCCTAGAACTTAGAACTTCTTACACCTGACAAATCTAAGGACATCACACACATCCATGGCCGAGGTAGGATTCGAACCTGCGACCGTAGCGGTCGCGCGGTTCCAGACTGTAGCGCCTAGAACCGCTCGGCCAACCCGGCCGGTTAGGGAAGAATTAAGGTGTTAAAAATGCTAACTGAATCTTCCGTCGGTTCTTGGTAGAACAATATTATAATAAATGAAAATCACCAGTTTACTTTTGCTTTACAGTATTACTTTCATTGTGTTAACCGGTTTTCAGTTTACAAGGCAATCTTCAGACGTTTACTGAGTATTGTCACCAAAGAAGTTACAATGTTTGTAAACAACATGGGAAGAGAAGTTACACATCTAGATTGAAGCAGAGACATACAGTAAGTAACATCTTTGACAGTGTGATGGTAATGCATTGAAAAAGTAAAAAAATTAACAGTAAATAAATAAAAATGGAGTAGACAGGAAAAACTTTAACACAAAACAGTAGCAGCATGCCTACATAAGTTTCTATTAATAAACAAAAATAATAATATAAAATATAATTAGTGCTTCACAAGGATACTTCAGGAGGTATAAAACATGGAGGATCATTCACAAACCAATTAAAATAAGGAACAATTGTCAATGTAACTACACAATACATAAGTAACTTAAGCAATATCAATAAGATAAACAGAAATAAATAAATGCAGGAAAATGGAGGAGTTTCAGGGAACATACAGTAAGATTGCATTTACTGTATGTCTCTGCTTCAATCTAGACGTATAACTTCTCTTCCGTTGTTGTTTACAAACATTGTAACGACTTTGGTGACAATACTCAGTAAATGTCTGATGATGGCGTTGTAAGCCGAAAACCGGTTAACACAGTGAAAGCAATTTTGTACAACAAAAGGAAGCTGGTGCTTTTCATTTATTGTTAAAAATGCGGTGACAGGAAAGCACACCTCTGTTGAGATAAGTGTTGTGGATGCACATTCGCCTAAAAATCACAGTGCAACGAAAATCGCGAGATATCTGAATCACAGTTGCGTTTTCTACAACAGAAAACACGTCTGCCCAAACCACCGAATATTCGGAGAGGAGAGGTAGGCGAAACATGATAGAGCTGGGAGATGTAGCAGGGATTCGCTCACAGGGAACTTGTTATATCGCAGACGATGAAGCAACGCCGAAAGTCGATACCGCCAGAATCGTGCGACTCATGGATCTCGTTTGCATGTTGAAAGTCTGGTTCAGTAGCTGTTACGCCAGGTGAAGATGAGAAGAGATACAGAGAGGCACAATACCACTACGAGTACTGCTACTACTACTACTACGAGCTTGTTCAAAGTACGCTGCCTGACAATGTGAAGCACCCAAGACATGGTCGGGTGCCAATACATGTACACACCAATGGCAGGTATGTAAATGATTATAGAGTTGGAGTCCTCCGTAACAGGTAAAACGGATATCACAAAAAAATGGTTCAATGGCTCTGAGCATTGTGCGACTAACTTCTGAGGTCATCAGTCGCCTAGAACTTAGAACTAATTAAACCTAACTAACCTAAGGACATCACACACATCCATGCCCGAGGCAGGATTCGAACCTGCGACCGTAGCGGTCGCTCGGCTCCAGGCTGTAGCGCCTAGAACCGCACGGCCACCCCTGCCGGTCGGATATCACAATTCGTTAGCGTTTAGTGTTATTATAAGGCTTCATAAGGTATGTAAGGGACGTGAACAGCGTCAGATGTTGATTGATCTCTATGAAAGACACGGAGAGCGTACTTCTGTGAGACAGTGTTCTGAGCACCTGAAAGGGAATGAAAGGGCCCTCATTGTCTCCATTTGGCGCGCTGCAGAATGGACCAGAATCTTGGAAACGTGGCGCAAAAGGAAAAATAAAAGTTTCCTAGATGGGAATTTTGGGCTATCAGGTTGGCTACAGAGAAGTTGGCACTACTGCAAGCCAGTTCTGCGAACGATCAGCTGTTCATTTCATCCGTTTCACTTTAGGCCACACGCGGCAATTTATTGTTAGCGGCGCGTGCAGCCGGCCCGGCTACTAAATAGTATTGTCGTTAAACATAATATTTGTGTTCTGTGTAGACTAGGGAATTACCGTCCCGTGTGCAGCATACTGTTAACACAACACCAACCGCAACCTTTGGAGTGGTGCTGTGGTCTGGAAGCGTGGATTGTTGTTGAATGGCGTA
Source organism: Schistocerca nitens (assembly GCF_023898315.1). NCBI lineage: Eukaryota > Metazoa > Arthropoda > Insecta > Orthoptera > Acrididae > Schistocerca > Schistocerca nitens. The sequence continues at coordinate 86,188,330 of NC_064617.1, forward strand.
GTACTGTGTTCAGTGATGAGTCGAGATTCTGCACTGCCCTAGAATCTTTGAATGTTTCGGAGAGCTACAGCGTTGTTATTCCTGGCCTCATGGTATGGGGACGCATCGGGTATGTCTTCAGATCACTGCAGACAGTGACTGAGAAAACTCTGACGGCACCACAGACATACTCCGTCCGCGTGTGTTATCAGTAATACGAGGGTGAGTCAAATGAAAACCTTAAATATTTAGTTAAATATTATTTATTGCGCAGAAGTGGTACAAAGATGTATCACTTTTCAACATAATCTCTCCCACGCTCAATGCAAGTTCTCCAGCGCTTACAAAGTGTATAAATTCCTTTAGAAAATAATTATTTTGGTAGTCCACGCAACCACTCATGCACCACGTGGCGTACCTCTTCATCAGAACGGAACTTCTTTCCTCGCACTGCGTCTTTGAGTGGTGCAAACATATGGAAATCACTTGAGGCAAGGTCTGGTGAGTATGGTGGATGAAGAAGACCCTCAAAATGCAGGTCTGTGATTGTTGCAACTATTATACGGGCAGTGTGGCGCCTTGAATTGTAATGTTGCAGGACACCTGCTGACAGCAATCCACGTCGCTTTGATTTCACTGCAGGCCGCAGATGATTTTTTAGGAGCTCTGTGTATGATGCACTGGTGACAGTGGTCCCTCTAGGCATGTAATGCTCCAAAATGACGCCTTTTTCGTCCCAAAAGAGAGTCAGCATAACCTTCCGTGCTGATGGTTCTGTTCGAAAGTTCTTTGGTTTTGGTGATGAGGACTGGTGCTATTCCATGCTCGCTCTCTTCGTTTCCGGTTGGTGGACGTGAACCCTGGTTTCGTCCACAGTAACGATTCTTGCAAGGAAGCCATCACCTTCTCGTTCAAAGCGCGAAAGAAGTTCTTCACAAGCGTCAACACGTCGTTCTCTCATTTCAGGAGTCAGCTGCCGTGGCACCCATCTTGCAGACACTTTGTGAAACTGGAGCACATCATGCACAATGTAGTGTACTGACCCATGACAAATCTGTAAACATGCTGCAATGTCATTCAGTGTCACTCGGGAGTTTTCCTTCACTATGGCTTGAACTGCTGCAATGTTCTGTGGAGTCCCAACCCGTTGTGCCTGTCCTGGACGAGGAGCATCTTCCACTGAAGTCACAACATTTGCGAACTTCCTACTCCATTCTTAGACTTGCTGCTGTGACAAAAATGCATCACCGTGCTGAACCTTCATTCGACGACGAATTTCAATAGTTTTCACACCTTCACTGCGCAAAAACCAAATAACAGAACGCTGTTTGTCCCTGGTGCAAGTCCCAAGTGGGGCGGCCATCTTTATACTGATACTGCGACGGTATGTGTGCATCTGCACTATGCTGCCACCTAGAGGCCGTTCTGCACGCTGTTTGTAGCACGCGTACCAACTTACAGGATAACGGCGCGAAATTTTGATTTGTTATTACAAATTTAAGGTTTTCATTTGACTCAGCCTCGTACGACAGGGTCGTGATGCTAATTTTGAACAGGATATTGCTCGTCAAGATATGGAACATGTCTCTATGAACCTTTTTGCGTGGTGCCGGCAAGATCCCCAGATCTGTCCCTGATAGAACGTGGGTCGGACTAACTTCGACGTCAGCTCCGTCCCTCTGCCAGTATCCAGGACATCAAGGAGAAGTTACAGCATTAAATGTATTCGCAATGGCGAATATGGGCAACTGTCATCTGTAGGACAGAATGACGTCAGTGAAAATCTGTACCCGACCGGGCTCGAACCCACCTTCCCACCTACCGCGAGCAGTCGCCTCACCATTCGGCTACCCGAGCAGGAGTCATGGCCCAACCCAATCTTCCACATGTCGTCAGCTGTACGTCTACAGCCTGTACTCGCACATCCATTGTGCATACTCCCGTACAGGAGAGAAATTGCAAGTCGCTTGCCGATGTCGGCGGATGCAGCGACTTTCAAGTAAAATGCCTCTCCTTTACGGGAATATACATAATGGATATAAGAGTACAGGTTGTAACGCATGGTTGACGACATATGGAAGCTGGAGCCTCCCTATGAATCGTGCTCGAATAGTTAAATGGTAAGACGACACCATATCCATATAAGTATGTAGTTCTGGCAATACCGTCCATGACCTTCTTCTTCTGTGCGGTTACACACATTTTACCCGAACTCTTGCGGGACTTGGTAAGAATGTCTTCCACGAGTAAATGAGTGTGTTGGGTAGGGGCACTACGAATGTAGAGTGTGGACATATAAGGTGAGAATGTGGGTCACGCGGAAGGCGTGCGCAAGATAGTCCCCGCAGTCGCAGTGTCTTCGGTGGCTTAGGTGGATAGAGCGTCTGCCATGTAAGCAGGAGATCCCAGGTTCGAGTCCCGGGCGGGGCACACATTTTCACCTGTCCCTGTTGATATATATCAATGCCCGTCAGCAGCTGAAAATATTAATATACAATGCTAATTATGGAAGTTGGGGTCTCTCCGTGAATACTGCTCGAGTAGGTAAATGGTAAGATGGCCGCTCGCGAGAGGAGGTAAGTCCGGTTCGAGTTCCGATGCAACAAAAATTTTCAATGTCGTGATTCCATTATACAGATGATGGATGTCGATATTCGAAACTACGAACATATTTAATGTATTCCATAACGGATGTCGTCGTCTCAGTGCCTGTCCCTTTCAACGTGCATGTTTGTCCGAAGGAACTTTGCATCGTAATCAGAATAACACAGGCACTGCAGCATCGTACCCAGTTACAACATTTGTGGGCGAGTTTCCATCAGGAGAGAATACAAGGGCTATATGACATCCTTTCCAGTCGAATAGGTATGTATCTAGTTCGCAGGGAATGGAACGCCGTACTGTTAAGTGGGTTCGTACTGCCACGTTGTTTGTAAATTTGACTGTCTTGTAGTCATTGAGATAAGATCGCTTACCATCTCAACTCGTGATCTTAACTGTTGTTTCATCCTCGCCTCCTGGGTGCTTCATGTTTCTTTTATGATGGGGGTACTGAGATGCGCCACTACTCTCCTACACAACGCTTTCTTGAAAACTTTTGAAAACTCTTGTTGGAAAGAAACCAGCCGGTAATTATCTACGCTGTTTGTTTAACCCTTTTTACTAAATGGTTTCCGTCTGTCAGGAAATCAATCATAACTGTAAAACTCATTGCACAGCTGTACCGGTTTGTCAGGCCATGAATGTCTACAGAATATCTGTCCGAGGTTGCTAGTATTGCACATTCGTCCAGCTCTTCAAATGTCATCAGTACGTAAAAGTGTTGTGCAGTAACATGTTCGTTCTTCTGCCATTGATTTGATAAATAAATGTCTAAGTCAGCGGCAGTAATGATCGAAATGGGTAAAAAGTTAAGTACGCTATTTTGCCCACAGTAAAGGAATGTTAATCGAGCATAAAATTCAGGCGTAGGCATAAGGCTCGTGTGGGAGTCGTATTTGGTAAAAATATTTTTGGTATGCTAAAACACCTACAGCGCGCGTCCGGGATAGCACACTCCGGCTGGTGCTTGCGGAGTCTGTAACCGAGGTCACTTGCTCTGTATATAAGTGGGCAGTGCCCGCCAGCGGAACCATTCCGCTGTGAGCTCTGTCTGCAATAGCATTGAAGCACCGAAGATGACACATAGGTGTCGAAACATGTCTGCGTAAATACAAAATAAACTAATTGTGTTTTTGCATAAGGCTGATTTTCAAAACAACCCAATTTTAAATCGCCAATACGGAAGAACACCAAGAGGAGCTTCAGACCTTAGCAAAATGAGTATATTTTTGCAATGTTAGGACACAGTACTGAAGACTAGCTAAGTAAACCTCACAGCGAAGGGCACTAAGCATGAATCATAATATTGCTTTACGAGTCCGATACTGAATGCCCAGAACCTTACAAAATAAAATTCGTCATGAATACAATGGTACTGAGAGTACTTCCGTAGTCTTGTAAGTTACCTCGCTGGCTATTGTTGTAAACGTTCTGGAACCGCTACTCATACGATATTCTTCGACATGATCTTAACCGTGCGATGGTAAGTCCGTTGCGTCAACGAATACGGTGGTAGCTACGAAGACACTGAAAAAACTGAAATGTGAACCTCATGTATGTTCGTTTACACGAGTGAATGTACGAGAGATAGTCAGTTTAAAATGAGACAGACGGAAAGAAAGTAAACTGTTTACCATTTTAAAAGGAATCGTCATAACTGTTACTGTATTTATGCTACGGTGAGACAAAATTCCAATTCAGGGAAACACGATTGCTGTTGCATGTGGACCCATGATTGTACACAAACACGAAACTCTTCGTTCAGGGCAAATCGATGCCCAAGATTGTCTTTCTTCAGGGCTCCGAAAATACGGAAATCGCGTAGAGAGAGATGAGGGCAGTATGGAGGATGTGTAAGGGCTCACCAGCGAAATTTCTGCAGCGTAGTCGAAACAACGTTGGCAACATGCGGACTCACCCACAGCAAACGCATACATTTTTCCATGAAGGCACTGAGTGTGTTGTCTGGCAATAAGATAAATGAATTAAGAATTATGGCACTTAGTTTTGAAATAAAGACCGGATTACTTAGGAGAGCTTCTGTAAAGTTTGGAAGGTAGGAGACGAGGTACTGGCAGAAATAAAGCTGTTAGGACGGAGCGTGAGTCGTGCTTGCGTAGCTCAGTTGGTAGAGCACTTGCCCGCGAAAGGCAATGGTCCCGAGTCCGAGTCTCGGTCCGGCACACCGTTTTAATCTGACAGGAAGTTTCATACCAGCGGACACTCCGCTACAGAGTGGAAATCTCATTCCAGATTACTTATGTTTTTTTCCATCTGTTTAGTTTTCATTTGACAGCCCCCTTTTATTTTGGTGATAATCATCTGGACTGCAATGATCTACACGCAGTCATATACAGAATGCAAATAAGTCGCGAAAGCGTTACGGACATGACAGATAAACTCCAGTGGAAGACTGTGCAAGAGAGACGCCCAGTATAGCTCGGTACGGGTTTTTGTTGAAGTATCGAGAACATACCTTCACCGAGGAGTCAAGCAGTATATTGCTCCCTCCTACGTATATCTCGCGAAGAGACCATGAGGATAAAGTCAGAGAGATTAGAGCCCACACAGAGGCATACCGACAATCTTTCTTTCCACGAACAATACGAGACTGGAATAGAAGGGAGAACCGATAGAGGTACTCAGGGTACCCTCCGCCACACACCGTCAGGTGGCTTGCGGAGTATGGGTGTAGATGTAGTTGTAGAAACGACGTAACTTTGTCTTCAAAGTTGATTAATCCTACACATCCATCAAGAATTTGAATTGTTTTTTACTCTCGACTGCGGCAGTATACGGAAGAGCCGAGACTGAATGCAGTTGACGTGGGCGGTACCTCTGCTGCACTGTGGAACGTCGAGGGCGTGCCTGGTGTCCAATTCGGTCAGTCGGAAGAAGTGGCAGAAGACCACAGAAACCCTACACTGGCCGAGCGCGGCACTCACATTACACGCGTCTAGCGTTTCGTGGCTTACCGATATACGAGCGTGTGCTATGCCTTCATTAAAATGCCGGCCGAGGAAAGCTGTGAAACGTACCTTGGCCCCGGCTGTACAATTGCTTCCAGTATGCTGTGATGTCATCTATTAGCCACATTTTGGTAGTCGTTAAAGTCCGGCTTGTGGATCTACGTATTAACTCCGAGGGCCACTGTAAAATGCTTGACAGAGGTTTCATACTATCAATACGACCGAGTTTCTCTCGTATTCTGTACGCAGGCTGATCACTCTTATCTCATGACGCCTGCTACAGATACACGGTGGTGGCAATAAAATATTCATCGAATGTTTTTACTCTCCCAGTTTACCCCATAGAGATTCGTGTATCTGCTTCTTCTTTCTTGCCACGATTCCCATTTAAGTTCCACCAGTATATGCAGTTATTGTAATAATCGGTATCTTAATATTTACCCACCGTTGTTCAGTTCTTTTATTCTTCGCAAACACATCACACACTACTGGCCATTAAAATTGCTACACACAGAAGAAGTGCAGATGACAAACAGGTATTCATTGGAAAACTATATTATACAAGAACTGACATGTGATTACATTTTCACGCAATTTGGGTGCATAGATCCTGAGAAATCAGTACCGAGAACAACCACCTCGGACCGTAATAACGGCCTTGGTACGCCTGGGCATTGAGTCAAACTGAGCTTGGATGGCGCGTACAGGTACAGCTGCCCGTGCAGCTTCAACACGATACCACATCTCATCAAGAGTAGTGACTGGCGTATTGTGACGAGCCAGTTGCTCGGCCACCATTGACCAGACGTTTTCAGCTGGTGAGAGATCTGGAGAATGTGCTGGCCAGGGGAGCAGGTGGATTATCCTGCTGAAATGTAGGGTTTCGCAGGGTTCGAATGAAGGGTAGAGCCACGGGTCGCAACAAATCTGAAACGTAACGTCCACTGTTCCCCATACTATCACGCCGGTGATACGCCAATATGGCGATGACGAATACACGCTTCCAATGTGCGTTCACCGCGATGTCGCCAAACACGGATGCGACCATAATGATGTTGTAAACAGAACCTCGATTCATCCGAAAAAACAACGTTTTGCCATTCGTGCACCCAGGTTCGTCGTTTAGTACACCATCGCAGGTGCTCCTGTCTGTGATGCAGGCGTGGTTTCCGAGCTGATAGTCCATGCTTCTGCAAACATCGTCGAACTGTTCGTGCAGATGGTTGTTGTCTAGCAGACGTCCCCATCTGTTGACTCAGGGATTGAGACTTGGCTGCACGATCCGTTACAGCCATGCGGATAAGATGCCTGTCATCTCGACTGCTAGTGATACGAGGCCGTTGGGATCCAGCACGGCGTTTCGTATTACCCTCCTGAACCCACCGAGTCCATATTCTGCTAACAGTCATTGGAACTCGACCAACGCGAGCAACAATCTCGCGATACGATAAACCGCAGTCGCGATAGGCTACAATCCGACCTTTATCAAAGTGGGACACGTGATGGTACGCATTTCTCCTCATGACACGAGGCATCACAACAACGTTTCACCAGGCAACGCCGGTCGACTGCTGTTTTTGTATGAGAAATCGGTTGGAAACTTTCCTCATGTCAGCACGTTGTAAGTGTCGCCACAGGTGCCATCCTTGCGTGAATGCTCTGAAAAGCTAATCATTTACATATCACAGCATCTTCTTCCTGTCGGTTATTTTCGCGTCTGTAGCACGTCATCTTCGTGGTGTAGCAATTTTAATGGCCAGTAGTGTATAATTAACTACCTGATGGTTTCTGCACTGGTGTAATTGTGCCACCAACTGAACTACTCAGGTCAGTATAGACCTTCAGGTTTTCCGGCATGCGTTCCACACTTTAATTTTTTTTTTTCGCTTCTGAAGGAGGAGGAAGGGCCGATTTACGGCGCGCTGACGTCCTTTTTCAGCCTAACACTTCAGTATCTGACCTATTGTCGATGGGAAAATATACATTAATGGCTTACTTCTACCGCGTGCAGTTCGAAGTACTAACCAACCCGAAAACATTCTACTGGTAATAAGTGTTACAATTAGCTTGCAAATGAAGTAAATACTCATAAATGTTTAACACACTGTCTTCAGTCATCAGTAGAAATATGGGCACTTTTACCCTTAGCATCCTGTGTATATCACTTTGGTATGATTTGTACCGGCATGTCACGATCGTTGCAGATCGTATCTGAATTCGTTCGCTGACGTCACACCTGCCTCATAAGTACTCCAAATACTGGTCGCACTAGTGTCTCTCATGCAGTTCCGTTTAAAGAGGTAGTGTACCCTTCTCCACCTAGATCTACATGGATACTCTGCAAATCAAATTTAAGTGCCTGGCAGAGGGTTCATCGAACCACTTTCTCCGGCCGGTGTGGCCGAGCGGCTGTAGGCGCTTCAGTTTGGAACCTCGCGACCACTACGGTCGCAGTTTTGAATCCTGCCTCGATCATGGATGTGTCTCATGTCCTTAGGTTAGTTAGGTTTAAGTAGTTCTAAGTTCTAGGGGACTGATGACCTCAGATGTTAAGTCCCACAGTGCTCAGAGCCATTTGAACCATTTTTGAACCGTCAGTTACTACGGACTGTGACCTCTCTGACAGGAAATCACGAATCCAATCACATAACTGAGACGATACTCCATTGGCACGCAATTTCACCACGAGCGACTTGTGGGTTACAGTGTCAAAAGCATTCCGGAAATCTAGAAATACGAAATTAGTTTTAAATCCCTAATTTTCTGCCAGGTTTTGAGATAAAGTTTTGTTGTGGAAACTATTACAAGCATCTCGCTTTGAATTCCGCGCTAAACTTCGAGCTTCTGTAAAAGATCGCCAATCCCTACAAATGTAAGGGTTCGCCGGTCGCTGTGACCGATCGGTTCTAGGCGCTTCAGTCCGGAACCGCGCTGCTGCTACGGTCGTAGGTTCGAATCCTGCCTCGGACGTGGATGTGCGTGATGTCCTTAGGTTAGTTAGGTTTAAGTAGTTCTAGGTCACTGTTGACCTCAGATGTTAAGTCCCATAGTGCTTAGAGGCATTTGAACCACTTTTGAAATGTAAGGGTTCAATCTGCCTTCCCTAAAAATAAGGCAAAGTAATATGGCATTGTTGGCTAGAAGATGCCGAAGGGAAAGTTCATCTGCCCAATTGGAGAGGTTTCCGTTTCCTTCCCGCACAATGACACCTATGCTTCACGAGGAGTGAGAGTTCTGTGTTTAAGTGTATCTGGTAAGTGTAGGGGACTGTACTGTGTGAGTTTGTAGCGTAATGTTCATTTTTATGTTGCATGATGATGAGGAAGAGAAGGGGTGAAACGCGGCGCCCTCGGTCCTCTCGAATAGCACCTGGTTTGATGTCACAGTCCGACGGACGGGTCACATTCAACAGTGACGCGTATCCTCACCACATGAGTTAATGCGGAGAAGTTTGGAATTTAATCCAGGTCATTGGCGTAAAGCCTCGTGATGAGGAACTTCATGCCCCCACCCCGCCTCTCCTTCGTCGTAAAGGACAAGGGAAAGTAGCCACCAGCCCGTGGTTACCCAGGCGGTCACTCCTCGGAGTACTGGCCACGCCCAACATTACTTAACTTCGATTATCCGAGGGCAACCGGTGTAGGCCCATTAACTCTATAATACAGATTTTACGTGAGCGTCACATACTTTCAAATTTCTTACTATTACCACTAAGTAATGTAGCGGTCCATTTACAAACGAGTTTTTAATCCCCAGTAAAATATTAATTTCAGGTCAGTATGGGGAATTTAGAACGTTGCTGCGTGACGGCAGAGGGCGACAAGCGAAAAGTATCACTCCACAAAAATTTTGAAAAGAGTTGTTTGATGTGATCTGACGATCAGTTTGCGTTTAGGAAAGATAAAGGCAGCAGAGAAGTAGCTGTGACGTTGCGCTTGACAACGGAACCATGACTGAAGAAAAATCAAGACGCCTTTATAGGATTCGTCGAACTAGAAAAAGCGTGAACAATGTCAAATGGTTTGAGATGTTGGAAATTCTGAAAAAATAAGAGCAAACTACAGGGGGAAACGGGTGATATATGAAGGGCTTATTTCAATAGTGGTACAAGTTCATTACCTCCACTTTTCTATCTACAATTCTTCTGAAATTAATGAACCAAACAAACAGAAAGAAAGGTTCATCTCTAGCAAGAAGTCATGTGCTTGAATATTACTGGTATCTCAACTGTAGATTTTTCAGCGCTCATTTGACTTTAGAACTCTGTACCACTATTGGTATGAGCGCCAAGGTAAATATAAAGGTGACGATTCGTGTTCTGGCTCTAGACGGCTCAGTTCATCCCGACCGACTACCGTGTGTTCCTCTGCCGATGGTGTCATTGGATGCGGTATGGAGGGGCGTGAGGCCAACACTTCGCTCTTCCGCTCGTCGTCGGGTTTCTTGGTCTTCGAGCCAGTGCTAATTGATCCTGTGGCTCCTCTTTTGGCCTCAAGAGGCAGCGTGCACCTGTACTTGTTCTCCCACCAAGGGAAAAGTACCTGGCAGTACCGGGAATCGAGCCCAGGTGCTCTGGAAAGGCTGTCAACTACAGCCATTCAGCTACGGCGGTGGACTACAACAACATTGAGCTGACAATGGAAGTGGAAACCAAGAACAAAGTGCTAAGATTAAAAACGGTATAACAGCGCGATGCATTCTTACACCGCTATTGTTTATACATGGAAGAAGCAATGACGAAAGTGAAAGGTTTAGGAGTAAGTTAGAGTGACAGCAAGTCAGTGATAAGATCCCTGATGACACTGCTGACCTCAGTAGCAGTGAGGAAGAATTACAGAACCTGCTTAATGGAATGGTCAGTCTAATTAGTACAGAAAATGTAGCACAGAAGAAAAAGACTGTCACAAATAAAGCTTTCGGCCATTACGGCATTCGTCAAAAATACAGCAGATACACATACAAACACACACACACACACACACACACACACACAAACAAACACACTCACGCAAACGCAACTCGCACACACATTATTGCGGTCTCTGGCAACTGTAGCCACTCTGCTGTGCGGCCTCCTTTCGTGGACAACAAGGTGTGCGGTCTCCAAGAACTGTGGCAGCACATTCCACAGAAACACCACGCAACGTGGTCCAGTCAAACAGGGAAGCAGCAAATGTCTCATTAAGTGATCTTGGACGTTGAGTGAGAATCATTGCTGCAGGCCACCGATATGGGTGGCGGTGGGGATTGCCGTCACTTCAGACACGGCTGTTGTGGCCGTTGGAAATGCCATAACGGGTGAATGAGGCCTAATCCGTAAACAATACAGACTGTACGAAGTCGGGACTACAGTTCTGGGGTAGATAATCCATTGACAGTAGTGGTTCAAAATCGGTTGATCCCAGTGCCTGAACACGTTCTTTATGATAGAAGTGTTGGTCGGTTGGGTGGTTGATTTGGGGGAGGGGACCAAACAGCAAGCTTATCGGGAGGGAAGGGGATGGGGAAGGAAGTCAAAGGAACCATCCTGGCATATGCCTGAAGGACTTTAGAGAACTCACAGAAAACTCAGCTCGGGATGGCCAGACGCGGGTTTGAATCATCGTCCTTCCGAATGCGACTGCAGTGTGCGAACCAAACGCTACCTCGCTGTGTGATAGAAGTGCAATACCTGTCCCACAACTACTCTCTACTCTGTATCCTTTGAAGTGCGCGTTTTATGGCTAAGTTGACGGGTGATTATTGGTGAGTAGTAGGCCGCACAATCCAGTCCTGTCTTGTGAAAGTCTGGTGTTTGAACATGTCTTTGATGGGAACGTTGCCCAGTTCTCTGTGGCATGAACGATCCGTCTCCTGTAAGCTGGTATCAACAAAGATAAACTTTTTCCAGTTACGATGACCCCAGTTGGGAAAGCGTTCTCAGCACACTCGTGGTGCTTTAATGGCATTAAATCATGCTACACCAGGCACTGAATGCATATCTTCCAACTCTGGTGACGAGCAACGTTCCGCCTCTGACCACGTGTCATGCACTATGTACAGTACCATACCTCAATCTGTCTGATGCAAGAGACAACTGACACTAGGGATAATGGTGTGTTTATAGTGCAGGTTAATGCGACGGCGCGATGCATGCGGTCATCACATGACATACCTACTATGTCTGTTTGGTGGTCAGGTGTGTACGCTGTTTATCATCTACTACCCATTCCAGTCTACAATAGACACCCCTGATCTTTGCAAGACTGCATACGCCATTGCAGTACTTGTTCTGAGATGGGTGGTTGTCGCTTTGAACAGTTACTGTGAGCTATGTTCTTGTTATCCGGTGTATGCTGGGTATGTCCGTACCACAGTAAGAGTGCAATTTCGACCATTTGTTCCCTATCTCAGTACTATAGGTTACGGATCCGCCTGTTCCAGTTTGACCCAAAAGGTTTGAGACAGCATGCATAATTGATCAAGCCGACTTGAACAGGGTTTTTCTATGTCTTTCTTCAAATGTGCCTGTGGTGAGAAAGGGATGCCAGCACATACTGCCTGCGTGTGTCCGCTGTATGGTGATATTGTTAATGGCAGCAACTGAATCGGCACAGAAGACTCGAAGTCAAGAAGATACTGCGTTGCGAGACGACATGGCAAATCCTGGACTGTACTGTCGACGCTATTTCACTAACAATGGAACATCCCCATCGCACCCCCCTCAGATTTAGTTATAAGTTGGCACAGTGGATAGGCCTTGAAAAACTGAACACAGATCAATCGAGATAACAGGAAGACGTTGTGTGGAACAATGAAAAAAATAAGCAAAATATACTAACTGAGTAGTCCATGTGCAAGATAGGCAACATCAAGGAGAGTGTGAGCTAAGGAGCGCCGTAGTCCCGTGGTTAGCGTGAGCAGTTGCGGAACGAGAGATCCTTGGTTCAAGTCTGACATTCAATTTTTTATTTTCAGACAGTTATTATCTGTCCATCCGGCCATCCGATGTGACTGTGAAACTGTTGCATTCATTTGTTGCAGTTTATGTGACAAACTCTTATGTTTTCATCACTTTTTTGGGAGTGATTATCACATCCACAAGAAAACCTAAATCGGGCAAGGTAGAAGAATCTTTTTACCCATTCGCCAAGTGTACAAGTTAGGTGGGTCGACAACATATTCCTGTCATGTGACGCACATGCCGTCACCAGTGTCATATAGAATACATCAGACGTGTTTTCCTGTGGAGGAATCGGTTGACCTTGCGATCAAATGTTTTCGGTTCTCACTGGAGAGGCACGTCCTTTCGTCTACTAATCGCACGGTTTTGCGGTGCGGTCGCAAAACACAGATACTATACTTATTACAGTGAACAGAGACGTCAATGAACGAAATGACAGATCATAACTTTGCGGAAATAAAGAAAGTAAGCTTTTCACTCGAGTGAAGACTTGAACCAAGGACCTCTCGTTCGACAGCTGCTCACGCTAACCACGGGACCACGGCGATCCTGAGCTGAGACTATCCTTGATGTTGCCTATCTTGCGCACAGTTTGTATATTTTGCTAAATTTTTTTTCATAGTTCCACACAACTTCTTCCTGTTTTCTCGACTGATCTGTGTTCAGTTTTTCAAGGCCTATCCACTGTGCCAACTTATAACTAAATCTGAGGGGGCTGCGATGGGGAGGTTCCCTTGTAAGTGGCTATCACACCGACTAATCAACTGCGCTCCAGGAGATTTGCGGCAGAAGATCGAGAAGCGATGCACCGAAAACATCTAAGGTCAACAGATGTGACAGACGAACAGTCAGTGGTGCACACATGGCGATCATTAGAACAACACTAGAGTGGAAGCCATTCTCAAGGCACAAATGCAACGAAGAAGAAATGTGCAAGGAAATTTAATACCTCGGTGCACAGAGGAGAAACAAGGAAGATACCACACACAGAGAAAGTGTCAACACAAACAAAGATTTGTTTATGGTGACACTTTTTCTGTGTGTGGTAGCTTCCTTGTTTCTCCTCTGTGAACCGAGGTATTAAATTTCCCTGCACATTTCTTCTTCCTTGCATTTGTGCCTTGAGAATGGCAGGGTGTGCTCCTGTCGAAATACCGGCGGTGTTGGACGACGTCACCCGGCAGCATACCCGTAAGTTATTTGAACGATGTTATTACTGTTTACAATCTGTTGCAGTTACTTGTAGCGTACGCTAATGACACATAGGATGGAAACAAGTTGTAGCGCAATAATAGTGGTATACAGAGTTAAGTGTGACAGTGGGTGTAGTCTTTCTTAATAGCAGAAATAGTTGTGGTGAAGGGAAGAAGTGTTGTATTGGAAGTAATAATACATATTGTTGCCGAGGTATAGGGAAGAAAATGCTGAGTAATATTTTGCATGAGAATTTGGGTAAAAGGGTACAATATAGAAAGCGAATATACTAAATAGATGTCTAAATCTCTCTTTAAGTCAGCAGCTAATTCTAATTCGATTGCTCATGAGTGTACAAAAAAGTATCTTTCGCTACTGTGTACGATCTTGACATCGTTACTGCGATAAGGATCGAAATGTTGCAGTATAACACTCCACCGCACTCTAACAGATTCACTTTTGTCAAAATGATTCGCACATAACATAGTTTACAGCAAAATCAGATGCTCTACTTAAGACAAACGATATGACTTTAAGGTCAGAAGAAAGTTAAATCACTGATAGCTGTCATAACATTACTGATGGAGCTTTATTTATACTTGTAAATAATAGATTCCTGCTATCAGTCGTGCTTTTGAAATTTTATTGGCAGATCTAGATTTCAGTTAGAAACTAGCCACTATCATTTGTGGTCAATGCACGTAATCCCTGTTGGTCGGGCTTCATACACAGTTCAATGCACGTAATGCCTGTTGGTCGGGCTTCATCCACAGTTCAATGAATGTAATGCCTGTTGGTCGGGCTTCATACACAGTTCAATGCATGTAATGCCTGTTGGTCGGGCTTCATACACAGTTCAATGCATGTAATGCCTGTTGGTCGGGCTTCATCCACAGTTCAATGCATGTAATGCCTGTTGGTCGGGCTTCATACACAGTTCAATGCATGTAATGCCTGTTGGTCGGGCTTCATACACAGTTCAATGCATGTAATGCCTGTCGGTAGGTCTTCAGTGTGAACTGTGGATGAATCCCGACCAACAGGCATTACATGCATTGATCAAAAATGATAGTGCATTGAGAATGGCTAGTTTCTAGCTGAAATCTAGATCTGCCAATAAAATTTAATGAGGACGACTGATAGCTGAAATCTATTATTTACAAGTTGAAAGGTGGCTACACTGAGCCACAGCGCCAGAGATTGCGCCAAAGAGTATTATTCAGCCGCCTCCACTGGCAGTGCTTGTCGAGAAGTAGCGGTAAGCAGTGCTTGTCGAGAACTCGTAGTGGAGAGTTCTTGTCGAGAAGTCGTAGTAGTCAGTGCTTGTTGAGAAGTAGTAGGAGTCAAGTCGTTGTTGAGATGTCGTCGTAGTGAATGCTTGTGCAGATCTTGCTGAGAGGATATTGATAGCTGTGCTATTTGTGGCCATGTTGTATGCAGTTGTTTGATGGGCTAGACAGCAGATGTTGTTCGAATGGAGATATTGTAATGATCAGAGTGCTTTTCGTCAATATATATGAAGGTAAAAAAAATTCCCTTTTCTTTTTATTTCAATGTCTTAAATAATGCGTCATTACAGGCTCAGTCAACAAAGCATCTGGCTTGTGTTCTTGTATTAGAGTGTAATTCTGGTTTTCTTGCGCAATTATAGTATTTCTATTTTTTTAATTACTTCAGTATAAATGATATTTAAAATTTCTTGTCTTATTGAAGAAGAACCGTGCCAGATGTGTACGTTGAATCACACTTCCACACACAGAACAGTTACACTTGTGCTTTGGTTTCGTACGTTTTATAGTTGCTGGGGACTTAATTAATTAATTGTGTTAACGGAAATTTTCTTTCATTCTTTCTTGTTGTTGTATGCAGTCAGATTGCGTAGAAATACTAATAAGGGCCAACCGTTTACGAGACTTCGTAGCCGGACATTCAGCTACTAAAAAAAAATATTTGTATTTTAAATAATTTAAGCCCCCATGCAAAGTCAATATAACAGTCGCTGCGTGCAACAGCCTTCTGAATGCAGGGTAACCTGATGTTTTTTTTATACTGTTGATTCTGGGATTTAAATACATACTGCAGGACTATAAAACTGCTACACAAAGAATACGGCATTTAGGAAACGTCAAGTTCTTGCGAGTTGTACTACACGCTGGGATATGCACACCATTAGCATTTTCCCGGAATGGCACAAAATCATATTGGATTACTGCCATCCTCATTGCGTGTATAAAGAATGATAATGCGGCTGGTTCAAAACAAGAATTTTGATCTTCCTTGTTGTTGAGCAGGTCGTGCTAACGCCTCGTGTGGGAAGGAGGAACCTGTGCCGTGGAAAAAATTGCTGTTTTGAAGAGCGCGCCATAGAGCGTTGTGTCGCCCTCCGTTTCTGGCGGTGGCAATCGCAGCTTTGGTGTCTCCCTCTGGTGTAAAAGGGGAAATGTTGCCTGTTCACGTGCATTTAAGGGTCACTATAAGCTCGCCAGTGGTTGTTGGTTGGTCAGTCGGAGTGAGTCTGGGTCAGTCACTCGTCACCAGTTGCTGGTGGTCTGACTCTCGTTCGCATTTGTGCAGCAGTTAGTGTCTGTCTGTCGTTGGGAGTGCTAGTATGTCGGTCGTTTGGATCAAACTTTAAAGCCGGCAAAATGAGAGTTTTGCCACTCCGCCAGTAAGAGAACTCAGCTAGTGGTCGCCCGGTCGGGGCTGAGTTCCAACATCTGAGTCTGCGCGTTAGGCCGCCAGTCTGCTCTAGTTGCTCGGGCAATGATCATTGGCGGTTGGATCGATCGGTTGGTCGGTCGCGCACTGAGACACAGGATGACTTGTCCGTCTTGAGCGTCGGCGCATGTGAGATCGCCATGTGAGTCCAGTGGGCCGCGCCGTATAGAGAGGGGTAGTGGCTTCGCGGTCGACACGAGAGCAACAGGAGTCAAACCACGTCATCGGAGTGGCCGGTGCGAGCTGCGACGCCGTGAGACGGGAGATCGGCGCGCCTTCCTGCGTCCGTTGAAGCGGCTGGCAGCGGACGGTTCGGGAGAGCGTTGGGGATGCTGCGCAAGGTCTTCGCCAGAAATCGCAGTTTATTAGAAGTGATTGGAGATATGTTGTTTCATTTACTTGTTAAATTCTACTTGTTCTCTTGGTGAGGTCACCAGCCCCTTTATTTTGGGGTCGTCCCACCATTCTTCTCCGTTTGCCCACCCGCGGGAAGGTGGTTATTTATGAATTGGGTGGTCCGTTTTTCCCTTGTGGAGTAGGGGCGGGGTAGAGCAATCTGCGGTTCGGGTTGTTCAGTAATGCCCCTGTCAATCTGCCATACGTTAATAGCTGCCCATGTCATGTTTGTCGGATTCGATGTTAACGAATTTATCGCTTAAGGTGTAAAGGCCGAATTCCGGAAATACGTTTTTATCTTGCCTATCATCTTGAGAGGCGGTTTATGTGTAATGTAGAGCATGTTTGTACATTTTATGTAAGACTGCATTTCATGGGTTTTTATTTAAATTGTCGTTTTAGTTTATAAGGTTGCCATCCTTCGACCGTAAGTGTTCTTTTAAAAACAAGTTGCACTTTCGGTGGCAAATAATTTTTAATATGAGTGTTTTGTACCATTTCCACCCCTCCTACGGGGTGCATAGTTTATGTGTTTGTGTGAGTTGTTAAAATTTTTAGTTTAAAGTAAGCTGGTGTGTTGCAGATTTGCACCAGTGTAGTCTTTCAGAGGTTGTTGTGAGCGGTCGTGACTATGCCCGTGTCAAAAGGGAACGGCAAGGTTGTCCGCCGGAAAGCTCATGCTGTCAAAAAAAATAGTTATTTCTGCCTCTGAATAAATTGTAACTTGATATTTAGAGGGTCCATTCTGATTATAATTTTTAAATCGTTTTTTTTTTTAAAGAAAAGGTTTTTAAGAATAAAATTTCCATTTGTTGAAAGAAGTTTGTTTTCATCAGTTACCCACTGGCAACTACTTCCACGCTCACATAGTGTCATTAAATGTGTTAATGTTCTTGATGAATCGCTGGTAAATAAAGTTAATTCTTTAAGAAAAGATTCTGAAAGTAAATTCACGGTTCAATATTGTTGCCGAGGTATAGGGAAGAAAATGCTTTTGATTTGCGTGAGAATTTAGGTAAAAGGGTACAGTATAGTAAACGAATATACTAAATAAATGTCTAAATCTCTCTTTAACTCAGCAGCTAATTCTCATTCGATTGCTCGTGAGTGTACAAATAAAATATCTTTCGTTACTGTATACGATATTGGCCGAGCGGTTGTAGGCGCCTCGGGCATGGATGTGTGTGATGTCCTTAGGTTAGTTAGGTTTAAGTAGTTATAAGTTGTAGGGGACTGGTGACCTCAGTTGTTAAGTCCCATAGTGCTCAGAGCATTTTTTTTTTTTCGATAAGGACCGAAATGTTGCAGTATAACACTCCACCGCACTCTAATAAAATCACTTTTGTCAAAATGATTCGCACACAACATAGTTTACAGCAAAATCAGATGCTCTACTTAAGACAAACAATATGTCTTTAAGGTGAGAAGAAAAAGAAATCACTGATAGCTGCCATGACATTACTGATGGAGCTTTATTTATACTGTTGATTCTGGGATTTAAATACATACTGGGGGACTATAAAACTGCTACAGAAAGAAGACGGCATTTAGGAAAGTCAAGTTCTCGCGAGTTCTACTACAGGCTGGGATATGCACACCATTAGCATTTCCCAACAACGGCACAAAATTACATTGGATTAATTCCATCCTCATTGCGTTTACAAGGAATGATAAAGCAGCGGTTTCAAAAAAAGAGTTCTTATCTTCCTTTTTGCTGAGCAGTTCGTGGTAACGCCTCGTGTGGGAAGGAGGAACGCCTGCCAGGATGCGCTAGAGCTCTACTGTGACAGACTCAGGCCTATATTCCCTCTAGCGTCGGACAGAATCACACGGTTAAACTGCTATTACGGAATCGATAGGCTCGCGGGGACCATACTCCACGCTGCGTAGGGTATCAGTGACCCCATGCGACTAGAGCAGACGTATCGTTCGATCGGCAATGTAGGATCACGCAACCACATTACTCGAGTCAGGAGATTAACTTACACTGGGGTGGGAAAAGTCATCGCATACTTCCTAATACCGTGTCGGAATTGCTTTTTCCGGCGTAGTGCAGAAACTTGACGGGGCATGGACTCAACAAGTCGTTCAAAGTCCGCTGCAGAAATATTGAGCCATGTTACCGGTGCAGGATGTGGTGCAAGAACTGACCTCTCGTTTATATCCCATAAATGTTCAATGGGATTCATGTAGGGCGACCTGAGTGGCCAAATGATTCGCTCGAACTGTCTAAGATGTTCTTCAAATCAATAGCGAACATTTTTGGTCTGGTGATATGGTGGATTGCCATCCATAAAAATCGCATGCATGAATAGCTGCAAATGGTTTCCACATAGTTGAACATAACCATTTACAGTCAATGAGCGCTTCAGTTGGATCAGGGGTCCCGTTCCGTTCCAAGTAAACACACCCCACTCCATGATGGAGTCACCACCAGCTTCAAATGGCTCTGAGCACTATGCTACTTAACTTCTGTGGTCATCAGTCGCCTAGAACTTAGAATTAAGTAAACCTAGCTAACCTAAGGACATCACACACATCCATGCCCGAGGCAGGATTCGAACCTGCGACCGTAACGGCCGCGCGGCTCCAGACTGTAGCGCCTAGAACCGCACGGCCACTCCGGCCGGCTCACCACCAGCTTCCACAGGGCCTTGTTGACAACTTGGGTTCACGACGTCGTCGGGTCTGCGCCACATTTGAACCCTACCATAAGCTCTTACCAACAAAAATGGGGACTAATCTGACCAGGCCACGGTTTTCCAGTCATCTAGGCTCCAACCGTCATGGTCACCAACCCAGGAGAGGCGCTGCTGGCGACGTCGTGCTGTTATCAAGTGCTCCAGCGTCTGTCTTCTGCTGCCATAGCCCCTTAACGCCACATTTCGCCGCAGTATCTTAACGGATACGTTCATCGCACACTGCACATTGATTTCCGTTGTTATTTCGTTCATAGTTGCTTGTCTGTTAGCACTGACACCTATATGCAAACATCGCTGTTCTCGGTCCTTAAGTGAAGGCCGTAGGCTACTGCATGGTTCGCGGTGAGGCCGTAATCACGTCAGAAACCTTTCCCCATTAATCACCTGAGTAGAAATGACACATCCACAGAAGCAGTGCCCTTGTGTGCCTTGTGTATGCGACACTACCGCCATCTGTATGTGTGCATATCGCTATCCCATGACTTCTGTCACGTCTGCAAAAACAAAAAAACAAAAAAAACAAACAAAAAAAAAAAGTTCAAATGGCTCTGAGGACTATGGGACTAGAGGTTATCAGTCCCCTAGAACTTAGAACTACTTACACCTAACTAACCTAAGGATATCACACACATCCATGCCCGAGGCAGGATTCGAATCTGCGACTGTAGCGTCACGTCAGCACCCCATGAGACTAGCGCACGAGAGGTGAGGCGCATTGTTCGACTGATGCTGTAGGATCGCCCAGTGACGTCACATTACTTGAGTCAGCAGATGAACTTACTTGCACAGGATAAGTATGTGCTCGGACAGTGCACCGATGTCAGAAGCGTCACGGACTGCCACCACAGTGACTGTGGTAGGGTCTTCTGCTGACTCGACGAATCGCCGGCGGCGTTATGCCCAACGACAACACTGGTCACAGGAGAGGCACCATATGGTTTTTTCAAACGATTCTCGGTTCTTTGTACTGCATCACCATACATGTATCCGTGTGTGGAGGGTATATGTTCGGGTGTTGCCAATGCCAGCACGCTATCCACATCCCACACCAATTGAGAATACCAGTCACAGATGGTCGAGAGACTGCCATACCACCACTGCCAACCACTGAGACCGATAAACTCTGGCACAGTTCAAGCAGCATGGAATGACTTCCCCGTTTCTCTTGCCTAAACTCAGTTCGAGTCTACACGAGCGAGGTGAGAGCAGCTGTATTTGCCAGCAGTGACTAAATTTCGCACCCTGTATACCACCAAATCATCTATATACTCAATAATTTATTCTCCCTACTGTACTAAAAACACACAATAAGTGAGATTGCGTCATTTGCTGTGCTTCCTGGTGTTGCAATTTTAATGGCTAGCAGTATAAATCATTTATATCGTTAACTCCTACTTACGTTGTCCTCCTAAAGTAAGTGCTACAGTGTGTCAGAAAGATGCGAATAGGAGGTAAACGACTAATTGGAGTAACGCATTCCTCTCCCAGTAGCAGACTGTAAGAATCTCAGACACAGCTGACGCACAAGATTCGGTGTGAACACAGCAGACAAGATATCGCAGTCTTATCACAGGCGCTCTAGGAAAGCACGCGATGTCAACAAACGCAGACCTGTATGCAAATCGTTGCAGTACAGCTGCAGCTACGTCAGAGCATCGACAGCAGTGCGGTGGTGGCAGTTGTAAAGTAATGGAGCATTTGAGTAAGCTCTAGCGACCGGTGACGACAGCATCTTGCTTCTACTGACGCCAGAGCACGATACGGTTTGGCCATACGTCCAACATTAAACAATATGAACAGACACAAGTTCGTGTAATGATTATGACGATCATTAATTATTGATGCTCACTGCTGAATAAAGCCGATTCTAAAAGTTTTCTTGCACTGTAGTCATCCGAGATGCTCCTGCATTTTTTTTTTGACGTCATCTATCCAGTTCCCAATAGGTCGTCCTCTGGGTCTTTTCTTCTCTGTCGCATTCCAGAAAATTACTTCATTGACGCTTCTACACTGTTGCGCAAAAATAAAATAACTTTGACATGTGGTATCTTGCCAACTAACACAGCTCGATCATACACTACTGGCCATTAAAATTGCAGATGATAAACGGGTATTCATTGGACAAATATATTATACTACAACTGACATGTGACTACATTTTCACGCAATTTGGGGGCATAGATCCTGAGAAATCAGTACCCAGAACAATCACCTCTGGCCGTAATAACGGCCTTCATACGCCTGGGCATTGGGTCAAACAGAGCTTGGTTGGCGTGTACAGTTACAGCTGCCCATGCAGCTTCAACACGATACCACAGTTCATCAAGAGTAGTGACTGGCGTATTGCGATGAGCCATTTGCTCGGCCACCATTGACCAGATGTTTTCGATTGGTGAGAGATCTGGAGAATGTGCTGGCCAGGGCAGCAGTCGAGCGTTTTCTGTGTCGAGAAAGGCCCGTACAGGACCTGCAACATGCGGTCTTGCATTATCCCTGCTGTAATGTAGGGTTTCGCAGGGATCGAATGAAGGGTAGAGCCACGGGTCGTAACACATCTGCAATGTAGCGTCCATTGTTCAAAGTGCCGTCAATGCTAACAAGATGTGACCGAGACGTGTAACCAATGTCACCCCATACCACCACGCCGGGTGGTCCACAAAAATGGCGATGACGAATACTCGCTTATAATGTGCGTTCACCGCGATGTCGCCAAACACGGATGCGACCTTCATGATGCTGTAAACAGAACCTGGATTCGTCCGAAAAAATGGCGTTTTGCCATTCGTGCACCCAGATTCGTCGCTGAGTACACCATCGCCGGCGCTCCTCTCTGTGATGCAGCGTCAAGGGAAACCGCAGCCATGGTCTCCGAGCTGATAGTCCATGTGGTTCCAAACGTCGTCGAACTGTTCGTGCAGATGGTTGTTGTCTTGAAAACGTTCCCATCTGTGGCTGCACGATCCGTTACAGCCATGCGGATAAGACGCCTGTCACCTCGCCTGCTAGTCATACGAGGCCGTTGGTATCCAGCAAGGCGTTCCGTATTATCCTTCTGAACCCAACGATTCCATATTCTGCTAACAGTCGTTGGATCTCGACCAACGCGAGCAACAATGTCGCGATACGATAAATCGCAATGGCGATAGGCTACAATCCGACCTTTATCGAAGTCGTAAACGTGATGGTACG
Organism: Schistocerca nitens; assembly: GCF_023898315.1. Lineage (NCBI taxonomy): Eukaryota > Metazoa > Arthropoda > Insecta > Orthoptera > Acrididae > Schistocerca > Schistocerca nitens. The sequence goes on from NC_064617.1 coordinate 86,211,021, forward strand.
CATTTCTCCTCCTTACACGAGGCATCATAACACCGTTTGACCAGGCAACGCCGGTCAACTGCTGTTTGTATATGAGAAATCTGTTGGGAACTTTCCTCGTGTCAGCACGTTGTAGGTTGCGCCACCGACGCCAACCTTGTGTGAATGCTCTGAAAAGCTAATCATTTACATATCACAGGATCCCCTTCCTGTCGGTTAAATTTCGCTTATGTAGCACGTCATATTCGTGGAGTAGCAATTTTAATGGCCAGTAGTGTAGAAAGAACTGCTACAGTACAGATGGTATTTGAGAGGAATACGCAAAGTGACGAACAGAAATCACACTTTTATTCGTCGGCCGATGTGGCCGAGTGGTTCTAGACGCTTTAGTCCGGAACCACGCGGCTCCTACGGTCGCAGGTCGAATCCTGCCTCGGGCATGCATGTGTGTGATGTCGTTAGGTTAGTTAGGTTTAAGTAGTTCTATGTCTAGGGGACTGATGACCTCAGATCTTAAGTCCCATAGTGCTTAGAACCATTTGAACATTTTTAATCAAAGACAATAACTAAACTGAAGTCACCTTGATTTATGATGATCCGCTGGATATTACAAAACGAGGGATATGATTCTTAACATAGTGTGTGATCAGGCGGACGTCAGTACATCTTTGCAACACGCTCCCACGCTCGACACAAGATTGGTAAGTTCTTGCGGTAAGGCGTTTCGTTCTTCCACGAGCGGGGCTGACTGCTGCTGCTGTATCCCACACGTGATCGATGCGATTTAAGACTGGAAAACGGACAGGGCACACCATTCCTCGAACATCCTCGCGTTTCAACAGCTCCTCCACCAGCGCACGTCGATGTAGTGGCGCACTGTCATCCATAGAATATAAAGTCAGGGACGGATGCACCTCCGAAAGACGCGGATTGGCAATGAGCATGGCTTCACAATAATGCTGACCGGTTGAGTACACCGAGTTCAAAGATTTAGAGATCAGTTCACCCACGCAGTACCATGCCGCCCCATATCATAACACATGTGAGCCGTGGAGATCTGGCGACAGTGTTACACTGCTGCCCATTAAAACTGCTACACCACGAAGATCACGTGCTACAGACGCTAAATTTAACCAACAGGAAGAAGATGCCTTGATATGCAAATGACTGAATGATTCAGAGCATTCATAAGAGGTTGGCGCCAGTGGCGACACCTACAACGTGTTGACATGAGGAAAGTTTCAAAACAATTTCTCATACACAAACAGCAGTTGACCGGCGTTGCCTGGTGAAACGTTGTTGTGATGCCTCGTGTAAGGAGGAGAAATGCGTACCATCACGTTTCCGGCTTTGATAAAGATCCTATTGTAGCCAATCGCGATTGCGATTTATCGTATCGCGACATTGCTGCTCGCGTTGGTCGAATCCAATGACTGTTAGCAGAATACGGAATCGGTGGGTTCAGGAGGGTAACATGGAACGCCTTGCTGGATCCCAACGGCCTCGTATCACTAGCAGTCGAGATGACAGGCATCTTATCCGCATGGCTGTAACGGATCGTGCAGCCACGTCTCGATCCCTGAGTCAACAGATGAAGAAGTTTGCAAGACAACAACCATCTGAACGAACAGTTCGACGACGTTTACAGCAGCATGGACTATCAGCTCGAAGACCATGGCTGCGATTACCCTTGACGCTGCATTACAGACAGGAGCGCCTGCGATGGTGTACTCAACGACGAACCTGGGTGCACGAATGCCAAAAAGTCATTTTTCGGATGAATCCAGGTTCTGTTTAGAGCATCATGACCGTTGCATCCGTGTTTGGCGACATCGCGGTGAACGCACATCGGAAACGTGTATCAGTCATCGCCATACCGGCATATCACCCGGCGTGATGGTATGGGGTGCCTTTGGTAACACGTCTCGGTCACCTCTTGTTCGCAATGACGGCACTTTGAACAGCAGACATTACATTTCAGATGTGTTACTACCCGTGGCTGTACCCTTCATTCGATCGCTGCGAAACCCTACATTTCAGCAGGATGATGCACGACCGCATGTTGCAGGTCCTGTAAGACCCTTTCTCGACATAGAAAATGTCGAAAGCTGCCGTGGATAGCACATCGGGCGTTTTGGCGACACAGGCAAGTGTTACGGTGCGCAAAGGCATACCGTTGCACGGGCGTAATGACCTTCAAATCTTTGGACACGGCACACTCACCGGAAAAAGTCAGTGTGACACTGTACCCGTTCTCCTTGTCCGTCTTTTCAGGTATGCATTCAGTCCTCACTTCATTCTGAAGGATGACAATGCACGACCACATCGAACAGCGTAGGTGGAGGGACTCTTGGAACGAGAGTATATTCAGCGATTTGACTGGCTCACCCCTTCCCGCGACTTAAATCCAGTAGAGCAGACGAGGGATGTGTTGAGGGGATGGCTCATATGACTCTAAGCACCGTGGGACTTAACATCTGAGGTCATCAGTCCCCTAGACGTAGAACTACTTAAACCTAACTAACCTAAGGACATCACACACATCCATGCCCGAGGCAGGATTCGAACCTGTGATCGTAGCAACAGCGTGGTCCAGACTGAAGCGCCTAAAACCGCTCGGCCACAGCGGCCGGCTGAGGCGATGTATCGCATCAACGATTGTCCAGTCGTTGTCAACCGCCCTGGTCGAGGAATGCCATACCTCGCCACAATACCTCATCGCCAATCTTGTGATCACCACGGGAGCTCGTTCGTAGCAGAGCATGCTTTGAAGTCCTTGGTGTTAGCACACTCTATGAAGAACCATGTTCCGCTATTCGTAATGTCCAGTGGACAATCATTAATCGCGATGAATTCAGTGTAAATATTGCCTTTGAATAAAAGTATCATTTAAGGTAGCCTCACTGCATATTTCTCACAGCTGTCTTCTTTACTGTATTGTAGCAGTTTTCTCTACTAACGGTCCAAGTTTCATCGAGTTATAATATTTGCTAGTGACACAAAGCTTCCGTCATGCAGTTTTGTTCTTCAGTGTACCATTCATTTTTCTTAACTACTCTTCCTACTCACTTCACTAGCATTCGTTGTACCTGAATTCCGTTGCTTTCATAATTGCACTGAATAAGTGGAAACTCATACGCGTAGTTGCGAGAGAGAATCTTGCCAGAAACAATCCCCAGATGGCAAAGTGTTTTACATTGTGTAACGTGCAGCAGTGACGGTTTTTCGGCATAGCAGAACACGCCGACAGCTTGCTTGCAGGCGCAGTTCCTCACCGGTTGCGTCAATGCATTGTAATTCTATGGCTGCATGTTTCACTCCCATACGACGCTCGGGGTGCAGATTTTAAAGGCGTCGTTACTGTGTGGAATATAATCGCTCTACATTGGCTTCGAACTTCGTGTGAGATATGGAATACAAATAAAAAATGAAGAAATCGGCTATGAAGTATGAACGCGAGTTTTGGTGAAGAGCTATATTACTAAACACCTAAAAGGCACCGAGAAGGACTGTCCAATTGTGTCCTACAAAAGGTAATCCGCGAATGGAGGAAAAGAAGAGAAGAAGAAGGAATTATAAAAATCACAGTTGTGAGAAAAGTGGATAATCTGAGTTTTGATTGTCTGGCTTTTGCAAATATGAGTTTTGATTGTCTGGCTTTTGAAGATAATTTTGCCGTCTTTGCTGAATCTATAGCAGATGCAACAACGCAGATAAATCTGCTGCAAGAGACAATTTCAAAAGCAAACTTACATACATTTTTTTAAAAAAGTAAATGCCAGATGTGAAGGAGGCACCGAAATTTATGGAAACTGATTATGGCAGAATAAAAATGGCTAAAAAATTTAAATATCTAGGTGAAATAATACGATAACATGCCTTAGATGAAGAAGTTAACCTAACAAGGGCAAGTAAAATGGAGCTGGCTTTCTGTCTAAAAAATATATATATATATATAAAAAAATCTGTGTAATAAGAAACTTATGCGCTTAAATGCGAAACTTCGGCACTACAATACTGACAATAAACCAGAATACTTTTATGCATCAGAATGCTTTTCGTTAAATACAGCCAAACAATCAGGTGAAATAGAAAAGAAGGAAAGGAAAATAGTTAGGAAAATATTGAGATTAAAATATGAGAATGTGAAATGGAAATTGAGAAGTGTTAAAGATGTTTATGAAAAAATAGAGCGAATATCAGCAATGAAGAGGAAGACAAGGGTTGCATTCTATGGAAACCTAAAAAGGCTAGACGAAAACAGAATAACAAACAGGATTTTTTACTTCTTTGACAGAACCCCCAAAGCATCAATGACATGAATAAACGAAGTTCAAGCAGACCTGAGGGAATTGGAAATAATGGAGGAAGTAATAGGAGACAGAGAAAGATTCCGAGCAAAAGTAAAAGGTTTCAAGGGCTTCTAGAAGGAAACAAAAAAAGGGGCAGGTGCAATATGGACAAAAGAAAGAAGAGAAAGACATAGGGAAAGAATGAAAAATTAGTGGAAAGAAAGAAATGAGGAAAGAAAGAATAGATAAGTTATTTCATGTGGTTCCTAGTAGGTCAAACCTATTTTAAAAAACGGCTAAAAAGGTCACTCAATTTATAGTTGCCTATTAGACAGTCTCTCAGGGTTACAAAAATTTTATTATTACTGTTTCACATAATTACTGTACGAATGTTGTTATAATCTATTCATGAAGAGGCAGAGTCTATGTTAAATGTGTAACAAAATAAGACACGTACTAAAATTAGAAACTGTGTATATGTTTTGAGGCAGAGTACCTCACGGCGCGCTAATTACCCAGACTATATACATCTAGTGTTTCCGAATGATAGTACTTAGCAACAAACTGTACATACAATTTGGAACCTTTCCGAAGCTTGTTCTTGCTGACAGCCCTCACAAAATAATAGGAAAAAGTGTCTGCCCTACTACATTACAACTGTTCATGCAGTGAAACTTCAACTTGAAACATGACTCTTTAATTTATTATTTCTTTATTAGCAACTCCATTAGCAACGTATTTTTCAGGCAGTAGCCATATACATCAGTGACCGAACATGAAAAATTATATTGCTGTACCACAGATCGTTCAGGAGATGTGACGACGTAAGGATTAAGATGCGTGGAACCGATTAAATGTTTGGCGCAGTTTTATTGGTGGGAGTTCCATTCTTTACAGAATCGGGGATGGGTAGGGAGAGAGTTGTTACAGGTGTAAGCAAAAAACAGAGTGCTTTCAGGAATGAAACTGGCAAGTAATCGAAACTCTTAACTTAAAAAAAGAGAAGAAACTATTTCCAGTCTTGATACTGCACTGGCACAAAGAGAACGATTCTGCTTACAACGATACGGAAGTACGCTTCACGAGAGAAATTTCCGACTTTTGTTGCAATAGGTCTTTGAGATACATGAATGACAACAGACGAAAATTTGTGCTGGACAGGGCTTCAAATCCGGATTTTCCGCTTTATCTGACCAGCCGTCTTAAGCGCTTCGGTTATCGGAGTACGTCTCCCGTCCGATCCAAAACTCCACATGACACGCTTGTCCGGAAGAATAGACAATATACCTATACACTACTGGCCATTAAAATAGCTACACCAAGAAGAAATGCAGATAATAAATGGGTATTCATTGGACAAATATATTATGCTAGAACTGACATGTGATAACATTTTCACGCAATTTTGGTGCATAGATCCTGAGAAATAAGTACCCAGAACAACCACCTGTGGCCGTAATAACGGCCTTGATACGCCTGGGCATGGAGTCAAACAGAGCTTGAATGGCGTGTACAGGTACAGCTGCCCATGCAGCTTCAACACGATACCACAGTTGCTCGGCCACCATTGACCAGACGTTTTCAGATGGTGAGAGATCTGGAGAATGTGCTGGCCAGGGCAGCAGTCGAACTTTTTCTGTATCCAGAAAGGCCCGTACATAACCTGCTGAAATGAAGGGTTTCGCAGGGATCGAATGAAGGGTAGAGCCACGGGTCGTAACACATCTGAAATGTAACGTCCACTGTTCAAAGTGCCGTCAGTGCGAACAAGAGGTGACCGAGAGGTGTAACCAATGGCACACCATAGCATCACACCGGGTGATACGCCAGTATGGTGATGACGAATACACGCTTCCAATGTGCGTTCACCACGATGTCGCCAAACACGGATGCGACCATCACGATACTGTAAACGGAACCTGGATTCATCCGAAAAAATGTTTTGCCATTCGTGCACTCAGGTTCGTCGTTGAGTACACCATCGCAGGCGCTCCTGTCTGTGATGCAGCGTCAAGGGTAATCGCAGCCATGGTCTTCGAGCTGATAGTCCATGCTGCTGTAAACGTCGTCGAACTGTTCGTTCAGATGGTTGTTGTCTTGCAAACTTCCTCATCTGTTGACTCAGGGATCGAGACGTGGCTGGACGATCCGTTACAGCCATGCGGATAAGATACCTGTCATCTCGACTGCTAGTGATACGAGGCCGTGGGGATCCAGCACGGTGTTCCGTATTACCGTCCTGAACCCACCGATTCCATATTGTGCTAACAGTCATTGGATCTCGACCAACGCGAGCAGCAATGTTGAGATACGATAAACCGCAATCGCGATAGGCTACAATCCGAGCTTTATGAAAGTCGGAAACGTAATGGTACGCATTTCTCCTCCTTACACGAGGCATCGCAACAACGTTTCACCAGGTAACGCCGGTCAACTGCTGTATGTGTATGAGAAATCTGTGGAACCTTTCCTCATGTCAACACGTTGTAGGTGTCGCCACTGGCGCCAAACTTGTGTGAATGCTCTGAAAAGCTAATCATTCGCATATCACAGCATCTTCTTCTACGAAATTGCAAAGTATGTTTAATACGGAATATTTTTCAGCTCTTGTCTGTGGACTATCCCACCTCGACAAGCTTGTGACGCGTCCGGCTGCACCTAAGATGCCAGACAAGCAGAGGCGTCGATCACTACATGAGCCGTCAATAGCAAACCGGACGCTGTTCCTGAGTCTTCGGGTAGAACTGGCAGATGGAATCTGAGTAAAGTAAATCACAGAGGAAAGACCTTCCATTAAGAAGAAAAAATGAATAATAGTGAGAGTGACTCCTGAACGTAGACGGAAGCGGCTGGCAGAAACAGCATTCGTGTCATTTACACGCTCGTATATCCGTAGTCTTCACACCTGTGTTCAGAATCATGTGAATGTGCATTACGATTTTATATCGTGTACATTGTAACACTGTCAAAATTTTCTTGATTTGCTGGAATTGTAGCTCTTAAACCAACTGTGTGACTGACGTACTTCTCAAATTTAAGGACAGATGATTTCCAAATTAAGCATTTCTCTGATCGAAGTTACTTGGAAATGAAGCTACAGTGTTGGACTAAGCACTGACCTAAAGAAAATATTAGTTAATACTATCGATATATATATATATATATATATATATATATATATATATATATATATATATATATATATATATATATATATATATATACGAGGGCTGTCCAGAAAGTAAGTTACTATTGAGCGCCAAATGAAAATCACAGTGAAAATCAGAAATGTTTCATTTGTAACAGTTAGCTACACCCTTCAGCTACTTCTCTACGTAGTCGCCGTTCTGACTCAGACATTCGTCGTAGCGTTGTACCAACTTTCCAGTACCCTCATCATAGAAGGCAGCCGTCAGTGCTTTCCGCCAATTCCCTACGCTGGCCTAAAGCTCGTTGTCTGTGCCAAAATGTTGTCTTCATAGCTAGCGGTTCGTTTGAGCAGAGATGAAACTCAGTGGGAGACAATTACGGGTTGTATTGTGTGTAACCAAACATTTCCAATTGAAACGATGCAGGAATATCTTCATTGCCCCTGCAGAATGCGGCTGAGAATTGTCGTGAAGAAGAAACCGCACGACAGTTATGTAATGTTGGTTGCATAGCTTCAGGGGAAAATTCTCACCAGGCCCTCGTACTTGGCGGGAGACACTATTTTCTATAACATCTTTACGCGCTCACTAAGAACTCAGAAATGAAAAGAGCGACATAATTCTACCTAGAGTCATACTAGAGACACTGCCCAACACATATTTGCAAAGCTTTATCGGATTTTCATAGTCGTTTCCATTTCGCGACCGAATGTAACTTACTTTCTGGACAGCCCTCATATATATATATATATATATATATATATATATATATATATATATAGAGAGAGAGAGAGAGAGAGAGAGAGAGAGAGAGAGAGAGAGAGAGAATAACCAAACCCTACATCCGTGCTTGCCTACTTGCCTACCCACCAATAACAACGGCACCTATAATTTAATGTAATTTTCAAAGACAGTCAAAATGGTTCAAATGGCTGTAAGCGCTATGGGACTTAACACCTGAGGTCATCAGTCCCCTAGACTTAGAACTACTTAAACCTAACTAACCTAAGGACATCACACACATCCATGCCCGATGCAGGAAGAACCTGCGACCGTAGCAGCAGCAAGGTTCCGGAATGAAGCGCCTAGAACCGCTCGGAAAGCATAGTCAAACTACGATGCAACTCGCCCTTTTTCACACAGGTAAATCTCTTGCCAACTGAGCTGACGAACGCGTAGATGTCAGTTAAGAAATATACGTGACAAACACGGATGCCGGTAGCTGAGCAGTGTATTGGAGGCCACTACCAAAAAGTTGTGTGAGCAAGTTTTAGTAAATAGTACAACTGCAGTAGGCTTTGTACAGTTAAAATGTGGGACCAGCGGCGGAAGGCGCGAAGCGAGTGCTGACTGAGTGGCTCGGCACTTACGTGTGGTTGCGTAGCAGCGGCAGCCCGCAAACGCAGCCGGCGACCTGCGAGGCGGTCGGAGTCCAGGGGCAGAGTGGAGGAGGCGGAGGCGGCCCGGAGGTGGTGACACGTGCTGCCGGCGGGCGGCAGATGCACCCCCACACCGGGGGCGTTACGCAACCCGGAGGGGGCGAGGGGGCGCCCGTAACGCGAGAAGCGAACCCTGTCCCCTGCACCGCCTCTACCGTCTCCAGTAGGCCCCACGCACGGCGTGCACAGCACGCACGCCCGCTGCCGGTCGCTCACCCGGCACTCCAGTCTCCTGTGTCTCACGTCAATTAAAAGTCTGCCTTATAATAGAACATCTCAGTCTATATACAGGGTGTCCCATTTATCTTGACCACCCTAAATAATCTGGACAAACAGAAGCAACTTACAAAATGTTTTAAGCAAATTTTCTTTGCCGTCAGGGGGACATCAATCAGCATGATTGCCTTCTTTGTAGCTTTGTTTTTTACAAAGATATGAACAGCGGTAGGACTTTTTTAAATGGCACCCTCTATTTTTATTCAGTAATTCCTCTCCTAAAGACCTATTCAAAAATGTATAGTACACAATCTCGACACTGTGGATCTTGGAATACTGAATTCCGTAACGATTTCCAAAATTGAATGTCTCAAGCGTCTAGCTCCAACCCTGTTAATTCCCCATCGTGCGGCCATAATCACGTCGGATATCTTTTCACGTAAACTTGGTAGGACTGACAACTCCACCAGCGCACTGGCCTTTTACACCTCGTGTACTACCGCCATCTGTAAATGAGTATATCGCTATGGCATGAGTTTTGTCACCGCGGTGTATTTTAATTTTTCGGCTGGAGTCTCATCACCGGTATGGGTGCTTAGTGGGTCTATGGAATATAACCTCTTGTCTTATCCACACCCTAATGTAATTTTTTTGGAGATCACAACAACATCCGTAGTAGATAACATTTTCTGAGTGTCGTAAGCGTTGGCTATCTGTAAACGGTGAAAGAACGTTCATTCAAAGAAGTGAAATAGGTCACTTATTGTAAACCATCTAATGTTCAATTATTGCGTCAATTGTTGCAACACACAACTAAATTTTGAGTTTCTTGTGGTTGTAATATTTTTAATAAATATTAAGCTGTCGTCCTGTCATTTACGAGGGTTATTCGGAAAGTAAGGAACGATCGGTCGCGCAGATGGAAAATACAGAGAATAACTGATGAAGTTTTGCACAGGTACGTTGGGCACTGTGTCTAGTACGCACTTCCATCGCATCATTTTGATTTCAGTTCTCAGCTCACAGTAAGGACGTAAAGATGGCTAGAAATTAGCGTCTCCTGGCAAGTACGACGTCCTGGAGAAGGATTTCGCCTCAAGCTATGCAATCCACATAACACAACTGTCATGCGGTTCATTCTACACGCCAGTTCTCGGCCGCACTCTGCAGGGGGAACGAAGATGCTCCTGCAGCGTTTTCGATGGGAAGTGTTTGATCACTCACAACAAGGCCCTTAATTGGCTGCCCCTGAGGTTCATCTCTGCTCAAATGAACCGCTGGCTATGAAGACAATATTTTGACACAGACAACGAGCTGCAGTCCAGAGTAGAAAATTGTCGAAAAGCACTGGCGGCTGCCTTCTATAACGAGGGAATTGAAAAGTTGGTACAACGCTACGACAGATGTCTAAGTCTGAGCGGCGACTGTATAGAGAAGTAGCTGGAAGGTGTAGCTAACCGTTGCAAGCAAAACAGTTTTGATTTTCACTGTGGTTTCCATTTCGCGACCTATCATTCCTTACTTTCCGAATAGCCCTCGTATTACCGCAGTTCTCTCTGATCCTACCGTCCTATGGTGCAGTGTAATTTGTCTTGTGACCGGTGTTATTCGGCTTGCAATGGCTTAGTCTTTTGTGCTATTCTCTTCACTTCGTAGTAGCGTTCACACACCACATCCTCAATTATTTCCTGTATACATTACTATTTCTATCTTACCCGGCAGTTTTTACCCTCTATAGCTCTAATACCGAACCGCGCGTAGTGACCGCGAGGTTCGAGGCGCTATGTCACGGATTGCGCGGCCCCTCGCGCCGCAGATTCGAGTCCTCCCTCGGGCATAGGTGTGTGTGTGTGTGTGTGTGTTCTTAACATAAGTTAGTTTAAGTAGTGTGTACGTCTAGGGACCGATGACCTCAGCAGTTTGGTCCCTTAGGAATTCACACACATTTAACATTTTTCTAATACCGAGTGTTTATAATTAAAGTGCAGATACTCGCAGACGACTAGTGTAGAATTATCGTATGGGAGCGGAACTTAGCAGATATGCTAGTGCATTAACGCGGGACCGATTTACGTTGGAGAATATTGGTTATAAATTTGGCTACCAGATGCAAAGAATCTGGCGCTGTACGCTGTCTGTATGACGATAAGGCATCCACGCTGTCATTGGACAAGCCATATCGTGAGGGAACTGTATGTCTATCGAGAAGAGAGACCGTGCCCTGTTAGTGAAACTATTTTACGTGAATGGCAGCAATGGCAGTGGTGCACTGACAGAACATTGCCGACTGAAAGGTCTGGAGAGAGGCTCGGCGTCATTAAGAGGTTTGAAGAAGATGATACTGAAAATTCGAAAACACGGGTGAGTATGGTGTGGCACCTGGAAGAGGAAGGCGTTCAATCCCAATTTGGGGGGAACCATACAAAATCGTGACAGAGAAAATTAAGAGCCCACTGGTTCTGGGAACGCTGCGACAGGAGGATGGTGAGATGACTAAGGGCTGGAGACGCACAGCGGAGTTCCTGCTAAGCAAACTCCTGCCCGACGACATCGCAGACACAGACACACCACAACATGCAGCACTGAGACGCGAAGTAGACACAGTATACACCACACCAACCGTCACCTGTCCATTTGCGCAAGAAGAAGTGGCGACAGCGATCTCAGAACTCAAAAACAAAAAGGAGCCTGGACCGGATGGTGTCCACTCTGAGGTACTGAAACAAATTGCACCGCAGATCACCTCGTTTCTCACAACGTTGTTAAACCATGCATTTAGGCTGGGCCGTGTGCCTGCAGTGTGGAAGACCTCGAAGGCGGTTATCATCAAAAAGGCTCCAGACAAAGACCCATCAGACCCCAAGTCACACAGACCAATTTGCCTTATCAATACACTCGGTAAAGTACGAGAAAAACTACTCTGCAAAAGACTACAAGCACACCGAACACTACGGGGACTGACACCACACCAATACGGCCTCAGGGAAGGGAAATCTATAGACGACGCAATTAACAGAGCACTCCAAATAGTACACTAAACTCCCTCCAAATACACACTTGCAATTATGATAGACATCTCAGGTGTCTTCGACAACCTCTGGCGGCCGGCCTTGTTCAAGAGGCTCAGACACCTGCAGGTACCGGAGTCTCTGTATAATAGTTTCATGGACTACTGCAGAGACAGAACGGTCGTTTGGCAAATGGACAACCAGAAAGTGATTAAACGAATTACAAAAGGCTATCCACAAGGGTCGATCTGCGGCCCCATCTTCTGGGACATAGTTATAGAACCGCTCCTACAGTTACTAGAGAAGCACATCTTGACAGAAGAAGTTGTCGCTGATGGTGATGATCTACTCGTCGTAGTTTCAGCAAACAACCGTGCCCAGCTAGAAGAAAGAGCCAATGGAACACTTAGGACAATAACCCAGTGGTGCACAGATAATAAATTAAAGATAGCAGGAAACAAAACAACTTATACATTGCTAAAGGGTATCCTGCGCAGGAACCCAATAGTCAAAATCGGGGACACGAACATAAAAAGACTAGCAGTCGCATGCTATCTAGGAGTATACATTGATGAACGATTGAACTTCCACGAACACATGCGAATATGCACAAACAAAGCAGAAAAGATACTACACAAACTGGCTAGGCTAAATTCGGAACAATTCAGACTACCCCTGTCAGTGACACGAACATACCATTGCGCTCTCTTCGAGTCAGTACTACGCTTTGCTGTCAGTACGTGGGCCCACAGATTAAATCTCCCAACCAACAGAACCATTGTACGTCGAGGCCAAAGAAGTGTTCTACTTCGACTAACAGGGGCATTCAACAGTACATCAAATGACGCACTATGTGTCGTCATGGGAATCTTCCCCATAGATATCACCATCAGGTACCGCGCAGCAATTTACTGGCTTAGGATGGGGAGAATAGACCAGGTTCGGCAGATCACTGGTGTACCGATTGAGACAACACGCCAACTCAGAGCATGGCGAGTGGATACTTGGCAGAGCGAGTGGGCCAACAGCGATAAGGGCCGCCGTGTATACAACTTCTTCCCTGACATCCGGGAAAGACTAAAACTAAAACATATCGATCCCAGCCGCGGTATGGCACATTTCATCACAGGACATGGCCCTTATCCCACGCACCTGTACCGCGTGAGTCTGCAGCAGACTAATAGATGCACATGCGGGGAAGAAGGTTCCCTGTACTGTTTTCTTCAGCGGACAACGCACGAACATAAGACACACAGTACACATAAATCGCCTGAACACACAGAACGAACTACATGCCATAATACGCGACCCGGAAAGGTGGACTGAACTCAACAAACTAACGGACGAAATCTCGAAGATCCAACAAATAGAATACTTGCGCAACAGACCCTACCGAAGGCAAGTCGGTCCAAACAGACGTCACGGTGCCCAGGGGGACACAGATATGATTAGCACCACGAGTGATGAAGAAGAAACAGATACGGACGAGGGCACCAACACAGATATTGAAGCGTCCAGCGCGGATGATCCATAGTGTCAGCCAAGTCAAATTCAAAGGAGTGGAACAACCGACAAGAGGTGCACAAGTCACACACAATCCTAAAAACAGATTGCACCTTATATGTAAATAGTTAACAGCATCTCCATGTCTAATAAGAGCTTAAAGCTAGGTACCTCTTCAAGGGACCTACGCCTTACGTTAAGAGGCAGCGCACCGTCTGGATGAAAGGATCTTAATTGTGGTCCCTCTCTTTTGAGCCCAACCCTACGGATACCTATGGTAGATCGGGGAAAACCACCGTTCAGGCTGTGTTGCTGGCGGGGCCGGAAGGTGCTAACTGCCACACCACGTATCATTGTAAGTCTCATTGGCTCAGCGTGAACTGTTTGTACAACCAACCACACAGCCTATACCTCAACCTCCACTACACTAACAACTTCTGATCTGAAGCTTAAAGTTAGGCATCTCTTCAAGAGACCTACGCCCCCCTGGTAAGAGGCGGCGCACGTCCTGGATGGAAGGATCTTAATTGTGGTTCCTCTCTTTGGAGCCCAACCCGACGGATACCTATGGCAGATCGGGGAAAACCACCGTTCAGGTCGTGTTGTCGGCGGGGCCGGGAGGTGCTTGCGCCTGATGTACTCTACCAGGAGTCTTGTAGGCTCAACACAAACCGTTAGCGTCATTACCTTATTACTTTTACCACAAGTACCCTTTCATTAGCAACTTTTAGCCAAGCACAAAATCTGTTACCTCTCTATTGTATATCGTAAATAGTTTAGCAGGCTGGACATGGAGGTCTTAGTCTTAGTTTCTAGCTTTAACGTACCCTAATCTATTCTAGTTAAGTTAGTTTTTAGGATGGTAGATGTTAAAGGCATGGTGAGCGACGGCCAGCGTCTTGAGGGTCATTCCAAGACCCGGGTCGCCGCCCACAACCAGGTGACGGGCAATATTATACCTATTCAATTCTCTTCCTTCCTTCTTTCTAAATATTTAATTTCGTTTTGTTTACTAATATCTTACTTGATTTTGTATTAGTTATAAGTTTTTCTAATGCTGCACAAAAAAAAAGATATCAAATGGATCTAAACAAATAGAGCCCGCCTCCACGTGGCGGGACACGGGCAACGGTGTGAGTGGGGACGGGAGCCGGTGTGGTGTTACTTTCAGTCACTCCGGACCCCGGACCCAGTCACAGCGGCTAAGTGGCAACACACGACCCACCATAAGAAATTAGACTGTGGGTCATAAAATATAAGCAGCTAGTGAAAAAAAAAATCCCGGTGGAAGTCACTGACGAGGTTGCTGTTGCTGTAACTGACCATGCAGCACTGATCTCGGGTAGTGTTAATGCTAGTAAAGTGTCACGAGAACTGCCCATCCTATGGTCAACCGTATGGAAAATTTTGCCATCTGTATTACTCTGGTACACGTGTATGAGCCAGACGGTGCAGCAAATGAACCCTCAGCATCTGCAGCAACGTTCTAAATTTGATCTTCGGCTTTTGGCACGAATCGAACTTATAGACGTAGGCTGGCACATTTGACACTACAGGGTGCAGGGAACACACAGAAATACCGAATTTGGGCTATTGTTAAACCGCGTGTTGTGCTCGAAGAGCCACTGCACTCCCCGAATTTGACTGTGTGGAGTGGATTCATAACCACCTTTATTCTCGGTCCGTTCTCCTTTGAAGAAGGCCCGTCATATGTACAGCGACGTCTGCACGTTCTTGAGGTCTATTGTACAGCATGTGATTCTTGCTTTGGAAGAGCGCAGCTGTGTGGAAACCACTAATTTCGTGCAAGATGGAACAACATGTGGCTTGCCCATTGAAAGATATGTCTAATGCAGCTTTCCACGATCGTGTGACCCATGAGTTTTCTAGATGCATAACCTGCAAGGTCACGTGATCTGAATCCAAGCTCCTTTTGGCTCTGTAGATATTTAAAACAAAGCGTTTACCAGGGGTACATTTTGTGTTCCTACCTGACCTGAAGGCTTGTATACAGGAACTCGTCGCTCAGATTCCACGGATATGTTGCGAGGAACTGTTCGTCACTTCGTTTTACGGATAACGCATCTCGTCGACGTCTCCGGTGCTTAATACTGAAGAAACTGGGAAAGTGCCGGTCAGTAGTAAAATCAGCATTAAGCCTTCTTCAGACGTTTCACATTCCCTGGCCATGTCTCGTTCCTAATCGATCACAAGCAGAAATATAAAAGTTGAAGAAATATAAAAGTTGAAGAAATATTTCTATACATCTATCTTGCATTCACAGCACCAGATTTGCACCTCGGGACTAAAACTGGAAATAATTTTTTTCCACCGTAAATCTGTTCCGCATTAATGCATTACCATATCTACCAAGTTTCACTGCTATGCGATAACAGAATATTGTTATTGCTCAAAAGAAGAGATTAATGTTTTTAAGCTGGTAACAGTAAACTCGTTGTTATTGAGAGTGTGTGTGTAGTTTCGCGCAGGCGAAACGCGTCACCACGCGATATATATTAACTTTAAACCACTGGAAGCTCATCGAATCCGATTCACGACTGCTACACGCTAGTACAGATTAACGGGTTTTACAAATAATTACAACGTTGCGTCGGTGACTGCACTTGTGCGTGATTTATACTCATACTACTAAAATATGAATAAATGTGAACGCTAAAACATTACATGCAACAAAAAGTAAAAGGAGGACACGCAGTAAAAGAATTGTTCGAACAGTACGGAAATCGGTAAATATGACGCTCATGTATAGACAAACAAATGATTATAATTTCAGAAGAATTGGATAATTTATTCAAGAGAAAGATTTGCGTGATTTATACTCATACTACTAAAATATGAATAAATGTGAACGCTAAAACATTACATGCAACAAAAAGTAAAAGGAGGACACGCAGTAAAAGAATTGTTCGAACAGTACGGAAATCGGTAAATATGACGCTCATGTATAGACAAACAAATGATTATAATTTCAGAAGAATTGGATAATTTATTCAAGAGAAAGAGCTTCACGAACTGAGCGAGTCAGTAACGCGCTGGTTCACCTCTCGCCCTTATTCAAGCTGTTATTCATCTTGGCGCTAATTGACAGAGCTATTGGATGTCATCCTGAGGGATATCGTGCCACTCTCAGCCCAACTGGCGCTTTAGAACGTAGAAATTCCGAACTGGTTGGGAGGGGGGCTCACCTCAAATAATTCTCCAATCGTTCTCAATTGGTGAGAGATCCGACAATGTTGGTGACCAAAGGAGATTTGAAAAACAGGAAGACCCATGTTGGCTTGCCAAGAAAGGGCAACAAAACGGCATAAAATATCGTCGACGTACGGCTGTGCTGTAACGGTGTCGCGGATGACAACCCTAGGGGTCCTGATATAAAATAAAACGGCACTCTGGATCATCACTTTTGGTTGTAGGGTCGTTTGGTTTGCGTCAACAGACTGGTACCCCACTACTGCAGAGATATCTACAGACAAATCTTCGCTGGTCGTCTGGCCTCAGTTCAATGCGGGACTCAAGTCAATCAGATTCCAGGCTCAGTGTGCCCAAGACCACTGCAAACGAGCATGTTGGTGTACAGAAGTCAATAGTAATCGGCGGGAGGGGCTCCGTGAGATTTTATTAAAGTTAGTCTCTGATGTCTGAACACACGTTCCATCATTCTGTCTCTCTCCTTGTTATTGTTTCCCCTATACACTGAAGCACCAAAGGAATTGGTACAGGCATGCGTATTCAAATACAGAGATACAGGGTGTTTCAAAAATGACCGGTATATTTGAAACGGCAATAAAAACTAAACGAGCAGCGGTAGAAATACACTGTTTGTTGCAATATGCTTGGGACAACAGTACATTTTCAGGCGGACAAACTTTCGAAATTACAGTAGTTACAATTTTCAACAACAGATGGCGCTGCAAGTGATGTGAAAGATATAGAAGACAACGCAGGCTGTGGGTGCGCAATTCTGTACGTCGTCTTTCTGCTGTAAGCGTGTGCTGTTCCCAACATGCAAGTGTGCTGTAGACAACATGGTTTATTCCTTAGAACAGAGGATTTTTCTGGTGTTGGAATTCCACCGCCTAGAACACAGTGTTGTTGCAACAAGACGAAGTTTTCAACGGAGGTTTAATGTAACCAAAGGACCGAAAAGCGATACAATAAAGGATCTGTTTGAAAAATTTCAACGGACGGGGAACGTGACGGATGAACGTGCTGGAAAGGTGGGGCGACCGCGTACGGCAACCACAGAGGGCAACGCGCAGCTAGTGCAACAGGTGATCCAACAGCGGCCTCGGGTTTCCGTTCGCCGTGTTGCAGCTGCGGTCCAAATGACGCCAACGTCCACGTATCGTCTCATGCGCCAGAGTTTACACCTCTATCCATACAAAATTCAAACGCGGCAACCCCTCAGCGCCGCTACCATTGCTGCACGAGAGACATTCGCTAACGATATAGTGCACAGGATTGATGACGGCGATATGCATGTGGGCAGCATTTGGTTTACTGACGAAGCTTATTTTTACCTGGACGGCTTCGTCAATAAACAGAACTGGCGCATATGGGGAACCGAAAAGCCCCATGTTGCAGTCCCATCGTCCCTGCATCCTCAAAAAGTACTGGTCTGGGCCGCCATTTCTTCCAAAGGAATCATTGGCCCATTTTTCAGATCCGAAACGATTACTGCATGACGCTATCTGGACATTCTTCGTGAATTTGTGGCGGTACAAACTGCCTTAGACGACACTGCGAACACCTCGTGGTTTATGCAAGATGGTGCCCGGCCACATCGCACGGCCGACGTCTTTAATTTCCTGAATGAATATTTCGATGATCGTGTGATTGCTTTGGTCTATCCGAAACATACAGGAGGCGGCGTGGATTGGCCTCCCTATTCGCCAGACATGAACCCCTGTGACTTCTTTCTGTGGGGACACTTGAAAGACCAGGTGTACCGCCAGAATCCAGAAACAATTGAACAGCTGAAGCAGTACATCTCATCTGCATGTGAAGCCATTCCGCCAGACACGTTGTCAAAGGTTTCGGGTAATTTCATTCAGACACTACGCCATATTATTGCTACGCATGGTGGATATGTGGAAAATATCGTACTATAGAGTCTCCCAGACCGCAGCACCATCTGTTGTTGAAAATTGTAACTACTGTAATTTCGAAAGTTTGTCTGCCTGAAAATGTACTGTTGTCCCAAGCACATTGCAACAAACGGTGTATTTCTATCGCTGCTCGTTTAGTTTTTATTGCCGTTTCAAATATACCGGTCATTTTTGAAACACCCTGTATGTAAACAGGCAGAATAGAGCGCTGCCGTTGGCAACGCGTACATAACAAACCGTGTCTGGCGCAGTTGTTAGATCGGTTACTGCTGCTACAATGGCAGGTTATCAAGAGTTTCCTGAGTTTGAACGTGGTGCTATAGTCGGCACACGAGCGATGGGTGACACCATCTCCTAGGTAGCGATGAAGTGGGATTCTCCCGTACGGCTAGTTCACGAGTGTATCGTGAATATCAGGAATCTAGTAAAACATCGAATTCCGAAATCGCTGCGTCCGGAAAAAGAATTCGACCAACAACGACTGAAGAGAATCGATCAACGTGACAGAGGTGCAACCCTTTCGCAGATCGTTACAGATGTAAATGCTGGGCCATTAACAAGTGTCAGCCTGCGAACCATTCAACGAAACATCGTCGATATGGGCTTTCAGAGCCGAAGACCCACTCTTGTACCCTTGAAGACTGCATGACACAAAACTTAACGCCTCGCCTGGGCCCATCAGCACCGACATTGGACTGTTGATGACTGAAAACATGTTCCCTGGTCGGATGAGTTTCGTTTCATATTGTATCGAGCGGTTGGACGTGTACAGGTACGGGGACAACCTCGAGAATCAGTGGACCCTGCATGTCAGTAGGGGACTGTTCAAGCTGGTGGTGGCTGTGTCATGGCGTAGGGCGCGTGCAGTTGGTGTGGTATGGGACCCCTGACGACTCTGACAGGTGACACGTACGTAAAAATCCTGTCTGATCACCTCCATCCACTCAAATACATTGTGCATTACGACGGACTTGGGCAATTCCAGCAGGACAGTGGGACACCCCACACGTCCAGAATTGCTACAGAGTGGCTCCAGGAACACTCTTCTGAGTTTAAACTCTTCCGTTGGCCACCAAGTTCCCCAGACATGAACATTATTCAGCATATCAGGGATGCCTTGCAACGTGCTGTTCAGAAGAGATCTGCATCTCCTCGTTCTCTCACGGATTTATGGACAGCGCTGCAGCATTCATGGTGTCAATTTCCTAGAGCACTACCTGAGACATTAGTCGATTTCATGTCACGTCATTTTGCGGCACTTCTGGGTGCTCGCGGTGGCCCTACACGGTATTAGGCAAGTGTACTAGTTTCTTTGCCTCTTCAGTTTGTTGCTTTCCTCGCCGATTCTGCAGAGAACCTCCTCATTGCTTACCTTATCAGTCCACATATTTTTCAACATTAATCTGTAGCACCAAAATCCGAAATGCTTCGATTATCTTCATTTCCTGTTTTCCCATAATGCTGCACTCCAAACGTACATTCTTAGATGTTTCTTCGTGAAGTTAAAGGACAAAGGCTGATACTAAAACATTTCTTTTGGCCAGGGAAGCCGTCTTTACTTTTGCTAGTCTGCTTTTTAGGTTCTCGTTGCTCGTCAGCAATGGCTTATTTTGCTTCGAAGATTGCAGAACGTTTTGCACTTCGTCGAATACGTGGTCCCCAATTTTAAGTTGAATTCGCAGTTAATCGCATTTTCGCTGCAACTCGTTACTTTCGTCTTCCTTCTGTTTACTCTCAATCGACATTCTGCTCTCATTACACTATTTATTCTGTTCAACAGCTTGCTTAATTATTACTCACATTCACCAAGGACATCAGCATCACTTACAAATATCACTATCGATATGACTTCAGGTAGAATTTTAATACCACTCCTGAACTTTTTTTTCTTTCCGTTATTGCATTTTTACATCGAACAATAAGGATGAAAACTGCATTCCAATCATAATTCTTTTTTGACAGACTGCATCGTTCTTGGACTTCCGTTCTCATTGTACCCTCTTGTTTCTTCTACATATTGTACCTACTCGTAGGGATTTATTTTCTGAGAATTGCGAACATCTTGAACTATTTTAAACTATTGAACGTTTTTTGTAAGTCGACAAATGCTATGAAAGTGGCTTGATTTTTGTTAAGCTTCCATTATCAAACGCAACTACTCTCTGGTGCATTTACATTTCTTTGTATCATCTAACAGAGCCTCAATTTTATTTTCCTTCTTCCGTGTATTATTCTTTTCAGCAGCTTGGAAGCATAAGCTGTTAAATTGCTTGTGCGGTATTTTTCGTCTTTATCTGCCATACTATCCTCCGGACTGTGTGAGTTGAAGTTTGATAATCCTTCTCGTGTTTCATAGATTCTACAAACCTACTCGAACAGTCTTTTGGTTGTTAATTTCTCAAATGATTTTCGAATTTCCGAAGGGATGTTATCTGCGCCCTCCGTCTTATTTGACCTCAAGTCTTCCTGAGATGTGTTGAATTCTGACACTAATTCTGGATCCCCTGTGTCTCCACAATCTACACAGTTTATTCTTCTGTCACGTCACGTTCTCCCCCTCGTAGATACATTCACTGTTCTCCTTCCTATTTAGCTGCTCTCCGTTCTACGTTTAACAGTGGAATTCCTCTTGCGCTCTTCGTATTCGTGCCTTTCCTTTTAATTTCACCGCCGGTTATTTAAGCTCCTTTAAACGCAAAAATCTGTCCTCGCGACGAACAATTCTCTTTTTATTTCTCCACACTTTTCTTGCAGCCATTTCGAGTTAGCTTCCCTGTGCTTCCAATTTATTGCATTCCTAAATGAGTTATATTGTCTCAGTCTTCTGCTTTCCTCGAACATTTTTGTGGTTCCTTATTTTGTCGCTCAGTTTAATTATTTTTTCAGCTACCTAAGTTTGTTCACTGGACTCGCATTCGGGAGGACGACGGTTCAATCCCGTCTCCAGCCATCCTGATTTAGGTTTTCCGTGATTTCCCTAAATCGTTTCAGGCAAATGCCGGGGTGGTTCCTTTGAAAGGGCACGGCCGATTTCCTTCCCATTCCTTCCCTAACCCGAGCTTGCGCTCCGTCTCTAATGACCTCGTTGTCGACGGGACGTTAAGCATTAACCACCACCACCACCTAAGTTTGTTTACAGTTTCGTTCCTTATACGTATATTTTCAGTCAGGCGTCAGCCTCCATTAGTCATGTACTTAATTTCTGCACCCGGTAGTATTTCCGCTCTGACAGGACGAATGTTAGCGCCAACAAATACTGAGAATAAGGTGGAGGTGAACCCACATCCCCAACTAACGCTTATGGTACTAACGAATGAAAAGCGCAAGCAATCCAAAGCGCCGAATTAAGCGTTTTATGGTCAGATTTATAGCAATGCCCCGCATTAAATTTACTACGGAGGTTGAAAGTAATGGGATGCTTCCATTTTTAGACGTTATGATTTATAAAAAACCAGATGGTACTTTGGGACACAGTGTTCACCGAAAGCCGACACACACAGATTGGTATCTGCACCCTAAGAGTTGTCATCCACCACACCAACGCAGTGGCGTCCTTAGGACTTTGCTACGGAGAGCATATGCCATATCCGACGCGGACAGCTTAACCCAAGAACTTGAGCATTTGATGGCTGTTTTATTGAAAATGGATACTCCGAGAAGCAGATTCGTCGGGCTATGGAGTTTGGATCATCTCCGGAGGTGCATGAAGAGGAACATAGATCGGTGGCCTTTCTTCCTTACGCTGGAGGCATATCATTTAAAACTGGACGAATTTTAAGGAATTTTAACATTAAGAGTGTGTTTCTTGCAATGAATCTCAGTCTAGCGTCTGTTTTACCGACTATTAATTTTTTATGGTCATTCCATTTTAAATCACTCCTAATGCCTACTACCAGATAATTTATGGAATTAACTGTTTCCAGTTGCTGACCTGCTATATTGTAGCTAAATGATAATGGATCTTTCTTTCTATGTATTCGCAGCACATTACACTTGTCTACATTGAGATTCAATTGCCATTTCCTGCACCATGTCTCAATACGTTGCTGATCCTCCTGCATTTCAGTAAAATTTTCCATTGTTGCAACCTCTCGATATACTACAGCACCATCCGCAAAAAGCCTCAGTGAACTTCCGATGTTATCCACAAGGTCATTTATATATATTGTCAATAGCAACGGTCCTACGACACTCCCCTGCGGCACACTTGAAATCACTCTTACTTCGGAAGACTTCTCTCCATTGAGAATGACATGCTGCGTTGTATATTGTCAACTTCATAATTTAGGCGGTATAAAATCGAAGTGTGCATTCGTCACTGTCAGTCTCTCACTTAGCTCTAAGACTGTGAACACAGGTATAGAGATTGTGGATATCCCAACATGTAAACGTTTCCACCTTTGCTCGGAAAAATCAGGCTTTTTGTTATTCATTCATAGCGAATCGTCTTTCCTGTTATATCTTGGCCCTTCTCAAGTTCTTGTGGTTTGCTACGTGCACCAGTGGACTCACGAACCGAGTAACATTTGCTGTCGGCAGTGGGTATGCTGTGCCTGCTAAGCGATGACTTTTCCTAGCCGTAATGTTTTTTACGGCCGGTCGGGATGCAAATCAATAGATTTCGGCTAACCCTCAGAAATATAAATGAACCCTCCTATGTTAAACGAAGCTCTTATTTTATTATTAATTTTATTATATTTCTTTTTTTACTATGTCTTGTCTTTTGGAGACTCATAAGCCTCACGATACGGTTTTCTTCGAAAGTTGACTTGAAAAGTCTGGAAATTAATATGTGTAAGAATATAAACGTTTTCAATCCACTATTGTTTGGGGAGGGGAGGGGAGGGTGCTAGCCCACATCACTTCTCCTCTCTATCTATCTGCTTCCGTCTTCAAATGCACCGTACAACTTTGGCAGTGAAACAACGTATTATGTTTAACGCGTCAATATAAAATTAACTAACACTTTTTTACATTTCTGCCTCACATTTTTCCTAAGTTGAAACAATTTGTGTGTTATAGAACTAAAACTCCCGTTACTAAACCAAATAATTTGCGATCTCTCTACTCAGTTAAATACAGGTGACAGTCAATGAAAACGAGACTGATGGAAAGAAGTGTATTTCTATGCACTAACTTTAATTTAATGTTATTCGTACTGATGTCTACCGACCCACTGCGTTGTAAAACACTGAAATATTGCGACCCCAAGTTCTTCTACCCTCCACATAACGACTCCAGTGGTAACATTACACTAGAGTGACGAAATTCGTGTGATAGTGATATACTCATATACAGATGCTGGTAGTATTGAGTGCACGGGATGTCATTTGTACTCAAGCGATTCACGTGAGGAGGATTCCAACGTGATTCCGATGGCACGGCGGAAAGTAACGTACTTTCAACACAGAATGTTAGTTGGAGCTAGACACATGGGCTAGTCCATTTCGGAAATCGTTAGGGCATTCAATATTCCGAGATCAGCTGTGTCAAGAATGTGCCGAGAATACCAAATTCCAGGATTTACCTCTCACTATGGTCAGCGCAGTGGCCGACGGCCTTCACTTAACGACCGTGAGCAGTAGCGGTTATATACACTACTGGCCATTAAAATTGCTACACCAAGAAGAAATGCAGATGATAAACGGGTATTCATTGGACAAATATATTATACTAGAACAGACATGTGATTACATTTTCACGCAATTTGGGTGCATAGATCCTGAGAAATCAGTACCCAGAACAACCACCTCTGCCCGTAACAACGGCCTTGATACGCCTTGTCATTGAGTCAGAGCTTGGATGCCGTGTACAGGTACAGCTGCCCATGCAGGTTCAACACGATACCACAGTTCATCAACAGTAGTGACTGGCGTATTGTGGCGAGCCAGTTGCTCGGCCACCATTGACTAGACGTTTTCAGTTGGTGAGAGATCTGGAGAATGTCCTGGTCAGGGCAGCAGACGAACATTTTCTGTATCCAGAAAGGCCCGTAAAGGACCTGCAACATGCGATCGTGCATTATCCTGCTGAAATGCAGGGTTTCGCAGGGATCGAATGAAGGGTAGAGCAACGGGTCATAACACATCTGAAACGTAACGTCCACTGTTCAAAGAGCCGTCAATGCGAACAAGAGATGACCGAGACGTGTAACCAATGGCACCCAATACCAACACACCGGGTAATGCGCCAGTATGGCGATGACGAATACACGCTTCTAATGTGCCTTCACCGCGATGTCGCCAAACACGGATGCGATCATAATGAAGCTGTAAACAGAACCTAGATTCATCCGAAAAAATGACGTTTTGCCAATCGTGCACCCAGGTTCGTCGTTGAATACACCATCACAGGCGCACCTGTCTGTGATGCAGCGTCAAGGGTAACCGCAGCCATGGTCTCCGAACTGATAGTCCATGGTGCTGCAAACGTCGTCGAACTGTTCGTGCAGATGGTTGTTGTCTTGCAAACGTCCCCATCTATTGACTCAGGGATCGAGGGGTGGCTACACGATCCGTTACAGCCATGCGGATAAGATGCCCGTCATCTCGAATGCCAGTGATGCGAGGCCATTGGGATCCAGCACGGTGTTCCGTATTACCCTCCTGAACTCACCGATTCCATATTCTGCTAACAGTCATTGGATTTCGACCAACGCGAGCAGCAATGTCGCGATACGATAAACCGCAATCGCGGTCGGCTACAATCAGACCTTTATCAAAGTCGGAAACGTGATGATACGCATTTCTCCTCCTTACACGAGGCATCACAGCAGCGTTTCACCAGGCAACGCCGGTCAACTGGTGTTTGTGTGTAAGAAATCGGTTGGAAACTTTCGTCATGTCAGCACATTGAAGGTGTCGCCACCGGCGCAAAGCTAATCATTTGCATAGCACAGCATCAACTTCCTGTCGGTTAAATTTCGCGTCTGTAGCACGTCATCTTCCTGGTGTAGCAATTTTAATGGCCAGTAGTGTAGAAGTTGAAGAGTCAGTGTTAACAGACAAGTAATATTTTATAACGGTAGAAACCAATGTGAGTCGTACGACGAATGTCTCTGTAGGACAGTGACGCCAGATGAGCCGTTAATGGGCCGTGGCGGAAGACGTCCTATACTAGCGCCTTTGCTAACAGCGCGACTAGCCTGCAGCGCTTCTGCTGGACTTGACCATATCGTTTGGTCGCTAGACGACTAGAAAACCGTGGTCTGGTCAAACGAGTCCCAATTTCAGTTGGTAAGAGTTGATGGTAGGGTGTGGCGCAGACCCCACGAAGCACTGGAACCGGGTTCTCAACAAGGCACTGCGACAGCTGGTGTTGGCTCCATAATGGTGTGGGAGGCGTTTAAATGGAATGGACTGGGTTTCTGCTCCAGCTGAACCGATCATTGATTGGAAATGGTAATGTTCGGTACTTGGAGACCATTTGCAGCGATTCATTGGCTTCATGTTCCCAAACAATGATGTCACGTCATCTGGCCACAACTGCTCGCGTTTGGTTTGAAGAACATTATGGACAGTTTGAGTGAATGATTTGGCCACCCAGATCGTCTGACATGAAACCCATCGAAATTTATGGGATGTAATCGGGCGGTCAGTTCTTGCACAGAACCCTGCACCGGCATCAGTTCCGCATTTACGGTCGGCTGTAGATGTAGCGTGGCTCAATATGTCATCAAGAAACTTCCAGTGACTTTGAGTTCGCGCCACGTCGACTTATTTCACTACGCTGGGCAAAAGCAGATCCGACGCGATATTAAGAGGTATAACACTACTTCTGTCACCTCAGTAATTAGACTATTATAGTACTGTGTATATATTTTTAACTTGCCATGACGTTAAAGGACAAATCAGTTTCGGTTTCCTCTTTTTTCTTGTTACAGTCTTATCCATAATTAGAAACTATCACTACAGTGCGCAACACAAAAACAATAAACGGTAGCACTTACAATAAATACAATTGCAAGTAATAACTGAACATTAAATGAGCTCAAATAAGGCCAACAATTTGCAGTATTTGGTCTTGGCTAAAGTAGGGATGAGTGATAGTCGACAGTGCTGCAGATATATGGACAGTTTAAATCTATCGTTGGCATTGTTGACTATCGATTGTGCGTATCTCTTTTTCGTCGTATGATGGAAAATCAAAGTATCTTTAAACTTCAGTACGTAGCAAATAAGAAGTGCGTAATTTGAGTTAGATCATAGAAGGGCGGGGAGCTCCAAACCCTCTGTACCCCCTCTCCACCCTTTGGCTACGGCCTTGAACTAGGGATCGCAGAAGCTTCTTTCGGCAATTTAGTTTAAGAGACCGGATCACTCCTTGGTCAAGAGGCCGAACACAAGATGCTGTGTTGGCAGGAAAAAATTTACTTCCACATTTGATAAATTTTCCTGTAATGACGTGCTGCATCATCTACGGAAAGTAGCAGTTAACATATCTCAATGCTCGTTTTTTAATTTAATTATTCAGCCAAGTCATACGTCATCCATGCATTTTTAATTGTATGCCAAGCACAGAAATGTCATTGTTTTTGAACCGCAGTGGACGATTTACTGTATTTATCACTAGTGATTCTTCTTCTTCACGGGACAGATTAGCATAAAAAACAATCGTTAATCTTGCCGCTTTTGCATTGATCACCCTTCACAGTTAGTGTTTTGTCTTGAATAGCTTTAAGAAGTAGACCAGTTTCATCCATGTTTAAATGTCACTATCACAATAGCCACTTGTAGTTATGCAAAGCGTCACATCGTGGTTAACATCTGTACTTTCTCTACAGACTGCTCAGGAATCAATACTGTGTCTAAAACGAAATCAATCCTATCACCCGTTGCTTGTATTGAAATTAGGACTTCCAAGATCAGAACTAAATATAAGAGCTTTATTTTTATAGCATCGCTCCACTAATCGGCAATTCTCACTCTAAAACAGCATTATTAACGTGTCCAAACACTTGTCACCGTCTTGTCTCTGATTTTTACGGCGTTTTCTTCCCAATCCCTTAACATACCTGCCGCGACAATTGGTGGAGTGCACGTGGGGGGTTTTTAGGTTAGAGAATTCCCTCCCTAGGCCCGACAAGACGCCTCCTGAGACGCGGCAAGGTAGGAGTAGGCAAAATGCAACAGGGAATAACAATATTAATGTGCTAATAGTAAACTGCAGGAGCGTCTATAGAAAGGTCCCAGAACTGCTCTCATTAATAAACGGTCACAACGCCCATATAGTACTAGGGACAGAAAGTTGGCTGAAACCAGACGTAAACAGTAATGAAATCCTAAACTCAGACTGGAATGTATAGCGCAGAGACAGGCTGGACAGTGAATGGGGAGGCGTGTTTATAGCGATAAGAAATGCAATAGTATAGAAGGAAATTGACGGAGATCCGAAATGTGAAATGATTTGGGTGAAGGTCACGATTAAAACAGGCTCAGACATGGTAATTGGATATCTCTATAGGCCCCCTGGCTCAGCAGCTATTGTGGCTGAGCACCTGAAGGATAATTTGGAAAATATTTCGAGTAGATTTCCCCACCATGTTGTAGTTCTGGGTGGAGATTTTAATTTGCCGGATATAGACTGGGAGGCTCAAACGTTCATAACGGGTGGCAGGGACAAAGAATCCAGTGAAATTTTTTTAAGTGCTTTATCTGAAAACTACCTTGAACAGTTAAACAGAGAACCGACTCGAGGCGATAACATATTAGACCTCCTGTTGACAAACAGACCCGAACTATTTGAAAAGTTAACGCAGAACATGGAATCAGCGATCGTAAAGCGGTTACTGTATCGATGATTTCAGCCGTAAATAGAAATATTAAAAAAGGTAGGAAGATTTTTCTGTTTAGCAAAAGTGACAAAAAGCAGATTACAGGGTACCTGACGGCTCAACACAAAAGATTGGTCTCAAGTACAGATAGTGTTGAGGATCAGTGGACAAAGTTCAAAACCATCACACAATATGCGTTAGATGAGTATGTGCCAAGCAAGATCGTAAGAGATGGAAAAGAGCCACCGTGGTACAACAACCGAGTTACAAAACTGTTGCGGAAGCAAAGGGAACTTCACAGCAAACATAAACATAGCCAAAGCCTTGCAGACAAACAAAAATTACGGGAAGCGAAATGTAGTGTGAGGAGGGCTATGCGAGAGGCGTTCAATGAATTCGAAAGTAAAGTTCTATGTACTGACTTGGCAGAAAATCCTAAGAAATTTTGGTCTTATGTCAAAGCAGTAGGTGGATCAAAGCAAAGTGTCCAGACACTCTGTGACTAAAATGGTACTGAAACAGAGGATGACAGACTAAAAGTCGAAATACTAAATGTCTTTTTCCAAAGCTGTTTCACAGAGGAAGACTGCACTGTAGTTCCTTCTCTAGATTGTCGTACAGATGACAAAATGGTAGATATCGAAATAGGCGACAGAGGGATAGAGAAACAATTAAAATCGCTCAAAAGAGGAAAGGCCGCTGGACCTGATGGGATACCAGTTCGATTTTACACAGAGTACGCGAAGGAACTTGCCCCCCTTCTTGCAGCGGTGTACCGCAGGTCTCTAGAAGAGCGTAGCGTTCCAAAGGATTGGAAAGGGGCACAGGTCATCCCCGTTTTCAAGAAGGGACGTCGAACAGATGTGCAGAACTATAGACCTATATCTCTAACGTCGATCAGTTGTAGAATTTTAGAACACGTATTATGTTCGAGTGTAATGACTTTTCTGGAGACTAGAAACCTACTCTTTAGGAATCAGCATGGGTTTCAAAAAAGACGGTCGTGTGAAACCCAGCTCGCGCTCTTCGTCCACGAAACTCAGAGGGCCATAGACACGGGTTCACAGGTAGATGCCGTGTTTCTTGACTTCCGCAAGGCGTTCGATACAGTTCCCCACAGTCGTTTAATGAACAAAGTAAGAGCATATGGACTATCAGACCAATTGTGTGATTGGATTGAGGAGTTCCTAGATAACAGAACGGAGCATGTCATTCTCAATGGAGAGAAGTCTTCCGAAGTAAGAGTGATTTCAGGCGTGCCGCAGGAGAGTGTCATAGGACCGTTGCTATTCACAATATACATAAATGACCTTGTGGATGACATCGGAAGTTCACTGAGGCTTTTTGCAGATGATGCTGTGGTGTATCGAGAGGTTGTAACAATGGAAAATTGTACTGAAATGTAGGAGGATCTGCAGCGAATAGACGCATGGTGCAGGGAATGGCAATTGAATCTCAATGTAGACAAGCGTAATGTGCTGCGAATACATAGAAAGATAGATCCCTTATCATTTAGCTACAATATACCAGGTCCGCAACTGGAAGCAGTTAATTCCATAAATTATCTGGGAGTAGGCATTAGGAGTGATTTAAAATAGAATGATCATATAAAGTTGATCGTCGGTAAAGCAGATGCCAGACTGAGATTCATTGGAAGAATCCTAAGGAAATGCAATCCGAAAACAAAGGAAGTAGGTTACAGTACGCTTGTTCGCCCACTGCTTGAATACTGCTCACCAGTGCGGGATCCGTACCAGATAGGTTTGATAGAAGAGATAGAGAAGATCCAACGGAGAGCAGCGCGCTTCGTTACAGGATCATTTAGTAAGCGCGAAAGCGTTACGGAGATGATCGATAAACTCCAGTGGAAGACTCTGCAGGAGAGACGCTCAGTAGCTCGGTACGGGCTTTTGTTAAAGTTTCGAGAACATACATCCACCGAAGAGTCCAGCAGTATATTGCTCCCTCCTACGTATATCTCGCGAAGAGACCATGAGGATAAAATCA
The DNA here is from genome assembly GCF_023898315.1 of Schistocerca nitens. NCBI lineage: Eukaryota > Metazoa > Arthropoda > Insecta > Orthoptera > Acrididae > Schistocerca > Schistocerca nitens. Next base: position 86,241,515 of record NC_064617.1, read on the forward strand.
GAGAGATTAGAGCCCACACAGAAGCATACCGACAATCCTTCTTTCCACGAACAATACGAGGCTGGAATAGAAGCGAGAACCGATAGAGGTACTCAGGGTACCCTCCGCCACACACCGCCAGGTGGCTTGCGGAGTATGGATGTAGATGTAGATGTGGATGACTTTGCTCAAATGACTCTGAGCACTATGTGATTTAACTACTGAGGTCATCAGTCCTCTAGAACTTAGAACTACTTAAACCTAAGGACATCACACACACATCCATGCCCGAGGGAAGACTCGAACCTCCGCCGGGACCAGCCGCACAGTCCATGACTGCAGCGCCCAAGACCGCTCGGCTAGTACCGCGCGGCTTTTCCAGTTCAACCCCTCATCAAAGCATACACCTAGAAATTTTGAATATTCTACCTTAGGTACCGATTTCTGATCTAAGTCTATATTTATTAATGGTCTCATTCCACATAATGTGTGGAACTGTATATACTGTGTTTTGTCAAAGTTTAATGAGTGCCCATTTGTAGAGAACCACTTAATGATTTTCTGAAAAACATCGTTTACAATTTTACCAGTTAATTTTTGTCTGTTGGGTTTGATAGCTATACTTGTATCATCGGCAAAAAGGACCAGCTTTGCATCTTCGTGAATATAGAATGGCAAGTCATTAATATATATTAAAAACAGTTGATGACCTAAGACCGATCCTTGCGGCACCCCATTTTTGATTGTTCCCCAGTTTGAGAAATCACCAGTTTTTTGCATATTATGTGAACTGTTTATTTCAACTTTCTGCACTCTTCCAGTTAGGTATGATTTAAACCATTTGAGCACTGTCCCATTCATACCACAGTACTTGAGCTGATCCAGAAGTATTCCATGATTTACACAATGAAAAATCCGAACGGGCGACTTCCGGTTACTTAGAGCATTTAATATTTCATTGTTGTTGTTGTGGTCTTCAGTCCTGAGACTGGTTTGATGCAGCTCTCCATGGTACTCTATCCAGTGCAAGCTTCTTCATCTCCCAGTACCTACTGAAGCCTACATCCTTCTGAATCTGCTTCGTGTATCCATCTCTTGGTCTCCCTCTACGATTTTTACCCTCCACGCTGCCCTCCAATACTAAATTGGTGATCCCTCGATGTCTCAGAACATGTCCTACCAACCGATCCCTTCTTCTAGTCAAGTTGTGCCACAAGCTCCTCTTCTCCCCAATTCTATTCAATACCTCCTCATTAGTTATGTGATCTACCCATCTAATCTTCAGCATTCTTCTGTAGCACAACATTTCGAAAGCTTCTATTCTCTTCTTGTCCAAACTATTTATCGTCCATGTTTCACTTCCATACATGGCTACACCCCATACAAATACTTTTACAAACACTTAAATCTATACTCGATGTTAACAAATTTCTCTTCTTCAGAAACGCTTTCCTTGCCATTGCCAGTCTACATTTTATATCCTCTCTACTTCGACCATCATTAGTTATTTTGCTCCCCAAATAGCAAAACTCCTTTACTACTTTAAGTGTTTCATTCCCTAATCTAATTCCCTCAGCATCAACCGACTTAATTCGACTACATTCCATTATCCTCGTTTTGCTTTTGTTGAGGTTCATGTTATATCCTCCTTTCAAGACACTGTCCATTCCGTTCAACTGCTCTTCCAAGTCCTTTGCTGTCTCTGACAGAATTACAATGTCATCGGCGAACCTCAAAGTTTTTATTTCTTCTCCATGGATTTTAATACCTACTCCGAATTTTTCTTTTGTTTCCTTAATTGCTTGCTCAATATACAGATTGAATAACATCGGGGAGAGGCTACAACCCTGTCTCACTCCCTTCCCAACCACTGCTTCCCTTTCATACCCCTCGACTCTTGTAACTGTCATCTGCTTTCTGTACAAATTGTAAATAACCTTTCGCTCCCTGTATTTTACCCCTGCCACATTCAGAATTTGAAAGAGAGTATTCCAATCATCATTGTCGAAAGCTTTCATTAGTGAAATTATATATAGCATTTTCCGTTGAAAAACCCTTCTGGAAACCAAACTGACATTTTGTTAAAACTTTATTTTTACAAACGTGTGAAGTTACTCTACAATACATTACGTTTTCAAGAATTTTGGGTAAGGCAGTCAGAAGAGAGACTGGGCGGTAGTTGTTGACATCAGACGTGTATTATGCAGTGGTTTAACAAAGGCACACTTCAGCCTATCTGGGGAAATACCCTGCTTCAGAGAGCTATTACATATGTGGCTAAGATTCCCACTTATTTCTTGGGAACAAGCTGTTATTATCCTGCTGGAAAAGCCATCAATTCCATGTGAGCTTTTATTCTTGAGAGAGTTTATGATCTTCCTAATTTGAGAAGGAAATGTGGGTGGACTTTCAATTGTATCAAATGCTGTGGGTAAGGCCTCTTCCATTAACTGCCTTGCTTCTTCTAATGAACATTTAGATCCTATTTTCTCTACAACATTTAAAAAATGATTATTCAAAATGTTTTCGACTTACGGCTTGTTGTTTATCGTGTTTCCATTCGCTTTGATGGTAATGCCATCATCCGGTACTCTTGGTTGCCCTGTCTCCCTTGTAATAATATTCCAAATTGTTTTGGTTTTGTTACCAGAGGTATTAATCTCAGACATGATGCACATAGTTCTGGACTTTTTAATAACCTTTCTTAACGAAGCACAGTAGTTTTTATAATATTTCGCTGTTTCTGGGTCATTACTCTTTCTTGTTGTTAGATACAGTTCCCTTTTGTGGTTACAAGATATTTTTATTCCTTTAGAAAGCCAAGGTTTTTTGAATGGTTTCTTATAATTAGATTTAACTACTTTCTTGGGGAAACAGTTTTCAAATTCTCTTAAAAGTGTATCATGAAATAAGTTATATTTTAAATTAGCATCGGGTTCCTTGCACACTTCAACCCAGTCTAATTGCTGAAGATTTTCTCTGAAATTTCAAATTGTTGAGTCATTAATTGAACGCACAACTTTGGAGGGTAGTTTTGAACTACTGAATGGAGCTATGTCATATACTGTAACTAGCTGAGCATCATGATCAGAAAGCCCATTCTCAACAGGACAAGAATTTATGTTTTTAAACCTATCTTGGTCTATAAAAGTGTTATCTATCAATGTGCTGCTGTCCTTTACTACCTGAACTACTGAATGGAGCTATGTCATATACTGTAACTAGCTGAGCATCATGATCAGAAAGCCCATTCTCAACAGGACAAGAATTTATGTTTTTAAACCTATCTTGGTCTATAAAAGTGTTATCTATCAATGTGCTGCTGTCCTTTACTACCTGAGTAGGAAAATTAATGACAAATGACAAACAGAAAGAACCGAGCAAGACTTCCAGATCATTCTTCCTATTACACTCTTTCAGTGAATCAACATTGAAGTCCCCACAAATAATAATTTGCTTTCCCCTATCTGACAGATAGCACAACAAGGCACCTAAGTTTTCCTGGAATAAATGAAAGTTTCTTGAAGGGGACCTATATACTGTTACAATTATAAAAGAGCCCTCCTTCAGTTGACAGGCACATGCTTCTATATGTTTCCCTAGACAAAACTTTTTTGTATCTGAGCTTTCTACACAGTGATAACTTTTGACATATATGGCAACTCCTCCTCCCACATTTTTCTCTCTATTCATCAGCTAGTTTATAACCACTGATATTTACCTTATCCATATCAGACACAATGTGATGCTTAGACAGGCATAGTCTATCTATTACAATATCAGATGCAATGTCATCTAAACAAACCAGGAGCTCATCTACTTTATTCTTCAATCCCGGAATATTTTGGTGAAAAATGGTAACATTATTTTTTACTTTACTTTTGTCAGAATCTACTTTTTTCCTTAATCCACCAATATTTTGGTTAAATATGGTAACATTATTATTCACTTTCCTGTTGTGAAAATTTTGTGAGTTTTGGACCTCTTTAGCACCTGCCTGCCTAAACTTCTCATTGGACACTGATATTAGTCTAAAAAAGAGGTACATCCATGAGCACTAGTGTCCCCCCTTAGGGATTTCGCTAACAACCCTGCCAGTTTACCCTTCCCTTTCCTACTGAGATGTAGGCCATGCCTTGTGAAATTCCCCCTATCAATAGCCTCGACAGGAACCAATCCAATGTCTAACAGAGTGGCCGCCCAACGCAACTGATCCAACTCCATATTTATCCTCCTGACAGAGCGGTTCAACTTGGACTGATCATGCCGCACGAAAGCAGGCACCAGCCCAACAATGGTATGGGTCGTTGCCGAGGCTATTTTCACCAGGTCACACTCAGAACTGTAGCCCTGATCCCTATCAATACTGTTTCCTACTCCACCCACTGTAATCACATGATCCTGATTTGTGAATCCCTTGCACAAGGAACCTATATCATCTACCACCTGGCTAAGACTTGCACTTGGCTTGAAAACGTTTGTGACCTGGTACCCGTCACCTAATTTTTCCTGAAAAATCTGGCCCACACCTCTTCCATGGCTGCTACCTAGCAACAGAACTTTCCTCTTACTTTCTACTTTTTTTTAAACAGTTGGTTTCCTAGTGAGATTTTGTTGTATCTTAACTACATCTACTTCTACTGGAGCCTCTTCCTTACTTAACTGTGGTAGCAAGGCAAATCTATTGGTTGTGCCAATTGGGAAACTGTCAGACACTGTCCTCTTTCTGTGGCCCCTGTTCCCAGCTACCACTTCCCACCGCTGTTTGCCCTGCTCCCCCCTTAACCTCTTCAGTTCCTCCCTCGCTCTGTCCAAATCAGCCTTAAGGGCTCTAATTTTCTCCTCCTGTTCAGCTATAATTCTATCTCTTCAGCAAACCCTGCAAAAGAATGGAAGAGTCTCGTTTGCTTCCCCAATTCCCACGCTGCTACAATTTCCCCAATGAAACCACCTGTCACAACTGCTGCAGAAAACCCCTGAACTAACTTTCCTACTGCAGCTCACACACTTAGTATCCATGGTAGTTTGGAAATTAGTTAGGCTAAGAGATTTACTAAGTGATAACGATAATATATTAAATACAGATGCAAAAGGACACTAAATATGTTTTGGAAACTAATATGTAAGTAAACTATTACCAAATGCTCTTAAACGCGTGTTCAAATGTTCAAATGTGACTTAACTGCTAAGGTCATCAGTCCCTAAGCTTACACACTACTTAACCTAAATTATCCTAAGGACAAACACATACACCCATGCCCGAGGAAGGACTCGAACCTCCACCGAGACCAGCCGCACAGTCCATGACTGCAGCGCCCTAGACCGCTCGGCTAATCCGGCGCAAACGCGTGTTATAACGCTAAATATGCACGATCAAAAATTAGGCCTAAACAGCCGAATGTAACCAAAACAAACGTTTTGCGATAAGTGGAAGAATACGTAAATAAAAGAAAAACCTTTAGTGGCAAGCTTGAAGAGCACATTAATGAACGTATTTAATTAGTTAATCTATACCAAATGCACTTAAGATTGCGGTATAACGCTAAGTATGCACACTCGGAAAGTAAGGCAAAGCCACGAAATATAAACAAATCAAAGTTTTCGCGATTACTGGAACAATACCCAAATAAAAGAAAAACCTTTAATGGTGAGCTTGAAAAGCACCTTAATGAACGCATTTAATCAGTTAAACTGCAGCAAATGCACTTCCAATTGAGGTATAACGCTAAATATGCACACTCGAACAATTAGGCCTAAGCAGCAGTAAGTAAACTGTCATCTCTTTTCAAATTATCGTTACACGTTTATATGTCCCGCAGCACTAACCCAATGTGTCTTCTTACTTTCCTGTTTTCGATGCATCTGCAAGGTGTTAGTCCTTGTAATAATAATAGTATGTCCTTCTAGTTTCTAAGCTCCAGTATTGACTCAATTTCGTGATTGTGAAAGGAAATTCCTTTTTTTTTTAACTTTATTTCTGTAGTTCTTGCGTTATATAGTTCAAAGTCACACATATCTACTTCCCTCTTCTGTAGTTGTTTCGTACTATCGGGAGAAGCTCTTGTCTATACTTACAAGGGAACCTCCCCATCGCACCCCCCTCAGATTTAGTTAGAACTTGGCACAGTGGATAGGCCTTGAAAAACTGAACACAGATCAATCGAGAAAACAGGAAGAAGTTGTGTGGAACTATGAAAAAATAAGCAAAATATACAAACTGAGCAGTCCATGTGATGCATAGTAACAATAAGGATAAGCAGAACTCAGTAGGGCCGTGGTCCCGTGGTTAGCCGTCACCAGTGTCGTGTAGAATATATCACACGTGTTTTCCTTTGGAGGAATCGGTTGACCTATGACCTTGGGATCTAATGTTTTCGGTTCCCATTGGAGAGGCACGTCCTTTCGTCTACTAATCGCACGGTTTTTCGGTGCGTTCGCAAAACACAGACACTAAACTTGACATAGCTGTATTGACATGTTCAACTTTTGTAGTCCCGTCTTCCTCAGTTGCGTGTAATATTACGGTATAATGATAATTTTTACTTATGGATCGTCTGACAGCAACTGAATAAAACACAATTTTAGTGCCATACGCGTTTCGCCTTTATTTTCTGCAAGGAATCATCAGTGGCAGGTTGCGTGGAGAATTTCTTACATATTACGCTCTTGTTACATTTTTGGTGTTGTTGTTCTTCTTATGAACGCCAATTTGCGGTTTTTTCCACATTCCACAGCACTATGCACTGAACGCTTGTTTTAATTAATTTTGTATTAAATTTTGTATTAAAACAAGCGTTTGTATTAAAACAAGCATGCATAGTGCAGTGGAATGAGGAAAAAACCGCAAATTGGCGTTCATAAGAAGAACAACAACACCAAAAATGTAACAGGAGCGTAATATGTAAGAAATTGTCCACGCAACCTGCCACTGATGATGCCTTGCAGAAAATAAAGGCGAAACGCGTATGGCACTAAAATTGTGTTTTATTCAGTTGCTGTCAGACGGTCCATAAGTAAAAATTATCAATATACCGTAACAGACACTAAACTTTTTACAGTGAACTGAGACGTCAATGAACGAACGGACGGATCACAACATTGCGAAAATAAAGAAAGTAAATTTTTCGCTCGAGGGAGGATTTTAACCAAGGACCTCTCGTCCCGCAGCTGCTATCGCTTACTACGGGACCACGGCGCCCCTAAGCGCTCACTATCCTTGATGTTGCCTATGTTACACATAAACTACTCAGTTTGTATATTTTGCTAATTTTTTCATAGTTACACACAACTTCTTCCTGTTTTCTCGATTGATCTGTGTTCAGTTTCTCAAGGCCTATCCACTGTGCCAAGTTATAACTAAATCTGAGGGGGGTGCGATGGGGAGGTTCCCTTGTTAGCTCTAGCTGTCGAGTTCATTCTACACACGCCCAACATTTTAAGACAAAACAGATACTACAGCGCAACGTAGCGGTGTGTTAAGGAACCCGTACGTCTCGGCTGGAGTAGTTTGCAAGGCACTGCCAGGTGGCAGCATCGACTTTTCTCCCGCTGCCGCTCTGGATAACTGCAGGAGGAACCGGCGTGAAAGGCGGACTAAATTTCTATTGCTGTGTATTGCTACATTTGCTTGACTTCTGGTGTAATATCATCAGGCTCTCGTTCGAATATAAATTTTAATATATTTAACTGTCATTATTTTAGGTAAATATCCATTTATTAGAATTTTATTTCCTGGACCAGTGAGCGTAGTGTCACCGTATCGAAAACAAGGAAAGATTTGCGTTTACATAATTTTAAGCATAGTCCACAACTATCACATCATTGTTATTCGCACCAGGAACAAGAGGGTGGAAGATTTTACATTAGCCAATGACACAATCACTGGTTTCTGTATTAACTAAATTAGCTTTATCCGGAAAGTCATTTATCAGTTTTCTTTACTGACACTGATCAGTTACATGAAGCCGGCCTGAGTGGCCGAGCGGTTCTAGGCGCTACAGTCTGGAACCGCGCGACCGCTACGGTCGCAGGTTCGAATCCTGCCTCGGGCATGGATGTGTGTGATATCCTTAGGTTAGTTAGGTTTAAGTAGTTCTAAGTTCTAGGGGACTGATGACCTCAGAAGTTAAGTCCCATAGTGCTCAGAGCCATTTGAACCAGTTACATGAAAGCAGAGGAGGATAAGGTACACGCAGCAGTTAAATTAGTGTTCGTCAAGACAGGTCATTTTCAACTTTCAGGATTGTTACAGCAAGTAAAGAATATATATTTTTGCATAACGAAATTATGTAATAGAAGCAGCAAGTGTGGAGAGGCCGTTTAAAAATATCTGTCGTTAGCCTTCCACAGACTACTAATCACGTCTACAATAGAGAACAAAACATTATCTTTCCACACGAAACTTGGTTCCCTAGAATAAATCCGTACTTGTGTTGAATCATTCATTGTGTGGCGAGATCACCCAGGGAATGCTACTAAAACATTCTTCGACTATAAAGCTACAGCTTCCCGCTTGGAGGCTTCCGACGAATTCAGTCCTGGACCTACGGTATTTCCGAACCGGGGCAAGAACTTGATAGTGGTGCTCTCCCTCGAGCATTTTAGACTGGACGTCAAAAACTTTTAAAAAACCCATTTTTCAAAAATATGTTCCTTTTGCAGCGCACACTTTCCTGAAGAGTTTGATATATATATAAAGCATTTATCTTAGAGGAAATGAGAGATATGTTGTTTGGTATTAGGTGTGCCAAAATGGAATGCCAAGCCTCTTCATACAGCACTCAACTATCGCACGTCACTGCTATTTCGCGTCTGTGAAATTCAAACGCGTATATTTTGTAATGGAAGCCATCAAACCTATATTGAGGACAGTGGAGATTTAAATACCCTCTCGAGTCTCTCTTGCGCCCAGTCGGCCCGTTAGATATCTTATCCACCTTAAGAAAAGCTCACAATTAATGCTGGGCGGGGTTATTTGTAACCAGGAGAATAAGAACTCCAGAAAATTTGCACTCTTTGTTGCCTATTAACTGATAACTTTCTCTTTTGTGTGACATAAAATTAAGTACTGGAAACACAAAACCAGTAAAGACAAGCAAGAATGTAAACATTTCTTCAATCCTTAGGTCTCAAAAATTTTTTTCTCTAATTTTGCTACAGCTTTACACGGCGTGCTTTCCTTTGTGCGAAAAAATCTATTACCTCACAAAGTTCGTAAAACATTTTTCTACTTGAAAATTCAAAATATCGTTGTCTAATACTGAGAAAGATGTTAATACGAATAGCACCCAAGTCTGGTGTGGTTTCTGAATTTGATTGCAACTATTTTGTCACAGTCTGTTAAATACAACCAAATAGTCATTTCTTGTATTGCAGCAATTGTAACACACGCCGAATATGCGATACTGTTTTTGCACAAATGGTCATTTTTATACACCTCATTTACACAAATAACACGACAGAATATGTCACTAAGTACCAATGTCAAATATCTGACAGACATACGAAAGCAAAAAGTTTTATGTTAGGAAATAGTTTCACATTTCATTTATACGCTCCAGTTTCTGAAGCATGAGATGGAAAAGTAGTAGTACGAAACTTTTATATAACTTTTGAATCGTCATTCTTCGGTATAACTAGTGTGATGTCCCCGTTTCTTCTCTTGCCCCGTTCTAACAATCTTGTCATTACTAATTCTGTAACTATTCCTGCCATTGCCGAAGCTTATTATTCGGTTAACTTGACTAATCCTGGCAATCGCCCTTGTAGTTATCACGCGTTTATTCTAGGTTAGGCGTTATTAAATGTTCGTACAACGAGTTTTCCGCGCTATTCCGAGAATTGAACAAGAGCGGCAGCTAACCGAGGACTGTACAACTGGCCCTTAGTAGTGTAGCAATCTGGCAAAAATTTTCTGTCAAAATTTCATTTTCCTGGATACATCGAGAAGATAATAGGTGATCTTTCTTACCTGTTATTCCTGTTAGCCGTTTGTTTCCACTGTGGTAGTCTGAATCTATGGATTTCGCTAATAGTTATAACAACACTGATCATATGAACGCTCAGTCAGCCACAACAAACAGCAACTGATATTCACCCGCTCAGGTTTATTAGGCTCCGCTCAATAGCCCCGTCCACTTTTGTCGGCATGAAAGTTCTTTATTTCATCCACATCAACATGGTGGATACTCTGCAAATCACATTTAAGTGCCTGGCAGAGGGTTCATTGAACCACCTTGACAATACTCTACTATTCCAATCTCGTATAGCGCGCGGAAAGAATGAACACCTGTATCTTTCCGTACAAGCTCTGATTTCCCTTATTTTATCGTGGTGATCGTTCCGCCCTATGTAGGGCGGTGTCAACAAAATATTTTCGTATTCGGAGGAGTAAGTTGGTGATTGGAATTTCGCGAGAAGATTCCGTCGCAATGAAAAACGCGTTTCTTTTAATGATTTCCAGCCCAAATCCTGTATCATTTCTGTGACACTCTCTCCCATATTTCGCGATAATGCAAAAAGTGCTGCCTTTCTTTGAACTTTTTCGATTATTCCGTCAGTCCTATCTGGTAAGGATCCCACACCGCGCAGCAGTATTCTAGAAGAGGACTGACAAACGTAGTGTAGGCAGTCTCCTTAGTGGGTCTGTTACATTTTCTAAGTGTCCTGCCAATAAAACGCAGTCTTTGGTTAGCCTTCCCCACAACATTTCTACATGCGACGGAGGTCCCCTGGCAGAGACATCTCTTAAATTATGCACGTATTCAAAAATCAACTTAGGATTCGTTCAGAAGCCAAGTTAGAATGTGTTCAAAAATGTTCGAAAACCAAGCCTGCGTGCATGGAACCCATAGTGTGTTACATTGCAGATTGTTTTGGTTTCGGGTTTCTTCATTTCTTCTTCGCTTATTGCTACTTCAGCATACAGTGTACTCAAAGAAATAAAATTTTTCCTCTTCTTTTCTTAGTATACAGACGTGGTGCAGTCTGTGTTTACAGTCTTTCCCACTATGTGGGTGGACCCTACTTTTAGCAGTTTGGCTTTAGATGTAACTCTTCAGGCTTTCCCGGCGATCTAATGACATCTTGGGTTGTCGGGTGTTCTGCCGGATATCAGCGTCGTACTTGCACGATATTTCGGTCACGTAGCTCGTAACCTTCATCAGGTGCGACCTGAGACTGCTCCTCGAGTGGACCTGGTCCAGTATTTATGCCTATGGCCTTCCCCCTCCACCAACGGCTGCAGGCGCTTCCTCTGTGGTCCGCGCCCATTCCCTGCGACCTGCTGGAGCGTTGCTGCTCCGTTTTCCGTCCGCTGCGGTTCTAGGTGTTCCCTCTGCGGTCCGCGCCCACCAACCCCGCTCCAGGGGGTTTCATCTACGGTCTGGGGTACCAAGCGTTCCCCCTGCGGTCCGCGCCCGCTCACCACGACCTGTTGGAGCGTTGCCGCTCCGTTTTTCGTCCACTGCGGCTCTGGATGTTCCCTCTGCGGTCCGCGCCCACCAGTCCCACTTCTGGGTGTTCCATCTTCGGTCTGGTGCTCCTGGCAGTCCGTCAGGGGCTCGTTTTCCATCTCCATGTCTCTGGTTCTTCTGTTTGTGCAGTGTTGCAGCTGGCCCCGTTGCTCCTTCAACAATTCCAGAGCCGGATCCCAGGCTCTGCTTAGCTGCTACCCTGTGTCACGGTTCATAAGATCGTCAGAGAGTTTTGAGGAGAGGGCACTGGAGACAGCCACATTTAAACCCACATGCTTCTTTAGGTATGTGGATGACACCTTCGTGATCTGGCCACATGGGATGGACAGGCTCAATGAGTTTCTTGAACATCTTAACTCATGCCACCCTAATATCAAGTTCACCATGGAACTGGAGAAGAATGGCCAGCTGCCATTTCTGGATGTACTAGTCCAGAGGAAAGCAGCTGGATCAATTGGCCACAGTGTGTACCGAAAACCAACACACACTGATTTATATCTGCAGGCCAGCAGCTGTCACCACCCTGCACAGAAGAATGGGGTTCTGAAGACTTTGGTCCACAGAGCACATGCCCTGTCAGACCAAGAGAATCTACCTATAGAGATAGAACGTCTCAAAACAGTTTTCTCCAAGAATGGATACACGGAGAGACAAATTGAGAGGGCACTCCAACCAGCCACCATACCACAGGTTCCTGAAGAAGACCAAGATGAAACAAAGAAGGTGGCATATCTGCCCTATGCTGGCTCTATTTCTGCCAGAATCAGTAGGATCCTCCGTAAACACTATATCAAGTGTGTTTTCTGTCCATCCAACAAGATTGGGGGACTGCTGGGGAGTGTCAAAGACGACCTGGGGTTACGAAAACCAGGGATTTACAATATACCTTGTCAATGTGGCAGGTCCTACGTTGGCCAGACGACAAGAACTGTGGAGATGAGGTGCAAAGAACATCAGAGGCACACTAGATTAAGACAGGTGACTAAGTCAGCCATTGCTGAACACTGTCTAGAACTAGATCATGCCATGAAGTATGAGGATACCAGGATTCTAGCACAAACACCCAGATTTTGGGACAGTGTTATAAGAGAATCGATAGAAATTAAAATGGCTGACGATCTTATGAACCGTGACACAGGGTACCAGCTAAGCAGAGCCTGGGATCCGGCTCTGGAATTGTTGAAGGAGCAACGGGGCCAGCTGCAACACTGCACAAACAGAAGAACCAGAGACATGGAGATGGAAAACGAGCCCCTGACGGACTGCCAGGAGCACCAGACCGAAGATGGAAAACCCAGACGTGGGACTGGTGGGCGCGGACCGCAGAGGGAACATCCAGAGCCGCAGTGGACGAAAAACGGAGCGGCAACGCTCCAACAGGTCGTGGTGAGCGGGCGCGGACCGCAGGGGGAACGCTTGGTACCCCAGACCGTAGATGAAACCCCCTGGAGCGGGGTTGGTGGGCGCGGACCGCAGAGGGAACACCTAGAACCGCAGCGGACGGAAAACGGAGCAACAACGCTCCAGCAGGTCGCAGGGAATGGGCGCGGACCACAGAGGAAGCGCCTGCAGCCGTTGGTGGAGGGGGAAGGCCATAGGCATAAATACTGGACCAGGTCCACTCGAGGAGCAGTCTCAGGTCGCACCTGATGAAGGTTACGAGCTACGTGACCGAAATATCGTGCAAGTACGACGCTGATATCCGGCAGAACACCCGACAACCCAAGATGTCAGTTTGGCTTTAGCTCATCAGGGATTTCACGACGACTCTTTTCCATTATACTAACTAATGAAGTTCTTAGTAAGTTGATGAGACCCAAGTGGTCGCTTCTCTCCAAGCTTGTCGTCTCTCCCGAAGTGTGGGAAAGCTGTATATACTTAGTCGCTACATCGGCCGTGAACCAGCATTTGAGATCGTATTTGTAGGATTTTTTTGGCATGAATTGAGTAATCCTACTCCTTGCTTTACCTGGTATTGTTGCTCGTCTACGGTTATGTATTCTACAGGGCGGTAAGAACGAACACTGTTTTCCACAAACTTTCCCCAAATTTCAAATACAAGAGCCAATTTGTCGGCTGGCAAGTGTTTAGCTAGGATTGATCTTTCATCGAAACGTTGAAATCTGGGTAGCACCTGACATCTGTCCCATGAGACCTCGTCCTCGATGAAACTGGCCATTTAGAATGCGACCAAAGATCATCAGCGGATATACCTCTTGTACAAATGACACCCCGAGCACGTATGACATCTATCAGTGTTCCCAGTTTCTCAAATGACAAGGTCCTATCATTGATTTCTTTTACTACTTTTCCCGCATTTGATCCTGTTTGTTTCTTCAAGAGACCAACATTGCTTCGTCATAAACAAGACGGAAAGCACATATGACAGAATCGTCCACTTGTTAGGCAAGAATAAGCAGCGGAACCTCAATCTCCTTTGCGATGTGCACAGCCTACCTTCTTCCAGAAGCTGATAAACTAGTAACCTCCCACTCGATTCTATCTCTACCCACAGTCTAATACAGACATTCAGTTGGTCTTGCTGTGATGGATGGGGTAAGGACTGACGAAGATCAACATCTGAATCCTCCTCCGCTCGTTCACAGTGTCTTCATCTTCACCTTTACGTGCCTCTGGTTGTTGTCTTCAGTCCAGAGACTGGTTTGATGCAGCTCTCCATGCTACTCTATCCTGTGCACGCTTCTTCACCTCCATGTACCTACTGCAACCTATATCCTTCTGAATCTGCTCAGTGTATTCATCTCTTAGTTGCCCTCAACGATTTTCACCATGTACGCTGCCCTCCAATACTAAATTGGTGATCCCTTTATGCCTCAAAACATGTCCTACTCACCGATCCCTTCTTCTAGTGAAGTTGTGCCACAAATTCTTCTTATCCCATTATACTCATTAGTGAAGTCAGTTTCCGCTTCAACTTCTGAATTTTCAGACACATCAACATGTGACGCTGACGAGACATGTTAGAAAATTTCTTCCGTGTGCAGACACGAAATAAACTGTGACAGATTGTATGAGCACATGACAAAACGTAACAATTAGCAGCAATAACTTCTCATGATTGCTGACTGTTGCTTCTTGATTGTTGGATTAACAACAACAGGGCCACATTTGAGGGGGAACGTGGATGGACGCCGTCGCACAACTTTTTTTCCCGAGAGATACACGTCTCCGTTACAATTTTCCGTGGAGAATATTTTCTTATTACAGTAATTCTCTTTCATTGTGTCCCTAAATTAAATTATTGTCAAATATGAGATATAATTCATAGAATATCAGCTGTGAAGTCAACTGAGCATTGATAAATGGCTCAGACAAAAAACGCAATAAAGAGAACAATGAATATCGGGCGCAATATACGAGCAAAGCCAAGAAGAAGGTGCTGCTCACTGCACAATGAAAAGTTTCGTGCAGTGTTGGAACATCAAAGGATATGCGCGATCTGGATGGTATTTCTCGTCTTCCATTACCATTATTACTGTCACACACGCGCACACACACTGGAGCATTGCTGAGTACCAAGAATATGCTTCATTCTTGGCAGTTCTGGGCTGCTCTGCGCGCCTTTAGATGTTCACATTGCGTGAAATGATAATAATGTCTGAAAGCACTTAATTCCCTTCTTCGGAACGTTGATGTATTTTTTCACCCTCAAGGGGCTCGCGTGGGCGGCATTTTGTGAACATGTTGCCATTTATGCGCTTGATTCTCAGCTAATCCCTTGTTATCTATCGGCTCACCTCATGGCACGTGGCCCTCACACATTGTTTTGACGCTACAGCCCGATGAAAAATAATTCGTGGTGATGTAAAAGCCGCTGCGTGAGCGCTAACGTTGCTTCAGATTGCAGGAGCAGCTGAAGGTTAATACGGGGATTGTTCCTAAATTAATACCTCCTACATTTTTGTGGTGTCCTTGAATGCCCGCGCCAGATGTCGTTGGTGTAGTGCTGATGCTTGAACCTTCCTCTTTCATTTGCTGGTTGTTCCGTTGTTGTGCGGTAGTTGGCGCCAGCAGAGGAGCGTTCCAAAATTGAGTATGACATGGAAGCGCGTATAAAACAGCTATGTGTGTTTGAATTCCTCATTGCTGAAGAAATTGCGCCGATTGAAATCCATCGACGCTTGTTAAAGGTGTATGGAGACGATACAATAGACGTGAGCAGTGTGAGGCGATGATGGGTGCGGCATTTTCAAGGTCGACCCTTCACAGGTGTCATCCCTCGCAATGCAGAGCGTCTTGATCAACTCATCCGTGCTGAGTGGCGGATAAGTAGAATTTTGTGGAAAGCTGAGAGTGGGCTGTAATGCCTTGGAAAAAGTGTTGGAACATCCTGGCTGTCGCAAAGTTAGTATGAGGTGGGTCCTTTTGATGCTTACATAAGGATAAAAAACTCATCGAATGGAAATTTGTCGTGAGCTGCTGGACAAATATAAAGCTGAAGGTGACTATTTTCGGAATAGTATCGTCACCGGAGATGAGACGTGGAGTCACCTCTATGAGTCGAATCCAAAAGACAGTCCATGGAATGACGGCATGCGAGTTCTCCGTCAAAGAAGAAATTCGAGACACAGCCGTCTGCAGGCAATGTGACGTGCATAGTCTTCTGGGATATCCAGGGTGTAGTTCTTTTGGATCTCCTGGAGCCTGGAGAAACTGTCAGTTCAGAGCGCTACAAGACTACACTGACTAAGCTGAAAGCCCGATTTTCTGAGACAGGACCAGAGAAGAAGACCAACTTTCACTTGCAACATGATAAAGCCAGGCCCCACACCAATTTTGCGACCACGCAACTCATTGCAAAACTCGGCTGGACTGTCTTACCACGTCCACAGTACAGTCCTGATTTAGCGCCTTCAGACTTCCTTCTCTTTGGGCCCCTGAAAGATGGACAACGTGTGAACATTTTCAAGACTCACACACTGTTGCCAAAGCTGTGAGACACTGGTTAGCCTCAGCTGGTTCCGTACTAGGGCGGTATGCAGGCTCTGATTCAGCGTTGGCAAAAGTGCGTAACGAATAATGGTGTCTATGTGGAAATTGCTGAAATATTGCTCTATTTAGCTGTGCTGTTGTGATTTATATATCACCTGTAGTTTCCATGAATAAAAATAGGAGGCATTACTTTCGAAACGACCCTCGTAGTACAACAAAACCTGACTCCTGTCTTAAACATAGTCTGCAAGATAAGATATACGTAAAATAAAAACGTTTTGCGCTTCCTTATGCTGATATTGCAATCTTCAGTGATACGAAAACGATATCGAACGTCGGCTCTTGACATGACCCTCTGCTATTATGTTATTACAGAGGATATATTTAAAAATGGTTCAAATGGCTTGGAGCACTACTGGACTTAACTTCTGAGGTCATCAGTCCCCTAGAACTTAGAACTACTTAAACCTAACTAACCTAAGGACACCACACACATCCATGCCCGAGGCAGGATTCGAACCTGCCACCGTAGCGGTCACGCGGTTCCGGACTGAAGCGCCTAGAACCGCACGGCCACACCGGCCGGCGAGGACATATTTCTTTCGAGTCACTGTCGCGCCTTTTGTTTGCGTATTTACAGTCCGATAACTGTTAGCCACTACACAGCCGGCACAGGTATTGTTCCACAAGCTGCGAAATGGTCGCGAATTGAACAGTGACTCTAAAATAGAATAAATTTCCTTTACTTCACATCTACGGTCACAAACATTTGTGTCATCAGACTACCAATTTCTGCCTTTAATGACACGTTTTTATAACACAGATCTGAAGATGGTCATAATAGCCAGAAACCTGTAGTCTGATGACACACAAATTTGTGGCTATCGACGTGAAGTAAAGGAAATTTACAGGTATTGTTGTTGAGTTTTCTTGTCAGTGAAGTTTTAGGCGTTGTAGTCAACAGCCCAGTTGACTCCTTTGGTTCTACGTATTACTTTGCCCTTTTAAAGCCTGGTATATTACATTTCCTAGTCAGAATTGTATAAACTGTGCTAGTAGTTGATGGTGTAATTTTTCAGTATGAAACGCAATACAATAGACTATTTCAGTTAATCTAGTTCTGGGGTTTCAGATACAGAAGATGGTCTATGTGGTTCGACACAACATGAAGCTTCTACTTCATATACGAATAGTAGCACCGGAGCAGGTATTATTGAAAATAAAAGCCAATCATACGAAGTAATTCCTTGTTATTTGCATTCCCAAAACATATCTACGTGTCCTGTTTGTTAGAACGACAGTACATGGAGAGAATTTAAGACGAAATATGAGTGGTTAGTGTGCAGGGAAGGCAAGTTGGATAGCTCATTGTGTAAAGATGTGCAGAATATTGGATTGTGTAAATCTAAGGGACTGTACATTTCTAAAGAACGGAGTAGTATTTCAGTGGTTCCAGTTTGTGGAATTAAAGAATATCATTTAACATCACTAAGAAAAAAAAATCATGAACATATGAATTCCAAAGTTCATTTAACAGAACACAGAGAACGTAACGAAAGACAAGACAATGTTCTAGAAAACAGTGTAGCTGGACAGCAGAAAGACTTTTTTGAAAGTACAAGGAAAGTGTTTCGCAAAACACATCTTCTACTAGCCGGCCGCGGTGGTCTCGCGGTTCTAGGCGCTCAGTCCGGAACAGCGCGACTGCTGCGGTCGCAGGTTCGAATCCTGCCTCGGGCATGGATGTGTGTGATGTCCTTAGGTTGGTTAGGTTTAAGTAGTTCTAAGTTCTAGGGGACTGATGACCACAGATGTTAAGTCCCATAGTGCTCAGAGCCATTTGAACCATTTGAACATCTTCTACTAAAAAATAACAAAGCATATTTAGACTCTCACAAGCTTGTGGATTTGAAAATTCAAAATGGTCTCCACATGGGCAAAACATTGCATAGTAAACTCAGTTGTCGTTACATCATAGACTGCATCGTGCACACTATGAGGAAGAAACTCGTTCATCCATAATATCGAAGTATTCTAAGGTCTCTGTTCTCAGTGATGAGTCTACATCAATTGCTTCACAGTCAGTTTTAATAGTGCATTTAAGACCTGAAATCAATGATGCTTGTGTAAATACCTTCTTCCTAGACGTTACTGAACTAAAGAACTTCTACAATATCTCTCGAAGCATGATTTTTCTTTGAGTTACTTCGATGACAATTTGATTGGAGCATGCAATAAGGGTGCTTGTGTAATGCAAGGCAGGAATTCAGGTGTTTTAGAACGCCTTAAGAACAACATACTATTCAAATCGAACTGTTTGTGTCACCTAATTGAATTAGGAGTTGCTGATTCAATCGAAGAGATTCGTGATGTGCATCGAATTATAATTTATTTAACAAGCTGTTTGCTTTGTATCATCAGTCTCCAAAGAATCACCCTGAACTGTCAGCTCTTGCACAAGAATTAGGTGCAGAACTTAAGAAGATATGTAAAGTATTCTCAGTGTGCTGCATGTCCTCAAGCTCTAGAGCAGTGCAAGCAGTATCGAACTGCTACCCGGCTCTGAATGCTTATTTCAATAGATTTTGGAATGACGTGAATAGAAAATTGATTGTAAGGGAAGATTTCAAGGGGTTGCAGAGAACACTGTCTAGCCCGGAGTTCGTGAGCAACATTGCACTGTTTTCTGACGTTCTTGAAGAGATTATTATCCTCTCACAGTACCTCCAAAAGGACAGTGTAATATTCCCTCATCATATAGAGCAATTACGAGGTCAATAAGAGCAATTTAACAGCTGAAGGAAATGCCAGGTGGTTGCATGAAGGAAGCAGAGAAAGCTATTCCTGAACGGTGCTTCAAAGACGTTTCGCTGATTCCCAGAAGAGAATCAAGCGGATTCCCATACTAATAGGAAACAGTTCTGTCAGAACCTTAGCGACAATTTGAGGCAAAGGCTAATTTCGAATGACGGTGAAGAATTTAAATCCTTCATGAAAGAGATAGATATTTCGGATAGTAAAAAGTGGCCCAATGATATTGTGAACTCATTTCTAGAAGGGGAAAAACGTCTATGAAAAATGTGTGACCGTTTTCTCCTTTCTTATCCAAATGTAAGAGAAGATTTCAGAGATTATGTAGACAACAGTGGAGGGAACATCCCTGTTTAAGCCCGCATCTCGTGGTCGTGCGGTAGCGTTCTCGCTTCCCACGCCCGGGTTCCCGGGTTCGATTCCCGGCGGGGTCAGGGATTTTCTCTGCCTCGTGATGGCTGGGTGTTGTGTGATGTCCTTAGGTTAGTTAGGTTTAAGTAGTTCTAAGTTCTAGGGGACTGATGACCATAGATGTTAAGTCCCATAGTGCTCAGAGCCATTTGAACCATCCCTGTTTAAGTTTGTGTTGATAGAATTCCTGGAAGCACATCAAACTGTGAAACAGGCTTCAGCACAATGAACTTAGTTATGACAAATTGAGGAATTCGCTTTCTGTTTTTCGCCTCTCACCCTTAATGTTTATTTCAATTGTGGGGCCTCCGCTACATCTCTGGAATCCCGAGGGTTACATCAAAATATGGATCGGGACCCACTTGCAACGTTTGGAGCATTATGGGCAAGAACCTCCAACCATGTCGGGATTTTGGAGGTCTGAAGCGCCAATTGGACTTCCCTAAGGAGGACATCCAGCAACTCTGTCAATTAATTCCAAGCCGGATAACTGCCTGCAAAAGGGGCAGAGGCGGAGCAACGAGTTATTGTCCTTCTCAATTTGTGAATCTCTTACTCTTGAATAAATTATCTAGTTATTTTAAAATTGTAATAATATGTTTGTCTGTACATGTACGTCACATGTACCGATTTCCATCCCATTCGGGTATTTCCTTCGTGGTACGTCTTTTTTTCTCTTTCTTTCTCAGAAGGTATATTCAGAAGGGAAGCTACAGCAGAGTCAGACTGTCGAGTGAAATGCCAAAGGAAAATAAGTATTTTGTCAATGCTTGTACATCACCAAAAAAAAAAAAGAGAAAGAATTACGAAAAGTCTTATCATTTCGTCAACGAAGTAGCTTCAGTGTCAGGAGCTTCTATTTCAGTCTGGGTAGCTTTAGATGCCTTCATCAGATGCTAAATGGTGGGTTTTAGCGGGAATGGCTTGCTGTCTGCTGGGTATTTACACTGTGCAACAGAATTAATGGATTACTTTTCGAGACCCCGTAATTATTTACCGTACAAGTTCAAAATTGGACGGAAAGTGCCTAATACTTTTCTCTGTAACGATACAAAAGCGTGGTGCCCTGTGAGGTGGCCCACGGGCTCGGCGAGGCTTTAAACAGCAAGTTGTCGAGACTCGTGGAAAAAAGGAGTGAGCCCCGAGTTCATGTGTGGTGTAAAGTGTGTTAATGACGTCACAGTGGCACCAAACATCATCAGAGTTCTGCCCAAGGCCACCGTGCACGTGTCACACGATTGGCGTGTCGTCGCTTTCCCTCTTAGCCACATATCACCCCTTCTTTGACGCCTCCGCGATGCATGCTATAACAGTGACACCCAACGTCGAAAGCACGCGGTTTTCTTATGTGTGGCCGAGGAAAACATTTAAGATACACAGCCGCTCAAACCTGCCACTAACAGGCGTCAGGGAGTAGCAAAAGAGGACTCAATGAAATCACCACTTGCGCCGAGGCGTTGATTCCCACACAGTTTGCGTTCGAAAACGACAGTTCCTAGTGCAATGAGCAACAGGACGATTTCCTTGGCAAACGTTGATACTACTGACATTACAATGAAATGAACACCCTTAGCTGCTTACTGGCGTTGAGATACGTCAACGGGGACAGATGGAAATGTGTGCCCCGACCGGGACTCTAACCCCGGATCTCCTGCTTACATGGCAGACGCTCTATCCATCTGAGCCACCGAGGACACAGAGGATAGCGTGACTGCAGGGATTTATCTCTGGCACGCCTACCGCGAAACCCACATTCTCAACGTATTGTCCCGCACTACATTCGTAGTGCCCCCGCCCATTATACTCATTACTCGCGGCGCGTTGCTGATTCCCGTAAGAGTTCGGGCACTGTTTGTTCATTCGCACAGAAGAAGAAGATGCCCAAGTGGCCGGTGAGCCTTAACTAGCACGCGTGTAAATTCAAGTTTCAGCTAACGAGAAAAACACCGCCCCTGGCAGGACGCTTGAATGTGAGTGAGCGACGCCCCGATTGGCTAAATTCTGTGCTAAATAACTCGGAAACGGCGCAACGTATCGAATTTTTTTCTTAACATTTATGTCTCGGTACAATCTGCCCTACAACATCACGACAAGCGTTTCAGACGTTTTCTGACCACCATATATATATATATATATATATATATATATATATATATATATATATATATATATATATATATATATATATATAGATCAGTTCATGATGTCCAATATGACAAATTTACTCTTTCTGATGGACACACGTCCAGATCGTCTGCTCTCAAAATTCTGCCATCTCTCTTCCCCCGATACACCACTGCTGGCGGCTCACATCAAACTGCGCAATGCTACGCGCTGTTCACATCCAACTGCCCAACACTACAATAGCAAATATTCCAACAATGCAAACCAGCCACAGACTTCACACATCACAGTCAGTGATTTTCATATAGAGCGCTAAGTGGCGTTACCAACATAAAAATCTAAAGTCTACTTACAGTTCTTTCACATGCACTACAGTTCTCCACACAGCCGTTGTGAGCATCCTACACTGTGGACCTTGGGTGGTCTGCCAATGCAGTAACGTTGTTGACAGCAGCGCGATATGTACCAGCACACAGCTCAGGAAATGGCCGACATGGTGCTTGCATACGGAAAATCGGATTGCATTGAGTGAGCTGCTGCAAGATTGTATGCGGAATGTTTTGTAAACAGACGCACTCCATCTAATTCCACGATCGCGACCATCGAGAGGTGCCTCAGAGAAGCCGGAAAGTCGCAAGTAGGTATTTTCCGTCATAGATGTGTCCATTTCGACACACTCTATATGATACTTGGTCGAGTAAACAGGAATCCTGAGATCAGGAACATATCGCAGGTAATAATGTTATAGGCCAGTAATGCAGTCTACTACACATAATTCACACTGACTCAAAACACTGTTGTTGTTGTTGTGGTCTTCAGTCCTGAGACTGGTTTGATGCAGCTCTCCATGCTACTCTATCCTGTGCAAGCTTCTTCATCTCCCAGTACCTACTGCAACCTACATCCTTCTGAATCTGCTTAGTGTATTGATCTCTTGGTCTCCCTCTACGATTTATACCCTCCACGCTGCCCTCCAATGCTAAATTTGTGATCCCTTGCCCGCACCTTGTGGTCGTGCGGTAGCGTTCTCGCTTCCCACGCCTGGGTTCCCGGATTCGATTCCCGGCGGAGTCAGGGATTTTCTCCGCCTCGTGATGGCTGGGTGTTGTGTGATGTCCTTAGGTTAGTTAGGTTTAAGTAGTTCTAAGTTCTAGGGGACTGATGACCATAGCTGTTAAGTCCCTTAGTGCTCAGAGCCATTTGAGCCATTTTTTTGTGATCCCTTGATGCCTCAAAACATGTCCTACCAACCGATCCCTTCTTCTAGTCAAGTTGTGCCACAAACTTCTCTTCTCCCCAATCCTATTAAATACCTCCTCATTAGTTACGTGATCTACCCACCTTATCTTCAGCATCCTTCTGTAGCACCACATTTCGAAAGCTTCTATTCTCTTCTTGTCCAAACTCTTTATCGTCCATGTTTCACTTCCATACATGGCTACACTCCATACAAATACTTTCAGAAACCACTTCCTGACACTTAAATCTATACTCGATGTTAACAAATTTCTCTTCTTCAGAAACGATTTCCTTGCCATTGCCAGTCTACATTTTATATCCTCTCTACTTCGACCATCATCAGTTATTTTACTCCCTAAATAGCAAAACTCCTTTACTACTTTAAGTGTCTCATTTCCTAATCTAATCCCCTCAGTATCACCCGATTTAATTTGACTACATTCCATTATCCTCGTTTTGCTTTTGTTGATGTTCATCTTATATCCTCCTTCCAAGACACTGTCCATTCCGTTCAACAGCTCTTCCAAGTCCTTTGCTGTCTCTGACAGAATTACAATGTCATAGGCGAACCTCAAAGTTTTTACTTCTTCTCCATGAATTTTAATACCTAATCCGAATTTTTCTTTTGTTTCCTTTACTGCTTGCTCAATATACAGATTGAATAACATCAGGGAGAGGCTACAACCCTGTCTCACTCCTTTCCCAACCACTGCTTCCCTTTCATGCCCTTCGACTCTTATAACTGCCATCTGGTTTCTGTACAAACTGTAAGTAGCCTTTCGCTGCTTGTATTTTACCCCTGCCACCTTCAGAATTTGAAAGAGAGTATTCCAGTCAACGTTGTCAAAAGCTTTCTCTAAGTCTACAAATGCTAGAAACGTAGGTTGGCCTTTTCTTAATCTTTCTTCTAAGATAAGTCGTAAGGTTAGTATTGCCTCACGTGAGTAGTATATGGGTCACTTCGGACCACCCCCTCATCTTAAGGTTAAAATCAACCATAAAATAAAATACAAAGTTATGGTCCAATCTAACCTTAAACAATTATTCCGTTATTTTATTTTACTACCTCATTTATGGTGGGTGACCCCTTTACCAATCTTAATTTTTATAACTTAATTTATGGCTCCTATTAACCATAAATTAAACACCTATCGACCCCTGTTGTAGGGTTAAATTCAACCCTAATTTATGTGGGATTTTAATTCTAATAAGAATTATTTTAAGGTCCCACTCCACCATTAAATAGACCTCTATCTATGGTCTCTTTTAACCATTATTTTATTAGTTACTTTAAACTCCCACCCCACCATAAACCTTTTACTTAATTATACCCTACTCTGCTATGGTTACTTTAACCATTATTTTATTATTTACTTTAAACTCCCACCCACCATAAATATTCTCTAAAATAAATTAATTTATTTTATGGTTCTACCCACCACAAATATTTTCCTGAATTATTAATTTCGTTATGGACCGATTTAATCTTACTTGCTATTTCTTTTTAAGTGGTACCTTTTGACCTTTATTTTATCAGTTATTTACCGATTTTTCCTCCTCCTCCGTTTTTCTACTCAATTTACGGTCCAATCTAACCTTAAACAATTATTCCACTTATCGTATAATCTATGTTCCCAATCTACCTAAATTTATTTCTTTGCACTTATCTGTAGGATATGCTCTATGTCTTACCATAACTTTATTTTTAAGATATAAACTACTTAATATCCCCAAGGAAACGTTTCAATAATGCCACCGTTCTCAGGCTTAATCATTCTTTTATCATATTCGAATTTGAAATCTTTGCTAACATTCTTATTGACTAGAGTTTTGGATTTCGAATCCCTGGTAATCATTTTGTAGTTTAATCTAACCTTATCTATCTCTTTATCTACAATATTTTTCATAGTTTCGATGTTCAATGCTTTAGAGTTCTCGTAGTTTAATGTAAAACCTTTCACCTTCATTATCTCCTTTCCCTTACTTGTCAAGTAACCGTAGCTCTTAGGTCCTGTAGAGATCCAATCTGTTATGTAATCATCCTTTCCCAGTTCATCAGTCCATTCCCCTAGCATACAACCTGTTTTTACGGTATTCTTACCATCATCTAGGTAAACCACACTATCCGTATCGTAATAGACCACATTTGACCCTAACTGGTCTAACATATCGTAAAGTCTAAGTCTTGCATTTGAAGTAGTGAATGCGGCTATAAACACGTTAGTAGATAAACTATCCTCAACAAATTGGTCTTTGTATTTATAGGTAACTTGTACTACACCATCATTAATAAAAATCATCAGTCGAACTTATGGTTATCTTATCCATTAAGAATATTCCACACAATTATGGTTACAATTAACCATAAAACACAATCAAAATCATGGTTAAAACTATCCACAAAATGTAACCATATTTTCGTATATTGCTACGGTCAAAAGTAACCATACAAAGCAATCAGAATTATGGTCAAAAGTAACCTTTAAACTACCAAAATATTTTTAAAAATATGGTTAAAACTAACCACAAAACGTAACAAAAATAAAACAGGGTAATTATGGTTATCTTTAGCCATAAAACGCAATCAAAAGTTATGGCTAATTTAGCCATAAAAATCACCCACAAAAAGTATAAAAAAGTTATGGTTAACTTTTCCATTAAACTAACAATCTCAGTTTAATAAAATATGGTCAAAAATAACCATAAAAATAACTCGAAAATGTAAATGACAAAATTATGGTCAATATGGACCATAAAAATGAAAATATTTTGGTATACGGGTACGTTGGCGACATTTATATTACTGGTTCCCTTTAAAGGTTATCCCCAACCATAACTTTTCATCCAATCCCTTTTTCCTTTAAAGCTTACCCCAACCATAACCATAGACAAGAGTGTAGAATGCGTAAGAATGCCAATGTATTTTTTCCTTTAAAGGTTATCCCCAACCATAACTTTTCATCCAATCCCTTTTTCCTTTAATGCTTACCCCAACCATAACTATAGACAAGAGCATGGTTTATAAAAATGTGATGTATAAACAAAAGTTTCGGTCGGAAATAATATGACAATCAGACGGAGAACGCCACGCGCTCTTGTTACGCCACCCAACGGCGGTCAAGGTATACGAGTTCCGCACTCTGCAGTGAAGGTCAGCGTCGGCCACGTGACGTGCAGTCAGCCTTTGATACACTCAGTTGCGCAATCGGTAGCAGCTAGCACGTAATATTAACTCGTTCATTCGCTAGTAGATGGCGTTATCTCGTCGTCCTTGTGTAACTAGTACTCTATCCGAGAAATGTTATATTGCCGGCGTGGTAGCTCAGCGCGTTCGGTCAGGGAGCCCGGGCACCTCTCTGAAGAAAAAACTGAGTCGTATTTTCATCGTGGAATTGTGAGTGACGTCATGAGACGTCCGCACAGATCCGCTCTCCCTCATCAGCCAAAGATGCATGGGACGAGACGTAGAAACAAAGAGGAAAAACCCTGTGGGGCAGAAGATGGACGACGACAACGACGATGATAATAGATGAAAAAGACCCCACAGGTTTCCTCGGCGCCGAGGTTTTGCTGTTTTAAACAATTTTTAGTAACCCAATATACTCAAAATGAGAAAACTTCTGCAGTTGGGTCAGAAAAGAAGAAAAAACGAGTAAAAATCATTTTTAATACAATTTTTTGTATTAATAAATAATAATGAGTAATCAACTAGTACCTCCTTGTAGCATGACGAGGATAATGACAGGCGGCGACAAACCAGCAGTACTTCCTTTTGATTTAAATAAGGTGCCTGAAGGTGTAAAAGGTATCGTTTTTGACTATCTAAGAAGGCTTCAGTACCTACAGCTGACAGTTATGGAATTAGTGGAAGACAATCGTGATCTCTGCAAAATAGGTGAAAGCATATCACAACTCGAACAAGAATTTGAAAAGCTGATAGCTGGACTCATTGAAAAACCTTAGTATCTATTCAAATATTGTATTTTTAATGGTACATTAAACCATTAAAAGTAAAAATCTATACAATCTTTCACAATACAACGTTATCTTTATTTAACCAAGTATTATGCGAGCTATCAAATCCTAACCATTTGACATAAACTTTATCTCCTTTCCTTTTCAAAATCTTTTCAACGAGATACATATCTGTATAATCAGTTTTCTGAATCTCATATTCGTAAAAGCTTCCTTTAATTTCTTCGCCATCTAATGCCTTCAATTTGTATGTAATCGGATCTGAATATATTACATCATCAATTATAAATAATTCTGTCGACCAGTTGGCTGTATACCCTTTCTCAAACAAACCTTTCAGTTTACTGATTCTTACTTTATCGCCCACTTTATATTTCGGCTTTACAATAGTGTAATCCACATCCTTAAGCAATTGTTTTTCGTAGGTTTTACTAACGTCCTTGGGTTTCATTTTTATGGTTCGGTGTGTTGTGTTATTGTAGTCATGCTTGGGGACTGTGTCAACCCACTTATAATTTCCTTGAAGGTCGAATTGTTTCCACATCTTCTCTTTCAAGGTTCTGTTAAATCTCTCTATTACAGCGGCTTTCATTTCTGTAAAGGTAGAGTAGTGGTTTACACCACACATTTTCATCAGCTCCTTAAAATCTTTATTGTAAAATTCTTTGCCATTGTCTGTTTGTAAGTGTTGTGGCTTCCTCAGTTTTAATATTAATTTGAAGGCCTCCGCAACATTCTTACCAGATTTATCTTTAACAGGAATAGCCCAAGCGTATTTTGAAAACACATCGATAACTGTTAGTAGATACTTGTATCCTCTATTAATCTTAGACACTCCTTTAAGCTTTCCAGAGTCCATCTCAACCAAGTCGGCTTGCCACAAATCATCAATACCGTAAGCTGTGACAGCTCTCCTAGGGAAATTCTTTCTTACTGGTTTGTGTAGTTCGTTTACAATACCTTCACGTACAGATGGCTGGTAGACACCACAACCTACATTTTCTACGTCTTTTTTTTTACAAACTTACTTTTCCTACTTTTGCACTCAAAACAAATACCTTCAATCCTGTGACGACCGTTTTTCGTCGATACTCTCTGAGGATGAAGTGTGTTAGTAAACCTTTTACACTTTAAACACCAAATATGATAGTCATTCATTTATTTAATTGAAAATTAAAAAATGTTTTCTTTAAAGATCCCAATGATCGTTAAAAAATTGACTCATTTTTCTTCTTCTCTCCTATAGTCGCTATTTAAGGGAGTATGAGGCATTAAAAATTTTGTATAATCCAAGTCAATATTTAAAAAAGGCTTCTTAATTCTCAATATCCTCGACAACTGGTATCAGTTCACCATAAATTAGAAATTTCACGTTAACAGGTACAGTTTTAACAGTATCTTTGAGTCTTACAGTGAGAAAATTTCCTTCATTTATTGTTATTGAATGGTTTCCACCATTAATTAGATGTATTTTATCATAAACACTTACTGCCATATCAAAGTCCTTAGTTGACAGACGTTCATTGGCATTTTCGCCAATTGCAATGACTCTTCTTAACTGAAAGGTGTATTCAAAAATGTGCTCAAACTGTTCATCACCTCTCATAAAAGTGAACTCAACTGTTTGTTTATCACATATTTTGTTCTGGGTTTGTTCAGTTTTGTTAATCAATGAAGCTAAGTCACCCTTCGTGTAATAATCTGAAAGAACTTTTTCAGTCTCCTTCTTGCTGTAATAATTACTGAACTGTGTTAAAAGACCAGTGTACAATCCACTACTCTCTTCAAGTTTTGTTTGTAGATACCTCTTAGTCACTACATCCATATCATCAACAGGATCATCGACATTAACTAATCTTCTACCTAGAAAATTAATATAACGCTTTGATTTCTTCAACACATCTGTGAAATATTTTTGAAACTTGGTAAAGCTCTTTTCGACATTTTTTATCTTATCTAACTCTTCTTTCGTCATTTGAAACGTTACATCAGTAGTTTTGTTCCCAAAAACGTCCATTTATTCTATCAAGAATTTTACTAAAATTCCACCTGTCTGTAAATAGCTTCAGTACCAGCATACACAGGTGACCACAAATGTACTCGTCATAATACTGTATTCTTTCTGTGTTATAAAACAAATTATCAGGTCCCAGGTAATGCACTAAAGTTTGTGGAATACTACCACCAAACGAGTCAAAAACGAATTTTTCATCACCATTTTTGTAATAGCATATCCAGTGAGTGCCTAAGTGATCAGATGTATCCAAGTTAACTACCCCTGATTCGACTTTATTAGGTTCTAACGGTAGTTCGTCAGCCATGAATACACCCCTAAAGGCTTTTAGTTTCATTTCTTTTGCTAACCTCTCTATATCACAGTTACTCAATGGATGGTTATATTTTTGCACTATTTTTTCGACTTTTTTTTAAAGATGCCAGAACCAGCTTTCTTTTCCATTTCAAGGTTATGCCTCTTCTGTTCAGCCAACTCAGCGTCTTCTTTTTGCTTTTTGTGAACAGCACTTGTTATTGCTGCAGCACCACCAGCTAAAGAACCAATCGCTCCCAATGCGGCTAGTATCAGCGGTAGGAATCCACCTTCGTGCTTACTCAGTCCAGAATCCTTTTTTAAACTCTTTGAGTTAAGGTACTCAAGAATCTTTTTCACGACAGGTATAGATAGTGTTAGCAACAAGCTACCTCCTTTCTTAAGTTTACTTTCTTTGTGTTCCACTTGTGTATCTGTGAGGAAAGCATCAATAAACCCATGACTTCTCAAATCATCGTTCGACAGCTTAACTTTAATAGATTTTGCTCTCGGATTCCCACTGGATGGAACACTGTAGTCAATACTAAATCCTTTCATTTATTAACTCAAATAAATTAAACTTTAATGCAAATATTGCATTAAAATTATACCTCTTCATTCAGGTATTATAATGTCCATCCATTATCATCTAAACCCATCCACAATTTCCTTTTCCCAAACATTATTCCAGCAACGGCTGTTGAAGCTAGTCTCTCTCCTAGAGAAGCATCTTTGCTGAACATCCTTTCCTTTGCAGCTTTTTGTAGTTCTTTGTCAGCTACGTGTCTATTCTCCGAATCTGTATGGTCCCTGTAGGCGATATCATGCCTTTTACACGCTTCATCTAGAGGATTTACTCCTGCATCTCCTCTAGCTAGTCTTTCTTCTAGTTTCGTACCTGGCGGTACACCCTTCAAGTTTCCCTGAAGGCCGGACTGTATCTTAATGGATCATCAGAGTTGATCAGACTCCTCACCACCACACCTGTTCAGTCTCTGACGGCCGTCCTTACTAGATTGATCATTTTTACTAGCTTAGGACGTAACCATGCGGATTACCCAATCCCAACCGTTTTTACCATTGGAGCCGGTCATTACCCGGGTTCCCCCTAAAAGTTTCCAATTAGAGGTGGTAGATTAGGCTCTAAGGGCGTTCCCGCAACAAGGTGTGTATTGCTGCGCTCTTTTCAAGCGCAACAGTGGCCCAGTTGACCACAATAGTTATATCCAGGAAGGTGCAATTCAACCGGAAGCTTATTAATTAAAGTATTCACTAAACCTTTCCAATGTTTTTCAGACTTCCAGAAGGTGTGAGGGAGGTTGTTTAGAAATCTAATTAGGTAAGGTATCCCCTTTGGATTGTCGATAATAAAGTCATTAAACTTATTACTGAGCATTTTAGTTATTGCAACTTTTTCATTTTGGTAATTAGTGTTCCCAGCATTTTCTTCCCCATGAATAACCATAAGTCTATCAATTAAGTCCCTGACATCATCCATCCAGATGTATTCAATCGGTCTGTCACTGTATTTCTTAACGAAACCATATCCCGTCTTCTTGGGACTTGCCTTTGACTTCTTTATAGCATTATATATTGGCTTAATTAATCTATTATATTTTTCACTCGCACTTGATTTAGGTCCCTTTGTGGGATCGTTGTTCTGATATATAGCATTTGTTAATTTTAATATATCTGCATAATTATCATGGTCATCAAGTGGTATTGTATCTCCTACATCTTTCTGTGTTAGAAGATTCATTAACCCTTCAGTAGCTTTAATTCGTTTATCCTTGATTATAATATCATCATTCTGAAAATTAACTTCTGAATCACCAATATAATGCTTACCATTATCGAATCTTAAACCAAATACCTTATCATGCAGACCTCCTAAGTACTTGGATACTACAGGGCCTAAATATGTTGTTGCATAATTGGTTATAGCAGCCTTTGGTGTACTAGTTGATAATTCACCCTTCCTAATCATCTTTTCTCTTTCTTTCGCTTCAATATCTGCTAAGATTGATTCTAATCTTTGTTTTGTATTTGGAGAGATATCACTGTCATCTTTGTCTTTAAATATACTCTTTTCAAATGATGTTTCGTCAGGTGTTGAGGGAATAGGAAACATGTCTTCGAAATCTGTTTTTTTATATGGAACCAGCTGCTTTTCTACTTCTCTGTTTAGTTCTATCGCTTTTATTACATTATCACCTAAACCCTCCAATTCTCCTTTAACTTCTTTAATTGCATCGATAACAGGTTGGTCTTCTTTTTTATACTTTTCATACTCCGTTATTGGTTGCTTATTCCACGACTTAAAACCTTCCTTGAAATCTTCAAACTTTTTTCTGTTCTTCCGTGCACTCTTAATAGCATCGGGATTATACTTTGCAAACATCTTTATTATATGCAATTTTTTATAGTAGACGTTAGGCGTTGGGCGTTGGACGTTGGGCGTTAGGCGTTGGGCGTTGGACGTTGGACGTTGGACGTTAAGCGTTAAGCGTTGGGCATTGGGTGTTAGACCTTTAAGAACGTTTTTATCTTATTTCGGTACTTACCATTATTAGATTTACGTGTTAAGTCTATCGTTACAAAACCAAAATCGCCTTCATTCCAGCAATTACTACACATGGTTTTGAATTCTTCGTATCTCATATCACCGCCAACAAATTCGTTAAGTATATGATTTAGATTTGTATTATCTTGTCTAAATACGTTCAAAAAATTGAGGTTATCACGAACCAGCTGCTTAGGTATCTTGGTGTATGTTTGTGCTAAGTAAAAGCAGTCTATACCTTTGTGTCTACCTCTAGTGAAATATTCTCTAACTATATCTTGGTTCTCCAAAATAAAGTCATCAAATATCACAACTGAATTTTCTGTACATTCATCTAAAGGTATGATATCTTCATTGTTGTCAACGAAAGACACTATTTTTATATTTGTTTTTTCTTCTAGTGCCTCACACATTTTGATTAGTTGTTGATACTTTGATTGATCTAGACTTTTAGAATATATGTATACATGCTTAACTTTATCCCAGTTCAGCCACCCTGGTGCAAGAAGGTAATTATCGATCATTAGTGTTGTTTTTCCACATCCACTTGGCCCGATAACTGCACAACGTATCGAATTAGGTAAAAGTTTCCCATGCTTCAATTTTCCTTTCCTTTCTGGTATTCTAACTTTAGGTTCCCAGTCTGTCTTCATTTCTTCTTTCTTCTTTCTTTATTCTTTACTTAATAAATGAGCAGATTATTTAAGTTGAGTGGTAGATCCTCCAAACTAGAAAAGAGGCTAACAGTTCCGATTAGAGACCACTTTAAAGGCGTGGCTTTAAAAGGATTTTACACGACATTTTTAACCCCAAATATTACTACAAAGAATAATAAGTTGCACAGTGATGGTGAAACAATCGTTATACCTTCTGGGCAGTATAGTGTAGATAATTTAGAGAAATATATTCACACCAAAAACCCTCACATAAGTATTAAAGCAGACAAGGTTTTGAACAGAGTTGTTATAGAAAGTGAAGTGAAACTGTATCTTGATAGACAGTGTAGCATAGGAAGTGTGCTAGGGTTTAATAATCAAATCGTTGAACCAAATGCAAAGACTATTGCTACTGGTATTCCTAAAATTATTCCTTTCGAAACAATTAATGTTCATTTCAACTTGGCAGATGGAATGTTTGTAAAAGATTCGGAACACTACCACAGAGAAACGAATATTATAGCTTCTTTTAAAGTCGGTGTAGAGTTTGGTGCACCTATAATCCATGAACCAAAGAACCTCACGTTCGTTCCTGTTTGTGACAGAGTTCAGCACTTGGTAATAACTGTAACTGATGAAGAAAATAACTTGATTGATTTTGGAGGAGCCGATGTCACAGTAATTTTAGAAATGCAATGAAAATTTTGCAATAAATAAAGGAATGAACAAAATAGAAAGTTATCAGTACCAGTCTTTTCCCGTAAACGAAAAGACAAAATATAATCTAAACTTACCAAACAAAGATGTTGAAGTAGATATCAAAGTTGGTGATGGTTGGGTTGATAGTAAGAATGCTTTCCTTTACATGACTTTTGATGTAACTCAAGCAGATGGCACAGATTATCCTACATATGATGGAAAATCCAACAAAAAGCTAATTGATAATTTTGTATCACAGTTGTTTTCTACAATCACCATCAAAAAGAAAGGAGCAATTATCTCTAGAATTGAACATCTCGGTATTTCTTCAACAGTATTATATCACCTGACCTCTTCACTTATGGAAGATGTTATGTATGAAGGAAATTTTATAAACAATGGTAAGCTAAGGTCTAAATCAAATGAAGTCTTGTATCCACTAAAAATGTTTGGGGGTTACTTTAAAGACTACAAAGAGGTTATGTGGGAAGGTGATCTTACTGTATCCTTTACTTGGAGTGCAACTGCAGGAGATTTTCTTCATCGATGGAGTGATCACAACACTGCTGGAGTCGAAATCAAAGATACTCTACCAAATGAGGGTAAACTAGTAGTAACAAATGTGGAGATTCGAGTACCAATAGTAAAATATGAGCCAACTTATGAGCTCGAACTAAGAGATAAAATATTCAAAGAACCTAAAATGCCCATATCATTCTTTGAACTACAAACACAGGAGATTGCAGGCATTAGTGGTAGGAGGAACTTTGAGATTGACATTACTAATTACTACACATCCCTAGAATTTGATATGCCCTACTTTATTTTTGTTGTATTCCAGACTAACCGGAAAGGAAACCAAAAACTGGATTCATCATTGTATGATCACATAGAGCTTCAGAACATTAGTTTGAAAAATGGTAGAAACGAAATATTTCCTGAAGAGGTGTGGAACATTAAACCTCCTTCAACTTACTTCAAGGCATACAATGCATTCTTAGATTTTAAGCGAATAACAGAGTTGAAAACTGATTCGAAAATCAGTCCTTATAGTTTCATTAATTTGTATCCTATTTATGTTATTAATATGAGCAGAAGAAAAAATGTTGTAGCAACAAACAAAACGAGTATGAAGCTCTGTGCAACTTTTAATGCTAATATACCTGAAAACACTACAGCTTATATTGTGATGTACACCAAAAAGAACTTGATCTTTGATGCAAAGCATGGAATAGTACATGAAAGCTTTTAGGTAGCCTAACAGAAGTATTTTTAATGCCCCTTGGGCATTAAAAATTATATGAATTCTATGATGTCTTGGGTTTGGGTCATCTGACATACCTCTATAAATCAACTTCAAACCTATAATAGACCTAGAGTCTTCCCAGCTTAGGATTTTGTTGTACCTTTCAGGCAAAATAACTTTAAATTGAGCATCGAGTTCTAAAATGTATCCGCTACAATATTTCATTGTCTTGAACTCTACATCTGTAATAAGATATTCATAATCTATTTCGAGATCTCGCAAACGAGAAAACGATGTTTGCTTATTGGAACTATTGAGTTTTAGTAGAAGTTGATGTTGTTGGCTGTTCATTTATTAACTGAGTGTTTCAGTTTAAAAATTTATTTCTGAAAATAGATTAAGAAGAATAGCACACGAGGAAGCAAAGAAAGAATTTGGAGTTTTAACCAGTAAATAAATGGAAAGAGATAAAAAAGGATATGTAGAATGTGAATGTGGTAGGGTCCTAAGTTCTAAAGATATGTCTCATCAGAATAGACCATGTCACGATAAAGCTATGAAAGAGAGAGGCACAACAAAAGAAATTAAGAAAAAGATACAAAGGTACCTAAAATACGGAAATGGATCTGAAATTAATGCATTGATTACAGAATGGGAGAAGACTAACAAGAAATAATTGACTTATTGCCGTATATGTGCAACTCACTGGGAAGACTTAATTGAAAATTAAAAATTGATTTTTTTTTCAAAATAATATATATAATAAAGAAATATGGAAGAAGAGCAGATACAGAACTATGCAGCTAAACACTGCAACAAGTGTGGGGTGGACATTACTTACAAGAACTGGTCCAGACACTTGAAATCAAAGAGTCATATTAAGAATGACCCTAACAACGAGGAGGTGGCGGGTAAACGGGAAGATAAGGTGACACTTCAAGATCTCAGGACTATGGCCAAAGATTACAGTCTCACAGGTTTCTCCAAATGGAACAAATCACAACTTATTGAGGCTTTAAATAAAGTAAATGACATGGTGTACAAAAGGGACGATTTGGAAAAGCTGACGGTACCACAACTTAGAGAGATAGGTAAAAATAAGAACATTAAGGCAACTTACAGGATGAGAAAAACAGAAATCGTAGAATCTATTTTAAAGACGCAGGACAATATTTTTAGAAATAAGGTAGCTCAAGAGTTAAGCTTTCACGAAGACATAATAACTCCTGCAAAGGAAGAACGGAAACCACCATACACCATCACAGAAACTAACTCACGTCTCATTAAGTATTTTAATGGCACAGAAGTAGATTACACTATAAAGATTGAAAAGATTATGGAAGTTGAAAACGCCATCAATGCTATGATTAAACTGGCCAAAGAGAAGGGTAACTACAAAAAAGGAGACAGGTTAACTATAGTAGCAAACAACCCAAATTTCCATCATCCCATCTCAACAGTTGTTCAATCAGATATCAAAGCAAGGTCCTTCATGAATCACGTTGGTAGAATTCTATCTTCTAACGAGAACTTAAATATCACACAAACCAGGTTCAATATTAGGATTCTGAATATGCCTAGAGGTCAAGGTAGATCAAAAATTGTCAATTTGTCAGATGTTCACACAAAGAAATGCATAACCCAAATAAAAAATAAAGATAACTTGTGCTGTCCACGAGCCATAGTAACAGCCATGACCTACAATACTAACAAAATTTTAGATAGGCCGCTCACTGACTTAAACATCAAACACTTGAGACAAGGAAGGAAAATTCAAACGGAACTAACTGAAGAGTTGTGCAAAAGGCTTGGTACTTACAACGAAGAAGGCTTTACTTTAGAAGATATAAAGAACGCGGAAAAATTATTACAAGTTCAAATAAAGGTTGTCTGTGCCGAAAACTTCAACTCGATTATTTACTCAGGTGAAGAAAGAGATACCAAAATTTATTTATACAAAAACGGAAACCACTTTGATGTCATAAACAGTATGAAAGCTTTCTTGGGCAGTGTATATTACTGCGACAGGTGCGATACACCTTACAACAACAAGGATAAGCATAAGTGTAAGAGGAAGGGGAATGTGTGTATTCTGTGCAAGAAACCAGCACACTCGATCGAAGATAAAGCTAAAGTTTACTGTACAAAGTGCAATAGGTATTGTTATAACCAGGATTGTCTGGATAATCATAGTGTAGTGTGTAAGGAAATTTATAAGTGCAAAGATTGTAATTTAATTCTTTTGAGGTCTAAAGAGCACAAGTGTGGATACTCCTTTTGCTACAATTGTATGGAACCTTTTAAGATTGGTGAACACCAATGCTACATCCAGCACAAACAACAGAAGGGTGGGAAGTGTGAAGGGTTGTGTATTTGTAATGCTAAAGATAAAAGTAAGTTTCTACAACGTTTTAAGGATAAAAATAGGTTACAACTGTTTAAGAAACCAAAGATTAAAGACCTCCAGAAACGATTTTTAGCTAGAGAAATTACGGTAGAAAGGTATACATCACTACTTAACAATATTTTGATTGACATTATTACTCACGAAAACGGCTGTAGCTACACAGAAAAATATATATGGTTCGATTATGAAGCAGAACAAGAGACCGGGGTACACATACCAAACCTCATTGTAGCACATTACATCGACGGGACCAAAGAGTACTTCAACAACAATGAAGAATTTTGTAAATGGTTGATATCAAAGTATCACAAAGGCTACACCGCCATTGCACACAATGCTAAAAGTTATGACTCACAATTCATCTTAAAATATTGTGTTGAGAATACGTTGAAACCATATACTATATACAATGGTACAAAGTTAATGATGTTAGAGGTTAATGGTCTAATTAAAGTTATTGACAGCCACAATTTTGTAGCTTCTCCTTTGAGCGATTTCCCCAAAACATTTGGTCTAAAAGAACTTAAGAAGGGTTATTTCCCACATTTTTTCAATACAAAAGAGAATCACAATTACGTAGGTCCAATTCCACCTACTAAATACTATGGTGTTGACACAATGAAGACTAAAGCTAGAAAAGAGTTCCTTGAGTGGTACAATGAGAAGGTTAAAGAGAACTACGTGTTAGACTTTCAAAAAGAATTTATGGACTATTGTAACTCTGATGTAGATATTCTGCGTAGAGGATGCCTAGAGCTTAGAAAACAATTTTTAGATATAGCTAACATTGACCCATTCCAGTATATTACTATTGCTAGTGTATGTATGGCTATTTATAGGTCAAAGTATCTCCAAGAAAATACTATGGCTGTTATTAAGACTGATAAGAAAGAAATGTATAGTGAAGCTTCTATAACCTGGTTAAATAGTTTTAAAAACGTACAGCACGCTTTGAATGGAGGTGAAGTGGCGGTATGCGGCGCCAAAGTTGACGGGTTCAACAAAGAGACCAATACAGTGTACCAGTACCATGGCTGCTTTTGGCACGGTTGTCCTGATTGTTATCAAGAAGAGACTATTAACAATGTCAACAATGAGACTATGGGTGATTTGTTCGAGAAAACAAGACGGAGAAGTGTTCAGATTAGGGAAGCGGGCTACAAATTAGTAGAAATGTGGGAATGTAAATGGCTTAAAAGCAAAGAATACAACAAGAAGTGCACAACAGTCGTAGACCCACTGAACCCTAGAGATGCTTTCTATGGTGGAAGGACTAATGCAAGCAAGCTTAAAGTCCAGAATAAAAAGCTTAGATACATAGATGTTTGCAGTCTCTATCCTACTGTTCAGTATTTTGATTACTACCCAGTTGGCCACCCTACAAAAATATTCAAGCCGAAAGCATACAACAAAGATTGGTACGGTCTGATTAAGTGCAAAGTATTACCACCACGTAAGCTTTACCACCCTGTGTTACCAGTAAAGAAGGATACGCTGATATTTACACTGTGCTCCAAATGTTTTGAGGAAAAATGTGGTACTTGTCAGCACTCTGACGACAAAAGGGCAATTACTGGAACGTGGACCACTGATGAAGTCAACAAAGCTATCGAAAAGGGTTACAAGATGGTAGAAGTATACGAGGTTTGGCACTTTAAAGAAAAGAGTAATGATCTATTTAAAGGGTATGTGAAGGACTTTATGAAAATAAAACTAGAAACGAGTGGGTGGAAAGATGACTTTGATACTATTGAAGAGTACACTGCAGCAGTTAAGAAATATCTTGATATAGACCTAAATCCTGAAGAGGTGGTTCCAAACCCTGGTAAGCGTGCTGTTTCTAAGATTTGCTTAAAC
Organism: Schistocerca nitens; assembly: GCF_023898315.1. NCBI lineage: Eukaryota > Metazoa > Arthropoda > Insecta > Orthoptera > Acrididae > Schistocerca > Schistocerca nitens. The sequence goes on from NC_064617.1 coordinate 86,280,217, forward strand.
TCATTGTGGGGTAAATTCGGACAAAGACAAAACTTAACCCAGACTGAATACGTAGTAGATGCGAAGAGGTGGTATACCCTACTACTGGATGATAGGTTAGATATAAGTAATATGATTTTTATTAATGATGGTGTAGTACAAGTTACCTATAAATACAAAGACCAATTTGTTGAGGATAGTTTATCTACTAACGTGTTTATAGCCGCATTCACTACTTCAAATGCAAGACTTAGACTTTACGATATGTTAGACCAGTTAGGGTCAAATGTGGTCTATTACGATACGGATAGTGTGGTTTACCTAGATGATGGTAAGAATACCGTAAAAACAGGTTGTATGCTAGGGGAATGGACTGATGAACTGGGAAAGGATGATTACATAACAGATTGGATCTCTACAGGACCTAAGAGCTACGGTTACTTGACAAGTAAGGGAAAGGAGATAATGAAGGTGAAAGGTTTTACATTAAACTACGAGAACTCTAAAGCATTGAACATCGAAACTATGAAAAATATTGTAGATAAAGAGATAGATAAGGTTAGATTAAACTACAAAATGATTACCAGGGATTCGAAATCCAAAACTCTAGTCAATAAGAATGTTAGCAAAGATTTCAAATTCGAATATGATAAAAGAATGATTAAGCCTGAGAACGGTGGCATTATTGAAACGTTTCCTTGGGGATATTAAGTAGTTTATATCCTAAAAATAAAGTTATGGTAAGACATAGAGCATATCCTACAGATAAGTGCAAAGAAATAAATTTAGGTAGATTGGGAACATAGATTATACGATAAGTGGAATAATTGTTTAAGGTTAAATTGGACCGTAAATTGAGTAGAAAAACGGAGGAGGAGGAAAAATCGGTAAATAACTGATAAAATAAAGGTCAAAAGGTACCACTTAAAAAGAAATAGCAAGTAAGATTAAATCGGTCCATAACGAAATTAATAATTCAGGAAAATATTTGTGGTGGGTAGAACCTTAAAATAAATTAATTTATTTTAGAGAATATTTATGGTGGGTGGGAGTTTAAAGTAAATAATAAAATAATGGTTAAAGTAACCATAGAGGGTAGGTTGTAATTAAGTAAAAGGTTTATGGTGGGGTGGGAGTTTAAAGTAACTAATAAAATAATGGTTAAAAGAGACCATAGATAGAGGTCTATTTAATGGTGGAGTGGGACCTTAAAATAATTCTTATTAGAATTAAAATCCCACATAAATTAGGGTTGAATTTAACCCTACAACAGGGGTCGATAGGTGTTTAATTTATGGTTAATAGGAGCCATAAATTAAGTTATAAAAATTAAGATTGGTAAAGGGGTCACCCACCATAAATGAGGTAGTAAAATAAAATAACGGAATAATTGTTTAAGGTTAGATTGGACCATAACTTTGTATTTTATTTTATGGTTGATTTTAACCTTAAGATGAGGGGGTGGTCCGAAGTGACCCATATACTACTCACGTGTTCCAACATTTCTACGGAATCCAAACTGATCTTCCCAGAGGTCCGCTTCTACCAGTTTTTCCATTCGTCTGTAAAGAATTCGCGTTAGTATTTTGCAGCTGTGACTTATTAAACTGATAGTTCGGTAATTTTCACATCTGTCAACACCTGCTTTCTTTGGGATTGGAATTATTATATTCTTCTTGAAGTCTCAAAACACTATGCTATAGTAAAATTAGCATTTCAAAAGAGTCGCTGGAATTTTGGATTTAAATTATGCACGAATGAAAATGTGTTGGGCGATATCGGCTGAGTAAACGATTAACCATTATCTGCAGTCGTGGTTCCTGCGGATCCACGTCCAATCTCTGAACGTGTGAAAAAAGAAAAAAAAACAAAAAAACGTAGCTGGAGCCACACCCAGATATCCGAGATATCCGGCAGCAAGCCGAAGGTCGAGCCTTGTGCGGACGTACTTTACTCGCTGCTTCTAAATATTAAATCGGTATGAGGGCGGGTCCACTGGATCCACGACTATAGGTATGCAATGTATTTGCTTTTGTCATGTCTTCAGTTTTACAGGTTTACTTCAGATATTTGTGATGGCAAATCTAATTAGTGTCGGTGGAAATCGGTAAGACGTATTACAGCAATGGTTGAACGATGAATTATGCAGCTGTTATGACTAGATTGGTGAAAATTCCAACCTTCATCCTCCTAGGAGTAGTTAAAAAAAAAGTTTTCGTACGACGACGAAGGATCTGTGATAATGAGTGGTGGTCATGACACTGTAGACTTACAGGGTGTTTCAAAAATGACCGGTATATTTGAAACGGCAATAAAAACTAAACGAGCAGCGATAGAAATACACCGTTTGTTGCAGTATGCTTGGGACAACAGTACATTTTCAGGCGGACAAACTTTCGAAATTACAGTAGTTACAATTTTCAACAACAGATGGCGCTGCAAGTGATGTGAAAGATATAGAAGACAGCGCAGTCTGTGGGTGCGCCATTCTGTACGTCGTCTTTCTGCTGTAAGCGTGTGCTGTTCACAACGTGCAAGTGTGCTGTAGACAACATGGTTTATTCCTTAGAACAGAGGATTTTTCTGGTGTTGGAATTCCACCGCCTCGAACACAGTGTTGTTGCAACAAGACGAAGTTTTCAACGGAGGTTTAATGTAACCAAAGGACCGAAAAGCGATACAATAAAGGATCTGTTTGAAAAATTTCAACGGACTGGGAACGTGACGGATGAACGTGCTGGAAAGGTAGGGCGACCGCGTACGGCAACCACAGAGGGCAACGTGCAGCTAGTGCAGCAGGTGATCCAACAGCGGCCTCGGGTTTCCGTTCGCCGTGTTGCAGCTGCGGTCCTAATGACGCCAACGTCCACGTATCGTCTCATGCGCCAGAGTTTACACCTCTATCCATACAAAATTCAAACGCGGCAACCCCTCAGCGCCGCTACCATTGCTGCACGAGAGACATTCGCTAACGATATAGTGCACAGGATTGATGACGGCGATATGCATGTGGGCAGCATTTGGTTTACTGACGAAGCTTATTTTTACCTGTACGGCTTCGTCAATAAACAGAACTGGCGCATATGGGAAACCGAAAAGCCCCATGTTGCAGTCCCATCGTCCCTGCATCCTCAAAAAGTACTGGTCTGGGCCGCCATTTCTTCCAAAGGAATCATTGGCCCATTTTTCAGATCCGAAACGATTACTGCATCACGCTATCTGGACATTCTTCGTGAATTTGTGGCGGTACAAACTGCCTTAGACGACACTGCGAACACCTCGTGGTTTATGCAAGATGGTGCCCGGCCACATCGCACGGCCGAGGTCTTTAATTTCCTGAATGAATATTTCGATGATCGTGTGATTGCTTTGGGCTATCCGAAACATACAGGAGGCGGTGTGGATTGGCCTCCCTATTCGCCAGACATGACCCCTGTGACTTCTTTCTGTGGGGACACTTGAAAGACCAGGTGTACCGCCAGAATCCAGAAACAATTGAACAGCTGAAGCAGTACATCTCATCTGCATGTGAAGCCATTCCGCCAGACACGTTGTCAAAGGTTTCGGGTAATTTCATTCAGAGACTACGCCATATTATTGCTACGCATGGTGGATATGTGGAAAATATCGTACTATAGAGTTTCCCAGACCGCAGCGCCATCTGTTGGTGAAAATTGTAACTACTGTAATTTCGAAAGTTTGTCTGCCTGAAAATGTACTGTTGTCCCAAGCACATTGCAACAAACGGTGTATTTCTATCGCTGCTCGTTTAGTTTTTATTGCCGTTTCAAATATACCGGTCATTTTTGAAACACCCTGTATATGCTAAGTGCAACTTGCCTGATTGTATGAGTTGTTCTCAACCACTGTGCAGCTCGTGCATGTAACTTGACTCAGTTTTACCTTTGTCAAAATTTTTATAGAAGGAGTGAACCGTGGTACTACCCAATTCTTCAGAAAATCAAAATTACAATCTCACCACAGTTATTTAAAGGAAATTGGAAGCGCGGGATCACTGGTGATAGACAAGCTTGTGATTTTTTTGCAGTTTTAATTTGACGCAAAACAGACTTTATTATAACCTTCAATTCGGACATTTGCCCTCTTACTGATGCAATATACAAATCTTCACTTTGATTGAGTTACATAAACAAGAATAAGAATCGTATTATTTTGCTTCCGCAACCACAATCGTTGAAGCAGGCTCGGTGAATAATCAATCACAAACAATTGATCTTGTTTAACCATATCTCAAGAGACTAACAACACTATACACTTCAAACCAAACTAACACAGCCATACAATACCACAACTTCATAAAGAACAAAGAGATCTTAAAGCCTAATAAAACTGAACTGCCCACATAGAGGTCCACAGTGAAACACGCTTATGCTAAAGATACAAAGTGGGCCACCCAAGGTCGCAAAACTTGCACACAGGAATAATAACACAAATGATTAACATAAGTGTTAAATAAGAATAGCTAGTAATAACTCAACCAGTAAAATGACTTAGAGAAAAGATAATATTAATAAAGTGGCCTCACTTAACTAATGGACATAATGACTCAGAATGATTCCCAAATTGCACTTAACTTTAGAGTACAGCGTTAAGGCCCAGAGCACTGTTTGGAGGCAATAACGCTACGGCCGGCAGGCAATACGAGCGTTCACTCCCTACGGCTTGTGCACAGGATCACATAGCAGGCGGTATATATTTATATAAAATCCGACCGGCCCCACAATGAGTGGTCCTGACAAGAATCCATAACAGCGCCGACGCCAGGGAACGAGCAGTGATAACAAATGGCCTGCAGCACAAAGATTGCAATGAAGACAAGGTCAAATCACAGTCACACTGGAATATATAATAAGCACGTCCCCAAATTTTTATGGAGCAATAGTCTAACATTAGCCGTCTCCCAGTCAATTAGCAGGAAACTTAGAGATCACTTCCAGTTGCCTTAAGGCACTTCCTACATTAAATATACATATCAAATGCGGCCGTGACAAATGATTAAACCATAACGGCTGCCGCGCACGTACACGATCGCAGCCAGTCCCAAAGTTGAACGCCGACTGGAGACTCCCTCGTCACACGTTCATCCGGAAAACCCGCCGGGGGGAGCAGTCAAAGATAGCAGGGGAGCCAAATATCGATATCAGTGATGCACGTAGAACACCGTAGCGCCAGCCGCTACGGCTCAAGGAGATTTTAAGTTTTTGTTTTGATACGTTTATGAAGCACATCTTAAAATTTAACATAAAAGTTAAGATGGTTTTTCGTACTTCTTTAGTACTTTCTACATTTTTTTCAACGGCAAGTTCCTAATTTAGACTGCTTTATGTAAGTGCAAATTAGAGTAAAAAATGAACGTTCCTATACTAACTTACAAGGGGAGGCCGCCAATTGTGAAATTCAGATTCGATTCACACTGCGCATGATAAAAGCTCATGGCCGGGGGTGTAATGTGGCAAAGCACCAAGATGCACTTCTCAGCCGTTGTCGAGAAAATCGACAGTTGAAAGAAACCGTTGCGGTGAAATACCCTCTACGATTAATGGTTTTCTACAGCGTCGTCGCGCAGCGGTAAGCGCTCGGGTTCGTAATTCGAAGGTCGCCGGCTCGAATCCCACGCCATGCAACTTTTTTTATTATTTTTTTTGTAATTCAAATATATATATATATATATATATATATATATATATATAATTCCCGGCAATCAGTTGCAACAATTATGCATATAATAAGTTGTTGAAAGTCGTTTGTCATGGAAAAATAAAACTTGAAATAAAACACAATATCACAAATAATATTCAAGTGGATACAATTTATTGAAAAGTTCGGTATACACTCGCACATAATTAACAATTATTGACCAGAAGCAGCTGGAGTTTCGCACGAACCAGAGTGATAGTTATCATAGAAACATGGAAAGCAGAAAACAGCATGACATCGAGCACATCTGATAAACGATGCGTTTTTACAAGAACAATTGTTTTTTAAATTATCTGTTGGGAAACATACCTGATTGACATTCTGAAAAATAGTTCTATCGTTCGTCAGGTTTGATGCATACCACGCGTATCGTATCATATCGGCAAAAATCGGAGAAGACAATTGGTGGTGGACGATGGATTGCATTTATTTCAAGTGTATATGTGTGTGTGTGTATATACATTTGAATTACAAAAAAACAAATAATAAAAAAAAGTTGCATGGGGCGAGATTCGATCGGGCGACCTTCGGATTACGAACCCGAGCGCTTACTGCTGCGCCACGACGCTGCAGAAAATTATGAAGCGTAGAGAGTATTTCACCGCAACGGTTTCTTTTAACTGTCGATTTTCTCGACAACGGCTGAGAAGTGCATCTTGGTGCTTTGCCACATTACACTTCTGGCCATGAGCTTTTATTATGCACAGTATGAATCGAATCCGAATTTCACAATTGGCGGCCTCCCCTTGTTAGTTAATGTTTAATTTCAAAATTTAATCAAACAGCATTGGTATTGGTATTGGTATTGGTGGGCCACCAGAGGTGCAGACCCACTGTAGTCCTTGTAGAGATGGCCAGCAGCCATCTGTTGCGACTGTGCAGGTGCACAATCACCATCGAAGAGTCTTGCGGAGAATATAGCAAGTCCATAACCACCACTTGTGCACTCACAAAGTTTTTGGAATTGTCCTCAGAACCAGCAATGCTGTTATCCAGTCCCTTGCTGAATTATTAACACAAGTGCAAACACTAACAGTCCCTACTTGTCACATATTGTCCATATAGTATGACCAACAGAAACGTGTGCAGTGAAATGGAACTTATAAGTTATTTAATTTGATGACCTGCTGTCAATTACAATTTTATAACATAAGAATACAATTACAAAGGTACAAAATACATCATTAAAAAACATAACAATACAGAGAACATTTGTAGTACAGGCTTTACAAAAGAATCGAAATAACATATACATCAGTGTTACAAAAATAATGACATAAGTACATACATAAAAGATCAGAATAGCTTTTGAAACATCAACTTTACACATGAGCATTAAAACAGAACAGAATTACTAATGTCTAACATCTTTACAAAGTAAATAACATATTATTAATGCAAATTATATTTGAGGATAACAGTATTCCTCATCATAGTGAATGTAGCTTAGTATTAGAAGAGAAAAAAATTCTATGAAACTACACAGAGACAGGAAGAAAACAAATACACATGGGTGCACAAACACATAGGGGGATAACACAATGGAAAGGACAGGGTTCGTTTTCAGTGTAACTTTTGGTACTGCAGTCCAACCCAAAACTTCATTCTGTAGATCTTTCGTCTTATTTCAACCTTTGCTTCCACCAAAAAAATCCTATCCAAGCATGCTTTCTGTATTTATTTCACATATTTCTTAACTCATTATTTATTTCCAAGAAAATCCTACCTATATCTGTTGTCCCTAAACCCTACTTTTTTGGTTCATATCCTCTTTCAAAATACCCTTTTTTTTGGCCAAAGCATTTTCTTTAAGCTTCTCAATGCATTTCTTCCAATCCATCATAGTTAGTTTCTTATATAGTCTACCCCCTCTTAAGCTAACTTAAATCTACTGAGCTCAGATGCTAAACTAAGGGACGAGGCAATGCAGCATCACATAAAACAATTAATATAAACAGCAATGAAAAAAAACGCAGATTTGCGAAGCAACCAGCATTAAGAAATTAGCAAAGCAATTGTAACATTACAACTAATCTAAGGCAATGTGCAGCAAACAATAAAAATAAATCATTAGTAAAACTGGCTTAACAGAATAATACAAAGTCAAATTCAATAACACTTTGCCTGGCAAACAGCAGCAACTTATACCTAAACATGACATAGCTCAAGAAGAAAAAAATATTACAGTAAAAATGGCCATGTTTAAAACTTACGTCACATCTTAACACTAGAGTGATGCATCACAAAAACCTACTCTGCGAAAAAAAATTACCAAGTAGTTGAAAAGAAAATTATGTATGCAGTTCCTGTTATTAGTCCCTTCTTATTGTTCTTTCCATTCCAAGAGCTCCTTTTTCGAAGAATGTGGGTCATAAAATAATTATTTAATAGATCTGTTGACAGAAACTGTTCACATTAGCAAATGATTTTTTTTTTATAAAACCCATGCTGCAACACAGCTGGAAACTAGATATCAAATGAAATAAGCAACTATGAAAGGCAAAGCATAAAAATATCATTCAATAGTCATGAGACATTTCATAAGTTAGTAGAAAAATCTCTCAACTAGAGAGACAGTAGTCATAATCAGGTGTATAGACACAAAAATATTTCTCGTCATTTCATTAGGCATCCAGTGTAATCATATGTTTTCAAGTTCGACCGTGTCGTTTTTGCGATGCTTTCTACAAAGGAATGTCAGAAGCGAGGTTAATGGCCTCTTTTTTTTTCTCCTACCTGTGCCGCTGCTCGCAATAATGGCTTTTTCTCAAGGCGGCTGGCACACCTGGCCGCTCACAACGAATTACTTCACGGTCACTTACCTTTCTTAACGAAATATTTACGACAGCAGTTTTCGCTACAGCGACAGTCTCATATAAAAATTTCATAGGTCAAGAATTAGCGTTGCAAATCTGTAGAAACAAAATCTTATTGATATAACAGTGTCCAAAAAATTTTCGCCGGTATTGTGATACATTCACGCATTTACACACATTTCATAACTCTTAAAGTACGATTCTCGGTTTACAACATCCTTTTTCACCAGTCAGAGTCCCTACCTTCTATTCATTATTCATATACATATAAACACGTAATCACATTCCTTATATAGCATCATCTTATTGATCATAAACATACCGCAACAGCATAATACACATCGTCGTCGTAAAAATAACATCATAACACCTCAGTCAAATCTCAAAATCGTCGTAGCTTCCTCCAATAATACCACAACCTAAAAAAATTCTCTGCTCATGTCAATAGTGTCATCTACCTCAAATGTACTTTAAAATCATGCTCCCTTACCAAATACATCATTCAAAGCTCTCATAGTATCACAATTCCGAAAAAATATGAGCATTTCACAAAGTACAGACAAAATACAATTTCATAAGTGTGAAGTTATCCAACTGCGTAATTACGTAAACATGTGTCACTGATGCAGTAAAAAAAATGTTTATCTCTCAGTTAAATGATCAGATAGCTGTGTAATTTGTGTTAGAGAAATATGGTACCGATGTTTAAAGTTGTATAAGCAAATACCATATTAGCTAGGGTTCCTTGTGGTTGCCACACACATGGTACACAAAGTAAGCGTGTACCCCCCTGAGGATCAATGTAATTATACCCTCAGGTGTTACAGATTACAGCAATGGAATGAAATGTACCACGGAAAACTTTCTTTGCAATATAAAAATCTTTAAAAATAAATGTTTTAAGTACAAAATTAATCAGTCAAATACGTGTCCTGTAGCGCTAAACTGTGCGTCATGTTGTAAGATAGGCTCTGTGGAAGTCTCGTAGTTATCGTCCTCCGAAAGCTAAGTTCTGCAAAAGTCCATGTACTTACCTCATGATAAACAAAAGTAAAATGCTTTGCGTATAGATATCTTAGTTATTACGCTTATTGTTGTGATGAAGAAAGTACTGTACTGTAACGTATTGTTGAGCCACGAAAAAGGCTGTCTCATTGTTGCTATACCACAAAAGTTACTACCAAAACATGTTTTTCTTTCCAGAAGAATTCAGAAAACTGTGCAGATATAAAACAGATACACCGCAAAAGCAACATTGTAAATTGTCACTCATTAGTAGCGTCGTGATAAAATCGTGTAGCTGTCAAAGAAACCAAATGCTAAGTCATCTTTAATCCCACAGAAAGTACTTCAAAAAGGATGTATTTTCAAGCAAACCAAAATGTTGTATTAAAATCTCATTAGCACTACTGGTAAATGTTCTAAGTATGTGAGCCTTATAGTCGTTACGTAATCGTGCAACTAACAAGCAAGAATGTACAAATACAACAACACTGTGTCGTCTACTCACAATAACAATGCATTCGTAATTTCTGTTTAAATAAGTTCTCTTGGTTCTTGACTGGATATTTAACGTAAAACATTGTTGCATGTTAACAGTTTCTTAAGTCTGACAAAGTATACTAGTAATGTAAAGTGAAAAACTTTATGGCAAAGACAAAGTTAAAAAGCAGATTATCTCTCAATAAATGGTTTTACATGTGAAATGTGGTGTAACCCTTTGCTCTTCCTAGTACGCAGAGTTTCAATTTTAACGCAATTGTCAAGTAGTATACGTCGGTAGAGAATAATGGAATTTTTCTCAAGGTTAGCGTCTATGTTATTTTTCCCTGAGCCAGCCGGCGCACGTGGGTGCCTGCGGCGCGAGTCATTGCCTATTGTCTCTTTGTTGGCGCGCGTCGTTATTGGGATTAGGAGACCTAACTTCTACAAATTCACCTTGCCGAGAAGGCCCTGCCCTGTTTAAATCCCGCCAGTTCTGATGCAATTTAGGTCTGTCGTTACGAATATATCGTCTGTCGTCTTGTCGGTAGGTTCCGTAGTTTCTTTCTTGTCCGTCACGTGGTGGAGAATTTCTCCCCGAACTGTTGCGTCTGAAGTTATTCTGTCTGCCTTTTTTTTTTTTTTTTTTTTTTTTTTAATGAACAGCTTATAGTCAAAATCATCATGTCAGCGAGTCGCATATCGGTCATTGTTAGGTCGTGTCGGCCGTTCCATCTCAAAATTCGGTGCACATTGCCAGTTTCTTTCATACCTTCCGAAATGCCCTGTGTTATTATTTTGCGTCTTTTCCGTATTTCTAAGTCCCTCTTCCCGTGTTGGGGCGCGAGTGTCCTCTGAAATACGTAATTCTTGTATTACCTGTGTCAGCTGATCTTGTACTTCGCGGATTTCTCTTTGGTGTTGCGTATTAATTTGATTCAGATTTTGTTTCAGTTTCCTAATTTGTTCATACTCTTCTGTGTCAGTGAAGGCTACAGGTCTTGTGTCATTCAGATCATCATCTACCTTTGTATATAAGTTAGTGACCTGATCCGAAAGTTCGGCTACTTTCTCCGATAGTGAACACATTTCCTCAGTGTGTTTTTCTGAACCAAGTTTCAGAGTGTCCATTTGTGTTGAAATCGAATCTACTGTGTCCTTCAAGTTTTCCTGAGTTTTTGCAAGTTGCGTAACCGAATCGGTAGATGCAACTGAGTCAAATTTAGCTTGCAAGGTCTCATGAGTTTCATGAACAGTAGTTTGCAGTTCTTTTATGGCTGCTTCGTGATTCTGTAGTGCATTTTCATGACGCGAAAAAATAGGTTGGAAATGCTCACAAATTTGTGTTTTTACGTCATTACAGACTTTTTGACATTTCCATTCAATGTGATGTAACTCATTAGTTAAATCCTCACGTGTTTGTTCAAGAGTTTGCTCCAATGAGTCTAACTTTTGAAGATTTTGTTCCATTGCGTCTAACTTTTGCTGTGTTTGTCTCTGGTGTTGTTCCATTGTGTCTAACTTTTGAAGCTTTTGCTGTGTTTGTCTCTGATTTTGTTCCATTTGTTTCTGATTTTGTTCAAGTGTTGTGTCTAACTTTTGTAGCCTTTGTCCCATTTGTTGCATTAACTGTAATAACAATGCACTGGTGTCTGAAACACGTTCCTCAGTGCTTTTCGGCAGTGAAGTTGCACCGGCAACATTCACATTTTGACAAGCAGAAAATGTGTCTTGACTTATTTGAGAAAACGGTGAGGACCCAAATCCTGAATCCACAGCATTTCCGAGATTGCTTCCTGTCATTTCGGATTCCTGAGGCGAGCTGTCGCCGACCGATCGATCGATAATGCTTCCCTGCTCACTATTTGTTTCACTGTCTACGCCATTGTTTACCGCCCGCTCCATTTCCCTATGCACAGTTACCAAATTACTACTTTGAATATTAGTTAATTCATTACACGGTGGCGCTAACACACTGCTTTCGTCTTCGCTGTCATTTCTCAATTTACTTTGGAGCCTAGTGTTACGTTTTTCACACGCCATTATTGTCACAGTATTTCACACGACAACACAGAAAAACACAATTTGAAGAGCAAAAATAAGAGAACACATTAACATAACACCGAAAATAATATCTAGTTAATTGCAGCTGCGAAATACTTGGTGCAAATCTACATGCATGCCACAACTGTTTTACTGTACAACAATGAAAAACTACAACTACAATGGAAATTCTCTCTATAATTAAGCGCTGGCAATAAACAAAAGCTACACTAATTACACAAACTACAAGAAAAAATCAGAAGATTCCAGTGAGGTATGCTGGCAGGGTCGACATATGAAACGTCCCCTTTGAATAATAGTACACGACTGTGCTTATACTGACACACAGTATTTTTAGCGCAACGCAATCTGACTTTCAAAATTCCCTACAAAAGAATGGCCCTGACTAACATTAACCTATACCTTTCACAAATCACTTACCTCACAAAAATCTTCGCTACTCAAGCTACTGCAATACAGCGAGCGCCACTACTGCCAGCTAAATAAAAGATTCAAACTACTGAAGGCACTAACTACTGATAGGGATAGTTAGCAAATGAAAGATATTAATAGAGAACAAACAATGTATTTACCTTGATATCATCATATATATAGCAGTTCATGACAAATTACAAAACTCCGCCATCTCTCTCCCCACATCCACCACTGCTGGCGGCTCACCTCCAACTGCGCAACGCTACGCGCTGTTCACAGCCAGCTGCCTAACACTACAATGGCGAGTATTACAACAATGCAAAACAGCCACAGGCTGCACACAGCACAGCCAGTGATTTTCATACAGAGGTGGCGTTACCAATAAAAAAACCTAAACAGCCTACTTACACAGTTAAGGGTTCAAACCTCCCAGCGAAGATCATTGGAAAGCGCATGTTATTTATGTCCCTGGCTATTTTTGCGATTGCGTTCTTGCTTGGCGTTTCCTCCCGAAGGTGCTTAAATATTAATAATTCGGATTTGTAGAATGTCACTTACCACGTCATGACTTAATTAAGTATCAATCGAAGTAGTCCGTATGTTAATAACACTGCCGTGCGGGCTTCTGTGCCGAGAGTCAGTGTCACGTAATATCGTGACGTATCCACTAATTTAGAAGTCGCAGTTTCTTAAATCAGAGTAATGTCAGCGTCGGCATCACGGACTTCACTGATGGAGGCTTATTATTTTGGTTATTGATTCAAAGGGGTTTACGGTAATCGTCCCAGAAAGGTAACTTCGTTGCATGCATTTAATTGACCTTTTCTCCCGTTTCATCAGGTCGACTTGGTCTGTTGTCGTGATCAGCCGAGTGTCTCGTTTTCCCTCCGTCGCCGAAAGGGAAATATTGTGCGTTTCCCTACTTTGCGTGGCCGCAGATTGATGTCCTTCTACCCACTCGTTTTCCTCGTCATCTTACTGGACCAGAGCATACTTTCTAGTTACGTTTCTCGTCCTTTATATCGATAGTCAGAAGCGTTTGGCCCCAACCATTCTCACTGACTCATTATAAACAAGAATGGAGGAACAAGAGAGAAGTGCTCGGATTGAAAATGTCGTAAGACTGGGATGCCGACTTTCTAACCTACAGTTCAACCTGTTCTTCCTAAAAGGGATAACAGAAAGACTGAAGGCTTGATTTGAAATTCAGGTTGAAAACATATCATTGATAAGATAATCTGATTACAATTGCTGTCCTCAGCAAACGTAAGGCTCGGTTGAGCAACAATCTGCTACTGTTTGCTGATGAAGTTTGCTGATGAAGCTGTGGAGTGTGGGAAGGCGTCGTCGTTGAGTGTATGTAGAAGGATGCAGCATAAGTTAGACAAAATTTTTGTTTGGTGTGATCAATGGCAGCTTGCACTAAATGTAGAAAAATATTAATGCGCATGAATAGCAAAAGTAATCCGGTAATGTTCGAATGCTTGACACAGACATGTCGAATAAAAATGGTTCAAATGGATCTGAGCACTATGGGACCTAACTTCTGACGTCATCAGGCCCCTAGAACTTAGAACTACTTAAACCTAACTAAGGACATCACACACATCCATGTCGATTAAATACCAAGGAGTAACTGCGAAGCGATACGAAATGGAACAAACATGTAGGTACGGTAATAGGAAAGGAGAATGCTTGACTTCGGCTTATTGAGATAATTTTAGGGAATTTATAAAGAGAGCGCGTGTAGAACATTTGTGTGAACCATTCTTGTGTACTGCTCTAGTGTTCCGGATCCCCACCAGTTCGGATTAAAGCAAGACTTCAAAGCAATTCAGAAGCGTGTAGCAGGATTTTTTACCAGTAGGTTCGGTCAATACACGAGTATTACGGAGTTGCTTCCTGAGCTCGAATGAAATTCCCTGGAGAGGAGACAACATTACTTACGCGAAACATTATTGAGAAAATTTAGAGAACACCCGTTTGCAGCAGACTGTAGAGCGATTCTACTGAAACCGACGTAGATTTCGCGTAAGGATCTTCAGGCATTTTGCAATTGTGCGGAGGTGGGATCTGCTGGACCACATGTTTTGATCCCTTGTCTGAGAGTAAGTCCCTTCTAGCGGAACATCTTCGCTTCCCTGGTCACAAGTCTTCGCCACATTTCCGCAGGTGTTCCATCTATCTGCACTGTTGTTTTCGTATGCGTTTTCGTACACAGGGATGATCCTGATTTTGATACTAGACCTCCGTGCATGTTCATCCCTTCGATATACGATTTCGGCTGTAACTGTTCTGTTGTTTATTCCCAATATTATTGTCGTATAGGCTGAATGATCGATACCGTGTTGCAGCCTCCATTCTGCACACATATGCGGCCGCATTGATCATGCATTCTGTTCGGAAGTACTTACCGCTCCGCAAGTTGCACTTGTACATCCACATCTACGTCTACATCTACATATACACGATGGTCCATTGATAGTGACAGGGCCAAATTTCTCACGAAATAAGCATCAACCGAAAAAACTGCAAAGCACGAAACTCTAGCTTGAAAGGGGAAACCAGATGACGCTATGGTTGGCCCGCTAGGTGCGGCTGCCATAGGTCAAACGGATATCAACTGCGTTTTTTAAAATAGGAACGCCCATTTTTATTACATATCCATGTAGTACGTAAAGAAATATGAGTGTTTTAGTTGGACCACTTTTTTCGTTTTGTGATAGATGGCGCTCTAATAGTCGTCACAAACGTATAAGTACGTAGTATCATGTAACATTCCACCAGTGCGGACGGTATTTGCTTCGTGATACATTACCCATGTTAAAATGGACCGTTTACCAATTGCGGAAAACGTCGATATCCTGTTGATGTATGGCTATTGTGATCAAAATGCCCAACGGGCGTGTGCTATGTATGCTGCTTGGTATCCTGGACGACATCATCCAAGTGTCCCGACCGTTCGCCGGATAGTTACGTTATTTAATGAAACAGGAAGTGTTCAGCCACATGTGAAATGTCAACCACGACCTGCAACAAATGATGATGCCTGAGTAGGTGTTTTAGCTTGCGTCGCGGCTAATCCGCACATCAGTAGCACACAATTTGCGCGAGAATCGGGAATCTCAAAAACGTCGGTGTTGAGAATGTTACATCAACGTCGATTGCACCCGTACCATATTTCAACGCACCAGGAACTGCATGGCGACGACTTTGAACGTCGTGCACAGTTCTGCCACTGGGCACAAGAGAAATTACGGGACGATGACAGATTTTTTGCACACGTTCTATTTAGCGACGAAGCGTCATGCACCAACAGCGGTAACGTAAACCGGCATAATGTGCACTATTGGGCAACGGAAAATACACGATGGCCGCGACAAGTGGAACATCAGCTACTTTTTCGGGTTAATGTGTGGTGCGGCATTATGGGAGGAAGGATAATTGGCCCCTATTTTATCGATGGCAATCTAAATGGTGCAATGTATACTGATCTCCTACGTAATGTTCTACCGATGATACTACAAGATGTTTCACTGCATTACAGAATGGCGATGTACTTCCAACATGATGGGTGTCCGGCACATAGCTGGCTTGCGGTTGAAGTGGAACTGAATAGCATATTTCATGACAGATGGATTGGTCATCGAAGCACCATACCATGGCCCGCACGTTCACCGGATCTGACGTCCCCGGATTTCTTTCTGTGGGGAAAGTTGAAGGATATTTGCCATCGTGATCCACCGACAACGCCTGACAACATGCGTCAGCGCATTGTCAATGCATGTGCGAACATTACGGAAGGCGAACTACTCGCTGTTGAGAGGAATGTCGTTACACGTATTGCCAAATGCATTGAGGTAGACGGACATCATTTTGAGCGTTTATTGCATTAATGTGGTATTTATAGGTAATCATCCTGCAATAGCATGCGTTCTCAGAAATGATAAGTTCACAAAGGTACATGTATCACATTGGAACAACCGAAATAAAATGTTCAAACGTACTTACGTTCTGTATATTATTTTAAAAAACCTACCTGTTACCAACTGTTCGTCTAAAATTGTGAACCATATGTATGTGACTATTACAGCTCCCCCTTCAAGCTAGACGAGTTTCGTGCTTTGTAGTTTTCTCGTTCGACGCTTATTTCGTGAGATATTTGGCCAGGTGACGATCAATGGACCACCCTGTATACTCCACAAGCCACCTTATGGTGAATGGGGGACGGTTCTTTACGTACCAGCGTCAATTCCGTGTTTTCGTGTTCCATGTGGCGTCTCCTGGTAGCGTGTCT
Source organism: Schistocerca nitens (assembly GCF_023898315.1). Lineage (NCBI taxonomy): Eukaryota > Metazoa > Arthropoda > Insecta > Orthoptera > Acrididae > Schistocerca > Schistocerca nitens. The sequence goes on from NC_064617.1 coordinate 86,296,987, forward strand.
AATGTATGACGCGATTTATTCAACTCATATGAATGTAAACTGAGAAAATAATGCATGTAATATTATGTATTATTTTCTCGAGTCTGATAATATTGTAAATATTTTCCATTAACCTCAGTGATAAAGCATACGATATTTCAATCAAAAATACTTCTCCCTCAACGTGAAATTTGTTTAAAGATAATAATATTGCTATCGACTGCCCATCTGGCTTTGACTGTTTCGGTGGTGCTGAGCCTGCCATTACGTGTACCAGAGAGTATTTCAGTGTGTGCGAGCTTCATTCGCAATGGAAAATAATCCTAAGTACTTTTATGAATATTTACAGAAGTTTTCAGTATTAAAGCTAGTTAATATTTTTGGTTACGAAACTTATTCAGAGATTTAGCACTGCAATGCTTAGGTGAGGCTTCAACTCTAGTTTAAAATATTTTCAGTTAATTCAAAGGAGTAAAAGGTAATTCAGTTCTTAAAGAGATACAGTTAAAAAAGTTCTTTAAATTATTTCAATAATTCGCAGGTGTTTGTACCATTCTTTCTTTCTGTGCAACACTACATTAATTTGCTGGGAAAAGAAATCATTTCATTCTCTATATTATCGCTGGGTTAGTTTCTGGTTGCGTTACGTTGTCATCTGTTGAGAGAGAGCGTAAAATTTCTAGTAGTAATAAATAACTTTCTGCCTGCGTATTGAGATTACGTCACGCTACGTATATTTAAGACTCATTTACTCGCGCTCAAAATAGACATGGCGTTCCAGAGACAATAATCAGAGTGTCAACTGCTACGTTACATTATCACTGCTGTAGATTGTGACCGACGCCTGCGCGTGTATTTCAAACCACACGTAGCAATCTGGTCTGATTTATACCAAATAACCAAATTAATTCTACACCACAAAAATTACGCAGGAAGGAGGTAAATTGTACATCCATTCACGAACTGTTCGCTGGAAGAACAATTGGAGGAAAGCCTCCGTGTGAGCTGGAATCGGTCAGATTTTATCTTCATCATCTTTTCGCGAAATAAATACGGGGGGGGGGGGGGGGAGGAAGTAATATGTTGGTTGACTCTTCCAGTAAATTTAATAGTAAACCACACCGTGATGTAGATTGCGTCTCTTGCAGAGTCTGTCATTGGAGTTGCCTGAGTTTCTCCGTGGCGCTTTCGTCCTTACTAAATGAACCTATAACGAAACTCGTTGCTCTAATGTGGATATGCTTTATTTCTTCTATCACTCCTATTTGGTAGGACCCCAGATTGACAAGCCGTATTCGTGTATCTATGGAACGTGTGTTATGTAAACTACCTCTCTTACTAGCAGTCCACTTTTCCTGAGGGTTTTTCCAATGAATCTCAGTCTCGCGTCTACCTTACCTCCGCTGAGATTTATGTGGTCATTCTAGTTTACGTAGCATACTCCTAGATACTCTCTTTCAAATTCTGAAGGTGGCAGGGGTAAAATACAGGGAGCGAAAGGTTATTTACAATTTGTACAGAAACCAAATGGCAGTTATAAGAGTCGAGGGACATCAAAGGGAATCAGTGGTTGGGAAGGGAGTGAGACAGGGTTGTAGCCTCTCCCCGATGTTATTCAATCTGTATCATGAGCAAACAGTAAAGGAAACAAAAGAAGAATTCGGAGTAGGTATTGAAATCCATGGAGAAGAACTAAAAACATTGAGGTTCGCCGATGACATTGTAATTCTGTCAGAGATAGCAAAGGACTTGGAAGAGCAGTTGAACGGAATGGACAGTGTCTGGAAAGGAGGATATAAGATGAACATCAACAAAAGCAAAACGAGGATAATGGAATGTAGCCGAATTAAGTCGGGTGATGCTGAGGGAATTAGATTAGGAAATGAGACACTTAAAGTAGTAAAAGAATTTTGCTATTTGGGGAGCAAAATAACTAATGATGGTCGAAGAAGAGAGGATATAAAATGTAGACTGGCAATGGCAAGGAAAGCGTTTCTGAAGAAGAGAAATTTGTTAACATCGAGTATAGATTTAAGTGTCAGGAAGTCGTTTCTGAAAGAATTTGTATGGAGTGTGGCCATGTATGGAAGTGAAACATGGACGATACATAGTTTGGACAAGAAGAGAATAGAAGCTTTCGAAATGTGGTGCTGCAGAAGAATGCTGAAGATTAGATGGGTAGATCACATAACTAATGAGGTGGTATTGAATAGTATTGGAGAGAAGATCGGTTGGTAGGACATGTTCTGTGGCATCAAGGGATCACCAATTTAGTATTGGAAGGCAGCGTGGAGGGTAAAAATTGTAGAGGGAGACCAAGAGATGAATACACGAAGCAGATTCAGAAGGATGTAGGTTGCAGTAAGTACTGGGGGATGAAGCAGCTTGCACAGGATAGAGTAGCATGGAGAGCTGCATCAAACCAGTCTCAGGACTGAACACCACAACAACAATAACTCCTAGATTTTTATGGAAGATTGCAGTTCTTATTCTGCAATCGTGTAATCATACCATATAGGGCCTTTTGGTCTATTTACGCGCAACACGTTGTACACTCCTGGAAATGGAAAAAAGAACACATTGACACCGGTGTGTCAGACCCAACATACTTGCTCCGGACACTGCGAGAGGGCTGTACAAGCAATGATCACACGCACGGCACAGCGGACACACCAGGAACCGCGGTGTTGGCCGTCGAATGGCGCTAGCTGCGCAGCATTTGTGCACCGCCGCCGTCAGTGTCAGCCAGTTTGCCGTGGCATACGGAGCTCCAACGCAGTCTTTAACACTGGTAGCATGCCGCGACAGCGTGGACGTGAACCGTATGTGCAGTTGACGGACTTTGAGCGAGGGCGTATAGTGGCCATGCGGGAGGCCGGGTGGACGTACCGCCGAATTGCTCAACACGTGGGGCGTGAGGTCTCCACAGTACATCGATGTTGTCGCCAGTGGTCGGCGGAAGGTGCACGTGCCCGTCGACCTGGGACCGGACCGCAGCGACGCACGGATGCACGCCAAGACCGTAGGATCCTACGCAGTGCCGTAGGGGACCGCACCGCCACTTCCCAGCAAATTAGGGACACTGTTGCTCCTGGGGTATCGGCGAGGACCATTCGCAACCGTCTCCATGAAGCTGGGCTACGGTCCCGCACACCGTTAGGCCGTCCTCCGCTCACGCCCCAACATCGTGCAGCCCGCCTCCAGTGGTGTCGCGACAGGCGTGAATGGAGGGACGAATGGAGACGTGTCGTCTTTAGCGATGAGAGTCGCTTCTGCCTTGGTGCCAATGATGGTCGTATGCGTGTTTGGCGCCGTGCAGGTGAGCGCCACAATCAGGACTGCATACGACCGAGGCACACAGGGCCAACACCCGGCAGCATGGTGTGGGGAGCGATCTCCTACACTGGCCGTACACCACTGGTGATCGTCGAGGGGACACTGAATAGTGCACGGTACATCCAAACCGTCATCGAACCCATCGTTCTACCATTCCTAGACCGGCAAGGGAACTTGCTGTTCCAACAGGACAATGCACGTCCGCATGTATCCCGTGCCACCCAACGTGCTCTAGAAGGTGTAAGTCAACTACCCTGGCCAGCAAGATCTCCGGATCTGTCCCCCATTGAGCATGTTTGGGACTGGATGAAGCGTCGTCTCACGCGGTCTGCACGTCCAGCACGAACGCTGGTCCAACTGAGGCGCCAGGTGGAAATGGCATGGCAAGCCGTTCCACAGGACTACATCCAGCATCTCTACGATCGCCTCCATGGGAGAATAGCAGCCTGCATTGCTGCGAAAGGTGGATATACACTGTACTAGTGCCGACATTGTGCATGCTCTGTTGCCTGTGTCTATGTGCCTGTGGTTCTGTCAGTGTGATCATGTGATGTATCTGACCCCAGGAATGTGTCAATAAAGTTTCCCCTTCCTGGGACAATTCTATAAATTCGTTACGCGGCTGCTACGGCCGCAGGTTCGAATCCTGCCTCGGGCATGGACGTGTGTGGTGTCCTTAGGTTTAAGTAGTTCTAAGTCTAGGGGACTGATGACCTCTGATGTTAAGTCCCATAGTGCCTAGAGCCATTTGACCCATATAAATTCGTTAACACCGAATACGAAAAGCATGACAGAGGCGGCTATTAACGTATGGCAGACCAACAGACAGACAAACCGACACTAACTACCTAACAAATGCGGACGAGAGACAAACGAGCAAGCTGGGGACGAGAGACTGACCAACAACACAAGTAGAATTTAACAAGTAACTGAAACAACGTATCACTCAGTATCACTCAGCTTCTAATAACTGCGATTTCTGGCGAAGACCTGGCGCAGCACCCCCAAAACGCTCTCCCGAATCGCTCGCTGCCAGCCGCTTCAACGGACGCAGGAAGACGCGCCGATCTCCCGTCTCACAGCGTAGCAGATCGCACCGGTCAGACCGATGTCGTGGGCTGACCCCTGTTGCTCTCGTGTCGGCCGCGAAGCCACTACGCCTCGCTATACGGCGTGGCCCAGTGGACTCACGTGGCGACCTCACATACGCCGACGCTCCAGGCAGACAAGTCATCTTGTGTCCCAGTGCGCGACCGACCGACCGATCGATCCAACCGCCAATGCCCATTTTCTGAACAAACTCGAGCAGACTGGCGGCCTAACACATACTAGCACTCCGGACGACAGCCAGACACTAACCGCCTCACCAATGCGGACGAGAGACAGACCCAGACTAACTTGGCTGACCAACTGACCAGACTCGCCGACTGACAGGCTGCCCTCAGACTCACTCCGACTGACCAAACATAGACTGCCCAACTGCCGAGTTTTTTTTCTTTATTGTTATTTTTAAACCTATTACAGGTAGGCCATCAGCGGCATAGTACGCCGCTCTTTGGCCACAGAGAAAACAAAAGATACAAATGAAGACAATTAGAGAATAAATATGGTGGATATATAAACGGAGACATACACTTTTAAAATACATGGAGCCGTTCTCGGGCGTAGAGTCCAAGATAAAATTTGTTCAGACATGTGGGCACACACAGAGACGAAAATTGTCACACGCGAACGTTGGAGCACAAACCGAATAACACTGGAACGCTTGAGCACTAACGACGTCACACACAGAAACACGAGGCGATGATCTCCGGCGCGCGAATGTCCACTGAGCGTGTACAAGTCCGGGGACCTGCCAAGAGAGGAGGGCGGGGGAGAGGGAGAGGGGAGAGCAGAGATGCCAAGGGCAGGGGAGATAGGGGGGAGGAAGGAAGGGAGGAAGGGGGAGGGGGAGCCCGGGGGAAGAGGGGTGGAGGAAGGGGGGATGGGGGGAAAAGGAGAGAGAAGGGAGGGAGGGTGCCCAAAGGAAAAGCCACAGGAAGTGGGAGGGGAGGATCAAAGTTGATAGGAGGGGTAGATGGAGGGGAGGAGGACATCATCAGGGAGGGGGAGCTGGCGCAAGCCACTTTGGGAGAGGGTAAGGAGGGTGGAGAGATGGAGACCGGGTGGGACGTGGGAATAGAGGCGCGGCAGCGGGCGGGGTTGGGAGAGGATGGGTGAGACAAGTGGGTGAGGAGGATCGAGTTTACGGGAGGTGTAGAGGACCCGTATCCATTCGAGGAAAAGGAGGAGGTGGGGGAACGGAATTAGGTCGTACAGGATCCACATGGGGGATGGGTGACGGATGCAATAGGCGACGCGGAGAGCATGGCGTTCAAGGATCTGAAGGGATTTGTAAAAGGTAGGGGGGGGGGGGCAGAGATCCAGGCCAGATAGGCGTAACAGAGGATAGGGCAGATGAGGGATTTATAGGTGTGGAGTATGGTGGAGGGGTCCAGACCCCACGTACAGCCGGAAAGGAGCTTGAGGAGACTGAGTCGGGAGCGTGCCTTGGCTTGGATTGTCTGGAGATGGGGGGTCCAGGAGAGGCGACGGTCGAGGGTGACGCCAAGATCCTTAAGAGAGGACGTGAGGGCTATAGGACGGCCATAGATTGTTAGATAGAAATCGAGGAGGCGGAAGGAAGGGGTGGTTTTGCCTACAATGATAGCCTGGGTTTTGGTGGGATTGACCTTAAGCAACCACTGGTTGCACCAAGCGGTGAACCGGTCAAGATGGGATTGGAGAAGGTGTTGGGAACGCTGCAGGGTGGGGGCAAGTGCAAGGAAGGCGGTGTCATCGACAAACTGGAGAAGGTGGACGGGGGGTGACGGCGGCGGCATGTCCGCCGTATACAAAAGGTACAGAAGGGGGGAGAGGACGGAGCCTTGGGGCACACCGGCAGAGGGAAAAAAGGTTTAGGAATCCGTGTTATGGATGGTGATGTAGGAAGGACGTTGGGAGGGAGAGGAGCCGATCAGACAGACGTAGTTTATGGGAAGGGCGAATCTTTGGAGCTTAAAGAGGAGACGGGAATGCCATACATGGTCATAGGCACGTTCAAGTTCCAGGGAGAGGAAGATAGCGGAGCGACGGGAATTAAGTTGTTCGGAAATGGGATGAGTGAGGTGAAGTAGAAGGTCATCGGAAGAGAAGGACGGCCGAAAGCCACACTGGGTAACGGGAAGGAGGCGTTGCTGGCGGTGATGCTGGTGTATGCGTCGGGTGAGGATGGATTCCAGGACCTTGCTGAAGACCATGGTATGGCTGATGGGATGGTAGGAGGAGATGGCGGACGGCAGTTTACTGGGTTTAAGGAACATCAGGATACGGGAGGTTTTCCACAGGTCGGGGTAGTAGCCGGTGGACAGGACTACATTGTAGAGCCTGGCCAGGGTGGAGAGGAAAGAGACAGGAGCTTCACGAAGGTGGCGGTATGTGACACGATCGTGACCAGGAGCGGTGTTGCGTTTTGTGCGGAGTGTAACAATGAGATCCTGTGTAGTGGTAGGGGCATTGAGTTCGTGTGTGCAATGTTGTCCAAGTACTGGAAACCAGGTGCAAGGGGAGGGACAGAGGTGTCAGCTCGATCGCGGACATCGGGGAAATAATCGAACTGGTGATCATCGGGGATGGAAAAGACATCGGAGAGGTAGGAGGCAAAGTGATTGGCCTTACTAAGGGTGTCAGGGAAGGGGTGATCATCATGGAGAAGAGGATAGTACGGGGAGGTAAGGCGACAGAAGGCTGACCAGAACTTGGACGAGTTTATAGGAAGGGTAGCATTTAAACGGGTGCATGTCTGTTGCCAGTCCCGGCGTTTCTTAGCCGGCAGCAAGTTGCTGGAGTTGCCGGTGGCATCGTAGTGTGTCCGGGTCACACGTATGGAGGAAGGCATGGTAGAGATGGAGGGATTCACGGAGGAGGAGGACGTCGTGTGGGGGTAAGTTAGGACAGTGAGGGTGGATGGCGACAGTAGGGATGTGGGCCTCCACGGCCTCAGACAAGGTCTGCTGAAGAAAGGAGGCGGCATGGGTAACATCATCAGGGTATTGGTAGGTGAAGGGGTGGCTATCGACTTGGGTGGACAGGGTATCCCGGTAGGCATTCCAGTCGGCACGGGAATAATCATGGACATACTTTGGGGGAGGGTCATTATGAGGGTCTGGGTGGGGGCGACAACCGTCTGAAACGGTGAGGACAGGGAGATGGTCGCTAGCAATGGGGTCCAGGACATCCACCGATATGCGTCCAAGGAGGTTAGGGGAGGAGAGGATGACATCGGGAGTGGAGTTGGATTCGGGGCGGGAGTGCTGGGGAATGGGGACAAGGTCGCCTCAGAGGGAGGAGAAGAACCGATGCCACCACCATAACTGGTTGGCGGAACGACTATGGACATTGAGGTCAGTGGCGATCACGTAGGAGGAGAAGGTATGGTCAATGTGGGAGAGGAAGTCGAAAGGAATAGGAGCGTTAGGGTGGACATAGATGGTGGCGCAGGTGATGGTAAGGCCGGGGAAGAAGAGACTAAGGATCAGGTGTTTGGTGGGATCGGGAAGGAGAGGTTGGATGCGAACCGGGATCTGGCAGTGGTGACCAATGGCAACTCCACCACACGCTATCGGGAGGGGATTATCGAAGCAGTGAAGGAGGTAGGGCGAAGTGTGAACAGTGTGGTGGGGTTGGAGGAAGGTTTCATTTAGGAGGAAGGCATCCACGCAGTGGGTGGCAAGGTTGTGCAGGAAGAGGGTCTTGTTGGCAGGAAGGGAGTGGATGTTGTTGAACAGAATATGGTGCTGTCGCACCATGACAAGGATTTAAACGAGGGTGTCGAGAGGGGAAAAGGTGAAATGGGCCTGGTTGTGGGAGTAGGTGGCATACATTTTAAGGTAGAAGATGGAATGGGTGGCGAGGGATATCTATTGGAGGGTGTGGGGGCGCTGGAAAGGGTGAACATTTTGGAGAACGATGGTAATGAATCTGATGATGTCCTCAGTGGTAGGAAGGGGGCGAAGGGAATTGCCAGGAGGGGAGGGGGCGTCCAGAGGGCGGACAGGGACGGTGACTTCTGGACTGGTAGGAGGGGGTCAGGCCTTAAATTACTGGGAGTACGTAGGATGAGGGAGGTTAGAGGTGTTACAAGAGGTAGGGGACTTGAGGTTGGGGCACTGCCGTAGGAAGTGTGCTTGCTTACAGTGCCGGCAGGTGGAGGCCTCGCGGCACTCAGATGTTTGGTGTGCATTATAGTGCAAGCACCTCTGGCAGCGGAGGGATTGAGGAGGGGCACGGGAGGGGTCAACTTTGGAACGTTGGTTAAAGAGGAGGGCACCCTCCTTCAGGAGACAGTCTATGGAGGGGGCGTGTTCGGAAAAAACCCGCATGAGGCGGGTGGGGCCGGCGGAGTTGTGAATGCAGAGAATTGCATGCAGAACCAGATAGGGATGCGCCTTGAGTTGCGCCAACACCTCCCCCTCTGTGACCGTCGGACTAAGCTGAGTGATCACAGCGGTGAGGGTCGTCGGGCGACGTGAGGGTTGTGGTTGGCGGGAAGGAGGCGGGGAAGGGGCAGTGGTGAGGGAGGCATTAGGGCCAAAGCGGGTGACAGGGATGCGGGAAAGGATATCGGCGTGATGGGTAGGGCTGGAGGAGGAGATGAGGACTGAGTCATGGCGAGGAGTGAGGAGGGAGATGGGGGCACCGGGAAAATGTTGGTGAATGCAGAGGCTGAGGTTCAGGGCCTCAAGAAGGGACGGATCAGGAGGTAGCGGCACGAGGAGGGGGAGGAGGAGGAGGAGGGGGCAGGGACAGGTGGGGAGACATCCATGGCATCCTGGGCAGGGGAAGGGGGACGAGGTGGAGCCTTTTTAGGTGCAGAGTAGGCAGGGGTGCCACTGGGGCGTTTGACGGCGGCAGAGGAGTGTGGGGAATGGAGCAACTGGAAGGTGGCGTGGAGTGGCAGGTCCCAGTGCTGGAGTCGGCGCCGGAGGTGAGGGCGAAGGCGATGGCGACGGCGATGATGTAGACGACGAAGAGAGCGAAGGTGAAAGTGGCGCATGGGCTGTGGCCCTCCGGGCCACCACCCTAGCGGGGGCCGCGGAAACGGAAGGAGGAGAGGGAGGGAGTGGAGGGAAGGAACCAGAGGAGGCGCGGGAGGGACGAGCTGGGGATGGGACGACAAAAAGTGAGGGAGATGGGAGAGTGAGCAGGGGGGATGGATTGATGGGGGGTGATTGGGAGATGTTTAGATGATGGCAGTGGTGGTGGCTGTAGTAGTGGTGGTGGGGGTCGACATTGTGACAAGGAGAAAGACACAGGACAGGACAAGAGGCAAACGAGGGACGGGCAAGTGGACGAAAAACAGAAGAAAAAGGACGTAGAGTGACGAAGAAGACTGGGGCAGAAGCCCCAGTCTGCTGCTGCTGGTGGGGGCGACCCGGCTGGCTGGCTGGCCGGCGGGGACGCCGCTGCTGCTGCTGCTGCTGCTGCTGCTGCTATGCTATGCTGGCTGCTGGCTGCTAGGCTGGACCGCTGCTGGCTGGGACCGCTGCTGGCTGCTGGCTGCTGGCTGGACCGCTGCTGGCTGCTGGCTGGACCGCTGCTGGCTGCTAGGCTGGACCGCTGCTGGCTGCTGGCTGGACCGCTGCTGGCTGGACTGCTGCTGGCTGCTAGGCTGGACCGCTGCTGGCTGCGTCCGCTGCTGGCCGCTGGCTGCTAGGCTGGACCGCTGCTGGCTGCTGGCTGGACCGCTGCTGGCTGGACTGCTGCTGGCTGCTAGGCTGGACCGCTGCTGGCTGCGTCCGCTGCTGGCCGCTGGCTGCTAGGCTGGACCGCTGCTGGCTGCTAGGCTGGACCGCTGCTGGCTGGGACCGCTGCTGGCTGGCTGGCTGGCTGGCTGGCTGGCTGGCACCTGCAAAACCTATCGCTTCGATTAGCGACCAGAATGTCACAATCGAAGGGCGGTATCCTTGCGGATTACCGCCGGAGATGCCATCTGCCGAGCTCATAGCGCCCCTTAAATGCACGTGAACAGGCAACCTTTCCCCTTTCCCACCAGAGGGAGACACCAAAGCTGCGATTGCCACAGTGGCGCCACCGTCAGAAACGTAAGGCGACTGCTTTACACTACACGCTTCGGCGCACTCTTCAAAACAACAAATTTTACCACGGCTCAGTGCGGAACTGAATAGTACACCTTCCGCAAGTCAATGAATACAATATCAGCCATTGCGCCAGTGGCTACTGCTTTCTGGGTCTCTTGGAGGAACGTAACTATCTGGCTTTTCATGCGATCGTTGTTTTCGGAACCCATATTGAGTCTTACAGAGACGATTTGTGGTCTACAGTCAAAATAGGCGAGTGTGAAACATATGTGGACCTTCTTGGAAACCGAAATAACCTGTGCTTTTAGTGGTATCACCTGTCAATACCACCCAACGAGCTTCTCACAGTTGGCAACAGAACTGCAGTTTCTGTCAGACGCCAGTACCTGTCGTGCAGGATCCGGCAGACGCAATGGTGCGCGCCCGCTGAGCCGCAGCCTCCAGCCGCTCTGGACCACGAACGCCCTCCGCCACTGGAATACACAGGACGGGCGGCGGCAGCAACCAGGTAGCCAACTCACGCTCGCACCCCACTTCGCTACGTGACGCTTCGCAGTTGCTGCCTAGTTGCGACTCCGTCGCTTGTTCTTTAGTCAAGGGACCCTCATCCTTGGACTCTGTTGCTGCATTATTTATAACGAGTTTTCGTGGACTTGGAGAAAGCTACCAGTTAAGTATAACATTTGTTTACTGTTGAAACGCCTGCTTAAATTCGGAGGAGAGAACAAGTAGTTGGAATTGTGGAAAGGGACCAAAAATAAGTGGCTGTCACTTAATGTCGAACACACATAACTTTATTTAGCTGCCCAAACATTACAGCGCAAATTTCCGCCCTTAACTATCGACGGAATATGTCACACAGTCTTATGGCTTAAGGGCACAACCTCTTTAATTTTTAAAACGGCGGAAGGCCCATGATTCAAAACACAATAAATTTTTACAAGGCAGAAAGCCCAAAGCTTTATTCTTAAACAATTTTAAAGAAGGAGGCTGAAGGCCCAAACAATCTAAGACATGACAAGTAAAGAGTTTTAATTTTAAAACGGCTGAAGGCCCATGATTTAAAATCACAGTAAATTTTCAAAAGCAGAAGCTGCAAAGCTTTATCCTTAAATAACTAAAAAAGGACGCTGAAGGCCCAAACAATCTAAGACTTAACAATAATGAATTTTACTTTTTAAACGGCTGCAGGCCCGTGATTCAAAACACAACTACAATAAATTTTTACAAGGCAGAAAGCCCAAGGCTTTATCCTTAAATAATTTTCTTAAATGAGGCTGAAGGCCCAAACAATGTACGGCTTAACAATAAGGTATTTTAATTTTAAGACGGCTGAAAGCCCATGATTGATAAACACAACTATAATGAATTTTGAAAAGGCAGAAGGCCAAAGCTTTATCCAAAAAAATATTTTAAATGAGCCTGAAGGCCCCAACAATGCAAGACTTGACACGTAAGGAACTTTCAATTTTAAAAAGGCTGAAGGCCCATTACTTAAAACCCAACCAAAAGCCTACAAATTCAAACCACCGGCTATGGGCCATTAAAATACAAAATCAAACACCAGTAGGAAAAGACAGTACAGCCAGCGGCGCTCAGAAGTTTCCGGGGGTCGGTCTGCACTTCAAATATTAACGTTCGCTTAGGGAAGACAGGTAGTCGGCCCTACTATATCCGATCCGCCGGCAACCCACCCAAGAGACAGCCAACGTGCCGGCCGGTGTGGCCGAGCGGTTCTAGGCGCTTCAGTCTGGAAACGCGCGACCGCTACGGTCGCAGGTTCGAATCGTGCTTCGGGCATGGATGTGTGTGATATCCTTAGGTTAGTTGGGTTTAACCCTAGGATGCATGGTGCCGAAAACACACATGAATGCATATGCAGGGCCTCCAAGGCGCTGCCCTAATTTAAAATTTTTCTCTTTTCAGATAATCATTCTTTGGAGTTAAATTTATTTCTGTCAAATTTATTGTCATATTGAAAGATTCCTAAGATACAGTAACAGGATCTGGTGGGCCTGATTAACATTTTATTAATTTTTTAAAAAACTCTAAGAGTGAATTTTTATTAGTTACATCCATTTACATACAACATATACAAATAATTTTATTAATTCACTTATAAGTTGCAGTTTACATTTTATAACACTTATTACAACCAATTTCTTATATTAAAACATACTCATTATTCACAATATTATGTATATAGGCAATATTTCGACAAAAAGTTATTATTCATTGTTCACATAAAATTGCATTTTTCTTGTTTTTCAACATATGACAAACAAGAAGCACAAATAACGCCACTATGTTCCTTAAAAATGTTGGTTTTACACTTAATGCATGTCATAGCACTTTTCCTGTGTTTATTATATGGACAATATTTGCATCTTCTTCTTTTTCCTGAAACAGGTAGTTGGTTCGGCAATATGGCATCTTTTTGAACACCACATCTTTGCATGGGATCAACGATTTTCTTTGGATGATTAGGGATCTGAATACGAAGTTCCATTAGTGGTCTTACCCTTTTCTCTGCTAAATCTCTTAGGAACAAACGCCTTTTATCACTTCTTCCACTATGGTATGTCACATGTTGGGCGGAAAATAAAATTTCACTGTTCATTGCTGCGACGTCCATCATATTGATCCATAATGCAAATGGCCATCTTCTTGTTTGTCTCTTGCAAGTGTAATAACGAATTTTCTGGTCCATTTGATCCACTCCACCCTTCGTAGAGTTATAGAACTTTATTATATCTGGTTTCTGTTTTGCATGAGTTTCGTCAATGTTTCTGTCGTGATGCATTGTGCTAATGAGAACTACAGATTTTTTCTTTTTGGGAACATAACTCACTATTGTAATGTCACCTCTAAATGCAAGCAAAGAGGAATGAATCGCTCTTGAGGCAGAAGGTTTCATCTCATTAGTAATTTCTGGTTTATTTTGTTTGATTGTTCCCACCACTGTAATTTGCTTCTGAAGCATCTCTTCTGCCAGCTGCACACTAGTAAAGAAGTTCTCAATATTTTTTGATGATCCTTCAATGCTTTTAGCAAGATCTTTCAACACATTCAATCCAAGAGTTTTCTGAATAGGTTCATGGGGCTTCCTTCCCGTGTAAACAATTTCGTCTAAAGCATATGCAGACGTAGCATCACATAATCAAAATATTTTTATGCCATACTTGGCTGGTATACAGGGCATATACTGGGTGAAGCTGCATCTTCCACGGAATGGGACTAACTGTTCATCAACTGTGAGCGAATCATTGCAAACCATTCTCTTTCTACACTTGTCGAGAAATAGTTCCCATACATAGCGAACAACTGCAAGTTTGTCATCTGCAGAGCGAGCTTCACGGGTACGTCTGTCATCAAATCTAATCATTTTCCTTATATCCTTGAATCTATTTACTGACATGGTGGCCTTATATGTAGGATTTGCCTTTTCATCCAAGAATAATTCTCTAATAGGGACATCCCAACTCTTCTCAACACCAGGAAGCAGTAAAAGACCAAGAAAACCCTCCATTTCAGCAAGCGAAAGGCTTTCCACGTTTTACCACGTAATGCAGCCACTCTTCTGCCTTCAATATTTGTTCAGTTGTTGATTTCCTCTAGTATTTCCTTGGAGATGAAATATTCCCAGGCATCCTTAGGTTTACAGGTTTTCAAACCACTGGATGGACCAGGTGCCTACTGTACGATATTATGGACAGGCGTACGAAAAGTTGCAGGAGGATCTAATTTCCAAATCGTTCCATACCGACTAATGTATGTCTGGTCTTCTATACCTTTTTGTGGTGGTTCTTCATTTTCAGACTCTGATGAAGTAATATTATCGGAAGGACTGTCATCTGCCTCGATATTCACATCTGCAGGTTCATTGGCTGATTCTTCACTACTTGCATCTTCAAAAATATTTCCTTCCTCGCAAGAATCATCTTCTTCAAACCACTGAGCCCTAACACTTTCAAAATTAGCTGCATTTGCACGTACTGACTCTCTTGCCTTGCGTGTCGAAGACATAGAAAAAGGCGTGTTTCTCGAACAGCAGCTTGTGCAGCACTAAACGAGTCATACTCGCAACAATATGGGACTTGCAGCAACAAACAAACTACAGTAACAATGAGGCTGACAAGAGCAGCACAGGATAACAATACTATGCAATAATAAAACATTTGATAACAAAAAGATCAAAAATACACCGGCATTGCCAATATTTGAAAGTAGTGTGTATTATTTTTTAGTTATACTATTACTACTACAGCTACTGCTGCTGTTGTCACTCCTGTTGCTGGAAATACCACTACAGTTATTGTTGAATTAATAACTGCTCCAAAACAAATGTTGAAGACAATATAGGCTAAAGAACATTTATACATGTGTGAGGGCTTCTGAAGCCTTGCTTATGCATTTACGGTGTATGGGTAAACATATTGAATTATACAAAAAACTTAAAAAGGTATCTCGTTCAGAATTGATAGGAGGAATGTCACAGTGCTAGCGAAAGAGTACTGGAAAGCAGTTTGAAATCAAACAAAAAATTACACAATTTTTTTAAAAAAATGAAGACATACAAGGGTCTCGGAGGCCCTGTATATGCATCATAGGGTTAAGTAGTTCTAAGTTCTAGGGGACCGATGACCTCAGGTGTTAAGTCCCATAGTGCTCAGAGCCATTTGAACGATTTGAACAGCCAACGGACCCACCGACAAGACAACTTGCTTTCCACCCGACCAGTACACAAGGAAGTCCAAAGCCAAAACGTAAAAGGCGTAGCCGCCCACAACCAAGTATGCATAAGCTGTCAAAAATACACACACGTGTTGGACAGCGACAACACAGTGAGGAAACGACACTGCCTGAATTTTACGTCAGCGGCCAGGGTCGGTAACCGGAAAGCTAACGGCCACGGGGCAGAAAATTCCGTTGGTGCACTTGAACTTCAAATAACCGAAATACAGTTAAACTCCACCGGATGGTGGCTAAACTTTCGCCAACTCGAACACTCGCTGTTGCTCACAGGAATACCCCCAACAGCCAACCATGAAAACCAACGGCGCAATGTGAACAGACTGGCTTCGGTAATTAAATTACAACTCAACTCTGATGTCCTGGGTCGGTGAGCCACGAACCTCGTAGCAATCGGAACAGCTCCCACACACTCCGACACTGCGTAGAGACCGCCAGTGGGCCCGGCCCACTGCGCCGCGCGATTTCCTGGCTGATCCACACCAACCGACCGACTGCCGCACACCGGCTAGCCGGAAACTATAAGCACCAGACCAAAGATAGTACAAGGTGCGAATATCGATACACACCGCTGCTGCCACACGTAGAGAGAGGAAGAACCACGGCATAGCCGCAACAACCGCAGGAAACCAAACGCAGAGTAACAGTCAAGGTTTAAACCAACGCATAAGATGGGGCCAGCACGGCTCAACTGTATTTGCTTGTTCGCTCATCATCGCTACTCCTTTCCAGCTCTCCTACGACGACAGCTGCTGCACCTCTCTGTAACCCACCTCTGCTTACCATTGAATATGAAGTCGAGCACAGCATTTTTTTTCAGTCTTTAGGGATAGTTCGGTCCTCACTCGACCTACAGTGCAATGCCACATTCAGAGTCCCTCTCTCAAAATAGGATGGAGTATGTATGAGAAGATCTACATGCACTACTCTCATGCCATTGTCCACATTAAACAACCTATTCACCTGCCATTTTTCACTAAGCAGCTGTGTGCGTGGGCTCTTATGGCTTCTATCAGATGTCATTTTGAAATTCTAACATCAAACTATTAGCTGGACTGGTGTGTCAGTCATTTTTGTTATGAGTAACAACTGTAACGTCATAAGCTTCGTCATAAGTGCCCCTGTATTCTACACCCCAGTTGAATTATGAAACGGGGCGACAGCATGTCTCATCCGTTCTAAATTTAACTTATAAGGTTAAGTCAATTGTTATCCGCAAATTTAGTTATATTTTTGTTTATTTTGGGAGTACTGTCGTTTTACGTTGATGACGCATCCTATGTTTCTTTGTTGTTATATCTTAGCAATTTTCAAGCTGCTAGGTTAGTTTTGTTATCGCTGCCGTGCTGTTAATCATGGCTGCTCCACTGTATACTTGCACCAAAGAAGAGCAACGTTCAGCGATCCGTTTTTTGTAGTCGGAGGGCGTATCAGGGGCCGAAATACATCGAAGATTTTCGGTACAGTATGGGAACAGTGTTTCACCACAACGGAGTGTCTACGAATCGACTGAAAAACTCCGAAATGGTCGCGCAAGTGTTACGCACGATGAAGGAGCCGGACGACCGTTTAACGCCACAAATGAAGAAACCATTCAGCGTTCACGTGACAGATGATCAACTATTGGGGAAGTGGCACATCATCTGCAAATTAATCACGGTTCTGCCTACGAAATCATCCACAATAGACTTGGTTTTCATAAATTTTGTGCAAGATGGGTCCCAGAACAACTCACACAGTTGCATAAACAAACGAGCTTGGACGTATGCAAAAAAATTTAGATCATTATGGTAACAAAGGGGACAACTTCTTAGAGAGGATCATTACTGGTGACGAAACATGGATCCATCATTACGAGCCGGAGAGTAAACGGCAGAATATGGAATGGAAACATCCAAATTCGCCGTGCAACGAAAAGTTCAAGACCCAACCGTCCGCAGAAAAACTGATGCTTGCAGCTTTTTGGGACGCACAACGTTCAATACTGGAACATTATGGGGAAAACGACACAACAATAAACATTGTACGTTACAGTGAGATGCTTACTGCCAGGCTAAAGCCTGCAATTCGAAGCAAACGCCGAGAATTGCTGTCAAAAGGTGTTGTGTTGTTGCACGACAATGCCCGCCCGCATACTGCTGCCCACACTGCTGAAACGCTCCAGAAATTCAAACTCGAAGTACTGGATCATCCTCCATATAGTACCGATCTTGCCCCTTCTATCAATCACTTGTTTGGTCCAGTCAGACAGGTATTAAGAGGCCGTCGGTTTGCCTCGGACGAAGCAGTGAAAGAAGCGGTGTATTCCTGGCTCGCAGCTCAACCGAGAACTTCTTTTATGAGGGCATCAGGGCGCTTGTACAACGATGGACCAAGTGCGTTGAAACGGAAGGAGACTATGTCGAGAAATGATGTTCTTGTAAATTTTCTACTTGATTACAATAAAATTTTATAACTACTTTGCGGATAATAATTGACCTACCCTCGTATATACCACAAACCAGAAAGTAACACTGGAAGACTATTACTTCACTGTATCTTACGAAGAGAACACAGCTAGTGCCATAACGCGATTTTCCAGAAACTTCGCTCAGTGGATGAGGGGTCAAAATAAGCGAGCACATGCCTCGGCTTATCGATAGATATACGACCGTTACTGAGAAAGCGACGGTCAAAGTTTTCGACGTAATTTAGATACCTTGTAGCGAGCACATAGTTCAACCGAAGCGATATCACAGTGGTTAGCGTGGCGGCCTCATACATTTGCGTCTTGTATTCGAAAGCTGATTATTATTTTTATTTTAGCTTTTCGTTTATCTACCCATATCCGTAGGAGATTACTACACGAATGTTTTGCAATGTATATTGACATAATGTTGTCCTTATTCGTCTACTAATTGTATGTCTCACGCATAAAAAAAACCGTAAATGATTGAGAAAATCATTTGAAATTATTTTCCATGAAATTCTTGTAGTGTATCTTTACTCATAATCAACTGCATGCGCCTGTTTTCGGTAAAGTGGTCCGTAATCCGTGTTTGCCTCGAAATTATTGTCAACTCGTGAAATCTTCAGCAATGTTAACGATGTTTCATTCCCGAGTGAGATCCGTATGAAGAAATATCACTGTGTCAAACCCTCCTTCGTGCCACGATCGTGGTGTACGAAATTTGTACGTTTCGAATGCTTCTACCATCGGTGTAATCCAGAGGAATGCAGCAAATATTCCTCAACAATTAAAATAAAAATAAATTGTAAGAAGTCATCAAACAATTGGTATAAGAATGAAATATAAGGATATGAGAATTTAAATGGATTTTAACCCTTGAAGATACCATACACATATAGAGGATGTATCAAAAAGAATCATCCGATTTCTAAAAAAATCATAACTATTATGTTTGTGAACTACGTGAGCCGCGGCGCGGCTCTCGGGCGCAAGACGCTATCGATTGCTCCTGTGGTTCAGGTTGGCACTATGTGCGATCGCGAGCGCCTCCTGTCGGAACGGGTCCTAACGGGGGAGTGAGTACGAGTAATGAGAGTCTGGGGCGGACAGCAGGGCAGAACGGACATTGCGGCCGCACTCTGAAGCGACAAGAGAAGAGTTGTTGTGCACGGCCGAGAAGGGAGCGTTGAGCAAGGCGGCAGTCAGCATCGCTTTCCGGGCGACAGAGAGTTGCGGCAGTCCAGCGAGCAAACACCAGCTCCGGGAGCAGTGCTCCGGTTTGTGGACGTGACGTGGGTCGTATTTTGGCGCAGTATAGTTTGCTTGGTACGCACCTGCTGCTCCCTTTATGCCCACGTGTGTTGTTCTGTCCGTATGTGCATTGAAAATGTTACGCTCCGGCTGGAACAGTGGCTTGTGCTTTACGTCCATGCACCCTGACTCATTTGTTTTGCTGCAGGCAGCTGTAATTTGAGATTTTTTTTGTCGCGATTGTCTTAGCCCGGTGGTGCCTAGTATCTGAGAACAAAACAGCTAACTTGTGACCTGTTTTGGGTTTTGGAGTCCTGTTTGGGCAACCTAGTTATCATGCACGCAAATGTATTGCTGCCAAGTGAGGTTAGCCCTAATCTTGTGAAACTGAGCTTTCAGTGACTGGCTCGTCCGCAAATTAATTAATTTAACCTTTGTGGTGTGTGTTTTTTTTTTTTTTTTTTTTGCTTTCAATGGTGAATTTCTTGTCATTCATTTGTGTATGTTTCGCCGTTAATGATAACTGTAAGATAGCAAGGTCTTGAAGGGCTTGCGTATCGTGACTGTATTTTGGCTACTGTTTAATTTGATTTCTTGTTTATCGGTCTGGTGAAAACTTATGCCAAGTTTACTAATTTCCGCCTGTGGTCCGGAAGTTGGTTTGAAGGTAAATCCGTGGGGTTGAACTAATGCCATTATTAAATCGTTTCTTGTGTGCTATAAATTGTATTACCACAGACAAGGAGACAGGGCACATTCTATGGTCGAGGGGTAGGCACGGTTGCTGCTTTGCGCGTGGCGTCTTGTCACTCGCTATCATTTCCCGCGTTAGTACGGGCGGCGTGAGATTTGTTTGCTCGCGGTTGTATGGCCGCTACTCAGCTCTGCCTGTTCCCGCTTCAGGGTGTGTCGTGTTTCGTAAGGCGTACGCCGACTTTCAGTCACTGTTACTCCTGTGTTGTCGGTCGCTTACCGAAACGTTAGTCTGTTTTAGCACGGTGGCCACTGGGCCGTGACGATGTCGGTTGATGACCAGCGTTGGGGCGGTCGTCCGCTCTGAGTGGCTTCGGTCGCTTGGACTTGGCAGTTACCTTCTGATTAAACAGATCAAATTTGTTTATTTGCAGTAAATTCCTAAGTAGTTTGTGAGAAAAGTTGTAACTGAGCTTTTTATGATTTTACACAATTCAAGCATTTTGGTAAGGCATTTTCCTTTCTGTTTTATTTAAATGAGAATTCTTTATTGGGGTTATTCATCTGTTGAAGCTTAACATAAAATTTGTAACTTAGCTTTCATGATTTTATTTCATTTAAGCATCCTTGTAAAGCAGTCCTTTATCTACGTTTTATTGACTGGTAATTCTTTATTGGTGTTATTCATTGGTTGAAGGCTAACATATGTTTGTAACCAAGTTTATGTCCTTGCTTAATTGAGATTTGTTAAGAGCCTTTATTCCCGGAAGATCATTAAAGCTTGGGTGCTTGTAATTGTGAATACTGTTGTCAGTGTTGTGGGCTACCCTTCCACTTCCACAGCCAAGCTGTCCTATCTACCAGTACACTACGTACTATTGGAAAGAGCAAGCTCTCGAGTTTTACGTAGTTCCCGCTAGGTAGCAGCAGTGTGCGCCCATTTCAGTTCGAATAAAAGTGGTTTCGGGTTTTGCGTCACATTTTGTGCACTGAGGGTCAGTAATAACTGTCCAGCGTGTCTTTCGTACTAGGTATACTGTGAATCCTCCTACAGCGCAGAGAATTAGATGATAGCATGAACAACCGCGAGAACATGGTTTGTGTAAATGCAAATCGCCGGGCCGTCACCGAGTGTCTGACACAGACGTCGAATGCACCCCGCAGAGTTTCACAAAGAGTCCGCAGAAATCCGTTCACCGTGCTGCTCAACAGCTGAACATTCCCTCTCCCCCCCCTCCCCATTTCCGTCTGGCGTTTGATGCGTCGACGTTTACACACGAAACCACACAAAATTCAGCTACTGCAAGCTCTTCGTGAAGCTGACAGCGACAACGTGTGGAGTTCTGTACTTTCGTTCCTGGAAAGATGGAGCATGACAGTTTTCTTCCACGTTTAGTGTTCCCATTTAAATGGAAAAGCGAACTGTCACAATGTGGGAATATGGGGTATAGAACAACCACATGAAGTTGTACAACATGAGGGGGACTCCAAAATTTGCCGCGCGAGATTAGCCGAGCGGTCTGAGGCGCTGCAGTCATGTACTGTGCGGCTGATCCCGCCGGAGCTTCAAGCCCTCCCTCGGGCATTGGTGTGTGTGTTTGTCCTTAGGATAGTTTAGGTTAAGTAGTGTGTAAGCTTAGGGACTGATGACCTTAGCAGTTAAGTCTTAAGATTTCACACACACTTGAACATTTCTCCAAAAGTTAATGTGTTTTGTGGAGTTTCACGAGAAATGTGTACGGTCGATTTTTCTTTGTCGAGAGTACTGTTACAGGAATCACATATCTTGATACGCTTGAGACCTTTCTTTTCCCTGAGCTGGAGACCATTCGAACGGCTTCATTTACCAACAGGACGGGGGAACCGCCACACTGGCATCTAGAAGTTAAGGAATTTTTAAATCAAAGGATTACTGAACGATGGATCGGTCGCACTGGACCAAATGATAGTGTGATTGGCCTCCGGGATCACCAGAGCTGACTGTTTGTGATTATTTCTTGTTGGAATTTATAAATGACTCTGTTTGTATGCCTCCGTTACCAACAACAATGAATGAACTGAGACATCGCATAACAGCAGCTGTGGAAACTATAACTCAAGACATGTGGTAACAATTTGAATACCGCATTGACATATGCTGTGCAATTCTAGGGGTGCATGTTCAACACCTATGAACTTTTTGAGTTTCCCGTCCATCAAAAAACAAAATTCATTGTATATGTTTATTAGTTTCAGAAATATAGAGGTGCCAAATCGGATGATTCTTTTTTATACACCCTGCATTTAATAATAAACATACGAGACTAATTTTGAAACCCAGTAGTAATTTTACAATTAAAATAATGCTCTTATATCCCCTAACATGTTAAGAAACATTCATTTAGTAATTTTCTGCGGAAATGCGTAGACGAATGGAAAAAATAAAATAAAAACAATAATCGTGTGACGTTATCATCCGCTAAAAGGCTCATAATTATGTCGAAAACTTTGAACGTCCTTTTCTCAGAGGTTCGATTATCTACATATAACCCGAGACACATGTTCACGTATTTTAACACTTCTACTATTGAGTGAAGATTCTGATACATCAGGTTATGACACATGCGTGCTCTCCTCGTTTGTGAACTTATGTCAGCCATCGACCTGTCCACTTTTGCGATTTTTGGGCGCGATACGATGTGGACCTGTGCATTATTATGACACCGTGACACAAAACACTCATGGAATGTAGCCAGCCATACGCCTGCCAGTTCTGCCTCTGCCGCACCTTCCACGGCCAGCGGGTAATCTAGCTCCAGGCGTTCCTCCACGGGAGATAGCGTAAGCGCCGGTCAACGGTAGTACACCGCTTGTTGGGCAACACACGGCTGGCAAACAAAAGCACGCCTGTTCGCCCGCTGACCTCTGGGAGGCGGCACCAGAGGTGCCAACCATGCCCAAAAGCAGCGCACCACAAAGGCGACGTCGGCGATGCAATCGCGACACTACGTCGCATGCGCAGCCGGCATGCTCGCCAAGTATCAAGCGGATATCTTTTCCCCTTCTGCCTTCTACAGCCATTACTCAAGCGTAAGGAGGCTCATCTCCGATGAGATGCAGCAGCATCGGCACCAATCCGCCAGCCGTCACCCTCGGAGCGTTGACTACTTCTGACGCTGGCCTTTCCCGTGTTCGGTGGCTCTGGAACTGGTATTCTTCCATGTGTACCTGTACCTATTAGTCACCGTCACGAACTACATCACGACTGACTACTGTCACAATCCGCGTCACGACCAACGTCATGAAGAGTCTGGAAACTGAACTTGTGTAATAGCGCGCCAACCAGCAGAGAGAGCGCTCTGCGGCTACTGAGCGCCTCTAGCGGCAGGTTTAGACAACAAACTGCCATTTCCCTCGTGTCGCTCGGACAATTAGCAAGCAAAACACAACCGCTGAAGTAAGCACGTTACAGCCTGCTCGTCGGATTAGTGAAATGAAGGAGCTTGAAGAAACATCGTGTATGCATGAAATTCTGCTACAAACTTGCCAAAACTTTCACAGATACATTTAAAATGCTTCGCTAAGGATATGGGGAGGCCTGTATGAGTCGCACACGGTGCTACGAGTTGTTTAAACGTTTCGAACGGGGCAGAATGTCGGTCTGTGACGTTTCCAAGTCCGGACGTCCTTCCACATCAACATGTGGATAGCGTTCGTGCTGTGATTCGTGGATATGGCCCTTTAACTGTTCGGGAAGTTGCTGAGAAGGTGGGCGTCAGCATAGGATCATGCCATCAAATTTTGGGTGAAAAGCTTGAGATGCGTCGTGTCAGTGCAAAATTCGTACCGCGTTTCTTAACTGAAGATCGGAAACAGACCCGTGTTGGAAAGTGCGAGGAACCGCTTCCCACTGTTAATGACAATTAAAACATTTTTAACAACATCATAACATGCGATGAGACGTGGGTGTATGGCTATGATGCTGAAACGAAGATGCAGTGGGTGGGCAAAAGGTCACCACGTCCAAAAGAAACATGCACGATTCGATCAAAGACCAACGTGATGCCGGCTGGTGTGGCCGAGCGGCTCTACGCGCTTCAGTCTGGAACCGAGCGACCGCAACGGTCGCAGGTTCGAATCCTGCCTCGGGCATGGATGTGTGTGGTGTCCTTAGGTTAGTTAGGTGTAAGTAGTTCTAAGTTCTAGGGGACTGATGACCTCAGATGTTAAGTCCCATAGTGCTCAGTGCCATTTTGAACCAACGTGATGTTGTTTGTGCTTTCTCGCGACAAAGGCATTATCCATCATGAATTTGTGCCACGTGGTCAGACGGTAAACAAGGAAGTCTATCAGGGAATCCTATTGTGTATGAGGGATGCCGTGCGCAGGAGGAGACCTCAATTGTAGGAAAACCAGGGTTGGATCTTACATTATGGCAACGGGCCTGCTCTCCTTGCCTGCAGCTTTCTAGCAAAACACCACATTGCCGTTGTGCCCCAAACCTAGCCTCAGCAGATTTTTTCCTGTTACCCAAACTGAAAAACACGTTGAATGGACGTCGTTTCCGAACCGCAGAGGGGATACAGGACAATGCGACGGGAAGCCTGCCCGCCATCCCACAAAGTGTGTTCCAGGAGGTGTTCAAAAACTGGAAGAAACGAAAGTAACCGTGTGTTGGCAGTAGAGGGGACTATTCTGAATAGGGCAGTGCTTAAAATGTTGTATAGTAAGGAATAAAGCTGATACAATAAAACCTTCGTTTCTTTTTGAACAAAAAAATGGTTCAAATGGCTCTGAGCACTATGGGACTCAACTGCTGAGGTCATTAGTCCCGTAGAACTTAAAACTAGTTAAACCTAACTAACCTAAGTACATCACAAACATCCATGCCCGAGGCAGGATTCGAACCTGCGACCGTAGCGGTCTTGCGGTTCCAGACTGCAGCGCCTTTTTGAACACACCTCGCATCAAGCAAATATGCATTATGCTAAAACTTGATATGTGCTGTGTTAATAAAGAGTTACTTTTGCAGAATTTGGAAATTCATCATTTATTGCATGGAACCCATCCACTCAGAACACATGTGTCTACTAAGAAATGAAAATATTCGCCCAGTTTCGGTCTGTGTGATTCCAAGATCTTTCGTTAACAATTAATATTTCCATTCACACATACTGATAATAATAATAGTGCACATTCTTCGGAGACATATTCTGTATTGAATTTTAAACTTGAGTATGAACCATATAGCAAAGCTATATTGCTTGGCATCAAAGTGAACGGCTTTCGCAGCCAAAATCACTTCGAATTCTGATAGTGAAAAAAAAATCTTTGTTGCCATTATTAACTCAGCAAGGGGAGGATAGAGTTCCTGATCCTCAGACTTAACGCCAATAGGACTGCAAAGTTTCTGTATGTTAATGTAGAGCATGTTTGTACATTTTATGTAAGACTGCATTTCATATGTTTTTATTTAAATGGTCATTTTAGTATATAAAGTTGCCACCCTTCTACCGTAAGAGTTTTTTTTAAAAATAAAGTTGCGCCTTCTGTGGCAAGTTAATTTTTTTAATGTTAGTGTTTTGTACCATTTCCACCCCTCCTACGGGGTGCATAGCTTGTGTGCTTGTGTGAGTTGCTAAAATTTTTAGTTTAAAGTAATCTGGTGTGTTGCAGATTTGCACCAGTGTAGTCTTTCAGAGGTTGTTGTGAGCGGTCGTGACTACGGCCGTGTCAAAAGGGAGCGGCAAGATTCTCAGCCTGAAAGCTCATACTGTCAAAGTTTGTACTTACTGCCTCTGAATAAAGTGTAACTTGATATTTAGAGGATGCTTTCTGATTATAATTTTTAATCCGTTTCAAAAAAAGAGGCTTTTAGGAATAAAATTTCTAATTGTTGAAAGAAATTTGATTTGTTTTCATCAGTTACCCACTGGCAACTACTTCCACGCTCACATAGTGTGATTAAATGTGTTAATGTTCTTGATGAATCGCTAGTAAATAAAGTAAATTCTTAAGAAAAGGTTTTCAATGTAAATTCACGGTTCAGAACCACCTTCACAATTCTATCTTATTCCAACCTCGTATGGCGCGCGGAAAGAACGAACACTTGTATCTTTCATTAAGATCTCTGATTTCCCTCATTTTATCATGGTGATCGTTTCTCCGTATGTAGGTGGGCATCAACAAAATATTTTCGAATTCTGAGGAGAAAGTTGGTGATTGGAATTTCGTGACAAGATTCCTCCGCAATGAGAAACGCCTTTGTTTTAATTACGCCCATCCCAAATCCTTATCAATTCAGTGAGACTCTCTGCCCTATTTCGAGATAATACAAAACGTGGTGCCCTTCTTTGTACTTTTTCGATGTACTCTGTCAATCATATGTGGTAAGGATCCCACACCGCGCAGCAGTATTCTAGAAGAGAACGGACAAGCCTTAGTAGATCTGCATTGGCAAGAAAAGCGTCTCGGAAGAAGAGGAATTTGTTAACATCGAATATAGATTTAAGAACTTAAATATCTTCAACATTTCGCGGCCCTGTGAGCAACTGTGTAAATATTATTTTTAATTTTAATAATTAACAGCCTCAGTTGCACCGTTTACCTATAATTTACCTAGGTTTCAGTAGGGATAACCCAACCTTATTCAGAATAACAGTAACTACCGTTTGTCCATAGTGGACATCGTCAATCTAAAACTACAATACCAAAAATCATCGTCAAACTATAAAACTTACCTGCAACTTCCTCGGCCCCACTTCGCGACCGCGATGCGGTAGCCACGAGTGCTGTAGTGGAACTATACTGGAGTTTGGGGTGAAATTCGTAAAGGGAGACTAAGACATGAATGGAGTATGTGTATTCAGAAGAATATAGGTTGCAGTAGTTACACACATCAAACGGTCTTCGGACTGAAGACCACAACAACAACAACAACATGAACGTGGTGGATGAGGTGATACAGAATTTTTCTTTGCGTGTTTATCTATTTCTCTCTGTTATTCATATCGTTTTTAATAGGAAATCTGTAAATTTTATGTGTGTTTTAATGTTGTACATGTTTTGTAACTTAAAAAATATGCGCAGAGGATTTAATGTCAGCATAAAATCAGAGCAACAAAAAAAGTGCAGACAGATGAAGGACAATGCGTGATGTCGAGTAAAGTGGAAAGAGAGATCAAGTTATGACGTTTCCTAGGACTGCTTTGTGGGGACAATGCACGGCAGGCACAAAAAGAAACTACAGGAGACTTTAAAATTAATTACCAGTGTGGAAGGTGATTAAAAGTGAACGCAGACTCTCGGAGTTGAAGAGGTATTTTTTTTTAACGCGAACTGCTACACATCGTGTGCATGGTGTGCAATTCAGAGAAAGAACTTGAGGTTTCTGAAGATCCTCTGTATGGCCATTGCAGAGGAAAAAAGAGTGTATAAGAAGAGGCATTGTGAGAGGCTAGTAGTCTAATTCCTTGTGATTTAAAACCAATATATAAGCGCCTATTTGTCGAAAATAAATTGAGTACTCGGTCTGATACGACGGAAATCGGTGTCCGAGAGCAGTTAATACACATACTGAATGAATTTTCACTCTGCAGCGGAGTGTAGCGTCATATGGAACTTCGTGACAGGTTGAAAGTGAGAGCCAGACCGGAAACTGTACCTGAGAGCCACACCCTTAGGCAACTGCTCTACCGACTGGGCTATCCAAGGATGACTGAGGGTCCGCCCTCAAAATTTTACATCCCTAGTACGTCATCTCCTGCCGTGCAGTCTTCGCAGGAGGTCTTCTGCACACCTTACGGGACTATGACTCCTGGAAGAAAAGACGCCGCGATGAGATATCTTAGCCACTGGTAGGGGGATTCCTCCTAGAATCAACTTTCACTCTACAGTGGAGTTTGCGGTGATAGAGACTTCCTGACACACTAAAACTGTGTGCCTGACTGGGATTCGAAACTGGGACCTTTGCCTTTAGTGGGCAAGTTTGGCAGGAAAGCTTCTGTGAAGTTTGGGAGTGTGGTAGATTCTTTTATATGTTTGTCTATTTTTTTGTTTGTCTGTTGTCGATATATTATACTCGCAGAAAAAGGTCGTAACATCGTGATAAAATTGTCTCTGATAGTGCTGTTAAAAGAATTACTGTTTGTTGCGCGTATGAAGAGTCTTGGGAGAGACGGCTGGATATTTTTAGCAACTATTCAAACAGGAGATTGCAGGTTCGAGTGCTGTTGTCCACGTCTCTTCCCGTACACGTCGCATTCAATCTGAAACAATTCTACTATTTCAATACTTGCAAAAATACTAATAAAGGTAGTGACGCTCACCTTTGTTCTCATGAAATAATAGCGGTTTACTGTGTTTCTTGTACAATTCTCCACATAACAACAAAAGAAGCGAACAGAAAACTCTAGTTACCCTTAGTTACGAGTAAACCACAGAGAGAGTAATATTCCGAGTCAACGATATAATTATCATAGAGTCTCTCAGATAACGTCTTTGCCACTTAGCTTTCTCACAGTCGATTCAGTACATTACATATTTATTACACTACAGGAGGTAGGAGATGGGGCACTGTGGGATGTAAAGCGAGGACGGCCAGTGAGATGTACTTGTATGGGTCACTTGGAGGCGATAAATTTTTGTTCACACATTCGATTCTCAAAAAAACCTGATACGTTAGAGTGAGTCATAAATACACCGACAGAAAAAAAGAATACAGTATCAAGAAGGAGTTGTGCTACATAAGCGAAAGTTGGTAGGCGTTTGCGTTATCTACGTCTGAAAAATGATGTCTATTCAAATTTCGCTTCAGTCGCGTACGTGTGACGTTAGAAGCGCCACTATGAGGATGCAAATCAGGTTTGTTGAGATGGAAAGTGGTGAGTTGATGTCAGTCAACAATGCCTTTAAGTCGGAAGAAGTCGGGCTCCGGACGGCCACGTAGCACTACCGTGAAGGAAGACCACCGTATTTGGCGTATGACTCTGCAACATCGTACTGTATCTGCAGCAGAAATCTGAGTAGCAGTTGGCACCACAGCGACACAACGAACTGCTGCAAATCGGTTACTTCCATGACAGCTCCGAGCCAGACACCCTGTAGCGTGCATTCCATTGATCCCAAACCACCGCTATTTGCATCTTCAGTGCCCTAAACCGATATTGCAGAATAAAGTAATTTAAAATACAGCCTAGTGAATGGTGTCTCTCTTCCGTCTCTGTCTGCCTTAGTTTGTATTTTCAAGCAGCCCTGACGCAACATTATCCTAATTTTCCGAAGCAGAAGAAAGGCTTCTTTGACCTTATATTGTAGAGCCACGATAAAGGATAAACTGAACGATCCTCGTTACAGACACTTCTCCAAACCTGCGGAAAAACCCAAATTCCAACTTGTGACACTGCTGCCTACCGAAGTCACCGCCCACTCGTAATTCTTTTCGTACTTACCTGCCTACCAGTACAGACGTGACTGGGTAACGAGGGGATTGAGTCCTTCAGTTTGAGGGCGGAAGCTAATAAGAGGAGAGGTGATGCCCACAACAACAACGTAAAATGCAGCTCTAGACTCTGTGCTGAAATTCATTTCCTGAAAATGTGTGGAGGAGGAGGATATTAATGCTTAACGTCCCGTCGACAACGAGGTCATCAGAAACGGAGCACCAGCTCGGATTAGGAAGGGGAAGCAAATCGGCCGTGCCGTTTCGTAGGAACCATCCCGGCATTTGCCTGAAACGATTTAGGAAAATCACGGGAAACCTAAATCAGGATGGCCGGAGACAGGTTTGAACTGCTGTCCTCTCAAATACGAGTTCAGTGGGCTAGCCACTGCGTCACCTCGCTCGCTAAACATGTGGAAGGCTGTCACAAAGGGGCCTGCAATTACTAAAAACTTGGGCTCCAGTGCGCTGTCACTTGGAAACGTTGTCGTAGCTCTGCATTAGAGAATTCGTCCAAGCAGGACCGCAACGAGGAGATGCTGAGAGGTATAACGACGAAGGGAAAATTTGAAACTACACTGAAGTCGCAGAAAAATGAAAATCGCCTGTCCATTCTGCAGTTTCAATCGTTCCTATCACATTTTACTTTTAGTAGATGCCGACGTTTATCTTTTCAGTACTTCACGCGTAACTGCTGTTGTAAACTTCTATTAATCAAACTCTTTGCATGGGTGCTGTAAGTGATTTCGCATCTTTCGGATCTCAGTTTGTTTAAACCAAGAGGAAGCCTTCGTGGTTTGGACTCGCCTAGGCTCGCGTAGTTTCATACAGTTTTTGCCATTTTTGTTGTGTTTTCTGATAACGAGGGACCTGATATGATAACCAACATCTACATCTACATCCATACTCCGCAAGCCACCTGACTGTGTGTGGCGGACGGTACGGAAGTTCTCCCTTCTATTCCAGTCTCGTATTGTTCGTGGAAAGAAAGATTGTAAGTATGCCTCTGTGTGGGCTCTGATCTCTCTGATTTTAACCTCATGGTCTCTTCGCGAGATATACGTAGGAGGGAGCAATACACTGCTTGACTCCTCGGTGAAGGTATGTTCTCGAAACCAACAAAAGGCCGTACCGAGCTACTGAGAGTTTCTCTTGCAGTCTTCCACTGGAGTTTACCTATCATCCCCGTAACGATATCGCGATTATTAAATGATCCTGTAACGAAGCGCGCTGCTCTCCATTGGATCTTCTCTATCTCTTCTATGAATCCTACTTGGTACGGATCCCACACCGGTGAGCAGTATACAAGCAGTGGGCGAACAAGGGTACTGTGTTTTCGCATTGCATTTCTTTAGGATTCTTCCAATGAATCTCAGTCTGGCATCTGCTTTTCCGACGATTAAGTTTGTATGGTTATTCCATTTTAAATCAGTCCTAATGCCTACTCCCAGATAATTTATGGAATTAACTCCTTCCAGTTGCTGACCTGCTATATTGTAGCTAAATGATAAAGGATCTTTCTTTCTATGTATTCGCAGCACATTACACTTGTCTACATTGAGATTCAATGCGTCAATTCGTTGCAGATCCTTTTGCATTTCAGTACATTTTCCATTGTTAACAACCTCTCGATATAGTACAGCATCATCCGCAAAAAGCCTCAGTGAACTTCCGATGTCATCCACAAGGTCATTTATGTGTATTGTGAATAGCAGCGGTCCTACGATACTCCCTTGCTGCACACCTGAAATCACTCTTACTTCGGAAGGCTTCTCTCCACTGAGAATGACATGCTGCGTTCTGTTATCTAGGAACTCTTCAATCCAATCACACAATTGGTCTGATAGTCCACATGCTCTTACTTTGTTCATTAAACGACTGTGGGGAACTGTATCACACGCCTTGCGGAAGTCAAGAAACACGGCATCCACCTGGGAACCCGTGTCTATGGCCCTCTGAGTCTCGTGGACGAATAGCGCGAGCTGGGTTTCACACAATCGTCTTTTTCGAAACCCATGCTGATTCCTACAGAGTAGATTTCTAGTCTCCATAAAAGTCATTATACTCGAACATAATAGGTGCTCCAAAATTCTACAACTGATCGACGTTAGAGGTATAGGTCTATAGTTCTGCACATGTTCGACGTCCCTTCTTGAAAACGGGGATGACCTGTGCCCTTTTCCAATCTTTTGGAACGCTATGCTCTTTCAGAGACCTACGGTACACTGCTGCAGTATAGTTTTCCGGAATTATTTCAATCCTAATCACATTATACCTCCTAATGTCGTGTCGAACCAGCTTTTGTCCGGCATAGTGCGGCTCTAACCATCATGGACTCAACAAATCATTGCTCTTCAAACCGATCGCGAACAAATGTGGCCTGGTCACGTGGCACCTTGTCATCCATAAAAAAATCAATCGTTTTTTGGGAATATAAAGTCTATTAATGGCTGAAAAGTCTCAAAGTAGCCGAACATAGCCATTTTGAGTCAATGATTGGTTCGCTTGGACCAGGGCACGCAGTCCACTCAATGTAAGCACAGCGCATACCATTATGGAGCCACCACCAGCTTACACAGTGCCTTGTTGATAACTTGGGTCCATGGCTTCGTGGGGTCTCCGCCACACTCGAACTGAAATCGGGACTCATCTGAGCAGGCCACGGTATTCCAGCCGTCTAGTGTCCAATTGATATGGTCACGAGCCCAGGAAAGACGATGTCTTGCTCTTTGGCAAAGGCACTCGCGTCTGTGGTCTGCTGCCATAGCCGGTAACACCAAATTTCGTCTCATTTTCTTAACGGATAAGTATGCCCCACACTGACTGCTGCTGTTATTTAACGCAGTTTTGGTTGTTTGGTAGCACTGAAAACTCCAGGCAAGCGCCTCTGGTCTCGCACGTCAAGTGAAGGCCGTCGGCCATTGCGTTGTGAGAGTGGTGAGAGTTAAAACCTGGGATTTGGTATTCGCAGCACACGTCTAGCTCCAACTATCATTCCGCGTTGAAAATCTGTTAACTCTCGTCGTGCGGCCATAATGAGGTCGGAAACATTTCCACAGGATCACATGAGTACAAATGACAGCCCCACGAATGCAGTCCCCTTTTACACGGTACCTTATATACGCTACACATCTGCATACCGGTTTCCCTTGACTTCGTCGGCCGAAGTGGCCGAGCGGCTCTAGGCGCTTCAGTCTGGAACCGCGCGACCGCTACGGTCGCTGGTTCGAATCCTGCCTCGGGCGTCGATGTGTGTGATGTCGTTAGGTTAGTTAGGTTTAAGTAGTTCTAAGTTCTAGTGGACTGATGACCTCAGATGTTAAGTCCCATAGTGCTCAGAGCCATTTGAACCATCCCTTGACTTCTTGTCGCCACTCCGCGTGGCCGCCACCTTATTATGTGTCGTGGTTTTCCCTAACAGACCACAAATAATCTGTGCGCATATTAGTTGCAGACACGAAGCATTAATAAGAGTAAGTACCTTCTCTTTTGGATGCTATCACGTTTCGGGCTCAGACAATCTAGGTCGACAGGTGCTGTTTAGACGATTGTTGCTTGCTAAATATTGTGCAAAGCGATGACGCACATTAGAATGATATTACGTCAAAAAGATATTCACGAATTATGTTTTGGTGTGAGGATTTAATTATTCCTTGTATTTAAAGTTAATGATTACTTAACTGCAAAAACACTCTCACTGGGCAGCTGGAAGTTTGACGCAGAGAGTACCCTCCATTCAGTTTTTATTCATTGTCTTGACAAGTCGTTACTTACTGTGTGTGTTCAAATAGTAGCTGTGCAAGCCAATTTTTTTCAGTTGCGCTGAATTATCAAAGGACGTGTGTACATAACTATTTCTGCTTAGCTTTGCGGATCAGATAGCGCTTCCAAATCTTTGTGAGGCAGAAGAACCATAGTTCTGGATAACTTACAGCACTAGTCATAGTTTTTTTTTATCACAACACACTTCTACTATAACACTGGAAGCTGAAGAAGTGAATTAAAATTCGTGCTGCGCTCTGGACTCGAACCCGAGTCTTCTTGTTTTTTTTTATCTCATTTTGTTCGTTTTTTCGTTCGTTCTATTTGTTCAGCGCGGACGTCCCATGACGTTGGTTCAAGTTCATCGTTGAACGATTAACTCAGTTTTTTTATTACAGAGGGCTTCTAACCCTTTGATCGGACACGCTGAGCTACCGTGCCGGCAACATTGGAAGCTGAAGAAGTGAATTAAAATTCGTGCTGCGCTCGGGACTCCAACCCGAGTCTTTTTGTTTAGTAGGCAGACATGCTGACCGCTGCACCACGACAGCATTGTGGTCAACAGACCTGCACGAACTACTGAAGTCAAATACCATCCGTAGCACAAACTGCAGTTGATAGCTCCCCTTATATTGTCGCTATTACCAGGTCTCTCTGACATTGGAATAGCACCACAGCATTGGACGCAATGGGGAAGTGCTGTACTACATGTGATGGAGGCGATCTGAACTTTGGCCTGAATGCTTTGGTGGTGTAATAGTCATCATATCTGGCTGCTAAGCAAGAAGACCTGGGTTCGGGCCCTGGCCGCAGCACAAATTTTAATTCACTTCTTCAGCTTCCAACGTTATCGTAGATGAATTAGAGACGTAAATGTCTAAGTGAATTTTAATTTAAGAACAGCACACTTCGTTCAAGCTGTCGCCCAATCCTACTTACCATCTCCGCTACACAGGTTAAATCGTTAACTTATTTTGTGTGATTATGGGTTCTGTTAATGGATTGTTCATTAAAAGAAACTTAAAATTTAATCTATACGTTTTACTGGTAAAAAATTATATTGTTTTAGATGTAACGGAAATTTTTATAGAATTTACACTGCACATGTCAGAAATTCTGGTTTTTTATGTAGTTACATACATGTATTCAATAAAAGAATCATTCAGGTTAGAGAGGGAGGTGTTGTTGGGGATGTTAAACATTAAGGATTAGAAGGACTTACCAACCGCAGTTTTTTGACATATTTTCCTGACATTAGCAGAAATGAGCATGACATTCAGAGTACAAATGAGGCGTCTGGGAGGATGGGCATGGGAACGGTTCTTGTTGCTGTTAATAGTTGACAATTAGAGGTACGCACCATTGTCGTTTTTTAAAAAGTTGCACAGTAAAGCATAATCTTAGAACCTCTCCTTATTGCAGTTTTTCTATACTTTGAGACTCTTGCTGTTCCTGTCGAGTTCCGTCTGTTGACAATTACATGGCGTAAAGACACGTTAAACCAGTGAAAAGTGTAAGAAATTTAATGCTTTACGAGAAAGTTCAATGTGCTCTTTGTCCTAAGACGCAACGGAAAAAATTTAGAGAAAAAACTGAAGGAACTACTCGCCTTTTTTTCGATTCCTCCGAAGTTAGCAAATGGTTATCGAGATAGCAAATTTGGGCTGTACACTGTAGTCTATCTACATACAACACAGTACAAGTTCAGAAAATTCGGACCTTCTGTAAGTTCCATATCTGTCCTTTGTTCAAAGGTGTGGGAACTCCTAAGGGACCAAACTGCTTAGGTCATAGGTCCCTAGACTTACACACTACGTAAACTAACTTATGCTAAGAAAAACACACACACCCATGCCCGAGGGAGGACTCGAACCCTCGGCGGGAGGCCATGTCTGTCGAGTAGACTGTTACGCGTTAATCTTTTTGCTGTCTGAAAGCCACATGGCGATGTCATTGACTACCCCATTAGCGACATTATTTATATTACGTTCCTAGTCTTTGAGAATAATACTTGTGCCATCAGCAAAGAGCAATTTTTTTAAGTCATCTGTCACGGACAGAGAACAGCACCTCGTGTCACCCCCCCCCCCTCCTACCCTCCTCTCCAATACTCCATCCTACAAGGCCCCAGTCAGATTCAAACCTCTTCTCTGTTTGTTGGCACTGGAGGACAATCTTCTCCTTCCGGCTTTCTAGATACAAAATTAAATTACCGCTTAATGTTTCAACTGATGAAAAAGTATTGCATGCTCCCTACAGGCACGTGTTTGTATTAAATCACAGAAAATATGTGCAGCGTAATAAGTCGCTATTGCCTCTTGTTCTACTGGGAATAGGCATTACAGCCTTGAACATGGCCAGAAATAGCCGAAACCGGTTTTGATCTCCTGCATAATTTCACAACAGTGATTCAAGATATCAGGTTTAATTCGTCAGTATTTCGACAGTATTGGTGACAACTAGCCGCCAATCCAGCTTCCTTGAGAAGGAAGGGAGGGGAAACGCAGGCAATTTGTATAGCGACAGCGACAGCACGTGTGGAGACAGAGAGAACAGGTGGCGGCGGCAGCTGGAAGGCCGCGTCCATCACGCCGGCCAGGAATGCCTTCCGGAGGGGCCGAGGCGCGCGCACTTCCTGTCCGCCCGCCGCGTCTTCATCTGGGCCACGTGCATCCCCCACGTGACGTCTGAGGGGTGACTGCGCCCCACTAGACTGGAACGTACACCGCATCGCACCCTCCACTTGTACTCACTCATCTGGAGGCTTCAGCGTTCCCCACTTTCAGTACACATCACATGACAGCGAGAGACTGCTACTGCTCTGCAGAGTGTTGTTGTACTTGCAAACATTATTTCCACATACCTACAAGTCCGACTGAGGTGAACTGCCACATCAGCCTGAGTGCGATTGACTGCTACAACAGGTCACTCCTGACGTGCTCGTGGCACGGTCGACGCCTGTAGAAGCTTCCAGACATTTTATTTTACATTTTTTTTATTTGTGTTATAGGTCTTCTGAGTGGTTCGATGCGGCCTGCCACTAATTTATCTCCTGTGACAACCTCTTCATCTTAGATTGGCACTTACACCAAACGTCTACAATAATTATTTGGGCTATATACCCCAATTTCTGCGTTACCCTGTACAGGTTCCTCTAGCACCATGGAAGTTGTACACAGTGGTCAGAAACAGTGTGCAAAGCTTGTGTGGGTGTTGCAGAGTAGATTGTGCTGGAAAATAATTGTTAAGAAAAATATTCGGTACGTTGCGCCGTTTCTGCGTTAACTAGCATTGGTTGAAATGGCTCTAACCACTATGGGACTTAACATCTGAGGTCATCAGTCCCCTAGACTTACAACTACTGAAACCTTCCCCTCTTCTCTATATCTCTTTTGTTACGCAACCTTCCCGTCTACAATAACCTATAAAACCTTCCCTTAGGGCCGGCCAGTGTGGCCGAGCGGTTCTAGGCGCTTCAGTTCGGAACCGCGCGACCGCTACGGTCGCAGGTTCGAATCCTGCCTCGCGCATGGATGTGTATGATGTCCTTAGGTTAGTTAGGTTTAAGTAGTTCTACATGTTAAGTCCCATAGTGCTCAGAGCCATTTGAAGCCTTCCCTCAGGATTTCTATCTCTTGCTTAATAATAACAAATGAAATATTCCCTTTCAAATTAATTCTCTTTCTCAGTAATAATAAGTGCAATCTTTGCATACAAATTTTAATGTTGCTTATTAAAAATGATTTTATGATTATTTCGACGAAACATAGAATGTGTCGTCGTCGTGGCCCTCAGTCGTTACCTACAATAACCCAAAATTGTTCCTTATCTTTTTTACTGTTACTGGATCGCCATCTGACTGCTACATCGAACTGGGACATCGATATACTTACTCTGTTTGACTATATTCTATCAGCTGCTGGTGGACTGTCATAATAAGTGGCTGTATTTATTACCAAAGCTGAAGTTATTCTTTATTTAATTTGACTGAAGTTACGTAATTCATAGTTAAACTTTTTCTTGACAACAATAAAATTTTGAAAAGTTTTACGTTGATGGTTCGGGATGGATTATAATCAGTAATGCAATATGGCTGGCAAAAATTAATTATATTCTGAAAACGACTCTTCAAATATTTACTGTTGCTAACGAAATGATTTTACAAACGTTCAAACGTGGCCTACTTTTTACAATAATATTACAGCTTGCATTGCGCAAGCATACCTTCAGTACTCTTGAGTTTCTCAAAATAAATAATTCAATAACATTAGTTCCTCTTATGATAACAGTTAGCTGATGTCTTACATCCGTTTATAATCTCTTGTAAATCATAGCTGGTGGCTGGCAGGCACACCGCTCCTCTCAACCTCTCGCTTCAGACCTGCTACCGACTCGCTTCACATCTCGCTTACTACTGACTTCCTACGAACGCCAAAGTGCGGTCTCTCCCGCCAATAATGCTTTCTGGTGCAGACAATCCCTCCTGCCATTACAAAATGTATCAATGCGCGGTCTTCCCCAGCTGTTTTCTTAAAATGTATCCGTACGCGGTCTCTCCCGCCTTTTTTAAAATTATATCAATGAGCGGTCTCTCCCACCAACAATACTTTGGTGCAGACATTCCCTGCTACCACAATTATTTCCAAAATGACAAAAATTAATTATTCCTACTTAATCCTATTAACAAAATATAAACATTTTTCATAAATTGTGGTTTGACAATAGACAATAGAAATATACACGTCTTACAATGCTTAAAAACATCACACACATCCATGCTCGAGGCAGGATTCGAACCTGCGACCGTAGCAGCAGCGCGGTTTCGGACTGAAGCGCCTAGAACCGCTCGGCCACAGCGGCCGGATAACTGTCATTAAAGTTAGCCGATCAGGCCGCTACGCGCGCAAATTCAAGCGGCGCGCCATACGTGGTATCGCCAAACGCGTTTTTCGTTTGGTGTCCTGAAACTGAACAAGAAAGCGATACAAAAACTGTATACGGGACAGTAGCAATGATCGAACTCGAGCCAAAGGCTGACAGTTAAAATTACCCAAGTGATTTCGATTTTGATCGGCTTTGAGTATGTTGCAGTGTATAGCCATACGGCCGTTAAGAGGGTGAAACTCCCCGTTGACAAAAAATTGAATTGGATGTTTCTGAATGAATAACGTTGAAAAGGTAACAAATACAAAACAAAAAGTTTCAAATGAAAGTTCAACGCTTTTTAATGTACGTTACAGCGGTGCACTCAGATTTGTCGATAAAAGTAATTTTTTATTGAAATCCCCTCCCCACTCCCTATTTTTTTCTCGTTTCGACGTTTGACTAATAGCAAAACGTACAGCATCCTTAAAATCAAATTCATCCATATATTATGAAGTGGTATTCCAAAGATATCTCAGAAATATGATAGAAATATCTGTATACCGCTGTACGCGCCCTCAGTGTGTCCTCTTCAGTCCAGCTTATTTCTGACAAGTGCGTCTTTGGAATATCATATCATTGAATGATTCATTGGGTATTAACTGTAGTATACGTTTTGCTGTTAGTAAAATGTCGAATTCTGAAACAAAATAGTGGAAGAGGGGAGTTGGGAAAAAAATGAGTTTTTCGACAAATCTGGCTGCACTGTTGTCATGGGCGTTAAAAACCATAGCACTTTTATTTGATTTTTCTCTTACATGTTACAGTTTCAATCGTATTCATTCACAAATATTGAAATCAGTTTTTTTCATGGATGTGTTTCATGCCCTAACGGCCGTATAGGCACGCATAAAAATATTTGTCTTATTTTGCTGAACGCTACAACATATTCAAAGACAGTCATAATGGAAACGTACCCCAGGGGTAGGTTTACTAGTGAATGGCCTCGTACGCTCTCATCTACCCTATGAGAACAACTGGCCCCTGACCTTATCTGCCAAGTCGCTTGAATTTGGGTGCGCAACAGCCTGAGCAATGCTGATTAACTCGGAAAGTGAACAACGTGCCGAATTTTTGGTAATAGTTATTTCTGAGTATAAAGTAACCTACAACAAACTTACAAGCTTTTCAGACTGTTTGTGACCCCATTTTACACGTAAACACTAGAGACGATTTTGTACAAAGAGAAGTTGTGGGTAACCCCCCCCCTCCCCCCCCCCCTCCCCCAGCAAGTTTAGTTGCACTCTGCGACTCACAATAATATCTGTCGCGGGGGACACTGTTCATCAAACTGCCTATCAACGTTTTGTGCTTTCTTATTCACTGTCGATGAGTGTGAAGTATTGCTTGAACGCCAATGTGTGGGCTTGAAAGCTGCCTTTGTCATATTTATACAACCTGAGCACGTAACAAATACGATTCCGATAATAACGCCCTGAAAATATTCCCATTCTCTTGAAAAATTTTGACTCCTAAACGAGGAGCAGCGCGATTTGACTTCTATCGATGAAATATTAGATGACAAAGCAGAATTTCATACAGCAACGAAATAATTCAAGGGGGATACAACACGTGTTAAAGTAGTGGAAAATTACAAGCAAAATATTCAATCATTCTAGCACGAACTATTAGGTATAGTTGCGTCTTCTCTCATAGAGAAAACGCGTGCTATACAAATGTAAACTACACCTTATATTGCTTGCACCTAACGGTAGGAACCATAAATCACAAAGCAACCAAATCTCGATGCCTCGAGAGCTGCAGCGCGTATTGTAAAGTTCTCAGCAGCTCAGTAGTCCATCATATTTGCTGAAAATCGCATGCAAAGAAGAAATATATTCTATTTGCCGAAAGCTGTTTCTCATTACGTTATGCATTGAAGAGCCAAAGAAACAGGTATATGCATGCTTATTCAAAAACAGATATATGTAAACAGGCAGAATACGGCGCTGAGGTTGGCAACGCGTATATGAGACAACAAGTGTCTGGCGCAGTTGTTAGATCGGTTACTGCTGCCACAATGGCAGGTTACCAAGATTTAAGTGAGTCTGAAAATGGTGTTATGGTCGGCGCACGAGCGATAGGACACAGCGTCTCCGAGGTAACGACGAAGTGCGACTTTTCCTGTTCGACCATTTCACGAGTGCACCGTGAATATCAGGTATCAGGTCATAAATGAAATCTCCGACATCGCTGCGGCCGGAAAAGGATCCTGCAAGAACGGGACCAATGACGACTGAAGAGAATCGTTTAACGAGACAGAAGTGCAACCCTTCCACAAATTGCTGCAGATTTCAGTACTGGGCCATCACCAGCGTGTTAACTATTCCACGAAACTTCATCGATATGGGCTTCCAGAGCCAAGGGCCTACTCGTGTACCTTTGATGACTGCACGACACAAAGCTTTACACATTGCCCGGACCTGTCAACACCGACTGTGGACTATTGATGACTGGAAACATGTTGCTTGGTCGGACGAGTCTCTTTTCAAATTGTATCGAGTAGATGGACGTGTGTGGGTATGGAGACAACCTCATGAATCCATGGATCCTGCATGTCATCAGGGGACTGTTCAAAATGATGGAGCCTCTGTAATGGTGTAGGGTGATATGGGACGTCTGATACCTGTACATATGACTCTGACAGGTGACACGTATGTAAGCATGCTGTCTGATCGCCTGCTTCAGTTTTGCACCAGTATGCCTTTTCAGGGGTGCAATGGGTCCCACTTTCCTTCTGATGAATGATAACGCACGGCCCCACCGAACTGCAATCGTGGAAGAGTACCTTGGAACAGAAGATATCAGGCGAATGGAGTGGCCTTCCTGTTCTCCAGACGTGAACCCCATCGAGCACGTCTGGAATGCTCTCTGTCGACGTATTGCT
The DNA here is from genome assembly GCF_023898315.1 of Schistocerca nitens. Classification (NCBI taxonomy): domain Eukaryota; kingdom Metazoa; phylum Arthropoda; class Insecta; order Orthoptera; family Acrididae; genus Schistocerca; species Schistocerca nitens. The sequence goes on from NC_064617.1 coordinate 86,337,576, forward strand.
GCACGTCTTCAAACCCCTAGGACACTTCGGGGGCTCCGACAGGCACTGGTGCAAGAATGGGAGGCTATACCCCAGCAGCTACTCGACCACCTAATCCAGAGTATGCCAACCCGTTGTGCGGCCTGTGTACGTGCGCATGGTGATCATATCCCATACTGATGTCGGGGTACATGCGCAGGAAACAGTGGCGTTTTGTAGCACATGTGTTTCGGGACGGTTTTGTCAACTTATCACCAATACCGTGGACTTACAAATCCGTGTGGTGTGTGTTTCCTATGTGCCTATGCTATTAGCGTCAGTTGTGTGTTCAAAAATGTTAAAATGTGTGTGAAATACACTCCTGGAAATGGAAAAAAGAACACATTGACACCGGTGTGTCAGACCCACCATACTTGCTCCGGACACTGCGAGAGGGCTGTACAAGCAATGATCACACGCACGGCACAGCGGACACACCAGGAACCGCGGTGTTGGCCGTCGAATGGCGCTAGCTGCGCAGCATTTGTGCACCGCCGCCGTCAGTGTCAGCCAGTTTGCCGTGGCATACGGAGCTCCATCGCAGTCTTTAACACTGGTAGCATGCCGCGACAGCGTGGACGTGAACCGTATGTGCAGTTGACGGACTTTGAGCGAGGGCGTATAGTGGCCATGCGGGAGGCCGGGTGGACGTACCGCCGAATTGCTCAACACGTGGGGCGTGAGGTCTCCACAGTACATCGATGTTGTCGCCAGTGGTCGGCGGAAGGTGCACGTGCCCGTCGACCTGGGACCGGACCGCAGCGACGCACGGATGCACGCCAAGACCGTAGGATCCTACGCAGTGCCGTAGGGGACCGCACCGCCACTTCCCAGCAAATTAGGGACACTGTTGCTCCTGGGGTATCGGCGAGGACCATTCGCAACCGTCTCCATGAAGCTGGGCTACGGTCCCGCACACCGTTAGCCCGTCTTCCGCTCACGCCCCAACATCGTGCAGCCCGCCTCCAGTGGTGTCGCGACAGGCGTGAATGGAGGGACGAATGGAGACGTGTCGTCTTCAGCGATGAGAGTCGCTTCTGCCTTGGTGCCAATGATGGTCGTATGCGTGTTTGGCGCCGTGCAGGTGAGCGCCACAATCAGGACTGCATACGACCGAGGCACACAGGGCCAACACCCGGCATCATGGTGTGGGGAGCGATCTCCTACACTGGCCGTACACCACTGATGATCGTCGAGGGGACACTGAATAGTGTACGGTACATCCAAACCGTCATCGAACCCATCGTTCTACCATTCCTAGACCGGCAAGGGAACTTGCTGTTCCAACAGGACAATGCACGTCCGCATGTATCCCGTGCCACCCAAAGTGCTCTAGAAGGTGTAAGTCAACTACCCTGGCCAGCAAGATCTCCGGATCTGTCCCCCATTGAGCACGTTTGGGACTGGATGAAGCGTCGTCTCACGCGGTCTGCACGTCCAGCACGAACGCTGGTCCAACTGAGGCGCCAGGTGGAAATGGCATGGCAAGCCGTTCCACAGGACTACATCGAGCATCTCTACGATCGTCTCCATGGGAGAATAGCAGCCTGCATTGCTGCGAAAGGTGGATATACACTGTACTAGTGCCGACATTGTGCATGCTCTGTTGCCTGTGTCTATGTGCCTGTGGTTCTGTCAGTGTGATCATGTGATGTATCTGACCCCAGGAATGTGTCAATAATTTTTCCCTTCCTGGGACAATGAATTCACGGTGTTCTTATTTCAATTTCCAGGAGTGTATTATGGGACTTAACTGCAAAGGTCATCAGTCCCTAAGCTTACACACTACTTAACCTAAATTATCCTAAGGACAAACACAAACACACCCATGACCGAGGGAGGACTCGAACCTCTGCCGGGACCAGCCGCACAGTCCATGACTGCAGCGTTTTAGACCGCTCGGCTAATCCCGCGCCGACCCAGTTGTGTGTAGTGCCACGTTTTGTGGCACCTCATTCTGCAATTATGCTCAATTTATGAGCATGAGTGTAGTTTATTAGCATTCAGTTTTCGTAGTCATTCTCAGGTCTACTCCCGCATTGCCTCCATTTGATCTTGCATTGATGCCTAGTAATCACCCGACAAGAATTCCTGTTTTTCTTGTAACAGCGCTACTTCCATCTGTATCAGAATTCAACCTATCTGCTTCTCTTGCCAAATTCTTTAACCTATCTACCGGTTTAAGCGATCTGAAAGGCGGAAGATCACGTCCTCAGAGAATAAAACGGCTATAGTTTCCCCTTGACGTCAGCCGTTAGCATTACCGTCATAGGAAGGCTCCTGAAGCCACTGAAATGCTGCCTCCAATTTTCAGGAGGTACGAAAGTTATTTACCCGAATCATCAATACTGCGCCTTAGCGAATCGCCCGTTTTCGTGTATCCTGGTTCGGACTGAACGACTTAAGAATTCACCGGAGGTAAAAGCCTCACAAAACCTTTCTGCCTAGCGCTGTATTGGAGAGAGTAGCATGAGAAAATCGCGCAGCGGCGAAACGGCTTACCACACTGTCATAAAGTCTTCTTGTAAAACAGAAATAACACTAACGTTCACTGTTCACTCCGTTTATCGTCGCCGTAAGAGGGATTTGTCCCCCAGAGTTACACGTCTGCAAAGCGACGTTCAGCTTCGCAATTTGCAGCGTGCTGTTAACTCTCGCACTTTCTAAAAACGATAGAGAATAGTCCGTGAGCTATTCGTCGCTGAGAAGCGCAAGTGCCTGCGGAAAGAAGAAACGCTAGTACGTCCCCGCACCAGAGGCAGCAACGATATCATCCTAGAGTTTATTCAAACAAGCCTTGTCCAATTGCGAAAGTGATCTGTCTGTAATGTTCTCGAGCCCCTTTTACTGGTGCATTCTCTGTTGCGAAATGTTGATACCACTCTCAGATTAACGTCACGTAAGCTCGACATACGAACTGCTCTTTTTAAGTTTTTGGAAAATCCCAACATCATATTCAAGCAAGCCCTAGCATTATTCCGTCACCTTGGGAAACTGCAATGTCGGCGTTATTGATATGTGACATCCACGATGAAATCCTTTGGTATGTCCATCAGGTTCCAAAGACGCAAAGACTCGAAACAACTACAACTTCACTTGATGAAATTTCTATCAAATATGTGGGATTGCGAAAGCTCAGACTTGCCTTGGTCACGAATTTATGTTCAGTATTGTTGAAATTATAGCCTAAAGGAATAATTAGTACTTGGTAATAAACCTTCTTTTAATTCTTTGTTACGCAAGACAGGAACGGAAAGAAGGAGTGAAACTTAATCGAATTTGGTTTAAGCATTATGACGCTATAGTTCTTACCAGGTGGCGAAAGTTCTCGAATTTTATAATAACACGTAAAATTTTCACGGTTTAGAAGTTTTGAGTTAATGAAACGAAACGTACGTCTTATTTCATCTTTGAAGCTACGTGTGAAATGAGAACACACTGCAAATTCGGAGTATTGTGGGTAGCACTTACGTGTTTTACTGCACCAGCCATTTCGTTGTTATTGACTTCATAACTGCAAATTCGTCGTTATTGACATGTGATGTCTACGGTAACGCCCTCTACTACACGCACCCCATAGTGACGGGATTAGTCAATCGGACTCTGGCGAGTACTAGAGCAACATGCAGAACTGTTGGGTAGTGGAAAACTGTAGACTCACACAGCGTTGGTGCCACAATCGCGCAAAAGGTTACGTAGTTCTAATGTAATGACATTAGAGCCAGTGGAAGCAAACGATAAAGCATAAGCACGGCTCAGGTGACACAGTAACCTGACGTTCCTAGTACGTAGAAAATCAGCACCCGCCTGGGCACACTTTGCTCACTACGTGACTCTGATCATTTACGGACTACCTCTTGTTCCAGCGAAGTAAAGATGTGATTTCTTGATGTGTGCACTTACGCACTACCAGTAAAGATTTTTAGCGCATGGTGTCTGTAAAAATAAGGGTACACCTACGACAAAGCACAAGAAAACACACAATAGATATCATACACAACACGTATGAATAGTAATCCTTTACCATACTGTATGCAAACACCATCTAGAATGTGTAAGCTACTGAGGCCGGTTATTGTACCAGGCACCACGGTAAACCTGTAAAACACTAAGCAAGAATTAAGTAGACTAGCAAACGAGGTCTGTTTAAAAAGTTCCGGAATATTCGTAATTTCGCGCCAATGGCGTTTTGGAGCGAAATGCTGTTTGCATTCCTGCAAACGCCTGTGTTTAATGAGTGACAATCGGAAGTTTCATTGTTTTATGCCTGTTAGTTATTATTGCCTTTGGTGGGGAGGCTTGCGTGCCTCAGCGATACGGATAGCCGTACCGTAGGTGCAACCACAACGGGGGGGCGGGGGGGGGGGGGGTGGGTATCTGTTGAGAGGCCAGACAAACATGTGGTTCCTGAAGAGCGGCAGCAGCCTTTTCAGTAGTTGCAAGGACAACAGTCCGGATGATTGACTGATCTGGCCTTGTAACAATAACCAAAACGGCCTTGGTTACTGGTACTGCGAACGGCTGAAAGCAAGGTGAAACTACGGCCCTAATTTTTCCCGAGGTCATGCAGCTTTACTGTATGGTTAAATGATGATGGCGTCTTCTTGGGTAAAATATTCCGGAGGTAAAATAGTCCCCCATTCGGATCTCCTGGCGGGGACTACTCAAGAGGATGTCGTTATCAGGAGAAAGCAAACTGACGTTCTACGGATCGGAGCGTGGAATGTCAGATCCCTTAATCGGGCAGGTAGGTTAGAAAATTTAAAAAGGGAAATGGATAGGTTAAAGTTAGATATACTGGGAATTAGTGAAGTTCGGTGGCAGGAGGAACAAGGCTTCTGGTCAGTTGACTACAGAGTTATAACCACAAAATGGAATAGGTGTAATGCAGGAGTAGTTTAATAATGAATAGGAAAATATGAATGCGGGTAAGTTACTACAAACAGCATAGTGAACGCATTATTGTGGCCAAGATAGATACGAAGCCCATGCCTACTACAGTAGTACAAGTTTATATGCCAACTAGCTCTGCAGATGACGAAGAAATTGTAGAAATGTATGATGAAATAAAAGAAATTATTCAGATAGTGAAGGGTGACGAAAATTTAATAGTCATGGGTGACTGGAATTCTCTAGTAGCAAAAGGGAGAGAATGAAACGTAGTAGGTGAATATGGATTGGGGCTAAGAAATGAAAGAGGAAGCCGTCTGGTAGAATTTTGCACAGAGCACAACTTAATCATAGCTAACACTTGGTTCAAGAATCATAAAAGTCTGTATACATGGAAGAAGCCTGGAGATACTAATAGGTATCAGATAGATTATATAATGGTAAGACAGAGATTTAGGAATCAGGTTTTAAATTGTAAGACATTTCCAGGGGCAGATGTGGACTGTCATCACAATCTATTGGTTATAACCTGTAGATTAAAACTGAAGAAACTGCAAAAAGGTGGGAATTTAAGGAGATGGGACCTGGATAAACTGACTAAACCAGAGGTTGTACAGAGTTTCAGGGACAGCATAAGGAAACAATTGACAGGAATGGGGGAAAGAAATACAGTAGAAGAAGAATGGGTAGCTTTGAGGGATGAAGTAGTGAAGGCAGCAGAGGATCAAGTAGGTATAAAGACGAGGGCTATTAGAAGTCCTTGGGTAACAGAAGATATATTGAATTTAATTGATGAAAGGAGAAAATATAAAAATGCAGTAAATGAAGCAGGCAAAAAGGAATACAAACGTCTCAAAAATGAGATCGACAAGAAGTGCAAAATGGCTAAGCAAATGTAAGGATGTAGAGGCTTATCTCACTAGGGGTAAGATAGATACTGCCTACAGGAAAATTAAAGAGACCTTTGGAGATAAGTGAACCACTTGCATGAACATCAAGAGCTCAGATGGAAACCCAGTTCTAAGCAAAGAAGGGAAAGCAGAAAGGTGAAAGGAGTATATAGAAAGTCTATACGAGGGCGATGTACTTGAGGACAATATTATGGAAATGGAAGAGGATGTAGATGAAGATGAAATGGGAGATACGATACTGCGTGAAGAGTTTGACAGAGCACTGAAAGACCTGAGTCGAAACAAGGCCCCCGGAGTAGACAACATTCCATTGGAACTACTGACGGCCTTGGGAGAGCCAGTCCTGACAAAACTCTACCATCTGGTGAGCAAGATGTATGAAACAGGAGAAATACCCTCAGACTTCAAGAAGAATATAATAATTCCAATACCAAAGAAAGCAGGTGTTGACAGATGTGAAAATTACCGAACTATCAGTTTAATAAGTCACAGCTGCAAAATACTAACGCGAATTCTTTACAGAAGAATGGAAAAACCAGTAGAAGCCGACCTCGGGGTAGATCAGTTTGGATTCCGTAGGAATGTTGGAACACGTGAGGCAATACTGACCCTACGACTCATCTTAGAAGCTAGATTAAGGAAGGGCAAACCTACGTTTCTAGCATTTGTAGACTTAGAGAAAGCTTTTGACAATGTTGACTGGAATATTCTCTTTCAAATTCTGAAGGTGGCAGGGGTAAAATACAGGGAGCGAAAGGCTTTTTACAATTTGTACAGAAACCAGGTGGCTGTTATAAGTATCGAGGGGCATGAAAGGGAAGCAGTTTTTGGGAAGGGAGTGAGACAGGGCTGTAGCCTATCCCCGATGTTATTCAATCTGTATATTGAGCAAGCAGTGAAGGAAACAAAAGAAAAATTCGGAGAAGGTATTAAAATTCATGGCGAAAAAATAAAAACTTTGAGGTTCGCCGATGGAAGTTTGTGGCACAACTTGACTAGAAGTAGGGATCGGTTACTATGACATGTTCTGAGGCATCAAGGGATCACCAATTTAGTATTGGAGGGCAGCGTGGAGGGTAAAAATCGTAGAGGGAGACCAAGAGATGAATACACTAAGCAGATTCAGAAGGATGTAAGTTGCGGTGGGTACTGGGAGATGAAGAGGCTTGCATAGGAAAGGGTAGCATGGAGAGCTGCATCAAACCAATTTCAGGACTGAAGACAACAACAACAACAACAACAACAACAGTTATTATTGAGTGCTGTGTCGAGTAGAACGTTATGTCGCAATGTTTGCGAATTCCGAGATGGCAGAGTTGGAGGAGCAACGCGTCTGCATTAAATTTTGCGTGACACTCAAGAAAACATTTACAGACACGCACATAATGATGCAGGAAGACTACGGGGATGATTGCTTAAGCAGCACTCGGTGTTACAAGTGGTTGACACGGTTTAAAAATGGCCAGACGGAAGCTAAAGGTGATACTTGTTCAGGACGCCCTTCGACGTGTACCGACGATGCTCATGTCACGAACTTCAACGAAACCGTGAGTACCAATCGAATACTGGTTGTCCTAGAGATTGCAGAAGAATGCAAGCTTTCAATCTGATAATGTCATGAAATCCTGATACAGCATCTTAGAACGCATCTTTTGCTTGAATCAAGAGTAGGAAGACCTTCGCCTCTCAATCTGTGAAGACCTTTTGAATCTCGCGAATGAGAATGAGATGTTCGTTAGGAGAATCGTAACTGGTAATGAGACGTGGAACTACGGCTATGATGTTGAGACAAAGTTTCAATCTTTACAGAGGGTTGGCAAATGTTCCCCAAGAGTAGGTCAGGTCAAGTGTCAAAGCCATACTAACAGTTTTCATTGACTCGGTTAGTTCATCATGAATTCGTGCCACAGGAACAGACTGTTAATCTATGGTAATATCGGGACGTGCTGCGACGCCTGCGAGATAATGTGAGAAGGAAACGGCCTGAAATGTGGCGAGACAATTCATGGCTCTTGCATCACGATAACGCAGCCACAAATTCATTGCTTTTTGTCGTTGATTATTGCACAAGAAAAGAAATCCCTGTGCTGCCTTATTCTCTGCATTCCACAGGCCTGGCCCTTTTAAATTTGAAAAATCCCGTTGAAACGACGAAGATTTTTAGCGATAGAAGAGATAAAAGAAAATTCGCATACGGCGCTTTGCACGATCTACATCTACATCCATACATCACAAGCCACCTGGGGTGTGTGGCGGAGGGTACCTCTATCGATTCTCCATTCCAGGCTCGCATTGTTCGTGGACAGAAAGATTTTCGGTATGCCTCTGTGTGGGCCCTAATCTGTCTGATTTTATCCCCATGGTCTCTTCGCGAGATATACGTAGGAGGGAGCAATATACTGCTTGACTCCTCGGTGAAGGTATGTTCTCGAAACTTCAACTAAAGCCCGTACCGAGCTACTAAGCGTCTCTCCTGTAGAGTCTTCCACTGGAGTTTATATCTCCGTAACGCTTTCGCGGTTACTAAATGATCCTGTAACGAAGCGCGCTGCTCTCCGTTGGATCTTCTCTACCTCTTCTGTCAACCCTATCTGGTACGGATCCCACACCGGTGAGCAGTATTTAAGCAGTGGGCGAACAAGTGTACTGTAACCTACTTCCTTTGTTTTCGGACTGCATTTCCTTAGGATTCTTCCAATGAGTCTCAGTCTGGCATCTGCTTTACCGACGAGTAATTTTATATGGTAATTCCATTTTAAATCACTCCTAATGCCTACTCCCACATAATTTATGGAATTAACTGCTTCCAGTTGCTGACCTGCTGTATTGTAGCTAAATGATAAAGGATATTTCTTTCTATGTATTCGCAGCACATTACACTTGTCTACATTAAGATTAAATTGCCATTCCCTGCACCATGCGTCTATTCGTTGCAGATCCTCCTGCATTTCAGTACAATTTTCCATTGGTACAACCCCTCGATATACTACAGCATCATCCGCAAAAAGCCTCAGTGAACTTCCGATGTTATCCACAAGGTCATTTACGTTTATTGTGAATAGCAACGGTCCTACGACACTTCCCTGCGGCACACCTGAAATACAGCGAGAGGCTCACCAAGACTGCTTCCAGATGTGGAAACGGCGTTGGAAGCGGTGCACCAATTGACGAGGAGAGTATTTCGAAGGAGACCATGCACAATAACTAAAAGGTAAGCGTAGATAAATTTTGCGGACGAAGTTTCGGAATTTTTTGGACAGACCTCGTATTAACACACGTTGGTGAGTAACCTTGGGAGCCACTGCACAGGGATGTCGGGGTCCCTGGACAGTGCAGGTGAAAGAACTTCTACTACGCAATCTATCATTAGATTCTTTTATCGTTCTCCTTAAATCAGATCTTTTCTTTTGTAATTCACTGGTTCACGTGTAATAGATTAGTAAGCATGATGCAGTTCCCTTTTACGCAAAGAAAGTGAACAAAAGACTTCTAAGAGACCTCACCGCACTATGGTGCTGCATGGGCCACGACGCCCGCGGCTTCTGCTGCATAGCGCCGCAGCATGGTAGCTTGATACAAACCGTGAAAATACAGCAGTACACCTCTGACCTCTGCCATACATTTCATTTTGTTTCATTACAGATAGCCGCGGAGCAGGTATGATGGTCCTATATCCTCACACGTCACAGTTATTTCCTGTCTTTGACAGGCGTTTTTAAGTTTATCTTTCGCGTGTTTGCATGTCGAGCCATGAGGTAGTGACAGTCGCATAGCAGCATCTGACTGAACTGTTCCAGCAGTAAAGTGTGAATCGGAGTCAGCTGGTCGGCAGAGATCGTGAGATACAAGTACCCTGAGGTGTGAGTTTGGAATGTCGAGAACAAGACTGCCGTTTTCTCGAGTTGCTCAGTTTAATCATTTGCGGCGCATTTTTAGTACGCATGAACTATCAGCGTAAAGCAGTTCATTGTGTGCTGCGGAATGCGGCAATTTTCTGAAACATATTGCTAGATTTTTTCCTTTTCTTGTGTAGAAGTACAGTTACAACAAATAAACAATACATCTATGGTCCATAATAGCGTGTATATTATAGCCTAAATCTATGGATCCTAATTCGCTTCTTAATAGGCTCACAAATCATTACTGAACCATTTGAACTAAAATTTAATCTCTATATTTTGTCTTCAGTTCGTTGCTGATTTTTGGCAAATTAGTCTAGATTTTCATGCAATTTACTAAGTCAGATAGGGAGTCACACTGAAGGGGGCAGTAGTGTAGTATAGTCGCTATTAGTGATTGGTGTGTTACACACACACACACATGAGCTGTTAAGTTCGGTTTCTGATTCCTCGAGTACTATTTCATCGATTCGTTTGTTTCATCTCTTCTCCTGTACATTATCTTCTCTGCCTAATCGGGAGTGTTTATCCTAGGAATTATATGCATTACTAAAATTTAGCCGGCTTGAGTGGCCGAGCGGTTCTAGGCGCTACAGTCTGGAACCGCGCGAACGCTACGGTCGCAGGTTCGAATCCTGCCTCGGGCATGGATGTGTGCAATGTCCTTAGGTTAGTTAGGTTTAAATAGTTCTAAGTTATAGGGGATTAATGACTTCAGAAGTTAAGTTCCATAGTGCTCAGAGCCATTTGAACCATTTGAACTAAAATTTAATCTCTATATTTTGTCTTCAGTTCGTTGCTGATTTTTGGCAAATTAGTGTAGATTTTCATGCAATTTACTAAGTCAGATGGGTTTGACTTTGAAGAGTTTTGTCATGCCCCTACGCTACAATTCACTCTTTGTACGGACCCACAGAACATATCTTGTGTTCCTAGTTTTACCTGAGAGGTTCTCTACATGTGTTACACTTATGTGTTACTTGTTGATTAAAATATTTGTTCTATTAAAATATTTGTTCTACTATTAGTTTTCCTAATATCTTGCTAAGAACATTTTTCTTCTGCGTGATTTCTTCATTTTCATTCACCCATTCTAAATGTAATGTCTCAAAATATGTGCTTTGAGACCGATTTACCGTCTCGTAATGATTTATTTTAAAAATTACTGTAGAGTAATTTTTATTGTTAAGTAAGTTGAGTTGAATGCTATATATATCTTTCATAATTATGCCGTGATACTTTCTTTTCTTCTGTCCATTATGTTGTATAACTTCTCCTAGACATTTAAATTTGTTTTCTGATGTTTCTATACTTTCTGCTAAAGGTCGAGTTCTTTATCATTATCATTGTTTTTTTTCGAATTAGATTTTTTAATCGCGCCTATTCCGGAGTTTCTTTACGTATATCTATCTGTTTCTGTGCTACCTCTACTCCTCCTGTCAGAATTGCTAGATCTTCTACAAGAGTTAATTGAGATTATCACTTTTTCATTTAATTTTATTCAACTTTTACAGAAAAGATAGAAGAGGGTCACTCGCCTCATACACCTACTGCCTTCGTGATAACGGCCTTGTGACACGGACATATAAGCTGCTTGAAGAAGCTATGCCCATCGATGAAGGCATCAAGCAAGAAGGGATGCATACTGTGGTGTCACTGCCAGACACCACACTTGCTAGGTGGTAGCTTAAATCGGCCGCGGTCCATTAGTACATGTCGGACCCGCGTGTCGCCACTGTCAGGATCGCAGACCTAGCGCCACCACAAGGCAGGTCTCGAGAGACGTACGAGAACTCGCCCAGTTGTACGACGACGTTGCTAGCGCCTATACGGACGAAGCCTTTGCTCTCATTTGCCGAGAGACAGAATAGCCTTCAGCTAAGTTAATGGCTACGACTTAGCAAGGCGCCATTAGCCTTACATAGTTTGATAGTTATCGTATGAAATGTCTCATCAAGAATGCTGTATTCACAACAAGGATAAATAAAAGTTAAGTATTAGAGGAGCTGCATACTTTTCTTATTAGAATTCACTACTTATCCTGTTCCAGAATTCACGCCCGTCTGCGTTAGATAGCGTGCATTTCGGCCTCCTCTATCTACAAGGTGTTGGCACATTCACCAACACATCACATACAGTTCGCAGTAATGTTTGCGTCGTCCACAGCTGCCAAGGTACCTTCGATTACTATCAGTGCTTCCATGGAAACAAAGTTGGGTGTCCCCCACAGCGTAATACTGGCCCCATTGACCTTCGTGCGTGACGCTGTATATTGTTAGAGTAGCCATTAACGTGGATGACGACGTATCTGTACACGACCATCGACCTGGTGGAAGAAAAATATGATCTAACCGACCAGGCGAAATGTTTTCATTGATGTACGGTCCAGTCTCGACGATCCTGTGGCCACCGCAGTTGTAACTTACAGTCTCGTTCGGTGGACATGGGAACGTGCAGGGAGCGTTTGCTGTGGACAGCCACATTGAACACTATGCACTGGATGGTGTACTCGGAAACACTTGTGCCTGCGCCGTTCAGTGATGAGGTGTCGGCGTCCATCTTGTCGCCTACCCGTAGTTTTACCGCCCCTTAACCAGTTAACATAGATGTTCAATGCAGTAGCGTGCAAACAGCCAATCAGCTTCGCCGAGATGCTCGTTCCCAAGCGCTGGGCCATAAATGTGTGCCCTTTTCAAAGTCGAATTTGTCAGCTGAATTCCCCATTTGACTCGTATCGTTGCTAGAATGATTCCCCATTCGTCTCTGCTCCACTAATATACACTCTAAGAAAAAGAAGCAACGCACCATGAAGGAACTATCCGAATGGTACGGGAATCGGTAGACGTGATGTAAATGTACAGTCAAACAAGTGATCATAGAATGAAGGCTTTCACGGCAGGTGTTGTCATCACTTAACACTTCCGGGCTGAGATGCCGCGGTCCATACATAAAACTCACCCCTGACGTTTCGCCTTCGACTGCGGAAGGCATCATCCGAGGAAAATCGGCGAACTGCAACGAGAGCGCGAGTGAGCGCCGTATATATAACCAATCCAGAGGGCGCCGCTGTCAGTCACGTGACGTCGGCTGTGCTATGATCTCTGATATCGCCAACTTTCTCAATTGAAATTAACCGATTGTCACGCTGTTGCTGCAATGTTGACATCCATATCTGATCCGTCTTAATGCCTTAATTTTTTCTATTAAAATTATTGCAGTATTTGGCAATCTCAGTGTCATCTCTGTATATTCGCGCATAATAATGCGACGTGTTTGCTGTGACGGTCGTCTAACTAAACTTTATTTCGTGATGACCTTCCTGAAAAACATGTTCCGCTACAGCCGATTTATCAATATGTCCGAGGCGGCCGTTCCTTTTATGTTCACCCAGACGGGTGTTGACGTTTCTTTTTGTTGTGCCTACATAGACCTTCCCAAAACTGCACGGAATTTTATAGACACCGGGTGTAGATAGAGGATGTCTTTTATCTTTTGCGGATCTTAAACATTCTTTTATTTTCGTGGTGGGTCTGAGAAAAGTTTCCACATCGTACTTGCTTAAAATTTTTCTAATGCGACCAGTGACCTTACTGATGAATAGTATGAACACGTTCCCCTTGGGTTGGTGTCGATCCTCGTCCGTCCTGGTGGCCAGACTAGGGCGTAGTGCACGATCTATCTCTCTTTTGGAATACACATTCTTCTTGAAGGTCGGTGTAAGGTGTTCAATCTCATCGTCTAAGTGAGGTGGTTCACGTATTTTGTGCGCCCTGTCTATTCATGATTTAATCACTCCTCTTTTATGTCTTGGCTGGTGGTTAGAATCTTTCTGCAGATAACGATCAGTTTGTGTGTCTTTTCTGAAACCCTTATGACCCAATGATCCGTCCTCTCGTTTGATGACAGTCACATCTAAGAAGTTCAGGTGACCATCGATTTCCTTTTCCATAGTGAGTTGAATTCTTGGATTAATTCTATTCAGATGTAACAGAAAGGCATCCAGTACGTATTCGCCATGGGTCCATATAACAAATGTATCCTCTACATAACGATACCATCTGCCTGGTCTTTTTCTACACAACTGTCCATTAAAATTGCTACACCACGGAGATGACGTGCTACAGATTCCAAATTTAACCGACAGGAAGAAGATGCTGTGATATGCAAAAGATTAGCTGTTCAGAGCATTCACACAAGGTTGGCGCCGACGGCGACACCTACAACGTGCTGACATGAGGGAAGTTCCCAACCGATTTTTCATACACAAACAGCAGTTCACCGGCGTTGCCTGGTGAAACGTTGTTGTGATGCCTCGTGTAAAGAGGAGAAATGCGTACCATCACGTTTCCGACTTTGATAAAGGCCGGATTGTAGCCTATCGCGATTGCGGTTTACCGTATCGCGACATTTCTGCTCGCGTTGGTCGAGATCCAATGACTGTTAGCAGAATATGGAATCGGTGTGTTCAGGAGGGTAATACGGAACGCCGTGCTGGATCCCAACGGCCTCGTATCACTAGAAGTCGAGTTGACAGGCATCTTATCCGGATGGCTGTAACGGATCGTGCAGACACGTCTCGATCCCTGAGTCAACAGATGGGGGCGTTTGAAGGACAACAACCATCTGCACGAACAGTTCGGCGACGTTTGAAGCAGCACAGACCATCAGCTCGGAGACCATGGCTGCGGTTACCCTTGACGCTGCATCACAGACAGCAGCGCCTGCGATGGTGTACTCAACGACGAAGCTGGGTGCAAAAATGGCAAAACGTCATTTTTCCGGATGGCCCAAGGTTCTGTTTACAGCATCATGATGGTCGCAACCGTGTTGGGCGACATCGTGGTGAACGCACATTGGAAGCGTGTAATCGTCATCGCCATACTGGCGCATCACCCGGCGTGATGGTATGGGGTGCCATTGGTTATACGTCTCGGTCACCTCTTGTTCGCATTGACGGCACTGTGAACAGTGGACATTACATTTCAGATGTGTTACGACCCGTGGCTCAACCCTTCGGTCGATCCCTGTGAAACCTTACATTTCAGCAGGATAATGCACGACCGCATGTTGCAGGTCCTGTACCGGCCTTTCTGGATACAGAAAATGTTCGACTGCTGCCCTGGCCAGCACATTCTCCAGATCTCTCGCCAATTGAAAAGGTCTGGTCAATGGTGGCCGAGCAACTGGGTCGTCAGAATACGCCAGTCACTACTCTTGATGAACTGTGGTATCGTGTTGAAGCTGCATGTGCAGCTGTACCTGCACACGCCATCCAAGCTCTGTTTGACTCAATGCCCAGGCGTATCAATGGCGTTATTACGGCCAGAGGTAGTTGTTCTGGGTACTGATAGGACCTATGCACCAAAATTGCGTGAAAATGTAATCACATGTCAGTTCTAGTATAATATATTTGTCCAATGAATACCCATTTATCATCTGCGTTTCTTCTTGGTGTATCAATTTTAATGGCCAGTAGTGTAGCTGTTTGCAGCGCCCGCTGTTCAAAGTACTCCATGAACAAGTTAGCCACAACTGGACTAAGAGAACTTCCCATAGCCACTCCGTCAATCTGTTCATAAAAAACATTATTATATTGAAAATCAACGAAAGGATAACGTTCTACGAGTCGGGGCGTGGAATATCAGAAGCTTGAACGTGGTAGGGAAACTAGAAAATCTGAAAAAGGAAATGCAAAGGCTCAATCTAGATATAGTAGGGGTCAGTGAAGTGAAGTGGAAGGAAGACAAGGATTTCTGGTCAGATGAGTATCGGGTAATATCAACAGCAGCAGAAAATGGTATAACAGGTGTAGGATTCGTTATGAATAGGAAGGTAGGGCAGAGGGTGTGTTACTGTGAACAGTTCAGTGGCCAGGTTGTTCTAATCAGAATCGACAGCAGACCAACACCGACAACGATAGTTCACGTGTACATGCCGACGTCGCAAGCTGAAGATGAACAGATAAAGAAAGTGTTTGAGGATATTGAAAGGGTAATGCAGTATGTAAAGGGGGACGAAAACCTAATAGTCATGGGCGACTGGAATGCAGTTGTAGGGGAAGGAGTAGAAGAAAAGGTTACAGGAGAATATGGGCTTGGGACAAGGAATGAAAGAGGAGAAAGACTAATTGAGTTCTGTAACAAGTTTCAGCTAGTAATAGCGAATACCCTGTTCAAGAATCACAAGAGGAGGAGGTATACTTGGAAAAGGCCGGGAGATACGGGAAGATTTCAATTAGATTACATCATGGTCAGACTGAGATTCCGAAATCAGATACTGGATTGTAAGGCGTACCCAGGAGCAGATACAGACTCAGATCACAATATAGTAGTGATGAAGAGTAGGCTGAAGTTCAAGACATTGGTCAGGAAGAATCAATGCGCAAAGAAGTGGGATACGGAAGTACTAAGGAATGACGAGATACGTTTGAAGTTCTCTAACGCTATAGATACAGCAATAAAGAATAGTGCAGTAGGCAGTACAGTTGAAGAGGAATGGACATCTCTAAAAAGGGCCACCACAGAAGTTGGGAAGGAAAACATAGGTACAAAGAAGGTAGCTGCGAGGAAACCATGGGTAACAGAAGAAATACTTCAGTTGATTGATGAAAGGAAGAAGTACAAACATGTTCCGGGAAAATCAGGAATACAGAAATACAAGTCGCTGAGGAATGAAATAAATAGGAAGTGCAGGGAAGCTAAGACGAAATGGCTGCAGGAAAAATGTGAAGACATCGAAAAAGATATGATTGTCGAAAGGACAGACTCAGCATACAGGAAAGTCAAAACAACCTTTGGTGACATTAAAAGCAACGGTGGTAACATTAAGAGTGCAACGGGAATTCCACTGTTAAATGCAGAGGAGAGAGCAGATAGGTGGAAAGAATACATTGAAAGCCTCTATGAGGGTGAAGATTTGTCTGATGTGATAGAAGAAGAAACAGGAGTCGATTTAGAAGAGATAGGGGATCCAGTATTAGAATCGGAATTTAAAAGAGCTTTGGAGGACTTACGGTCAAATAAGGCAGAAGGGATGGATAACAATCATTCCATCAGAATTTCTAAAATCATTGGGGGAAGTGGCAACAAAACGACTATTCACGTTGGTGTGTAGAATATATGAGTCTGGCGATATACCATCTGACTTTCGGAAAAGCATCATCCACACACTTCCGAAGACGGCAAGAGCTGACAAGTGCGAAAATTATCGCACAATCAGCTTAACAGCTCATGCATCGAAGCTGCTTACAAGAATAATATACAGAAGAACGGAAAAAAAATTGAGAATGCGCTAGATGACGATCAGTTTGGCTTTAGGAAAAGAAAAGGGACGAGAGAGGCAATTCTGACGATACGGCTAATAATGGAAGCAAGGCTAAAGAAAAATCAAGACGCTTTCATAGGATTTGTCGACCTGGAAAATGCGTTCGACAATATAAAATGGTGCAAGCTGTTCGAGATTCTGAAAAAAGTAGGGGTAAGCTATAGGGAGAGACGGGTCATATACAATATGTACAACAACCAAGAGGGAATAATAAGAGTGGACGATCAAGAACGAAGTGCTCGTATTAAGAAAGGTGTAAGACAAGGCTGTAGCCTATCGCCCCTACTCTTCAATCTGTACATCGAGGAAGCAATGATGGAATTAAAAGAAAGGTTCAGGAGTGGAATTAAAATACAAGGTGAAAGGATATCAATGATATGATTCGCTGATGACATGGCTATCGTGAGTGAAAGTGAAGAAGAATTAAATGATCTGCTGAACAGTCTAATGATTACACAGTATGGTTTGAGAGTAAATCGGAGAAAGACGAAGGTAATGAGAAGTAGTAGAAATGAGAACAGCGAGAAACTTAACATCAGGATGATGGTCACGAAGTCAATGAAGTTAAGGAATTCTGCTACCTAGGCAGTAAAATAACCAATGACGGACAGAGCAAGTAGCAAGGAGCTGTAGAGAGCAAAGCAGACTCGCTACGGCAAAAAAGGTATTTCTGGCCAAGAGAAGTCTACTAATATCAAATACCGGCCTTAATTTGAGGAAGAAATTTCTGAGGATGTACGTCTGGAGTACAGCATTGTATGGTAGTGAAACATGGACTGTGGGAAAACCGGAACAGAAGAGACTCGAAGCATTTGAGATGTGGTGCTATAGACGAATGTTGAAAATTAGGTGGACTGATAAGTTAAGGAATGAGGAGGTTCTACGCAGAATCGGAGAGAAAAGGAATATGTGGAAAACACTGATAAGGAGAAGGGACAGGATGATAGGACATCTGTTAAGACATGAGGGAATGACTTCCGTGGTATTAGAGGGAGCTGTAGAGTGCAAAAACTGTAGAGGAAGACAGAGATTGGAATACGTCAAGCAAATAATTGAGGACGTAGGTTGCAAGTGCTACTCTGAGATGAAGAGGTTAGCACAGGAAAGGAATTCGTGGCGGGCCGCATCAAACCATTCAGTAGACTGATGACCAAAAAAATATTGAAAATAAGTTGTTTTAAGGCAGTTCAGCCCTGAAGTGTTAAGTGATGAAGTCAAACAAGTGTTTACTTTTTCAGAAAAATTTAATGATTTATTCAGTAGAAAGAGCTTCACACTTTGAGCAAGTCAGTAACGTGTTGGTCCACGTCTGGTCCTTAAGCAAACAGTTATTCGACTTGGCTTTGAGTGATAGAGTTGCTGGATGTTCTCCTGAGGGATATAGTGAAACAGTCTGCCCAATTGGCTTGTCAGAACGTCAAAATCCCCAGGTGGTGGGAAGGCCCTGTCCATAATGTCCCAAACGTTCTCAATTGGGGACAGATCTGGCGACTGAGCTGGCAAATATAGGGTTTGGCAAGCACGTAGGCAAGCAGTAGTAGTAACTATCGCCGTGTGTGGGCGGGCATTGTCTTGCTGAAATGTAAGCCCACGATGGCTTGCCATGGAGGACAGCAAAATGGGTTGTCGTCGATGTACCGCTGTGCTGTAAGGGCGCCGTAGATGACAGCCAAAGGGCTCCTGCTATGTAAAGACACTGTGCCCCAGATCACGACTCCTAGTTGTCGGGCCGTCCGGTGGGCAACAGGTTGGTTCCCACTGTTGTTCAGGCCATCTCCAGACACGTCTTTGGCCTGGATTCCGGTTGACTCGAGTAGAATTGTCTTCAGTGATGAGACCCATTTTAAAGAGAGCTCCGATGCTCAGCGAATACGTTTAGGGAGCGTCTGTTGTGGACATCCAACAGCAGTGGGATGCTGTCCCGACTGTCACCTACCAAGTGGCTTGATAACCATCAGTGATATTCTGGGTTACCATCTCTTCTCATAGCATGATCCATTTGGTTGTCATCCGCGACATCCTTACAGCGCAGAGGTACGATGATGTTATTCAGTGCCCCGTTTTGTTGCCCCTCATGGAACCCCATCCTGGGATTATATTTCAACAAGCTAATGCCTTCCAGCACGCAGCAAGGGTTCCTTCTGCTTGTGAAATCTTGCATTGGCCAACGAGGTCTCCGGATCTCTGCCCAATTGAGAACGAACGGAGCATTATGGGCGTGGTCCTCCAGTCAGCTCGTGATTTTGACGATCTATCGCGCCAGTTCCACAGAATTTGGCACGATATATCTCAGGAGGACATCCAGAACTATATCAGCAAATGCCATGCGGAATGACTGCTTGTGTAAGGATCAGAAGCGGTCAACGCGTTGTTGACTTGCTCTGTTTGTGGAGCTCTTTCTCTTGAACAAATGATCCAAGTTTCCTGAAACTGTTATCATATGTTTGTCTATACATGCACGTCCCATCTACCGATTTCCATGCCATTCGGATATCTTCCTCGTGGTACATCCTGTGCCTCCAACGCTACCGAGTGCCATCCACTCTCTTGTTAGACAATGGTCATAAAAGAATTTGAAGCCATTCCGGCTATTTTTCTATCATGACTGTCTCAAGAAATATGTAAAAGTCTTTTAAATAACCGCTACCAGTCACAAACTTTGTCAACTGTTGTAGTACTTATTTATTTAGCGAAATGTTTCGAGGGAGTACCTCATCTTCAGGCTAAATGGCATTGCAAAAACAATTTTACAATAAGGTCATACTGATGTTACATAGTCTTTTCGTAAATGCTATGGTTTTCTTTGTTCTTCTGGCGTGGCAGTCAGCGCATCACAACGAGACTGCCACGCCAGAAGAGCAAAGATAACCACACCATTTACGAAAAGACTATGTAACATCAGTATGACCTTATTGTAAAATTGTTTTTGCAATGCCATTTAGCCTGAAGATGAGGTATTCACTCGAAACATGTCGCTAAATAAATAAGTACTACAACAGGTGGCAGGGTTTATGACTGGTAGCTGTAATTTAAAACACCTTTACATAATGGTCATAAAGTTTTGACTTACCAGCGAAGATCGATTGTTGATGTGAATGTAGTAGCTGAACGCTACTATTAATTCAACCCATACATCCACAGTAGCAGAAAACTATTTACGGTCCCTTAATGACAGCTGATTTGCACACTTGCAAGTAAACACTTGTTTGATAGTGTGGCACTATTACAAAAGTGTGGCAAGATAATAAGAAACAACAACTAATATTTATTAAGAGTATGTTACAATATGGTACGTGACTTTGGTACAGTTTGATGCATATACTTGTTGTCTAAAACCTAATACAGTGATATCCCCTGTCTCCTGGCAGCCTACACATTGTCACTATATCTGGTTGAAATTGAACAGATTGTCGATAGTCGATAGTCTGTAAATAACAACTGCAAAGTGAGAAGGCAGTCTTCAGAGCACTTCACTCAGTAGGCTGGAGGCACTGTGCAAAACTGTCTAACTGTTGGTTCGTAACTGTCTGAGCGTCCTGTTTGTTTCGTGTTTTGGTGTCCGCCGGTGGAAGCAGTCCCGTATCTGTTAGTACAAGACGGAAGCGAAGTAGTCTGTGGATGAGAGCGTTCCCTATTACTAGTTATTCACCTCTACCGGTGGACATACGACAGGCTGGAGGAAGTGGCGTGAAAGCAGGAAGTGTCAGAGTTTGCGAGTGTCATCTGGAGGCTGCTACACGGACTGAGACCAAAGGAGTGGTTGTGTCTGTGAGGTGTCAGTCTCTCGCGGCATTTGTTGTGCACCTCTTGCTTGGTGCACAAAAACGTCAAATTTCACAATGCATTTCAAACAGTGGTATTCACAGAGTATGTCAATTGAATGTAGCGGAGCACTACAGAATGGGAGTTCAGCTACACCCTTTTTCGGGAATTAAGTTTCGATGTTGATGTTGAAGCGGGGATGGTCTCCTCGTCTGCTAACATCCCAGTTAAACTACTCTCGCCGCTTTGTCTCACATTAGAGTAGTAGAAACTTTGCACTTTCCTGTCTTTATTTTATTGTTTGCTTTGCTTCCATCATACAATATTCCATAACATCATCGGTATGTTACCATTGCGTTTTTTCAGCCAAAAATATCAGGTACTTGAAAGTGAGAAATACTTTACAATACCTAGACAAAGAAAATGCGTAAACTGTTCATAGATGATAACGTAAATTATGAAACTATTTTCGTTAAATAACTATTAATTGGGAGAAATCAGGGGTATTGAAACAGAAAAAGACAATTGTTATGTCATTATTTCTTCACAGGAAAAAAACATGAGAAAGATGAAAACGCTCGTTGTACGGCCATGTAATTATTATTTGATGTGTTTATCTGTACATTTTCTTTAACAAACAAATGTCGATGTTGTGAAATTGTTGAACGAGAGTTTTCCTGTTGTTTCATTTTTGAGCAGTTTGCCATACAATTTTGACAACAACATTTGTTATCAAGTTTGATTATTCCTTTAATAATCTTTTATTACTTCTAGTTCCTGAATTCATATTCTGCACTTCCTGACAAAAGAGGTGAACCACGCAAAAGGGGAGGAGGAAACGAAATGAAACTTTATGGGGTGAGTGGGTATGTGATCTTATTCAGTGACCACAAAAAAAAGAGTTAAATTTGCAAATAACGTGTCAGTATGGGCTTACACATGTGTGATGTAACACCCGCTTTGGCTTGGATGGATGCTCTGATTCTGTTGGGAAGACGGTCATAAAGCTGTTGCATCCTCTCCTGAGGCATGTTGGGCACCAAGTGCTGTAACAGGTACTTGATACCGAAGATAGAGGCAATGGTGCGGAGTTGCCGTCCAAGATGCCTCCCTCCCCCACATCATATATCAGGCACAGATCTGCGGATCTTTCTAGCCATTTGAGAACCTCGACATCACATAGACAGTTCATCGAGACATACGCTACACTATGTGATCAAAAGTAACCGGACACCCCCAAAAACATACGTTTTTCATATTAGGTGCATTGTGTTGCCACCTACTGCCAGGTACTCCATATCAGCGACCTCAGTAGTCATTAGACATCGTGAAAGAACAGAATGGGGCGCTCCACGGAACTCATGGACTACGAACGTAGACAGGGGACTGGGTGTCACTTGCGTCATACATTTGCAAGCGAGATTTCCTCACTCCTGAACATCCTTAGGTCCACTGCTTCCGATGTGACAATGAAGTGGAAACGTGTACGGACACGTATAACACAAAAGCGTACAGGTCGACGTCGTCTGTTCACTGACAGAGACCGCCGACTGTTGTGGAGGGTCGTAATGTGTAATAGGCAGACATCTGTCCAGACCATCACACAGAAATTCCAAGCGGCATCAGGATCCACTGCAAGTACTATGACAGTTAGGTGGGAGGTGAGAAAACTTGTTCATGGTCGAGTGGCTGCTCATAAGCCACACATCACACCGGTAAATGCCAAACGACGCCTGGCTTGGTGTAAGGAGCGTAAACATTGAACGATTGAACAGTGGATAAACGTTGAGTGGAGTGAAGAATCACGGTACACAAAGTGGCGATCCGATGGCAGGGTGCGGGTATGGCGATATGCCCGGTGAACGTCATCTGACAACAGTAAAATTCGGAGGCGGTGGTGCTATGGTGTGGTCGTATTTCTCATGGAGGTGGCTTGCATCCCTTGTGTTTTGCGTACCACTGAGCAGGCCTACATTGATGTTGTAAGCACCTACTTGCTTCCCACCGTTTAAGAGCAATTTGGGGATGGCGATTGCATATCTCAGCACGATCGAGACCTGTTCATAATTAACGGCATGTGGCGGAGTGGTTACACGACAATAGCGTCCCCGTAATGGACTGGCCTGCACAGAGTCCTGACCTCAATCCTGTAGAACACTTTTAGGATGTTTTGGAACGCCGAGTTCGCGGCAGACCTCACCGACCGACATCGTTACCTCTCTTCAGTGCAGCACTCCGTGAAGAATGGGCTGCAATTTCCCAAGAAACCTTCCAGCACCTGATTGAACGTATGCCTGCGACAGTGGAAGCTGTCATCAGGGCTAAGGGTGGGCCAACACCATACTGAATTCCAGCATTACCGATGGAGGGCGCCATAAACTTGTAAGTCATTTAGAGAAAGGTGTCTGGTTACTTTTGATCACATAGTGTGTATGTGGGCAAGCATAGTTCTCTGAAAATTGGCAGCAAGATACTCCTGACTGAGAAACAATAAATACGGATACAGCATATCCGTGACATACCGTTGGGCCATCAGTGTTCGCTTAGTCACTAAAAGCCCTGCCGGCCGCTGTGGCAGAACGGTTATAGGCGCTTCAGTTCGGAACCGCGCTGCTGCTACGATCGCGGGTTCGAATCCTGCCTCGGGCATGGATGTGTGTGACCTCCTTAGGTTAGTTAGGCGAAGTGGTTCTAAGTTCTAGGGGACTGATGACCTCAGATGTTAAGTCCCATAGTGTTCGGAGCCATTTGAACTAAAAGCCCCGACCGCAAGCTATACCTGAAGCTATCCCACATCATCACAGGAGGAATAACGCCGCTGTGCCTCCGCAGATGATTGGAAGCATGGGACCTCTCCCCAGGTCACTGACATCCTTGCCGTCAATGGTCATCCTTGCTAGTGCAGAATGACGATTCATCGCTGAACAGAACACGAAGCCATTCATCAGTAGTCCACGCTTCGCAGTCACCTCAAGACTCCCTAGTTTGTCTGCTGCTAGTCTCTGACCAACCAATGGTGGTGGATGACACAGAATGTTACGGGGAGTCCATTGCTTGTTCTCGGATGGCAAGCTTAGATGTGAAACGGTCACCATGTGCTTGGTGCACCATGGCGATTCACGCTTCTGGGGGTCATACATGGTCGACCGGAAACTTGACGTCGAGTATATCTGCCCTCAGGTTCCCATACAGTCCAACAACGAGCCATCGTCTTACTCGAATGCATAACACATCTGGATTCTATACCATTCGGCCAGCCAGCGAAATGCGGGCCCACAAAGATCCCATTCAGATTCTGCCAGGTGCTGATATTGCTGTCTCACACGACTACACGGCATCACCCTGTCCTTCACAATGGTCGCACCTGAGGCTGTTCACACTTCTTCCGTGGCATGATAGTTTCCAAAGGTTGACAACAGATGTCAGCTCATATTACACTACTGGCCATTAAAGCTGCAACACTATGAAGAAATGCAGATGATAAACGGGTATTCATTGAAGAAATATATTATACTAAAACTGAAATGCTGCTGAAATGTAGGGTTTCGCAGGGATCGAATGAAGGGTTGAGCCACGGGTCGTAACAAATCTGTTGTTCAAAGTGCAGTCAATGCGAACAAGAGGTGAGCGAGACGTGTACCAATGGCACCCCATACCATCACACCGGATGATACGCCAGTATGCCGATGATTAATACACGCTTCCAGTGTGCGTTCACCGCGATGTCGCCAAACACGGATGCGATCATCATGATGCTGTAAACAGAACCTGGATTCATTCGAAAAAATGACGTTTTGCCATTCGTGCACCCAGTTAGGCGTTGAGTACACTATCGCAGGCGCTCCTCTCTGTGACGCAGCGTCAAGAGTAACCACAGCCATGGTCTCCGAGCTGATAGTCCATGCTGCTGCAAACGTCGTCGAACTGTTCGTGCAGATGGTTGTTGTCTTGCAAACGTCCCCATCTCTTGACTCAGGGATCGAGACGTGGCTGCACGATCCGTTACAGCCACGCGGATAAGAAGCCTGTCATCTCGACTGCTGGTGATACGAGGCCGTTGGGATCCAGCACGGCGTTCCGTATTACCCTCCTGAACCCACCGATTCCATATTCTGCTAGCAGTCATTGGATGTCGACCAACGCGAGCAGTAATGTCGCGATACGATAAACCGCAATCGCGATAGGCTATAATCCGACCTTTATCAAAGTCGGAAACGTGATGGTACGCATTTCTCCTTCTTACACGAGGCGTCACAATAACTTTTCACCAGGCAACGCTGGTCACATGCTGTTTGTGCATGAGAAATCGATTGGAAACTTTCCTCATGTCAGCAAGTTGTATGTGTCGCCACCGGCGCCAACGTTGTGTGAATGCCCTGAAAAGCTAATTATTTGCGTATCACAGCATCTCCTTCCTGTCGGTTAAATTTCGCTTCTGTAGCACGTCATCTTCGTGGTGTAGCAATTTTAATAGCCAGTAATGTAGCTTTGCTGTAGCATCGGTTGCGTGCAGATTCCAGACGAATAGCGTCGGCGCATGATTGGAATGGTGAAAATTATGCCAGCCGGAGTGGCCATGCGGTTCTAGGGTCTACAGTCTGTAACCGCGAGACCGCTACGGTCGCAGGTTCGAATCCTGCCTCGGGCATGAATGTGTGTGATGTCCTTAGGTTAGCTAGGTTTAAGTAGTTCTAAGTTCTAGGGGACTTAGGACCTCAGAAGTTGAATCCCATAGTGCTCAGAGCCATTCGAACCATTTTTTTGAAAATTATTCGCTGTCCCACAGTTATGCCCACAGCCCCACAGTTACGCCTTTCAAAGACTGCTTACGTAACTTGATTTTTTTGCATGTGATAATTAAAAGCTGTACGACTACCGGTCATAACTGGGATACCTGTGTTCGTCGAGACAGAATCCTAGGTTTCTGTGGCCGCCCTGCGACAGCCGCTGGAGGCAGACCGTTACGACGGACGGAGACGGCGTCTTCCCGTCTCGCGTTGTCCCGGGAGGCAGCGCCTAATTGCCACAGCTTCCGGCCGCATGGTCTCGCTACCTGTATCCCTCACACCCCTGAGCGGGCTCGCCGTCTGCGGCCCCGTGGGGAAGCGAACGTCTCGAGGGGTGTGTACAGACACATCCGCGAGCCCCCCTCCCTGTAACTGCCGCACACTTCCTTTTTATTTCTTATTCTGTTCCTGCTGCTTTCCACATCTGCGTCTACAGGATGAGGCAGCCACCATGGCCAGCCCGAACATGTTCGGAATGAGCAGTTATATCGACGTACGGCTTTCGCTAAGTTATAGCGAACGATATTGCAGGTTCCCTGATGTAAGTAGATACACTACTGGCCATTAAAATTACTACACCACCAAGATGACGTGCTACGACCCGAAATTTAACCGACAGGAAGAAGAGGCTGTGATATGGAATTGATTAGCTTTTCAGAGCATTCACACAACTTTGGCGCCGGTGGCGACACCTACAACGTGCTGACATGAGGAAAGTTTCCAACTGATTTCTCATACACAAACATCTCTTGACCGGCGTTGCCTGGTGAAACGTTGTTGTGATACCTCGTGCAGGGAGGAAAAAGGCCTACCATCACGTTTCCGACTTTGATAAAGGTCCGATTATAGCCTATCGCAATTGCGGTTTATCGTATCGCGACACTGCTGCTCGCGTTTGTCGAGATCCAGTGACTGTTAGCAGAATATGGGATCGGTGGGTTCAGGAGCGTAATACGGAACGCCGTGCTGGATCCCAACGGCCTCGTATCACTAGCAGTCGAGATGACAGGCATCTTATCCGGATGGCCGTAACAGATCGTGCAGCCACGTCTCGATCCCTGAGTCAACAGATGGGGACGTTTGCAAGACAACAACCATCTGCACGAATAGTTCGACGACGTTTGCAGCAGCATGGAGTATTAGCTCGGAGACCATGGCTGCGGTTACCCTTGACGCTGCATCACATACAGGAGCGCCTGCAATGGTGTACTCAACCACGAACCTAGCTGCACGAATGGCAAAACGTCATTTTTTCGGATGACTCCAGGTTCTGTTTACAGCATCAAGATGGTCGCATCCGTGTTTGGCGACATCGCGGTGAACGCACATCGGAAGCGTGTATTCGTCATCGCCATACTGGCGTATCACCCGGCGTGATGGTATGGGGTGCCATTGGTTATACGTCTCGGTCACCTGATGTTCGGATTGACGGCACTTTGAACAGTGGACGTTACATTTCAGATGTGTTACGACCCGTGGCTCTACCCTTCATTCGATCCCTGCGAAACCCTGCATTTCAGCAGGATAATGCACGACCGTATGTTGCAGGTCCTGTACGGGCCTTTCTGGATACAGAAAGTGTTCGACTGCTGCTCTGGCCAGCACATTCTCCAGGTCTCTCAACAACTGAAAACGTCTGGTCAATGGTGGCCGAGCAACTGACTCGTCACAATACGCCAGTCACTACACCTGATGAACTGTGCTATCGTGTTGAAGCTGCATGGGCAGCTGTACCTGTACACGCCATCCAAGCTCTGTTTGACTCAATGACCAGGTGTATCAAGGCCGTTATTACGGCCAGAGATGGTTGTTCTGGGTACTGATTTCTCAGGATATATGCACCCAAATTGCGTGAAAATGTAATCACATGTCACTTCTAGTATAATACATTTGTCCAATGAATACCCGTTTATCATCTGCGTTTCTTCTTGGTGTAGAAATTATAATGGCCAGTAGTGTAGTATATAATAATTTTCACAGCTACTTTGCTTTTTTTTTTTTTTTTTTTTTTGCAGTTTCACCACATACACTATAAGACAAAAAAACGATTATCCGAGTGGGACAGATATTCGTAGGTGTGATGCACATGTACAGTTAAAGCAAAAGATTACAGTTTCAGAAATGCTGGGTGATTTATTCAAGAGCATCAGAAATTGAGCTAGTTAGTAACGCGTTGGCCCACCTGTAGTCCTTATTCAAGCAATTATTCGAGTTTTTTGATATCCTCCCGAGGGATACTGTGCACAATTCCTTCCAATTAGCGCGTCAGATCGTCGAAATTCGTAGCTGGTTGGAGGGCCCTGCCTATAACGTCCTAAATGTCTTCAATGTGGGAGAGATCCGATTACCTTGCAGGCCAAGGAAGACAAGCAGCAGAAACTCTCCTAATGTGTGGGCGGGCATTATCTTGCTGACATGTTTGCAGAGGATTGCTTGCTATGAAGGGCAACAAAACGGGGGGAGGGGGGGGGGGCTACAGTATTGTCGATGTGCCGCGGATGGTAACCAAAGGGATCCTGCTATGAACAGAAATGGCACCGAAGACTTTCACTCCCGGTTGTTGGGCCACATTGCATGTGACACCCAGGTTGATATCCCACCTCTGGGCATCTCCAGACACGTCTTCGCTCGTCGTAAGGACTCACTTCGAAGCGGAATTCATCAGTGAAGACAATTCTAATCCATACAATGAGATTTAAAGAATCCAGTACGTTGTCCTCGATGGTGAGTGTTCATCGGAGGTGAGGGGTTCCACAGGGAAGCGTGGTAGGTCCGCTGTTGTTTTCTGTCTACATAAATGATCTTTTGGATAGGGTGGATAGCAATATGCGGCTATTTGCTGATGATGCTGTGGTGTACGGGAAGATGTCGTCGTTGAGCGACTGTAGGAGGATACAAGATGACTTGGACAGGATTTGTGATTGGTAAGAGAATGGCAGCTAACTCTAAATATAGATAAATGTAAATTAATGCAGATGAATAGCAAAAAGAATCCCGTAATTTTTGAATATTCCATTGGTAATATAGCGCTTAACACAGTCACGTCGATTAAATATTTGGGCGTAACATTGCAGAGCGATATGAAGTGGGACAAGCATGTAATGGCAGTTGTGGGGAAGGCGGTTAGTCGTCTTCGGTTCATTGGTAGAATTTTGGGAAGATGTGGTTCATCTGTAAAGGAGACCGCTTATAAAACACTAATACGACCTATTCTTGAGTATTGCTCGAGCGTTTGGGATCCCTGTCACGTCGGATTGAGGGGGGACATAGAAGCAATTCAGAGGCGGGCTGCTAGATTTGTTACTGGTATGTTTGATCATCAGGCGAGTATTACGGAAATGCTTCAGGAACTCGGTTGGTAGTCTCTGGAGGAAAGGAGGCGTTCTTTTCGTGAATCGCTACTGAGGAAATTTAGAGAACCAGCATTTGAGGCTGACTGCAGTACAATTTTACTGCGGCCAACTTATATTTCGCGGAAAGACCACAAAGATAAGATAAGAGAGATTAGGGCTCGTAGAGAGGCATATAGGCAGTCATTTTTCCCTCGTTCTGTTTGGGAGTGGAACAGGAAGAGAAGATGCTAGTTGTGGTACGAGGTACCCTCCGCCACGTACCGTATGGTGGATTGCGGAGTATGTATGTATTTGTAGATGTAGATTCCAGGTCGTGTCTGGAGAAGCCCCGGACAGCTGTGGGACTTCTGCTGTTTGTACTGACCGCTGTGGTTCCGAATTATAGGAAATATGTTGACGTGGATGGAAGCGACTGTTTGACTCATTCAGTGAAAACTTCCTGGTGATCTCTGAAGTTGTCCTTTCTCCAGCTGTCATTTCTGCTGCTTCCGTATGTGTCATTATACGGTAATTATAGTTTTGTAGCCTGCGATCGTATTGATTTTGTTGCCTATGGCTGTCGTGCATGAGTGGGCAGATTACTGTTTCTCTGTACATAATCCATGGCTAAATTATCAGATAGAGACAATATCTGTGACTAAGACAGTTGATGTGATTGATTGTTGAGGTTATCTCCTGTAGGGTATGATTGTTGACTGTTACGATAAAAGTCCGAATTTGGTTGGTAATTTTTCTGTGGTGATCTGTCAAAACACTCGTTTCCCTGGTAATGGTTTTGATTCTGATTTGATCCATTATAAATAGTTCATGAAAGCCTGCGAGTGTAGAAACAGTAGGTTTGTTTGTTAATAAATAAATCTTCCGCTACCAGCCACGATTTTTCTTTATTTTACTTTTCGCACGACGCGTTTCGAGGAATAATTCCAATTTTCAAGTGCGTTTTTTGTGTGTATGAAGCCATTTCTTTTGGTGTTGTCAGTGTGTGTGATTCAGCTTGATTTCGTTGACTTTTACTGCAATACATAAGAAACACGCGATTTTTTAGTTGGGTATCAATTCTTTTGGAGAAGTTAGTGGCGAAATTTAGAAGAATTTGTACTTACAGTTTTCTAATGGTCCATTTGTGCAGAGAGTCTCACACACACACACACACACACACACACACACACACACACACACACACACACTAAACATCACACCCAACTTGTTGTACACTCTACAAATAGAAAATATCTTATATAAACAAAACAGTTACAAAGATCCTCTTACAGGTAGTCCACAGAGATAACATTATAGGTCTTATGCAAGGGATGCTCCGTGTTCTACCTAGGACAAACAGACCGAAATTTCAACACCAGGTACACAGAGCACATTAGAGCATACACACACAACAAACACACTACATGAGCCATAGCAACACACATCCGTAATAAAGGACACCCATTTGGAAAAATAGAGCAAAATGTCAAAGTACTCGACCGACTAAATAAAGGACATAAAATGGATTTGCTTGAAGAACTGAAGATATATTCACATTACAGAAAATATGAAGATAAAATATTAAATGAAAAACGTGAAAGTGAATCAGTGAAGTTCTTCAGATGTTTCGATAATATACTTAAATAAAAATAGTAAAACATAGAAATAAGCACAGTTCTAAAATGAATATAAGTAATTTATGAGCCAAATTGTTAATATAAGTAACCTCCGTGCAAAAGTATATCACAATCTGTGGAAGACCTATAATGTTATCGCTGTCGACTACCTGTAAGAAGATCTTTGTAACTGTTTTGTTTATATAAGATATTTTCGATGTGTAAAGTGTAAAACAAGTTGGGCGTGATGTTTAGTGTGTGTGAGACTCTGCACAAATGGACCATTAGAAAACTATAACTACAAATTCTTCTAAATTTCGCCACTAACTTTACCAAAAGAATAGATACCCAACCAAAAAATCGCGTGTTTCTTATGTATTGCGGTAAAAGTCAACGAAATGAGGCAGACTCACACACACTGACATCATCAAAATAAATGGCTTAATACACACAAAAAACGCACTTGAAAATGGGAATTATTTCTCGAAACGCGTCGTGCGAAAAGCAAAATAAATAAAAATCGTGACTAGTAGCAGAAGATTGATTTATTTATAAACAAAACTATAGTTTTGATTCTGTCTGTTACTTCCGCACCTATTGTCTCTCTTGTCTGATTGTGACTGAACTCTATTACGTCCGTCATGATAACTGCGGTTATTGTCTGAAAAGTTAATCTTTCTATACGAACTGTTAGATTCCTCAATTTCGAGATGTTGTATAACATCGCGAAAAGCATTTATGTTATCTTTCTTGTGGTCTGTTAGTAATGACATGGGTAATGATCTGCGAAGTTTTGAAATGCAGGTAGATTGTATGGTTCTATTACATGCTGATTTTGTTGTACTGTGTATTCAGAAAATTGGCTTAAGTTACAAACTGTGAGTTTTCGTAATATGGTAGACTGACAGATTTGTCCTTGACTGCACGCTGTATTGTTTCAGACTTGTAACCGGCGAGAAAGCATTCCGAAATTCTTCTAATGAGTAACACTGTCGTGCTTAGGTCGCATAAACATAGCTGGTTGTCCTTCTAAAAAGCCTCAAACAAATTCCAATTTATGCGTGACTGGCCAAGTAGCTGGTAAAGAAAAACTGAATTGCTGAACCCAGCGCAAAGGATGTAATTAGTTAGCACCCTACCTAAAGTCTTCTAACTTCCTTACTGACAAAAAAATGTTCGCAATCAAAACTGTCGTGTCGCAGAGTGTCACTAAAACTGTGTCTGTTAAAACAATTGTGAGGATGTTCGGATTCATGACCAAAGTCTCTTTCTCGTGAAAGTCTGCCTAAAGGTTGTTTTTGCACATATTTCTCTACGCGTCCGTGATGACTCTCTCTACAATCACGTGTAAAGTATTCTGCTGTCAGTTTCTCCTCAGGCTCACCAAGATGAGCTCGTAACCTATTTACTCCTTGTTCGTGCTGTTTGTTAATTGCGATTTATCCTTCCACGAAGCGTTCTAGAGATCGGAATTCTTCGGTATCAGTGAAATGTATTGGTTGTGTGATCTTCGATTTCGGTAACTTAGCTTGAAAGATCATCTACTTGTGATTCCAGCGTGTCGAATTGTTCTTTCGTACTGAGATTAACCTTTGTTGTTTCTGCTTCTAAATGTTGTATTTGTTCCGAATGCTTTTGTTACTTCCCTTGCAATTTCGTAGCTGTGGAGCTAGAAACTACATTGTTAATCTTTGCAACAATATAAGCCTTGTCTTTGCGATATATGTCTGTGAGATCTTTCAATTTTTCATCAACCTCAGTCTCTCTTTGAGGAAAGTGTTGTTCTAACCTTGGCTGTGTACTTGAATTTCTTCGGTCCTTGAAGTGATGTTAATTAACTCTGCTTTATTTCATGACAAAGTGATTTGTTAGTATTTTCTTGTTTTCTTCTAGTAACGGCCGAAGCGGAAGTCCAAGGTCACTAATCTACAAAGAATTAGTAATATTCGTTAGTTGATAACCGATTGTTTGTCTGTGTTTTCAGTAACTTATGTAGTTTCTGAAAAAACTTTGCATCGTCCGTGTAGTGTTACCGTCCGACTGGATGGAGTCTACAACATTTAATCTAGAATCTTGGGACTCATTAATGAAGGAAATACCTATATTCGCAAAAATGTTGCCACCTGTGTTTTGTGGAGTATCTGTATCAACTGTACGCTGACTGACCTGCAGGGAACCAGGAGGATCATGCATTGTTATGTTAGCATTGACGAATCGGTCACCTGAAACCAAAGTATTACTACCTATCAAATTTTGCATATTGTTTTTCTCTGTGATGTTAGTCCTTCCCGGCTGTAGTGTGCAGCATGATAGTGGTGACTGGTAATAACAAGATATTCAGAACAAATAAAGGGAGTGCAAAATCCATCCAAATAAGATAAAAAGAAGTATATGTGGTTAAGAACAGCATAATTAGTAGACTAGAGATGTGCACTTAATCTGACAATGCAAAAATTCACAGGAAATTCCCCGACGCTCTATGCATGTAGGAAAGTCGCCAAGTGAAAGTTATCTCAATAAATAAAGAAAGATGAAGAGAATTATGTGAATCTGCCCCTGTTTATTTTACTTCTGGATTTATCTCTTTCTGAATGTATAGTCTCTTTAGCAATGTAAACTGCTGAATAACAAAAAAATCTGTTTATAGAAAAGAAATATGTACATAAGCTAACCTCACGTTTACTGTTAAGAACTAAATCTGTTTGCGAGAATGAGAAGCAAATCTGACTGTGAGAATGTAAATGAAATATGCCCTGTCTGAACTAACACCGACTGTTACACAAAAAATTTACTCTGAACTTTAATGAGAATAATTAAACTCAACATTGTTAACTGACCCTGTGAAATTGAAACTCGTATCTCCTGTATTTGGCTTACCTGTGTTGCAATGGAAAATGCCTTGCATCTGCCCTCGTAGAAAAGTCGCATCTAAAATTCTGGGCTGCCACGAACGACAAAGAATTGCGATAGTGCAATGCGACCTCTTAAATACATGCGGTGCAAACTTGGTTCTCATGACAAAAGAAAACAAAAAATTCATCAGGTAATGGGAGCTGGATAATGACATAGGATAATATGAGTCACTCTCTAGACAAAAATTCCACACAAGAAACTGTATTTGAAAAAATCATTTAAAAACATTCTTGACACTATTCCTTTCACAAAATTTCACCATTCAAGTCTTTGCAAGCAATACGAAAATAATTTATTACAAATTACAATTACGTTAGATCAAGACAGGAGGAATACAAAAATGGTATCTCAACATGAAAATTTATTGTGACACAAAACTCCTCATACTAATGAATAAATTCTTTTCTGCTTTCCAAATCCATTAACACTGAGTGTGACAAAGCTTTATAAAAGTAACAAGAAATTCCTGATTTGCATGTCTATGTTGAACCAAGAATGCCTAACTAAATGATGCTTGAATAAAATAAAATTCGTTCATTGGTTACCTTAAATCCCAATCTTCTCAAAATAGTTTCTACCTTAGTAAACCCATCTCATTCAATGCATAATGATAATATTGACTTATAGTAATAATATCTTCCATCTGATAAATAAAATAATTCACAGCAGCATCATGTTCTGCGTTCTTCCTGTACAAGCTCACTGTCCCAGCTACAACTCCCTATGTTCTCTCCTCGTAATCAACACTTAACACCCATGTACTCGTATCTTAGCAGAGCAAAGATGACCCAACTATTCAGCAGGAAGCACAGCGTCTCTGACTAGGCTGTGCGCGCATAACTAAACGATAGAAATATAACATGCGCGTTCTAAGACATCCAAAAACAAGAAAACTATCTATAACATTATACAGGAGTCCCATTTATCATATTCACCCAAAATACCTTTCTTCTTACGCACTGAATGAAAAAGTGTTTCAATCAAAGATTTTTAACATCTTTGGGTAGTTCTTGGTGAGGATATATGATTTACGTATTCCTACAGATGTAGCAGTTACGGGGCAGAGGTTAAATTTTTTCAATGGAACCATGTACGTATTATTCAAGAGTACACATATCCTCTCCAAAAGCTATTCAAAAATATATCACACTGTACCATTTTTATCAATAAAACATAGATGTGCAACTGATAAATAATACACAGGTTGTGAAGAAACCTAGATGTTTACTGTCTTTACTGTACACATTGCGTACCCAATGTAGTGATGTAGTAGAGGTGTGAGTTATATTTATGATTTCCGACTCGTCTAAACACAGGTACTCCTCTCCCTCGTGCACCTCATTTATTGTTGGTTTAGCGTGCAGTACACTGCATACCAATGAAGTAGTGCATCAGAGTAACTTAGTAACTGCATGGCGATAGTACACACTGTGAATACAGTATTTGTTGTGTAAAGAAGTGTGATGTACACGGACGACGATAAGGAGAAATACTTCTACTTCTACATGATTACTCTGCAATTCACATTTAAGTGGTTGGCAGAGGGTTCATCGAACCACAATACGGAAAAAGTACGTTGACAGGAAATAATTTAGTAACTTGCAAGTTCAATACTGTTAGAGAACATTATGATTATTATGTTATTATGTCTATCTTGAATTCTACTGTACATACATGTGCTGTAATTTGCTATAGGCGGGTGAAATTCTGTTGAGCCATAACTACTGTACAGCCGATGATTCCCTGTCAAGCCATAACCTTCTCGCTGCGTGTATGGTCTTCTCATTTCTCGTCAACGAGAAACTGAAAGCTATACTGCAAGACATCGAAATCGTCGTAGAACACGAACAGACGAAGCTGCTGTGGTCCCCTCCCGCCGGAGGTTCGAGTCCTTCCTCGGGCATGAGTGTGTGTGTTGTTCTTAGCATAAGTTAGCTCAAGTAGTGTGTAAGTCTAGGGACTGATGACCTAAGCAGTTTGGTCCCTTAGGAATTCACACACATTTGAACATTTCTTCTGCTGAGGTCGCTATGCTCGCTCCCGTAACCGTGAATCCACAAGTCAGCACACGATGAATCCAACATAAAGTTGGTGTTTCGAAAACAAGTTCACATCGCATTCTGCAACGTCAAATTCCATCCTTACCATGTTCATTTACACCAAGAACTTCATGGAAATGACTTCAACAATACAGTTCAATTTTGTCAGTCGGCTTAGCAACTACTTCTGACTAATACTAATTTCTTCTCATCTGTTGTTTTCACGTACGAGGCGTTACTCTCTAAAAAATGAGTTAGCAATATGAGAAATATACTTATTGTTCCATCAACGATCCACGATGGCTTCAACAGGTAGAGCATCAACACCCATGGAACGTTAATGTTTAGTGGGGAGTTATTGGAAATATGAGTATCGAACCTTTCTTTGTAAGTAGCAACCAAAATGGCAGACAATATGTCCGATCCTTAGACACACTCTTCCTGCCCTCTTACACGCCATACTTTGAATCAGAGGATGGTCCTGTGGTATCAGCATGGTGGATGCGTGCACAGAACACCTTACGAGCATGAAGAATTATGGGCGGTAAATACTGTGGTAGGTGGCTTGGACGTGGTGGGCCAGTTAGTTGGCCTGCACAATCTCCGGACTGGATTTTTTTTTCTGTGGGGAGCAGTCAAGGATACTGTCTACCAAAATGGTCCAGCAACACAAGAGGACATGCAGCAAAGCTTTATTGATGCTCACACAGCCATCACGGAGGAAGTAATAATACGATGTAGGGCTTCCTTCATACACAGAGTGACACTTTGTATGAATGCCAATGGTCACCGTTTTGAGTATGTGATGTAAACGCTTTGTTTTTTATGTACTTTGAGTATCACAGTAAAATTATTTCAAAGGGTCGTATTACTTCTGCATTGTCATGTGTACTGTAATACGGTACTGTACAATAACAAGATACAATTACTGTACAGTGCAGCACTGTTGCATTCAATGTTTATTGGTAATCTGTAGAATATTCAAACACACAGGCCAAATGCACTGAAGTGATGTTTAAACTACAGAAATTTAGTATAACTTATTTCCGTAGCTACTAGTTTCGTGGATAAAGTGACTGAGTGTGACAACTTTTTGAAGAGCTGTTGGAGAGGGTGAGTGTATTCTCTAATAAAATGTACATGGTTCTGTTTGAAAAATTTAGCCTCTACACCTTATCTCCTACCTCTATGGGTATTCGTAAAACGTATACCCTCAGGAAGAACTACTCAATGATGTTAAAAAATATTGGTTGAAACAATTTTTCATTTAACTCAGAAAAGTTCTCAGCTACTGCGAGGAACTTGTGTACAGAATAGAAGGCGTGTGGCACAAGGAAACATTGCAGCTTGGTTTTGAATACTTGCATTTTTACACTCCATTTCTCTGACTTCAGTTCGAAGATTATTGAAATTGAATAGTGATGAATAGTGCACACTTCTCTGTACAATGCTTAAAGTGTTGTCCAAGAGCAAATCGTTTTTCCGTCTAGTATTTTCTGAATGAACGTTGCAGTTTCTTCTCAAAGGTTCGCTATTCTCTACAACATATCCCATAATGGTGTATATGCACAGGGACGGCACAGTTTGTATTCCGAGAGATCTGAACAATGGCCTACACGTAGTTCGCCAACTGACACCGCATTCTGGTTCGACCGCCTACTTCTGGGCTAAGAATATTCTTCGTGAGTGTACATACAGTAGTTTCACCAAAACAGGACACCATATGAGGTAACAAAGTGAAAGCAAGTAAAATAGAGAAACCTTCAGATTACAGTGCGAGAGACGCTGCAGATCATTCTTATAGTGAAGGTAACAGCATTCAGCTTCTGCGCAAGTTCATGAACATAACACTTCCTAGAAAGTCTTCAATCTACCCTCAATACTAAGAAAATAAAATGGTCGGCTTCTCTGACTGACCACTTTCGGGCAGAAAAATTTCGCTATTACAAGACCTCCGTTTCGGAAACATCATGTATTGAATTTCTTTTTATAGTTAAACGTTAATCTTTTCTCTGCCAGTTACAACGTTCCAGAATGAGATTTTCACTCTGCAACAGAGTGTGCGCTGATATGAAACTTCCTGGCAGATTAAAACTATGTGCGTGACCGAAGATTTAATCTGTCAGGAAGTTTCACAGTCTAGTGATACTGATTATCCTATTAGCTACATCATTAATATTACCTTCTAAGTGTTTTACAATAACACTGCTTATGTAACCTGCAAAAAGAACAATTTTAGTGTTATCCGTCATGTTCAATTGCACGTCATTTACATACATCAAGAAAAGCAATAAACTCGGAACAAGTCTGCTAATTCCTGAACAATGAAAATATCGAACTTTCGTGTAGTATCATTGCCACAGATACTACTACAACGCCGCGCCAACACAAGGTTGGCAGCCCGTCGTCTGCCAAGCACAGCGCACTCCAGCAGGCTGTGCAGCTCGAGGTAACTGGAGTGTGCCTCGTTTACTTCTTACCTAGATTTCAAACTAGGCAGACGCACTTTTCATAATCGGCCCTCAGCCAGACTTGCTTGCAGTGATTCTCTGAGGAGGGCCGATCAGGCTTAGTCCCTGAGAATATGTTGTAATTAGTTAGTCGCAGCTACAGTCCTACAAACTAGTGAAGATAAGTAATTTTCATTGTACTATGTTTCTTGAGTGCTAGTTCTGCAAGCTTCGCAGAAGAGCTTCTGTTAAGTTTGGAAGGTAAGAGACGAGGTACAGGCAGAAGTATAGCTGTGAGGACTGGGCGTGAGTCGTGCTTGGGTAGCACAGTTGGTAGAGCACTTGCCCGCGAAAGGCAAAGATCCCGAGTTCGAGTCTCGGCCCGGCACACAGTTTTAATCTGCCAGGAAGTTTGACAGGCATCTTATCCGCATGGTTGTAACGGATCGTGCAGCCATGTCACGATCCCTGAGTCAACAGATGGGGACGTTTGCAAGACAACAACCATCTGCACGAACAGTTCGATGACGTTTGCAGCAGCATGGACTATCAGCTCGGAGACCATGGGTGCGGTTACCCTTGACGCTGCATCACAGATAGGAGCGCCTGCGATGGTGTACTGAACGACGAACCTCGATGCAAGAAAACCAAAACGTCATTTTTTCGGATGAATCCAGGTTCTGTTTACAGCATCATGATGGTCGCATCCGTGTTTGGCGACATCGCGGTGAACACACATTGGAAGCGTGTATTCGTCATCACGAGACTGGTGTATCACCCAGCGTGATGGTATGGGTTGTGTATGGTTACACGTCTCGGTCACCTCTTGTTTGCATTGACGGCACTTTGAACAGTGGACGTTACATTTCAGATGTGGTACGACCCGTGGCTCTACCCTTCATGCGATCCCTACGAAACCCTTTATTCCAGCAGGATAATGCACGACCGAATGTTGCAGGTCCTGTACGGGCCTTTCTGGATACAGAAAATGTTCGACTGCCGCCCTGGCCAGCACATTCTCCAGATCTCTCACCAATTGAAAACGTCTGGTCAATGGTGGCCGAGCAACTGGCTCGTCACAATACGCCAGTCACTACTCTTGATGAACTGTGGTATCGTGTTGACGCTGTATGGGCAGCTGTACCTGTACACGCCATCCAAGCTGTTTGACTCAATGCCGAGGCGTATCAAGGTCGTTATTACGGTCATAGGTGGTTGTTCTGGGTACTGATTTCTCACGATCTATGCACCCAAATTGCGTGAAAGTGTAATCACATGTTAGTTCTAGTATAACATATTTGTTCAATGAATACTCGTTTATCATCTGCATTTCTTCTTGGTGCAGCAATTTTAGTGGCCAGTATTGTAATAGAGTCGCGCTAGAAGTACAGCTTCCCGCGTAGGCCGCGTGCGTCGGTGCGTGCCATCACGTAGCCAGCAGCCAGTAACGAAGACACACGCCCCAGCTAGCGGCTTGGCAGCTGGCGTGCGGAGGCGTCGGCACAGATTGTAGGGGGCGCCGTGTCAACGGCGAGAGATCGCGGCCGCGCGTCGCCAATGGGATAATTGGTGGAGTAGGGGGGAAGGGGGATCGGGAGGGGAAGGGCCGCGGAATAGGTGGGAGGCGAGGGTTCGGCAGCCAAGTGTTGGCGGGGAAGCGCGTAAGTGATGCGGTCGGGGGCGCAGGGCAGCGGCCTTGCGCCGTGC
The DNA here is from genome assembly GCF_023898315.1 of Schistocerca nitens. Classification (NCBI taxonomy): domain Eukaryota; kingdom Metazoa; phylum Arthropoda; class Insecta; order Orthoptera; family Acrididae; genus Schistocerca; species Schistocerca nitens. The sequence goes on from NC_064617.1 coordinate 86,377,223, forward strand.
TGCAATGCTCGCCCGACATAACTCCAGGCCGCTGGTGTTTGTTGACAAATCAGTTCGGTTGGTTGCACTGCTACCAGAGTAGAAAGCCTTTTGTTTTAAAATCCTGGCCACTGTGTACACGGACGTACACAGCCCGCCGCAGTTGCTGAGGTTGAATGTTTTCAAGGATTATTACTGCTTTCAAGAAGACTTACCTTATTTATTATTTTCAGTCAAAACTTTGAATATCCTTCATTGAAGATTTTTGTGTGTATGATTTCCCGGCATAGGGGAACTCGGGGCGGAACGGGATACTTAATGTTTAACAATTTGTATAAAATAAGGGAACACAAGGAAACACTTCTTAAAATTATAGCCGGCTGGTGTGGCCGTGCGGTTCTAGGCGCTGCAGTCTGGAACCGCAAGACCGCTACGGTCGCAGGTTCGAATCCTGCCTCGGGCATGGATGTTTGTGATGTCCTTAGGTTAGTTAGGTTTAACTAGTTCTAAGTTCTAGGGGACTGATGACCTCAGCAGTTGAGTCCCATAGTGCTCAGAGCCATTTGAACCATTTGAACCTCTCTCTCTCTGACTCTCTCTTCTCTATCATCTTCTTCCTCTTATTTTTCTTAAGGTCTTTGATGTCCTCTGTTTTGGTTTTTTTTTAGGTGTACAGTTAGATATTTTTGCCTTATGTTGCATTGCACCTGACGTCTCTGTCCTGACATTGTTCATATTTGTGCAGCCTCCATCGCTTTTACGTTCCATTGCTGTCTATCAATTTTTTTCATGTACGTTCGCACCATCTGGAACAGCAAGGGGGAAAGAAAAAAAAATAGTTTGCTTTCTACTTGCATCAAAGCATGACGGTGCAGAACGGGGCACTATCCCATTCTGCCCCGTCCCGTTCCGCCCAAAGAGCACTTTTGAGGTTAACAACTTTTGTGTAATAACTGACGTATTTAAACGCATTAAATAACTAAAGTATAACAAATGCCATGCACGTTAAGGGAATGTGTCATTTTAGGGTATACAATTAACAATTAACAGCTTACCTGGCTTTGAAATTCACCAAACGTTAGAACAACTCAAGCGGTAACGTGACGGACAACAATTCACTTAGATCTCGCACTTCAAACTAAATCAAAACGACTGCCAAGACTTCTCTTGCATTCAGAGAAATAGTTACATGCCCATACAACAGGTTGCACCACCGTCCAGTCTACAAAAGAGGAATTTCCCACTGTGCCCCGCCATCCCGTTCTGCCCCAAATTCCCCTATACTGTTGAGGAAAAGCTACGACGCCCCACTACACGTCGCAGTATTTTAACACTGCCATCCTGCTGAAAACTCGAAACCTTCTCGCCAAGTCATTTGTAGTTTCCCGAAAAAGACTCGCGAGCCATGCACTGGCCCGAGTACCATAGCGCTCAGCTTCGGTGACGCATTTTCCCCACCTTCGGCCTCGGTGCACATTTTACCCATCGCCACGGCATGCTGTCAGAGCGTGAGGAGGGGGTTAGGGGGAAATTAAGAACGCGCTGCATTTAAATGGCAATGCAGTCCCACTACATATGACTTGGTTTTATATTTCACATTTTGTAAGTAGGCTGTTTAGGTTTTTATGTTCGTAACGCCACGTAGCGCTCTATATGTAAATCACTGACTGTGCTGTGTGAAGTCTGTGGCTGGTTTGCATTGTTGGAATATTTGCTATTGTAGTGTTGGGCAGCTGGATGTGAACAGCGCGTAGCGTTGCGCAGTTGGAGGTGAGCCGCCAGCAGTGGTGGATGTGGGGAGAGAGATGGCAGAATTTTGAGAGCGGACAACCTGGACGTGTTTCCATCAGAAAGAGTAAATTTGTAAGACTGGTGACTTTTGAACACTATTAAGGTAAATACATTGTTTGTTCTCTATCAAAATCTTTCATTTGCTAACTACGTCTATCAGTAGTTAGTGCCTTCAGTAGTTAGAGATCTTTTATTTAGCTGGCAGTATTGGCGCTCGCTGTATTGCAGTAGTTCGAGTAACGAAGATTTTTGTGAGGTAAGTCATTTATGAAACGTATAGGTTATTGTTAGTCAGGGCCATTCTTTTGTAGGGATTATTGAAATTCAGATTGCGTTGCACTAAAAACATTGTGTGCCAGTTTAGTGTTGATCAGAATAAGTAAAAAGAGAGTACGTTCAGCTCTGCTCAGCTGTTTGAAAATCAAATAACGTAAGAGGTTTATCAGCACAGTAATTCATAAATTTTTCAAAGGGGACGTTATAATTTATCAACATAGAAAATAAACGAAATAAATTTTCAGTATTATTTACGAGGGTTGCCCATAAAGTAATCCAACGAATTTTTTGTCATCTGCATCTACATCTTAGTCCGCAAACCACCTTATGGCGTGTGGCGGAGGGTACTTTCAGTACCACTATCTGAACCCTCCAACCCTGTTCCACTCGCGAATAGTGCGTGGGAAGAATGATTGTCGGTAAGCCTCTGTACTTGCCCTAATTTCTCGAATTTTCTCCTCGTGGTCAATACGCGAGATGTATGTGGGTGGAAGTAACAGGTTGTCTGACTCCTCCTGAAGTGCTGTCCCGAAATTTCAATAGTAAATCTCTCTGTGCTATACAACGCCTCTCTTGTAACGTCTGCCAGTGGAGTTTGTTCAGTATCTCTGTAACGCTCTCTCGCCAGCTAAACGATTCCGTGACGAAACGCGCCGCTCTTCGTTGGATCTTCTCTATCTACTCCTCTCTGATAGGGATCCCAGAGAGACGAACAATACTCAAGAATCGGACGAACAAGCTCCTTATAAGCCATTTCTTTCGTGGACGATTTATGTTTCCTTAAGATTCTTCCGATGAATCTGAGTCTGGTGTCTGCTTTTCCCACTGTCTGCTTTATATGGTCAATCCACTTAAGATCGCTCTGGATAGTTACGCCTAGATATTTTACGGCAGATGCTGTCTCCAGCTGTTTCTCATCGGTAGTGTAGCTGTACAGTAGTGGACTTCTTTTCCTATGTATGCGCAATATGTTATATTTATTTACGTTCAAGGTCAACTGCCAGAGTCTGCATCCATCAGTTCTCTGCAGGTCGTTCTGCAAATTCTTACTATACTTTGGTGCTGCTAAAAAACAACTGCATCATCTGCGAATAGCCTTCTATTCTCTTCTTGTCTCAACTATTTATCGTCCACGTTTCACTTCCATGCATGGTTACACTCCATACAAATACTTTCAGAAACGAGTTCCTGACGTTTATACTCGATGTTGACAAATTTCTCTTCTTCAGAAACGCTTTCCTTGTCATTGACAGTCTACATGTTATATCCTCTCTACGTCGACCATCATCAGTTATTTTGATCCCTAAAGAGCGAAACTCATTTACTATTGTAAGTGTCTCATTTCCTAATTTAATTCCCTCGGCTACATTCAATTATCCTCGTTTTGCTTTTGTTGATGATCATGTAATATTCTCCTTTCAAGGTACTGTCCATTCCGTTCAGCTGCCCTTCCTGGTCCTTTGCTGTCTCTGACAGAATTACAATGTCATCGGCGAACCTCAAAAGTTTTTATTTCTTCTCCGTGGTTTTTAATTACTACTCCGAATTTTTCTTTTGTTGCCATTACTTCTTGCTCAATATACAGATTGAATAACATCGGGGATAGGCTACAACCGTGCCTCACTCCCTTCCCAACCACTGCTTTCCTTTCATGCCCCTCGACTCTTATAACTGCCACCGGGATTATGCACTCACAACTACAGGGAACGCTATTGTGACCACACCTGACACTTGCAACGTAATGAGGACATTGCGCAAGTGCCGTTCGTGGTCAGAGATAATAGCGCAATTGTAGGCTTGGCTAGCACATCGTATCTTTGTTCTAGCATCCTTTTCTACCATTGTTTCCATATTTTCGTCCGGCCACTGTATACGGTGCACATTCTCAAAGTTCCTGTTTCTGTAGCGTGGAGTCTCTCATATTTTATGATGACAGAGTGACTTCGCCCAGTTGTTTTGTGGAAGCTTTGCCTTCTCCTTCCCAGTGGTAAAAAATCGGATCGTATTTTTATGTGAGCGCTTGTGGTTTAGTACGAGGAGTAGCAGTTTTCAACATAAAAAAGTAATGTAACGTCTTTTAAAAAGGTCATATCGGAAAGGTACTGAAAGAAGTGAGAGATGATTTCAGTACGGTAATAAAATTTTCTTCTCTATAGTTGAATGATCAGAGTTTCTGGCGGAATGCGCAGCACTTCACATTGTTTAAATAGCTAGAACATATATGACTAGTAAGAATCTATGAAGGGCTTATTTCAATAGTGATACAAGTCCATTACCTCCACTTTTCTGTCTATAACACTTCTGGCATTAATGGTCCAAACAAAAAGAAATAAAAGTTCATCTCTAGCAAGAAGCCATATGCATGATCATTTCTGGTATCTCAACTGCAGATTTTTCAGCGCTCATTTAACTTTAGGACTCTGTATCTCAGAATGAACAAAAGTAGAATTGTTCCACTGTTGAAATAAGCCCTTCTTATATGAAATAAGTCGAAACGCGTAAAACCCGTTTGAGGGAAGATGAACTGAAAGCAGATTTGTTGGAAGGTTTTGGAAAAGTACAGTTTGTCTACAGGGTGATTCAGTGATGATATTACAAACTTTCATGGGTGATAGAGAGAGTAAATGGAACAATTTGAAGTAACGACCGAGTCGAAAACTGTAAGCTAAAATCGTTCTGATACTTATGACAGTGGAATACATGAACCGGTACTGTTGTTGCTAAGATTGTAGCTTAGCCAACTTCCAGATGTGGTAGTATGGACCAAAACAAGAAAAAACGTCCGGTATTCATTGGCTCTAAAATGCATAACTTAAGAGCTATGAACACTTCTGTAGAAAAATTTGTTTCATACTATCGAAGAGGAACAAGTGCTCATAGTTCTAAGGTATTTGTTTCACTGGAATTTTTTTCTTATTTTGCTCCGAACTACAGGGTTATTACAAATGATGGAAGCGATTTCACAGCTCTACAATAACTTCATTATTTGAGATATTTTCACAATGCTTTGCACACACATACAAAAACTCAAAAAGTTTCTTTAGGCATTCACAAATATTCGATATGTGCCCCTTTAGTGATTCGGCAGACATCAAGCCGATAATCAAGTTCCTCTCACACTTGGCGCAGCATGTCCCCATCAATGAGTTCGAAAGCATCGTTGATGCGAGCTCGCAGTTCTGGCACGTTTCTTGGTAGAGGAGGTTTAAACACTGAATCTTTCACATAATCCCACAGAAAGAAATCGCATGGGGTTAAGTCGGGAGAGCGTGGAGGCCATGACATGAACTGCTGATCATGATCTCCACCACGACCGATCCATCGGTTTTCCAATCTCCTGTTTAAGAAATGCCGAACATCATGATGGAAGTGCGGTGGAGCACCATCCTGCTGAAAGATGAAGTCGGCGCTGTCGGTCTCCAGTTGTGGCATGAGCCAATTTTCCAGCATGTCCAGATACACGTGTCCTGTAACGTTTTTTTCGCAAAAGAAAAAGGGGCCGTAAACTTTAAACCGTGAGACTGCACAAAACACGTTAACTTTTGGTGAATTGCGAATTTGCTGCACGAATGCGTGAGGATTCTCTACCGCCCAGATTCGCACATTGTGTATGTTCACTTCATCATTAAGAAAAAATGTTGCTTCATCACTGAAAACAAGTTTCGCACTGAATGCATCCTCTTCCATGAGCTGTTGCAACCGCGCCGAAAATTCAAAGCGTTTGACTTTGTCATCGGGTGTCAGGGCTTGTAGTAATTGTAAACGGTAAGGCTTCTGCTTAGCCTTTTCGGTAAGATTTTCCAAACCGTCGGCTGTGGTACGCTTAGCTCCCCGCTTGCTTTATTCGTCGACTTCCGCGGGCTACGCGTGAAACTTGCCCGCACGCGTTCAACCGTTTCTGCGCTCACTGCAGGCCGACCCATTGATTTCCCCTTCCAGAGGCATCCAGAAGCTTTAAACTGCGCATACGATCGCCGAATGGAGTTAGCAGTTGGTGGATCTTTGTTGAACTTCGTCCTGAAGTGTCGTTGCACTGTTATGACTGACTGATGTGAGTGAATTTCAAGCACGACATACGCTTTCTCGGCTCCTGTCGCCATTTTGTGTCACTGCGCTCTCGAGCGCTCTGGCGGCAGAAACCTGAAGTGCGGCTTCAGCCGAACAAAACTTACGAGTTTTTCTACGTATCTGTAGTGTGTCGTGACCATATGTCAATGAATGGAGCTACAGTGAATTTATGAAATCGCTTCTATCATTTGTAATAGCCCTGTACGTCCTCCAATAATATGGAAACCAAAGGGATTACAGTAGAAGAGACGTGTTTCACAATAGCTAAGATGAACAAGCGGTCATAGCACTTAAGGTATGCATTTTAGAGCCAATGTTTACGAGATAGTTTTTTCCTTAGTGTCACCTCTGAAAGTTGTCTACTCTTCAGTGTGGACAACAATAGTAGTGGCACATCTATTCCACTGCCCAGAGGCATCAGAAAGATTCTCGCCTATAACTTTCGAATGGGTCGCTACAGGAGCAGGGTCCGAAATCTCAAACTGATAGATTTGCTCTTCTCCATCATCCCTTAAAATTTGTAATATAATCACGGAATCAACCAATATAGAGGAAAACATATGCAAGATGTTCGTGTGACAGTTTCCTTTTGGAGTCCCTATCACAATAGGTATGGTAGCAAGCATCGAACACACTCGGCAACCAGCTGTTACGATCGTGGTTTGTTACTATACGCCACACGAAAGCGTCGCAGATAAGGTGCGGATTTTAGAAGAAACTGGTGTCGCACTTGTGATCTTTAGCTTTCTAAGCCATAGTGAAAAATCTGCTGGTGTCTTGATTCATCACAAAAATCGTCCGCAGCTCGTGGTCGTGCGGTAGCGTTCTCGCTTCCCACGCCCGGGTTCGATTCCCGGCAGGGTCAGGGATTTTCTCTGCCTCGTGATGACTGGGTGTTGTGTGCTGTCCTTAGGTTAGTTAGGTTTAAGTAGTTCTAAGTTCTAGGGGACTGATGACCATAGATGTTAAGTCCCATAGTGCTCAGAGCCATTTGAACCATTTTTGAACCATCACAAAATGTTACGTCTCCAAGGGCGTTGTGTGTGTCGTACACCAGTGGCGGAACAAATATCAGAACTAAAGATATAAAGAAGTTACGCCTACCGAGCAAATAACATTAACTTAAACTGGGCGCAGACCTAAACAAAGAGGTCGGCGGAGCAGAAAAAGAAATGGGCGTGTCCGAACTCGTGTAATTCATTACACCAGGGCGCTCCAGGCGTGGTCATGTGGCGTAAAATAAAAAGGCTGCGAACGACATCAGGGACATCCTCTTCACGTTGCCAACTACTATTGTGTACAGCTTCAGGGAACGATCAGCTTCTGGTTCGGTCGATACGCCAATAAATGAGGCATATGGAGAATCTGCCATTTCATAACGAACCGTTCCCGGTGGAAGAGTGGAACCAGGTAGTGCTTCGAGGTAGAAACCACGGCTCCTGGACTAGGCGATATGCAGCATTGCAAACTTCTCTTCACCGCTTTCAATAAAATTTGGGACAACTTACGTAGCGTCCTCGACTAGTAATCAAACTGTCCTCGGTCCCGGGTTCGAAACCAGCCACTGCTTAAATCATCAGCAATGGCAGCCGAGGACTTCCGGCATAAGAAAACATCGTTGTTCTGCCAGCAAACGGCCTCGTCAAAGAAGGCGGAGCAGAGGACAGAGGTCCAGGACATCCTCTTGTCCTTGGGGTAAGAAATTGCCCCTAAAATGCGAAAGAATCAGCAATAATCAACGTCTTGAGGATAAAAAAAAGAGAATGGAACCAGTGAATTAAAGACAGATAATGTATATCCACAGGACATGTGGATAAGTGTTATGACGAACTCTCCATAGGCAAAAGATGCCGGACCAGTCCCCCATTCGGATCTACGAGAGGAGACTACCAAGGGGGACAAAACTTAATAACCCATAAAAGGACACCGTTTTACAATAAAGAGCCAAAGTAACTAGTACGCCTGCCTAAGATCGTGTAGGATCCACGCGAGCACGCAGCAGCGCCCAAACACGACGAGGCATGGACGCGACTACCATCTGAAGTAGTGCTGGAGGGAAATGACACCATGAATCCTGCAGGGCTGTCCATAAATCCGTAAGAGTACAAAGAGGTGGAGATCTCTTCTGAACAGTGCGTTGCAAGGCATCCCAGATATGCTCAATAATGTTCATGTCTGGGGGGTTTTGTGGACAGCGGGAATGTTTAAAACCAGGAGAGTGTTCCTAGAGCCACTCTGTACCTATTCTGGACGTGTGGGGTATCGCATCGTCCTTCTGACACGTTCACAGGATTTGTCGCCCTGTAAAAAGCGTTCGACCGTGTAAAATAGTGCAAGATTTTCGAAATTCTTAGAAAAATAGGGTTAAGCTATAATGAAAGACGGGTGGTATTCAGTATGTACGAGAACCAATAGCAAATAATACGGCTGGAAGGCCAAGAGCGAAATGCTCGAATTAAAAAGCGTGTAAGGCAGGGACGTAGTCTTTCGCTCCTACTGTTCAACCTACACGCCGAAGAAGCAATGAGTGAAATACAATAAAGGTTCAAAGAGTGAGATCGAGGTTACAGGCAGAGAAATCCAGTGAACCTGTCCCGATTTTTCTTCAGTCTTGCTTCCAGTATCAACCTCAGAGTCAGAACTGCCTCTCTCGTGCCTCTACTTTACCTTACCTAAAGTTAAACAGATTTTCATCTAACAGACCCTCAATTTTCACTTCCTTTCTTCTGTATATTATTCTTGTCAGCTATTTGGATGCATGAGCTGTTACGCTGACTGTACGATAATTCTCGCACTTGTAGGCTCTTGCAGTCTGGGTATACGTTTTGCCGAAAGTCTGATGGTAAATCGCAAGACCCATACATTCTACACACCAAAGTAAATAGTTGTTTCTATGCCACTTCCCACATTGATTTTAGAATTCTTGATGAAGTTTTATGTATCCTCACAGCTCTTTTAAATTCCGATACTAATACCGGATCTCCTACCCATAGAGGCCTTCAGTGTACTCTTTCCACCTATCCGCTCTGTCCTCTGCATTTAATAATGGAATTCCCGTTGCGTTTCGGAATACTGAATGGAAAATGGCGGTGGTAAAACTTGTTGGTAGTAACTGCACGATAACAAGCAGGCAGCGTTCCTGCAACAGACATTCAGGAAGTTAGAAAAGTGGAATTGGCATCAGGCGGGAAGGGCTCGTACGGCGGGGTTTAAGCGGATGCGGCCGGTGGGAAGCGACAGGCATTTCCAGAGAGCGAATCTGCCGCTTCTGCGGCCAGTCGCAGGTCAGAGGGTGATGGGAAGGGAGCGGCGGATGGGCCAGGCCGCTATTTGCATGCCTGCGGACTGGACGCCGGGAGCTGGATGGCGGCGCCCGCGACACTTTGAGGGCCCCACGGCCGCAGCAAAATATTTGCAGTTCCGGATTAAAGTGCAAATATCGCGGATGCATGCTGATTAGGCCCGCGGGATCTGCAAGTCGCGCGCCATTCCGGCGCTATTTGCATGCAGATACGTCCGTCCGCTGCTCAGAACGGCGGCCCGGCGCTGCGAGCGAAATCCGATAAAAAATCCCCCGCCGGCAGCCGAATTATGAGGCTGTTTTGTGAGCTCAAGCGCCTGCTGATTACGTCAATTACAGCTTCCTTGAGGGAAAATGGAGAATTTATGCTGGCTTAATTTTACCGTGTCTCGAAAACTTCCACTGAACCTATCACTATATTTTCATGCATTCGTCATTCGTAATCACGCATGTATCGCGGCGTATCAAAGGGATCCATTTATGTTATTTCTTTTCCAGCAACACAACGTAAAATTAAAGCCACTTTGAGCGGTTTTTAACGCACGAGATATATTAATCCAGTTTCTCCCCGTAAAAATTGATATACTACTGATGAAATAAAAATAAAACCTCTACAAAAATGCGTGTTCGTTGAGGAAAGCATTTTGCACTGTCAAGTATCATTGATATGACCTCCTACCCCTATCCAAAGTTTTTTTTTTTGTGGTCATCAGTCTTCTGACTGGTTTGATGCGGCCCGCCAAGAATTCCTCTCCTGAGCTAACCTTTTCACAACCTCTTCATCCCAGAGTAGCACTTGCAACCTACGTCCTCTATTAATTGGTCGATGTATTCCAATCTCTGTCTTCCTCTGCAGTGTTTGCCCTCTACAGCTCCCTCTACTGTCATGGACGTCATTCCCTCATATCTTAACACATGCCCTATCATCCTTGCCCTTCTCCTTATCAGTGTTTTCCACCTATTCATTTCCTATCCGATTCTGCACAGAACCTCCTCATTCCTTACCTTATCAGTCCTCCTAATTTTCAACATTCGTCTTTAGCACCACATCTCAAATGCTTCGGTTCTCTTCTGTTCCAGCTTTCCTACAGTCCATGTTTCACTACCATACAATACTGTACTCCAGAGCTACATTCTCATAAATTTCTTCCTGTAATTAAGGCCGATATTTGATATTAGTAGACTTCTCTCGGCCAGGAATGGCCTTTTCATCCAAAGTAACCACACGCAAAGCTTCAACATCTAAATCTTCGTGACTAATCTGCAATTCACACTTAAGTGACTGGCAGAAGGTCACTGGAACCACTTTTATAATATTTCGCTACTATTCCATTCCGTAATAAGATTAAGGAAAGGCAAATCTACGTTTGTAGCATTTGTAGACTTAGAGAAAGCTTTTGACAATGTTGACTCAAATACTCTCTTTCAAATTCTGAAGGTGGCAGGGGTAAAATACAGGGAACGAAAGGCTATTTACAATTTGTACAGAAACCAGATGGCAGTTATAACAATTGAGGGGCATCAAAGGGAAGCAATGGTTGGGAAGGGAGTGAGACAGGGTTGTAGCCTATCCCCGATGATATTCAATCTGTATATTGACCAATCAGTAAAGGCAACAAAAGAAAAATTCGGAGTAGGAATTAAAAACCACGGACGAGAAATAAAAACTTTCAGGTTCGCCGATGACATTGTAATTCTGTCAGAGATAGCAAAGGACCTGGAAGAGCAGCTGAACGGAATGGACAGTGTCTTGAAAGGAGGGTATAAGGTGAACATCAACAAAAGCAAAACGAGGATAATGGACTGTAGTCGAATTAAATAGGGTGATGCTGAGGGTATTAGATTAGGATCGAGTATAGATTTAAGTGTCAGGAAGACGTTTCTGAAAGTATTTGTATGGAGTGTAGCTATGTATCGAACTGAAACTTGGACGATAAATAGTTTAGAGAGGAAGAGAATAGAATCTTTCGAAATGTGGTGCTACAGAAGAATGCCGAAGGGGTAGATCACATAACTAGTGAGGAGGTATTGAATAGAATTGGGCAGAAGAGAAATTTGTAGTACAACTTAACTAGAAGAAGGGGTCGGTTGGTAGGACATGTTTTGAGGCATCAAGGGATCACCAATTTAGTATTGGAGGGCAACGTGGAGGGTAAAAATCGTAGAGGGAGACCAAGAGATGAATACACTAAGTAGAAGGATGTAGATTGCAGTGGGTACTGGGAGATGACGAAGCTTGCAGAGGATGGAGTAGCATGGAGAGATGCATCAAACCAGTCTCTGGAATGAGGACCACAACACCAAGAGCGCGTGAAAAGCGTGAGCATATAACTTTTTTTGTACGCGCTCCGGTTTCTCCTATTTTATTATGGTGACCATTTCTCCCTACGTAGGTTGGCAACAATAAATACTTTCACAGATGGAGTAGAAAGCTGTTGATTTAAATTTCGTGAAAAGATTTCGCTGCAACTAAATGCGCCTTTCTTTTAATTTATCACATCCGTGACACCCTCTCCTCCATTTCACCATAATACAAAACGAGCTTCCCATACTTTAACCTTCTTGGCGTTCTCCGTCAATGGCGTGTGGTAAGGATCGCATATTGCACAGCAGTAGTCTGATGCTTTGGCACAGGACGAACAACCGTGATGTACGCAGACTCTTTTACTAGACCTGTTGCATCTCCTAAGTGTTATGCCTGTAATACGTAGTCTCTCTGCTTTGGCTTTTGTTCGGTTTGCTTCGTGCCGTGTGAGGCAAGAACATACATGGATGGTGCGGGGGGGGGGGGGAGTGGAGGGGAGGGGAGGGTGCAACACATGTTAGTGAAATAGTGGAGACACTTTTTGACAGTAAGCGGCGGGTGGGAACCGGATCTGTCATAGTCGAGTGGGTGACCTACATACGTCTTTTGACACACACGACTATAGGCGTGAACGTAACCATTACATCATGACCTGCAACGACGAGTAAAGATCGAAAGGTGATGCAGGTTACCCCAGGTAAACCCAATACGCCTGACGCCGCTGTTTCAGGTAACAATGAACTGACTAAAAATGAATAGATAATAGGGTCGTTAAAAAACATGGTTACCTGTTTATAATAGATACCGGAAGTGCTCGTCGTAGGCACCCAGGCGTCGCTGACTTCGTGTGATGACGTTACCAGTAACACGCTGTAATTCTGCATGCGTGATGCAGTTAATTTCTCTAATAATGTTGCGATTAAGATACTGTGCACGGATTGTCAGCATACACGTTGCTTTTTAGTGTGCCTCATAACTAAAAATCACACGACCTTGGGGGCCAGAGGCCTTTGCTGGCAAGTCTGCTTTTCAGGAGCACGTTAGTGATGAGGGCCACACTTTCTACATCTACATTTAAACTCCGCAAGCCACCCAACGGTGGGTGGCGGAGGGCACTTCACGTGCCACTGTCATTACCTCCCTTTCCTGTTCCAGTCGCGTATGGTTCGCGGGAAGAACGACTGCCGGAAAGCCTCCGTGTGCGCTCGAATCTCTCTAATTTTACATCCGTGATCTCCTCGGGAGGTATAAGTAGGGGGAAGCAATATATTCGATACCTCATCCAGAAACGCACCCTCTCGAAACCTGGCGAGCAAGCTACACTGCGATGCAAAGAGCCTCTCTTGCAGAGTCTGCCACATGAGTTTGCTAAACATGTCCGTAACGCTATCACGCTTACCAAATAACCATGTGACGAAACGCGCCGCTCTTCTTTGGATCTTCTCTATCTCCTCTGTCAACCCGACCTGGTACGGATCTCACACTGATGAGCAATACTCAGTTATAGGTCGAACGAGTGTTTTGTAAGCCACCTCCTTTGTTGATGGACTACATTTTCTAAGGACTCTCCCAATGAATCTCAACCTCGCACCCGCCTTACCAACAATTAATTTTATATGATCATTCCACTTCAAATCGTTCGGTACACATACTCCTAGATATTTTACAGAAGTAACTGCTACCAGTGTTTGTTCCGCTATCATATAATCATACAATAAAGGATTCTTCTTTCTATGTATCCGCAATACATTTGTCTATGTTAAGGGTCAGTTGCCTGCACCAAGTGCCTATCCGCTGCAGATCTTCCTGCATTTCGATGCAATTTTCTAATGCTGCAACTTCTCTGTATACTACAGCATCATCCGCGAAAAGCCGCATGGAGCTTCCGACACTATCTACTAGGTCATTTATATGTACTCTGAAAAGCAATGGTCCCATAACACTCCCCTGTGGCACACCAGAGGTTACTTTAACGTCTGTAGACGTCTCTCCATTGATAACAACATGCTGTGTTCTGTTTGCTAACAAATCTTCAATCCAGCCACACAGCTGGTCTGATATTCCGTAGGCTCTTACTTCGTTTATCAGGCGACAGAGCGGAACTGTATCGAACGCCTTCCGGAAGTCAAGGAAAATGGCGTCTACCTGGGAGCCTGTATCTAATATTTTCTGGGTCTCATGAACAAATAAAGCGAGTTGGGTCTCACACGATCGCTGTTTCCGGAATCCATGTTGATTCCTGCAGAGTAGATTCTGGGTTTCCAGAAATGACATGATACGCGAGCAAAAAACATGTTCTAAAATTCTACAACAGATCGATGTCAGAGATAAGGGCCTATAGTTTTGAGCATCTGCTCGACGACTCTTCTTGAAAACTGGAACTACCTGTGCTCTTTTCGAATCATTTGGAACCTTCCGTTCCTCTAGACTTGCGGTACACGGCTGTTAGAAGGGGGGCAACCACTTTGGTTGGATGTGTGAGCGGTTGCTCCATCTTGTTGGAACACTACATTGGGCTTCTCTGAATGTGTTGCCTGAGCATGGAAAGAGCGAGAGGTCTCTAGGCATCTGGCACTGTTTAAGATGTAACTGAAAAACATGGGGCCAATAACATGTATGCCGGACAACGCACAACAAACACATGTCTTCTCTGAGTGGAGAGGTTCTTTATGTACAACATATGGGTTGTCCTGCTATCAGTATCTGCAGTTCTGGAAATTTACATAACCTGACAAGCGAAACTAGGCCTCATCTGACGGAAAGTAAAGCAAGCGGTCCAAGCAATTGAGTTAACAGCGCCGGCCGCGGTGGTCTAGCGGTTCTAGGCGCTCAGTCCGGAACCGTGTGACTGCTACGGTCGCAGGTTCGAATCCTGCCTCGGGCATGGATGTGTGTAATGTCCTTAGGTTAGTTAGGTTTAAGTAGTTCTAAGTTCTAGGGGACTGATGACCACAGATGTTAAGTCCCATAGTGCTCAGACCCATTTGAACCATATTTTGAGTTAACAGCCAGTTACAATAAGGAATGTTTTGGCCTGATTCTCAAATATCAACTCTTCCACCACACTCACACAATAGGCTTTCAATTTCAAATGTTTTAGTACACAATTACACGATGTACGAGATACACCAACCTGCTACGGTAAGCTTCTTACCGACTTGCGGGCACTTCTCGTAATTTCCGTCAAAATACTTATTATAGTTTCCGCATTTCTCATTGTCGGACGCCTATTCTTCTGCACATTCTGGACGGATTCTGCAGCCCACCATTTCGTTTACAATCTTCAACAGTGCTAGTGGTGAGGAGTTTCCTACCAGGATACTTCGCTTGAAACACTTCTTTACATTCCTCGATGAAGCCTATTTTAGGTAACACTCCACAATATCTCATGCAAACTGCCCCATTTCCGTAAAGATTCAACAATGTGAGCTTCTCACAATAACTGAAGCATGAAGAAACATTTTTCACAAAATGCATTACACTGTGCTGTCTATGATGATGATATTTGTTCTGCTACCAGTTTCGGTCTTAAATCAACTTGAACGACAGTTGTACAATATACAAAGCGGACAATGTGACAAAGCAAAACGAAATAAGATCAATACGAAAGAACCGTTGAATCGATTGAAATACTCAAAAAAATTATCGCAGATCTAATACATGTCATACATCCTTTGACATACGTTTCTTCTGAAATCCATAATTGTCAATATAAACGTAAAATCGTAGCACGATTACAACACAATGGCTCACAGTCTTGACCAAGTTCAATAAAAGTTGCCATTGAAAATTTCTATGGTAATCAGTTCACAAAATTGAAATATTAACATTTGTTCAGTGACTAATATTATATAAAAATAAATAAAATACATATAACGTAAAAGAGCAACAGTATTGATGAATGTAATAATATACAATATTTCACAATCCAGTCAAAAATGTAAGCATGTAGAGTACAGGCTACAGAGAGCCGCGCAGGATTAGCCGAGCGGTCTGAGGCGCTGCAGTCATGGACTGAGCGGCTGGTCCCGGCGGAGGTTCCAGTCCTCCCTCGGGCATGTGTGTGTGTGTGTGTGTGTGTGTGTTTGTCCTTAGGATAATTTAGGTTAAGTAGTGTGTAAGCTTAGGGACTGATGACCGTAGCAGTTAAGTCCCATAAGATTTCACACTCATTTGAACTTTTGAACAGGCTACAGAGCAGTACATGAAATTACCATCAGTCAAGTCATATCTGACGAAAATCCACATTACAGTAAATTAATAATAAGAAATTATTATTAGGAGTGAAGAAAAAAACGAATGTACAATATGTACATATAAAAAAATCCATTTTTTTACAAACAGACTGTTACACACTCGTTATAAGAATATATCTTCCAACGTCTATACAATCCTGATATGTAGCTGAAATTCCGTTCATCATACAGATAAAAATTCAGAAGTCAAAGCAAAACATATGTGTAAAATACATCTAACATGTTACACGTCAGATAGAAGAATATGTCATACAAAGGCTATAAAATCGTAAAATCAAATTGAAATTCCGTTTCCCATGTGGATAAAAATTAAAAAATGTATATGGTATGATGAAAATTCAAAGGAAAACGTGTACATAAAAAAGGCCCTGTAGGTTAAAAACAAGAAGGTGGATAATGAGAAGGTAGAGGGGGCACAGATAAAATAAAAAAGGGGTGTCATGATTGAGGAGAGATGTAGTTTAAAAATGTCCACTGAAATATTTGTCAAGACTGTCATCTTTGACTTTGAAATTTCTTTGACTTACACTACTGGCCATTAAAATTGCTACACCAAGAAGAAATGCAGATGATAAACGGGTATTCATTGGACAAATATATTATACTAGAACTGATATGTGATTACATTTATACGCAATTTGGGGGCATAGATCCTGAGAAACCAGTACCCAGAACAACCACCTCTGGCCGTAATAACGGCCTTGATACGCCTATGCATTGAGTCAGAGCTTGGATGGCGTGTACAGGTACAGCTGCGCATGGAGCTTCAACACGATACCACAGGCCATCAAGAGTAGTGACTGACGTTTTGTGACGAGCCAGTTGCTCGGCCACCATTGACCAGACGTTTTCAATCGGTGAGAGATCTGGAGAATGTGCTGGCCAGGGCAGCAGTCGGACATTTTCTGTATCCAGAAAGGCCCGTACAGGACCTGCAACATGCGGTCGTGCATTATCCTGCTGAAATGTAGGATTTAGCAGGGATCGAATGAAAGGTGGAGCCACAGGTCGTAACACATCTGAAATGTAACGTCCACTGTTCAAAGTGCCGTCAATGAGAACAAGAGGTGACCGAGACGTGTAACCCAATGGCACCCCATTCCATCACGCCGGGTGATACGCCAGCATGGCGATGACGAATATACGCTTCCAATGTGCGGTCACCGCGATGTCGGCAAACACGGATGAGACCATCATGATGCTGTAAAGAGAACCTGGATTCATGCGAAAAAATGACGTTTTGCCATTCGTGCACCCAGGTTCGTCGTTGAGTACACCATCGCAGGCGCTCCTATCTGTGATGCAGCGTCAAGGGGAACCGCAGCCATGGTCTCCGAGCTGATAGTCGATGCTGCTGCAAACGTCGTCGAACTGTCCGTGCAGATGGTTGCCGTCTTGCAAACGTCCCCATCAGGGATCGAAACGTGGCTGCACGATCCGTTACAGCTATGTGGATAAGATGCCTGTCATCTCGACTGCTAGTGATACGAGACCGTTGGGATCCAGAACGGCGTTCCGTATTACCCTCCAGAACACATCGATTCCATATCCTGCTAACAGCAAGTCGATCTCGTCCAACGAGAGCAGCAATGTCGCGATACGATAAACCGCAATCGCGATAGGCTACAATCCGACCTTTATCACAGTCGTAAACGTGATGGTACGCATTTCTCCTCCTTACACGAGGCATCACAACAACGTTTCACCAGGCAACGCCGGTCAACTGCTGTTTGTGTATGAGAAATTGGTTGGAAACTTTCCTCATCTCAGCACGTTGTAGGTGTCGCCACCGGCGCCAACACCGTGTGAATACTCTGAAAAGCTAATCATTGGCATATAACAGCATCTTCTTCCTGTCGGTTAAATTTCGCGTCTTTAGCGCGTCATCTTCATGGTGTAGCAATTTTAATGGCCATTAGTGTATTTTGCTGTACATCACAAACTGTTATCTTCGAATCTGAAGTTCTTTGTCTTGTATTGCTATACATTACATTTTACCCTTTTATGTGTGAGCCATTGTATTGTAATCTTGCTACTATTTTCTATTTATATTGGCAAGTATGATTTTCAGAAGTAACGTATGCCAAAGCATGGATGACATGTGTTAAACCTGCGATAAGTTTTGTGAGCATTACCATTGATTTAAGGCTTCTTTCGTTTTGCTTTGTCACATTGTCCTCTTTGTATGTTGTACAACTGCCATTAATTATTTAAGCCAGAAATCAGCCGCAGAATAAATGTCATTATCAGAGACAGTACAGTGTAATGCATTTTGTAAAATTCGTACATGCTGCTGACCATCACCTAAACAAGATGCATGAACACACAGCTGCTCTCAACTTTCCGGCAGAATGCAGTGTAACCAGCGTTCGGCACAGTTTTATTACTTCACAAGCACTTCGGCTAGAGACGATTAATCGGTACATGAGCTGTGCCGGTTTTGTTTAGGACAGCCTCTATAATGGGGGATAGCTTAGGAAGGTGTCTTGTGTACAGCATATAACTGGCAGCGCTGTGGCGTGCTTCAAGTGGGGATATTGTGTGGGGTCCTGTCTACTCGTCTCTTTTACGGTACCTAAAGGATGCTGCACTCTCGGAATGATATACAACAGTTAAAGCAAATCACATTAATAGTTCTTGTTACAAATAAGAACACTTTAAATGTGAACATATTCGAAGCTGTAGGGAAAGCAGATAATATACAGGGTGATTCAAAAAGAATACCACAACTTTAAAAATGTGTATTTAATGAAAGAAACATAATATAACCTTCTGTTATACATCATTACAAAGAGTATTTAAAAAGGTTTTTTTTCACTCAAAAACAAGTTCAGAGATGTTCAATATGGCCCCCTCCAGACACACGAGCAATATCAACCCGATACTCCAGCTCGTTCCACACTCTCTGTAGCATATCAGGCGTAACAGTTTGGATAGCTGCTGTTATTTATCGTTTCAAATCATCAATGGTGGCTGGGAGAGGTGGCCGAAACACCATATCCTTAACATACCCCCATAAGAAAAAATCGCAGGGGGTAAGATCAGGGCTTCTTGGAGGCCAGTGATGAAGTGCTCTGTCACGGGCTGCCTGGCGGCCGATCCATCGCCTCGGGTAGTTGACGTTCGGGTAGTTACGGACAGATAAGTGCCAATGTGGTGGCGCTCCATCCTGCTGAAATATGAATTGTTGTGCTTCTTGTTCGAGCTGAGGGAACAGCCAATTCTCTAACATCTCCAGATACTGTAGTCCAGTTACAGTAGCACCTTCGAAGAAAAAGGGACCAAAAACTTTATTGGCTGAAATGGCACAGAAAACGTTCACCTTAGGCGAGTCACGTTCATACTGAGTTGTTTCCCGCGGATTCTCAGTGCCCCATATACAGACATTGTGACGGTTGACTTTCCCGTTAGTGTGGAAAGTTGCTTCATCACTAAACACAATCTTTGAAACGAAAGATTCATCTGTTTCCATTTGAGCAAGGATAAAATCACAGAAATCGATTCTTTTAATCTTATCAGCTGCAGACAGTGCTTGAACCAATTTCAGATGATAAGGTTTCATAACTAACCTTTTTCGTAGGACTCTCCATACAGTTGATTGTGGAATTTGCAGCTCTCTGCTAGCTCTACGAGTCGATTTCCCTGGGCTGCGAACAAATGCTTGCTGGATGCGTGCTACATTTTCATCACTCGTTCTCGGCCGTCCAGAACTTTTCCCTTTGCACAAACACCCATTCTCTGTAAACTGTTTATACCAACGTTTAATACACCACCTATCAGGAGGTTTAACACCATACTTCGTTCGAAATGCACGCTGAACAACTGTCGTCGATTCACTTCTGCCGTACTCAATAACACAAAAAGCTTTCTGTTGAGCGGTCGCCATCTTAGCATCAACTGACGCTGACGCCTAGTCAACAGCGCCTCAAGCGAACAAATGTACAACTAAATGAAACTTTATAGCTCCCTTAATTCGCCGACAGATAGTGCTTAGCTCTGCCTTTTGTCGTTGCAGAGTTTTAAATTCCTAAAGTTGTGGTATTCTTTTTGAATCACCCTGTACAGTATGCACGAGAACTAAGAGACACCAATAAGATTGGAAGACCATGTACAAAGTACTCGTATTAAAAAGGGTATAACGCGGGGTTCTACCTATACATCGAAGTATCAGTGAAGAAAATAAACGAAAGGTTCAAGATTGCGATTAAAATTCAGGCTCAAAGGATATCAATGACAAGATTCGCTGATGACATTGCTCTTCTCAGTGACGGTGAAGAATAATTACAGGATGTGTTCAATAGATTCAACAGTCTGCTGAGCACCGAATATGGATTGAGAGTAAATGAAAGAAGACGAAAGTATCGAGAAGTATCAGAAATGAGAACAGCAAGAAACTTACCATCAGAATTGGGAATCACGAAGCAGAAGAAGTTAAGGAAGTCTGTTACCTAGGCAGCAAAGTATCTATAGCGTTGCTGTTGGGGGGCGAAAAGAAAAAGAATTGTTATTTCATATTTTTTTGAAAAATGTCGAATAAGTTAATATTTTGGTGGGCCACTTGGCAACAGAATCAGAGATTGATCACACTATTGTAATAACATACGTTGAGCATTAAATACCTGGTTTGATTATTTTGAACAAGGGCAGCAGATTGATTTATTTGAAATCGTTCTGAAGAAACATTATCATTTCTGTGCATTTTTATAGCCGCGCTGTAGTCATACCCGGAACAAAACTAAGGGACCAGAAGATTTATAGACTTTAAAAGAAATGCAACACTACACAATTAAAGAACAGAGCTGATTCAGAAATAATAGTGTGGTGTCACCGCTAGACACCACACTTACTAGGTGGTAACTTAAATCGGCCGCGGTCCTGTAGTACATGTCGGACCCGCGTGTCGCCACTGTGGGATCGCAAACCTAGCGCCACCACAAGGCAGGTCTCGAGAGACTGAGGAGACCTCGTCCCCAGTTGTACGGACAACATAGCTAGCGATTGGACGTGCTAAGCCTTGCTCTCATTTGCCGAGAGATAGACAGTAGAATAGCCCTCTGCTAAGTTAACTGGCGACCACCTAGCAAGGCGCCATTTGTACCAGTGCCTATAGCTTACTAATATTCAAGAGAGATGTATTCCAAGGACTAATTAAAAGTTAAGTAACAAGCATCTACGTACTTTTCTTCTTATTCATTTATAAGTCTCATGTTCCAGACTTCACGCCCGTCTGCGTTAGCATTGCGTGCCCTATCGGCTACAGCATTGTGTCTAGGCTGTATGGTCTAGACACAACAAATAGGAAAACGGTAATGTTCCTTCTGCCTCATGCTGCGTTCAGCCCATCAGCGTGATCGTAATTTCTGGTGATGAACTAACACAAAATAATTAACATTCAAGTAAATGAGGAGATGGAAATCATCAAGGTTAATTTACTAAAATAAGCACACTTATCTTTAACACACCTTTTTTAATGCTACGTACCTTTTCAAATTAAATTACAGTAGATGACCATTGTGGTTAAATACTTCATACATAACAGTGAAAATGTCCTCTTGATGCTGTCTGTTCGTAATCAATTATAAGAAACTACATGTTTTCTGATTGGAAAAATAGAAAAATAACAATTAGCATATTTACTGAATAATTTCACATAAAATATAAAATACCGATACGGAACGCAACAAGTCCGCGTCCGCCTTTCATGGAATACCAACAGTAAAAGGTGAGGCGCCCAATGCCTCATTTGTCTTGAAACAACAGAATTCTTTTTTATATCATTAATCGATACATGTACATAGATATTTACAGGCACCGCGCAAGAACGGCAAAGATAAAGAATAATAGATTCTGTCTCTGCTATGCGATGGTTCATTTCTTTTACTTTACAATCGTTCGACAACTTTAGGCCATCAGTCGTTTACTATTGAGCGTATATTAGTGTTTGTGAGGCGAAAATTACTAATATTACATAACCCATGACGGAGGGGCAAGAAAGACACAAAAAGCAGACTAGCAGTGGCAAAAATGTCATTCCTGGCTAAGAAAAATCTGCTACAGTCAAACATAGATATTAATTTGAGAAAGAAATTTCTGGAAATGTACGTTTGGGGCACAGCATTGTACGGTAGTGAAACATGGACTGTGGGAAAACGGAAACAGAAGAGAATCGAAGTCTTTGAGATGGGATGCTACGGAAGAATGCTGAAAATCAGGTGGACTGCTAAGGTAATAAATGAGGTTTTCCGCAGAATCGCCAAGGAAAGGAACAAATGGAAAACATTGAGAAGAAGGGACAGGACGACAGTACACCCGCTGAGACATCACGGAAGAACCTCCACGGTACTGGAGGAAGCTGTAGAAGGTACAAGCGGCACAAGAAGACAGATATTAGAGTACATATAGCAAATAAGTGAGGACGTAGGTTGCAATTGTACTCTGTGATGAAAAGGTTGGCACAGGAGTGAAATTCCGGGTGGGCCGCATCAAACTAGTCAGAAGGCCGATGAAATAATAATAATAATAATAATCCGAAAGTGATTTAGAAAGTTTTGTAAATTTCTTCCTTACAGCCGGTAGTTTTTAAAACTCATGATTTTTGTTTGCCGTCAGACTTGTACCCCCTTTTGCAGTGCCCCACTCTTGAGTGCCCCACTTAAATGAAGGTAACTGCTGTCGGCAGCCTTTAATACGAATTCTTCCAACACACAAACTGTTAGTTTTTGGGTAGCCAGCTTTACAATAAAAGGTTCCCCCCGTGAGAGAATGGGAGTTATTATAAAGACAAATCAATGGGCCATCTAACAGTCGCAAAGACCCAGCGTCCGTTCATAAGGATCGTCGAACCGTAGGGTAACCATTTCAGAAATACAGACAATTATATATAATCTTAGCCTATCAACAAACAATGTTTATGGCGGACATTGAAAATGAAAAACTGTTAAAGGGACAAATGGTTCAAATGGCTCTGAGCACTATGGGACTCAACTCCTGTGGTCATCAGTCCCCTAGAACTTAGAACTACTTAACCCTAACTAACCTAAGGACATCACACACATCCATGCCCGAGGCAGGATCCGAACCTGCGACCGTAGCAGTCGTACGGTTCCGGACTGCGCGCCTAGAACCGCGAGACCTGTTAAAGGGACATGGCAATATAAATTTAAAAGGGTTTTTGTTATGTATGAGGCGGAAAAAGGGTGACCCGGCTGAGTCACGCAATTTGACTCTTAGTCTAATCACAAGGTGTGGCCATTATTGCACGCGTTGATTACGTAGGCTGACGTGAGGATCAAAGAATTACACTTAACGGGATGTACCTGGAACTTCTTAGGTGATTATAAGTTAGTAGACAGGAATACAATTAAATACTTAGCTTTAATTCAACATCTGCGATGAACGTCGAACTTGACATTATACAATAAAATTTACAAGTGAAGTTATAGACTGAACTGCGAATACTCCTTTACAATTCTGATTGCTTCACACATATAGATCAATTGACAATGCATAAACTGTACGTGGGGCCTGTCTAGGTCGTGGCTACTGACTTAGCTGAAGGTTACGCTAACTAGTGTCTCTGATAATGGGATCTCTGAGGCTATAACGAGTGAACCATTGCTATTAAAGTCGTCTGTAGAACTGGCCAGTGCGCTAGCTTGTCTCGTAAGACCAGCCGAGTGACGTCGCTCCGTCTGCTAGCGTCGACAGTGGCGACTCCCGGGTCCGATGTGTACTGACGGACCGCGGCCGATTTGAAGCCCACAACCTAGCCAGTGTGGTGCCTTGCGCTGACAACCACAATTTTATTCACGTCCTTTTACACTTAGACAAGTATGATCTCACCTAGTTCCTGTATTTATACTGTCTAACAAACGCTCCTTCTTCACACTATGCTAATTAAGTTTTAATCTAGCCTCTGTAACATCCTTAGATTCTTTGGAAAATTTGGAAGTTTGTGGTAAGATCTTATGGGTCCAAACTGTTCAGGTCATCAGTCCCTAAGCTTACACACTACTTAATCTAACTGTAACTTACGCTAAGGACAACAGACACAACAATGCCCGAGGGAGGACTCGAACCTCCGACGGGGGGAGCCGCGCGGACCCTGACAGGGCCCCTAGACCTCGCGTCTACCCTGCACGGCCCTTAGACTCTTCCAGTTCTTCTCGACAGCTAGAAAAACCCAGAAACTAGCTGTCCTTCAGTCTTCGACCGAATAGAATTACTCGCTCCATTCCAGAAAGGAAACTATAGGAAGTTTACTACTACGCTTTTGCCTTTGACAGCATTTCACCTGACCGTTCTCCATCGGTTCTGGCCGAAATGCCCCACTCTTGCTTGGGGCTGCTTCCAGCTCCTCACACGGCCCCGACTCCGGACCAAAACACCCCACCTCCACTGCTCTTTCCGCTCTTGTGGCCCGATACACAAATCTTGGCTTGTGTCGTCTTTTGATTCGCTGTCGCTAAATAACCACAGCGACGAGTTCTCATTGGTCACGCAGTTCTCTGCTACCCCGTTGCCTGTCCTGCTTCTTCCAGATGAATAGCCGGTATAACAGCCGCATGAGAACCACAACTACACTAGTGTCCAAAATTAAAGCGACAAAGCGCTATTTCTCCGTCCTGTGTCTAATTCACGACATAATCGTGCAAACTGTCAACACATGTCTGTACAATCATGTTCTGCACTGAAGATGGCATTCCAGTCAACGGGAAACCACACCGACGATGACGTCAGAGCACCTACCAAACGGGGCAGCGTTTACCGGGTAATCCCATCTCCATCATCTCTGTGTACACAGTCACAGACGGTGCAGAGTGGCACAGGGAAGACACCTACTAGACTCTCTGCGGTGGTGGGCCATAGCAAGAGTGAAGCAGTGGGAAGCTGATGTGGCCTGATGGCGTGACGTGAATCGTTCTGTTGTTTCTCGAATGTGGCTACAGTTTAGAGAGACAGAAACTGAATCCCGAAAACCAGGGCAGTGCCGAACACGTATGACATCAGAAAGAGAGGAACGTTATTTGGCTGTGAGGGCACGACGGTACCGCCTTAGTACTGCATGGCAACTGACATCCGACCTCTCAGCATCCACTGAACGTGTTGTAGTGAGGCTTCGGTAGAGTGGCCTTTATTGTCAGGGACCTGCTGTATGTGTACCTCTGTCGCGTCTTCACAGGAGGGAACGTCTAGAGTTCAGCCGTCTACGTACCACCTGACGGGCCTATGTTCTTTTCACGGATAAGTCCCGATTTGGCCTGGAGAGTCATTCTCCACGGATTCGCATCTGGAGGGAACATGGAACACGATTTAGGTTCAAATGGCTCTGAGCACTATGGGACTTAACATCTGTGGTCATCAGTCCCCTAGAACTTAGAACTACTTAAACCTAACTAACCTAAGGACATCACACACATCCATGCCCAAGGCAGGATTCGAACCTGCGACCGTAGCGGTCACGCGGTTCCAGACTGAAGCGCCTAGAACCGCACGCCCATCCGGCCGGCGAACACGATTTAGGGCCCACACATTGTGAACAGAGACCGATATCGAGGAGGATGCCTAATGGTGTGGGCAGGGATTATGTTGACCACCTCTTCATGAAGTTGTACATGTGAATCGGCAAGGTTTAAGTGCGATCAGTGTAAATGACAGCTCCGCCAATGCAGTGCTCTTTTATTCCTTGTGTACGCGATACTACCGCCATCTGTATACGTGTATATTGCTATGGTACGACTTTGGTCACCTCAGTGTGCGGAGTCATGGGCAAACATCAGAGTTTTCACTTCTTCTCCTTGAATTTTAATCCCCTTTCGAAACTGCTCTGTTTCTCTTACTCACTGCTCACTGGACATATTAAATAGCGGAGGGGACATACTAAAACTCATTTCACACTCTTCTCAACTACAGCTTTCCTTCCTACCCTTCGATGCTTGCACGATGCATTCACAATTATTGGACGCTAAACAGCTTGGTCAGCACACATTCTCAAGATCTTTGTACTGGTGTGTGAGTGGTTACTCTTGTTAAAACGAAAAGCAAAGGCCCTGTAAAGCCGCAGTAACAAAAATTTTCATGTATAATACCCAGTATATCTATTCACACCGTTGCCATACGTTAATGGTATTAATAAAACAATAGGTAGCATTCGGATGGCTAGTTGTTGGCCAAACTAATAGGATGAAGCAGCAAACCTACAACATATAACGTGTGTGAGAAAACTGATTAGACTAACAGCACTGCGAGCGATCTGGCAACGCTGTGTTGTCCCACTTGTGTGGACCGGTGTGTTCATTCCATCCAGATGCTCAGAGTTTCAGCTTCGTACAGCCATCACGAGATATCAATGAGATTGTGTTTCTGTCCTTTGTTATGAAACTGGGGCAGTGGAATTTGGAGCAACGTTAAGCAACTGGGTTTTATGTTAAACTTGAGGACTCCGTTACTGTGACCTTTTGAAAAGTTGAGACAGGCCTGCGTGGAACATTCCTTATCAAGAGCACATTGTTTTCGCCGGCGCAAGTCAGTTTTGGAGGGCCGTGAACATCTTGGAGATGAACCTCGCTCAGGGATACCTTGAACTTCCAAAACAGACGATAACATCGAACGTGTCTGTGCTCTTGTGTGATCAGACCGACGTTTAACATTAAGAATGATGTGTGACCTATTAAACACTTTCAACGTACGATTTGGACCAATGATTTGCCCATGTGAAAGATTTGAGCCAAAATATTGCCGAAGAACCTCACAACTGAGCAAACTGACAATCGAAGAAATGTGTGTGTTGATCTTCTTCAGAGGATTGACAGTGACGGCGAATGGTTCAGTCGTGCGATGACACATGATGAATCCAGAATTTCTGATTCCGATCCTGAGACAAAGCGACAAAGTGAGGAGCAGCAAATCAAATCTCAAAACAATGCTGATTTGCTTTTGCTTTCTTGACAGTGGGGTTATCGTCCGTAACGAATTTGTTCCTCCACGAAAAAACTATTGAAACATCCCCTTAGAAAAAATTATCAATTACTGTGCCGGTAAACCTCTTATGTTATTTGATTTTCCAACAGCCGAGCAAATCTGAACGTACTGAGACATTTCTCTTTTTACTTATTCTGATCAACAGTAAACTGACACACAATACTTTTTTTAGCGAAACGCAATCTGATTTTCAATAATCACTACAAAAGAATGGCCCTGACTAACGATAACCTATACCTTTCATGAATCACTTACCTCACAAAAATCTTCGTTACTGTAACTATCGCAATACAGCGAGCGCCAATACTGCCAACTAAATGAAAGATTCTAACTACTGAAGGCACTAACTACTGATAGGAATAGTTAGCAAATGAAAGATTTTGATAGAGAACAAACAATGTATTTACCTTAATAATGTTCAAAAGGCATAACATATATAACAGTTCATGACATCCAGTCTTATAAATTTCGTTTTTCTGATGTACACACGTCCAGATCGCCCGCTCTCAAAACTCTGCCATCTCTCTTCTCACATTCACCACTGCTGGCGGCTCACCTCCAACTGCACAACGCTATGCGCTGTTCACATCCAACTGTCCAACACAGCAATAGCAAATATTCCAGCAATGCAAATCAGCCACAGACTGCACACAGCACAGTCAGTGATTTTCATACAGAGCGCTATGTGGCGTTACCAACATAAAAACCTAAACAGCCTACTTACACTATCAACCAAGTGTTTAAAAAAGTGTCCTTGAAAGCTTCAGGAAAAGCGTGAATCGAATGAGACTGGACGTTGCAGACAATGCTGATGCTGCAACCTCACAGCGGCTCATGTGTCCCACGGCCACTACCATCACGGAATTTGTGAATACAAAACGCATTACTGTTGTTCCACAGCCGCCCCCCCCCTACCCCCCCCCCCCATACGTTCACCTAATCTGAGATCTTGTGTCTTTTTTTATCTCAAAATTTGAAAAATGTCTTGGAAGGACGTAGTTTTGGGACTCTGGAGACCATTCAAAAAATGTAACCGACGTGTCAAAGCGCTAACAGTTGAAGCCTTTCAAAACCTTTCATAGACGCTACCGGGAAAGGGAACAACGTAGTCTTCGATATATAGCAGTCGAAGGAAACTACTTTCAAAGGGCAAATAACGTTGTCTGAAAAAAATTAAAACTTTGCTGGACCAAAAATCTGTCCCATTATTTTCCTCACACACCTCGTATAGGCGTAGTCTGATTTCTGTACAAATATTAGGCACCCTTCCGCCCGCTGTATTTTATCTCTGCTACTTTCATAATTTCAAATAATGTATTCGAGTAAGTATTGCCAAAAGAGAAAAAACCTTAGATATGGAAATCAAGGTTACTAACAAGGAGAAATCCCCAGCGGTGGGATCGACTTTCTGAAACAGATTAAGATCCAAAATATCACAACCTGCAGCCATTCATCCTAGTGAGCCCTTGTTTGCCAGTAATTCATGAAAAGATTTCGGAAAAAAAATCATGGTACATAAACTGGTTGCCTGATGTGGTGGACAGGGTAATAGCTTCTCACGCAGGAGGTTATGGTTTTCCAATCTTTTTTACTTCCAAATCTTTATTGAAATGGCTTTGATAATCATTTTTATTCCGTTCATTGGTTTAAATGTAGTTTTTTATTTCTATTCGTTTGTCACACCACTTTACTCACCGTATGAACTTTTCAATGAATTTCATTTTTTTTATATAATTCTTTCCCCAATCGAAATTTTTGTGAATACGAATTTCATTATATTTATCTATTATAATATACAATTATCTGAAAATCAATCAATAAAAAAACAAAAGACAAAATAATCTGTTTCTATTGACTGTACAGTGGCGTAAAATGTATTTTTCGTTACCAGGTGTGTAATTTTTTTGAACGGTAATTGTCATACAAACATTTAAAATATAACCGAAATACCCATTGCACTAAGGAAGAAATAGTGCAGGGGAGATTTAAATGAAAGAAGCGTTTACAAGTAAAACGAAATTCAAGCAAAATGATAAATAGTTATTATCAAAGCAATAACGGGGACGAAAAAACACAATGATAAAACAAAAGAAATTAAATCGAAATTAATACAAAAATTTATTTATAAAAGCATGAAGAAAGATTTAAAGTGGAAAAAGAATGATAGGAAGAAAAACGAGAGCAAATGAAGACGTTCATATCTTCATCATCATCATAAACTAAAGGCTACGCCTTGTCGATTTAGCCACGCCCCCCTTTCAGTTGTCATCCTCTTCAATTCTTCATACGATTTTACCACCAACTCTTCTGTGATGTATTAAAATACGTTGCTCTTGGCCTGCTTCTTGGTTTTTTCCCTAAAACTTTTCCTTCAAATATATTCTTTAGGAACTGGTTGTGTCTCATTATGTGCCCTATCATTTTTTATTTTCTTGGATTGGATTGGATTGTTTGGGGGAGGAGACCAAACAGCGAGGTCATCGGTCTCATCGGATTAGGGAAGGACGAGGAAGGAAGTTGGCCGTGCCCTTTCAAAGGAACCATCCCCGAATTTGCCTGGAGCGATTTAGGGAAATCACGGAAAACCTAAATCAGTATGGCCGGACGCGGGATTGAACCGTTGTGCTCCCGAATGCGAGTCCAGTGTGCTAACCACTGCGCCACCTCGTTCGGTTTTGATTTTCTTCTTAGCAGCGTTCTGTTCTCATTCGCTTCTCTTAAGACCTGTTCATTACTTTTTCTATTTACCCAACTTGTTTGCGTCATTCTTCTCCATATACAGTCAGATACATTTCCATTGCTTCCAGTCTCTTTCTCTCTGCCTTTCCCAGGGTCCACGCTTCACATCCGTATGTTAAGACACTCCAGACAAAAGTTTTGGCAAACTTTTTCCTAATTTCTAGGCTTATATGATTGTCTGTTAGTAAATTCCTTTTATTTTGGAAAGCTTGCTTAGCCAAGGTATTCTTCTCTTTATATCTGTGATACATTCATTGTCGTCAGTGGTTGTGCTCCCCAAATAACAGAAGTACTCATCCTGCTCTAGAACATTATCTTCTAGTTTAATATTAACTTTACTATTTTCTTTTTTGTTCCCTACTACCATAGTTTTTGTTTTCTTCTTATTTATTTTTAGATTGAATTCTCTTAGCATTTTGGCAAATTTTAGCAAAATAAACTCCATTTCCTTTACTGTATCATCTGCAAAACGGTTACAGTGTATTCGTTCCCCGTGAATTTTACTTCCTTTGGTTCTTCTTTTCAATTTTTCAATGTTTTTTTTTCAGTAAAAAAGTTGAACAAATATGGTGATGATGGGCATCCTTGCCTCCCTTCCCTCCTTATTTTTGCTTTCTTCTTCACACCATTGACTTCTATCTCTGCTTCCTGCCTTTTATACACGTTCCACATTAATCTTCTGTCCCTCCAATCAAGATATATTTCCTTCATTGTTTGGAACAACAATTTCCCATTAACCATGTAAAATGCTTTTTGTAAATCTATAAATGGCAAGTAGGTTTTCCTATTAACTCCAATTCGTGTTTCTAATACCATTCTCAGAGCTAGTATTGCCTCTCTACTTCCTTTTCCGGATCTGAAACCAAACTGGTCTTCTCCTAGGTTTGCCTCAATTTTCTTTTTTATTCGATTTTTTACTATGTTTAACATTATTTTGGAAGTGTGGGATAGTAAGGAGAAAGTTCTATAGTTCTCACAGTCCAGACAACGGAATGGAAATTACATTTAAATCAATTAAGTGAATAAAAATGACGAACAAAGTCATTTCAATGAAGATTTAGAAGTAAGAAAAAGTTACTGCTCCTGATGAGACTCAAAACCATAACCTCCTACATATGAGGCTATTATGGTATCCATTACACGACGCAATCGCACTGCATAGCACAACTTTTTTAACGCTACTGAAAGTCACACAAAATTCCAAAAATGTTTTTTCATTTACTCGCAAATGAGGCCCCCCCAGTATAGATGATTTCAAACAGTAGATCCCACCGCTGCGTGCCTCTCCTTGTAAGAATCAAATATATGTAGTGTAGGACGTTATCCATCATTTGCAGGTCATTGATCGTTAAGCCGCCAGTTTGTCCTCGTCTTATTCATGGGCTGGGGTGTGCATATTATGACCTATCTCTCGTCAGAAGATTGTGACCCAAACAAGAGCTGGAAAATTGACCCCCACTGCATTCGCTGCCCTGCCCCAGACAGGTATCGAGTTGAAAGTGGCACAGTGGCCTCGACAGGAGCGCCAGCTCCCGGCGGGCTATTCTCGCGTCCCTGGCGCCAGTTGGGCGCGGGCTGGCGTGCGGCTGTCGCCAGTTAGGGCCCCGCGAGAACTCTGCGCGGAGCGCTTCCGGCCTCGCCGGCTCCACGCCCGCCGCTAATTGAAATTCTGTTCCGGGCCGCATTAATTAATCCTCCGTAATTACACAGCCGGCGGGCGCGAATCGTCGCGTGTGGGCCACGATAAGGAAGCCGTTTCGCAGGTACAGGTAGGCGGCAGCCTGATATCTATTAGCAATGTAGATAGCCGTCCGGCCAGGGGCTGCCAGGGCGACGCGCTAACGCCTCGTAATCCTCGCCAGCGATAATGGCAGCAGGCGCGGTGTCTCCGACGACGGTGAACCCGCGTGCAGGCGAAACGACTTGAAGGTTGAGCTTCACCGGTGCTGCCGACGTTATGCCGCTATTCACTGCTGGCTAAAAATAAAGATACTATATTAATCTATGAATTCATGGCCTCATAAAGTACATCAAGGAGAAGAGAAAAGCAGATCGCATGTACTCAATAACGGATTACCTCAGGGCTCTGTTCTTGCTCCAGTGTTATTCAACCTCTACACAGCTGACGTGCCGAATTTGACCTGCCGATAATTTCAATATGCAGATGACCTGGCAATTTCATATCAGAGTGAAGACCTTTCTGAATGTGAAGAACACCTAACGAACAGCCTTACTAAACTTCATGAGTATTTTGAGACATGGCGACTGAGACCATATCTTTCTCAAACCGAGGTAACCCTGTTCCACCTCTCTAATCTCCTTTCATCAGCAAATATCAGCCCACAGTTCGGCCCTCTGGTACAGTCAGATACAAAAAAAGCCCAAAATACCTGGCAGTCACTCTGGACAGAACTTTAACATACAAAAAACACCTTTCCAACTTGACCAAGAAGATAGAACCATGAGTGAACATTGTGACTAAGCTGGCAGGCAGTACATGGGCAGCAACCACATCAGTCCTCCGAGGAGCATCCCTTGCACTGGTATACTCTGCACCAGAATACTGTGCACCAGTTTGGCTCTGAAGCGCCCACATAGTGAACGTACACATCCAACTGAACTCAGTTATGGGAGTAATTAGTGGTACAGTCCGGTCTACACCCACCTGCTAGCTACCAGTGCTTTGAAACATCTGTCCACCAGACCTCCGTCGAAAGGCTGCTCTTTACAACCTCTGTCAGCAAGTTTCTGACAACAACTCGGTACCTCTTCATGACGATTTGCTATCACTGTCCTGGAAACGCCTCAAATCTAGAAGACCAGCATATGAAATCGGAGTCCAAATGCTACCCACAGGATTCGACCAGGACGCAGAGTGGAAATGTGAGTGGAAAGCTACTAGAACCCAAAACCACGAACTTGTAGAGAATCCAACAGTTCTAGTTACAGGCTTCCACCAACCGAAGGAGGTGTGGGTGCAGTTCAACAGATATCGGACCGAAGAGGGTAGGTGCAAATACAACAAGCACAAGTGGGGCTTTTCTAGTGACGATGTGTGTGATTGTGGTGACACCCAAACAATGAGCCACATTGTGAATGACTGTCCAATCAGATGCTTCCCTGGTGCCATTGAGAAGCTCCATCAAGCATCCCACGAGGCACTCCGTTGGATTGAGTCCATCAACATCTGAGTCTGAGCCGTTTTAGAATTTGTGTAATATAATTTGTGCATATAATTTCACATGATCATATATATATATATATATATATATATATATATATATATATATATATATATATATATATATATATATACTGGAAATGGAAAAAAGAACACATTGACACCGGTGTGTCAGACCCACCATACTTGCTCGGGACACTGCGAGAGGGCTGTACAAGCAATAATCACACGCACGGCACAGCGGACACACCAGGAACCGCGGAGTTGGCCGTCGAATGGCGCTAGCTGCGCACCATTTGTGCACCGCCGCCGTCAGTGTCAGCCAGTTTGCCGTGGCATACGGAGCTCCATCGCAGTCTTTAACACTGGTAGCATGCCGCGACAGCGTGGACGTGAACCGTATGTGCAGTTGACGGACTTTGAGCGAGGGCGTATAGTGGGCATGCGGGAGGCCGGGTGGACGTACCGCCGAATTGCTCAACACGTGGGGCGTGAGGTCTCCACAGTACATCGATGTTGTCGCCAGTGGTCGGCGGAAGGTGCACGTGCCCGTCGACCTGGGACCGGACCGCAGCGACGCACGGATGCACGCCAAGACCGTAGGATCCTACGCAGTGCCGTAGGGGACCGCACCGCCACTTCCCAGCAAATTAGGGACACTGTTGCTCCTGGGGTATCGGCGAGGACCATTCGCAACCGTCTCCATGAAGCTGGGCTACGGTCCCGCACACCGTTAGGCCGTCTTCCGCTCACGCCCCAAAATCGTGCAGCCCGCCTCCAGTGGTGTCGCGACAGGCGTGAATGGAGGGAAGAATGGAGACGTGTCGTCTTCAGCGATGAGAGTCGCTTCTGCCTTGGTGCCAATGATGGTCGTATGCGTGTTTGGCGCCGTGCAGGTGAGCGCCACAATCAGGACTGCATACGACCGAGGCACACAGGGCCAACACCCGGCATCATGGTGTGGGGAGCGATCTCCTACACTGGCCGTACACCACTGGTGATCGTCGAGGGGACACTGAATAGTGCACGGTACATCCAAACCGTCATCGAACCCATCGTTCTACCATTCCTAGACCGGCAAGGGAACTTGCTGTTCCAACAGGACAATGCACGTCCCATGTATCCCGTGCCACCCAACGTGCTCTAGAAGGTGTAAGTCAACTTCCCTGGCCAGCAAGATCTCCGGATCTGTCCCCCATTGAGCATGTTTGGGACTGGATGAAGCGTCGTCTCACGCGGTCTGCACGTCCAGCACGAACGCTGGTCCAACTGAGGCGCCAGGTGGAAATGGCATGGCAAGCCGTTCCACAGGACTACATCCAGCATCTCTACGATCGTCTCCATGGGAGAATAGCAGCCTGCATTGCTGCGAAAGGTGGATATACACTGTACTAGTGCCGACATTGTGCATGCTCTGTTGCCTGTGTCTATGTGCCTGTGGTTCTGTCAGTGTGATCATGTGATGTATCTGACCCCAGGAATGTGTCAATAAAGTTTCCCCTTCCTGGGACAATGAATTCACGGTGTTCTTATTTCAATTTCCAGGAGTGTATATATATTTCTTTGTTTTGCTAAATGTGTATTACTGTTATTGATGCATACGATAATAATAATAAATGGCTTCACAGTGATATAAATTAATAAAACGTTTTCGGCCGTCCAGCCGCGTCAGATGATTAAACTCTCACGAGCATTCGACCGAGCTTTCGTCGGCCGTTGTGAGTGGCCATTGATAATGGCCGAGGAGAGCTCGTTCGAAAGCTCGCAGAAATTTAATCACCTGTCGTGGCGGGAAGGCCGACAAGATTTTATTAACGGTATAAATTGTTCATTTATTTACAGTTATATGTCTCGCGTCCTTTTGTACATTGAAAACCCAGTGCTACAGTGCCGTAGCATTCAACTAGAGTAGCGAAAACAAAATGACGCAGACCATAGATAAAATGGAATACCATGCGGTAATTCGTTGTCAACAGCAGCGGAAATGTTGCAGCTGTGTCAGACCAACTCAGACCTCGACTGAGACCTGACGTGGCTCCAGCATTTTCGCTGCTGTCTAAAACGAATTACCGCACTGTACAGTGAAAGGCACTTGTATTTCTTTAGACTTATACTACTTCCCATAATTTCGTCCTCATCGTGATGGCATCAACCAGCAAGTCAATGTGTAACCTCCCCCTCACTTATCGACCTTAATGACAGTGAAAATTGAAACCGCGTGTACCTAATGGAAATTTGGGAAAAACAATCGTCACCGAAGTTAATTTGTCGGTAAAGAGGGAGGAAAGGGTTACATCTAAATGAAAGGAAAAATGCAAATGAAACTGGTGGAAATTAATTTTGAAAAGGGGTAAAGTTAATAAAGAAAGTAAATGTGCGGCCGTTACGTCAACAATTAACCAGCAGTAATTAGATATTTGAGATTTTGGGGAAATTACGGTCGCCAGTCCTAAGGACAATTACTATAGTAACTGAAAAAGAAAGTTTATTACACATATAATTAGCACTAGAAGCGTGGCAACTGAAGGTCGACACGTGTAGTGTGAAAACTGAAAGTTTGTCAGAAGTAATAAATTTCGCTACACTCTGACTTAATTTAGCAAAAGAATTAATAAAACCAGAAAATTGAAAGTTAATTTAGTGACTGAAATTAATAGTGAACTTTGTTTCTGAAACATATTGAAATTCAGTAAAATACAGTTAGTCTTGGGCTACCTCAACAATCATTTCAAAAGCTACTTGAATCTACGCAATTTAGAAATAAGAGATTTAACTTCGAACTTGAATTAAATGATTCTGAACAATTAACAATAGTAAAATTTAGTACGTACCAAGCTGAGCTGCAGTCACAGGTAAGCTAAAATATGCTAACAAAACTCGCACTCTTAATTTGTGCTCGTGTAATCTAAATATTGTAGCCAGCTATGAATACTTTAACTGAACTTTGAAATTAAAGCAGTGAAATGGAATTATGCTGGCGTTTGAATTTCAACGACAATCGGGTTCATTTCGGAAAAGGAAGGGACCCTGCTTGGTAATGCAATTGGGACAATGAGCAACAAAGGTTCATGCTAAGTAGCTGTAATTTTGTGATGCAACAATTTTAAAAGTTTGAAAAGCTGAGGTCTGCCATACAGTTCTAAAACTTTACGTGCTTCCAGTCTTCCTTGTTGGTTGATTGAAGGTTTGAAGCCGTCGATCGAGGATGTGGCGACAGTCACTCATTGTCGGCCGTCGCTGTTGCAGAAGCTGGATGTTGGCGCGCCTTCTTCTCGACACGGTCACCAGACGAAACGGGCTCTTGATGTGCGCCAGCTAATGCTTCCCGTCCGCGACACCATGTCAGAAACTATCATCGCAAGTCGAGCGCAATTACATGCTGCCAAACCCCGAGAGCGGGGAAACTCGCGTGAGCTTCACACCACACACCTGCTCCACTCGCTACTTCAGCCAGACTCTTTCTGCTCAGCCCGCGCTCCACGCGGCAGAGTTAACTCTACCAAAGATCCTAAACACTTTCGTTCTCCACACGACCTATCGATGTATTCGTTCGATAGTATAGTTTTCCCTAGGCCAGACCCAGCGTATAAATACAAATAATATTCACAAAACAAACCAATTATACATCGACATAAATGCATATATATACAAATAGTAAAACAATTACAATATACAAAGACACAGAAATGTTATATATTCGGGTAACAAAATAAGGAAAAATTTTATAGTACAATAGATGGAAATAGGATGATATGCATTTCCGGCGTTACCAATGGGACGCATCACACAGCTCATAGTGTACGCGGGTGACTGGAGGTTGCACCAACGTGAGTTTACCGTACTTCCCTGGTCACCAAACACCACGACTTTAAACCCAAGTGAGAATCTGTGGGACCACTTCGATCAGGCTGTTCCCGCCATGGGTTCTCACATGAGAAACCTAGAGCAGCCGCACGCGGCACTCGAGCCTGTACCAGAACCACACTCTTACTGCACGTCTCGCCGCCGTCCATTCTGCAAAAGTTGGTTATACAGACTTTTGACAGGAAGCCACATCTACGTGGCAGGGCAGTGCGTAACAAGTATGCATTTTTCCCCGCCTCACTGTATAGGCAAACACTGTCCGAACAGGTTTTGAGGGCCAAAGATACCGACCGCCGTGTCATCCTCAGCCATTAAGCGTCACCATATGCGGATACTGAGTGGCATTTGGTCAGCACACCGCTCTCCCGTCCGTTGTCAGTTTTTCGTGATCGATGCCACAAATTCTCAATCAAGAAGCTCCTCAATTGGCGTCACAAGGGCTTAATTCATTTCGCTTGCCAACACCACTCGGCAGACCTGGACGGTGAGACAGC
The DNA here is from genome assembly GCF_023898315.1 of Schistocerca nitens. NCBI lineage: Eukaryota > Metazoa > Arthropoda > Insecta > Orthoptera > Acrididae > Schistocerca > Schistocerca nitens. The sequence goes on from NC_064617.1 coordinate 86,414,457, forward strand.
CGAGGGCTAGCCAATCCCAACAGCACTGAACTTCGGTGATCTGTCGGGAACCAGCGTTACCGCTGCCGCGAGGCCATTGGCACACTGTACACTCACAACAAGTAAAATTTCTTCAGTCGTTATCATTGCTGGTGTTGCAATTTTATAACGTCCCTCCCCTTACACCCTCGTTGCCTAACATCTCGTATCTCTCTTTCTTCTCTCTTATTCTACAGCGAAATGCGTTCCGGACCGGAAAATAAATTTAATTGCCGCACACGAGTTTTCAGTTTGTTCACAACCTAATTGTCAGTAAGTCGTTCCTGAAAGTATTTGTATGGAGTGTAGCCATGTATGGAAGTGAAACATGAACAATAAATAGTTTGGACAAGAAGAGCTTTCGAAATGCGGTGCTACAGAAGAATGCTGAAGATTAAATGGGTAGATCACATAACTAATGAGGAGGTATTGAACAGAATTGGGGAGAAGAGGAGTTTGTGGCACAACTTGACTAGAAGAAGGGATCGGTTGGTAGGACATGTTCTGCGCCATCGAGGGATCGCCAATTTAGTACTGGAGGTCAGCGAGGAGGGTAAAAATTGTGGAGGGAGACCAAGAGAGGAATACACAACGCAGATTCAGAAGGATGTAGGCTGCAGTAGGTACTGGGAGATGAAGAACCTTGCACAGGATAGAACAGCATGGAGAGTTGCATCAAACCAGTCTCTGGACTGAAGACCACAACAACAACAACAACAACTTAATTGTTAATGTTAGCTTTCTCCAACATACCCAAACATCACAGATTACTGTAAGCTGGTGTTCTTAACTGAGCTACCTAATGTGCAATTTAAATAGACCTTGAGCCGTTTCTCGCGGTCAGCTTTCTTATGACCGGCAAGCAAATCATCTCCAGGTCAAATTGTCGCGACTGACACCTGCAGTCGTTCGCAACGACCGTTCCTCAACGGCTCTGTCGACCGACTCCTACTGATTACGAATCTAAATGGTTCGAATGGCCCTGAGCACTATGGGACTAAACATCTGAGGTCATCAGTCCCCTAGACTGAAAACTACTTAAACCTAACGAACCTAAGGACATCACACACATCTTGGCCCGACGCAGGATTCGAACCTGCGACCGTAGCACCATACGAATCTAAACTCAGGTCAGGACCCTCTGATTGTCGCTGCCAGAGATGGAGTTTCACTTATTCTCCCGAGCTGTCAGAACAGTTGGCCGGCCGCTGGTGGCCGAGCGGCTCTAGGCGCTTCAGTTGGAACCGCGCGACCGCAACGGTCACAGGTTCGAATCCTGCCTCGGGCATGGATGTGTGTGATGTCCTTAGGTTAGTTAGGTTTAAGTAGTTCTAAGTTCTAGGGGACTGATGACCTCAGATGTTAAGTCCCATAGTTTTCAGAGCCATTTGAACATTTTCCAGAACAGTAACCTTACCGGTATTGTTAAATATGAAAACACTGTCTGATGTTGTACAGAAGTATATTTTGTCATGAACCGGATGTCGGCTTCTAAGGCCATCTTCATGTGATAGCTGTCACAAGTACAGAAATACACTCCTGGAAATTGAAATAAGAACACCGTGAATTCATTGTCCCAGGAAGGGGAAACTTCATTGACACATTCCTGGGGTCAGATACATCACATGATCACACTGACAGAACCACAGGCACATAGACACAGGCAACAGAGCATGCACAATGTCGGCACTAGTACAGTGTATATCCACCTTTCGCAGCAATGCAGGCTGCTATTCTCCCATGGAGACGATCGTAGAGATGCTGGATGTAGTCCTGTGGAACGGCTTGGCATGCCATTTCCACCCGGCGCCTCAGTTGGACCAGCGTTCCTGTTGGACGTGCAGACCGCGTGAGACGACGCTTCATCCAGTTCCAAACATGCTCAATGGGGGACAGATCCGGAGATCTTGCTGGCCAGGGTAGTTGACTTACACCTTCTAGAGCACGTTGGGTGGCACGGGATACATGCGGACGTGCCACGGCAAACTGGCTGACACTGACGGCGGCGGTGCACAAATGCTGCGCAGCTAGCGCCATTCGACGGCCAACACCGCGGTTCCTGGTGTGTCCGCTGTGCCGTGCGTGTGATCATTGCTTGTACAGCCCTCTCGCAGTGTCCGGAGCAAGTATGGTGGGTCTGACACACCGGTGTCAATGTGTTCTTTTTTCCATTTCCAGGAGTGTAAATTCTGTGCACCTTACACAGATATTATTTGTACAGAAGATATAACAATTACATACACTGTTTGTATAGGAAACATTAAATTTTTTGTTTGATCGACATTGTCAACATCTGACTGTACAATTTTCTTCATTTTATGTTACTACCATGATTTCGGCCTTAACCTATTACCAAGTACAACAATGTTGGGTATGATTAGACTTGTAAAAATGAAGTCATTGAATTGGCTGTCCCAGCGTGTACATAAGTACAAATTCAACCAAATTTGTGACGGACAGGTAATGAACATGTTTTCCAGCTATTAGACAACTGTGCCACCAAATGAACATCAATACAGTAGTTGGATGTGCAGTGAATATGATCTGAAAAAATAAAATTATACAATCAAATTGCGGAAATATCAGTCAAAGATTATTTCATGACTATCGCCGACAAATATGAAAAGATTACATATTTTGCTTCAGTAGACAGGAATAACTGAATCTACTGCAGCAGGGGGGAATCGAAGGTTTTATGTGTAGATACATCTAACAGCTGATGAAAATTAAGATGAACTTACAATCTTAATCTAATACTTGCAACGAGAAATTAAATTAACAAAGGCAAGGAGGGAAACTGAGTCTGATCATTCAATACGAAGCTAGCATTCTGTGTTACGTGTTGTTGATTTCCAATACGGTCAACTTTCTGCTTTCCTTAACAGAATGTAAGACTGCACGTTCTATATCACAAAAATGGTTTTCTGTTAAAAGATGACCAGGAAGAATTAAATTTTTCTTCCTTAGTGTCCATATTCCCTCGTATTCAGATAACCTACACTGAGGTGACAGGTCGCGGGATGCCTCCTAATATCGTGTCGAATACCCTTCTGCCCATCGTAGTCAGCACCTCGACTTGCCATGGGCTCAACAAGTCGTTGGAAGTTCCATTCATAAATACGAGGTGCATTCAAGTTTTAAGGCCTTCAATTTTTTTTCTAATTAACTACTCACCCGAAATCGATGAAACTGGTGTTACTTCTCGACGTAATCGCCCTGCAGACGTACACGTTTTTCACAACGCTGACGCCATGACTCCATGGCAGCGGCGAAGGCTTCTTTAGGAGTCTGTTTTGACCACTGGAAAATCGCTGAGGCAATAGCAGCACGGCTGGTGAATGTGCGGCCACGGAGAGTGTCTTTCATTGTTGGAAAAAGCCAAAAGTCACTAGGAGCCAGGTCAGGTGAGTAGGGAGCATGAGGAATCACTTCAAAGTTGTTGTCACGAAGAAACTGTTGCGTAACGTTAGCTCGATGTGCGGGTGCGTTATCTTGGTGAAACAGCACACGCACAGCCCTTCCCAGACGTTTTTGTTGCAGTGCAGGAAGGAATTTGTTCTTCAAAACATTTTCGTAGGATGCACCTGTTACCGTAGTGCCATTTGGAACGCAATGGGTAAGGATTACGCCCTCGCTGTCCCAGAACATGGACACCATCATTTTTTCAGCACTGGCGGTTACCCGAAATTTTTTTGGTGGTGGTGAATCTGTGTGCTTCCATTGAGCTGACTGGCGCTTTGTTTCTGGATTGAAAAATGGCATACACGTCTCATCCATTGTCACAACCGACGAAAAGAAAGTCCCATTCATGCTGTCGTTGCGCATCAACATTGCTTGGCAACATGCCACACGGGCAGCATGTGGTCGTCCGTCAGCACTCGTGGCACCCACCTGGATGACACTTTTCGCATTTTCAGGTCGTCATGCAGGATTGGGTGCACAGAACCCACAGAAATGCCAACTCTGGAGGAGATCTGTTCAACAGTCATTCGGCGATCCCCCAAAACAATTCTCTCCACTTTCTCGATCATGTCGTCAGACCGGCTTGTGCGAGCCCGAGGTTGTTTCGGTTTGTTGTCACACGATGTTCTGCCTTCATTAAACTGTTGCACCCACGAACGCACTTTCGACGCATCCATAACTCCATCACCACATGTCTCCTTCAACTGTCGAAGAATTTCAATTGGTTTCACACCACGCAAATTCAGAAAACGAATGATTGCACGCTGTTCAAGTAAGGAAAACGTCGCCATTTTAAGTATTTAAAACAGTTCTCATTCTCGCCGCTGGCGGTAAAATTCCATCTGCCGTACGGTGCTGCCATCTCTGGGACGTATTGACAATGAACGCGGCCTCATTTTAAAACAATGTGCATGTTTCTTTCTCTTTCCAGTCTGGAGAAAAATAATCGGAGGCCTTAGAACTTGAATGCACCTCGTACTGTTATGTTGCCTATATAGCCATCCATAACTGTAGTGAAGGATTTTGTGCGCAAACTGAACTCTCGATTGCGTCCTATAAATTTTCGATAGGAAGTGGTCTAGGGTTAGCGTCTTTGATTCATAATCAAAACGTCTTCGGTCCCGGGTTCGATCCCCGCCACTGCCTAAATTTTGATAAATAATCAGCATTGGCGGCCGAAGACTTCCGGCATAAGAAGTCAGCCTCATTCTGCCAACGGCCTTATCAAAGAGGGCGGAGGAGCGGATAGAGGTTTAGGGCACTCTCTTGTCCTAGGGGTGGGAAATTGCCCCTAAAGACGGAAGAATCAGCAATGATCAACGACATGAGGATGCAGAAGGCAATGGAAACCACTGCATTAAAGACACGTAACGTGTATCCACAGGACATGTGGCCTGTAATTGAAGAATTGTCATGATGATCTCTCCATTGGCAAAAGATTCCGGAATAGTCCCCCATTCGTATCTCCGGGAGGGAACTGCCAAGGGGGAGGTTACCATGAGAAAAAGATTGAATAATTAACGAAAGGTGCGGGACTGCTACGGTCGCAGGTTCGAATCCTGCCTCGGGCATGGGTGTGTGTGATGTCCTTAGGTTAGTTAGGTTTAAGTAGTTCTAAGTTCTAGAGGACTTATGACCTAAGATGTTGAGTCCCATAGTGCTCAGAGCCATTTGAACCATTTGAATTAACGAAAGGATAACGTTCTACGAGTCGGGGCGTGGAATGTCAGAAGCTTGAACGTGGTAGGGAAACTAGAAAATCTGAAAAGGGAAATGCAAAGGCTCAATCTAGATATAGTAGGGGTCAGTGAAGTGAAGTGGGAGGAAGACAAGGATTTCTTGTCAGAAGAGTATCGGGTAATATCAATAGCAGCAGTAAATGGTATAACAGGTGTAGGATTCGTTATGAATAGGAAGGTAGGGCAGACGGTGTGTTACTGTGAACAGTTCAGTGACCGGGTTGTTCTAATCAGAATCGACAGCAGATCAACACCAACAACGATAGTTCAGGTATACATGCCGACGTCGCAAGCTGCAGATGAACAGATAGAGAAAGTGTATGAGGATATTGAAAGGGTAATGCAGTATGTAAAGGGGGACGAAAATCTAATAGCCATGGGCGACTGGAATGCAGTTGTAGGGGAAGGAGTAGAAGAAAAGGTTACAGGAGAATATCGGCTTGGTACAAGGAATGAAGGAGGAGAAAGACCAATTGAGTTCTGTAACAAGTTTCAGCTAGTAATAGCGAATACCCTGTTCAAGAATCACAAGAGGAGGAGGTATACTTGAAAAAGGCCGGGAGATACGGGAAGATTTCAATTAGATTACATCATGGTCAGACTGAGATTTCGAAATCAGATACTGGATTGTAAGGCGTACCCAGGAGCAGATATAGACTCAGATCACAATATAGTAGTGATGAAGAGTAGGCTGAAGTTCAAGACATTAGTCAGGAAGAATCAATACGCAAAGAAGTGGGATACGGAAGTACTAAGGAATGACGAGATACGTTTGAAGTTCTCTAACGCTATAGATACAGCAATAAGGAATAGCGCAGTAGGCAGTACAGTTGAAGAGGAATGGACATCTCTAAAGAGGGCCATCACAGAAGTTGGGAAGGAAAACATAGGTACAAAGAAGGTAGCTGCGAAGAAACCATGGGTAACAGAAGAAATACTTCAGTTGATTGATGAAAGGAGGAAGTATAAACATGTTTCGGGGAAAATCAGGAATACAGAAATACAAGTCGCTGAGGAATGAAATAAATAGGAAGTGCAGGGAAGCTAAGACGAAATGGCTGCAGGAAAAATGTGAAGACATCGAAAAAGATATGATTGTCGGAAGGACAGACTCAGCATACAGGAAAGTCAAAACAACCTTTGGTGACATTAAAAGCAACGGTGGTAACATTAAGAGTGCAACGGGAATTCCACTGTTAAATGCAGAGGAGAGAGCAGATAGGTGGAAAGAATACATTGAAAGCCTCTATGAGGGTGAAGATTTGTCTGATGTGATAGAAGAAGAAACAGGAGTCGATATAGAAGAGATAGGGGATCCAGTATTAGAATCGGGATGTAAAAGAGCTTTGGAGGACTTACGGTCAAATAAGGCAGAAGGGATAGATAACATTCCATCAGAATTTCTAAAATCATTGGGGTAAGTGGCAACAAAACGACTATTCACGTTGGTGTGTAGAATATATGAGTCTGGCGACATACCATCTGACTTTCGGAAAAGCATCATCCACACAATTCCGAAGACGGCAAGAGCTGACAAGTGCGAGAATTATCGCACAATCAGCTTAACAGCTCATGCATCGAAGCTGCTTACAAGAATAATATACAGAAGAATGGAAAAGAAAATTGAGAATGCGCTAGGTGACGATCACTTTGGCTTTGTTGTTGTTGTTGTGGTCTTCAGTCCTGAGACTGGTTTGATGCAGCTCTCCATACTACTCTATCCTGTGCAAGCTTCTTCATCTCCCAGTACTTACTGCAACCTACATCCTTCTGAATCTGCTTAGTGTATTCATCTCTTGGTCTCCCTCTACGATTTTTACCCTCCACGCTGTCCTCCAATGCTAAATTTGTGATTCCTTGATGCCTCGAAACATGTCCTACCAACCGATCCCTTCTTCTAGTCAAGTTGTGCCACAAACTTCTCTTCTCCCCAATCCTATTCAATACCTCCTCATTAGTTACGTGATCTACCCACCTTATCTTCAGCATTCTTCTGTAGCACCACATTTCGAAAGCTTCTATTCTCTTCTTGTCCAAACTGGTTATCGTCCATGTTTCACTTCCATACATGGCTACACTCCATACAAATACTTTCAGAAACGACTTCCTGACACTTAAATCTATACTCGATGTTAACAAATTTCTCTTCTTCAGAAACGATTTCCTTGCCATAGCCAGTCTACATTTAATATCCTCTCTACTTCGACCATCATGAGTTATTTTACTCCCTAAATAGCAAAACTCCTTTACTACTTTAAGTGTCTCATTTCCTAATCTAATTCCCTCAGCATCACCCGATTTAATTTGATTACATTCCATTATCCTCGTTTTGCTTTTGTTAATGTTCATCTTATATCCTCCTTTCAAGACACTGTCCATTCCGTTCAACAGCTCTTCCAAGTCCTTTGCTGCCTCTGACAGAATTACAATGTCATCGGCGAACCTCAAAGTTTTTACTTCTTCTCCATGAATTTTAATACCTACTCCGAATTTTTCTTTTGTTTCCTTTACTGCTTGCTCAATATACAGATTGAATAACATCGGGGTGAGGCTACAACCCTGTCTCACTCCTTTCCCAACCACTGCTTCCCTTTCATGCCCCTCGACTCTTATAACTGCCATCTGGTTTCTGTACAAATTGTAAATAGCCTTTCGCTCCCTGTGTTTTACCCCTGCCACCTTCAGAATTTGAAAGAGAGTATTCCAGTTAACATTGTCAAAAGCTTTCTCTAAGTCTACAAATGCTAGAAACGTAGGTTTGCCTTTTCTTAATCTTTCTTCTACGATAAGTCGTAACGTTAGTATTGCCTCACGTGTTCCAACATTTCTACGGAATCCAAACTGATCTTCCCCGAGGTCCACTTCTACCAGTTTTTCCATTCCTCTGTAAAGAATTCGCGTTAGTATTTTGCAGTTGTGACTTATTAAACTGATAGTTCAGTAATTTTCTTTGGTATTGGAATTATTATATTCTTCTTGAAGTCTGAGGGTATTTCGCCTGTCTCATACATCTTGCTCACCAGATGGTAGAGTTTTGTCATGACTGGCTCTCCCAAGGCCATCAGCAGTTCTAATGGAATGTTGTCTACTCTCGGGGCCTTGTTTCGACTCAGGTCTTTCAGTGCTCTGTCAAACTCTTCACGCAGTATCTTATCTCCCATTTCATCTTCATCTACATCCTCTTCTTACTCCATAATATTGTCCTCAAGTACATCGCCCTTGTATAAACCCTCTATATACTCCTTCCACCTTTCTGCCTTCCCTTCTTTGCTTAGAACTGGGTTGCCATCTGAGCTCTTGATATTCATACAAGTGGTTTTCTTCTCTCCAAAGGTCTCTATCTATCTTACCCCTAGTGAGACAAGCCTCTACATCCTTACATTTGTCCTCTAGCCATCCCTGCTTAGCCATTTTGCACTTTCTGTCGATCTCATTTTTGAGACGTTTGTATTCCCTTTTGCCTGCTTCATTTACTGCATTTTTATATTTTCTCCTTTCATCAATTAAATTCAATATTTCTTCTGTTACCCAAGGATTTCTATTAGCCCTCGTCTTTTTACCAACTTGATCCTCTGCTGCCTTCACTACTTCATCCCTCAGAGCTACCCATTCTTCTTCTACTGTATTTCTTTCCCCAATTCCTGTCAATTGTTCCCTTATGCTCTCCCTGAAACTCTCTACAACCTCTGGTTCTTTCAGTTTATCCAGGTCCCATCTCCTTAAATTCCCACCTTTTTGCAGTTTCTTCAGTTTCAATCTGCAGTTCATAACCAATAGATTGTGGTCAGAATCCACATCTGCCCCTGGAAATGTCTTACAATTTAAAACCTGGTTCCTAAATCTCTGTCTTGCCATTATATAATCTATCTGATACCTTTTAATATCTCCAGGATTCTTCCAGGTATACAACCTTCTTTTATGATTCTTGACTTTAGGAAAAGTAAAGGGACGAGAGAGGCAATTCTGACGTTACGGCTAATAATGGAAGCAAGGCTAAACAAAAATCAAGACACTTTCATAGGATTTGTCGACCTGGAAAAAGCGTTCGACAATATAAAATGGTGCAAGCTGTTCGAGATTCTGAAAAAAGCAGGGGTAAGCTATAGGGAGAGACGGGTCATATACAATATGTACAACAACCAAGAGGGAATAATAAGAGTGGACAATCAAGAACGAAGTGCTCGTATTAAGAAGGGTGTAAGACAAGGCTGTAGCCTTTCACCCCTACTCTTCAATCTGTACATCGAGGAAGCAATGATGGAAATAAAAGAAAGGTTCAGGAGTGGAATTAAAATACAAGGTGAGAGGATATCAATGATAAGATTCGCTGATGACATTGCTACCGTGAGTGAAAGTGAAGAAGAATTAAATGATCTGCTGAACGGAATGAACAGTCTAATGAGTACACAGTATGGATTGAGAGTAAATCGGAGAAAGACGAAGGTAATGAGAAGTAGTAGAAATGAGAACTGCGAGAAACTTAACATCAGGATTGATGGTCACGAAGTCAATGAAGTTAAGGAATTCTGCTACCTAGGCAGTAAAATAACCAATGACGGACGGAGCAAGGAGGACATCAAAAGCAGACTCGCTATGGCAAAAAAGGCATTTCTGGCCAAGAGGTCTACTAATATCAAATACCGGCCTTAATTTGAGGAAGAAATTTCTGAGGATGTACGTCTGGAGTACAGCATTGTATGGTAGTGAAACATGGACTGTGGGAAAACCGGAACAGAAGAGAATCGAATCATTTGAAATGTGGTGCTATAGACGAATTTTGAAAATTAGGTGGACTGATAAGGTAAGGAATGAGGAGGTTCTACGCAGAATCGGAGAGGAAAGGAATATGTGGAAAACACTGATAAGGAGAAGGGACAGGATGATAAGACATCTGCTAAGACTTGAGGGAATGACTTCCATGGTACTAGAGGGAGCTGTAGAGGGCAAAAACTGTAGAGGAAGACAGAGACTGGAATACATCAAGCAAATAATTGAGGACGTAGGTTGCAAGTGCTACTCTGAGATGAAGAGGTTAGCACAGGAAAGGAATTCGTGGCGGGCCGCTTCTCCAGAATGTCCTTCAAACCAACCGCGAACGACTGTGGCCCTTGAAGACGCATTGTCATTAATACCAATTCCGCCGTTATTCCGTAACGTGAGGTCCGTGAATGGCATCAAATCGGCTCCAAGCAACCGAACATAACCAACTCCAGTCAACGATCGGCTCAGTTGGACTAGAGGACTCAGTCCATTCCGTGTTATCACAGCCCACACCATTATGGAGCAACCACCAGCTTGCACAGTGCCCTCTTGACAACTAGGGTTAATAGCTTCATGGGGTCTTCGCCACACTCAAACATTACCATCGGCTCTTACCAACAGAAATCGTTGCTCTTATGCCTCAAGCCACGGTTTTCCAGTCGTATATGGTCCAACCAATACGGCCACGAGCCCAGAAGCGGCGCTGCAGGCTATGTCCTGCTGTTAACAAATGCACTCTTCTGCAACCATAGCCCATTAACGACAAATTTCGGATCACCTTCCAGATGGATACGTTTGTCTATGTCCCACATTGATTCTCTGCTGTTACTTTGCGCAGTGTTGCTTGTCTGTTAACACTGCCAAATCTGCGCAAACACCACTGCTCTCCGACTTTAATTAAAAGTTGTCGGCCACTGCATTGTCTGTGGTGAGTGACAATGCCTGAAATTTGATATTTCCGGCACACTCTTGACACTGTGTATCTCGGAATATTGAATTCCGTAAGGATTTCCATCATGGAATGTCCCATGCGCCTAGCTTCAACTACCATCCCGCGTCCGAAATCAGTTAATTTCCGTCGTGCGGCCATAATTAAGTCGGAAATCTCGTCACGTGACTCACCTGAGAACAAAGGACAGCTTCGCCAATGCATTGCTCTTTTATACCTTGTGAACGCGACGCTAACTTCTGCATGTATATATCGCTATCCCATGACTTTGGTCACGTCAGTGTAATTTCCACAGCTCTGCTTGGCTCACCAACACATACTTTTACATACTGCTTGCATGTGATTTTATACACATCGCTCTGTGCCAAGGGTTGCAGTTCGATTTTGCTACTGAATAAAAATCTTGCTGTGTTGCTGGTATTATAAAATGTAGATCCGTAGTTGCGAGACTTTATCTTACTTGCAAGGTTATCTGAAACGTTACCAATATATGGTATTTTGCTCCAAGCTTTGTGACTACTAATTGCTGTTGGCCACTGTACATAAGTGGTGTTATAATATTCAGTTCCGTTTTTCGTAATGTACAGAGGCGGCCAGAAAAATGTAGACACTCTTTGATGGAACAAAATGACTTACCGTTACAATGGGGGGAACTGTAGCTGGGGGGGGGGGGGGGGGGGGTGGCGGGGGAAGGTTATTTTATGTGTACAAAGTAATCCCATTAGCAGCAAACAATGTTGACACTCCTCAACTGTTGATCGAACTACGTACGAATTTCAGTGTTGCCGGTGTGATAGCCGCACAGAACACCTCGATTGTTTCTCGTAGCTCGTTCCGTGTAACTGGCTTCTGCTGATGAACTTCCCACATAGAGACAAGTCAATAGGAGTAAAGTCTGGAGACCTTGGTGGGTACTCAGCAGCTCCTGTTCGACCTGTCCATCGTTCAGGTAGATTTTTATCCAGGTATGCTGTCAGTGGCGTCTTGTTGTAGGCAAACTTTTTCATTTCCAAACACCTCTCCGATGGCAGGTAAAATCAATGATTGCTGCGTACGAATATACATCTCGGCAGTTACAGTACCTTCAGAAAAGAGTCGGCCATCAAACCACGCGATTACAGACCACAGCACACATTAATAACCGGTAGATTAACATGTTTGTCCACGTTAACGCGACGATTTTCAGGAACCCAGTACACGCGCTAGTGTCCAGCTCAAATCCTGTATCATTTCTGTGAACTCTCTCCCGTATTTCGCTATAATACAAAACGTGCTGCCCTTCTTTGAACTTTTTCGATGTACTCCGTCAGTCCTAATGTTAAGGACCCCAAACCGCGCAGCAGTATTCTAAAAGAGGACGGACAAGCGTAGTGTAGGCAGTCTCCTTAGTAGATCTGATACATTTGCAAGTGTCCTGCCAACAAAACGCAGTCTTTAGTTAGCCTCCCCCACAACATTTTCTGTGTGTTCCTTCCAATTTAAGATGTTCGTAATTGTAATACCTAGGTATTTAGTTGAATTTACGGCTCTTTGATTAGACTGGTTTATCGGGTAACCGAAGTTTAACGAATTCCTTTTAACACCCATGTGGATGGCCTCACACTAAAAATGGTTCAAATGGCTCTGAGCACTATGGGACTTAACTTCTGAGGTCATCAGTCCCCTAGAACTTAGAACTACTTAAACCTAACTAACCTAACGACATCACACACATCCATGCCCGAGGCAGGATTCGAACCTGCGACCGTAGCGGTCACGCGGTTCCAGACTGAAGCGCCTAGAACCAGACGGCCACACCGGCCGGCTGGCCTCACACTTTTCGTTGTTTAGGGTCAACTGCCAATCTTCGCACAATTCAGATATCCTTTCTAAATCGTTTTGCAGTTTGTTTTGATCTTCTGATGACTTTATTAGTCGATAAACAATAGCGTCATCTGCAAACAACCTAAGACGGCTGCTCAGATTGTCTCCCAAATGGTTTATATCGATAAGGAACAGCAAAGGGCCTATAAAACTACCTTGGGGAACGCCAGATATCACTTCTGTTTTACTCGATGACTTTCCGTCAGTTACTACGAACTCTGACCTCTCTGACAGGAAATCACAAATCCAATCACATAACTGAGACGATATTCCATAAGCACGCAATTTAACTACGAACCGCTTGTGTGGTACAGTGTCAAAAGCCTTCAGGAAATCCAGAAATTCGGAATCGATCTGAAATCCCTTGTCAGTGACACTCAACACTTCATGTGAATAAAGAGCTAGTTGTGTTTCACAGGAACGATGTTTGCCGGCCGGTGTGGCCGTGCGGTTCTAGGCGCTTCAGTCTGGAACCGCGTGACCGCTACGGTCGCAGGTTCGAATCCTGCCTCGGGCATGGATGTGTGTGATGTCGTTAGGTTAGTTAGGTTTAAGTAGTTCTAAGTTCTAGGGGACTGATGACCACAGATGTTAAGTCCCATAGTGCTCAGAGCCATTTGAACAATCTGAACTATGTTTTCTAAAGCCATGCTAACTGTGTGTCAATAGACCGTTTTCTTCGAGGTAATTCATAATGTTCGAACACAATATATGTTCCAAAGACCTGCTGCGTATCGACGTTAACGATATGGGTCTGTAAGTTAGTGGATTACTCCTACTACCTTTCTTGAATTTTTGTGCGATCAGTGCAACTTTCCAGTCTCTGGGCATGGATCTTTCGTCGAGCGAACGGTTGTATATGATTGTTAAGTATGGAGCTAATGCATCAGCATACTCCGAAAGGAACCTAATTGGTATACAGTCTGGACCAGAAGGCTTGCTTTTATTAAGTGATTGAAGTTGTTTCACTACTCCGAGGATATTCTCTCCTAGGTTACTCATGTTGGCAGCTGTTCTCTATTCGAATTCTGGAATATTTACTTCGTCTTCTTTTGTGAAGGCATTTCGGAAGGCTGTGTATAGTAACTCTGCTTTGGCAGCACTGTCTTCGATAGTATCTCCATTGCTATCGCCAGAGAAGGCATTGATTGTTTCTTGCCGCTAACATATTTCACATACGACCAGCATCTCTTAGGATTTTCTGCCAGGTTTCGAGACAAAATTCGTTGCGCAAACTGTTATATGCTTCTCGCATTAGAGACCGCGCTAAATTTCGAGCTTCTCTAAGAGGCCGCCAGTCTTGGGGATTTTGCGTCTGTTTAAATTCGGCATGTTTGTTTCGTTGTTTCTGCAACATTGTTCTAACCCCTTTTGTGTACCAAGGAGGATCAGCTCCGTCGTTTCTTAATTTATTTGGTGTACATCTCTTAATTGAAGCCGATACTATTTCTTTGAATTTAAGCCACATCTGGTCTACACTTATATTATTAATTTGGAATGAGTGAAGATTGTGTCTTAGGAAGGCGTCAAGTGAAGTTTTATCTGCTTTTTTGAATAGGTATATTTTCACAGATGTGAAAATTACCGAACTATCAGTTTAATAAGTCACAGCTGCAAAATACTAACGCGAATTCTTTACAGACGAATGGAAAAACTGGTAGAAGCGGACCTCGGGGAAGATCAGTTTGGATTCCGTAGAAATGTTGGAACTCGTGAGGCAATACTAACCTTACGACTTATCTTAGAAGAAAGATTACGAAAAGGCAAACCTACGTTTCTAGCATTTGTAGACTTAGAGAAAGCTTTTGACAACGTTAATTGGAATACTCTCTTTCAAATTCTGAAGGTGGCAGGGGTAAAATACAGGGAGCGAAAGGCTATTTACAATTTGTACAGAAACCAGATGGCAGTTATAAGAGTCGAGGGGCATGAAAGGGAAGCAGTGGTTGGGAAAGGAGCGAGACAGGGTTGTAGCCTCTCCCCGATGTTATTCAATCTGTATATTGAGCAGGCAGTAAAGGAAACAAAAGAAAAATTCGGAGTAGGTATTAAAATTCATGGAGAAGAAGTAAAAACTTTGAGGTTCGCCGATGACATTGTAATTCTGTCAGAGACAGCAAAGGACTTGGAAGAGCAGTTGAACGGAATGGACAGTGTGTTGAAAGGAGGATATAAGATGAACATAAACAAAAGCAAAACGAGGATAATGGAATGTAGTGTAATTAAATCGGGTGATGCTGAGGGGATTAGCTTAGGAAATGAGACACTTAAAGTAGTAAAGGAGTTTTGCTATTTAGGGAGTAAAATAACTGATGATGGTCGAAGAAGAGAGGATATAAAATGTAGACTGGCAATGGCAAGGAAATCGTTTCTGAAGAAGAGAAATTTGTTAACATCGAGTGTAGATTTAAGTCAGGAAGTCGTTTCTGAAAGTATTTGTATGGAGTGTAGCCATGTATGGAAGTGAAACATGGACGATAACCAGTTTGGACAAGAAGAGAATAGAAGCTTTCGAAATGTGGTGCTACAGAAGAATGCTGAAGATAATGTGGGTAGATCACGTAACTAATGAGGAGGTATTGAATAGGATTGGGGAGAAGAGAAGTTTGTGGCACAACTTGACTAGAAGAAGGGATCGGTTGGTAGGACATGTTTTGAGGCATCAAGGGATCACAAATTTAGCATTGGAGGGCAGTGTGGAGGGTAAAAATCGTAGAGGGAGACCAAGAGATGAATACACTAAGCAGATTCAGAAGGATGTAGGTTGCAGTAGGTAGTGGGAGATGAAGAAGCTTGCACAGGATAGAGTAGCATGGAGAGCTGCATCAAACCAGTCTCAGGACTGAAGACCACAACAACAACAACATATTTTTTGCTTATTTTTGGAACATTTGGGGATTGTGTGTGTGTGTGTGTTGTGGTCTTCAGTACAGAGACTGGTTTGATGCAGCTCTCCATGCTATTCTATCCTGTGCAAGCTTCATCTCCCAGTTCCTACTGCAACCTACATCCTTCTGAACCTGCTTAGTGTATTCATCTCTTGCTGTCCCTCTACGATATTTTCTCTCCTCGCTGCTCTCCAATACTAAATTGGTGATCCCTTGATGCCTCAGAACATGTCGTACCAGCCAATCCCTTCTTCTAGTCCAGGTGTGTCTCAAATTTCTCTTCTCCCTAGTTCTGTTCTGTTCTCATTAGTTATGTGATCTACCCATCTAATCTTCAGCATTCTTTTGTAGCACCACATTTGGAAAGCTTCTATTCCATTCTTGTCCAAACTATTTATCGTCCACGTTTCACTTTCATACATGGCTACACTCCATACAAATACTTTCAGAAACTACTTCCTGACACATAAATCTACATTTGATGTTAACAAAATTCTCTTCTTCAGAAACGCTTTCCTTGGCATTGCCAGTCTACATTTTATATCTTCTCTAGTTCGACCATCATCAGTTATTTTGCTCCCCATATCGTAAAACTCATTTACAGTATTCAATCTCGCTACGAGAATCTCGTATTCACTAATCCCTGTATCGGTTTTTATGTTCCTTATTAACTCAGGATTATTTGTTGCTAAGAGTCAATCGTGTTTTCAAAACCGTTTACTATTCGCGTGAGCTCATGAACTAACTGCTCGAAATAATTTTCAGAGAATGTGTTTAGCACAATTTTGGATGATATTTTATGCGTACCTCCGGAATTAAACATGTATTTTCGACAACATATGGAGATTAAACTAAAGTCACCACCAACTATTATTGAATTACTTGGGCACGTGTTTGAGATCAGACTCACGTTTCCTTTGAAGCTTTCAGCAACTGTATCATCTGAACTGGGAGGTCGGTAAAAGGATCAAATTATTATTTTATTCCGGTTGCCAACAAAGACCTCTGCCCACACTAACACACAGGTACTATCTAGTTCAATTTCGCGACAATTTAAACTATTTCTAACAGCAACAAACACGCCACCACCAACCGAGTTTAGCTTAACCTTTCGGAACACATAAAACAAAAAAATCCATCATTTTTTTCGGAACATGAAATCCATGAATGGCTGCAAATGGTCTCCGAGTAGCCGAGCATAACAGTTTACAGTTAGTGATCTGTTTAGCTGAACTAGAGTTCATTCCTTGTAATCACAGCCCACACCATTATCGAGCCACCACCAGCTTGAACAACTTGCGTCCATAACTTCATAAGACCTGCGCCACACTCAAACCCTACCACCAGGGTTTACCAACTGAAATCAGGAGTCATCTGACTGGGCCACCGTTTTCCACTCGTGTAGGGTCTAACCGATATCGTCACGAGCCCAGGAGAGGCGCTGCAGGCGATGTCGTGCTCTCAGGAAAGGCAATCGGTCGATCATCTGCCGCCATAGCCCATTAACGCCAAATTTCGAGGCACTGTCCCAACGGATACGGTCGTCGTACGTCCCACATTGATTCATGCGTTTATTTCACATAGCGTTGCTTGTCTGTTAGCACCGACAATTGCACGCATAGGCTGCTGCTCTCGGTCGTTAAGGTCGTCGCGAAGTGTTTTCCTTGGTGAGAGGCTATGCCTGGAGTTTGGCATATTATTGACACTGTGGATCTCGGACTCTCCTAACGATTTCGGAAGTGGGATTGTCCCATTCGTCTAGTTCCAAGTACCATGTTCTTGTTGTTGTGGTCCCTAGTGCAGAGACTGGATTGATACAGCTCTCCATGCTAGTCTATCCTGTGCAATGTTCTTTATTTCCCAGTACCTACTGCAACCTACACCCTTCTGAATCTGTTTAGTGTATTCATCTCTTGATCTCCCTTTACGATTTTTATCCTCCACGCTGCCCTCCAATACTAAATTGGTCATCCCTTGATGCCTCAGAATATGTCCTACTAAGCGATCTCTTCTTCTAGTCAAGTTGTGCCACAAATTTCTCTTCTCCCCAGTTCCATTCAATTCCTCCTCATTAGTTATGTGATCTACCCATCTAATATTAAGCATTGTTCTGTAGCACCACATTTCGAACGCTTCTATTCTCTTCATGTCTAAACTATTTGTCATGCATGTTCCACTTTCATATGTGGCTACACTCCATACAAATACTTTCAGAAAAGACTTCCTGAGACTTAAATCTATACTCGATGTTAACAAATTTCTCTTCTCCAGAAACGCTTTCCTTGCCATTGCCAGTCTACATTTTATATCCTCTCTACTTCAGCCATCAACAGTTATTTTGCTGCCCAAATAGCGAAACTCATTTACTACTTCAAGCGTCTCATTTCCTAATCTAATTCCCTCAGCATCACCCGATTTAATTCTACTGCATTCCATTATCTTTGTTTAGCTTTTGTTGATGTTCATCTTATATCCTCATTTCAAGACGCTGTCCATTCCGTTCAGCTGCTCTTCCAGGTGCTTTTCTGTCTCTGGCAGAATTACAATGTCATCGGTGAACCTCATAGTTTTTATTTCTTCTCCATGGATTTTAACTCCTACTCCGAATTTTTCTTTTGTTTCCTTTACTGCTTGCTCAATATACAGATTGAATAACATCGGGGACAGGCTAGAACCCAGACTCACTCCCTTCCCAACCACTGCTTCCTTTTCATGCCCCTCGACTCTTATAACTGCCATCCAGTTTCTGTACAAATTGTAAATAGCCTTTCGCTCCCTGTGTTTCACCCCTGCCACCTTCAGAATTTGAAAGAGAGTATTTCAGTCAACATTGTCAAAAGCTTTCTCTAAGTCTACAAATGCTAGAAACGTAGCATTTGTAATCTATATTCTAAGACAATTAATAGGGTCAGTATTGCCTCACGCGTTCCAACATTTCTACGGAATCCAAACTGATCTTCCCCGAGGTCGGCTTCTATCAGTTTTTCCATTCGTCTGTAAAGAATTGGTGTTAGTATTTTGCAACTATTGCTTATTAAACTGATAGTTCGGTAATTTTCACATCTGTCAACACCTGCCTTCTTTGGGTTTGGAATTATTATATTCTTCTTGAAGCCTGAAGGTATTTCGCCTGTCTCATACACCTTGCTCACCAGATGGTATCGTTTTGTCATGGGTGGCTCTCCCAAGGCTATCAGTAGTTCTAATGGAATGTTGTCTACTCCCGGGGCCTTGTTTCAACTCAGGTCTTTCAGTGCTCTGTCACTCTTCAAGCAGTAGCATATCTCCCATTTCGTCTTCATCTACATCCTCTTCAATTTCTATAATATTGTCCTCAAGAACATCGCCTTTTTATAGACCCTCTATATACTCCTTCCACTTTTCCGCTTTCCGTTTTTTGCTTAGAACTGGGTTTCCATCTGAGCTCTTGATATTCATGCAAGTGCTTCTCTTTTCTCCAAAGGTCTCTGTACTTTTCCTGTAGGCAGTATCTGTCTTATCTCTAGTGATATACGCCTCTACATCCTTACATTTGTCCTCTAGCCATCTCTGCTTAGCCATTTTGCACTTCCTGTCGATCTCAGTCTTGAGACATGTATTCCCCAAGTACCATACCATTTTCAAAGTCTGTTAATTCCCTTTGCGCTGCCATAATCACATCGGAAACCTTTTCACAGGAATCACGTGCGTGCAAATGACAGCCCCACCTATGAACTGCCCTTTTATGGCTTGTGTACGCGACAGTACCACCATCCATATATGATTATACAACTATCACGTGACTTTTGTCACCTCAGTGTACCGTGATTTAACGCTGATGAGTGTAACTGGCGACGAAAGTTTGCCAGCGTTCGTCACAAGGATGTTAAATCAACTTTCCCTTGTCGGTCCGAAGAATAATAAAACACTCAATGAGTCTCATTTATTTTCAGAAGGCCTTCGATTCCGTGAAACATAAATTGCTCTTGCAGGTATGGCATACCACAGAAGATCTTAAGCATCATAAAAGATCTATATGATGGCTACAAATTTTGCGTACTCCACAAGGGAAATATGACAGAGCCCATAAAGTAACAACTGGAGTCCGGCAGGGTTGCATTTCATCACCAACACTTTTTCTACTTGTTCTAGATTCTGTCATGAGAAGAGTCACAGCAGGCAGGAGACGAGGAATCCAGTGGGGGATCCATGAACGTCTGGAGGATTTGGATTTTGCAGACGACTTAGTTTTATTAGCTCAAAGGCTGACTGATATGCAAGCTAAATTAAACTTGCCGAAAGAAGAAGCAGAGACTGCTGGCCTCAAGGTAAATACAGGCAAAACAAAGGAAATGAGAGTAAATTCAGGGAACATGGAGGGGCCACTGTTAATAGCTGAGCAGCAGGTGGAGACTGTCAATTCATTCCTGCATCTGGGTAGTATAGTGACGGAAGATGGTGGAGCTGGAGATGACGCGAAAAACCTCATTAAAAAGCAGATGCTGCCTTCATACAATTCATAAAATTGTATCCAATATGGGAAAATAGAAATATCACGTACAAAACAAAAATCCGTATTTTTAATACAAATGTGAAAGCTGTCCTTCTGTACGCCAGTGAAAGCTGGAAAATGGATAAAAAGATAATATCCCAGTTGATAAAGCTTCATAAATCGATGTCTTCGACGCATCATGAATATCTGGTGGCCAGAAAAAATATGTAATGAGGATCTCTGGCGAATAACAAACCAGATACCTATAGAAGACCAGATACGAGAGAGAAAGTGGGGTTGGTTTGGGCACACCTTGGGAAAACCAGATGGAGCCATCGAGAAAAAAGCATTAGAATGGAATCCCCCAGGAAACAAGGAAGAGAGGAAGACCAAGGGGCACATGGAAGAGGACACTGTGTGGCGTCGCAACTAGTGCGCGATCGCCCATTTGTCTATTAAAAGCTTTACTTCAGAATGTATGTGGGCTGCAATGTAAGCTGGTAGAGTATTATACGGTCAGTAACGGACGAGTTGTGTCCTGCAGACTGACGTCACGACCATCTGTTGCAGCTGCGCATGTGAAAGCAGTGGAGTAGCGCTGGCAGGCCACTTGCATTATACGAAACTAAAAATATTAATAACTAATAAAGGAATAACCTGAGGAACGTCATATTTGATGTACAACCTTCTGTTGTGAAAACAAACATTATGTCAAAGTCTGAGTTCAAAAATAGCTGTATTTTGGAAGTTAGTAAAATTCCATTAAAAAAAACGTAATTTTCCGACAGTCAAGAATTTAAATAAATACAGTGATGTAATAGTTCACCTTCAGTGACTATGTACGATGATCTGATAACGCTTTCAGTGTTCATATATAAATTTGGAAAGTTTTAAGTTTTAGAAAACCTCTGTGACTTTTCTATAATAATAATTTCAAGAATTCTAAGTATATATGTGTATTGTGTGTTAGGGTGTGTGTGAATGAGAATGCGTGCGTGAGAGTATGTGGGACGTTCGGCATTATTAAAAATCATTCATGTAATTCTCTACAGGAACTGGAAAGTGTTCCAACTCTGTAATGTGGGAACGAATCCACTAGTGGTTCCCCTACTAGTGAATTTCGGATGTCCAAGTATGTATGCTTATGTATAAGACAGCCAGAACATTCGCGACTACATAATAAATTTCCATATGTAGGGTAAGGCTTATAGTTCATTTTGTTTTGTTTATTTAATTAGAGAGTTTTGTGTTACTCAATTTGATGGCGTCAATGAGCCCAGAGAAGTGGTTGGTGCTTGCTAGATTTTGGCGCGAGCCGCGCCCTAGAAGTGAGTTCTCATTGGTCGTAAGTGCTGACAGCCAATGAGAAGCGAGACGGTTGGCCGCCTAGCGAGGAGATATAGTTTTGAGTGTGGGAGAGTGAGAAGGGAGAGTCGCGAGCTAGCTTTGATTGGAGGCGGTTAAGCTGGATGTGACTTTTCGCATTATGTGTAAGATGAAGTCTTGGGATGACTTCCGCATTACGGTCCAGTGTTAATGGTATCTGGTAGTGACCAGAAACTGTTTATGAAAACTTTAGAGTGTTTTGATAATTCGTTCCGACAAAAATCGCGAGTGAACTTTGAATTAAATGGCGTGGCGGTACTGACTATATTCTTACTGAGTATTTTATGGCGAGCATAAACTTTTACTAAAGACAACCACTCAATATCGTATGCAGAAGTAATTGGCCGATCATTGACTGTGTTACAAGTAATTGGTTTCGGAATTTGGGAAGGTAAAAGTTCTGGCTGTTTTAGGTATGGTGATAACTGTGAGCAGAAACTTTAGTAATTTTCGTAAATGTGGGCTGATGATCTTGCTTCACGGCAATAAAGATCTATTGAAGGTTTAAATTTGAACTTCATGTTTAAAGTACGAGTGACATCCCCTTTACCGAGCGAGGTGGCGCAGTGGTTAGCACACTGGACTCGCATTCGGGAGGACGACGGTTCAATCCCGCGTCCGACCATCCTGATTTAGGTTTTCCGTGATTTCCCTAGATCACACCAGGCAAATGCCGGGATGGTTCCTTTGAAAGGGCACGGCCGACTTCCTTTCCCATCCTTCCCTAATCCGAGCTTGTGCTCCGTCTCTAATGACCTCGTTGTCAACGGGACGTTAAACACCAATGTCCTCCTCCTCCTCCTGACATCTCCTTTCCGAATCATTTCTTTAAAGTACATAGAAAATTTTGAGCAAATTTTACTTACAGTGGCGTCCGGCGTGTAGCTATGAGGTTACAGTTTCCTCAACACTGCTTTTCTGTGATCTCGTAAGTAGCTGCAGTCAGGAGTTTACGTGCGAAGATCTACCGCTGTAAAGAGGTAGGTGAACAAAAAATTATAAAAGAAATTGCGTTGCAGCAGCAACGTATAATCTGTCGCAATTGGTGCATCGCACGCACGCACGTAAAAATCCGTCGCAAGTGGAAGGGGAAGCAATAATAGTCGGCAATAGACTTGGCCACTGTTTCTATGTTTCGATACAGTGTATCGATACGTGGAACTGTTTCAGTGTTTCGGAACGGCTGTGGTTCACTGTTTGGAAACAGTGCTGTTTCATTCCGCCCCTGTCTCGGATAACCGGACCAGATACGATCTCGAGCCAGACACAGAAACTGTATCGTTGTTTCAAAATAAGGCTGTTTCAGTCTACCTGTGCTTGGAACGGACTGATTGTATCGAAACAGTGATGTTTCATTCCGCTCTGTGTCGGACGAGATTCGGGCTCGGCACAGGTATTAAAACACAGCATACCACTTCATCAAACACTTTCAAGAGTGTCGAAATCTTTTTGACAAGCATTAGCATGAAGCTTGTTATCCGAAAATAAAGCATCGTTTCTAACTGACTGTCCTATTTCGAAATGGCGTAACATCTGCTTTATAAACACTAACCAAACAATAAAACAACGCCAACTATTCACATTCAAACTAATGAATATGTAAAAATCATTCAGTTAAATTACACTTTTTTTATAACATACGCTTCTCTGTTCATGTACAGTAATCATATTAAGAAACGCAAGGAAGCCTACAACATTTTGAATAAATAAAGGCGTAGAGTGACAGCTATTAGACATATACATAAATTTGATGTAGGTATAATTGCAAGCAATCTGTTTGACATATCACTTATAGTGTAATGGTGAACGGGAAGGGTTAGGAAGCATGGTGAATTTATAGTAACGGTTAGAAACACCGTGAAAGACAAAATTTTTTATTTATTCAAATTATTTGGCGTTATTTGTGAGTCTATAGTCACTGTGCCTATTATCCACAATGTGTGCATGAAAATTAGCAGGATGGGTATATTACCCATACTAACGGAATGTGGGAATCCCAGTAGCATATCCGTTGTTTCTGCAGTTTGCTACCACCTCCAGTTCCGTTCGTGGTGGTTTTTCTGTCTTCAGCTATGGCTGTCCTCAGCCAATTGAGAAGTATGAAAGTCACACGACACGAAAGCAGCGCATTTGCTGCAGGAAATACGAAACTACCAAGATGCCTAAGTGATAGTTTCATACTTTCTGCGATATGATTATCGCTCTCGCACCTCATTTGTGTTTATATGGACATACTTATACAGTAGACATGCAAGATGATAAAATGTGTAGGTTTATTAGATTACGGAACAGAAACTGTTTCACTGTTTCGAAACAGCGTATCGAAACATTACAATGTACTGTTTCATTTGTTTCGAAACAGTTACGTATGTCACTTTGCCCATCTCTAGTTGGCAAGACCTGGGCAGAATTAGGGCAAATAGCCAAAGACAGAGACGGACGGCGAGTTCTCCTGGATGCCCTATGGCGCCAAAGGTGCCAAAGGAATTAAGTCAAGTCAATGAGTCTCGCTGGCGTGAAATGTGGCTACACGCTCGGTAAACGGCTCGGTTCAGAAGCGACAGTAAACAGCGCGCGCCCGTCTTGCAGTGACGTGGCTGCCAGCAGAGCCGGAGCTGTGGAGACGAAGTGGAGCAGCAGCCCCGGCACGGCCCGCATCCATCCATCCATCCATACATCCATCCATTACAAATCACGGAGGGACCTCCGCCTCCGCCCCCGCCCCCGCCCCTGCTCCGGCCTGGTGGGAGGCGGACGCGACTTGGGCGGCCATTGCTCGCGCTCGACTCGCGCCACGCGTGACCCGATAGATGGCCATTACGGCCGGTCGCAGCTGCGGCGACACCCCGCATCGCCGACAAATTGCCTCCAACTTTGCCACTGTGGCAGCGAGAGCGGGCGGCTACGGCCACAGAATGCGGGAAGAAAAGAGAGGGAAACGTCCTCCGAAAATGCCTCTCTGCAAGCCAGCAGGCGAGCGTCCACATTACTGAAGATTTCACCTCCAAACTTGGCGGGGAATTTCCGCTAACAGTAGAGCGAAGACAAAACTGCAGTTCCCTCCTTCTTGATGACACATACTCGTCTGCTTTAGTCGTTAAACTTACTCTCATGAACGTACGGGGGCTGTTCAGTAAGAAATGAAACACAATTTTTATCTCTGCCAATTTTGGTTGAAAAACTGCAGAATTTTTTGTTGGGACATAGTGGAATATTCCCGCTTCAGCCCGTACAGTTTGACTATCTGTTAGATGACGATCATTTTGAATTTAGGAGAGGTAAAGACACTAGAGAGTCAGTTCTCATACTACAGTTGACAAAGGAAGCAAGCACTCCGTCTTCAGGCCACGAGTGGCCTACCGGGACCATCCGACCGCCGTGTCATCCTCAGTGGAGGATGCGGATAGGAGGGGCGTGGGGTCAGCACACCACTCTCCCGGTCGTCATGATGGTATTCTTGACCGAAGCCACTACTATTCGGTCGAGTAGCTCCTCAATTGGCATCACGAGGCTGAGTGCACCCCGACAAAGAAAGCTAGACTGAAGAAAAGTCAAGAGGCTTTCATGGGATTTCTTAACGTCGGAAAAGCGTTCGACAGTGTAAAATGGTGAAAAATGTTCGGAATTCAGAGAAAAATGTGAGTATGTTATAGGGAAAAACGAGTGATATACAATGTACGACATCATAACGTGATTATGAAGTACATGAAAATAAGGAATTCTCCTACCTAGGTAGCATCATAATCCATAGCGAACGGAGCAAGGAGATCGTAAAAAAATTAATTGGTGCTGGCAAAAAGAGCATTCCTCGTCAAGAAAAAACTACTAGTATCAAACATACGTCTTAACTTGAAGAAGAAATTCCTGCCGATTCACGTTTCGAGCATGAGCATAGCAGTGAGAAATGGACTGTCAGGTGTGGCCGAGCGGTTCTAGGCGCTTAGGTCGGTAATGGATGTGTGTGATGTCCTTAACTTAGTTAGGTTAATTAGTTCTAAGTTATAGGGGACTGATCACCTCAGATATTAAGTGCCATAGTGCTCAGAGCCGTTTGAACCAAATAGACTGTCGGAAACCTGGAGCAGGAGACAATAGAAGCATTTGAGATGTGGTGCTACAGAGGAATGTTCAAATTTAGGTATTTCTGTCGATTCACGTTTCGACCACGAGCATGGCAGTCAGAAATACACTGTCGGAAAACTGGAGCAGAAGACAATAGAAGCATTTGAGATGTGTTGCTACAGAGGTATGTTCAAATTTAGGTGCACTGATTCGGTAAGGAATGAGGAGGTTCTCCGCGGAATCGGCGAGGAAAGGAATATATGGAAAACCCTGGCGAGAAGAAGGGACAGGATGATGGGATGTCGGTTGAAGAAGGTAAAAACTGTAGAGGAAGACAGAGATTACGATAAAGGCAGCAAATAATTTGCAGACGTAGATTGAAATTGCTGCTGTGAGATGGAGAGGTTGACATAGGAGAGGAATTCACGGCGGGCCGCATCAGATCAGGCACAAGACTGATGACTCTGTAAGGGTGCGGGGTTTGTTTTCTTTTTATTCTTGAATTGAGAACAACTGTGTGAGGTGAAATGACAAGTTTAATGTCACAATATTTCTCACCAAATTACAGCTTTTCGAAAAGTTTTCAACACGCCAACGTAAAAACAGTGCAATGGGTAATGCATCTTGCCAACATCAAAAAGTGAAACAAGTTTATACACAACTATGTTAAATATTAAGTCTCTGAAAGAACATTAATCCTAAGCACAATATTGTGAAAGTTTAATTGGAAGTTTCTTTACAAAATTACTCCTATGTATATGTTATTACGTTGGTCAGTACTACGAAAATCATCCGATTCCGGTTCAAAGTTCGGTACTATTTAGGATGACAATCAAGTCTATGGGGGATGGTTAGTCAAGTGACAAATTTGAGCGCAAGATTACCCAAGGCCGCTCGAGTATACAGTGGATGCAAGCTGGTGAACCAACAAAGTTTACGCCTCTGTATGCGGTATTTATCTTGAGCTGCGACATGCTGCTGTCTGCAAGGCCGCTCTCTCCCATTGAAATTCCTATAAAACTAATCTGGTATTTGCTGAAATTTCCAGCATGCTCGTTATGCGAGAAAACATGTACTCAGCCCCAGTCCTATTATGTGGCGATATACACGTGCATGGTTGGAGCAGTGTGCATATTATAGTACCCTCTCAGTTCTTGCAAGAACGATTAACTAATATGGCTGGTTCGTTTCCTCAGAATTGGAGCTAAACGTTGCTAAAGCTAATTCTTTAGCTGCAGTGCAGCCGCTGTGAATGCAGTGTCCATACAAATTTCTTCTCTGCGTCATACAGTTAAGCACTCCGTTCTGCACTTGACGCCAGTTCAGAGAAGAGTCCCCAAAAATTTTCTCTCTTGTCCTATTCATGCCAGAACTGCCTCCCTCCACATGGGTTCCATTTTCATGCCACGGCTTTTTTCGACGAATAGGAGCGTTCCTCTTATTTTGTAGAAACAACCTCTACCAATTGCAATATCCCTTCTATCAAACTGCATTGAAATTTCAGTATTTTTCTCCTTCGTAGTGCGTTTCCACCAATCGGATGTTTTGTGCCCCTTCTAGACACCTAAAGTACATTGACCTTTCCATGTGTCGCACTCAGTGGACGAAAAGGCATCACTTGTTTCTGTTTGTATCCGATTAGAATTCTGAAACGCCGTTTTCTAAAGCTTCTTCTCTGCCCTTGAGCAGATGCCTCGCTACAGCTTGAATCACCTAGTCTGCGGTTGCTGTCCTCCTTCCTGCCACCCCTTTAAGTGGTTTCCAGCATAACTCCAACAGTGAGGCTTCGCTACACCATTGTGGAGCTGGCTTTTCAAAACTAAAAGCGACTCGACTCACGTTCCCTGTTCTACCTTCCACTCAAAGACATGCATTGTATAGGAATGGTGTGTTAATTACTGGTGATTGACAGTCATCCCTTTTTGCATTATATATTAATAGGCAATTTACGTTGGGTGTTATCTTCATCTTCTCATTGCGATTTGTAAAGGTCTCATGTAAGGTGCAAATCTGACCATTTATTCGGCCACCTTCCAACTAAAAACAATTTTTTCATGAAATTTCGGTAGGTGCGATACGTGGCAACACTATACATAGCTTTTCAAATGCTGCCTGTGACAGAGATGCGTTCTAGACAGAGAGAGTTCCTTTTGGAGGAAAACTAGAGCATCGCATATATTCACAGACCCTTGTAGAGTGTCTACACAGACTTGACAGTGAACAAAAGCCCATTGAGTCGTTGGGCGAGGAGTCTGTCATCATCAACATAAGATCGCACAAAACTATCCGACCTCCCACGTGCCGGCCGGCTGCACACAGTTGCTTCGTGTGCACTGTTGGAACTTGCAGACATCCTGACTCGAGGTGATTGACGAATCACAAACGAACACCTCGGTGCACAACTGGACGTCTGTTGGTAGAGGTGTGAGCCTCCTAGGTTCCTTGCTGCCTAACAGAAGGGTATAAAGAGCAATGACAGGTGTGTTCCACACGAAACAGTACGTGGATGAGAGAGGGGTTGCTAATGCAGCAAGACGTTGGATCCAGTAGAGTGGTACCATGAGGGCATACCGGCCCGTCCAGTAAGGTGGCATCAGACCATCGAATTGAACGATGTTGAATAATAGGGATTTGTATCCAAAAGAGTGGGAAATGATTTAATGTATTGGAATACTGAATAAAACCAACCTACTTTCAGAAAACAAATGTGTTGCATTATTTATTGAACTCCCCTCGTATAAATGTAATTTTTTTATATTTTTACTCTATGTCTATATCCGTACTTTCCAAGCCTTCCCACATGTGTGGTGGAGGTTACTTCCTGTACCCTGTATCCCGCTCCATGCGCGCAAGGTTTATTTTGAGATTCATTTAGATTTCATGGTCTTTTGCGCGATGTACGTATGTCTCGGTGGCTAAGGAGATAAGTGTTACATCTAGCATAACTACCCCTTCAAACTGCACCAAAATTCACATCCTTAGATATAACATAGCTAGGTGATTTTTGTGCTGCAAGAGCTGTGTTACATAACCAAAGGACAATGATGGAAATAGAAATGGTAGGCACAACACTGAAATACATTACCTGATTAAAAGTGCCCAGACACACAATGTGATGTAGGATTGACCACTAGATGTCGAGACAGGTGGATCTGATGCCAGTATAAAATGAGATTGAGAGTATTATGCTGTCAGTAGAAAAATAAGTGACAGCAGAATGGGTCGGTCAGTGACTTTGAGCGTGGGCTAGCCACTGGACATCACCTGAGGAACAGATCAAATGGTTCAAATGGCTCTGAGAACTATGGGACTTAACTTCTAAGGTCATTAGTCCCCTAGAACTTAGAACTACTTAAACCTAACTAACCAAAGGACATCATACACATCCATGCCTGAGACAGGATTCGAACCTGCGACCGTAGCGGTCACGCAGTTCCAGACTGTAGCGCCTAGAACCGCTCGGCCACCCTGGCCGGCAGGAGCAGATCAATCAGGGATATTTCAGACATTCTACAGCTGCACAGGTCGACTGTTGGTGACGTCATTGAGAAGTGGAAACGCGAAAGATCAACCACAGCGGAAGTAAAACCGGGCAGATCTCGTGTACTGAGGGAGACGGACCATTGACCATTACATACATACATACATGAATATGACACTTCGTAATGATGTGGAATGTGTCACTTTAGCATAAGTTTTCTTCACACAAAATAATAAATTCATTAATTTTTTTTACAGTTACTACTTCATATCTAAGAATTCATCTACTGAGCAGAAGGAGTTGTCATTCAGAAATTCTTTTAATTTGCTTTTAAATGTTGGTTGGCTATCTGTCAGGCTTGTAAAACTATTTGAAAAATGACCAAAGATTTTTGTGGCAGCATAATTCACCCCTTTCTGTGCCAAAGTGTGATTTAATCCAGAATAATGGACATCATCCTTTCTTCTAGTGTTGTAGCTATGCACTTCGCTGTTATTTTTTAATTGGGATGGGCTATTAATGACATATTTCATAAGTGAATATATGTATTGCGAAGGTACTGTGAATATTCTGAGTTCCTTAAATAAATGTCTGCAAGGTGATCTTGGGTGGGCTCCAGCTAGTATTCTGATTACACTCTTTAGTGCAATGAATAATTTCTGTCTTAATGACGAATTTATCCAAAATATGATGCCATATGAAAGCAGTGAATGAAAATAGGCATAGTAGGCTAATTAACTGATATGTTTATCACCAAAATTTGCAATAACCCTAATAGCACAAGTAGCTGAACCTAACCGTTTCAGCAGATCATCGATGTGTTTCTTCCAATTCAATTTCCTATCAATGCACAAACACAGAAATGTTGAGTATTTTACCTTAGCAACAGACCTCTGTTCATAGTCTATATTTATCAATGGTGTTGTGCCATTTACTGTACAGAATTGCATAAACTGTGTTTTCTCCAAATTTAGTGAGAGTCCATTTGCAGAGAACCACTTAATAATTTTCTGAAAGACATTATTTGCAATTTCCTCAACTTATTCTTGCTTCTTGGGTGTGATTACTATACTTTTATCATCAGCAAAAAGAACCGGGGGCTGAAGTGCATAATAACGCTGACCTGGGTTCGGTGTGGGGCGGCGGGTAATACTGTAGAACAAAAGCGAACTAGTGCTTTTCATTTATTACTGCAGAGTACTCTTTGTAAAACTAAAATGGGATTGCATCCGGACCATGCGACTTATTTGTTTTCAACTCCTTCCACCGGGGGCTGAAGTGCACAATAACGCTGACCTGGGTTCGGTGCGGGGCGGCGGGTAATACTGTAGAACAAAAGCGAACTAGTGCTTTTCATTTATTACTGCAGAGTACTCTTTGTAAAACTAAAATGGGATTGCATCCGGACCATGCGACTTATTTGTTTTCAACTCCTTCAGTTGTTTTCTACGCCAGAGATGCTTGTTACTATGTCATCCATATGGGTTCAAATGGTTTAAATGACTCTGAGCACTATGGGACTTAATTTCTGAAGTCATCAGTCCACTAGAACTTAAAACCTAACTAAACTAAGGATATCACACACATCCATGCCCGAGGCAGGATTCGAACCTGCGACCGAAGCGGGCGCGCGGTTCCAGACTGTAGCGTCTAGAACCGCTCGGCCACTCCGGCTGGCCATCTATATGGGACTCAGTACGATGGTCACAATCCACATAGTTTTAATGGAACTATATGGTTTCAGAGACGTTTTCAAGTCTCCAGCTTTTATGATGGTTGTATGCAGACTGAAGCGACGAATGTCTGAGACTTCAAAATGCCTTTGGGACGACAGAGTTTTCATTTAGTTAAAGCAGCTTTGCCTGGGTTTTAGGCAGGAACCACCTTTTCCTTCGATGCGAAGGCGCTGTTGCAATACTGCTGGAGAGCCTCTCAAATGGTGTTTGCTGTTCGAGTGTAGGGGGAATACCACGTGAGCTGAATGGTGCTTTGTGTTGTGGAGCGAGGTGTGATAATGTATTTTCAACTACAGCCTAATGTCTCAGAGCAATAAAAACTGTAGAAAACTGCTTATGGCGGGCTGTAGTGCGCATTCCTACAAGCGATTCTAAAAAATGGTTCAAATGGCTCTGAGCACTATGCGACTTAACTTCTGAGGTCATCAGTCGCCTAAAACTTAGAACTAATTAAACCTAACTAACCTAAGGACATCGCACACATCCATGCCCGAGACAGGATTCGAACCTGCGACCGTAGCGTTCAATTCTTGTGATTCCAGATCCAAGTAACGTTGGCAGTGAGCGAAGTCAGTGTGTGTACCTGTCACTGCCGTATATCAAGACTTTCTGAGAGGGACATGACAAGATTAGAAAGCAGCTCAAGATTATGTTCTAACTACAACAGAGGAGGCCAGAAAAAAAAGACAGAATACAATTGTTGCTAGAGAACATTGATGATGATGTAAGCTAAGACTACTTAAGAGAGTGTTTCCAGATAGCGTTACCTAACAATGTAGGTAAGAAAATATGTCTGAAAAAGTTAATCCGTTTCCTTCAGTTCATTCTGTTTCATTACAGGTCCACTTTTTGCTTGAAAACTATTCAACCCATTCTACTGAAGTGTGGATTTACCTGTACTTTTGCTAAAATACATCAAAATGAACAGTACACACTGGGAGTCAACAAGTAACTAGTTGGTCTCAAATTGCAGTTGAACTGAACCTTCCTAGCAGATTAAAACTGTGTACAGGACCAAGACTCGAACTACTGATCTTTGCCATTCGGGCAAGATCTCTACCGACTTTTTTTCCAGCAGTCTACTGTTTTTCGTAGACCTCTTCCACTACTGGTATTGAGCCCTAACATCCACACTGCCCCCAAAAGCTATCTAATGTACGAACAAAACCAATATCTAAAGCCACCACAACTTTCACCTCAGACTGAGCTACCAAAGAACGACTCATGTCCCTTCCTCACAGCTTTACTTCCGCCCGTGCCTCGTCTCCTACCTTCCAACTTCACAGAAGCTCTCCTGAAAAACTTGTAGGACTAGCACTCCTGGGAGAAATAATATTGGGGAGACATGGGTTAGCTACAGCCTGGGGGATGTTTCCAGAATGAAATTTTTACTCTGCAGCGCAGTATGAGCTAAAATGAAACTTCCTAACAGATTAAAACTGAGTTCTGGACTGAGACTCTAACATGTGGACAGGTATTCTACCAACTAAGCTAATCAAGCTTGTCTTAGGACCTCTCCTCACAGATGTACCTCTGCCAGTACCTCATCGACCGTCCAAATTTCACATAAGAACAGAGCATTTGCCCGTGAAAGGCAAAGGTCCCGAGTTCGAGTCTCGGTCTGGCACTTAGGTTTACTCTGCCAGGATGTTTCATATCAGCGCACACTCTGCCACAAAGTAAAAAATTTCATTCTGGTACTATGGAGTTACTTATCGTGGCATATCAGAGCACGACTTATTTCCTACTTCGAAACCTTCCATTAGATTGCAGCAAGTTTAACTAAACGCAATCAGCAATACAACATAAGAATCAGCTCAATGTTTCAAGGAACTCCACGATACAATAGAAGGAATGACCCATGAGGAAAGTCTTCAGTTTCGATTTGAAAGTGCGTGGATTACTGCTAAGATTTTTGCATAGTTGTGATAGCTTATTAAAATGGATGAAGCAGTATAATACACACCTTTCTGTAGAAAAGTTAAGGAAGTCCAATCGAAATTCGGTTTGATTTCTGCCGATTATTAACTGAGTGAAAGCTGCTTATTCTTGGAAATAAGCTGATATTGTTAACAAGAAATGACAGTAAACAATATATATATATATATATATATATATATATATATATATATATATATATATGCAAACATATTGCCCGAACCGCCCGTTTCTGAGCCGAAAATATCCTCTTAGATTAGGAAGAGCTACCCCAAAATATAATACCATACGACATGTTGTTGTTGCGATCTTCAGTCCAGAGACTGGTTTGATGCAGAATGAGATTTTCACTCTGCAGCGGAGTGTGCGCTGATATGAAACTTCCTGGCAGATTAAAACTGTGTGCCCGACCGAGACTCGAACTCGGGACCTTTGCCTTTCGCGGGCAAGTGCTCTACCAACTGAGCTACCGAAGCACGACTCACGCTCGGTACTCACAGCTTTACTTCCGCCAGTACCTCGTCTCCTACCTTCCAAACTTTACAGAAGCTCTCCTGCGAACCATGCAGAACTAGCACTCCTGAAAGAAAGGATATTGCGGAGACATGGCTTAGCCACAGCCTGGGGGATGTTTCCAGAATGAGATTTTCACTCTGCAGCGGAGTGTGCGCTGATATGAAACTTCCTGGCAGATTAAAACTGTGTGCCCGACCGAGACTCGAACTCGGGACCTTTGCCTTTCGCGGGCATGTGGTTTGATGCAGCTCTACATACTACTCTATCCTGTGCAAGATTCTTCATCTCCCAGTACCTACTGCAACCTACATCCTTCTGAATCTGTTTAGTGTATTCATCTCTTGGTCTCCCTCTACCATTTTTACCCTCCATGCTGCCCTCCAATACTAAATTGGTGATCCCTTGATGCTTCAGAATATGCTCTACCAACCGATCCCTTCTTCTAGTCTAGTTGTGCCACAAATTTCTCTTCTCCCCAATTCTATTCAATACCTCCTCATTAGTTATGTCATCTACCCATTTAATCTTCAGCTTTCTTCTGTAGCACCACATTTCGAAAGCTTCTATTCTCTTATTGTTTAAACTATTTATCGTCCACGTTTCAGTTCCATACATGGCTACACTCCAAATACTTTCAGAAAAGACTTCCTGACACTTAAATCTATACTCGATGTTAACAAATTTCTCTTCTTCAGAAACGCTTTTCTTGCCATTGACAGTCTACATTTTATATCCTCTCTACTTCTACCATCATCAGTTATTTTTCTCCCCAAATAGCAAAACTCATTTACTACTTTAAGCGTTTCATTTCCTAATCTAATACCCTCAGCATCACCAGATTTAGTTCGACTACATTCCATTATCCTCGATTTGCTTCTGTTGATGTTCATCTTATATCCTCCTTTCAAGACACTGTCCATTCCGTTTAACTGCTCTTCCAAGTCCTTTGCTGTCTCTGACAGAATTACAATGTCATCGGCGAACCTCAAAGTTTTTATTTCTTCTCCATGTATCTTAATACCTACTCTGAATTATTCTTTTGTTTCCTTTACTGCTTGCTCAATATACAGATTGAGTAACATCGGGGAGAGGCTACAACCCTGTCTCACTCCCTTCCGAACCACTGTTTCCCTTTCATGCCCCTCGGCTCTTATAAGTGCCATCTGGTTTCTGTACAAATTGTAAATAGCCTTTCGCTCCCTGTATTTTACTGGTCTAGCGGTTCAGG
Organism: Schistocerca nitens; assembly: GCF_023898315.1. Classification (NCBI taxonomy): domain Eukaryota; kingdom Metazoa; phylum Arthropoda; class Insecta; order Orthoptera; family Acrididae; genus Schistocerca; species Schistocerca nitens. The sequence goes on from NC_064617.1 coordinate 86,448,955, forward strand.
CGCTCAGTCCGGAACCGCGGGACTGCTACGGTCGCAGGTTCGAATCCTGCCTCGGGCATGGATGTGTGTGATGTCCTTAGGTTAGTTAGGTTTAAGTAGTTCTAAGTTCTAGGGGACTGATGACCACAGATGTTAAGTCGCATAGTGCTCAGAGCCATTTGAACCCTGTATTTTACCCCTGCCACCTTCAGAATTTGAAAGAGTATTCCAGTCAACATTGTCAAAAGCTTTCTCTAAGTCTACAAATGCTAGAAACATAAGAAAATAAGCAAAGTAGACTAATTTTTGTGTCGAACGATCACTTACTTCAGATACCGTTCGGATAGCTAAAATGGCAGCATTAAGTCTCTGAACAAGATCCTGAACGTGGCTTTCCCCGACATTTTACGATCTAACTGATCACCTAGAAATTTGAACTGTTCACTTTCACTAATAATATGCCTATTCTGTGAAATTAAAACGTCGTGGTTTGCTGAATTGTGTTTTACCAACTGTAAAAACTGAGTCTCACTGTAATTGAGCGTTAGTTTATTTTCTACACGCCATGAACTTATTTCACGAACTGCGCTATTGGAAACCGGTCGAATGTTACATACAACATCCTTAACTACCAAGCTAGTATCATCAGCAAACAGAAATATTTTAGAGTTACCCATAATACTATAGGGCATATCATTTATATAAATAAGGAACAGGAGCGGCCCCAACACTGATCCCTGGGGCACCCCCCACTTGACAGTACCCCACTCAGATCCCACATCACAGCCGTTATCAACATTGTGAATAATGACCTTTTGCTGCCTGTTGCTAAAGTAAGAGGTGAACCAATTGTGAGCTACTCCCCGTATTCCGTAATGGTCCAACTTCTGGAGCAATATTTTGTGATCAATACAATCGAACACCTTAGTTAAGTAAAAAAATATGCCTGGCGTTCGAAACCTTTTAGTTAACCTATCCAGTACCTCACAGGGAAAAGAAAATGTATCATTTTCAGTTGTTAAACGATTTCTAAAGCCAAACTGTACATTTGATAGCAAATTGTGTGATATAAAATGATCAATTATCCTTACATATACAGCCTTTTCAATAATTTTAGCAAACACTAATGGCATAGAAATAGGTCTAAAATTGTCTACATTGTTCCTTTCTCCCATTTTATAACGTGCCTTTACTACTGAGCACTTTGACTGTTTAGGAAACTGACCATTTCTAAAGGAAAAATTACAAATATGGCTAAATACGGGCTAACATGTGCAGCACAGTAGTTTAATATTCGGCTAGGCACTCCATCATATCCATGAGAGTCCTTAGTCTTCAGTGATTTAATTGTCGACTCAATCTCTCCCTTCTCTGTATCACAGAAGGCTATTTCAGACCTCAATCTTGGAAAGGCATTTGCCAAGATAGTTATATGGTTCTCTGTAGAAACTAAATTTTTATTTTATTCACCGGCAATGCTCAGAAAACGAATGTTCAATACCGTACATGCATCTGATTTATCAGCAACAGAAATATTTTTACTACAAACTGACTTTATATAAGCGACCTTGTGCTGCTGACCAGACACTTCCTTCGCAACTGATAATAGTTTTAATTTTACCCTGTAAATTAGTTATTCTATTTGAATACCACATACTCTTTGCCTTCCTAATAAAATTTTTAAGCACCTTGCAGTAGTGTTTGTAATAGGCTACTGTAGCTTGATTGTGACTACTTCTAACACTTTGATATAATTCGCGCTTTGTTCTACATGATATCCTTATTCCACTAGTCAGCCACCCAGACTGTCTTTTACTGCTAGCACCCGTTTAGAATGTTCTAATGGAAAGCAGCTCCCAAAGAGCATGAGAAATATGTTAATGAAAGCATTATATTTGTCACCCATGTTATCAGCACTATAAACATCCTGCCATTCTTGTTGCTTGATGAGGTTTAAGAAACTATTGTAAGTAGGCTGTTTAGGTTTTCTTATTGGTAACGCCACGTAGTGTTCTGTATGAAAAGCACTGGCTGTGCTGTGTGCAGTCTGTGGCTAGTTTGCATTGTTGTCTGCCATTGTAGTGTTGGGCAGTTGGCTGTTAACAGCGCGTAGCGTTGCGCAGTTGAAGGTGAGCCGCCAGCAGTGGTGGATGTGGGGAGAGAAATGGTGGAGTTTGGAAATTTGTAAGACTGGATGTCATGAACTGCTATGTATATTATGATTTTTCAACACTGTTAAGGTAAATACATTGTTTGTTCTCTATTAAAATGTTTCATTTGCTAACTATGCCTATCATTAGTTAGTGCCTTCCGTAGTTTGAATCTTTTATTTAGTTGGCAGTAGTGGCGCTCGCTGTATTGCAGTAGTTCGAGTAACGAAGATTTTTGTGAGGTAAGTGATTTGTGAAAGGTGTAGGTTAATGTTAGTCAGGGCCATTCTTTTGTAGGGATTTTTGAAAGTCAGATTGTGTTGCGCTAAAAATATTGTGTGTCAGTTTAAGCACAGTCTTGTACAATTTTTCTAAGGGGACGTTTCATACGTCGACCCTTTGCCGAGGATACCTCACTGGACTCTTCTGATTTTTTCTTGTAGTTTGTGTAATTAGTGTAGCTTTTGTTTATTGCTAGCGCGTAATTATACAGAGAATTTCCTTTGTAGTTGTAGTTTTTCATTGTCGTACACAGTTGTGGCATGCATGTAGATTTGCACCAAGTATTTCGCAGCTGCGCTTGCAATTAACTAGATATTATTTTCAATGCTATGTTAATGTGTTTTGTTATTTTGCTCTTCAAATTGTGCTTTTCTGTGTTGTCGTGTGAAATATTGTGACAATAATGGCGTGTGAAAAACGTAATACTAGGCTTCAAAGTAAACTGAGAAATGACAGTAAAGACGAAAGCAGTGTGTTAGCGCCGCAGAGTAATGAATTAACTAATGTTCAAAGTAGTAATTTGGTAATTGCGCATAGGGAAATGGAGCGGGCTGCAAATAATGGTGTAGGCAGTGAAACAATTAGTGAACAGGGAAGCATTATCGATCGATCGGTCGGCAACAGCTCGCCTCAGGAATCCGAAATGACAGAATACAATATTGCAAATACTGTAGACTCAGGTTTTGGGTCCTCACCGTTTTCTCAAATGAGTCAAGACACATTTTCTGCTTGTCAAAACGTGAATGTTGCCGGTGAAAATGCACTGCCAAAAAGCATAGAGAAACACATTCCAGACACTAATACATTATTATTGCAATTAATGCAACAAATGGAACAAAATCAGAGACAAATACAGCAAAAGCTTCAAAAGTTAGACACAATGGAACAAAATCAGAGACAAACACAGCTACAGTTAGACACAATTGAACAAAATCAGAGACAAACACAGCAACAGTTAGACACAATGGAACAAAATCAGAGACAAACACAGCAAAAGCTTCAAAAGTTAGACATCACACTTGAACAAACGCGTGAAGATTTAACTACTGAGTTACATAACATTGAATCGAAATGTCAAAAAGCCTGTAATGACGTAAAAACACAAATTTGTGAGCATTTTCAACCTATTTTTTCGCGGCATGAAAATGCATTACAGAATCACGAAGCAGCCATAAAAGAACTGCAAATTATTGTTCATGAAAATCATGAGACCTTGCAAGCTAAAATTGACTCAGTTGCATCTACCGATTCGGTTATGCAACTTGCAAAAACTCAGGAAAACTTAAAGGACACAGTAGATACGATTTCAACACAAATGGACACTCTGAAACTTGGTTCAGAAAAACACACAGAGGAAATAATTTCACTATCGGATAAAGTAGCCGAACTTTCAGATCAGTTCACTAACTTATCTACAAAGGTAAATGATGATCTGAATGACACAAGACCTGTAGCTTTCACTGACACTGAAGAGTATGAACAAATTAGAAAATTCAAACAAAATCAAAATCAAATCAATACACAGTACAAAAGAGAAATCCGGGAAGTACAAGATCAGTTGGCACAAGTAATACAAGAATTACATATTTCAGAGGACACTCGCGCTCCAGTACGGGAAGAGGGACATAGAAATACGGAGCAACCACAAAATAATAACACAGCGCATTTCGGAAATTATGAAAGAAATTGGCAAGGTGCACCGATTTTGAAATGGAACCGCCCAAACGACGTAACAATGACCGACATGCGACTCGCCGACATGATGATTTTGACTATAAGCTGTTCATTACTACACGTAAATTTAAAATATTTAAGAATTCTGGCAACGACATTCATCCACAAGAGTGGCTCCATCAATTCTCTCATTGGTTTCCTCCCAACTGGTCGTTAGAGCACAGATTAGAATTTATGTGTGGATATTTAGAGAATGAACCAGCTGTAAGAATGCGATCAGTCATTCACGATTGTCACAGTGAAGGAGAATTTTACCATGCCTTCCTCTCAGCATATTGGTCTCAAGCTACGCAAGACCGAGTAAAATATAGCACCATAATGATGAAACATTTCGAACAATCTGAATTTTGCAGTCTTGTCAAATATTTTGAAGACATGTTGCATAAGAATCAATATCTTTCAAACCTATACAGCCCTTCAGAACTCATCTGCATTTGCTTAATGAAATTGCCTGAACATTTAAGAAATATTATTTTGGTAGGACGTTGCAAAGACGACATTGAAGCTTTTGGGACTCTTACAAGAATTAGAAATTGACAAAGACAGTTGGGGATGCGAAAACAGGAAAACAATCGCTACAGGTCACATCCGTCACAATTCCATGACGACAGAAACAATAACTGGACACGACAAGTCTATTCTTACAACGCAAATCGTGACCAAAACAGACACCACCCATATGACAACCACTGGCAGAGTAACAACAGTTACAGAGAAAGATCGCATTTCCGTAGTAATGAATATGACAGAGATTACCATAGAAACAGATAATATGAGAACAAAAACAATTATTATCTAGGGAGACAGAATAACTTCAGACGCAACAGTTCAGCGCGCAGTTACGATTCCGGGAGAAATTCTCCACCACATGACAGATAAACAAGAAATTATGTAAGCTACCGACAAAATGGCAGACCTGAATTCCTTTAGAACTGACGGGATTCAAACAGAGCAGGGCACTCTCGACAAGGTGAATTTGTAGAAGTTAGGTCTCCTACTCCCAATAACGACGCACGCCAACAAAGAGACAGACAATGACTTGCACCGCAGGCAGCCACGTGCGCCGGCTGGCTCAGGGAAAAATTACATAGACGCTAACCTTGAGAAAAATTTTAGCATTCTTTACCGATGTACCATATACCACATGATAATTCCACTGTAGCTGAAACTCTGCGTACTAGGAAGAGTAAAGGTTTACACCACATTTCACATGTAAAACCGTTTATTGAAATATAATCTGCTTTTTAACTTTGTCTTTGCCATAAAACTTTTCACTTTACATTACTAGTATGCTTTGTCAGACTTTGAATCTGTTAACATGCAACAATTTTTGAAGTTAACTATCCAGTCTAGAACCTAGTGAACATATTTGGACAGTATTTACAAATGCATCGTTATAGTGAACAGACGACACAGTCTTATTGTGTGTACATTCTTGCTTCTTAGTTGCACGATTACATAACAACTATAAGGCTCACATACTTAGAACATATACCGGCACTGCTAATGAGATTTTCATGCAACATTTTGGTTTACTTGAAAAGACATTATTTATTTGAAGTACTTTCTGTGGGATTAAACATGACTTAGCAGTTGGTTTCTTTGACAGCTACACGATTATATCACGACGCTATTAATATGTGACACAACTTATATTGTTGCTTTTGCAGTGTATCTGTTTTATATCTGCACAGTTTTTCTGTATTATTCTGGAAAGTAAAACATGTTTTAGTAGTAACTTTTGTGGTATAGCTACAATGAGACAGCCTTTTTTGTAGCACAACAATATGTCACATTATAGTACTTTCTTGATCATGGTAAGGTACGTAATAACTACGATATATATACGCAAAGCATTTCACTTTCATTTATGATGGGGTAAGTACATTGACTTCAGCAGAACTTTGCTTACAGACGACGATAACTACGACACTTCCACAGAATTATCTTCCAGCAAGACGCACATTTAGCGCTACAGGACACGTATTTGAGTGATTAATTTTGTACTTAAACCATTTATTTTTCAAGATTTTTGAATTACAAAGAAAGTTTTCCGTGATACATTTCATTCCATTGCTGTAATCTGTAACACCTGAGGGTATAATTACATTAATCCTCAGGGGGGTACACACTTACTTTGTGTAATATGTGTTTGGCAAGCACTAGGACCCTTAGCTAATATGGTAGTTGCTTATACAACTTTACACTTCGGTACCATATTGCTCTAACACATAAGTTACACAGCTATCTGATCATTTAACTGAGAGACAAACATTATTTTTTTACTACATCAGTGACACATGTTTACGCAATTACACAGATGGGTAACTTCACACTTATGAAATTGTATTTTGTCTGTACTTTGTGAACTGTTCATATTTTTCGGAACCATTGTGATACGATGAGAGCTTCGAATGATATATTTGGTAAGGGAGCATGATTTTAAAGTACATTTGAGGTAGATGACACTATTGAAATGAGCAGAGAATTTTTTTTAGGTTTTGAAATTATTGAAAGAAGCTGCAACGATTCTGAGATGTGATTGATCTGTTATGATGTTATTATTGCGATGACGATGTGTATTATGCTGTTGAGGTACGTTTATGATCAATAAGCTGAGAATCGTACTTTAAAGAGTTATGAAATGTGTGTACATGCGTGAATGTATCACAATTCCGCCGAAAATTTTTTGGACACTGTTATATTTACAGGATTTTGTTTCTACACATTTGTAACGTAAATTTTCGACCTGTGAAATTTTCATATGAGACTGTCACTGTAGCAGAAACAGGTGTCATAAATATTTCGGTAAGAAAGTTAAGTGACCACCTGCACGTAATGCGTCGTGGGCACCCAGCTGCATGACAGTCGCCTGGGAAAAAGCCATTAGTGTGTGCCTTTCAGAGGCACAGGTGGAGAAAAAAAAAGGGAGGCCATTATCCTCACTATTGACATTCCTTTATCAAAAGCATCGCAAATACGACACGCTCAAACTAGAAAACATATGATTACACTGTCGAGCTCTTAATTTATGTTATTTACTAAAATGCCCAATGAAATGATGAGAAACATTTTATATCTATTGTCTTTCTAGTTGAGAGATTGCTCATTTTGTTTAATATCTAGTTTCCAGCTGTGTTGCAGCATTGGTTTTATAAAATAAAATAAAATGCATTTGCTAATGTAAACACTTTCTGTCAACAGATCTATTAAATAATAATTTTGTGACCCATATTCTTCGAAAAAGGAGCACTTGGAATGAAAAGAACAATAAGAAGGGATTAATAACAGTAACTTGCATACATAATTTTCTTTTCAACTACTTGGTAATATTTTTGGTAGAATAACTTCTTGTGGTGCACCACATTAATGACATAGATATTAAGATGTGAATAGACATTTCCCTTATCTGCATTGTTGACTTTAGTGTACTATTTTTTCTGCTTCAGCCATGTCATGTTTAGGTATAAGTTATTGCATTTGCTGCTGCTGTTTGCCAGGCATAGTTCTACTGAATTTTACATTGTATTAAGCTAGTTTTACTACTGATTTATTTTTCTTGTTGCTACACATTGGCTCATATTAGTTGTAATGTTGCATTGCTTGGTAATATAGATTTACTGTAGCTTGCTTTGCCAATTTGCATTTTTTTGTCAATGCTGTTTGTGTTAATTGTTTTGTGCTGCTGCATTGCCTCGTCCCTTAGTTTAGCATCTGAGCTCAGTAGATTTAAGTTAGCTTGAAATGGGGTTGGCTATATAAGAGAACAAGTTGTGATGAATTGGAAGAAATGCATTGAGAAGCTATAAGAATATGGTTTGGCCAAAAAAAGTATTTTGAAAGAGGATATGAACAAAAAAGTATGATTTAGAGACAACAAGTTTAGGTAGGATTTTCTTGAAAATAAATGATGTAAGATAATGGAAAATAAATAATGAGGTAAGAAATATGTGAACATATAAATACTGAAAGCATGCTTGGATAGGATGTTTTGGTGAAAACAAATGTTGAAATAAGACGAAATATCTATGGAATGTTTTGGGTTGGACTGCAGTACCAAATGTTACACTGAAAACGAACCCTGTCCTTTCCATTGTGTTATCCCTCTAGGTGTTTGTGTACCCTTGTTTATTTGTCTTTTTCCTGTATTTATGTGTTTAGCTAATAAGATTTATGTTGTAGAATTTTTCTGATAATATGTTATTTACCTTGTAAAGATGCTTAGACATTATTTATTCTGTTTTATTTTACTGCTCAAGTGTGAAGTTGATGTTTCAAAAGTTATTCTGATCTTTTATGTATTTACTTATGTCATAAGTCCTGTAACACTGATGTATATGTTAGTTCGATTCTTTTGTAAAGCCTGTATTACTACAAATGTTATCAGTATTATTATGTTTTTAATGATGTATTTTGTACCTTTGTTGTTGTATTCTTATGTTATAAAATTGTAATTGACACCAGTTCACCAAATTAAGTTACTTGTAGGTTACATTTCACTGCACACGTTTCTGTTGGTCATAGTATATTGACAATATGTGAGAAGTAGGGACTGACAGTGTTGGCACGTGTGTTGATAATTCAGCAAGGGACTGGATAACAGCATTGCTGGTTCTAAAGACATTTCAAAAAAAATTTTTGTGAGTGCACAAGTGGTGGTTTATGGACTTGCTATATTCTCTGCAAGACTCTTGATGGTGATTGTGGACCTGCACAGTCGCAACAGATGGCTGTTGGCCATCTCTACAAGGACTACAGTGGGTCTGCACCTTTCATGGCCCACCAATACCATTATTTCTACAAGGACTACAGTGGGTCTGCGTCTTTGATGGCCCACCAATACCATTGTTTCTACGAGGACTACAGTGGGTCTGCATCTTTGATGGGCCACTAATACCATTATTTCTACAAGGACTGCAGTGGGTCTGCACCTCTGGTGGCCCACCACTACCATACTCTCTACCAGGACTACAGTGGGTCTGCTCTGTGATGACCTAGCTACCAATATTCTTCAAAACTTCGAATGACTCCACGGTGGGTTTGCTTTGTTGTGGCCCATTACCTGTCTGCATGTCAAGAGTCAGCACTGTCTTTCCGTTGGAAGGACAACACTACTTCTTCAAGACTGCATGGAAATCCACTACTTCTGTGTGCATTTTCTTTTACTGCTCAGACTTAAAAAAAAACACTGCTATTTTACTGTGATAAACAATCAGGACTGTCTTTATGGACCGTGAGAAAATTTTATCTTTTGAACAACATTGTATCAATAAATGTGTGCATTTGATATCTTTGTTATTGTAATTATGAAAAATTTCTTCAAATCTGTATTGGCCACTGCCCAAAACATTTTGTAAAATTTTTTGTGGGGAGCGTGGGGGCTATGTAAGTAGGCTGTTTAGGTTTTCTTATTGGTAACGCCACGTAGTGCTCTGTATGAAAAGCACTGGCTGTGCTGTGTGCAGTCTGTGGCTATTTTGCATTGTTGTCTGCCATTGTAGTGTTGGGCAGTTGGCTGTTAACAGCGCGTAGCGTTGCGCAGTTGGAGGCGAGCCGCCAGTAGTGGTGGATGTGGGGAGAGAAATGGCGGAGTTTGGAAATTTGTAAGACTGGATGTCATGAACTGCTATGTATATTATGATTTTTCAACACTATTAAGGTAAATACATTGTCTGTTCTCTATTAAAATCTTTCATTTGCTAACTATGCCTATCATTAGTTAGTGCCTTCCGTAGTTTGAATCTTTTATTTAGTTGGCAGTAGTGGCGCTCGCTGTATTGCAGTAGTTCGAGTAACGAAGATTTTTGTGAGGTAAGTGATTTGTGAAAGGTATAGGTTAATGTTAGTCAGGGCCATTCTTTTGTAGGGATTTTTGAAAGTCAGATTGTGTTGAGCTAAAAATATTGTGTTTCAGTTTAAGCACAGTGTTGTATAATTGTTCAAAATGGACGTTTCACTCTCTATTGCCATTGGATTAACTTCCCTAGATAGTTTGTAATTATAAGTGACATTTGTTTGAGTACATAAGCCTTTTAGTGTTAAAATTTGTGTGTCATGGTCTGAAAGGCAATTCATCCTTTTACTTACAGAATGCCAATCTAGTAATGAAGAATGATTAAAAATATTTTCTATTGCTGTGCTACTGTTCCCCTGCACCGTGGTTGGAAAAAACACAGTCTGCACCAGATCATATGAATTTAGGAGATCTAGTAACAACCTTTCTCTTGCACGGTAATATACAACATTAATATTGAAGTCACCGCATATAACTAATTTCTGTTACTTCTGTTGTGGCGTATCCACAAGTGACGGAATGAAGAAGAAAGACGCAAGAACAGAGAAGGCGGTGCGGTGACGTCAGCCAAAAGCCCGCTGACAAGGACCGTGCCACGACAGGAGCGACACCTGCAGGAAGGGAATATAAGCGCTGCTCCTGCTAGCCTCGGCTGGACATTACTGCAACGTATTTGCGGACCATGTTACAAGAACAGATAGTTGTGATCCTTATCAACTGCTTGTATGGACTTTGTCTAAAGCGACGAACATAATTCTTTGCATGTCGCCCATCGGTTGCGACTACTACTTGTAAATCCCAAAGTTTAGTATTGTTGAGTCTGCTTTGTAGAAATAAAACTACTAGTGTTATTTACTTGAGTTGTTATATAGCATTCCAAGAATGCAGTATACCTTAGGCACACTATACGAGATGAGTTGGCGATACCCAACAACTTCCTATAAAGTGAATCAAGAACCCTCTCTAGCTTGAGCAGAAATGCTCTGAAGTCAGAGTTATAGGACCTATAAACAACAACTATTAGAAGTTCAGCTTCATTAAATTCAACTGCCCTTGTACAACATTCAAATATCTGTTCAGTGCAGTGCTGTGATACGTCTATGGTCTCAAAAGAATACTGTTTTTTTATGTAATGGCCACTCCCCTACTCTGCAAGGACCTCCTTGAAAAACAGCCAGCTAATCTGTATCCTGGTAAAGGAAACCTGTGAATTATCAAATTATTTCAGTGGTGTTCTGATATAACAATAATCAGGGTCAACATCTATAAGTAGTTCACAAACTTCATCGCTAACATCTCTCATATTTTGATGAAGTATGCTAATTCCTTCTCTACTTGGAAACATGACGTCCTCTGAAAGTGATTCCTTAGTTAGAGGGAATTCCTTTAAGCAGACGTACCTATCAGCTGACTTCACTCTAAAAAAGGTGCAGCACTAACACCAACCTTCACAGGAATTTTCCTGTGAGTGATCCCACCACTACCCACTACACTGTCACCTATAAGATTTGCCAGCCTCCCCTTCGCATACCTGTTGAAGTGCAGGCCATGCCTAGTGGAACCTGATAGACTTGAATGGCATCACTACAATGTGACCCATGCCCTCTGCCATCAGTGACTTCCCCAGCCCCATGTTAATGCGCCTAACAGCCGCATTAAGATGAGGCTGATCATGACGCTGAAGCAGTTGGACGAAATGCACATTAGTGCCACCAGTTTGAGTAGCTATCTTTACCAGGTCACCACTTACATCATATAACCCAACCCTTTCAAGATTATTCCCTGCTCCACCCAATATCACTACCTGATCCCCCTTCATAAAACTCCTACATAATTCCCCTATGCTGTCAATCACCTGAGCCAACCCTGCACTAGGCTTCACAATGCTGGTGATATGGTGCTCACTCCACAACACTTCCTGCAACTGCTGGCCCACACCTCTACCATGCGAACTACCTAGCTGCAGAACCTTCGTTCTATTAGACTCTGCAACTGACTTAGGCCTCCTAATCGCTGAGGACTGCTGCATTTTTCCTACACCTACAGCTACAAGAGAATCCTCTCCACTCAACTCTGACAGTTGGTCAGATCTATTGCATACACGCAAAGTACAACTGTCTGAATACCTCCTTCTCCCAGCTCCCTTCTTGTCAACTGACAGTTCCCATTCCCCAGCAACCTCACCCTCCTCAACCTATCTAGTTCCTCCTTTGCGTTTTGTAACTGCGCTTTACAGGCACATATCTTACGCTCCTGTTCCTCTGTCAGCTTATTTCTACTACAGATTCTGCATTCCCAGGAGAGGATCTCGCTATGATGCCCACTGGCTTCTGCACTGCATTCCTCCTCAATGAAAATATGAGTACTTTGAACAAATTCAACACCGTAATCCACTGCTCACAAACCTATGACAGGACTCACACTTCTCACTCATGGTAAAATTTATAGTTACTGAAGAAAATAAATGTCTAAAGCTCAGTTACATCCACAGCTCGTGGTCTAGTGGCTAGCGCTGCTGCCTCTGGATCACGGGGTCCTGGGTTCGATTCCCGGCCGGGTCTGCCTGGAGACATGGCGTTTGTGTTGTCCTCATCATTTCATCATCATCATTCGTGACAGTGGCTAGAGTGGACTGTGTAAAAAATTGGACTGTGAAACAATTGGGACTTTGTACAGGCGCTGATGACCGTGCAGTTGAACGCCCCACAATCCAAACATTACCTTCAAGTTCAGTTACACCAGTAGAACTATTTATAGAACTAACAATAGCAGTATCGAAATTCTCTCTCTACTAAGAAAGCACCTACTTTTATTAATACTTTTTCTTTTTGTCATCAGTCTACTGACTGGTTTGATGCGGCCCGCCACGAATTCCTTTCCTGTGCTAACCTCTTCATCTCAGAGAAGCACTTGCAACCTACGTCCTCAATTATTTGCTTGACGTATTCCAATCTATGTCTTCCTCTACAGTTTTTGCCCTCTACAGCTCCCTCTAGTACCATGGAAGTCATTCCCTCATGTCTTAGCTACTAAATCACAACTAATACCAATACCAAATATCTTTACAAAATTTATTAGCTAAAACCAAAAATTCAAGCGGCCACTGGAAAACTCAAGGAAGTCAAAACAGTGAATGTAAATTTTACTGAAATATTTCACTAGAAACAATAAGAAACGTCAGCTGGAAACTAAAGCACACGGTTAACTAAACGACTTCAGCACACTGAAAACTCTAAAAAACACAGTGAGTGAATGTTTCCTGAAGTTTATTAAATAGTTACTTCGATACAAACAACACGAACATCGTCGAAAACTGTTAAGTTTAGCAACTGTATCAAAGTTCACAAACATATTTGTCAGTACTTGGCTTTATAACCACTACAGATGCAACCGCACGCCGCGAAATGTAAACACACTACTGAGGCGTGAGGCTTCGATGAATGACGTCACGAATAACAGACCGCTAGAGTCTACAACACAGGAAGAAAGAGACTGAGATTAATGAAAATACCCTAATAAGTTACTTCTACGGCAAATATCAACATAAATAAACTTTAAAGTAAGTAACTGAAGACTAAAACTTTATAAAATATTGACGAGCCGTTTCAACAGCACACGTGACGTCACATCAAAGAAGCCCGTGAGCGGTACAAGTCCAAGCGTTGCTGCGGCTCGCACCAAAAGTGGCGCACCTCTCTCTGTTGCTGAGTCAAGAGAGGCTGCAATAATGGTCACCGCCGACCGGAATGGCCGTGCGGTTCTAGGCGCTACAGTCTGGAGCCGAACGACCGCTACGGTCGCAGGTTCGAATCCTGCCTCGGGCATGGATGTGTGTGATGTCCTTAGGTTAGTTAGGTTTAATTAGTTCTAAGTTCTAGGCGACTGATGACCTCAGAAGTTAAGTCGAATAGTGCTCAGAGCCATTTGAACCATTTGGTCACCGTGCTGAAAGACCCTAATGCTCCAGACGTCGTCTCACTCTTTGTATAGGTACCTGTCTTGCAGTGAACAAGCACACTCCCTGACTGAAAGTAGATGACGTGTTTGTACGATCTGACATGGGCGAGTGATAAGTCTATAGCCTAGGGCGCTGTTCGCATGGGGCCGATGAGATCCTACATGACGTTGAATATGATCCTCCTGGAACCATAGATTCCCAATTCACATGATATACAGTGAGTGCAACAAAAAAACACGCAACTATGAACTGAGGTCTTAACAGGCCACACAGCTGCTTCTGTTGAATTCCGACAAATACTGGGCAGATATCTGGTACACGGTTCTCTTTCTTACTGCCGGCCGCGGTGGCCGTGCGGTTCTGGCGCTGCAGTCCGGAACCGCGGCACTGCTACGGTCGCAGGTTCGAATCCTGCCTCGGGCAGGATGTCCTTAGGTTAGTTAGGTTTAAGTAGTTCTAAGTTCTAGGGGACTTATAACCTAAGATGTTGAGTCCCATAGTGCTCAGAGCCATTTGAACCATTTTTCTTTCTTACTTGAAGCCTAACACGGTTCACATGGCTCTAAGCATTATGGGACTTAACATCTGAGGTCATCAGTCCCCTAGACTTAGAACTACTTCGACCTAACTAACCTAAGGACATCACACACATCCAAGCACGAGGCAGGATTCGAACCTGCGACCGCAGCTGTCGCGTGGTTCCAGACTGAAGCGCCTAGAAACATAGGGCCACCGAGGCCGGCCGAGGCCAAAGATGATCCCCCAAACAACCAACATCAGAATTTTATACCTCTTCGCGAAACCCACTGTGTACTCTTTCATCACATACACCAAGGTGATAGCAATATGCACATTCACAGACGGTGGTACTGCGTTCACAAGGTACATATAAAGGAGCATTGCTTTGGTGGAGCAGTCATTTGTACGAGGGAGATTACGATGTGATTATGGCCTCACGACGTAAATTGAGAGGCTTTGACGCGCAATGCTAGTTGGAGATAGACGTATTGGACATTCCATTTCGGAAATCGTTATGGAATTCAGTATTCGGAGATACACAGTCTCAAGAGTGTGCCGAGAATACCAGATTTTAGGCATTATCTCTGACCTTGGACAACGCAGTGGCAAATGACCTTGGCTTAATGACCGAGACCCGCTGCGTTTGCTTAGAGTTGTCAATAGTAACAGACAAGCAACACGGCAGAAAAAATGTCGTGCGATTAGGGCCGCCCGTCGGGTAGACCGATCGCCTGGTGCAAGTCTTTCGATTTGACGCCACTTCGGCGACTTGCTCGTCGATGGGGATGAAATGATGATGATTAGGACAACACAACACCCAGTCCCTGAGCGGAGAAAATCTCCGACCCAGCCGGGAATCGAACACGGGCCCTTACGTTTGGCAGTCCGTCGCGCTGACCACGCAGCTTCCGTGGGCGGAAATCAATGTGGGCAGTACGAAGAATATATCCATTAGGACAGTAAGACGAAATTTGGCGTTACTGAGCTATGGCAGCAGACGACCTACGCTAGTGCCTTTCCCACCAGCACGGCAGCGCCTCTCCTCGGCTCGTGACCATACCTGTTAGACCCTAGACTGCTGGGAAGCTGTGGCCCGGGGAGATGAGTCCCAATTTCAGTTGCTAAGAGCTGATGGTTCGAATGTGGCACAGATCTCACGAGGCCGTGGACCCAAGTTGTCGACAGTGCACAGAGCCAGCTCGTACTCGCTGCACAGTGGTGTGGGCTGTGCGTACATGGAGTAGACTTGGTCCTCTGGTCCAACTGAACTGATCATTGACTGTAAATACACTCCTGGAAATGGAAAAAAGAACACATTGACACCGGTGTGTCAGACCCACCATACTTACTCCGGACACTGCGAGAGGGCTGTACAAGCAATGATCATACGCACGGCACAGCGGACACACCAGGAACCGCGGTGTTGGCCGTCGAATGGCGCTAGCTGCGCAGCATTTGTGCACCGCCGCCGTCAGTGTCAGCCAGTTTGCCGTGGCATACGGAGCTCCATCGCAGTCTTTAACACTGGTAGCATGCCGCGACAGCGTGGACGTGAACCGTATGTGCAGTTGACGGACTTTGAGCGAGGGCGTATAGTGGGCATGCGGGAGGCCGGGTGGACGTACCGCCGAATTGCTCAACACGTGGGGCGTGAGGTCTCCACAGTACATCGATGTTGTCGCCAGTGGTCGGCGGAAGGTGCACGTGCCCGTCGACCTGGGACCGGACCGCAGCGACGCACGGATCCACGCCAAGACCGTAGGATCCTACGCAGTGCCGTAGGGGACCGCACCGCCACTTCCCAGCAAATTAGGGACACTGTTGCTCCTGGGGTATCGGCGAGGACCATTCGCACGGATGCACGCCAAGACCGTAGGATCCTACGCAGTGCCGTAGGGGACCGCACCGCCACTTCCCAGCAAATTAGGGACACTGTTGCTCCTGGGGTATCGGCGAGGACCATTCGCAACCGTCTCCATGAAGCTGGGCTACGGTCCCGCACACCGTTATGCCGTCTTCCGCTCACACCCCAACATCGTGCAGCCCGCCTCCAGTGGTGTCGCGACAGGCGTGAATGGAGGGACGAATGGAGACGTGTCGTCTTCAGCGATGAGAGTCGCTTCTGCCTTGGCGCCAATGATGGTCGTATGCGTGTTTGGCGCCGTGCAGGTGAGCGCCACAATCAGGACTGCATACGACCGAGGCACACAGGGCCAACACCCGGCATCATGGTGTGGGGAGCGTTCTCCTACACTGGCCGTACACCACTGGTGATCGTCGAGGGGACACTGAATAGTGCACGGTACATCCAAACCGTCATCGAACCCATCGTTCTACCATTCCTAGACCGGCAAGGGAACTTGCTGTTCCAACAGGACAATGCACGTCCGCATGTATCCCGTGCCACCCAACGTGCTGTAGAAGGTGTAAGTCAACTACCCTGGCCAGCAAGATCTCCGCATCTGTCCCCCATTGAGCATGTTTGGGACTGGATGAAGCGTCGTCTCACGCGGTCTGCACGTCCAGCACGAACGCTGGTCCAACTGAGGCGCCAGGTGGAAATGGCATGGCAAGCCGTTCCACAGGACTACATCCAGCATCTCTACGATCGTCTCCATGGGAGAATAGCAGCCTGCATTGCTGCGAAAGGTGGATATACACTGTACTAGTGCCGACATTGTGCATGCTCTGTTGCCTGTGTTTATGCGCCTGTGGTTCTGTCAGTGTGATCATGTGATGTATCTGACCCCAGGAATGTGTCAATAAAGTTTCCCCTTCCTGGGACAATGAATTCACGGTGTTCTTATTTCAATTTCCAGGAGTGTACGAGCGTCAAATGAAAACCTTAAATTTGTAATAACAAATCTAAATTTCGCGCCGTTATCCTGTAAGTTGGTAAGCGTATTACAAACAGCGTGCAGAATGGCCTGTAGGTGGCAGCATAGTGCAGATGCACACATCCCGTAGCAGTATGAGTATAATGATGGCCGCCCCAATTGCGACTTGCACCAGGGTAGAACAGCGTTCTGTTATTCGGCTTTTGCGTAGAATGGTGTGCAACCTATTGAAATTCATCGACGAATGAAGGTTCAGTACGGTGATGGATGTACGTCACAGCAGCAAGTCTACGAATGGAGTAGGAAGTTCGCAAATGGTGTGACTTCGGTGGAAGATGCTCCTCGTCCAGGTCAGGGACAACGAGTTGTGACTCCACAGAACATTGCAGCAGTTGAAGCCATAGTGGAGGAAAACCACCGAGTAACACTGAATGACGCTGCAGCATGTTTACAGATTAGTCATGTTTCAGCACACCACATTGTGCATGATGTGCTCCAGTTTCACAAAATGTCTGCAAGATGGGTGCCACGGCAGCTGACTCCTGAAATGAGAGAACGACGTGTTGATGTGAAGAACTTCTTCGGCGCTTTGAACGAGAAGGTGATGGCTTCCTTGCAAGTATCTTTACTGGGGATGAAACCTGGCTTTACTTCCACCAACCGGAAACGAAGAGAGCGAGAAAGGTATGGCGCCATTCCTCATCACCAAAACCAAAGAAGTTTCGAACAGAACCATCAGCAAGGAAGGTTATGCTGACTCTCTTTTGGGACGAAAAAGGCGTCATTTTGGAGCATTATGTGCCTAGAGGGACCACTGACACCAGTGCATCATACACAGATCTCCTAAAGAATCATCTGCGGACTGAAATCAAATCAAAGAGACGTGGATTGCTGTCAGCAGGTGTCCTTTTGCAACATGACAATGCAAGGTCCCACGCTGCCCGTGCAACAGTTGCAACAATCACAGACCTGCATTTTGAGTGTCTTCCTCATCCACCATTCTCACCAGACTTTGCCCCAAGTCATTTTGATATGTTTGGACCACTCAAAGACGCAATGGGAGGAAAGAAGTTCCGTTCTGATGAAGAGGTACGCCACGCGGTGCATGAGTGGTTGCGCGGAGTAACAAAAGGATTTTTTTCTAAAGGAATTTATGCACTTTGTAAGCGCTGGAGGACTTGCATTGAGCGTGGGGGAGATTATGTTGAAAAGTGATACAGCTTTGTACCACGTCTGCACAGTAAATAATATTTAAAAAAAATATTTAACGTTTTCATTTGACTCACCTTCGTAGTTATGTTCGGCTACCGCATACCATTTGCAGCCATTCATGTTCCAAACAAGGATGAAATTTTTATGGGTGACAGTGTCCCATTTCACTGGGCCACAGTTGTTCGTGATTTGTCTGAAGAACATTTTGGACAATTTGAGTGAATGATTTGGTGACCCAGATCACTCGAAATGATTCAGATCGAACATTTATGGTACGTAATCGAGAGGTCAGTTTGTGCACAACATCCTGCACCAGCAACACTTTAGCAATTATGGACGGCTATAGAGGCAGCACGACTCAATATACCTGCAGGGGACTTCCAATGACTTGTTGAGTCCATGACACTATGTTGGGCCAAAGTAGATCCGATACGGTATGAAGAGGTATCCCATGACTTTTTTCACCTGAGTGTACATCTACACCTAAAACTATAATCTTCAAGCCGGCCGCTGTGGACGAGCGGTTCTAGGCGTTTGAGTCCGGAACCGCTCTGCTGGTACGGTCGCAGGTTCGAATCCTGCCTCGGGCATGGATGTGTGTGATGTCCTTAGGTTAGTTAGGTTTAAGTATTTCTAAGTCTAGGGGACTGATGACCTCAGATGTTAAGTCCCATAGTGCTTGGAACCATTTTTTTATAATCTTCATACAACCTTA
Source organism: Schistocerca nitens (assembly GCF_023898315.1). Taxonomy (NCBI): domain Eukaryota; kingdom Metazoa; phylum Arthropoda; class Insecta; order Orthoptera; family Acrididae; genus Schistocerca; species Schistocerca nitens. The sequence continues at coordinate 86,468,135 of NC_064617.1, forward strand.
TAGTCTACAATGGAGGGTACTTTACCAACCACTATCACTTCCCCCTTTTGCCGATCCCGTCCCTAATGTTTCGCGGAAAGAATGGTTGCATGTAAGCCTTCGCGTTAGTTAGAATCTCTTTAGTTTTGCTATCATTGTCCTTTCGGAAGATATGATCAATAAATTTCCAGGACCGTGCCTGAAGTTACTTCTACTTCTGTTGATGACTCTTCACCCAAGAAAACGTGCTGCACTCTCCGCACTTGAAATATTCATCAGTTTTGTTTGTATCCAATAATGACGTCTGTCAGTAAACTTTGGTGTGAGACCGAAATAAATGCTTTGCATAACTCAAGAAATACTGTGTCAACGTCGCTAAATTGATCCATGGCTTTAAGGATTTCATGTGAAGAAAGCACAAGCTGGGTTTCACATGATCACTGTTTTGGAGTCCATGGTGGTTAGCATAGACGAGGATATTCTGTTCGAGATTCCTTCATTATGTTTGAGCTCAAAATATATTCTAGGTTTCTACAGAAGATGGCTGTCAATTATAGAATGATATTTGGATGATATGATCTGTGGATCACATATGTTACCCTTCTTGTAGTATAGTGTGACCAATGCTTTCTTGTAATCACTGTGCAAACTTCTTGGTATAATTGGAAGTTACTTCAGTTGCAAATTAAGTATACAATCTAAAAGCGATTCCATCAGGTCCTTGATCCTTATGGCTTTAGCTGTTCCTAAAGAAATACAGCTATTTTGTTTGCATTTGCCAAAAACACTAAGGCATCTTAAAACACACACACACACACACACACACACACACACGTGTGTTATTTACGGCTGCATTTACACACCACGCAAACAGACACACACGAGAGCGCGCTCTCGTTTGTGTGTGTGTTTGCGTGGTGTCTAAATGGAGCCGACAATAACTGAAGAGCGCCTAGATGTAGTACTGCTTAGTCATGAAACTAAAGAATATAATACGATATTTCTATGAATTGCGAGGCGTCAGTTGAATTATTTAGCGTACCTCTAATATGCTATATCTTCTACCTCTCGTGGCCTACAGGGATGGGAAGCGTTCTACACAATCACGCAGACTTAAAGGACACAAGGTCACACGTAGGTGACGTCCTATTATGAGAAAATTACTTAATCAGGCATGAATGTATGGGCACCATACCGCAAACAGACAAATTAATTACAGGAGTCACTAGATCATGAAATAAAATTAATAGTCAGTACAAAAGTTTGGTTTGTTGCAAGAAGACATAAAAAATCATTTACCCGTTGAATCAAGAACACAAACGTGTAACAAGTGGACAAGTGGACACGTTATAGACTTGGCACTCGTTGGTGGATACATAAGAGAACGATATAAATCTGTGTCATGAATATGGTAGTGATTTAAAGAATAGTCCCAGAGAAGCAAGGGCGAAGACCAATACTCTCGCCTAAGTGCATGATGGGGGCAACTGGCTGGCTGTGAAAATTAGATCTACAAAACGAGCAACTGCTGCAAATTAACTGACTTTGGACCCAGTCCTTCTTGTGGATGCAATGAAGGATTATGCTTACATGCTTAAGCTGTGTGTGAGCAGAAAGTGGCTGCCCTAGGGGTGAAAATACTAAGCCTTTTGTACCCTGCTCTAAGTCAGAGACAACTCGTACTGCAACTCTCCGCGACAACCTGGACCAAATATCATCTACGGCTGCCTCAAAGGAAGCGTTCTTGAGGATATCCCTGAAGCAAGACTGTTCCACCTTTCCACTGCGAAACTAAGCATCTAAATCTCGCTGGCCAATTGCAACAGACCTAGAGAGTTACGACCAATGCTAATTTAGCGAACATGTTTAACAATTCACTACTCTTCCAGAGTTTGTCGTGGTTAGCCTATAAGATGTATTTCTCCAGTGCAACAGGGAAGAAGGCAGAAAAATCTCTCCCGCTACATGACAGATTTGCAGACGTGAGCAACCAAAGCACTTGCAAGTATGTATGCATGGGGACTCGCCCCCTGTTGCTGAAATAATTACCACAAGCCAACCGGAGTACCCGTTACTACAATTTTAACCAGCAGGCCGTACCACGGCTTAACAGCTGCAACGGCAGTAAATGTCTGCTCCTGCAGAGCACCACAACTCTCTTCTCAGCCCCTCTTTCTCGGGCAGAGGCTTCTGAGGAATGGATTATTCGTGTCGCCCTTTCTGTGAGTTCTCAGCTCTAAATCCCACGCTTTCGGTTCTACTGAAATTATTAGTACGTTTGTTAGCCAGTATCAGCCAATGAATAATAATCCGATTGTACATCGTAAACAGTGATCTAATGTAGATATATATCGAAGAAAATTTATAGAATATTAAATGTGTGGTAGCAAAATTATGACGCCTGACAATGTATTATTTTAAGTCAGTTCTCTTTGTTTGTAATGGGGACTGGGCTAAGACATCTGCTGAGACTTCTCTGCGTGCTTTATTCACTTCCCAAAAATCTCCAGGGTACATTACTGCCGAAAACTCGTTAACTATAGTAAAATATGCAGAAGTAACGTAATATACAACAATAGCATACAACTAATTTGGGGAAAATCAGATGCCAATTTTATTTCACTGGAAGAAGTTAAGGAAATACGATTCGTTCACGAAACAAGTGGCTTACAAAACACTTGTTCGGTTACTCCAAATAAATAAAAATTTAAATAATCATTTCGCGGTGTTGTAGTTCTTCTTATGTCTATGCTTGCTATGAAAAGAAGACTAAGAATACCGCCATATGAAAACACCTTTCCAGTTTCGACGGCGAAAACTCTCCCCATGTCTGATATTTCGTAGCAAGCGTGTCGTCAAATCAGCGTATTCACCTCGCCAAAACATATGAGAAAACACTACAACATCAAGGCCGTAAGTTATACACACAAGAACACGAGATATATAATCATTTCCGTTAGTAAATGCATAATAAACAGTAAAATAACAATTACGTTATGCTGTTTGCAGATGACAAGTTGCAGACTATGTAGCAGACTAGCTACCAACATAAATACCCAATAGGTTCATGTAAGGTGTGTAAAGTAAGGCATACATCCACTCTTTTCCCAATTCTATAACTAGAACTTTAGACACAATGTAATAAACAACATACAGTGCATCGTGTCGTTTATACATATCTCAACTGTGAACTGTAAACAAATTATGTACAATATTTTACAACAATTATTCATTCACAATTGTAAATACTATGTACCAAATGTTTCTCTAAATGTTAATACGTAACACCAATTTTACAGTGAGAAAATAAAATAACCCACTGAAGATAGAACAAAAAGTGCTGAAACATGTCTGGGTAAAACGTAACTGAAAAGATGTCTTGCATAAGGCGGAATTCGCCGGGCGGTGTGGCCGAGCGGCTCTAGGCGCTTCAGTCTGGAACCGCCCGACCGCTACGTTCGCAGGTCCGAATCCTGCTTCTGGCATAGATGCGTGTGATGTCCTTAGGTTAGTTAGGTTTAAGTAGTTCTAAGTTCTAGGGGACTGATGACCATAGATGTTAAGTCCCATAGTGCTCAGAGCCACTTGAACCACTTCTCCTTTCTTTCTTTTCCATTTAAGCAGACTGAGCTACAGCAAATCTTGGCCGAATGCAGCCAGTGCCAGAGTACTTTCCATCAGTATGGGATTTTTACCAAATTGGATTACGGGAAGAGACAGGAAAGATCAAGCGAAGAGTGACACGTTTCGTCAGGGGACCGTTTAGCTGACGCGGGAGCGTTACGGAAACTTTGAACAGACACCAGTGTCAGAAGTTACAAGGGCGGCGTGGAATCACATAGAGCAGCGTTTCTCGACCTTTTTGAATACGCGACCCCTTTCCAAGTAAAAATATTCTGGCGACCCCCAGAACCATAACGAAAGTATGTCAGTGATTTCAAAGGCAACGTATTTAATTTTCATTCTGTTTATACTATACTAATCGAGAAATCAAGTGCAATGTAAAAAGAGGTCGCAGTGCTGTGCGGGCAGAGACATATATACCAGGTGTACCGGTTTGAAATGAGCATTTTTTTTGTGAAAATGAAACACTAATTTTGAATTGGAAACTGAAAACATTTTATTCAAAGTACTGACTATTGCTTTCTACACATTTTGACCACCTATCTGGCAATTTGTGGACACCACGCCGATAGAAATGTTCGTCTTTTGAAGCAAAACAATCACACACCCAGTTTTTGACTGTTTCATAGGAATCGAAGTGTTCCTCAGGCAATGCGTGTCCCATTGATGAAAACAAATGGTAGTCGGAAGTGGCCAAGTCTGGTGAATACGGCGGGTGGGGTAGCAGCTCCCAGCCAAGTGTTTTGATTGTATCCTGAACCAGTTTTGCTTTGTGTGCAGCTGCATTGTCGTGTAAAAAAAATTACTTTGCCATGTCTTCTGGCCCATTCTGCTCTTTTTTCGATCAATGCATAGTTCAAATTGATCATTTGTTGTCTGTAGCGATTAGTATTCACAGTTTCACCAGGTTTTAGAAGTTTATGATACACCACACCTTTCTGATCCCACGAAACACAGAGGATTGTCTTCTTGCCGAATCTATCTGGTTTTGCAGTCGATGTTGATGGTTGTCCCGGATTAACCCATGGCTTTTCCCGTTTAGGATTCTTAAAATAAATCCATTTTTCATCGCCAGTAACAATTCGATGCAAAATTGATTTTCTTTCAGGTCTTTGAAGCAAAATTTGACAAATGGTTTTTCGGTTTTCCATCTGTCTGTCATTCAATTCATGTCGCACCCATTTTCCATACTTTTGGATCTTTCCCATAGCTTTCAATCGGTCAGAAATTGTTGGTTGTGTAACATTTAGCATTGTTGCCATTTGCTTCTGACTCAAAGTATCATCTTCATCCAAAATTGCTTGCAATTCGGCGTCTTCGAACTTTTTTGGTGGTCTTCCACGTTCTTCATTTCTTACATCAAAATCACTATTTCTGAGCCGTTGAAACCATCTTTTCAAATGAAAACAAAAAATTAATGCTTTCCGCAAATCATCACTTTCTGGTACAAAATTCGACATCGTTAACACGATGAAAACATATGATGATGTTTGTTCCATGACTTGATGTATACTAAATATCTTTGACAGATGTCATACCAACCAAACAAAAATAAATTGAGGCTCGTTCACAACAAATGTTTCCTATCGACATATTTGTATCTTAACGCTCATTTCATACCGGTAGACCTGGTATTTATATTCTTGATGAGAAGCGAGGGCACAGTCGCGCGTTTCCGGTCACTAAAGTCAGTTGTCCTAGTACGCCAGTGAGTACGGACATGATTATTGTCTTCGCGCTTCGGTCTGAGAGAACATAAAATGGAGACGTTTGTTAAGAGATCTTTGCAGCCCTCCACGTCTGGTACAAGTGACAGTGGCGAAAGCGAATCGAAATCGAAGAAAATAGACTTTATGACGACCGTTTGCTGAAGTGTGGTTTTACTGTCATGAACAGTAAACCTCATTGTGTAATTTGCAGCGAAGTATTGTCACGTGCGAGGATGTAACCATCAAAGCTTCTACATCACCTCTCAACTAAACATTCCAAGGAAGCTGATAATCCGTGGTATTTCATCGAAAGAAAACTGAAAACACATAACCAGCAGCAAACTACTATTATTCGGGCAATGAAATAGTAATGTTATTTGTTGATTTTAAATAGTATTAAAGTTTCTGATTTTTTATTCGTTTTTCTGATTTAACAAAATTTTTGTTATCTGATTATAAGCATCTGGTGTCAACGAGAAAGCGTTACTGCTAGCTACCGAGTCGCATTCGGAGTCGCTAAAGCACGGAAGCCGCATACAGATGCCGAGAATCGTATTTTGCCAGCAGCCCTGGATATTGTTGAAATTATGCTAGGTAAGCAAGAGACAAACAAGCTAAACAGCATAGCACGTTATGATAATACCACTTAACGCAAAATAAACGATATAGCCGGTGACATTCGAGAACAGTTAGTCGAAAAATTAAAGAAGAGCCCACATTTTGCTTTGCAGTTTGATGAATCTACTGAAGTTGTATCTATTAAAGGTATAGCGTTGCAAACTCGACTGTTTAGGATCATCTGTGAAGACATGGGGGCGCTCCGTCTGTCTCCTTCATCACACAGAGGCCAGGTGGCTTTCCAGAGGAAAGGTATTGGCATGAGTTCTGGAACTAAAAAGTGGATTATTCACGTTCTTACAAGATTCTAAATCTGGATTTGCGAATTACTGTTGTGACTCTGTTTGGCTTTTGAAATTAGCATTTCTCGCAGATCTTTTTAACCACCTAACTATTTTAAACGAGAAGGGACTGATGACCTCAGAGGTTAAGTCCCATAGTGCTCAGAGCCATTTGAACCCTATTTACATTTGTTTTATTAGTTTCGGATTATCCTGCTTCAGACTTGTAAAAAGCTTAAGGAAACTCTGAAATTAAGTTTAATGTTTGTGAGAAATTGCTAAGTGGTCTCATTATCAAACACTACATGGATGTAGTCAGCGTAATTTTTGCACTGTAAAATTCAAGACATTTACATAGTTCCTAACTTTAATACCTATATCGGTGTTAACGCTTTTAAGGAAAAATTATAACAGTTAATAAATAGATTTCATTATTTTTTATTTTTGAATTGGATAAGTAAGTATGTGAACCATGCTGCGGCTCGCGATGGTGCCGTTTGTAGATTTCCGCCCTCTGTTGCAGGCCAGACGGTATCGTTTAGTTGGCATGGTTGCGGTTGTTTGCCTGTCCGCTAGTGGCAGCAGCGGCGGTTATCGATATGTAGTAATTGTTGCCCTATCTTTGGGGCGACGCCGTGGTTTTTCTGGGTAATGTGAGTGGGCCAGTTCGGTTGGGGAATCAGGAGGAGCCAAATCCGCGCAGTGCCAGAACACGCCGGAACCACAGCGGCACGCATGGACTGCCGGATGGAAGGGCTGTGGTCACGAGGGTGCACGACCTAGTCGTAAACCGGATCCAGCAAGCTTTAAGATGAGTTAATTTCAATTCAAGCAGAGAAACCCCCACCACTGTGATATCTCGCGATTCTCCAGTGACTTGGGTTCGTGTTGATGCTCGTAGTGTCGCCGAGGCGAAGAGCAGTGAGTGGGTGCTTGGGGAAGGCGGATCTGATTATCTTTCCTCGACTTCTTATTACTACTTTGTATTTACTGCGTTCAACTTGTTACAGTTTGTTAACTTCAACCAGCGGTAATTTTTATTGCCTGGTGGCCGCTAACGCCCCAGTTACCTGCCCTGGGGGTTAGGGTATGTAATGACAGTGTACGTTTCCTCGCCTTGCTGTTGCTGTCCGGTGAAAGGTGTAGTTTTGACAGCTTTGTTGATTGTAGGTCGGTTGGTGATTCTTCTACTCTGGTGGTAGTGCTTCCTTTCCCGATCCGGGCGCTCTAAACACAGTATTCTGCGAACGTAGTGCAGACCGCCGGTTCCGGCTTTGGCATATTGTTCCATCGTTGCATTTGGTTTATCGGACGTCAGGTAGCTTCAGCTATGATGCACACACTTTCAGACTGGAGAGACAAATGAAAATACGTGGCAAGGCCGGGATTCGAACCCAAGTCTCCTGCACACTAAGCACATGCGCTAACCACCATGCCACCCTGGCACAATGATGTGCACACCTGCACAGACTAACGTAGCACGCCTCCCTCCTCGGCCCAAATTTCCATTCATGCCTCAGACCACTTGCACAATAAGTATGACATATGAAATACTGGACATGAAATTTTTGTTGCTTCCGGAAGGAATCCCGCAACTGGGACTGGGTGGCCATTCCAGGCGTTTAGTTCCCGCGGTTCCCCCCGTCAGAGGTTCGAGTCCTCCCTGGCGCATGGGTGTTTGTGTGTTGTCCTTAGTGTAAGTTAGTTTAAGTTAGATTACGTAGTGGGTAAGCGTAGGAACCAATGACCTCGGCAGCTTGGTCCCATAAGAACTTGGCGTTGAGTACTATACAGGGTCAGTCTTATTAACGTTAAAACCACCGAAGCGACGTAGATGACACTGCGACGAATAATTTAATATAATACACACGAGACCGCAGACGTCGCGGAATACCAAAAAAAAATGGAAGACAAATGTTGATCATGTGACGTCACGGGGTGAAGCACCTCGCCGCACGTGCAGCGGTGGATCCTATCGGTCTGATGCAGCCGATCATCCCAGTCCGACTCAAAAAATGACGTCGGTGAGACGCGAGTCTACGTACGCGACTTTAGTTCTTGAGAATCAGGTTTCGAGCCTTGCATCTAGCAGACAGTATTATTTTGCATTGCCCTAGACAGTTACCTGTTTACGTCGAGGTAATATTCATTATTTAATTTACTAGTCTCGTAGTTTCTGCTGCCTTACCGCAAAGCACAGTACAACAGAAAGCTACCATATTGTGCCACAAGCAAATAAATATAAGCTTCCTAATTGAATCGATATGAGAAAATGATCTATATCTTAAAAAAAGAAGGAAAAAATACAAATACAACAGCTTTCGCTACAGAGAGGACAATAATTCTGTAACTTATACATTTACCACAAATTATATTTACATAAGTTGCTCGCAGGCGGAGTAGCCTAGCGAAGCGATGTGTAGCACTGTTCCCAACGGGCGAGGGTAGCATCTACACTACTGGCCATTAAAATTGCTACACCAAGAAGAAGAGCAAATGATAAACGGGTATTCATTGGACAAATATATTATACTAGAATTGACATGTGATTACATTTTCACGAAATTTGGGTGCATAGATCCTGAGAAATCGGTACCCAGAACAACCACCTCTGGCCGCAATAACGGCCTTGATACGGCTGGGCATTGAGTCAAACAGAGCTTGGATGGCGTGTACAGGTACAGCTGCCCATGCAGCTTCAACACGTTACCACAGTTCATCAAGAGTAGTGACTGGCGTATTGTGACGAGCCAGTTGCTCGGCCACCATTTACCAGACGTTTTCAATTGGTGAGAGATCTGGAGAATGTGCTGGCAGGGCCCGTACAGGACCTGCAACAACGGTCGTGCATGATCCTGCTGGAATGTAGTGTTTCGCAGGGATCGAATGAAGGGTAGAGCCACGGGTCGTAACAGATCTGAAATGTAACGTCCACTGTTCAAAGTGCCGTCAATGCGAACAAGAGATGACCGAGACGTGTAACCAATGGGACCCCATACCATCACGCCGGGTGTTACGACAGTATGGCGATGACGAATACACGATTCCAAAGTGCGTTCAACGTGATGCCGCCACACACGGATGCGACCATCATGATGCTGTAAACAAAACTTGGTTTCACCCGAATAAATGACGTTTTGCCATTCGTGGACCTAGGTTCGTCGTTGAGTACACCATCGCAGGCGCTCCTGTCTGTGATGCAACGTCAAGGGTTACTGCAGCCATGGTCTCCGATCTGATAGTTCATGCTGCTGCAAACGTCGTCGAATTGTTCGTGCAGATGGTTGTTGTCTTGCAAACGTCCCCATCTGTTGACTCAGGGATCGAGACGTGGCTGCGCGATCCGTTACAGCCATACGGATAAGATGCCTGTCATCTCGACTGCTAGTGATACAAGGCCATTGGGATCCAGCACGGCGTTCCATATTTTGCTAACAGTCATTGTATCTCGACCAACGCGAGCAGCAATGTCGCGATACGATAAACCGCAATCGTGAGTGGCTACAATCCAACCTTTATGAAAGTCGGAAATGTTATGGTACGCATCACAACAACGTTTCACCAGGCAACTGCTGTTTGTGTATGAGAAATCGGTTGGAAACTTTCCTCATGTCAACATGTTGTAGGTGTCGTCACCCGCGCCAACCATGTGTGAATGCTCTGAAAAGCTAATGATTTGCATATCACAGCATGTTTTTTCTGTCGGTTAAATTTCGCGTCAGTAGCACGTAATCTTCGTGGTGTAGCAATTTTAATGGCCAGTAGTGTATAAGCCCGGTCACTGCACGTGCGACCAGGTATGTCATGTGGTGTGGTCATAGTGCAACATTTGTCGTCCACTTTTAGGGTGTTTCCCGACATTTGCGACCCCAAATTACTTGTCTCACCTTCATCTACACTTCGGAGGTTTTTAAGCGTCAATGTGAATCACCGCGAAGATGGTTAAGCATGAGTACTGGAAACACAAAGACGTAAAATGTAAAATTTTTCTGATAAATTTTCTTTAGCTGTTACCGTATTACGTTACTTTCCCAAGCGCTTTTGTAGACATCTTAGACGGTACAACCAGCAAAACTGTGTGTGTGTGTGTGCCGTCTTTTTTTTGTGACGTACAGTCAGGTTTGCGACGCCGCCTCATCGTGCTTTGCGGCACGGCAGAAGATACACCGCCGCGTGGTGGGGGTTCGGGAGGGGAGTTGTGGTGGGGATACGGTAGTGGTGGGTGGCAGAAGCACGTGCGCGGCGCAGCGGGCCACGTGCGCCCCAGACGGGCGGGCGGGCAGTCAGCCGGCCGCCACCCCGCGCCGCAGACATGCAGGCTCCAGAGGCGCGCTGCCTGCCACCGCTGCAACCATGGTGACGGCCGCGACGCTGCCGCCGCTGCTGCTGCTGGTGCTGGTGCTCGCGCTGTCCACCCCGCGCACAGGGTGCAGTCTGCTGCCAACCGCTGGACGACAAGATCCGGAGGCACCGCGTAGCTCTCGTGGCGTGAGTACCGCTCATATCCGCACTAAAAATGTTCCACATCTACATCCGTACTCCGCAAGCCACCTGACGGTGTGTGGTGGAGAGTACCTTGCGTACCTCAATCGGTTCTGCCTTCCATTCCAGTCTCGTATTGTACGTGGAAAGAAAGATTGTCGATATGCCTCTGTGTGGGCTCTAATCTCTCTGATTTTATGCTGATAGTCTCCTCGCGAGATATACGTAGGAGGAAGCAATATACTGCTTGACTCCTCGGTGAAGGTATGTTCTCGAAACTTCAACAGAAGCCCGTACCGAGTTACTGAGCGTCTCTCTTGCAGAGTCTTCCACTGGAGTTTATCTATCATCTCCTTAACGCTTTCGAGATTGCTAAATTATCCTGTAACGAAGCGCGCTGCTCTCCGTTGGATCTTCTCTACCTCTTCTATCAACCGTATCTGGGTACGGATCCCACACCGGTGAACAGTATTCAAGTAGTGGGCGAACAAGTGTACTGTAACCTACTTCCTTTGGTTTCGGACTGCATTTCCTTAGGATTCTTCCAATGAATCTCAGTCTGGCATCTGCTTTACCGACGATTAATTTTACATGGTCATTCCATTTTAAATCACTCCTAATGCGTACTCCCAGATAATTAATGGAATTAACTGCTTTCAGTTGCTGACCTACTATATTGTAGCTAAATGATAAAGGATCTTTCTTTCTATGTATTCGCAGCACATTACACTTGTCTACGTTGAGATTCAATTGCCATTCCCCACACCATGCGTCAATTCGTTGCAGATCCTCCTGCATTTCAGTACAATTTTACATTGTTACAACCTCTCGATGTACCACAGCATCATCCGCAAAAAGCCTCAGTGAACGTCCGATGTTATCCACAAGGTCATTTATGTATATTGCGAACAGCAACGGTCCTACGACACTCCCCTGCGGCACACCTGTAATCGCTCTTACTTCGGAAGACTTCTCTCCGTTGAGAATGACATGCTGCGTTCTGTTATCTAGGAACTCTTCAATCCAATCACATAATTGGTCTGATAGTCCATATGCTCTTACTTTGTTCATTAAACGACTGTGGGGAACTGTATAGAACACCTTGCGGAACTCAAGAAACACGGCATCTACCTGGGAACCCGTGTCTATGGCCCTCTGAGTCTCGTGGACGAATAGCGCGAGCTGGGTTCACCATTTCCGCAGTCACCCTTGGTCGAAGTGATGCTGACACCTCAAATACATAATATTGTACATCCATATTTAAACTGGATAAAGGTGGGACACAGCTAGTATAATTTTTATAAAAAATGAAATTCCTCCAGCTGTACTTAAGATTTTTTATTTACTTCGCTACTATTTTCGACGTTGCGTCAACGCCATCTTCACGTCCCTACATTTTGATGAAATCAGTTGTGTGCGGCTCAGTCTACGACGGTGAGTCAAATAAAAACCTTAAACATTTATTTAAATATTATTTATTGTGCAGAATTGGTACAAAGCTGTATCACTTTTCAACACAATATCCCCCACGCTCAATGCAAGTCCTCCAGCTCTTAAAAAATGCATAAATTCGTTTAGAAAAAAATTCTTTTGGTAGTCCGTGCAACCACTCATGCACCTCTTGGCTTACCACTTCATCAGAACGGAACTTCTTTCCTCCCATTGCGTCTTTGAGTAGTCCAAACATATGGAGATCACTTGGGGCAAGGTCTGGTGAGTATGGTGGATGAGGAAGACACTCAAAATGCAGGTCTGTGATTGTTGCAACTGTTGTACGGGCAGTGTGGGGCCTTGCATTGTCATGTTGCAAAAGGACACCTCCTGAGAGCAGTCCACGTCGCTTTGATTTGATTGCACGCCGCAGATGATTTTTTAGGAGATCTGTGTTTGATGAGTTGGGACAGTGGTCCCTCTAGGCAAGTAATTCTCTAAAATGACGCCTTTTTCGTCCCAAAAGAGAGTTCTGTTAGAAACTTCTTTGGTTCTGGTGATGAGGAATGGCGCCATTCCTTGCTCGATCTCTTCGTTTCCGGTTGATGGAAGTGAACCGAGGTTTCGTCTCCAGTAACGATTCTTGCAAGAAAGCCATCACTTTCTCGTTCAAAGCGCGGAAGAAGTTCTTCACAAGCATCAATCAACACGTCGTTCTCTCATTTCAGGAGTCAGCTGCCGTGGCGCCCATCTTGCAGACACTTTGTGAAGCTGGAGCACATCATGCACAATGTGGTGTGATGACCCATGGCTAATCTGTAAACATGCTGCAGTGTCATTCAGTGTCACTCGGCGGTTTTCCTTCACTATGGTTTGAACTGCTCCAATGTTCTGTGGAGTCACAACTCGTTTTGCCTGACCTGGACGAGGAGCATCTTCCACTGAAGTCACACCATTTGCGAACTTCCTACTCCATTCGTAGACTTGCTGCTGTGACAAACATGCGTCACTGCACTGAACTTCATTCGTCGAAGAATTTCAATAGGTTTCACACTGTCACTACGCAAAAATTGAATAACAGAACGCTGTTCTTCCCTGGTGTAAGTCGCAAGTGGGGCGGCCATCTTTATACTGATACTACGACGGTATGTGTGCATCTGCACTATGCTGCCACCTGCAGGCCATTCTGCACGCTGTTTGTAGCACGCTTACCAACTTACAGGATAGGGGTGCGACTCAGTGTTGTTCTCAGATTTAGTCGTGAACAGTTCGTGGTAGCAGACGCAAGTTTCTCGAAATCAATTATCTCTGTTTATTGTTGTACTTGCTACTGGAAGAAAATGACGAAGAAGAAGACATTCTACTCCATTAGATAACGGAAATGGAGAAACACATCCCATGTCGAAGAAAGTTTCTTTACCACATTTATAAATCATCATTCATTAAATGATGACGAAAATTTCCGTGAGTTCTTCAGGTTAAATACTTACCAGTTCAAGTAAATCCTGTAACTGGTGACAGAAGGTCTGAGAAGGAGTTCACGAAATATGTGTTTGCATCCACTAACACACGAAACAAAAGTTAGCGAGACCAGTAAAATGAGAAAAGTTCAAATTCGTTTAGACGACGGTGGTTGTTTTAACATTTATTTTGTTGAGAAACAATGAATGGAAACCATATATGTTTGATGGTGGGGATATTCAGCCGGCAAATACTTGTCAACATTTATGGTGAAACCTTCGATTGTCTTTTATTTCGCACAATTCGCTACTAGTTTCAGTCAATAACTAATATCAAGCTTAGCTGGCATAAACTGAAGGAAAGTTATACCATAATTTGAACAAAAGTAATTTGCTCTTTTAAGGCTATCTTAGTAGGTAAAAAATTTCCCACAGTAATAACCGTGTAAGATAATTTTTGTCAAGAAGAAAGTCATGCTTTCTTCACAAAAATTATCGTACACAGTTATTATTGTGGGAAATTTTTTACGTTTTTCTTGATGAAAATTATGGTACATTGTTATTATTGTGAGAAATATGTGACGTAGAACTGTGGGCTTAAAAGAGCAAATTACTTTTGTTCAGATTATGGTATAACTTCTCTGCCGTTTATGCCAGCTAAGCTTGATAATGGTGAATGACTGAAACTAGTAGCGAATTGTACAAAATACTCGTAAATGACAGCTGGAGATTTTAACCTTTTATAAGAAACTGAAATGTCCGAAAGAAGAGACATGGCATGTATATATATAATTAAGGCGAGGACAGGCAATGATCTTTCCAGTGTGGAAATACACCAAGCTCGAACTCTTCCCGGAATCGGCGAAATGCCGCGTTTAATAAGGATAGTGAGCAAGGGGCACAACATTAGTAGTGTGTGGTTGAAGCTGAGAATTTGGGTCTGACGGGAGGCGTGCTAGGGTAGTCCGTGCAATTTCTCGTCGGTATTAATAGTTGGGGATGATCAACATGTTGATTGAAAAGTCTAAAGAAGTTCTTCCGATTTCCCAGTTCCAAACCGATCAGCAGTGACATCATATTCGCTTTTGAGAAGAGGTATGGTCTCTGTGTTTCGAAAGGTTTGAATATAGTTATATTCTTACCTAATCTCCGGTCAAATTGCCCATCTCTTTCCAGGCACTTTCTTTCAATATTTGGGCTATATACGCAAGACTGGCGACATAAAAATACATGGAAGCTTTTGACAACATTTCGACTATTGTTTCGGCTTCTACAGCTATAAGGTGGACCTACACGTTATTGACTTTCTCAGTTTGTGAAGCTTTTTCTCTTGAATAAATCATCTAGTTTTTCTGAAAGCTTGGAAGCAGACGTTCTCAGTAACTGGTTCGGTAACACCCCCATACTATAAGCTGTGACTGGACTGCCCTCCGAACGTCCCAGCTATCACAGCAGGACGCAGACGCTGCTAACCAATTGCTCCCGATATTTCCACTGGAGCAGTTTCGTTGTATTTCTATAGCACAACCTGGTTGTGGTCCCAAACACTCGAACGGTGATCAAGAGTGAGTCGCATGAATGTTCTGTACGCGATTACTTTTATAGTGCGCTATAGAGTACATCGCCAGACTGCAGAACTCTCCCAACAAACGGTATGTAGAATGAAATGTTCACTCTGCAGCGGAGAGCTACTTTAGATTTTGGAAGGTAGGGGACAAGGCACTGGCGGAAGTAGATCTGTGAGTACGGGCTTTGAATCATGCTTGGGTAGCCCACTGTGTAGAGCACCTGCCTGCGAAAGGCTAGGGTCCCGAGCTCGAGTCTCGATGCGGCACCCAGTTTTAATCTGCCAGGAAGTTTCAAACAGCAGGTAATTCACCTTCCCTGTAACTGACTGACGTGATACGTCAATTTCAACTTCTTTTGCGGCAGTAGGCCTAGTTACTGAATCGAAATGACTTACTCAAGCTGCTTACCAATCCACCTTCAATCGTACCAAATAGAAAATCTGCCCAAGCATAAAGGAGTAATCGAACGGGACGGAAATCGGTACATATGATGTAATGTACAGAAAACAAGCGATTACAGTTTCAGAAAAACTGGATGACTTATTCAAGAATGTAGGCAACAGGAATGGGCTGGAGCAGAGATGCACGGTAACTTCAGTTGTCTCGCATATGCGGATGACGTAGTACTATTAAGCGAATCAAAGCACGAGTTGAAAGAAATGTACCGGAAAATGGACAATAAAATGACAGAAAGTAGGGCTCAAAGTGAATCGAGACGAAACAGAGTTGATGCAATTAGGAAGAAGACAAGAGCAGGTAGAATTTCTTGAGACAGATGGCAAGAGGTTCAAGAGAGTAGACCAAATACTTGGGATCTTGGTTTAGTACGTACAAAAACATAAAAATGGACATCAAGGAAAGAATAGCAGTGAGAACGAAATGCATGCATTCCCTCAGACAGAAAAAAATGGTTCAAATGGCTCTGAGCACTATGGGACTCAACTTCTGAGGTCATCAGTCCCCTAGAACTTAGAACTAGTTAAACCTAACGAACCTAAGGACATCACACACATCCATGCCCGAGGCAGGATTCGAACCTGCGACTGTAGCGGACACGCGGTGCCAAACTGAAGCGCTTAGAACCGCACGGCCACACCGGCCGGCCCTCAGACAGACGCCTGGCTCTAAATCGAAGATGAAAATCTACAACAAAGTGATATGCCCAGCAGTAATGTACTGTTCAGAAACATGGAGCATGACTAAGCGAGAAAGGGAAAAACTATTAATATTAGAAACAAGAGTAATGAGGAAGATATGGGGACCCGTTTTAGATAACGGAGAATGGAGGAGGAGGAAAAATGAGGAAATCTACCTTCTGATGCGACAGCCAACTATCCTACAGCAGATAAAGAGCAAAAGAATACAATGGGTGGGCCATGTAGCCCGTATGCCAGATGGAAGACAGGCGAATATGGCACTAGCGGGGAAACCAAACACCAAACGCCCCATTGGACGCGCTGGATGGACGACCTGGCGAAGGACCTAGCAGCCCTGGTAATTGAAGACACCTGAAGGAACCGGGCACAAAACAGCAAGGAATGGAGGCAGTTTGTGGAAGCAGCGCGTGGTCTGCAGGGCCTGTGATCGCTGAATATCTATCTATCTATATTGTATTCAAAAGAAAGAGCTTAAAAATTTGAGGAAGCCGTTTACGCGTTGGTCCACCTCAGGCCATTATGTAACCAGTCATTCGATTTGGCATTGATTGGTGGAATTGTTGTACGTCGTCCTAAGAGATATCGTGCCAAATTCTGTCCAACTGATGCGTTAGAACGTAAAAATCCCGAGCTGGTTGGACGGCCATGCCCATAATACTCCAAACTTTCTCTATTGAGGAGACATCCGGCGACTTTGATAGCCAAGGTAGTGTTTAGCAAGCACGAAGACTAGCAGTAGAAACTCCCGGCGTGTGCGGGAGGCCGTTATCTTGCTGGAATGTAAGCCCAGGATGGCCTCCCATAAGAAGCAATAAAATGAGGCTTAGAATGCGTAGACGTTCCGCTGTGCTCTAAGGGTGCCGCGGACGAGAATCGTAACAGTTGCTGCTATGAAATGAAACGGAACCCCAAACCATCAGCGCGGATTGTTGGGCCGTATTGCTGGTGACAGTCAGGCTGGTATCCAACCGCTGTCCAGGACGTCTCCATACACTTTTCCGCTGGTCATTGGTTCAGTTCGAAGCAGGACTCATCAGTGAAGGCTGTTCTAGTCCAGTCAGTTCCAGGCCGAAGACGTGTCTTGGGACCCTGACTGTCGCCCACCGTACGGCCTGACAACCAGGGCAATGGTCTGGGGTCCTTTTCTTTTCACAGCTGGATCCCTTTGGTTGTCATCTCCGGCACCCTTACAGCACAGTGGCACGAAGTTGATATTCTACGCCCCTTTTTGTTGACCTTCATGGCAAGCCATCCTGGGCTTAAATTTCAGCAAGTTAATGTCCGCTCGCACAGGGCGTGTGTTTGCACTGCTTGTCTTCGGACTTGCCAAACCCTGCTTTGGTCAACAAGGTCATCGGATCTCTCCCCAATTGAGAACATTTGGAGCATTTGGACATAGCCCTCCAAACAGCTCAGGATTTGGGCGATCTAACGCGCCGAGCAACTCAGTCATTCAGTGTCAAGCCTAATAACTCTTTGCGTAAGGGCCAGAGATAGACCCACGCGTTGCTCGATTTGTGGAGCCCTTTCTCAAATTATTTCACTTCCCAGGGCATTCCTAACGTTATCTGTATCTCTGATGGATATTCGCCGTCCTCCATGTGCTCCTACGTTGTGCTCTGGTAGTGGGTTCTGTGGGGTTTATCACCAGAGATAAGTAACAAACATTGTCTAGCGATTAAAACTGTTAGCAAATAAGCAGCTAACGACTAAATCACTGCGGATGGTGGTTCCAGCAGGTTGGGGAAATCCGCAGGCAGTTAACATTATGATGAATTCTTTCATGGTTAATTTCCGTAATGGCGATTTAGCTTGGTCTAGACGTATCCCAGATCTCAACACACGTGATGTTTTTGACCTTTTTCTTGGGAAGCCGTAAACCGAGGTAGCTTCGAATACTGAACGAACTTAGAGAGAGCATTCGCCAGGAAATACCTACCATAGTAAATCAAGTGCCGGGGTGAGAATTTGACAGATGTGCCAGGAGACTTGAAGAGTACATAGCGAAAAATGGACACTACATATATGACGTCATTTTCAAATCATTATATTTTTTTACGAACTTTTTATATGGGTCTCGAAAATGGCTCTGAGCACCATGGGACTTCACATCTGAGATCCTCAGTCCCCTAGAACTTATAACTACTTAAACCTAACTAACCTAAGGACATCACACACATCCACGTCCGAGGCAGGATTCGAACCCGCGACTGTAGGGGTCGTGCGGTTCCAGACTGAAGCGCCTAGTACCGCTCAGCCACACCGGCCAGCTATGGGTCTAAAATACATATTAGCTGTGAGGTGGAAATGAATGAAAGTGTGAGAACATGTTGAAAGAAGTATCTGAATCCCGCACAGAAAACTGCACGTAACATGGGGTGAGGTGAGCGTGACTATAGCATCAACCTGGGGCATTTGAAGGAATGGTGAAAGACTGTGTGTGTGAATCAGCGACAGGGTTGTGGTTCACTGTGGTGGTTCTCATCATCAGAGTATGGTCGGGAGACATTTGGATGACTTCACTGGAAGAAGGACAAAATTTGACGAGTGCAGCCCAGGAGATCGGTATTTTTCACAGCATTCTCTCGTGAGCATGTGGAGCGTTCCTGGCCACAGGCGTTGCTGCCCATAGTGCAGAAGGTGGTCGGCCACAGCCCACTAACTACCTGTGTAACAGGCAATTAGAGACTCACGTCAAACAGCGGCTGCAATTGCAATCACATTTAACAGGACTGCAAAGCAATTGGAAGCAGTCGGAAGCTCCACAGTGGCACGGCGACTGCGTGGAGGCAGTCTCTTTACCGGACGATCAGCAGGCTGTGTTTCATTGACACCACAAGTGGTTGGCACCGTCTGCGATGGTGCCATGAGTATAGGAGCCTGACAAACGAGTAGTGCGGTCGTGTGCTTTTCTCGGATGGATTCAATCTGACTAGTGGTTCTGGATGTACCGTGGCGAGAGGTGTGAACGCGTAATGGACCAAGGAACATTGTAGAACACGATCGTTTTGGTGGTCCAAGTGTTGTGGTGCAGGGAGGCATAATGTTGCATGGCTTACTAACTCCCTTATGCTTGAACACGGTACACTCAGCGGTCAGCGTAATTGTGACACTGTTCTCCTTTGCCATGTGCATCATTTAGGGGGTGCATTCGGTCATGACTTCATTTTTATGGATGATACTGCGCGATCGCATCATACAGTGCAAGTAGAAGAGCTCGTGGAAGGACAGAATATTCGGTGAATAGGCTGTTCTGCCCGTTCCCATGCCAAAATCCCTAGCGAGGTACTTGTGGGAAGCGTTGGGGAGACGTTGCGCAGCACATCCACATGTACCAACGACCATCCAGCAACCTCGCTGGTGAAGGAATGGAACTCCCTACCACGGGAACTCCGTACCAACCACTTTGGAGCACGTCGCAGAGCGTGAATTTCTGTCCGTGGTGATCACGCTCTGTGTTAACTACCATGTCTCGCCTTTTGTAATGTCCAGGCTGGCCATCATTAATCGCGGTGGCTTCAGAACAATGATTGTCTTTGAATGAAACTTTCGTTTCTGTTGATCTCATTGCGTATTTCATACAGTTTCTTTCCTGTACTATATGGTAGCAATGTTATTTGGCAGTGACAGATCATGCAGAGCCACTTTCATCCTGAAGCTTTGCACGCCAGTGTATAAAGGCGAGCTATAGTAAATTAAAAACCATGAAGTAAGTTTCCACCACATGGTATATCTATCGTAGTTTCTGAGCTCTGCACCCATGGCGGTTGATGATCCGTCTCTATAAGTATGCCATTTCACGTTCTTAGAGGGTCTATGCAAGGGCGATGTACTTGGGGACAATATTATGGAAATCGAAGAGGACGTAGATGAAGATGAAATAGGAGATATGAAAGTGCGTGAAGAGTTTGACAGAGCACTGAAAGACCTGAGTCGAAACAACATTCCATTAGAACTACTGACGGCCTTGGGAAAGCCAGTCCTGACAAAACTCTACCATCTGGTGAGCAAGATGTATGAGACAGACGAAATACCCTCAGACTTCAACAAGAATATAATAATTCCAATCCCAAAGAAAGCAAGCGTCGACAGATGTGAAAACTACCGAATTATCATTTAATAAGTCACGGCTGCAAAATACTATCGCGAATTCTTTACAGACTAATGGAAAAACTGGTAGAAGCTGACCTCGGGGAAGATCAGTTTGGATTCCGTAGAAATATTGGAACACATAAGCCAATACTGACCCTACGACTTATCTTAGAAGATACAGTACATTAAGGAAAGGCAAACCTACGTTTCTAGCATTTGTGGACTTAGAGAAAGGTTTTGACAATGTTGACTGGAATACTCCCTTTCAAATTCTGAAGGTGGCAGGGGTAAAATACAGGGAGCGAAAGGCTATTTACAATATGTACAGAAACCAGATGGCAGTTATAAGAGTCGAGGTGCATGAAAGGGAAGCAGTGGTTGGGAAGGGAGTGAGACAGGGTTTTAGCCTCTCCCCGATGTTATTCAATCTGAATACTGAGCAAGCAGTAATGGAAACAAAAGAAAAATTCTGAGTAGGTATTAAAATCCATGAAGAAGAAATAAAAACTTTGAGGTTCGCCGATAACATTGTAATTCTTTCAGAGACAGCAAAGGACCTGGAAGACCAGTTGAACGGAATGGACAGTGTCTTGAAAGGAGGATATAAGATGAACATCGACAAAAACAAAACGAGGATAATGCAATGTATTCGAATTAAATGGGGTGATGCTGAGGGAATTAGATTAGGAAATGAGACGCTTAAAGTAGTAAAGGGGTTCTGCTATTTGGGGAGCAAAGTAAATGATGGTCGAAGTAGAGAGGATATAAAATGTAGACTGGCAATGGCAAGGAAAGCGTTTCTGAAGACGAAAAATTTGTTAACATCGAGTATAGATTGAAGCGTCAGGGAGTCGTTTCTGAAAGTATTCGTATATAGTGTAGCCATGAATGGAAGTGAAACATGGAGGATAAATAGTTTGGACAAGAAGAGAATAGAAGCTTTCGAAATGTGGCGCTACAGAAGAATGCTGAAGATTAGATGGGTAGATGACATAACTAATTAGGAGGTATTGAATAGGATTGGGGAGAAGAGGAGTTTGTGGCACAGCTTGACTAGAGGAAGGGATCGGTTGGTAGGACATGTTCTGAGGCGTCAAGGGATCACCAATTTAGTACTGGAGGGCAGGGTGGAGGGTAAAAATCGTAGAGGGAGACCAAAAGATGAATACCCTAAGCAGATTCTGAAAGATGAATATTGCAGTAGGTACTGGGAGATTAATATTTTGCACAGGGTAGAGTAGCATGGAGAGCTGTATCAAACCAGTTTCAGGACTGAAGACCGCAACAACAACAACAACGTTCTTAGATCTGCAGTTTACGCCAGTTGCCCTCCCCCACCCTCAATTTTTAATGACGTAATGGTAAAAGAGAGAATATTCCTTGAACCGGCAGTGAAACTGTGAGCTTTAGGTAAAAAAGTTCTCATTTCTCTTGAAAGTCCAGTTTTCGATCAAGCACAAAATAGAATCTTCCATAAGTACAGTTCTAGAATATCCCCAAAACTCTTTGTCTGTGGCTCTCATGACGTATTTACAGGAATCAAGACGTCACGCAGTCACGACTTCTTTTGGCGTGAGAACACGAGAAAGCCAGAAATTGCGAAATCTGGTGAACAGGAGAACGTAGCAACGTTACTATACCAATCTCCCAGTTTTATCACTTTTCTTTCTCAATATAGCCCCCACCAGTCCTTTGTTTTTCATCCAGATGGTTCACAAGGATTTATGAATAAAACTAACAGACTTAGTGGCATTCACCAGCTGTTTCCCTCTTTGCAAGGTAGTCAATAAGGAGAATCCCATATGCATCCCAAAGACACAGACCATGACGTACCAGGGAGATGAAAATCGTTCTACCTGTTTCTGTGGAGCACCATCATCTTCCAGCTACAGCTCTAATTGATTTATAGATCAGTACCTTTGTCTTTATCTGTAGCTTGCGGTTGACCACATGTCACACAAAATTGCTAACGTATATCTGATTTGATCCATTATAAATGGCTCTGAAAGTCTGCGACTGTGAAAACAATATAAATATCTCATCTGCTACCAGTCACGATTTTCTTTATTTTAGTTTTCGCACGACGCGTTTCGGGAAATGATTCCCATTTTCAAGTGCGTTTTTTGAGTTTGTTATATTATTCCTATGTGATGTTGTCGATGTGTGAGATTCTGCTTCATTTCGTTGACTTTATACTGCAATATATAAGAAAACACGTGATATATTGCAGTAAAGTCAACGAAATGAAGCAGAATCACACACATCGATAACATCACATAGGAATGACATAACAAACACAAAAAACGAACTTGAAAATGGGAATCATTTCCCGAAACGCGTTGTGCGAAAAATGAAATAAAGAATATCGTGACTGGTGGCAGATGAGTTATTTATAAACAAACCTATTATTCCTAACGTGTAATTCGGTTCTGAATTTATAAAATGTACATCACCGACAGTTTAAAGAAATGTGTACTATATTTTATCCATGTCGTTCTGCTCTTCAGTTCTCCACTGCGCTTACTAAAAAAAAAAAAAAATAAAAAATACGGAGAGTGAGGAGGAGGTAATCCCGTCAACCTTTTATTGTCCTCGACCCTTGTACATCTACATCTACATATATACACCACAATCCACCATACGGTGCATGGCGGAGGGTACCTCGAACCACAACTAGCATCTTCTCTCCCTGTTCCACTCCAGAACGAGTGAAAAATGCCTATATGCCACTGTACGAGCCCTAATCTCTCTTTTCTCTGCCTCGTGATGACAGGGTTTTGTGTGCTGTCCTTAGGTTAGTTAGGTTTAAGTAGTTCTAAGTTCTAGGGGACTGATGTCCATAGATGTTAAGTCCCATAGTGCTCAGAGCCATTTGAACCTAATCTCTCTTATCTTATCTTTGTGGTCTTTCGCGAAATATAAGTTGGCGGCAGTAAAATTGTACTGCAGTCAGCCTCAAAGGCTGGTTCTCTAAATTTCATCAGTAGCGATTCACGAAAAGAACGCCTCCTTTCCTCTAGAGACTCCCACCCGAGTTCCTGATGCATTTCCGTAGCACTCGCATGATGATCAAACCTACCAGTAACCAATCTAGCAGCCTGCCTCTGAATTACTTCTATGTCCTCCCTCAATCCGACCTGATAGGGATCCCAAACGCTCGAGCAGTACTCAAGAATAGGTCGTATTAATGTTTTATAGGTGGTCTCTTTTATAGATAAACCACATCTTCCCAAAATTCTACCAATGAACCGAAGACGACTATCCGCTTTCCCCACAACTGCCATTACATGCTTGTCCCACCTCATATCGCTCTGCAATGTTACGCCCAAATATTTAATCGACGTGACTGTGTCAAGCGCTACACTACTAATGGAGTATTCAAACATGATGGGATTCTTTTTACTATTAATCTGCATTAATTTACATTTATCCTATATTTAGAGTCAGCTACCATTCTTTACACCAATCAGAAATCCTGTCCAAGTCATCTTGTATCCTCCTACAATCACTCAACGACGACACCTTCCCGTACACAACAGCATCATCAGCAAACAGCCGCACATTGCTATCCACCCTATCCAAAAGATCATTTATGTAGATAGAAAACAACAGCGGACCGACCACACTTCTTTGGGGCACTCCAGATGATACCCTCACCTCCGATGAACAGTCACCATCGAGGACAACGTACTGGGTTCTATTACTTAAGAAGTGTTCGAGCCACTCACATACTTGGGAACCAATCCCATATGCTCGTGGACAACGTACTGGGTTCTATTACTTAAGAAGTGTTCGAGCCACTCACATACTTGGGAACCAATCCCATATGCTCGTACCTTAGTTAGGAGTCTGCAGTGGGGCATCGAGTCAAACGCTTTCCGGAAGTCAAGGAATATGGCATCCCTCTGATACCCTTCATCCATTATTCGCAAGATATCATGCGAAAAAAGGGCGAGTTGCGTTTCGCATGAGCGATGCATGGACAGCAACTTCTCTGTCTCAAGGAAATTCATTATATTCGAACTGAGAATATGTTCGAGAATCCTGCAACAAACCGATGTTAAGGATATTGGTCTGTAATTTTGAGGATCCGTCCTTCTACCCTTCTTATATACAGGCGTCACCTGCGCTTTTTTCTAGTCGCTCGGGACTTTACGTTGGGCAAGAGATTCGCGATAAATGCAAGCTAAGTAAGGAGCCAATGCAGTAGAGTACTCTCTGTAAAACCGAATTGGAATCCCATCAGGACCTGGCGATTTATTTATTTTCAATCCATTCAGCTGCTTCACAACCCCAGGGATGTCTATCACTATGTTCTCCATATGGTAATCTGTACGAGACTCAAACGGCGGTATGTTTTTACGATCCTCCTGCGTGAAAGATTTCTCAAATGCTAAATTTAAAATTTCAGCTTTCGTTTTGCTGTCTTCCGTTGCCAGGCCAGAATGATCAGTGAGTGACTGGGCGGAAGCCTTCGACCCGCTTACCGATTTTACGTAAGACCAGAATTTCCTTGGGTTTTCAGCAAGATCTTTTGCTAAGGTATGACGGTGGTAGTGGCTGTATGCTTCGCGTATCGCTCTTTTTACGGTAGCACGAATTTCTACTAACTTTTTCCTGTCCTCATTCTCCCGATCTTTCTTGTACCACGAGTGCAACTGTCTTTGCTTCCGGAGCATTCTCCGAATTGCGCTGTTAAACCACGGTGGGTCTTTTCCGTCCGTAACCCACTTTTTCGGCACATACTTCTCGAATGCGTGATTTACAATGTGTTTAAAATTTGCCCATAATTCTTCCACGTCCATCGTACCGGAAGTAAATGAAGTCGATTCATTTACTAAGTGGGATGCTAACAACTGCTTTTTCTAGTAAGAATACTCTCCTAGCCTCCTTGACTGACTTTTTTACTTTCGTAACCATACTCGTAATGATAACATCATGATCACTAATCCATGTTTCAACAATGACACCGTCGATGAGGTCTGGTCTGTCCGTGTCTACCAGATCTAAAATATTTCCATTACGCGTTGACTGTCGGTTTAGCTGCTTAAGACAGTTTTCGGATAATGTGTTCAAAAGTAATTCACAGGACGGCTTGTCTGTACCGCCTGTAATGAATCCAAAGACATCCTAGTCTATAGGCTACCAGGTAGGTTGAAGTCACCTCCGACTAATATAGCATGATCCCGGTACTTCTGGTGGCCGGTAATAATAGCCAACAACTAACTTTATTAACACATTTTTTTCTTCTGACGAGTTCGGTTGAAAAAAATACAGAATTTGCTGTGGCACCTCATAGAATGTGCCTGCTTCGTCCACTATAGTTTCATAAAATTACGATACGTGGCAGCGCTATACATAGCCTTCAAAATGGTTTCTATAACGGAGGTGCTTTCCAAGCAGAAAACTGTCATTGAGTTTCTTTTGGCGGAAAACCAGAGAAGCGCAGATATTGATAGGCGCTTGCAGAATATCTGTGGAGACCTGGCAGTGAACGAAAGCTCGGTGAGTGATTGTGTGAGGTGTTTGTCATTATAGCAACAAGGCCGCGCAAACTTGTCCGGTCTCCCGAGTGTAGGCCGGCCGCACACAGCTGTGAATCCTGTAATACTAGAACGTGCGGACACTCTTACTCCAGGTGATCGACGGGTCACAAACAGACACCTCGCTGCACAACTGGACGTCTCTGTCGGCAGTGCTCACACACTCGTCCAGCAATTGAGGTACTGAAAGGTGTCTACCAGCTGGGATCCTCGTAAAGAGCAACGAATCTTTGCGGAATTTGTCGCGCGTACGGGGTTGATCGTGACAATTTTTTGTCGAACATCCTCGCAGGCGACGAAACATGGGTTCATCACTTCGAATCTGAAACAAAACGGCAATCCTTGGACTGGTGCCATACCACATCTACTCCTAAGAAAAAGTTCAAAGCCGCATCCTCAGCATCGCGGCACCGTGGGATACCGAAAGGTTTATTCTGTATAGTGTCCTCCCTCATGGTGCAACGATCAGCTCTGAAGCGTACTGTACCATCCTCAGGAAACTGAAGAAAGGATTTAAACGTGCTCGGTGCCAAAAAAATGCAAACTAACGTCTCCTTGAAACTTCGTGGTAGATTAAAACTGTGTGCCGAATCGAGGCTCGAACTCGGGACGTTTGCCTTTCGCGGTCAATTGCTCTGCCTTCTGAGATACCCAAACACGACTCACGACCCGTCCTCACAGCTTCATTTCTGCCATTACCTCGTCTCCTGCCTTCCAAAATTCACAGAAGCTCATCAGCGAATCTTGCAGAACTAGCACTTACGGAAGAAAGAATGTTGCGGGGACATTGCTTAGCCACGGCCTGGCGGGATGTTTCCAGAATGACTCTGCAGCGGAGTGTTCGCTGATGTGAAGCTGTGAGTACGGGTCGTGAGTCGTGCTTGGGTAGCTCAGATGTTAGAGCACTTGCCCGCGAAAGGCAAATGTCCCAAGCTCGAGTCTCGGTCCGGCACACAGTTTTAATCTTCCCAGAAGTTTCATATCAGCGCACACTCCGCTGCAGAGTGAAAATCTCATTCTGGAACTTCTCCTTCTCCATGACAATGCAAGGCCTCACACAAGTCTGCGCACCCGAGAGGAGCTCACAGAACTTCACTGGACTGTTCTTTCTCCTATACAGTACAGCCCGGATGTCGCGCCTTCCATCTGGTAAACCCAATGAAAGATACACTCCGCAGGAAGCAGTACGTGGATGATGGGGAGATTACCGAGACAACAAGGCGTTGGCTCCGACGTCGACAAGTAGAGTAGTAACGTGACAAGGCCTCTCAGTAAGGCGGGGCAAGGCCGTCGCATTGAGCGTAGCTTATTTTGAAAAACAGGGTTCTGTCGTCAAAAGGTTGAGAAATGTTACGGAATCCTAATAAAATCAACCTGCCTTCAGAAAAAAAGAGATATGTTGCAATACTCATTCAATGCCCCTCATATTTTCTCCACGAAACTGATAGGGAAAAGGAGTATTGTTTATTTTTACATGTTGCAAAGTACTTCTCTGATTCAAATGCCAAAAGAGCAAGGAGAAATTGAGGAGTTTAAGGGGACCACACCGTGGTTCAAGTCGAAAAAAATCAATTTTCAGTTTTCATCATATTTCGAAAGATTAAGGTTTCATTTAAGTACTCTGAAAAGGATTTTGCTGAGAAATTTTTTTGAGCATTTTCCTATTACGTGTGTTTACGTGTCACGACCACTTTTCTGTCACCTACTTTTCTGCGAATATTTTAGATCTTTTTATCCCCTACATTGCACACTATGCTTTTTTTTTTTTTTTTTTTTTTTTTTTTTTTTTTTTTTTACTTTCCGGTGCGTTGGCTATCCTTGGGATGCAACGGTCGGTATTCTTTTGTTTCTGCTATTTGTAAACAACACGCTTTCGAAAACGCGGTTAGTTTTGATCAAGTGTGATTGTGGGTAGTTATTGTACTCACGTTTGCAGTGCTTGTTTACGTGTGTTTTGTTGTGTTTATTGAAGATGATGAACCGTAAAGGCATTTTCAAGAAACGACAATTTAGAGGAAACAAGTTTAGAAAGCTTTATGTACAAGAGTTTATGTCGGCTGGCAACGATGTTTCTAATTATAATTCTTCAACAAGTGCATCACAATGAAGCTCTCACCATTTCAAGAGAGTTAAAACAAATTTACTGTAAGTGATAAGGGATGCAGTAATATTATTATAAATTTGAGAATATTATCAGATGTAATTTCTAAATTTGTACAATGTAGACAGTGTGGTGAGTCACAGAGTGTGAAAATTTGTGAGAGTGCTAGTGGGAGAAAAGGTCTTGCAATTTCTTTGGATTTACTTTGCACTAAATGCTCAGCTGCGATTTCATTTATGAGTTCTTCAAAACCAGATGCAAGTGGCCCTTATGAAATCAATACTAGATTAGTTTATGCCTTACGACCTATTGGCAAGGGCATGGCTGCAGGGAGAACATTTTGTTCAGTGAGGAACTTACATCAACCACTAAATAAATTTGAAAAACTGACGGCAATATTAGAGAAAACTGTATGTGAGGTCATTGAGGAAAGCATGAAAATGGCTGCTAGGGAAGCAGTGGAAGAAAATGATGGATGTTCAGATATTGCAGTTGCACTTGATGGGAGTTGGCAGAAAAGAGGACATACTTCTCTGAATGGAGTAGTGACTGCCACGAGTGTAGACACTGGTAAAGTGTTAGATGTGGAGATATTTCAAATGCTGTAAAGTCAATGAACATAAAGAACACAACTCTGTGGCTAATTTTAGAGGAACAAGGGGTGGTATGGAAATTCATGGAGTACAACAAATATTTCATCACTCCGTAGAAACAAGAGGTGTACGGTACACCAAATTTGGGAACAAGGCTGAGAAAACTAACTGTTGATGTGAGAGGAAAAAAATTAGAAGATGGAAAATTGTTGACCGGACAGGGTAGGTTAACTAGAACTGAAATATAAAACTTGCAGGTATACTATGGGCAGGCAATAGGAGAAATAAAGAAAACCTGGAGGCAATGAAGAGAGATGTTTGGGCCATATTCTTCCATAAGTCCTCTACTGATGATAAACCATGTCATGGATTGTGTGCATCAGGAGAAAATTCGTGGTGCAAATACAATAGGGGTCAGGCAACTGGACAATCTTATTCTCATCAGCATTCTCTTCCTGCTGCTGTTATTACAGCAGTTACATCTATTTTCAGAGACTTGGCTCATCCTGACCTTCTAAGGAAATGTCTGCATGGGCAGACACAGAATCCAAATGAATGTTTCAACAGCATAATTTGGAACCGCCTTCCTCAAACTGTATTTGTAGGCATGCATACAATGAAACTAGGAGTTCATGATACTGTTATTACATTCAATTGTGGTAATATTGGAAAGTGTTGGGTACTGAAAAAGCTCGGAATTAATACTGGTGAAATATGATCACTGGGCTGCAAAATTGCGATAAAATTAGGATAGCCGATTCAGACAGGTCTGCATCTAATATGGCCAAGAAAGCAACACAAACATCCAGGAAGGTGAAAAAGAAGCTGGAAGACCTGCTAGAGGCCAAAGAAGGGCCATCATATGCAGCAGGACAGTTTTAATTAACTGTGAGTAACAAATTTCAAAAGTTTTTCTTTCAGAGGGGTAGGACGTCAAACGGGCCGCCTTGGAGCAGGAGAGGCACAACAGGACATTTTATTTTCTACTGTCTATACCTTTACGAATAAATTCATAAAACTTTGTCAGCATGACCAGGAAGGACTCAGGATTCACAGTCATAGCAGTGGAAGTGCAAAAACATAACGAAATAAGTTTTTTTTACATATGAAATTTCATCATTTTTTTACTTACTCTTCGCTGTATTTGTTGCTATAGGTACATTTTTCTTCACAAGTAAGAGAGATTCTTTGATGAATTTTGCACAACATACAAACCACACTTACAGGTGTATGAAACTCTAAAATTTTCAAAATCTATTACAAACTGTGGTAAAAATTGAGATAATTAACTACAGAATTTGATTTTTTCCAAACAAAGTTTAAAACTTAACAGCTCATTAATTTTTTTCATAAATTAAATAGATTCTAGAGTTTCAGACACCTGTAAGTAGGGTTTGTATGCTGTGCAAAATTCATCGAAGAGTCCCCGTTACTGAAGAAAAGTGTACCTATAGCAACAAATGCAGCCGATAGTAAGTGAAAAAATGATGAAATTTCAGCCCGCATCTCGTGGTCGTGCGGTAGCGTTCTCGCTTCCCACGCCCGGGTTCCCGGGTTCGATTCCCGGCGGGGTCAGGGATTTTCTCTGCCTCGTGATGGCTGGGTGTTATGTGATGTCCTTAGGTTAGTTAGGTTTAAGTAGTTCTAAGTTCTAGGGGACTGATGACCATAGATGTTAAGTCCCATAGTGCTCAGAGCCATTTGATGAAATTTCACATGTAAAAATATTATTTTGTTATGTTTTTGAACTTCCACTGCTACGAGTATGAATCCTGAATCCTTCCTGGTCATGTTGACAAAGTTTTATGAATTTACTTGTAAAAATGTAGACAGTGGAAATTAAAATGTCCTGTGGTGCCTCTCTTGCTCCGAGTCGGCCCGTTTGACGTCCTACCCCCCTTAAAGTCAATTTCCCGCAAACTAAAATTTTCAGTACATATGCCCCATTGTATCAGAAGCTATCAGAGATAAATGAATGAAATTTTCAGAGACTCTGCATAACATAGAAAGCCACTTCTGGTACTACATTTATTAATATTTCCCCATTAGGAAGTTCACAAAAAATATTTTCTGCAGCAAAAAATTAATATTTTTTGTTAATAAATTTAAAAAAGTATTTATTAAAAACTATGAAATGGATAAAGTAGATTTTAGTACAGTTGACGCCATTAGCATCATGTAACATACAGTAAAAATATTAAGGTCCTGCATGAAATAGTTTTTTCAGAAATGGGTCAAATACTTGCCTGAATTAACATGGGTTAGATAGGCAGTGTATGGTCCCCTTAAGGGGGTAGGACGTCAAACGGGACGACATGGAACAGGAGAGACACCACAGGACATTTTAATTTCCACTGTCTATACTTTTAAAAATAAATTCATAAAACTTTGTCAGAACGACCAGAAAGGATTCAGGATTTACACTTATAGTGGTGGAAGTTCAAAAATATAAGAAAATAATTTTTTTTTGACATTTGTATTTCACCTTTTTTCACTTACCATTGGCTGCATTTGTTGCTATAGGTACACTAGTTCAAAAACATAAGAAAATAAATTTTTTTTACATGTGAAAGTTCATCATTTTTTCACTTCTATTGGCAGCGTTTGTTGCTTCATAAGTAAGAGAGATTCTTCGATGAATTTTGCACAACATACAAACCATACTTACAGGTGCATGAAACTCTAGAATTTTCCAAATATATTAAAAAATGTGGTAAGAATTGAGATAATTAACTATAAAATTTGACTTTTTTCTAAACATGATGTTTAAAATATAACAGCACATTCATTTTTTCATAAATTAAATAATTTCTAGAGTTTCATACGCCTGTAAGTATGGTTTGTATGTTGTGCAAAATCCATCAAAAAATCTCTCTTACTTATGAAGCAACAAACGCTGCCAATAGAAGTGAAAAAATGATGAACTTTCACATGTAAAAAAAATTTATTTTCTTATGTTTTTGAACTTCCACTACTATTATTGTGAATCCTTCCTGGTCATGCTGACAAATTTTTGTGAATTTATTCGTAAAAGTATAGACAGTGGAAATTAAAATGTCCTGTGGTGTCTCTCCTGCTCCAAGACGGCCCGTTTGACGTCCTACCCTCCTTAAAAACATAACGGAAACTCCCGTTCCTCGCCAATAACGTCTCTGCTGTAGAATCTACGTGCGGATCCAGACGTAGATTCGTTACGTCCGTCGGCTGATCGACCGGCTCTCAGCCTTACTGCTCGGGTAATGCGAACAGTAGTGCTCCGAGAACGGCCGGCGCTCATAGCCGGCCTTAAAAGCCGTCCGCAGAGCGGAGAACCAGAGGAGACGGGGGGCCACTTAAGGCGGGCGGCGACGCCCACTCGTAAACACGCGTCTCCCGCCCAGCGTCGGCGTCGCGTCAGCTCTGTCGTCGCAGAACACCACACCAGTCCAAGCAGAGCCTTTTGTTCCATTCCCGACATCAATCATCCGTCTCCTCCTGGCTTATTCCAAACTGGGCGTATCTGCTGTCTGACGTCCTCCTTGATCAGAAGTACTGGCTATTAAAACTGCAACGCCAAGAAGTACGAGGGTCACTCCAAAAGAAATGCACACTGCTTTTTTAAAAATCCATCTTTTAGTCTACATGTTTGAAAGTTTTACAGTGTGTAGATACATCCTTTAGGAACAATATTTTCATTTCTCCACGTAATTTCCATCCCTCTCAACTGCCGTAAGCCATCTTGGAACCAGCGCCTGTATACCCTCACGGTAAAATTCTGGACCAACCTGCTGGAGCCACTGTTTGGCAGCGTGCACAAGAGAGTCATCATCTTCCAACCTTGTTCCACAAAGAGAGTCTTTCAGTTTCCAAAAGAGATGATAGTCACATGGAGCCAGGTCAGGACTGTAAGGCGGGTGTTTCAGTGTTGTCCAAGCGAGTTTTGTGATCTCTTCCATGGTTTTTTGACTGACATGTGACCGCGCATTGTCGTGCAACAGCAAAACATCCTGCTTTTGCCGATGTGGTCGAACGCGACTCAGTCGAGCTTGAAGTTTCTTCAGTGTCGTCACATATGCATCAGAATTTGTGGTGGTTCCACTTGGCATGATGTCCACAACCAAGAGTCCTCCGGAGCCCTGTTTCATCACCTGTCATAATTCTTCCAAGAAATTCATCTATACCATTCTCGTACTGTTCCAAAAGTTTCTTTGTGAGCCACTTTCAACATCCTGGGAACGAACCTGGCACAAACCTTTTTTAACGCCAACATTAAAGTATTCTGCAAACACTTCCTTCCCCTATCCCAACGTAGCGTGACAATTCGTTCACTGTGATGCGTCTGTCAGTAGTCACCAATTCGTTAGCTCTCTGCATATTGTCTGGAGCGTGTGCAGTACGAGGCCTGCCGCTGCGAGGACAATCCTCAATATTGCTATGCCTGCTTTCATCGCGTAACCTGATTGCCCACCGACTAACTGTACTGCGATCGACAGCAGCATCTCCATACACCTTTTCCAACCTCTTGTGGATGTTTTCCACTGTCTCGTTTTCACAGCACAGGAATTCTATGACAGCACATTGCTTCTGACGAACGTCAAGTGTAGCAGCCATCTTGAAGACATGCTGTTACGGCGCCACTCACGGGAACAGGTTGAACTAAGTTTTGAAAACAAGCGGGAAGGATGCATCTACACACTGTAAAACTTTCACACATGCAGAATGAAAACAGTATTTTTACAAAAATAGTGAGCATTTCTTTTGGAGTGACCCTCGTATATCAAAATAGGAAATTTTTCTTACTAAAGCTATACAGTACAATAAAAAGAGTATATGATTAAAGTTTTAACTGATTTAGCAGAATACAGAACGCAAAATTTAGCACTTAGAGCTGCTCCCTCTGGCAGAGACAATAGCTGTAACTACGACTGCCCGCATCTCGTGGTCGTGCGGTAGCGTTCTCGCTTCACACGCCCGGGTTCCCGGGTTCGATTCCCGGCGGGGTCAGGGATTTTCTCTGCCTCGTGATGGCTGGGTGTTGTGTGCTGTTCTTAGGTTAGTTAGGTTTAAGTAGTTCTAAGTTCTAGGGGACTTATGACCACAGCAGTTGAGTCCCATAGTGCTCAGAGCCATTTTTTTTGTAACTACGACTGTTGATATTTTTATTATATTTATATTTCTTTTCCCACGTTCAGAAGTCCGCTACGAAGTTGCAGCATTGTCACGCACTTATCGAGACACATCTTACTATACCATCGAGCTAATGCTGCAAGTTTCTCAATGGGCATACCGCACGTTATGAGCGCATTTGAGCGCAACCTAATCGTGTGTGCCCAACATGGAGGCACTCCGAAATCGTCTTGGCGCATGGGTTTGTCACGTGGTCCCACGCTAATCGTTTACCGTGAGAGCACCAATCTGATGATATCACGAGGTCAGAGTCAACCGTCATAACCAATAAAGTGTAGATGTCAGTTATTGTGAATGGGGCAACGCATCTTTAGCTGTAATGTACTGTCTCCAGTGATCCACCTTTACTTTCTTAAAAGTAGCGTACATATAAAGTACGTGTGTTGTTGGCGCATGACATGGAGAGCTCTGATTCTTGGAATGCAGCTGTGAGGTGTGAAGTAGTAAGTAACAAATTATTTTATGCAGACAGTGTCAGTTGTACCGGGTGATCAAAAAGTCAGTATAAATTTGAAAACTTAATAAACGACGGAATAATGTAGATAGAGAGGTAAAAATTGACACACATGCTTGGAATGACATGGGGTTTTATTAGAACAAAAAAAAAGTTCACAAATGTCCGACAGATGGCGCTGGACAGCAAAACGTCAGTGACTGCGCATGACAATCGTGTATAAAAGGAGCTGTAATAGAGAGAATTAGATGCGCCAGCAGTCGCAGCATGTTGACGTTACCTGAAAAGGCGCTTTTAGTGAAGCTGTATTATCAGAATGGGGAATGTGCTAGTTCAGCGTTACGATCCTATCGCCATGGGAAGGCGATTCGAACGGGTAAAGGTCTGTTGACAAATGCAGCTGTCGCGAGAATGATTTCGAAGTTCGAAGCCACGGGTTGTTTAGACGATAGACCCCGTAGTGGTCGACTGAGCACAAGGCGTACTGCTGCTGAAACAGTTCAGGAAGAAATGGAGACTGTAGCGGGTTCGTCCATGCATGGGGAAGTCAGCGCTCGTGCAGTCGCACGTCGCACCGGCATTCCATACACTACTGTTTGATTGGCACTGCGCCATACCCTCCGATGCTACAAAATCCATCGGCATCATGAACTGTTACCTGGCGATTTAGTGAAGCGGAGGGCATTTGCGGTGTGGGCGTTTCAAAAGATTTCGGAAGATGACGATTGGTTGAGTAACGTGTTGTGGACCGACGAAGCTCATTTCACGTTCCGATGATCTGTCAACGCCCACAACTGCAGAATTCGGGCTACCGAAAATCCTAGAACTGTTGTGGAAACTCCATTGCACGACGAGAAAGTCACGGTATGGGTTGGACTTACCCCATCTACCGTTATCGGGCATTTTTTCTTCGAGGAAATGCGTGATTCTGGTTTTGTAACTGCTACCGTGACGGGTGAGAGGTACGCCGATATGTTACAGAATCGCATCATCCCCGGCCTGGCTGATAAACACCTGCTGGAAAGTACGATGTTTATGCAGGATGGCGCTCCACCCGATATTGCTAGACGCGTGAAAGATGTCTTGCGCGCGTCGTTTGGTGCTGATCGTGTGCTCAGCCGCCACTTTCGTCATGCTTGGCCTCCCAGGTCCCCAGACCTAAGTCCGTGCGATTACTGGCTTTGGGGTTACGTGAAGTCGCAAGTGTTTCGCGATCGACCGACATCTCTAGGGATGCTGAAAGACAGCATCCGACGCCAATGCCTCGCCATAACTCCGGACATGCTTTACAGTGCTGTTCACAACATTATTCCTCGACTACAGCTATTGTTGAGGAATGATGGTGGACACATTGAGCATTTCCTGTAAAGAACATCATCTTTCCTTTGTGTTACTTTGTTATGCTAATTATTGCTATTCTGATCAGGTGAAGCGCCATCTGTCGGACATTTTTTGAACTTTTGTATTTTTTTGGTTCTAATAAAACCCCATGTCATTCCAAGCAAGTGTGTCAATTTGTACCTCTCTATCTACATTATTCCGTGATTTATTCAGTTTTCAAATTTATACTGACTTTTTGATCACCCGGTACTTCTGCTAGCATGCTTAAATGGATCAGCTCAGTTGGCTCGCCATACCACACATGCCGCTCGGTGTGTGCAGCAACGAACGCTTCCTGCAAAATGGAGTCTCAAATCAACTCATCGTTAATGCGTGAGAAGAGCGAGCGGACAACAATTTTGGGAAACATTGGACAGGTTGGATGAGACCTCCCGGAGAAGAGCTACACTTCGGTCGTGATGAAGACGTCAATGACAGTTGACATCCGGGGAGGGGGGGGGGGGACAAAAATAAGGAAACAAGAAAACCACATTACCACGGCTAATACCCTGTAGGAAAGTCGTTTGGCATTCAAAACACCTTCCAGTCCTCTCGGAATGTATAGAAACAGGCCCTGTATTGTTTGTAAGGAAACTTTATACTATTTTCCCCAGAAAATGGTGGAACGTTCAGGTAACGATGACGTTGGTATATAGCGATTAAGCATCCTTTCGAAGATGCTACTCCAGGCGGGTGTAAAAATAAATGTGCGCAACGCAAAATAATAAACGCTAAAATGAAGATTTCACCCTGTCTGACTACCCCCTAGAGCAGATCTTAGGATCTCTTAATGGACTTTAGCATATAAATTACCACCTAAACATAAATGAATGATTAAGGCAACTATTAATATTAAATGATAAACGTTGCCCCTGCATGTTATATTTATTGTAGATTAAAAAAAAACCTTTATATTACAAAATTTACATTTCTTAAGTATAATTACTAACCAATTGCCAAACTCTGCCCCTTTTTATGACTACGCCCTCTAATTTCAATAACGCGAAATGACTGAGATCATCTACGTACCAAACACTAGGAGACACTACTTGCAAAGATGATCTGCGGTGGTGTGGAACCTCAGTAGAAATAAACTAAAGTGATCGTAGCTGTTTAGCTTTTATAGCCCTAATAAGCCGAAGCAATTTGCGATATCACCGAATGTACTGCGTCTGGTGCATCAAAGTGATGGTTCTCGTACTCGTCTGTGACGATGGAAGAACCCCAGCGACAAATAAACTCTTTCAAACACTAGGACGGCAAATACTCTCTAATACTGTCTTCTCCTCTCAGTGTTCTACAGACGAGAAACGCGAACTCCCAACCACAAGGACGGAGTTCAGATAACGTCTCAACGTAAGTACAGGCAGACGAAGTGCTCTCAATTACTGAATGCTGTGTACTCAACGACAACTTCCAATCTGAGGGTGAAGTCCAGAATCGTATAGGTTCGCAACAGTACAGTGCCTAACTGTTCTAACTATAAACTCTCCTGAGAGCAAAGACAGCAAGTCCGTCTGTACCAACAAAGCTGATACCGAGCGACTGTCATACACGAGCGCTCACAACGGAAGACCTCATCTCTCCACTGCTGGCTTCCCAGCAAGGCTCGGCTCCCCACCATCGCAATTCCGAAATCGAATCATATTCCCGAAACAACGGAGTATTCTCCCTCTCTACAGATTCTTCCGAATGCCGGCCAACCATATTTTAGTCTTTTGTCGTCCAGCGCGGAAAGTTCGCGACGAAAACCTATACTCGCACCATGGTACGTTTCTAAGTAAAAATCCTTGGAAATACCCCAACCTGCGTGGTTTACGAGGTACCGCTTATTCGTCCCTCTCACCTGCGTCCAAGATTTGCAGAGTTAGGAAGTATTATCCGGTTATCCTTCCGGCCGTACTACAACAGCGACCGGCCGTCACCCTATTGTGCTCCAGAGCTCAGGTGCCACGACATCCGTCTAGCTACTTCCTGTGTTTAAGCACGACCAACACCTGTGCGGGCTTTCCACCCAGGGTCTGAGTTCTGCCTGCCGTTTCATCTACACTGGCGTTCCTACCTCTACTAGTATAGGCAATCATTCATTACGCCATTTTTATAATAAAGACACTCCGTCACCTTTCATGCAATAAGCGTTAACAATTATTTACAAGGCGTACATGACAATGTCAGTCTCCTTTAAATATTGGTATATACAATGTACAACCTATCAAATGATACCTAGTTGTGGTTGTAGTTCACGGCAAAGCATGTGGATGAGTGCTTGTAAGGTGCGAAATTATAGCCACCTTACACCTTCTTTCCAAAGTAGGCCACAAAGACTCAATAATATTGAAATGTAGTGACTATGGTCGCCTAGCCATGGCAGATGCGACAGTTGTGTTCACATAAGCAGACCTGGACAGTGCGAGCTGTGCGAACAAGACGCTATAGTCTCGGAACACAGCGCCACCGATGAGGAACAAAAATTCATTCTATGAGACGTCTATTATTAAACGGACTAATGGCTTCTGGGATAGCGTGATAAACGAGGCCATAGAGATTAGAATTTCTGACAACACCTTCAACAGAGACGGTGGATTGCAGCTGAGTACAGCGTGGATCCGGTGTTGAGGGAGTTGAAGCGGACCCGGCAGTCGCGCGGACAAAACGTAACCATATATGGTGCGGGACCGAGCACCAGTGACGTCACTAGCGACGGCGCGGCTATATAAGCACGGCAATGACAACCACACGACACTCATCCATTTGACAATGGCAGAGGAGATATCTGCCGGAAGCTCGTGGGCAGTAAACCACTTGACGCGGCTTGAAACCCGAGAATGTTTTATTAAAGTGTTGTTGGATGTCTGAGGGATATCGCGCCAAATCCTATGCAGTGGTGCATTACGTCGTCAAAATCCGGATGTTTTAGGATGGCCCTGCCCGTAATGCTCCAAGCGTTCTCGACTGGGGACAGATCTGGCGATCTTGCTGGCCAAGGTAGGGTTTGGGAACCACGGAAGTAGAAACTATCGCCGAGTGCGGGCGGGCATTATCTTGCGGAAATGTAACCCCAGGACAGCTTGCCATAAATGGCAAGAATACGGGGCGTAGAATGTCGTCGTCGAGCCACTGTGCTGTAAGGGTACCACGAATGACAAGCAAAGGGCTCCTGCTGTGAAAAGAAATGGCACCCCAGACCATGATAGGTTGGCATCGCACCACTGTCCAGTACGTCTCCAACCATGTCCAACCATGTCCAATCATGGGATGGACCCGATCAGCCATAGTTGTCACATAACCCTTAGTTAGTAGTGCGACCTTGAAGAGTATCCATGGGGCCTATGAAACACCACAATATGGCTGCACAAATCATCACCGAACACCCTCCTCCCCCCCACAGCCCCCATTTTGCACTCTTTTCAGGTAAGCCTGACCATTAGTTGGAAACCGTCTGGAACAAAACTCATCCGACCACAAGACTTCCTTCCAATGCGCCATAGTCCACGTCTTATGGTTTCGGCACCACGTTTTCCTGTTACGCGCATTTCCGTCATTGATGAGTGGTTTTGGAATACCAGCTCGTCCTGTAATTCAGTGCTTATGGAGTTCCCTCTGTGTCGTTTTGGAGCTGACAGTATTCGCGAGTGCGACATTCAGTTCTGCAGTGACGTTTGCAGTTGTCATCCTCTTCAATGACCGCCCGGCACTGACACTCAACACACACTTCTTCCCGGCCGGGTCGAAGATGTTCTTCACTCGGGGGCCGGCTGTTGTCCTTACATTACATATACAACCACTCGCTCACAGAAATGTCCGTACCTAAAGACTGGAAAATTGCTCAAGTCGCACCAATACCCAAAAAGAGAAGTAGGAGTAATCCGCTGAATTACAGTTCTGTATCACTAACGTCGATTTACAGTAGGATTTTGGAACATATATTCTATTCGAACATTGTGAAGTACGTCGAAGAAAACGATTTATTGACACATAATCAGCACGGTTTCAGAAAATATCGCTCTTGCGAAACACAACTAGCTCCTTATGCTCATGAAGTAATAAGTGCTGTAGACAGGGAATGTCAAATTCATTCCATATTTTTAGATTTCCAGGAGGCTTTCGACACCGTTCCTCACAAGCGTCTTCTAACCAAACTCCGCGCCTCAGTTGTGCGACTGGATTCGTGATTTCCTGTCACAAAGGTAACAGTTCGTCGTAATACACGGCAAGTCATCGAGTAAAATAGAAGTGTTACAGGCCCTCTATTGTTCCTGATCTATATTAACGACATAGGAGACAATCTGAGTACCCGTCTTAGATTGTTTGCAGATGATGCTGTCATTTACCGTCTAGTTAAGTCGTCAGATCATCAAAAAGACTTGCAAAACGATTTAGATAACATATCTGTATGGTGCGAAAAGTGGCAATTGACCCTGAATGAGGAAAAATGTGAAGTTATTCATATGAGTACTAAAAAAAAATCAGCTAAATTTCGATTCCGCGATAAGTCACACAAATCTGAAGGCT
The DNA here is from genome assembly GCF_023898315.1 of Schistocerca nitens. NCBI lineage: Eukaryota > Metazoa > Arthropoda > Insecta > Orthoptera > Acrididae > Schistocerca > Schistocerca nitens. Next base: position 86,508,285 of record NC_064617.1, read on the forward strand.
GTAAATTTAACTAAATACTTAAGGATTACAATTACAAATAACCTAAATTGGAACGATCACATAGATAATATTGTGGGTAGAGCAAACCAAAGACTGCGATTCATTGGCAGAACACTTAGAAGGTGCAACAGGTCTACTAAAGAGACTGCTTAAACCAAGGTTGTCCGCCCTATTATGGAGTATTGCTGTGCGGTATGGGATCCGCATCAGGTGGGACTGACGGATGACATCTAAAAAGTACAAAGAAGGGCAGCTCGTTTTGTATTATCGCGAAATAGGGGAGGTAAAAAAAATTATATGTGTGTGAAATCTTATGGGACTTAACTGCAAAGGTCATCAGTCCCTAAGTCTACACACTACTTAATCTAAATTATCCTAAGGACAAACACACACATCCATGCCCTAGACCGCTCGGCTAATCCCGCGCGGCTTTTCGCCTCCGATTGCGAAAACATTTTGTTGACACCCACCTACATAGGGAGAAATGATCATCACGATTAAATAAGAGAAATCAGAGCTCGCACAGAAACATTTGTGCTCGTTTTTCCCGTTTGCCGTTCGAGAGTGGAACTGTAGAGAGACAGCTTGCAGGTGGTTCATTGAACCCTCTGACAGGCACTTCAATATGAGTAGCAGAGTAATCACGAAGATGTAGATATAGACGTTTCTATCGTCGCAATTGACATTCCACTATTAAGATGGCTGAATGGGCACATCATGAAGGCCAATAAATACCGAAAAAGGGAGAACAGCACTTCCGTCCCTGTTGTGACTTAGCGGATTATGTTTTTCCGCTTTCCCTGCATGGGGCATAGATCTTTGATACATTGCTCTTGAAACATGAAACACTTCGTCTGTCTTGTTTACGGACGCATCCACGACATGAACAGCAAAAATTTTCCCACGTTCGACTTCACTTAGCTCCGATACAATGCATTCGCAACTACATAGAACACTGTCCTTACCACGAGTGACACACGCAACGTATTGCGGGCATTGTAAAGGTGCCGTTTGTGGTCAAATACAAAAGCGTAGCCTGCAGGCTTGGATAACATCTGCATTTATGTTCAAACATACATTTCTGTCCACTCCTTACTTTTTAAAAATAGTTTCTTTCCCGAAACAGTCTCATAAAATTTCAAAAACCAATTCATGTTTCGACCGTCTCAGACAGTCTTCACATCATAAGAATGAGACGGTAGTTCAGGCGCAACCACTCTGAGAAAACCACATTATCATTTCACATTTTCGTCCGAGGAAACATGCTTCCCACTCGCGGATGCTGAGGAATTGTGTTCGCTGGTGCAAGAAAATTTCAGCAAGCAGACAAAACAAAACCGCCATCCTTCGAACGGAGGGTAGAGACGTGTAGCACTGAATGTGACAGAAACGTCATGTTTTTATATTTTACAACGTTTCGGTTGCTGCCATTTTCAGATCAAAACTTAGAACCCCTAAAACTAGTTCAGTGTCAGTTCAAAGTGATTTAGGCTGCAGATATTATGCGGAAGCGAAAAGACTTACATGGGATAGACTAGGTTGGAGGCCGACATCAAACCTGTCTTCGGACTGAAGACCGCAATAACACCATTAATATGAACAGTGGTTGAACGAGGATGAATAATTTATGCCATCTCAAGGGGATGGCTTCGAAGACCACGACATAATCGTCGTACTCGCGCAAAAGACTCACAGATTTGAATCTTAATTATTATTTATGTTTGATATCGGCAGGGTCCTTCGTGTCCACGCAGAGAAACTTTGATAAACAGCCGGGCAAACACAAAGGAACTTTATTTTTATGACAAATTATTAAACACGTCACAACGACTCATTGCACGTTAATACATATTGAGTCGTGGCGGGTGGCGCTAGGGTGTTGTGCCTGCATCGCTGATATCGTTATTCGGCTGTCTCGCTATCTTTGACTGCTTCCCCCGTCGGTTTCCCGGGTGAACGTGTGACGGGAGAGTCTCCGGTCGGCGTTCAACGAGCCAACTAGTGTTGAAAACAAGCTGGCGTCCCTAACCGTGGTGCAGGGGCCTCGCCGTGCTCGCCGTCCTTGTCTTTTATCGCGCCGGATGTACGGTGCCGATCATTTGGCGCCTTCACGTGCAAAATTGTGGTGGATTCGTCGTCTCATGCTGAACAGCTTCCCAGCTCGTAGTATGCAAGCTCCAAGTTACGCATCACTTTTATTCTGTGTTTAACTAAGAAGATCGTTGAAATTTATTGTGGCATGGATAGCTGCCGGAGATGGTTCTGAACTTGGTTCCACATTGGCTAGTTTAAGGAGGCTAATGTTTCTCATTTCGTTTATCATCACCTGTGGAGCGTGTGTTTTAAGTCGTTTTCATGCAAGTTTTAACTTGTTTTAGGACATATTGACCGCTTGGGGACTGGTTGCCGTTGTGTACGCGCCCAGCAGCCGTAGGCAGGATTTTGTATGCTTATTTAATGTTGGAAGTGCCTTAAGGCAACTGGAAAAGATATCTAAGTTTCCTGCTAACTTATTGGGAGACGGGTAATGTTAGACTAATTGCACCATAAGAATTTGCCGGCCGAAGTGGCCGTGCGGCTATAGGCGCTGCAGTCTGGAACCGCGAGGCCGCTACGGTCGCAGGTTCGAATCCTGCCTCGGGCATGGATGTGTGATGTCCTTAGGTTAGTTAGGTTTAACCAGTTCTAAGTTCTAGGGGACTGATGACCTCAGAAGTTGAGTCCCATAGTGCTCAGAGCCATTTGAACCATTTTGAACCATAAGAATTTGCGGGCATGCTTATTACACCACTGGCCATTAAAATTGCTACACCAAGAAGAAATGCAGATGATAAACGGGTATTCATTGGAAAAACATATTATTCTAGAACTGACATGTGATTACATTTTCACGCAATTTGCATGCATAGATCCTCAGAAATATGTACCCACAATAACCACCTCTGGTCGTAATAACGGCCTTGACACGCCTGGGCATTGAGTCAAACAGAGCTTGGATGCCGTGTACAGGTACAGCTGCCCATGCAGCTTCAACACGTTACCACAGTTCATCACGCGTAGTGACTGGCGTATTGTGACGAGCCAGTTGCTCGACCACCATTGACCAGACGTTTTCATTTGGTGACAGATCTGGAGAATGTGCTGGCCAGGGCAGCAGTCGAACATTTTCTGTATCCAGAAAGGCCCGTACAGGACCTGCAACATGCGATCGTGCATTATCCTGCTGAAATGTAGGGTTTCGCAGGGATAAAATCAAGGATAGAGCCACGGGTCGTAACACATCTGAAAAATAACGTCCACTGTTCAAAGTGCCGTCAATGCCAACAAGAGGTGACCGAGACGTGTAACCAATGGCACCCCATACCATCCCGTCGGGTAATACACCAGTATGGCAATGACGAATACACGCTTTCAATGTGCGTTCACCGCGATGTCACCAAACACGGATGCGACCATCGTGATGCTGTAAACAGAACCTGGATCCATCCGAAAAAATGACGTTTTACCATTCGTGCGCCCAGGTTCGTCGTTGAGTACGCCATCGCAGGCACTCCTGTCTGTGATGCAGCGTCAGGGGTAACCGCAGCCACGGTCTTCGAGCTGATAGTCCATGCTGCTGCAAACGTCGTCGAACTGTTCGTGCAGATGGTTGTTGTCTTGCAAACATCCCCGTCTGTTGACTCAGGGATCGAGACGTGGCTGCACGATCCGTTACACCCATACGGATAAAATGCCTGTCATCTCGACTGCTGGTGATACAAGGCCGTTGGGATCCAACACGGCGTTCCGTATTACCCTCCTGAACCCACCGATTCCATATTCTGCTAACAGTCATTGGATCTCGACCAACGCGAGCAGCAATGTCGCGATACGATACACCACAGTCGCGATAGGCTACAATACGACCTTTATCAAAGTCGGAAACGTGATGGTACGCATTTCTCCTTACACGAGGCATCACAACAACGTTTCACCAGGCAACGCCGGTCAACTGCTGTTTGTGTATGAGAAATCGGTTGGAAACTTTCCTCATGTCAGCACGTTGTAGGTGTCGCCACGGGCGCCAAACTTGTGCGAATGCTCTGAAATGTTAATCACTTGTATATCATAGCATCTTCTTCCCGTCGGTTAAATTTCGCGTTCGTAGCCCGTGGTGTAGCAATTTTAATGGCCAGTAGTGTATGTTCATATAGGCCCGAGATATTCGGTGTAGTACTATTCTACGGTCTGTGCATATTTTGTATTTGAAATTACCTACTGTTTAATGTTCAAATAAATAACGATGCAAATTTCAATTACTGTTGTGCAAATGTCATTAAACGTGTGTGCATTTTACGACTAATTTCTTGAATTAGATGTGGTCATATGGCGTTTTCATTTAAATATTGGGCCGCGAACGTTCATATATAACAGCATACCTTCATAAATCACGGCTTTACAACAACTCGTGGTAGTTGCTCAATTTAATACTTACCACACACCTTAACAATTAACACACACCTGACAATCTTCTAACTAATAATTGTCCATATCCTTCGAGCATAACATTATTCGTTGCAAAGCGTCAAATGCACCACTGACTTCGACAATCAGCGCAGATTTAGTGGCAATTTAATTATTAGGTGCCGTATTCTACACATGGCAAAAAATAAGAAAACAGGATTTACGTCATGAGAGCTCAATGAACCAGCAATAAGTGTTAAGTATTTTATTTAAGAAATGGTTTCTTTTGTGGCACGGTCACACGTAATTTCAACAAGATATTACAGGTTTCGATCATCATCAGCCGTCTCCCGGTCATAAGGAAGAGGAAGTCTGCTAGAATTTCTTGCGGCAGCGAACACGGTTCCTCCATATCCTGGATCTGGAAGCGCCTTTCCTCGGACGGACCTCCAGCCCGGCTCCCAATGCATCACTGACTGGGCACGTCTCCAACAACCCGCTGATGTATTGGAGTGCGGCGCGAACACAATTTTACTGCCGCAGAAGACAAAAGCAATTTAGGAGACAACCAGCAAGCCGTGGAGCTATCCGGCCTAGTCTGTGGACCGAATTTAATCAGTATTTCTGTAAGCAAGTGGCAACTTGGCGTCTGGGTGTAAAAGTTAATAAGAACAACTTCCTGTCGCGCTCGTCCTTGAAGACATAAGATTAAAAACAAGAATGGGAGTGGAGTTTCGTGTGATAAATTCAGAGCAGAAAATCCCCCGTAAGGCAGTTCTTGGAGAATGACTCATCCAGACATTAGATTTTAATCCATGGTGTGTAAAAAGAAATGTGAACTGACGTTACTCTCCACAATTTTTGCGCTGATAATATGTTCAAAATACGAAATTAAAGCAAATAAAACTACTCTAATATTTATTTTAATGAAAGAGAAATAAGACAGAAGTAGCACCTACAATACACACCACATGGTAAACGGAAATATACAGGGTGTTACAAAAAGGTACGGCCAAACTTTCAGGAAACATTCCTCACACACAAATAAAGAAAAGATGTTATGTGGAGATGTGTCCGGAAGCGCTTAATTTCCATGTTAGAGCTCATTTTAGTTTCGTCAGTATGTACTGTACTTCCTCGATTCACCGCAAGTTGGCCCTATTGAAGGAAGGTAATGTTGACTTCGGTGCTTGTGTTGACATGCGACTCATTGCTCTACAGTACTAGCATCAAGCATATCAGTACGTAGCATCAACAGGTTAGTGCAATGTTTACAAACGCGGAGTTGGCAGATGCCCATTTGATGTATGGATTAGCACGGTGCAATAGCCGTGGAGCGGTATGTTTGTATCGAGACATATTTCCAGAACGAAGGGGTCCCGACAGGAATACGTTCGAAGCAATTGATTGGCGTCTTAGGGAGCACGGACCATCCGAGCCTATGACTCGCGACTGGGGAAGACCTAGAACGACGAGGACACCTGCAATGGACGAGGCAATTCTTCGTGCAGTTGACGATAACCCTAATGTCAGCGTCAGAGAAGTTGCTGCTGTACAAGGTAACGTTGACCACGTCACTGTATGGAGAGTGCTGCGGGAGAACCAGTTGTTTCCGTACAATGTACAGCGTGTGCAGGCACTATCACCAGCTGATTGGCCTCCACGGGTACACTTCTGCGAATGGTTCATCTAACAATGTGTCAATCCTCATTTCAGTGCAAATGTTCTCTTTACGGATGAGGCTTCATTCCAACGTGCTGAAATTGTAAATTTTCACAATCAACATGTATGGGCTGTTGAGAATCCGCACGCAGTTGTGCAATCACGTCATCAACACAGATTTTCTGTGAACGTTTGGGCAGGCATTGTTGGTGATGTCTTGATTGGGCCCCATGTTCTTCCACCTACGATCAATGGAGCACGTTATCATGATTTCATACGGGATACTCTACCTGTGCTGCTAGAACATGTGCCTTTACAAGCAAGACACAACATGTGGTTCATGCACGATGGAGCTCCTGCACATTTCAGTCGAAGTGTTCGTACGCTTCTCGACAACATATTCGGTGACCGATTCCATGGCCTCCATGCTCTCTTGACTTCAACCCTCTTGACTTTCATTTATGGGGGCATTTGAAAGCTCTTGTCTACGCAACCCCGGTACCAAATGTAGAGACTCTTCGTGCTCGTATTGTGGACGGCTGTGATACAATACGCCATTCTCCAGGGCTGCATCAGCGCATTAGGGATTCCATGCGACGGAGGATGGATGCATGTATCTTCGCTAACGGAGGACATTTTGAACATTTCCTGTAACAAAGTGAAGTCACGCTGGTACGTTCTGTTGCTGTGTCTTTCCATTCCATGATTAATGTGATTTGAAGAGAAGTAATAAAATGAGCTCTAACATGGAAAGTAAGCGTTTCCGGACACATGTCCACATAACATATTTTCTTTCTTTGTGTGTGAGGAATGTTTCCCGAAAGTTTGGCCGTACCTTTTTGTAACACCCTGTATAGACATTAAAGTATGGGGTTCAAATGGTTAACAAATTCAATTAATATTAACTTATTGATAGCGTGAAGAGAATTCTTGATTCACATTTTTTTCCCTTTTGGAAGTAACCTTACGTTGACCATAACACAGTATCTCGTCTTATGGTAGTTTGCGACGATTTTCTAGTGTAACACAGTAAAAATCAACGAAATATTTCTGTGTTCTGTAGAGTCGATAAACGAGGACCTACAGCAGCCTCTCGATTACTGCTGACATGTAAGTTAGTTTCCGTTGAACATTAATGACGAAGGACAACTCTTAGGAATAAAAGCTACCCGCATAGTCGCGCGCGTTAACACGCCGCCCAAAGGGCTCGGGGAGGCGCACCGGCCCCTAATAGAATACGCCCGGACGATTAACGATATTGGCCGCTGTGTTGGCCAGGCTGGTTGTGGTTTTTAGGCGGTTTGCCACAATCGACGAGATGAATACAGAATATGGGAGGCAATAATACTGCTGCAAAAAGTTTTCGTAACGGAACGTTCTTTGTATTTGTTGTACAAGTACTTTAATACGCGCACTTTTGTACATTTGCGGTAGACTGCAGTAGAAAAACAGCAGTTAAATGATATGATCTGAAAAAGAACCACTGCCTCATAAACCTTTTCGCTGGTGTAAACTGTGTCCCTCATAAGAGAAGTCAGGCGCATTTTCTCTGATGTTTCGGCAGATATTTGCAATTTTGTTTTTCATTTTTAGAGGGATTTTACGTGCTGACTGTTACTGACAAGCATGCAGCGCTACCGAGTTGATCCTGGAGTAGAGGTTAGTCTTCGTATTTTACTGTCCCTGTTAATACAAATCGATAAAGCTAATACCGCACAAGGTTAATTTGGGATCACTTTATCGAACAGGCACGTAAAATTCCGCTTTCTAAAATGATTTTTTTCGTAACGGGGAACAAACCGACGCATTCCGTCCACTCCGAGCGTCTCATCGAAGATGTGGTGAGTAGCATTCGTTTTCCTTGGCTCCAGCTACACAGTGCATAAACAGAAGTGCAAATATCTGCTGGAACACGACAGCGAAATCGCCTGACGATTCTTAGGAGAGAGACAACCTGTCTAATGGTAAGAGAAACTCGGCATCGCACTCTTTTCAGATATAATGAAAATATAGCCCATTGGATAGCCCGTCAGCCAGCCGTTGTGGCCGAGCGGTTCTAGGCGCTTCAGTCAGGAACCGCGAGACCGCTACGATCGCAGGTTCGAATCCTGCCTCGGGTATGGATGTGTGTGATGTCCTTAGGTTAGTTAGGTTTAAGTAGTTCTAAGTTCCAGGGGACTGATGACCTCAGATGTTAAGTTCCATAGTGCTCAGAGATATTTGAACCACTTTTGATAGCCCGTCAACAACTGAACATTGATCAAGAGTGAAAACAGGAAGAAGGTGAACTGAATTGTGAAAAAAAGAAACAAAATAGATACAGTGTATTGTCCTAGATCAAGATGTGCAACATCGAGTGAATTGCCAGTGTCACGGCGATGTGATTGTGTGGTCACGGTGTTGGACTGCAAAGCGGAAAATTCGTATCCAGACTTCTCTCGTAATCGAGTTTTTCACGAAATTATGAATTTCCCGTCCGGACATTGACGTATCTGTTCTCCTTCTGTAGCCTTGGCAATTGCCATACTATTAACTGGTTATAGCGTATGAGTCATGTGGTGAGAATATACGAGGCTTGCAACTTTAATAGTGGCAACTACACTCCTGGAAATTGAAACAAGAACACCGTGAATTCATTGTCCCAGGAAGGGGAAACTTTATTGACACATTCCTGGGGTCAGATACATCACATGATCACACTGACAGAACCACAGGCACATAGACACAGGCAACAGAGCATGCACAATGTCGGCACTAGTACAGTGTATATCCACCTTTCGCAGCAATGCAGGCTGCTATTCTCCCATGGAGACGATCGTAGAGATGCTGGATGTAGTCCTCTGGAACGGCTTGCCATGCCATTTCCACCTGGCGCCTCAGTTGGACCAGCGTTCGTGCTGGACGTGCAGACCGCGTGAGACGACGCTTCATCCAGTCCCAAACATGCTCAATGGGGGACAGATCCGGAGATCTTGCTGGCCAGGGTAGTTGACTTACACCTTCTAGAGCACGTTGGGTGGCACGGGATACATGCGAACGTGCATTGTCCTGTTGGAACAGCAAGTTCCCTTGCCGGTCTAGGAATGGTAGAACGATGGGTTCGATGACGGTTTGGATGTACCGTGCGCTATTCAGTGTCCCCTCGACGATCACCAGTGGTGTACGGCCAGTGTAGGAGATCGCTCCCCACACCATGATGCCGGGTGTTGGCCCTGTGTGCCTCGGTCGTATGCAGCCCTGATTGTGGCGCTCACCTGCACGGCGCCAAACACGCATACGACCATCATTGGCACCAAGGCAGAAGCGACTCTCATCGCTGAAGGCGACACGTCTCCATTCGTCCCTCCATTCACGCCTGTCGCGACACCACTGGAGGCGGGCTGTACGATGTTGGGGCGTGAGCGGAAGACGGCCTAACGGTGTGCGGGACCGTAGCCCAACTTCATGGAGACGGTTGCGAATGGTCCTCGCCGATACCCCAGGAGCAACAGTGTCCCTAATTTGCTGGGAAGTGGCGGTGCGGTCCCCTACGGCACTGCGTAGGATCCTACGGTCTTGGCGTGCATCCGTGCGTCGCTGCGGTCCGGTCCCAGGTCGACGGGCACGTGCACCTTCCGCCGACCACTGGCGACAACATCGATGTACTGTGGAGACCTCACGCCCCACGTGTTGAGCAATTCGGCGGTACGTCCACCCGGCCTCCCGCATGCCCACTATACGCCCTCGCTCAAAGTCCGTCAACTGCACATACGGTTCACGTCCACGCTGTCGCGGCATGCTACCAGTGTTAAAGACTGCGATGGAGCTCCGTATGCCACGGCAAACTGGCTGACACTGACGGCGGCGGTGCACAAATGCTGCGCAGCTAGCGCCATTCGACGGCCAACACCGCGGGTCCTGGTGTGTCCGCTGTGCCGTGCGTGTGATCATTGCTTGTACAGCCCTCTCGCAGTGTCCGGAGCAAGTATGGTGGGTCTGACACACCGGTGTCAATGTGTTCTTTTTTCCATTTCCAGGAGTGTATTTAGTTACGTGCTTGGGTGGCTCAGTTGGTAGAGCACTTGCCCGCGAAAGGCAAAGGTCCCGAGTTCGAGTCTCGGTCCGGCACACAGTTTTAATCTGCCAGGAAGTTTCATACCAGCGCACACGCCGCTGCAGAGTGAAAAACTCATTCTGGAAACATCCCCCATGCTGTGGCGAAGCCATGTCTCCACAATATCCTTTCTTTCAGGAGTCCTAGTTCTGCAAGGTTCGCAGGAGAGCTTCTTTGAAGTTTGGAAGGTAGGAGACGAGGTACTGGCAGAAGTAAAGCTGTGGGGACGGTGCGTGAGTCGTGCTTGGGTAGCTCAGTTGGTAGATAACTTGCCCGCGAAAGGCAAAGGTCCCGAGTTCGAGTCTCGGCCCGGCACACAGTTTTAATCTGCCAGGAAGTTTCGTACCAGCGCACACTCCGCTGCAGAGTGAAAATCTCATTCTGGAAACATCCCCCATGCTGTGGCTAAGCCATGTCTCCACAATATCCTTTCTTTCAGGAGTGCTAGTTCTGCAAGGTTCGCAGGAGAGCTTCTGTGAAGTTTGGAAGGTAGGAGACGAGGTACTGGCAGAAGTAAAGCTGTGGGGACGGTGCGTGAGTCGTGCTTGGGTAGCTCAGTTGGTAGATAACTTGCCCGCGAAAGGCAAAGGTCCCGAGTTCGAGTCTCGGCCCGGCACACAGTTTTAATCTGCCAGGAAGTTTCGTACCAGCGCACACTCCGCTGCAGAGTGAAAATCTCATTCTGAAATCATTAACAGCTTGCACTCTACGTGCTTGAGCATTGTCCTGCAAAATGATGGTCAGGTTCTGCAGAAAGTGTCATCACTTCTGTCTCTATGCTGTTCATATTTGGAAGACAGCCTACGGTCAGCTTAGAGACAGAAGTGATGACACTTTCTGCAGGACCTGACCATCATTTTGCAGGACAATGCTCAAGCACGTTGAGTGCAAGGTGTTACTGCTTTGTTTGACTGATGGGGCTGCTAAGTGCTATACCACCTACTGCACTCCCCTGACTTGAGCCCTCGTAAGTTCAACTCGATTTCTAAACTGAAGGAAACACTTCACGGCATTCACTTAAGAACTGCAACAAATTCGTCGGGCAATAGGCCGCGCCGCTCGAACTGTCAACACAGCTGGCACTGCTTAGAGTATCCTACGATTCCACATCGCTGGCAACGGGTTATACACAATGCTGGTGACTACTTTGAAGGTCAGTAAAACTCTAAAACACTTATCTATTTTGTACGAGCTGTAAATAAATAGTTGCCACTATTAAAATTCCAACCCCCGTATTACTTTTGCGAATAAAAGTGATGAATAGTGACAGCAGGCGAGATGCTGCAGAGACCTCTCACAAAAATGATAAAAGAACGATAAAAGGTATGAACTACTCGTACGTTACAATAAAAGATCTCAAGAGTCAAAACTTCCAAAATAGAACCCAAAAGTCATAAGATGCGGTACTTGTATAAAACAAATTCAATGTATGGCGTCTGGAGGTTCCATTCTTACAACTCGCTGCTGAAAACGAACATTACACTATGACACAGACACAAATTTGAACACAGCGAACACACACTTCAATGATTGGACGGTCATTTCATAATTTCGTGAAAAACAGGAGGGGTACGAAAGAGAGATTTAAACACGGATCTCCCCCTTGGTAGCGCAAAGCCGTGACCACATAGCCACGAAGCCATGGCTTTTCAATCTAGCTCTGTGTTTCACGTCTTGAGGTTGGAGCGTTCGCTGTTCCTATTTTCCTTATTTTTATTTTTTCAAAGTTCCTTACACCTACTTTACAAATGTTGACCCAAATATTAATTTTTTCTGCAGTTTCTGATGATTTTGGGTCAACATTTCTAAAACTCTGATTCCTCTCTCTCAAACTCCATCTTATGGTGAGAAAGGGAGAGTTTTAGTTTTAGCGAATCAAAATTTACGAAGTAAATAAGTATTTTTTTATTTATCCGTAACCATTTTCCGCGAAAAAATGAGAACATGGATTTTGTTGTATTACAGCGCCAACTACCAAGAATCAAAACAAATGTTTAAGACAATATGTACGTAATTTTTTATGTAGAATCTGATTCTGCAATAAACAATGGGAGGTTCCCATTTGAAATATTAAAGTTGCCTCCCGCCCCACCCCAGGGGGCTGGGGTGTGTCTCCGAAGTCTTCTGGGACTCAACTGCCACGGTCATCAGTCCCTAAGCCTACACACTACTTAACCTAAATTATCCTAAGGACAAACACACACACCCATACCCGAGGGAGGACTCGAACCTCCGCCGGGACCAGCCGCGCAGTCAATGACTGCAGCGGCTAGACCGCTCGGCTAATCCCGCGCGCTTGATGGTGGCGGGATAATTTTAGCACCAGCAGATGTCCCCCTCGAAAATAATCAACTTTGGATATTACACATTTTTTCGTGTGAAGCTTCTTTTCCAAGTTATTCTGGTTTGTCAAATTAAAATTTACACCCTGTATAATAAGCTGTTCCAATGCGTTCATTTTTCGTTGCTTTGCTTGCTTCGACTGCTTTGCTTCTTTTGCTGCCTTCCTGTTCGAACTGTTACACAGATCAATGATCAATTTGTTAGTAACACTAGACGATAGTATTGATTACGTTGCTGATGCTATGATATTGGCGAGCTGAGTCTTACAGGTATTTATTGAATACGAATGATATGCTAGCCGATGGACAAAAATAGTCAGAGGCGTGTAACTTCTGCTCAATGTAAATATATGTTTCACCGTCTTACGTGCTTTCATTTCAGTAGTAAATAGAGAGAATCTTCCTAGTGATCGATAGAAACGGACTTTGATAAATAACAGATAGAAGACGTGGTTGAAAGACAATCAGTGATTTATTAACAATAGTGATTTCGAATGGACTTGCCTATTTTTTCGAAGTAACTACGAGTGCTGAATTGATTTTATTGTTGTTTATCTGAAGGACTAAATTTCATAGTGTGATTGATTACTAATCAGAGGTGATATTCAAAGTGTTGATGAAGCAGAGCCAGAGTTCTTATTGTAGTACTCTGAAGGAAACTCCATGGTATGATTCTATTGAGATAACGAAGAATTTTCTAGGTGGCATAGTTAACAGAATCATGTTATATCTAGGTTCAGGATTATTGAATGAGTAACTATTTTACCTTTGCGTCATCGTAGTTTTTACCAGATGTAGCTAGAAGAGTTTATGCCTCTTGATTTATAAGCAAATACAAAACCAAAACGGAGACTACGTCGTCTTAATATTCACAAGGTTTAACGAGACGGCATAGTAACTGTTTTGCTTTATGTATTCTTGTGCTAGTTTTTTTTTTATTCTGGTATCTATGTAAGAAAGTGAGTCTGTTCATATGCACACGCATGTATCAATCTACACCACTCAAATTGCTGCAGTTAACAGAATGAGCCTGAGAAACATGTGTAAAACATAGGAAACGATTTTTATTTGTCAGAGACATACCCTACAGTGTAGAAGTAGCTGTACAGTGAATGGAGGATAGCCCTCTGAATGGAGGATAGCCCTCTGGCATGATTGCAAAGAATAATTCGCTAATATAAAAGAAACTGTTAGCTGATGAAAGACCGTGGGTATGAGATCTCCGTTGTTTGGGGATTTCTCACTTTTGGTAGTGGCGCGTGGTGAAGATTCATTGAAACGGAGAGTGCCAGATGACGTCAAGTTTCTTCTTTTCGTTTTGCACAGCTAGAGCTTTATAGCTGTCTGCACGTTGAAACGTCCCCTTTGAACAATTTATACAGGACTGTGCTTAAACTGACGCACAATATTTTTAGCGCAACGCAATCTGACTTTCAATACTCTCTACAAGAGAATGGCCCTGACTAACATTAACCTGTACTTTTCACAAATCACTTACCTCACAAAAATCTTGGTTACTCTTACTACTGCAATACAGCCAGCGCCACTACTGCCAGCTAAATAAAAGATTCAAACTATGGAAGGCACTAACTACTGATAGGGATAGTTAGCAAATGAAAGATATTAATAGAGAACAAACAATGTATTTACCTTGATATCATATATATATATATATATATATATATATATATATATATATATATATATATATATATATATATATAGAGAGAGAGAGAGAGAGAGAGAGAGAGAGAGAGCAGTTCATGACAAATTTCGAAACTCCGCAATCTCTCTCCCCACATCCACCACTGCTGGCGGCTCACCTCCCACTGGGCAACGCTACGCGCTGTTCACAGCCAGCTGCCTAACACTACAATGGCGAGTATTACAACAATGCAAAGCAGCCACAGACTGCACACAGCACAGCCAGTGATTTTCATACAGAGGTGGCGTTACCAATAAAAAAACCTAAACAGCCTACTTACATAGCCCCCATGCTCCCCACAAAAAAAGTTTACAAATTTTTTTGGGCACTGGCCAATACATATTTGTTAAAATTTTTCATAATCGTAATTACAATAACAAAGAAATCAAATGCACACACTTATTGATACAATGTTGGTCAAAAGCTAAAATTTTCTCACAGTCCATAAACACAGTCCTGATCATTCATCACAGTAAAATATCAGTGTTTTTCTCAAAGTCTGAGCAGTAAAAGAAAATGCACACGGAAGTAGTGGATTTCCATGCAGTCTTGAAGAAGTAGTGTTGTCCTTCCAATGGATAGACAGTGCTGACTCTTGACATGCTGACAGGTAATGGGCCACAACAGAGCAAACCCACAGCGGAGTCAGTCGAAGTTTTGAAGAGTATTGGTGGGTAGGTCATCACAGAGCAGACCCACTGTAGTCCTGGTAGAAATAATGGTATAGATGGATCATCAAAGATGCAGACCCACTTTAGTCCTTGTAGAGATGGCCAGCAGCCATCCGTTGTGACTGTGCAGGTGCACAATCACCATTGAAGAGTCTTGCAGATAATATAGCAAGTCCATAACCACCACTTGTGCACTCACAAAGTTTTTGGAATTGTCCTTAGAACCAGCAATGCTGTTATCCAGTCCTTTGCTGAATTATTAACACACATACAAACACTAACAGTCCCTACTTCTCACATATTGTCCATATACTATGACCAACAGAAACGTGTGCAGTGAAATGTAACTTACAAGTTAATAATATGATGAACTGGTGACAAGTACAATTTTATAACATAAGAACACAATAACAAAGGTACAAAACACATCAGTAAAGAACATAACAATACAAATAACATTTGTGGTAATAGGGGCTTTACAAAAGAATAGAAATAAACATATACATCAGTGTTACAAAAATAATGACATAAGTACATACATAAAGATCAGAATAAATTTTGAAACATCAACTTCACACATGAGCATTAAAACAAAACAGAATAAATAATATCTAAGCATATTTACAAAGAAAATAACATATTATCAGAAAAATTCTACAACATAACTCTTATTAGCTAAACACATAAAGACAGGAAAAACACAAACATACAAGAGTACACAAACACATAGTGGGATAACACAGGTAAAGGACAGGGTTTGTTTTACTGCAGTATTTTGCAAAAACAACTTTCTTTACTTCTCGGAGATCTCCCTTCGTTCTTCATTATTTCCCAAAGTCCTATCTATACCTGCTTTCTGTATTTTTCTCATATAGCCTCTCAGTGCATTTCTTTCCATTCATCGCAACTCTTTCTCTTCTATAGTCTACCCCCTCTTAAGCTAACTTAAATCTACTGAGCTCAGATGCTAAACTAAGGAACGAGGCAATGCAGCAGCAGAAAACAATTAACACAAACAGCAATGATCAAAAATACAAATGGCGAAGCAAGCAGCATAAATTACAACTAATATAAGGCAATGAGCAGCAAACAAGAAACATAAATCAGTAGTAAAACTGGCTTAGAAGAGTAACACAAATTAAAATTAAATAGCACTATTCCTGGCAAACAGCATAACTTATACCTAAACATGACAAAGTTCAAGCAGAAAAAGTATTACACTAAAAATGGCCATGTCTAATACCTATGTCACATCTTAACACTAGAGTGATGCATCACGATAACTTACTCTACCAAAAAAATTACCAAGTAGTTGAAAAGAAAATTAGGTATTCAGTTCCTGTTACTAGTCCCTTCTTATTGTTCTTTCCATTCCAAGAGCTCCTTTTTCGAAGAATGTGGATCATAAAGTAATTATTTAATAGATCTGTTGACAGAAAGTGTTCACATTAGCAAATGCATTTAATTTTATTTTATGAAAGACAGCTGGAAACCAGATATCAAATGAAATAAGCAACTATGTACAAAGTAAAGCATAAAATAATCATTCAGTAGTCATGAGGCATTTCATAAGTTAGTAGAAATTCTCTCAACTCTCGTAGAAAGACGCTTGTCAGAATCAGGTGTGCAGATGTAAAAATATTTCTCGTCATTTCTTTAGGCATTTCTGTAAATATCACAAATTAAGAGCTCCACAGTGTAATCATATGTTTTCAAGTTCGACCGTGTCGTTTTTGCGATGCTCTCTACAAAGAAACGTCAATAGCGAGGATAATGGCCTCCCTTTTTTTTCTACCTGTGCCGCTGAAAAGGGCTCGCAATAATGGCTTTTTCTCCAGGCGTCTGACACACCTGGCCGCTCAGCTGGGTGCCCACGACGCATTACGTGCAGGTGGTCACTGAACTTTCTTACCGAAATATTTATGACACCAGTTTCCGCTACAGTGACAGTCTCATATAAGTATATTTCACAGGTCAAGAATTTGGGTTACAAATCTGTAGAAACAAAATCCTATAAATATAACAGCGTCCAAAAAATTTTCGCCAGCATTGTGATACATTCACGCATATACACACATTTCATAACTCTTAAAGTACGATTCTTGGTTTCCAACAACCTTTTTCACAAACCATAGTCCCTAACTTCTATTCATTATTCATATACATATAAACACATAATCACATTCCTTATATAGCATCAGCTTATTGATCATAAACATACCTCAACAGCATAATACACATCGTCGTCGTAAAAATAACATCATAACACCTCAGTCAAATCTCAAAAACGTCGTAGCTTTCTGCAATAATTTCAAACCCTAAAAAATATTCTCTGCTCATTTCAATAGTGTCATCTACCTCAAACGTACCTTAAAAATCATGATCTCATACCAAATATATCACTCAAAGCTCTCATAATATCACAATGGGTCCGAAAAAATATGAACAGTTCACAAAGTACAGACAAAATACAATTTCATAAGTGTGAAGTTATCCAACTGTGTAATTGCGTAAACATCTGTCACTGATGTAGTAAAAAAAATGTTTGTCTCTCAGTTAAATGATTAGATAGCTGTGTAATTTGTGTGTTACAGAAATATGGTACCGATGTGTAAAGTTGTATAAGCAAACACCATATTAGCTAGGGCTCCTTGTGCTTGCCAAACACATGGTACACAAAGTAAGTGTGTACCCCCCTGAGGATTAATGTAATTATACCCTCAGGTGTTACAGATTACAGCAATGGAATGAAATGTATCACGGAAAACTTTCTTTGCAATTCAAAAATCTTTAAAAATAAATGTTTTAAGTACAAAATTAATCACTCAAATACGTGTCCTGTAGCGCTAAACTGTGCGTCATGTTGTAAGATAATCTCTGTGGAAGTCTCGTAGTTATCGTCCTCCTAAAGCTAAGTTCTGCAGAAGTCAATGTACTTACCTCATGATAAACAAAAGTGAAATGCTTTGTGTATAGATATCTTAGTTATTACGCTTATTGTTGTGATGAAGAAAGAACTGTACTGTAACATATTGTTGTGCCACGCAAAAGGCTGTCTCATTGTTGCTATACCACAAGAGTTACTACTAAAACATGTTTTTCTTTCGAGAAGAATTCAGAAAGCTGTGCAGATATAAAACAGATACGCCGCAAAAGCAACATTGTAAATTGTCACTCATTAGTAGCATCGTGATAACATCGTGTAGCTGTCACATAAACTAACCACTGTGTCCTCTGGTATCTCACAGAAAGTACTTTAAATCCAGAATGTATTTTCAACTAAACCAAAATGTTGCATTAAAATCTCAAGTTAAAAAAGCACATTATCTCTCAATAAACGGTTTTATGTGTGAAATGTGGTGTAAACCTTTGCTCTTCCTAGTACGCAGAGTTTCAACTTTAACGCAATTATCAAGTGGTATACGTCGGTAAAGAATACTGGAATTTTTCTCAAGGTTAGCGTCTATGTTATTTTTCTCGGAGCCAGCCGGCGCAGGTGTCTGCCTGCGGTGCGGGTCATTGTCTGTTTCTTTGTTGGCGCGCGTCGTTATTGGGATTAGGAGACCGAACTTCTACAAATTCGCCTTGCCGAGAGGGCCCAGCTCTGTTATAATCCCGCCAGTTCTGATGAAATTCAGGTCTGTCGTTATGTCGGTAGTTTACATAGTCTCTTTCTTGTCGGCCATGTGGTGGAGAGTTTCTTCCTGAATCGTACCTGCGATCTGAACTGTTGCGTCTGAAAGTATTCTGTCTCCCTTGATAATAATAGTTCTGGTTACCATATTGTCTGTTTCTATGATTGTCTCTGTCATATTCATTACTACAGAAATGCGATCTTTCTCTGTAACTATTATTACTCTGCCAGTGGTTGTCATATGGGTGGTGTCTGTTTTGGTCACGATTTGCGTTGTAAGAATAGCCTTGTCGTGTCCAGTTATTGTTTCTGTCGTCACGAAACTGTGACGTATGTGACCTGTAGTGATTGTTTTCCTGTTTTCGCATCCGGCGACTGTCTGTGTCAATTTCTAGTTCTTGTAACAGTCCCTGAAAAGCTTCAATGTCGTCTTTGCAACGTCCTGCCAAAATAATATTTCTTAAATGTTCAGGCAGTTTCATTAAGCAAATGCGGATGAGTTCTGAGGGGCTGTATGGGTTTGAAAGATATTGATTCTTATGCAACATGTCTTCAAAATATTTCATAAGACTGGAAAATTCAGATTGTTCGAAACGTTTCATCATTATGATGCTATGTTTTACTCGGTCTTGTGTAGCTTGAGACCAATACGCTGAGAGGAAGGCATGATAAAATTCTCCTTCACTGTTACAATCGTGAATGACCGATCGCATTCTTACAGCTGGTTCATTCTCCAAGTAGCCACACATAAATTCTAATCTGTGTTCTAACGACCAGTTGGGAGGAAAACAATGAGAGAATTGATGGAGCCACGCTTGTGGATGAATGTCGTTGGCAGAATTCTTAAACATTTTGAATTTACGTGTAGTAATGAACAGCTTATAGTCAAAATCATCGTGTCGGCGAGTCGCATATCGGTCATTGTTACGTCGTGTCGGCGGTTCCATCTCAAAATCCAACGCGCCTTGCCAATTTCTTTCATAATTTCCGAAGTGTCCTGTGTTATTATTTTGTGGTTGTTCCGTATTTCTATGTCCCTCTTCCCGTGTTGGAGCGCGAGTGTCCTCTGAAATACGTAATTCTTGTATTACCTGTGTCAGCTGATCTTGTACTTCCCGGATTTCTACTTGGTGTTGCGTATTAATTTGATTCAGATTTTGTTTCAGTTTCCTAATGTGTTCGCTCTCTTCTGTGTCAGTAAAGACTACCGGTTTTGTGTCATTCAGATTATCATCTACCTTCGTAGATAAATTATTTAGCTGATCCGAAAGTTCAACTACTTTCTCTGATAATGTACTAATTGCCTCCATGTGTCTTTCTACTTTGTCCTTTAAGTTTTCCTGGGTTTTTGCAAGTTGCGTAACCGAATCGGTAGATGCAACTGAGTCAATTTTAGCTTGCAAGGTCTCATGATTTTCATGAACAATAATTTGCAATTCTTTTATGGCTGCTTCGTGATTCTGTAATGCATTTTCATGCTGCGAAAAAATAGGTTGAAAATGCTCACAAATTTGTGTTTTTACATCATTACAGACTTTTTGACATTTCGATTCAATGTTATGTAACTCGGTAGTTAAATCTTCACGTGTTTGTTCAAGCTTATTTTCCACTGAGTCTAACGTTTGAAGCTTTTGTTCCAATGTGTCTAATTTTTGAAGCTTTTGCTGTGTTTGTCTCTGATTTTGTTCCATTGTGTCTAATTTTTGAAGATTTTGCTGTGTTTGTCTCTGATTTTGTTCCATTTGTTGCATTAATTGCAATAATAATGTATTAGTGTCCGGAATCTGTTTCTCTATGCTTTTTGGCAGTGCATTTTCACCGGCAACATTCACATTTTGACAAGCAGAAAATGTGTCTTGACTCATTTGAGAAAACGGTGAGGACCCAAAACCTAAGTCTACAGTATTTGCAATATTGTGTTCTGCCATTCCCGATTCCTGAGGCGAGCTGTTGCCGACCGATCGATCGATAATGCTTCCCTCTTCACTAATTGTTTCCCTGTCCACGCCATTGTTTGCCGCACGCCCCATTTCCCTATGCACAATTACCAAATTACTAATTTGAACATTAGTTAATTCATTACTCGGTGGCGCTAACACACTGCTTTCATTTTCACTGTCATTTCTCAGTTTACTTTGGAGCCTAGTATTACGTTTTTCACATGCCATTATTGTCACAGTATTTCACACGACAACACAGAAAAACACAATCTGAAGAGCAAAAATAGGGGAACACATTAACATAGCACTGAAAATAATATCTAGTTAATTGCAGCTGCGAAATACTTGGTGCAAATCTACATGCATACCACAACTGTTTTACTGTACAACAATGAAAGACTGCAACTACAAAGGAGATTTTCTCTACAATTACGCGCTAGCAATAAACAAAAGCTACACTAATTACACAAACTACAAGAAAAAATCAGAAGATTCCAGTGAGGTATCCTCGGCTAAGGGTCGACATATGAAACGTCCCCTTTGAACAATTTATACAGGACTGTGCTTAAACTGACGCACAATATTTTTAGCGCAACGCAATCTGACTTTCAATATTCTCTGCAAGAGAATGGCCCTGACTAACATTAACCTGTACTTTTCACAAATCACTTACCTCACAAAAATCTTGGTTACTCTTACTACTGCAATACAGCCAGCGCCACTACTGCCAGCTAAATAAAAGAATCAAACTATGGAAGGCACTAACTACTGATAGGGATAGTTAGCAAATGAAAGATATTAATAGAGAACAAACAATGTATTTACCTTGATATCATTATACATATATAGAGCAGTTCATGACAAATTTCGAAACTCCGCCATCTCTCTCCCCACATCCACCACTGCTGGCGGCTCACCTCCCACTTGGCAACGCTACGCGCTGTTCACAGCCAGCTGCCTAACACTACAATGGCGAGTATTACAACAATGCAAAGCAGCCACAGACTGCACACAGCACAGCCAGTGATTTTCATACAGAGGTGGCGTTACCAATAAAAAAAACCTAAACAGCCTACTTACAACGTGATAGACATCACTTACCTTGCATTTTTATTTCCCGTGTATTTGGACAGATTCTCTTCTGTTCCCTGCGATGCCACCGTAGCCTAAACATGTCTGAGAGGTTGCCATGTGCAGAATTTGAAACTACTAGACGTAGACACGCAACCTGCAGGATATAAGCGCCCAAACAACAACGACAAGACGAGTGTAACTTTCTATCTCGTTTGTTTATGTGAGTAAAGCTTTGCGTTTGTTTGTGTTTTTGTGTGTACATGAGGGAAAGAGATAGAGACTGAGAGAGAGAGGGAGAATTGCCACATATGTATGACGCACTGATCACTTAACAGAAAAACTCATTAAGCCAACCCCTCTGGCACACTTTAATACTCCCACTATTAGAGCGATTCTGACATCACACAGAATTTTGAAATAGGATCCACACTCCCCCATCACTGCACAGCATAGGAGTCAGTTATCCTGGTTTAAGCTTTAGCGAGGGCTGTCGAATGTTGGGAGGTGCAGCAGAGGAGTAGGAGGGGAGCCATGCACTTTTTATTTATCCATCGCTCCCATAATCTTGTTGGATTACTTGGTGAAGTCTCGTTTACAGGGAAGCAAATGAAAGCAAACATAAGTGAAAGAGTCTTCGCGCTCAATTCACCACTGTTGACTACCATTCGCTTGTATCTGTGAACAAGCTACAATACTCCCCCATGTAGTAGCAAGTTACGTGTCTCAGTGTCTAGTTTTAACAGTCAAACGGCACACGCGAGGTTTGTGTTTGGAGATGTGTGAATCGGTTAGCCTTGCGAAATTTCTGTAGAGAACATCTGTCTGGTATCTTCTAAAAGTATCCCTTTCGCAGCGGATGACAGCACCCCGTGGCCTCGTTGAGATATTGTAGCGCTGTCCAAACGGTAGGAAGCTGAGGAAATAATCTGCAGTGAAGAGGGCACTATGTATTTTAAATGATGCCATCTTTTATTATGATCGTGTGCTGGTAATTACATTAAAGTCATGTGATACCTCCAAATATGGTGGCGCACATCCCTTTACCCAGAATAGTGCAGCATCTCGATGTGGTATGGACTAAACAAGTCGGTGGGAGTACCCTGCAGAAATATTGAGTGATGCTGCCTCTACTGCACTGCAAAAGTGTTGCTGGAGCACACACTGACATCTCGATTATGTCCCATAAATGTTCGACGAGTTTCATGTCGGGCGATCTGGGTCGCCAAATCATTCGTTCGAATCGTACGGAGTGTTCTTCAAACCAGTCGCATAGGACTGTGGATCTGTGACACGGCGCATTGTCATCCATTAAAATTCCACCGAGAACACGAAGTCCATGAATGGCTGCAAATAGTCTTCAAGTAGCCGAATATAACTACACTACTGGCCATTAAAATTGCTACACCAAGAAGAAATGCAGATGATAAACGGGTATTCATTGGACAACTATATCATACTAGATCTGACATGGGATTACATTTCCACGCAATTTGGGTGCATAGATCCTCAGAAATCAGTACCCAGAACAACCACTTCTGGCCGTAATAACGGCCTCGATACGCCTGGGCATTGAGTCAAACAGAGCTTGGATGGCGTGTACAGGTACAGCTGCCCATGCAGCTTCAACACGATACCACAGTTCATCAAGAGTAGTGACTGGCATATTATGACGAGCCAGTTGCTCGTCCACCATTGAGCAGACGTTTTCAATTGGTGTGAGATCTGGAGAATGTGCTGGCCAGGGCAGCAGTCGAACTTTTTCTGTATCCAGAAAGGCCCGTACAGAACCTGCAATGTGCAGTCGTGCATTATCCTGCTGAAATGTAGGGTTTCGCAGGGATAAAATCAAGGATAGAGCCACGGGTCGTAAGACATCTGAAATGTAACGTCCAGTGTTCAAAGCGCCGTCAATGCGAACAAGAGGTGACCGACACGTGTAACCAATGGCACCCCATACCATCACGCCGGGTGATACGCCAGTATAGCGATGACGAATACACGCTTCCAATGTGCGTTCACCGCGATGTCGCCAAACACGGATGCGACGATCATGATGCTGTAAACAGAACCTGGATTCATCCGAAAAAATGACGTTTTGCCATTCGTGCACCCAGGTTCGTCTTTGAGTACACCATCGCAGGCGCTCCTGCCTGTGATGCAGCGTCAAGAGTAACCGCAGCCATGGTCTCCGAGCTGATAGTCCATGCTGCTGCAAACGTCGTCGAACTGTTCGTGCAGATGGTTGTTGTCTTGCAAACGTCCCCATCTGTTGATTCAGGGATCGAGACGTGGCTGCTCGATCTGCTACAGCCATGTGGATAAGATGCCTGTCATCTCGACTCCTAGTGATACGAGGCCGTTGGGATCCAGCACGGCGTTCCGTATTACCCTCCTGAACCCACCGATTCCATATTCTGCTAACAGTCATTGGATCTCGACTAACGCGAGCAGCAATGTCGGGATACGATGAACCCAATCACGATTAGCTACAATCCGACCTTTACCATTTCTCCTCCTTACACGTAGCATCATAACAACGTTTCACCAGGCAACGCCGGTCAACTGCTGTTTGTGTATGAGAAATCGGTTGGAAACTTTACTCATGTCAGCACGTTGTAGGTTTCGCCACCGGTGCCAACCTTGTGTGAATTCTCTGAAAAGCTAATCATATATATCACGGCATCTTCTTCCTGTCGGTTAAGTTTCGCGTCTGTAGCACGTCATCTTCGTGGTGTAGCAAATTTAATGGCCAGTAGTTTATTTCCAGTTAATGATCGTTTCAATTGGACCAGAGGACCCAGTCCAATTCCATGCAAGCACAGGCCACACCATTATTGACCACCACCAGATTGCACAGTGCTTTGTTGAGAACCTATGTCCATAGCTTCGCGGCGTCTGCGCCACGCTAGAACCCTACCATCAGCTCTTACCAACAGAAAATCCGGACTCATCTGACCAGGTCACCGTTCTCCAGTCGAGTAGAGTCTAACCGGTATGGTCACTAACCCAGGAGAGGTGCTGCAGGCGATGTCGTTCTGTTGGCAAAGGCTGCCGCGTCGGTCACCTGCTGCCATGGTCCATTAACGCCAAATTTCGTAGCAGTGTTCAGTCGGGTGCGTTCGTCGTACGTCCCACATTGATTTCCGCGGCTACTGCACGTATTGTTGCTTGTATGTCAGTTCTGAAAACTGTATGGAAAAGCCGGTGTTCTCGGTCGTTAAGTAAAGGCCGACAGCCACTGCATTGTCTTGCAGCGCTAAGACGTCCGCCCTATTCTCTCTCAAACTTTTAGACAGAATCTCGGCCTTATTTCTGTACAGTCCCTCAACATTCAGTTGTAATATTCTGAGCACGTTCCCAGGTTGTCTCTGAACAGTGCCGTTTGTATAGGGTTTAATATTGTTGTTAATTTCGTAATCGCTGTTGGAATTATCTTTAAATCGCGTTCTGCGGAAGTTAGCCTAATTGGAAAGGACCAGTTAGTTGCCCAGGGAGCACCGGCTGTGATCAAGGCACATGAAGATGCATTTGAAGGTGAAAAAAGTGACGACTCACATGGAGGTCTCTGGCGACTGAGACCAAATGTTTCTAAAACCGAGGTAAGCTTGTTGCACCTCTCTAACCGCCTTTCATCAGCAAAGAGCAATCTACAGTTCTGCCCTCTTGAGACAGTCAGATACAACGAAAGCCCAAAATACCTGGGAGTCACTCTGGACAGAACTTAAACATACAAAAAACACCTTTCCAACTTGACCAAGAAGATAGAACCATGAGTGAACATTGTGACTAAGCTGGCAGGCAGTACATGGGGAGCAACCACATAAGTCCTCCGAGGAGCATCCCTTGCACTGGTATACTCTGCAGCAGAATACTGTGCACCAGTTGGGCTCCGAAGCGCCCACGCAGTGAAAGTAGACGTCCAACTGAACTCAGTTATGAGAGTAATTAGTGGTACAGTCCGGTCTACACCCACCTGCTGGCTACCAGTGCTTTCAAACATCTGTCCACCAGACCACCGTCGAAAGGCTGCTCTTTACAACCTCTGTCAGCAAGTTTCTGAAAACAACTCGATCCCTCTTCATGACGATTTGCTATCGCTGCCCAGGAACCCCTCAAATGTATAAGACCAGCATATGAAATGAGAGTCCAAATGCTATCCACAGGATTCGACCAGGACGCAGAGTGGAAACGTGAGAGTCAAGCTACAAGAACCCGAAACCACAAACTGGTAGACAATCCAACAGTTCCAGTTCCAGGCTTCCACCAACCGAGGGAGGTGTGGGTGCAGTTAAACAGATATCGGACGGAAGAGGGTAGGTGCAAATACAACATGCACGAGTGGGGCTTTACAAGTGACAGTGTATGTGACTGTCGTGACACCCAAACAATGAGCCACATTGTGAATGAATGTCCAATCAGACGCTTCCCTGGTGGCACTGAGAAGCTCCAACAAGCATCCCACGAGGCACTCTGCTGGATCGAGTCCATCAACATCCGAATGTAGTCTGAGCCGTTTTAAAACTTGTGTACTGTATATAATTTCACATGTTCATTTTTATATCTATTTCTTTGTTTTGCTAAATGTGTATTACTGTAATTGATGCATGCGACAATAATAATAATAGTAACTGCAGTGTCTGTGGTGAGTGGTAATGCCTGAAATTTGGTATACTCGCCACGCTCTTGATACTGTGGATCGCGGAATACTGAATTCCCTGATGATTCCGGAACACAATGTCCCATGCGATCAATTCCAGCTACCATTCCGCGTTCAAAGTCTGCTAATTCCTATCGTATGGCCATAATTACGTCGGAAACCTTTTCACATGACTCACCTGAATACAAATGATAGCTCCACCGATGCACTACCCTGTTACAACTTGTGTACGTGAGGTTTCCCACTACTCTTGCCACCTCAGTGTAATCCAATAAAGGCTAGCCGTCCTTGACAGTAATATGGTCGTCATCGGCGATTAGTGAAAATTTCCAATGCGCGGCGTCGATTAGCTGTGGCCATCACATTCTCGTCAGATCATGACACGTTTAATAACATGATTATCCATAACTATTGTCTACTGTCATCGGTATCGGTACATTGCCCACCACCCAGATATTCTCCTTCATAAACAATTAGTACTATTTTACAACAACTGTCAATTTCTACACCGTGGCTAACCACACATGAGCGGTCACTGTGGCCATCTCCACTGGACCCTCCCCCTGCACTGACAATGGTGTTCCCGCCTGGCTCGAGCGTTTCCACCAATCACAGTAATGGAATCTTTGTGCTACTGCAAACAGTGGAGCCTTGCTTAGCCAATAGCAAGCAAGGACGTTGTTCCCAGGTGGTTGAGGTGGGTGACTCTGTGCCACATCAGCAAAATGTCATGCTCGAACTGCCACGTGTCCTGTCCAGACCGTGGGTCTCGTGAAATATTGCATCATTTACTAATAATCGATATCCACTTTAACATAAGCGTTACAAACAGTTTACACTAGAGGGAACGCAAGATAACACGAGATAACGAGCCTCTGAACGCTGCTTTATTTTCTTTCTGACGCTAATAAACAGCACACAGGATACTAGAGTCACGATGCAAAACTTTGATATTCAGACAGGACTACTTGGCGTGGCAGGTTTTTGACGAAGTAGGCAAAATGGGAAGTGCAAGAAGAGTCTGGGTGTCTGAATTTGTACGTAAATGTGAAACACGTCGAGGCAGTCCACTTATCAATTAACAGCAGCTTCAGATTTCCTAAGCGTCTGTCCAGAACTTGGCACATTTGTCGGTTGAAACTTATGGCTGGCTTCTTATTACAAATGAAGAGGAAATTTAAAAGCAGGACAGTAATTAACAACGTCCAACATTATCTGAAGAAATGCTAGCATTGACACTTGGTTATTGGTAACTGGAGTCGTTTAAGTTACTGCAGCGTTTTTTCGCTTTTCAGTAGCTTCTGTATCTCAGACAGTTTCTAGTGTCCGCAGTGAGATATACGAAGCACCTTAAGGATTTCATTAAGATTCGTGTAATGGAGGTAATATAAATAAAATACGATTAGTGAAGTGTGAAATGTACATAGCTACTACTTGTCACGTGTAGCCTACTGTTGTTGTTGTTTTGGTCTTCAATCCAGAGACTGGCAGCTCTCCATGTAATTCCATCCTGTGCAAGCGTTTTCATTTCCAAGTGACTACTGCGCCCTACATCCTTCTGAATCTTCTTAGTGTATTCATCTCTTGGTCTTCCTCTACGATTTTTACCCTCCACGCTGCCCTCCAATACTACATTGGTGATCCCTTAATGCCTCAGAGCATGTCCTACCAACCGATTCCTTCTTCTAGACAAGTTGTTTGCCTTTGCTTAATCTGTAGGGTCAGTATTGACTCACGAGTTCCAACATTGCTATGGAATCCAAACTGATCTTCCCTAAGGTCGCCTTCTACTACTTTTTCCATTCATCTGTAAAGAATTCGTGTCAGTATTTTGCAGCCGTGATTTATTAAACTGATAGTTCGGTGATTTTCACACCTGTCAACACCTGCATTCTTTGGGATTGGAATTATTATATTCTTCTTGAAGTCTAAGGGTATTTCGCCTGTCTCATACATCTTGCTCACTAGATGGTAGAGTTTTGTCAGGGCTGGCTCTCCCAAGGCTATCAGTAGTTCTAATGGAATGTTGTCTATTCCCGTGGTCTTGTTTCGACTTAGGTCTTCCAGTGCTCTGTCAAATACTTCACGCGTTATCGTATCTCCCATTTCATCTTCACCTACGTCCTCTTCCATTTCCATAATGTTGTCCTCAAGTACATGGCCCTTGCATATACTTCTTCCACCTTTCTGCCTTCCCTTCTTTGTTTAGAACTGGTTTTCTATCTGAGCTCTTGATATTCATAAAATGGTTCTCTTTGCTCCAAAGGCCTCTTCCGTTTTCCTGTAGGCAGTATCTATCTTACCCCTAGTGATATATGCCTCTACATCCTTACATTTGTCCTCCAGCCATCCCTGCTTATCCATTTTGCACTTCCTGTCGATCTCATTTTTGAGACGTGTGCACTCCTTTTTGCGTGTATCATTTACTTAGTTTTTGTATTCCTCATTTCATCAGTTAAATTCAATTCATCATCTGTTACCCAGGGATTTCTAATAGCCCTCGTCTTTTTATGTACTTGATCCTCTACTGCTTTCACTATTTCATCTCTTACAGCTATCCATTCTTCTTCTACTGTATTTCTTTCCCCTGCTCTTGTCAATCCTTTCCTAATGCTCTCTCTGAAACTCACTACAAGCTCTGGTTCTTTTAATTTATACTGTTCCCATCTCCTTAAATGCCCACCTTTTCGCAGGTTTTCCAGTTTTAATCTACAGTTCACAACCAATAGATTGTCGTCAGATTCCGCATCTGCCCCTGAAATGTCTTGCAATTTAAAATCTGGTTCCTAAATCTCTGTCTTTCCATTATGTAATCTATCTGAAACCTTCCAGTGTCTCCAGACCTCTTCCACGTATACAACATTCTTTCATGATTCTTAACCCAAATGTTATGTTCTGTGCAAAATTCTACCAGACGGCTTCGTCTTTCATTCCTTACCCGCATTCCATATGCACCTACTACTTTTCCTTCTCTCCCTTTTCCTACTATCGAATTCCAGTCTCCCATGACTATTGAATTTTGGTCTCCCTTCACTATCTGAATAATTTCTTTTAGCTCATTATACATTTCTTCAGTCTTACGGTCGTCTGAGGAGCTATAACCTTGTACTACTGTGGTAGGCGTGGGCTTCGTGTCTTTCTTGGCCACAATAATGCGTTCACTATGCTATTCATAGTAGCTTACCCGTGTGCCTATTTTTTTATTCATTATTAAACCTACCCCCGCATTACCGCTGTTTGATTTTGTATTTATAATCATGTATTCAAAAGACCAGAAGTCTTGTTTCTCCTGCCACCGAACTTCATTAATTCCCACTATATCTAGCTTTAACCTATCCATTTCCCTTTTTAAATTTTCTAACCTACTTGCCCGATTAAGGGATCTGACATTCCACGCTCCGATCCGTAGAACGCCAGTTTTCTTTCTCCTGATAACGACGTTCTCTTGAGTAGTCCCCGCCCGGAGATCCGAATGGGGGACTATTTTACCTCCGGAGTATTTTACCCAAGAGGACGCCATCATCATTTAATCATACAGTAAAGCTGTATGCCCTCGGGAAAAATTACGGCTGCTGTTTCCCCTTGCTTTCACCCGCTCGCAGTACCAGTACAGCAAGGCTGTTTTGGTTAGTGTTACAAGGCCAGATCAGTCAATCATCCAGACTGTTGCCCCTGCAACTACTGAAAAGGCTGCTGCCCCTCTTTAGGAACCACACGTTTGTCTGGCCTCTCAACAGATACCCCTCCGTTGTGGTTGCACCTACGGTACGGCCATCTGTATCGCTGAGGCACGCAGGCCTCCCCACCAACAGCGAGATCCATGGTTCACGGACCTACTACTGTCTGTAAATATAAAAGTCAGAGTACTGACTGACTGATCAAACCGCTAAGGAGAGAAATTAGAAATTTGCAGAGAATGCTCATCTTATACTGTAGGCATCGTTTCAGAAGGGATTTTCGAAATTACACTCCTAAGGGGCGAAATAGGGGATGAAAGGCTTTTTGAAAATATTTCGCTATTAATGCAATTTTAAAGCTAGAACTACGAAAATTAGTATTTGGTTTGCCAAAAATAAAACAAATATGTGTTTCAGCAGTTTTGTAAATTCACCTGCTGAGAGGATAAAATAGTGGGTGATTTTTTTAAATAACTCGTTATTAAAGAACTACTGCAGTATTTGTAAAGCTACGTCTGTGAAAATTGGTATTTGACTTCTTGGTTAGAAATTTAAAAAAATGCGTGTTTCACTGGTTTTGGGAATTTATTCCTGCAAAGGAGTTTTGGGAATTTATTCCTGCAAAGGAGTAAATAAGGAACGAGAAGTTGTATGAAATTATTTCATTATGAAAGCGTTTTCAATGCTAAACTATGAAAATTTGTATTTGGCTTCTCTGTTAGAAATAAAAAAAATGTGTTTCACTTTTTTTGAAAATTCAGTTCCTAATGGACGAAAGTTTACACCTGATTCTGGAAATTCAATTCCTAATGGGATGAACGCTTTTAAGAAAATATTTCGTTTTATTAAAAAAATTGAAACTAAATGTATAAAACTCATACAGTGTTTTTTTTTTCGACCACCTTCTAAGATTAAGGCCCTCTTGGCGCCCGTAAATGATTATCTTGGTTTGCGTAAGGCTGGAGTCTATCGTATTCCATGCAGTTGTGGCATGTCATATATTGGTCAGACAATCAGGACTGTGGATGAGTGGTGTATTGAATATAAGCGTCACACACGCTTACAACAGCCGAGCAAATCTGCTGTTGTAGAAGATTGCCTTGACAATGGTCATCATATGGAATACAACAACACGGAGATTCTGGCTTGCACGTCCAGCTATTGGGATAGTGTTATTAAGGAATCTGTTGAAATCCAACTATCAAGCAACCTTATAAACAAAGAGGGTGGATTTTTGTTTAAATGCTGCTTGGAATCCGGCTCTGTGTCTCATAAAAAACAGAGGGACAGAATTAGTGCTATCTCACCTGTTGATTAATAGTCACTAGCCGTATTAGCCCGCACCCGGTAGCTGAGTGGTCAGCGCGACAGAATATCAATCCAAAGGGTCCGGGTTCGATTCACGGCTGGGTCGGAGATTTTCTCCGCTCAGGGACTGAGTGTTGTGTTGCCTAATCATCATCATTTCATCCCCATCGACGCCCAAGTCGCCAAAGAGGTGTCAAAGCGAAAGACTTGTACCAGGTGAAAGGTCTACCCGACGGCAGGCCCTCGTCACACGACATTATTATATTATTACTATCGATATTTCTGATGTTGGTTATCTTTTTTGGTTGTGTTGACTCTACGGTTAGTTGTTCGGTGTGTGGTATCTTCCTTGTTTCTCCTCTGTGAACCGAGGTATCAAACTCCCTTGCACATTGCTTCCTCCTTGCATTTGTGCCTTGAGAATGGCAGGGTGTGCTCCTGTCGAAATATTGGCGGTGGTCGACGACTTCACCCGGCAGCAAACCCGTAAGTTATTTGAACATTCAGTTCACCGGGAAAAGGTCTCACATCTACAGAAACGTTAGAGAAAAAGCGGCTGATGGCTATTGGTAAGGAGGACTGGTACCAATATCCTTAGTGGACAAAGTCGGCAGTTCCGAGAGCCACTTGGCGGATGATGTTGCTGTATACAGATAAATCGCAACGCTACAAATCTGTACCGAAATTCAAGAAAACCAGCAGAGGGTCGTCACTTGGTGCAGGGATTAGCAGCTGACGCTCATCACAAGTATAGAGCATAAACCCCTTGGAATACATGCTATCGTTTGATTGCACGAAACAGTCATATCCACTGAATATTTTGGAATATGTTTATGAGTGATTATAAGTGCAATGATCACATAAAACCGTTCAGAGAAAACGACGTTGTCAGACTGAGGCTCATGCGCAGATTCCTCTATAGCCCGCCTAGAATAACATAACGGAGAGAATTCCCATTCGACAGTTAGTTTAGTATTTATTGCTTCTCAATATTGGACCCTTTTCAGGTAGGTTTTATAGAGGAAACACAATTCAGAGAAGATCAGCGCGTTTTGCCACACGTTCGTTTGGTAAGTGCGAAAGCATTACAGAGGCTCTCATTCGATTCCAGGGGTTTATGCTACAAGGGAGCCACTGTGCAGCACAATGTGATTTACTGTTGAAGTCTGGAGAGCGTGCGTTCCTAGAAGCGACGTGCAACATATTGATTCCTCCGGTCTATAATTCCTAGAGAGACCATTAAGGAACAATTAGAGAGGTTTGATCTCATATAGAAGGTTCCTAAAAGGCGTTCTAGGCACACACTGTTTGCGGATGGATCTGGAAAGAGGGACAGTGGCAACGCTGAACACAGTATCCCTTTGCGACTGGATCAGGAAAGTGAGGAAGTGGCAGTGCTACTCACCATACCTCATTAGTGAGTGGATCAGGAGAGGGGGATAGCATCAGTGCTACACGCAATACCCGATTGGTGACAGGATCAGGAAAGAAGGGAAGTGGTAGTGCTACACACAGTACCCCATTAGCGACTGGATCAGGAAAGAAGTGCTAGTGTTGCACGCACTACCACATTAGTGATTGGATCAGGCCAGAAGTAGGTGGCATTGCTACATTCAGTATGCCCCTCCCCATTACACATATGGCATATGTATTCAAAGATGCATATACATATGGTATCTGTATTCAAAGACAATATTGCACAAGTATTTATAGTAGTCCCCTGGAGATTACAAAGGTGGAACTAGTTTCTTAACAGGATTTGTGGTCACCATGAATTTTAAGGCATTCTCTGCAACATACTCCCACGCAGGCCACAAGGTTGGTAAAGAGTCCTTGTGGTAGATCGTCAAATTCCTTTATCAGCACAGTTGATAAATGCTGGGCGGTTCATGGATAACAGATGCAGATGTATATAAGGTACCTGAGATCTTTTGGGTCAAACTGAAATAGGTGCTAGTGGCTCCACAACCAGTTATATTGAGAAAGCGACTCAATGGTAGAAGATGCATATTTATTGTGTTATGGACATGTACAGTCTACACCGCAATTAGAACAACGTAGCTCATATCAGTCGTTCAAAGCGACGACCGCCAGTTTCATTGCATATATTGCAACACCGCATGGAGTTCTGCAACACTCTGCCAAAGATTCTGGGTGTTTATTGCACACTGGAACAGGCACTGCGTGATAAACAGCCAACACCTCTGACCAGTTGGTACTGTTCAAGATTAGGTCACATCATCCATGTTGGTGTTTTCAACAACAGTGTCTGGAGTGAGGACAATCACCACGCCACCCTCATGTCGGTGACCACCAGCAAAGATTCTATGTCAGTGCATGGGTTGCCTATGTCCAAGATCACCTAATATGACACAATTAGCTGACTTCCCATAGTAGACGATGTTATTTTCTTTATAACCACTTCAACGCAATAATACTGCTGGAGGCAAAACGTATTTCACTTTGATACATAAGTCTTCAATGATCTGGAACATTCATGAAGCTTTGAGTTAAATTATCTGTCGTAGTTATCGCAATAAAGACTCTCAGGTTTGTTAAATCAGTCGAATACATTTCAAGAAATAACCATTGGAGTCATATTGTTTGACAATGTATTGGTATGCAGAATAACTGGCGTTGGTGGTACGCACAACAGCTAGACTATATAGAACTGACTCAGTTACAAAGTATTTGCTTCTTGAAGTACATTCTGCAACTGTTGAAGGATGTGTGTCGATGGGGCCTTGTGACGCAGACCGAGGTGAACAGAGCAATCTAGTGGAAACAATAAATCATTTGGAAAGTTCTCGCCGAGTTTTAATATGGCACCTCCTGGCTCCCATCCACTACATTTGGAGTCAATACGCCACATTTTGCGTCTGATGCCACAACAACACTGATTTCTGCGGTTATTTTGCGCAGTGTTGCTTGTCTGTTAGCACTGACAACTCTACGCCGTCAAGTGAAGGCCGTCGGACATTGCGTCGCCGATAGTGAGCGGTAATGCCTAGAAATCTTGTATTCTCAGAACACTCTTGACACTGTGGATCTTGGAATACTGTATTTCCTAACGATTACCGAAATGGAACATCCCATGCATCTTCAGAGTTTGCTAATTCCCTCCGTGCGTCCATAATCACTTGAGTACAAATGACACCTCCACCAGCTCACTGCCCTCTTATATCTTGTGCACGCCATACTGTACGAGGTGCATTCAAGTTCTAAGGCCTCCGATTTTTTTTCTCCGGACTGGAAAGAGATAGAAACATGCGTATTGTTTTAAAATGAGGCCGCGTTCATTGTCAATACGTCCCAGAGATGGCAGCATCGTACAGCAGATGGAATTTTACCGCCAGCGGCGAGAATGAGAACTGTTTTAAATACTTAAAATGGCGACGTTTTTCTTACTTGAACAGCGTGCAATCATTCGTTTTCTGAATTTGCGTGGTATGAAACCAATTGAAATTCAGCGACAGTTGAAGGAGACATGTGGTGATGGAGTTATGGATGTGTCGAAAGTGCGTTCGTGGGTGCGACAATTTAATGAAGGCAGAACATCGTGTGACAACAAACCGAAACAACCTCGGGCTCGCACAAGCCGGTCTCCGAGAAAGTGGAGAGAATTGTTTTGGGGGATCGCCGAATGACTCTTGAACAGATCGCCTCCAGAGTTGGCATTTCTATGGGCTCTGTGCACACAATCTTGCATGACGACCTGAAAATGTGAAAAGTGTCATCCAGGTGGGTGCCACGAATGCTGACGGACGACCACATGGCTGCCCGTGTGGCATGTTGCCAAGCAATGTTGACGCGCAACGACAGCATGAATGGGACTTTCTTTTCGTCGGTTGTGACAATGGATGAGACGTGGATGCCATGTTTCAATCCAGAAACAAAGCGCCATTCAGCTCAATGGAAGCACACAGATTCATCGCCACCAAAAAAATTTCGGGTAACCGCCAGTGCTGAAAAAATGATGGTGTCCGTGTTCTGGGACAGCGAGGGCGTAATCCTTACCCACTGCGTTCCAAAGGGCACTACGGTAACAGGTGCATCCAACGAAAATGTTTTGAAGAACAACTTCCTTCCTGCACTGCAACAAAAACGTCCGGGAAGGGCTGCGCGTGTGCTGTTTCACCAAGACAACGCACCCGCACATCGAGCTAACGTTACGCAACAGTTTCTTCGTGATAACAACTTTGAAGTGATTCCTCATGCTGCCTACTCACCTGACCTGGCTCCTAGTGACTTTTGGCTTCTTCCAACAATGAAAGACACTCTCCGTGGCTGCACATTCACCAGCCGTGCTGCTATTGCCTCAGCGATTTTCCAGTGGTCAAAACAGACTCCTAAAGAAGCCTTCGCCACTGCCATGGAATCATGGCGTCAGCGTTGTGAAAAATGTGTACGTCTGCAGGGCGATTACGTCGAGATGTAACGCCAGTTTCATCGATTTCGGGTGAGTAGTTAATTAGAAAAAAAATCGGAGGTCTTAGAACTTGAATGCACCTCGTATATGTGCATATCTCTATCCCATGACTTTTGTCACCTCAATGTAAACCATATGAATTTGGTCGTTAATTACACTCTCATTCAGAGCTTTATGCAGTTGGATATTTTGCTGTAGCGGTAGGATGATGGCTGATTAGGGTGTAACAATGGCCTGTGTCGGTGACGAGGTATCAGATACGAAGCACTGGCTCGGATTACGAAGAATGATGGACGTAAGCAGTGTTCTGTAAAGGAACCATCGTGGCGGTGTGTAGTAAAATCATCGAATCGTAAGTGCAGGTGGCCAGACAAGTGTTTGAACCGCCATCCTTCCGAATACGTGTCGTGCTTCCACTGCAGTACCTCTCTCGACGGTGTTAGGAGCTTCCTATTATGGTTGTTCATTCTTTCTACCTTCATATCTTCGTCCATATTTGATGGCGGTTGCTATGCGATTGCACAATCGAATCGTGTTCCTCAGACCATGACCATGCTTGAATGGATGTCCTCCGAAGGCTGAATGGCTGTTTACTAATTTCCAATATCTTATTTATTTTTTGTTCAAATGGTTCAAATGGCTCTGAGCACTTTGGGACTTAACATCGGAGGTCATCAGTCCCCTAGAACATAGAACTACTTAAACCTACCGTAACTAACCTCAGGACATCACACACATCCAATGCCCAAGGGAGGATTCGATCCTGCGACCGTAGCGGCCCCGCGGTTCCAGCCTGAAGCGTCTAGAACCACCCAGCCACACCGGCTTTTTTTTTTTTTACCATGAATAAAATTTCTGCCCGTCACCTCCAGAATGACACTCCTATATATATATATATATATATATATATATATATATATATATATATATATATATATATGTGTGTGTGTGTGTGTGTGTGCGCGAGTGGGTGCGTACATGCTTGCGCTCGCGCGCTTTTCTTACATTACACATATTAAGAATGGGAATAAAACGTTCTATGGATTTCAATTACGCTCGTCTCATAATATTTCAGCGCAGACGTTGAGCATTAAATTGTTGGTATTTCTTAAGTTTTACAATATATCTCATCATTACCAAAAAAAAAAAAAGCCCTCAACAGAGAGCCACGAAATGCAACACAGACATAATGATAGCCGCAAACGCAACTGAAGAATGCAATTGACGTTTTTTATTGATAAGCTAATGTGGCTCAGCTGAAGAAAGCCAAGACGAGGCTGGACGTCGGCCTCAGTGAGACAAGACAACCAATCAACTTGTATACTCGAACGCTGTCGCTCAAAATACGGCGATCAAGAAAGAGAGAGAACACTTAGCAACAGTGTGTGACGTAAGTCAGTGCCCAGCGCAACATGCGTTCTGGGTATCCATTCCCTGCTCTGTGTTACCACAGACAGCGTGTAACTACGAGGGTTGGAACTTAAATAATGGCAACTATTTATTCACAACCGATTCAAAAGAGTTACGTGTTTGCACCTGTTACTGTCCTTCAGAGTAGTCACCAGTGTTGCTTAGAACCCGTTGCCAGCGATGTGGAAGGCGTAGTATTCCGTTAGCAGAGCCCGTTCTGTTGATGGTGCGAATTGAGCGGTCTCAAGTTATGTTTATTCACACGTACGACTGTGACGGTGTAATCCTAAAGCATTACGTTCTTCCACGGCAGACCGTCAGTGCACAGTATTACTGTTCGTTTTTGGAGCAGCACCTGCGACCAGCTTTGCGAAAGAAGCGGCGACACTTTCCGCGCAACCCACACATCATTTTCCACGACAATGCTCGGGCGCATACAGCGCAAGCTGTGGCTGCTCTGTTCGGTCGATGGGTGTGAGAAGTACTGTACTATCCACCGTACTCCCCGGACTTCTTGTGACTTTGATTTGATTCCAAAGATGAGGGAACCACTTCGTGGCATTCGCTTCAGAACTGTTCCAGAGATTCGACAGGCAGTAGACCTCTCCATTCTCACCATCATCAGAAGAGGATCTGCTAACGGTATACCATGTCTTCCACATCGCTGGCATCGGGTTCTACACAACGCTGGTACCTACTCTGAAGGACAGTAACAGGTGCAAACATATAACTCTTTTGTGTCGGTTGTGAATAAATAGTTCCCACTATTTAAGTTCCAACCCTCGTATCTCCATTTGTTCTGGAAATGTCTGGCATGTGAGGGGCCTTTTTGTACTCTGCTGCATCAAAGCAGAACACTGAGATTCCACAACTGTCCACCCACCTGATGTCTCCTAAAGCTATCCTTGTACCTGCACATGAGTAGCACTCAGGTCGTGACTCCATTGCTCTTGATGTTTCGCTGTGAAATTTGATAATAAACTGGCTTGGGCTTAGACCAGGGGTTCCCAACAAAATTTTCTCTAGGACCCCCTCATTCAGCATGATTGGCACCTTGTCATATCACAGTATCAAGTACCTAAGAAAGCCTAATTAAGGGTCTTTTTATAAGTTTTCTATTTTTGTTACTTAGAAAAAACATTGACATATTCATTTTTGAAAAAGTATTGAGTTTACAACTTTTTCAGTTTAGCCATAATTGTTATTGTCAAATTTTTGATTATTGCTCAAAATCTTTGTCTTCAGATCTGGGTGTTTAGTATAAAAAACTTCTTAAAAAAATAAAAATTGAATATGAACTGAAAATGACAGTAAAAAATTAAAACTGAGTGACTTACTTGCTTCAACATCAAATGCATTATCTTCCTCTTCATCTGTAGGCCTTTCTCATTATAACGAACCACTTTTTAACCAAC
Source organism: Schistocerca nitens (assembly GCF_023898315.1). Classification (NCBI taxonomy): domain Eukaryota; kingdom Metazoa; phylum Arthropoda; class Insecta; order Orthoptera; family Acrididae; genus Schistocerca; species Schistocerca nitens. The sequence continues at coordinate 86,546,745 of NC_064617.1, forward strand.
GGTCCATTTTTAACTACGTGAACTGTAACTTCCGCGAAAAGCAACGCTTTACGAACACTACCTTTTTAATACAGAACTTTGAATATGTAAACAACACGGTCTGTGAAAGCACTGTCAATAAATTAACAGCGGCCGATTGTCGATAGGAGTACTATTTTTAAATATCGATATTTCGGATTACCCATATTTTTGAAAATATCAGCAGTCCTAGTCTTCGGGCAGGTTACGCAATTCCCATGAATTATGGAGCGGTGGTTTGAGGGCGCGAAGACGTCGCCAGATAGCGTCCCAGATCTGTTCACTCGGTTTCAGATCTGGCCAATACGTGTCCAAGACATTTACTTCAGTTCACTATCGTGATTCTCAAACCATTTTGACACAGGGTGGTCTTTGACTTGAACAGTTCTCCCTCTGGAGGACGCCATCGCCACTGGGGAAGAGATCCAGCATGGGTGGACTCACGCGGTCCGCAATAATGTTCACGTAGTCCACTGATGTCATTATTATTATTATTATTATTATTCTCATGTCAGAAACATACAGGCACATGTACATACATTTTACACCGTTATGATTAAATTACTTTTGACCAAAACCTGGCCACTTCCAGTGCATTTTCTGTCCCTTGTTTAAGATCATCTTCTGTACAGGAGGCTGGGCACAATCGACAACGGAGCATGTGCCGAGCTGTCTGTTCTTCTCCACAGTCACACCGAGTATCATTTGGATCGGTGTATCCCCATCCTGCCAAGTTAACTTTTGATTTTCCAACTCCGGATCTCAGTCTATTCAGGGACTTCCAAGTTGTCCATTCCCCGTCATGGCCTGGGGGTAAAGCTTCAACAACTCTTTTCCAACCAGGGGGAACGTAGGTCGTAGCTCTCCATAGTTGTAACCTAGCTTTTTCAGCAGTGGTTCTAAGTTCCTTTTATGTCCTAAGGAAACTCTTCGTTGACTTCAGTCGTTGCGGATGTGGTTCATGCCCATTCAGATGATGGGTAATTTCCTGTTCCATTGCCTTCCTTTCCTTGTTCGCAGCTATCTCTTTTCGAACAGGTGGTGGTGCATTTCCTGTGAAAGTGGTAAAGCCATTTGACTGGAGTGGGTTTCAAGCAATCTGTTATAATTCTTCAGGTTTCTTTGAGAGGTACATCCACCTGTTTGGCATGAGTTGAATTATACCACACAGGACAGGCATGCTCTGCCGCAGAATAGTATAGTGCCGTAGCAGATGTTCGGATTGTTTGAGGTTGACTACCCCACTGTGATTGCGCCAGTTTCCGTAGGACATTGTTCCTGGTGGAAACTTTCGACTTGCATTTCATGCAGTGCTTTTTAAACGTGAGAGATCTGTCAAGCGTCTGTCCTAGGTATTTTGGAGTCACGTAGTGTTGCAGTTCGACCCCCGACCACACAATGTTCAACTTGCGAGTGACTTCCTTGTTTCTCAAATGAGAAGCACAAGCATGAAGCATTTGGTTTAAGCTGGTTTGTGTTGCAGTGTCTGGATAGATATTCAAGGGCTTTCGTGAGGTTGTTCTCCACTGATTTAAAATCTGTGCTCCAGGTGGCTAGAGCGAGGTCGTCAGCATATAAGAAACTCCTGGTGTTTGGGGATATAGGTTGGTCCTTTTTGTATATATTAAACAGAATTGGAGCCAAAACACTTCCTTGCGGGAGGTTATTCTTCTCTAGTCTCCATCGACTGCACTGCGCTTGAAAGTCGATGAAGAACCTGCGATGAGTGTGGTTAGACCTAAATCTTTCGTTAGATTGTAGTCCTGGACTAGCTGGTGACGGTCCGTATCATACGCCGCTGATAAGTCGACAAATGACACTCCTGCCACCTTCCGAGCTTCAAAGCCATCTTCTATAAACTTCGTGGTATTTAGCAATCGTCCAGTACAGCTTTAACCTGGGCGAAATCCAGATTTCTGCGGTTTAAGTGAGGGGTCAATTGCAGGTGATAGGCAATTTAAAATCAGTCTTTCCAGCATTTTGTAAAGATGACAAAGTAGTGCACCTGGTCGAAAATTCGTTGCATCATTTCCTTCTTTGCCAGGTTTCAGCAAAGCAATCACTCGAATCTTCCGGCATATCTTTGCAATTTGGTTTCTGCTTACACAGTTATCGAAAAGTTGGAGATTCCATTTCTTTGTATTTAAGACGAAGTGTTTAATTTGCTCTGTTCGTACATTACCCAAGCCAGCTGATTTGCCATTTTTACTTTGTTTGATCGCCTTCTGTGGTTCTTCCATGCTGAATGATGTTGTAAGGTCATTACTGTCATCTTGCCCTTCTCTTTGCAATTTCGGTTTTTGTGATTTGTGTGTTGGCTCCACGTTCATCAGTAACTGCTGTGCTATTTGATTGGCAGTGATATTATAATGTGTAGTGGTCTTAGTCGGATCATTGTTTAGGCGTCTCAGAAGTCTCCAAGCTTTATGGCTGGCTCTTTTCAGATCCAAGTTATCTGCAGTTTTTATCCACTTATCCCTTTTTGTCTCCCTTATAGAGGAAAGAAGCTTGTTCCCTGCTTCCACAGTTGCTTCACTGAAAGGGTTTTCTTCAAATAAGTAGCTGTATTTCGCTAGTATGGTGGCTTGGTCTGAAGTAAGCCTGGGGATATAAGATGTTCGACAGACACTAGGGACAGACATTCTCGAACATCTTTTTACAGCCGCCGTGAAGGTGTCATAGCATTCGGGTATTGGTTCTATATAAGATACTTCGATGTCCAGCAATTCCGCAAATCTTGACCAATCAGCCTTCTTAAAATTAAATCTTCTCCGAAAAGATATCTTCTGTGAACATATACCAACAAATAATTGACACATTATTGGTCTATGCTGCGAGTTGTGTATTGGGGAGTAGACAGATTTTACACATTGTTGGCTGATATTGCTGCTACCAAAAATTAGGTCAGGATTGTAAGTTCGCCTCCACCTGCCACTGTTAAAAGATCCAGGCAGTTTTGCATCATGGATTCAGGTCAGGTGACTTTCTTCTGCCCATACTTGTACTGCTGTCCCATTCTCATGTTCATGATCATAGCTCCAAACGATACTAGGGCTGTTGAAATCATCGATCACAATCTGCACATGTTTATTTAGACAACTGGGTGGTGTGTCAACAATGAATTCAGCACCAGGTGGTTTACAAAGCGATGTAGTGGTGCAATTTATTAACCGTTTCTAGAGTGAAAATTTCAATTTGGTTTCCTCCGTGAAGGCTGTGGATAAGATCCGGATATTTGAATGAACAAAGATAACACTTCCATATTTATCATGTGGTCTTTCGATGGCGAGACGCATTCCGTCTATTTTTTGTCTGCGCATGTCACAACTTCTATGTATCTCCTGTATGCACAGTATATGGCACAGGAGCTGACTGCATAGTTCTCGTAGCAGTCCTTCTTTGGCTGGCGTTATGCCTTCTACGTTAATAGATATAATCGTTAACTGTGGCCCTGAAAAGTGCTCAGGCATATATGTTGCTGGTGTGAAAGGATCAGCCGTCAGATTATTTTGAAACATATTTTGACGTTGCCCAGGGTCCGCCCGATTGCTGTTATCATCCTGATCGCAATCTCTTCGGGGGCTCCTTCCGTGTACCCCACATCTGTCATGGTGCCTATGATGACTACCACAAACCCCATGAACGTCGAAATGATTGTCTCCCATAGCTTAATGCTACCCCGACCGGCCTGCGTGCGTGGCGCAGTGCATTTTACAAGTAGATGTTAGCCTGGCGTTAACAAGACACATCATTCATCCGACCAGCAGCCACACATCCGTCGATGCTCGGTCCAATGTTGATTATCCCGTGTCCCCCTGAAATGTAACTGACGATGCCGTTGGGGCACTTGGACAACACGTACGGGTCGTCTGCTGCGGAATCCCATCTTCAATAACGTGCGCTGAACCAACACCTCCGAGAAAACAACGCCAGCTACCAGTTTTGCTACGTGACCATGACGTCACTCAAATGGAGTCCGGCAGAGAAAGTAATTGCATGCAAACAAACAAAGATACAGAGAAAATACTTTTATTTGTGTACAGCAATTACTGTCTCGCTTCACATAAGCTGCTTTTCAAAATTATGTCCGGTAAATTGTTCACAAACTGATGAAACCTTTCCCAGAAGTTTTCCACAGTTCTTTGTGCCATTTCCGTTAGAATGGCAGACCTCTTAGATGATTGCCTCCTTAAGCGCTTGAAAGATTGTGGCGCGATATTTGTACGTTTCACCCTTTTAGTGTCCGCAAAGAAAAAAATTACAAGGTGATGAATCGGGCGACTTTTGAGGGCCAGGTGACGTCCACTCACGAAGAGGTATGTCTAGGAAAGAGCCCTCTCAGAATTTCTAGAGAACGCCGAGGAGTTTGAGCTGTGGTTCCTTCTTGTGTAACGAGACTTCTTCCTCTTTATGGTTCCCAACAAACTGCTTTAACTTAGACAGAGGAAGGTCTCTGCCATCTGAGAGTAGCGATTTGAAGTGTTACCGTCACGTTATCTTCTTCGAAATAATACGGACCCCACAACCAAATTCAGCAACCGCGCACCAAACTGTCTCAAGATGGTTGTGAAGTGGTCATTGGTGTAGTTGCTGAGGGTTTTCTGCTGCTCAGTAGCGAAAATTTTGTTTATTTACAGTACCTGACAAGTGGAATTGGCCTTCGTCAGAAGAAAATCAAACAGCGCCAGGACGAGTGCTCCTCACTTCCAAAGTTAACACATAAAGCAAGTGAATGCACCCAGAACCATGTTAGACTATGAAAGTTTAAGTAGAGGTAGGAAAATCACTTTATACGACCACTATGATAACATGAGTCCTGTTGAACTAATTCAGCTTCCCCCCCCCCCCCCCCATTTGTATAATTAATGGTCAACAAAAATGAAACTAGCGGAAGGGCTTGCGACCTCTAAACCTTTGTGCTAGATGAGATCCACATCAAGCCATATGTAGATTGTAAAGGAATAAATATTACTCCAATGACCTCGAATACCGCTTATATAGCCACCAGTGCACATGTATTCATGATTAAGAGTATTATTTCAAAAAGTTGTACATGTAGCCTGTAAAGACACTGAATGCATAAAGCTTGTTTAATGTAGTAAAGGACCTTAGTAGGTGTAGAAGCCATTGGCTTTCAGATTGTTTCAGTTGTTGCAGATAATAGTGCCATCAATAAAAGAATCTGTTAAAATACAAGGGTCACTCCAAAAGAAATGCACACTATTTTTTTAAAAATCCATCTTTTATTTTACATATTTGAAAGTTTTACAGTGTGTAGATACATCCTTTAGGAACAATATTTTCATTTCCCCACATAATTTCCATCCCTCCCAACTGCCTTACACCATCTTGGAACCAGCGCCTGTATACCCACACGCTAAAATTCTGGACCAACCTGTTTGAACCACTGTTTGGCAGCGTGCACAAGGGAGTCATCATCTTCAAACCTTGTTCCACGAAGAGAGTCTTTCAGTTTCCCAAAGAAATGATAGTCACATGGAGCCAGGTCAGGACTGTAATGCGGGTGTTTCAGTGTTGTCCATCCGAGTTTTATGATCGCTTCCATGGTTTTTTGACTGACATGTGGTCGTGCATTGTCGTGCAACAGCAAAACATCCTGCTTTTGCCGTTGTGGTCGAAAACGACTCAGTCGAGTTTGAAGTTTCTTCAGTGTCGTCACATATGGATCAGAATTTATGGTGATTCCACTTGGCATGATGTCCACAAGCAAGAGTCCTTCGGAATCGAAAAACACCGTAGCCATAACTTTTCCAGCAGAAGGTGGGGTTTTCAATTTTTTTCTTGGGTGAATTTGAATTATGCCACTTCATTGGTTGCCTCTTCGTCTCTGGTGAAAATGATGGAGCCACGTTTCACACCCGTCACAATTACTCCAAGAAATTCATCTCCACCATCACGACGGATACAGGGATTAGTGAACACAAAGTCGAGCGAGGCTCAATATCGTAACAAAGAAATTCACCAAAAGTAAACGCGAAATATATCTGTTTATAAAACCAGCTAAAAATTCGCTTGACGTCTTTTTAACAGACAGTCTCCAATACTTCCAAACTATGTAGCTGAAGACCATATGTGGTTTCAGTTCAAAGAAATAGTATCAACAGCACTCGAGAGATTCATACCAAATAAATTAATAAGAGACGGAACTGATCCCCCATGGTACACAAAACACGACAGAAAGCTGCTGCAGGAGCACCGAAAAAGGCACATATAATTTAGACGAATCCAAAATCGCCAAGATTGGCGAAGTTTTACTGAGCCTCGAAATTTGGTGCGGATTTCAATGCGAGATGCATTTAATAGTTTCCACAACGAAAGTCTCTCTAGAAATGTGTCGGAAAATTCTGGTCCTACGTTAAGTAAACCAGCGGAAAGGCTCAGTAGGTACCTTTACTGCGCGACAGCGATGAGGAGGAGGATGGGGAGAAAAGGGACCCTACCCTTCGGAGCAGGTAAAATCGTGGCAAACGTCCGGCGTGGCAAATGTCCGCACACCCACCCAACAATCTTACAATGACTGAAGATACAAAATAAAACGTACATAGGTTAGTAATAACAGTGTATTTTGAAATAAAAACGCACTTTAAGAAGGCCACTTACATTATGCAATTACGAGTGCCGTTTGGTTGCAACACGTGAATATATAAATAAAATAATGTAGTATTAATGGCGGTGAGCCTAAACACGTCCGATCTGGACAGGACCTAGAAAACGAAAGCTGACTCTTAGTCTTGATTTGACGATCAAAAAATTTTCAAATGTTTCCAGCGGCTGTATGCAGTATTTATACAGCCGTGGACTATGTCTATGTCTCAAATTTTTCTTGATTTCATTACTTATAATTACGTTTTTTTGCTAATAAAAGCTCAGCATGCAAATGTGCCTTTAAAAACCGCATGGAGGTTATGTGTTCTCAGTATTCGACTGCGAAGGGAGAGACCCGTCTTCGAATCTCCCAAGCGCCCTACTTTCAAAGAATTATGAACTGTCCTTTCGATCATTGACGTGCCTGTTCGCTGTACTCAAATTTATGTCTGTGTCCGTTTGCAACAGCGAAGTTTACAGAATGGTCCTCGAGATGTACGTACCTCCACATCTGTTATACACAAGTCCATATGTTATGACATTTGCGTTCCGTTTTGGAAGTTTTGATTCTTGAATTTCTTTGTTATAACGTAGTTCACAGCCGTTTATTTGTCGTTTTTATTTTCATGCGGCATCTCGCCTGCTCTCATTGTTCATCACATTTACTTGCGACGGTAATACACTCCTGGAAATTGAAATAAGAACACCGTGAATTCATTGTCCCAGGAAGGGGAAATTTTATTGATACATTCCTGGGGTCAGATACATCACATGATCACACTGACAGATCCACAGGCACATAGACACAGGCAACAGAGCATGCACAATGTCGGCACTAGTACAGTGTATATCCACCTTTCGCAGCAATGCAGGCTGCTATTCTCCCATGGAGACGATCGTAGAGATGCTGGATGCAGTCCTGTGGAACGGCTTGCCATGCCATTTCCACCTGGCGCCTCAGTTGGACCAGCGTTCGTGCTGGACGTGCAGACCGCGTGAGACGATGCTTCATCCAGTCCCAAACATGCTCAATGGGGGACAGATCCGGAGATCTTGCTGGCCAGGGTAGTTGACTTACACCTTCTAGAGCACGTTGGGTGGCACGGGATACATGCGGACGTGCATTGTCCTGTTGGAACAGCAAGTTCCCTTGCCGGTCTAGGAATGGTAGAACGATGGGTTCGATGACGGTTTGGATGTACCGTGCACTATTCAGTGTCCCCTCGACGATCACCAGTGGTGTACGGCCAGTGTAGGAGATCGCTCCCCACACCATGATGCCGGGTGTTGGCCCTGTGTGCCTCGGTCGTATGCAGTCCTGATTGTGGCGCTCACCTGCACGGCGCCAAACACGCATACGACCATCATTGGCACCAAGGCAGAAGCGACTCTCATCGCTGAAGACGACACGTCTCCATTCGTCCCTCCATTCACGCCTGTCGCGACACCACTGGAGGTGGGCTGCACGATGTTGGGGCGTGAGCGGAAGACGGCCTAACGGTGTGCGGGACCGTAGCCCAGCTTCATGGAGACGGTTGCGAATGGTTCTCGCCGATACCCCAGGAGCAACAGTGTCCCTAATTTGCTGGGAAGTGGCGGTGCGGTCCCCTACGGCACTGCGTAGGATCCTACGGTCTTGGCGTGCATCCGTGCGTCGCTGAGGTCCGGTCCCAGGTCGACGGGCACGTGCACCTTCCGCCGACCACTGGCGACAACATCGATGTACTGTGGAGACCTCACGCCCCACGTGTTGAGCAATTCGGCGGTACGTCCTCCCGGCCTCCCGCATGCCCACTATACTCCCTCGCTCAAAGTCCGTCAACTGCACATACGGTTCACGTCCACGCTGTCGCGGCATGCTACCAGTGTTAAAGACTGCGATGGAGCTCCGTATGCCACGGCAAACTGACTGACACTGACGGCGGCGGTGCACAAATGCTGCGCAGCTAGCGCCATTCGACGGCCAACACCGCGGTTCCTGGTGTGTCCGCTGTGCCGTGCGTGTGATCATTGCTTGTACAGCCCTCTCGCAGTGTCCGGAGCAAGTATGGTGGGTCTGACACACCGGTGTCAATGTGTTCTTTTTTCCATTTCCAGGAGTGTATATTCTTTCCACATGACTCATATTGTATAACCCTTGTACAGTATAACAACTGCCAAGACTACACAAGGAGCACAGACACATCAATAACCGGACGGAGAGTAGATAATTTTCTGAAGGAAAAAACGATGACCGGGCACGAGTGAGATTTAAACGCGATCTCCTGCTGTGTTGTCAAACACCGTGACCACACAACCACGTCGTCATTCTTATCTAAGTTTGTTCGATGTTGCATATCTTGAGCGTTGACTGTTCACTGTTTGTATTTTGATCCTTTTTTTCACAGTTCAGTACACCTTCTTCCTGTTTTCATGCTTGATCTGTGTTCAGTTTTCGGTGGGATTTCCACTGGGCCATTTCACCAGTGAATCTGAGGGGGATGCGATGGCGAGTTTCCTTTGTTAGAAGTAAATGTGCTCCCACAAAAGAGATGTATAGTTCTGATTAAAGTACTGAGAGCAGGGTATGTAATATTAGTGATTCATTTTCTAATTTTCGTTGATATTTGATTATAGCAAAAGTGTTGAATGTTATCTACCAGTTTTCACATACATTTCTCATTGATAAGGAAACTTCAGTGTACAGAGTTCACAGATTTTTTGGCACTTGATAGGTATATGACAGGTGATAAGCAGTTTAATATAATTAGACAATTGGACAAAGGCAACTTCAAATTCCCACGTAAATTTCCTGTCACAGTAGTTACATACTGTTATTTGACTGTGTAAATCAGGGCTTCACAACATACGTGCTCGCGGAGCAAGCTGTGAGCAGCAAGGAGCGAGCAGGGAGCAGCGCGAGCACGCTACCCCCACTACGGGACCAGAGCGGAGAGTGGGGAGAGTCACGTGGGGTACACAACAGCTGCCGCCAGTCAATGTAAATCCGCGGCCACCTGCAGGGATATCACTCACGAATTATTACTGCGACAAATGAAACAAATAAAGGAGAATGTACACGTGCCACATAATTTTATTAGCTTAGTGTATACCTCTGCATTCGTATTAATTTGTGAACTGTTACACAATAAAAGGTGTCACTGAAGTGTGGGATTCTCGGTTATCTTGTACTTTTTGCCCTTTACAATTGCGTCTGAGTTCGGAGTAATTGTTATTGTGCATTGTAGGCGCGGCGTGCAGTTTAAATTTCGATCAGGCAATGCGTTTCTCAGGCGCGTCTTCTTACATTTCATTGCAGAGAACAGTTGTTAACAAACATACGTGAAACCGAACATTGATATTATTGTAGCCGCCAGTTTGTGCAAACGAGGAAATCTATCCTGAGGGAAGTGTCTGTAGAATTCCAAATTTTTTTCTTGTTCTGAAATTTGTCTCTGTATTCTCTGTCACACTTCAGGTCAATAATTTCTAGTTCCAGCTCAGGACGAATCTCTTCAATATTCGCTGAATATGGAGAGGAGAACAGATCAAAATCACTGTCTAGTGCTGTCGGATCTTGAAAGCGTTGATCAAATTCTTCCTTAAGGGCAACTAAACTATTTTAATAACGTTCACAGTCTTTGTGAACATCTTGCATGGATGATAATTTAGGAAAATGAGCTAGATTTCCTGTTTCCAGCTGACTCACCCAAAGTGTCAATTTCATTTTAAAAGCTCGTATTCGATCTATGAAATGAGTAATTAGCAGATCTTTACCTTGTAGTAAAATGTTCAAAGCATTCAGATGGCTAGTTAAATCTGCTAAGAACGCGAGATCACATTCAAACGTGCGCGCGCATTTCCCCTCCCTCCCCTCCCTCCCTACTCCGTGACCTTGCACCTGCTCGCAGCACGTGCCTGAGCAGACGCGAGTACTCCTGCTCAAAACCGGCCAGTTGTTAAGCCCTGGTGTAAATGTTATCGATAACAACATCTTCATGAAGCTGCTGAAACAGAGGGCAGTACCAGCTTAATTCATTCTGAAAATAGTTATGGCTAATGATGTGATGCATAAAAATTATTCTGTTCAACATACTACACCAGAAATGAAGAAGAAATTTATCTGGATAACAGTTAATATTGTACTGAATAGCTTTTTGCAAAAGCATAAATAATGAAACTACTGTGCAGTCTCTTGAAGGTTCTAAGAAGAGGAAACTTCAAAGACTGTGTCATAATTTAAAATATTTTTTAACTGTTTAATTTGTGTTGCTCATTACTGACTTCTACATACCTCCACGTATCTCCAGTGAGAAATGGTCGTGTCCTCTGATGCAGTGATTATGTGCTCAGTGATTAGTGTAAAATCAAACGTAAGTGTTGTGTAATGTCTTGAAAAACTTATGAAACAAAAATCTTAATTTTTTGGCACAGTTTGACAACATTTTTTTTAATTACTGAGTATGCATTGCTACTTACCTCTCACTGTCCCCCATATGAGCCCACGATAAAAAGCACTTGCACTTTAAAAAGTAAATGAATGATGCAGTACGTTCTGTGATCAGTGATAAGTGTAAAATCAAATGCATGTGCTGCACAATCTCCTGAAAAAGCTAAGAAACAAGAAGTCTGAGGTTTCTGAGGTTTATTGGTACATTCTGATGTAAACATTGCTTACTACATGCCAAGTATTTGTACAAGGGTAATCCCAAAAGTAAGGTCTCCTATTTTTTTATAAGCACATACACCTGTTTATTTCTACAATGGTTTACATCAATTTACAGCTTGAACATTTAGCTATTTTTCGACATAGTCACCATTTCTGTCGATGCATTTTTGTAGACGCTGTGGCAGTTTTTGTATGCCCATGTCATACCAGCTCGCCGCCATGCTGTTGAGAAAGTTATGAACTGGCGTGATTGTTGCTTGGTCTCAGGTGTAAAGTGGTATTCCCAGGTTTCGCCACCCGTGACAACTGAGTCCAGAAAGTTGTCCTGTTCGGCTGCAAGGCGGTGAAGAATTGCGCTGGAAGCATCAACTCGTTGCCGCGTGTGGTCCTCAGTCAGCAGGCGTGGCACCCATCTTGCGCACACCTTCCGGTAGTTCAATGTTTCCGTTAAAATCCTGTGAGCGGTGCTTCTGGAAACCTCAGGAACCAACGTGCAGAGATCATCCAGGGTGACCCGCCAATCTCCACGCATGCTTTGCTCAACCTTCTACACTGTCTCCTCAGGAGTTTACGGTCTCACCCTCCTCTGTTCGTCATGAATTTCGGTCCGACCAGCTGCAATCTCTCTACACCACTTACGAAGGTTTTTGACATCCATGCCCGACACACCATACACTTCCGTCAATGGGCGATGGATTTCAATCGGCGCAGTGCCCTTTGCGTTCAAAAACCGAATAACTGCGTGCAATTCGCACTTCGCGGTAACATCCAAGGGAGCTCCATTCGTTCTCAACGGCGGTCAAGCCAAGACTGTGCGCCTCAGCGTGGCGTGCGCATGTTAACACACAACGCGTGAAGCACCCTTCATAACCGTGTGACCAACTGCCACACAAACAGAGTTCTGTACTTATAAAAAAATAGGAGACCTTACTTTTGGGATTACCCTCGCACTTCCAGATATACTCAAAAGAAACTACAGTTTTTCTTGAAGCGGATCTAGGCGCTTCAGTCTGGAGCCGCGCGGCCGCTTTGGTCGCAGGTTCGAAACCTGCCTCGGGCATGGATGTGTGTGATGTCCTTAGGTTAGTTAGGTTTACGTAGTTCTAAGTTCTAGAGGACTGATGACCTCAGATGTTAAGTCCCATAGTGCTCAGAGCAATTCTTTTTTCTTGAATTTCATGCTGCGATGTCCAAGCCAAGCTACCGCCGGAGTTTTTTGAATAATTGCCGCACATTTGGTGTCAGTTTTAAATGATTAATGCACCTTGGTCCTCAGAGACATTAGCTGTGTCAGAAAACAAAATACACTCCTGGAAATGGAAAAAAGAACACATTGACACCGGTGTGTCAGACCCACCATACTTGCTCCGGACACTGCGAGAGGGCTGTACAAGCAATGATCACACGCACGGCACAGCGGACACACCAGGAACCGCGGTGTTGGCCGTCGAATGGCGCTAGCTGCGCAGCATTTGTGCGCCGCCGCCGTCAGTGTCAGCCAGTTTGCCGTGGCATACGGAGCTCCATCGCAGTCTTTAACACTGGTAGCATACCGCGACAGCGTGGACGTGAACCGTATGTGCAGTTGACGGACTTTGAGCGAGGGCGTATAGTGGGCATGCGGGAGGCCGGGTGGACGTACCGCCGAATTGCTCAACACGTGGGGCGTGAGGTCTCCACAGTACATCGATGTTGTCGCCAGTGGTCGGCGGAAGGTGCACGTGCCCGTCGACCTGGGACCGGACCGCAGCGACGCACGGATGCACGCCAAGACCGTAGGATCCTACGCAGTGCCGTAGGGGACCGCACCGCCACTTCCCAGCAAATTAGGGACACTGTTGCTCCTGGGGTATCGGCGAGGACCATTCGCAACCGTCTCCATGAAGCTGGGCTACGGTCCCGCACACCGTTAGGCCGTCTTCCGCTCACGCCCCAACATCGTGCAGCCCGCCTCCAGTGGTGTCGCGACAGGCGTGAATGGAGGGACGAATGGAGACGTATCGTCTTCAGCGATGAGAGTCGCTTCTGCCTTGGTGCCAATGATGGTCGTATGCGTGTTTGGCGCCGTGCAGGTGAGCGCCACAATCAGGACTGCATACGACCGAGGCACACAGGGCCAACACGCGGCATCATGGTGTGGGGAGCGATCTCCTACACTGGCCGTACACCACTGGTGATCGTCGAGGGGACACTGAATAGTGCACGGTACATCCAAACCGTCATCGAACCCATCGTTCTACCATTCCTAGACCGGCAAGGGAACTTGCTGTTCCAACAGGACAATGCACGTCCGCATGTATCCCGTGCCACCCAACGTGCTCTAGAAGGTGTAAGTCAACTACCCTGGCCAGCAAGATCTCCGGATCTGTCCCCCATTGAGCATGTTTGGGACTGGATGAAGCGTCGTCTCACGCGGTCTGCACGTCCAGCACGAACGCTGGTCCAACTGAGGCGCCGGGTGGAAATGGCATGGCAAGCCGTTCCACAGGACTACACCCAGCATCTCTACAGTCGTCTCCATGGGAGAATAGCAGCCTGCATTGCTGCGAAAGGTGGATATACACTGTACTAGTGCCGACATTGTGCATGCTCTGTTGCCTGTGTCTATGTGCCTGTGGTTCTGTCAGTGTGATCATGTGATGTATCTGACCCCCGGAATGTGTCAATAAAGTTTCCCCGTCCTGGGACAATGAATTCACGGTGTTCTTATTTCAATTTCCAGGAGTGTATTTTTCGGTGTTCATCTTTTCTTCCCCTCTCTGATTGCATGGCTAGTGCCTAAAACCTGAAGGGTATAATCGATATCTCTCATGAACAAACAACACTGCATATCTGAGAAGTAATTTTCGTAAACCACCAAGTTCATCCTGAAGGAGGGCTATTCAGTATAATTTTTCACTGCTAAATGTAAACCAGAAGCCCAGTGATCAGGCCCTCCAGTAGCGATTGCTTTGCAGAATTCTGCGACTGAGTAACGAGCACCAGCAAGCCTCGACATGTACACTATTGGCCATCAAAATTGCTACACCACGAAGATGCCGTGCTACAGACGCGAAATTTAACCGACAGGAAGAAGATGCTGTGATATGCAAATGATTAGCTTTTCAGAGCATTCCCACAAGGTTGGCGCCGGTGGCGACACCTACAACGTGCGACAATGAGGAAAGTTTCCAATCGATTTCTCATAAACAAACAGCAGTTGACCGGCGTTGCCTGGTGAAACGTTGTTATGATGCCTCGTGTAAGGAGTAGAAATGCCTACCGTCACGTTTCCGACTTTGATTAAGGTCGAATTGTAGCCTATCGCGATTGCGGTTTATCGTATCGCAACATTGCTGCTCGCGTTGGTCGAGATCCAATGACTGTTAGCAGAATGTGGAATCGGTAGGTTCAGGAGGGTAATACGGAACGCCGTGCTGAATCCCAACGGCCTCGTATCACTAGCAGTCGAGATGACAGGCATCTTATCCGCATGGCTGTAACGGATCTTGCAGCCACGTCTCGAACCCTGAGTCAACAGATGGGGACGTTTGCAAGACAACAACCATCTGCACGAGCAGTTCGACAACGTTTGCAGCAGCATGGACTATCAGCTCGGAGACCGTGGCTGCTGTTACCCTTGAGGCTGCATCACAGACAGGAGCGCCTGCGATGGTGTACTCAATACGAACGTGGGTGCACGAATGGCACAACGTCATTTTTTTGGATGAATCCAGGTTCTGATTACAGCATCATGATGGTCGCATCCGTGTTTGGCGACATGGCGGTGAGCGCACATTGGATGCGTGTATTCGTCATCGCCATACTGGCGTATCACCCGGCGTGATGGTATGGGGTGCCATTGGTTACACGTCTCCGTCACCTCTTGTTCGCATTGACTGCACTTCGAACAGTGGACGTTACATTTCAGATGTGTTACGACCCGTGGCTCTACCCTTCATTCGATCCACGCGAAACCCTACATTTCAGCAGGATAGTGCACGACCGCATGTTGCAGGTCCTGTAAGGGCCTTTCTGGATACAGAAAATATTCGAGTGCTGCCCTGGCCAGCACATTCTCCCGATCTCTCACCAATTGAAAACGTCTGCTCAATTGTGGCCAAGGAGCTGCCTCGTCCCAATACGCCAGTCACTACTCTTGAAGTGTGGTGTCGTGTTGAAGCTGCATGGGCATCTGCACCTGTACAAGACATCGAAGCTCTGTTTGACGTAGAGCCCAGGCGTATCGAGGCCGTTATTACGGGTACTGATTTCTCAGGATCTATGCACCCAAATTGATTGAAAATGTAATCACATATCAGTTCTAGTATAACATATTTGTCCAATGAATACCCGTTTATGATCTGCACTTCTTCTTGGTGTAGCAATTTTAATGGCCCGTAGTGTAGCAGTTTACGTGAGCCGCCTCGTACTCTTGCAGGTGTCGGCTTGACACTCTCTCGTCAGACCTGCCACAGATCGCCACCTTCAACACCAGCAGGTTGCATTCCGTCTTGTAGTGGCCAGTAGTCACAATGTCTTGGATCTTCAGTGTTTATTCTCAACAATTAGGGACCTGCCAGAAAAGTATCTCCCCGTATTCGCGCCTCCACATATCCCTCAGTCCTCCTACCTTCTCACCTCACACTGTCCTAATCACACCATCGTCACCAGTCATTCAGTTTTGCGTGCACTTGTCCACTAAGGTAAAGCAGAAAATCGCCTACAATTGTAGGAGTTACTATCTCCTAAACCGTCGCGAGCGTCTTTTGCGACGCGGCTAACGGCGTGCGGTTATTAATTACTTGGACGTAAGCGGCGGCGAGTGTGCGTAGTCTTAAACGGCGGACTTTGGAGCGGGTGGGAAGCCCGGTCTCGGCGCTTTAACGGCCCGCTGCGGTGCAACATGCGACTCCCGCCCCGTCCATCAATTATCTCCTTGTCAGCGCTTTTGTCCCGGCGCTGCGGTTTACGGCGATCGTCCCGTGAAAGCCCATTAGCCAGAGCACCGGCCCGCGGCGCTCTGCCAATAAAATGCAGCCGCCGCTTGTCGCTATTAACGCGGACATGGACGCCGCCCGGCCGCGACAAAGCGCCTCTCCCCTCCTCTCCCCTCACCGCGGCTGCTCGCGCACGCAGAAAGGGCCGGCAGGAAGCGTCGGCGCACGCACGCACGTGCGTACGGGCCGTTACGCGCTCCCCAAATACACCCCTTGACCCTTTCGCCGGCTAATGTAAGCTGCGGCGACCAAGAGTCCTCGACGACTAAGACAAAGCCGTACCTCGAGGGCGATGTCAAAAAATAGGCGTCTAATAGTGCTGCTACTCGCTGAGAACTCTTGAATCGTCATTATTACTTACAGCTTTTTATATGCGCAGACTGACTGTACGAGGGGAGCACAGCGTTACAAAACCAAGTCAGAAACTTGTAGGCCGAACATCCGAAATCTGAAGTTACTGAAGTTAAAGGCTTCTGGGTTATTACGCCGCCTCATGTTTCCTCTAAAATGTCCTTCGTTTCGACCCCACTACTGGGATCTTCCTCAGGATCTCTTTTTTTTTCTTTATTGATTTTCAATCCCGCCCCCCCCCCCCCCGAAGGGGGCGGGCTGGCAGCAGCTTAGTTTGCTGCTCTACAGCCTACAGACTTTTTTAAAAACGGAAGAAGAAAGGAAACAAGAAAAACAGGCGATAAAACGGTGACTTAAAGTGTAAAATGGTGGAAAAATGCGGAAAGTTAAAACAGAAAAAGGGTTTGGCAATGTTAATAAAATACACAGGAATCAGACAACTAACATAGTAGAACACAATTAAAAAACATGGCGACAGTCTGGTTTCTGTTCACAAGAGATAAAAAATCACACCCAGTGACAGTATGATGGCTGTTCGCAACACTTCCCAAAAGATACAACACGGAACACTCACTGTAAAACACTCACTGTAAAACACTGCTTGAAAATGGCGGCACAAAGATGACACTCCCGAGACAAAGGCAGATGGGGGGGGGGGGACCTTGAGGAGGGGGAAAAACAAGGAGGGAGGAGAGGAAAACACGAAAGGGGGGGGGGAACCAAGGAGGGAGAGGACTCATAAGGGGGGAGAGGGGCAGGGCAGAGGCGAGAGGGAATTAGAAGAGGCAGAGGAGGGAAATGCGAAAGGACTCGGGGGAAAGAAGGGGGCAGAGAGAGGGGAGGTGGGGAAAAAAAGAGGATGGAAGGGGGCGAGAGGGAGCCTGGGAAAAGGACAGAGGAAAGGAGGGGGAGCGAGGATCAGAGTCGATAGGAGGGATAAATGGAGGGAGAGAGGGCATCATCTGGAAGCCACCTTGGGAAAGGAGATGAAGGGTGTAGAGATGGAGGGTAGGGGGGACACAACAGTGAAGACGTCGCTGGGGGGATCTTTTGGTGTCCACTACTGTTAGAACACTGTCAGAGACAAGTATCGCGTCGACTTACAAAGGGGGAGTTCTCTGGGGTTCGTGCTGGAGAAGTGATAGTATTGGTTAAAATTCATATGGCTACCATTGGAGGGCCATAGTCATAGGCTAATATTCCCGCCCTGATGCAGAAGAAGGGGCATTGGTAGCTAATCTCCTGTGGATACCACTGGCGGTCCATCGTCATTGGGTAGAAAGGCACTTTTCCACACTTATACTGGAGAAGGGTTATTGGTTGAAATGCCTGCTGCCGCTATTGGTTGGTCGTCATCAGTGGCTAGATTCCAAACGGACAGAGCAAGAGAAGGGGAATGTTTACCCAAAATATTATTGTGCGCCGAGGTGACTTGCAACGCGTTGTTTATGCCGCTCACACACCGGGGCCGCGTATTTACTCCCTTGATGGCAGGGAGCCACGATGCCGGAAGCCTATAGCCGTCCTCTCTATTGAAATTACCGGTAGATGCATCCCTAGAAATTTTAACCGCTTCTCGGACCTTTCTCCTATACACGTTTGTTTCTTTAGCCGGTGCACGTACGTTATTAAAATCGATGTCAGAGCCACAGTTCTCATGATGTTCCGCTGCTGCCGATTTTGCACTTTGTTTTAGCCGCATGTGCCGTTCGTGTTCCTTAATGCGTTCTTTAACAGTTCTTCCCGTTCCGTCTATATACACTTTGCCGCAGCCACATGATACTTGATAGACGCCTGCATTGTGGAGGTAATCAGATGAATCCGTTTTAGACCGCTGCGGTCGCGGGTTCGAGTCCTGCCTCGGGCATGGATGTTTGTGATGTCCTTAGGTTAGTTAGGTTTAACTAGTTCTAAGTTCTAGGGGACTAATGACCGCAGCAGTTGAGTCCCATAGTGCTCAGAACCATTTGAACCATTTGAATCCGTTTTGCGTCATAAAAAGTATTTTATTTTGTTTTGACTAAAGAAAGATGTCTGAATACCATTTTTCTTTAAAATTCTGCTTGTGCGGTCAGTGGCCCCAGAAACGAACGGTAAGTTGACGGAGTCAGAAGGCGGTTCCTCGTCATTCTTATTACCGGTATAAATATTCCGCCTAAAAACCCTGTCGATTGAATAACTACCACACCCATTTGCCTTCAATGCCCTCTTTAAAAAATTCAACACCGATTCCGAGTAGCCGTCATCGCTGATACGGAAGGCACGTGAAGACAGAGTGTTGAGTACTGCTTGCTTCTGGGCTGGGTGGTGGTGCGAAGTGGCATCTAAATACCTGTTTGTGTTAGTCGGCTTTCTGTACACTCTGTGACCTAGAGTGTTATCAGATCTCTTGTATACCAACACATCAGGAACGGGAGACCGACCTCACTCTCAACCTCCAAGGTGAATTTTAATTGGAGTGAGTTCCATTTAAGAAATTGTGGAACGCATGAAGTTCTTCTTCGCCGTGTGGCCATATAACAAATGTATCGTCCACATAGCGGAGCAAGCAAGAAGGCTTCAAAGGAGCACTACTTAACGCTTGTTGTTCAAAGTGTTCCATAAAAACGTCAGCTGCAACTGGTGAAATGGGTGAGCCCATAGCAAGGCCGTCAGCTGTTCATAGAATTCACCATTGTATTTAAAATAGCTCGAACGACACTGGGACATTAGTAAATAACGATGTCGCATCGAAGCCAACAAGAATGTCACCTGCAGATATCCTCAGTTTGCGTATAATTACTAAAAAAATGTTTCGAATCTTTTATAAAAGTACACTCCTGGAAATGGAAAAAAGAACACATTGACACCGGTGTGTCAGACCCACCATACTTGCTCCGGACACTGCGAGAGGGCTGTACAAGCAATGATCACACGCACGGCACAGCGGACACACCAGGAACCGCGGTGTTGGCCGTCGAATGGCGCTAGCAGCGCAGCATTTGTGCACCGCCGCCGTCAGTGTCAGCCAGTTTGCCGTGGCATACGGAGCTCCATCGCAGTCTTTAACACTGGTAGCATGCCGCGACAGCGTGGACGTGAACCGTATGTGCAGTTGACGGACTTTGAGCGAGGGCGTATAGTGGGCATGCGGGAGGCCGGGTGGACGTACCGCCGAATTGCTCAACACGTGGGGCGTGAGGTCTCTACAGTACATCGATGTTGTCGCCAGTGGTCGGCGGAAGGTGCACGTGCCCGTCGACCTGGGACCGGACCGCAGCGACGCACGGATGCACGCCAAGACCGTAGGATCCTACGCAGTGCCGTAGGGGACCGTACCGCCACTTCCCAGCAAATTAGGGACACTGTTGCTCCTGGGGTATCGGCGAGGACCATTCGCAACCGTCTCCATGAAGCTGGGCTACGGTCCCGCACACCGTTAGGCCGTCTTCCGCTCACGCCCCAACATCGTGCAGCCCGCCTCCAGTGGTGTCGCGACAGGCGTGAATGGAGGGACGAATGGAGACGTGTCGTCCTCAGCGATGAGAGTCGCTTCTGCCTTGGTGCCAATGATGGTCGTATGCGTGTTTGGCGCCGTGCAGGTGAGCGCCACAATCAGGACTGCATACGACCGAGGCACACAGGGCCAACACCCGGCATCATGGTGTGGGGAGCGATCTCCTACACTGGCCGTACACCACTGGTGATCGTCGAGGGGACACTGAATAGTGCACGGTACATCCAAACCGTCATCGAACCCATCGTTCTACCATTCCTAGACCGGCAAGGGAACTTGCTGTTCCAACAGGACAATGCACGTTCGCATGTATCCCGTGCCACCCAACGTGCTCTAGAAGGTGTAAGTCAACTACCCTGGCCAGCAAGATCTCCGGATCTGTCCCCCATTGAGCATGTTTGGGACTGGATGAAGCGTCGTCTCACGCGGTCTGCACGTCCAGCACGAACGCTGGTCCAACTGAGGCGCCAGGTGGAAATGGCATGGCAAGCCGTTCCACAGGACTACATCCAGCATCTCTACGATCGTCTCCATGGGAGAATAGCAGCCTGCATTGCTGCGAAAGGTGGATATACACTGTACTAGTGCCGACATTGTGCATGCTCTGTTGCCTGTGTCTATGTGCCTGTGGTTCTGTCAGTGTGATCATGTGATGTATCTGACCCCAGGAATGTGTCAATAAAGTTTCCCCTTCCTGAGACAATGAATTCTCAGTGTTCTTATTTCAATTTCCAGGAGTGTATTTGTTTTACCAACTAGATGTCTCAGTTTGCCAGATAAATGACCTGCTAAAAAATAAGTCGGCGAGTTAATCCCATTGACTATAGGCCTCAAAGGAACCGATTCTTTATGTATTTTCGGTAGTCCGTACATTCTGGGTGAGAACAACGCATCTGGTCAGCCGGCCGGAGTAGCCGAACGGTTCTAGGCGCTTCAGTCCGGAACCGCACTGCTGCTACGGTCGCAGGTTCGAATCCTGCCTCGGGCATGGATGTGTGTGATGTCCGTAGGTTAGTTAGGTTTAAGTAGTTCTAAGTCTAGGGGACTGATGACCTCAGATGTTAAGTCCCATAGTGCTTAGAGCCATTTGAACCATTTGAGCATCTGCTCAAAAACATTCGTTCGACTGTTCGTAAGAATTAGTCTGCAAGGCTGGAGTGCTGGGGGAAATAAGATTCCAAAATTGTCATTTCTGATGTTACTGATTCAGTAAACTGGAAGTTATGCTGACACAAGAACTAAATTTTACAAGCAATTCACTAAACTTATTATACACTCAAACATCGAGAGTTATCCACGGAATATATTTTACAACGTAAAATACCCTGAATAGCCAAAGAAACTGGTGCACCTTCCTAATATCGCGTAGGACCTCCGCGAGCACGCAGAAGTGCCGCAACATGACGTGGCATTGACTCGACTAATGCCTGAAGTAGTGCTGGAAGTAACTGATAGCGTGAATCCTGCAGGGCTGTCCACAAATCCGTAAGAGTACGAGGGGGCGGAGATCTCTTCTGAAGAGCACGTTGCAAGGCATCCCAGATGTGCTCAATGATGTTCATGTCTGGCGAGCCTGGTCGCCAGTGGAAGTGTTTAAACTCAGAAGAGTGTTCCTGGCGCCACTCTGTAGCAATTCTGATCGTGTGGGGTGTCGCATTGTCCTGCTGGAATTGCCCAAGCGCGTCGGAATGCACGGTTAACATGAATGGATGCAGGTGATCAGACAGGATGCTCGAGTACGTGTCACCTGTGAGAATCGTACCTAGGCGTATCACTCCAACTGCACACGACCCACGCCATTACAGAGCCTCCACCATGTTGAACAGTCCCCTGCTGACATACAGGGTTCATGGATTCATGTTCTCTTCATAGCCGTACACAGCAGTCAGCTCGACACAATTTGAAACGGCCGGCCGCAGTGGCCGAAGGGTTCTAGGTGCTTCAGTCCGGAACCACTCTGCTGCTACGGGTCGCAGGTTCGAATCCTGCCTTGGGCGTGGATGTCTGTGATGTCATTGGGTTAGTTAGGTTTAAGTAGTTCTAAGCCTACGGGAACTTATGACCTCAGATGCTAAGTCCCATAGTGCTCAAAGCCATTTGAACCATTTTGAACTATTTGAAACGAGAGTCGTCCGGCCGGCAACATGCTTCCACTCGTCAACAGTCGAATGTCGACGTTCACGGGCGCAGGCGAGGCGTAGAGCTCTGTGTCGTGCAGCCACCAAGGATACACGAGTGGACCCTTGGCTCCGAAAGCCCGCATCGAAGATGTTTCGTTGAATGGTTCACACGCTGACACTTCTTGATGGCCCAGCACTGAAATCTGCAGCAATTTGCGGAAGGGCTGCTCTTCTGTGATGCTGAACGATTCTCTTCAGACCTCGTTGGTCCCGTTCCTGCTAGATCTTTTTCCGGCTGCAGGGATATCGGAGATTTGATGTTTCACTGGATTCCTGATATTCACGGTATACTGGTGAAATGGTCGTACGGGAAAGTTCCACTTCACCGCTACCTCGGAGTGCTGTCTCCCATCGTTCGTGCGCCGACTATAACACCACGTTCAAACTCACTTAAATCTTGATAACCTGACAATGTAGCAACAGTAACCGATCTACCAACTGCGCCAGACACTTGCAGTCTTATGTAGGCGTTACCGGCTGCAGCGCCGTAGTCTGCCTGTTTACATATCTCTGTATTTGAATACGCATGCCTATACCAGTTTCTTTGGCGCTTCACTGTATAATCTGTTGGGAAATCACCGTATATTTATTTGTAAGGCATATAAACGAACGAACTGATACAGTCTGTCGATAAACTGAAGAGCTAGCAGGCCAGTCCCCACTCTCGCTCTGGGGCACGTTCAAGGCCCAACCGACGCACGTTGGCGTCTGGAACGACTAGCTGAGAGGTGCGCCAGGGGCGTCTAGTTGCAAGTTTTATATACCGTGTGCGTCATAGATACACTCCTGGAAATTGAAATAAGAACACCGTGAATTCATTGTCCCAGGAAGGGGAAACTTTATTGACACATTCCTGGGGTCAGATACATCACATGATCACACTGACAGAACCACAAGCTCATAGACACAGGCAACAGAGCATGCACAATGTCGGCACTAGTACAGTGTATATCCACCTTTCGCAGCAATGCAGGCTGCTATTCTCCCATGGAGACGATCGTAGAGATGCTGGATGTAGTCCTGTGGAACGGCTTGCCATGCCATTTCCACCTGGCGCCTCAGTTGGACCAGCGTTCGTGCTGGACGTGCAGACCGCGTGAGACGACGCTTCATCCAGTCCCAAACATGCTCAATGGGGGACAGATCCGGAGATCTTGCTGGCCAGGGTAGTTGACTTACACCTTCTAGAGCACGTTGGGTGGCACGGGATACATGCGGACGTGCATTGTCCTGTTGGAACAGCAAGTTCCCTTGCCGGTCTAGGAATGGTAGAACGATGGGTTCGATGACGGTTTGGATGTACCGTGCACTATTCAGTGTCCCCTCGACGATCAGCAGTGCTGTACGGCCAGTGTAGGAGATCGCTCCCCACACCATGATGCCGGGTGTTGGCCCTGTGTGCCTCGGTCGTATGCAGTTCTGATTGTGGCGCTCACCTGCACGGCGCCAAACACGCATACGACCATCATTGGCACCAAGGCAGAAGCGACTCTCATCGCTGAAGACGACACGTCTCCATTCGTCCCTCCATTCACGCCTGTCGCGACACCACTGGAGGCGGGCTGCACGATGTTGGGGCGTGAGCGGAAGACGGCCTAACGGTGTGCGGGACCGTAGCCCAGCTTCATGGAGACGGTTGCGAATGGTCCTCGCCGATACCCCAGGAGCAACAGTGTCCCTAATTTGCTGGGAAGTGGCGGTGCGGTCCCCTACGGCACTGCGTAGGATCCTACGGTCTTGGCGTGCATCCGTGCGTCGCTGCGGTCCGGTCCCAGGTCGACGGGCACGTGCACCTTCCGCCGACCACTGGCGACAACATCGATGTACTGTGGAGACCTCACGCCCCACGTGTTGAGCAATTCGGCGGTACGTCCACCCGGCCTCCCGCATGCCCACTATACGCCCTCGCTCAAAGTCCGTCAACTGCACATACGGTTCACGTCCACGCTGTCGCGGCATGCTACCAGTGTTAAAGACTGCGATGGAGCTCCGTATGCCACGGCAAACTGGCTGACACTGACGGCGGCGGTGCACAAATGCTGCGCAGCTAGCGCCATTCGACGGCCAACACCGCGGTTCCTGGTGTGTCCGCTGTGCCGTGCGTGTGATCATTGTTTGTACAGCCCTCTCGCAGTGTCCGGAGCAAGTATGGTGGGTCTGACACACCGGTGTCAATGTGTGCTTTTTTCCATTTCCAGGAGTGTAGTAACGAAAACTGGCACGGGCGGATGTGTGCGAGGGAGAAAGGGGGAGAGGGTGCGCTCCAAATCTACATCTACATCTACATGGTTACTCTGAAATTCACACTTAAGTGCCTGGCAGAGTGTTCATCGAACCATTTTCATACTACCTTGTACTTCTCTACCATTCCACTCTCGAATGGCGCGTGGGAAAAAAGAACACCTAAATCTTTCTGCTCTCTTATTTTATGATGATGATCATTTCTTCCTACGTAGGTGGGTGTCAGCAAAATATTTACGCATTCGGAAGAGAAAGATCGTGGTTATAATTTCGTAAATAAATCTCGCCGCAAAGAAAATCGCCTTTGTTTCAGTGACTGCCACCCCAACTCGCGTATCATATCAGTGACACTCTATTGCGCGATACAACGAAACGAGCTGCCCTTATTTGCTCCTTTTTGATGTCCTCTGTCAATCCTACGTGGTAAGGGTCCCATACAGCCCAGCAATATTCCAGCAGAGGACGGAAAAGTGTAACGTAGGCTGTCTCTTTAGTGGGTTTGTCGCATCTTCTAAGTGCTCTGCCAAAAAAGCGCAGTCTTTGTTTCGCCTTCCCCACAATATAGCCGGCCGCGGTGGTCTAGCGGTTCTAGGCGCGCAGTCCGGAACCGCGCGACTGCTACGGTCGCAGGTTCGAATCCTGCCTCGGGCATGGATGTGTGTGATGTACTTAGGTTAGTTAGGTTTAAGTAGTTCTAAGTTCTAGGGGACTGATGACCACAGATGTTAAGTCCCATAGTGCTCAGAACCACCACCACAATATTATCTATGTGGTCTTTCCAATTTAAGTTGCTCGTAATTGTAATTCCTAGGTATTTAGTCGAATTGACAGATTTGTGCAATCTATCGTATACCCAAAATTTATCGGATTTCTTTTACTGCCCATGTGGATAACCTCGCACTTTTCTTTGTTTAGTGCTAATGATAGGGGAACCGTATCTAAGAGTGCGTAGTTAAGGAGTAAGCGTAAATATCTGGGTTATTATAAATAGTGAAACAAAATCATTTTAGATTTAGATTTATTGACACAAAATATGCAAGTTCAGAAAATCTACAATAGCACAGAGGTAAGACTTTCATTGAACTTTCCAAAAATACAAAAAACGTGAAATGCGCACTCTTTTATTCACGTGTGCCTAAAAATACGCAAAACATGCGCAAAGAGCATGCATTTGGTAAATGGCACAAACGAACGCAGTATCACACCTCAATTGATCATCACTGTTGGTGCCACCATCTCCCACACTCACAAGGGAACCTCCCCATCGCACCCCCCTCAGATTTAGTTATAAGTTGGCACAGTGGATAGGCCTTCAAAAACTGAACACCGATCAATCGAGAAAACAGGAAGAAGTTTTGTCGAACTATGAAAAAAATATGCAAAATATACAAATTGAGGAGTCGATGTGTAACATAAGCCACATCAGGAGTGCCGTGGTCTCGTGGTTAGCGTAAGCAACTGCGGTATGAGAGGACCTCGTTTCAAGTCTTCCCTCGAGTAAAAATTTTAACTTTTTTATTTTCTAGCAATTGACGTGTGTCAATTATCAAAGTTCAGGCACTCACACAATCAACTTCGCTCTCGAAAATTCCAGGACATGTTCAGATTTGCTTGGACATATGCAGGATCTGACACACGGAAAAAATTGGAAAACGTTAAAAACATATGTTTTGACAGAGCACAGGGAAAACTGTGTGACTGTGAAACTGTTGCATTCATTTGTTGCAGTTTATGTGACAAACTCTTATGTTTTCATCACTTTTTTGGGAGTTATTATCACATCCACAAGAAAACCTAAATCGGGCAAGGTAGAAGAATCTTTTTACCCATTCGCCAAGTGTGCAAGTTAGGTGGGTCGACTTCCTGTAATGTGACGTACATGCCGTCACCAGTGTCGTATAGAATATATCAGACGTGATTTCCTGTGGAGGAATCGGTTGACCTATGACCTTGCGATCAAATGTTTTCGGTTCCCATTGGAGAGGAACGTACTTTCGTCTACTAATCGCACGGTTTTGCGGTGCGGTCGCAAAACACAGACACTAAACTTATTACAGTGAACAGAGACGTCAATGAACGAACTGACAGATCATAACTTTGCGAAAACAAATAAAGTAAAATTTTCAACCGAGGGAAGACTTGAACCCAGGACCTCTCATTCCGCAGTTGTTCACGCTAACCGCGGGACCACGGCGCTCCTTGAACAGTCACTATGCTTGATGTTGCTTATCTTGAACATGGACTACTCAGTTTGTATATTTTACTTATTTTTTCCATAGTTCCACACAACTTCTTCCTGTTTTCTCGATTGATCTGTGTTCAGTTTTTCAAGGCCTATCCACTGTTCCAACTTATAACTAAATCTGAGGTCGGGTGCGATGGGGAGGTTCCCTTGTCAGTACACTGGATCCAATCCTCTGGAAACGCCAAAATTCGTGTTCTCCACTCACAGCTTTCAGTCTTTTCGTTAAAGCAGAGTCCTTCGCACCAAGAACAGCAGCAACCGTTGTTTGCTTTCTCCACTTTCATTTCGTTGTCTGGCCTCACTGAACGGATCTTCGGTTTAGACGAGCTTCCTGTCCGATTTTCATACTTCATTTGAAGTCATTCGGAAACAAAGCCTATCCTTCGAACGCAACAACGCAAATTTCCAGTTGTATCCAAAAGAAAGACCAAGAGAGCTGGCGCAGTGGTTAGCACAGTGGACTCGCCTACGGAAAGACGACGGTTCAAACCCGCGTCCGGCCACACAGATTTAGGTTTTCCGTGATTTTCCTAAATTGCTTCCGGCAAATGCCGGGATGGTTCCTTTAAAAACGTATGACCGACTTCCTTCCCCACCCTTCCTTAATCTGATGGGACTTCTCTGGTTGGTCCCCTTCCGCAAACCAAGCAACCAGTCCTAAAGAGAACGTACACACTCTTTGGGAACGTTACGAGTATACGCGCGCTCTTTCGTACAGAAATAATGATTCCAAGCGATGTCAACAGTCGGGAGCACACGTCACATGTGCCAAACATGTGGATGCAGTACGGTAGTTTGCAAGCCGGTCTTTCAAAATAGAATCAAGAATTAAAGGCTATTGCTCGCGTGTTTTGTGTACATCTTGTGCAACAAACTACCAGAACTACATCAAGAAAGCTGAAAAGTGATCTTCATCTTTTTCACTTCGGAAACACTGGAGTTCTTCAAACAACTTCTACGAGATGTTTTTGATGCCAGTCTGAATAGAACTACGAGGATGAATCAAATGAAAACCTTTAATATTTTTAAAATATTATTTAATGTGCAGAAGTGGTACAAAGCTGTATCACTTTTCAACATAATCTCCCCCACGCTCAATGCAAGTCCTCCAAAGTGCATAAATTCCTTTAGAAAAATTCTTTTGGTAGTCAGCGCAACCACTCATGCACTCTTCAGAAAAACGGAACTTCTTTCCTCTAATTGCGTCTTTGAGTGGTCCAAACATGTGGAAATCACTTGGGGGCAAGGTCTGGTGAGAATGCTGGATGAGGAAGACACTCAAAATGCAGGTCTGTGATTGTCGCAACTGTTTTACGGGCAGTTGGGGGCCTTTCATTGGCATGTTGCAAAATGACACCTACTGACAGCAATCCACGTCACTTTGATTTGCTTGCAGGCCTCAGATAATTTTTTAGAGGATCTGTGTATGTTGCACTGGTGACAGTGGTCCCTCTAGGCATGTAATGCTCCAAAATGACGCCCTTTTTCGTCCCAAAAGAGAGTCATCATAAACCTTACTGCTGATTGTTCTGTTCGAAACATCTTTGGTTTCGGTGATGAGGAATGGCGCCACTGCTTGCTCGCTCTCTTCGTTTCCGGTTGGTGGAAGTGAAAGCATGTTTCGTTCCCAGTAACGATTCTTGCAAGGATGTCATCACCTTCTGGTTCAAATCGCCGAAGAAGTTCTTCACAAGCACAAACACGTACTTCTTTCATTTCAGAAGTCAGCTGCCGTGGCACCCATCTTGCAGACACTTTGTGAAACTGGAGTACATCATGCACAATGTGGTGTGCTGACCCATGACTAGTCTGTAAACATACTGCAATGTCATTCAGTGTCACTCGGCGGTTATCCTTCTCTATGGCTTCAACTGCTGCAATGTTCTGTGGAGTCACAACTCGTTGTGCCTGACCTGGACGAGGAGCATCTTTCACTTACGTCACACCATTTGAGAACTTTGTACTCCATTCGTAGACTTGCTGCTGCGACAAACATGCACCACCGTACTGAACCTTCATTCGTCGATGAATTTCAATAGGTTTCACACCTTCACTACGCAAAAACCGAATAACAGAATGCTGCTCTTCCCTGGTGTAAGTCGCAAGTTGGGCTGCCATCTTTATATTGATACTACAACGGTATGTGTGCATCTGCACTATGCTGCCACCTGCAGGCCATTCTGCACGCTGTTTGTAGCACGCTTACCAACTTACAGGATAAGGGTGCGAAATTTCGATTTGTTATTACAAATTTGAGGTTTTAATTTGACTCACCCTCGTACGTCAGTGGCGAACTGACCAGTTTGCTCAACCGTGAGGAACACAAGCTGCGTTCTCTTTGGGACTGCGCATACTTTGGCACATTTACACTACGTCTCAAACTTGGCCTGCATACCTCACGCGGGGCAACTACCCGCTGTTTCACAAAACTGGCCCTTCTGCCGCGCGCCTTTTGTATGTTTGGCAACTCCATATTCAGATAGACCTGGGAGTGTACATTTTCCATTAAATAATATTATATTATTTATAGTACATCTAATGGCAACCGCCTTGCCGCAGTGGCTACTGCGGTTCCCGTGATATCACCGGAGTTAAGCGCTGTCGGGCGTGGTCAGCACTTGGATGGATGACCATCCAGGCCGCCATGCGCTGTTACCATTTTTCGGGGTGCACTCAGCCTGGTGATGCCAATTGAGTTTCTACTCGACCGAATAGTAGCGGCTTCGGTCAAGAATACCATCATAACGACCGGGAGAGCGGTGTGCTGACCACACGCCCCTCCTATCCGCATCCTCAATGAGGATGTCACGGCGGTCGGAGGGTCCCGATGGGCCACTTGTGGCCTGTAGACGGAGTGGTGGTGGTGGTATAGTATCTCTAATATGCGGAATACCGATACTGGTATGTAACATATCCGACGTAAGAAAAGCAGTCAACAAATTCTATGTAAATTACTGCACTCTACTCTCCAATGGTAAACAGCAAACTGATTCTTAGTCTTCTTGTACAGCAGACAGGCATTCTTCCAGGAATGCCACTTCCCCGAAAGGCCACTTTCCACACCACAAGCGCTGCTCATTCTTGAGTTTATCGACAGACTTTCGCTCATGTCCCGAAAATGACAAAATAAACTGATACCACAGCTCGAAAATAAGTGATAAACGAAACGTATGCGATTTATTTATTTATTTATTTAATCTCTTGTTCGGGTGATCCATGTTGTGACACTATCACAGGATATGGAACGTGTCAATTTTAGAACCTTTTGGCCCAAAACAAAAACAGTAAACAGTAACTTAGGTCCCACTGCAAAGAATACATTTTAGAGAGATAGATAAAGATTACAAAATAAGTGTTACTGAGAAATAAATGTTGCAAAATATATGTGTACAATAAAAATATTCGGTATTACAAAAACAAATTTGGGCATACATTTGCAATTTACAATACAAGAAATGTTGAACATTGTAGTTCAGGAACTCTTCTATTGTATAAAATGATCCTTGCAATAGGAACTGCCTTAAGGTTTTTTTAAACAAGAGATCTTCATCTACCAAACACTTAATTATAGAAGGGAGGGCATTAAAATTTTTACAGCCACTGAAATGGACTCCTTTCTCCACCATACCTAGATTTGACTGTTTGTAGTGGATATCATGTTTCCTTCTAGTATTGTGACTGTGATACACACTATTCAGCTTAAAGATGGATTTTTCTTTCCTTATGAAGCACATAAAAGATAATATATATTGCGCAGTGGATGTGAGTATTTCAAGCTTCTTAAAAAGATTCCTGCATGTGGCTCTAGGTTGGACTCCACACATGATCTTTATGGCTCTTTTTTGTACACACAGTATTTATTTAGCCAGTGGCTGATTTCCCCAAAATATAATTCCAAATGCCATAATTGCATGAAAGAAGAAACAATGCACAATGCGTATGTTGCTGAACTTAGTCTTTTGCATAGATCCACGATGTGGTTTGACCAATTCAATTTGCTATCAATATGCAAGCCTAGATATTTTGAGGAATCTACCCTGGTTATTGTCTGCTCACCTATTTTTACTACTATTTCCTCAACTTTGGATGTTTTGTGGAACTGAGTGTAGTTTGTTATACAGTAATTTAAAGAAAGACCATTAATGTTGAAACAGTTCATCATTTTATTTAAAACCTTATTAGCTGTTGCCTCAAGTTTATCTACTGAATTATCAATAAGTAGTGTAGTGTCATCAGCAAAAATGGTGAATCTACAATATTCCGTACAGAGAGGGAGAGCATTTATAAATATAATAAAAAGTAGGGGGCCCATAACTGAGCCCCGCGGCACTCCACATGTGATGGTACCCCATTCTGAAGTTACTGGGACACCATCTTGATTATCTACTACAACTTTTTGTTTCGTGTTTGACAGATATGAGTCAAGCCATTTCCCTGCTGCACCACATATACCGAGATGTGCAGCTTTTTGTAAAACGCTTTTGTTAGGTCACAAAATATGCAAATCACTTTCAGTTTCTTGTTGATAGATTCCAAGAGTTTGCCAGTAAATGCAAATATTGCACCTTCTGTTGAAAAGCCTTTCTGAAATCCAAACTGACTTTTGCGAACTATCCTGGCACGCATTAGTTTCTCTAAAACCTTTGAAAAGCTTGTCAGTAGTGATATTGGCCTATAGTTAGCAATATCCGTCTTATCCCCCTTCTTATTCAACGATTACAATGTTTGCGGCCAGGTGCCTGGTGCCAGAAGCAGGTGAACAATGTAGCCGGCGCTGCCCTGTCGCAGGGAGGTGACGGCTGGCTGCTGCGAGCGTCGCGTCCGGAGCAGCGGCGCGGCGGCGTGGTGTCGGTGCGCCTCTGGTGGCGGCCGCCCGAACCACCACCTGCGGGGCGCGGCGCCTTCCTGGTCACGTGGGAAGTGGCCGGCGGCGGGCTGCGCGGGAACCTGGTCACCGACGCCCGCTGCGCCACGCTCTCCCTACAACCCGCCACCGTCTTCCGCATCCAGGTGAGCGTGCTGTCTTGGTGCGGTTACCTTCATTCCCACTACTGCAGCTCTCCATGCTACACTGACCTGTGCAAGCCCCCTCATCTCCGAATAACTACTGCACCCCACGTCCATCTTAACCTGATTGCTGTGCTAAACTCTTGCCCCACCCCTTCCCAGATTTCCTTACCCCTTCCCCTCTTTCCCAATTTGCCTTTCCTTCCCCACCCCAGTTTCCCAACAACCCACATACTGTACCTGCATTGTTGCTTGGCTCATGGAACCCTCCCCACCCACCCCCTCCCCCCCGGCCCCCAATCACCTTACCATCAAATTACACTTCTCCCTGTCCCTACGACGCAAACACCTTTCTGCCACCAACCTTACCAGGCAGACCCAACCACATACCAATGCTGAATCCTACCTGATACTGCTCACTCCTCCATCCAACCATGATCCACCGCCATTGCCCCCAAATCACCCAGTTAACATTCCAGAAATTCTTAACCCAAAACGTTGCATCACCATCATTTCCCAAATCCCTCAACATGCAAGCTAACCTTTCATCTGCCGGCCGGTGTGGCCGAGCGGTTCTAGGCGCTTCAGTCTGGAACCGCGCGTCCGCTACGGTCGCAGGTTCGAATCCTCCCTCGGGCATGGATGTGTGTGATGTCCTTAGGTTAGTTAGGTTTAAGTAGTTTTAAGTTCTAGGGGACTGATGACCTCAGCAGTTAAGTCCCATAGTGCTCAGAGCCATTTGAACCATAACCTTTCATCTGCCCCAGAAAGAACCACATTCTGTCACATAAAAACTAATCACGACCTTATAATCCTACCTCCTGACAAACGCTCTGCCACTGTTGTTTTGAAGTGCAAGGATAACCTGGCAGAAGGACTCTGCCAGTTGTCAGATTTCCTGTCACAGTGACCCCATTCCAGAATTCCATCAGGATCTCCAGTCTCTCCTTGAATCCTTATGTCCATCCCAGAACCTAACCCTGGAGTATCTCTTCACCCCTACCGCTTGTACCTTCACATGCTTCCTAAAGTCCATAAACCCAACCACCCTGGATGCTCCATTGTGGTCAATTATTGTGTCCCCACTGAGAGAATACCTGCTCTCGTAGACCAACACCTTCAGCCTATTACTTGCTACCTACCCTCCTATAAAAAAGATACCAACTGTTTCCTCCACTGACTCTCCTGTTTTTGTTTTTTTTTATTTTTTTTTTTTTTAGCACATAGTGTCCTGCTCGTCACTACTGATGCCTCCTTCCTTTACACCAACATCCATAGTGCCTATGGCCTTGCAGCTATTGAACACTATCTTTCCCAATGACCAACAGATTCCAAACCTCCTTCCAAGTCGTCAGGACCAACTATATCCTCACTAACAGTTACTTCTCCTTTGACGGCATCACCTGCAAACAAATCTGGGGTGCAGCTATGGGCACCTGCTTCACACCATGCCAACCTATTCATGTACAATCTAGAGGAATCCTTTCTAACTATCCATAATCCAAATGCCTCACCTTGGTCAGATTCATTGACGAGATCTTCGTGATCTGGATCGAGGGTGAGGACACCCTATCACCGATCTGTTCCGCCTGGTTGTCATCAACCAATAAGCCACCTTTATCAATGTTGATCTCCTCCTCAAAGGTGACTATGTCAGTATCTGTATCCGCGTCAAACCTACCGAACACCAGCAATATCTCCACTTCGACAGCTCCACCTGTTCCATACCAAGAAGTCTCTTTCATACGGCCTAGCCACCTGTGGCCATCATATCTGTAGTGATGAGCAGATCGTCTCAAAATGTAAGAGCATTACTGAGGCCTTCACTGATCATAATACCGAGCCCCCCTCTACTTCACCCTCTCTTCTGTCCCAACAGCCACTCGTACCCCATCCTTCTAGCACCACATTCCTTCCTTCCTTCTTCACCAGCCAACCTTTTCCCATTCAGCAACAGACTCCTCATTCCAGAACAGGTCCTTCCAGTTTTTAGTGACAGGAAAGTGCTTGTTTTAAATATCATTACTTTCGCAGTTTTAAATGTGGCCTCACATATCTAAAAACTTCCGTTTTATTTTTCACCTTGCAAGAACCCCCCAATCGTACTAATCTTACAGAAGTGTCTCAGTTTAGCCGGTGAGTCCTTAGTTGGTGGTATAGGAGATGTACAGAATAACTGGGCACCGTTTCCCACCCGAGTTTTGCAATAATTAAGCCATACCGTCCTTGAACTGATTCAGTCAGCCACTGCGCAGGAATTCTTCCCGCCTGCTACGTGGAGGCACACTCGTAGGTTTATGTGCCCTTGCAGACCTGCAGCAGAGCCGTCGGATTCTGAAAGTGCAGTACTGTTATGTTGTACATAATGAACTGGGAAGAATTTTTTGATGCAGATGATTTTTTACAGGCTGCCATAATGGTGCATTTATTTAAGAAACACCATAAAATGAAAACGAAACTTCCTGGCAGATTAAAACTGTCTACTGGACCGAGACTCGAACTCGGAACCTTTGCCCTTCGCGGGCAAGAGCTCCGGTGCAGGGTGAAAATCTCATTCTGGAAACATCCCGCAGGCTGTGGCTAAGCCATGTCTCCGCAATATCCTTTCTTCCAGGAGTGCTAGTTCTGCAAGGTTCGCAGGAGAGCTTCTGTAAAGTTTGGAAGGTAGGAGACGAGGTACTGGCAGAAGTAAAGCTGTGAGGACGGGCCGTGAGTCGTGCTTGCGTATCTCAGATTGTAGAACACTTGCCCGCGAAAGGCAAAGGTCCCGAGTTCGAGTCTCGGTCCGGCACACAGTTTTAATCTGCCAGGAAGTTTCCGTATCAGCACACACTCCGCTGCAGAGTGAAAATCTCATTCTGGAAACCATAAAATGAATTCTTCGCTGATCCATTATGGATCGTGGGACGACGGCTGGCATGAACTTCTTGATGCAATAATTTACCAACAATCGTATGTATTGTAGAAATTTACTTTATTTTATGAACTTCTATGTGCTACCAGTTTCGGCATTACATTGATGCCATCTTCAGGCTTCACTCGTCATAGTTGTAAAATCGCTATACACGGAAGGAGCCATATAACTGGATCCGTGAATCAATCGTCCTGCAACAGCTCTTGGTGCCCAGGCGACACTGATCATAAATTAACTATTAACGGTACGAGTGCATGGTCTACCGCATGACTACATCGAAAGGCATCCTATAGCGCACAGTCTGTAACTTGAACGCGCAATCGGTAGTTCGTTTAGTATGGTATATCTTCGATTTTGCCAAAGTTATTCATTTATTTATCAATATCAACCTTTCCTGGCATTGTCAAGTTACTGGAAGATATTATTTATGACCCGTACGCTCCTCCTGATGTCTGAGTGGCAAAAAGCAACTTTTGTCAGCAAATATCTATTAACAATTACTTGATTCGCCCCAGAATAAATATACTTTCTGTACGTATCTCTTTGCTAACGCCACGAGCGATTTGTACATCTGCACCTGATCCCACTGGCTCTGAGAACGCCAGATGGTCACTCGCCTATGCTAGGCAGCGTGGGAACATACCGCTCGCTCGTTACTCCGTGTCTACTGCAGCGCTGATACATTCACTTCACGTATGCGAAATAGCAGAATTGGAAATAAAGTAAAATGCGCTCTTATCTGCAAGTAAGGTGTATCTTACAGCCTCTAGAAAGTTTTAAATTCAACAGATATCTCTCCTATCCGTTTATTGTTTTCTTCATCTCATTTAATTTTTATCGTCACTTGGCTGAACAGCGGGTTGTCTGGTACCACTGACAGCCCACCACCCACCCATATGGCACGTGGAGGGATCAAATCACAATAAATAAATTAAAAAAAACTAATCTCCTTGGTCTCCCTCTACATTTTGTACCCTCCCCCCCCTCCCCCTCCATCACCAAGCCCATACTCCAGTACCAAAATGTCAATTCCTTGTCGCCTCAGGATGTGCCCTATAAACTAACCCCTTCATTTAGTCAAAATGGGCCATAAATTTCTTTTCTCGCCTGTCCATTTCAGCACGTACTCATTAATTACGTGATCGATCCATCTAGTCTTCATCATTCTTCTGTAGCGCCACATTTGTTGTCTGAACTATTTATCGTCCACATTTCACTTCCGTACAAGACTACAGTCTAGACAAATACCTTCAGAAAAGATTTCCTAACACATGAACTTACGTATTTCATGTTAAGAAATTCCTCTTTTTCTGAAATGCTTTCCTTGCTATATATCCAGTCTCCATTTTATGAGGGTGTGCCTAAAAGTAATGCCTTCCGAATTTTTTATTCTCCTCTCAATAATGTTCGAGGCATTACATGCCGTCCATATTACTCGGCCGACTTCTCTGCTGCACTGGCACAAGTTGCAACCCTGTGCTATTAGAACGCTCCGAATTGTAGCAAAAAATGTTCAAATGTGTGTGAATTTCTAAGGGACCAAACTACTGAGGTCATCGGTCCTTAGACTTACACAATAAACTAACTGATGCAAAGGACAATCAACATTGGTCCTTAGACTTACACAATAAACTAACTGATGCAAAGAAAATGCCCGAGGGATGACTCGACCTCCGGCGGGAATGGCCGCAGTCGGTGACGTGGCGCCTTAAACCACGCGGCCACTCATCTCGGCGAATTGTAGCGTGTAACGTGACGGTATACTAGGTAACAATGTCGGTGCATGATAGACCCTTGGAAATATGCAAGCATGAATTCACCGAGTTCGTCCTCACATGGTGCGCCTTCTCCTTCAGCATGACAATACTACTCCACACACAGTCGCTGCATCTGCAGCAATTCGTCGTCTCGCGTTCACTGTCGTCAGTCATCCTGCGTACAGCCCTGCCTGACCCCATCCGATTTTCATCTCTTTCCAGAATTTAAAGAACACCTTTGATGCAGGGAGAAGTGAGGTTGGAGCTCCTTCTACATCTACATCTACGTGATTACTCTGCTTTTCACAATAAATTGCCTGGCAGAGGGTTCAATGAACTACCTTCATGCTGTCTCTCTACCGTTCCACTCTCGAACGGCACACGAGAGAAACGACTTTCTGTGCGAGCCTCGATTTCTCTTATTTTATCGTGATGATCATTTCTCCCTATGTAGGTGGATGCCAACACAATGTTTTCTCAATCGGAGGCGGAAACTGGTGATTCAAATTTCATGAGAAGGTCCCGTCGCAACGAAATCGCATTTGTTTTAATTATTGCCACTCCAATTCACGTATCACGTCTGTGTCACTGTCTCCCCTATTTCGCGATAATACAAAACTAGCTGCCCTTCTTTGTACTTTTTCGATGTCATCCGTCAGTCCCACCTGATGCGGATCCCACACCGCACAGCAGTACTCCAGAATAGGGCGGACGAGCGTAGTGTAAGTAGTATCTTTGGTAGACCTGTTGCACCTTCTAAGTGTTCTGGCAATGAATCGCAGTCTTTGGTTTGCTCTACCCACAGTATTATCTATGTGATCGTTCCAATTTAGGTTATTTGTAATTGTAACCCCTCAGTATTTAGTTGAATTTACATTCCTCAGATTTGTGTGACTTATCGCGTAATCAAAATTTAGCTGATTTATTTCAGTACTCATGTGAATAACTTCGCACTTTTCTTCATTCAGGGTAAATTGCCACTTTTCGCACCATACAGATATCTTATCTGAATCATTTTGCAAACCGTTTTGATCATCTGATGACTTTACAAGACGGTAAATGACAGCATCGTCTGCAAACAATCTAAGCCGACTACTCAGAATGTCTCCTGTGTCGTTAATATAGATCAGGAACAATAGAGGAACTATAACACTTCCTTGGGGAACGCCGGATATTACTTCCGTTTTACTCGATGACTTTCCGTCTATTACTACGAATTGTGACCTTTCTGACAGAAAATCACGAATCCAGTTCCACAACTCAGGCGATACTCCGTAGGCACACAGTTTGGTTAGAAGACGCTTGTGAGGAACGATGTCGAAAGCCTTCTGGAAATCTAAAAATATGGAATCAATTTGACATCCCCTGTCGATAGCACTTATTACTTCATGAGTATAAAGAGCTTGTTGTGTTTCACAAGAACGATATTTTCTGAATCCATGCTGACAGTATGTCAATAAATGGTTTTCTTCGAGGAACTTCATAATGTTCGAATACGGTATACCTTCAACAAGGTTAAACATTCTGCAATGGTGGTATCAACAAAATGGTCTCCTATTGGGAAAAATCCATTGGTAGTGGGGGTGACTATTTTGAGAAATAAATATGTACGCATGGGGAATAAAGATGTAGAACGTTAATAAAGTATGTTTTATTCCAAAAACTCTGTGGGTATTCATATACAGTATTTGGAGGCGTCTCATCACGCCTTCGTAAATTCCGTGTGCTGCGGCCGTCATCAGTTATTTTGCTGTCCAAACAACAAAACTCGCTGACTGCTTTTACTGCCTCATTTCCTCATATACACTCCTGGAAATGGAAAAAAGAACACATTGACACCGGTGTGTCAGACCCATCATACTTGCTCCGGACACTGCGAGAGGGCTGTACAAGCAATGATCACACGCACGGCACAGCGGACACACCAGGAACCGCGGTGTTGGCCGTCGAATGGCGCTAGCTGCGCAGCATTTGTGCACCGCCGCCGTCAGTGTCAGCCAGTTTGCCGTGGCATACGGAGCTCCATCGCAGTCTTTAATACTGGTAGCATGCCGCGACAGCGTGGACGTGAACCGTATGTGCAGTTGACGGACTTTGAGCGAGGGCGTATAGTGGGCATGCGGGAGGCCGGGTGGACGTACCGCCGAATTGATAAACACGTGGGGCGTGAGGTCTCCACAGTACATCGATGTTGTCGCCAGTGGTCGGCGGAAGGTGCACGTGCCCGTCGACCTGGGACCGGACCGCAGCGACGCACGGATGCACGCCAAGACCGTAGGATCCTACGCAGTGCCGTAGGGGACCGCACCGCCACTTCCCAGCAAATTAGGGACACTGTTGCTCCTGGGGTATCGGCGAGGACCATTCGCAACCGTCTCCATGAAGCTGGGCTACGGTCCCGCACACCGTTAGGCCGTCTTCCGCTCACGCCCCAACATCGTGCAGCCCGCCTCCAGTGGTGTCGCGACAGGCGTGAATGGAGGGACGAATGGAGACGTGTCGTCTTCAGCGATGAGAGTCGCTTCTGCCTTGGTGCCAATGATGGTCGTATGCGTGTTTGGCGCCGTGCAGGTGAGCGCCACAATCAGGACTGCATACGACCGAGGCACACAGGGCCAACACCCGGCATCATGGTGTGGGGAGCAATCTCCTACACTGGCCGTACACCACTGGTGATCGTCGAGGGGACACTGAATAGTGCACGGTACATCCAAACCGTCATCGAACCCATCGTTCTACCATTCCTAGACCGGCAAGGGAACTTGCTGTTCCAACAGGACAATGCACGTCCGCATGTATCCCGCGCCACCCAACGTGCTCTAGAAGGTGTAAGTCAACTACCCTGGCCAGCAAGATCTCCGGATCTGTCCCCCATTGAGCATGTTTGGGACTGGATGAAGCGTCGTCTCACGCGGTCTGCACGTCCAGCACGAACGCTGTTCCAACTGAGGCGCCAGGTGGAAATGGCATGGCAACCCGTTCCACAGGACTACATCCAGCATCTCTACGATCGTCTCCATGGGAGAATAGCAGCTTGCGTTGCTGCGAAAGGTGGATATACACTGTACTAGTGCCGACATTGTGCATGCTCTGTTGCCTGTGTCTATGTGCCTGTGGTTCTGTCAGTGTGATCATGTGATGTACCTGACCCCAGGAATGTGTCAATAAAGTTTCCCCTTCCTGGGACAATGAATTCACGGTGTTCTTATTTCAATTTCCAGGAGTGTAATTCCCTTAACATCGCATCATTTAACTGATCTATATTCCATTACTATTGTTTTACTTTGTTGATGCTTATCTTATAACCTCTTTCCTAGACACTATTATTTCGTTTCACATGGTCTTCCAATTCCTTTCCTGTCTCTAACGTAATTAAAATGTCATCGACAAACCACCAAGTCTTTATTTCTCCTTCCTGAAATTTAATTCCTTTTCTAGATCTTTTTGCTTGCTAAGTGTAGAGGATGAATAACATCGGTGGCGGGGGGGAAGGGGAGGGAGGAGGAGGCTAAAACCCCTTTCACTCTCTTACCAACTGCTCCCCTATCAAGTCCTTTCACTCTCATAACTGCTGTCTGGCTTTTTCTTTTTTTTTTTTTTTTTGGTCATCAGTCTGCTGACTGGTTTGATGCGGCCCGCCACGAATTCCTTTCCTGTGCTAACCTCTTCATCTCAGAGTAGCACTTGTGCAACCTACGTCCTCAATTATTTGCTTGACGTAATCCAATCTCTGTCTTCCTCTACAGTTTTTGCCCTCTACAGCTCCCTCTAGTACCATGGAACTCATTCCCTCATGGCTTAGCAGATGTCCTATCATCCTGTCCCTTCTCCTTATCAGTGTTTTCCACATATTCCTTTCCTCTCCGATTCTGCTAGAACCTCCTCATTCCTTACCTAATCAGTCCACCTAATTTTCAACATTCGTCTATAGCACCACATCTCAAATGCTTCGATTCTCTTCTGTTCCGGTTTTCCCACAGTCCATGTTTCACTACCATACAATGCTGTACTCCAGACGTACATCCTCAGAAATTTCTTCCTCAAATTAAGGCAGGTATTTGATATTAGTAGACTTCTCTTGGCCAGAAATGCCTTTTTTGCCATAGCGAGTCAGCTTTTGATGTCCTCCTTGCTCCGTCCGTCACTGGTTATTTTACTGCCTAGGTAGCAGAATTCCTTAACTTCATTGACTTCTTGACCATCAATCCTGATGTTAAGTTTCTCGCTGTTCTCATTTCTACTACTTCTCATTACCTTCGTCTTTCACCGATTTACTCTCAAACCATACTGTGTACTCATTAGACTGTTCATTCCGTCCAGCAGATCATTTAATTCTTCATCACTTTCACTCAGGATAGCAATGTCATCAGCGAATCGTATCATTGATATCCTTTCACCTTGTATTTTAATTCCACTCCTGAACCTTCCTTTTATTTCCATCATTGCTTCCTCGATGTACAGATTGAAGAGTAGGGGCGAAAGGCTACAGCCTTGTCTTACACCCTTCTCAATACGAGCACTTCGTTCCTGATCGTCCACTCTTATTATTCCCTCTTGGTTGTTGTACATATTGTATATGATCCGTCTCTCCCTATAGCTTACCCCTACTGTTTTCAGAATCTCGAACAGCTTGCACCATTTTATCAAACTGATCGTCACCTAGCGCATTCTCAATTTTCTTTTCCATTCTTCTGTATATTATTCTTGTAAGCAGCTTCGATGCATGAGCTATTAAGCTGATAGTGCTATAATAGTCGTTTTGTTGCCACTTCCCCCAATGATTTTAGAAATTCTGATGGAATGTTATCTATCCTTTCTGCCTTATTTTACCGTAAGTCCTCCAAAGCTCTTTTAAATTCCGATTCTACACTCCTGGAAATTGAAATAAGAACACCGTGAATTCATTGTCCCAGGAAGGGGAAACTTTATTGACACATTCCTGGGGTCAGATACATCACATGATCACACTGACAGAACCACAGGCACATAGACACAGGCAACAGAGCATGCACAATGTCGGCACTAGTACAGTGTATATCCACCTTTCGCAGCAATGCAGGCTGCTATTCTCCCATGGAGACGATCGTAGAGATGCTGGATGTAGTCCTGTGGAACGGCTTGCCATGCCATTTCCACCTGGCGCCTCAGTTGGACCAGCGTTCGTGCCGGACGTGCAGACCGCGTGAGACGACGTTTCATCCAGTCCCAAACATGCTCAATGGGGGACAGATCCGGAGATCTTGCTGGCCAGGGTAGTTGACTTACACCTTCTAGAGCACGTTTGGTGGCGCGGGATACATGCGGACGTGCATTGTCCTGTTGGAACAGCAAGTTCCCTTGCCGGTCTAGGAATGGTAGAACGATGGGTTCGATGATGGTTTGGATGTACCGTGCACTATTCAGTGTCCCCTCGACGATCACCAGTGGTGTACGGCCAGTGTAGGAGATCGCTCCCCACACCATGATGCCGGGTGTTGGCCCTGTGTGCCTCTGTCGTATGCAATCCTGATTGTGGCGCTCACCTGCACGGCGCCAAACACGCATACGACCATCATTGGCACCAAGGCAGAAGCGACTCTCATCGCTGAAGACGACACGTCTCCATTCGTCCCTCCATTCACGCCTGTCGCGACACCACTGGAGGCGGGCTGCACGATGTTGGGGCGTGAGCGGAAGACGGCCTAACGGTGTGCGGGACCGTAGCCCAGCTTCATGGAGACGGTTGCGAATGGTCCTCGCCGATACCCCAGGAGCAACAGTGTCCCTAATTTGCTGGGAAGTGGCGGTGCGGTCCCCTACGGCACTGCGTAGGATCCTACGGTCTTGGCGTGCATCCGTGCGTCGCTGCGGACCGGTCCCAGGTCGACGGGCACGTGCACCTTCCGCCGACAACTGGCGACAACATCGATGTACTGTGGAGACCTCACGCCCCACGTGTTGAGCAATTCGGCGGTACGTCCACGCGGCCTCCCGCATGCCCACTATACGCCCTCGCTCAAAGTCCGTCAACTGCACATACGGTTCACGTCCACGCTGTTGCGGCATGCTACCAGTGTTAAAGACTGCGATGGAGCTCCGTATGCCACGGCAAACTGGCTGACACTGACGGCGGCGGTGCACAAATGCTGCGCAGCTAGCGCCATTCGACGGCCAACACCGCGGTTCCTGGTGTGTCCGCTGTGCCGTGCGTGTGATCATTGCTTGTACAGCCCTCTCGCAGTGTCCGGAGCAAGTATGGTGGGTCTGACACACCGGTGTCAATGTGTTCTTTTTTCCATTTCCAGGAGTTCAAAAATGGCTCTGAGTACTATGGGACTCAACTGCTGAGGTCATTAGTCCCCTAGAACTTAGAACTAGTTAAACCTAACTAACCTAAGGACATCACAAACATCCATGCCCGAGGCAGGATTCGAACCTGCGACCGTAGCGGTCTTGCGGATCCAGACTGCAGCGCCTTTAACCGCACGGCCACTTCGGCCGGCATTTCCAGGAGTGTAATACTGGATCCCCTATCTCTTCTAAATCGACTCCTGTTTCTTCTTCCATCACATCAGACAAATCTTCACCTTCATAGAGGATTTCAATGTATTCTTTCCGCCTATCTGCTCTCTCCTCTGCATTTAACAGTGGAATTCCCGTTGCACTCTTAATGTTACCACCGTTGCTTTTAATGTCACCAAAGGTTGTTTTGACTTTCCTGTATGTTGAGTCGGTCGTTCAGACAATCATACCTTTTTCGATATCTTCAGATTTTTCCTGCAGCCATTTCGTCTTCCCTGCACTTCCTATTTATTTCATTCCTCAGCGACTTGTATTTCTGTATTCCTGATTTTCCTGGAACATGTTTGTACTTCCTCCTTTCATCAATGAACTGAAGTATTTCTTCTGTTACCCATGGTTTCTTCGCAGCTCCCGTCTTTGTACCTATGTTTTCCTTCCCAACTTCTGTGATGGCCCTTTTTAGAGATGTCCATTCCTCTTCAACTGTACTGCCTACTGCGCTATACCTTATTGCTGTATCTATAGCGTTAGAGAACTTCATACGTATCTCGTCATTCCTTAGTACTTCCGTATCCCACTTCTTTGCGTATTGATTCTTCCTGACTAATGTCTTGAACTTCAGCCTACTCTTCATCACTACTATATTGCGATCTGAGTCTATATCTGCTCCTGGGTACGCCTTACAATCCAGTATCTGATTTCGGAATCTCTGTCTGACAATGATGTAATGTAATTGAAATCTTCCTGTATCTTCTGGCCTTTTCCAAGTATACCTCCTCCTCTTGTGATTCTTGAGCAGAGTATTCGCTATTACTAGCTGAAACTTGTTACAGAACTCAATTAGTCTTTCTCCTCTTTCATTCCTTGTCCGAAGCACATATTCTCCTGTAACCTTTTCTTCTACTCCTTCCCCTACAACTGCATTCCAGTCGCCCATGACTATTAGATTTTCGTCCCCCTTTACATACTGCATTACCCTTTCAATATCCTCATACACTTTCTCTATCTGTTCATCTTCAGCTTGCGACGTCGGCATGTATACCTGAACTATCGTTGTCGGTGTTGGTCTGCTGTCGATTCTGATTAGAACAACACGGTCACTGAACTGTTCACAGTAACACACCCTCTGCCCTACCTTCCTATTCATAACGAATCCTACACCTGTTAAACCATTTTCTGCTGCTGCTGATATT
Source organism: Schistocerca nitens (assembly GCF_023898315.1). NCBI lineage: Eukaryota > Metazoa > Arthropoda > Insecta > Orthoptera > Acrididae > Schistocerca > Schistocerca nitens. The sequence goes on from NC_064617.1 coordinate 86,590,881, forward strand.
ACTCGATACTCATCTGACCAGAAATCCTTGGCTTCCTTCCACTTCACTTCACTGACCCATACTGTATCGAGATTGAGTCTTTGCATTTCCCTTTTCAGATTTTCTAGTTTCCCTACCACTTTCAAGCTTCTGACATTCCACGCCCCGACTCGTAGAACGTTATCCTTTCGTTGATTATTCAATCTTTTTCTCATGGTAACCTCCCCCTTGGCAGTCCCCTCCCGGAGATCCGAATGGGGGACTATTCCGGAATCTTTTGCCAATGGAGAGATCATCATGACACTTCTTCAATTACAGGCCACATGTCCTGTAGATACACGTTACGTGTCTTTAATGCAGTGGTTTCCATTGCCTTCTGCATCCTCATGTCGTTGATCATTGCTGATTCATCCGCCTTTAGGGGCAATTTCCCACGCCTAGGACAAGAGAGTGCCCTGAACCTCTATCCGCTCCTCCGCGCTCTTTGGCAAGGCCGTTGGAAGAATGAGGCTGACTTCTTATGCCGGAAGTCTTCGGCCGCCAATGCTGATTATTTATCAAAATTTAGGCAGTGGCGGGGATTGAACCCGGGACCGAAGACGTTTTGATTATGAATCAAAGACGCTACCCCCCCCTTTTTTTAAATTTATTTTGTTCGTTTTTGTTCGTTGTATTTGGTCGGGGCGGACGTCGCAAGACACCACTTTCAGTTCATCATTGATCCATTAACTCAGTTTTTTTATTACAGAGGGCAGCTAACCCTCTGACCGAACACGCTGAGCTACCGTGCCGGCCATGAATGACGTGCAGTCTAGTCGGCAATGATCCTTCCGCAGGTTCACCTACGATCCCTAGACCAAGGGCGCTTGCTTCTTTATTAATTGTAAATAACATTTCGCACCCTGTATTTTAGCCCTCCTATCTTCAGAGCTTCAAAGAGTGTGTTAATGTCAATATTTTCGATAGATTTTTCTAATTCTAGAAATGCTACAACAATACCTGCGAGTTCCTTTAACTTAAGGTATATTGTGGGGTCACGATTGCCTCTCGTGTTCCTACATTTATCTAGAATTCAAACTGACCTTCTCCGAGATCAGCTTCTATCAGTTTATCCATCCTTCTGTAAAAAATTCGTGTCAGCATTTTACAAACATGACTTACCAGAGTGGTGTCTCTGCAGTATATTCACGCCTGTCAGCACCTGCATTCTCTGGAACTGCAGCACACTGTTCGGATGCCAATACTACCGTAACAATCTTAATTAACTGAGTGACCAAAAATCACGAAAAGCATTATCCTTATTGAGTGAAGATACGCTGTGCTTGATGCGCAAATATTGCAGCCAGATGAGGCACACGGCACAAGTGTCCACACGATGTCTGAGCGATTTTTTACTGAGCGTGTGATGGTCATCAGTGGAAAACGCATCGGTCGTATCATATCGGAAGTCACACAAAAAATAAGAATTCCGGGATCAACAATGTTTGGGGTATATCTTCAATATCACGGGAACATAGGCGGAAACTGCTGCACATTATGACCACAAATGTTTGACGTTCGAATATCATGTCGGCTCCACAGATCGATATGGAGTGATCCATCGTCTAATGTCACATGGCCGCCGATCTGAAAATGGGACGCCAGGAACGATGACAGACTCGTTCCCGTTTGCTGACACCCTCGTAAATCGGGCGTTGCGCACACACACACACACACACACACACACACACACACACACACACACACACACACACACACACACTACTTAAGTGCACTTGCTTTTTACTGTAAAACCACATGGAACGTACACGAAAAGTGAGCGCGCTAGGTATTACCCTTCGCCACATCGCGATATTTACATACCCAAATCTGGAAGTAGGAGTAATTCGATGAATTACAGGCCTATATCACTAACGTCGATTTGCAGTAGTGTTTCAGAAGAAATACTGTGTTCCAACATTATGAAGTACCTCGAAGAAAACGATTTATTGACATATAGTCAGCACGGATTCAGAAAATATCATTCTTGTGAAACACAACAAGCTCTTTATACTCATGAAGTAATAAGTGCTATAGACAGGTGATGTCAAATTGACTCCATATTTTTAGATTTCCAGAATGCTTTCGACGCCGTTCCTCACAAGCGTCTTCTGACCAAACTGCGTGTCTACGGAGTATCGCCTCAGTTGTGCGACTGAATTCGTGATTTCCTGTCAGAAAGGTCACAGTTCGTAGTAAAAGACGGAAAGTCATCGAGTAAAACAAAAGTAATATCCGGCGCTCCCCAAGGAAGTGTTGTAGGCCCTCTATTGTTCTTGATCTATATTAACGACATAGGAGGCAATTTGAGTAGCCGTCTTAGATTGTTTGCAGATGATGCTGTCATTTACCGTCTTGTAAAGTCATCAGATGATCAAAACGACTTGCAAAATGATTTAGATAAGATATCTGTATGGTGCGAAAAGTGGTAATTGACCGTGAATAAAGAAAAGTGCGAAGTTATTCACATGCGTATTAAAAGAAATCAGCTAAATTTCGATTACGCGATAAGTCACACAAATCTGAGAGCTGTAAATTAAACTAAATACTTAGCGATTACTATTACAAATAACCTAAATTGGAACGACCACATAGATAATATTGTGGGTAGAGCAAACCAAAGACTGCGATTCATTGGCAGAACACTTAGAAGGTGCAACAGGTCTACTAAAGAGACTGCTTACACCACGCTTGTCCGCACTATTCTGGAGTACTGCTGTGCGGTGTGGGATCCGCATCAGGTGGGACTCACGGATGACATCGAAAAAGTACAAAGAAGGGCAGCTCGTTTTGTATTATCGCGAAATAGGGGAGATAGTGTCACAGACATCATACGTGAATTGGAGTGGCAATCATTAAAACAAAGACATATTTCGTTGCGACGGGATCTTCTTATGAAATTTCAATCACCCGTTTTCTCCTCCGATTTCGAAAACATTCTGTTGGCACCCACCTACATAGGGAGAAATGATCATCGCGATAAAATAAGAGAAATCAGGGCTCGCACTGAAAAATTTACGTGCTCGTTTTTCCCGCGTGCCATTCGAGAGTGGAACGGTAGAGAGATGGCGTGATGGTGGTTCGTTGAACCCTCTGCCAGACACTTTATTGTGAATAGCTGAGTAATCACGTAGATGTAGATGTAGATGCATTAAATTACGGAATAACGTACTTTCAACCATAGGTAAAGGACATTAAGTGAAGATGTATAGGCTCCATGTGTGTCCATTCATTGGCAATATGCATTGAAACTGGTATAGGCACGCTTATTCAAATGCACAGATATGCAAACAGGCAGAATATGGCGCTGCAGTCGGCAACGCCTGTATAAAACAACAAGTGTATGGCGCAGTTATTAGATCGGTTACTGCTGCTACAATGGCAGCGTATCAAGATTTAAGTGAGTTTGGACGTGGTATTATAGTTGGCGCACGACCGGTGGGACACAGCATCTCCGAGCTAGCGATGAAGTGGGGATTTTCCCGCACGACCATTTTACGAGTATACCATGAATATCAAGAATGCGGTAAAACATCAAATTTCCGACATCGCTGCGACCTGGAAAAGATCCTGCAAGAACGGGACCAACGACGACCGAATAGAATCTTTCAACGTGCTGCGGATTTCAGTGCTCGTACACCAACAAATTTCAGCGTACGAACCATTCAACGAAACATCATCGATATGGACTTTCGGAGTCGAAGGACAACTCGCGTGTCATTGATGTTTGTACGACACCAAGCTTTACGCCTCGCCTGGGCCAGTCAGTACCGGCATTTGACTCTTGATGACTGCAAATATTTGCCTGGTCGGACGAGTCTCGTTTCAAATTGTATCGATCGGATGGACGCGCACGCGTACGTGACAATCTCATGAATCCATGTACCCTGTATGTCAGCAGAGGACTGTTCAAGCTGGTGGATGCTCTGTAATGATGTGGGGCGTGTGTTGTAAAGTGATATGGCACCCCTGATACGTCTAGATACGACAGGTGACACGTCCGTAAGCATCCTGTCTGATCACGTGTATCCACTCATGTCCATTGTGCATTCCGACGGACTTGGGCAATTCCAGTAGGACAATGCGACACCCCTACACGTCCAGAATTGCTACAAAGTCGCTCCAGAAACACTCTTCTGAGTTTAAACACTTCCCCTGGCCACCAAACTCCCCCAGACATGAATGTTATTGAGCATATCTGGGATGCCTTGCGACATGCTGTGCAGAAGTGACCTCCACCCCCTCGTACTCTTACGGATTTATGGACAGCCCTGCAGGATTCATGGTGTCAGTTCCCTCCAGCACTACTTCAGACATTAGTCGAGTCCATGTCATGTCGTGTTGCACCAGTTCTTCGTGCTCGCAGGGTCTCTACACGATAGTAGGCAGGTGTACCACTTTCTTTGACTCCTCAGAGTGCATCTCACACGGTTCAAACGAGTTACAGGTAACAAATAAAGTGAAATATTTATCTTCCTCTACACTTAAAGTATTAGGCGTCTACCTGTTACGGTGCCATTTTATTACATGGCTTTCCCAGATTTCATTGGCCAACCAGATTGTAATTTTCAACGTTGTGCGGTAGTCTACCTCTCTTCATTCTGTCGATATGTTCACTCCATTTTCCACAAAAATGCTTAGCAACCCACCAACGCTCCGCAATTGCTACAAATCTATGGGAATTGGATATACACCCCTGGAAATGGAAAAAGAACACATTGACACCGGTGTGTCAGACCCACCATACTTGCTCCGGACACTGCGAGAGGGCTGTACAAGCAATGATCACACGCACGGCACAGCGGACACACCAGGAACCGCGGTGTTGGCCGTCGAATGGCGCTAGCTGCGCAGCATTTGTGCACCGCCGCCGTCAGTGTCAGCCAGTTTGCCGTGGCATACGGAGCTCCATCGCAGTCTTTAACACTGGTAGCATGCCGCGACAGCGTGGACGTGAACCGTATGTGCAGTTGACGGACTTTGAGCGAGGGCGTATAGTGGGCATGCGGGAGGCCGGGTGGACGTACCGCCGAATTGCTCAACACGTGGGGCGTGAGGTCTCCACAGTACATCGATGTTGTCGCCAGTGGTCGGCGGAAGGTGCACGTGCCCGTCGACCTGGGACCGGACCGCAGCGACGCACGGATGCACGCCAAGACCGTAGGATCCTACGCAGTGCCGTAGGGGACCGCACCGCCACTTCCCAGCAAATTAGGGACACTGTTGCTCCTGGGGTATCGGCGAGGACCATTCGCAACCGTCTCCATGAAGCTGGGCTACGGTCCCGCACACCGTTAGGCCGTCTTCCGCTCACGCCCCAACATCGTGCAGCCCGCCTCCAGTGGTGTCGCGACAGGCGTGAATGGAGGGACGAATGGAGACGTGTCGTCTTCAGCGATGAGAGTCGCTTCTGCCTTGGTGCCAATGATGGTCGTATGCGTGTTTGGCGCCGTGCAGGTGAGCGCCACAATCAGGACTGCATACGACCGAGGCACACAGGGCCAACACCCGGCATCATGGTGTGGGGAGCGATCTCCTACACTGGCCGTACACCACTGGTGATCGTCGAGGGGACACTGAATAGTGCACGGTACATCCAAACCGTCATCGAACCCATCGTTCTACCATTCCTAGACCGGCAAGGGAACTTGCTGTTCCAACAGGACAATGCACATCCGCATGTATCCCGTGCCACCCAACGTGCTCTAGAAGGTGTAAGTCAACTACCCTGGCCAGCAAGATCTCCGGATGTGTCCCCCATTGAGCATGTTTGGGACTGGATGAAGCGTCGTATCACGCGGTCTGCACGTCCGGCACGAACGCTGGTCCAACTGAGGCGCCAGGTGGAAATGGCATGGCAAGCCGTTCCACAGGACTACATCCAGCATCTCTACGATCGTCTCCATGGGAGAATAGCAGCCTGCATTGCTGCGAAAGGTGGATATACACTGTACTAGTGCCGACATTGTGCATGCTCTGTTGCCTGTGTCTATGTGCCTGTGGTTCTGTCAGTGTGATCATGTGATGTATCTGACCCCAGGAATGTGTCAATAAAGTTTCCCCTTCCTGGGACAATGAATTCACGGTGTTCTTATTTCAATTTCCAGGAGTGTAGATCCTAAACTCCATGCCCCCCCCCCCACCACCCACCCTCTGTCCATCTCCTCCTTCTCCTCCCTCTTTGTTCATCGCCTCCTTCTTACCCCACCCCCTCTCTCCTTCCATCACCTTTTTTTTGGGGGGGAGGGGGGCGCATATAATATGGTGTGCCTAAGGGCTCAAAATTTTTAAATCCGCACTGTTCATCGCTACCTCGGAGATGGTACATCCCCCGATCGTGCGCCGACTACAACAAAAAATTCAGACTCACTTAAATCTTGATAATCTGCCATTGTAGCAGCAGTAACCTATCTAACAACTGCCTCAGATACTTGTTGACTTATATAGGTGTTGCCGGCCGTAGCGCCGTATTCTGTCTGTTCACATATCTCTTTATTTGAATACGCATGCCTGTACCAGTTTCTTTGGCGCCTCAGTTAAATATAAGCAGAAAAACATCTGAAGAGTACGCGACAAATACTGGGAACAGCCTTGACAGTGAAATCGTGAGCGAGCAAGTCACAAAATTTCGTGTCACCCACCAGCCCACGCAAGACAGAAAAAGTCCACTGTGCTTTAGGTGACATGGTCATGAAACAATGATCCGTCATTGAGCGGCAGTGCAAATTTAGTCCGGCAATGAGGAGGAAAAATTCGATAAGACTTTGAGCTTAGCAGAGTGACGATTAGTCAAGTGTACGGTCTGCGAGACAGCGCGGAAGCAAGAGAACATGAATTCTCTTTTATCCTTCGCCTTCATCCGCCACGCGACACGGTGGTAAAGCAGTTTCGACCACCCAACACACGACAAGCAGTCAACGTGGAGACCGGACCTGGGTGTCCTCGTAAAGCCGCTATGAGACGAAGCGCCGTACCGACCCAGAGTCTGCCGCCGTAATCTCCACACGACGAATGACTATGAACAGTACTGAGATGATTCAGTCCTCCCCTACTTCCCCTTATGAACTGAGTTGTGTCCATGCCCAGCAGTCAAATCCTCCCTGAGATTTGTATATTTTGTGCAGAAGGTACTGAAGTAAATGCAGTCATTTCATATTTTAATCATCTAAACAATCTGTTCCATTCATAAATCAATCCCTTAATCTCATTACCTTTTGCTTTTTGATTCCACTTAATTACTGATGTCACTTAATTATTGGCTCCTTTGTGGGGTAATATAATTAGTATTTTCGGTATGTCCATTGTGGATGACGAACTGCGACTATGATTGAAATTGGGTACTTATCTGGTAATAGATATGCATCCAGTGTTTTTTTCTTAGTTTTTTGATACGATTTATTCTACCATAAACCTGTTTTCAAGCCACTGCAGGCTTATCATCGGGTGGAGGTGTTACAAGAACATTATGTTGTGGACCAAGTGTCCACAGAATCTAGCTACGCTTGGTCAACAGCACAATGTTCTTGTAACGCCTTCACCTGATGATGTATCTGCTGTGGCTCGAAAACACATTTACGGTATTATAAATCGTAGAAAAATCTAGAAAAAGCGACTGGTTGCTTTTTTATTACCAGATAAATCGCTAATATAGTTAGTAATCTGTATGTCATTTTACGCAAGAGATCAAAGAAATTTCCGATCTCTACACTATGTACTTGCTCTTTGATACGGTAATCATCTTTGTGTCGCTGCAAGTTGGAGTACGTAATTTTACTTCTGAATTGTCATGGCAGATAAATCTCAGGGAATTTCTGAAATATGTGATGAGACACTCCCTCTGGTAGTGTCTCACCACACCCACAAGAGGTTGGGGAATTGTATATATCACTGGTCGCAGCTCACCAGAGGTGGGACTGCTCCAACTTAGCGAAATATTGCAAGCTGGAGCACGTAAATGTAATACTGAACTGTCAGGGCAAGTAAATCTCAGGAAATTCCTACGAAACATGTTCAGACGAATCCTTTGGGCGGGTCTCAACAGTTACAGGTAAACTACCAAAGTGAAATATTTGTTATGTGAATAAAAGAGCTATATGAGAAGATCTCTTGACATAGGGCCAGCAAGTTCATGGGCCCCTTTTCCTGAGATATGCTATAATGAACCACCATATTGTAATTTTCATTCCCTGAATTTTTCGTTCTGATGTGACAGCACAGAGCGAAGTTATTCATTTGCTTGAAACGTCGTACCCATAAACATCTTTTGGTACTGGGAGTGTTTCATGTTTAGGTCTGCAAGTTAGTATATTCTTAGTCATTATATTGCAAGTTATTGTATTATATGTTTTGTATTTCTGGATATTGTATTTTTATTATTGTACATTGTTTTATTGTACTGTATTGAGCATGTTATTAAGTAAGTTATTCGAACTGTGTTTACCATTGTTCTAGGATTTCATGTAATGGATACTGATGAAGAAATCAATAGAAGCGAACTGCTTCGCAAAAAGAAAGTGAGTATGAAACGTGACGTAGATGAAATAAAACAACAAAGTGGAAAAGGTTACACTTCGCGATCTGGTATAGCTGTAACTGGCAAGACTTTCAACGCATTAAAGAAGTAATGTTTCAAGAAGTGTTTCAAGAAAATAGTTTCTGAAGCTCAAGCACAAAAGTTTAACTATTTTTACTCGCACAGTAAAACGGAGCAGGATGCAGTCAAGGGGTTAGTGTGTAAATAAACTGAAAGCTGAAATAAAAATGTCATTGTATCCAAAAGATGTACCACAGCATACATCGGAATACGTTATTGTAAACGAAAGGAAATCTGTTAAAGTATGTAAAACTATGATACAGGCTTTTTACCAAATTTCTCTTAAGCGTATACGTAATATCCAGGTTGAAGTGTCTATTGGCAGTTCCTTTGTGGGAAGAAGAGGCTCACATACCTTTAGGCCTCATAAGCTGGAGGGTGTGGTGTTTGATCCACTACAGGTCCATCTTAACATCATTCCAACCAAAACAAGTCATTACTCACAACACAAATCGTAAGGGAAATATTTTGAAAGCCCGAAAGTTAAAAAAGAAAGGGCTGTAGTATGAGCTGTTTCAGAAGTATTTCAAAGAAAATAGGAAACAATGTTTAAAAATAGTTTAAAAATGGTTCAAATGGCTCTGAGCACTATGGGACTTAACATCTTAGGTCATCAGTCCCCTAGAACTTACAACCACTTAAACCTAACTAACCTAAGGACATCACACACATCCATGCCCGAGGCAGGATTCGAACCTGCGACCGTAGCAGCCCCGCGGTTCCGGACTGCAGCGCTAGAACCGCACGGCCACCGCGGCCGGCAATAGTTTAAAACGTACTTTCATTGCGTTAAGTCAACATGTATAGTTTCAGTACCCCAATGACTGATGTCGGAAAATTTGTACAGACTGTAAGCAGAAGTGAACAAATGATCGTGAAGACCGTTGTCGAACAGTGTATTTGCAAAGCCAACGCCAGGTTGAGCTGCGTAAGAGAATACGAGAATATATGTTAAAGCGAAGTAAGAATGATCACACTTGTAATGTTGTTGAGTTTGATTACGGTCAAAATTTGCCTGATCCTAAAACGAATGTGCCGGTGCAGTTTTAGAACTGCCTCCTCTGGTGCTTTGTTTTTAATGTTGACGTTTTATGGAAGTGCAAGACAAGAGAGGAGGTGACTGCGTTATTTCAGTTCTGTTTGACTGCTTAATGAATCAGATGAGTAGTAATATAAGCTCAACAGTTTCCTGTCCGGCACCTGTGGGGGAGAGAACAAAAATATTTGCCTGCTGCAGTCTGGCATGTGGTACGCCAAAAAGTTTAATGTGCACATTGACCACATTTTCCCAATCAGAGGACATTCATTCAATCAGTGTGATAGAAATTATGACCTTCTTGAATCTATCATGAAGAAAAAGTCAGCAGTTGGCATTGCTAAACCTTATCTGGAAGCCAGGATTGAATGTCGTACTAACGCTACATCTTTCAGTGTTGTAATGGATTGTGAGATTATAACGAATTGTATGGAACTGTTGCAGCCACTACTCTGGGGAAAACCAAAAAGAAAGAAGAATGTATTCCAGACACAGAAATATGTCCAAATGCTATGCACAAAAGTTTGTTCTTTGCTGTATTCTACAACTTACGATGAGATTTACACACCATTCCAAATATGGTTGACGAGGAATCCAAATCTAAAAAATAACTTGACCGAGGCCTCACATAACGGCATTAAATCAGTAAAAGTGAAAGATGTTACAGATCTTCTTGTCTTCAAGTCAACCGCAGACAGGAATTGGCTTGAATGTGTTATAGAAGAAATTTAGACGAATTCCTCGTAAATGCGTTTAGAACGCACGAGTTTCGTTTGTTTGAATTTATTTATTTTCGTAAACACAATACATGGAATTTTACTATTATTCTTCACTTTTTGTGCAGAACATTTAATATTAAAACATTGTGGAAACATTTAATGTTGTTTGGAGGAAGGGCACTTCAGTACAATAACGAAATTATGTTGTAATATGTTGAAATATGTATGTATCGTAAAACTGAGTAAATACACACTTTGTGAAGGTGTTCATTATATCAACACTTACTCGAATTTGATGTTTACACTGATGAGCCAAAACATTATGACCACCTACTTGATAGACGGCCAGTGTGGCCGAGCGGTTCTAGGCGCGTCAGTCTGGAACCGCGCGACCGCTGCGGTCGCAGGTTCGAATCCTGCCTCGGGCATGGATGTGTGCGATGTCCTTAGGTTAGTTACGTTTAAGTAGTTCTAAGTTCTAGGGCACTGATGACCTAAGATGTTAAGTCCCATAGTGCTCACAAGGGAACCTCCCCATCGCACCCCCCTCAGATTTAGTTATAAGTTGGCACAGTGGATAGGCCTTGATAAGCTGAACACAGATCAATTGAGAAAACAGGAAGAAGTTGTGTGGAACTGTGAAAAAATAAGCAAAATATACAAACTGAGTAGTCCATGGGTCACATAAGCAACATCATGGACAATATGAGCTCAGGAGCGCCGTGGTCCCGTGGTAGCGTGAGCAGCTGCAGGACGAGAGGTCCTTGGTTCAAGTCTTCACTCGAGTGAAAAGCTTACTTTCTTTATTTTTGCATAGTTATTATCTGTCCGTTCATTCATTGACGTCTATGTTCACTGTAATAAGTTTAGTGTCTGTGTTTTGCGACCGCATCGCAAAACCGTGCGATTAGTAGACGAAAGGACGTGCCTCTCCAATGGGAACCGAAAACATTTGATCGCAAGGTCATAGGTCAACCGATTCCTCCACAGGAAAACACATCTGATATATTCTATACGAGACTGGTGACGGCATGTGCGTCACATGACAGGAATATGTTGTCGACCCACCTAACTTGTACAGTTGGCGAATGGGTAAAAAGATTCTTCTACCTTGCCCGATTTAGGTTTTCTTGTGGATGTGATAATCACTCCCAAAAAAGTGATGAAAACATAAGAGTTTGTCACATAAACTGAAAATAAAAAATTAAACTTTTCACTCAGTGGCAGAATTGAACCAAGGACCTTTCGTTCTGCAGCTGCTCACGTTACCACGAAACCACGGTGCTCCTGCGTTCCCATGCTCCTTGAAGTTGCCTATCTTCCCATGAACTACTCAGTTTGTATATTTTGCTTATTTTTTCACAGTTCCACACAACTTCTTCCTCTTTTCTCAATTGATCTGTGTTCAGTTTTTCAAGGCCTATCCACTGTGCCAACTTATAACTAAATCTGAGGGGGGTGCGATGGGAAGGTTCCCTTGTCTGAGCCATTTGAACCATTTGAACCACCTACTTGATAGCTTGTTTGTCCGTCATTGGAACGAAATACAACACTGATCCTCCATATCGTGGATCCGACAGTTTATTGGTAGATTTGTGAAGGTATGTGGTACTACATGTCTACGTACAGTTCACATAATTCGCGTGAATAACGGGCCGGTGATTTGCGTACGCGGTGATGCAGACCGATAGCAACCCAACTGGATTCCATAGCATTTACATCCGGAAAATTTCGTCACCGAGAGGTCATTGTGAGTTCACAATGATGCTCTTCAGACTACTGTAACACGGTGCTGGCTCCGAGACACGGACAGTTATACCGCTCAAAGACGGTAACGTCGTCGGGGAAGACATCAAACATTAAGGGATGCAGGTGGTTCGCAGCTGTCAGGGCGTCTTGGATTACTACCACACGTCCCATGCAAGCACACGAGAATGACTCCCATAGCACAATACTGCTCCCACCAGCCTGCACCAGTGGCGCGCTGCAAGTTTCGAGCCGCCGTCCACCTCGACCTAGTGCAGCAAAAATGTGATTCACCCCAAGAGCTGACACGTTTTCATTGATCGACGGTGGAAATCTCGGTGCTTCCGCGCCCACTGTAATCGTGATCGACGATGTCGTTGGGTCATCTAGAGGTGGTCTGCTTCGGAGCTCTGTGTTCAAGAATGTACGATGGACAAAGTGCTCCAAAATACTTGTGCCAGCACAAGCATGCGCTCTTTCGGCAGAGACGCCACATCACCGTCTATACTGCTTTACAGAGCAGACATGCCCCCGAACCGCACGTTCTGTGAAGAATTGTGGACGCCCAACCATTTAGCGCTTAGTGGAAGTTTAAACTGTCCTTCAACCTCTTTGGCGTTTTCGAGGTACTCGTTCACAGGCTCTGCACAACAATAATCCACCCTTTATCAAAGTCGTTTATCTCAATAGGTTTCCCCGTTGCAGCCCATATATTCGCTAGGGTAATTACCCACTCTTGTCTGCTCCGCTTATACAGCGTGGTCCATTAATAGTGACTGGGCCAAATATCTCACGAAATAAGCATCAAACGAAAACACTGCAAAGATCGAAACTCGTCTAGCTTGAAGGGGGAAACCAGATGGCGCTATGGTTGGCCCGCTAGATGGCGCTGCCATAGGTCAAACGGATATCAACTGCGTTTTTTTTAATAGGAACCCCCATTTTTATTACGTATTCGTGTAGTACGTAAAGAAATATGAATGTTTTAGTTGGACCACTTTTTTCACTTTGTGATAGATGGCGCTATAATAGTCACAAACGTATAACTACGTGGTAGCACGCAACATTCCGCCAGTGCGGACGGTATTTGCTTCGTGATACACTACCCGTGTTAAAATGGACCGTTTACCAATTGCGGAAAAGGTCGATATCGTGTTGATGTATGGCTATTGTGATCAAAATGCCCAACGGACGTGTGCTATGTATGTTGCTCGGTATCCTGGACGACATCATCCAAGTGTCCGGACCGTTAGCACAATAGTTACGTTATTGAAGGGAACAGGAAGTGTTAAGCAATATGTGAAACGTCAACCACGACCTGCAACAAATGATGATGCCCAAGTAGGTGTTTTAGCTGCTGTCGCGGCTAATCCGCACATCAGTAGCAGACAAATTGCGCGAGAATCGGGAATCTCAAAAACGTCGGTGTTGAGAATGCTACATCAACATCGATTGCACCCGTACCATATTTCTATGCACCAGGAATTGCATGGCGACGAATTTGCACGTCGTGTACAGTTCTGCCACTGGGCACAAGAGAAATTACGGGACGATAACAGATTTTTTGCACGCGTACTGTTTAGCGACGAAGCGTCATTCACCAACAGCGGTAACGTAAACCGGCATAATATGCACTATTGGGCAACGAAAAATCCACGATGGCTGCGACAAGTGGAACATTAGCGACCTTGGCGGGTTAATGTATGGTGCGGCATTATGGGAGGAAGGATAATTGGCTCCCATTTTATCGATGGCAATCTAAATGGTGCAATGTGTGCTGATTTCCTGCGTAATAAAAAATGGTTCAAGTGGCTCTGAGCACTATGGGAATTAACATCTATGGTCATCAGTCCCCTAGAACTTAGAACTACTTAAACCTAACTAACCTAAGGACATCACACAACACCCGGTCATCACGAGGCAGAGGAAATCCCTGACCCCGCCGGGATCCTGCGTAATATTCTACCCATGTTACTACAAGATATTTCACTGCATGACAGAATGCCGATGCACTTCCAACATGATGGATGTCCGGCACACAGCTCGCGTGCAGTTGAGGCGGTATTGAATAGCATATTTCATGACAGGTGGATTGGTCGTCGAAGCACCATAGCATGGCCCTCGCGTTCACCGGATCTGACTTCCCCGGATTTCTTTCTGTGGAGAAAGTTGAAGGATATTTGCTATCGTGATCCACCGACAATGCCTGACAACATGCGTCAGCGCATTGTCAATGCATGTGCGAACAATACGGAAGGCGAACTACTCGCTGTTGAGAGGAGTGTCGTTACAGGTATTGCCAAATGCACTGAGGTTGACGGACATCATTTTGAGCATTTATTGCATGAATGTGTTATTTACAGTTAATCACGCTGCAACAGCATGCGTTCTCAGAAGTGATAAGTTCACAAAGGTACATGTATCACATTGGAACAACCGAAATAAAATGTTCAAACGTACCTATGTGCTGTATTTTAATTTTAAAAACCTACCTGTTACAATCTGTTCGTCTAAAATTGTGAGCCATATGTTTGCGACTATTACAGCGCCATCTACCACAAAGCGAAAAAAGTGGTCCAACTAAAACATTCATATTTCTTTACGTACTACACGAATATGTAATAAAAATGGGAGTTCCTCTTTAAAAAAGCCGCAGTTGATATCCGTTTGGCCTATGGCAGCGCCATCTAGCGGGCCAACCGTAGCGCCATCTGGTTTCCCCCTTCAAGCTAGACGAGTTTCGTTCTTTGCAGTTTTTTCGTTTGACGCTTATTTCGTGAGATATTTGGCCCGGTTATGCTCAATGGACCACCCTGTGTACTGTTATTACTGCGTCACGCGCCACCAGGCGGAATCCAACTTTGCGGTGGTCAGTGATCATATGTTTTGGTTTATCGGTGTAACTTGACAATGATAATAAATAAAAATTGTGCGAAGTTTCAGTTGCGTTCTTCTCAAAACGATCTGTTGAAAGAATATTGTTTGGTGTCTCATTTCACGCTCAGATTTCCTCAGCATCGTGTTATTTTCTACATCTACTTCTACATTTACATGGATACTCTACAAATCACATTTAAGTGCCTGGCAGAGTGTTAATCGAACCACCTTCACAATTCTCTATTATTTCAATCTCGTAGCGCGCGGAAAGAATGAACATCTGTATCTTTCCGTACAAGCTTTGATTTTACTTATTTTATCGTGGTGATCGTTCCGCCCTATGTAGTTCGGTGTCAACAAAATATTTTCGCATTCGGAGGAGAAAGTTGGTGATTGGAATTTCGTGAGAAGATTCCGTCGCAACGATAAACGCCTTTGTTTTAATGATTTCCAGCCCAAATCCTGTATCATTTCTGTGACACTCTGTCCTATATTTCGCGATAATACAAAACGTGCTGCCTTTCTTTGAACTTTTTCGATGTACTTCGTCCTACCTGGTAAGGATCCCACACCGCGCAGCAGTATTCTAAGAGAGGACGGACAAGCGTAGTGTAGGCAGTCTCCTTAGTAGCTCTGTTACATTTTCTAAGTGTCCTGCCAATAAAACGCAGCCTTTGGTTAGCCTTCCCCACAACACTTTCTGTGTGTTCTTTCCAATTTAAATTGTTCGTAATTCTAATACCCAGGTATTTAGTTGAATTTTCGGTTTTTAGATTAGACTGATTTATCGTGTAACCAAAGTTTAACGAGTTCCTTTTAGCACTCATGTTGATGACCTGACACTTTTCGTTATTTAGGGTCAACTCTGATCGTTACAATTAACTGTCAGTTTTGCTTCGGATTCGAAATACTAGACTCACAGGAGAACGACCATAAGGTGCCCGAGGCAGCAATAGGCCCTTCGAGACAAGTCGGCTGGAGGACGATGTATTGAATCGCGACGCAATTTGTGTGTTCCATCGTCACTTTTTTGAATAGGTGTATTTTTCGCTTATTTTTGGAAGATTTGGGCATTGTGTGTGTGTGTGTGTGTGTGTGTGTATGTTGTAGTCTTCAGTCCACAGACTGGTTTGAAGCAGCTTTCCAAGCTACTCTATCCTGTGCAAGCTTCTTCATCTCCCAGTACGTACTGCAACCTACATCGTTCTGAATCTGCTTAGTGTATTCAACTCTTGGTGTCCCTCTACGGATATTTTTTTCTAAATCGGTCTGCAGTTTTTTTTATCTTCTGATGACTTTATTAGCCGATAAACGACAGCGTCATCTGCAAACAACGGAAGACGGCTGCTCAGGTTGTCTCCACATCGTTTATATAGATAAGGAACAGCAAAGGGCCTATAACACTACCTTGGGGAATGCCAGAAATGAGTTCTGTTTTTCTCGATGACTTTCCGTCAATTACTACGAAATGTGACCCCTCTGACAGGAAATCACAAACCCAGTCACATAACTGAGACGATAATCCATAAGCACGCAATTTTACTACGAGCCGCTTGTGTGGTACACTGTCAAAAGCCTTCCGGAAATCCAGGAATACGGAATCGATCTGAAATCCCTTGTCAATAGCAATCAGCACTTCATGTGAATAAAGAGCTAGTTGTGTTTCACAGGAACGATGTTTTCTAAACCCACGTTGACTGTGTATCAATAGACCGTTTCAAAAATTGGTTCAAATGGCTCTTGAGCACTATGGGACTTAACATCTGTGGTCATCAGTCCCCTAGAAATTAGAACTACTTAAACCTAACTAACCTAAGGACATCACACACATCCATGCCCGAGGCAGGATTCGAACCTGCGACCGTAGCGGTCGCGCGGTTCCAGACTGTATCGCCTAGAACCGCTCGGCCACCCCGGGCGGCTGGACCGTTTCGTTCGAGGTAATTCATAATGTTCAAACACAATATATCTTCTAAAAGTCTGCTGCATATCGACGTTAACGATATGGGCCTGTAATTTAGTGGATTACTCCTACTACCTTTCTTGGATATTGGTGTGACCTGTCTTTTGGTACGGATCTTTCGTCGAGCGGACGGTTGAATATGATTGTTAAGTATGGAGCTAATGCATCAGCATACTGCGACAGGAACCTAACTGGTATACAGTCTGGACCAGAAGACTTGCTTTTATTAAGTGATTTGAGTTGCTCCACTACTCTGAGGATATTTACTTCTTCGTTACTCATGTTGGCAGCTGTTCCCGATTCGAATTCTGGAATATTTACTTCGTCTTCTTTTGTGAAGGCATTTCGGGAGGCTGTGTTTGGTAACTCTGCTTTGGCAGCACTGTCTTCGATAGTGACTCCATTGCTATCGCGCAGAGAAGGCACTGATTGTTTCATTCCGCTAACATATTTGACATACGATCAGAATCTCTTTGGATTTTCTGCCAGGTTTCGAGACAAAGTTTCGTTGTGCAAACTGTTATAAGCATCTTGCATTGAAGTCTGCGCTAAATTTCGAGCTTCTGTAAAAGATCGCCAATCTTGGGGATTTTACGTCTGTTTAAATTTGGCATGTTTGTTTCGTTGTTTCTGGAACAGTGTTCTAACCCGTTTTGTGTACCAAGGAGGGTCAGCTCCGTCGTTTGTTAATTTATTTGGTATAAATCTCTCAATTGATGCCGATACTAATTCTTTGAATTCAAGCCACATCTGGTCAACACTTGCATCGTTAATTTGGAATGAGTGAATATTGTCTCTCAGGAAGGCGTCAAGTGAATTTTTATCTGCTTTTTTGAATAGGTGTATTTTTCGCTTATTTTTGGAAGATTTGGGCATTGTGTGTGTGTGTGTGTGTGTGTGTGTGTGTGTGTGTGTATGTTGTAGTCTTCAGTCCACAGACTGGTTTGAAGCAGCTTTCCAAGCTACTCTATCCTGTGCAAGCTTCTTCATCTCCCAGTACGTACTGCAACCTACATCCTTCTGAATGTGCTTAGTGTATTCATCTCTTGGTGTCCCTCTACGATTTTTACCCTCCACGCCGCCCTCCAGTACTAAATTGGTGGTCCTTTGATGCGTTTCGTTGAGGAAACTGTTAACAGGCGTCTCGCATTGAACTCCGCGCAAAGTTTCGAGCCTCGTTTTACTTTTGTCGATGTTCGTATTAGAACCCGATTTCTTCTGTGGGATGTTCGATTTTTATGAACCTAAAGTGGCCACGTCTCACACCTGTCTAACTGATTTTGTGTTGTGTGATAGTTGTGACGTGTCGTGTCGTCACGCAGGTGTCGGTTCTGCACGGGGCGTCGGCGAGCAGCAGCCGGCCACTGGTGGTGGACACTGGCCGCGCGCTGCAGCTGAGGATGCACCACCAGCCAGAGGCGGGGGCGGCTGGGGACGGGCTGTGGCCGGGCGCCGTGCAGCTGTCGCCGCCGCCCGCCGCCCCCGCGCCCGCCCCCGCCACGCTGGCGGCGGTGGCGGCAGCCGCCCTCCTAGCGGCCCTGGGAGTCGTCTTCCTGGCCCTCCGCTGCCTCCGCAGCAGCGCCTGCCGCGGGCCCAAGCGGGCCGACCCGTGGCCGACGGGCAGCGACCTCTGCGCGCAGACCGCAGCCTCTGCCGCTTCGGAAGCGCTGCCTCTGCAGGTCAGGAGCTCCGCCCCAGAGACCGACCTGGAGGACGGCCCGGCGCCGACTACTCTGCCCGCCGCCGCGACGGCGAGCCGAGACCAGCCGTCAGCAAGTGGCGTCTCCTGGCTGCCGGTGGTCGAACTAAACATGAGCAGCGACTGGCTCAACTCGCTGTAGCAGACGCCGGGGCCAAATGGGCCGCACCCCAACTGTGCGACTCACCGCTGTAGGGTCACGCATCCTGGTTCGATAATCGTGGCCAATGGACGACGTCGCTCTGGCTCTACACAGGGCAGCTAATTGGACTGTCTGCTACTGCTTGCGATACTGCCGTTTGGTATGATGTTCACGTCAGCGTCGGCCTGCCTCCAACGGTGATGTCATGCGAAACAATATTGGGATTGTGAGACCTTAACTTTTCCCGGCAAATTGAATGTTCGAACAACTTACTGATTTGCTGCCAGGTGACGTCGTCGACTACCGCCGATATTTCGACAGGAGCACACCCTGCCATTCTCAAGGCACAAATGCAAAGGGGAAGAAATGTGCAAGGAAATTTAATACCTCGGTTCACAGAGGAGAAACCAGATACCACACTAACAGAGATGGTGGATTTTGTTTAAATGCTGCTTGGAATCCGGCTCAGTCTCTCATCAAAAAACTGAGGGACAGAATTAGTGCTACCTCACTTGTTGATAACTCACTATCGGTATTTCTGGTGTTGGTCATCTTTGTTTGTGTTGACACTTGTTCTATGTGTAGTATCTTCCTGGTTTCTCCTCTGTGAACCGAGGTATTAAATTTCCTTGCACATTTCTTCCTCCTTGCATTTGTGCCTTGAGAATGGCAGGGTGTGCTCCTGTCGAAATATCGGCGGTGGTCGACGACGTCACCCGGCAACAAACCCGTAAGTTGTTCAAATATTGGGATTATTCCTCCTTGTCAGCTGCGTGTTTGGAGGTTACTGTTAGAAACTAGAGGTTCGGCAAGGTCTGGACAACAGCTGATGAGCTCCCCTGAATCGTAACGCCTCCTGGCTGCAGGTAGTGGAACTAAACACAAGAAGTGACAGGAAGAACGCACTCTAACAGACACTGGAGCCAACTGGAGCACACCCCAATTGTGGGACTCACCATTGTTGGATCACGCATCTTGATAATAATCGTTTGGCAGGAAATTAACTGACGGACGAGGCCGCTCTGGCTTCACACCGCAGCATTGTATTGGACCGTCTGGTGCTTCTTGTGATACTGCTTTCCGGCATGACGCTCACGCTGCGGGTCTACATGTCTCGAATGGTGACGTGGCGCAAAACAATATTGGTATAATCGCTCCTTGTGAACAGTACTGTTGGAGGTGCCTATTAGCAACAAGAGCTTTGGCAAGGTTTGGGCAACAGCCTATGAGCTCATCTGTTTGGTGCACGTGTGCGTCGCCCATCAGCATGTGCGAACCAGAACCCCATTACACTGCTGCGATGCACTAGTTTGCTGAGACTATTACGTCACTCTGTTGACCAGCGAGCCGTGGATGGTTGACGTTTGCTGAAAAGCAAATACTGTTCTGCGTGCAGGATCTTCACGCACCTGCTATTGTACATTGTGAGACATCGATGATGAGTGAAGTGTTCGACTGGCGCACACCCTAGCTGCACGTCATCTGATTTTACGACTTTTCCTTCTGGGTTGCAACAGTTTGTTACGATATCGCTGTCGCAAGAAACTGATTGATGTGCGAGACGGCATTGGCTCTACACAGTGTACCCTTGTAGTTGACTCTTTTGTGCTCCTTTTTATACTGGTCTTTGGCATGATCTTCACACGTGACTCTATTGAGCTGCTTCTCTCGTCAAAATGTCTACAACATGTCTCCAATGCCGATCTTGCCCACAACAATATTGGTACTTCTTCTTTTTCTGAACTCCTCTTTGTGGATCACTGTTTCGGACGACAGGTTCGGTAAAGTGGTCAGCCTCACCTGACTTGTGTGGTACACGTATGCATCGACCACCTGCAAGACTTGTGAAAGCACCGTCCATTGAAAGAAAGTTAGTTTAGGGAGAAATACATTACAGACTATGCACTACCCTGGACAATCTTTATCGCTCTATGGGCAAACCTACCATGGAAGGTTGATCTTCGTTGGGAAACAACTAATGTCCTAACTTTAGGCTCTTCATATATTTGCTATCGTATGTTAGTCTCTAGTAGGTTGCCTCTATATCCTCAAATGCTGTGGGTTATTGCAGGCCAGTAACGCGTTGGGTACAGTATGCAGCCAACGCCGATCCGTCCCAAAGCGATATTGGTACTGTGCTCCTTGTGAGATAAGTGCTGTAGTGTTTGAAATAAAGCTCATTACCGTCACAACCGGACTTAGCAAGCAGAAGACTGTAATTGGAGACACACTTGACTCGATTAGTACGACTGTGCTTCAGTTCTTCCCATCCGGAAAAGTACGCCATTGTGGACTTCAGCTATAGAAACTATTTTCACAAAGTGTCAGCTGCTGGGCAGTCGCATTACGTTTCCTGCACGCTAGAAGACTACTAGAGAAGTCTGGTGTTCGAACTGTTGGTCTACAGCCCCAGAAGGACGACATCTGCTCAAGAGGGACCAGTGCTCAAACTCTGTAGTCTTCGGACACATGCGATTCCGATTTGTCCTCATGGGTGCTATCAAGTGACTTTCGACAAGGCATAAATAGTCATGATGCCTCTGTGACCACTTATGTGGATATTGTGGGAAACTGTATACATTCATTTGTTGCAGACGTGTATTTTTACACCAGTTTGTTCACCCTGTTTGTATCTTTGTGCATAGACTGCCAGGACAGAGCCAAAGAATGTAACGAATATTAGTAGACGTTTCAGGAATGGACAAATGCTTCTGAATTATTCTTGTACTTGAGCACACATTGATCTGCAAATATAAATTTTACTGACACACTGCAATGTAGTATTTGAATAATTATTAATTTAAAAATGTATCAAGCACCATTTTAATACGACATTTATTTTAAGTCTTCGTCAGAGAGCAAGAATTTTCATTTTTACAGGTTATGCCTGTGCTTGAAACTTCGACTCACTGCGTGTGTGACTACAAGGAGAGAAATAAGTTGAGAGGTTATTGTCACGTAGACGATAAGATCATTACAGATGGAGCACCATTTTGTAATAGGGCAGAGGATAGGAAAGGAAATGGGCAGTTTTCTTTGCAGACGAACTGTCTCAGTATTTCCCTTCAGCGATTTGGAGAAGCCACAGGAAACCTAATTCAGCGCAAGGCTTTCAACAGCCGCCGTCGGCAAAACGAGTCCAGCCTATTACCATTTTGTCACTTCTAAAAATGAAGTAGAGGGCTGTATGGAAAGTAAGGTCCGATATGGCGCGATATGGAGACCACAGTGAAAGTCCGATGAGGTTTTGCACAGATGTGTTGGGCAGTGTCCCAGGTATGCCCATCCACAGCGTCACGTCGCCCTTTTCAGTTCAAAGCGCACAGTGAACATGTACAGTTGCCTAGGAAATAGAGTCTCCTGCCAAGTACGAGAGCCTGGTGGGAGGTTTCGCCTGATGTCATGCAACCCGCATAACATAGCTGTCATGCATTCATTCTTCATGACAATTTTCGGCCACACTCTGCGGGGGCAATGTAGAGTTTTCGGTGGCAAGTGTTTGATCACCTATAGCCCGAATTGGCTCCCCCTGAGTTTCATCTGTGCTCACATACATTGCTGGCTCTGAAGGCAACGTTTTGGCGCAGACAACGAGCTGTGGACCATTGTAGAGAATTGGCGGAAAACACAGGCGGCTGCCTTCTATGACGAGGTATACGGAAGATGGAATAACGCTACGACAGATGCCTAAATCGCAGCGGCGACCATGTAGAGAAGTAGCTGGAAGATGTAGCTAACTGCTGCAAATACAACATTTTTGATTCTCATAGTGATTTCCATTTCGCGACCGATCGGACTTTTCTTTCCGGATAGACCTCCTATATTTCAGTTACCTACGTGAATTCGTTAAGGTCTAAAATGGACTCAGCCGACTGGTCACTCTCAAGCTTATTAAAACTTAAGTAACTATACAAGCAGTGCCGTACCATGGGAGTGGTATGCTGGTACTCGCCCGAATACACAGTAGGTTTCACGTGCCTTAGACCTCCGTCTAGTGGACGAACATTGATACACCTATTAATATTAGGGATTTGAAGGCAGCAGTTATGTACATAAACTGATTTGAGGGATAAGGTGAGCATCTGTCTGTGGCTGTTTGCTGACGTTGCTGTACTGTAGGGGAAGATGTCGTCGCTGAGTGACTGTAGGAAAGTACATAACGACTTAGGCAAAACTTCTATTTGGTGACATAAAAGTGGCAGTTTGCCCTAAATGTAGAACAATTTGAGTTAATACAGGTAAGTAGGAAAAACGCTCCTGTAATATTTAAATACGGAATCAATGGTGTGCTCCTTGACACAGTCGAGTCGATTAAATATCTAGGTGTAGCGTGGCAAAGCGATACGAAATGGAACGAGCACGTAAGGACGGGAACAGGGAAGACGAAAGGCCAACTTTGGGAAATCGTAACTCATCTTGTAAGTAGGCTGTTTAGGTTTTTATGTTGGTAACGCCACGTAGCGCTCTGTATGAAAAGCACTGACTGTGCTGTGTGCAGTCTGTGGCTGGTTGGACTCATTGTTGGAATATTCGCTTGTGTAGTGTTGTGCTGTTGGATGTGAACAGCACCTAGCGTTGTGCAGTTGGAGGTGAGCCGCCAGCACTGGTGGATGTGGGGAGAGAGATGCCAGAGTTTTGAGAGCGGACGATCTGGGCGTGTGTCAGAAAAAGGAAGTTCTCTATCAAAATCTTTCATTTGCTAACTATGCCTATCAGTAGTTAGTGCGTTCAGTAGTTAGAATCTTTTATTTAGCTGGTAGTATTGGCGCTCGCTGTATTGCAGTAGTTCGAGTAACGAAGATTTTTGTGAGGTATGTGATTCATGAAAGGTAAAGGTTATTGTTAGTCAGGGCCATTCTTTTGTAGCGATTATTGAAAGTCAGATTGTGTTGCGCTAAAATATTGTGTGTCTGTTTATTGATGATCAGAATAAGTAAAGAGAGAAATGTCTGAGTACGTTCAGTTTTGCTCAGCTGTTTGAAAATCAAATAACGTAAGAGGTTTTCCAGCACTGTCATTTTTAAATTTTTCTAAGGGGACGTTACAGTCTATAGAGGAGACCACTTGTGTGAATCATTTTTAAGAACTACTCGAGTGGTTGGGATACCCGTCTGTTTAGATTACTGTAAGACATCGAAACAATTCTGAGGCATGCTGCTACATTTGAAACCCCTAGGTTCAATCAACAAGCGAGTATTACGGAGGTACTTCGTGAACTCAAATGTGAATCCCTGAAGGAATGACGAAGTTCATTTAGCGATACGCGGTTGAGAAACTTTAGAGAACCGGCATTTGCTGCTGACTGCAGAGCTATTCTACTGCCCCCAACGTACATTTCACTTAATGACAACGTAGATAACAGAAATTAGGCAATTAGCCAGTCGTATCCCTCTAGCTCCGTTTGCGAGTGGAACAGGAAAGGAAATGCGCAGTATTGGTACAAGCATCATTCGAAGGCTTGAGGTGTGAGTATGTAGTTGCAGATGTAGACGTACTGCAGAATGAGATTTTCACTCTGCAGCGGAGTGTGTGCTGATATGAAACTTCCTGGCAGATTAAAACTGTGTGCGGACCGAGGCTAGAACTCAGGACCTTTGCCTTTCGCGGGCAAGTGCTCTACCATCTGCGCCACCCAAGCACGACTTACGCCCCGTCCTCACAGCTTTACTTCCGCTAGTACCTCGTCTCCTACTTTCCAAACTTCACAGAAGCTCTCCTGCGAACCTTGCAGAACTAGCACTCCCGAAAGAAAGGATACTGCGGAGAAATGGCTTAGCCACAGCCTGGGGGATGTTTCCAGAATGAGATTTTCACTCTGCAGCGGAGTGTGCGCTGATATGAAATTTCCTAGCAGATTAAAACTGTGCGCCCGACCGAGACTCGAACACGGGACCTTTGCCTTTCGCGGGCAAGGCAAAGGACCCGAGTTCGAGTCTCGGTCCGGCACACAGTTTTAATCTGCCAGGAAGGACCATCTACCATTCATCCGCCTATTTGTACTGCACACGTCCATCTCATTTTCATTACAGTCATAATTATGTCTCCCATTCAGGTCCCTTCCCTGACCCACTTGCTGCTGATTTTCATGTCGTTCGTAATAAACATCTTCACAGCTCGCTGACCAACTCGCAGATTTATAATGGATTTCCACACGAAAAGTTCGTGTCCCACTGCCGTTAAGTCAACACCGGTGACACACGCAATAGATATTCCCGTTCAGGTACACCGTAAACTTAGTTTTGAAGGCTCTGATTTGTTTGCCAAAAAGGATCCAGGACACTTTTTTCTCTTCTTTTTACGAGGGCGAGTCGAATGAAAACCTTAAATATTTTTTAAAATATTATTTATTGTGCAGAAGTGGAACAAAGCTGTATCACATACCAACATAATCTCCCCCACGCTCAATGGAAGTCCTCCAGCGATTACAAAGTGCATAAATTCCTTTAGAAAAAAATTCTTTTGGTAGTCCGCGCAACCACTCATGCACCGCGTGGCCTACCTCTTCATCATAACGGAACGTCTTTCATCCAGTTGTGTCTTTGAGTGGTCCAAACATATGGAAATCACTTGGGGCAAGGTCTGATGGTATGGTGGATGGTGGATGAGGTAGACACTCAAAATGCGGGTCTGTTATTGCTGCAATTGTTGTACGGGCAGTGTGGGGCCTTGCATTATCACGTTGCAAAAGGACACCTGCTGACAGAAATCCACGTCGCTTTGATTTGATTGCAGGACGCAGATGATTTTTTAGTTCTGTGTATGATGCACTGGTGACAGTGGTCCCTCTAGGCATGTAATGCTCCAAAACGACGCCTTTTTCGTCATCATAACCTTCCCTGCTGATGGTTCTGTTCGAAACTTCTTTGGTTCTGGTGATGAGGAATGGCGCCATTCCTTGCTCGCTCTCCTCGTTTCCGGTTGGTGAAAGTGCACACAGGTTTCGTCCCCATTAACGATTCTTGCAAGGAAGCCATCACCTTCTCGTTCAAAGCGCCGAAGAAGTTCTTCGCAAGCATCAACACGTCGTTCTCTCATTTCAGGAGTCATCTGACCTGGCACCCATTGTGCAGACACTTTGTGAAACGAGCACATCATGCACAATGTGGTGTGCTGACCCATGACTAGTCTGTAAACATGCTGCAATGTCATTCAGTGTCACTCGGCGGTTTTCCTTCACTATGGCTTCAACTGCTGCAATGTTATGTGCAGTCACAACTCGTTGTGCCTGACCTGGACGAGGAGCATCTTCCTCTTAAGTCACACCATTTGAGAACTTCGTACTCCATTCGTAGACTTGCTGCTGTGACAGACATGCATCACCGTACTGAATCTTCATTCGTCGATAAATTTCCATAGGTTTCGCACCTTCACTACGCAAAAACCGAATAACAGAACGCTGTTCTTCCCTAGTGCAATTCGCTAGTGGGGCGGCCATCTTTATACTGATACTGCGACGGTATGTGTGTCTCTGCACTCTGCTGCCACCTACAGGCCATTCTGCACGCTGTTTGTAGCACGCTTACCAACTTACAGGATAACTGCGTGAAATTTCGATTTGTTATTACAAATTTAAGGTTTTCATTTGACTCACCCCCGTAGTTCTAATGTTCTCATGCTGTTGTTAGCTAGCGTAATACTGGGTGCCCCAAAGTAATGATTCATTTTCGTGAAAACAGTCTTGTTTCATAGGTCTTTGAGATGCTCTCTGTAGAAGAAGGAATAGCAATTGTAAAACATTGCGGAAGGTGCTTGAGTTGTATATGGGAAATAGATACCAACAAGAAGCAATAACAGGCACCTTGTCACAAGGGAAGTGTGCTTACTAGGGAACATCCTGGACGAGCGGTTGAGTGTGGGGGTGGGGGAGGGGGGAGATAAGGGGGGGCTGAAAGCAGCCAACGCGCTTCTGTTAAAATCAGTACCTTGCATCAATTGTGTGATCGGATTGTTGGAGGGGGGGGGGGGGGGGGGCGGCACCAACAGCACCACATTTGATCGTCGACTACGGAACATGTTCCGGATAACGGCGGAAGAAGGGTGCTGTAATGGCAGAAAAATAGAAGTTACTGTTCTGAATAATTAGCTTATTCCATGAGACAAGCTTTCAATAGTCTCCGTAAAATTAATATTGAAATAAGAAGTATCAAAAAGACTAAGAATAACGAAGTCTAAGGAACGTGAAATGGTCACTAGTGTCTTATTTTTTTAGAGTTTATACTGATATAAGACAGTGTTTCATTTCTTCTCGCTTTTGTGCCTCGTGTCTGGGTCTTGAGTCCTGTGTTTTGTGTCTGATGTCTTCTCTATGGTTAACAAAATCGATAGTTTTCAAGTAAAATGACTTTCCTTCACGTAGTTAGGGGAAAACTTATCGACGGTGTGTAACGGCAAAGATCCAAGATGTCAACAGCTATTTCAGTATCTGTCTAGCCAGACACACGGAGCACGGTCCTTTACGCGTGATTCACTGTGAACTGTGTTAATACTGCTGGACGAAAAATATTTGAGGGACCTTAAATCTAAGTGTTTTTCAATTGTCAAGAGTTAACTGTTTCCGCGAGAAATGACTAACATCTTTGGATTTCATTTGTCAGCTAGTAGGCAATTATCAAGAGAAAACTTTAGATTATGTAATTTTCAATTAAATTTGGAAGGAAAAGAAATGTTCACATAGAGGAAAATGACCATTTTAGGCAAAATACAAGTGTTGGAACTTTAATAGTGGCAATATTTATTTACAACTTGTGCAAAATAGATACGTGTTTCAAAGTTTTACTGACCTTCAAAGTAGTCACTAGCGTTGTGTATAACCCGTTGCCTGCGATGTGGAAGTCGTTGGATACTCTTAGCAGTGCCAGTTGTGTTGCCAGTTCGAGCGTCATAGCATTCTTATGCGCGAATGTACAGAGAGGCCATTGAGATTGCCAAACACTGCAATGATTTTAGTAGAAAAGATGAAGGCATTAAGCTGGATAAGATATGGATGTGAACATTGCAGCAACAGCGTGACAATCGATTAATTTCAATTGAGAAAGTTGGCAGTATCAGAGATCATAGCACAGCCGACGTCACGTGACTGACAGCGGCGCCCTCTGGATGGCTTATATATATACGGCGCTCACTCGCGCTCTCGTTACAGTTCGCCTATTGTCCTCGGAGGATGCCTTCTGCAGTCGAAGGCAAAACGTCAGGGGAGGGTCTTATGTATGAACCACGGCATGTCAGCCCGGAAGTGTTGAATGATGATTCTAAAAGATGGTAAACACTGGACGTCCTCGCAGCTCCGTGTGATTTTCAGGGCGCTACATTTGTATTCAAAGTACATACACACTTAATATCCGTTAAACTGATGCCAGAATACCAAGAGGCGCTGTTCCTTCTTCCTCCACGCCTTCTCATCTTCGAGTAATATCCAGGATATCCAGGCGGGCGAGGTACGACCCCCCCCCCCCCCCCCCATAGGTCCTACGACACTTCCTTGGGGCACTCCTGACGACATCCAGTCTCTGACGAACACGCGCCTTCGAGGTCAACGTAGTGGGTTCTGTTATTTAAGGAGTCTTCGAGCCACTCACATATCTGTGAACCTATTACACATGCTCGTACATTTGTTAACAGCCACCAATGGGGAACCGTGTCAAAAGCTTTCCGGCAGTTAATAAATATGGAGTCTGCCTGTTGTCTTTCATCCATGATTCACAGGATACAATGTGAGAAAATGGCAAGCTGAGTTTCCCACTAGCGATGCTTAATAAATACGTGTTGTTGTCGTCGTTGCGGTCTTCAGTCCTGAGACTGGTTTGATGCAGCTCTCCATGCTACTCTATCCTGTGCAAGCTTCTTCATCTCCCAGTACCTACTGCAGCCTACATCCTTCTGAATCTGCTTAGTGTATTCATCTCTTGGTCTCCCTCTACGATTTTTACCCTCCACGCTGCCCTCCAATACTAAATTGGTGATCCCTCGATGTCTCAGTACATGTCCTACCAACCGATCCCTTCTTCTAGTCAAGTTGTGCCACAAACTCCTCTTCTCCCCGATTCTATTCAATACCTCCTCATTAGTTATGTGATCTACCCACCTTATCTTCAGCATTCTTCTGTAGCACCACATTTCGAGAGCTTCTATTCTCTTCTTGTCTAAACTATTTATCGTCCACGTTTCACTTCCATACATGGCTACACTCCATACAAATACATTCAGAAACGACTACCAGACACTTAAATCTATACTCGATGTTAACAAATTACTCTTCTTCAGAAACGCTTTCCTTGCCATTGCCAGTCTACATTTTATATCTTCTCTACTTTGACCATCATCAGTTATTTATTTTGCTCCGCAAACAGCAAAACTCCTTTACTACTTTAAGTGTCTCATTTCCTAATCTAATTCCCTCAGCATCACCCGACTTAATTCGACTACATTCCATTATCCTCGTTTTGATTTTGTCGATGTTCATCTTATACCCTCCTTTCAAGACACTGTGTAATCCGTTCAGTAGCTCTTCCAAGTCCTTTGCTGTCTCCGACAGAATTACAATGTCATCGGCGAACCTCAAAGTTTTTATTTCTTCTCCGTGGATTTTAATACCTACTCCGAACTTTTCTTTTGTTTCCTTTATTGCTTGCTCAATATACAGATTGAATAACATCGGGGATCGGCTACAACCCTGTCTCACTCCCTTCCCAACCACTGCTTCCCTTTCATGTCCCTCGACTCTTATAACTGCCATCTGCTTTCTGTACAAATTGTAAATAACCTTTCGCTCCCTGTATTTTACCCCTGCCACCTTCAGAATTTGAAAGAGAGTATTCCAGTCAACAGTGTCAAAAGCTTTCTATAAGTCTACAAATGCTAGGATCGTAGGTTTGCCTTTCCTTAATCTATTTCCTAAGATAAATCGTAGGGTCAGTATTGCCTCACGTGTTCCAATATTTCTGCAATCTTACCAACGCCAAAAGCGATAGCGAACAGGCTGCTGGCAGCGTTTGACTGTTTCGTGAGTGCGGGTATTATTTTAAAATCCGCTAGGACACGTCTTCTCTTCCCATCCCAGAAGGAAGCCGTGGTCCTCAACATACATGTCACAACCGCTGCCCTCTGTGGCTGCGCGATTGTTAAGTTGTGGACCCGCCATGCGACCGGTATGTGGGAAGCCTAAGTGATGACTTGCCGCCTGTTGTATAGTGCGCATATGTCTACTATCCTTTTTTCATCGAATACAGTTATGACCACGCTGAATTTCCCTCGCATCAGGACTCCTACAGCACGTGACATTTACTGTCTAATTATACGATCGCGTGGCATTGCTGGGCAGGAGGCCGCATCCTCGGAATTTTAGCCACCGGGTGGAAGTCTCATTTCAGGTACGCCAGATTGGGTGACCTGCGCGTCGGTAATCATGAAATGATGATGAGGACATCACAACATACAATCCACGAGTGGAGAAAAACCTCCAACCCGACCCGGAATCGAACCCGGGTCCGCTGCGTGGTAGGTAAACACCTTACCACTCAGCTAATCTGGCAGCCTATTGTCTAAAGTAAGAGGTCACACCCTGAACATGGTGGAGAGCCGGCACCCTGAGATCGCATGGCCCGTAGAGTGGCGTTCCGTGCACCATGTCCTCCTCGCATGGAAGCTCGTGCGATCTGGTATCTGGTTCTCAGTTAAAACTACACGACGCAACTTCGACTACATGCCATTAATATGGAAGATTCTCCACTTTTCCCTCTGTGTCACACTCCAGAAAAGGATGAAAATCGACTGGTGTGTGGACCTTCTGCAGACGTACGGCTCATAACAGCAAAAATACTTGTTTTATTGATTCCTGCTGCTCCACACACTGCTGTGCTGCAGTCGCTCCTGTTCGCTTATGAGACATTTGCCCACGCAGGAATACAGACGCAGGGAACTGGGTAAATGGACTGTCAGTTCATTATTTACTTCGAGGTGGCAGCAAGTGCGTCCTTGACTCTAATGGAATGTTGTCTACTCCGGGGGCCTTGTTTCGACTCAGATCTTTCAGTGCTCTGTCACACTCTTTACGCAGTATCATATCTCCCATTTCATCCTCATCTACATCCTCTTCCATTTCCATAATATTGTCCTCAAGTACCTCGCCCTTGTATAGACCCTCTATATAATCCTTACACCTTTCTGCTTTCCCTTCTTTGTTTAGAACTGGGTTCCCATCAAAGCTCTTCATATTCATGCAAGTGGTTCTCCTTTCTCCAAAGGTCTCTTTAATTTTCCTGTATGCAGTATCTATTTTACCCCTAGTGAGATAAGCCTCTACATCCTTACATTTGTCCTCTAGCCATCCCCGCTTAGCCATTTTGCACTTACTGTCGATCTCATTTTTGAGACGTTTGTATTCCTTTTTGCCTGCTTCATTTACTGCATTTTTATATTTTCTCCTTTCATCAGTTCAATATTTCTTCTGTTACCCAAGGGTTTCTACTAGCCGTCGTCTTTTTACCTATTTGATCCTCTGCTGCCTTCACTATTTCATCCCTCAAAGCTACCCATTCTTCTTCTACTGTATTTCTGTCCCCCATTCCTGTCAATTGTTCCCTTATGCTCTCCCTGAAACCCTGTACAACCTCTGGTTCTTTCAGTTTATCCAGGTCCCATCTCCTTAAATTACCACCTTTTTGCAGAACTAGCACTCCCGAAAGAAAGGACACTGCGGAGAAATGGCTTAGCCACAGCCTAGGGGATGTTTCCAGAATGAGATTTTCACTCTGCAGCGGAGTGTGCGCTGATATGAAACTTCCTAGCAGATTAAAACTGTGCGCCCGACCGAGACTCGAACACGGGACCTTTGACTTTCGCGGGCAAGGCAAAGGTCCCGAGTTCGAGTCTCGGTCCGGCACACAGTTTTAATCTGCCAGGAAGGACCATCTACCATTCATCCGCCTATTTGTACTGCACACGTCCATTTCATTTTCATTACAGTCATAATTATGTCTCCCATTCAGGTCCCTTCCCTGACCCACTTGCTGCTGATTTTCATGTCGTTCGTAATAAACATCTTCACAGCTCGCTGACCAACTCGCAGATTTATAATGGATTTCCACACGAAAAGTTCGTGTCCCACTGCCGTTAAGTCAACACCGGTGACCCACGCAATAGATATTCCCGTTCAGGTACACCGTAAACTTAGTTTTGAAGTCTGATTTGTTTGCCAAAAAGGATCCAGGACACTTTTTTCTCTTCTTTTTACGAGGGCGAGTCGAATGAAAACCTTAAATATTTTTTAAAATATTATTTATTGTGCAGAAGTGGAACAAAGCTGTATCACATACCAACATAATCTCCCCCACGCTCAATGGAAGTCCTCCAGCGATTACAAAGTGCATAAATTCCTTTAGAAAAAAATTCTTTTGGTAGTCCGCGCAACCACTCATGCACCGCGTGGCCTACCTCTTCATCAGAACGGAACGTCTTTCATCCAGTTGTGTCTTTGAGTGGTCCAAACATATGGAAATCACTTGGGGCAAGGTCTGATGGTATGGTGGATGGTGGATGAGGTAGACACTCAAAATGCAGGTCTGTTATTGCTGCAATTGTTGTACAGGCAGTGTGGGGCCTTGCATTATCATGTTGCAAAAGGACACCTGCTGACAGAAATCCACGTCGCTTTGATTTGATTGCAGGACGCAGATGATTTTTTAGTTCTGTGTATGATGCACTGGTGACAGTGGTCCCTCTAGGCATGTAATGCTCCAAAACGACGCCTTTTTCGTCCCAAAAGAGAGTCATCATAACCTTCCCTGCTGATGGTTCTGTTCGAAACTTCTTTGGTTTTGGTGATGAGGAATGGCGCCATTCCTTGCTCGCTCTCCTCGTTTCCGGTTGGTGAAAGTGCACACAGGTTTCGTCCCCATTAACGATTCTTGCAAGGAAGCCATCACCTTCTCGTTCAAAGCGCCGAAGAAGTTCTTCGCAAGCATCAACACGTCGTTCTCTCATTTCAGGAGTCATCTGACCTGGCACCCATTGTGCAGACACTTTGTGAAACGAGCACATCATGCACAATGTGGTGTGCTGACCCATGACTAGTCTGTAAACATGCTGCAATGTCATTCAGTGTCACTCGGCGGTTTTCCTTCACTATGGCTTCAACTGCTGCAATGTTATGTGCAGTCAGAACTCGTTGTGCCTGACCTGGACGAGGAGCATCTTCCTCTTAAGTCACACCATTTGAGAACTTCGTACTCCATTCGTAGACTTGCTGCTGTAACAAACATGCATCACCGTACTGAATCTTCATTCGTCGATAAATTTCAATAGGTTTCACACCCTCACTACGCAAAAACCGAATAAGAGAACGCTCTTCTTCCCTAGTACAAGTCGCAAGTGGGGCGGCCATCTTTATACTGATATTGCGACGGTATGTGTGCATCTGCACTATGCTGCCACCTACAGGCCATTCTGAACGCTGTTTGTAGCACGCTTACCAACTTACAGGATAACTGCGAGAAATTTCGATTTGTTATTACAAATTTAAGGTTTTCATTTGACTCACCCCCGTAGTTCTAATGTTCTCATGCTGTTGTTAGCTAGCGTAATACTGGGTGCCCCAAAGTAATGATTCATTTTCGTGAAAACAGTCTTGTTTCACAGGTCTTTGAGATGCTCTCTGTAGAAGAAGGAATAGCAATTGTAAAACATTGCGGAAGGTGCGTGAGTTGTATATGGGAAATAGAGACCAACAAGAAGCAATAACAGGCACCTTGTCACAAGGGAAGTGTGCTTACTAGGGAACATCCTGGACGAGCGGTTGAGTGTGGGAGGTGGGGGGGGGGGGGGGAGATAAGGGGGGCTGAAAGCAGCCAACGCGCTTCCGTTAAAATCAGTACCTTGCATCAATTGTGTGATCGGATTGTTGGAGGGGGGGGGGGGGCACCAACAGCTCCAGATTTGATCGACTACGGAACATGTTCCGGATAACGGCGGAAGAAGGGTGCTGTAATGGCAGAAAAATAGAAGTTACTGTTCTGAATAATTAGCTTATTCTATGACACAAGCTTTCAATAGTCTCCGTAAAATTAATATTGAAATAAGAAGTATCAAAAAGACTAAGAATAACGAAGTCTAAGGAACGTGAAATGGTCACTAGTGTCTTATCTTTTTAGAGTTTATACTGATATAAGACAGTGTTTCATTTCTTCTTGCTTTTGTGCCCCGTCTCTGGGTCTTGCGTCCTGTGTTTTGTGTCTGATGTCTTCTCTATGGTTAACAAAATCGATAGTTTTCAAGTCAAATGATTTTCCTTCGCGTAGTTAGGGGAAAATTTATCGACAGTGTGTAACGGCAAAGATCCAAGATGGCAACAGCTATTTCAGTACCTGTCTTTAAGCCAATGATGGTTGAGATATTTCTAGCCAGACACACGGAGCACGGTCCTTTACGCGTGATTCACTGTGAATTGTGTTAATACTGCTGGACGAAAAATATTTGAGGGACCTTAAATCTAAGTGTTTTTCAATTGTCAGGAGTTAACTGTTTCCGCGAGAAATGACTAACATCTTTGGATTTCATTCGTCAGCTAGTAGGCAATTATCAGGAGAAAACTTTAGATTATGTAATTTTCAATTAAATTTGGAAGAAAAGGAAATGTTCACATAGAGGAAAATGACCATTTTAGGCAAAATACAAGCGTTGGAACTTTAATAGTGGCAATATTTATTTACAACTCGTACAAAATAGATACGTGTTTCAAAGTTTTACTGACCTTCAAAGTAGTCACTAGCGTTGTGTATAACCCGTTGCCAGCGATGTGGAAGTCGTTGGATACTCTTAGCAGTGCCAGTTGTGTTGCCAGTTCGAGCGTCATAGCATTATTATGCGCGAATGTACAGAGAGGCCATTGAGATTGCCAAACACTGCAATAATTTTAGTAGAAGAGATGAAGGCATTAAGCTGAATAAGATATGGATGTCAACAGTGCAGCAACAGCGTGACAATCGATTAATTTCAATTGAGAAAGTTGGCAGTATCAGAGATCATAGCACAGCCGACGTTACGTGACTGACAGCGGCGCCCTCTGGATGGCATATATATACGGCGCTCACTCGCGCGCTCTCGTTACAGTTCGCCGATTGTCCTCGGAGGATGCCTTACGCAGTCGAAGGCAAAACGTCAGGGGAGGGTCTTATGTATGAACCACGGCATGTCAGCCCGGAAGTGTTGAGTGATGATTCTAAAAGATGGTAAACACTGGACGTCCTCGCAGCACCGTGTGATTTTCAGGCCGCTACATTTTTTTTTTCAAAGTACATACACAGTTAATATCCGTTAAACTGATGCCAGAATATCAAGAGGCGCTGTTCCTTCTTCCTCCACGCCTTCTCATCTTCGAGTAATATCCAGGATATCCAGGCGGGCGATTCACAGGATACAATGTGAGAAAATGGCAAGCTGAGTTTCCCACTAGCGATGCTTTATAAATTCGTGTTGTTGCTGTTGCGGTCTTCAGTCCTGCGACTGGTTTGATGCAGCTCTCCATGCTACTCTATCCTGTGCAAGCTTCTTCATCTCCCAGTACCTACTGCAGCCTACATCCTTCTGAATCTGCTTAGTGTATTCATCTCTTGGTCTCCCTCTACGATTTTTACGCTCCACGCTGCCCTCCAATAGTAAATTGGTGATCCCTCGATGTCTGCCCGCATCTCGTGGTCGTGCGGTAGTGTTCTCGCTTCCCACGCCCGGGTTCCCGGGTTCGATTCCCGGCGGGGTCAGGGATTTTCTCTGCCTCGTGATGGCTTTGTGTTGTGTGCTGTCCTTAGGTTAGCTGGTTTAAGTAGTTCTAAGTTCTAGGGGACTTATGACCACAGCAGTTGAGTCCCCTAGTGCTCAGAGCCATTTGAACCATTTTGAACCTCGATGTCTCAGAACATGTCCTACCAACCGATCCCTTCTTCTAATCAAGTTGTGCCACAAACTCCTCTTCTCCCCGATTCTGTTCAATACCTCCTCATTAGTTATGTCATCTACCCATCTAATCTTCAGCATTCTTCTGTAGCACCACATTTCGAAAGCTTCTATTGTCTTCTTGTCTAAACTATTTATCGTCCACGTTTCACTTCCATACATGGCTACACTCCATACAAATACTTTCAGAAACGACTTCCTGACACTTAAATCTATACTCGATGTTAACAAATTTTTCTTCTTCAGAAACGCTTTCCTTGCCATCGCCAGTCTACATTTTATATCCTTTCTACTTCGACCATCGTCAGTTATTATGCTCCCCAAATAGCAAAACTCCTTTACTACTTTAAATGTCTCATTTCCTAATCTAATTCCCTCAGATCACCCAACTTATTTCGACTACATTCCATTATCCTCGTTTTGATTTTGTTGATGTTCATCTTATACCCTCCTTTCAAGACACTGTCCATTCCGTTCAGCAGCTCTTCCAAGTCCTTTGCTGTCTCAGACAGAATTACAATGTCATCGGCGAACCTCAAAGTTTTTATTTCTTCTCCGTGGATTTTAATACCTACTCCGAACTTTTCTTTTGTTTCCTTTATTGCTTGCTCAATATACAGATTGAATAACATCGGGGATCGGCTACAACCCTGTCTCACTCCCTTCCCAACCACTGCTTCCCTTTCATGTCCCTCGACTCTTATAACTGCCATCTGCTTTCTGTGCAAATTGTAAATAACCTTTCGCTCCCTGTATTTTACCCCTGCCACCTTCAGAATTTGAAAGAGAGTATTCCAGTCAACAGTGTCAAAAGCTTTCTATAAGTCTACAAATGCTAGGATCGTAGGTTTGCCTTTCCTTAATCTATTTCCTAAGATAAATCGTAGGGTCAGTATTGCCTCACGTGTTCCAATATTTCTGCAATCTTACCAACGCCAAAAGCGATGGCGAACAGGCTGCTGGCAGCGTTTGACTGTTTCGTGAGTGCGGGTATTATTTTAAAATCCGCTAGGACACGTCTTCTCTTCCCATTCCAGAAGGAAGCCGTGGTCCTCAACATACATGTCACAACCGCTGCCCTCTGTGGCTGCGCGATTGTTAAGTTGTGGACCCGCCATGCGACCGGTATGTGGGAAGCCTAAGTGATGACTTGCCGCCTATTGTATAGTGCGCGTATTTCTACTATCCTTTTTTCATCGAATACAGTTATGACCACGCTGAATTTCCCTCGCATCAGGACTCCTACAGCATGTGACATTTACTGTCTAATGATACGATCGCGTGGCATTGCTGGGCGGGAGGCCGCATCCTCGGAATTTTAGGCACCGGGTGGTAGTCTCATTTCAGGTACGCCAGATTGGGTGACCTGCGCGTCGGTAATCATGAAATGATGATGAGGACATCACAACATACAATCCACGAGTGGAGAAAAACCTCCAACCCGACCCGGAATCGAACCCGGGTCCGCTGCGTGGTAGGTAAACACCTTACCACTCAGCTAATCTGGCAGCCTATTGTCTAAAGTAAGAGGTCACACCCTGAACATGGTGGAGAGCCGGCACCCTGAGATCGCATGGCCCGTAGAGTGGCGTTCCGTGCACCATGTCCTCCTCGCATGGAAGCTCGTGCGATCTGGTATCTGGTTCTCAGTTAAAACTACACGACGCAACTTCGACTACATGCCATTAATATGGCAGATTCTTAACTTTTCCCTCTGTGTCACACTCCAGAAACGGATGAAAATCGACTGGTGTGTGGACCTTCTGCAGACGTACGGCTCTTAACAGCAAAATTACTTGTTTTATTGATTCCTGCTGCTCCACACACTGCTGTGCTGCAGTCACTCCTGTTCGCTTATGAGACATTTGCCCACGCAGGAATACAGACGCAGGGAGCTGGGTAAATGGACTGTCAGTTCATTATTTCTTTCGAGGTGGCAGCAAGTGCGTCCTTGACTCTAATGGAATGTTGTCTACTCCGGGGGCCTTGTTTCGACTCAGGTCTTTCAGTGCTCTGTCACACTCTTTACGCAGTATCATATCTCCCATTTCATCCTCATCTACATCCTCTTCCATTTCCATAATATTGTCCTCAAGTACCTCGCCCTTGTGTAGACCCTCTATATAATCCTTACACCTTTCTGCTTTCCCTTCTTTGTTTAGAACTGGGTTCCCATCAAAGCTCTTCATATTCATGCAAGTGGTTGTCCTTTCTCCAAAGGTCTCTTTAATTTTCCTGTATGCAGTATCTATTTTACCCCTAGTGAGATAAGCCTCTACTTCCTTACATTTGTCCTCTAGCCATCCCTGCTTAGCCATTTTGCGCTTCATGTCGATCTCATTTTTGAGACGTTTGTATTCCATTTTGCCTACTTCATTTACTGCATTTTTATATTTTCTCCTTTCATCAGTTAACTTCAATATTTCTTCTGTTACCCAAGGGTTTCTACTAGCCGTCGTCTTTTTACCTATTTGATCCTCTGCTGCCTTCACTATTTCATCCCTCAAAGCTACCCATTCGTCTTCTACTGTATTTCTGTCCCCCATTCCTGTCAATTGTTCCCTTATGCTCTCCCTGAAACTCTGAACAACCTCTGGTTCTTTCAGTTTATCCAGGTCCTATCTCCTTAAATTACCACCTTTTTGCAGTTTCTTCAGTTTTAATCTTCAGTTCTTAACCAATAGATTGTGGTCAGAGTCCACATCTGCCCCTGGAAATGTCTTACATTTTAAAACCTGGTTCCTAAATCTCTGTCTTACCATTATATAATCTATCTGATACCTTTTACTATCTCCAGAGTTCTTCCATGTATACAACCTTCTTTCATGATTCTTGAACCAAGTGTTAGCTATGATTAAGTTATGCTCTGCGCAAAATTCTACCAGACGGCTTCCTCTTTCGTTTCTTAGCCCCAATCCATATTTACCTACTATGTTTCCTTCTCTCCCTTTTCCTACTGACGAA
This sequence comes from Schistocerca nitens, assembly GCF_023898315.1. NCBI lineage: Eukaryota > Metazoa > Arthropoda > Insecta > Orthoptera > Acrididae > Schistocerca > Schistocerca nitens. The sequence goes on from NC_064617.1 coordinate 86,629,579, forward strand.
TTCCAGTCACCCATGACTATTAAATTTTCGTCTCCCTTCACTACCTGAATAATTTCTTTTATCTCATGATACATTTCATCAATTTCTTCGTCATCTGCAGAGCTAGTTCGCATATAAACTTGTACTACTGTAGTAGGCATGGGCTTTGTGTCTATCTTGGCCACAATAATGCGTTCACTATGCTGTTTGTAGTAGCTTACCCACGTTCCTATTTTCCTATTCATTATTAAACCTACTCCTGCATTACCCCTATTTGATTTTGTATTTATAACCCTGTATTCACCTGACCAGAAGTCTTGTTCCTCCTGCCACCGAACTTCACTAATTCCCACTATATCTAACTTCAACCTATCTATTTCCCTTTTTAAATTTTCTAACCTTCCTGCTCGATTAAGGGATCTGACATTCCACGCTCCGATCCGTAGAACGCGAGTTTTCTTTCACCTGGTAACGACGTCCTCTTGAGTAGTCCCCGCCCGGAGATCCGAATGGGGGACTATTTTACCTCCGGAATATTATACCCAAGAGGACGCCATCATCATTTAATCATACAGTAAAGCTGCATGCCCTCGGGAAAAATTACGGCTGTAGTTTCCCCTTGCTGTCAGCCGTTCGCAGTACCAGCACAGCAAGGCCATTTTGGTTAGTGTTACAAGGCCAGATCAGTCAATCATCCAGACTGTTGCCCCTGCAACTACTGAAAAGGCTTCTGCCCCTCTTCAGGAACGACACGTTTGTCTGGCCTCTCAACAGATACCCCTCCGTTGTGGTTGCAGCTACGGTACGGCTATCTGTATCGTTGAGGCACGCAAGCCTCTCCACCAACGGCAAGTTCCACGGTTCATGGGGGGAAATTCGTGTTACGTTCAACAGTTCTGCAATAAACCCACGTTAAAGGTATTGGTCTGTAATTTTTACGAGTCCGTTCTTTTACTCTTCTTAGATACAGGGTGTCCGAGACGGAATGGTCAGTATTCAGGGATATAACAGGAACGATTATTCGAAACAAGAAAGTCTAGTAAACAGGGGCTCTTTATTGCATACTTTAAGAGCTATGAGCACTTCTTCATCTTCGCTACAGTGAAACACATCTCTTCTGCTGAACAAGTGCTCTTGCTTTGGTCCCTACTACCTCCTCCCAAAATACGGAAAGCAAAGCACTTGGAACAGAAGAGATTTGTTTCCTGGTATCGAAGATGATGCGCTCACAGCTCTTATAGTATGCATTTTATAGTCCATGTTTACTAGAATTTTTTGCTTTGAGTAAACGTTCCTATCATGTCCCTGAATAATGACCATTTCTCCTGCGACACCCTGCATAGAAGTCACCTGTGCGAGAGATTCACGATGAATGCAAGTTAAGTAATGGTCCAATACTGTACTCTCTAGAATGAGATTTTCACTCTGCAGCGGAGTGTGCGCTGATATGAAACTTCCTGGCAGATTAAAACTGTGTGCCCGACCGAGACTCGAACTCGGGACCTTTGCCTTTCGCGGGCAAGTGCTCTACCAACTGAGCTACCGAAGCACAACTCACGCCCGGTACTCACAGCTTTACTTCTGCCAGTACCTCGTCTCCTACCTTCCAAACTTTACAGAAGCTCTCCTGCGAAACTTGCAGAACTAGCACTCCTGAAAGAAAGGATATTGCGGAGACATGGCTTAGCCACAGCCTGGGGGATGTTTCCAGAATGAGATTTTCATATCAGCGCACACTCCGCTGCAGAGTGAAAATCTCATTCTGGAAACATCCCCCAGGCTGTGGCTAAGCCATGTCTCCGCAATATCCTTTCTTTCAGGAGTGCTAGTTCTGCAAGTTTCGCAGGAGAGCTTCTGTAAAGTTTGGAAGGTAGGAGACGAGGTACTGGCAGAAGTAAAGCTGTGAGTACCGGGCGTGAGTCGTGCTTCGGTAGCTCAGTTGATAGAGCACTTGCCCGCGAAAGGCAAAGGTCCCGAGTTCGAGTCTCGGTCGGGCACACAGTTTTAATCTGCCAGGAAGTTTCACTGTACTCTCTGTAATTATATCGTGCAAGTCATAATGCTACCTTCACAGTCATCTTTGTTTGTCACTATCATGGACCCTGTTCCAGTTCTTGAAATATATATTCTATAGATCTATCTGTGATTGTAAGAAAATTTCTGCAAAGAAAAAACATCATAACAAATGAATGTCCACATAGTAGACCGTTTCTGATCTACCCGATGTTGCCCAAAGTCGAGAGTTAGCTGGGTTCGTGGATAGAAACCAATCGATTTTGTTAATACACGTAAATCTTCATCAGTATATAACAAACCATCATATAGTGTGTGGCAGAGGGTACTCTCTATACCACCACCTCTTCCCCCTTTCTTGTTCCAGCTGCGAATAGTGTCTAGTAAGTACAAATGCTGATGAGCTTTTGTATCAGCTCGAATTTCTCAAATTTTATGTTGTGATATCTTCACGTATTGGAAGTACTTTGACTGACTCTTCTACGAAAGTAAGCTCATGGAATTTTAACATTAAACGGCACGAGACACACATCTTTGTTGTAAGGACTGCAAGTAGAGTTGGCTGCAGATCTCTCTGACACTGTCTTACTTAATAATCGAATCAAAATTAAGCCATAAATTCAGGTGATATAACATCTCAGCATTACTGAATTCATGTTTCACTGCATCAAAAGGCCTTCTGATATCTGCTCCCACATAGTAAGTTTCTTTAAAAGACCATGTATTGAATACTATTCAATGCTTGTTTCGGAACAAATCTTCGATAAAAGTTGCAAATCCCCGTGAATGCCTACAACTGTTTTTTTTTTATTCTGCCATGTAGAAAAATTTCTTGTTACATCACTCCTGCATTGGTCATCACTTCCATTCTTGTTTGTTCGCCCATTTATCATTTTGATTGTTGTTAGTTAATGAAATGAAACAAACACATTTCAGCGTTAGTTTAAAATATTTTCCTGTCTTTATCTTTGAGTTAAATTCTTGTTATTAATATTGTAGTTCTGAAGTTACAGTACTCATTTCTTTTGGACACCGCTAGATATAGTATATCTCTCCTTCCTCACTTTCATTTTGTGCCTTTGTTTTTGACTAGTAAACAAGATCTCAAAATATTTTTGTGAACACCTCCTCACATTGTGCAACTTTTCAACATCTTTAATGACATCAAACTACCCCCACACATAGCTGGTGTACGAAATCTACTTGTTTTCAACCTAATCTGGAACGTTTAATAACCAATGCTATGTTTCTATAAAATGTCTCCGTTGAGAATACAGTGTGCTGTAAACTTGCTGTTCAGCTCATTTTTTAACAGTTCTTTTACTACAGACCTGGTGTAATCTTCATTTTCCATATCATTCATACCTTTTGCAATACATTAGGCATTCCCTTTAGCAAAATCCTGCTATCCCATTTTCACTTCTCATTGAAGAAGATGAGAAAATAAATGAAAGAAAAAATATGCAAACATTCATAACTATTTGAACCAGAAAATAAATCCAAGTGAAAAAGTATTTGCATTGCCTTCTTTATTTCAAATATTACCGACCATCTAATGGTATTTACCGCTCATTGAATGGTATTTTACGTTAAAGAATATTACCAGCAGTCTGCTCAGCTACCAGAAGTAATGAAAGCAGTGTGGAAGAGCGGGTAAACACATTACTAATTGAAAAACACCCGCTTCACTTGCTCTTTATTTTCATCCCGGATCAACTGAGAACATTCGAGAAAACTGTAAAAATGAACATTCAAAGCAATCGTAAAATTGTTAGTAGTTTAACATTCAAAAATATTCTGTATTGCTTAAAAACATTCTTAAGTACTCTTAAATCTACTTAAGTGTTTAAAAAGATTATTATCTGTATGGAAGAATTCTGTCACTCACTTTTTCATTTCTTTGTAGAGCACTGAGAAAATTCTAAAAGATTTGAGAAAATTTCAAAATACTCATAAATATTTGAGAATATTAAATAAAACATTTCAGAACATTCTAAAACAATCAAGAACAACCTAAACGTTAACTAACACTCTGGGATATTTTAAAACCCTGACGTTTTCTCGAACATTCGTGAATACGTTAGAATATTCAAAAACATTCGTTAACACACAACAATACGAAGCTCGAGAATATCATAGATAAATCTTGAATGTTTTGCCTTTGAAGTATACGTTGATGGGAAGTGACGGAAGACGTCCTAGTAACCACTATAATGTGATATTGATCACTTAAAACACTCATACTTCGACAACCATAACAGCTAATACGACACGAACACTGTAGTACACACATGGTAATCAAGAGCAGCATTGGACACAAGCCCTCAATACAGTTGCATTTAATGTAGTGAAAAAACTTCACTTTTTTAAATTTATTTCATACTTAACTTATTTTGTGCAATACTTTCTTATGAACTACATTTTACATCTTATTATTTTGTGAACAGATATATAAATTCTTTGGGTTTCTGCCTCTATAAGAAGCTACATACAACTGATCATGAGAAAAACAATTAATACACTACTGGTCATTAAAATTGCTACACCACGAAGATGACGTGCTACAGACGTGAAATTTAACCGATAGGAAGAAGATGCTGTGATATGCAAATTATTAGCTTTCCAGAGCATTCACAGAAGGTTGGCGCCGGTGGCGACACCTACAACATGCTGACATGAGGAAAGTTTCCAACCGATTCCTCATACACAAACAGCAGTTGGCCGGTGTTGCCTGGATAAACGTTGTTGTGATGCCTCGTGTAAGGGGGAGAAATGCGTACCATCACGTTTCTGACTTTGATAATGGTCGGATTGTAGCCTATCGCGATTACGGTTTATCGTATCGCGACATTGCTGCTCGCGTTGGTCAAGATCCAATGACTGTTAGCAGAACATGGAATCGGTGGATTCAGGAGGGTAATACGGAACGCAGTGCTGGATCCAAACGGCCTCGTATCACTAGCAATCGAGATGACAGGCATCTTATCTGCATGGCTGTAATGGATCGTGTAGCCACGTCTCGATCCCTGAGTCAACAGATGGGGAAGTTTGCAAGACAACACCCATCTGCACGAACAGTTCGACGACGTTTGCAGCAGAATAGACTCTCAGCTCGGAGACCATGGCTACGGTTACCCTTGACGCTGCATCACAGACAGGAGCGCCTGCGATGGTGTACTCAACGACGAACCTGGGAGCACCAATGGCAAAACATCATTTTTTCGGATGAATACAGGTTCTGTTTACAGCATCATGATGGTCGCATCCGTGTTTGGTGACATCGCGTTGAACGCACATTGGAAGCGTGTATTCGTCGTCGGCATACTGGCGTATCACCTGGCGTGATGGTATGGGGTGCTATTGGTTACACGTCTCCGTCACCTCTTGTTCGCATTGACGGCACTTTGAACAGTGGACGTTACATTTCAGATGTGTTACGACCCGTGGCTCTACCCTTCATTCGATCCCTGCGAAACCCTACATTTCAGCAGGACAATGCACGACCGCATGTTGCAGGTTCTGTACGGGCCTTTCTGGATACAGAAAATGTTCAACTGCTGCCCTGGCGAGCACATTGTCCAGATATCTCACCAATTGAACACGTCTGGTCAATGGTGGCCGAGCAACTGGCTCGTCACAATACGCCAGTCACTACTCTTCTGTTGAAGCTGCATGGGCAGCTGTACCTGTACACTCCATCCAAGCTCTGTTTGACTCAATGCCCAGGCGTATCGAGGCCGTTATTACTACCAGAGGTGGTTGTTCTGGGTACTGATTTCTCAGGATCTACGCACCCAAATTGCGTGAAAATGTAATCACATGTCAGTTGTAGTTCTAGTATAATATATTTGTCCAATGAATACCCGTTTATCATCTGCATTTCGTCTTGGTGTAGTAATTTTAATGGCCAGTAGTGTACCACAGCATCTTATAGTTTTCCATTGTGCATTATTTATAAGAATACTAAATTCTAATATTACTGGAAATGGCAGTCTTTTGAACTGAAATGGCGGTTTGTTACATATGTGCGGAATCTTCATAGCACCAAAAATAATTAACGTAGAGTAATGAAATTTCGGGAATACATTTATCTACGTAATGTACGAGGGCAGTTCAATAAGTAATGCAACACATTTTTTTTCTCGGCCAATTTTGGTTGAAAAAACCGGAAATTTCTTGTGGAATATTTTCAAACATTCCCGCTTCGTCTCGTATAGTTTCATTGACTTCCGACAGGTGGCAGCGCTGTACGGAGCTGTTAAAATGGCGTCTGTAACGGATGTGCGTTGCAAACAACGGGCAGTGATCGAGTTTCTTTTGGCGGAAAACCAGGGCATCTGAGATATTCATAGGCGCTTGCAGAATGTCTACGGTGATCTGGCAGTGGACAAAAGCACGGTGAGTCGTTGGGCAAAGCGTGTGTCATCATCGCCGCAAGGTCAAGCAAGACTGTCTGATCTCCCGCGTGCGGGCCGGCCGTGCACAGCTGTGACTCCTGCAATGGCGGAGCGTGCGAACACACTCGTTCGAGATGATCGACGGATCACCATCAAACAACTCAGTGCTCAACTTGACATCTCTGTTGGTAGTGCTGTCACAATTGTTCACCAGTTGGGATATTCAAAGGTTTGTTCCCGCTGGGTCCCTCGTTGTCTAACCGAACACCATAAAGAGCAAAGGAGAACCATCTGTGCGGAATTGCTTGCTCGTCATGTGGCTGAGGGTGACAATTTCTTGTCAAAGATTGTTACAGGCGATGAAACATGGGTTCATCACTTCGAACCTGAAACAAAACGGCAATCAATGGAGTGGCGCCACACCCACTCCCCTACCAAGAAAAAATTTAAAGCCATACCCTCAGCCGGTAAAGTCATGGTTACAGTCTTCTGGGACGCTGAAGGGGTTATTCTGTTCGATGTCCTTCCCCATGGTCAAACGATCAACTCTGAAGTGTATTGTGCTACTCTTCAGAAATTGAAGAAACGACTTCAGCGTGTTCGTAGGCACAAAAATCGGAACGAACTTCTCCTTCTTCATGACAACGCAAGCCTCACACAAGTCTTCGCACCCGAGAGGAGCTCACAAAACTTCAGTGGACTGTTCTTCCTCATGCACCCTACAGCCCCGATCTCGCACCGTCGTATTTCCATATGTTTGTCCCAATGAAGGACGCAATCCGTGGGAGGCACTACGCGGATGATGAAGAAGTTATTGATGCAGTACGACGTTGGCTCCGACATCGACCAGTGGAATGGTACCGTGCAGGCATACAGGCCCTCTTTTGAAGGTGGCGTAAGGCCGTAGCATTGAATGGAGATTACGTTGAAAAATAGTGTTGTGTAGCTAAAAGATTGGGGAATAACCTGGTGTATTTCAATGCTGAATAAAACAACCCCTGTTTCAGAAAAAAAATGTGTTGCATTACTTATTGAACTGCCCTCGTATTTAAGGGATTATCGTTGCAAGATCACGGGCTAATGTATGCGCTAGTCAAACCAATGCAAATGTGAAATGATGGTACATTAATAACCGGTGTAACCGCCTGATTGTGGGATGCAAGAACGCAAACGTGCATGCACTGTGCTGTGCGTGACGGATATCAGTTCCTGGGATGGAGTAACATGACTGCTGCACTTGGTCGGTCAATACAGGGACGACTGATACTGTTCGTGGATGACAATAGAGTTGTCGTCCGATCATGTCCCACATATGCTCGATTTGACACAAATATGTTGATCGATCAAGCCAAGGCAGTATGTCGACACTCTGTAGAAGATGTTGGGTTACAGCAGCTGTATGTGGGCGAGCGTTATCCTATTGAAAAGACCCTGGATTGCTGCTCACGAAAGGCAGCACAACAGGTCGAATCACCGGACTGAGATACAAATTTTCAGACAGGATGCGTGGGATAACCATGAGAGTGCCCTTGTTTACATACGAAATCGCACCTTAGGTCCAGTGTGTCCACCACACAGAGAGGTGGGTTGTAGGTCCCCAACTGACTTCCTTTTAATCAACACACGGCCGTCACCGACACGGAGGCAGAACAAGCTTTCATCAGAAAACACAACAGACCTCCGCGGGCTAGGCAATGAGCTTTCGCTTGACTCCACTGAAGTCGCAAATGGCAGCAGCTTGGGGTATATGGAACGCACGATGCAGGGCATCTGGTTCGGAGCTGTCCTTGAAGTAACCAATTTGTAACATTTTATTATGTCAATGTGATGCCAGCTGCTGTTGAAACTGATGCTGCAGATGCAGTACGATGCCCCGGAGGCGGTAGTGCCACGTGGGCGTCTCGAACCTGGTCTTCTTGCGACCGTACATTCTCGTGACCATTTCTGTCAGCAGTCACGTGCAGTGGCTACATTCCTGCCAAGTCTTTCTGCAGTATAGCAGAAGGAACATCCAGCTTTTCGTAGCGCTATTACACGACCTCGCTCAAACTGAGTGAGATGTTGATAATGGCGTCCTTGTCGCCTTAAAGACATTCTAACATCCCAACAGTAAAAAATAAAATCATATCATTCACATTCAGCGTAACCTACCAACAGATAAATTCCGTAACCTACCAATAATACAATGTGACTAATTTGTCAATAAAATTGTGCCTCACTTATAACCTTTCAATAACTGACTGTGAATTTAAACTGGTAAATTTGGACGTCAGCAGTGCTGCGTCATGGCCCTGAAAGATCCTTCTGAATAAATTGAAATTCTTACCTCAATAAGGTCGCCGGATAACGCATATATCTGCTCCTACAAGAAATTTTTCTGGCATAGCCCAGTGCTATGCTGGCCGATAGATTTGCCATGTATAAAAAGAAACAATTGCTTTTTCTTTACAATAACCGGGATGAGCATGGATTGGAGAAATTAGTAAATTCTTTAAATTGAGCCGGCCGCAATGGTCTCGCGGTTCTAGGCGCGCAGTCCGGAACCGTGCGACTGCTACGGTCGCAGGTTCGAATCCTGCCTCGGGCATGGATGTGTGTGATGTCCTTAGGTTAGTTACGTTTAAGTAGTTCTAAGTTCTGGGGGACTAATGACCACAGCAGTTGAGTCCCATAGTGTTCAGAACCATTTGAACCATTTTTTTAAAATTGAGATGAATGATTGTCAAAAGTTACTTTTTATAAGAAAGATTATTATTAAGAGATTTTTTAAAAAACATTTACAAGGGACTTGATATTACTACAGTACATATGCGCGGGCTGCTTTTACCATATACTACAACGCTCAGGCACCGCCATCGCTCCACACGACCAGCCCAGCCAACTCCATACTGTAGACTGCTCGCTACTTACTACCACTACTACTGCTACACAGTTCCTATTGCTGACAACACTGCTCTCTGATCCTGAGATTCTCTTATACCTTACATATCGCAGGCAGCGCGTGAGCAATCCATCGAAATTACATCTGCTCGAGTGCGCTAGCAACAAATTCCTTAATCATGGACCTCTTAAAACATTCTTGACTAACATATACTCATCACGTCCAATCTCAAAGGTATCTAACGCGCACGACCGCTACAGTGTGTATTTAAATCAAACCTGATTTGCTACTAGCGCCACTCTTATGCGACTGGCACGAAATCTTAATAGACATCAGCTACCAACTTACGTTAATGTCGCACAAGTCCTTGGCGTTGCGGTATTTTTTTGCGCCGGTGTTAATATTGTTTTTCCTTTATTATTAACTGAAGTTATGTTTTGTTCAGTTACATTGTTTGGTACTGTTCGATCATTGTCCTTCCACTACATAACATTGTTGAATTTAAACTCCTCCAAAATTATTGTTGATTCTATTTTCAGGAACTTAATACACTGTTCACCATCTTAAGAAATTCACTTTGACTAAACTTATTTTTTATTTTGTCAGTATCACTTTTCCTTGATCTTCTCTAATCGCTTTTCAAAAGTATACTGACACATGCACATCGATATCATCCAAAACATACCCTTCCGAGGTAGAAAAGTGTTACAACCACAACAGGATAATGGGACATTCAAGAATATTCTAGAACATCCTGGAACATTCTAGAACCTTCTGGTAGATTCTAAGACATTCTTGAACATTCTCCAGCATTCGTGAACATTCCAGAAGGCACATTTGACTTCCCACAGAAAGTACGAGGGCTATTCCGAAAGTAAGGTCCGATCGGTCACGAAATGGAAACGACTATGAAAATCCGATAAAGCTTTGCACAGATGTGTTGGGTAGTGTCTCTAGTATAACCCCAGTTAGCATCACGTCGCTCTTCTCATTTCTGAGCTCGCAGTGAGTGCGTAAAGATGTCTAGAAAATAGTGTCTGCCGCCAAGTACGGGGGCCTGGTGAGAAATTTCCCCTGAAGCTATGCAGCTAACATTACATAACTGTCGTGCTGTTTCGTCTTCAAGACAATTCTCAGCCGCATTCTGCAGGGGCAATGAAGATGCTCCTGCATCGTTTTCAAATGGAAATGTGAGATTACCCACAATACAGCCCGTAATTGTCTCCCTCTGAGTTTCAGCTCAGGTCACATGAACCGCTGGTTAGGAAGACAACATTTCGGCACAAGACAACGAGCCGTAGGCCAGCGTAGAGAATTGGCGGAGAGCACTGGCGGCTGCCTTCTATAGCGAGGGTATGGGAAAGTTGGTACAACGCTACGATACACGTCTAAGTCGGGTCGGCGACTATGGAGATAAGTAGCTGCAAGGTGTATCTAACTGTTGCAAATAAAACATTTTTGATTTTTACCGTGGTTTCCATTTCGCGACCTATCGGACCTTACTTTCGGAATAGCCCTCGTAACTTCCTCGGCGGACGGAGGATAACGGTTTCTCTCTTCTCAGCTTTCAGTCTAAAACTAGGCCCCAGCTCTTGTTGTTGTGGTCTTCAGTGCTGAGACTGGAATGGTGCAGCTCTCCGTGTTACTCTGTCCTGCGCAAGCTCCTTCATCTCCCAGTACCTACTGCAACCTTCACAGTTCTGAATCTGCTTAGTTTATTCATCTATTGGTCTCCCTCTACGATTTTTACCCTCCACGCTGCCCTCCAATACTAAATCCCTTGACGCCTCAGAACATGCAGTACCAACCGATCCCTTCTTCTAGTCAAATTGTGCCACAAACTCCTCTCTACTTCGACCATCTTCAGTTATTTTGCTCCACAAATAGCAAAACTCCTTTACTACTTTAAGTGTCTCATTTCCTAATGTACTCGTAATACCTTCAGCATCACGCGATTTAATTCGACTACATTCCATTATCCTCGTTTTGCTTTTGTTGATGTTCATCTTATATCCTTCTTTCAGGACACTGTCAATTCCGTTCAGCTGCTCTTCCAGGTCCTTTTCCGTCTCTGACAGAATTACAATGTCATCGGCAAACCTCAAAGTTTTTATTTCTTCTCCATGGATTTTAATTTCTACTCCGAATTTTTCCTTTGTAACCTTTACTGCTTGCCCAATATACAGATTGAATAACATTAGGGAGAGGCTACAACCCTGTCTCACTCCCTTCCCAACCACTGATTCCCTTTCATGCCACTCGACTCTTATAACTGCCATCTGGTTTCTGTACAAATTGTATATAGCCTATTGCTTCCTGTATTTTACCCCTGCCACCTCAGAATTTGAAAGAGTGTATTCCAGTCAACATTGTCAAAAGCTTTCTCTAAGTCTACAAATGCTAGAAACGTAGGTTTGCCTTTCCTTAATCTATCTTCTAAGATAATTCATAGGGTCAGTATCGCCTCACGTGTTCCAACATTTCTACAGAGTCCAAACTGATCTTCTCCAAGGTCGGTTTTTACCAGTTTTTCCATTCGTCTGTAGATGGCTCTGAGCACTATGGGACTCAACTGCTGAGGTCATAAGTCCCCTAGAACTTAGAACTAGTTAAACCTAACTAACCTAAGGACATCACAAACATCCATGCCCGAGGCAGGATTCGAACCTGCGACCGTAGCGGTCCTGCGGTTCCAGACTGCAGCGCCTTTAACCCCACGGCCACTTCGGCTGGCTTCGTCTGTAGATAATTCGTGTTAGTATTTTGCAGCCGTGGCTTATTAATCTGATAGTTCGGTAATTTTCACATCTGTCAACACCTACTTTCTTTGGGATTGGAATTATTATATTCTTCTTGAAGTCTGAGGGTATTTCGCCTGTCTCATACATCTTGCTCACCAGATGGTATTGTCAGGACTGGCTCTCCCAAGGCTGTCAGTCGTTCTAATGGAATGTTGTCTACTCCCGGGGCCTTGTTTCGACTTACGTCTTTCAGTACTCTGTCAAACTCTTCACGCAGTATCATATGTTCCATTTCATCTTCATCTACATCCTCTTCCATTTCCCTAATATTGTCCTCAAGTACATCGCCCTTGTATAGACCCTCTATATACTCCTTCCACTTTTCTGCTTTCCCTTATTTGCTTAGAACAAGGTTTCCATCTGAGTTCTTGATATTCATACAAGTGGTTCTCTTTTCTCCAAAGGTCTCTTTAATTTTCCTGTAGGCCGTATCTATCTTACTCCCAGTGAGATAAACCTCTGCATCCTTACATTTGCCCTGTAGCCACCCCTGCTTAGCCATTTTGCGCTTCCTGTCGATCTCATTTCTGAGACGTTTGTTTTCCTTTTTGCCTACTTCATTTACTGCATTTTTGTATTTTCTCCTTTCATCAATTAAATTCAATATTTCTTCTGCTACCCAAGGATTTCTACTAGCCCTCGTCTTTTTACCTATTTGATCCTCAGCTGGCTTCACTACTTCATCCCTCAAAGCTACCCATTTTTCTTCTACTGTATTTCTGTCCCCCATTCCTGTCAAATGTTCCCTTATGCTCTCCCTGAAACTCTGTACAACCTCTGGTATACTCCGTTCGTCCCGGTCTCATCTCCTTAAATTCCCACCTTTTTGCAGTTTTCCTCAGTTTTAATCTGCAGTTCATAACAATAGATTGTGGTCAGAATCCACACCTGCCCCTGGAAATGTCTTACAGTTTAAAACCTGGTTCCTAAATCTCTGTCTTACCATTATATAATCTATCTGATACCTTCTAGTATCTCCAAGGTTGTTCCATGTATACAACCTTCTTTCATGATTCTTGAACAAAGTGTTAGCTATGATTAAATTATGCTCTGCGCAAAATTCTACCAGACGGCTTCCTCTTTCATTTCTTACCCTCAATCCATATTCACCTACTGCGTTTCCTTCTCTTCCTTTTGCTACTATCGAATTCCAGTCATCCATGACTATTAAATTTTCGTCTCCCTTCACTATCTTAATAATTTCTTTTATCTCATGATACATTTCATCAATTTCTTCGGCATCTGCAGAGCTAGTTGGCATATAAACTTGTACTACTGTAGTAGGCGTGGGCTTTGTGTCTATCTCAGCCACAATAATGCGTTCACTATGCTGTTTGTAGTAGCTTACCCGCACTCCTATTTTTTTTTATTCATTATTAAACCTTTTCCTGCATTACCCCTATTTGATTTTGTATTTATTTTGTATTTATAACCCTGTATTCACCTGACCAAAAGTCTTGTTCCTCCTGCCACCGAACGTCAGTAATTCCCACTATATCTAACTTTAACCTATACATTTTCCTTTTTAAATTTTCTAACCTACCTGCCCGATTAAGAGATCTGACATTCCACGCTCCGATCCGTAGAACGACGTCCCAGTCCGGAGATCCTAATCGGGGCCTATTTTACCTCCGGAATAATTTACCCAAGAGAACGCCATCATCATTTAAGCACACAGTAAAGCTACATGCCCTCGGGAAAAATTACGGCTGTAGTTTCCCCTTGCTTTCAGCCGTTCGTAGCACCAGCACAGCAAGGCCGTTTTGGTTAGTGTTACAAGGCCATATCAGTCAATCATCCAGACTGCTGCCCGTGCAACTACGGGAAAGGCTGCTGCCCCTTTTCAGGAACCACACGTTTGTCTGGCCTCTCAACAGATACCCCTCCGTTGTGGTTGCAGCTACGGTACGGCTATCTGTATCGCTGAGGCACGCAAGCATCCCCACCAACGGCAAGGTCCATGGTTCTAGGTTCTGGGGGGGGGGGGGGGGGGGAGGGGGTGGCGGCCCTAGCTATTAAGAGAAATTTCTTACACTGGTATGAAGCTCAGAGTACGTACTGGTATGTCCACCGCAAAGGCTCTCTTCTGTAACGTAGAGTGAACGTGAACGCGCAGTTACTCCCCTCTCCTGTGCGGCTGGTCCCGGCGGAGGTTGGAGTCTCACTCGGGCATGGATGTGTGTGTTTGTCCTTAGGATAATTTAGGTTAAGTAGTGTGTAAGCTTAGGGACTGATGAGCTAAGCAGTTAAGTCCCAAAAGATTTCACACACATTTGAACATTTTTTGAACTCCCCTCTCATCCACGCTATCTCCATGAAACCGTCTTTGCGCAGTACTCGATGACGTCACCAATCTATAGGTGACGCGGGGAAGCCGTGTAGCGTGGGACAGGATAGCGGTGTAGTACCACCAAGTGTTCTGCGGCTTCACAACATTCGGTGGGCCCTGGGTGGACGTTCTGGGCGAGGACGCTGTGGTTACAACTTGTTGTCACAATAGACGAGCAACAGGATGACGAGCAATTAACCACTTGGCCATCTCTGTCTGAGTCTGGCGTCCCTCCAACTTGTCAATGGCTCTCCATCGCGGGTCGTTATCTAAGTCATGAAGCGGTGCCTTTCGATCAGTTTAGCGTTTAGCAGCTGCCTTCTCCCATTTTCACACTACCCTCTACCTTCCTACGCTCAGTTGTCTGGTGTACTGCAGCGCTGCTTATTTCCATGTGATAGTTTCTCGTGGTGTTACTATTTTGACATCTTACTATGTTTCTTGTGAACTGCTCTGCATTTCCCGAATTACTTCTTTTTTACACGTTTTTTTCCTAATTTATGGTACTGAATTTACAGTTTAAAAGAACAGACATAATGTATGGTCTGGCGCTGAAAACTAAATCGAATGTTTTAGAGACGGGTGAAAGAGTACCGGAGTTGTCTGGCAGTTAGCGCAACCGTTACAAGCCATACAAAATGAAACACACACGAAGAACGCGTTGCGTTGTTTACAGGAAGCTCCACACATATGGGTGAAAGTAAAACCATCACTGCCACCAAAGTTAGTCATTTACGTACACTGCTGATTGTGCTCTCTTCTGTCACGTAGTCCGCAGCTCGCTGTTGTGCGGTAGCTTTCTCGCTTCCCATGCCCGGGTTCCCGGGTTCTATTCCCGGCGGGGTCAGGGATTTTCTCTGCCTCGTGATGACTGGGTGTTATGTGCTGTTCTTAGGTTAGTCAGGTTTAAGTAGTTCTAAGTTCTAGGGGACTGATGACCATAGATGTTAAGTCCCATAGTGCTCAGAGCCATTTGAACCATTTTTTCTGTAACGTATAGTGAACGTGAACACGCAGTTACTCCTCTTATCCGCGCTACCTCCATGAAACCGTCTTTGCACAGTACTCTATGACGTCACCAGTCGATAGATGGCGTGAGAATGGCATGTAGCATGGGATAGGATAGCAGTTCAGTACCTCCAAGTGTTCTGCGGAGTCACAACATTTGATGGCCCCTGGTTGGATGTTGTGGACGGAGACACGGAATTCAGGTAATGTATCCGTGTTACTGCACCGTCTCTATCGCCGTCAAAACACCTTCCATTAGAACGCTTTCTGTGTTTTTTTCTCTCTTGAAATCCAGGAAAGAATTTGCTTGGTTCATCGGCTATCCATTGACTTGGATACATGTCCTACCAACCTATACATGATTTTTCTTACAATAATAGTTACATCTTTCACTCCGTACGTTTCCCCATACAATAATAGTTACATCTTTCACTCCGTATGTTTCCCCATCAATTTGAGTTTTCTTTTCCCTCCCAAAAACTTTTGTCTTCCATCTCTCCGCAGTTCGTTGAATTTTTAAGAGTATTTTCTAATTGCAGTCTATGTATAACTTGTCATAAATGAAAACAACAAACACACACACATTCAGACGTTTCGGAAGTTAGGTTTGAAAACTTTGTTTTCATTTTTTTGCAAACGCACTTCAGACTATTTTCCCTCTTCTTCTTACTTCTTTTGCTGTCCAACCATTCGTTGATCTAAGTATAAAAATTCGTTACTGGTTCTATGAATTCATTGTTAATTTGTACTATTTTAGTTTTCTTTCCCCCTAGTATACTGTTATGTGTTCTACGCTGAAAATCTCTCCACATTAACGACGCTAATGCCCATTTTACTCATGTCCTCAAGTTTGTATTCGGGAATGCTCGGTTTGGTCTCTGGTGTTCAGGTTAACCGTTTATGTTGTTAATTTAGGCTGAAGGCGAATTTCCTGCATGGTTACCAGCACCATAACAGACTTGCGGTTCTGTATGCATGAAAATCATGTGTATTATATATAGTGATTGAACCGGGTCGAAATGCGGCTAGAACTGCTAAAACGCGAGATTAGCATTATTTTGCGAAAATAAAAACTGAAAAAATGTCATTGTTTTCCAAATCGAATGACAGAATTTGATCTAGGGAACATGAATCGGGAATTACATTTTGTCTAGCAAAGTGAATCAAAAGTAATTGAAGTTTAAGATGGTTCATATTAACTAAAATATCGTCCTTTCTCTGAGACAGGGGTGTCCGTTTTTTGACCTCCTGCTGCGATTGCGGAAGCTCAGTTACTTCGAAACACTGCTCAAAAAAGTGTCTAAAAGTAAATGATCCAAAAAAGCGACACCTTACCGTCAATAAAGTGCGATGATGATTGTAAATAAATATTAGCTACGTTAGGCATTGTTTCTGAAAATGATACAAAAAGTATAACACTTAATCACACGATGACTATTGATAGAAGAAGTGCGTGGAAAACGACTGGCACGAAAAATATTGCAGATTTTAAGGAATTTTATTTTGTATTCGAAACAAATGTAGCTTGCAGCAGCTTTCCAAGGATGAAGAGATTTTCACAGGATAATCGTTTTAAGTTCCATTATGCTAGTCCTTGGACTGAAAACTTCTACCAATTTTACAATACTGCTTCTGATGGGTCATGCTAATACTCCAGAATTTATATATTTACTATGCTGAATTTAAGATAAACAGCCATCACGCTGACTAAAACGTAAACTGGAACATCTGATTTCCAGAGATCATTCGTGTAAAACAACTGACGGGCGGAAAACTGATTTACGACTGGGCTAGCATATTCAATTCAAAGGCTCTGAGCACTATGGGACTTAACATCTATGGTCATCAGTCCCCTAGAACTTAGAACTACTTAAACCTAACTAACCTAAGGACATCACACAACACCCAGCCATCACGAGGCAGAGAAAATCCCTGACCCCGCCGGGAATCGAACCCGGGAAAATTCAATTCAGTCATTAACAAGTAATGCGATAGCGGAAAACTATGCCTTAAATTTCGTTTTTTTCCTCAGAAACTTTCGTCGCGTGTAAAATGTAGAACCAACAGTTGACATTCAGAAGTTTAGGTTGGAAGAGGAAAGAACTTTTAAGTCAGAACCAACTGGTAACATATCCATCGAGTGTTTTGAATGCAGAGAACTGTAATTTCACTTTAGTTATAATCACACATAAAAAAAAGTCGTTATCATGTAACGTAACATCAAAAATCGTAAGGAAATTCGTTGATCATTTGAAGCCAAAAATCGACACAGACGAGTCGATTATTCAACGACTCAATATTCTTTGGTACGATCTTAATGAAGATGGAGGAGTAAAGTAATTTTTATTACTTTAAGGGTACTGTTTATTTATTACAAAGTGTATGTAAATATCTCAGGGTTAATAAATATAAGACTAACAAATTTGTATAAATGGAGATAGCTCGGGGATACACTCTGCATTTCAGTTTCGCGTTGTCAAAATGACGTTGCAGCGCTGCCTGGAAAGCAAGTAAACGTAAAAGAAAGAATACTTCCAACTAGGCTTGTGATGGGTGCACGTGGCCGCCAGTATATTCTGAGATACAGAAAAAGTGTGTGCTAAACTTGTGTCTACGACACTATTTGGTGCTGCTATTTCATCTGGAAGGAGAAATCGCGTCTTGAAAGTACGAAGCAAGGGGTGCAAGATTTCCCATACTTTATCTTGATGGCTGTATTGCACGCTGCAACTGTAAGAGTAATAGCGGTGATGGGAAAAATGGCTCGTTGCATTCTTTTCCTTTAATACTAAGACGTGAAGAACCAACCATTAACCACCAAATTACCTCTGCTATGCAACAACCCCTTCAGCTCATAAGGCAAGGACATTTAGGTAATTATAAGCAAGTCTTAGTTGCTGAGATTTAAAATCAGTTATTTCAGAGACAAATTATTGTGCAATAGTTTTCAGAATATCGATTAATATTAGTATAAACGTAATTCTACTAAGATTCATTTCACGCCATGTTCCCTGATCACAATATTTTATGGATGTTTTTGTAGGAGTTACACTGTTACACAGTTACAACAATGACTATCTGTCATATTTTAAATGCTTAATCACGAAACATTTTCTACTTCACAGCCGACTTTAATTGCGAACAACAGTTGCATTGCGATGAGGTATTTCATTTGAAAAGTATAATCAGTGACTTCTAAATAACTGAAAATATTACTCGCAACTTCAAATGAAAAATGGTAGCCACAGGACTACGTAACTTATTTAGCAGCATTGGTCCTTTCTGCCTATAATTGAAAGTTGTCCAGAATTAACAGGATTATTATTCAGTTCAAAATAAATTCAAGTTTTCTTCAGAAACATTTAAACTCACTTGCTCCTTCAGAAATGGCGACCGAATCTTCGTAAATTATTGTTCGATTTCAGAGGGGAAGTCATAAGTTGATTTAAAACCAGTTCTTTCCTAGTCTACCATACTTCTACAGTGCTCATTGGAAGCAACTGCAAAAACTACGACTAAGGCAGGTAGAGATAAAACAATGAAATGTATAAATTTCTGTAACGTGATTATGACCGGGAAACTGCAATCATCTTCGTGCTATGGTTAAAATTTCAAGCTATTTTTGATTGCCTTAGTTAAATATAAATTCCGTTAGGACACATCGGGCAAAAGTTATGTAAAAATTTAATTGAGAGGTAGTTAAAAGCCTATTGTCGTAAACATAAAAGTTAGGATGCTATTGTGAAGAGTGTTACGCCAATACTCCATTGAATGAGGCGAGAAGTTGTAGCGATCAGAGACGTTGTGTGTGGTTAACAGCTTGTTTTTCCTTTTTTTTCCGGAGACGGTTTAACAAAAGACGGAGGAGACAGCATCCGATTTTAAGTGTACATTCTGCCAACGAGCTGCGTGCTGTGATTTCCAGTCAGTACGTTTCAATTCCTTACTGCTTCAAACATAGTTGAAAGCAAAAGCAATAAACGCAGATAAATTTACACTTAATATATTTCGTAGTTAAATTTAGATTCCCAGCTACGAAATAATCAATGGTTCGTTTTATCTACTTAAACAATGTTTAGGGGGGTCGTTTCGATCGTGTACACGGTTAAAAGGTGTGACGGGTTTCGTTACAATCCCTAGGAGCCGTCACACCAATATGGTGTAGTAGACTCGATAATGGCCTAAATTCAGCGATCAAGAGAGTCCACAGTTTCTTTAAGTATGATTTATTCAGCAGAAGCCATTCATAGATGATGAGATCTCACAGAGCTACCTGGTTTTGATTGGTGCATTTCTCCCTCTGTTTCCAAATAGTTTGCAACATTTTCTGTTGGATTGAGATCGGGTAATTCAGGAGCCAGTCGAGATGCGATACGATACCTGTTTCTGAAACGAGGAATATATGCCTGCAACCCTGTAAACATGGAAGCTGTCATCTTGGAAGACGGAAGCGTCCACAGCGATACTTGGCAGCCGCTCATGTGGATCTAAGTATCGTGGTTTATGTTAATGGTAACCCGAAGGACTGGAGAACCACTTTTGGTCCGAACCTTCTCCACACACTGTGGGCTAAACTCCTTATTGGGCCTCTGGTAGACTCGATGCCTTGCATCGTTTGGAAGAAGGCAAAATCGTAACTCGCCGGACCACATCCCATCTAGAGAGCCACTGTTCAGTTTAAGCTGTTAGTGGCGTAGTAAGGACTGCAACTTGGAATGCTTGGGAGGGGATTTGCAGGTCTGGAATGCACCAAAAAACCAAGGGAAGGCTCCCAAATACGTTGGTCAGGACCGGAGTACGGGAACTGTCCTTAATTTAATTGTAGGTCATATACCTAAGGCAAAAAATTTGGAACTGTAGTGTATGTATAAAAGTAATGAAGTCGCATGGCTGTGTGGCGTGGTGTAAATCTTTCAATTGGACGTCACTTTGGCCATCTGCGTGCACTTGAACCAACAGCTCACTATGTCCCCGCGCTCTCACCCATCCTTCTAGTAACAGTGTCCGATGTTGCTTAATTTGTGGTTGGGCAAGAACCGGTTGCTAGTGGGCGCCTGTAATTTGTAAACTTCCATCGGCTCGTGTACTTCAATGCAAACCGCGTAGAACAGATTAAACTGATTAGAAAAGGGTGACCGTTATGAAACGTAAGAATCAACTACATAACAATATATATCAAAAAAAGGGAGATCGTCTGACTACGGAATGAAGAAAGGTTCTCAGTCCTAGCAATTTATCACAGTAATTCTGCTTATTAATACTTTGAGTGCCAATGATTTCTGCTTGAAAGCGCCATATTGTTATTGTTATTTTTTTTAAGCATCAGTGCCTTTCGCATGAAAGTAATGACGATATTGCAAGACAGAGACATCTAGTAGCACACTGACGTACTTCTACGAATGTAGTGCAGTGTAGCAGTTAGCAGTCACAGCGCTCAAAGCAACAGTCGGTGCAGAGATTTATAGCAGATTGTGATATGTCGTCGTTTTTTGTAGCGACCATATTAAAGGTGATCATTGACGGCTCAAGTAAGAATAGCTAAAGTTACTGTGATGCAAATTTGAGTTTGTACTAATGCTGCTATGAGTGGTTCAGAAATGAAGCCACTGAGCCGGTATGTACTTCTGCTACGAATTTACTAACTTTTAGGCTCAATTTTTGCTTGTTATTTAAGGCTATAATTTTTTTAGGCGTTATGATTTCATGGAAGTTTCGAGATGCGGGATTGTGGCAAGGTAAAATGTGCAATTGATTTCAAATACATTTAAAAAAATTATGGGTGGCTGAGAACTTTGTCACACCGGTTCCAAAGAGAAATCACAAATTTAATACAGTTGTTTACTTTGTGCAACCTTCTTATTGCGTTCGTTGCTCACTATAAAAATAAAGCTTAAGTTTGTGAAAAATTTTAAAATTATTTTCCTCAGTGAAACAGCCTGTGACTGTTTACTTGCTGTCAATTTGTTCTTGTACTCGTTGCTTACTATGATGATAAAAGACCATTCTGAAAAAGTATAAAATAATTTTTTTTAATATCGTTGGGACTCAAATATAAATTTGATAACAAGATATAACTTAAGTTCGGAAATGCCAAGAATACAGAATGAATAATCGCTGAACACGAGAGATTCGAGTGCCTTGGCAAAGACCAGAAGGTAATGAGAACAAGTGA
Organism: Schistocerca nitens; assembly: GCF_023898315.1. NCBI lineage: Eukaryota > Metazoa > Arthropoda > Insecta > Orthoptera > Acrididae > Schistocerca > Schistocerca nitens. The sequence continues at coordinate 86,651,159 of NC_064617.1, forward strand.
GTTGGCCATAGAATAAATCAGCTTTGAAAGTACGAACTCGCAGTGCTTGCTCAGTTATTCTATAATTACACTGAACGAATGGTTAACTGAAACGTGCATACTATGTCAAAGGATGAATTGTTAGTGACCCCTCAAACTATCCAAGAGCTTGCAAGGTTCATAACACTTGCTCGCTTCTATCATTATGCCTACAAAAAGTCTCTGAATTCGCCACCTTTTACTTAAACTTTTATAATATCAGCAAATGCTACAAGTCGAGCAGAGGACTGCGTGTGACCTGATCTGCTGGTGACTACTGCTGGCAGAGAGTAAGTCCTTTCGCATTCCCCGCCGGAGATGGGAGAAGTCTTTATCCATTCTAACTAACAGAGATGTCGCTACTCACTGCCCATCACGGAAGAAGAAGTGATTCGGTCTCGCTCTGAAGACTAAGTATCCCTTCCGAGCCAACACAACTTTCTGTGCCACGAGCTTATTTTCTTAAAATTGTATTGCAATTAGATAAATGTTTTCTCATAAGTAATCAATTAACAATCGCATATTTGATGGTCAAATAAGAAACAAAACTTCTCTGTTGAAATTCTAACAAATCAAATTCCACAAAGGAATGCACGCTGATGTATTCAAAATTATACAACAAATGACTGCTTGAACGATGCTCACTTGAGACAGTCTCTTCTGTTAACAAGTGTTGGACACCTGTAATTGAAAAGAAAATTGCTGCGGAAACGATATCAGCTTTCCAAAATTTGTGCAGCTTCCAAACACAAGTCAAAACTGTTCGTCATTTGTTATAAATTGTTTCGTTTAGTTATTTCTTCTGTTAAAATTTACAATTTTGTAATGAGTGACGAAAGATTAATTGAACCACTGAGGGAGCGGTCTGTATTGTGCAACGGGCGTTACTCACAATCTGTTAGGAAAGAAGCGTTGTGGAACAAATGACGAACGTGTGAGGACTGATTCTTAAACGTCTTAAACATTCTAATTTGTGTTGTGATTATCGTGCGAAGAAGTGGATTTTGAATGCCACATACAAATTACTTGCTCTCTGCTACATTTATAAAGTTGGTTTTTATATAACCGTTATTTAATATCTTACAGTACAAATGGCTGCAACTTGAGGTGAGAAAGGTAGTGTGTGTAGAGTCAGATTGATTATCAAGTGGAATCTATTTGTATGTTACCAGGCATTTGCAATGTTGAATAAAGAAATGGACTGAAACCTTCAGACACTACAGCAATGGCAAAATGCTTTTTTTCGTTAAGTATACATCAAATTACGTATTATAGTTGTTAGTTTAAATATGAGTTTATGGCCGGCTTATAAATTGCATAGTAGCTCTGTGAATTGTGTGTACAATAGTTCTGCTAGCATCAGTGGTCAGTATTTAAGGGGTTTCGCTAGCTAACACCTTTACAAATAAGGCACTTAAACTGTTAAAAGCCAAATACAAAAGTAAAGATAAACTATAAATCTTGAAGGGACAGATATTGAGTGAGATACGCCTATTGCTCAAAAATTTAAATTGCACTGACAACGCCGGCCGGTGTGACCGAGCGGTTCTAGGCGCTTCAGTCCGGAACCGCGCGACCGTTACGGTCGCAGGTTGGAATACTGCCTCGGGCATGGATGTGTGTGATGTCCTTAGGTTAGTTAGGTTTAAGTAGTTCTAAGTTCTAGGGGACTAAAGACCTCAGATGTTAAGTCCCATAGTGCTCAGAGCCATTTGAACCTTTTTTTTTTCTTTCCACTGGCAACTAAACTTAACCTTGAATAAACTAATTTTTCACGATATGTGATGGCAGCTCATAGCACTGTGTTCCTTTTAGTAATCCTGGGTGCAGTTTGACGAAACAAATGAAAAAACTGGTGCTTTGATATTGTAAAGTATTTATATGTGAAAATTCCTATTTCTCGAACTCCTCACATTTTATGTGAAATTACCCTTCTGTACACATCATTTTTTGGACCCACGCTCTCTTTTTGCGTTTTTTCGCACTTCTCTGTTGCTCCTATTATTTGTTTATTTGTCCATAGACCATTTAGTATAATAGTATCCGACATGTCAGAATCACTAAAGAAATAATATTTACATATAAAACATCAACAAAATTTGGATGCTGCAAGTTGTATGAGTCCAATAAATGTCATTTTCGTACAAATATAGACTCCGCATCCACGTAAATAAGCTTCTGGGTTTTGTATGTGCACTTCTCGCGTGAATAACAATAGAGAATCTTCTTGCAAAGAGGGCAGTTCCCGCGTAAAAACAGGTGAAGACAGCCGTGCGAGTTGAGATCACGTGATCTGAATTTACTTGACGTGACGGACAGCGTGAATACACGCTGACGTGACGATCCCGTGATGTGACGGTGCCGTGACGGCCAGTGTGACCCAATGGGACTCAAAGGGTTAAGTACATAAATATAAATTTGATAGCAAGATATAACTTAAGTTCGGAAATGCCAAGAACACAGAATGAATACAACTTCTCTGTACTTCAACGTTGCTACTACACAAAATGGCAGGTTGTCACATGGTATAGCATGATTAATTACTCCAAATCAGTCGTTTCCAGTCGTGCAGTGTCCACTGGTGTCGCTCTGTATGCCACTTTCAGCGTCTCTTAGAACTGAGGAACGTGTGACTTGTGGTGGGCTGCTCAGTCATTGTACCCCATTCTTCTTAATTTCGCCCTACGCACAGTCTATCCTCTAGCTATATTGTTAGCAGCAGTTCGGAACTGACGAGCTATTCCTTCCGTAGATTCCATGCAATTTTTGACGGCCACCCTCCCCTCTGCTCAACGGTACGGCTACGTGAGCTCATAAGGTCTGGCTGGTCTTGGTTTAGGTGCGGTTGTTCCTTCGCGTGTCCACTTCCCAGACAGTTGGCTTGGGCAAAATCAGAATAATTTAAATTTCACTAACGGACTCGTTACTCGCAGGGGAAATTCCAGATCGCACGCTCTCTCAAATTTAATGGTAATGTGTCCCAGTGGATAGCCTCTCAGAAACTGAACTCAGATCAGGCATGTAATCAGGAAGAAGCTGTACTGAACTGTGAGAAAAGAAGCAAAATATGAACAATTGAAACATTGAACGATCCAGGCTCAAGATGTGCAAGACTGAGCGCTCTGCCATAGTCACGGCGTCGTGGTTGGGTGTCGACAGTGTTGGATTACAAAGCGAGGGATACATGTTCACCCTTTTTCTTTTTTTAAAAAAAAAGTTATGAACTGACCATCTGATCGTTGACATGTCTGTTCTCCTTCTGTAGTCTTGGCGATGGTGATGCCTTACACTGGTTGCGGAATGTGACTCATGTGGTAAGAATACACGAGGGTCGTTCAATAAAGCACTCCGTCGTCAGGCCACGAGTGTCCTACCGGGACCAACCGACCGCCGTGTCATCCTCCGTGGAGGATGCGGATAGGAGGGGCGTGGGGTCAGCTCACTGCTCTCCCGGTCGTTATGATGGTATTCTTGACCGAAGCCGCTACTAATCGGTCGAGTAGCTCCTCAATTGGCATCACGAGACTGAGTGCACCCATAAAAAATGGCAACAGCGCATTGCGGCCTGGATGGTCACCCATCCAAGTGCCGACCACGCCCGACAGTGCTTAATTTCGGTGATCTCACGGGGACCGGTGTAACCACTGCGGCAACGGTTCAATAAAGAATGATCATAATTCTGTTGACAACATACCTTTACTCATCCTGATAAATTTGATGGTCCTTTTCAAAGTAGTCTCTGCCAGTCTTGAAATACATGCTGCAAACCATTTGTTGAGAGGTCCTTCAAAATCGCCTCCGCGGCCTTCGCCACTGCTTCTGATGATTATAATGCCTCCCACGAAGGCATTTTCTTCATATTAGGGAATAGAAGAAAGTCACATGGGGCTGAATCCGGACTATAGGGATGGTGAGGGATGCACTTCACCTTGATTTTTGCAAGATGTTCAGCAACAACATTGGGAACATGCGGACCGCGCATTATCGTGGTGCAGCATCCAGCCTGTTTCACGGAAATGTGGTCTTTTGCGCCTGATATGCACTTGCAGTGTTTTCAGGACATCCCTATAGTATTGTCCAGTTACTGATGTGTGTCCAGGTACAGCATGCTGATAAACCATTCCACGAACGTAAAAGAATGAGATGAACATAACTTTCCCAGCAGAAGCAACCACTTTTTCTATTTTAGGGGTTGGTGATGAAGGTGAGTTCCACACTGAGCTTTGCTGTTTGCTCTCAGGATCAAAATAATGTAGCCAAGTTTCATCAGCAGTGATTACATTTGGAAGAAACTCCGGATCTTCGTTTAACATCAACTTTAACTGCATGCAGACCAGCACGCGAATGTCTTTTTGTTCGGGAATCAACAGACTTGAATCCCATCGCGGCACAAACACGTGTCATGTGTAATTTTTCTGTCACCAACGTGTGGGTGGCACACAGTGAAATGTTCAGTATGTCAGAGAGTGTTCTTAAGGTAATTCGTCAATCCTCTCTCACAATGACAGCAGCGGTGTTGATGTTTTCTTCTGCAAGAGCTGTAACTGGAGCTCTGGGTCCACCTTCCTTTGAAATTGATTGTCTCCCCTCTTTAAACATTTTACACCACCTTCGAGCTACGCTGTAGTGAAGAACAGACTCTTCATACGCCTCCTGTAACACTGTATAGGCCTCAGCTGAAGATTTGTCGAGACGAAAGCAGAGTTTCAAAGCCGCATATTGCTCCTCGCGTGTTACCTCCATTGCAGCGATAGGTGATACTGAATATGTCTGCCTTGTCTGCCTCTCACAGGCGGGAACCGGGAGTCCCAACAATGAAACTACTACGGCGTGTTTGTTGCACATTAAGTTAACAGAGTATCATAAGATTAAATTTTAGCGCGAGAAATTATGACCATAAAAAATTATGATCATTCCTTATTGAACAGCCCCCGTATAACTGTCGCAAGTAAACGTCGTGAATAGTGAGAGCAGGCGAGATGCTGCATTGTTCTCTCACAGAAATGAAAACAAGAAATAAACGGGTGTAGCTATGTTTCAATAAAGGAATTAAAGAGTCAAAACTTCCAAAACTGAAAGCAATGGAATGTTGCCTCGTCACTAAAGCATTTGGTACTTGTACAGAACAAATAGGAGATACGTACGTCTGGGGGTTCCTTCCTTACACCTCACTGTTGCAAACGGACGTCGTATCACGACACAGAGAAAAAATTGTATGCAGTGAAAAGGTACATGAATGACCATATGGGCAGTTTATAATTTTGTGAAAAACAGGGTGTATCAAAAAGAATCATCCGATTTGGCACGTCGCAATTTCTGAAACTAACAAACATATACAATGAATTTTATTTTTTGATGAACGGAAAACTCAAAGCTTTTTTGTCATGTCTTTTCATAGGTGTTCATATGCCCCAATTGAGATGCACTATCTATGTCAATGAGATATTCAAATTGTTGCCACATTGCAGCGAGTATGTCTTGAGTTACAGCTTCCACAGTTGTTGTTATCCAATGTCTCTGTTCACTCGTTGTTGTTGGTAACGGAGGCACATAAATAGTCTTTTATAAGCCCCATCAAGAAATAGCCACATACAGTCAGGTCCGGTGGCCTTGGAGACCAGTAATGTAACGCTGAATCATTTGGTCCAGTGCGACCGATCCATCGTTCAGTAATCCTTTGATTTAAAAATTCCCGTACTGCCAGATGCCAGAGTGGCGGCGCCCCATCCTGTTGGTAAATGAAGCCGTTCGAATCAGTCCCCAACTGGGGGAAAAGAAAGTTCTTAAGCATATCGAGACATATGCTTTCTGTAACAGTGTTCTCGCCATAGAAAAGTGGACTGTACACCTTTTCCCAGGAAACTGCACGAAACAAATTTTGGAGAGTCCCCCTGATGTTGTACAACTTCATGTGGTTGTTCCGTACCCCATATTCTTACATTAAGACGGTTCACTTTTTCATTTAAATGGAATGTTGCCTCGTCACTAAACACTAAGCGTGGAAGAAAACTGTCATCTTCCATCTTTCCAAGAACGAAAATACAGAACTCCACGCCCGCATCTCGTGGTCGTGCGGTAGCGTTCTCGCTTCCCACGCCCGGGTTCCCGGGTTCGATTCCCGGCGGGGTCAGGGATTTTCTCTGCCTCGTGATGGCTGGGTGTTGTGTGATGTCCTTAGGTTAGTTAGGTTTAAGTAGTTCTAAGTTCTAGGGGACTTATGACCACAGCAGTTGAGTCCCATAGTGCTCAGAGCCATTTGAACCATTTTTGAACAGAACTCCACTCTTTTTTTTTGTCACCTCAACGAAGAGCTTGCAGCAGCTGAATTTTGTATGGTTTTATGTGTAAAAACACACGCCAGACGGACATCGGCGGGATGATGAACTGTCGAGTTGCACGGCGAACGGATTTCCACGGACGCCTTGCGAAACTAATGGCGGATGTGTTCGACATCAGTGTCAGAAACTCGGGGACGGCCCGGCGATTTGCCCTTAACACAAACAACATATTTGTCGGGATTGTTCATGCCATCGTCTAATGCTCCGTGCTGTAGGAGGATCCACACCATACCTAGTACGGAAGTTACATACAAGAGTTATTACGGTTGTTACTGACCCACACTGCGTAAAACGTAGAACGCAAAACGCTTTCTCTTCAGCCGACACCATTTTTACTAGAACTGAAGTGGGCTCACACTGCTGCTACCTAGCGTGAACAATGTAAAACCCTAGAGTTTGCTCCTTCCAACAGTACGTTGTTCACCCACATATCTCAAATAACATAATGGTTATGATTTTTTTTAAACCCGTTGATTCTTTTTGATACCCTGTATAAGGGGCGCTAGAGAGATTTGAATGCGCACATCAGAGTTTGCAATCCAACACGAAGCCAAGGTAAGCACGACGTCGCGGCTGTATAAGGTCGCTCGTAGTTACACATCTTGAGCTTGGACCATTCAGTGTTTTTATTTTGCTTCTTTTTTCACAGTTCAGTACATCTTCTTCCTGTTTTCATGCTTGAAGTGTGTTCAGTTTTTGACAGTGTATCCACTGGCCCACCTTTCCACTAAATTTGAAGGGAGTGCGATGGGGAGGTCTCCCTTGTCAGGTGACACGCAATGACTAGTCAAGGATGGAAGTAGCTGCGCTCTCCTGACGGACAGATACTGCTGTTACTGCTTGTATACTGATAATATACACTGAAGCACCAAAGAAACTGCCGGCCGAAGTGGCCGTGCCGTTCTAGGCGCTACAGTCTGAAGCCGAGCGACCGCTACGGTTGCAGGTTCGAATCCTGCCTCGGGCATGTATGTGTGTGATGTCCTTAGGTTCGTTAGGTTAATTTAGTTCTAAGTTCTAGGCGACTGATGACCTCAGTAGTTAAGTCGCATAGTGCTCAGAGCCATTTGAACCATTTTTGAACCAAAGAAACTGTTATAGGCACGTGTATTCAAATACAGAGGTATGTAAACATGCAGAATACGGCGCTGCGGTCGGTAACGCCTATATAAGACAAAAAGTGTCTGACGCAGTTGCTAGATCGGTTACTGCTGCTACAATGGTAGGTTATCAAGATTTTAAGTGAGTTTCAACGTGGTGTTACAGTCAGCGCACGAGCGATGGGAGACAGCATCCCCGAGACAGCGACGGAGATTTTCCCGTACGACCATTTCACGAGTGTACCGTGAATATCAGGAATCCGGTGAAACATCAAATCTCCGAGGCCGCTGTGGCCGGAAAAAGATCCTGCAAGAACAGGAGCAACGACGACTGAAGAGAATCGTTCAACTTGACAGAAGAGCAACCCTTCCGCAAATTGCTGCAGATTTCAGTGCTGCGCCATCAACAAGTGTCAGCGTGCGAACCATTCAACGAAACATCATCGATATGGACTTCCGGAGCCCAAGGCCCATTCGTGTACCCTTGATGACTGCACGCCAGATAGCTTTATACCTCGCCTGGACCCGTCTACACCGGCATTGGACTGTTTATTACTGGAAACATGTTGCCTGGTCGGGTGTGTCTAGTTTCAAATCGTATCGAGTGGATGGACGTGTACAACATCATGAATCCATGGACCCTGTACGTGAGAAGGGGACTGTTTAAGCTGATTGAGGCTCCGCAACAGACAATAGAGGAGGGGTGGGGGAGCGTGTGTATTTGGAGTGATTTGGGATCTCTGATACGTCGAGACACGACTCTGAGAGGTGACACGTACTTAAGCATCCTGTCTGATCACCTACATCTACTCATGTCCATTGCGCAGTCCAACGGACTGTTGTGAAGTGTATTTCACATATTATTAAATATTCTGCTTAAGTTCTTTTCGTATAAACATGTGTTTAAAATGTAAAATATTCCCAGTATCAACATGTTTTGTTAAACGGGTGTTATTAAATCACAGCTCAGATATTGAAGACCACAAGATTTCACATTAATTTCAGTAATGGAGGGTTGACTTGATACTTCGCCGTAATTTCTACAAGAAATTTAAGTAGACTCGGGTTTTACATACTGTTACACTATTTTAGAAACTGCTGATTAGTTTATCACAGCTTTTTAGGGGTCCTGGTATTCTCACGGGGAAATAATGGTAGAATTAAGTAGAAGCCGACAACATTCTCGGAATAGTAACGTTTCAAACATTGTATTGTAGATTGCCAACCTGGCAGCTTACTTCAAAATATTTTAAACAATCATGAAGATGATACCAGACAGAAACGCAATGTTAAATTTCCATTCAGTCATCAAGTAAACGATGTATACACCCCTGGAAATTGAAATAAGAACACCGTGAATTCATTGTCCCAGGAAGGGGAAACTTTATTGACACATTCCTGGGGTCAGATACATCACATGATCACACTGACAGAACCACAGGCACATAGACACAGGCAACAGAGCATGCACAATGTCGGCACTAGTACAGTGTATATCCACCTTTCGCAGCAATGCAGGCTGCTATTCTCCCATGGAGACGATCGTAGAGATGCTGGATGTAGTCCTGTGGAACGGCTTGCCATGCCATTTCCACCTGGCGCCTCAGTTGGACCAGCATTCGTGCTGGACGTGCAGACCGCGTGAGACGACGCTTCATCCAGTCCCAAACATGCTCAATGGGGGACAGATCCGGAGATCTTGCTGGCCAGGGTAGTTGACTTACACCTTCTAGAGCACGTTGGGTGGCACGGGATACATGCGGACGTGCATTGTCCTGTTGGAACAGCAAGTTCCCTTGCCGGTCTAGGAATGGTAGAACGATGGGTTCGATGACGGTTTGGATGTACCGTGCACTATTCAGTGTCCCCTCGACGATCACCAGTGGTGTACGGCCAGTGTAGGAGATCGCTCCCCACACCATGATGCCGGGTGTTGACCCTGTGTGCCTCGGTCGTATGCAGTCCTGATTGTGGCGCTCACCTGCACGGCGCCAAACACGCATACGACCATCATTGGCACCAAGGCAGAAGCGACTCTCATCGCTGAAGACGACACGTCTCCATTCGTCCCTCCATTCACGCCTGTCGCGACACCACTGGAGGCGGGCTGCACGATGTTGGGGCGTGAGCGGAAGACGGCCTAACGGTGTGCGGGACCGTAGCCCAGCTTCATGGAGACGGTTGCGAATGGTCCTCGCCGATACCCCAGGAGCAACAGTGTCCCTAATTTGCTGGGAAGTGGCGGTGCGGTCCCCTACGGCACTGCGTAGGATCCTACGGTCTTGGCGTGCATCTGTGCGTCGCTGCGGTCCGGTCCCACGTCGACGGGCACGTGCACCTTCCGCCGACCACTGGCGACAACATCGATGTACTGTGGAGACCTCACGCCCCACGTGTTGAGCAATTCGGCGGTACATCCACCCGTTCTCCCGCATGCCCACTATACGCCCTCGCTCAAAGTCCGTCAACTGCACATACGGTTCACGTCCACGCTGTCGCGGCATGCTACCAATGTTAAAGACTGCGATGGAGCTCCGTATGCCACGGCAAACTGGCTGACACTGACGGCGGCGGTGCACAAATGCTGCGCAGCTAGCGCCATTCGACGGCCAACACCGCGGTTCCTGGTGTGTCCGCTGTGCCGTGCGTGTGGTCATTGCTTGTACAGCCCTCTCGCAGTGTCCGGAGCAAGTATGGTGGGTCTGACACACCAGTGTCAATGTGTTCTTTTTTCCATTTCCAGGAGTGTATTTCCAAGTTTGCACTGTCGAATTTCGTTCTTAAGGCTTATTTCAACTAGCAAGTTGTTTAACAATATTAAATATTTTTGTCGTTTACAAGCGCAGTTATTTTAAAACGTAAAAGATTAAAATGAGTACAGAGCAAACAATTCCACCCCCCCTTAAGGTCCCGACCTTGGGCCCGTGCCTAGTGGCCTATATGCAAATCCCACACTGGCGAAGAAATGGGGATTTTCCAGTACGACCGTTTCACGACTGTTCCGTGAATATCAGGAATCTGTTAAAATATCAGTCTCCGACATCTCTGCAGGCGCAAAAAGATCCTGCAAGAACGCGGAATCAACGACGACTGAGGACAATCGGTTAGCGTGACAGAAGTGCAACTCTTCCGCAAATTGATGCAGATTTCAATGCTGGGTCATCAACAAGTGTCAGCGTGCGAACCATCGAACGAAACAACTTCGACAAGGGCTTTCGGAGGTGAAAGCACATTTGTGTACCCTTGATGACTGCACGACACAGAGCTTTACCCCTCTTCTGGGCCTGTCAGCATCGACATTGGACTGTTGATTACTGGAAACATTTTGCCTGGTCGGACGTGTCTCGCCGGATCGACGTGTACGGGTATGAAGGAAACCTCATGAATCCGTGGATACTCCATGTCAGCAGGGGACTGTTAAATCTGTTGGAGGCTCTGTAATGTTGTGGGTCGTGTGCAGTTCGAGTGATACGTCTAGATACGATTCTTACAGGTGACACATACTCAAGTATACTGTCTGATCACCTGCATCCATTAATGTCCACTGTGCTTTCCGATGGACTTGGGCAATTCCAGCAGGACAATGCGAGATCCCACACTTCCAGAATTGCTGCAGAGACGTTCCACGGAGACTCTTCTGAGTTTAATCACTTTCGCTGACCACCAAACTCACCAGGAATGAACATTACTGAGCATATCTGGGATGCCTTGCAACGTGCTGTTCAGAATGGATCTCCACCTTCTCGTACTCTTGCGGATTTATGGACAGCCCTGCAGAATTCAAGGTGGCAGTTCCCTCCAGCACTATTTCAGACATTAGTCGAGTCCATGCCACGCCTGGTTGCGGCATTTTTGCGTGCTCGCAGGGCCCTACACGATATTAGGCAATCAGACCAGTTTCTTTAGTTCTTCAATTTTATACTCCCTGCCTTCTTTTTTACTGACAGTGGTGGTCTGCATTACATAGAAATGTTGGGACTCTTCACATTCCTTTTTAAGGGACGACTAATACGTTAGCCTGTGAGGTTTTTACAAGTCCACTGGAATGTAACTGTAGTTCGTGCTCTCTTATTTAAACTGCAGGCGTTATGTTACGTTATCTCATTCGAGGTGCTGGCAAATTCCAGGGATAGTTGTCTGGCTGTTATTTTCGGGCCTCGCCTCCCTCCGAGTTGGGGGCGTGTGGGGAGGATGTCAGGCCCTCGCAGGCCGCCTCCGCCACTGTGACGGGCAGCCGCGGTCTGTGGGGGCGGACAGGCCGAGGAGCATCCGCGTCGGGGGCGGCTGGGGATGGGGAAGGGGTGAGTCACGCCCCGCCTTGATTTACAATTCTAACAGGGGCGGCGCCGAGGGATGGGACGCGAATTTAATGGAGGCGAGGCGCTAGATCGTTTTACGGTACGAGGAAGTGCTTTATGTCCTGTTAATTGAAAAGTAAATTGCTTTTACTGCGTTTGAGCTCTGCCGTAATGAAACCGCAGCGGACGTCCCATCAGTCGTGCAGGCGGCTGAGCGAGGGTGCAGGCGCTAAGGAGAGGGTGCCAGCTCGTCTCGGCGGACACGCCGAACTTGGGGAGCCCGCGAAATAAATCCTATAATCTCGGTGTAGCCGCAGGCGACGCCGCAACCGTTTCTGTCCCACGAGAGTGAGCGCGCCCTGGTGGGTGGATGTAGCACCGACAGCGGTCGACGAGTAGACGTCGGAATCCCATTAGTCCGCCGCTTTTATCAACACGTTTACTTGTTGAAGAGACAAGGAAAATTTCGTTATCTACTACAGACATTAGGAAGTGTGTTCTGTCATCAGAAACTTAAATGCAGCGCTTTGTTGATGTAGTCATCCTTCTCCGTCCCTCGTCACCTCTACCATTTGGTTGTAGTTGTGCAGTTCATTCATCTGATAACATTTTGTAATATGAATGTTCTTGACCTTAAAAATGGTTCATACGGCTCTGAGCACTATGGGACTTAACATCTGAGGTCAGCAGTCCCATAGAACTTAGAACTACTTAAACCTAACTAACCTAAGGACATCACACACATCCATGCCCGAGGCAGGATTCGAAACTGCGACCGTAGCAGTCGCGCGGTTCCGGACTGAAGCGCCTAGAACCGCTCGGCCAACGTGGCCGGCTCTGGACCTTACTTTTGAATCTCCTTCTGAGATGTTTTTTTTTAATGAAGCTGTTATCTCTAAATAGGTGTCCAATTAGTTTAGTGTCTCTCCTCTGTATCATGTTAATGTCCTTTCCTGTTTAATTTCATTTACCTTCTATTCATTAAATTTTTTTGTGGTCTTTCGCCGTATCCACATCCGTATCAGCTCTAACATTTTCTTTTCCTTGTTCCCCTTGATTCCGTTCTTCACAACCACTGCTTAAAATGTTGCAGATTTCATGAATTTATTCTTGTTTTTACATTAACATGACTGTTAGTTAATAAAGTGCTCTTATTTCTTAACACTTTTTTAGTCATTGGAATCTTTCTCTTAATATACAGCGTGCTTTTGTTGTCATCTTTGATTTTATTTTCGAAATACCAAAATTCGTTTAGTTGCGTTCTTATGCTGTTTCCTACTAGCTGATTACCCGATTTTCCCCCAGTTCGTAAGGAGACGAAAAAAAAATCCCAGCAACAATAACTAATTGTTGATTGTTGTAGTGATCTTCACTTCAGAGACTGGTTTGATGCAGCTCTCCATGCTACTCTGTCCTGTCAAGCTTCCTCACCTCCCAGTATCTACCGCAACCTACATCCTTCTGAATCTGTTTAGTGTATTCATCTCTTGGTCTCCCTGTACGATTTTTACCCTCCACGCTGCCCTCCTGTACTGGTGGTCCCTTGATGCCTCAGAATATGTCCTACCAAGCGATCCCTTCTCCTAGTCAAGTTGTGACACAAATTTCTCTTCTCCTCAGTTCTATGCAATACCTCCTCATTAGTTATGTGATCTACCCATCTAATCTTCATCATTCTTCTGTAGCACCACATTTCGAAAGCTTCTATGCTCTTCTTGTCCAAACTAGTTATCGCCCACGTTTCACTTCCATACATGGCTACACTACATACAAATACTTTCAGAAACGACTTCCTGACACTTTAATCTGTACTCGATGTTAACAAATTGCTCTTCTTCAGAAACGCTTTCCTTGCCATTGCAATAAAGAATTAATGTACAGTAATTAATTACATTACTGTACAATAAATAATTAATGTGCAGTAATGTAATTTCGGAAATACATTTTTCTAGGTAACATATTTAAGCGGTTAACCTCCAAGTTCACACCATAATGTAAGCACGAGCGAAGTACTGCGAATGTGAAATGTTGGTACATTTATAACCGGTGTCGCCCAGTACAGAGACGGTTAACGCTATTTTTGGAGTTATCGTCCGATGATGTCCCATATGTGCTCGATTGGAGACAGATCTTGTGATCGAGCTGGCCAAGGCAACATGCCGATACTCTGTAGAGCATGTTAGGTTACAACAGGGGTATGTGGGCCAGCGTTAGCCTGTTGGAAAATACCCCCTGGAATGCTGTTCATGAATGGCAGCACAAGGGGTCGAACCAGCAAATATGCAGTCAGGTGCGCGGGATAACCACGAGTGTTCTTGCTGTCATACGAAATCGCACCCCAGGCAATAACTCCAGGTGTTGTAAGTCCAATGTGTCTAGCACGCAGATAGGTTGGTTGCAGGCCTTCAATTGGCTTCCTTCTAATCACCACTCGGCCATCACTGACCCCGAGGTAGAACCAGCTTTCACCAGAAAACAGAACAGACCTCCATTCTGCCCTCTAATGAGGTCTCGCTTGACACCACTGAAGTCGCAAATGGCGGTGGTCTGGCATCAGTGGAATGCACGCTACAAGCTGTCCGACTCGGAGCTGTCCTTGAAGTAAACGATTCGTAACGCTTTGTTGTGTCACAGTGGTGCCAACTGCTGCTCAGTTTGCTGCTACAGATGCGCACGGCGCGCAAGAGCCATTCGCGAACACGATGGTCTTCCCTGTCGGCCTCTCGCTCTCCGACCTTAATGGGACCGTACATTCCCGCGACCACCTCTGCCAGCAATCGTGTACAGTGACTACATCATTGCCAAGTCTGTCTGCAACATCGCAGAAGGAACATCTAGTTTCACGTAGTCCTATTACATAATCTCGTTCAAAATCGCTGAGGTGTTGATAATGGCGTCTTTATTGCCTTAAATCTACTCATCACGCCCTTTCTCAGAGGTAACTAAAAATGGCTCTGAGCACTATGGGACTCAACTGCTGTGGTTATCAGTCCCCTAGAACTTAGAACTACTTAAACCTAACTAACCTAAGGACATCACACACATCCATGCCCGAGGCAGGATTCGAACCTGCGACCGTAGCAGTCGCACGGTTCCGGACTGCGCGCCTAGAACCGCGAGACCACCGCGGCCGGCTCTCAGAGGTAACTACCGCGCATGACTGTTACAGCATGTATTTAAAGCAAACCTGATTTGCATCCTGATAGTGGCGCTACTAGTGCCACTCTTATGCGACTGGCGCGAAATTTGAACAGACACCATCTTTCAGATGTAGAAACACTCGTGCCAACTTTCGTTTATGGCCGACCGGAGTGGACGAGCGGTTCTAGGCGCTACAGTCTGGAACCGCGCGACCGCTACGGTCGCAGGATCGAATCCTGCCTCGGGCATTGATGTGTGTGATGTCCTTAGCTTAGTTTGGTTTAAGTAGTTCTAAGTTCTAGGGGACTGATGACCTGAGAAGTTAAGTCCCATAGTGCTCAGAGCCATTTGAAACATTTTCGTTTGTCACACCATTCCTTCTTGGTGTCGATATACACTCCTGGAAATGGAAAAAAGAACACATTGACACCGGTGTGTCAGACCCACCATACTTGCTCCGGACACTGCGAGAGGGCTGTACAAGCAATGATCACACGCACGGCACAGCGGACACACCAGGAACCGCGGTGTTGGCCGTCGAATGGCGCTAGCTGCGCAGCATTTGTGCACCGCCGCCGTCAGTGTCAGCCAGTTTGCCGTGGCATACGGAGCTCCATCGCAGTCTTTAACACTGGTAGCATGCCGCGACAGCGTGGACATGAACCGTATGTGCAGTTGACGGACTTTGAGCGAGGGCGTATAGTGGGCATGCGGGAGGCCGGGTGGACGTACCGCCGAATTGCTCAACACGTGGGGCGTGAGGTCTCCACAGTACAACGGCTAGTAGAATCATTAGGCCCAGGAAGCTCCAAAGTGAATCCGACTGTGAACTAAAATGAATAGGAGTAATCAGTACCTGTGGACTTAGATTAATGTCCGGGTGTTTCTACGGACTACCAGATCCATACACATCATTCTTAGAGTCATTAGAAGATAGCCTTAGGCCGACAGCATGGGAATTCCCCAAATATAATGTAGTATCAGGTGATGACTTTAACCTGTTTAGTATCGACTGGGAAAGCTAAGCATAAAGAAAAGCGTCTGACGAAGTAATACTGAATACACTGCCTGACAGACCTCCTGAACAACTAGTCTGTCATCTCACACGTGAAAGAAATATTTTGAAGATTTTGCCTACGAACAGAACTGATCTTTTCGAGAGTGTGAGAGAGGGATTAGCGATTATGATGTTAGTACAGGAACGATGGTCGCCAAAGACAAGAGAGCTACAAGGGTATTCGTGTTTGTTCCAACAGACTGATAGTCACTACAGGCTTACTGAAGGGACGGTTTGAGAACATTTAGTTCAGATCTGACAAACACCGAACAATTGTGGTGAAAGCTGAAAGATGTTAAAAACCACAGTGTAGGTAAGTTAGACTACTACATCCTTGCTACAAGAGAAACTGCAAGGAAATTAATAAACAAAACTTAATAACCACTATAGTGCATTCACAAGAAGGGTGAAGCTTGAAGCCAACAATAATATTTAAATCGGATCCTGGGGAAAGATCTAACAGAATATTACAAGTAAAATCAAAGAACGGTAGCAAACCTTTCATTCAGTATCTCTCGTACTCCAGAAGCGGACAGGAGGAATAAATATCAAAATCCTAATTCAAAAATATGTTTACACATGGGGCTACTACGGAACCAACTTTGATCACCACACAAATGAGAGATATTGATATTAGCATCCCTGGAATTGAAAAACAGTGAAGACTATACTTAAGATGAACCAAGCACCAGGCCCAAGTTTCAGATGTTTCACTGAACACGCACAGGGGCCAGGAGAATTAGATAACAGAGATCAGAGCACATACAGGGTTGTATGGATTGCCATCTTACCCTCTCCCAGATGCGAATTAAGTAGGGCTGTGTGTTTATTGAGTATTAAACTGGGGACCTAGAAACGAGGGAGAGGCTTCGTCCTGCCGTAGCCCTCAGTGGTTCACAACCCGACAACAGGCCACAGCAGTCCACCCACCACACCGCCGCCCCACACC
Organism: Schistocerca nitens; assembly: GCF_023898315.1. Taxonomy (NCBI): domain Eukaryota; kingdom Metazoa; phylum Arthropoda; class Insecta; order Orthoptera; family Acrididae; genus Schistocerca; species Schistocerca nitens. Next base: position 86,668,060 of record NC_064617.1, read on the forward strand.
GAACACAGGGTTATTGTGCGGTTAGGCTCCCAGTGGACCCTACCGGGAACGTCTCATACCAGACGAGTGTAACCCCAAATGTTTGCATCGTATAGTAATTATTGTGTACGCGTAAAAAATGGTGCAAATGGCTCTGAGCACTATGGGACTCAACTGCTGTGGTCATCAGTCCACTAGAACTTAGAACTACTTAAACCTAACTAACCTAAGGACAACACACACATCCATGCCCGAGGCAGGATTCGAACCTGCGACCGTAGCAGTCGCACGGTTCCGGACTGCGCGCCTAGACCCGCGAGACCACCGCGGCCGGCGGTGTACGCGTACGTGAAGACAGTGTTTGCGCAGCAATCGCCGACGTAGTGTAACTGAGGCGGAATAAGGGGAACCAGCCCGCATTCACCGGGGTAGGTGGAAAACCACCTTAAAAACCATCCACAGGCTGGCCGGCACACCGGGCCTCGACACTAATCCGCCGGGCGGACGCACACAGAGTCGGGAGTAAGATATGAGCTTCCAAGCTGGCTGAAGGAGCCGTTCAGTAATATGGCGTTGCCATGGGACGGCAGTTTAGGGCGTTGCTGCTATACTCCATTCATCATAAGAATAAACCTGACGTAAACAAACACAAACGCGATGACTGGTCAGAAGCCGTAGCATTGGTGTTGTTACAAATGTTCAAATGTGTGTGAGTTCTTAATGGACCAAACTGCGGAGGTCATCGCTCCCTAGACTTACACACTACTTAAACTAACTTAGACTAAACTATGCTAAGAACAACACACACACACCCATGCCCGAGGGAGGACTCGAACCTCCGACGGGGCGAGCCGCGCGGACCGTGGCAAGATGCCTAAGACCGCGCGGCTACCCCGCGCGTCGGTCGTCTGTTGCCATAGCCCATTAACGCCGAATTTCGCCGCATTGTCGTACGTCCCACATTGAGTTCAGCGGTTATATCACGCAGTGTTGCTTGTCTGTAAGCACAGACAACTCTAAGCACATGCCGCTGCTCTCGATCGTTAAGTGAAGGCCATAGGCCACTGCATTTTTCTGTGGTGAGAGGTAATGCATGAAATTTGCTATTCTTGGCACGCTGTTGATACTGTGGATCTCGCAATATTGAATTCCCTTACTATTTCCAAAATGGAATGTCCCATGTGTCTAGCTCCAACTACAATCCCGCTTTCAAAGTGTTATTGATTCCCGTTGTTCGAACATAACCACGTCGGAAATCTTTTCACACGAATCACCCGAGTACAAATGACAGGCCCTCCAATGCACTGCCCTTTTACACCTTGCGTGCGCCATACTACAGATAAGCGTGTATCTCTGTCTCCTGACTCTTGTTACCTCAGTATATGCTACAGCTTCCCGCTTCATCACTTACAATCACGGGTAGTGGAATCACACATTACAGAGAACCCGACAGCGCTGATACTGCTTTTGCGAGGGATATAGACTTAGAGAGCTTCTCAGCAAAGCACGTAAAAATAACGCTACACGACTACTCGCTAAGATAATCCAAGGATGGCTTGTCTTAATCTCCGCATAACTTAGGGAGCATGCCGACTCAAATCGCTGTCCGGCCGCACAGATTTAAGATTCCTGTGATTTTTCTAACTCGCTTGAGGCAAATTCCGAAATGCTTCCTTAATAAACGATACGGTCGATTTTCTTCTCCACATCATTGGCTGTGCCTCTAATGACATCGACGCTGACTGTACTTGAATGACTAATCTTTTTTCCTCTTTTGCATTCCAGTGGTAGGTGTGATTCACTAAGCGGTTCAAAGCTGATGGAGTCCCAACTCATTTTACACAGCTTGCTCGTGAACACCTGCGTCACACTTCTCTGGAAGACTGATACGAAGTAGTGTTCGAATTTTGTGGCTTGCTAATTCACATGACCTGACCACTGTTGGTTTCTTCGTGTGAGCAGTGTGATCCAGGAACCAGTCGTCGATAAGGAAGAGAATTTCTCCTTCTTCTTCTTTCGTAAAGGTTAAGAGTCGACTGGTTCATGTGGTTCTAAGCACTATGGGACATCTGAGATCATCAGTCCCCTAGACTTAGAGCTACTTAAACGTAACTAACCTAAGGACATCACACATATCCATGCCCGAGACAGGATTCGAACCTGCGACCGTAGCAGCAGCGCGGTTCGGGACTGAAGCGCCTAGAACCGCTCGGTCACAGCGGCCGACCGGTTAAGCATTTCTCTATAGCCATGAATTCCTCACTTCAGCAGTTCTCATCATCTACAGGATTTTGGAACATACGGCATGTTCGAATATTATGAGTTATATCGAAGAAAATGATTTATTGACAAACAGCCAATAAGGATTCAGAAAATATCTTTCTTGTGCAACCTCTCTGATTTCACAAAGTGCTATTGACAGGGAATGTCAAACTGATCCCATATTTTAAGTTTTCCAGAAGTCTCTTGACACCGTTCCTCGGAAGCGACTGGACTGTCGTCTCAGTTATGTGATCGGATTCGTGATTTCCTATCAGAATGGTCACATTTCGTAGTAACTGACGGAAGGTCATTGAGTAAAAGTTAAGTAACATTTAGCGTTCCCCAAGGAAGCGTTGTAGGCCCTCTACTGCTCCTGATCTATATATCCTATTTAGGAGACAATCTGTTGTGAGTAGCGCTCTTAGATTGTTTGCAGATGGTGCTGCCAGTCATCAGATGATCAAAACAAACTGTAAAACGATTCAGACAATACATCTGTATGGCGCGAAAAGTGGCAATTTGGCGCTAAAAGTGGCAATTCCCTCTAAATAATGAAATTTGTGATGTCATCCACATGAGTACTAAAAGGAATCCGCTAAATTTCGGTTACACGATAAATCACACAAATATGAAAGCTGTCAATTCAACAAAATACCTGGGGATAGCATTTACGAAAAACTTCAATTGCAGCGAACACATAGAGAACGTTCTGGGTAAAGCAAACCAAAGACAGCGATTTAATTGCAGAACACGTAGAAAGTACTACAGGACCACTAAAAAGACAGTTTACACGACTCTTGTCCACCATTTTCTGGAGTACTGATGAGCCGGCCGCGGTGGCCGTGCGGTTCTGGCGCTGCAGTCCGGAACCGTGCGACTGCTACGGTCGCAGGTTCGAATCCTGCCTCGGGCATGGATGTGTGTGATGTCCTTAGGTTAGTTAGGTTTAAGTAGTTCTAAGTTCTAGGGGACTTATGACCTAAGATGTTGAGTCCCATAGTGCTCAGAGCCATTTGAACCATTTTGAACCAGTACTGATGGCAGCTCGTTTTGTAGTATCGTGAAATTTGGAACAGTGGGGTAGTAGCTTGAAGATGGTTCGATGACTATCAAGACGAGCTACTTAATTGTGAATTGCAGAGTAATCATGTAGATGTAGAGGTACGAATAAAATCTCATCTCACTTATCGTATCTTTTAAACAGGACGTTCTCGGCCAGCGCTTGTTTTCTTCCCTTCTATCTTGCCTTCGAATTTTTTTTGTGAAAGAGTGTCTTGTCTAATTAAGCATTCAAACAGTTTAGGTTTGCGTTAGCATGTGACTTGCAGTAGTTCTTTCTTCTCACCTATTGTAGAACCATCTCATTCGTCTTTCTGTCACTTCAGGTAGTTCTTGCAGTTTTCTTTCAGACCCACCTATCCGCGGCTTCTAGGCGAGCTTTAACATCTACATCTACATGACTTCCCTGAAATTCACAGCCGGCCGCGGTGGTCTCGCGGTTCTAGGCGCGCAGTCCGGAACCGTGCGACTGCTACGGTTGCAGGTTCGAATCCTGCCTCGGGCATGGATGTGTGTGATGTCCTTAGGTTAGTTAGGTTTAAGTAGTTCTAAGCTCTAGGGGACTTATGACCACAGCAGTTGAGTCCCATAGTGCTCAGAGCCATTTGAACCATTTTTGAAATTCACACTTAAATGCCAGGCAGAGGGTTTCTCCAACCACTTTCAAGCTATTTCTCTAAATCTTTCCTGGCGAGCTCTGATTCCTCTTATTTTATTACGATGATCATTTCTTCCTGTGCAGGTGGGCATCTATAAAATATTTTCGCGTTCTAGGGAGAAAGTCGGAGACTCAAATTTCGTGAAAATATCTAGCCGCAACGAAGTACGCCTCCGTTTTAATGATTGCCACCCGAACTCGTCTCCCATAGCGATTATTCACTCCCCTATTTCGAGATAACACAAAACGAGCTCCAGTCTTTGAACATTTTCGATGTCTTCCATCAATCGTATACGGTAAGGATCCCATACCGCACAGCAGTACTCTAGCAGAGGATGGACAAGCGTAGTGTAAGCAATCACTTCAGTAGACTTCTTGCATCTTCTAAGTGTTTTGCCAATAAAAAGGAGTCTGTGGTTAAGCTTCCCCACAACATTATACACAGAAGAGCCAAATAAAGTGGTATCTGCCTAACATCGTGTAGGGCCTCGTGAGCACACAGAAGTCCCGCAACAGATTCACGGTATGGATTTGACTACTGTCTCAAGTGGTGCTGGAGGGAACTGACACCATCAAACCAACAGGGCTGTCCATAAATCCGTAAGAGTAACAGGGAGTGGAGATCTCTTCTGAACAGCACGTTGCAAGGAATCCCAGATGTGATCAATACCGTCTGAGGAGTTTGGTGGCCAGCGGAAGTGCTCCTGGAGCTACTCTGTAGCAATTCTGGACGTGTGGGATGACGCATTGTGCTGCCCCCTGGAATTGCCCAAGTCCGTCGAAATACATAATGGACATGAATGGATGCAGGTGACCACACAGAATCATTACGTACGTGTCACCTGTCAGAGTCGTATCAGGGGTCCCACACCACTCCAACTGCACATGCCCCACACCATTAAAGAGCCTCCATCAGCTTGAACAGCCCTCTGCTGACATGCTGTGTCCATGGATGCATGACGGTGTCTCCATACCCGTACACGTCCGTCCGCTCGATACAATTTGAAACGAGAATCGTCCGACCAGGCAAAATGTTTCCAGTCATCAACAGTCCAGTGTCGGTGTTAACGGGTCCAGGTGAGGCGTAAAGCCTCGTGTCGTGCTGTCATCAATGGTACACGAGTGGGCCTTCGGCTCCGAAAGCCGATGTTTCGTTGAATGGTTCGCACGCTGACACTTTTTGATGGCCCAGCATTGAAATCTGCAGCAATCTGCGGAGGGGTTGCACTTATGTCACGTTGAATGATTTCTCTTCAGTCGTGGTTGGTCCCGTTCTTGTAGCGTCCTTTTTCGGCCCAGCGATGTCTGAGATTTGATGTTTTAGAGCAGGACTTCACAACATACGTGCTCGCGGAGCAAGCTGTGAGCAGCAAGGCGCGAGCACGGAGCAGCGCGAGCACGCTACCCCCCACTACCGGACCAGAGCGGAGAGTGGGGAGAGTCACGTGGGGCACACAACAGCTGCCGCCAGTCAATGTGAATCCGCGGCCACCTGCAGGGATATCACTCACGAATTATTACTACGACAAATGAAACAAATAAAGGAGAATGTACACTTGCCACATAATTTTATTAGCTTAGGGTATGCCTCTACCATCTGTAGACACTGAAACTAAAGAATTCCACGACAATCCTATATTTTCAACACTTTCTTCAACACTACTTAAAATATCACCTCCAGTTGTAGTGTTCTTCATGGCTACTACATCGAGGAGCTCCTCCCTCACCTGAGGATCTCTCTTAACACCTCTAATAAATATGGCAAGCTGCGCTGTTCCGGTGATATCAACACTTTCGTCCAGAGCTAGAGAATACGCCATAAAATCTTAACAGATATTTGCAAGCTGGCTCTGGACGTCGTCTGCCATGTCCTGTATGCGACGCATAATAGTCATGTTAGATAATGGCACAATCCGAAACTGTTCAACTTGAGATGGACACAAATGTTCCGCTCCAACTACCAAACATTCTTTTATTAAATCGCCATCAGTTAAGGGGCGCAGGGATTTTGCTAAAAGCAAAGCAATTTTGTAACCCACTCTGAGAGCTGCCTCAGTTGATTTTTCTTCATCGTCCAGATCTTCTTCGGATAGCTTCCTTTTATGTTTAATAACTTCCTGTGCACGATCTGGTCAATCACATTTTCCACGTCCGTAGTCTTTCGCGTGGTACGACATATAATGCCGCTGCAAATTAAATTTCGTATAAGAATTCAGCGTTTTGTGACATACTAAACATTTTGGTACGACATATAATGTCACTGCAAATTAAATTTCGTAAAAGAATTCAGCGTTTTGTGACATACTAAACATTTTGCAACACCATCTTTTTCAGTAAACAGATACAATTCCTCCCAATGGGGGTTGAACTGCGAAAGCATGGTTGGGGTTACACAACGGCGACTTCACATGATTCTTAACCAGTGAAGTGACTGTTAAGAGCTGATCGTAGTACTTTAAACGTTACACAGTCGGCGCGAATTCAATAGGCACGCTGCGGCCCTATTCAAACGTGCGCGCGCATTTCCCCTCCCTCCCCTCCCTCCGTACTCCACGACCTTGCAGCTGCTCGCGAGCACGTGCCTGAGCAGACGCGAGTACTGGCGCTCAAAACCGGCCAGTTATTAAGCCCTGTTTTAGAGCCTGCCGCTGTGGCCGTGCGGTTTTAGGCGCCTCAGTCTGGAATCGCGCTGTTGCAACGGCCACAGGTTCGAATCCTGCCCCTGGCATGGATGTGTGTGATGTCCTTAGGTTAGTTAGCTATAAGTAGTTCTAAGTTTAGAGGACTGATGTCCTCAGATGTTAAGTCCCATAGTGCTCAGAGCCATTTGCACCATTTTCAATTTGATGGTTTAGATATTCATGGTATAGTCGTGAAATGGCCGTACGGGAAAAATCCCCACTTTATCGCTACCTCGAAGATTCTGTGTGCCATCGCTAGTGCGCCGACTGTAACACTACGTTCAAACTCTCTTAAATCTTGATAACCTGCCATTGTAGCAGCAGTAACAGATCTAACAACTCCGCCAGACTCTTGTTGTCCTGTATAGGCGTTGCCGATCGCAGCACCGTATTCTGCCTGTTTACAAATCCGTGTATTTGAATATGCATGGCTACATCAGTTTCTTTGGCGCTTCAGCGTTTATGTGATCATACCAACTTAAGTTGTTTGTAACTGCTATTGCTGAGTATATAGTTGCACTGATAGCCTTTAGATTTGTGTGATTTATGTGTCGTCGTAACCGCAGTCTGCTTCACGTCTGCTGTGCAGCGAGCTACCTTAATTTAAGTATTAACTGTATTTTTCTGACTTGTCACTTCTTCTTCCGTGTGTTTTTGCTTTTAGGAAGCTTTAATTGTCGAGTGCTAGTAATAGTGTTCCATAGATTTCGTGTTTGTTTTGAATACAGTCAGAGAGAGTCCCTTTAGTCAACCATAGTGCAAGTAGTGCTAGTGTTTGTTTTCAATACAGTCCAGAGACAGGTAGTGCTATTTTCATTGTTTTCTACAAGAAGTGGCTAGCAATCACAGTTAAGTCAATAATCAGCCGCCTTTAGTGAATTAGCAGTCTAGTTAAAAGTTGATTAACTCTCTTCAGTAAATTGATTCCTTAGGATGGATAGGATGTGTGACTGCTGTGTACGGACGCAGGAGGAGCTGGCCACTGTTCGCGAACAGCTGAACGTGTTGATGGCCGCGGTCAGCCGTCTTCAGGCTGCTGCCTCGGGGTGTAGCGGCAGTGGGGAGTCTGGTGCGTCGCAAGGTACACCCCAGGTGTTACATGCTTCACCCACTGTTCCTGCTGTCGAGACATCTTCGCGGGTACCGGGCGCGGTTGGGCCACCCTCTCCCCAAGGGGAGTGGCGGGTTCAGCGGCGTTCGCGGCGCACGAGGCGGAGGGTAAACGTGGAGGCTGGCTGTGTGGCATCGCCCGCTCTGCCTGTGAGAAGACATGTGGCCGCTCCTTCAGCAAAGTCCGAGCAGGCACACGGGGGGAGGGGTTTATAGTTATTGGGAGCTCCAACGTTAGGCGGCTGATGGAGCCCCTTAGGGAAATAGCGAAAAGGTCGGGGAAGAAGGCCAGTGTTCACTCTGTCTGCTTGCCGGGGGGTCTCATCCGATATGTGGAGGAGGCCCTGCCGGTGGCGATAGAGAGCACTGGGTGCACCCGACTTCAAATTGTTGCTCATGTCGGCACCAATGACTCCTGCCGTCTGGGTTCAGAGGTCATCCTCAGTTCGTACAGGTGGTTGGCGGAGTTGGTGAAGGCGGAAAGCCTCGCTCGCGGGGTGGAATGAGAGCTAACTATTTGTAGTATCGTTCCCAGAACCGATCACGGTCCTCTGCTTTGGAGCCGAGTGGAAGGCTTAAACCAGAGGCTCAGACGATTCTGCGGAGATCTGGGGTGCAGATATCTCGACCTCTGCTATCGGGTGGAGAAATGTAGGGCCCCCTGAATAGGTCAGGCGTGCACTACACGCCGGAAGCGGCTACAAGGGTAGCGGGGTACGTGTGGAGTGCACATGTGGTTTTTTTAGGTTAGAGAACTCCCTCCCTAGGGCCGACAAGACGCCTCCTGAGACGCGGCAAGGTAGGAGTAGGTAAAACGCAACAGGGAATAACAATAGTAATGTGCTAATAGTAAACTGCAGGAGCGTCTATAGAAAGGTCCCAGAACTGCTCCCATTAATAAACGGTCACAACGCCCATATAGTACTAGGGACAGAAAGTTGGCTGAAACCAGACGTAAACAGTAATGAAATCCTAAACTCAGATTGAAATATATACCGCAGAGACAGGCTGGACAGTGAAGGGGGAGGCGTGTTTATAGCGATAAGAAGTGCAATAGTATCGAGATCCGAAACGTGAAATAATTTGGGTGAAGGTCACGGTTAAAGCAGGCTCAAAAATGGTAATTGGATGTCTCTATAGGCCCCCTGGCTTAGCAGCTGTTGTGGCTGAGCACCTGAAGGCTAATTTGGAAAGTATTTCGAGTAGATTTCCACACCTTGTTATAGTTCTGGGTGGTGATTTTAATTTGTCGGATTTAGACTGGGAGACTCAAACGTTCATAACGGGTGGCAGGGACAAAGAATCCAGCGAATTTTTTTTAAGTGCTTTATCTGAAAACTACCTTGAGCAGTTAAACAGAGAACCGACTCGTGGCGATAACATATTAGATCTTCTGGTGACAAACAGACCCGAACTATTTGAAACAGTTAACGCAGAACAGGGAATCAGCGATCATAAAGCGGTTACGGCATCGATGATTTCAGCCGTAAATAGAAATATTAAAAAAGGTAGGTAGATTTTTCTGTTTAGCAAAAGTGACAAAAAGCAGATTACAGAGTACCTGACGGCTCAACACAAAAGTTTTGTCTCAAGTACAGATAGTGTTGAGGATCAGTGGACAAAGTTCAAAACCATCGTACAATATGCGTTAGATGAGTATGTGTCAAGCAAGATCGTAAGATATGGAAAAGAGCCACCATGGTACAACAACCGAGTTAGAAAAATGCTGCGGAAGCAAAGGGAACTTCACAGCAAACATAAACATAGCCAAAGCCTTGCAGACAAACAAAAATTACGCGAAGCGAAATGTAGTGTGAGGAGGGTTATGCGAGACGCGTTCAATGAATTTGAAAGTAAAGTTCTATGTATTGACTTCGCAGAAAATCGTAAGAAATTTTGGTCTTATGTCAAAGCGGTAGGTGGATCAAAACAAAATGTCCAGACACTCTGTGACCAAAATGGTACTGAAACAGAGGATGACAGACTAAAGGCCGAAATACTAAATGTCTTTTTCCAAAGCTGTTTCACAGAGGAAGACTGCACTGTAGTTCCTTCTCTAGATTGTCGTACAGACGACAAAATGGTAGATATCGAAATAGACGACAGAGGGATAGAGAAACAATTAAAATCGCTCAAAAGAGGAAAGGCCGCTGGACCTGATGGGATACCAGTTCGATTTTACACAGAGTACGCGAAGGAACTTGCCCCCCTTCTTGCAGCGGTGTACCGTAGGTCTCTAGAAGAGCGTAGCGTTCCAAAGGATTGGAAAAGGGCACAGGTCATCCCCGTTTTCAAGAAGGGACGTCAATCAGATGTGCAGAACTATAGATCTATATCTCTAACGTCGATCAGTCGCAGAATTTTGGAACACGTATTATGTTCGAGTATAATGACTTTTCTGGAGACTAGAAATCTACTCTTTAGGAATCAGCATGGGTTTCGAAAAAGACGGTCGTGTGAAACCAGCTCGCGCTATTCGTCCACGAGACTCAGAGGGCCATAGACACGGGTTCACAGGTAGATGTTGTGTTTCTTGACTTCCGCAAGGCGTTCGATACAGTTCCCCACAGTCGTTCAATGAACAAAGTAAGAGCATATGGACTATCAGACCAATTGTGTGATTGGATTGAGGAGTTCCTAGATAACAGAACGCAGCATGTTATTCTCAATGGAGAGAAGTCTTCCGAAGTAAGAGTGATTTCAGGTGTGCCGCAGGGGAGTGTCATAGGACCGTTGCTATTCACAATATACGTAAATGACCTGGTGGATGACATCGGAAGTTCACTGAGGCTTTTTGCAGATGATGCTGTGGTGTATCGAGAGGTTGTAACAATGGAAAATTGTACTGAAATGCAGGAGGATCTGCAGCGAATTGACGCATGGTGCAGGGAATGGCAATTGAATCTCAATGTAGAATAGTGTAATGTGCTGCGATTACATAGAAAGATAGATCCCTTATCATTTAGCTACAAAATAGCAGGTCAGCAACTGGAAGCAGTTAATTCCATAAATTATCTGGGAGTACGCATTAGGAGTGATTTAAAATGGAATGATCATATAAAGTTGATCGTCGGTAAAGCAGATGCCAGACTGAGATTCATTGGAAGAATCCTAAGTAAATGCAATCCGAAAACAAAGGAAGTAGGTTACAGTACGCTTGTTCGCCCACTGCTTGAATACTGCTCAGCAGTGTGGGATCCGTACCAGATAGGGTTGCTAGAAGAGATAGAGAAGATCCAACGGAGAGCAGCGCGCTTCGTTACAGGATCATTTAGTAATCGCGAAAGCGTTACGGAGATGATAGATAAACTCCAGTGGAAGACTCTGCAGGAGAGACGTTCAGTAGCTCGGTACGGGCTTTTGTTAAAGTTTCGTGAACATACCTTCACCGAAGAGTCAAGCAGTATATTTCTCCCTCCTACGTATATCTCGCGAAGAGACCATGAGGATAAAATCAGAGAGATTAGAGCCCACACAGAAGCAAACCGACAATCCTTCTTTCCACGAACAATACGAGACTGGAATAGAAGGGAGAACCGATAGAGGTACTCAGGGTACCCTCCGCCACACACCGTCAGGTGGCTTGCTGAGTATGGAAGTAGATGTAGATGTAGATTTATCGTATGCTAGAAATTTAGCGGGTTCCTTTCAGTACTCACGTGGATGACCTCGTAGTTTTCATTGATACAGTCAATTGACACTTTTCGCACCATACAGATATCTTTTGTATATAATATTGCAATTGCTTAGATGATCTCGTAACTCTAATAGACGATAAATGCCAGCATCACCTGCAAACAATGCAGCTCAGATTCTCTTCTCAATCATTTAGATTGAAGAAGAGATTGAAGAAGATTAAGAAGAGCAGACGACTTATGACACTTCCTTGGGGAATGCCAGACATTTTTGTTTTTCTCTACGACTTTCGTTGAGCTGCTAAGACCTGTGATCTTCCAGGCAGGCAATCACCAATCCAGTCGCATAACTTGACGGTACCCCATAGGCATGGAATTTTATTATAAGTCGCTTGTGAGGACGGTATCAAAAACATTCTGCAAATCTCCTGCTTTGCTAATGTTCAGTTTTCAAAGCCTTACGTGAGGACACTCTATACGAATATTCTTATAAATCTCTACTTAGTGTAGAAGCTGGTACACTAGTTCAGCAGAAGGTTCTTTCTCTTTCCCCATCTCTACCAGGATTTCGTGCAGCGACAACCTGAGCAGCCTTGTCACTCCTCCTGCCAAACCAATGACGGTAAACATAGAGGGTGTTTCAAAAATGACCGGTATATTTGAAACGGCAATAAAAACTAAACGAGCAGCGATAGAAATACACCGTTTGTTGCAATATGCTTGGGACAACAGTACATTTTCAGGCAGACAAACTTTCGAAATTACAGTAGTTACAATTTTCAACAACAGATGGCGCTGCGGTCTGGGAAACTCTATAGTACGATATTTTCCACATATCCACCATGCGTAGCAATAATATGGCGTAGTCTCTGAATGAAATTACCCGAAACCTTTGACAACGTGTCTGGCGGAATGGCTTCATATGCAGATGAGATGTACTGCTTCAGCTGTTCAATTGTTTCTGGATTCTGGCGGTACACCTGGTCTTTCAAGTGTCCCCACAGAAAGAAGTCACAGGGGTTCATGTCTGGCGAATAGGGAGGCCAATCCACGCCGCCTCCTGTATGTTTCGGATAGCCCAAAGCAATCAGACGATCATCGAAATATTCATTCAGGAAATTAAAGACGTCGGCCGTGCGATGTGGCCGGGCACCATCTTGCATAAACCACGAGGTGTTCGCAGTGTCGTCTAAGGCAGTTTGTACCGCCACAAATTCACGAAGAATGTCCAGATAGCGTGATGCAGTAATCGTTTCGGATCTGAAAAATGGGCCAATGATTCCTTTGGAAGACATGGCGGCCCAGACCAGTACTTTTTGAGGATGCAGGGACGATGGGACTGCAACATGGGGCTTTTCGGTTCCCCATATGCGCCAGTTCTGTTTATTGACGAAGCCGTCCAGGTAAAAATAAGCTTCGTCAGTAAACCAAATGCTGCCCACATGCATATCGCCGTCATCAATCCTGTGCACTATATCGTTAGCGAATGTCTCTCGTGCAGCAATGGTAGCGGCGCTGAGGGGTTGCCGCGTTTGAATTTTGTATGGATAGAGGTGTAAACTCTGGCGCATGAGACGATACGTGGACGTTGGCGTCATTTGGACAGCAGCTGCAACACGGCGAACGGAAACCCGAGGCCGCTGTTGGATCACCTGCTGCACTAGCTGCACGTTGCCCTCTGTGGTTGCCGTACGCGGTCGCCCTACCTTTCCAGCACGTTCATCCGTCACGTTCCCAGTCCGTTGAAATTTTTCAAACAGATCCTTTATTGTATTGCTTTTCGGTCCTTTGGTTACATTAAACCTCCGTTGAAAGCTTCGTCTTGTTGCAACAACACTGTGTTCTAGGCGGTGGAATTCCAACACCAGAAAAATCCTCTGTTCTAAGGAATAAACCATGTTGTCTACAGCACACTTGCACGTTGTGAACAGCACACGCTTACAGCAGAAAGACGACGTACAGAATGGCGCACCCACAGACTGCGTTGTCTTCTATATCTTTCACATCACATGCAGCGCCATCTGTTGTTGAAAATTGTAACTACTGTAATTTCGAAAGTTTGTCCGCCTGAAAATGTACTGTTGTCCCAAGCATATTGCAACAAACGGTGTATTTCTATCGCTGATCGTTTAGTTTTTATTGCCGTTTCAAATATACCGGTCATTTTTGAAACACCCTGTACGTACATTATTAGATTCTGCCATGGTTGCTAGATACATGATATCCAAATGGATCTTTAATATCGTAGTTTTGTTTTGCTCTACAAAGTTCCATGCCGTTGGCCTTGGTGCCTCAACCGCCTCTGGGATAGTTTCCCATTAGGAGGGCAGCGAGTGCCCCACCACTGCCCGCTCACCCGCACTCCGAGGAGACTGTTGTCCCCTGATACAGGTAGAATCCTCGTTCCAGGAGACATTCGGTCCCCATCTACGTTACCTGCCTGAAGCTTTGCCACCACCTTGAGGCGTAGGTTGGATTTTTCCCTTCAGTAAGGCCGACACCATACGACATTCCTCATGCCTCTCCATTGCTTTTGGGGGTACAAGAGGATTTCATAACAAAAATTTTCGTTGTCTGTGACATTGTTCCAACAACGGTTGAACGGATACGACAACGATTTGCCTGTCCCCACTTAGAAGATGGGTGCGCCGTTACTAGCAACAGTTTGTGTGTAGCACATTGTATATATAATTTTCTTACAGATATGTGTTTACTTGGGTTTTGTAATTGTCTGCAGACTGTCTGGAAATTCTCTCATTTTTAAAATAATTATGAAAAATCCGCCTCGATTGCACAAACTACCTGGTGTTTACCTAGGTTTCAGCGTGGGTAACCACGCCTTCTTCAGAACAAATATAAAACAGCTTGCCTAAATAGGCATAGTCAAAGGCTAAAATCAACACCTACAGCGGCAAGACCCCATGAAAAATTTTTGCAAATACACGGTACATATGTACCAAGTCAATCATATACTTATCTCAATCCTGTGTGTGCTGCCTCGCTCCAGCCAACGCACGTTGTATTTGCAAAAATTTTTCGTGGGGTCTTGTCGCTGTAGGTGTTGATTTTAGCCTTTGACTATGCCTATTTAGGTAAGCTGTTTTATATTTGTTATGAAGAAGGCGTGGTTACCCACGCTGAAACCTAGGTAAACACCAGGTAGTTTGTCCAATCAAGGCGGATTTTTCATAATTATTTCGATAATTACGATTGCTGACGCGCTGCAGTTCTGAAAGTTCTCTCATTTTAGCTTTCAACTGCCGAATAAGCCGTTTCCGGATCACAGTTCACTGTATGAAATTGATAAATCAACCGGGAAAGTTGGTCTAATCATTAAGGAAGCACCTTTCGACGCAGCGAAGCCGTTACTACCATGTAGCGCAGAGAATTCGTACTACACTCATGCTCATAAATTAAGGATAATTGCAGAATGTGGTGCCACGCAACGTGTCACAACATAAAACTCGCGCTAATAGCGTAGGAACATATGGAACACACATGACACAGATCTCCAAGACCAAGGTATTGGTGATAAGTTCAGAAAACCGTCCCGAAACACATGTGCTACAAAACGTCACTGTTTCCTGCGCATGTTCCCCGACATAAATATGGGATATGATCACCATGCACACGTACACAGGCCGCGCAACGGGTTGGCATACTCTGGATCAGGTGGTCGAGCAGCTGCTGGGGTATAGCCTCCCGGTCTTGCACCAGTGCCTTTCGGAGCTCCTGAAGTGTCGTACGTGTTTGAAGACGTGCAGCGATACGTCGGCCGAGAGCATCCCAGACGTGCTCGATGGGGCTTAGTTCTGGAGAACAGTCAGGCCACTCCATTCGCCTGATATTTTCTGTTTCAAGGTACTCCTCCACAATGACAGCGTCCGCAGCTCGTGGTCGTGCGGTAGCGTTCTCGCTTCCCATGCCCGGGTTCCCGGGTTCGATTCCCGGCGGGGTCAGGGATTTTCTCTGCCTCGTGATGACTGGGTGTTGTGTGCTGTCCTTAGGTTAGTTAGGTTTAAGTAGTTCTAAGTTCTAGGGGACTGATGACCATAGATGTTAAGTCCCATAGTGCTCAGAGCCATTTGAGCGACAATGACAGCTCGGTGAGGCCGTGCGTTATCATCCATCAGGAGGAAGGTGGGACCCACTGCACCCCTGAAAAGGCGGACATGCTGGTGCAAAATGACCTCCCGATACACCTGACCTGTTATAGTTCCTCTATCAAAGACATGCACGGGTGTATCTGCACCAATCATAACCCAACCCACACCATCAAACCACGACCTCCATACAAGTGCCTTTTAAGGAAATTAAGGAGTTGGTATCTGGTTCCTGGTTCACGTCAGATGAAAACCCGGCGAGAATCACAGTTCAGACAATACCTGAACTCGTCTGTGAACATAACCTGGGACCACTGTTCCAATGGCCATGTACTGTGTTCTTTACGGGACCAGTAGTCTGTGGAATGCACCTTGGAGGCCTCTGGGCGAATACACCTTGTCTGCTCAGTCGTCTGTACACTGTTCCAGTGGCTGCAGTAAGGTCCCGCGCAAGGCTACCTGCTGTACTCCGTGGCCGTCTGCGGGCACTGATGGTGAGATATCGGTCTTCTTGTGGTGTTGTACACTGTGGACGTCCCGTACTGTAGCGCCTGGACACGTTTCCTGTCTGCTGGAATCGTTGCCATAATCTTCATATCACACTTTGTGGCACACGAAGGGCCCTGCAGTCATGGACTGTGCGGCTGATCCCGGCGGAGGTTCGAGTCCTCCCTCGGGCATGGGTGTGCGTGTTTGTTCTTAGTATAATTTAGGTTAGGTAGTGTGTAAGCTTAGGGACTGATGACCTAAGCAGTTAAGTCCCATAAGATTTCACACACACTCACGAAGGACCCGTGCTATGATCTGCTGTGTTTGGCCAGCCTCCAGTCGCTATAGTATTCTATCCCTCATAACGTCATCAATATGTGTTGTTTGAGCCATTTTCAACACACAGTCACCATTAGCACGCCTGAAAAGTCTGCATACTTACTCGCTGCACCGTACGCTGACATGCACCAACACACCTCTGCGTATGTGGACAGCTGCCAACGCCACCGTGCGACGACCACAGGTCAAATGCACCGCATGGTCATAGCCCGAGGTGATTTAAACCTGTAAACCAACCACCTAAGCGTTTTTCCACCATGTATCAGCATTATCCTTAATTTATGAGCATGAGTGTACATGACAGCACTGGACAGAAAGTAATTCTTCAGTTTCTCCCGGCGTATTTCTTGCTCGAACAGTCCACGGGTGTACTGCCGATCCATAGTGTCCAACGGGCACAATATTTCGGCTATCAGACATGACGCCATCGTCAGGTGCGCTGACAAACTGAGCTCCTGAGGGCGGGCGGCCGTCTTAAATCCCCTCCCTTCGCGAGGGGAGGGGATTTAAGACGGCCGCCCGCCCCCACTACCTCAGTTCGTCAGGGCACCTGACGATGGCGTCATGTCTGATAGCCGAAATATTGTGCCCGTTGGACACTATGGATCGGCAGTACACCCGTGGACTGTTCGAGCAAGAACGTGAGTAGTTTACTCCTATTCTGTAATGAAAAATTAATTATCGTAGAACGTACACGAATTCGAGACTAGATTCATTAAACGACACCTCTTTATTTTCAAAGGGAAACGATGCCTGGAGTAACTTATTTTAAATAAGGAAATGACAGTAGAGTGCCGGCAAACACCTATAATAAATACGGCTGCTTGCATGTCAGCAAAGTTTGTGATCAGGTATCGAAACGTTTGAAACAGTAAGGATGGACGCGAAACGAAAACGTATAATTCGGTTGCATACTAAAGACTTGTGGGGTCATTCTCGGAGCCGTGGTTACATAAGGGGGAGACTATCAACCACAGGACAGTCAGTTACAAAGGGTAATTAGCTGAGGAACATTCTACCAAATCTCGTCGAAATTTAAACACTTGACGCGTTTGGAAGTATGAGAAGGTTTCATTGATTTATAACAGTATTTTCGTGATCCATTTTTTGACGGTGCACTCGACTGCTCTTGTACAAAATCTAGCAACATGCTCTACATTAAAGTATGTGAGTAACGTACATATTTGATGCCATATCGTTTTCTACTGGTACGTAAGAGAAACGTACCACGAAAGAAGTATTTTGTAAGAAAGAAAAATTTTCTGCAGCAAATAACTAACTTTTCTTATATTTTACCGATTCCAACCGAATTTTAAAATTATGTCTATCGTATAATGATGCAGCAGGACCCAAGCTTTGAGGTGCAGAACTTAGCTGGTTTTTGAGTTATTATTTTTTAATATGGTTTTTACTGTCATTTTTGAAAACAAATTTCTGGTGAACAGACCCCAATTTTCACATTGCAGATTTTTATGTACATTCAAAAGATACTGTTCAACATTTGTATGTATTCATTTTATGAGAAAGTTATTAATTTAGTTTCAGCATTTTTTCAACTTTCAAACTTAAATTTTCTTTAATTATCAGTACATAAATGTATAATAAAGACAAACTACATTGTCAATCATATTAATGCACAGAAGTATGCAAATACCTCAAGAGTAGTTCCTGCAAAAATATTTGATTTAGGTCAGTTAATACTTACGATAAAAAAGTTGACACTGAACTTAGAAAAACAAAGTTACAGGAAAATGGATTTTAAAATTTTATTGAAAAATGAATACTATTGCAAGACACTTTGTGGGGCGGGTGGTTGGAATTATGTTGTTATATAATATGTTTGAATGTAGAAACACTACATTTCCCGGCCGATGCACCATTTGTGGGGTGGCAGGTGGAATTAATTGTTGTTGTTGTATAAATGTTCCTATTATTTATGCTGTTGTTTGCCGTTCTCAACACTGGCTCTCTAACTACAATATTGGCAACCAGAAAGTGATTAGCAAAATGTGAAGCCTGTAATTAGAATTCCTAGTGCCCACTTCATCTGAGAAATACACTTATAACTACAGCTTATAGCTCTGAGGAATTAGGAGATTGTCTGGGTTTTATAATCAAAACGATCGTGAAAAAAAAACTTTCTCTATATTCTGAAAGTCACAGATGAAAGAAAAAAAAGAATCAACACAATCTAACTAACAGAGCAGTTCAGAGTCTAATGCGCTGATGCCACTATAACTGTCCAAATTAAATATTTAAATGAATGCTCACCATAATTTGATGATAATGTTTCATCAAACGCCACGCTAAATAATGGTAGAATGTCTGTCCCGCGGCGGCACGTGAAAATACGACATACGCAAACTGAAGATATATCATTAAAGTCATCCCAGAATTAACACTTCTCTCGAAAATGATTTCATGGTTACGCGTATTCCGAGTAACTTAATACGGCATCCGAGGCTGTTTGTAGCAATGATACCGACGCGACAGCGACGCGACGCGACTCCCGACACAGATGACGTGATATTCAGCGTCTGGAGAGAACTGGGGCCTTGCTTCCTCTCGCAGCGTTCTTATATATAAAGCCGCGGTGCGGACGGCTAAGGGAACGCCTGATCAAATCGGCTCTCCCGACTAGCCGCTGGGCTAGTAATGCACCACTTTAAGTTACCGAGTAAATCATAGCTTCTTTTGCTGATGGCCGATGAAGCTCTTAATTTAAATGTGCATTCAGCACACAGGTAAGTAATCATAATAAAAGTTTGACGTGGCTAAGTTAAATATTTTGGGCGAGAGAATTAATTTCACTGCACGCAGTAGACGAGCTCTGAACTGGCCCTTTGGAGATATGCTATCGCTATAGTTTTATAGTTATTCAAATGAAACTTGTCACATCTTTATGGTTATAGCAGATCTCCATTCTACTTAAACAACCTAGCCTTATTTATTAGCCTACTTAATCTATCTTGCTTCATTAATTTTTAAGACAAAAACCAGAAAATCATGAATTTCAACTAAAATCTTAATTTGTGAGATCCAGAGTACTGTTTCCATTAAATAATTATGAAAAAGGAACCTAAATATAATTTTTTAAGTCTCTAGCTCTTTTCTGTTGCGCCAATGATTTTTACAGAAAGACGTCCAAATTTCGAAAATGGCTAAAGTTATCGAACTGATTTTCAACACACAATAATTTAGTATTACTCCTGACATGCTAGAACCATTTTAGGTTATTCACTTGATTTTTAAAGTATTGCGCAACCTTTATGACGTCAGAGCTAGTTACAGCGGACTGGCTGGCACACAATGGAAAGACTGCTGTGAATTTACTACGGCGTGAGTAGGCTGCTTCCCTACAACTTGCCCATTAACATTCACCAGAACCATACGTTTTCCCTTCTGGTAGGGGTTCTTCTTGTTGTAATTTCAAGATCTGGGAAGTTCTTGAATTTTTCCATCTCCAGGCAGTATCTTGTGCGATGCTTGATACATCATTGATCTTGAAATAAGCAGATCTTTTTCTTGGAAGATAACAAAAAGTGCTGGGACTTATGAATTTCTTCGGTCTTTATACATCCCACTGAACTGGAAACAGTTTCTACAGGACCCAAAAGTATCTTTCTTTTCTTTACGACACTTAGACCAAATAACACTTAGCGAACTTTCATTTACATTTTGTGTCTTGCCATCATTGCACCTTACCAGCAGTACATCAGATGCAGGTCTGTGACAGACGGGTACTGTCTTGACCACTTTAGCATCTGTCAGTGTGCTATCGCCCCTCACGCAGTCCGTATTTCAAATATTTTGAAAACAGAGGAATTGTTTTGGGATCTAAGAATAAACACTCTAAAGATGTGACATTAAATTTTTTTGGAAAAATAGAAATTTTAGGACGGTGTCTCTCCTTGATACATCACGACTTTCTCCGATGTAAAGTTTCAGCCGCACGGGATTAGCCGAGCGGTCAGGGGCGTTGCAGTCATGGACTGTGAGGCTGGTCCTGGTGGAGGTTCGATTCCTCCCTCGGGCATAGGTGTGTGTGTTTATCCTTAGGATAATTTAGGTTCAGTAGTGTGTAAGCTCAGGGACTGATGACCTTTGCAGTTAAGTCCCATAAGATTTCATACACATTTGAACATTGTTTTGGTAAACATTCAAATTTAAGAAATTACAAGGAAACGGTGTCCTATGTAATTTGAAGATTGTGAACAGTTCTGTGAATTTATTCAGTTTTTCATTCGATGAGCTGGCTAAAGATCTATGAAAATGAATTTTAGTTGTATTTCTCTCAGCGGGTATTTATTATTTCTTTCTCTGTGACCGAAGATTCAAGCAGACGTACGTTATGGAAAAATCTCACGCTCGTGATAACAAAAATTAATTTACTGTGACTATTACGTTCTATCGGATGATGGCAGTCTTACTTGATGTAGCGGGCTGCGGGGGGGAGGGGGGGGGAGAAGGGGAGGGGAGGAGACCAAACAGCGAGATTATCGGTCCCATCGGATTAGGGAAGGGTGGGGAAGGGGGGGGGGAGTCGCCCGTACCCTTTCAAAGGAACCATCCCGACATTTGCCTGAATCGATTCAGGGAAATTACGAGAAATCTAAATCAGAATAGCCCGACAAGGGTTCGAACCGTCGTCCGCCCGAATGCGATCAAGTGTGCAAAGCACCTCGCTTTGTGTGAGGGATTTGTTTGGTTCCTATGTCCGTAGAAACAGTGGAACACGTGAGGCAATACTGACCTTACGACTTATCTTAGAAGAAAGATTAAGGAAAGGCAAACCTACGTTTCTAGCATTTGTAAACTTAGAGAAAGCTTTTGACAATGTTGACTGGAATACTCTCTTTCAAATTCTAAAGGTGGCAGGGGTAAAATACAGGCAGCGAAAGGCTATTTACAATTTGTACAGAAACCAGATGGCAGTTATAAGAGTCGAGGGACATGAAAGGGAAGCAGTGGTTGGGAAGGGAGTAAGACAGGGTTGTAGCCTCTCCCCGATGTTATTCAATCTGTATATTGAGCAAGCAGTAAAGGAAACAAAAGAAAAATTCGGAGTAGGTATTAAAATCCATGGAGAAGAAATAAAAACTTTGAGGTTCGCCGATGACATTGTAATTCTGTCAGAGACAGCAAAGGACTTGGAAGAGCAGTTGAATGGAATGGACAGTGTCTTGAAAGGAGGATATAAGATGAACATCAACAAAAGCAAAACGAGGATAATGGAATGTAGTCGAATTAAGTCGGGTGATGCTGATGGAATTAGATTAGGAAATGAGACACTTAAAGTAGTAAAGGAGTTTTGCTATTTGGGGAGCAAAATAACTGATGATGGTCGAAGTAGAGAGGATATAAAATGTAGACTGGCAATGGCAAGGAAAGCGTTTCTGAAGAAGAGAAATTTGTTAACATCGAGTATAGATTTAAGTGTCAGGAAGTCATTTCTGAAAGTATTTGTATGGAGTGTAGCCATGTATGGAAGTGAAACATGGACGATAAATAGTTTGGACAAGAAGAGAATAGAAGCTTTCGAAATGTGGTGCTACAGAAGAATGCTGAAGGTTAGATGTGTAGATCACATAACTAATGAGGAAGTACTGAATAAGATTGGGGAGAAGAGAAGTTTGTGGCACAACTTGACTAGAAGAAGGGATCGGGTGGTAGGACATGTTTTGAGGCATCAAGGGATCACCAATTTAGTATTGGAGGGCAGCGTGGAGGGTAAAAATCGTAGAGGGAGACCAAGAGATGAATACACTAAGCAGATTCAGAAGGATGTAGGTTGCAGTAGGTACTGGGAGATGAAGAAGCTTGCACAGGATAGAGTAGCATGGAGAGCTGCATCAAACCAGTCTCAGGACTGAAGACCACAACAACAACAACAATATGTAACTACTGGTTTTGTCTGCTACCTGAAGAGCACAGTTCTGTCCGCTTAATATAATGAAGTTAACGTGGATAAGACAACAGAATCTGTGAAAGGAGCGTTAACAGTTTTTTATAAAAATTATTTTCTTGAAGATAGAATATAATTTTATGAAAATTTAATAGTTATTTAGTGACTAATTTATTTTCGTAAAAGTTATAAGAAATTATGTAATCTCGCGAAGTAAGCCGGCATCTAACGCAAGGGTTGCCCATCCTCAAAAGTCGCAATGACCAGCGTCAACATCAGCAAGCAGGCCTCAGAGTTGAGCGCAGCGTCTCTGTCCACCATGGTAGCCTGCCACTCCGTCAGCAATTGCAACTTGCGTCGCACCTTCTGTAACATTTACTGCTTCTGATTTACCTGACTTTTTAACCATGACATCGAGGGCATGGCTTTAGAAAGCATTCCTCGTGTGAAACTCAGCTTGCCCTTTTCTCACATGACACTGCGAACTACAAGGCACGCTCATCGAAGCGCCTTTACCAAGCACTTCGAGGCCAGCCCACACCACATAAATTTGAAGACAGACGACCGTCGGTCATCTGGCATCAAGCTTGGGCTAATATCAATAACCCAGCCCTTCCCACCGACGTCTCAGCGCTATGGTATCGTGTCGTAAACAATTTAATACCCACTAATCATCGTCTGGCGGCCATCCGCCTACGGCCATCGGCTGCTTGCGGCCGATGTGGTGACGTAGACACCAGAGAACATCGTCTCTTATGCCCTCACGTCACAGAAGTGTGGAACCTTGCACGTGTGCTATTAGCGCTGATCGGTGGGACGACACCAGACAATGTGCAAATCGACTGGTTCCTTACCCCTGATATTCAGTCCAACCCCCGAACACGACGTAACGCAATGGTGTGGCTCTTGGGCCACACCATTTTCACGATCTATGACCTTTCCCTCACCGATGCTGTCTCTTTCATGGACTATCTGTGGAGCCAGCATCGCCTGGCGGAATCTGACCAGAAATATACCATTACCTTTGCACGATTTTTGAAAGTTGCAATGGTTCATGGTTATCAAAAGGTGTTCCGGGTTGACTAAGGCACCTCGTCCAGGAATTGCCTGAGTTTACCCCTGGATCTTTGTTGCTCGGACTTTAAAACCACCCTAAACTTGACAATACCCAAGATTTGACGTTGGCCTTCTAGGCATCACTAGAGCAGACTGTTCTATGATACTGATAATATGGCAATTGGTAACATAAGAATTTGTGTGAACCTTGTACGAAACACTATTGGAAAAAAAAAATGAATGGCGGCAAGCAGATTCCATATTTCTAGATTTCCGGAAAGCGTTTGACACGGTGCACCCCTGTAGGCTGTTCAACAAGATACGAGCATATGGAATAGCTTCACAGATATGTGCGTGGCTCGAACACTTCTTAAGTTATGGAATGCAATAAATTGTCCTCGACGGCGAATGTTCACCACAGACAAGCGTACCTTCAAGAGTGCCCCAGAAAAGTGTGACAGGACCGTTGTTATTATATATACATAATATATAAATACATGAGCAGCATTCTGCTGTTGTCCGCCGATGATGCTGTGGTGTACGGTAAGATGTCGAAGTTGAGTGAATCTAGGAGGATACAAGATGACTTACAAGGGGAGTGCCAGGGTTGGGAAATGAAGTTGGGAGTGGGACGGCGCGTGTTTGCAGCACTACCCGATAGAGTTACAATGCCCCAGCCATACGGCCAGATGGCCAGCCATTCACGAGAACAACGCTCCGAAACTTTCAGTCCTACAGTATATAATACCCATGTGTCCGCTCAGCGAACCATATGGAGCGGTGGCCGATGCAATATTGGTAACAATTC
Organism: Schistocerca nitens; assembly: GCF_023898315.1. Classification (NCBI taxonomy): domain Eukaryota; kingdom Metazoa; phylum Arthropoda; class Insecta; order Orthoptera; family Acrididae; genus Schistocerca; species Schistocerca nitens. The sequence goes on from NC_064617.1 coordinate 86,692,144, forward strand.
GTGCGTCGTACTTTCAAAGTATCTATTTACTTTTCCTTATTGAAAAAAAAATCAATGACGTTCAAATTGAAAACTTTTGTTCTTTCAACATATTCAACTTTTCCAACCAAATTATTTCCTTCAAATATTCGTTCGTATTGCATACTGACAATATTTCATTTGTATCATGTATATTATACATAACATCCGTCGAACAGGAGTGTACGGCTTCTGTCGGACTAGCTCAGGTACAATATCGACTTCAATGTCATGAGACCGCTATAAACGAAGGTCCCCACAAAGGGGCATTTGACAAACTTGGAGAGCGAAGGGATAGCCGCGCTTCCACGCTCCCTACACTACGAACAGGAAAGAAGTTATTTTGCGCGCCTGGAACGAGTAACGTGTGTGAAAGTTTTTCCTGATGCTATCGTTTTGTGGTTACAATGCTTCGAAGTGAACACATCGCGAGAGTTCTGAGGGATTTGTAGAAGATATTACCGACGATTCTCTACACAGCGAGAAATCGAAGTTGCTGATTAAAGATGCAGTTACCCATTTCAATGCACGGTTGAAAACGAGTTACTAGAGTCAGACGGTTCGCCGTCAATTCCACACGAAGCTACGCTGATGGCAAAGAAGTTGTACAACACTGCGATAGATTTCTTGAGTGAAAACACTATCACGGTTGATGAAGAGCTACTTCACGAGAATGAAGGTGGTAAAGATGCAGAATTCGAAGTGGTTACAATAGATGATACTTCGGACGGGTATGAACCCCCGGGAAAAAATCCAAAGAGCCTACGTATATTCCGCTAGAATACAAAATACAATGCGTCAGCATTGGAAATCACACCCTCGGTGGAGTCTGCAGGCGCTGAAAACTAAAGGATGTCATCGTTTATTGAAGAAAAAAAAAAAAAAAGGAATATTTATCACGATGGGAAGACTAAATTAAAAAGGGTGGAACTGTATTTGACAAATACACAGCGATCGATTCCTGGACTTAACGATCGTTTTGTCGAAGCTAGGCACAATTACCAGCAAGTTACCACTCGAAATATGCAACAATATGAAAACTTTGAATTTAAAGCTTCTAGTCGATGGGTGGCGAGATTTAAACAACGGCACACAATTCGTCAACGGAAAGTAATAAAATTCGTATCACGAAAGGAAACAGTGACATTGGAAGAAACCTTGGCTGTTGCAGAAAATTTCCGGCTACAAACTCGAGATTTAATACCCACTTTTGACAAGGACTGTATTATCAACACGGATCAAACCGGTATGTGACACAAAATGAAATCAAATTCTATAAATGATATTTCAAACAAGGAATACCAATATGAATAATTCTCTTATATAATCATGTAATTGTGCAATCGTTTGTCCGCAGCTCGTGGTCGTGCGGTAGCGTTCTCGCTTCCCGCGCCCGGGTTCCCGGGTTCGATTCCCGGCGGGGTCAGGAATTTTCTCTGCCTCGTGATGACTGGGTGTTGTGTGATGTCCTTAAGTTAGTTAGGTTTAAGTAGTTCTAAGTTCTAGGGGACTGATGACCATAGATGTTAAGTCCCATAGTGCTCAGAGCCATTGTACAATCGTTTCGGTCATTAACGTCGTGCTGTTTCATTTGCTTCTAGGATGTCAGTACCTGTCTACTTTCAACCGGACTCTCACCCACAAAGGAAGCAAGACCGTACTTGTGAAGAGAGTGGACATGAAGAAAGTTACGCATTCATATACAATACAATATGTAGTGGACTGTTAAGGCAGCCAGTCCACAGTGAAGTAGCCGAAAGGGCACGCGTCAACTCACGCCGTCTGGCGTTAAGTCTGGAACAGGATACGTGATGAATGTGATAAAGAAAAGAACGTAGCTACTAGAACACTTAACTTTTATATCGTCCTTTGGTATACAGCATTCTTGATGATACAAGTGAGACTATCTTGAGATACCTGCAATGGTACAAATGGCTAATGGCGCCTTGCTAGGTCGTAGCCATTAACTTAGCTGAAGGCTATTCTAACTGTCTCTCGGCAAATGAGAGAAAGGCTTCGTCAGTGTAGTCGCTAGCAACGTCGTCGTACAACTGGGGCGAGTGCTAGTCAGTCTCTCGAGACCTGCCTTGTGGTGGCGCTCGGTCTGCAATCCTGACAGTGGCGACACGCGGGTCCGACATGTACTAATGGACCGCGGCCGATTTAAGCTACCACCTAGCAAGTGTGGTGTGTCTGGTGGTGACACCACACAATATGCTATACTTTTTCTGGACGTGTCCTGCTGAGTGTTTTTGTATGCCTGCAGGAGACAATAGGTGGATTTGGACCCCGAGACCAGAAGACGATCGATGAATACGCCAAAACATACAAGAACGTCATTATGACGTCGTCAGAATCTGGAAAGCTGGCTACAAACACGTACAACCAGTTTCTTAAAACGTCTTTGAAGCCCTATGTTGGGAACAAAATGTTTCTCCTCATCGTCGACTCCTGGGGAGGGCAAAAACAACCAGAACTGTATGACGAGGTTTTCCAGGACGACGCACAACGTCCCACCTGTACCCTCAAAGTTATTCCACCGAAGTGTACACCACTAGTGCAGTCCTGTGATGTTTAGTTTTACAGACAGGTGAAAAATTTCATTAAATGCCTGCAAAATTGCGCCACGTTAATTGAACAGAAACTAGAGATTAATTCACGAGAAGATTGTATTAAAATTCACTCGATCGTTCACCATCAGTTATCATCTCCTGTTTTTCACATGATCCAATACGCATGGTTTGCGTCGAAACTAGCCACAGGAAGACACATCTTTAGAAATGTTAACGAGGTCAGCTTTTCGACAGATATCCTCAAAACTCGCTGCTCGTGTAGAAAAATCTTCATTTATTCGATGCGCAAATTGTTCAAACATCTTTTGTTTCGAGTGTTTTAATTACAAATATCATTCTGAGTCTTGCGTTATTTCGGAATCCAGCTAATAAACATATAATTATTCATAGTCTTCGCAATATGAATATTATTCCCCCATGCACACAGTTTTGAATATACAATACGAACGAATATTTGAAGGAAATAATTTGGTTGGAAAAGTTGAAAATGCTGAAAGAACAAAAGTTTTCAATTTGAACGTCATTGTATTTATTTTTCAATAAGGAAAAGCAAATAGATACTTTGAAAATACGACGCACGAATCGTTACCAATGTTGCATCGGCCACCGCGTCATTCGGTTCAGTGAGCGGACGCATGGGTATTACATACTGTAGGACTGAAAGTTTCGGAGCGTTGTTCTCGTGAATGGCTGGCCATCAGGCCGTATGGCTGGGGCATTGTAACTCTATGGGGTAGTGCTGAAAACACGCGCCGTCCCACTCCGAACTTCATTTCCTAACCCTGGCACTCCCCTTGTTAGACAAAATTTCTAATTGGTGTGGTGAATGGTTAGCCCTAAATGTAGAAAAATGTAGACTAATGCGGATGGGTAGGAAAAACAAATCCGTTACGTTCAGATAGAGAAATAGTAGTGTCCTGCTTGACACAGTCACGTCCTTTAAATTTCTGGCCGTAACGTTGTAAAGTGATATGAAATGGAATGAGCATGTGGGGAAGGTGGTAGGAAAGGTGAATGGTCGACTTTGGTTTATTGGGAGAATATTAAGAAAGTGTGGTTCATCCGTAAAGGAGACCGGATATAGGACGCTAGTGTGGCCTATTCCTGAGTACTGCTCGACTGTTTGGGATCCGTTTCAGTTCGGATTAAAGGAAGACATTGAAGCAACTCACAGGTGGGCTGCTATATTTATTACTAATGGGTTCGAACAACACACAAGTGTTACGGAGATGCTTCAGGAACTCATATTGGAATCCCTGGAGAGAAGGCTAGGTTTTTTTCGAGGAACAGTACTGATAAAATTTAGAAACCTAGCATTTGTAGCTGACAGCAGCAAGATTCCGTTGCCTCCAACATACATTGTGCGTGAGGACCATGAAGATAAGATAAGAGAAATTAGGGCTAATACGGAGGCATATAGATAGTCGATTTTCCCTCGTTCTGTTTGTGAGAGGAACAGGGGAAGGAAATGACTAGTAGTGGTATGGGGTACACTCCGCCACAAGGTGGATTGTGCAGTATCGATGTTTATATAGATGTAGATTCTTCCTAAACCACATTAGGCTAAATTTGGAGTAAGGAGACTTTCCATGATCATTTGATTTATTTTCGTAATTGTATATAACATATTTGACTGTGACTAATCAAACAATAATTAAATAAGATGAAACTTCTGCAGCCGGCCGCGGTGGTCTAGCGATTCTGGCGCTGCAGTCCGGAACCGCGGGACTGCTACGGTCGCAGGTTCGAATCCTGCCTCGGGCATGGGTGTGTGTGATGTCCTTAGGTTAGTTAGGTTTAAGTAGTTCTACGTTCTAGGGGACTTATGACCTAAGATGTTGAGTCCCATAGTGCTCAGAGCCATTTGAACCATTTTGAAACTTCTGCAGTAGTGTACAGTGTGCAACAGTAATTAAAACAACGTAGTTTGATTCTATCAAATATCTATGTATTGAAGCTTAGCTTCATTGAAACTGACAGTTCATTTTGAAAGCCACCTGCTCCTTTCCTTGACTAAGTAAATACACGAGTTAAGTGACTTAGGTAAAATGCTCTAAAAGTATTCCCCTTTCATACAAAATTTTGATTAAAGAATAATTATTAATGCTATCTGACCACTGTTCAATTGCAGTGTTCTGAAATAGGCAGTGAGTGCTTTCACTGTACAAGAGAGAAGAAAAGGCGGAGATGGAACGAATATCTGAATGAATCCATCATGATTACACCTTGTAGCTTGCTGACATGAGTCGTAAGTGTGTGACCTACCTTATAGGCAGATCACATGCAATGAGGGTGAGTAACCTCACTTTGTGATCCTCAGGCCTATCCAAAAAACAAACATTAAGAGTCCTGTCCAGCATAGTCTGGAATGGCACGAAGTCACGAAATCTCGCCGATACAGACTTACCTTACTGGCTGTAAAGGCAGCCGACAGTTCTTTTTTTACTAACAATTCCGCTGAAGGCAAATCAAGTAAATGTATGAGAGGACGTGAGAACAGTTCAGAAATCGTGCAAACTTTGGTAGAGGAATAAAATGAGAGCTGGACCATATCTCTCAGAGGTGAAAGAACAAGGTTACATTGTTGTCTGATCTCCCCAAAGTGTGAATTCCCCCTTATCTCCAAGGTGAAACGTCAATGTCCTGAGGCATTTGTATGACTTATCTTAAACATAGCAGGTCAGCGTCCTTGCGGGAATAAGGGGGCCATTGTTCTCTACAAGTCAGCCATTTGACCTTATCAGTTGTATTGATGACTTTTATGCTACTATAATTAGTGTCATTATTGACCTGTCACTTTTTTTATCCAATGATAATTATTTATTACTCAAAAAACGGTTACTGCTGCCAGTAAAAAAAAAAAAAAAAACAAAAAAAAACAACCCCTCCAGTCGCTCTCTGTACAGCACAGCGAAAGGATCAGCCAGAATCAGAGAAAAGTCCGTTGCGGCTTTGTCCTACTGGTTATCACCTTCTATTTTATTTTATCAACTTTACACACAAGTCATGTGTCTTTTATTTGCATTTGTATGCAGTACAATTACCCATGTGATTGGGTTTGATGACTGAAAATATGATTTCATAATCAATAACAAGGAGATAGAGTAACAAATTTTCTGCATTTATTCACAGTATTTTCATACAATATGTTCTTCATTACAATATTTTGGGTTGGTGCATAAGTTTGCAGCATTTTTCCATAAGTTTAACAAACACAGCAGATACAAGTAACAGAGACATCAGTTATCAATAACATATTCTCCTTCATTATTTACAACAATCTGCAAACGCTGGGGTAACTTCTCGATTCTGCGACTGTAGATATCACACGGTTGTGAGGCGAAGAACTCATTGAGCCATTTTCAGAGAGTACGTTTCTTGAACGTTTTTCGACAGAGAGTGAAACAAGTGAAAATCTGAAGGCGCAAGATCAGGGCTCAGTACGGGGAGTTCCTGTACAGAGCTCAACCAGTCCCTTCTTTTCCTTCTGTTAACGTAAAGACATCATTTCTCATCTTCAGTAACGATACATGATACGAATGTTTCGTGTTGTTCACCAATCAGCTGATGACGAGTGAGCAGAGATGCTCATATAGCCACCTGCTGACTTCGTGAATTTGGCTTAGAGCATGCGGTTGCTGCCCCAGATCTATGACTTCCGAACCGGGCCAAGAACTTGATAGTCGCCCGCCCTCCCTTTCACCTCGAGCTATAGGATGTTGTTGTGGTCTTCAGTCCTGAGACTGGTTTGATGCAGGATAGGACGTCAAAAATTAAAATCAAAATTATTTTTCAAAAATATGTACATTTTGTAGAGCACATCTTTCTGAATAGTTTGTGAAACAAGGTTTTTTTCCCCAAGAATATGAATTTGGTGTCCCCTCAAATTGCCGCCTGGGTCACTTACTCCGGTTTGCCTTCCTCCACTCCCCCCCCCCCCCCCCCCCACACACACCAATTAGATCTAGGCCGTTGCGATACCCATAAAACCCGAGTTTTGAACGTTCCCCATTGCATGTAAACGTCACACAATGGTAGGACGATCACAATTCACCATGTTTGCCTGTTGTCAAATTGATTCCATATTTTTACATTTCCAGAAGGCTTTCGACACCTTTCCTCACAAGCGTCTTCTAACAAAACTGCGAGCCTATGGAATATCCTCTCAATTGTGCCACTGGGTTCGTGATTTCCTGTCAGAAAGGTCACAGTTCGTTGTAATAGACGGAAACTCATCGAGCAAAACAGAAGTAATATCCGGCGTTCCCCAAGGAAGTTTTATAGGCTCTCTATTGTTCCTGATCTGTATTAACGACATAGGAGACAATCTGCGTACCCGTCTTAGAGTTTTTGCACATGATGCTGTCATTTAACATCTTGTAAAATCATCAGATGACCAAAACGAATTGCAAAATATTTTAGATAAGATAACTGTATGGTGCGAAAAGTTGCAGTTGACTCTCAATAATGAAAAGTGTGAAGTTATTCATATGAGTACTAACAGAAATCCTCTAAATTTCGATTAAGCGGTAATTCACACAAATCTGAAGGCTGTAAATCCAACTAAATACTTAGGGATTGCATTTACAAGTAACCTAAATTGTAACGATCACATAGATAATGTTGTGGATAGAGCAAACCAAAGACTCTGATTCATTGTCAGAAAACGTAGAAGGTACAACAGGTTTACTAAAGAGACTCATTGCACCACGCTTGTCCGCCCTATTCTGGAGTACTGCTGTGCGGTGTGGGATCCTCATCAAGCTGGACTGACGGATGACATCGAAAAAGTACAAAGAAGGGCAGCCCGTTTTGTATTATCGCGAAATAGGGCAGATAGTGCCATAGACGTGATACGTGAATTGGAGTGTGAACCATTAAAACAAAAGCGTTTTTAGTTGCGACGGGTCTTCTAATGAAATTTCAATCACCAGTTTTCTCCTTCGATTACGAAAACATTCTGTTGGCACCCACCTACAAAGAGAGAAATGATCATCACGATTAAATAAGAGAAATAAGAGCTCGCATAGAAAAATTTAAGTGCTCGTTCTTCCCGCGCGCCGTTCGAGAGTGGACCGGTAGAGAGAGAGAGCTTGAAGGTGGTTCATTGAACCCTCTGCCAGAATAGCAGAATAATCACGTAGATGCAGATGTAGATGTTGCTGAGTAGGTATACACTAGCGATGATCATTGTGGATTAATGTGTTTAAACGATCGTCATCAAACCCCGAAGGTCTTCCTGAATGTGGAGTTACTAATGTCAAAATTGGAAAAAAAAACATCTTCTTGCCGTGCTCTGTCCAGTGACATTTTCCCCGCACACAACGCAAATGTTTCCTACTGCCTCTGCCGCTGTCGTCACTGTACTGAACTCAAGCGGAAGAATCTGTCGGAAACGTTTCTATTTCTCTTCATGGCGCTCCCTTTTTTGCGTCCACAGCTCCACTCACAATCTCCAAGTGACAAAATGACAATATGTAAACTCAAACAGCATCAGTGAACTATTAATAAAAATGGCAGTCGATAAACAAACCATTGCAACCGGAATACCAACATGAAAAACAAAAGCGGTTCGAACTTATTCACCAACCTGACATAATATTCTTTGATAGCAATTTTTTTGTACAGACACACGTTGTTACAGTAATAATAATAATAATAATAATAATCACCAGTAGCACGAAAATTTAATATAATGAAACATATATGTTTCCCCTAAAAATATTTTCAATTCTTTTTCAGTTGCTTCAGATTCAGATTCAGATTCTTTATTAGTCATTCAGCATTGTTACATGCAATAGACTTCGTCAGTTCACTTAACCTATTAATTTTACAAAATAAATTTTTACATATTTAAGTTGATATTGGGCATTTTTAAAAATTCTTCTAATGAATAGAATGGATTAGTTAACAAGAAGTTATGAACATTATCTTTAAATAATTTGTCAGGCTTGATTGACCCATTTATAGACAATTTGTTATATATTTTAATTGCCATATACTTATGACTATTGTTAGTTTTAGCTTATCTATTTTGTGGCAACAGCAGAGAAGTACACGTTCTTGTATAGTAGCCATGCCTTTCATTTGTTACACTTAAATTAGGTAGTTCAGCAAGTATGTAGTTAACACTGTCAAGAATATATAAATTAATTACTGTTAAAATTCTATATTTAATGAACAATGGTTTACAATGTGTTCTATTATCTACCTTAGCCATTACTCTGATTGCTTTCTTCTGGATCACCATAATTTCATTTATTTTTCTGCTGTTTCCCCAGAGTATTAAACCATACCTTAAAACAGATTGAAAAAAGGCGAAGTACGCTGTCCTTACGTACTCAAATGTCACACAACACATCAGTCTCTTCAACAAATATATAATTCTTGACAACCTAACCACTATGTGATCAACATGAGAGTTCCATGTTAGACTGTTGTCAAGTACAATACCTAAAAACTTTGCCTTTTGTTTTTCTATTTTTGTAGTCTTTGATAGACTGAACCACATATTCTGGGTCTTTTCCTCATTTAATAGCAGACCATTGGCATTAAACCACGATGTTGCATTTTCTTTTGCCAATTTCATATCACTTACAAGGTTATCAAGTACATGGTTTACAGATAGAAAAGTTGTGTCATCTGCATACATATATGTCTTTACATCTATATTTCCTGGTAAGTCATTTATGTGTACAAGGAAAAGAAGTGGTCCCAATTTAGATCCCTGTGGCACTCCATGTTGAACCTCGAGTATGTTTGACAGATGACTTTCTGAACTCACCACCTGGTTCCTTTTATTGAGGTATGATTTGATGAGTTTTAAACTTTTATCACATATTCCATAGTACTCAAGTTTAGAGAGCAGAAGTGAGTGGTCAACACAGTCAAAAGCTTTGCTCAGATCACATAAGGTTACCTGTGCATGTGCATGGTCCTCAAATGCTGCTAGAATGTCTCTGACTAAGAGCTCTATGGCATGTATAGCTGACCTTCCTTTTCTGTAACCAAACTGTGATGCACTTAACATACCATTTAGTTCTAGGTACTCATACATCTGCTTATATATTATGCCTTCAGACACTTTTCCTAGTACTGGAATTAGTGAAATTGGTCTGTAGTTTGCAGGATCTGATTTGACACCCTTCTTAAAGACTGGAGTTACCTTGGATAGTTTGAGAGGATCAGGAAAAAACCCTTCTATGAGACAAAGGTTTATAGAATATGTTAATGGTGCTGCAATGTAATGTATGATTTCTTTCAATAGATTGTTTGACATATTAAAAATATCTGTGCTGTATGAATTTTTCATTTCTTTGACTATTTTAAGAACTTCATGTTGGCATACCTCTTTGAAGTGTTTCAATGATGATCTGGCCCTATTATGATTTAGGTTTGCTCTCTTCAGATAATCTATACATGTTACATTGGGTTTACTGATCAGCTTTTTGATATCATCAGCACAGCTTACAAAATATTTATTGAATGTATCTGCTGGTATTGGGACTGTCTTGTCGAAGTTTCTGACTTCACCTTTAACAGTATTAATTACTGACCAGGCTGTTTTGCATTGGTTTTTACTATTTTTTATGAAATTTGTGTTGTATCTTAGTTTCGCCAATTGCAACTCTTTCTTATACTGTTTCTTAGTGATTTTTTCGAGATCCTTAATTTCATTAGAATTGTTTACTTTGGCAAGGCGCTTCAACAGCAGTAGCTTATTTTTTAGATTCTCCAGTTCTTTGGTGCACCAAAATTTACCCTTTCTTGTTTTATGGTATTTCTTTTGAACAAGATGGGCTTTTAAAATATCTGTTAAGTAATTGTGGAATGTTTCATAAACTGTTTGGGCACTGGAATCACAGTTTTGAAGTAATTTGTCCCAGTTTGTTATGCTCAGCTGGTGTGTTAGTTTTATGAGATTGTGTTTTGTTAATATTAAGGTAATAGATTTTGTTAACTTTTGTGCAGCCTTGCTCTCATCCCCTTTTATAAAATGTCTTAACTCTACCGTTAACATGGAGTGGTCTGAGAAAACAAATTCCTTTACCTTGGTGGAGTACATATCACGAGCACAGTTGACAAAAGCATTATCCAAGCACGCTTGTAGTCTTGTTGGTTCTGAATTTACATGATGGCAGTTGTGCTGCCTTAGCATATTCAGTAACTTATTTACACTGGGTTTGTTACATGTTACATCAAAGCTTGAATTAAAGTCTCCCCCAATTACAGTTACATACTGTTTCCATTTCGTTATGTAGCAGAGTAAACTGTCTAAATTATCTAAAAAAGTTTCATCATCTGAGTCAGGGGAATGGTAGATACATACTATCATAAGTTTCATCATATCACATATGATCCCGGTAATTTCAAAGTGTTTCTCTACACATGCCCAACTAAGATCTAGTTCTCTACACTGTATTTCATTTGAAATATAGATAACAGTACCACCATTACGGTACTGAGATCTGCAAAAACTGTTTCCATATTTATAACCTTCTGGTACATAGTATTGTATTTGTTCTGGTTTAAGCCAATGTTCTGATAGACATAAGAAAGAATACTTATTCTGTGGCAATGACTCCTCCAGAATTTCAACTTTATTTTCAAGACTCTGAATGTTTAAAAATAGGATGTTGTTGTGACTTATCTGTGAGTTAGCAGGCTGGTTTTTCACATTTTTATTTTCTTCTTGGCTTGAAACCATAAAAAATTATCACTGAATGACACAGATGTATTTTTCCTTTGGCTCCTCCTTAAGCATTGCTGTGTTGCTGCTCCAGTCGTTGGTTCTGCTGCTGCTGCTGATAATGATGGTGCTGCTGCTGTTTCACTTATTTCTGGTGTTTGTTGTTTTATAACTGCTGTGCCTTTCTGTGAATTATTAACATTTGGAGTGTTCACTTGCATTAATAAAATTTCACATTTGTCTTGGAGGGGTGTAGCTTCACTGACATCAGATTTCACATTGGATTCTACAGGATACACACACTTCCTGTCCATGAGAGGTATGACTTTTCTATCATCACACTGCACATTTGAGACTTTATTTACAAGTTCTAAAATTTTTGTTACTATTACGTTTTTTCCAAGTACATTTAGATGGTTACCATGTGCTGTGTGAAACCTTTTCCCTAAATTGCTGATGTTCACAAATGTTACATTTTCAAACCGCTTGCAAATATTTTGCATCTCTTTATTTGCAGTTTCAATTTCTTTATTTACACAGGACCATTCCATCAAGTCGTAACGGTGTGGCACTGAAAAAACAGTAACATTTGTTCCTCTCAGCTCATACAGTTTTCTTTTTAGCGAGATTAAGAGATCGTTTTTTTCGTTCCTAGCTATATCACTTGATCCCGCCAGGAAGATGGAAAAGTCCTTTTTGCTCAATGAGGAAATTTTTTCTTGACTCATTGACGTAGCAGCACTGAATTTTGCTCCTGGTTTTATTGTACAGTTAAAACTAAAATTCTGACTGCTTGTACGCCGAAATTCAGCGGCTGTATTTCGTCCTTGGCTGTCGGCATACGGTTCAATTTTACCGGTACTTGCTGTTCCGAGATTGCCTGTTTCCTGCCTACCTTTGCAGTAGGCCTAAGCGAAGTCTTGTTTGGCACTATTTATTGTGTCTTGTTTGCTAACACATGTCGATATTGTCTCAGTAGAGCAGCTTAGCGGTGGAAGATTTTTCGTGAGCACTTTCGCATATGATCTTTTACTTAACTGCTGCTGAAATATTCCATGTTTTACCTTATTCACAAAGTCGTTTGGTTGTCCACATGGTACACTCGCACTGTTAACTTCACTTTCACAATCCGTAGTCGAAAGTGCTTGAAAGTAATTTTCGTTCACTATATTTATGTTTCTTTCGCCGTTTTCTGTATCTTGTATTATCTGTTTGCGTCTTTTGTACTTCACTTCCGTCCAATTCTCCGACATATTCGTACTTTCATGGCGCGAGTTTTTCATGTTCCGTTCACTTTTTTCTTCTTTAAGTTTCTTGATATCCATCTTCAAGGAACTGATAATAAATTGTAAACTAGACACCCGTTCGCTGAGCTTTGTAATTTCATCCTTACAACTGTCACAATTTTTCTTTTTCACGGCAAAATTCACACTTTTTCTCGGACAAGCACAACGAATTTTTACACTAGCCGCCATCTTGTACCAACTGATTTGCTATGGAGAAAGTTACATATCCAAAACACTCATCCCGGAAAGCTGAGAAAATACAGCATTAAAAAATTCTTAAAAATAACCTATTTATCACATAATTATTCAATAAAATTATAGCAAGATTGTTTTGAAAGAGGATAAGCCTAATGTTCTCAAAAGCTGCAAAAGAGCACTGTAGAAAAACTTTTTACTATGTCACCTGATACGTATTTCAAAAACTTTTATCAGCATTATAAAGGCAGACTTCACTTGAGAAATGGTGTGCAGTCAACACATACCCATGTGCCTATAGACACACCTATTTACACTATGATAAGTGGTCCATACTGTCCTGCATACACTTACTTTCTCTCTCTCTCACACACACACACAACACACACACACACACACACACACACACACACACACCATTTACAAATAAATAAATCCACTCTCTTATTATCATTTGTATGAATAGTGTGAATATGGGAGAACCTTGATGCCGTTCTTACTCGTGAACTGTTTGTCACGATGGCACAACACATCAACATTTGTCTGAAAAACAGTGTGTACCACAAGGTCTCACGATCAAACATTTACTTGTTGCACATATGTGGGACTATGTCAGCACCACTGAGCAGCCAGTTCTTATAACCATCGATCAAGAGTGCCATCCAGGCCACAGGATGGACACCCTTTGTCTGCCTTTCGGTATTACCAATATCTGTGCAGTGTCCATACGTTTTTGAGCTGAGGCCTACAAACTCCACAGTCTGTGACCCATTCCCCTCACCTCTCATTGGGCGTATAATCTTATTGTTTGTGATGTGTCGGCAGCTGGGCCAACACCTTGTAGATCGAAGTGGCTGAAAGTGCACGCTAAACTAACGCAGACGGGCGTGAAGTACTGGAACATGAGACTTATTAATGAATAAGAAGAACAGTACGTAGCTGGAATAATGTACTTAACTTTATTCTCTTGTTAGAATACATCTCTTGAATAGTAGTAAGCTATAAGCACTGATACAAATGGCGCCTTGCTAGGTAGTAGCTATGGAATAAGCTGAAGGCTATTCTATCAGTCTCTCGGCAAATGAGAGGAAGACTTGGTAGGTCTGGTCGCAAGCTATGTCGTCCGTACAACTGGGGCGAGGTCTAGTCCGTGTATTGTGACCTGCCATGTGGTGGCGCTAGGATTGCGATTACACAGTGGCGACACGCGGGTCCGACATGTACTACAGGACCGCGGCCGATTTAAGTTACCACCTAGCAAGTGTGGTGTCTAGCGGTGACACCACATTCCTCCCCCGCAAATCGGCGAACGGTCGTGAGATAAGGCTTCCGCCCGCCGTGGGGAGGACCCCATGTTGACGTATGCGATGAGGTGGGGAGCCTAACAACAGGCGAGGCTGTGCCACCCGCACCCGGCCATTCGGTCCGAGGGGAGCTAGGAAACGCCTGCAAACCTAGTCCAGGGTGCACGTCAACATGAGGTGTATGCGCACGTAATGAGACAGAAGGGTCGACCTCCATGTGGTCGGAGCACCCGACGGGCGAAGACGACATCTGGTCCGGAGCGGGCAAGAGGTCCATGGCGGAGGACGGCTGGTCACGGGAAGCGAGCGGCGGCGCGTGACCCAGGGAGGCGCCAGGTGGTTGCAGCGACGCGTCCACTGCGGGCGGCGCCGGCGGCGGCTGCGGCGGCGGCGCGACGCCATGGGGCAAAATGGAAGGCAGCGTCGGTAACACCTGGGGATGAGGCGAGCCAGTAGGTGGGTCCCCAAGGCGCTGACCTGACGGCTCCGTCGCTGAAAGCAGACGGGGAGCGGCAGAACCCAGGCGACGACAGAGGCGCAGCTGATTGAGATGCCGACGCACCTCACCAGAGGCCCCCAAAACCAAATACATCGCGCGGCCGAGGCAGCGAAGAATGCGCCCTGCGAGCCAACGCCGTGAACCGCGATAGGTGCGATAATAGACAACGTCGCCAGGAGCAAAAGCAGGAGTCTGCCGCTGCACAGGAACCTGATGCGGCGGATGCAGCAAAGACATCAGGGTGCGATGAGATCGACCATGGAGCAATTCAGCCGGCGAGCGACCATCGCGGGGCTGAGAGCGATACGATGACAAAAAGAGCAACAAAGCGTCCTCCCGAGAATGCGACTCTTTCAATTTCAACATCTGGGACTTGAAAGTCCGGACCAATCGTTCAGCGGCACCGTTTGACTGAGGCGAAAACGGCGCGGACGTCAGATGTTGAATACCATTGGCCTTGCAGAATGACTGAAATTCTGCGGACATGAATTGTGGGCCATTGTCGGAAACAAGAGTCTGCGGAAGACCTTCAATGCAAAAGATGGCAGACAAGGCTTGGATTGTGGCAGAAGACGTCGTGGAAGACATCCGGACAACAAAAGGAAAATTACTGAAAGCATCGACCACAACCAACCATCGAGCATTCCAGAATGGACCAGCAAAATCGATGTGCAAGCGTTGCCAAGGGGAAGTGGCGTTCGGCCATGCAAAGAATTTACGCGGCGGTGCGGATTGGTGGTCGGCACACGCCACGCAAGAGGAGCACATATTCGTAATCGCAGCATCGATTCCGAACCAAGTACAGTGCTGACGAGCAAGTTGTTTCGTACGCACTATACCCCAATGTCCTTGGTGAAGAAGCTTTAAGACAGAGGACTGCAACGAACGTGGGACCACGACTCGGGATTGATCATTATCAGAACGCAACAACAAAACACCACGTCGTACAAAAAGTCTCTCCTTGTGAGCAAAAAAACGGCGAACCAAAGGATCCTCGATCCGTGACTTTGACAAGGGCCATTGCGTAGCAACAAAACGCAAAACAGTAGCAAGGACAGGGTCAGCAGCTGTGGCTGTAGCTACACGACGAAAATCAATCGGAAACGATGCGACCACGTCATCGGCTTCCGAATCAATGAACATGCAAGCAAGTTCGGAAGAATCGAATGCTTTATCCTCAGCAACAGGCAAACG
This sequence comes from Schistocerca nitens, assembly GCF_023898315.1. Classification (NCBI taxonomy): domain Eukaryota; kingdom Metazoa; phylum Arthropoda; class Insecta; order Orthoptera; family Acrididae; genus Schistocerca; species Schistocerca nitens. The sequence continues at coordinate 86,707,902 of NC_064617.1, forward strand.
GGACAACGCATCAGCGTTTCCGTGCTTAGCAGTGGACCGATACAAAATACCGTAGCGGTACTGCGAGAGAAAAAGTGACCAGCGAATGAATTTCTGCGCTGTACGTGGAGGTACAGGCTTGTGCGGATGAAAAAGCGATGTCAACGGTTTGTGGTCTGTGATGATGGTAAAGTGACGACCATACAAGAAGTCATGGAACTTGGTAACACCAAACACGAGAGCTACAGCTTCTTTCTCTATTTGTGAATAATTTCTTTGCGCAGAGGAGAGCAATTTGGACGCAAAGGCAATAGGGCGATCATGCGAGCCATCTTTGTGCGCAAGCACAGCACCGATCCCGAAATCCGATGCATCAACCATCAACAAAAGGGGTTTTCGGGGATCGAATGGCGTAAGGCAAGTATTTGAAAGTAACGCCGATTTCAACTGGCGAAAGGCGCGTTCGCATTCCGTCGTCCAGACGAACGGAACACCTTTACGGCGTAAGCGATGAAGCGGAGCTGAAATGGACGAAGCATTGCGCAAAAATTTATGATAATAATTTATGTTACCCAACACACTCTGTAGCTGTTTCAAATCTTGCGGAGCAGGTAAGTCCTGTATGGCACGGAGGTGCTCTGGACTCGGATGTATACCTTGGGCATTTATGACATGCCCCAGGTAGGGTAAGTCCCGAGCAAAGAACACACATTTGTCCTTTCTCAAGCGAAGACCATTCTGACGCAATACCTGAAATAATGTTCGGAGATTTTGCAAATGTTCTGCTTCTGTCTGTCCTGAGATCACAATATCGTCCAGATAGTTCGCAGCAGTAGGGACCGACGCACAAATAGTTTGTAAATATTGCTGAAACAATGCAGGGGCGGAGGCACACCCGAATGGCAGTCTTTTGAAGCGATACAAGCCAAGATGCGTGTTTACCACCAAGACGCGCTGGGAGTCTTCGTCCACAGGTATCTGCAAGTACGCATCTGCTAGGTCCAATTTTGAAAAATATTTTCCCGGGCACAGTTTGTCAAAAAGATCTTCCGGGCGGGGCAAAGGAAAAGTAGCAGTCACAAGTTGTGGATTCACAGTGGCCTTGAAGTCCACACAAAGTCTCAGTTTTCCGGAAGGTTTTGGCAAAATTACTAAGGGTGAGGCCCAGAGAGAAGCCTGCACACGTTCAATTACACCTTGAGATTCTAAATCGTGTAATGTTCTGGCGACCTCATCACGCAATGCGTGGGGAACATTGCGCGCTCTGAAAAATTTCGGTTGCGCGTTGTCTTTCAATTCCAAATGTGCTGCATAGTTCTTAGCGCAACCAAGGCCCGGTGCAAAAATGTCTGCAAATTCTTCACAAAGACTAGAAACACTGGCGGAAGGCACAGTCTGATTCACTGATAGGACCTGATTTACTATAGACAAATTAAACAATTGAAACAAATCTAAGCCAAACAAGTTCACTGCACTAGAAGAACGAAGAACGTAAAATGATACAAGTTTTGTTTGTCCCTTGTATGTTGCAAGAAGGCTGCACTGTCCCAACACAGGGATCGGCTGTCCTGAATAACTATGTAACTTAACATTTGCGGCACGCAATGGCGGTTGGCCCAGTTGTTTGTACGTGTCGTGATTAATCAATGAAACTGCAGCTCCGGTATCGAGCTGGAATGGGATCACTTTGCCGTCAAAGTCTAAGTCCACAAAAAGTTTATTGTCCTGCTGACGACAAGAGCGACTGTCACGTGCAAATTGAACTGATACAGGTACAGAAGCACTTGCGACTTTACGGGATTTCCTGCGACGTCGACACACACTTTGGGTGGGACGAACACAGTCACTGTTAGCTAAAGTGTCACTGGACGGGTGGGAATGAACTACATTAATGTCCATGGGCGAAGGTCCACGAGCCTGATTGTCCTGGGTTCGATTCCGGCGCGAAGCAAAAGGCCTGGAATTATTGCGATTGTCTGATCTAAGCATTTTCTGGCAAACACTTTGTACATGTCCTTTCTTTTGACAGTAAAAGCAAATAGCTTGGCGTGACGGGCAATTTTCACGCGAATGTCTAGTTGCACACCGCGGGCATGATTTCACTGCAGTTGCTTGCTTACGCGGCGCACGTGTTTGCGAGCGAGGCTGCGACGGGCGCGAGGGCCGCTTAGCGTCCCGTGCAGCGGGCCCGGCGGGCTGATTAATGTGACACACTGCTGGCGAAGTTTCAAATGAGTCCTGAGCAAAGTCAAGTGTGTCTTGCCTATCCAATATGTCTATCACTTGTTGAAGGGAGGGATTTACGAGTTTCAAAATCTGTTCCCGTATGCGAACATCAGAAACGTTCTGTGCTATTGCATCACGCACCATTGTATCGGAATATGGGAGGCCACATTCACAGGCAAACGCGCAGTCTCTAGTAAGGCCTTGCAAAGTTGCAACCCACTCCCTATTAGTCTGACCGGCCGTACGTTTTGTACGAAAGAACGTATACCGTTTTGCAACTACATTTACTGTTTCTTTGAAATAGGCATCTAAAGCAGACAAAATTTCTTCGTAGGACAAAGTTGCTACGTCGCGTCGGGGAAACAATTTCACTATCACACGGTAGGTAGACACACCGACACAAGAAAGCAAAAACGGCTGCCGCTCTTTACCTTGTATTTTGTACGCGGCGAGATGAAACTGGAACTGGCTGGCCCACTCAGTCCAGGTTTCGCACTCGGCCTCAAAGGGCCTAAATGGCGGTGCGACAGCGTTGTGTGGCTGCGGTAGCGATGAAGCGGCGGCTGCCGCATCGGTTTGCAGCGCACGTTGACCCTGGACGAGCTGTCCAAGGGCTTCCAATAACGCCTGCGTCTGCTGATTCTGCAAGCGAAAAAATTCGGACAGTACATCTGGAGATTGTGGCGAAGCCATGACACAAGCAAATCAGAGCACAAAAAGGGAAAAAGAACAAATCAGTCCAAAGCAGAAAAAACACTTTCTCTCGTCGCCATGTGATGTGTCGGCAGCTGGGCCAACACCTTGTAGATCGAAGTGGCTGAAAGTGCACGCTAAACTAACGCAGACGGGCGTGAAGTACTGGAACATGAGACTTATTAATGAATAAGAAGAACAGTACGTAGCTGGAATAATATACTTAACTTTATTCTCTTGTTAGAATACATCTCTTGAATAGTAGTAAGCTATAAGCACTGATACAAATGGCGCCTTGCTAGGTAGTAGCTATGGAATAAGCTGAAGGCTATTCTATCAGTCTCTCGGCAAATGAGAGGAAGACTTGGTAGGTCTGGTCGCAAGCTATGTCGTCCGTACAACTGGGGCGAGGTCTAGTCCGTGTATTGTGACCTGCCATGTGGTGGCGCTAGGATTGCGATTACACAGTGGCGACACGCGGGTCCGACATGTACTACAGGACTGCGGCCGATTTAAGTTACCACCTAGCAAGTGTGGTGTCTAGCGGTGACACCACAGTTTGCAGATATTATGCAGTAAGAATTATTGTATGCATATCTAGATGTGTCAAATCTGTCAGTATGGCATCTTATTACACATGTGGATCATTCACTTCACCCAATAGATAAAATTATCTGTGTCCATATAATGTAACATTGGACTTGAAAACTGTACTCCTAAAGAAATAGGTACATGTGGAGTTTGGATTGCTCTAATGTACACATCATCATAGACAGGTTTAATGATCACTACTGAAATGTTTTCCATCCTCAACATCACACATCCTTTGTTGAAGGATAGAAGTTTCAATATGGCCTGATGATATAATTCCTAGTGTTGCTTCCAGCAGTAAACGTTAAGAATTTCACAATGTTTCCCAAATTGTCGAAAACTGAATTGTTCATTAACTTAAAAAATCATTTTAAAGTCACATGTTGTGAGAGCCCTCTCTTCATTATTAACATCAATATACTCATTCAACCAGCATGACTGCTTGAAGGAGACGGTGTGGGTGACTGTAAACACTTCCATTCCTAAACTGTGGCAGAATTGGAGGTTTCCATAGTGCATGACATCTCTATTCACACCCCCTCCCACCCAGCATCGTCATCAGCTTAGTCACTCGAGATGTAATGTCTGTGCACATCATGCAAACCACCAGGACATGCCAATTCTGCTTCCATGATATATCCTACACCAGAACCAGTAGCCACATCTGAGAATTCACCTAATTTGACAATTTCCTTATCATTAGCCATCAAAGCCCTCCAACCAGCAGAGATTGTTGCATGGTGTGCCTATGTATGTTACTATATCCAGGTTAGGATGCAGCTGAAATCATCAAATGCTATGAACTTCACACCATTTAATGTGTTATGTGTCTCAGCATTCTCATGTACACATTGGTAAAGACATCCAAAAATCCCACATTTGAAAAAGAGCAGCAAGTCAACATCAGTGAATAGTTCGCTTTTGACGTGTGTCTTTTTCAACATAGAGTCAAATGAAATCACTAGTGTGGTGTAACAGACAGCAAGATCCGTCATGTATGTGGTCATCCATACAGTCCCAAATTTTTCAAAAATATGTGCAACCAGACATGTGTCAGTGACTATGTAAAGCTTTGTTTGTTCCCCTAAATCAGAGATGCTGTATGCTTACCAAACATTCATTACATGTGCATACCCTGCATCCATTACTGTATTACTCATAAGGTTACTACTGAATGTGGTATGTTGGGCAATGGGGTTTCATTGAGTCTCTCCACTAAATACAGATACCCATGTTGGAGAACTCCTTTCTTCGTCACGAACTGAATGCTTGCTTCATCAGAACATGCAGCTGTAGTGAAGTGCATGTCATCCTGATGTAATATGTCAGCAAGTTTCTGAAGCAGCACGTGCCTAAAACTGAGTGAATCTAAGAAGCAGAATGTATTTTTCTTGGGGATTCATTTGGAAAATGAAATCTATTTTTCAGTGCTCTCAGGCAGGACACTAACTTTGGCATTTTATAAGCCATAATACCCCAGATGCTCAACAAGGAAGTGAGTATCATACCCTCTCAAATTGTGGAAGGAATCAGGTATGTGTCATTGTAGTTGGTATTCCAGGTCGTATCATGGGCTCCACCACAGAACTTTCCCATTATAATACAGTGGTCTCTGCGTGGATTTTCCACTTATCTATCCAACTGTGGTCCACAGATATGACAGGCAACTGCTTTTTTGCATCATTTGTCATTCTCCTGTGATTTGGTCATGGGAATGTTGGTGCAATAAATTCAATCAACAGTCTGTGCAAGTTGTTCGAGCTCAAAGAGCAGCCATTTAAAAGGATTTTCCCCAATGTATCATTTGAAATTATTGAGATTTGAATCATACACGCCTATAACACAGTATCCTGCTACATAAACTGAATGTCAATCTGTGGAAGTACAATGGGAGGCAGTGAAATCACCCTCACAATGCGTCACAGAGGCAAAGAGTCATTCAAAGCCAACAAATATGAGAAAGGGAGAGTACTCCTGATGGTGGAGGTTCTCCCACTTTAACAACTTGTCTGCCTCGGTAGACATTTCCACATGTACCAGTTTTATTTTATTTTGTTTTATTTATTTATTGTTCCGTGGGACCACATTTAGGAGAAGTCTCCATGGTCATGGAACGAGTCAATACATGAAATTATAACACGATTGTAGAAACAGAATGAAATGAAATATAAGAAACATATTCAGGCGACAAGTCGTTAGTTTAAATAAAGAAAATCAAGAATGTAACACTGGAATTTGCTTAATTTTTTAGCTCTTCCAGGAGCTCCTAGACAGAATAGAAGGAGTGAGCCACGAGGAAACTCTTCAGTTTAGACTTAAAAGTGTTTGGGCTACTGCTAAGGTTTTTGAGTTCTTGTGGTAGCTTATTGAAAATGGATGCAGCAGAATACTGCACTCCTTTCTGCACAAGAGTCAAGGAAGTGCATTCCACATGCAGATTTGATTTCTGCCTAGTATTAACTGAGTGAAAGCTGCTAACTCTTGGGAATAAGCTAATATTGCTAACAACAAACGACATTAAAGAAAATACATACTGTGAGGGCAATGTCAAAATTCCCAGACTATTGAATAGGGATCGACAAGAGGTTTTCGAACTTACACAATACATAGCTCGAACAGCCCGTTTTTGAGCCAAAAATACCCTTTTTGAATCAGAAGAATTACCCCAAAAAATAATACCATATGACATAAGCGTATGAAAATATGCGAAGTATACTACTTTTCGTGTTGAAATGTCACTTATTTCAGATACTGTTCTAATGGTAAATAAAGCGGCATTTAGTTTCTGAACAAGATCCTGAACATGGGCTTTCCACAACAACTTACTATCTATCCATACGCCTAGGAACTTGAACTGTTCCGTCTCGCTTATAACATGCCCATTCTGTCTGATTAAAATGTCAGTTCTTGTTGAATTGTGATTTAGAAACTGTAAAAACTGAGTCTTACTGTGATTTAGCATCAAATTATTTTCCACAAGCCACGAACTTATATCATGAACTACATTATTTGATAATGTTTCAATATTACACACAAGATCCTTCACTACCAAGGTGGTGTCATCAGCAAACAGAAATATTTTTGAATCACCTGTAATACTAGAAGGCATATCATTTATATAAATAAGAAACAGCAGTGGCCCCAGCACCGACCCTTGGGGAACGCCCCATTTAACAGTGCCCCATTGGGACTGAACATCATTACCACTCTCAATATTGCGGAGGATTACCTTCTGCTTTCTGTTCTTAAAGTAGGAGGCGAACCAATTGTAAGCTACTCCCCTTACTCCATAATGTTCCAACTTCTGCAGTAATATTTTGTGGTCAACACAGTCAAAAGCCTTCGTTAAATCAAAGAAAACACCTAACGTTCGCAACCTTTTATTTAATCCGTCCAAAACCTCACAGAGGAAAGAGACTATAGCATTTTCAGTTGTTAAGCCATTTCTAAAACCAAACTGTACATTTGACAGCAAATAATGTGAATTTAAATGCTGCAGTAACCTTGTATATACAACCTTCTCGATAACTTTAGCAAACACCGATGGCATAGAAATAGGTCTATAATTGTCAACATTATCCCTGTCTCCCTTTTTATAAAGTGGCATCACTACCGAGTACTTTAATCGGTCAGGAAACCGACCACTCCTAAAGGAAAAGTTACAGATATGGCTAAGTACTGAGCTAACATACGTGGAACAATACTTCAGTATTCTGCTAGATACCCCGTCATATCCATGAGAGTGCTTGGTCTTTAGTGATTTAATTATTAACTCAATCTCCCTCTTGTCAGTATCATGGGGGAGCATTTCAGGTAACAGTCTCGGAACACTTTTTTCTAAGAGTGCTATATGATTCCCTGTTGGGACTAGGTTTCTATTTAGTTCACCTGCTATATTCAGAAAGTGATTATTAAGTACTGTACATATATGCGACTTATCAGTAACACGGACATCCCCACTACGCACTGATTCTATATTCTCGACCTGTCTCTGCAGACCAGCCACTTCCTTTACGACTGACCATATGGTTTTAATTTTATCCTGAGACTTAGCTATTCTATCTGCATACCACATACTTTTTGCCTTCCTAATAACTTTTTTAAGCACCTTACAATACTGTTTGTAATGGGCTGCTGCATTTAGATTGTGACTGTTTCTAACGTTTTGATATAATTGCCACTTTGTTCTACAAGATATTCTTATCCCTTTAGTCAGCCACCCAGGCTGCCTGTTTGTGCTAGTACCCTGTTTTGAACGTTCTAACGGAAAGCAACTTTCAAAGAGCACGAGAAAAGTCTTGAGGAAAGCATTATATTTATCGTCTACTGTATCAGCACTATAAACATCTTGCCACTCTTGTTCCTTGATAACGTTTACAAAAGTCTGTACAGCAACTGGATCAGCTTTCCTAAAAAGTTGGTAACTATATTTAACATGTGTTGCAGCACAAAAATCTTTTAGACTTAAAATTTGTGCATCATGATCTGAAAGGTCATTCACCTTTTTGCTAACAGAATACAGAATGCCCTTCTAATAATGACGAATGAACAAAAATATTGTCTATGGTTGTTCTACTGTTCCCTTGCACTCTCGCTGGAAAGAATACGGTTTGCATAAGATTATATGAATTAAGGAGGTCTACCAGCATCCTTTTCCTTGCACAATCACTTATACAATTAATATTGAAGTCACCACATATAACTAACTTTTTGTATTTCCTATAAAGTGAACCAAGAACCTCCTCTAGCTTTAGCAAAAATGTTGTGAAATCAGAGTCTGGGGATCTATAAATAACAACAGTAAGAAGTTTAGCTCCACTAAATTTAACCACACCTGCACAACATTCAAACACCTTTTCAGTGCAGTACTTTGAAACATCAATTGACTCAAATGGGATACCGTTTTTCACATACATGGCTACTCCCCCACACCGAAAAGAGCTCCTAGAAAAGCTGCCAGCCAACCTGTATCCTGGTAAAGGAAGCCTCTGAATTATCTCCTTATTTAAGAAGTGTTCAGATATACCAATAATTTCAGAGTCAACATCTATAAGCAGTTCACTAACTTTATCTCTAATACCTTGTATATTTTGATGAAATATACTAATTCCCTCATTAATCGGATACCCAAGCTTTGTAGAAAGTGGTTTCTTTGTTAGAGAGACTTCCCTTAAGCAGGAATACCTATCAGCTGACTTCAATCTAAGAAAGGTACAGCTCTAACACCCACAACTACCGGAATTTTCCCATGAGTGATCCCACCACCCCCACCTATGCTGTCACCTATAAGTTTTGCCAACCTCCCCTTCCCATACCTGTTGAGGTGTAGGCCATGTCTAGTGAAACCCGTCCTGCCGATAGACTCCACCGACATCACTGAAATGTGACTCATGCCTTCTGTCATCAGCGCACCCCCAAGTCTCATGTTATTACACCTGACGGCTGTATTAAGATGAGGCCGATCGTGACGCTGAAACAGTTCCACGAAATGCACATTCGTGTTGCCAGTCTGAGTGGCTATCTTTTCCAGGTCACCATCTATGTCATACTCCCCATCCCTATCAATACTATTACCAGCCCCACCCACAATCACTACCTGATCCTCTTTAGTAAAATCCCTACATAACCCCCCTATGTTAACAGCCACCTGAGCCAACCCTGCATTAGGCTTCACAATGCTGGTGACCTGGCACTCACTTCCCAAAACTTCCTGCAACTGCTGGCCTACACCTCTACCATGAGAACTACCTAACAGCAGAACCTTCTTCTTTCTCTTAGACTTTGCAACTGTCCTAGCCACCGTAACTGCTGAGGTCTGCTGCATACTTTCTACATCTACAGCTACTAGACATTCCTCTCCACTAGACTCTGACAGTTGGTCATATCTATTACAAACACCAATAGTAAAACTATCTGAAAATCTCCTTCTCCTAGCAGATCTCTTGCCAACAGCCAGCTCCCATTCCCCAACCCCCTTCTCCCTCCTCATCCTATCTAGCTCCTCCTGTGCGTTTTTCAACTGCACCTGAAGGGCACAGATCTTACGCTCCTGCTCCTCTATCAACTTACTCTTGCTACATAACCTGCAGTTCCAGGAGAGGATCTCACCAGAATGCCCACTGGCTTCCCCACTGCATTCCCCCCAGTGAAAATACTTCGAACAAGTCTCACACCGCAATCCACTGCTCACGAACCTACGGCAAAGCCCACGCTTCTCACTCATGGTAAAATTTTACAATTATTTAAACAAGAAAACAACTTTAAGTTCCGCTACTACAATAAGAAGATGTTGAAAACTGACTACAATAATCACAAACTTGCTCTAACAAGGGAAGTAACTACTATTATTGACAGTATTAATCAACAACAAATGAGAATATAACAAAATACTAACACAGAAAGAAAATCAAACGTCTAATGACAGTAACGAAACTGAAAGTAGTTCGCAAAACTTTCTTCTGAAGTTATTTCACCGGAAAACACCAATAACACCGGTTGAAGACTACTAAAGTTCCTAAATAAACTACTATACACAAACAATTAATTAGTACTTAGCTTTCGATGCGCCGCTACAGCTGCAACTGGTCAGCGCGGAATGTAAACACGGGTAAGAGGTTAAGTTGCTCGATACGAAACACTCACGAATATCAGGCCACAACACAAGAAATGCAGAGGTGAATGAAGAAACCACTAATAAGTCAGTTATATAGTAAATATTATCACAAAAACAGTTAAAATATATATCTGAAACCTAAAAATAGATGAAAACTTAGAGAGCGATCTCACACGCAGTCACGCGCTTATGACGTCACACCAAAGAGTTCCTGCTTAGTTCACTCTACCAGATGCTTCGCTGAAAGCTATTTAAAAGTAAACAAGTTGAGTCAGTTTGAACAATAATGTCATGCACCATTATGTTTACTCAGTTGAGAAGATATTACTTTGGACATGTTTTTGACCCACACATAGTGTTAATTCCTACCCCTTGGAGATTAACAACAAATCTACCCACTGCTGATGCTGATTATCTACTTGTGAAAAGTAGATAAATTTGACAACTTTGTACTTTACATCTTTCTCTTTCTACATATCATGCTTTCGTTCTGACTTGCTTTCTTTTTCTTTCTTCAGACATTAAATGTGAGCTGACATATTTGGATTCTGCCTCTCAAATTTAAGGTACATCCTGAAATTCAACAGGAGACTTGTTGCTGTAAAGGTTATAATACCCATGAATTTGTCTTTGAGATTTTGGAGATTAATACAAACCATTTTAGCAGCTATATTCTTTGGAAGAGGAAACAGCTGACCCCACTGCTTCAGCTTTTTAATTGTCTTCATCCAGCACAAATAATATGAATAAAAATGTATGTAAAGACATAAATGAGAATAAACAATCCGCTTTGTGCCAATGACTCACCACTATAAGCTTATAACAAAAGTATCTATTAAATTGTATCATCTTTTTCAAATTATTTTGCTTTTCTTGGGTGCACATCATTTGTTTCATTAATTATTCTGTCTTCTTCCTTCTCTTGGTGCCAAACTGTCAAGATGTATGTATTACTTAAGGAGCTTTGCATTAATAATACCAGCATTTTAATTATCAGTATTACAAAAAGAATAGTTGCTACTCACCACATAGTGGAAGTGCTGAGTTGTAGATAGGCGCAACAAAAAGACTGTCAGAAAGTGAGCATTGGCCAGCAAGGTCTTCATCAAAAATAGACCACTCACGCATTCATGATCACCATCTCTGACATCTGAAACCAGTCTGCATCTGCATGAGTTTTGTGTGTGTGTTGTTGTGATTAGAGAATCATTAACTAACCACTCAACTCTTAATATAGGGGTGGTACCCTATTTATCATTAACACTTTTGGAGGAAAGCTTGCTGAAACACTGCCAAGTTCACGTATTTGAGGGTGACAGTAACAGTATAAGACAATCTGCTCCACCCAGCATTCAGTCAAACAATCAGGTCAAAAATGACAATTATTTCAGTAATTGCATGGGTCCACCACATTGACATATAACACAAGACCAGCCACCAAACAGTCAAAAGTCAGTACCCTTTAATAACGTTCAGATCACGTCTTCAGCATACTGACTGCACACCTGTTTATCTAGCAGAAACTGCTAATTCAAAATACAATTTATTCACAAATGAGATAGCAGGTACCTTTGAAAGTGTATTTCCAAAAAAGTCATACAGAGTCCAACCTGCTAAGTCTGCAAAAAAACCATGGCTCACTAAGGGCATCATAGCTTCCTGTCAGAGAAAAAGACAACTCTACATAGCATCAAAGACTTCTAACAACCCTGCTCAGCTAAAACATTATAAACTCTACTGTAAAATTCTTGCCAAAGTAATTAAAAACTCTAAAAGTATGTGTATAGCATCTGAAATTACTAATTCTGAAAATAAAATTAAAACAATCTGGAATGTGATAAAGAGAGAAACAGGGACTGTAAACTACACCAAAGACAAAAATATTGTTTTAACTGTTGACAACTCAGAGATAACTAATAGTGAGGAAATTGCTGAAATCTTTAACCAACATTTTTTAACTGTCCCAACACAGATAGGTTGCCATGGTTCTGTAGATAAAGCTGCCTGTATAATGAACAATAATTTTCCAGAACCTTTCAGTCAAATAAGTGTGCTTCCAATTACTGCCACTGAAATCAAAAAAATCATACAGTCTTTGAAAAATAAACATTCTGCTGGTATCGACGATATTTCAAGCAAGCTGTTGAAGGCTTGCTGTAGTGAAGTGACCGAAGTTTTGTCTCACATCTGCAACACATCCATGCAACAAGGAGTGTTTCCAGACAGAATGAAATACTCTGTTGTAAGGCCCCTGTACAAAGCAGGGGATGCTACAAATGTGTCAAACTATCACCCTATCTCTCTATTAACAACATTTTCAAAAGTCCTAGAAAAAGCTCTGTACAACATGATTGTGGCACACCTTGGTGACCTGAACATCATTAACAGTCAGCAGTTTGGTTTTCAAAAGGGAGTTTCAATAGATAACGCAATTTTCTCATTCACAAATGATGTTCTAGAGTCTATAAACAGCAAGAGGCTGCCAATTGGTGTCTTATGCGACCTATCAAAGGCGTTCGACTGTATAGATCACCAGATACTCTTCAAGAAGGCCTGTCATTATGGAATTACAGGACCTGTAGGGAACTGGTTAAAATCGTACCTCGAAAATAGGAAGCAGAAGATTATTCTAGATGTTTCAGATAGTGTATCACAATATATAGTGGACTCTGAGTGGGGAATTGTGCAGCATGGAGTGCCACAGGGATCAGTGCTTGGGCCCTTGCTGTTCCTCATATATGTTAATGACCTACCTTTATCCATCAATAAGCAGTGTAAATTTACAATGTTCGCTGATGATACGAGCATTGTGGTGGATAATGTGTCAACTACTGACTTAGAATCCGAGGTCAATGATATCCTTAAAGAAGTTCTGGGTTGGTTTAGTATTAACTCCCTTTCAATAAACCTGAAAAAAACCAATTTTATCCAGTTCCAGACAACCCACAAAAACCCAAAAGAAATAGTTATCACACAGAATGATCAGATGATAAAGCAAGTGTACTTATCAAAATTCCTAGGCGTATACGTGGACAGTAAGCTGAACTGAGAACATCACGTTCTACAAACACTAAAACGGCTGACGTCGGCAACATTTGCTTTACGAATTTTGTCACGCTTCAATGACATTACCATCTCAAAGTCAGCTTACTTTGGTTATTTTCATTCAGTCATGTGTTATGGCATCATCTTCTGGGGCAATACACCTGCCGCAAAGAAAATCCTCACAGCACAAAAAAGAGCAATAAGAATCATTTGTGGTGTACCCCCACGAACCTCATGTCGAAATCTTTTTAAACGACTTGGAATACTGACAGCAACATCTCAGTACATATATTCACTGATGTGCTTCATAATAAATAACCCCACTCTGTATGAAACGAATTGCCTACATCATGAACATAACACCAGAAGAAAAGAGGATTTCCACTGTGAGTTAAATAACTTGACACTTATTCAGAAAGGGGTAAAGTACGCTGGAACAAAAATTTTCAATTCCCTACCCAACAGCATCAAAAGTATAAGGAGTAGTACATCAGTATTTAAACGTAGCTTGAAAAATTATTTACTTGAGACCTCACTTTATTCACTGGAGGAATTCTTTCAGAGAAATAAGTAAAACCCAGATTGGAAAGATGTTTTTAAATTTTTTGACACTGTTTACTGTTAAACTAATGTAATAATGCCCTAATGTAAAAATTCCTCTTTTTCTCATTTCCATTTTTGGGTCACTATTAAACCCAAAGTGGGAAGTTTTGATTACTGTTCAAGGTTAAAATAGATGCAATAATGCCCTAAATATGAAACTGCTATCTTCACATTTATGTTGACTAGTTTTTAAGCTAATAAGCATGACTTTTGTGCACTGTTATTAATACTATAACAATGTCTTTATTCTATGTATTTTATTATGTACATTGACACGTTCCACATCTGAGTGACTTGCTCACATGTACAGATCTATGGAACAAGTATATAAATAAATAAATAAATAAATAAATAAATAGGTGGTGGCGACAATTGATTTAAGAACCTCTGAAAAGCCCTATCTTTCCAATGTTAAATTAGTGCTTATAAATTACATGTTTTCTCAGAAAGTATTTGAGTTAGGAAGTTGAAATTTTTACAGGTTATTTATAAGAGTATTGGCTACAACTTACCACAGGGATTCTAAACATCTGAGTTTAGTTGTTAGAAAATAATGTTTTCGATTGTAATGAAAATTCACTACTTTTTTGTGCCATTTGTTCTTTATAAACCATAATACACATGTTTTTGGAAAAAAAAACTAAGTTAAGTTATGCAGAAGGGACTGTGTAACAATTTCTGAAAATTTTAAGCAAGTTGATTTGGTAGATACTGACAGAAACATGTAATTTGTATGAAAGATTAAAACTTTTGGGAATTAAGTGACAAAGTTTTGATTAGGTCCATAGCGTGGATTATCTTCATCTTCTGCAAACTCCTCCTCCAGCTTCCTCCTTGCCCTCGTCCAGTTTACACTGGCTTGTATTTTTAGGCTATTTACAGCCCTGTCAGCAGCACAAAAACATTCCTTGTCTAAAACGAACATCGTTTGTACCATGTTGAAACATATCTTCATTCTCATATTCTGAAATACTTTCCATCTTACTGATGTGTCAGCACGGCGTGGAATTCAACCTTTACACAACGACACAAGCTCATCACAATAGCCTATGGAGTGGTAGGACTGGACAAAGTGACACATCAGGAAATCACCATCGACAGTTGCACTGAACCTTTATTTGGCACATTTAAACAAGTCAAATAACAAATAAAATCATCAATACATTTTTAAACTCACCATTTAGCTGAGAGCAAGTTACTTCAAAATTTAAACATTCATAAGCCATGGCACTTATGGCCTATTACACATTTAGTGAAATGAGTTAAAAATTATTTACTTAAAACTATGATCAACGTGAAGAACAATTTACTAAAATTTGTGATTAAATCAGAATTAAGTACCATATCCACATACTGTCATTGAAGGAATTCTTGTACTTTCATTAATATAATCAGTTTCAAACTATTTAAACACACAATAACAACTGGCCTCTCAGTAACTTGTAAGAATTTATGAAACTACTTATTTAGAATTAGACACATGCCTCTCAAACACACTATCACTTCAGATAGAAACGTAACAGTAATGTTATTGCAATTCACAGCAAAAGATATCCAAGGAAAACTTTATCCATATATATCTATAGCAATTGGCCAGCTTAACTCCATCAGGTGATATAAATACAATAACCAGGCAGCATTTAGGCAAGGACCAGCCAAACTGTTTTCGATGGTGGTT
Organism: Schistocerca nitens; assembly: GCF_023898315.1. NCBI lineage: Eukaryota > Metazoa > Arthropoda > Insecta > Orthoptera > Acrididae > Schistocerca > Schistocerca nitens. The sequence continues at coordinate 86,723,330 of NC_064617.1, forward strand.
AACACTGATAGTAGCAACCTACAAATAGAATGTATCAGCACTCCAGGCCCTAGTAAATGTTAATGATCACATCACATACAGCTCTCACTAGAACCTTTGCATACTGAGCAAGTTGAAAGTAACACATTCGAGGACAGACAGGAGTAGCAACGATTGGCCAAGAAAATGAATTCAACAGCACTGAACCCAGTAGTTGATTCTGGGCACAATTCTAGATCTACATCTACATCCATACTCTGCAAGCCACCTGACGGTGTGTGGCGAAGGGTACCCTGAGTGCCTCTCCCTTCTATTCCAGTCATGTATTGTTCGTGGAAAAAAGCACAACCAAGACCCTCACCCTCTTGCTTGTTCAATGAAGCCAGCCACTGCAGATCCCAGTGCCAGGAACATGCAGGAAGTGAAATACACCAACGACTTCCCAGTAACGTGACTGCTTCCATGCCAACGATATTTGCTATGGCATTGTCACCCGGGTAAACAGCCCCTTTTAGATGTGCTCTTCCTGCTGTCTCACATGGTGCCTGTACTGTGCACCAGATTTCCCAAATGTTGTTACTGCCAGGCATCCCAAAGCAAAAATCCTTGCTACTTGCTAGAGCTTACCCCTCGCTCTCCGATCGGCCCGGTAAGTCGGGCCACCACACGCTCTGCGCACACCACTGGAAAGATGACCCATACCACTGGCAGGAATATTGCTGATCGAGCCACATGACTCACTTACAATACTGCCATAATTGAAAGTAGCAATAGCATCATCCACACAAAAGTGAAGGTTTTCTATTCCAACAAACACAGTCATTGGTATTCTTCGGGTTTGGAGTTTTTCCATGAAAAGAGTTTCAACAGTTCAGGTGCTGCTAAGTCTCTGAAAATAGGTTTTATAACCTCTATTACCACATCAGGCAGACTATGTTTATGAGTGTACACTTCACCAGTTAGCAATCCCTTGTTGTATTTACACCAACAGTTTTCTTCTTTGGGACACAATTAATGATGGGGACTTTCATCAGTTGAAAAAGTATAAGAAAAAAGGGCCCAAACAACCTTTTTCATTTCATCAACACTGTGTGTATTTTGCTTAAGGATACAGAGTACTTATAAATGGTGGAAAAATCGACATTTTTATGACTTAATTAAATTCTATAGTCTTTCCTGATTACATTGATGTATACATTATAGCGCTTCAAATGAAAAATGACCTACATATACCAAATTTTAAAGTTCCAGTCGTATATGCTGCCATGCCCCCTTTATTTCTGTTACAGAAACCAGTATTATTTTGAAAAGAACTATGAACTTTCTGTTTCCATCGATTATACATATGATACATTGTATATGTTATTAACAGTGAAGGTTTCTAGTGTCAGTAAATGATAATATTTGCTAGTATTTACTTTTGTTTCGCTGAAGCAGTTTGTTCACATGTTACTGAATGTTTGTTGCCCAAGTGCTACATATATTTGTGGAAGTATATATCCTTTAGTGTGCAATAAATACAAATGAGCCCACACATCAAGAAATTCAATGAAAGGAAATTCCATGGTAATCAATTTTCACAGACAAAGAAAGCCACACTGTTGAAAGTAACCTATATATCAGTTCTTCAGGGAAGAAACTCCCACATGGCACACTTCCTGGTGATTCAGATTTTTGTGTTAACAATGACACTGTTTGTAGTGGATTTGTTGTTGTTGACGTGGCCATCCTATCTTCTTTGACAAAGGAAGTGGTGAACTGTAAACAATGTGATGGTGTAGGCTGTCTGGAAATAACTGAACATCAAAGTAGCAAGAAGGGTTTAGTGTCAGAATTAGTTGTTCTGTGTAGATCCTGTGTAGATTCATCATATGAATTATGCACAATGTTCGAAGTAATTTTTGAGATACCGGCAGATATAAATCTACCGGTACATCGAAAATCACTTTGAACATTATGCATAATTCATATGATGTGCATTTGAAGTTATTGTATGCAATGTGTGCAGTACGAAAAGGATAAAAGGCTGCTCATACATTTTCTGGTTTGATTAAACTTTATGCTCCTCTCAGTAGGTTCAGCAAGTACATAAAAATACTTTTAGGTGTCTAAAGCATCTATGAAACATGCAGTAGAAGAAACTGTAAATCAGGGACATTGCTGTTGCACTTAATGGGACATGGCAATGTCGAGGACATCATTCCGTAAATAGTGTTGTAAGTGCTATTTCTCTGGAGAATGGAAGAGTTATTGATGTTGGGTGCTTATCTAAGTACTGCCACACCTGCCATGGTAACACTGAAGGTTATACTGAACATCAGTGTTCTAAGAATTATGATGGTTACAGTGGAAGTATGGAGTGTGATGGAGCTCCAAAAATATTTCAGAGGTTGGTGCCCATTTATAACATTAGATATATGAAGTACCTAGGCGATGAGGTCTCTAAGGCTTTCAATAAAATCAATGAGTTAAATGTTTATGGTGATACTGTGGTAACAAAACTGGAGTGTTGTGGACATGTGCAAAAGAGGATGGGTGCTAGATTGAGGAAGCTACAAAGAGAAATGAAAGGAAAGTTGCTATCTGACGGAAAATCTCTGTCTGGCTGAGGCAGATTGACAGAAACTGAAATAGACCTTCTTCAGACTTATTATGGCCTGGTCATTAGATGAACTGCACCTCTGAATGATGGTACAACAATGAGAAAAGCTGTATGGGCCACCTACTTTCATAAGTTGTCCACAGATGACCACCCTGTTCACTGACTTTGCCCTAAAGGAGCAGATTCTTGGTGTGGTTACAGACTCTTGGTGTGGTTACCAGAAAGCAAAAGAAAGTGGTCAAATATACCATCATCAGAATTCTCTTCCTGAGCCTGTTATGAATTAAATAAAACCAATTTTTAGAGACCTGGGGGGGCCTGTTTTGCTTAGTAAATCTCTTCATGGGGGCACTCAGAATACAAATGAAAGTTTCAGCCATTGCATGTGGGAAAGGTTACCCATAAATGTTTTTGTAGGACTAAATTCATTAAAAGTTGGTGTAGTAGATGCAGTGATATGTTTCAATGATGGAGTGACAGGATGGTTGGAAACCCTGAGAAATTTATGCATAAAATGTGAGTCTAATATGGAAGATCAATTGCTTGTGTGTAATAGACAACAGATGCATAAAGCTGAAAGATTCAATCTTCAAGTTACCAAAGAAGCAATAAGTGCTAAAATAAATGCCAAGAGGAAGCTTGAAGATGAAGAAATGCTTCAGGAATGTTCCGAGACACTGTTGAATTGGACTCATATCTTCATTCGCAATATCCCACAAGTTGTATTTTTCAGAATTCAGGTACAAATAGTTCCTAAAGTTTATAAAGCATTGCTCTAATTTTTTGGTAACTTGCAATAGTCCATACTTATGTAGTGGACCTAAGATTTATTGCAGAGTCAATTAAATTATAGAAAAAATAACATTTTTATTAGGAAAAAAATTATATGGTATTTTTTTATCCTTGCAATATACGTAATATGTGGAATCAAATAGGTCTAGTACCACAGCCGTCATGTCATGCATGTTGTTGTTGTTGTTGTGGTCTTCAGTCCTGAGACTGGGTTGATGCAGCTCTCCATGCTACTCTATCCTGTGCAAGCTTCTTCATCTCCCAGTACCTACTGCAGCCTACATCCTTCTGAATCTGCTTAGTGTATTCATCTCTTGGTCTCCCTCTACAATTTTTACCCTCCACGCTGCCCTCCAATACTAAATTGGTGATCCCTTGATGCCTCAGAACATGTCCTACCAACCGATCCCTTTTTCTGGTCAAGTTGTGCCACAAACTTCTCTTCTCCCCAATCCTATTCAATACTTCCTCATTAGTTATGTGATCTACCCATCTAATCTTCAGCATTCTTCTGTAGCGCCACATTTCGAAATCTTCTACTCTCTTCTTGTCCAAACTATTTATCGTCCATGTTTCACTTCCATACATGGCTACACTCCATACAAATACTTTCAGAAACGACTTCCTGACACTTAAATCTATACTCGATGTTAACAAATTTCTCTTCTTCAGAAACGCTTTCCTTGCCATTGCCAGTCTACATTTTATATCCTCTCTACTTCGACCATCATCAGTTATTTTCCTCCCCAAATAGCAAAATTCCTTTACTACTTTAAGTGTCTCATTTCCTAATCTAATTCCCTCAGCATCACCTGACTTAATTCGACTACATTCCATTATCCTCGTTTTGCTTTTGTTGATGTTCATCTTATATCCTCCTTTCAAGACACTGTCCATTCCATTCAACTGCTCTTCCAAGTCCTTTGCTGTCTCTGACAGAATTACAATGTCATCGGCGAACCTCAAAGTTTTTATTTCTTCACCATGGATTTTAATACCTACTCCGAATTTTTCTTTTGTTTCCTTTACTGCTTGCTCAATATACAGATTGAACAACATTGGGGAGAGGCTACAACCCTGTCTCACACCCTTCCCAACCACAGCTTCCCTTTCATGTCCCTCGACTCTTATAACTGCCATCTGGTTTCTGTACAAATTGTAAATAGCCTTTCGCTCCCTGTATTTTACCCCTGCCACCTTTAGAATTTGAAAGAGAGTATTCCAGTCAACATTGTCAAAAGCTTTCTCTAAGTCTACAATTGCTAGAAATGTGGGTTTGCATTTCCTTAATCTTTCTTCTAAGATAAGTCGTAAGGTCAGTATTGCCTCACGTGTTCCAGTGTTTCTACAGAATCCAAACTGATCTTCCCCGAGGTTGGCTTCTACTAGTTTTTCCATTCGTCTGTAAAGAATTCGTGTTAGTATTTTGCAGCTGTGACTTATTAAACTGATAGTTTGGTAATTTTCACATCTGTCAACACCTGCTTTCTTTGGGATTGGAATTATTATATTCTTCTTGAAGTCTGAGGGTATATCGCCTGTTTCATACATCTTGCTCACCAGATGGTAGAGTTTTGTCAGGACTGGCTCTCCCAGGGCCGTCAGTAGTTCCAATGGAATGTTGTCTACTCCGGGGGCCTTGTTTTGACTCAGGTCTTTCAGTGCTCTGTCAAACTCTTCACGCGGTATCGTATCTCCCACTTCATCTTCATCTACATCCTCTTCCATTTCCATAATATTGTCCTCAAGTACATCGCCCTTGTATAGACCCTCTATATACTCCTTCCACCTTTCTGCTTTCCCTTCTTTGCTTAGAACTGGGTTTCCATCTGAGCTCTTGATATTCATAAAAGGCGTTCTCTTATCTCCAAAGGTCTCGTTAATTTTCCTGTAGGCAGTATCTATCTTACCCCTAGTGAGATAAGCCTCTACATCCTTACATTTGTCCTCTAGCCATCCCTGCTTAGCCACTTTGCACTTCCTGTCGATCTCATTTTTGAGACGTTTGTATTCCTTTTTGCCTGCTTCATTTACTGAATTTTTATATTTTCTCCTTTCATCAATGAAATTCAATATTTCTTCTGTTACCCAAGGGTTTCTACTAGCCCTCGTCTTTTTACCTACTAGATCCTCTGCTGCCTTCACTACTTCATCCCTCAAAGCTACCCATTCTTCTTCTACTGTATTTCTTTCCCCCATTCCTGTCAATTGTTCCCTTATGCTCTCCCTGAAACTCTCTACAACCTCTGGTTCTTTCAGTTTATCCAGGTCCCATCTCTTTAAATTCCCACCTTTTTGCAGTTTCTTCAGTTTTAATCTACAGTTCATAACCAATAGATTGTGGTCAGAGTCCACATCTGCCCCTGGAAATGTCTTACAATTTAAAACCTGGTTCCTAAATCTCTGTCTTACCATTATATAATCTATCTGATACCTTTTAGTATCTCCAGGGTTCTTCCATGTATACAACCTTCTTTCATGATTCTTAAACCAAGTGTTAGCTATGATTATGTTGTGCTCTGTGCAAAATTCTACCAGGCGGCTTCCTCTTTCATTTCTTAGCACCAATCCATATTTACCTACTACGTTTCCTTCTCTCCCTTTTCCTACACTCGAATTCCAGTCACCCATGACTACTAAATTTTCGTCTCGCTTCACTATCTGAATAATTTCTTTTATCTCATCATACATTTCTTCAATTTCTTCATCATCTGCAGAGCTAGTTGGCATATAAACGTGTACTACTGTAGTAGGTGTGGGCTTCGTATCTATCTTGGCCACAATAATGCATTCACTATGCTGTTTGTAGTAGCTTACCCGCATTCCTATTTTCCTATTCATTATTATACCTACTCCTGCTTTGCCCCTATTTGATTTTGTGTTTATAACCCTGTAGTCACCTGACCAGAAGTCTTGTTCCTCCTGCCACCGAACTTCACTAATTCCCACTATATCTAACTTTAACCTATCCATTTCCCTTTTTAAATTTTCTAACCTACCTGCCCGATTAAGGGATCTGACATTCCACGCTCTGATCCGTAGAACGCCAGTTTTCTTTCTCCTGATAATGACATCCTCTTGAGTAGTCCCTGCCCGGAGATCCGAATGGGGGACTATTTTACCTCCGGAATATTTTACCCAAGAGGACACCATCATCATTTAATCATACAGTAAAACTGCATGCCCTCGGGAAAAATTACGGCTGTAGTTTCCCCTTGCTTTCAGCCGTTCACAGTACCACAACAGCAAGGCCGTTTTGGTTATTGTTACAAGGCCAGATCAGTCAATCATCCACACTGTTGCCCTTGCAACTACCGAAAAGGCTGCTGCCCCTCTTCAGGAACCACATGTTTGTCTGACCTCTCAACAGATACCCCTCCATTGTGGTTGCACCTACGGTGCGGCTACGTGTATTGCTGAGGCACGCCAGCCTCCCCACCAACAGCAAGGTCCATGGTTCGTGGGGGAGGATGTCATGCTTATCTGGTAAAAATTTTCTCTCCTGCAAATGTATAAATTTGGATTAAATGGTACCTCAATTTCAGGAAGCATTTTGGGGAAAAAATGCATCAATTTCTTTGTAATTTTTTTAAATAACCATAAGCAGGTTAAAAAATATTCAAAATATTTCTAATTTGTATAGAAAGTTGGCTGCATTTCCTAATATCAACAAAAAATCTGTAAAACATATACATTATAAACAATGCCTGAATGAAATAGGTGTTGATTTTTACATAATATTGAGCTGGAATAGTACCCTGTATCCTTAATAGACATTCAATGATAGTTCTGTATTTTGTCAATTACACTATCAGTTAACCTTCCCTTCCCATCCAGCCCTTTGCCATCAGTGATTTTTGTTTTTTGTATGAAGCTTTCAGTCGCCGAAGTCTTGATCCCCTTCATTTCTGCACATGTCCAATGCAGTCAAATTTCTGCACATCATCATCATCATCATCACATCATCATAGCACTTCAGTTCTTGAATATGCCTGAAACATTTAGAATCATCATCACAAAGGTATTTCATATATCACACTTATCACATGCAACAGAACATAGAAATGTACTAGAAACACTAGCCACTTCCTTTCCTCCCTACTGCCACTGTAGTTAGTGGCAGATATTACACCATGGAGAGATGTGTGTCTCGATTTATACCAGGTACCATCGAACGTTGCAGTCAAGTCCCTATTACCTCTGTTTTCTATTACTGTCTCTTCCACAGCTTTCTTCATAGATTCTATGCAGACATCTTCTACTTTAGATCCTATAAATCTATTACAGTTTTTAAACTTGGTTGGGGGATTTGGAAGATTCAACGTGCCACAGAAAACTGCACCTGCAGTAAAACCCTTACCAATTGTACCCAAGGTGTAAACAAATCTAATGTTGTGTTCATAATTTTTGATACAATTTTCTTCATTTGGAGTTCCAAAAGGTAGTCATGTATGAAAACGTACCACACTTCAGTTCCATATCACTGGCAAGCCCTACATAATGTTTTATAGAGAGTTACAGACCGACTTTGTTATAGCTGTGAGCAACTAGCGAGTGGTGCACGGCAGAGAATGGAGACATGAAGCCACCAGGTGAGGGAGCTGTTGGAGGTGTCTCTAAGAAGGAACAGACAGGACAGGTGAACAAATAGGGGATGACAGACACTACAACTAACCAGGACACAACATGAGGGAAGCAAAAAAGAACCGAGGTGATAAACATGGTGAGACAACAACGACACAGGAACAGACAGACATAGACGCAGACAGTAGGCATCTCAACACATGGAACTGGAACACAGTATGGCTGAGATGCACACGTGAATGCACGGCCACCTAAATACGTGACCATGGGAAACGCTATTGGCCGCGGTCTTCACATGGTATGGAAAGTGGCGCACTCACACGGCGAGGTTCACAGTGCAGGCCTCCACTGAAATGCAGAGACCCCTAATGGGTGTCCAGATCCTTACACCCTGGTGCATTCAACTTCCTTGCCTTTGACACCAGAGACTTCACTACACTGAATACATCTTACACAGTTTGAAAAAATTCTGTTGAGAACTGACATTTCAAATATTTCATTCACATCCAATTCTCCCATAAAACATTCATACTTTACACTAACTGAACCAAGCTTTCTCAGTAAAGTACTTTCTTTCTCACTTTCATTCCAATCAGCAGGAGTACCAGCAATGTTAGGTACTCATACATGGTTATCATCTTTACGTTTATGATGATAACACCTACCTTTGGCTTTCCAATGTTTCTCCTTTTCTTAAAAGCCTTCAGAGGATTTCTAGTCACTTTACATTTACCCATGATTATCCTTCAGTAAAACAGAGACTTCAATGACTAGAATTCATAACAAATATTTTCAGGATTACAAAAGAGTAAATAAACATGAGCCACATGACAATCAAGCAAGCAATACATATTGACCTATCACAGGTTAGCCACAACACTTATTTTTCTAACACTTATTTTCTTTCACATGACTAAAATGTAGATCATGAGCATGTATATTTATGAGTGCAACATTTGACAGCAGTTTAACGGCACCACAGCGGGTCACACCAATGCAGAATGTATATGAAAAATATTTTAAAAATAGTTGTTGTCTTCTGAAATGAATAAATTATATATCAATCGAAAGGCAAAAGTCTGTAGAATTTTAAAATGTAAAAAACTAAAAATTGAACATTTCATGGTTTTTGAACCTTTCTGGACCCCTTAATCTTGGTTATAATACAAACCACAGTGGTAACCATGGAAAGCCTTGGCAAGATTAGTATGTAAATCTATGGAATTCCAGTACAGGGAGCCAAATGTCTGTAAATATAAGTAATGTAGATCTGAGAAATGAACATGTACAACACAAAATTGGCAGTATCAAAACCACACAGTAAGAGTTACGAATACTCTATCAGACTAACTGCGACCACATTTGGCTCCCTAATGCAGGTCATGGGATGGAACGGGGACAGCAACATTAGTGAATCTCTACATATGTTAATAAGGTAAAATGAGGGTAATGGCATAAGAGATGGCCTCTGCCATAAAATTGGTTTGTTCAAGGAGAAGAGTAAAGAATTAGTCCAAGCACCTGCCAGTGCCACAACAGAAGGCATATCAGACATCATCATACTTGATTCTGGGCCCACGATGAATATTTTGTCTAGTAATCTTTTTATCAGACTAAATGAAACAAACAGGACACTCAACTTACTGGTTGAGAATTGTAGAATTTCTGGCATTATTGGCAAGAAATCACAGTGTGTCAAAATGCCAGAGCACAATATGTTAAATCCTGGAGATGGAGCCATGAGTTATACATTTCTAATTATGAAAGATCATAGTTGGCATTGGTTTTTTTTATGTGAAAGTAATGCCAAGATTTACCTTTTGTGTGGGAAATGCTATTTGACAATTGGTGATGAAATTATCATTTTAGATTTGATAAAAACTAGGGCCCAGTATGGCAAATTTTGCCAAGTAACAAGGGTTAGGCTTAAAAGAGCAAGGGTGCTGCATACAGACAGTAACCTATTTCATTCTGGGCTAGTACAACATCCAGTCAATTCAGATGATGATGTGAAAAACAATTTGTTTCTAATTTAAGAGAATGTGTCTGAAACACAGTGGCTAAATAAATGGCAACAAGCTAAGCTATCCACTTTGTTAGTAATAAATGCAGATTTATTCTTGGATAAGCCAGGAATCATTTGAGGATATGAATATCACACAGAAGCTATAACCCATAAGACCTACTGTTGCACTACATATTACATTATGTGATTGAAGAGGGTGGCTGTTACTAAAAGCACTCTGTCTTCAGGCCACAAGTGGCCCATCGGGACCATCCGACCACCGTGTCATCCTCAGATGAGGATGCGGATAGGAGGGGCGTGTGGTCAGCACACTGCTCTCCCGGTCGTTATGATGGTTTTCTTTGACCGGAGCCGCTACTATTCGGTTGAGTAGCTCCTCAATTGGCATCACGAGGCTGAGTGCACCCCAAAAAATGGCAACAGCACATGGCGGCTGGATGGTCACCCATCCAAGTGCCGTTCACGCCTGACAGCGCTTAACTTTGGTGATCTCACGGGAACCGGTGTACCCACTGCAGCAAGGCTGTTGCCTGGCTGTTACTAGGGAGGTAAAGAATTTATACCTCCACCATGACATGAAGAGATACACTCAGTAAAAATGTACCTTAGTACAGTTTCTATTTGTTTTATCACTTAAGCATGTAAATATTTTTGAAGTACTTAGGCAATAATTAATTTCTTTACTTCAACAAGAGACAGTTTCAAATATATAAGTGAAACCTGACAAAAGAGGAATGTAGAATCTTTGTTTTACTTGTAAAGTTACATGTAGCTAAGAACAAGAAACATTTTTATCTTAAGTGTATGTTTTCCACAAAGTCTGCACTGGAAAGTGCTCCTCATGACATTTGAAGTTTAAGCGTATAGAACTTACCACTGAAGCAGTAAGATATGAACATTCATAACACAGTGTCATGATATATCAACACCATATGAGCTTCTATGTAACACAAAGAATGATAAACTGTGTTAAATAATGACTCCAGCAAGACACACAGGGTTAGAAGTAAAGATTACTCAACTCTAGCATTGTGACACTTCACCACTGCACATTCATTACAGCTGTGAGTATCTACACATGTACGTGTAGATTTACCTTTATTGATTCAAAGGGTGATAATTCTTATGACCATAGTATGTATTTAATTCTTAATGCTACTAGTAGATGACTCAGTGTGTTAGAATACTATATCTATATGTGACATAAGTCATCTACTGCATACTTGATAAACAGGTGACAAGAATCATACTTAGTGCAGGTGTTCCTTGAGCCTCCAGCTGCACTTTTCGTATTTGTTTTGGATTTTTCACTTCATGTTCTGTTAGTGGTAGGACATCTCAGAAATTGTTACTGGTGAGATGAAAACAATGATATCATAGGTACATGTACATTAATGTTCAGAACAGTAATTTAATCTTCATCAGGCCAATGGAATATAGACAAGACAGTATTGTCATACAGATCAAGTATCAAAAATTATTTTTTATTCACAAGGAATTTTTGTAAATAATGTAAATACATTAATTCACTAAAATTTCCATGGGGGCAGAAGAGACAGTATTCAGTCCCATGTGAAATGAAAATGTGAAAGGTGAAGTAATACGTGAAACAAGTGCAATGTGAACCCAGTGCTAAAATGACAGTATTTGTGTTTATTGAAGTGGAGAGCTGACGTGGCATTACAAATGATATTAATAAGTTGACATGATCAATAAAGTTTGAACATAAGAAAGTGGACAGTGAAATACCCACTTACCTTACCAAAGTTCTGCATATAATGCAGTCACATGGTTAATCCAATGACAGCCTCTACTTTGGATGATCTCTGCATAAACTATGACACATGAGAACTCGCACATGCAAGACCATGAGTAACACAGTAAATGAACTCAGTGGTCACTTCTGTGGTGCACAACAATACCAGCTGCAATGCACTTAATTTTTGTCTTGTGATAACTGTACAGATATGTTCCACAAAAATTTCAAAAAGAGTGGTGAAACATTTAGTGACTGGCACTTCAGACACACGTGTAATGAACACTAAAAATCATGAAGACATATGAATGGCCTGTGTGAGAGCTCACAGACAGAGAAAAACAGTTATGCTGAAATGTTACTATATATCCAAAAGTCAGTGCTCCCCAAGAAGGCCTGCCAAATGCAGGAGGAGAAAAAGCCAAGTCCCCCAATCTAATGTACATCAATATTATATGCATGACCACTCAGTAATTTTTAATGTATTTCATTAAATTGTGAACATAATAACAAATTTTTATTTCAGTACCATATAGAATAAGTTAAATACAATGTATCCCTGATACATAATAGCCGGCCGGAGTGGCCGAGCGGTTCTAGGCAATATAGTCTGGAACCACGCGACCGCTACGGTTGCAGGTTCGAATCCTGCCTCGGGCATGGATGTGTGTGATGTCCTTAGATTAGTTAGGTTTAAGTAGTTCTAAGTTCTAGGGGACTGATGACCAAAGTAGTTAAGTCCCATAGTGCTCAGAGCCATATTTTTGATACATAATACAACACTGAAGAATTACCTGATGTCTCTATCAAAATTTGACAAATCTGTCCTCCACTGTCATTTGCACCATCTGTGACCATGCCACTTTGTCAAGAGTGCCAAAATTTTCTACCATTACCACCTGTCAGCATAAGCCCACCTTGTCTTTCCATAACTAACATCGCATATCAACAGCCACCAACAAATGATTCTAATACATTGTTAAATAGAAATCATTTTAAAGACCTCTGAGATATTGTATGTCAAATTAGCCATTTTTATGAGGTTATTGATCTACAGAGCTCTGTATGTGAACATAATGACTGTTATACATCGTGTCAATGAACTTGTGACGAAGCAAGGTGGGATCTCTTTACTTCCTCTCTTGTTTTGCCATCTGCCTCCTTAAATTTGTTTTGTTTCCTTTTTTGCCTAATCACCATTAACATGCATGAATATAATTTACATTTCCATAGAAGAGGAAGGTCGGCCCTCAGTCTTAAAGAATATAGCACCAGGTCTAATTTTGTGCATCGTTTTGTGTATGTAATTGATTTCCGAATTTATTTTGACCATTCCTAGTTAATCCCATTGTTATAGAGTGAAATCAGCAATTGTTTCGCAACTTAGATTCTATTGTTAACTTACAAACAAATATAAATTGTGTACTAATTATAAACATTGTATGTATAACTATATTTGTTAATTTCATTATTTAAACAAATAATTTGGCCTAATGCTTGTGGTAGAAGAAACTGTTAAAAAGAAGAAATTTTTTAATGGATTCAGTTAATTGAATGAGTTATGTTTTAATTGTACTTTCTGTAACTTAAAACACTGACCAATATGTAGTTTCAGGGCCTATTATTGTGAGCATATATAAAGGCCGGATTTTTGGTCCCAAGCCAGTCAGTCCACGGCCGATTTTCAGACGGGAAGTCTGTATCAGTTAGAGTAACAACATTCCATCAACTTAACAGTGGAATTAGTGTAACACAAAAAGGCAAAGTGTTAAAACTGCGATAGTGTCTCTTCAGTTTATTAGAGGAATAGTGTAACATGTACCTTATTATTCTGCAAGACCTGTGAACTGTGTGGTTAGATAGATGCTCATAGATGTTCAACAGCAAACTATTGTAGCATTATGCTGATGTTTGCCTGCAACCTATTAATGAAGCTTACAAAAATTTATCAGTAGCGAACTGGCCATACAACTGTGTAATATTGGGGGGTTGTGAACAGTGAAAGTAAAGAACTGTGAAACGCAATCACTTTCAGTAGTCAGTGTTGAACTTCCACCTCCTATTTCTCAGCCAGTATAACAATGCAGTACATTGACACCACGGATTATCAATGAAGAAATAAAGCAGGTGAACGTCACAAACGAACAAATAAAAGTACATTTACCATCTATATTTCAACACGCATAATGATTAACTCAGTAAACATTTAGTGAAAATTGTACAAATATTCACCCAATGTATACCATATTGTCTTAGTTCTAGAGCTAATGAATATGGAAGGGTAAAGGCCCCACTCTGGTTTTTGCTCATTTTTCTGCAAACCCTTATCCTAATGGAGGGGTCAAAATTCATGAATATTATTCAAAGTAAGTCTGATTATATTTCAATTACCATGTCATAGCATGAAAATTTCAATAACTTATGTGGCTAAATGCTACTAAAATAATTTGTAAAGTAGCTTTCATATATTTGAATTAAATTTCAGGCTTCCATTGCTTTTGAAGTGTGCATTTTCAAAGCAATTACTTATAGATATGATAACTTTATGTACATTTTTATATTCTTTACAGTCTCATTCTTTAGAGATCAAAGCTAAGCTCTCTATAAATTATAGACAAGAAGGTATGTTTCATCCTGCCTCTCCCCCCCCCCCCCCCCCCCCCCCCAACCATGGATCATAAACAAGTGAGTGTACCCCCGAGTAGAGTATATGGCTGAGTGTCTTACCAGACCCCTTTCCTGCATATTGGAAAATTGGTCCATTATGACACAACTTTAAAACAGTTGTGATTCATTTTCACATTTTTATCACTTTCAGCAATGTTACGAAAAGTCTCAGTTACCAAATGGCTTTTAGGCATTACTACCTACCTGGTCAAGGTTTTACAATTATACTGATCCCATGCCTTTCCATCTGGTTTTACAATATTGTGAGAAACATTGCATATGTTTTCAAAAAATTTGCCAATCCAGTGCAATACACAACAAACTTTTTGAGCATTTCACATGCCACAAATGGTTTCTTTGCTCACTGCAAATACACTTCAGCTGCTTTCTGTATATCTACATTAGGAACTACCTTTTTAAGTACTCCTTAACTCATTGTCAACATTGAATAGTTTGAAAAAAGCTGCCACCAGTAATTTAGTAATCCTTACGTTCATTATTTGTTCATATTTCATCAGATTACTTCCATTAGCTTTTACTAACTGCATTCTATTAAGCTTATTACTTATTACACAATTCCTACTCTTTCCTTCAACTGAAAGTTAACCAGTGCATTTACTGTCAGTCATACTCTGTTACAGTCTTATATAATTCAGGTCCAGTTTTGATTTGCAAATCATCTATATTACTGTTACCTATTAGAGCTCAACATTTTTTCTCCACATTCATCTACATTATCAAGAAAATCGTTCATTAACTGCACACACTCTGATTGAATGTCATCAGGTGCATCAATATTCACATTAATAACTTACTTCTCAGCTTCCTGATCCTGTACATCAACAGTATTTATGTGCTTTGTACCAGATACAATATCATTGTCTTTCCTATCAACACCAGTCTGCCCTGTTACATTTAATTCATCCTGACAAAAATTAACAGCTTCAACTTCCATCTGAACATTAATCAGATTTCCTGCTCATCTCCACTGCATCATGAATAATCTAATAATGATCCCAAACAATCTGTAATCTCATCTGTTTTGTCTTTTATGCAGACTTGGATTGATTTTAATTTATTACTTATGTTCTGAAAGCCCCATTTAATTTCACTCTTAGTGTCACTGTAACTTTTGTTCGGTTCTGTCTTGTATGTGAAATACCCTAATGTTGACCTAATGTCATTGTCCCCATATTTTTTCTGTCAACTTTGTCTTTGTTCAGTTACTACTAAACAAATGACAATATGAATACTTTTACCTTAAACTGTCTACAAGTCATATGCTTTTGCCATCAATAACTATTGTCTGCTTGTCAATCCTTCTCTGCCTCCACTATAGGCTGATTTCTTTACTACTGTGCACTGATTGGCTGTTATTTGCTGATGATATTGTCAGTCAGCCTTGTTCCCTATTGACTAAAAAAATTGCAGCCATCATACTGATATTCATTTATTGTTTGCCTACACAAGTCTGAAGTTAATCTTGTCATTAATATTATGTACACTGTTCTACACACTTTTTTATTCCAAAAATGCCACTTGGAAGTTTTATAGCCTGTTTACTACCGTTACCACTGTTCATATATCTTGAATGTCTGTTTATTGCCATAGAGGCATGTCTGCGGGTCAGAAGACCTGGATACATCATAAGTGATATGGATAGTGCCTGTTGTCTAGGAGAATGTTCCACATGGTCATCTGGCTTACATCAGTGTGTCAGGCCAACTGCCTCTTGCTGATACTATAATATCCCTTGCCAGGGCTAGCGAGTAGAAGTCATCAGTTCAATGATCAGCCTATTGTTATTGGTTTAAAGTGAGTATATATCATGAGGTGGCATGTTTCACCTGTATGAGCAAAATATTTATTCTGTGACTTAGAGTTTCTCCATGGCGAGAGAAAAAAAGTAAGAAAATTGGAATGTGACAGGACTTTGTTACAAGACAGGATAACAACAGCATGTGTAGGAAGTGTGTGCATTTAAACAGTCATTGTTAACCACCATATTGTCTGATTTGTGTTTTTTGAGATTCACAGCTAGTATGTAATGTTAATGTGGAGTTTAGTAAAGGTCATAATACAGTCTGTTGTATTCAAAGGTAATTGTGCATATGTAATTTTGATCAATGGTTTTTGTGATGAGCTATTATGCACTACAAGCTTATATAGGACTTTGAAAATTTGGTGGTCAATGTTTGCTGCAGCACCTGCTTCAGTAACATGGTCAAAAGCATAGAAAAAGTTTTCTCTGCTAAAATGAACTCATTTCACTCACAGACAATCATCGAATGACCAAATGCGAATGGCAGTGTTCCAATTCGAGAAGATCCTACAGACATTTTCTTTCTCTTACATTTCAAGAGTTTTACAGGCAACCATTGGAACTAGCAGCTGCTTTTCTGCCATGAGAGTGGCTTGTCTACATGTATGAAATTGTGTATGCTGTGGGAATAGGCAATGCCGATCAAGATATTGCCTTCACCGACATACAAACAAGTGACACTATACACACTAGTCCAATCGAGATATTGTCCTTCACAGACATATGAACAGAGATACTAGTCCAATAACAACGAGTTAAATATTACCAGCTTAAAACATTAATTTCTTCTTTTGAGCAGTAATATTAGAATACCTAGGCCACTGTCCCACACCTCTCCTGCTCTTTATTGTCTCAGGAATAGCTTCCCACAGCTTGTCATCATTCAGCAAAATCACACCCTAAATAACAACATTTTTAAAAAAATTACGTTTATAGATAAATAAATAATAAATCTTGTGTGGCTCAGACCTTGGTGCAAATATTTTCATCTGATGCTCTTTCAGTGATGTGTGTGGCAGTTTAAACTGGCACTGTAACTATAGCGGAATCCACTCCACAACACTATTTCTCTTTCATAGCACACACACAAATTGATGTTATCCTTTTAAGCCACATACTTAAAAATATTGAACATTTTTATAAATTTTCAGCTACTTTCATGAAAATTTCCTAGAATTTACCAATTACAGGTGAGTTTTCTTCATGTGTAACATACAAGTCACACTGTTAAGTAGTCTCCTATGTTTAACTAAACAGTATAAACTAGATGATACTTTTTTGGATTTTTGTTCCACTTTTTCCAGGGGAAAGTGAAATAATTTGCAAATTGTAAAATTAAAAAGTTACTAAACTATAAAATTTACAGAAATCTTATGTTTTCATTCTTTACACCCACTTTAACAAATAGCACATTATAACAATATTACAGTATCTTTTTTTGTTTTAGCAAAGGACCTAGTACACATACTAGGATCGCCAGTATGGGGTGGGGTCAGTTTAATTCCAAACAGTACAAGTTCCAAGTGATGGCAATTACCTGTTAGTGTATTCCACTACCAAAAAGATTAATGGGCTTCATTCACCAAGAAACCTTAAGAAATACTTTTCCCAAGTACATGTCAGCAACTAAAAGATGAAAAGCAAATGACAAACTCAGGAAGTGCACTCTATTATGTGCTCAGTTGGGCACCACTGAACACACTCAGCCTATGACTGAACCGAGGTAAAATGAAAGCCTTACTGTTGTAGAATGAATAACATCCTATTTTATCTCTGAGATACTCTGCTTATGTTTCTTTATTCTGGTATCAGTGCTATTTTATAGGTAACTAGGATACATTAATGGCTAGTTCCTGCTACTGATAGGTATACACTTGTTGTAGTGAGTAAAGACAGGTACATGACCACTGTAATTTTAGGAAAGGTTCATAAAAGGGAAATTGAGTCAATTTAAATGGCCCAAATAAATAAATAGACACATTTTGCTCAGGAGTATGGAATTTTTAGACAGGATGAAAGAATCAATCTTCGATAAGGAATGGAATTTAATTGATGGGCAAATAAACAGATGTGTATGAATTTTGTGAAGTATGTTTGTGCTGTCTCATCTACAACTAAAGGAAAAATGGCAATATCATCAACCTCAGCTAAAGAATAAACAGAAGTGTTCTCAGGATCTGTATGAAGGAGTCATGCTGTGGAAAAAGCCTACAAAAAAAAGAAGAAAATGAAATTAATCTGCATTAATGAATGGAATAAGTATATATACTTTAGCCTGAAGGCTTCACGATAATCTTTCAGGCACTGTTTATCATAGTCTTTTTGTGAAAATAGTCCATTGCTATTCTATAGATTAAAGTGAGGTGTTCCCCTCATGACAGTGAGAGTCAAAAACTAAATACTATGAAAACAGTTTAAGTAATGAAATGAAATATAATCATTTACTTGGGGATTTCTTTCTTAGAAGTGACTACTTCATTTTAGTGAATGGAAGGTGTAAAAGCATTTGTAAAGAACTTTGACCATAAACTAATTGTCTTAGGAAGTAATAACAGTATAAAGAAACTTCAGTCATTAAAATAACTAGGAATGTGCTGTTCTCTTCTTAGAAAATGATCGCATACTAGGGAAAATCTTGGCCACAAAATGGTCTGAGGAAATAATGTAGAGATACCTTCTCTGGTTAATCTAGCCTCAAGCCCTGTATAAAGTATTTGGTAAGAAATTTATGTATTGATGTTATTTAGTAAATAATAATACGATACTTGGTATGTTACAGACATGCTTATGACTAATATTTTGAAGCAAGTGCAGAGTTTTGAAAAGCACATGATAACTGGACTATCTTTCATTTCCATCAATTTTTGTTGATGTGAATATATCCATTTGCAGTTAGTAAGTGAGTATTCTCACACTGGAATAATTGTGAAGATATTATCTGATATATGAGCAGCCTAGTTGGATGAACTAAGTTATGGCTTTAAAATACCAACTGGAAATAATCGGATAAATAAAAAATATACATTTATAACATATTTCACAGTTATTTTCATGGACAAAAGAGTGAATGTAAGCTATTATAGAATTCTATATCTAAAAACAAAGATGATGTGACTTACCAAACGAAAGCGCTGGCACGTCGATAGACACACAAACAAACACAAAAATACACACAAAATTCTAGCTTTCGCAACCAACGGTTGCTTCGTCAGGAAAGAGGGAAGGAGAGGGAAAGACGAAAGGATGTGGGTTTTAAAGGAGAGGGTAAGGAGTCATTCCAATCCTGGGAGCGGAAAGACTTACCTTAGGGGGAAAAAAGGACGGGTATACACTCGCACACACACACATATCCATCCACACATATACAGACACAAGCAGACATATTAAAAGGCAAAGAGTTTGGGCAGAGAAGTCTCATTTGTTCTTTTCAGTGTTACAGGCTGCCACATTAACATGCAATTTGGAAAAGTGTTGCTCTTTCAGCCTTCCATTGTTTATCTTGGGTTTGAGGTCTCTAGTGCTGGTATCAGACCCCTTCATCTGAATGTCTCTGCCATTGTGGCTCTTCTGTGTCTGTGTCCTGCACCAGTCAAGGAACTCCAGGTTTTTCTTAGGTAAGATTGCGTATTATCATCAGCTTTTGCCAGGATGTGGCATCAGTGGCACAACTGTTACATGCCTTGCCACATAAGGGGATGTCTTACCAGTGCTTGTAGGTGTGTGAAATGGCGTTTTTGGAACTGAAGTCTATGTTATAATATGCATCTTGCCTCGTAACCTACCAACCAAGTCAACATTTAATATTAGCAACAAATGTGTTCCAGCATGGGCTGGGGGCATTGTTAGCTCATAGATATTCTGATGGCTCTGAGCAGCCTATTGTTTATGAATCAAAGATGCTTAATTTGCCTCAGACTAGATATTCACAAATAGAGAAACAAGCCCTCGCCATTGTTCATGCCTGAAAGAACTTTAACGTTTTCCTGTATGGTGTAATATTCCATCTTATCACAGATCACAAGCCATTAGTTTTGCTGTTCAACCAATCACTGTCATTGCCAGACAAAGCAACACATTGCCTTCAATGTTGGGTGCTGCTCCTCTTTCGGTACAATTACGAAATTAACTTCTGCCCCATGGTTAAGCACATGAATGCTGATGCACTCTCCTGTCTTCTGGCTGGTCTGGACCCAGTTTTTGATCAGGAGGAGCTACTCTGTTTCCACATTGATTAAAGGGCTCAACGAACAGTCTATAGTTTTCCAATCACTAGTGCTTGGGTTGCATAGGCTAGTGCTACCAATCTGATTTTATGGAATGTGATACAGTGCGTGCAACTTGGCTGGTCTGAGGCATCACCATTGCGGGCATCCAATCTCCTTTGTGTTTTGGCATCATTTCTCTGTCATTTATGGTGTTCTATTTCTTGATACAGACTACTCAGCTCTTTGTGTACTGGTTCCCTCAGCTCTCCATTCAGAGATCCTGCAGTTGCTGCACATTGATCACTTGTCACACACCAAGGTATTAGACCACCGTCATGTTTTTTTTGGCATTGTTTGGATGGCAACATCACTCATTTGGTTTCAGTGTGTTCACAATGTGCATCACAGCAAGCTGCCCCATGGGCAACATTGTCTCCATATCCATGGCTTTCACAGGTCTGGAACTATCTCCACATCAATTTCATATTCCCTTTCCTTAATACATACTGGCTAATAATAACTGATGCATTCTCTCAGTCCCAATATGTTGTTTGTCTCCCATCAACTTCAGCCTCTGCCACCATGGCAGCTCTGTCAAAAATTTCTTCCATCGAAGGACTTCCAACAATTTTAGTCTCTGATAATAGCCCTCAGTTTGTGTCACAGGAGTTTGTCTCCTTCTGCAGTGCTGCAGGATTCACCACATTTTAGCCAACCTGGCACAGCTTCTCCAATACCGCTACTGCAGCCACTGTCCATACTGGGGCTGTCTCCTCTGCCTCAGCCACCAACTGCAAGGGCTCCACCATCACCAGACCCTAGACCTGATGTGGACATGGAGCTTCTGCCAACATCACCCATCCTACCATACCAGGTAATATGATAAGGCAGACTGCAATGCTCTCTGCGTCCCAAGTACTTCCAGCCATATGTCCCAGTATCAGCACGCCAGCTCAATCAGAGCCTCGAGGAGAAAGATGCCATGGAAATCTTAGCTGTTCCCAAAAGGGAGGAGGAATGAAGTAATGTGCACACACTTAAACCCATGTGCATTAGCAGCATGTTGTCATCTGTGAGAGTGCACCACAAATGAGCAATACTGTGAACTTTTAATAGAGCCCACTATGGGTGAGTGCCTATTTAAACCCTGCCACGATACGCTCATGTTCAGTTATCATGTTATTACTGCTTGCATATATTTGCCTTATCTTATTGTGTTCAGGCTAATAAAGTTGTACTAAGAGTCTTGGTTGTGCTGTGTGTCCAAGTCACAACACACATAAAGCATTCTGTAAGTAAGACATGGAGGAAAGAGTTAATCTGTTTGATCCAGGCTAAGCAATTATTTGTAGTATGTGCATCTATAATTATTTATAATGAATAGAAAGTGGAACAATAGGTTCTGATGCAAAGTCTCTGTGTCACCTACTGAATATACAAAGTGAGAATGAAAGCACATTTCACTTAGCAGCACTGTATTATTGGGGAGGTAAATAGCAATTTTGATCACAAAAGGAGTTCTTATTTCATACAGTGAATGGTGTCAAATGCTGCACCATTGCTGGTCACACACATGTCCAAAATGTTCACCAAATCAATGCTATGTGAGTAAGCACCAGTCAGTGTGACAGTATGGTGCAATTCAAACTGTCAGTCACCTAGTGCAGTTTCTTTAAACTTTATTGTCTCTGATGTGCTGCTTCAGACACTGCCATTGTCAACATTCAATGGACAAATAAGAAATGTTTTAGAGTTTACAAAACAATGCACAGAGAAACTGGATACTACACCTGTGTTTGCTTTTAGTAGACTCGTCAGTAACTAATAAAAACAATTTAAAAAACTGTCTATGGTAGTCGATAAATAAATTGTGCTAAAGTTATGGTCATACTATAATATTTTGGCCTCAAGTTATACTCATGAGAATTTCTTATAAATAAATGCTGATACAAGTAACAATGATTCTTATCAGCTGAAGAGAAAGTAAATCAACTGTATCTTTAAATAAGCTTTTCTTGTTCGGCACACAGGTGTCTCATGTGTGCAGCTACTCTAATACTCATCTCAATCTATCTATTTGTGTCATGTAATCTACTGAATGTAGACATTATCACAATCTCAAAACAACTATGAAATTTAACCAGATGTACAAATTAATTTGCAATGTGAATGCAAGATTACTCATTCCACATCATTATAATTTATCATGCAAAATGATCAGGGCTTAAATGCAGTGTTTCTCAGCTGAATTTGTGGAAGGGCTGAGTTTGTGTAACTCGGAGCCATTTTCAGCAGAAAAATGTATGGAATCTGGCATAATCAGATGTGTGTGTGTGTGTGTGTGTGTGTGTGTGTGTGTGTGTGTGTGTGTGTGTGTGTGTGTGTGCGTGTTGTCAGCCAAGATGCAGCTGCTATATGACGTCCTTACTTACTGATTTGTGGAACCATCAAGTGTAGAAGTGGCACCTCTGTTGACTTTGATGTGTTAGCAGTAGCATAAGCTAGTACCTGGAAGACTTCAGTGTGTGTCCAAATTTCCGTCCTGGTTCTCTGTTTCTAATTCTAGCTCTTGTTTATGACTGTGCCCTTTACAGTATTAGAAATACACTAACTACCTGGGAAAAGTGGTTTAAGTATTCAGATGTGTGAGAACTAAACACAAATAAAGGAAATTTAACACTATCATATTTTAATAACTTAACAGAAGTGTATTTTTCAAGAACCGTTTCCTACTTTTGTGTTACTAAAGGACTGGTAATCTGTGGACCCCTTTTCTAAGTTCAGCATATGTGGAGGAAGCGCTTCTTCACTTGTGGACAAATGGCAAATCAGTTGAAGGTGCAATGCAGGATTTCACAACTCTCCAAAAATGAAATAGGAAACAAGGTGGACTGAGAAGAAAGCATGATATTACATGAAGTTGGTTGCACTCAGACGATTGCATGAGTGGGATGGATTAATTAAAGACCTGTTTATGTTGATGGTGGAGTCAAGTCGAATGATTAAATAAGGGACTGTGTTTTGTTCAGTGTATTTGATGAGCATTTGTGTCAGGGAGCATGCCACAAGACATCATTTACTTGTAGAAGACTAAGAGATTTTTGACTTTCAAGGTAAAGCCCAAACGTTTAGTTATAGTATATATCAACATGCTATATCATGGGAAATTTACATGGCAGTTTGTCTACATCTACATTATCCACTATGATCTTATTATTGTACACTACATTGAAAAGCAGTCATTATTTGATTTTACAGAATGTAAGAAGTATTTCTGAGGTACATGAATGTTTCTACCATAGATTCTTTATGGATTCTCCAACAACTGTGAAGACTAATTCTAGAGCAATACATGTAATTCAGCTCTAGAATTTATGATAGTATTTTTTTTAAAAAAATTGATATTGTTTGGGAGGTTTCTGAAGCATATTTGTGAAATATATGCTTACAGGTATTTAGCAATCTGGCCTCAGCAATCAGAGACTGTGGTCATATTTGTGTGTGTATGACTTGCATTTGCATGAGTGTGTGTGTGTGTGTGAGTGTGTGTGTGTATTGTCTAATTCCAATCAAGGCCTTTTTGGTCAAAGGCTTACTTGTTTGACAGTCTTTTTGTTGTGCCTATCTTCAAATCAACATCTCTGACATACGGTACATATCAATCTATTATTTTTGTAATATTGTCATTATTCCATCCTGGATTTTCCATTACTTGATTCAGAATACTGCTTAGTGTTTACTAAGCACACACACACATACACACACACACACACACACACACACACACACACTCAAATCACACAATGATGTCATGTGTCAATCAAGTTTTGAATCACTTAAAAAGATATCAAAACTGCAACCTGCAAAAGAATATTTAAGATATTTTAGATGCAGTGACAACAAACTATTAAAAATAGATTATCAAGACATTGCTGTAGCTCCCTAGATACAGAAAAATTCTCCTATGACTGTAGTTTCTCTTCCTGAATAACAGCCACCTACACACAATGGTTTTACCACTTGCACAGTGGATGAAATGGACCATAAAATATATGAAATTACATGTTCCAAATCAGCTCTGTTTGAAGAGTTAAAATTGCCTATTAGTGGCACTTTTCACAAGGCTTCAGCATATTTAGTGCATTCAATGAAGAAAATTAGGAGGAAAAGATTGTGTGGCCACAAATTTTTATACATAGCTAAGAGGGAATGTCCTGAGCAACATACGAAAAATCCTAACCAATAGGGTGTGAGTGTTGGGGTAGGGGTTGGTTTAAAGGTAACTTTTTTACATTTTTCTTGAATAACTTGAAAACCACAGCTTCTAATGAAAATGTTTCCCAGTACAAAATTAAACTACATCAAATTTCCTAGAAAAAAGTTGCAATTCATTTTTTGTCTAGGACTCATAGTTTCTGAATTTGAGGGATGGAAAAATCACAGACTATTAAAGGTAGTGTTTTAATGGATTAAATTAATGTTTTTAGTTAAATGAAGTGAGTTTATAACAAAAATTATTTGTGTGTGCCACATCTAGGTGCAAGACAACTGTATAAGGGACAAATTCTCTTCTGGGGGTGCAAAAGAGTGGAGCAGAATGTGTTAGGGATAGAAGTGTAAGATGCTCATGACTTCCCTCCCTTGTAAGTCTGCAAATTGAAGGTTGAGCAGGTGATTCCCCACTACTTCACAAGAAACAACTACAGGGTGTTTCAGTAAGTAATACACGCCCTCTACAGCATGCCCAATGAGTCACTGGTATGACAGTGTGCAGACATGACCCAGAAGTGTTTATTTCTTACCAAATGCTTTAACACTACAGGGGTTGCAGGTGTGAGTTACTATGTAATAACACTAATTGACATAATTCATATGGACAGAATCTACATAAACTGTTTTTGCTGGAGTCAGCCCTATGTAATAACACTAATGGAGGTAATTCATATGGACAGAATCTACATAAACTGTTTTTGCTGGAGTCAGCCCAAATGAATAGAGCTCATCAGGTCTTTCACGTATTGCCCAGTGCTAAAGAAAAGCATCAGCAGGACCAGTAAAATATGAAGAATAACCAGTACTCCAGCAGCAACAGCACAGCCTAGGCTCTTGCTGAACTGCTACCACCATGCAGCAGCACTGTTCAGTCACTGGTGGAATACCAATCTTTCTTCATGTTTTACTGTCCTTGTTAGTATGTACCAATAAAACAGTTATCATGCAGACTAATCTGAGACTGCTCAGTTGAATGGGCATGTAAAAATCTGCAGTAAAATTAATTTTTTTCACAATGGGAAACAAACTGGTGCTTTCTGTCACTTGAAATACTTGAGGGGCTGTATTTGTTTGGGCTGACTCTAGCTACAAAATGCTAAAACTAAATTACAGATATCTGCCAAAACATGTAAAAAATGTACTGAATTACTGTTAGGAGAGACACCCTGCATAATGGATTTACTTTCAGTTCATTAAGTGAGGACTTACTTGTAGTTGTTATGTGACCTGTTATGTAAAAACACTCAACAGTGTGAGCTGTTGACTGTCTACCATACTGAACAGCATTTTTCAAGTGTAACATGTCAATATTTATTTGAGGAGGTTGATTTCATTGTCTCCACTATCACTGTTTGGAACACTTTTCACAGTGTGAGTGGTATCAAGTGCATTGCCCCAACATCAGCTTTCCCAGCATCTGAAAAGGAGTAGGGGTTTAATTTATATTCTGCAACAGATGTAGGTCACCTAGATGTTATAGAACTTTAAATATTTCAACGTAAGTCGAGCTAAGCATTACAACAGATTATTTTTCTGCTTTTGAACATGGTCAGTCCAATTCCATCAAGTATATTCACACCCATTTTGTAAGATATACTGTGTAGGGCTGGTAAGTGGCTCCACTCAGTGTAGCTCACTCTACAAGTGCCAACAATTCCTGGATGTAAAACATTCATGCAGCCTACCAGTACCATTATTAATGACAAGAGAAGTGCAGTGACTTTTTGGTCATTCATTAATTGATCTACAAGTGACTAAAACACAGTTAAATGGCCTTACAATATGCTGTCGGTGATAGGCAGCAGAAAAATGCCACATTTGCCAGTCTGAGCCCTTTCACACCAACATCACACAGGTCACTAACATCATCACCCTCACATATTAAACACACAGGAATGTATTTTACATCATAGCTCACATAACAACAGCAAATAAGTACTCACTTAACAAACTGGAAATAACTCTACTTACACACCAGCTAATTTATTTTATCTACACATGTAAGAGAATTGGTAAGAAATGCTGGGGGTATATAGACTGTCTGTAAACTGCAAAGTGAGCAGCAATCATGGTGCAGGAAGTTGCCTTTTCTTGGAAGAACACTACAGCTGCTGTACAGGATGACTTAGTTCTCCTCTAGCTGTATAGAACATGGTTCAGATATTCACATAGATTCTGTCCATATGTGTCAGATGCATTAGTGTTATTAGTGACTCATACCTGCATTCCATGTAGTGTTAATGCTTTTTGTGCATACTAATATCTCTGTGGGCACGTCTGCACACTGCTTCACCAGCAACTGACAAGGTGCATTGTGAAGGATCTGTATAACTTTCTGACACACAGCTTCTTGTGACACAGTGGGATAGACAGAGTGGGAAATCACCTGCTTGACCTTCAGTTTGCAGACCTATGACCAAGGGAAGCACATGAACATATTGCAGGGATCTAGCTTCTCTTGTGCATCTATCCAACACATCTCCCCCCTCCACCTTTTTACAACCCCAGAATACAATTTGTCCTGAACAAACGTGTGGTATGCACATTCAATACTTGTTCACAGCCCACTTAGTTTAACAATAAACATTAATTTTATACCATTGAAACACTAATTTTAATAACCTATGATTTTTACATTCCCTGCAACATGGGGAAAGAAACAAGTGAATAGAACCTCTTCTGTAGGAAATTTGATGCAGTCTAATTTTGTACTGGGAAATATTTTTGTTAGAAAATGCTGGATGCTCCTTCCTAGCACTATGCAAAAATTTGCGACTACTTGATTTCTTTTCCACTATTTGACATTTTTGTCTTCTTGACTAAACTAACTTGAAGAATCATCCATGCAATGTAAAATTTATATGTTGCCTGTTTTATCTTGTAAGGACAACCAATCTTTTGGTCTACTTGAAGCATAAAGCTTAATTGTTTTCGTTAACTGACACCTTTTCCAAAATTTCTTCAGTAAAGTTTATCAATCTCTCTCTCAAATATGATATAGCCATAAAGCAGTTGAAATTAAATTAGTCTTCAGACTTGTTGCTAAGAATGCTTACAGACTTTCTGAATTACTGGGACACTGAGAAGGCAAAATCACTAATATTGTAACAGGAAATAGGCCTATCGTTGCTTCAGTTGTCAATAAATAATTTGAAAACTGTTTCATAATCTGATTCATGAATTCTGTAAATTTGATACCCACTGCTAATGTGACTCTTGCTCATATAGCTGTATTTCTATAAAAATTCAGAGCAGTAATTACATACATAAAAACTGTGAAAATTTCCAGCAAGGTAAGGAAAGTTGAAATGGACAATCATATTCCAGAAGGGAATGAGAAGTAAATAATTCTGATAGTGAAGACTACATGAAATTCAAGGTATTATATGATCAAAAGAGTCCAAAACATGGTGTAAATACTGAGCCTGATTTTGCTCAATGAGACTTCAAACCAGAAAATGCCATCTGCTAGAGCTTTGAAATCTTACTGCGTTACTTATGCCCTATAAGTAAGTTACCATGGAAATCTTGGAAAGCACTACCATCTTATTTTCAACCATAAATTGTTTGGTTACACTTCTAAACAATTCCACGAGAACAGTGCTATTATTTTAATAGTAAGAAATTTCTTGGTTCCTGAAATATGAAAGCAATTTGGCTTTGTAAAAGTAGATTCAGAATTGTAGTGAAAATAATTCTTGATTCACAGTTCAAGATAATTCATTTTCAGACTGCTGTCATACAAGCTAGATTGATTAGAAAACTGTGAAAGAAGCTGCTGTCGAGAACTTGATTTATGACAAACACATAAGGAGCTTGCTCATCAACAGGGAAAAAGAGGCTGACAATTCTCAAGATGTATCTTTTTACTTAGGAAATCCAATGAGCCACTTCAAATTAAATCCTCTAAAACACCATTTTATCAGGCCTAGACAAATGGACAAGAATTCACTTACTCACAACATTGACTTCAATGTGTTGTAAATATATTTTCTCCAAAAGCTGGTTTCACAATTTCTTGACACAGAAACTGGCTTTCTGACACAGACTTAAAAAAAAACTTATCATTTTTGTGCAGCATATCAAAAAATGAATGAATCAAATAAACATGACTTCTCACTACAGAAATAGTCTTATCTGTAGTAATGGAGCATGTGCTTAGAATGAAATGTTTGTTAATGGCTATATTTTTGTTCATATTTGGAATATTTGTCTTTAACTACTTACATTTTTATAGCTACTGATAAAACCAGATACAGCAAGTTGGAGAAAACTATGGCTCTTAAGGATCTCTCATTTAGTATCTACCACCAGAACTCTAAAATTTTCTTAAACAAAATGAATTAACTTTTAATATTACGTAAAATAAGGGAAAGGTAATCACTCTCCAACAGCAGACTGATGTGTGGCACAGTGACACACGTAACAGAACACTCACTATGTTTTCTAGTTCTTGAGCTCAGGTTTTTCTTCTCTCTCTCTCTCTCTCTCTCTCTCTCTCTCTCTCTCTCTCTCTCTCTCTGTAGGGCGTAGGGCACACCAGTTGACAATGCCTATATAAGACAACAAGTGCCAGGAACAGTTGTTAGATCAGTTACTGTTGCTACAATGGTAGGTTATCAAGATTAAGGGAGTTTGAATGTATTGTTATAGTTGGCACTTGAGAGATGGGACACAGCATCTCTGAGGTAGCAATGAAGTGGGTATTTTCCCATACAATCATTTCACAAGTGTACTGTGAATATCAGGAATCCGGTAAAACATAAAATCTCTGACATCTCTGTGGGTGAAGAAAGATCTTGCAAGAACAGGACCAACGATGACTGATGAGAATCATTCCATGTGACAGAAGTGCAACCCTTCCCCAAATTGCTGCAGATTCCAATGTCAAAAAATTGATATGGGATTTCAGAGCCAAAGGCCCACCCACTAGTGTATCCTTGACTGCATGGCTCAAAGCTTTATGCCTCGGCTGGGTCTGTCAACACTGACATTGGACTGTTGATGACTAGAAACATGTTGACTGGTCAGACGAGTCTCATTTCAAATTGCATTGTGCAGATGGAAGTGTACAGGTGTGGAGACAACCTCATGAATCCATGGACCCTGCATGTCAGCAGGGGACTGTTCAAGCTGGTGGAGGCTCTGTAATGGTATGGGATGTGGGCTGTTGGAGTGATATGTGTGCTGTTGGAGTGATATGGGACCTCTAATACAACTAGACATGACCCTGACAGGAGACACGAATGTAAGAATCCTGTCTGATCACCAGCATCTGTTCATGGCCATCATGCATTCCGACGGATGTGGGAAATTCCAGCAGCACAATGCAACACCCCACAGGTACAGAATGTCTACAGAGTGGCTCCAGGAACACTCTTTTGAATTTAAACACTTCTGCTGGCCACCAACCTCCCCAGACATGAAGAGGAAGTGAGAAAATATTAAATTTTTAAGATCAAGTGTAGGAATTGAAGAGCTAATGGAAAGAGTATAGGAGGGTGTTTTATGAAAAGAGATTGATTGGTGATAAACAGCAGAAGTACAAGAATTCTCAACAGTGAATAAGTAGAAATTCCATTAAATATACTGCAGATATTGGTGCAATGAGTGGGAAATGGTATACTATTTGATCTGGTGATACAAATAGTACTTTGTTATAATTTTTGGTGAATTACAAGCTGTCAGAATAGTATGTGAATGCTTCACCAATAATAGTAATCATCAAAACAATACGACAATAAAGATGTCATTGTCTTACCATACACTGACGGAGTGCTGAGGAAAAGTGGAATGAGATACAAAGACATCCATGTGGTACTTATTTTCTATAAGAATGATATAGCAGTGATTAGAAACTGTCACCAGGAACAAGAAGCAAATATCAGAAAAGGGGTAAGACAAGGGTGTGCTCTCTCTCCTCTTATATTCAACCCTTACATCCAGAAAGCTATAGACCAAGTTCGAGAAATAACTGAGGTGGGGGTCAAAATCAGTGGGCAGAAGATAGACATGCTATGTTATGCAGATGATATTGCTATAGTCACGGAGACAAAAGAAAATCTAGAGAAAGTCCTCAGAACAATGGAAAGGATTCTCTGCAATCACTATGAAATGAGAATAAACAAGAAAAAGGCAAAAGTGATGGTATGCACTACAGAAGAAGAATGTGAACCTCTGAGAATGAGAACTGGAAGAAAGGAGCTGAAAGTGATAGAGGAATTTACCTACCTGGGAAGCAGACTCTTTTAAGGGATGATAGAAGTGGGAAAGAAATTGTGGGCATAATACAACAGGCCAAAATTGCATTTCATCTGAGGAGGAACTTACTCACCAGCAACAACATCAGTCTGGAAACAAGGAAACATATCATGAAAGCTTTCATTTGGAGTGTGTCCCTACACATATGTGAAGCTTGGACAATGGGAAGAGAAGATGGATGATGAAGTTCAGTTGGAGAGACAAAGTAACAAATGAAGAGCTGTTTAGAGCAGTACAGGAATCCAGATCTCTGTGGAGGCACATCCAAACAAGAAGAGATAAACTTGTATGGCATATCCTAAGACACAACATCATTGGAATAATAGCAAAAGGAGCTATTGAGGGAAGGAATCGGCAGTGGCAACCAAGGATATCAAACTTGCAAAAGATTATGAATAATGTTGGATGTAACACATATGTGGAAATGAAGGGAAAGTCAGACAGAAGAGAGGAATGGCACTCTGCTGCAAACCACTCTCGAGTTGAACAATAAAAGAAGAAGAAGTAGACACTCACAGAAATGTATCACAAAACTAAAAAATAATTAATGCAGAGTAATGAATGCATTTGTCTAGGTAACATGTTTAAGTGATTAACATTGCCAGATCACAGGTTAATGTAAGCATGAGATAAGCCATTGCAAATGTAAAATACTGATAACATTAATAGCAGGTGTAACCACCATAATGTTGAATGAAAGCACCCA
This sequence comes from Schistocerca nitens, assembly GCF_023898315.1. NCBI lineage: Eukaryota > Metazoa > Arthropoda > Insecta > Orthoptera > Acrididae > Schistocerca > Schistocerca nitens. Next base: position 86,755,002 of record NC_064617.1, read on the forward strand.
AACATGCTTGTATTGTGTTGTAAAGGTGTTGGACATCAGTTTGTGGGAAGGAGTTCCATACCTATTGCACTTGGTCAGTGAAATGAAATGTCATGTGTCTAGGGCCACCCGTCAGGTAGACCTGTCCCCTGGTACAAGTCCTTTGAGCTGATGCCACTTCAGCAACTTGCGTGTCAATGGGGATAATACAATGATAGTAAAGACTACACAACACCCAGTCCCTGAATGGAGAAAATCTCCAACCCAGTCGGGAATTGAACCCGGGCCCGTTTGCATGGCATTTTTATCATGCTGACCACACAGCTATTGAGGTGGACCACTTGGTCAAATGCAGGAACAGTTAATGCTGGTTATAGATGGCACTGGAGTTGTTGTCTGATGATGTCCCATATGTGCTCATTTGGAGACAGATCTGGTGATCCAGCAGGCCAAGACAACATGTCAACATCCTATAGAGCATATTGGGTTACAACAGTGGTATGTAGATGAGCATTATCCTGTTGGAAAATGACCTCTTGAACACTGTTCATAAATGGAAGCATAACAGGTTGAATCACCAGATTGACGTACAAATTTGCAGTCAAGGTGTGAGCTGTAATTATAAGATTGGCCCCCAAATCATAACTCCAGCTGTGAGTCCAATATAAGCCATGTAGACTGGTTGGTTGCAGGCCCTCAACTGGCTTCCTTCTAACCAACACACAGCCATCACTGAAATTGAGGCAGAAGCAGCTTTCATCAGAAAACACAACAGACCTCCACCCTGCCCTCCAACTAGGTCTTGCTTGACATCATTGAAGCCACAAATGGGAATGCTCTGCAGTCAGTGGAATGCGTGCTACAGGGTGACTGGCTCAGAGTTATCTTTGAAGTAACCAATTTTTAACTGTGTCACTATGGTGCCAACTGTTCCTCAAACTACTGCTGCAGATGCAGAGTGATGTGCCAGAGCCATACACTGAATATGATGGTCTCCCCTCTCTGGTAGTTCCAGGTGCTGTCCACAGTCTAGTCTTCTTGATACTGTAAATTCCCATGACCACTGCTGCCAGCAGTGACGTACAGTGGCTACATTCCTGTCAAGTCTTTCTGTAATTGCAGGAGGAACATCCAGCTTCTTATAGACCTGTTACATGACCTAATTCAAACATAGGGATGTGTTTTAATAGCATCTTTGTCACCTTAATGGCATTCAGGACTAACATCAACTCACCATGTCCAATCTCAAAGGAATCTAGCACTCATAACCATTACATTGTGTATTTAAAGCAATCCTGATTTGCATCCTCTTGTGGCACTACCAGAGCCTCTCTTATTTGACTCGCATGAAATCTGAACAGGCATCATCTTTTAGATGTAGGAGCACACCTACTAACTTTCATTTATGTCATACATCTCCTTCTTGGTGCTGCACTTTTTTTTCCAGCAGTGTAGTTTCGAATTGGTGATAAAGCTTGAGTCAGTATGAGTATTAGATAAAGAAAATCTGTGTGTGTGTGTGTGTGTCACAGAAAAGAGGAGTCAGGAAACTTGTATTTGAAATAACAGGGTACGGTTATCATATTATGGAGAAAGTTCATTTTAAAGCAAGTGAATATTAAATACTAGGTGGACATTGGGCATACGATTAGAAGGTTTTGCGATAGAGTGCAACTACTGTTTTTTTATGTAGTTGGGAATGGATGGAAAATGAGAGGGCAGATTTACCTACGAGAAAGGGAACCTACACATGAGATCAAGTGAATCTACAGGAAGGAAGGGCCTGTCCTAAAATTTGCTAGGGACACTGTCATCATAGAATTTATGATACATGTACTCAGTATCAAACTAAAGGATAAGGTAAAAGCACAGCACTTATAAGAATAGGAAGCTGTAAGATGACAATTTGTGCTCCTAGGTAGTCAAAAGTACATGTACTTACTGGGCATATGTTGAAATTCAGTCTTCATTTCTGTGCATGTTAACAAATGACAAACCTGAGATTTGGAGTAGTTAAAGACATTGGACTGCCCTAGATCAGCATGTAACTCATTAAGGTAATTTAAAGTGTGTTGTCATGGGCGATGAGGCACTGAATGTAAAGGAAAGGTTTATGCAATCTATGAAGTGAATCACATTAATGTATAAGGAAATGTTTTACAACCAAAGGAGGACTGTAAAATGATTGAACTTTGGTCAGTAGATGTGACAAGTGTATTTAAATATATATATTCATGTAATGAGTTGGAAATTTGAGATCTGTTACAGAGTGTTGTAAGACTCTTCAAGACAATTTAAAATACAACAGTTGTGCGAGAGAATGCTAAGCTGTACTATCTTAGCTGCTGGACATATTTAGATCTCTCTTACAGTTTTCTCACCAACAGCATTGGAGAAGAGCCATACATGGTAACTAGTGGCCTTGATTAGCAAGTCCACAACATCAAGAAATCATCAGAAGGTGACTGCAATTGAGAAGAACTGCAGGTAAAACTTGTGGAAGCTGCCAAAAAGTGACTGAACCTTAACACCATTATGTCACAAGGAGAAGAATGCAAGAGGGAGACAGGGAAGGGAGTGAGAAGTGAGATGGGTGGAAAGGAGGAAGGTTTACAAGAGAGAAAGAGAGAGAGAGGCAGAGAGAGAGAGAGGGCAGATTGTAGGAATAGGTACTATACTGTCTGGATGGGCAAGGAGTAGTGTGGACAATGACAGCACAGAAAAGAGCAAGGTAAGGTGAGTTAGTGGAAAACAGGTAGCAGAGGTTTAGCCCAAGGGGATTCTAAGAATGCAGGATATGCTGGAGAGACAGTTACCACCTTCATAGTTCAGAGAAGCTTGTGCTAGAAAGCAGTAGCCATGTCACATGCAATGAAGAAACTATTAAAGTTGTTGTGATATACAACATGTTTGGCAAATGGATGGTCAAGTTTGCAGTTTGCACAGTTTGTTGGTGACCATTCATATAAGTAGACAGTTGGTTACCTGTCATGCCTATACATAATGCAGCCCAGCAGCTGCAGCATGGCTGATGTACAACATGGCTGCTTTCAGATGAGGCCCAGCCTTTCACTGAGTAGGAACTGCCTGTGACTGAACTGTGGGAGGATGTGGCCAGTGACTATATGATACAGATCTTGTTCCTGGGTTGTCTACAAGGGAATGACCCACGGGATGCAGGATTGGAACAGAGATGGATGATAATATGAGTGTAAGTCAATTATTATCTGCAAAGTATTTAGAAAATTTTATTGTAACGAAATAGGAAACTTACAAGATATCATTTTTTGACATAGTCTCCTTGCATTTCAATGTACTTGGTACATTGTTGTACAAGCTTCCTCATGCCCTCATAAAAGAAGATTCTCGGTTGAGCTGCGAGCCAGGAATACACCGCTTCTTTCACTGCTTCATCCGAAGCAAATTGACGGCCACTTAATGCGTGTTTGAGTGGACCAAACAACTGATATTCAGAAGGGGCAAGATCAGGACCATATGGAGGATGATACAGTACTTCAAATTTGAGTTTCTGGAGCGTTTCAGCAGTGTGGGCAGCAGTATGCAGACAGGCATTGTCGTGCAACAACACAACACCTTTTGACAGCAATCCTCGGCATTTGCTTCAAATTGCAGGCTTTAGCTTGGCAGTAAGCATCTCACTGTAATGTACACTGTTTATTGTTGTGCCCATTTCCCGATAATGTGCATCCCAAAAAACCATAAGCATCAGTTTTCCTCGGGACGGTTGGGTCTTCAACTTCTTCTTGTGTGGCAAATTTGGATGTTTCCATTCCATACTCTGCCATTTACTCTCTGGCTTGTAATGATGGACCGTATTTCAACACTAGTAATGATCCTGTCTAAGAAGTTGTCCACTTTGTTACCATAGTGATCCAAATGTTTTTTTGCAGCTTTCCAAGTGCATTTCTTTAAGCAGCTGTGTGAGTTGTTTTGGGACCCATACAGCACAAACTTTATGAAACCCAAGCCTACTGTGGATGATTTCTTAGGCAGAACCATGATTAAGTTGCAGATGATGTGCCACATTGTCAATAGTTAATTGTCTGTCCAAGAGAATCTGAAACACCTGCTAAATCATGCAGGGCTAATAGGTAATTAGGATTGTGGAAAAGGCCAAAGGAGTTAAAGTCAGATTAATTTCACAATTGTAATGTATTATATTTTAGTTCACAAATACACTTTTGAAAGAATTAAATTTGCTCTGCGGCTGAATGCCTCCCAACCGATGCTTTAGATTAAGTTCAATTTGGAAAAGACATGACACACAGTTAAATTTACGAATAAGATAAATCGTATACATATATGAGATCAGCATGTGGGGCGGCTGAAGACTGCTGGATTAAATCTTCAAAATTCCAAATATGCTATGACAATTACTGAAGGCAGAAGGCCACAATGTTTTAAGATGCTAACAGAGCTGATGGCGCACAAAGCACAGAAAGAGATAAACAAACACAATAAGATGGCTGAAGGCTGCAAAGTTAAATTCTGCAAATTAAGGAAATATATATTGCAAGAATAAATAAAACAATAAATTAAGTTTAAAAATTTAATAACAGACAAGCAAAGATCCTATCAGAGGGGATAAATCAATATGCGCTACTAGTGCCATTGATGGTCAGGCAAAACAACAACTCAGTAAAGCCAGTAATTTAAATCAACGTGGTGAGATGGAAAAACGTTAAGACAGGGTGTAAAATACTAAATGGTGGGACAGTGAGCCATTCTTGGCTCAGAACCATTCCACGTGAATTCTCAATGGTTTCTTTATTTGTGGCAGCAAACAGTCATCTGGCTCCTTCATCATGTGCGACCATTTCAGAATTTTTTAATCCATGCATAGACACTCTGCTGTGCCAAAACACTGTTCCAGTACTGTACCAAAAGTCTTCAATGAATTTTGCCCCTGATATGCCTTCTGACCACAAAAAATGGATCACTGGACGTTGCTCTTCTTTGGTGCAAGTAGACTATAGAGCAGCCATGATTAACAGCACGGCAGTGATTATGAAACTAACCAAGCAGCTAGAAAATTGCAAAGACATAACAACAAATAAACAGAGCATGTGTCATCAATGTAAAACAACAGTACTACCAAAAAAAAAAAAAAAAATATAACTAAATTGCAGATAATAATCGACTTACCGTAGTATTTGATAGGTTAGGTGGTTAGCAGAACACTACTTATGGGGCTGCAGACAGGATTTTGGGTGGGATATACCTGGTGTCAGAACACAAAAGAGTTAGTCAAAGACCTGGTTATGGCTGTGGTTGTGTAGTGACCTACATAAGACTCCACACCACAGAATTCCCAAGATGCCAGCATCAGAAGAGCCACTCTTGTATGCTCAAGCATCCTCTCTGTACTGCACTCTTCTGGCTGGCTGATTGCTTATACAGTCATGCCCAGCCACCCTCACCTTGAGTCATATGTATACTTTCAGCCAATGTGTCTGGAACTAGTAGGGCAGCCACTCCTTAGTAAGTGTTTCCTGTACTCATATTCTTCAAGTAATAAACTGTTGTGATCATTATTACTTGTGTGTTCTTGTAGACCGAACATATTAGTGACAAACAGCACTGTGTTTCGTGTGTTTCATTATGCAGTTGCTTTTTGCATTAGATTATGACATTTTTCTTGTTGTGACGTGGAAACTCTGCTACAAACGTTGGTGCATCAGCAGATGGCTCTTCTTACGATCATGTGACAGGCTGTGCTGGTGTTCCTCTCTCTCACCTTCACCTCCAGCTATATTTCCTCCTCTGTTCCCATCATTTGACGAGGTGGCAGAAGATTGGGAATCATATGAACACTGCCTATGGCAGTGCCTTCCATGAGACATATGCAGAGGTATGGCTTGCACTTGTTATGGATTTCCCCCACCTGGTATCAGGTGTTGCAGCAGTTGGCTCCATTACAGGAATCTTCTTCATTGTCTTTTGGCAATTCATTCTCATTGTTGTCTTCCTATTATCACCACTGCATGCATGTTTGGTCACTAGGGTTGAATTCTATCAATGCAAGAAACAGCCCCATCAGACTTATCATGCATGGGCTCTGACTCTCTATGGTCTCAGTCTCAAGTGCCATTTTGTCACATCCAACTCAAAAGAGTCATATGCAGATGACATGGTTCATGATGTTATAATCCGCCCTGCTGCAAATAAGGAAGTCTCACAACAGCCCCTCCAATTAGAAAAACCATCCCTCGATGAGGTGTTGTCCATTGCCGAGGTCTCACATGCCACAGGTTGGCAGTTGGAAGCGTGGTGCGATATCACAGCAGTGCAGGGTGGCCTGGCTGTGTCCACTGCATCCGTGGACAGTGATGTAGCAATGGTGCAGGCCAGCTGATCCAGTGGCTTCCGAGTATCACATAAACAATGTTCCAGCTGCTGTGCCCTTTTGCCATAGTGCGTGTTTTGTTTTTTGTGACATGATAGATCGGAGTGTCCACAGCATTGGGTCATCTGTCATAAGTGTCAGAAAAAAGGAAACATTGAGGCAGTCTGCCAATCAATGGCACAGAATGTAGTATCAGAGAATATGAATATGGATATCCAGAATGTGACATGATTAGGGCTAGTTCCTGACAGGGCATCCAACGAGCCTTTTATCAAGGTTTGGGTTCTCTTGTGACAGCTGTGTTTGCAGGTGGACACTGGTGTGGCAGTCTCCCTGCTTAATGCTCAGACATATTTAGACTTCGGCTCTCCTCTGCTGTCATCAGTAAATGGGTGCCCATGGGGATATGGTAAACAGCAAATCCCCTTGCTTGGGCAGTTCACAACAGATGTTACATATAACTCAGTAACAGCCTATTACCTTCACTGTTTGATGCCTTTCAGGCCTTTGGATTTTTAGTTATGGACTCCACACAATTGGTATCTGCTCATGTCCCCTATGAATCACTGAAATCTCTGTGCTTCAAATTTCAGGATATCTTTGCATAATGCCTAGGGCATGCCACAGACTTTAAAGCCCACATAAACTTGAAACAGTCACCTCATCCTAGATTTTTTTCATGCTCAGCAGATTCCGATAGCCCTCTGCTCCCAAGTCAAGGCAGAGTTAGACTGGTTACATCTCTTGGGGTTGTGGTTCCCATTTCCTCTAGCGAATAGCCAACAGCCCTTGTTATTGTGATGGAAACCTCTGATAAAACTGCAACTCTGGGGTGATTTTAAGGTCACTGTGAATTCACAGTCTGTGGTCACACATATCCATTGCCACTTTTGGAAGAGCTATTCACATGCTTTGCAGTGGGTCAATTCTTCTCCAAACCTGATCTTTCTGAAACATATCACCAGTACCCCTTGGATGAGGAGTCCAAGCATATCATGGTTCTTAATTCGCCTTTTGGTCTGTGTCAGTCTCTATGATGTGGCAAGTGCTCCCGCAATTTTTCAAAGCTATCCAGAACGGGTCATGTCCAGTATTCCATGCTACCAGAAAGACCTTGTTGTTACTGGACATACTACAAGTGACCACCTGCACAATCTCTGAACCATTTTTGAAAAACCTTGGGCCATGGATCTGTGTTACAATCTACAGAAGTCTACTCTTTTCCAATCCTCTTTTGCATATCTGGGCTACATCATGTCATGGATATCATGGCAGGTTGTCAAACCCCAGATGCATCTGATCAAGGTCATTACAGACCTGCATCATCCCTTGCTGTTTAATGAACCACAGGCTTTCTTGAGTAAAATTACCTATTACCACCAGTTCATTCCCAGGGCATCCACCACTGCATGCCCTCTCTGCCATCTTCTCCACAAAGGTGCTTCCTTTGTCTGGCTTTTGTTGTGTGACCAGGCTTTTCCATGCTGAAGGACCGTCTTAGGTCAGTGTTGTATCTATCTACTTTTGATCCTAACAAACCATTGTTTTCAGGTACTAACAGCTCACAGTATGGTCTGACTATCCTGCCTGGAATGCAGATGTCTTACAGCAGCCACTGGCATTTGCATACAAAACTCTCAGTCCAGCACAAATTCATCACTCTCAGGCCAAGAAGGAGGCTCTGGCCATCATACCAAATACCATGTATTCTTTTACAGCACAAAATTCCAGCTCATTATGGACCAAAAGTTGTTAGTTTCATTATTCAGTCCATCTACCCAGATCCTCAATAAAGTGGCCCATATGTTGCAGTGGTGGGCATTGTTTCTCTCAAAATAACACTACGACATCGATTTTTGCCCCACTGGGCACTATGCCAATATGAACATCTTATCCAAGCTGCCCATCAGTCCGGACCCCGAGTTTGGTAATGAGGAGGTCATGTGTTTCCATTTGGATGTCGCCACCTGCCAGGCAGTAAATGGCTCTCTGACCACTAGTTCCTCGATCACCAGGGTCACAGAATCTGACCCCATCCTAAAGCAGGTTGTCCACCTCATCCAGCTTGGTTGGTCATCTTGTCCTCTGAGCTGCACTTCCAATCTGCTTATAACTATTTTGTCTTGCGCAGTCATCTCTCTGTCTCAGATGGGGTTCTCCTCCTCTCCCCAGACAATGCAGCTCCAGGGTAGCCATCCCCAGGAGTTTGTGGCAGGGTGTCTTACAACTGTAGCATGAGGGTCACTGGGGTATTTCTAGCACCAAATCCTTGGGTTGCAGACGTGTGTACTGACGCGGTATTGAACAGGAGCTGGAGTACTTGACAGCTGTGTGTCCCCAGTGTGCTACTCAATAGGGCTCCCAAGGCTTCATTTTCCCCAAAGCCTCCAGTAATCCAGCCCTGGGAATGTGTCCATATGGATTTTGTGGGTCCATTTCCAAATGTGTTTTGGCTGATCATCATTGATTCTCCTATGCTCCTCGGCCACTACTGAGGTTATTATTCAGGCTATATCAAAAATATTTTCTGTGGAAGGTCTCCCAGTTACTCTCATTTCTGACAATGGATGTCAGTTCCTGCCCCCATGCATTTCATGATGTGTGTGTGCTGTCAGGCATTTTCCATGTTCACTACTCTCCCTTTCATACCCAATCTAATGGGGAGGCTAAGAACATGAGTCGCACCTTTATGGCATGGATGAAAAAAATATCTTCAGGAACTTCCTGCTGAGGAGCCATTACTGTTTTTTCTGACAGCCTACCAGATGACTACTACTGACTCACATAGCCCTGCTGATCTTCTCCAACAGTGCCAGTTGCGGACTCTGCTCCAGCTCCCCTATCCAGGCTCTTACTATAAAACACTTCCCATGGAGGATGGTAGTCTGGCTGCATGGGTTTGGTTGCCCCCTCCCCCCCCCCCCTCCCTCACTGGTTACACCAACGATCATGTATCAGAATGGCCACAGTGGCTACACTCTCCAGATGGGAGGCACAGAGAACCAGTGCCATCAAAATCAGCTGCGAGTCTTGGTGGGCAACCATCCACCCTTCCCAGCTGCACCACTGTCTTTGCCCTTGCCCTGTTCACTGGGTGCCTCCTATCCAGTGAAGTTTCAGCCTCAATTTCTACCTTTGTCAGTGCCACCTGATGTGCTTTCAATGTCACAGCCTCCGTCAGCTGCTCCAGTGCCCCTCTAGCCATTGAACACACTCAATGCCGGTTCAATGTTTCTGTATGGCCTCAGCCAATGACCAAGTTATCTTCGCATTCCCCGCTGCTGCCAGACTTTGCCATGGATCCTGTCTTGGAATGTTCACCACTGGTCCTGTCATCTTGTATTCCCACAAGGGAGCATCAGGGTGCTCTTCATGCTGGCCACTTTTGTCCATATTTCAAGATCTCTGCTGACTGGGAGTTGCTTTCCCCTCTTGTCTCCAAGACCTCCATTGACAAGGATGCCATCTCCACATCATGGACATCCACTACTGGTATGGGAACCAGTGATGATCTGCCCCCAAATGGAAAGGTGTGTAGTGACCCACATAAGAATCCGCACTTGCAATCCAGGCAAGCAGCTGTATGGTGCAGCACAGAAGTCACATGGAACCAGCACCAGCAGAGGCCCCCACTCCTGGGTGCACAGGCAGCCCCTCCATAATGCACTCTACCAGCTTGTTGATAGCTTATGGAGTCAGGCCCAGCCAGCCTCACCCTCAGTCCTCTGTTTAGTTTAAGCTGATGTGTCTTGAAGTAGTAGGGCAGCCACTCCATGGCAAGTATTCTTCTGTACCCATACTATTGAAGTAATAGAGTGTTTTGTTCATTATTATCTGTGTGTTCTTGTAGCCAGAACAGTTGAGCTTTTCAAAGCCAGGGGGGGGGGGGGGGGGTTCAAAGGAGTGTTAGTCAGTGGTGGGCAACAGGTTTACTGATGTCAGTGGAAGAAATGGCATGGGAGATCTGTTTATTGATGAGATGAATAGGATATTAGCTGTCTGTCTGTCAATAAAGCCACTGGTAACATTATTGATATATTTCATCAACTGATCTCCACTGCAGATGTGGCATCCATGGGAGGTAAGGCTGTAAGGAAGAATCTTTTTGACATGGAACAAGAGATGGATGTCAAAGTGGAGGCAGTACACCGAATATGAAAATAGTTTTGATACACAAAAGTGTGAGAGCATTTAGAGAGAAAGCATAGGAAGAATTCCGGGAAGAGGTTTATAAAGCAGAGAGTGTAGTTAGAAAATTTAACTCTTTCTTAAGCAGAAGCTCAGAAAGAGATGGGTAGTTAATAGGATTAAAGTATCTAGTGCTAAAAGGAGAGAACTCCATCTCATTCAGAGGAGAAAGTGTCAAAAGTCCACCTGTATTGCAAAAGTCTCTGGTATGCTTTTACAGAATATAAAGCACATACCCCATGCTCAAAAAATAAAATGCTCGAAGAATAAAGCAGAAACAATAGGAAAACTTATTCAGCCAGAAATAAAAAAGAAGACTCGTTCATTCACTCATTGTGTTCAGTAAAAATCTTTATGAAGGAGAGCATTCAGTAGTGTGGTATGAGTCAAGTCACACAAGCAACCATTGCTGGCTACTTTTGAAAAGTATACTAACAAAAACCTGTGACTAGCACTTATCTACTTAAACTTTATACATGTACATTAGGAGAAGAACCGCCACTTTGAAGAAGACCACTGCTATATTACTCAGCTGCTGTGATTATATGATAATTCAAACAGAACATTTATCTACCTTTAAGCAGACTGCTGTTTTCTGCTCATATACTGGCAAAACTAGGATCTATCTACTGCAAATATTGGAGCTACACAGAGTTTCTATTCTTGAGTCCAAATATTCTGATAAATCATAGGACTCACTAATAAGATATTCTTTTCTTTTTTAAAAAATATAGTTTGCGATATTCAGTTTTGGGCCTGATGACTTCGTGCAACTTGCTATAGACTTTCACACCGGAATATAAAAACTCTATTCTGAAACATAAAGGGATGCATATTTTACGTGGCAATGATTTCTATTTCCAGTATTATGATTAAGAATTGCTTAGTTCATCCTTAATTCACTCTTCTTATTAACCACAAATACCATTATGATGTATACGCATTGGTACATAAGTATGAGAATCACTAGGCCCGTAAAGGTGTTTCTGCAAAGTTTTGAGTTCATAAGTGTGCACAATATTTTTTTGGATGCTTCTGCAGAGTAAAAATTTTTTTCACCTTATCTGACATGCCCAGAAGATTGTGCCACAGGACAGAACTGAGTGAAAGGATACAAAGTATTACTGGTACTAGTTTTTATATCTTCAGAGGGTGCTGTTGTTCTGCAACTGTATACTCAATTATTCATAGGCTGCTCCAGTTGCTGATTTTTCTGAGAGGTTCTGAAAAGAAAAAAAAGTATATATACCTTACATTATCGAGCACAATGTAGGATACACATATTTCTTTCTTTTCAGATACACTTGAAAATGGTCTGGATGTGAACGCCAAAATCGTTCGTGGATGTAAACAAAGAGCATTTCAGTGACTGGGGTGGACTTTCATTAATTAAGCAAAGCATATTAACAATCTTGTCTGAGGGTCCACACAGTGAAAGAGATTTATGAATGCAAACTAGAGACAACTGAGTTTTCTGGTTAACTTATATACATCCTAGTGCCATCTCAATTTATTAGACATCTGGATGCATACGAACTTCACACACTGAGCCTGATCCAGTGTATGCCCATGAATCTCTACTTTTGGTCCCTCATTTTGATTCATCTTGAATTTTACGATATTAAGGGGGTAGTCCTTGATGAATGCAAGAATAATACATGTTTTGGTGATTTTTTTTTTCCTTTCAAGTAAAATAAAAAGTAATACTAAATGTAATAGTATAATTTTATTTGTCACACTTTTGTATTTCATAAAAAGTTTTTGTGTCCACATCAAATGCTCCCTGTAACCACTCCACCAGGTGGAAGAACCCTTTGTAACCTGAACATTGGTCATTGGTGGGTATTCCCAAAGCCATCCAATTAGGCCTGTAAAAAACAGTTTTGTATAAGTCACTCTAAATTTATTTTCTGTCAGAAAATGTAGTATAACTGAAAAGTATTAAGCTCTAACAAAACGCTGACATACTGAAATAATTGTCAATCTTTCATCCAAAAAATTGAGGCAAAAGTATGTACCAAAAATAGACTTCCGAAAAGATCGTAAAATGGCTACATGTGCTCATAGAGAATACAATTTAGAATTGTGGCATTAAATTCTAATCAAAATCATGTGTACCAATCTCTAATTACATTTCTTGCTAAATTGATAAATATGGTTTTGAGACAAATATGTTTAAATTTTGTGGGTTACACTTCTTGTAGTTAAGTTAAACATACCTCCCACCAGTGATTTCTGAACCTTACAGCAACCATTCTGGATCCAAAAGGAGGTCCTGCTTCAGATGCTTCATGTCCTTGGTGATCCTGCAGACCTCTTTGGCAGCTTCTTTCATCTGCTGCTCTGCTCACTTATCATCCATATTTGTGCAGAAGTTGTAATATGCTGGTCCATTATCAAGTTTGAGCACTTTCATAATTTCCATAACGCCTGATGGCTCATTGTTGAAATTACATGCTGCCACATTGACCACAATGTTAACTCCCCCCCCCCCCCCCCCCCCCACCCTCCACTATCAATGGTTTTCAAAGACATTTTTCCACAAACTGCCCTGTAATTTGATAATGGGGTTTCTGGAAAACTTGGGATTAGCAATAGAATAAAGCAGACATCCCACAGAACATTTTAAGACAAACAATATCAACTTCTTGGGATTTTCAAAGAGGACTTCCCTCTTACGGGGAACTGAAGGCTGTGATCCAGTTGTAAGCCTGTAGTATTATTCTCTTGGTTATGTCTTGTATGGACGTGTTTGGAACATTTGTCAACATAGTTGCATTGTCAGTGAACATTACAGCTTTTGAAAAGTTGTCTAATATACCCAGTAAGTCATTTATACACACCAACAACAGGAGTGAACCAATCACTAAACTATGTGGCATACCAAATTTAATGTTTCCCCCTTTGAATTTACTCTTATTCTTTTTGTATCCATTTACTAATGTTGCCCTCCATTTTTTGTTGTTAAGTATGAATCCGTACATGCAAGGGAAAGACCTTTAATGCCATACAATTTTAGTTTACCTTTCAGAGTTTTATGGTCTACAGAGTCAAAGCCTTGGCAGCATCACAGAAAATGCCTATGGTGTAATTTTTGTTGTATAATTCTACTAGAATAGAGTACCATACCAGTATTTGGGTCATATATTGTATTCTCAGTGGAGGAGCCTTTACAGGAACCAAACTGCACTGTTGAATGTTGCTCTTAGAAAGATAATTCAGTTTTCTCTTGTAAGATATTTTCTTGAAAAAAAGATTGAGAACACTGTAAGGAAGGACATCAGTCTATTATTAAATCCACTTGATCCTTCTCTGAATGTAAAAATATTTTCTTGATACATACACAGGGAGAAATGACAAATTTAAAAAAAGGAAAAGAATCAGTGCTCACATGGGAAGATTCTAGTGTTCAATTTTTCTGCATGCTGTTTGAGAGTGGAATGGTAGAGAAATAGTGTGAAGGTGGTTGATGAGCCCTCTGTCACATACTTAAATGTGGGCTGCACTAATGTCATATAAATGTAGAGGCGGATGTAGAGATCAGTTGCTTATCTCCACCTTTGTACATTGGTGTTATTGCTATGTACTTCTGCCTTTCAGGAAATGCTCCTTGATACACTGGCTGATTACAAAGGTAAATTCAAGTCATCATAGCCAGAAGTGTTATATTTCTTTTAGTGATGCATGATGAATCAAAGCTGATATCTGGTGGTGAAGTATGTGTTCTTTTTCTGAGTATGTTTTTAGATCTGCTTTCAATGAACAATTTTTTGTTCCTGTGTTTTTGGCTGCAATTAGGCAGAATTTATTATATTTATTTAGGAGTTGATGATATGGGTTTCTATCATCTGTCTCACTGTTTATGTTACATGGAAGTTCAATATCATTTATTTTGCTGAGATTATTCATTTAATGCCCATTAATACTCCCTATTTTCCTTGCCTTGTTCTTAGGATTTTGAATTTTTTTGTTTTTAGCACATTTCTTTTGCCATTTCAAAAATATTCTGAAGAATTTTGCATAATGCTTATGGAGCATTCATAAGTCATGATTGAATCAGTCCTTAATAATAACTATTGTTCTATCTTCCTAGTACAAGATATTTTGATTCCTAATATTAGCCACCATATTTTAGCTTCCACTGAAAATGCCCCTGATGCATTGTGAAGGAAAACTGGATGCATAATGTTTTAAGAATATATGTCCTGTGTATCCTAGTCAACTTCTTCCCATTTTTCATTGCATAAATCTTTTGGAAGTGTGTAAAAAAGTCAGCTTCTACAATTCTCTGAAATTTTACTATTCCTTTATTAGTTAAACTTGATTGACAGGGATGTTTTATGGCTGTCATTTGACCATCATGTCCAGATAAACCATTTGTTATGGGACTCATATCCACTCAACTAAAGGCAAATGTGTTTAGTAACAAATTATCAGCTGCTATTGCACTGTGTCCATTTATTCTTGTTGGGAATGTTACTGTGAGCTTAAACCAAAATTGGATGTCAGTAGTGGTTGGTGTCCTTAATTAAACTATCTAGATGACATCTATATTGAAATCTCCATATACAATCACTTCTGAGTTGTTTCTACTGAGTCTTATTAGTAGCCCTTCTAACTGCATAATAAAGTTTGAAGCATTTCACATTTGAGTTCTACAGACTGTTAGAAGTGATAACTCATATGTTGTGTGGTCTACTACTGAAGCATGGGACTCAAATACCTATTCAATTCAGTACTTGCTGAGATCTATGGCCTGGGAGTTTATTTCACTTTTTGTACATGTAGCAACTTCCGTTTCCCTCATATTATAACAGCAGCAACATGGTTCTAACTGTAGTACTACACAGCAACTCCACCTTTCCTCATATTATGTCTAGGGTAATGTGATTCTAACTTGTATCCATCTAGTTGCGTCTGTTTAATTTCTGTGGCTTCCAGATGATGTTCTATTATCCATAACATACCAGTAGAAATACCTTTTTGTTTTTCAGTGTCTCACATTGGCATAAGAGGCTCATTTTTTGCACTGAATGAGCTTCCTATGTTTTGATGGAGAGGTCAAGATGAGTTGCGATTGTTAAACTTTGTGATGTTCAAGCTGACATTTTTTGTTTTTTCATTTAACATTGCAACTGTTTTTATAGATATATGGCACCTCTGTCTTTAAGACATTGATCAAATGCAGAAAGGGGGAGTGAAAATGTTAGAAATCATGGGGATTGGATAGATACTGTTCTGCATACACTGAATGAATTTGGAAATTCGTCATGCGAATAACATCTTACCAGAAAAATTCAGATGTAGACCATGGCATGTGTGGTGTGACCATTTGAGGGAAATACATCAGTCATACCCATGTATAATGACCCCAATCTGTTGATTGGCTCATAAAGCTCTGCATTTCACTTTCAATGAAATTGCGATACGGTCTTCACATTTTTGTGAGTAGCTTTCCATGCAATGTGCCTGATCTCATGATCAGTCATGTAGTTGAGTTTACAGTTCAGATGTTTCCAGCATAAAATCAAAATCTTGTTCACATGTGTTAAGTCCACAATTTAGGTATGTGTGTAGTCATTCCATGCATATTTATTGATGGACTCAAATTTATTGATGCATATTTATTGATGGACTCAAATATGCTTCAGTGTCACCTGACTATAAAGCTGGAGATACGTAAACCATTTATAATTACAATTCCATTTCACTCATCCCAACATTTTGTGAAAGCTGACAGTGGTAGAATACTGACACATTTTTCTAAGCAGAATTTGGTTAAATACCCCTCAATTTGGCTTATGTAAAAGATTGTTTACAGAGAAAATTGCACAAGATCTTATAAGTGATGTCTTGGCAGAGCTAAACAAGGAAAATTCTCCTGTTTGTGTTTCACATATACTGTAAAACTGTGAACCACAATGTATATTGCTATTACATGTTATCAACAAATTTGCTCAATGAATTTATGTAGTTGTAATTTGGGTATGTCCACATTTACAACTCAAACTTGTTTGAATCTGCTATAGGTTTTGTAGTGTTAGAAATTTTGTTCTGAATTTTTATTTCCACATTATAGGTTTCTTTTTACATCTGTTAGTGTTTTTAGGCTTAACACAAATATTGTCTAGCTGTCTTGTAAAGTTACTGTTAACAACTGCAAGATTAAATATCCTCTTCAGTCCTTGCATCCAGCCAGCTAGATGTTGCTCCTCTAATTTTCTTTAAGTGCAATTACAATTTCTTTTACACTGTATCCATATGTCCAGTATGCTGGACATTTTAGCTGTTTCCAAAAATTTTTTTTTCTCAGCGATATTTAGTTTCTGCTGTGGGCTACACTGAGATATTCTGCTCACTGTGTCATGGGAGCACAAAGACATGGCCTGTAGGAGTGTTGTTCCAATTTTTTGACTTGACAAGAAAGGATCAGCAGCACTAGGTGATAGCAAGAAATCAATCATGGCCTATTGGATTTTAAGATTTACATTGGTGAATTCCTGAATTCAGCTGCAACTGCAGCACAACAGGACATTTACTGTTCAGGCTCTGAATCTGAATCTCACAAAGTAGCTCTCAGAAAATGCACAAACATGAATTTCAAGTTCCAAACGGAGATGTTAGGACAAGTGGGAGTAGACACTTGCCTCTCTGCCCAATTCCAGACAAAAATAAATGGATGAACTGCCAAAACAATGGCTACAAAGCTAGAACCAAGTTCATATGTTCTGAATACCAAATATATCTGTGTATCATTACTGAGAGAAAATGTTCCTTTCACTTCCACAGCTGAAAAGAGATTGCGATGTACTGCCAGAATTTCAGAAATATTGATGACTGAAGAAGCTTTTATTGCATCATACTTCTGTAATACTCTGTAAGTAATGTATCTAAATGTGAAATAAATATTAAAAAACACACATTTGTCTCCCTAGTTTCACGGCCACTTTGAGTCCCAGTGCCCAGTGGGATGGACATTGCAAAATTTCTCTCTGGATGAGCAATATCAAAAAACTACTATTAAAATGCTCATTTATGACACTTGTATGCCACACCCTCATCAAAAGATAACTGGAATAATAGAAAAATTTTGCTTGCGTCTGAAGAGGATATTTTAGCAGTCTTTTTCACTGTGCCTGTCCGCAAATCAGTGCCTCCTCTATGTAGTGAGTACCAGTCTACCCGTTCCGTATTGTTGTTATTCCACTCTGAACTTTCCATTGCTTGATTGTGAATATCTGATTTATTCATATTTTTCTTATTAATTTCACATTTCTTGATGATGTTTCTAAGATGTATCTACAGAGTAATGTAGGTATGCTTAAAAAAAAAAAAAAAAAAAAAAAAAAAAGGTGTACATGTATCTCGAATGTTCTTCCTAGTTACTTCCAAGGTCATTTATGCCTTGGTGGTATTGATGGCTGATAAAAAATATCAGTTCCAGCTGAACTCTGATTTGCACACTCAAAATACAACACACAAAACAATTTTCAAGGTAACTTTGCCTCCTTGTTTAAAATTCAATGTAGGTTTATGATCTCTGAGGCATAAGTCTTCAACGAATTTCAGCCTAACATAAAACAAGGAAATGGGAATTGTGTCATCAGTCTTCAGATTGATTTGATGTGGCCCATCACAATTTCTTCTCCTGGGCCAACATCTTCATAGCAGAGTAGCACGTACTGATAACATCCTTACTTATTTGTTGGACACATCCCAATCTGCCTTCCCCTACAGTTTTTGCCTTTTGCAACTCCCTTTAATACCATGAAAGTTATCCGAGTAAAGTCTTGTTATACTGTTCCCATTTTTAAGACTGGGAGTTCTGTTTAACTGATACTTCACACATTAGTGTGAGGAATGTGAAATTTTGCTAATATAGCAATTTGTTCTGTAACTTAGTAAACTGTGAATGAATTTTCAAGCTTTGGTAAACCATACCAGGGTTCTTGTGTGACAGTATTCTCAGTCAATGGATTCTTTACCCTTCATTTATTATCTTATCAGCCCACTTAATCTTCTGCATCATCCTGTAATGCTGAATCACAAATGCTTCAATTTATTTTTTTCTTTTCTTTTATTTTATTTATTTATTTTTTTTCAGTTTTTTCACAGCTCATGATCTGTGGTGCAGATGTACTCCTCAGAAATTTCTTCCTCAAATTAAAACTGTATCTGATACTAATAGACTCAGTTTAGTGAAGAATATCCTCTATGCATGTGCTAGTCACCTTCTTATATCCTCCTTTGATTGTCTGTTATGCAGTAGTTTGCTTCCAAAGAGTAGTAGAATTCCTCCACATCATCTGCTATGCAGTTCCCAAATTTGATGTTAAATTTATTGCTAATCTCACTTCAGTATCTCCTCATTAATTTTGTATTTTTTTTTATTCTTGGTCCATATTCTGTACTCATTAGTATGTTTATTCCATTCAACAAGGCCTGTACTTCTTCCTCATTTGCTGTCAGTGGTAATATCAACAACAAAACTTATCACTGATATCCTTTCATCATAATTATTAATCCTGTTCCTGAACTTTTATTGTATTTCTGTCACTGCTTGTTTGATGTACATTTGAACAACAAGGGAGAAAGACTGCACCCTTGCCTTACACACATTATAAGACGAGTGTTTTCTCTTGGTCTTCTATTTATGTTCTCAACTGGTTATCACTCTTTATTGTATGTTCCATTAGAACTACTGATGGCCTTGAGAGAGCCAGTCCTGACAAAACTCTACCATCTGGTGAGCAAGATGTATGAGACAGGTGAAATACCCTCAGACTTCAAGAAGAATATAATAATATTATTGTATGTTCCATTAGAACTACTGATGGCCTTGAGAGAGCCAGTCCTGACAAAACTCTACCATCTGGTGAGCAAGATGTATGAGACAGGTGAAATACCCTCAGACTTCAAGAAGAATATAATAATTCCAATCCCAAAGAAAGCAGGTGTTGACAGATGTGAAAATTACTGAACTATCAGTTTAATAAGCCACAGCTGCAAAATACTAACGCGAATTCTTTACAGATGAATGGAAAAACAAGTAGAAGCCGACCTCGGGGAAGATCAGTTTGGATTCCGTAGAAATATTGGAACACGTGAGGCAATACTGACCCTATGACTTATCTTAGAAGAAAGATTAAGGAAAGGCAAACCTATGTTTCTAGCATTTGTAGACTTAGTAAAATCATTTGACAATGTTGACTGGAACTCTCTCTTGCAAATTCTGAAGGTGGCAGGGTAAAATACAGGGAGCGAAAGGCTATTTACAATTTGTACAGAAAGCAGATGGCAGTTATGAGTCGAGGGACATGAAAGGGAAGCAGTGGTTGGGAAGGGAGTGAGACAGAGTTGTAGCCTTTCCCCGATGTTATTCAATCTTTATATTGAGCAAGCAGTGAAGGAAACAAAAGAAAAATTCGGAGTAGGTATTAAAATCCATGGAGAAATAATAAAAACTTTGAGGTTTGCTGATGACATTGTAATTCTGTCAGAGACAGCAAAGGACCTGGAAGAGCAGTTGAACGGAATGGATAGTGTCTTGAAAGGAGGATATAAGATGAACATCAACAAAAGCAAAACGAGGATAATGGAATGTAGTCGAATTAAGTCAGGTGATGCAGAGGGAATTATATTAGGAAATGAGACACTTAAAGTAGTAAAGGAGTTTTGCTGTTTGCGGAGCAAAATAAATAACTGATGATGGTCAAAGTAGAGAAGATATAAAATGTAGACTGGCAATGGCAAGGAAAGCGTTTCTGAAGAAGAGTAATTTGTTAACATCGAGTATAGATTTAAGTGTCTGGAAGTCGTTTCTGAATGTATTTGTATGGAGTGTAGCCATGTATGGAAGTGAAACGTGGACGATAAATAGTTTGGACAAGAAGAGAATTGAAGCTTTCAAAATGTGGTGCTAGAGAAGCATGCTGAAGATTAGATGGGTAGATCACATCACTAATGAGGAGGTATTGAATAGAATTGGGGAGAAGAGGAGTTTGTGGCACAACTTGACTAGAAGAGGGGATCGGTTGGTAGGACATGTCTTAAGGCATCAAGGGATCACCAATTTTGTATTGGAGGGCAGTGTCTAGGGTAAAAATCGTAGAGGGGGACCAAGAGATGAATACACTAAGCAGATTCAAAAGGATTTAGGTTGCAGTAGGTACTGGGAGATGAAGAAGCTTGCACAAGATAGAGTAGCATGGAGAGCTGCATCAAACCAGTCTCAGGACTGAAGACCACAACAACAACAACAACAACAACATTGTATGTTATTTATCATTGCATAGAACTTACATTTATTTTTCTTAGAATTTTGAATATTGTGGACCAATTTATGCTTTTGAATAATTTCTCTTAATAGGAAATTCCTATGACCGTTTCATGATTTTTCTGAAGTCTTACATGCATTGTCAAGCACTATGACACAACTGCCTCCGTGGTGCTCTTACTTTTCTTAAAACCAAACTGACCCTCATTTAATGGACCCTCAATTTCCTTTTCCATTCATCTGTATCTTATTGTTGTCACTAAGTTGGATTCATGGCCTGATTGTGTAGTAGTTCTTGTATCTGTCGCCCTCTGATATCTTCAGATTTGTGTGGGTGATATTCTTCCCAAAGTCTAATTGTGTGACTCCAGTGTCCTATGTTCTGCACACAACACTAGGTGATTTTAGAAATTCTGAAGGAATGTTATTGTTGAGAGTTCTGTCACATGTTGAGGATTCTGCCACTATTTAGATGTATTGAGAATACTTTATCAAAATACTTCATGTGAAAAAAGAACTCACACACTTTACTGCACTCTTACTGCATGATGTACAATGAACAACTACATCTGATATAAGCTAAGCAAAGACATACAGGTTAAGAGAAAGAAAGACATACAAAAGATCATGGCTCACAAGATATACAACATGACCAAAGATATTCATTTAAATTCTTCAACCAAGCTTAATACCTCTACTTAAAAACATTTCATTCATTCTCTTAAAAATACCTAGACTCATGTAGTCCATAAATTTATAGTGTTTTCTTTTCTTAATCCTTTTGCCATTATGTCTGCTGGCATTGCATTCCTCCATACGGAAACTGTTTTTATAATTTTTTTGAATACAGTGTCCCATATGTATTGACGTCTAACATCAATGTCGTTCAAACTTTTTATGATTTGAAGGATCAATGGATAAATTTAATGCACTCTAATTACCATTAAATGAAATTACACACTTGTTATAGCATATTGGTTTATGGAATAAATGGCCTTTTGACAAGCCTTGGGAAGAGATATATACTCAGCCTCTTTGCTAAAAAGGGAAATAGTTTTCTGTTAAGCACTTGCTATGAAACTCCAGAGCCACATAAGTTAGAAATAAAAACAGTCTCTGATTTCTAGTCTAAGGAAAAATTTACCCCTTCATCTACAAAACTACATAATTCTAAATCTCCTATTGTAAAATTCAGACAATAAGTTTTAGTTTCCTTCAAATTCTCTTCAACTAATCCTAAGTCCTGTACTTTGAGCTCCAAACTAAGCTTATATTTCAAGAACATAGTATCTTATGTGTTATTTTCAAAAATAATAAGGCTGTTATAGTTCTATGTCTTTATTCTGAGGTTTTATAAGCAGGGCATGTCCTAGTCTAGAACTTTTGTAATGTAAATGGCTTACACTATAATTTACTCTTTGATTCTACACACTAAACAACAGTTTTAAACAATACATAGCCCTTTTAACTTCAAAAATTTTCTTTATCATTATAAAAATAAAACTCCTCACTTATGTAAATGAAAGGTGGAGTGGGGAGAAATGAAAGAAAAAGGAAGGAACTAGCATCGATGTTAGCTGCATTGGGACTACATGCGGAATCAGCATCAATGATTGAAAATGTATGCTGGATCAGGATTTGAATCTGTGATCTCCTGCTCAGTAGGCAGGTGTGTTAACTGCTGCAACATCAAGACACATTGTTTATCACAACTGTGTGGTCTACGTGAGCAGGCCTCCCAGCCGAGTCACATTCTTACCTAATGCCACATATTCACCATGCCCTCCATGCTCACTACTTTGATATTTCCTCAGAAGGTTGAACACAATGGTGCACCAACACTGAAGGTGGTAGATTCATTGCCCATTGAGGTGAATCATCTGTATGAATGCATGTGCATTCATAAAACTTAGTCACATCAATGGCCAATGAATCTACCACCTTCAGTGCAAAACCACAATCTTATTCAACCTCATTCAGGAATCTCAAAGTAGCGTACATGGAAATCATGGACAGTGACTGTAGATAAGTGGTGCTGTGGGAATGTGGGCCAGCTGGGAGGTGTGCCACACAATTGTGATAAACACTGTGTCCAGATGTGGTAATGATTAACACAACTGTCTACTGAGCAAGAGATCCCAGATTCAAATCCCAGTCCGGCATATATTTGTCACTCATCGTCACTGTTTCTGGATAAAGTCTTGAAACAGGTGATGTCAATAGTTCCTTACCTTTCCTTCCCCCCACCCCCCTTCCACCTTCCATATACATAACATGTATCACAGATATGGATTCCATAAGGTTAGCATTCATAAAAACTTTTAAGGTTGCATCAGAAAAACTTGGTCTCTGAGGATACCATTTAAATCTCATCTTCACATCAAGAATCTAGTTCAAAAGATAAAACTGTTAGACGTCTAAGTGCATAATGCCTTACTGGAAGAGAAAATGTTTCATTGTAATCCATTCCATGTTTCTGAATGGAACCTCTTGCCACTGATGTAGCACATTGCTGCAGTGTACGTTCATTGTTGACATTTTTCTGAATACCCATTAGCACTGCATAACATTAACACTTTTGGGAAGATTTATCATTTCTCAAGTGATGTTTTCAAAAGCCTGCATCTTTTCATCCATAACATGTCTCCATTCTTCCACATCGGGTCTAAAAAGGGTCTTCTGCAGTGTTGTTGGGTCCTCAATTTGATCTGAAGACCCAGCAGAAACATAAGTATTGTAATCAAGAAATATACTATTTCATTTCAGCTGTCAATGTGACCTTCTATTCTTTTTCACTTCATCTTCCAGTGAAACAAGTTTTTTTATTATCAGTTTCTTCCTCTGACTTAATTGATTCTTCTGAAGCATTATGTAAGTCTCCTCTTGATATATAATCAAACTTCTCCTTTTCTTCATCTTTCCCCTCTGAACTCATGATTTCTTCATAATTTTTTATTTCAGTTCCTACATCAATTATCAACACATCATTTGCTTCAGGGTGAGAAAGTCTATAACCTTCAGTGGTACTGCTGTCTTCTACTAAGATCATTTCTTTTGCCTTTTCATTGCAGTTTGTTCTCTTAACTGTGGGAGTATGAAACATGACCTTGCCTCCAATTATTCTGAAATAATTAGTGTTTGGTTTCTTGCCATGTCACAGTTCATAGAGTGTTTTATTCCCTAAATTTGAGTTCAGTAACATACTGCAAAAATTTATTGCATTTCAAACAGATTCACCCAAAATATTTTATCAAACTTACCATCAAATAGTGAACATCCTGCCTTTTGTAACACAGTTCTGTTTACTCTTTCTCCTGAACAATTTTGTTCTGATGTGTAACTGTTAGTCAGTTGATTTTTAATCTCTCTCTTTTTTCCAGAACACTATCAAAAGTCACACAACAGAATTCTTTGCCATTATCGGTTCTCACTGTTTTGATTTTCCTTTCTTGGTGATTTTATGACATTTTTTGAAATTCTTGGAATTTTTCACAAGTATTATCTTTTGTATTTAGGAAATAAACAAATCCTGTTCTGCTGTAATCATCTTCCAAAATGAGAAGATCCTTTGCATAACCTAACGACATCATTTCCATTGGTCCACAAAGATCTACACGAATAACAACAAGTGGTTTAGTTGTCCCAGTGCCTTCATGTCAGAGAGATTGTCTTGATTCCTTGCCTTCATTACATACCATGCAATTTTGTTTACTGACATAGGTGTTAAGGCCTTCACACACCACCCCTTCAGAAACACCATTTTTCATTTTTACAAGATCCTTTGTGTTAAAGTGACACAGTCTTCTATGGTACTCAGATGTGATAACAATTCCCAAAAAATTACTTGTTCTGTCAATGATCAGCTTGCAAATGCTCATAATAAGATCAATATTTGCAACTAATAATTCATGATCCTTGTTAAAATATTTCAGTGATTAGTTTCAAATTCAACTGTTTCCTTGTTCAGTCAATATGCTCACAACAGTAAATTTGTTATTAGTTCTGGAGAACATACAATATTTTTACTCTAATATCGTAGAAAGCCTCCCCATGAACCATGGACCTTGCCGTTGGTGGGGAGGCTTGCATGCCTCAATGATGCAGATAGTCATACCGTAGGTGCAACCACAACGGAGGGGTATCTGTTGAGAGGCCAGACAAACATGTGGTTCCTGAAGAGGGGCAGCAGCCTTTTCAGTAGTTGCAGGGGCAACAGTCTGGATGATTGACTGATCTGGCCTTGTAACACTAACCAAAACGGCCTTGCTGTGCTGGTACTGTGAAAGCAAGGGGAAACTACAGCCGTAATTTTTCCCGAGGGCATGCAGCTTTACTGCATGATTAAATGATGATGGCGTCCTCTTGGGTAAAATATTCCGGAGGTAAAATAGTCCCCCATTCGGAACTCCGGGCAGGGACTACTCAAGAGGACGTCGTTATCAGGAGAAAGAAAACTGGCTTTCTATGGATCAGAGTGTGGAATGTCAGATCCCTTAATCAGGCAGGTAGGTTAGAAAATTTAAAAAGGAAAAAGGATAGGTTGTAGTTAGACATAGTGGGAATTAGTGAAGTTCAGTGACAGGAGATAAAAGAATTTTGGTCAGGTGAATACAGGGTTATAAATACAAAATCAAATAGGGGTAATGCAGGAGTAGGTTCAATAATGAGTAAAAAAAATAGGAGTGCAGGTAAGCTACTACAAACAGCATAGTGAACATATTATTGTGGCCAAGATAGACACGAAGCCCAAGCCTACTACAGTCGTACAAGTTTTTATGCCAACTAGCTTTGCAGATGATGAAGAAATTGATGAAATGTATGATGAGATAAAAGAAATTATTCAGGTAGTGAAGGGAGTCGAAAATTTAATAGTTATGGGAGACTGGAATTCGACAGTAGGAAAAGGAAGAGAAGGAAACATAGTAGGTGAATATGGATTGGGGCTAAGAAATGAAAGAGGAAGCCGCCTGGTAGAATTTTGTGCAGAGCACAACTTAATCATAGCTAACTAACACTTGGTTCAAGAATCATGAAAGAAGGTTGTATATGTGGAAGATCCCTGGAGATACTAAAAGGTTTCAGATAGATTATTTAATGGTAAGACAGAGACTTAGGAACCAGGTTTTAAATTGTAAGACATTTCCAGGGGCAGATGTGGACTCTGACCACAATCTGTTGGTTATGAACTGTAGATTAAAACTGAAGAAACTGCAAAAAGGTGGGAATTTAAGGAGATAGCACCTGGATAAACTGAAAGAACCAGAGGTTGTACAGAGTTTCAGGGAGGGAATAAGGGAGCAATTGACAGGAATGGGGGAAACAAATACAGTAGAAGAAGAATGGGTAGCTTTGAGGGATGAAATAGTGAAGGCAGCAGAGGATCAAATAGGTAAAAGGACGAGGCCTAGTAGAAACCCTTGGGTATCAGAAGAAATATTGAATTTAATTGATGAAAGGAGAAAATATAAAAATGCAGTAAATGAAGGAGGCAAAAAGGAATACAAACGTCTCAAAAATGATATCGACAGGAAGTGCAGAATGGCTAAGCAGGGATGGCTAGAGGACAAGTGTAAGAATGTAGAGGCTTATCTCACTAGCGGTAAGATAGATACTGCCTACAGGAAAATTAAAGAGACCTTTGGAGAAAGGAGAACCACTTGCATGAATATCAAGAGCATTGATGGAAACCCAGTTCTAAGCAAAGAAGGGAAAGCAGAAAGATGGATGGAGTATAAAGAGGGTCTATACAAGGGAAATGTACTTGAGGACAATATTATGGAAATGGAAGAGGATGCAGATGAAGATGAAATGGGAGATATGATACTGCGCGAAGAGTTTGACAGAACACTGAAAGACCTGAGTCGAAACAAGGCCCCAGGAGTAGACAACATTCCATTAGAACTACTGATAACCTTGGGAGAGCCAGTCCTGACAAAACTCTACCATCTGGTAAGCAAGATCTATGAGACAGGTGAAATACATTCAGACTTCAAGAAGAATATAATAATTCCAATCCCAAAGAAACCAGGTGTTGACAGATGTGAAAATTACTGAACTATCAGTTTAATAAGCCACAGCTGCAAAATACCAATGCGAATTCTTTACAGACAAATGGAAAAACTGATAGAAGCTGACCTCAGAGAAGATCAGTTTGGATTCTGTAGAAATGTTGGAACACGTGAGGCAATACTGACCCTATGACTTATCTTAGAAGAAAGATTAAGGAAAGGCAAACCTATGTTTCTAGCATTTGTAGACATAGAGAAAGCTTTTGACAATGTTGGTTGGAATACTTTCTTTCTAATTCTAAAGGTGGCAGGGGTAAAATACAGGGAGCGAAGGGGTATTTACAATTTCCACAGAAACCAAATGGTAGTTATAAGAGTTGAGGGGTATGAAAGGGAAGCAGTGGTTGGGAAGGGAGTGAGACAGGGTTGTGGCCTATCCCTGATGTTATTCAATCTGTATATTGAGCAAGCAATAAAGGAAACAAAAGAAAAGTTTGGAGTTTGTATTAAAATCCGTGGAGAAGAAATAAAAACTTTGAGGTTTACCGATGACATTGTAATTCTGTCAGAGACAGCAAAGGGCTTGGAAGAGCAGTTGAATGGAATGGACAGTGTCTTGAAAGGAGGATATAAGATGAACGTCAACAAAAGCAAAACGAGGATAATGGAATGTAGTCGAATTAAGTCGGGTGATGCTGAGGGAATTAGATTAGGAAATGAGACACTTAAAGTAGCAAAGGAGTTTTGCTATTTGGGGAGCAAAATAACTTATGATGGTCGAAGTAGAGAGGATATAAAATGTAGACTGGCAATGGCAAGGAAAGCATTTCTGAAGAAGAAAAATTTGTTAACATCGAATATAGATTTAAATATCAGGAAGTCGTTTCTCAAAGCATTTGTATGGGGAGTAGCCATGTATGGAAGTGAAACGTGGACGATAAATAGCTTAGACAAGAAGAGAATAGAAGCTTTCAAAATGTGGCTCTACAGAAGAATGCTGAAGATTAGATGGGTAGATCACATAACTAATGAGGAGGTATTGAATAGAATTGGGGAGAAGAGGAGCTTGTGGCACAACTTGACTAGAAGAAGGGATTGGTTGGTAGGACATGTTCTGAGAGATCGAGAGATCACCAATTTAGTATTGAAGGGCAGCATGAAGGGTAAAAATCGTAGAGGGAGACCAAGACATGAATACACTAAGCAGATTCAGAAGGATGTAGGCTGCAGTAGGTACTGGGAGATGAAGAAGCTTGCACAGGTTAGAGTAGCATGGAGAGCTGCATCAAACAAGTCTCAGTACTGAAGACCACAACAACAACAACATCGTAGAAAGCCTTTTCAACCACTGTTGTTAAATTAATGTGTCCAGAGCACAATTCTGGGGTATCAGTTTGATTTGCTGTCACAGTGTTATTCATGTTAACATGTGCACTATATTTTTTGTTGTTGTGCAATGCACAATAGCTGCCAAATCAATGTACCAGGCACTTCTATTACAAAAGAACTCTTTAAAAAATTGCACTGAAGGAATTTGAAGTTTTGTTTTGTCTCGTACCTTTCTGTTAGGTCTCATGTCAGTAGCCCTTTCAAAATGTCCTGGCTTTTTGTACTTAAATAGCAAATAACTTCTTTCTTGTTTTGATGTTGATGTCCCACATAATTTGACAATATAGGTACACTGTTTCTTTTCAGTGATGATACAGAAGTCTCCATTCACGAAAAGACTTTTGTTTTCTTTGCCAACTTTTTGCTGTAAATGCACTTACAGTTGTAACCTGAAAATCTCATTCTAAAAACATCCCCTAGGCTGTGACTAAGTCATGTCTCCAGAAGTGTTCATCTTGAAAATTTCACAGAAGAACTTCTGTGAAGTTTGGAAGGTAGGAGAGAGGGTACAGGAAGAAGTAAAGTTGTGAGGATGAGACATGAGTCGTGCTTGGGTAGCTCTGTTGGTAGAGCACTTGCCTACGAAAGGCAAAGGTTCCAAGTTCGAGTCTCAGTCTGGTACATAGTTTTAATATTCCAGCAAGTTTTATATGAATGCACATTCTGCTGCAGAGTGAAAATTTCACTCTGGCAACAGTTTAATTACTTTTTTACATCCGCCTCATTTTCATTTGACTGACTCTTATACAGTGAACAGTTACATATATGATACAAGGAAAATAATGACACAAATATTAGAAGAAAGAAAGATGTATAACAGACCATGGCTCACAGGACATCTAATGAAGACCACAGATATTCATTTGAATGCCTTTAACAAGCCTAATAGTTATCTATGTCTTGTGCCTTCTTTGAAAATGAATCTTTTGAAGCTCTGTCAGACTCTGGCTCTAATAACTGATCTACTGTGTCTTCAAACAGGAGGATTCCCATTTATCCAGATATCATGTTAGCAGACAGTTCTTCCCCTCAGAGAAGCCCTCAGTGTAATCTTTCCATGTACCCATTTCCTCCTCTACATTTAACAGTGTAATTCCTTTTGTACTTCTGGTTTTGATGCCATAGCTGGCCGATGTGGCCAAGTGGTTCTAGGTGCTTCAGTCTGGAACTGTGCTGCTGCTACGGTCACAGGTTCGAATCCTGCTTCGAGCATGGATGTGTGTGCTGTCCTTAGGTTAGTTACGTTTAAGTAGTTCTAATTGTATGGGACTGATGACCTCAGATGCTAAGTCCCATACTGCCTAGAGCCATTTGAACAATTTTTTAATGCCATAGCTTCCAGTTTCATTAAAAGTTATTTAGACTTTTTTATGTGCTGAAGTATTTTTTCTGATGACCGTTTATTTCTCAATTGCTTCACATTTTCCCCACAGTCATTATGCCTTAGCTTCCATGCACATCTTACTGCTTTCATTTTAAGTGCTTTACATTGCTGTATTCCTTTCTCTTACTTTTTTGTTGTGCCTGTCAGCATCTCAACATCTCTGCTGCACAATGAGTAGCAGTCTATCCTTTTCATAAATTGGCATTATTCCATCCTGGATTTTCCACTGCTTGATTTCCTTTCCTGAAGATTTTTAAAATTTTCTCCTTTTATTGATCAACCGAAGTATTTCTTCTGTTACCTATGGTTTCTTTTCAGTTACCTTTCACCCATATTTGTCTGTCTAAATTTTTGATTTTCTTTTTTGGGGATGTCCTCTCTTCTTCAACTGATTTATCTGTAATGGTATTAATTGTAGCAGTATTTCATATGCATATCAACATTCATCACTATTTATATGTGAGTGCAGGCTTTCTTGGTGAATTTTATGTATGAAGTCTTCATGGGTTGTCAGCTGAGTAGTGTCGTCATCTCGTAGCAACGTGCCAATGGAATGCATCTCCATCATCTTCAGATGAAGTGTTGGGATATCGTTGGTCATGGGCTGATATCTCTGCTGGACAACTTTCCACTTCCCGCTGACGGCCAGTCACACACCCACGGGATCGCCCAATGCTCCTGGAGTGGCCAGTGGTGAGGGGAATGCGTGTACAGGGTGTTTGTGTCTGTCTCTGTCTGCTCTGTCCATGGCCCTTGGTAGAATGGTACATTCTTCTCTGATTTTCCTGATTGCAGGCTCCCAGGCTGTGCTGAGATGGTAACCTTTGTCCCCTGCCTTTCTTCCAGCACCCTTATCCATCCTCCCACCCTCCCCCCAATTCCCTTACCCTCTAATATCATCTTTTATCATTTCTAACACCCCTATCCTTGTATCTGTATATTCATCTTCATTCTGTAACATTTTTCTGTAATACCCCCTCCCCCCACTGAAGGTTTCCTTCCATCACAAAAACACACACACACACATCATCTCCACCCCTTCCCCCCATTTTGTTTGCTTCCAAATCTAACAGTTTGTCTTGTGTAAGTGTGTACACAATTGCTTTGCAATGTATTGTTACATTATAGTATGGAATGTTTACATGATACAAAGGTCTGTTTCTTAATACACTTCAACAGGTGGTTGCAAATATTTGCTTTACAACTGACCTTTGATGCACTAGAGCTTGATTATATTTCACATTCCATATGGTATAAAATGTATAATAGCCCCTCCTGTTATTGTTAAATTTCCTGGCATAAATTTATTTGTTTACATTATATATGAAAATTTAGAATGATCATCCAAAGATATATTAACCTTATGCAGTTCATGTAACTCTGGTTTAGTGCGTTAATCAGTTCTCTGGAGGCAACCATAGAATATTCCACATAGACTGACAGCCTACGATGTTCATCTTTGGCTTCCATGTTGTTATAACTGGTACAAACCATGTATTGCCATTATCTGCATCTGGAGTTTAAGAATAGATGTGCCATTTGTTTGAACTAATTATATTCATTACAGAAAAAAATGCATCATGACATGGACCTCAGAATTCAAAATAAACAAACTGAAAAGATAGCTGTTCCAAAGGTGTGCTTATTCACTAAAATTTAGACTGGGATGACCATATTCTTTACCTCACTAACAAACTAACCTCAGCTTGCTTTGCTTTCCTTGTAATTAGAATACTTTGTGTAGTAGACAGTGTCACAGAATTTTCTACGTTGCGTACATCCATTCTACTATCACCTATGGCCTCATCTTCTGGGGTCATAATAAGACAAGTGTCATAATCATATTCACAGCAGAAAAATGTACTATTAGAATAATTACCAAGAGTTCTAGGCTAACACCCTCCAAACAATTATTTCAACAGCTAAATATTCCACTTTTCCCATCTCTCTATATACAAAAAAGTGTAGTTAATGGACAAAGGTACACTAACAGTTTCCAAACTAACTCTGTTCTTCATTCTCACAACACAAGAATTTGCAATGACATCTGTATAAAAAGAACATACAAGACTTTAGCACGAAAACAAACAACATTCAGTGCCCTAGACTGGACAACAAATGTCTGGTACAGGTAAAAGAAAGAAAAGTTTTCATTTAAAGAAGCAGTATTCAAATTTTAATGACCAGCTGATATTGTAGTAAAAATCAATACCATATCTCAAGTGAACTTGAATCAAATAACTATTTCAATTTGTTATATGTAAATAAAATTGTTAACCAAGTGCTTGCTACTCAACTCAGATTTTATTGGTACATAAATATCAACTAAATATTCCATACAGAATACCTTTTTCATATATTTCCATAGTTAAACAGAGTTGCGTAGGCAAATTTTTATGCAATATTGGGGAGGGCTCTATGCATCCTTCTGTCATTTTGGGACTGTGCACCCTTGTATTTTTTACACTATGTATTTTCTGATGAAAACACGCAAGATACAGGTGGTACACAAAAATATGGAAACAGAAAAACACAACAAATCACCATGCCTAATATGGTGCAGGAAATCTGCTGGCTATCAAAACATCTTAAAGTCATCCCAGAATGCATAAATACAGGTCCTGTATTATATTCAGGAGAATCTTATGCCAATATTTCTGCAAAATATTAGCAGGTTCAACTAACTATACAATGATATGGAAATGGGTGGGAGTCTATAAATGAGGCCACACAAATGTGCATGATAAGAAATGAAACAGACAACCTTAAGTCAGTACCGATGATTTGATGCAGAAAATTTATGAAACATTGTGAGATAGCAGTGCTCTGTGATTTTGACATTGTGTGATGAGTTTCCTCAAGTATCAAGAAGTGTGCTTTAGGCAATTGTTACAGAACATTTAAATTGTCAAAAGTAGTGGTCTGGCAGCAGCTTTCTGGGTGGATTATACTGAAAGCCGGTTGTACGATATGATAAAAGCCTTAATATTGGTGGGAATTAGATACAAAAGCAGGTTAGAGTACAACCTTTCATGTAAAAATAAAATTGCTACAATAAAACTATGTGTTTTATTTTTCTTTCAAAACAGTACTTACTTTAAAAAACCACCTTTTATTTATAGTAAAACATCAATTCTGTCACAAGTAAGCTAACATGTTAAATAATTAAAATAGAACACGGTAATAAATCATCAAATATTCACTGGAGAAATCAGTAATATCCACAATACACCATAAATCTTAGCATTAACCATATCAAACCAAAGGTTAAAGTCCATTTGTTAAATGAAATAAAGAAAAGGCTTCTCAGTTTGTTCTTGAATGCAAATTTATATTCATCACTTTTGTTTCAGTGATACACATTAATTTACCAAACAGATTTTCATGTGCTTCGCTAATATAATCCATGGTACTTTTTCTGTGATATTTACATGACTAAACATTATTCTACTTTAATATTTTGCCATTAACATTCTCCCAGATTATACTTCCAAACAAAAACTACTCTATGTTATCTTTGAACAGTAATAAGCATACTTCCACTTCTTCAGATTTTTGTTACTTCTTTCCTAAATGTAATTCACAAATAAATACGATGAAATTTCTCAGCAGAGTTAATAATTGCACACACATGAGTAACATTTACAGTATTACACAAAGTTGTCTGAAGAAAGTGTTTAACTTTCGAATATTAATGAATTTTTTTATATTTTCTCATCAGAAACAAATGTTTTACACAAATCTACATTATTTGCTGTATTATCACAAAGATATTTCCAGTTATTGCTGAACTAGCTATAAAAACCATTAGAGTACAGTATTGGTAGTTCTCCTGCCCAGTAAGTTGCAGTTGATGACTAAATTTTGACAGCCTTTCCCAAACAGTTTCATTTTTACAAAATTCAAATAATTTTTTGCATGGTTTTCAGTATTTAATGTTGAAAGTTTCTCTATTTTTGGCAACTCAAATGTTACATTTTCATTTTTATCAGATAAATAGTCATCATCTTTTAAAACAAGAAAGCACCTTAATTCATCATCAACATAATCATCTTAATCTAAAACACTAAATTCTATACAATAATTACTGTATGTAAACTAATTGCATTATGATTTCATCAACTTTAGCCACATTAACATCAACATTTTTATCATTTATTACAGTACCGTACATCTTTTTGTTCATCTTTTAAACTAGATTATGCTTGTGCATTTAGCTGTTTTTGCCTTGTGAAATTTAATTTGATAATTTTATCCACTATTTCTGCAACCTGGACCCTGTCGTTTATTCATTAATTTTTTATATCATTCCTCATTTTCAGAAGTCTCTCATTTGTTCAGTTTTTTATTTGGTATTTCTAGTACATAACTCACACCTTATCTCGCCTTTTGAATCAATTGCTTGGCGGCTTAATTCACTTGTTGAGTCTGCTATTTGATTACCTAATTCATTTTCCAACTGTCTTGTAGTTTCCACTACCAAATAACCCAGTTAACTCAGTTTTTCATCAAATACAGGATTCATTTAGTTCTAATTTTTTCGTTTCTTCTAGTAAACGCTCAGTTGGTGTATTTTTCCTAGAAAAAAAACTGCTAAATCTGTGGTCATAATCTGAAACATTCCTTCCCACCACATCTATAACTGGCTCTTCCTTGATCATTTTTAATACTTCTCTAGCGTTCAACTATTTAAAAAAAAATTACATGTGGAGTCTCTTGAGACAATCACTACATTAAATTACAATAAAATAGGAAATATTGCATTTATCATTTCTTTGTTTCTGTCTTTGTTGAAGTCCCAGTTCAGTAATAGTCCATTCCACTTCAGTTGTTTGGTTTTCTTTCTTTACAACAGGCAGTTATATATACAGTTTAGTGCACAAAGTGAATTTGAGACTTGTTTAACTTTTTCTGTTTGTCTTTAACCAGTAACATAAAAAAAAAAAAAATGCTTCAAGAGAAATCAGTTGTTAGCAGTAGTTAGATATTCCTTCTATGACCAATGAGCAATGTAGAAAAGGGCTTCATTTTTGCATCCAATAACAAACTTGTTGGATTTTACTTCAGCAAGGTGGAAAATCTGAATGCAGAAATTATATAATTTTTTTTATCATTAACTGATTTAATTTAATTTTTATGAGTGGTGACCATATAATTTTTTTAAATGATACCTGCAAGAACATTTCAGAAAATGAATTTCTACACAGAGTCCTCTACAATAAACCCCAAAAACAAACATTGGGAAACAGAAACAGAAGTACAGTAGAGCGTTGATTATCCGAACGTTGGTCAACTGAACGACCGCTTAACCGAACTGTGTACTCGCTCGCACCTGTTACTCTCCCACCCTCCCGTCCATCATCCCCCTCACTCCCAAACCAATTTTCCCACAGTAGTCACCACACTGGGTCACCACTGGCGGAACATTGCTTCTCATGGGGCCTTCACAAGGTGCTGCTGACTGGCCAAGCCGCCAGTCGCTGTGTTTCAACAATCAGCACACTTCTGTCAGCTTGGCACTGGCAGTAGAAGTAGCGGCAGTATCAAAGCTGTTCACAGCAACAGCTGCGCCAGCTTAGAGTTGAGGCGTGGCGCTTCGCACAGTTTGAAGGATTGCGCGCCCCCAAGAAGAGCTTCTCACGGTGCAAACAGTCACCTTCTGTTCTCTGTTATGACCACTTGTGTGCTGCTGGGTGAAGAAGTGAACTTAACGATACAAAATGCTTAAACATAAATGTGTTGTCCTTTCTATGAGGGACAAGTACGAGATTATTAAAAGGTTAGAAGAAGGTGAATCTGCAACCACTTTATCCAATGAGTACAAGGTGGGGAAGTCAACAATTATGGATATAAAAAAACAAAAGACGAGCATAGCAAATTTTATAGCTATGCTTGATTCTACTGATGGATCAACAAGCCATAAAACTATGAAGCTCGCCACTAACACAGATCTAGATGATGCTGTTTACAAGCGGTTTACACAAAAGAGATCAGAAGGAGAACCTATCTCAGGTCCCATTCTGTGTGAGAAGGCAATGCAGTGCAACGAAAAACTTGGAGGGCCTTCGAACTTTAAAGCGAGCACAGGCTGGTTAAAATGCTTCGAGTCAAGACACGGCATTCGTGAGCTTACAATACAGGGAGAAAAACTGTCAGCTGATTCTTCAGCAGCTGATTCTTTCAAAGTCAAACTAAGGGACGTATTAAGGGAAGAAGATTATGCTCTCAAAAATGTTTACAATGCTGACAAAACTGGACTTAACTGGAAAGCTTTACCAAGAAAAACTCTTGTTTCACATCATGAATTAGCAGCACCTGGTCCTAAAACAAGCAAGGACCTTATTACAGCTTTGGCTTGTGCTAATGCTACTGGAAGTCACCGACTGCCTATGTTCATCATTGATAAAAGTAAAAAACCGTGTTGTTTCAAGCACGTTAATATGTCAGCCTTGTATGTTGTGTACACCTCACAAAAGAGTGCCTGGATGGATAGTACGATTTTTATGAAGTGGTTTCTGGACGTATTCATACCCTCTGTAAAAGCTCATCAGCTAAAGAATGGGAAGAGGGAGAAAACACTACTTCTCCTTGACAATGCACCAACTCATCCATCATGTGATATTTTAAACGAAAAAGACAAGTTCATAAAGATAATATTTCTTCCACCTAACGTAACCTCCTTATTACAGCCAATGGATCAAGGCGTTATTGAGACTTTCAAATGATATTACAGGAAAGAATTGTTGTGTAAGTTATTGTTAGAAAGAGAAGAGGATGGAGAAGGAAGTCTCTTAAGAAATCATAAGAATATTAACTTGAAAGACGCATCCTACATGATCAGCGCAGGATGGAATAGTGTAAAGGAAGAGAATTTGAAGAAAGCCTGGAATAAAATTTTGGACACAGAAGAAAATTCACAAGGTATGATTGAAAATGATGAACAGAATGATATGTCCGAAATTCTCGGTATGCTAAAAGAAATAGATTGCCACGAATGTGATGAAGAAGATGTTCATGAATGGATGAATATTGATGATGCAGATCCAGGTCACCAAATCATGCAGGACAACGAGATTGTAAATGTCGTCACTGATAAAGATGACGCCGCCAGTATCTCATCAATCAGTGCTCCAGAAAGTGAAGATGAAAGTATACCAACA
This sequence comes from Schistocerca nitens, assembly GCF_023898315.1. NCBI lineage: Eukaryota > Metazoa > Arthropoda > Insecta > Orthoptera > Acrididae > Schistocerca > Schistocerca nitens. The sequence goes on from NC_064617.1 coordinate 86,791,753, forward strand.
GCTTCTGAGGCATTCACTTGTTTAGATACTGCCTTGCGATGGTTTGAAGCCCAAGATGAAAGTGACCAGTTTCAGATATCTGTAATGAAAAAAGTATGTGACTTAGCTACTCATAAGTGTGTAGGCTTGCTTAGACAGACAAAAATAAAGGATTTTTTTAAATGTTAATTTTGTATACTGTGTGTATTGTTCATGCAAAATGCATATGTAAAAACAAAGATGATGTGACTTACCAAACGAAAGCGCTGGCACGTCGATAGGCACACAAACAAACACAAACATACACACAAAATTCAAGCTTTCGCAACAAACTGTTGCCTCATCAGGAAAGAGGGAAGGAGAGGGAAAGACGAAAGGATGTGGGTTTTAAGGGAGAGGGTAAGGAGTCATTCCAATCCCGGTATCGGAAAGACTTACCTTAGGGGGAAAAAAGGACGGGTATACACTCGCACACACACACACACATATCCATCCACACATATACAGACACAAGCAGACGTATTTAAAGACAAAGAGTTTGGGCAGAGATGTCAGTCGAGGCAGAAGTCATTCAACAACATCTTTGCCTCTGCACTTCTGCCTCAACTGACATCTCTGCCCAAACTCTTTGTCTTTAAATATGTCTGCTTGTGTCTGTATATGTGTGGATGGATATGTGTGTGTGTGTGCGAGTGTATACCCGTCCTTTTTTCCCCCTAAGGTAAGTCTTTCCGCTCCCGGGATTGGAATGACTCCTTACCCTCTCCCTTAAAACCCACATCCTTTCGTCTTTCCCTCTCCTTCCCTCTTTCGTGATGAGGCAACAGTTTGTTGCGAAAGCTTGAATTTTGTGTGTATGTTTGTGTTTGTTTGTGTGTCTGTCGACCTGCCAGCACTTTCATTTGGTAATTCACATCATCTTTGTTTATTTAATAAACTGTGCCACATAGTATATATTCCTACTGACATTGCCTTTGTATGTTACTTTGTAATACTCTTAGAGATGCCTGTTTTTATGAATAAATTTACTGTACAGTACTTCTTTTTGGCAAATAAACATGAACAGTTAGATTATCCGAACAAACCAGTTTTCCGAACACCCATGTCCCCCGGTTACTTCAGATAATTGACACTCTTCTGTATGTTCAATAACATTTAATATTTTCTTTAAGAGATGAGCAATTGGAGTAATCACATTCCTTCTATGTTACATGAAAGAGAGAGATGGACAAATTAAGCATTTTTACATTAAACATTATGTCACTTCTTACACATTGACAATCCATACACATCACATTATCAAATGTCTTTTACAATGAATGGCAAAGAGCTATGTATCTCACACAATGCTACTGCTACCCACCAATGGAGAGGAAATCAGTAGCATTGTATATAAATTCAAGAGTAAATTATCCTTAAGTTTAGATGAAGTTCCAATGTTTATACTAAAAGACTGCATTAGCAGCATAAAAGAACCCCTAGCAGACATTATAAATGAGTCGTTCTCATCAGGTTGCTTCCCTAATTATCTAAAGCATGCAAAAATTCTTCCCATACACAAAAAAGGTAATACAGAAAGTATAGAGAATTACAGACCAGTTTCATTGCTGTCTTCTTTTTCAAAAATAATGGAAGCTATTATGAAAAACAGACTTACGGACTACTTAAATAAATAACAACTCCTATGCAAAGATCAGTTTGGTTTCAGGACTGGAAAGGGAACAGAAGCTATAGAAAAATTTACAAGAGTAGTTCTAGGAGCCCTAGATAAAGGAGAACAAGTAACAGGCATTTTCCTAGATCTCAGTAAAGCATTTGATACAGTTGACCATGAAATACTACTAGGTAAACTTGAAGCACTAGGAATCAGGGGGGTTGTAAATAAATGGTTTAGATCTTACCTTGCTGACAGAGTGCAGAGGGTGGAGATATCTCAAATTTCAAGTAGCTCAAATTATTTAGTGAAACATTTTTCAGATGAAGAATATTTGAACATTGGAGTACCTCAAAGGAGTGTGTTAGGCCCAGTACTATTTCTTATTTATGTTAAAGACTTCCCACAGCAGGTAACGAAAGGTGAAACAGTGTTATTTACTGATGACAGCAATATAATAATTACAGACAGGACACCAGAAATGTTAAATGTAAAAGCTGAAAAGGCACTTATGGAAGTTCACAACTGGTCAAATAACAACAAAGTACCCTTAATATGAAAAAGACTAATATCATAAACTTCTATATAAAGAAAAAACTGAACATGACAAAACTTAAAGTTCAAAATGAAACCATAGAGTGTGTAGCCAGCACAAAATTATTGGGTATGTATGTTGATCAACAATTAAAATGGGATGAACATATTAGGGTGCTTGGGAAAAAAATTAGCACAGCATGCTATGCCTTATGAATATTAGTCACTGTGTGCAATAGTTCATGCCAGAGAATGACATACTTTGCACACATACATTCTATAATAAGTTACAGCATAACATTCTGGGGTGGAAATGCCCAAAATGTAAATATGTGTTCAGATTGCAAAAACGAGCTATCATAATAATGAACAAGAGTCACAAAAGAGCACACTGCAGTGAGATATTTAAAAAATGGGGTATTCTGACAATCCCAAGTGAATATCTCTTGCAAACTACAGTTTTTACCACAAAAATATTGAGCAATATTTAGCAAACAGCTGCATACATGATCACCAAACCAGAAACAGTAATTGCTTGCACCTTGACAGAATGAATAAAACTAAAACCCAAATCACTATGTTTTACCAAGGTGTCAAGATATACAATAAATTGCCAAAATAAATCAAAAACATAGAGGAATTCTGTAAATTCAAAGCATTCCTTAAAGAATATTTATTAAAAAGTAGTTTTTACACAATTTGAGAATTCATGCAGCATAAAATTGGCATAAATAAATAATCAGGTTAATCAATTATAAAGTGGACATTCTAGATTGTAATTTACCCATACAAGTATTAGAGGAGTCTTGTGATCTATTTCTTTTGATTGAGGCAGATTCTTCTGCATTATGTAATTCAATGATAAGTTGTGTGTGTAATATACATATATATATAGGGCTTTAAATATGTCTGCTTGTGTCTGTATATGTGTGGATGGATATGTGTGTGTGTGTGCGCGAGTGTATACCCGTCCTTTTTTCCCACTAAGGTAAGTCTTTCCGCTCCCGGGATTGGAATGACTCCTTACCCTCTCCCTTAAAACCCACATCCTTTCATCTTTCTCTCTCCTTCCCTCTTTCCTGATGAGGCAACAGTTTGTTGCGAAAGCTTGAATTTTGTGTGTATGTTTGTGTTTGTTTGTGTGTCTGTCGACCTGCCAGCACTTTCATTTGGTAAGTCACATCATCTTTGTTTTTAGATATATTTTTCCTACGTGGAATGTTTCCCTCTATTATAACTATTATGAATTTATTATAAATAGCTTGTATTTCATTATCTTATGTGACAAAATAATGTAAATATATATATATATATATATATATATATATATATATATATATATATAATGACAACATCCATAAAAAGAAATTTGTTTATGGATGAATAAATAAATAAATAAATATAACATGTGGCATGAATCACACAGTGATCATGAAAGAATAGACAGAATACCTACATATCAAGCCATGGTCTTGTGTTGGAGGGAAATGATAACTTGCTAGAATAAAAATACATTTTTTTAGAAATATGTGAGCAGACTGTACTAGTCCCTTAAAATATTCAACACAACTTGGTACTGAAAAGTTGGGAGAGTTGATCAGGAGAACTTAGTGTTCCCAGAGAGTGTAGCACATGCATTATTCTTTATATGTTATATCATATGGGTTGCAATATAATGTTTTGGGCAACAGGATACTTGTACAGAGAACTTCCAGTAGTGGTATGTTACTAGCAGTTTTTATCTTAACAATGAAATTTTTAATTTTTTTACAACTTATCCTTTACAGTTAATCTTTTCAGAAACAATCTGCAGAGTAAATTATGACTAGCACTAAGCTACTCAGTCTGATAATTATGGTAATTACTTCTAGATTACTGTAAGATGGGGTAATATTTGACAGAACTTTAGTATTCTTTAAGACAGTTTTGCAGAGAATATTAAATTCCAATTACAAAAAGTGCAAGATATTTGGGATGGCCCTGAAGAATAATATGATCTAAGAACATGAACTGAAAATATTATTTAAGTAACTATATCCTAATAAATAAAACTGTCCAATGATATCCTGTATGATGGGGTAATTCTGAATGCTCATTGAAATGCTATCCCAAGTTCCATATTTTACTCTAATGGGGTAATTTCAGACATAAACTATCTTTTAAAACAACACACATGATTAAAAATTGTTTTTACATGTTTAGAAAATATCTTATACATGGTTACAAAACATTTTCTGTTTCTTCGCTAACGTTCTGGAAATATGATTTCACTGTCTCTTAACTCACTTCAGCTTGTTATCTTTTAATGTTCTCAGATATCTGGATGCTTATTGTATCAGAGAGACATTGTAAGAATGAAGGTGATTGCTCTGTTCCTGGCATGTTATAACAAAAGCATTTTCCTCTGTATTATCAAGATACCCTTTCACTACCCACCTTACATCATCAGGCATAAAAGAAAAACCTCAATGTGCAACCCTTAAAATCAAATGGGCGTGTGTCATCTCTTCAATAGTGTTTAAGACAGAAGGCCTTCAAATCATTCCAGTGTTTGTATTATTAATTTTATTCTCTAATGTTGAATGTGGTATGTAAAATTTGCTTCATGCCTCTCTTGAAAGAGCACCAAGCCTCTTTATATAATTCTGCAGTGTCAGCGATACTCCCCCAACATCTGTAAGTACACTCATCAAAAAATGTTTTGCGTCACCTCAGTTCTAAGAGTTCCGGAACCTGTACAGAAAATTGGGATAGAGATCAAAATAAACATCATTTCCACCCATTTTACTGCTAATGAAAACCACAGATTGCATATTGTACCATCATATAGCGAGATCTTCAGAGGTGGTGGTCCAGATTTCTGTACACTACAGCACCTTTCATTCTTTAATATCCAGTAGCATGTCCTCTCGCATTGATGTATGCCTGTATTCATCGTGGCATACTATCCACAAGTTCATCAGGGCACTGTTGGTCCTGATTGTCCCACTCCTCAACAGCGATTCAGCATAGATCCCTCAGAGTGGTTGATGGGTCACATGGTCCATAAACAGCCCTTTTCAATCTATCACAGGCATGTTCTATAGGGTTCGTGTCTGGAGAACATGCTGGCCTGACTATTCGAGCAATGTCATTATCCTAAAGCAAGTCATTCACAAGATGTGCCGATGGGGGCATGAATTATCGTCCATGAAGATGAATGCCTGGCAATATGCTGCTAATATGGTTGCACTATTGGTTCAGGATGGCATTCACGTATTGTATAGCCATTACGGTACCTTCCATGACCACCAGAGGCATACGTCGGCCCCACATAATGTCACCCCAAAACAGCAGGGAACCTCTCTACCTTGCTGCACTCGCTGGACAGTGTGTGTCAGGCATTCAGACTGACTGGGTTGCCTCCAATGACGTCTCACACAATTGTCTGGCTGAAGGCATATGTGACACTCATCAGTAAAGAGACCACAATGCCAATCCTGAGCGGTCCATTCAGCATGTTGTTGGGCCCATCTGTACCACACTGCATGGTGTTGTGGTTACCAAGATGGACCTCACCATGGACGTTGGGAGTGAAGTTGTGCGTCATGCAGCCTATGGCATAGAGTTTGAGTCCTAACATGACGTCCTGTGGCTGCATGAAAAGCATTATTCAACATGGTGGCGTTGCTGTCAGGGTTCTTCTGAGCCATAATCCATAGGTAGCGGTCATCCAGAGCAGTAGTAGCCCTTGGGTGGCCTGAGCGAGGAATGTCGTTGACAGTTCCTGTCTCTCTGTATCTCTTTCATGTCCGAACAACATTGCTTGGCACACTGCAATCTCAACTCCTGATTGTAACAATGTATGTTAAATTCTGTTTGACAGTACATAAGGTGTAAACAGCAAGATGTGTAAAATAACAGTTTGTATTCAGTGATACCAATGTAGGATGAGAAATATGCTCTTTCCATCCAAATTTACTCCTGTGATCAATATTTGCCAACTGTATGGTGCTTTATAAATTGAATCACAGATTGTTGAAACCAAATAAATCATAATTTTCAATTTTAATTTTTTCACTCAATATTATATTTAAGGGTATAGCCTATCATTTGGTGCTGAAATGAATTTCGTCATGCTCCTGCAAATGGTAGAAAAGGTGGTGCACTTTATGCTGTTTGTTGTTGAAACCAAACAAGTTACTGAATTATTTCATTTCAACAGATGCTGGTCGTTCCTGCACAGAATCTGTTTTCTCCAATGATACACATTGTTGCTAAAATTATCCACTTCCTTTATTGTGGCACTAACAATCACTGTTAATGTTTTATGAGCAGCAGTTGTTTGTATTACTATGGCTGAAAAAAGGAAGACTAGTAGTGCAATTGTGAGAGAAATAAGGTAAAGACAGCTCATACCAAAGGACTGCTTTGTTGAAACAGAGGAGATTATGTTCCAGGGAAAGCAGAGAGTCTTGCAGGTAAATATCGGTCTTTCTTGGAACAACCATAGGAAATTGTATACACTCATGCTCATAAATTAAGGATAATGCTGACACATGGTGAAACAACGCTCTGGTGAGCGGTTTGTGGGTTTAAATCACCTTGGGATATGACTATGCGGTGCATTTGACATGCAGTCATCACATGGTAGTGCTGGCAGAGGTGTGTTGGCGCATGTCAGAGTACGGTGCAGCGAGTAAGTGTGCAGACGTTTCCAGACATGCTAAATGGTGACTGTGTGTTGGAAATGGCTGAAAGAACACTTATTGATGACGTTATGAGGGGTAGAATACTAGGGCAACTGGAAGCTGGTCAAACACAGCAGGTCATAGCTTGGGCCCTCCGTGTGCCACAAAGTATGACCTCATGGTTATGGCAATGATTCCAGCAGACAGGAAACATGTCCAAGCTCTACAGTACATGATGTCCACAGTGTACAACACCACAATAAGACCAATATCTCACCATCAGTGATCGCAGCCGGCCACAGGGTACTGCAGGTAGCCACTGGAACCACTGTCTCCAGACACACAGACTACAGATGACTGAACAGACATGGTTTATCCACCCAGAGACCTGCAAGGTGCATTCCACTGACCCCTGGTCACAGGAGAGCCCATAAAGTCTGGTGTCAAGAACACAGTAAATGGTCATTTGAACAGTGGTCCCGGGTTATGTTCATGGACGAGTCCAGGTATAGTCTGAACAGTGATTCTCACCAGGTTTTCATCTGGCATGAACCAGGAACCAGATAACAACCCCTTAATGTCCTTTAAAGGGATCTGTATGGAGGTCTGCATCTACATCTACATCTACGTGATTACTCTGCTATTCACAATAAAGTGCCTGGCAGAGGGTTCAATGAACCACCTTCAACCTGTCTCTCTACTGTGTCACTCTCGAACAGCACACGGGAAAAACAACCACTTAAATTTTTCTGTGTGGGCCTTGATTTCTCTTATTTTATCATGATGATAATTTCTCCCTATGTAGGTGGGTGCCAACTGAATGTCTTCGCAATCGGAGGAGAAAACTGGTGATTGAAATTTCATGAGAAGATCCTGTCGCAACGAAAAACACCTTTGTTTTAATGATTGTCACTCCAATTCACATATCATATCTGTGACACTATTTCCCCTATTTTGATGTCATCCATCAGTCCCACCTGATGCAGATCCAACATCACGCAGCGATACTCCAGAATAGGGCAGACAACTGTGGTGTAAGCAGTCTCTTTAGTATACGTGTTGCACCTTCTAAGTGTTCTGCCAATGAGTCGCAGTCTTTGATTTGCTCTACCCACAATATTATCTATGTGATCGTTCCAATTTAGGTTATTTGTAATTGTAATCCCTAAGTATTTAGCTGAATTTACAGCCTTCAGGTTTCTGTGACTTATCACGTAATCAAAATTTGACTGATTTCTTTTAGTACTCATGTGAATAACTTCACACTTTTCCTTATTCAGGGTCAATTGCCACTTTTTGCACCATACAGATATCTTATCTAAATCATTTTGCAAGTCATTTTGATCACCTGATGACTTTACAAGACGGTAAATGACAGCATCGTCAGCAAACAATTTAAGACGGCTACTCAGATTGTCTCCTATGTCGTTAATATAGATCAGGAACATTACAGGGCCTATAACACTTCCTTGGGGAATGCCAGGTATTACTTCGGTTTTACTTGAAGACTTTCTGTCTATTACTACAAACTGTGACCTTTCTAACAGGAAACCATGAATCCAGTTGCACAACTGAGGCGATACTCCATAGGCACACAGTTTGGTTGGAAGACGCTTGTGAGGAACGATGTTGAAAGCCTTCTGGAAATCTAAAAATATGGAAACAATTTGAGATCCCTTGTCAATAGCACTTATTGCTTCATGAGTATAAAGAGCTAGTTGTGTTTCACAAGAATGATATTTTCTGAAACCATGCTGACTATGTGTCAATAAACTATTTTCTTTGAGGTACTTCATAATGTTCGAATACAGTATATGTTCCAAAACCCTATTTCAAATCGATGTCAGTGATATGGGCCTGTAATTCAGCTTAATACTCCTACTTCCCTATCTGGGTATTGGTGTGACTTGAATGATCTTCTAGTCTTCAGGTACGGATCCTTCTGTGAGTGAGCGGTTGTATATAATTGCTAAATATGGAGCTAATGTATCAGCATACTCTGAGAGGAACCTGACTGTTATACAAACTGGACCAGAGGGCTTGCCTTTATCACATCATTTAAGCTGCTTTGCTACACCGAGTGTATCTACTTGTATGTTATTCGTCTTGGCAGTTGTTCTTGATTGGAATTCAGGAATATTTACTTCACCTTCTTTGGTGAAGGAGTTTCAGAAAATGGTGTTTAATAACTCTGCATTAGTGGCACTATCATCAGTGACTTCACTGTTGTTATCATGCAGTGAAGGTACTGATTGCGTCTTGCCTCTGGTGTGCCTTATATATGACCAGAATCTCTTTGGGTTTTCTGCCAGATTTCGAGACAGAATTTTGTTGTGGAAATTATTAAAAGCATCTTGCATTGAAGTACGTGCCATATTCTGAACTTCTGTAAAACTTTGCCAATCTTGGGGATTTTGTGTTCTTTTAAATTTGGCATGATTTTTTCACTGCTTCTGAAACAGTGATCTTACCCGTTTTGTGTACCATGGGGGATCAGTACCATCACTTAATAATTTATGTGGTATATATTTTGTTGATACTATCTCTTTGAAAACATTCCACAACTTTTCTACACTTACATGATCGGATCGGAAGGAGTGGAGGCTGTCTCTTAAAAAGGCATGGCTTGATGGTGTGGGGTGGGATTATGATTGGTGCACATACACCCCTGCATGTCTTTGGTACAGGAACTGTAACAGATCAGGCATATCGGGATGTCATTTTGCTCCAGTATGTCTGCCTTTCCAGGGGTACAATGGGTCCCACCTTCCTCCTGATGGATGATAACGCACAGCCCCATAGAGCTGCCATCATGGAGCAGTACCTTGAAACAGAAGATATCAGGCAAATGGGGTGGCCTGCCTGTTCTCCATACCTAAACCCCATCGAGCACATCTGGGATGCTCTCAGTTGACATTTCGCTGCATGTCTTCAAACCTCTATGACACTTAAGGAGCTCCAACAGGCACAGGTGCAAGAATGGGAGGCTATACTCCAGCAGCTGCTTGACCACCTGATCCAGAGTATGCCAACCCATAGTGCGGCCTGTGTACGTGTGCATGGTGATCATATCCCATATTGATGTCGGGGTACATGTGCAGGAAACAGTGGCGTTCTATAGCACATGTGTTTCAGGATGGTTTTCTCAATTTATCACCAATACCATGGACTTACAGAATTGTGTCATGTGTGTTCCCTATGTGCCTATGCTATTAGCACCAGTTTTGTGTAGTCCCATGTTGTGTGGCACCACATTCTCCAATTATGCTTAATTTATGAGCATGAGTGTAGATGTAAATAACATCAATATTACCAGCAATGCCAATCTTATATTTTTAATTTCCATCCAGCTGCAGAATGAAATGTTATGACTCCATAGGCATAGTTTTTGATTATATGCAAAACTTTCTGCTTCCATGTATCCTGATCCAACAGATATTCTATCTGCACTAACTGTGGGTGTATTGTTTCAGCATACATATTTGAAAACTGAACACTCCACTGTGTACTGGTACCATGAAGGTATAGGAAAGAAAGGTGCAAACGAAGTAGCATCTTCCATTTCTGATTACATAAAAAGTGATCTCAGTAAAATCGTGACTTATCTTCTTTTGTTTTCTGATGGCTGTGTCAGCCAAAACAAACCACGCCTTTGTAAGCATGTGATTGGGCATGGTCCAAGTAGGAATACTGAAGAGCATAATAGACAAATTTCCGGAGAGAGGCCACTCATTCTTCCTGTGTGATTGTGACTTTGGACAAAATAAGAGGAAAATAAAAACTCATGACTGCATTTACACCCCTTATGAATACATGGAAATGATAGTAAGCTGCAAAAGGAATGTGGTAGAAAAATTAGTTAATGGAGAGGAAATACTAGATTTTGACAACTAAAAAAAGTGTTGTTTCATGTGAGACAGTGACAGAACAAAGCAATAAAAAAATCTTCTTCGCTCCAAGTAGCTAATAAGAAATACAATACCTTGAGACAAGAGAGGTGGTTGGCCTTCATGTATATCAATGCATTAGTAAGTCATACTTTTCACTTACGAAAAAGACATAAGTCCATCATTCCAGGATTAATGAACAGCATTCCAATGGCCTACCCAACATACCAAGTACCTATTTCCAAAATGAAGATGGAAGATGTGAAGAAAGTCATTGAATATGTGCCTGCTGCAAAGAGATCATTCTATGAAGAAGTGTTTTCTTGGTCAGTGATTGACTAAAATTATGGCTAATGTACAGTTAATCTTTATTGGTGTTAAAATAATTCAGATGTTCTACTTTGTCAGACCATGCTAATTTATTATGAAGTATCCATACAATTAAATCCTAAAAAAGTATAAAATATATTTGTTAATTATTGAAACCAAATAAGTAAAAAAACTTTGAAATCATTAAACATTGAAATGATGTACTTTAAGTTAATTATTTCTCTCTCTTTAAAAACAGAATGAAGTCACTTTCAGTTCTGAAAAATTCCAGTAATATAGCAGTAATACATATGGCAGTATTCAGTTTTTTTGTTTCTCCTGAAAAGTGTAAAAAATGTCTTATTTGGTTTCAACAATTGACAATTCAATTATATGTACATGTTTCGGAAAAATATTGCTCTGAAAAGAGCCAGTGTTCTTCCTTCTAAGCTACCTGGTTTCTGTCACCATCTAGTGCTTTATGTGCAGCATTTACATAACTTTACACAGACCAGTATCAGCTGTCTGTATACTAGCAGGGTCACTGAAAAGTTACTGCAAGATGATTGGTTATCAATTTAACACAATATTTGTATCACATACTTGTGCAGAATAAATGCTTTTCTTCAAACAAATTTTCACACAAAGGCTGCTTAGATTTTTCTAAAAATTTTTAATTGAATGCTACAATAAACTGGGATAGTTATATTTTACACATATAATAAATGTAATAAAATATAAAGACACTAAATTTCTTGTCTGTTTGAAGAAGATTTACATTATTTATGTATTAAACATGATCAAATAAAAAGATAGAAAATCAAAATGCAAATCTGTATTAAATAGAGAAAAATGGAATGGCTCTTTTAATCAGGTCCCACCCTCTCATCCAACCACCCAAGCCCATCCACCCACTCACCCAACCACACATGTCCACCCACCCATTCCCACTCACCCACACATACATACTCTCACTCATCCCTCCCCCCCACACACAGATATATATTTGCATATGATAATGGGTATTCAATTGCCAATTGCCTTGCCACAGTAATAACACCAGTTCCCATCAAATCACCAAAGTTAAGCTCTGTCAGGCTGGGCTAGCACTAGGATGGGTGACCATCCAGTCTGCCAAGTGCTGTTGGCAAGCAGAGTGCACTCAGGCCTTGTGAGGCAAACTGAGGAGCTACTTGAATGAGAAGTAGTGGCTACGGTCTTGTAAACTGACATACAACTGGGAGAGCAGTGTGCTGACACCATGCTCTTGCATAATCATATCCAGTGATGCTTGTGGGCTAAGGATGACATGGCAGCCAGTTGGTACTGTTGAGCCTTCATGGCCCGTTCTGGTGGAGCTTAGATTAACGGGTATTCCCAAAAAGTTTTTATGACTTGGGCTTCATTTTCTGCAGTACTCAAGTACTCGTATATTAAAAAATAATCAACACCCATAAGTTTGTATTATCCTTGATTCAAAAGGATACACCTATTGTTAGTTGAATATTCAAAGTGAATATTCCCCTACAGTTCATAACACATTAAAATAAACAAACAGTCTTTCATCAAGACAAAACTTGTACTCCTTTTACACAATTCAGTATTCTTCCTTTCCATCACTGAAATATTTAACAGACTCAAAAAATTTGGCACACATCCATGCCAGAATGCTATGGTCTATATTATTTCTACAGCCACACAACAACAAACAATTACACCCTCCAAGTAGACATGATACCCGCTTCATGTGGAAGATGCTCTTGGTCTTCAAATGTCCTTCAGATTTATGCAGGAATTATAAAATATAAGTTTTATGAAAACAAATGACATCAGTTCCCTTAAATAAGTTATTAGCTGAATTTACTTAACTCTTTAACAGTTCTGCATTGACCATTGACTGGCAATAACAGATAACAAGAGATGCCTTCTACCCACAATGTGGAACGTACAATTCATTACATATTTAGACAAGCGATACTGGTATGACCTCAGTATTCCTTTTTAACTCATTTTTTATTGACTCCAGAAATAGCTCGTGTTGTCTACATTGAACCTAGACTCATTTATACTCAAAAACAAAATCAACACACTTTCCACACACAAATATACATTTTTTTAAGTTAATACTCTTCTGACAGGTTTGATGCAACCCACCATGAATTCCTCTCCTGTGTCAACCTCTTCATCTCAGGGTAACACTTGTAATCTATGTCCAATCTCTGTCTTCCTCTACAATTTTTGCCCTCTGCAGCTCCCTCTAGTACTAGGGAAGTCATTCCCTGATGTCTTAACAGATGTCCTATCATCCTGTCCCTTCTCCTTGTTAGTGCTTTTCACATATTCCTTTCCTCTCTGGTGCTGCACAGAACCTCCTCATTCCTTACTTTATCAGTTCAGCTAATTTTCAACATTTGTCTGTAGCACTGAATCTCAAATGCTTTTATTCTCTTCTGTTCTGGTTTTTCCACAGTCCATGTTTCACTACCATACAATGATGTGCTCCAAATGTACATTCTCAGACATTTTTCCTCAAATTAAGGTCTATGTTAGATACTAGTAGACTTCTCTTGGCCAGAAATGCTTTTTTTGCCAGTGCTAAGCTGCTTTTGATGTCCTCCTTGCTTTGTCTGTCATTGGTTATTTATGTCACCATAATAACCTGGTGAAAGTTTGAAAATTATTATTTGTAAGGGATTCCTAGGACTGTATTGTTCTATAGCTCTTAACAGCAAAACGTGGATATCATTTCAACATGTTATTAGTAACAGGTTTGTTTAGTTTTCTATTTTTAATTACTGAAATTAATTTCAGGTAAGCAAACATTATCATAATTTGATTACTTCACATTGTTTTAGATATGTCACCTCATAATAAATCACAATTTTGTTAAGTTCTATTTTAAATGGATTTGTGAAATAGACACTTCAATAAATCATATTTGGTTTCACCTAAGCATTATTACATTCCTTTGATAGATAAGGCTAATATTTTGTAATTTAAACCTCCATTACCACTTTCTCAAAACTTATCAACACATCTTGAAAATTACTTTGCTGAATCTATTTCAGACACTTTACTCATTTTATTCTTCTTTCCAGATAAACCCTCTGACATCAAGGAGTCAGTACCTGGTTACCCTCATGTTTAATACCAGAGTATATGGAAAGATTCAAATATACTTTTACTGCTCTTGTGTAACTATCCATGGGACAAAACATCAGTTACACCTCATTCATCACAAATACCCTCCAAAAACAACCTTCACTATTCCTAATTCAAGTTCCTTCACATTTATAAAATCTTCGGAAGTGGTGCCTGTGTGATCTATTCAGTTCCAATAGCCATCCCTAACCATTTCTTCCATGTGTGTAAATGGGATCATGATTTTCCTTTGCAAATTAAAAAATTAATAAATAAAACTCTGTAAAACTAAATAAAGCTTCAACTTTTAAATACACATGTTCTCTTTCTTCCACCACTCAAAATCTAAATTTGTAAATATTCTGCAGTACATATCCTGTAACACTGTGTTAGTGTCAGGCTGCTTCCTCAGAAATGTTACTAGCTAATCTTGAGCAGTAGACATGATTTTCACATGATCCAATTCATCCCTAATGTGCCTTTATGTACGAAATTTGTCTTTATCTGCACTGAAACAATGTATACTTTACATTAATATTTAACTGCTTTAATGTCTAATTGCAACTTACATTTAAATATCTGATGTTTTGCCATAAACTTAAGAGTTAACACTGATTTTCCTTGAATATCATAAAACTCTACATTCTTTTAATTTTTATCTTATTTTAATAAGAGCTTTGTTATCACATACATTTAATCCATGACTTTACAGATAATAAAGGGGATTCTACTAGTTCATTTTTTTCGTCCCCATCAATATGAGGTGACTCTAATGTTAGATGGTTTGACATCTACCCTGTGTTCCAGATATTTTCTTTAATAGTCAAGTATTTACTGGTCAGTTGCTTCAGATACCAAGAATTCAAAGATTTTTCTGAATTTACATATCTTACAAGATAGAATGGAGGGGGGCAAACTTGCACTAATGGAAATTTCAAATTCAAGGCAAGCTTTTGATATTCTTGATTGGAACATGCTCTTTGAGATTATGAAGGTGACAGGAATAAAATACAGTGAGTGAAAGATTATCTAGAACTTTTGCAGCAATTAGACTGCAGGTTTAAGAGTCAAAGGACATCAAGGTAATGAGGCAGGGTTTTAATGTATCCCTGATGTTATTCAGTCTGTCCATTGAGCAAGCAGTAAAAACAATCAACGAGAAATTTGGAAGGAAAGTAAAGTTTTTAAAGAAGTAATTAATACTGTATAGCTTTCCAATGACATTGTGATTCTGTCAAAGATGGCAAAGGACTTTGATGAGTAGTTTAATGGAATGGAAAGTGTCATGAAAAGATTTTATAAGATGAACATAAAAAAAGTAAGATAATGGAATGTAAATCAACTAACTCAAGTGATGATGTTGGGAAAATTAGATCAGAAAATGAGACACTAGAAGTAGTAGATTGATTTCGTTATTTTGGTACCAAAATTACTGAAAACAGCCAAAGTAGAGAGGATAAAAAATGAAGACAGACAATAGCAAGAAAAACGTTTTAGGGAAAGCAACGTGTCCGAGAAAGCGGACATTTACATGCTTTTGAGCGTGCCTAAAGCGGTTGGCAGCAAATTTTGCGTTCGGCTGTCCGCTGCTCCCATATGTAAATAAGGCCAGAGAGGCAGGAAAAGCCCTCAGTCTGTCCACGTCAGTCAAACGCCGGCTTACGTGCTGCCTCGGATGACGTCAGAGATGGGCACCTACCGAAAAGTAGGAAATGAACTCGCGAGGACTGTACACCGTCCCGGATCGCTTAGATTTCCCGGAAGTAACTATTTTTTGACATGGACTTTACTATTGTTATCAGAAATCTTCTTGCGTTTGTGTATGTGAACTTTTACTTTTAACATATTAATCCGGTACAACTCAAAACTTTTATTTATAGTCGTAGTTCCTGATCCCACTAAGCAAGTAACTAGTAGGAACATTTACTTTCAGTGAGCACAAGAAGAAAGTGGACTTCCCTATTGAAAATTACGATCAGTATGTTCTCCATCGCTTTCTGGCTGATCGCAAAAATAGTTTTCAGGCGCTTGTAAAATACGGCGACGAATAAAATATAATTTAAATCCACCCGCCGCCCCACGGCTGTTGTAATACAGTGCAATGAGTAGAAGAAAAATCATATTCAAAACATTTAGTAAACATTTACGAACGTGTTTTATATTGCATAGTGCATATAAATCTAAGTACAACTACGTCATTAAACAGTTAATCATCCGCTGAAACACAGACGATACAACAACACTTCATCAGGCAGTTACAGTCTCACAACTTTGGCGTTGTTGAGATTGTAAGCAGTCTGAAACAGAGAACAGTTCACACTAAGTGAGCCGAATAGTGCCGACTTTTAACTATCAGTCCTTTGAGATAGTAGTCAACTTAATCGCGCCCTTACTATAGCTATAGCTATTGAGGAGCTGTATTGTACTACTTCGCGTAAATTGATGTAGAGAGGTAGGCCACATCCGCGGACCGAGGTGCCGTCTAGCAGTGTGAGTACTGCCTCTCGAGTAAAAAAAGTTTGAGGACCAGGCGTTGTAATGGTACTTTGACTACCGCGCCTCCGCCAATACAAAGATATAATTTACGATCGCGCACGCAGAAGAGCGCTGCGCCAGCGACCGATTTTTATAAATAATTTTGTTCGTTTATTTTTATTTTTTTTACTTTTGCGTAGGTTTTTGTTTTTAACAACTAATTGATTGCACTCTCTCTCTTGTCTTCATACGAAAGACGTGTATTTTTCGGCGATGTGTTGAATGTGCTTTTGGGTGGAAATTAAAATTACATTACAAAGCGACGTTGTTTCAATAGTGATTCGAGGTGGTTATCATCAAATATGTAAATTGATCATGACAGTGACAACTTGAAGAAGTTTTCAACAGACGGAGAAAAGTGAAAGACGGGTCGTCCTAAAAGAGAAATTAGGACGACAGCCATGAAGACTACATTGTAATTAATACTGCGTATCTAACAAGATTATAAGGTAAATTTCAATTAGTTTCTGATGCTATTTCCGCACAGTCGCTTTTTGTAGTGTTGCCGACCCGGTCTGCCATGCACGGTCAAATTACAGCACGATCTCAATCAATAATACGAAGTCCGCCTTATCCGTAACTGAAACCATCAAAATTCCAAACCCAATCAGACTATCTATTTTATATTTTTCACGGCAGAACCCCGAGGAGAAGGGAACACTACAGCGTTCAGCAGTATAGCATCGGTTGCTGCAGCGCTGTCCCTGTTCATGCACGGAAAACGAATGAACGTACGACACTCCACTTATTAACAGGCTGCGTCATTTAGTTTTGGCTCTTCTAGCGGTGTGCTGCCATACTGTTGTTGTTGTTGTGGTCTTCAGTCCTGAGACTGGTTTGATGCAGCTCTCCATGCTACTCTATCCTGTACAAGCTTTTTCATCTTCCAGTACCTACTGCAGCCTACAACCTTCTGCATCTGCTTAGTGTATTCATCTCTTGGTGTCCCTCTACGATTTTTACGCTCCACGCTGCCCTCCAGTACTAAATTGGTGATCCATTGATGCCTCAGAACATGTCCTACCAACCGATCCCTTCTTCTAGTCAAGTTGTGCCACAAACTCCTCTTCTCCCCAGTTCTGTTCAATACCTCCTCATTAGTTATGTGATCTACCCATCTAATCTTCAGCATTCTTCTGTAGCACCACATTTCGAAAGCTTTTATTCTCTTCTTGTCCAAACTATTTATCGTCCATGTTTCACTTCCATACATGGCTACACTCCATATAAATACTTTCAGAAACGACTTCCTGACATTTAAATCTATACTCGATGTTAACAAATTTGTCTTCTTCAGAAACGCTTTCCTTGCCATTTCCAGTCTACATTTTATATCCTCTCTACTTCGACCACCATCAGTTATTTTGCTCCCCAAATAGCAAAACTCATTTACTACTTTGTCTCATTTCCTAATCTAATTCCCTCAGTATCACCCGAATTAATTCAACTACATCGGCGAAGCTATTTCAGAGTGTATCATGATCGCAGACGTACGCCTGCAAATAAATAGAACATTAATTAAGTAACTTGATGTTTTTCTAGATGACAGTTAACACTGTAATATTTCTGTCTTTGCAGCCATCATATTCAGGTAGAATAAGCCCTTCTTAGAGCAGTTGAGAAGGCAGAATTTGCAAGATGACGTAATTTGGTGACAGTTACCGATGACAGATGGTTTGTTAGGTACGGGTATCGTGGAAATGACCGCCTAAATTGTCATCCTTGTCTGAGATTGGTGCTGCGTTCGGAAGATGCGCGCCAAAATGATAATCTTCTGTGATTAGTATTAGACAAACTAAACAGCATATTTACTTACATTTCAAATTAAAGCATCTCTCTAATAACGTGTCATCATTCCATTATTTCACAAGTACTAATAACCAGCAGACTGATAAACAACTGCTAAACGAAAAGACAGGCGAAGAACTCGGTGATCTTCGGATCGCGCCTAACTTGGATGGCGGGCGAAGTGGTTCGGCTGTAACATGAGAACTGCTTCGACAGTGTCGGAGGACAGAAATGTTGTCTGCATGATCGGTGTTAGTTAAGACTTTATCAGCAATGTATGGTTATTTCGTACACATAGGTTAGAACAGTGTGACAGTAATTACGGATATACGCAGTTCATTAATTTGTTGAAGAATAGAAATTATTTGTGACTTTAAAGTGGCATCTAATTGTGCAGTTTCTCGTGTTCTGCCAATAGAAAGTGAGTCGTATCCTGTATAAACAAACTGATTGGAAATTTAATTATTTCTGAAATAAATGTTCCTCGCCAAGATTTTCAATACAGCCTCAAGATAACGGATTCACGACCTGTGTGATTCATGACCTGCGTACTGTGTTCTGGCCAGGAAACAACAACTGTAGAAGACTGCAGGTTGCTGAACATTTATTAGAGCTTAAGAGTTCCACTCAGGGCGGTGGAAGCAAACAGGCACCTCGCGTGTACTGCAGTCTTAGTACAAACGAGGTCAGTGACACTTCATCAGTGGTAACACAGAGGAGGTATCAAAGAGAGAAATATTTTTGAGGGAAGGTGTTTATCACACGCACATACATATCGCTTCTCTTTAACTCTCTCTTTTTCCAACTTGCAGTAACACTTTATGATTACTGTCGTAATCAACACAGCGCAAATTTCCCACAAAATAAAGAATCGTCTGTCGAACTTTATTGCTTCGGAAAGCTCTTACGCTAAAGTTAACACTTTCACTGAATCTCCATCACTATTGCGATGCCCTGTACGTAATGAGATGTCTAGTATTAGGGCATGGAGCTAAATTTAAATTCTGAAGCCACTAGCCAGTCTAACAACTTTTGTCGCCACAACCCGTTTATCTGAATATGAAAAAATGCTCCCTCCTCTGACCCTATTTATGGAGTATCCTTGTACATAACACCACATCAAATTACTTGATAAAATCTCAAGGTTCAAGATAAGAATTGCAGGAATAAATACATACCGGTAACATAGTCTAGCGGTCTAACATTTCACGTTTGTGTAGCGTTGTCTTTCTGCAGAGAAGTACCACTTTTCAATGACAGATGTTCGGTCAAACTCAAGCGGAGAACGTCTATTTACAGATATTATCAGCAAATCCTCCAGTGTGTTTGCCTTTAGCCAGGTCCCGTATGCAGTTTACAGACTGTTGTGACAGCTGAAACTTCTCCCACATGAAGCTGTGATGAGTGGTAGAACAGCACAAAATGTGATATCCTAAAGCAGACTACGGAATCTTGCGGAAAAATTTTCAGTGTAAATCTTCTGAACCGTCTGATTCAGTGTGACTGAAGGAAATAAAACTTTTTATTCAGCCCACTCTGCTAACAGAACATCCACTTTCTCATCAAACAGAGTTAGATTCAAATACACAAAGACGTTTTTTTATATCTTCAGATTGAAGAATTTTGTCTTTGTCACACCAGCCCAAGGTGTCAAAAACATTCAGAAAGGTAATAACATCTGACTATACAGGTTGCAACCTTTCTGTGATGTACATCTTTGCATTTTTTTTATCAAGTTACCTCTAACGGTCTGGTACTCTTCCTCCGAAGTTTGAATGTTTGTAAGCTGAACATCATTAACTTTTCCTGACATAAATGCCGTCTCGAAAACTTTTGGTCGCTTGGTCCAACAGTAGAGTGCACGTCATCCAAAACTGAGACGCAGTTTTCATTTTCAGGGATGAAGTAAGGTGTTCTTAATTTTGCAGTGCCACGCTTCATGGAATCCATTTCCAGTAGACGCCCAAGAGGAAGTAGATATGCCTAAGAAATTTAAACTGCTTTAGACTTTCCAGCAAACTTGTAGTAAATGAAAAGCACTGGTATCATAATGTTGTTCTACCGAGAAACGGCGGAAGAGTCAGTTAACATGCAAACCTTTTGCTTTAGCAGCTTCGTTGTCATTTCCACGGACTATCTGATCATGGCGCATCACACCAGCTTTACATGATTGATTGCAGAAGACCCTGAATAGCACTCTCTTTGCTGGCTAACCACCTGACAGTGTGAATATCAATCAATTTACGAATTTCTTCTCCTAGAACTTGTGCTCTTTCTCTTAAGTCTTTTTGTTGATCCATAGTATAATTTGCTAATATTTCTAATCATCTAGTCAAATGTTTTGAGATGTTCACATTCCCTACAGGCGTCTAACACAGATAACTACAAGCGGTATTCAAAGACAATGAATGCTTGTTAGTTCTGGACAAAGAACATTCATTTGCACAGATAATGTTGATTTCTGCTCAACCTTGTTTACAACAACATCAGTACTTAAGCCTGTAATATAGCATTTTTCTCTGTATTCACTTGTGCCTGTGGTCTTACGTAAATAATCCATTAAAGATGTGAAGTAGGCAAAACAAGTGGAGTCTGGTAGTTCTATTACACCTAAAATATTCTCCTTGATGTGGTCGTCATTTGCACGATCCACTGCAGATTGATCAGTGGAATCATCAATTAGAAGACTGATATACGAGGGTCGTCCACAAAGTAAGTTCCGTTTCTATTTTTATCCGCGGCAGCACTACAATCGCAGTTCCGAGCATGCGCGGCAGTTACTCTGACTCAAGGAGAAGACATTTACGCCATTTTCAGATCACTGCTTCCGACGTGTGCTTTGTAGTACTTCTTTATAATTGTCAGCCGTAATTGAAAATGCCGCTGCGTGTGAAATCAGATCTGTGATTCGTTTTCTAAATGCGAAGATAGTTAAACCAAAGGAAATTCATCGGCAAATCTGCGAGGATTACGGACAAAATGCTATGAGTGATTCAATGGTTAGAAGATAAATCAGACTGTTCAATGAAGGACGTAATCAAGAGCACGCTGAAGAACGAAGTGGACGCCCGTCTGTGGTTACTGATGAACTGGTTCACACAATTGAAGAGAAGATTAAGCACAACCGTAGGTTTACACTTAGTGCCCTTGCTATGGAAGTTCCGCAAATGTCACGGTCACTAATTCATGAAATTGTTAGTGCAAAACCGAAATTTCGAAAACTTTGCTCACGTTGGGCGCCAAAAATTCCTACTGAGCAACACAAAAAACAACGGCTAGGCAGTACACTTCAGTTTTTGACACGCCACAATGAAGAAGGCGATGGTTTTATTCCTCGGATAATCACGGGGGATGAAACTAGGGTATCGTATGACACCCCTGAAACAAAACGGCAATCTTTGGAATGGAGGCACACTTCATCCCCAACGAAGGTTAAGCCTAAGCAAATCTTGACACCTCGAAAAGTCATGTGCACCGTTTTTGGGATAGAAAAGGCATTTTGCTAATTGATTTCTTACCACGAGACCATACAATCAATGCACATGGTTTCTGCGAGACCATTAAGAAATTGCGCCACGCAATACAGAACAAGCGCCGAGCATTACTGTCAAAAGGTGTTGTTTTCTTTCCACGATAATGCCCGAGATCACAAGGCAAATGTGACCACGAAATTTCACTGGGACACGTTTGATCATCCTCTGTACATCCGGACCTCGCTCCTAGGGACTTTCATCTCTTCTTACATCTAAAATCTGGCCTTGGTGTCGGCCGCTGTGGCCGAGCGGTTCTAGGCCCTTCAGTCCAGAACCGCGCTGCTGCTACTGTCGCAGGTTCGGATCCTGCCTCGGGCATGGATGTGTGTGATATCCTTAGGTTAGTTAGGTTTAAGTAGTTCTACGTCTAGGGGACTGATGACCTCAGATGTTAAGTCCTATAGTGCTTAGAGCCATATGAACCATTTGTCCTTGGTGGTCAACACTTCAACGATGATGGCGAGTAGAAAGAATATGTTACCACACGGTTGAACACACAGGCGGCAACCTTCTATGAAGAAGGCATACAAAAACTTGTGCCACGGTATGACAAATGCCGACAAAATTTCGGAAGCTATGTAGAAAAGTAGTTTAACAGTTTTCAAATAACTTCTGGGAATTCAGCCAGGTAACACTTTCAGCGACCGCCGATATTTCGGCGGGAGAACACCCCGCCATTTTCAAGGCAAACTGCAACGGACAGGCGGCGTACATGTAAATTTAAAACCTCGGTTCTCGGACAGAAGCAGGAAAGATAACACACACACACTGAACACTAGTGCCACCAAAGATGACCAAAGTCAGAGCTATCGATAGTGAGACTATGAAATCGCAGGTGAGGTAGCATTGACTCTGTCCCTCTGTTTTTTGACAAGGGAGAGAGCCGGATTCCAAACAGAGTTTAAACAGAAACCTCCATCCCTGTTAACGAGGTTGCTCGCTAATTTAATCTCAGCTCCTCCCTAATAACACTGTCCCAATAGCTGGACGTGCATGCCAATATCTCGGTGTTATTATATAACGTAGGGTGACCAGTATCCAAGCAATGTTCGGCAATAGCAGATCTACTTGGCTGCTCTAATCGTGAGTGCCGTTTATGCTCAGTACATAGGTCCTCCACGGTCCTGATAGTTTGACCAATATATGCCATGCCGCAGCTACAAGGAATACGACAGGGACAGAGTCAATGCTACCTCACCTGCGATTTCACAGTCTCACTATCGTTAGCTCTGACTTTGGTCATCTTTGCTGGAACTAGTGTTCAGTGTGTGTGTGTTATCTTTCCTGCTTCAGTCCGAGAACCGAGGTTTTGAATTTGCATGTACGCCGCCTGTCCGTTGCAGTTTGCCTTGAAAATGGCGGGGTGTTCTCCCGCCGAAATATCGGCGGTCGCTGAAAGTGTTACCTGGCTGAATTCCCGGAAGTTATTTGAAAGTTGTATACGCCAGGAGAAACTCAGGTCTCACAGTTTAACAGTTGTCGATTTTTGTACAATAAATATTTTCTCTGTATCTGTACACGTTTGTTTGATATAACCAAACGGAACTTACTTTGTGGAATACCTCGTATTTAAAGTTTCTTATTTTCTGTATGAGATCCTGCTTCAGTGTATCGGCTATAAAATAAATAAATTTTCTCCACTCTTTTTCGTAGCCATACTATGCTAACACAGTGACATTTAATTTTCCTACCAAAGACAGAAGGTACACAAAGTCTTTAAATGGCTTCTCATGCTTAGCTATATAGTATGCTACATTAAACATATTTGTAAGCTAGGGAAACATTTGACTGTCCACTTTTTTAACGCATCTAGCCATTGATGTTTCTGTTTGTCGTTCTTTTGCCTTTACACAAGCAACATTTTCACAGTTCAAGTGAAGCGGTTTCTTCGACAGTCACTTGTTTATTTTGCCCCTACGCGTTTCGATGGTTCAAGCGATATACTCTTCACCAGCCTGTAAATTAACAGTTCTCCACCTGAACGTGATGGTCTGAACCATGGAAAGGCGTAGTGGGAAAATAGACAAGTGACTGATGCAGACTGTTTTATTTGTACTGATCAAAGTCGCAGCCCTCACAATGCCGTCCCTAATGGACGAAATATTCATTTTCACGGTTCCCTTTACTCTGAGTATGCAGAACAAAGGGCTCTTTTTAAAAGGTGCAGAAAACCCTTTATATCCATTTCTGGTCAAAATTTCTGTTCACAAAATTTGCAAGATGCAAGCTTTCTTGTATCATCGTACAGCAGCCACTCAAAATGGCTGAACCAGTCTTTACTAAATTTCCTTTTAGTTTGGAATGGTGGTGTGACACTATCGCCTCTCCTTTTAGCGAAGCAGGAAGACGATATAGGCTGAAGTCTGTTACTAGTGGATGATTCTGTCTTACAAATGGCAGTTTCTATTTCCTCCACACTGGAAACATCCACATTGTCTTTCACCTTTTTTTCGCCAGCAGCACACGTTTCATTGGATGTATTACGTTACCGTACCTTTGTCTGCCTCTTTCCCATGGGAATAATTAATTTGTGATAAAATGATGTATATTTAGTTGCGACACCGGGGGACGCCGCCGTATCATACCACACGTTACCGCCTGTTTTAAAGGATGGCGCTGTTCTCTTGTTTCACGAACCAGAACTTTTTTGTTGCTGTCAATACTTGGCATGGCATATATACGCGTGCACTACTGTAGTATGCGAACTGTGGAGGAGTTTAGTTGTCTGTACCGATGTGAACTTAGCCCAAACGTGCTTAGAAAATAAAATTTACATGTAAGCCTGGATCGCCAAAAAATTGGTTCAAATGGCTCTAAGCACTATGGGACTTAACATCTGAGGTCCTCTAGACTTAGAACCTGCGACCGTAGCAACAGCGCTGTTCCGGACTGAACCGCCTTTTTTTTGTTTTTTTTTTTTTTGCTCTGATCATTTTTTTAAGCAGTGGCGATTTTTTTTTACGTTGATTCCATCAACTCGTGCAGGTGTCTTGAAATGTCTAATAACACCTGCCGTTGTGAAAATAACCAAAAAGAAATAAAACAAAATCATAGTCATCCCTAAGGGGCACCGCCACTTGTGTCCCTGCCCAACGAAAATGAACTCTTACCTCTTCAGGCGTTGCCATTCTAACCGCCTAGAATCGCTCCACCACAGCGGCGGCCCTGGATCGCCAGCTGCCAACTGGTGTTAGTCGCCAGTGGCTAGCTGGCGACCGTAAATTTCGCACCCTGTAAATTAGTCACTCAGAAAGCAATGAGCCGGAGGCTGTAGAATGAAAACCGCTGAAGGGATCGTAATGCTATCGCCATCTGTAATACAGGTGAGGCCCCAAACTAGTTGACAGAGAGACATGAGCACACACCCACGTGACGACGGAGCTAGCAATTGCTGAAAACAAGGAAATGTAGGCTCCAAAAGAAGAACAAAGGAGTGGGCTGCGTTTCCTGAGAGCGGAAGGAGGGCTGGGAACGGAAATTCATCAAAGAATGGCACAAGTATACGAAGGGCGCTGCACGTCCGTTGCAAGGGTCAGGGCATGGCACAAGTGATTCAAGGAAGGACGAATTCGTTGGCCGATGATTCATGCGACTCCCATAACCTGAGCTGAACTGTCGACCATGTTTTCCCCAAAGTATAGCATATTCATGCTTGTTTACATACAAGTCATGAGGTGGCTGCAGATTTCTAATTGAATGTATTGCAGAGTGCGTCGTAAATATGGGTGGATGCTGAGCTGTGAACTGAACTATTGCAAAAATTGTTTTCGCATGTTTAGATTTGGTAGTGACCGTGAAGAAAAAGATGGACCATAGACTGCCACAAAATCAATTGGGAACCAACCAGCGCTGAGGTGTGTATTGCAAATTTACGTTAATAAAATTGGTTATAAACATGAAACCAGTTGTATGCGATTGCGTTTGTTCCCAGTCGAAAACCGTACTGAAACAGTTCGTCTCAAAAGTTTTCGATTCCTGTGATATTTTCGAAATTGGAAAAGTAGAGAGCAATATTTTTGATGTATTTATACATCTTTTCATACACCTACAGAGACAAAGTGAATAATACTTAACCTCATTTCTTAAATAGACACGGTAGAGCGAGTGATAATTCAGGCACTTTTCCAGCGGATTGCCTGAAGGAACCTGCACAACTAACATAACATTAAAATTTTTAGCACAACTTGGCAAGCAACAAACCTGTCATGAAGTACATAAAATGAATACTGGTTAAATGATAGATGAAACTATTAATACAAATTCGTTTCACTGTAAGATGAAACTGTACTTTCCCCAACCTCTGTGCAATAAAAACGAGGCCTTTCTTAAAGCACCACCTTTTGAAAAAATGGCTACATACCAGCAAAATGAATAAATAGCTGTAGGTTATTACTGCATAAGCCCCACATTTTAAGATATTGGTACTGAGTTCTCATCTCATTACATTTAATACTTACAAACTACCACCCAAGTTCCGAGCCTACGGTTTCTATAGCCGTGTAATATTATATTTCAATTTTTCTGTTACATGAAAAAGTTATTTTAAATATCTCTATAAACGTTAATTACTGTTTGGTTCACTTCATACAAGCAATATCAAATATTATAGAAGAAATACTGAATAGGTTAACAACCAACAAGGTAAACACTACTGAATCCTCAGAGATGGGGTAAGCATGGCGGACGACAATAAAGTAATGAGACTGATGTGAAAAAAGTTGCTTACCGTTTTAGTCAAGTTTAGTGTTGTCTCCTTCAAAGTAGTTGCCTTCCGATTGCACACAGTTTTTCCAGCGCTTCTACCATTGATGGTAACATTTCTGGAACTCATCTTCTGTAATATCGTCCAAGACCCTCATCACAGCTTTTTGGACATCTTGTGTTGTTTGAAAATGGTATCCCTTGACTACCGTTTCGATTGTTAGAAACAGCAAAAAGTCGCACGGAGCGATATCATGTGAATAAAGTGACTGTGGTAGTACTGAAATTTGTTTTGAGGTTAAAAATTGCTGTACTGACAGAGCAATATGGGATGGCGCATTATCGTGATGCAGATCTTCACTTATTATTAGACGAACCGTTCCTCGATTGATGTTCAGTTCTTCTGCAATCATTTTCACAGATAATCTTCGATCAGATCGTACGAGTTCACGCACCCTGGCCAAGGTGACATCCGTCTGTGAGGTTGATGGTCGTCCACTGCAGTCTTCATCTTCAACATTCGTTCTGCTTTCACTAAACATTTTATGCCCATGAAAAACTTGAGCTCTTGACATAACCTCCTCTACAAAAGCCTTCTGAAGCTTACCATAGGTTGTAGTCGAGTTTTCACCCAATTTAACGCAAAAAGAAATAGCATACCGTTGTGCAATATTATGCGGTTCCACTTCCGTGACGAGAGATACAAACAAATGTTAACTTAGTAAAGCACAACTCACGACTGAGCAGTTGCATCAATGTGCTGCTTGGACTAGAAGCAGCTTATAGACAAAGGTCAAAGATATTGTGCCTACACAAGCGTGCAGGGTTGCCACAGCTTGCAAAGAAAATCAGTCTCATTACTTTATTGTCGCACCTCATATAGGAGCTCTTCCTGGAACAGCACATTGCATTACTGACAACATTGTCCAACAATTGGACACCTTCCTTATTGAAGACCAGAGAGTTACAGTGGCAGTCTTTGTCCCAGAGATCGGCTTGAGCGTCGGAATTGCAACGGACACTCACAAGGGAACCTCCCCATCGCACCCCCCTTCAGATTTAGTTATAAGTTGGCACAGTGGATAGGCCTTGAAAAACTGAACACAGATCAATCGAGAAAACAGGAAGAAGTTATGTGGAACTATGAAAAAATAAGCAAAATACACAAACTGAGTAGTCCATGCGCAAGATAAGCAACATCATGGCAAGTGTGAACACAGAAGCGCCGTGGTCCTGTGGTTAGCGTGAGCAGTTGCCGAACGAGAGGTCCGTGGTTCAAGTCTTCCCTCGAGTGAAGAGTTTAATTTTTTATTTTCAGACAATTATCAGGCACTCACACATAATCAAATTCGCTCTCCAATATTCCAGGACATGTTCAGATTTCCTTGGAAATATGCAGGATTTGATGGTCTAGACACGGAAAAATTTGAAAACGTTAAAAACATATGTTCTGACACAGCACAGGGGAAACTGTGCGACTGTGAAACTGTTGCATTCATTTGTTGCAGTTTATGTGACAAACTCTTATGTTTTCATCACTTTTTTGGGAGTGATTATCACATCCACAAGAAAAACTAAATCGGGCAAGGTAGAAGAATCTTTTTACCCATTCGCCAAGTGTACAAGTTAGGTGGGTCGACAACAATTGCTGTCATGTGACGCACATGCCGTCACCATTGTCGTATAGAATATATCAGACGTGTTTTCCTGTGGAGGAATCGGTTGACCTATGACCTTGCGATCAATTGTTTTCGGTTCCCATTGGAGAGGCACGTCCATTCGTCTACTAATCGCACGGTTTTGCGGTGCGGTCGCAAAACAGACGCTAAACTTATTACAGTAAACAGAGACGTCAATGAACGAACGGACAGATCATAACTTAAAAAAAAGTAAACTTTTCACTCCAGAGAAGACTTGAATCAAGGACCTCTCGTTCCGTAGCTGCTCACGCTAACCACAGCACCACGGCGGTCCTCTGTTCACATTAGCCATGATGTTGCCTGTCTTGCGCATGGACTACTCAGTTTGTATATTTTGCTTATTTCTTCATAGTTCCACACAACTTCTTCCTGTTTTCTCGATTGATCTGTGTTCAGTTTTTCAAGGCCTATCCACTGTGCCAACTTATAACTAAATCTGAGGGTGGTGCCATGGGGAGGTTCCCTTGTCAGTGCTCTCCATACACTTGTGCCATTCTTCCATGAATGTCTGGTCCGCTCACTCCTTGCTCTCTAAGGAAACGCACACTACACAAATTTCTTTTTCTTTTGAAGACTCCACTCCTCCGTTTCCAGCACGACTGAGTGCAGCGGCTGTGGCCGAGCGGTTCTAGGCGCTTTTCAGTCCAGAAACGCGCTGCTGCTACTGTCGCAGGTTCGAATCCTGCCTCGGGCATGGATGTGTGTGATGTCCTTAGGTTAGTTAGGTTTAAGTAGTTCTAAGTCTAGGGGACTCATGACCTCAGATGTTAAGTCCCATAGTGCTTAGAGGCATTTGAACCATCTGAGTGGAGCAGACGGTCGATGCACACATGTGTTGGCCTTGGCCTAGTGGCGAGTATGGAGAGTTAGCACTCTTATAGAGAGCACACCTTTTTTCCGCAGGCAATGGCATTACGATACATTCATCGGTTTTAATTTTGCAGTCCCCGCCTCGTTTCTTTTTGAACGACTCTATTAGCTTCTGTGGACTTTACACTAAGCACGTTCAGACACCGTGAGCTATGCTTTATTTACTGAAAGATGTCCATGCTGTAATCTCCGTGTAGGGTAGCGTTGGTCCATTTTGTGTAACTGTGTTTACACTGGGTCCCTGTGTAGACGATACGAGCCCGAGGCCGCGACGTGGAAAGAAGAGTCTCTTTTCTTGAAGTCGTTTACCTCCGCCAGTGCAGCGTCGTTTGGCAGTAATTAAAGGGGCCTGATGAAGATAAACTAGTTGGGGAAGTAATCCCGCGCTAAGCAGGCACTCTGTATGCGGCTCGCTTCTCTTTAGGACGGTCCGCGCGGGGCAGTGTCAGCCAGCTGGTCCTCTTCCAGGAGGACGCGCACCCCGAACACCCGGGCACCTCTCCCGCTACATCACGTTCCGCGTGGTTTCAGCTGAATTATCTGCTAGTTTCATAAAAAATTGCAGTCAAAATTTATTTCGCACACACTAATCCACTTACAATTTCTTCAGTCAGTATCACCATTTCTATAACGGTTTTTTAAACATTCAGCCTGCCTCAGTGGCCGAGCGGCTCTAGGCGCTACATTCTAGAACCGCGCGACCGGTACGGTCGCAGGTTCGAATCCCGCCTCGGGCATGGATGTGTGTGATGTCCTTAGGTTAGTTAGGTTTAAGTAGTTCTAAGTTCTAGGGGACTGATGACCTCAGAGCTTCAGTCCCATAGTGCTCAGAGCCATTTGAACCATTTTTGAACATTCACTGTCGTTTGGAATGCAAAGTCTTAGATAAGAGTTGTTGTGGCGGAACACCTAACCCGCCCGACAATTTCTTTTAACAAGTGGAATACAAAAGATAGAGATACCGTGTTGTGGTTATAGCTTCACATGAAGCACATGTTACGTTGCATGTGCTTTCATGCGCTACGCCCTAAATGTCTGTTTTTCCGGGAGTAACTGCTAGCACTTTTCAATCGAAGATAACGTCACTGTTTAAGATTATGCTCGCATGATTACAAAATTTTTAAAGCACTAGAAATAAGTAGTGATCGACAAAAGGTTGTGAACATCTTCTAACATTCAACACAATTGTTTCATTGGGCAAAATTTGCGTACTAAAAATTGGCATAAGAATTTTATTTACATGTTCTACACCACTATCATCTGCTGCGCACCATTAAGAACTTGCGTAACGATAGACACAGACGACAGAGGTTATATGCTTTACACTGTCATCAAAACTCACCTAGAAGTTTATTGGTATACCATCCCAACCAAACTATGTAGGGCGAAATAGTGCTACCTCCACAACACTACTCCTAACGTCTTACAAGCATTCCTTTAAATTGAGGTCGATAATAATCTATCTCAGTTACTGCTGTTCTTGCAATCCTATTTTACGACCTTTCCAGTAACTTGAAGTTTAGGCACTGTATGAATGTCTACCATATTCTAATCGATAATCTACTATGAAAAACCAGTGTTCTCGTTCCTTCACATTAAATGTCGTAGTGTCAGATTCACAGCTTTGGTCAGCAAATATTACGTTCATCTAGCTTTCCCAACTGCTTTATCACAAAGTTTGATTGTGTGACACGGAAGTGCAGGTGTAGGGTTTTATCCAAAGGTCCAAACCATACATAAGGGACGATCAAAAACTTTCCATTTCAGGGCCTTGGTGCAGCCTATACGTAACGTAGTGCGATTGCGATGCGGGTATATAAGCACCGACATGTGGGCAAGGAATTAGTGTGACATTGATGTCTATCCTACGTGTGCACGATAAATGCGAAAACGTGAATTATGGCGACGTCTGAAACATCCCCTTAGAAAAATTTTATAAATGACAGTGCTGGAAAACCTCTACGTCATTTGATTTTCAAACAGCTGAGCAAAACTGAAACACTCAACAACCGAGCTAGGTTAATAATTGGCTCCTTTTACCGACCTCCTGACTCAGCAGCATTAGTGGCAGAACAACTGAGAGAAAATTTGGAATACATTTCACATAAATTTTCTCAGCATGTTATAGTCTTAGATGATTTCAATTTACCAGGTATAGACTGGGGCACTCAGATGTTTAGGACGGGTGGTAGGGACAGAGCATCGAGTGACATTATACTGAGTGCACTATCTGAAAATTACCTCGACCAATTAAACAGAGAACCGACTCGTGGAGATAACACCTTGGACCTACTGATAACAAACAGACCCGAACTTTTCGACTCTGTAAGTGCAGAACAGAGAATCAGTGATCATAAGGCCGTTGCAGCATCCCTGAATATGGAAGTTAATAGGAATATAAAAAAAGGAAGGAAGGTTTATCTGTTTAGCAAGAGTAATAGAAGGCAGATTTCAGACTACCTAACAGATCAAAACGAAAATTTCTGTTCCGACACTGACAATGTTGAGTGTTTATGGAAAAAGTTCAAGGCAATCGTAAAATGCGTTTTAGATAGGTACGTGCCGAGTAAAACTGTGAGGGACGGGAAAAACCCACCGTGGTTCAACAACAAAGTTAGGAAACTACTGCGAAAGCAAAGAGAGCTTCACTCCAAGTGTAAACGCAGCCAAAACCTCTCAGACAAACAGAAGCTAAACGATGTCAAAGTTAGCTCAATGAGGGCTATGCGTGAAGCGTTCAGTGAATTCGAAAGTAAAATTCTATGTACCGACTTGACAGAAGATCCTAGGAAGTTCTGGTCTTACGTTATATCAGTAAGAGGCTCGAAACAGCATATGCAGACACTCCGGGATGATGATGGCATTGAAACAGAGGATGACACTAAACACCTAACAGAGGAAGACCGCGGTGCAGTTCCTTCTCTAAATCCTCGCACAAACGAAAAAATGGCTGACATCGAAATAAGTGTCCAAGGAATAGAAAAGCAACTGGAATCACACAACAGAGGAAAGTCCACTGGACCAGACGGGATACCAATTCGATTCTACACAGAGTACGCGAAAGAACTTGCCCCCCTTCTAACAGCCGTGAACCGCAAGTCTCTAGAGGAACGGAAGGTTCCAAATGATTGGAAAAGAGCACAGGTGGTCCCAGTCTTCAAGAAGGATCGTCGAGCAGATGCGCAAAACTATAGACCTATATCTCTGACGTCGATATATTGTAGAATTTTAGAACATGTTTTTTGCTCGAGTATCATCTCGTTTTCCGAAACCCAGAATCTACTCTGTAGGAATCAACATGGATTCCGGAAACAGCGATCGTGTGAGACCCAACTCGCTTTATTTGTTCATGAGACCCAGAAAATATTAGATACAGGCTCCCAGGTAGATGCTATTTTCCTTGACTTCCGGAAGGCGTTCGATACAATTCCGCACTGTCGCCTGATAAACAAAGTAAGAGCCTACGGAACATCAGACCAGTTGTGTGGATGGATTGAAGAGTTTTTAGCAAACAGAACACAGCATGTTGTTATCAATGGAGAGACGTCTACAGGCGTTAAAGTAACTTCTGGCGAGCCACAGGGGAGTGTTATGGGACCATTGCTTTTCACAATATATATAAATGACCTAGTAGATAGTGTCGGAAGTTCCATGCGGATTTTCGCGGATGATGCTGTAGTATACAGAGAAGTTGCAGCATTAGAAAATTGTAGCGAAATGCAGGAAGATCTGCAGCGGATAGGCACTTGGTGCAGGGAGTGGCAACTGACCCTTAACATAGACAAATGTAATGTATTGCAAATACATAGAAAGAAGGATCCTTTATTGTATGATTATATGATAGCGGAACAAACACTGGTAGCAGTTACTTCTGTAAAATATCTGGGATTATGCGTGCGGAACGATTTGAAGTGGAATGATCATATAAAATTAATTGTTGGTAAGGCGGGTACCAGGTTGAGATTCATTGGGAGAGTCCTTAGAAAATGTAGTCCATCAACAAAGGAGGTGGCTTACAAAACACTCGTTCGATCTGTACTTGAGTATTGCTCATCAGTGTAGGATCCGTACCAGATCGGGTTGACGGAGGAGATAGAGAAGATCCAAAGAAGAGCGGCGCGTTTCGTCACAGGGTTATTTGATAAGCGTGATAGCGTTACGGAGATGTTTAGCAAACTCAAGTGGCAGACTCTGCAAGAGAGGCGCTCTGCATCGCGGTGTAGCTTGCTCGCCATGTTTCGAGAGGGTGCGTTTCTGGATGAGGTATCGAATATACTGCTTCCCCCGACTTATACTTCCCGAGACATTCGAGCGCGCACGGAGGCTTTCAGACAGTCGTCCTTCCCGCGAACCATACGCGACTGGAACAGAAAAGGGAGGTAATGTCAGTGGCACGTAAAGCGCCCTCCGCCACACACCGTTGGGTGGCTTGCGGAGTATAAATGTAGATGTAGATGTACTCAGACATTCACCAAACTGACACACAATATTTTTAGCGCAACGGAATCTGACTTTCAATAATTCCTACAAAAGAATGGCCCTGACTAACAATAACCTATGCCTTTCATGAATCACTTACCTCAAAAAATCTTCGTTACTCAAACTACTGCAATACAGCGAGCGCTAATACTGCCTGATAAATAAAAGATTCTAACTACCGAAGGCACTAACTACTGATCGGCATAGTTAGCAAATGAAAGATTTTGATAGAGAACAATAATATTCAAAAATCATCATATATACATCAGTTCATGATATCCAGTATTACAAATTTACTCTTTCTGATAGACACACGTCCAGATCGTCCGCTCTCAAAATTCTGCCATGTCTCTCCCCACATCCACAACTGCTGGCGGCTCACCTCCAACTGCGCAACGCTACGCGCTGTTCACACCCAACTGCCCAACACTACAATAGCTAATATTCCAACAATGCAAACCAGCCACAGACTGCACACAGACAGTCAGTGATTTTCATACAGAGCGCTTCTTGGCGTTACCAACATAAAAACCTAAACAGCCTACTTACACGTCATTACCAAATGGTTCCAAATAGGACCAACGTGCTGTTATTCTTTTCTTGGCTGCAGAAGAACAAACTTCGGCAGACACCCATCGGAGAACGAAGAACGTGTACTGCTGTCGTCCATCATCCCTTCGTCCCATCTGGAAAAATGATTGTCTCCCTGTTCTTTGATTACCGGGGCCCACTGCTTACTGATTTCGAGGAATCCAGTGTCTCCGCCATTGGCATCTGCAGATCGACTTAACAGATCTAAGGGACGCATGAATGGCTGCTACAAGTTCGAACATCAATTATGTTCAGCAGCGGCCAGCAAACGTTATGTCGGCGGTCTTACAGTTCTCATAGCTGAAACATAGAAGGGTGGCAGGCAAGGTTAACATTATTGAAACACTGATAAACAATAACAATTATTCCTACACAGACGATTCCTTTACATAGATGAATACTTTACACATCTTGAAAATATCATTCAAGTACAACTGCCTTATTCGAGAGAGCGGCAAGAACGGAGACATCAATAAAGTTTGTTATATGAAGATGGTATCTGTTCCTTCGGACAACGCCGAAACAACAGATACCATCCTCATATATATATATGGCTCACCGGCAGTTTGACCATCTTATTCTGTGCGGATGCCCAAACAGTGCCCGAACTCTTACGGGAATCGACAGTAAAGACGCGAGTAATGAGTATGATGGACAGGGGCACTATGAATATAGTGTGGGACAATGTTGTAAATGTGGGTCACATAGGAGGCGTGCCAGAGATAAGTCCCTGCAGTCGCACTATCCTCTGTGTCCTCAGTGGCTCAGATGGACAGAGCATCTGCCATGTAAGCAGGACATGCTGGGTTCTAGTCCTAGTCGGGGCACACATTTTCAACTGTCCGCGTTGACTTATATCAACGCCTGTATGCAGCTAAGGGTATTCATTTCATTGTAATTTAACATCAATAAAGAGCGGACCTCTGGGGAGAGCGAGCCAGATGTTGCTCGTGTTTATAAACAAGTAGACAACTGAAGGCAACTTAACCGTCATTTTTCCACAGTCTGTTCTTATTCTGAAAGTCTCTTGCGTGGAAAAATGTTCGAGAGACTTTTCTGCGCTCTTTTCCGGCTTGTCTGATCGCATAAAATTTGATTGTTGTCGCCAATTAAAAAATACAGGGTGAATCTAAATGATGGACCCATTCTCAAAAATTCGTATGTGATCAAGTACAAATCCAAAACGAACAAGCTTTATACCAATGAAAAGAGGAAGTTTCAAAGTTTTTGGGGGGCGGCAGCGGTCGGGCGGTGATGGTTTCACAAACGGCCGGTAGAGTTCGCGCGGCAATAGGGCCGTCTAGAGAGCCTATACACAGAGAGAGTGGCAATAGGTGAGTTGCTCGTGATTGGTTGATTAGCTTTGGCGCCATTTTTCTGCCAAACGTCTCTCGCGCTTCCTATTCTCGCCGTGCTTTTGAGTTGAATTGAAGTTCAGAGGACTTTTGGAAACGATTAAAAGGTATTTGAATTATTGAGAGACTTGTTATGCGTTGTGCACGCATGTTCGATTTAGTTGTATATCGTTTTTAGTATGTAATTAGCGTTTGCGTGCATACTGGTAGCATCACAAGCTTTTCTGAAGCCAGTATTTGACAGTCCTTGCTGGAAACGGAAAGTTCCTGTAATTGTTGTGCCATGCTAATTCGACTTTATAGCGTCAAACTTTATTTCGTTCCGAATAAGAACACTAGGCATTATTTTGGTTTCAGTATTATTGCCATACTGTTGACGCAGGCAAGTTGTAAGCACGTTTTCCGCAGTAGTCGTGGTTGCTGAAACATTATTCGTAGCAAACAATTGTAGGTACTCTTGAAGACGGTTTTTAATAGGCCTACTTACTGTGGGGTGGAAGGGATACGGTAGTTTTCTTGTTATATTTGGTCGTTATTACAGTAGCGTACATTTAACATTAGCTGATTTTTGTAATCTTTTTCGTTTGTTATTTACGAGAGGTATTCAATATATACGAGGGCCGTTCAGAAAGTAACCTCCGGTTGATTTAAAAAAATACACCAAGTTAAATAAAAATATTTTAATATATACATCTTACAACTACATCTTTGCACTATTTTTCTACATAGTCTCCATAGCGATTGAGGCACTTATCGTATCTCTTCACAAGCTTTGAAATTCCTTCTGCATAAAAATCACCCGCTTGTGCCTGGAGCCAGCCTGTGACCGCATCTTTGAGCTCTTCGTTGTCATCAAACCGCTGTGACCCGAGCCATTTCTTCAAATGCATGAAGAGGTGATAATCACTTGGCGCCAGGTCTGGGCTGTAAGGTGGATGGTTGATAACGTCCCACTTGAAGGACTCAAGAAGGGCCGTTGTTCTGCGAGCAGAGTGAGGACGGACGTTATCGTGCAAAAAAACGATACCGGAAGTCAGCATACCACGGCGTTTGTTCTGTATAGCCCGTCGTAACTTTTTTATTGTTTCACAGTACACGTCTTGATTAATGGTCGTACCACGTTCCATGAATTCAACCAACAACACCCCTTTGGCATCCCAAAACACCGTTGCCATCAGTTTTCTGGCAGAAAAAACTTGCGAGGCTTTTCTTGGTTTGGTAGGCGAATTTGAATGTGCCCACATCTTTGATTGTTCTTTTGTCTCAGGGTTCACGTACTTAATCCAGGTTTCGTCACCGGTCACGATTCTGTTTAACAATGGTTCTCCTTCGTCCTCATAAAGTGACAGAAAGTCTAATGCAGAGGCCATTCTTTGAGTTTTGTGGTGGTCGGTAAGAATTTTGGGCACCCATCGTGCACAGAACTTACGGTAACCCAATCTTGCTGTCACTATCTCGTAGAAGAGAGTCTTAGAAATCTGTGGAAAACCAGTAGACAACTCCGACATTGAGAAACGTCGATTTTCACGAACTTTTGCATCAACTGTCTGAACGAGTTCGTCAGTCACCAATGATGGTCTACCACTCCTCTCTTCATCATGAACGTTATCTCGTCCACTTTTAAATAAACGTACCCATTCACGGACAACTCCTTCACTCATAACTCTTGGTCCGTACACGGCACAAAGCTCACGATGAATAGCTGCTGCAGAATATCCTTTGGCTGTAAAAAACCTTATGACAGCACGCACTTCACATTTGGCGGGGTTTTCTATTGCAGCACACATTTCAAACTGCCACAAAAACTAAACTAGCGCAGGTACGATGTTCACTCGACCACGGCTTGATGCCGACTGACCTGTTGAGTGCGTGAACGCACAGATGGCGTCGCTACTCCCCCCACAACCCGCACTGTGACCAATCGGAGGTTACTTTCTGAACCGCCCTCGTATATATATATATATATATATATATATATATATATATATATATATATATATATATATATCTGGCGTAATACAGGTACGTTAAATCTTTAGCGTTATGAACTTCCGATACAAAGCAAATGCTATACACTATATTTTTTTATTTACGCTACTTTCTTTGCAATATGTCTAGTAAACGAACTTTAAAGAAGATAAATGCACGTAACGAATAACTTTTACAGCCACTGCATCAAATTTTCCTGTGCTGTACGTAGTAGGCTACTCTGAGTATATTATAGCTGTAAAGAAAGGCATTTAACAAATTATTTCGCCATATTGTCTTGTGCTTTTGATTCGGTGAGTGTGTACTCCACTACTCCACTACTGGCCATTCAAAAGTCCCGCCCGCAGTTTTGCAGAAAAATGGCCGCCGTATCGTCCGGTTGGCCACTCTCTCCCTATACAGGCTCTCTAGACGGCCATCATTCCTTTTTACTGTCAGTTGTGAGTGAGGTGGCGACTGTGGAGCGTAAGAGTTCTTGAGTTCGCGAAAAGTGAGTCGCAAATTGCAGTGCAGTGGGCATTTCGTACCAAATTCGGTATTCAACCATCAACTCGCAAAAGAATTAGCAGTTGGTTTAAGTAATTTAAACAGACTGGGAGTGTTTGCAAAGGAAAAAGCAGGGGTCGACAGTGCGTGTCAGAGGATGATGTCCGATGCATTCAAGAAATTTTTGTGCGCAGTCCCGCTATGTCTACCAATAGAGCCAGTCGAGAACTTGGAATACCCCAACCAACTGTATGGAAAGTTCTGAGACGGCGTTTGCCGTGACAAGCCCTACCGATTACTACTCGTGCAAGCTCTCAACCCCAATGACAAAGAGAAGCGTCTCGCGTTTTGTGGTTATGTGCTAGCAAAGATGGGGAATGGTGCATTTCTACAGAGTGTAATTTTTAGCTGTGAAGCGACGTTCCACCTTAGTGGAAAAGTCAACAGCCACAATGTTCACGTATGGAGTTTGGAAAATCCACATTCACCATTGCAACACGAAAGAGACTCACCAAAGATCAATGTGTTCTGTGCCGTATCCCGTACAGAGGTTTATGGACCATTTTTCTTTGTGCGAAGAAATGTAACAGGAATCACGTACCTGGACACATTGGGACAATGGCTGTTCGCTCAAGTTATGGAAGATGCCTACGATTTCATTTTCCAACAGGATGGAGCCCCGCCCCATTGGCACCGTGATGTATGAGGCTTTTTGAGTGACTACCTTCCTCAGCACTGGCTCGGTCACAGGGAACTTGAGGACCTGGCTCTGCACCGATGTCTCCTGATCTCACACCCTGCGACTATTTGTTATAGGGTTATGTGAAGGAAGCTGTTTACATTCCGCCTCTACCAACAACTCTGAACGATCTGCGGAACCGGATCACTGCTGCCGTGCACTCAGTAACAGCAGATACACTTTCACATATGTGGGACGAGTTTGGTTACAGCATCGATGTTTGCCATGCAGCCAATGCTAGCCACATTGAACATTTATCACATTTCTAATTATTAAATAATTATTAAAAGCTAATTGACTACAAATTATTACAAATTATTAAATGTATTTAATTGCTATCAAACAATATGAAAAAAAATGAAACTTCCTCTTTTCATTGGTATAAAGCTTGTTCATTTTGGATTTGTACTTGAATAAGTACAATGTTTTCAAAATGGGTCCATCGTTTAGAATAACCCCGTACAATTGCTCTCTTTCGCTAGTTTTTACATCTGTATCCTCTGTCACATTTAAGAAAGATTAATTACAACTTTATATTATAAGTCAACTTAAAGACAATACACGTAATTAATACAAAAATACAGCATTTCGTATGTAGGTTTTGTGGCGGAACCGGTTTATAGTATTTCGTGACTTTAATTTCTTATGAATGAAATTTCAGGTAGATCAAAAAAATAAAAACCAGTTACCTATTTGCAGCGTAACAATTAGTTTGATCTCAAAAATGATTATCCCGGCTAATTTGTCACTCCGCTAAAGAAATCTCCACTTGACGTTGTGTAGAAATGTTGTCTGTAAAGTCGTGTGAGTAGGACTGAATTGCATATCATTTATCAGATTTTATACAACTGTTACTTAAGATGCAAACACCTTTCTCTAGCAAAAGGAACATTTAGTCACAAAATACTACCCGCACACAACACTGACGTATGTCTCCTATTAAAATATTACATGTAAATCGTCCGAAATAATCAGGCTTCATACATAAGCAAATAAGAAACTGATATTACGTAACGTGCTGTGAGCACTGTTTTTAAAGATTCAATCTGTGTTGAATGCTGTCTTATGAAGTAGATTCTAGACCACCGGTGCACATTTATTCCCATTCATTTATATATAACAACATTTATGTTTGTTAAAATTGTCGATTCAAAACTACCGCGGAGATAATTTTGCTAAGATGGTGGCAGACAGACGATAGTCGATTTGACTATTGTTATTCTCGATTACTTTTGTATCAAGTTAATATATTTACATAAAAATTCTTTAAGCCCTTTGCATTCTATTCAATAATAATTTTAAAAGAAATTACTTCATATTTTTTATACCAGCTACTAGTAAACTCCGCTGTAAGTTACTAGCGCTAATGGCTACACTCCTAATTGCGGAGCTGAAAATTAACACTTAAAACATTAATTAGATTGGATTACAATTGAAATAAATACAGATCCATGTCTAGACAATAGCGACTCTATTTTTCAAATAATAATTGACAAAATCGTTACAGGTTTTCTCTTTACAGACCTCACACGTCTCACGTCCAAACAGTTCATCTGTTATCACAGGAAGAACAACTGAACAACAATTACCACAGATAACAAAAAAGATTATAATTGTCGTTGTCCATGAATGTAGTTCTCTGATAATAGTTTTAATTTACATAGAACTTGAATTATTACAGAAATAATGAAATAATTATCGTCATTTTTACACGATACAGTCTTTTTATACGTAGTATCGATAATATTTGTTGGAGTTTGTACACTTAGTTCATTTTAACATCTTGTGGCTATGACATAGTGTCCTAGATATGACAGTTTACATAAATTATTTTTGGTTTTGGGGTTTACATTCATTTATACATAAAAAGAAACATTTCAGGAGGTGAGAAGGAAATGAAGGGAAACTTCACGGGTTGAGAGGAAATGTGATGTTATTTCAGTGATTATAAAACAGATTCACTTTTGTAAAGAACATG
Organism: Schistocerca nitens; assembly: GCF_023898315.1. Taxonomy (NCBI): domain Eukaryota; kingdom Metazoa; phylum Arthropoda; class Insecta; order Orthoptera; family Acrididae; genus Schistocerca; species Schistocerca nitens. Next base: position 86,832,671 of record NC_064617.1, read on the forward strand.
GCAGTATGACCCCTCTTATCAGTATGACGTTGCACCCCCGTCTGGCTTGGATTTATGTCATGTTTCGGTTGGGAAGGGTGTCATAAAGCCGTTGAATATTCTCCTGAGGCACACAACACGGCTGACGCACAACTGTTGTAACTGGTCCTTGATATTCTCGACACTGACACCCAGACGGAATTGGCGTCCGAACTGGTCCGACAAATCTTCTATCAGGGACTGATCTGGGGATCTTGCTGGCCACAGGATTACCTCAACATCACACAGACAGTTCATAGAGACATGTGTCATATGTGGACAAGCGTTGACCTCTTGCAAAATGCCGCCACGGTACTATCACACGGGAGATAACAAATGAGGACGCAGGTTGTCTGCGAGAATTCACTATAGCGCCAGAGTTCCCTCAGTCACTACCACTCATGACCTGAAGTCATGCGCGATGGATCTCCACATCATGACGCCGGGAGTAACGGTTCTGTGCCTCTGCAAAACAATGAAAGAATGGTACCTGGACCCAGGTTGCTGTAATACTGACTGGTGATGGTGATCCGGCTTAATGCAGAACCGCGATTCATCACTGAATACGAACGATGCCATTCACCAGCAGTCAGTGCTTCCGAGTCATAGCACCAATCCAAATGCTGACGTTTGTCACCATCACCATCACCATCATCATCTCATCATCATCATCATTATCGTCTTCCAGGTTCAGGCCTTTTGGCCTGTTGCACCTCATAATTGTTCACCCCATCTTTTGAAGGGACGTCCAACATTCCTCTTGCCAGTTGGGTTATACTGAATTTCCGCTTTACTTATTCTATCATTAGAAATACGTTGGACATGGTCATTCCAGTTCAGTCGGCAATTTTCAGTTACATTTAGTTCTTGTCTAATATAGGTATTTCTTTTCTGGTCCAATAATGAATATCTCGCTACAAAGTGGAGGAACTTCATCTCGTTTGTTGTAGTTCATCACGTATTATGATCCAACATTCGGTGCCATACAGCAGCAAAGGTAACGCTGCTAGTTTGTAGAGTTTAATAAATATTTCTTTCCGTACGTTATTTTTTAATATATGTTGTGTAGTTCCACAGAAACGTTTCATTCTGGGTAATTTTAGCTCTACATCATCTGACTTGGAAAATTTAAAATTGCACCCTAAATATTTAATTTTATTTACTAAATTATTTTCCGTCTATGAAATTTTTGGCTATTATGGGTTCCAGTCCTTGAAATGACATCACTTTTGTTTTATTTGTTGATATTCTCATTTGGTATTTAGCGGCAGTTTGGCTCAATTTGCATACTGGAATCTGAAACTAATCTTTACATTCTCCTATAATAATCTGATCAGTAGTGAAGAGAAGTGTCATAAAATTAAAATTCTTACTTCTTAATGTATCATTTAATAAATTCAATGTAAACATTAAGAAAGGATGGAGGACAGTAGGCAGCTTTGTCGGACTTCTTAATACATATCGGCAGATTGTGTCCCATTCCTCACACTATGGATCGTCATTATATTATCTTCATATAATGACCGAATTTCGGAAAGAAGACAGGCCGTTACTCCCCATTTCTTAAGCAATTGCTGTAGCATTTTCTGCATAAGTTTTCAAACACATTTCATAGTCAATAAAAGCATAGTAAGTTGACAATCTAAATTCGCTTCTTTTCTCGTTTACGTGAGCCAAAGTGAAAAGACAATCAGAACTTGATTTACCTTACCTAAAACCATGTGGCACCTCTAACATACGTGTTTCTGCTGTTGGTACTAATCGCCGCGCGGGATTAGCCGAGCGGTCTAAGGCGCCGCAGTGATGGGCTGTGCGGCTGATCCCGGCGGAGGTTCGAGTCCTCCCTCGGGCATGGGTGTGTGTGTTTGTCCTTAGCATAATTTAGGTTCGGTAGTGTGTAAGCTTAGGGACTGATGACCCTAGCAGTTAAGTCCCATAAGATTTTCCACACATTTGAACATTTTTTTTGTTGGTACTAATCCCTTGTATTTAATTTTAGCATAGAGTTTGCTGCAGGCATTTAGTAGACTTATTGCTTGATAACTTGCACATTGTGTTTTATCACCTTGCTTGTCATTAGGGAATATCAAAGCTTCATTCCATTCGTCTGGCACATCTCCACTCAGCCAGCAAACGTTCATAAAATTTAAGAGTCTATGATTTAGTTGATCAGATGCACATTTAATCACTTCTATATTTAAATGATCAGTCCAGGCTTCTTTTTTGTTTTTTTTATCACATTTTGAAGCTCTCTCATTGATATCAGTCCTCATACATGTGATGTATTTTAACCATTCTTTTTCGGATGTTACAGTTCATTGTTAAGTATCTCGTTCTTGCTTATTCGAGTGCTTCATGATCTTGTGTGTTTGGTTTTGTTTCCCATGAATATCGTGTTCTATTTCACTCACTTATCGATCCCAATTTTCACGTTTAATTTTCCGTAGTTCTTTCTTTACTAAAGCAGATTTACTTTTATAATACTCTCTGTAATTCACATTATCATATGATGACAAAATTTTTAGATATGCCTCATTTTTGTCTTTTACTTACTTGCTAATATGATCATTCCAAATTGTTAATCCCCTTTAGAGTACGCCTTTTTTCTCATTCCTAATGATTCAGTCTACTGACTGGTTTGATGTGGCCCCCCACGTATTCCTTTCCTGTGCTAACCTCTTCATCTCAGAGTAGCACTTGCAACCTACGTCCTCAATTATTTGCTTGACGTATTCCAATCTCTGTCTTCCTCTACAGTTTTTGCCCTCTGCAGCTCCCTCTAGTACCATGGAAGTCATTCCCTCATGTCTTAGCAGATGTCCTATCATCCTGTCCCTTCTCCTTATCAGTGTTTTCCACATATTCCTTTCCTCTCCGATTCTGCGTAGAACCTCCTCATTCCTTACCTTATCAGTCCACCTAATTTTCAACATTCGTCTATAGCACCACATCTCAAATGCTTCGATTCTCTTCTGTTCCGGTTTTCCCACATTCCATGTTTCACTACCATAGAATGCTGTACTCCAGACGTACATCCTCAGAAATTTCTTCCTCAAATTAAGGCCGGTATTTGATATTAGTAGTCTTCTCTTGGCCATAAATGCCTTTTTTGCCATAGCGAGTCTGCTTTTGATGTCCTCCTTCCTCCGTCCGTCATTGGTTATTTTACTTCGTGACCATCAATCCTGATGTTAAGTTTCTCGCTGTTCTCATTTCTACTACTTCTCATTATCTTCGTCTTTCTCCGATTTACTCTCAAACCATACTGTGTACTCATTAGACTGTTCATTCAGTTCAGCAGATCGTTTAATTCTTCTTCACTTTCACTCAGAATAGCAATGTCATCAGCGAATCGTATCATTGATATCCTTTCACCTTGTATTTTAATTCCACTCCTAAATCTTTCTTTTATTTCCATCATTGCTTCCTCGATGTACAGATTGAAGAGTAGGGGGGAAAGGCTACAGCATTGTCTTACACCCTTCTTAATACGAGCACTTCGTTCTTGATCGTCCACTCTTATTATTCCCTCTTGGTTGTTGTACATATTGTATATGACCCGTCTCTCCCTATAGTTTACCCCTACTTTTTTCAGAATCTCGAACAGCTTGCACCATTTTATATTGTCGAACGCTTTTTCCAGGTCGACAAATCCTATGAAAGTGTCCTGATTTTTCTTTAGCCTTGCATCCATTATTAGCCGTAACGTCAGAATTGCCTCTCTCGTCCCTTTACTTTTCCTAAAGCCAAACTGATCGTCACCTAGCGCATTCTCAATTTTCTTTTCCATTCTTTTGTACATTATTCTTGTAAGCAGCTTCGATGCATGAGCAGTTAAGCTGATTCTGCGATAATTCTCGCACTTGTCGGCTCTTGCCGTCTTCGGAATTGTGTGGATGATGCTTTTCCGAAAGTCAGATGGTATGTTGCCAGACTTATATATTCTACACACCAACGTGAATAGTCGTTTTGTTGCCACTTCCCCCAATGATTTTAGAAATTCTGATGAAATATTATCTATCCCTTCTGCCTTATTTGACCGTAAGTCCTCCAAAGCTCTTTTAAATTCCGATTCTAATACTGGATCCCCTATCTCTTCTAAATCGACTCCTGTTTCTTCTTCTATCACATCAGACAAATCTTCACCCTCATAGAGGCTTTCAATGTATTCTTTCCACCTATCTGCTCTCTCCTCTGCATTTAACAGTGGAATTCCCGTTGCACTCTTAATGCTACCACCGTTGCTCTTAACGTCACCAAAGGTTGTTTTGACTTTCCTGTATGCTGAGTCTGTCCTTCCGACAATCATATCTTTTTCGATGTCTTCACATTTTTCCTGCAGCCATTTCGTCTTAGCTTCCCTGCACTTCCTATTTATTTCATTCCTCAGCGACTTGTATTTCTGTATTCCTGATTTTCCCGGAACATGTTTGTACTTCCTCCTTTCATCAATCAACTGAAGTATTTCTTCTGTTGCCCATGGTTTCTTCGCGGCTACCTTCTTTGTACCCATGTTTTCCTTCCCAACTTCTGTGATGGCCCTTTCTAGAGATGTCCATTCCTCTTCAACTGTACTGCCTACTGCACTATTCCTTATTGCTGTATCTATAGCGTTAGAGAACTTCAAACGTATCTCGTCATTCCTTAGTACTTCCGTATCCCACTTCTTTGCGTATTGATTCTTCCTGACTAATGTCATGAACATCAGCCTACTCTTGATCACTACTATATTGTGATCCGAGTCTATATCTGCTCCTGGGTACGCCTTACAATCCAGTATCTGATTTCGGAATCTCTGTCTGACCATGATGTAATCTAATTGAAATCTTCCCGTATCTCCCGGCCTTTTCCAAGTATACCTCCTCCTCTTGTGATTCTTGAACAGGGTATTCGCTATTACTAGCTGAAACTTCTTACAGAACTCAATTAGTCTTTCTCCTCTTTCATTCCTTGTCCCAAGCCCATATTCTCCTGTAACCTTTTCTTCTACTCCTTCCCCTACAACAGCATTCCAGTCGCCCATGACTATTAGATTTTCGCCCCCCTTTACATACTGCATTACCCTTTCAATATCCTCATACACTTTCTCTATCTGTTCATCTTCAGCTTTCGACGCCGGCATGTATACCTGAACTATCGTTGTCGGTGTTTGTCTGCTGTCGATTCTGATTAGAACAACCCGGTCACTGAACTGTTCGCAGTAACACACCCTCTGCCCTACCTTCCTATTCATAACGAGTCCTACACCTGTTATACCATTTTCTGCTGCTGTTGATATTACCCGATACTCATCTGACCAGAAATCCTTGTCTTCCTTCCACTTCACTTCACTGACCCCTACTATATCTAGATTGAGCCTTTGCATTTCCCTTTTCAGATTTTCTAGTTTCCCTTCCACGTTCAAGCTTCTGACATTCCACGCCCCGACTCGTAGAACGTTATCCTTTCGTTGATTATTCAATCTTTTTCTCATGGTAACCTCCCCCTTGGCAGTCCCCTCCCGGAGATCCGAATGGGGGACTATTCCGGAATCTTTTGCCAATGGAGAGATCATCATGATACTTCTTCAATTACAGGCCACATGTCCTGTGGATACACGTTACGTGTCTTTAATGCAGTGGTTTCCATTGCCTTCTGCATCCTCATGTCGTTGATCATTGCTGATTCTTCCGCCTTTAGGGGCAATTTCCCACCCCTAGGACAAGAGAGTGCCCTGAACCTCTATCCGCTCCTCCGCCCTCTTTGACAAGGCCGTTGGCAGAATGAGGCTGACTTCTTATGCCGGAAGTCTTCGGCCGCCAATGCTGATTATTTATCAAAATTTAGGCAGTGGCGGGGATCGAACCCGGGACCGAAGATGTTTTGATTATGAATCAAAGACGCTACCCTTTTTTTTTTTTTTTTTAAAAATTCTCATTTTGTTCACTTTTGTTCGTTGCTTCTGCTCGGGGCGGACGTCGTAAGACATCCGTTGACCATGGCTATGTACGTTATAATTTCTTCAATATCACTCCAATCGCTATTTATGTTGTTGCTCACTGGTTTCATTTGACACTTCTCATTTAGACTCTTTGGGTATAATTGTTTGATGCCATATTGTTGGAGTAGGTGCGCCTTGTAAGTTCTTACATCCGACTGGGTGTTTATGCGTAGTTTCTTCCGTATTTAAAAAAAAAATTCTGTTACTTCTTACTAAAAAGTGATCTGAAGATACATCCAAGCTTCTGTAAACTCTTGTGCCTTTTATTCCTCCCCGTGCCTTTTTATTTGCAAGAGTATAATTTATTACTGAAGCTGTACCTCAAGCTGCCCATGTAAATTTATGAATGTCACGAGTTTAAAAAAAAATGTTTATTACTCGTAATTCATTGTGTGTGGAAAACTCTATTAGCTTCCTTCCATTGTTATGTAATCTATTTTCACCCTCTGTACCTACTATATCTTTAATGGGTCTCTTACTCACTCGAGTGTTTAAGTCTCCCATGAGAACCATATAATAACTTTTATTTATTTTTCCTTAAGTGTTCGGTAACAGGTCATAAAATTCAATAGAATTTTGCGTCCGCATTCTGTTCTTCAATGCTTTTCGCGTCCAGATAGAGACTCCAACAGCAGCTCTTTGTTCTTGCGATACTCCGTAACAGATCATTACATAGTTCTGAAATTCGCCAGCTTCCCGTAATTTCTTTTGTACTTCAGTTATGGCCGCAATATCGATTTTAGCATTGCTTCTAATCTTCTTATAGTTCTGTTTCTTTATGTGTCAGACCTCTAAAATTCCATGCGCTAGTTGGAACGTTTCTGATATACGAGTGTTGGAACTTTACTAGTAGCAACTATTTATTTACAGCTCGTACAAAACAGATACGTGCTTCAAAATTTTACTGACCTTCGAAGTAGTTACCAGCATTGTGTATAACCCGTTGCCAGCGGTGTGGAAGTCGTAGGATACTCTTAGCAGTGCCAGTTGTGTTGACAGTTCGAGCGACGCGGTCTATTGCCCGACGAATTTGTAGCAGTTCTGAAGTGAATGCCGTGAAGTGTTTCCTTAAGTTTCAAAATCGAGTTGAAGTCACGAGGACTTAAGTCAGGGGAGTGCAGTAGGTGGTATAGCACTTAGCAGCCCCATCAGTCAAACAAAGCAATAACAGCATGCACTGTACTTGCTTGAGCATTGTACTGCAAAATGATGGTCAGGTCCTGCAGAAAGTGTCTTCACTTATGTCTCTATGCTATTAATTTTTGGAACACAACCTACGACCATCATTTTGCAGGACACTGCTCGAACACTGTTACTACACTACACTACCACATCCACATCACTGGCAACGGGTTATACACAATGCTGGTGACTACAAAAAATGGTTCAAATGGCTCTAAGCACTATGGGACTTAACATCTGAGGTCATCAGTCCCCTAGACTTAGAACTACTTAAACCTAACTAACCTAAGGACATCACACACAACCATGCCCGAGGCAGGATTCGAACCTGCGACCGTAGCAGCCGCGTGGTTCCGGAGTGAAGCGCCTAGAACGTTGTTTTACAGAAGGCTTCAAAATTTAAAAAAAAAAAATGATAGCCATTCCTGGCGTGTAAGACCTTCAGCCGTGATTGCAGTCATTTGTCTTAAACTTCTAAGTTGTATTGGTGTTTTAGCAGTAAGCCTTAAAACCTTATTTACTGCCATTACTGGGGTCTGATATCTTCTGCTGTGTTTGTGGACACTTACCTTTAATATTTCAATACATATAAGTTATACACTCCTGGAAATTGAAATAAGAACACCGTGAATTCATTGTCCCAGGAAGGGGAAACTTTGTTGACACATTCCTGGGGTCAGATACATCACATGATCACACTGACAGAACCACAGGCACATAGACACAGGCAACAGAGCATGCACAATGTCGGCACTAGTACAGTGTATATCCACCTTTCGCAGCAATGCAGGCTGCTATTCTCCCATGGAGACGATCGTAGAGATGCTGGATGTAGTCCTGTGGAACGGCTTGCCATGCCATTTCCACCTGGCGCCTCAGTTGGACCAGCGTTCGTGCTGGACGTGCAGACCGCGTGAGACGACGCTTCATCCAGTCCCAAACATGCTCAATGGGGGACAGATCCGGAGATCTTGCTCGCCAGGGTAGTTGACTTACACCTTCTAGAGCACGTTGGGTGGCACGGGATACATGCGGACGTGCATTGTCCTGTTGGAACAGCAAGTTCCCTTGCCGGTCTAGGAATGGTAGAACGATGGGTTCGATGACGGTTTGGATGTACCGTGCACTATTCAGTGTCCCCTCGACGATCACCAGTGGTGTACGGCCAGTGTAGGAGATCGCTCCCCACACCATGATGCCGGGTGTTGGCCCTGTGTGCCTCGGTCGTATGCAGTCCTGATTGTGGCGCTCACCTGCACGGCGCCAAACACGCATACGACCATCATTGGCACCAAGGCAGAAGCGACTCTCATCGCTGAAGACGACACGTCTCCATTCGTCCCTCCATTCACGCCTGTCGCGACACCACTGGAGGCGGGCTGCACGATGTTGGGGCGTGAGCGGAAGACGGCCTAACTGTGTGCGGGACCGTAGCCCAGCTTCATGGAGACGGTTGCGAATGGTCCTCGCCGATACCCCAGGAGCAACAGTGTCCCTAATTTGCTGGGAAGTGGCGGTGCGGTCCCCTACGGCACTGCGTAGGATCCTACGGTCTTGGCGTGCATCCGTGCGTCGCTGCGGTCCGGTCCCAGGTCGACGGGCACGTGCACCTTCCGCCGACCACTGGCGACAACATCGATGTACTGTGGAGACCTCACGCCCCACGTGTTGAGCAATTCGGCGGTACGCCCACCCGGCCTCCCGCATGCCCACTATACGCCCTCGCTCTAAGTCCGTCAACTGCACATACGGTTCACGTCCACGCTGTCGCGGCATGCTACCAGTGTTAAAGACTGCGATGGAGCTCCGTATGCCACGGCAAACTGGCTGACACTGACGGCGGCGGTGCACAAATGCTGCGCAGCTAGCGCCATTCGACGGCCAACACCGCGGTTCCTGGTGTGTCCGCTGTGCCGTGCGTGTGATCATTGCTTGTACAGCCCTCTCGCAGTGTCCGGAGCAAGTATGGTGGGTCTGACACACCGGTGTCAATGTGTTCCTTTTTCCATTTCCAGGAGTGTAGTTACAGTGAGTTCTTGAACATTCTTAATTTATTGCCATTCCTGGCATGCAAGGCCTCCAGCCGTGATCATTGTGGCTTGTTGTTTTAAACATTATCTGTATCTGTCTTTTATGGTGATTTGCTAAAATATAATGCACTCTGAACATTATTATTTTACACAGTTGTTCATTTCTTCATTAAAAACGTGTGGTTTTTTATTTATTGTTGAGTGTGCAATTACTGGTTTTAAATAAATGTGTATAACTATAAAAGGCAACCAATAGTAACCGACTACGGCCACGTCCACAATCGTAACCGAATCCTGCTTTCCCCTGACTACCAGGTTTCAAGAAAGTCCTTTACAATTGAGAGGGTGAATAATGCTTTGATCCATCTCCGACCCTTACGCAAGAAGTTATTTGGTTTGCCATTGATTCATAGAGTTGTCCTTCTGACCGATATCGTGCCAAATTCTGTCCAAACGTTGCGTTAGATGGTCAAAATCCCGAGCTGGTTGGAGGGCCCTACCCATAATGGTCCAAAGGTTCTCAGTCGGAGAGAGATCCGGTGGCCTTGCTGGCCAAGATAGCGATGCCCGAACATTAGCAGTAGAAGCGGACATTATTTTGGTGAAATGTAAGCACAGGCTTTCTTGCTATTAAGGGCAAAAAAACTGGGCGTAGAATATCATCGACGTATCGCTGTGCTGTGAGGGTGCAGTGGCTGTCAACCAAACGGGTGCTGCTACGAAAGGAAATGACACCCTAGACTACCACTCCTGGTTGTCGGATTGTATGGCGGGCTACAGTCAGGTTGGTAACCCACCGCTGTCCGCGATGTCTCCAGACACGTCTCCTGCCTGGAATCCAATTCACTGGGGTGCAGTGGTTTTCAGTGATGAGTTTCGCTTCTGACTGAGGCCCGATGGCCAGCAAAAACGCGTCTGGAGACGCCCCAAACAACGGTGGGAGACCAACCTGACAGTCATCTGCCATTCGACTAGACAACCTGTTTGGCTGTCATCCGCAACAGCCTTACAGCACAGGGGTACTCGACGATATTATACGAACGTTTTGTTGCTCTTCGTGGCAAGCCATTCTGGGTTTATATTTCAGCAAGAAATGCCCATCCTCACACGGCTGGTTCTGAACGCTAACAGCTTATCAGCACATGCATCCTTGCGCTCGTGGCAGCGTCCACACAAAGTAACGTCTCTAATTCTCGCCACCCTGGTAGTGAAACTTAATAATAAAAAATTGAGAAAAAAGTAAAATCAAATCACCCAAAAATACTTCCGTATCTCAACATATATAATGACTGTCTCTCGTCTCGGGAACATATGGAAAATAATCAGATTTCAATAATTAATATCTTAGTAACATATTTGACAAACAATATATCACACTTCAGTTTAATCATGTGAAATTCTGAATAAACATATCAAAATCTGAGAATCATCCTACTACAAAACGAAACTTCCTGGCGGATTAAAACTGTGTGCCGGACCGAGACTCGAACTCGGGACCTTTGCCTTTCGCGGGCAAGTGCTCCTACTACAAGTTTTACCTCAGTTATTGTTAGGCCTGGGTGATCCTGCTGAAGAAAGCATACTTCCATTCGCCGTATTGTGACAAAGAGGTTAAACTGATTACTCACTCGTTAGCTCACTAATTAAATCTACTCCGTAGATGAGGTCGTGACCACACGCTATTGTTTGCCTAATAATAGAACAAGAGGTTGCTGAACAAAAATCGAGATTACTAGTTTCTGTACCAAAGCCCTGGAATAAACGTGAAACCTCTGCACGGTATTCCACGGAATGACAAGATGTTGCAATGATAATAGCAACCCCCCGTCCAAATGTAACTTTACGTTCATCGAAGAAGCTTGGTGGTATTTAGGTTGAGCAGACGTCGTGATGGCAACGGGTTCCTTTCGATCTGTTTCCTATTCGTCCGTGCCGGCCGAAGTGGCCGTGCGGTTCTAGGCGCTGCCGTCTGGAACCGCGAGACCGCTACGGTCGCAGGTTCGAATCCTGCCTCGGGCATGGATGTGTGTGATGTCTTTAGGTTAGTTAGGTTTAACTAGTTCTAAGTTCTAGGGGACTAATGACCTCAGAAGTTGAGTCCCGTAGTGCTCAGAGCCTATTCGTCCGCAACACAGTCGCGACACTAAACTGCACATGAATCACAGTCACCCACACGGTGTAGGTACACATTTCACACTTCGTAAGAGATTAGGATAGATAATAGCAAACCGCTTCCGCAATTTCTTTTCCTTATTTGTATTCATCGCGGTTCCAGTTTTCATCCTGCTGGTTTACAAGTAAATTAGCGGGTGATCAAAAAGTCAGTATAAATTTGAAAACAATAAACTCACGAGGGCTTAAGTAAGGGGAGTGCAGTAGGTGGTATAGCACTTAGCAGCCCCATCAGTGAAACAAACAATAAGCTGGTCTTAGGTTGTGTTCCAAAAATGAACAACATAGAGACCGAAGTAATGACATTTCTGCAGGACCTGACCATCATTTTACAGGACACTGCTCGAACACTGTTACTACACTACACTACCACATCCACATCACTGGCAACGGGTTATACACAATGCTGGTGACTACAAAAAATGGTTCAAATGGCTCTGAGCACTATGGGACTCAATATCTGAGGACATCAGTCCCCTAGAACTTAGAACTAGTTAAATCTAACTAACCTGAGGACATCACACACAGTCATGCCCGAAGCAGGATTCGAACCTGCGACCGTAGGAGTCGCGCGGTTCCGGACTGAATCACCTAGAACCGATCGGTCACCGCGGCCGGCCGCTGGTGACCACATTGAAGATCAGTAAAGCTTTGAAACGCGTATTTATTTTTTACGAGCTGTAAATAAATAGCTGACACTACTAAAGTTCCAACCCTCGTATATGAAAAAAAGTAAATTAGTTAGAAACTACGGCGTGTACACAGTTTATTCGACATGTAAACGTCACTACAGATATTCGGATTTAGATTATGACATGTTCGATACGCGAGCCATCATTGGCGATGACCCACTGAAGTCTCGGAACATCGGTGCTGTCGATGACCTTCTGAATGGCTGTTTTCAGCTCAACAATGGTTATGGGGGTTATTACTGTACACCTTGTCTTTAATATAGCCTCACAAAATGGAGTCGCATGTGTTCAGATCAGGAGAATATGGCGGCCAATCGAAGCCCATGCCCGTGCCCTCTGGGTACCCAAGCCGGATTATGGTCCTCAAAGTGCTCCTCCAGGACATCAAAAATACTATCCCACTGCGATGGGGTCGAGATCCGTCTTGCATGAACCACATCTTGTCGAAATCAAGGTTATTTTGGATAATGGGGATGAAGTCATCTTCCCAAATCTTCACGTACCGTTCCTTAGTCAACGTGCCCTCAAGGAATATCGCACCGATTATTTCGTGACTGCACATTGCACACCAAACAGTCACCCATTGAGGGTGAAGAGACTTCTCGATAGCGAAATGTGGATTCTCAGTCCCACAAATGTGCCAATTTTCCTTATTGACGAAACCATCAAAATGAAAGTGGGCTTCGTTGCTAAACCAAACCATACAGCGCATACTAATTCCTATAATGTCCCGCGGCCAATGGTGCAGTTTGAACGTCCTTAGGCCTTACCGTTCAGAAATTATGAAGATTTTATTTCATATAGTTCAGTAATTGTCACGCTGTATGTTTTGAATACTTCAGATATACCAGAACCGACGCTTCAAATCTGGTCCTGATAGATATTGCTCACAAGATTGGATGACGCTCGCCCTTTTCCAATGTCGAACGGCTTCTGATAGATATATACTGCGCATTCGCCATCACCCAGATGCTTCCAGCTCTGCAACATGGAAGTAGAAGACTTTCTGTACTCTTGATCTGAACACACTGTGCTTTCTGACAAAGCCCGGCGAGATTTTTTGTTTGTAACATTAGACACAGCTGGATCACGGTCTTAAACTGAGAATATCATAGTATGTCACGAATATCTCTATTAAATAACGCTGAGAGACTATATAAGTATTGTTCTTTTGCACACTGACTCACTGTTTTTGGTAGAGTGAGGAGATGAAGTGTATGATTTTTGAACCGCGTCTTCAAACACACTGTAGCTTCAGGTGTTTTAACACGGTGTGCACATTCCCTCCCTAAGCCCGAGTCCAATTCATTTCTACTCTAGTCGGATTTGTAGTGCAGTGCAGTACTGTAAAATTTCAGCAACCTTGATAATCGATACACCTGCAGAAACAACTTATTTCAACTTTTTTTAAAACCTTCTGCGCTCCATTTGTTTCTGCAAAACCGCGGGGGTGTCTGTTGGTGCCCGGCGGCGGTGTCGGCCGGGCCGGTTTCCCTTTAGAAGCAGGAAACGACAATGCAGGGAGGAGCGCCAGGTAACCCGAGGATTCCATACAAACTTAATTCTCTATACAGACAGTTCGTCCATCCCGGGAATCGAGGATCTCGAAGATTTTTGCCTGTTATCGACATTGATACCCACAAGATATGGATCCCAGTGACCCCAAGACTTCCTAGAATGTTTTAATTTCAAGTCTGAAGTCGTAAAACAAATGACAAGAGAAAAGTTTTTCGTGTGACATAATTACAAATTAACAATTTTCGGATTTTTTTTTTGCTTTGCTTGTAGTGTAAAAGCTTTCTTCCTACCAAACTTCATGATTCTAGGTCAGCGGGAAGTATCCTCTATGTTTTAATGGCTAAGTTTGCAAGTGTCAAAAAATGAGACATAAATGGCCGTATCTTTTAACTGCACTGATTAAGAAGCTAACGTTTATTATACTGCCAGAGGACCATAGCCATTAGTATGCGACATGAATTTCAACGTGAGACACTTATCCGCTCCTGACAAAAGGGGTTCCTAACAGACGGACGGACAAGCAGAATGTCTGATAACAAACGGTAATAAATTTTATTTTTCGCTTTATGTTGTCATTAATTAACGATTCTCGGATTTGATTGTCGTGTTGAAACCTCGCTGTTTCCCAAATTACATGATTCTAAGTCAAATGGATGTACTCTACAGGTTTTGATGAGTGAGTTAGCGAGTATCAAGGTATATGACATTGGATTTATTTAGCAGCACCACGTTTTTACTTCGCCAAAGGACCATAGCTGTTAGTCACATCAAATGAATTCGCAGTTGAATATAAGGACTACCATCGGCAGTAGAATGGAATGACGACAATGTTAATATGCAGGGTGGTCCATTGATAGTGAACGGGCCAAATATCTCACGAAATAAGCATCAGACGGAAAGACTAGCTTGAAGGGTGAAACCAGATGGCGCTATGATTGGCCCGCTAGATGGCGCTGCCTTAGGTCAAACGGATATCAACTGCGTTTTTTAAAACAGGAACCCCGTTTTTTATTACATATTCGTGTAGTACGTAAAGAAATATGTATGTTTTAGTTGGACCACTTTTTTCGCTTTGTGATAGATGGCGCTGTAATACTCACAAACATATGGCTCACAATTTTAGACGAACAGTTGGTAACAGGTAAGTTTTTTAAATTACAATACAGAACGAAGGTACGTTTGAACATTTTATTTCGGTTGTTCCAATGTGATACATGTACCTTTGTGAACTTATTATTTCTGAGAACGCATGCTGTTACAACGTGATTACCTGTAAATATCACATTAATACAATAAATGCTCAAAATAATGTCCGTCAACCTCAGTGCATTTGGCAATACGTGTAACGACATTCTTCTCAACAGCGAGTAGTTCGCCTTCCGTAATGTTCGCACATGCATTGACAGTGCGCTGACGCATGTTGTAGTGCGTTGTCGATGGATCACGATAGCAAATATCCTTCAACGTTCCCCACAGAAAGAAGTCCGTGGACGTCAGATTAGGTGAACGTGCGGGCCATGGTGTCGTGCTTCGACGACCAATCCACCTGTCATGAAATACGCTATTCAATGCCGCTTCAACCGCAAGCGAGCTATGTGCCGGACATCCATCATGTTGGAAGTACATCGCCATTCTGTCATGCAGTGAAACATCTTGTACTAACATCGGTAGAACATTACGTAGGAAATCAGCATACATTGCACCATTTAGATTGTCATCGATAAAATGGGGGCCAATTATCCTTCCTCCCATAATGCCGCACCATACATTAACCCGCCAAGGTCGCTTATGTTCCACTTGTCGCAGCCATCGTCGATTCTCCGTTGGCTTACAGTGCATATTATGCCGGTGTACGTCGCAGTGCCGCTGTTGGTGAATGACGCTTCGTCGCTAAATAGAACGCGTGCAAAAAATCTGTCATGGTCCGTAATTTCTCTTGTGCCCAGTGTTAGAACCGTACACAATCTTCAAAGTCGTCGCCATGCAATTCCTGGTGCATAGAAATATGGAACGGGTGCAATCGATGTTTATGTAGCATTCTCAACACCGACGTTTTTGACATTCCCTATTCTCGCGCAATTTGTCTGCTACTGATGTGCGGATTAGCCGCGGCAGCAGCTAAAACACCTACTTGGGCATCATCATTTGTTGCAGGTCGTTGTTGACGTTTCACATGTGGCTAAACTCTTCCTGTTTCCTTAAATAACGTAACTATCCGATGAACGGTCCGGACACTTGGATGATGTCGTCGAGGATACCGAGCAACATACATAGCACACGTCCGTTGGGCATTTTTATCACAATAGCCATACATCAACACGATATCGACATTTTCCGCAATTTGTAAACGGTCCATTTTAACACGGGTAATGTATCACGAAGCAAATACCGTCCGCACTGGCGGAATGTTACGTGATACCATGTACTTATACGTTTGTGACTATTACAGCGCCATCTATCACAAAGCGAAAAAAGTGGTCCAACTAAAACATTCATATTTCTTTACGTACTACACGAATATGTAATAAAAATGGGGGTTCCTATTTTGAAAAACGCAGTTGATATCTGTTTAACCTATGGCAGCGCCATCTAGCGGGCCGACCATAACGCCACCTGGTTTCCCCCTTCAAGCTAGACAAGTTTCGTTCTTTGTAGTTTTTTCGATTGATGCTTATTTCGTGAGATATTTGACCAGGTCACGATCAAGGGACCACCCTATATATATGCAGATTGATACGATGAATCGAAATTTGTGTCAAGGCCGGGTTTCGAAGCCAGATCTTCTGCTCACTAGGCCCATGCATTAACCACTACGCCACAGCAGCTGGGCACAACTGCGTTGGCTACCTTAGCGTACCTGCCTCCTCTATCAAAATTTCCAATCACACCTCAGTCCACTTGGTAATCTCCACAAACTCGAGCATCACTGCAGCAGGTCTCCAACTGCGCTGGAATAGTACCTCAGCTTCGAACGGAACGGGAGATCCTGTCTGAAACCCAGGCATTGGTGCTTAATCAAATGAAATTGTTTTTCCTAGAGTCGCTTTCAAGTCTCAAACATCTATAACGTGTATATGCAGACCGATGCGGCGAATAAAAATTTGTGCCACGAATTATTTTGATCGGTAGCTGCGTCTCGCGTCTGCTTAACGATTGGTGCTGGGGAGGTCACTGATCGGAACAGCGACAGTTTTTAAATGGGAGGAAATTACATTTGATCTTCATAGGGAGATGATTTATTGTGCAAACTGGCTTCAGAAGAACAGATGCTCATTTGGTTGCAGTCAGGAAGTTTTCAGTAAGCTGTAGCTTGCCTCATTTAGGGTCAATGGATTGCTGTTTTGCGCTGAGTGCTATTGAAGGTTTCACTCAGCGGCATCTATGCCTGCGGAGGCACACTGCTGTAGCACTATATTTGCATCCGCTGCTGGCAAACGAACCGAGGGCGGGAATCGCACCCGCATCGCGCCTTCTGCTGCCGTAAACAGCAAATCAGCCGCGGTAAAGATACTGTGCACTGCGAAGCGCTGAGTTCACAGCGAAGAGAAGAGGAGAGAGGATTCAAGTCAGAAACGTGGGGCTAAATTAACAGTGTATGCGCAGAGAGCAGAACAGAACCTAAGCAAGCGGTGATGATGTTTGACCTTTCTTTTCGTGTCGTATTGGAGACAAGTGGCCACTCAATTGATCAGTTTAATTTGCGAAAACATGTGATGTGCTGTTAGAAGAAAACTATCTGTCCTCGTTTCCTTTCTTAATTCAACCGCAGTCTTTCCTCCACTAATTATGAAGAAATGTCAAACTATAATCCTTTCTGTTGAGTATTATAATTACTAGCGAAGGAATCCGGCGTTGCCCAGGTATTTACAAATATCACATCAAACATAAACATAGCCAAAGCCTTGCAGACAAACAAAAACTACAGGAAGCGAAATGTAGTGTCAGGAGGGGTATGCGAGAGGCGTTCAACGAATTCGAAAGCAAAGTTCTATGTATTAACTTGGCAGAAAATCCTACGAAATTTTGGTCTGATGTCAAAGCAGTAGGGGAATCAAAACAAAATGTCCAGACGCTCTGTGACCAAAATTGTACTGAAACAGAGGATGACAGACTAAAGGCCGAAATACTAAATGTCTTTTTGCAAAGCTGTTTCACAGACGAAGACTGCACTGCAGTTTCTTCTCTAGATTGTCACAGATGACAAAATGGTAGATATCGAAATAGACGACAGAGGGATAGAAAAAATCGCTCAAAAGAGGAAAGGCCGCTGGACGACCTGATGGGATACCAGTTCGATTTTACACAGAGTACGCGAAGGAACTTGCTCCCCCCCCCCCCCCCCCTCCCCCTTCCGTTCTTGCAGTGGTGTACCGTAGGTCTGTAGAAGAGCGTAGCGTTCCAAAACGGGGGGAAAGGGGCACAGGTCATCCCAGTTTTCAAGAAGGGACGTCGAACAGATGTGCAGAACTATAGACCTATATCACTAACGTCGATCAGTTGTAGAATTTTGGAACACGTGTTATGTTCGAGAATAATGACTTTTCTGTAGACTAGAAATCTACTCTGTAGGAATCAGCACGGGTTTCGAAAAAGACGAACGTGTGAAACCCAGCTCGCGCTATTCGTCCACGAGACTCAGAGGGCCATAGACACGGGCTCCCAGGTAGATGCCGTGTTTCTTGACTTCCGCAAGGCGTTTGATACAGTTCCCCACAGTCGTTTAATGAACAAAGTAAGAGCATATGGACTATCAGCCCAATTCTGTGATTGGATTGAAGAGTTCCTAGATAACAGAACGCAGCGTGTCATTCTCAATGGAGATAAGTCTTCCGAAGTAAGAGTGATTTCAGATGTGCCGCAGGGGAGTGTTGTAGGCCCGTTGCTATTCACAATATATATAAATGACCTTGTGGATAACATCGGAATTTCACTGAGGCTTTTTGCGGATAATGCTGTAGTATATCGATAGGTTGTAACAATGGAAAATTGTACTGAAATGCAAGAGGATCTGCAAGGAATTGACGCATGGTGTAGGGAATGGCAATTGAATCTCAATGTAGACAAGTGTAACGTGCTGCGAATACATAGAAAGAAAGATCCTTTATCGTTTAGCTACAATATAGCAGGTCAGCAACTGGAAGCAGTTAATTCGAAAAATTATCTGGGAATACGCATTAGGAGTGATTTAAAATGGAATGACCATATAGAATTAATGGTCGGTAAAGCAGATTCATTGGAAGAATCTTAAGGAAATGCAGTCTGAAAACAAAGGAAGTAGGTTACAGTACACTTGTTCGCTCATTGCTTGAATACTGTTCACCAGTGGGAGATCGGTACCAGAGATGGTTGATAGAAGAGATAGAGAAGATCCAACGGAGAGCAGCGCGCTTCGTTACAGGATCATTTAGTAATCGTGAAAGTGTTACGGAGATGATAGATAAACTCCAGTGGAAGACTCTGCAGGAGAGACGCTCAGTAGCTCGGTACGGGCTTTTGTTGAAGTTTCGAGAACATACCTTCACCGAAGAGTCAAGCAGTATATTGCTCCCTCCTACGTATATCTCGCGAAGAGACCATGAGGATAAAATCAGAGAGGTTAAAGCCCACATACAGGCATACCGACAATCTTTATTTCCACGAACAATACGGGACTGCAAAAGAAGGGAGAGCCGATAGAGGTACTCAAGGTACCCTCCGCCATACACCGTCAGGTGACTTGCGGAGTATGGATGTAGATGTAGATATCTACGACTTGTCCCCGCCCATAGCATGCAGCGTCTGGCCTTGTGCTTAATGTTTATGACATCACATCTGCCGAACCATGTGTCGTACAATGAAATAATCTGGTAGGTACATTCAGCGCCATACGTGGATACTGTCTCCAAAATGTGTAGTGAATGGAGTTTGTGGCATCGGAGTAATAAATTTAAATGTCACGCACGATGCAGCAGTTATTCACGCATCACACTGGTTATGACGTCCTATCTGCTCAACTATGGGTACATTCAGTGGCATATGCGGATACTGTCTGTGACATTTATTGCAAGTAGAGTTAGTAGCACAGAAATAATAAATTTAAACGTCATGGACGATGCTGCAGTTTTTCACGCAGCCGGCCGATGTGGCCGTGCGGTTCTAGGCGCTACAGTCTGGAACAGCGCGACCGCTGCGGTCGCAGTTTCTAATCCTGCCTCGGGCATGGATGTGTGTGATGTCCTTAGGTTAGTTAGGTTTAAGTATTTTTAAGTTCTAGGGGACTGATGACCTCTGGAGTTAAGTCCCATAGTGCTCAGACCCATTTGAACAATTTTTTTTTCACGCATCTCACTGTTCATGACGAGATATCTCCTGCATTATGTGTAGTACAACAATATAATTTTGCACTTACATTCAGTGGTATATTTGCATACTGTTTGTAAAGCGTGCCGCGAATGCAGTTAGTAGCAAAGAATTAATAAATTACAGCGTTATGCCTCATGCGGTACTTTTACCGCTTGAACAACGAAAAAGTAGTGAGTGATTAACATTTTTCTTTCATCATTTTGTAGGGGTTGTCAGGGAGAAGAAATTTCGTAAGGGTTTGAAATTATGTGTAAAGTTCCTTGCAAGTCGCTAAGTGCTCTCATTCTCAAATAGTGGATCACTGTAGCTTACTTACAACAACCACTCTGAATCGCTTGACATATAAACAAAAAGTTTCAAGGTAGCTCATACTATGCCACTTCAGTATAGTGGTCTGTGCTCAACATATTAACATGGTCAGTATAGTGGTCTGTGCTCAACATTGCAAATCCATCTTCTTCTGTGCGGATGCACAAACAGTGCCCGAACTCTTACGGGAATCGGCAACACTCCGCGTGTAGTGAGTATAATGGGCAGGGGCACTATGAATATAGTGCGGGACAACAAGTTGCGAATGTGGGTCACATAGGAGGCGTGCCAGATGTAAGTCCCTGCAGTCGCACTATCCTCTGTGCCCTCGGTGGCTCAGATGGATAGAGCATCTGCCATGTAAGCAGGAGATCGCGGGTTCGAGTCCCAGTCGTGGCACACAGTTTCAACTGTCCCCGTTGACTTATATCAACGCCTGTGTGCAGCTAAGGGTATACATCATTGTAAAATAGTTATTAGTTGATATGGTGGCCAACATCGCCCAGGAAAACAAAGAGATTATTTATTTACTCATTTTCTCGAAGTACAGTAGTACTTCTACTTTGTCATGATACTCTTGGTGGCACACAAGATCACTTACTGGCTTCTGAATGCATTCGGCTATTGTATCCCATTTTATTTTTTTAAGAGGCACCACGCAATGTTTTCAGAATACTGACAGTAGTGTTTGCCTGCTAAGACATTTGCGTGGACGCCAGCCTATGTAGTTGAAAACCTATTGTGCCAGTAGGTACGTTATAGTATTGTACTTGGTAATCCAAAGATTTACTACATCAGGATCATGCCATTTTTCAGAAGAGTTTGTACTTTCTTTGTAGGCCAGTCAAAGATGCCTTAAACGGGGCGAAACTTGCTATTGGCAAAATATAAAATAATAAAGTCTGTTTTGCAGCCAAGGCTATTTATCTCTTCAAAACATTCATCACACATTGCTGTATCATCCCGCCATGAATTGGAAAAAGTTCTACAGCATGTGCGGAAATTCCAGTTGCAAACTTCTAGGACTTGTAGAGGGGAGTGAGTACATAATGTTTTGAATAGGAACCGATGTCCGGACAGGTACCGTTTCCGTTCTACGACGGTTTTAACTCAGATGTGTAGCTCGTCCATGTCTGCTGAGGGAAACAGAAATGTCTGAGAGTTGCACATACTGGTATGCTATGGGGTAGACAGGATGACGCGGATTACTTCTTGTGGGTTGTATGCAAAGTTTAATGTACGGGATGACTGTAGAGACAGAGAAAGATGTGCTGACACGACTTCTGCCCCCTGCACTGGAAACTGAAGAGACACCAGGTAGGATGGAGAGTGTGTACCGGCGCATGCTTCGTAGGCACAATGTACGAGGGCAGTTCAATAAGTAATGCAACACATTTTTTTTCTGAAACAGGGGTTGTTTTATTCAGCATTGAAATACACCAGATTATTCCCCAATCTTTTAGCTACACAACACTATTTTTCAACGTAATCTCCATTCAATGCTACGGCCTTACGCCACCTTGAAATGAGGGCCTGTATGCCTGCACGGTACCATTCCACTGGTCGATGTCAGAGCCAACGTCGTACTGCATCAATAACTTCTTCATCATCCGCGTAGTGCCTCCCACGGATTGCGTCCTTCATTGGGCCAAACATGTGGAAATCTGACGGTGCGAGATCGGGGCTGTAGGGTGCATGAGGAAGAACAGTCCACTGAACTTTTGTGAGCTCCTCTCGGGTGCGAAGACTTGTGTGAGGTCTTGCGTTGTCATGAAGAAGGAGAAGTTCGTTCAGATTTTTGTGCCTACGAACACGCTGAAGTCGTTTCTTCAATTTCTGAAGAGTAGCACAATACACTTCAGAGTTGATCGTTTGACCATGGGGAAGGACATCGAACAGAATAACCCCTTCAGCGTCCCAGAAGACTGTAACCATGACTTTACCGGCTGAGGGTATGGCTTTAAACTTTTTCTTGGTAGGGGAGTGGGTGTGGCGCCACTCCATTGATTGCCATTTTGTTTCAGGTTCGAAGTGATGAACCCATGTTTCATCGCCTGTAACAATCTTTGACAAGAAATTGTCACCCTCAGCCACATGACGAGCAAGCAATTCCGCACAGATGGTTCTCCTTTGCTCTTTATGGTATTCGGTTAGACAACGAGGGACCCAGTGAAAACAAACCTTTGAATATCCCAACTGGTGAACAATTGTGACAGCACTACCAACAGAGATGTCAAGTTGAGCACTGAGTTGTTTGATGTTGATCCGTCGATCATCTCGAACGAGTGTGTTCGCACGCTCCGCCATTGCAGGAGTCACAGCTGTGCACGGCCGGCCCGCACGCGGGAGATCAGACAGTCTTGCTTGACCTTGCGGCGATGATGACACACGCTTTGCCCAACGACTCACCGTGCTTTTGTCCACTGCCAGATCACCGTAGACACTCTGCAAACGCCTATGAATATCTCAGATGCCCTGGTTTTCCGCCAAAAGAAACTCGATCACTGCCCGTTGTTTGCAACGCACATCCGTTACAGACGCCATTTTAACAGCTCCGTACAGCGCTGCCACCTGTCGGAAGTCAATGAAACTATACGAGACAAAGCGGGAATGTTTGAAAATATTCCACAAGAAATTTCCGGTTTTTTCAACCAAAATCGGCCGAGAAAAAAAATGTGTTGCATTACTTATTGAACTGCCCTCGTATGTAACAACGGTTATAGTCGCCACATCGATCCGCTGTTTTAACGAAACGGTACTGTTCTGTACGTACGTTATGCTGGATTATTTTTTGTTTTGGAATAATATAAACACGTAATGTTTAAGTGTTGATACAAAAGAATGTGCTTACGTGTTGGATGTTCCATTATGTATACTTTCGAAATTTTACCTAATAATTGTACCGCGTCACGCCTGACGCAGG
This sequence comes from Schistocerca nitens, assembly GCF_023898315.1. Classification (NCBI taxonomy): domain Eukaryota; kingdom Metazoa; phylum Arthropoda; class Insecta; order Orthoptera; family Acrididae; genus Schistocerca; species Schistocerca nitens. The sequence continues at coordinate 86,855,837 of NC_064617.1, forward strand.
TTCTCGATCAGAAGCGGTGAGATATACATCTGAATCGAACGAAAACGGTACGTTTCCGGGCATGAGTTTCTGTTCAGAATATCTTGTACTTCCTCCCCCCCTCCCGCCCCCTACATGACGTAGAAGTTTTTAACGGTAATTTCCAAATACCCTGATAGTGCCAGGCGTCCAACCAGAAACATCTAGCTACCGACACTCCACAATGGCTCCTACAGGTGGGTGCCAGTAGTGGACATCCTCCATAACTTAAATTTTGGTTGAATGTGCTCCAAAAAAGAGCCTTAGGATACTTTTGAGCACCCGTCGTAAGAATATGAAGTATTGCAAGTTACACCATTTACGTAACTTTCGGATAAATATGCCTCAAATGTGTGTACAATTAAACGCAACGCAAAAAGTACTGTACTGTCACTGGTTGAAAATGTTCGCCGTCATATTGAAAATTTTTAAAATTACCATCATCTTTAATTTTTAAATTATACCCCAACCACCATCTTTATGACTCATCTACAAAGGAAGTGGCTTGCTACATCGCAATGAAATTAGAATGGATCCACAGGTTATTCTTCAGAACAACATTTCGTTGGTCGTCCAACTAGTAAGATTTTTAAACAGCCAGTGTGACTGTAAAATGTTATCGTTATTAATTAAAAATAAAAGAACAAGTAATTGTACACTACGGTATGCTAAACAGTTAATGCACTGGTGGTTTCTGGGAATATCGCCGGCAGAATTAAGCTGCTCCGGGGAACAAAATTGTACCAAAATGGCAGGTTCGAGATACAGAGATTAAAGTTTCTAATTGATGCACTGAAGGGTTTTTTCTAAGATCCATTTTGTTCCAGATGGCTTGATAGATCTATAACCTTCCAAACAGACATAAAAAGAACAAGAAACAAACTATAAAACATGAAATATACAGAAATAAACACATTATTGTAGTGAAGATACTATTATGTTTCCCAAATCATATACGCTAACAACAAAATGTAGTTGGTGATAATCGTATACAGAGTTGAAAGAACTGTACAGTTTGTTCCTTGGGAGTACTTAATCAGTCATCACTCTCATCACTGTTGTGTCCGTTGTCCAAATGTGTTGGTTTTTTTTCTTTTTGACAAGAAAAATCCATGATAAACAGGAGGGATATAATCTAAATAAGAGAGACAGAATGTCAGCAACTTCCTTCTTTTCAATGAATCTGGGTCTGTCGTATTTTAATCAAAGAGTGAGAACTGCGTTTTGCTTCCTACCTTTCCTGAAACCTGCTTTGCGGCAAATGGTAGAACCTAATGTCTCGCTGACTAATAAAGATGACGGGAATTCAGGTCACCTTATACATGCATACATTCTGTAAGTTGAAAGCTAGAGGCATTCGGAACATCATAATCAACAATTTTCCAGAAAGGTTTCAATATGTTGCTTCACATCGCTTTCAACTACTTTCTCAAAACATTTAAGAGTAAAATTGCAATTAGGCCCTACATCCTTTTTATCTACAGTTTTTCCAAAGCGATATACATATACTACGTCTGTGTTACACATCTGCTTAAACTTCCATTGTGAGGTGCACCTCATCTATTTCCTAGAAGACCTTTTCATTTGTTTTTCTGCCTCTTTCTGGCCGATATCTGTGACAGAGACTGCTCGATATGAAAGCCAATTCGAAATCCTTTGTGGATTACCTGAATAGCAAAAAAGATTATTACTATTATTATTATAAAAACTGTTGCAGTTATTGATTATTCTGCTGGCATAAGCTGTCGCCAGCACACTTGTCGGCAAACAGGTTGCGAGAAGATCGATAGTAGGAGCTTCCAGCCGGGGGGCCTGGAGGCGAACTCGCCAGGGGCCCGACACATCCATTGCAGCTCATAATAAAACGTACCGGGAACAAACCAATCAACAACTATATATGACGGTAGTATCTGTTCCCGAAAGACCAGTTACCGTGGATGACCATGCAGCTTAGCTAGAAATGAAATGATAATTAAATGAACACCCTAGCTGCAGACAGGCGTTGATGTATTTCATTGGGGACATGTTGAAAATGTGTGCCCCGACCGGGACTCGAACCCGGGATCTCCTGCTTACATGGCAGACGCTCTATCCATCTGAGCCACCGCGGTCACAGAGGATAGTGCGTCTGCAGGGACTTATCCCTTGCACGCTCCCCGTGAGGTCCACATTCCCAACATGTCCACACCACTACATTCGTAGTGCGCCTAATAGATGTTTGCCCATCATACTCATTACTCGTGGCAGATTAATGTACCAAGTCCCGTACGTCGGGGCACACATTTTCAACATGTCCCCAATGAAGTACATCAACGCCTGTCTGCAGCTAGGGTGTTCATTTAATTATCATTTCATTTCTAGCAAAGCTGCATGGTCATCCACGGTAACTGTTCTTTCGGGAACAGATACTACCGTCATATATAGTTAAAATATGGCTTCCCGGCCATTGACCTTCTTGTGCGAACGCACACGCTATGCCCGAACTCGTACGGGACTTGGTAGATTAATCTGCCACGAGTAATGAGTATGATGGGCAAACATCTATTAGGCGCACTACGAATGTAGTGGTGTGGACATGTTGGCATGTGGACCTCACGGGGAGCGTGCAAGGGATAGGTCCCTGCAGACGCACTATCCTCTGTGCCCGCGGTGGCTCAGATGGATAGAGCGTCTGCCATGTAAGCAGGAGATCCCGGGTTCGAGTCCCGGTCGGGGCACACATTTTCAACATGTCCACAATGAAGTGTATCAACGCCTGCTTGCAGCTAGGGTGTCTATCGAATTGAATTACTTTTGTCAGTTTCACTAACAAATCCTTAACAGTATGAAAAATGGGCAAATGGCAAAATCAGCCTAAAGGTACATATAACACAAGAAGTTTGCGAAACTCAGAGTATTAATTTACAGATCGTTGTTGTATTAGTTAGTGTTTTCGTTACTATTTCTATAACAAAAATGGATAGAGCGTCTGCCATGTAAGCAGGAGGTCCCGGGTTCGAGTCCCGGTCGGGGCACACATTTTCAACATGTCCCCAATGAAGTACATCAACACCTGTGTGCAGCTAGGGTGTTCATTTAATTATCATTTCAATCAACAACTGTTAGTTCGCGAGTAGAAAGGCCTTTACCAATTGTGTCGGACCTGAAAAGGGCCTTTTTTGCAGCTAGGACACTGTTTACTTAAGTTTACTTAAAGCAGGTGCTCAACTGGCGACCCTCTGACGCTACACAAGCTTGTTAACGTCGAACGGTGTTTTGCCGAACTCTTTCGAAGATTCCTGGCATTCCCCTGATGTAATCGACGGCACGTTGAATGCGATCCATTAATTCCTCTTCGTCTGTAGATGGTTCGCGTCCGGGTGGGTGAACATGAACCTTTGAAGAATCCCTACAGGAGAAAATCAGGTGGCGTGAGATCTGGTGATCGCGGGGGCCATGTCCAACGAGCACCTCTGCCAGTTACCCGGCCGTCGTAGAGTTAATTCAAATATCTGCCCACAGCACGACTGCTACGTGCGGGCGCCACATCATGCTGCAACCAGATGCGTAGCCGTATGTCCAAATGAATATCTTCCACCAGGCTGGGTAGAGTTTCTTGCAAAAAGTGAAGGTAATTTGCCCCGGTAAGTCGAGGAGGTAGACGGACCGGCCCAGTCGGATGGTCACTCACAATGCCTGCCCAAATGTTGAGCGAAAAATCGTTAATGGTGTCCGTGGACGTACGTGATGTGAGGATTTCCCCTTGCCCAGTAATGAACGTTTCGAGTATTGTAAAGGCCATCCCGATGGAAGGTGCACTCGTCGGTATACAATACATCGGCGGGAGAGTCGGGATCTCGTGCAATACGTCGCAGAAACCACCGGCAAAACCCCAGCCTGTGTTCATAGACCGTCACAGGATTTAGGTCTTGGACAGAGTGGAAATTAAACGGATGCTGGCCATCATCCCTCAAAAACTTCCAGACTAATCGGTGACTGACCTCCATGTCGTGTCCAGCCTCTCGAGTACTTGTCGTAGGTGCTTCCTCGAAGCGCTCGAGAACAGTCTATTCAAATGCAACATTCAGCCATGCCAGAGGTCTCCAAAATCACCATCATATCCCGCTCACGAGCCTGTTTCGCCAAGTATAAGGTTAATTGTTGTAAACGTTTGTGGGTGTGGGTGGCGACTTGCTGGGTACCGTTCTTCATACAACCGTCGACCTTCATGCTCATTACCGTCTGCTAGCCGATAAACAAAAACCATATCTCGTTCTTCTCCAAACGAATACTGTGCGACCATGCTTACTGTATGACTAAATCGCAGGTGACGTGCGTGTGCTCCGAAGCGAAGCTTAAGTGTGAACGCCTCTGACGTGAGGTGGAGACAAACAGCAAGACGTCTTCGACACGTGTGCGTAGCGCGTTGGGGCGGTGACGGAGCGAGGGACGTTTGTATGTGTGAACCAACAGCCATAGAGCTGCCCGTCAACAACGAAAGGCAACAGGGGAATCCCCACGGCCAATCGGAGCGCGCGACGCCAAGTTTCCGTAGTTTAAAAATGGTGCGTTGTCGACCTGCACAAGATTAGTAATTTTGGTACCCACTGGCATCAGCTACCCAGGCTTAAAATTTCGTGACAGTTTTTCTCCACGCTTCAAGTCTGGGGTGTCACATTGTCCTGCTGGAATTGCCCAAGTCCGTCGGAATGCACAGTGGACATGAATGGACGCACGTGATCAGACATAATGCTTACGTACGTGTCATTTGTCAGAGTCATATCTAGACGTGTCAGGGTTCTCATATCACTCCAACTGCACTCGCCCCACACCATTACAGAGCCTCACCAGCTCGATACAATTTGAAACGAGACTCGTCCGACCAGGCGACATGTTTCGAGTCATCAACAGATGTCGGTTCAAAAAATGGTTCAAATGGCTCTGAGCACTATGGGACTTAAGTGCTGAGTCCCCTAGAACTTAGAACTACTTAAACCTAACTAACCTAAGGACAACACACACACCCATGCCCGAGGTAGGATTTGACCCTGCGACCGTATCGGTCGCGCGGTTCCAGACTGTAGCGCCTAGAACCGCTCGGCCACTCCGGCAGGCAATGTCGGTTCAAAAATGGCTCTGAGCACTATGGGACTTGACATCTCAGGTCATCAGTCCCCTAGAACTTAGAACTACTTAAACCTAACTAACCTAAGGACATCACACACATCCATGCCCGAGGCAGGATTCGACCCTGCGACCGTAGCAGTCGCGCGGTTCCAGACTGAAGCACCTAGAACCGGTCGGCCACACCGGCCTGCGAATGTCGGTGTTGACGGGCTCAGGCGAGGCGTAAAGCTGTGTGTCGTCCAGTCATCAAGGATACACGAGTGGGCCTTCGGCTCCGAAAGCCCATATCGGTGACGTTTCGTTGAAAGATTCGGATGCTCGGACTTGTTGATGGTCCAGCACTGAAATCTGCAGTAATGAGCGGAAGGGTTGCGCTTGTGTCACGTTGATCGATTCTCTTCAGTCGTCATTGGTCCTGTACTTGCAGAATCTTTGTTCGGCCGCAGCGATGCCGGAGATTTGATGTTTTGCAGATTCCTGATATTTACGCTTCACTCGTGAGATGGTCGTACGGGAAAATCTCCACTTCACTGATATCTCGGAGATGCTTTGTCCCATCGCTTGTGCACCGACTGTAACACCACGTTGAAACTCACTTAAATCTTAAATAAGTCGCCATTGTAGCAGCAGTAACAGATCTAACGACTGCGCCCCCCACTTGTTGTCTTATATAGGCATTGCCGACCGCAGCCCCGTATTCTGCCCGTTTACATATCTCCGTACATGGCTATAACAGTTTCTTTGGCGCTTCAGTGTAACTTATAACAAAGTCTTTGTGGTAATAGGTCGGTAACAGGTAGTCTAACACGTAAGTCAGTTGTGTACTAATTTTCAGGCAATACTGAAGAAAGAAGTGCGCAGTGATACGAGGGCAATCAACGTCGGAGACTGCTGCTGGAGAAGATAGCCGTGAATTCACGGTAAAGGCGAACCGGAGCGCTTTTGTTAAAGTGGCCATTAGCAGCGGCAATTTCACAAAGAGGCTGCTGTTAGGAGGGGAGTGGGCCCGTATGGAATGGCAGTCGGCAGTCAGTGAACCAGAACGGCACATTACCGGGACGGCTGCAATTAAGTTATGCGCGCCGCCCTTCAGCCCGCTCGCGCTTTTTGCGAGAGGAAGCTGTGAACTTTTGAGAATTTGTAGCGTCTGTCAGTCAGGCTCCGTTAATTACATTCACTGCCTCACAGTTAATTGAATTCTTAGCTTCCGTGCACCGAATTACAATGATTAAATTTCTGCTCTCCACTATTCCACTGTCCGGTGTTTCTCTTCCAGCGTTACTTCGTAAGTTTCTCTTTGCTGAACGCAAATTTTATAATGAAAAGAGTGTTTAATCTCTCTTTCGACTTTTGATATCCCTGGGCTAGCAGAACAGAGCGGATGAGCTTATATTTGTGGAAAGGGGCCAAAATAAGTTACTGTCAGTTGCACTCAACATATAAACCTTATTTCTTAAAACACACATTCACACAAGCAAGAATCATAACTCTCAAGGTTTTAACGAAAGACCTCCTTTGATTTAATTTACACTACTGGCCAGTAAAATTGCTACACCAAGAAGAAATGCACATGATAAACGGGTATTCATTGGACAAATATATTATACTACAACTGACATGTGATTACATTTTCACGAAATTTGGGTGCATAGATCCTGAGAAATCAGTACCCAGAACAACCACCTCTGGCCGCAATAACGGTCTTGATACGCCTGGGCATTGAGTCAAACAGAGCTTGGATGGCGTGTACAGGTACAGCTGCCCATGAAACTTCAACACGATACCACGGTTCATCAAGAGTAGTGACTGGCGTTTTGTGACGAGCCAGTTGCTCGGACACCATTGACCAGACGTTTTCAGTTGGTGAGAGATCTGGAGAATATGCTGGCCAGGGCAGTAGCCGAACATTTTCTGTATCCAGCAAGGTCCGTGCAGGACCTGCAACATGCGGTCATGCATTATCCTGCTGAAATATAGGGTTTCGTAGGGATGGAATGAAGGAAAGGCAGAGCCACGGGTCGTAACACATCTGAAATGTAACGCCCACTGTTCAAAGTGCCGTCAGTGCGAACAAGAGGTGACCGAGACGCGTAACCAATGGCACGCCATACCATCACGCTGGGTGATAATCCAGTATGGCGATGATGAATACACGCTTCCAGTGTGCGTTCACCGCAATTCGCCAAACATGGATGCGACCATCATGATGCTGTAAACAGAACCTGGATTCATCTGAGAAAATGACGTTTTGCCATTCGTGCAACCAGGTTCGTCGTTGAGTAAACCATCGCAGGCGCTCCTGTCTGTGATGCAGCGTCAAGGGTAACTGCAGCCATGGTCTCCGAGCTGATAGTCCATGCTGCTGCAAACGTCGTCGAAATGTTCGTGCAGATGGTTGTTGTCTTGCGAGCGTCCCCATCTGTCGACTTTGGGATCGAGGCGTGGCTGCACGATCCGTTACAGAAATGCGTATTAAGATGCCTGTCATCTCGACTGCTAGTGATATAAGGCCGTTGGGATCCAGCACGGAGTTCCGTATTACCCTCCTGAACTTACCGATTCCCTATTCTAACAATCATTGGATCTCGACCAACGCGAGAAGCAACGTCGCGATACGATAAACCGCAACCGCGATAGGTTACAATCCGACCTTTATCAAAGTCGAAAACGTGGTGGTACGCATTTCTCCTCCTTACACGAGGCATCACAACAACGTTTCACCAGGCAACGCCGGTCACTTGCTGTTTGTGTATGAGAAATCGCTTGGAAACTTTCCTTATGTCAGCAAGTTGTAAGTGTCGCCACCGGCCCCAACCTTGTGTGAATGCTCTGAAAAGCTAGTCATTTGCATACCACAGCTTCTTCTTCCTGTCGGTTAAATTTCACGTCTGTCGGACGTCATCTTCATGGTGTAGCAATTTTAATGGCCAGTAGTGTAGATCGGCTGAAGGCCACATCGAAAATCCAAGGCACAAGGCCTAAGCAAGGAATAGAGGTACAGGAGTTCTGGAAGTTTCACTTCTTTAGCAAAAAATTTTTATCTTCAATATAAACAGGCTGAAAGCCTTAGCTTAAATATTTTCCTAAAACTAGGCTGAAGGCCTCACATTAATCAAGAACAGTGTTACAGTTCAAGGCCGAGACAAAGATTTTCAAATTTTAATATAAATCGGCTGAAAACTCGGCTGAAGGCCGCATATCAACAAAGCAAATTAACGGCTTAAGTCCTAGGAAGAGCAGCTTTCAATTTGATAAGGCTGAAGGCCTTATCTTAAAATATTTCATGTAAAACTCAGCTGAAGGACTCATACTAAAGAATAACAATCTTATGACTTAAGGGCAAGACAAGGGTTTTGAATTTTTAATTTAAGAGAGAAGGCCACGCGCCATGCAGAAAACAATTTTACTGCTTAAGGCCTAAAGGGAAGAGCTTCTAAATTTCGACTAAAATAGGCTAAAGGCTTTATCCTAAAATGCTTCACATAACTGTCGGCTGAAGGCCACATACGAAACCCAGACAGTCTCACGGCTTAAAGCCCAGACAAAGAAATTTCCAGTTTCTAATTTAAGCTGGAAAACTCTGTTCAAGGCCACATAAGAACAAGAAAATGTTTCTTACAGCTTATGGCCTAGACAAAATTTTTCAACGTTTGATTTGAAAAGGCTGAAAACTTGGCTGAAGGCCACATACCAACTTGAAACCAATTTACGGCTTAAGGCCTAGGCAGAAGGAATTTTCAATTTCAATTTTGAAAGATTGAAACTCGGCTGAAGGCCACACACCAAACAAGAAATAATTTTTTTACAGCTTAAGGCCTAAAAACAAAAGTCTTTGCAATTATAATAAGCTAAAACTCGGCTGAAGGCCACACAGAGTACTTAAGACTAAAAGGAAGTCTATATGTAAAACGCAAGGAGCGGCGTTCTGAAGGTTGCAAGGGTCGGCCTGGGAAGGTAACACTAACCCACGTTTAGGTGAGACAGGCAGCCAGACCGACAACCTCTTAATCGGAAGGCAACCGAACCGAAAACCAGCTGACGAACCAACCAACACGATCAGTTCTCCTCCACCCGACCAGCAAAACGACAGGATGTCAATAGCACAACGTCCTGGATACTGGTGCCCAATCCAGCCAAGTCAGAATAAACGCCCAAAACTACCAACAACACGTCAGCTGTTGAACTACACGCCGTCCTGGACAGCATCAACATGACGAGGGAAATACACTGCCGAAAACTACGTCAACACCCAAGGCAGGTAACCGGAATGTCAACGGCAACAAGGCAGATGTTGTTGTTGTTGTTGTTGTTGTCTTCAGTCCTGAGACTGGTTTGATGCAGCTCTCCATGCTACTCTATCCTGTGCAAGCTTCTTCATCTCCCAATACCTGCTGCAATCTACATCCTTTTGAATCTGCTTAGTGTATTCATCTCTTGGTCTCCCTATACGATTTTTACCCTCCACGCTGCCCTCCAATACTAAATTGGTGATCCCTTGATGCCTCAGAACATGTCCTACCAACCGATCCCTTCTTCTAGTCAAGTTGTGCCACAAACTCCTCTTCTCCCCAATCCTATTCAATACCTCCTCATTAGTTATGTGATCTACCCATCTAATCTTCAGCATTCTTCTGTAGCACCACATTTCGAAAGCTTGTATTCTCTTCTTGTCCAAACTATTTATCGTCCATGTTTCACTTCCCTACATGGCTACACTCCACACAAATACTTTCAGAAACGACTTCCTGACACTTAAATCTATACTCGATGTTAAAAGATGTTAAAACAAATTTCTCTTCTTCAGAAATGCTTTGCTTGCCATTGCCAGTCTACATTTTATATCCTCCGACCATCATCAGTTATTTTGCTCCCCAAATAGCAAAACTCCTTTACTACTTTAAGTGTCTCATTTCCTAATCTAATTCCCTCAGCATCACCCGACTTAATTCGACTACATTCCATTATCCTCGTTTTGCTTTTGTTGATGTTCATCTTATATCCTCCTTTCAAGACACTGTCCATTCCGTTCAACTGCTCTTCCAAGTCCATTGCTGTCTCTGACAGAATTACATTGTCATAGGCGAACCTCCACGTTTTTATTTCTTCTCCATGGACTTTAATACCTAATCCGAATTTTTCTTGTGTTTCCTTTACTGCTTGCTCAATATACAGATTGAATAACATCGGGGACAGGCTACAACCCTGTCTCACTCCCTTCCCAACCGCTGCTTCCCTTTAATGCTAACAGAAGATACCGCTTCATTAATGAAGCGCTCTGTCTTCAGGCCACGAGTGGCCTACCGGGACCATGCGACCACCGTGTCATACTCAGTGGAGGATGCAGATAGGAGGGGCGTGGGTTCAGCACACCGCTCTCCCAGTCGTTATGATGGTATTCTTGACCGAAGTCGCTACTATTCGGTCGAGTAGCTCCTCAATTGGCATCACGAGGCTGAGTGCACCCCGAAAAATGGCAACAGCGCATGCCGGCCTGGATGGTCACCCATCCAAGTGCAGACCACGCCCGACAGCCCTTAACTTCTGCGATCTCACGGGAACCGTTGTATCCACTGCGGCAAGGCCGTTGCCTCCTTAATGAAGGAAGACGGCTGCAATTCTAGCCGACTTCAATGCACACACGTTGTTGCTGGTGGAAATGTCCCAGAAAGCGACAACCAGGATCAAACGAAGAGATGTGATAGCAGTTGAGGCTTGATAGTAGGTTAGATGAGCACTCAACTTTAGTGTTCAGGATCGGTGGACAACAGACTTGGTAACCCTCGCAAGAAGCGCCTCACAACTTCAACCGCACGCGCACGCAGCCAGCAGCTCTGGCCTGACCACGCGCCACGGAGACTTCCTCTCTGCTCTGCCCCAGCAGACTGACTGCAGTACGCAGACAGCATTTCAATAAGGTGTCCAGTGGACATGACGCATGCTACACACAGTTCCACAAAAAACACTTCCACAAGGAACACCAATAACTGTAAAATCAACCACTGAACAACAACAAAGACAAATCACAATTCGACACACACAGAAAACCAATAGGCAGTCGGCGACCAAATACTTGCCGTCTGATCAGACGACCGACCGAACGGCGGAGCAAGGCCGTCACCTCTCAAGTCAGGTTTGTCGGCTAGAGATGGGGGATCCGCTCTTGAACTAATTCATAGAGTTCAATCTTTCAAAGGAGTGAACAATCAGTGATTCAGAAAAAAAGAACGGTAGCTCCAAACGTTTCCCAGAGAGAGAGAGAGAGAGAGAGAGAGAGAGAGAGAGAGCATATCAGCAGCGCCTCTGCTGGTCAGAGCACAGTGCACGCCACACAACACAGCCAGCGCCGGCCTCTGCCCTGCTTCTACCTTGGCTGCCTGCATTGTGCAGTGCCCCATTGGATTTTGTGTTTCACATATGCCGGGCCGTCTCTGTGCGTCGTCTGCCGTGTGCACTGTGCAGTGTCTGGCGCAGCTTAACTTCGCATCGCACTCTGTCGGCGATCGTTTCAGTCGCACGTCTTGCCCTCTGGGCAGTTGATGCCAGCAACAGGACAGAGAGCCACCTAGCGGATAACATAGGAACTACTTGCAAAAACCTGCTCGCAAGGGAGCGGACGATTTGTCTCGGAGCGGGTGAGCTCCCCCCACCCTCGGAACTCGCCCGCTCAACGCTCACCCCACCGTCTCGACTCTAGCCAGAGCGTCGAGCAAAGCGACTCTGGTGTCACTCTGGTCTCTGCGGTCTCAGCTCACGCAGTAATACAGCTCGCGGCTCGACCTGCTCGACTCAGCGCCTCTGCATCGGAGTTTGTCCCCACTGGATATTGTTCTTCGTAGTAATACCGCTATGTATATTACATTATTATGTTATGTATACATCAATTGTTTTTATTTTATTTTTATTTGTTTAAACTGATTAGATTAGGTTCCTGATGACTACTCTTACTATAGGATTTTTATTATGGACACTCGAATTTACGCTTTAATTACGAGCGAACCGATAAACGTATCGCAAAATGTGATACACCAATATTTTCCTTGTTTTATTCTGCGTAAGGCTATATGCAGCACTTTCGTTTTACAGTCAAATTTATATTTTTTTTTTCTTATTCTGGTACGGATTTTGCGATTTTAGGCGTCTTCGAAAGGAAAAATATATGGCTTGCGATGTATTTGTATGAGGTTAATGAAATTTTAATACATTATAGCCAAATATATTGTTAATGTAAATCTCAAGCTACAACATTTTCCGATCACCCAAAAAACCACGCTAGTGCAAAATAAATCAATAATCAAAAACTTTGTCATATCGTGGAAATTTCAATAAACAATACAAAATTCTTACTCATTATCTATGTTACTTCAAAATAGGATCAAATAAGATCAAAATACAGGTATAGTACTGGAATAAACCAAGTTTAAAGGGCAATGTGCCTTTCATTTATTTTCTTTTGTAAATGAGTGGTGAGTCATGAAAAACAGCTAATTCATTTCAGGGAGTGAACAGTTCTGATCCAATCTCTGAAAAGAACAGTTTTGCCCATCTCTATTGTCGGCAGCGGACGGGCGAATCATGGCAGTCCGGACCTCACTGCTGCTGCGCCCCCACTGAACTCCAGACACACAACGATCCGGAAATACTATCTGTCGCTCCAAAGATGGTACAACAGTGCACTTAACGATAAGTGTTGCTGCTGCCACTCACGGGCAAGTAAGGCAGAAGTTAGTGACGCCAGTAAATGGAATAAGAAAACGAGGCGGCAGTACCATAGAAGAAGATGACAAACAATAAATGGCATGAACACGAGCCGCGCACGGCTCAACTATTTTTGTGGAAGTAATAGTCTCAGTTGCCAGATCCCCAACGCCTCTCACTGAATTATGCTTCAACCCGACGAAGGCAGCCAGTTCTAATGCAATAGGTGAAGACTTGGTTGTTTAGGGAACGAGACAGCGGCGAATGTTTCCAAATGAGAAAATAGATCCGGCAAATCATATATACTTTCTCTACGACCGTTTGCACAGCTGCTATGGAATTAATTTATCCATGTTAATGGTGGCTGAGTTTCGTGACTGTGGACTGAATTACCTGAAGAAATACATTGCCAGAAAAGAAACGCAGTACCAAAAAATTAGTGAATGTACAGTAATGAAATTTTGGGAATACATTCGTGTGGATAATATAAGTGATTACCATTGCTAGATTACAGGTTAATGTAAGAGCGAGATAAAAAAAATGGCTCTGAGCACTATGGGACTTAACTGCTGAGGTCACGAGTCCCCTAGAACTTAAAACTACTTAAACCTAACTAACCTAAGGACATCACACACATCCATGCCCGAAGCAGGATTCGAACCTGCGACCGGAGCGGTCGCGCGGTTCCAGACTGTAGCGCCTAGAACCGCTCGGCCACTGCAGATATGAAATGCTGGTACAATAATAACCGGTGTAACAGCCAGAATACTGAATGTTAGCATGCAGTAGTGCGTGCATTTGTCGTACACATGTCGGATGTCAGTCTGTAGATTTGGTGATATAGCAGGCCAAGGCGACATGTTGACACTCTGTAGAGCATTTTGGGTTACTACAGTGGTACCTGGTTGAGCGTTATTGTGTTGGAAAACACTCCCTGGAATGCTGTTCATGAATGGCAGCACAGCAGGTCGAATCACCATTCTGATGTACAAATTTTCAGTGAGGGAGCGTGGGATAACCACGGGAGTGCTCCTGCTGTCATGCGAAATTGCACCCTGACCATAACTCCAGGTGTAGGTCCAGTGTGGCTAGCATACAGACACGCTGGATGCAGGTCCTCAACTGGCCTCCTTCTAACCAGGACACAGCCATCACTGGCACCGAAGCAGAACCAGCTTTTATTAATAAACGTAGCAGACCTCCACCCTGTCCTCCTATAAGCTCTCCGCTTGACACCACTGAAGTCGCAAATGGCGGTGGTTTGGGGCCAGAAGAAGGGACGGTACAGGGCGTCTGGCTCCTCGAAGCTGCCCTTGAAGTAACTACACTACTGGCCATTAAAATTGCTACACCACGAAGATGACGTGCTACAGACGCGAAATTTAACCGACAGGAAGAAGATGCTGTGATATGCAACTGATTAGCTTTTCAGAGCATTCACACAAGGTTGGCGCCGGTGGCGACACCTACAACGTGCTGACATGAGGAAAGTTTCCAACCGATTTCTCATACACAAACAGCAGTTGACCGGCGTTGCCTGGTGAAACGTTGTTCTGATGTCTCGTGTAAGGACGAGAAATGCGTACCATTACGTTTCCGACTTTGATAAAGGTCGGATTGTAGCCTATCGCGATTGCGGTTTATCGTATCGCGACATTGCTGCTCGCGTTGGTCGAGATCCAATGACTGTTAGCAGAATATGGAATCGGTGGGTTCAGGAGGGTAATACGGAACGCCGTATTGTATCCCAAAGGCCTCGTACCACTAGCAGTCGAGTTGACAGGCATCTTATCCTCATCGCTGTAACGGATTGTGCAGCCACGTCTCGATCCCTGAGTCAACAGATGTGGACGTTTGCAAGACAACAACCATCTGCACGAACAGTTCCTTACCCTTGACGCTGCATCACAGACAGGAGCGCCTGCGATGGTGTACTCAACGACTAGCCTGGGTGCACGAATGGTAAAACGTCATTTTTTCGGATGAATCCAGGTTCTGTTTACAGCATCGTGATACTCGCATCCGTGTTTGGCGACATCGCGGTGAACGCACATTGGAAGCGTGTATTCGTCATCGCCATATTGACGTATCACCCGGCGTGATGGTATGGGGTGCCATTGGTTACACGTCTCGGTGATCTCTTGTTCGCATTGACGGCACTTTGAACAGTGGGCGTTACATTTCAGATGTGTTACGACCCGTGGCTCTACCCTTCATTCGATCCCTGCGAAACCCTACATTTCAGCAGGATAATGCACGACAGCATGTTGCAGGTCCTGTACGGCCCTTTCTGGATACAGAAAATGTTGGACTGCTGCCCTGACCAGCACATTCTCCAGATCTCTCACCAATTGAAAACGTCTGGTCAATGGTGGCCGATCAACTGTCTCGTCACTACTCTTGCTGAACTGTGGTATCGTGTTGAACTTGCATGGGCAGCTGTGCCTGTACACGCCATCCAAGCTCTGTTTGCCTCAATGCCCAGGCGTATCAAGGCCGTTATTACGGCCAGAGGTGGTATTTCTGGGTACTGATTTCTCAGGAACACGTGAGATATTCCCTCTCGGTGGTGACAGGTGGTAGTTCGGAGTCCGGTCTTCTTGTGACCGTACATTCTCGTGACCACCACGGTCAGCTATCACGTATAGTGTCTACATACCTGCCAAGTCTTTCTCCAGTACCGGAGAAGGAACATCCAGATTCTCGGAGCGCCATTACACGTGTCTCATTCAGACTGCCGAGCTATCGATAATGGCGTCTTTGTCACTTTAAAGCCGTTCTTGACTAGCATCAATTCACCACGTCCAATTTCCGCTCCGGTGGAGCTGGCACGGTAGCTCAGCGTATTCGGTCCTTCGACGTTAAATATAGTAGACTGGCCCTGACGTCATTTTCGTGGCTCCAACACCTCTGGGCTAAAGTTACGTGAATGTTCGCAAAATATGGTTGTTTCGTGTTGCGCTTATGGCTGTACTCAGCGTTTTGTCGGGGGAAATGGCATTACATTTCACGTGTATTTCTATGATAGTGCAGATGTGTTTATTGAAATCTGCTCACGTGACTTTTATATTTTTTTTACACTTGAAATAGAGTATCAGGTAAATTAAAGTGTTGAAAGTGATGCCTGTAAAGTCAGACTCATATTACATTTTGGAAAGTATCTGTGATAATTCGGTTACAGAAGTAAGTATAACTGATTCTCGTTCCTACTCATAGGTTCCCTAAGGATGAAAACCGAAGGCCGCTTTGGACACAGGCCCTGAAACGGAAAAACTTTAAGCCATCTGCACATACGCGCCTTTTTGTATATACAAGTGAGATTATAATAAGGTAAGAGCACCTATAGTCGACACATGAAGAGAATTTTTTTTCTACCTTCTAATACTATTAAATAAATGTAGGCTCCAAAATTATTTTCTGAAACTTTAAAGTCTCACCTTTTATCTAAAATATCATTTTTTTAAACTGATAGTTTAAACTTTTGTAAAAATAGTAGGAACTGAACCTTTGAAGTGCACCTAAAATTGATACTCTAAAATGGACCTGCTCCTAAAGACGACAATTTTGGCACCTATACGTGACATAATTCCCATATCCCATTTCATTTATAAGTGACTAGAGCTCAAAACGCGGCGAATCCAATATTTAAAGTTTTGACACAAGCCCCCTCTTACTGTTTAAAAGAATTTTAACGACATTTTACTTTAATTGATAGTTTATAGTAATTTCGTCCCGCTGCCCACCAGAGGGGCGTTCGATGTATTTGTTAGATTTTATAAATGGTATTGTGAACAAATCCAGGTCAAATAGATCTGACGTAAGTTTTCGCAAATAAAAATTTAATTTTTGTTGGAAGCGTTTGGCAGTCAATTGAGAAATGTGGGTAAAATACGATACAAACATAGGATGGCAGACCGCTGATTTGAAATCCCGCCACGTTTTGCCAACAGTCACGTGGTTTATGCTGGAGCCACATCAGCCCTATAGCTTCTGCAAAGCAAGGCCAGTCTACTAGTATCTATGGTCGAAGGTTCGGTCAGAGGGGTAGTTGCCCTCTGTAATAAAAAAAACTGAGAATGGATCAACGACGAAATGAAACGGGTGTCTTGCGACATCCGCCCCGAGCAGATGCAACGAAAAAAAAAAAAAAAAAAAAGGGAGAGAGGGGGAGAGAAGCTGAATGGTCAGCGTGACGGACTGCCGTGCTAAGGGGCCTGGGTTCGATTCCCGGCTGGGTCGGGGATTTTATCCGCTCAGGGACTGGGTGTTGTGTTGTCTTCGTCATCATTTCATCGCCCAATGTGGCGTCGAATGTAATAAAACCCGCACCAAGGCGGCTGGACCTGCCTCGTAAGGGGCCTACCGGCCAATGACGCCAAACGCTTATTTCCATTTAACCACGTCCAATCACAAAAGCTTGTTTACGACCGTTACAACGTGTATTTAAAGTAAAATTGATCTTCAGCCTCATAGTGGCCATTGTTATGCGCCTGGCACGAAATTTGAATAGCCATCACGTTTTAGGTGTAAAAACACGGCAAAGAACTTTCGTTTATGTCACACGAATCCTTGTTGATGCTGCAAGTTTTCTCCCTTAAAGTAAATAAACTAGCTACTTTTTGTAAAGCTTTTTTTAATGCCAAGACGTCTTCCGAGCTTTCGCACATATTCGATTGGCGTAATGTATTCACATCTTCATCAGCTTGACGATTGTATTTTGTACACTACAGTTACAGAACAAAAGATAGCTCCAGCTTTCAAAACGTTATTTTCACATGGATATAAACCAATTACGGTCGCTGAACACGGATTAAAAGCGGAAATGTGTCTTGGCGTAAATAAAGCTCTACGAAGGTCGACTGATTTCTATAATTCTACAAGTGATTCGCTATGGAACTGTTAAAGACTAAAACGGTGATTCCATCTGGGCAGTGAAATAAGTGTCAAAATTTGAAATTTATTCACATTTTCAAAATGATTCCAAGAAGTGATTAGATTCAATGCCACTCCCTTATTATTCACCACTGACGGACTTGTCTATAGGCAAATATCGTCTCTGGTTGAATGTAATAAAATTCAAAATTTCCAGTTGGTGATTGAATATCAGCTCATATTCATTGCGAATAGTGGCAAGGTAATGTCAGTATGTGAGGTCACTTCCACTGCCTCGTCAGTAGACGTACATCAGAAATCCCACTGACGCACCAGGTTGAAGATACACCTTTGGTACAAAATAACGTGTCCTGCTGCGTGAAGAAGACCGTGACTGGGTGCTGCACACTCTAGTCCCACTGGAATAGTCGACCCTTCAAGGCCTTTTTCAAGGGACCGAAGGCGCGATGATCGCATGGGGAGGGAACAGGACTATAACACGAGTGCTCGAGTACCTGTCACGTGGGCTCGCATTATTTTGCGATACATTTGCGATATGAGGACGTGTGTTGTCATGAGGCAGCGGCACCCATAATTTGGCGCACTATTCCACAACGGTGGCTTTCGAGATATGTTGCCCCATACACATTCGTCAATCTGCGATGGATGTCTACCGGCGTTTGTCCTTCGGCAGGCAAGAAAAGAATAACAGTACGCAGGTCCTGTTTGGACGTATGTGGTAATAACGTCGCCATAGTTCACGTATCCGCATATAGCGCACGCGCGTCTGAAAGACACGAATGTTACACTAATCCCTTCGCTACATGTCGGTGCTTACATACCGGCATGCGTGATGACTGGGTGTTGTGTGATGTCCTTAGGTTCGTTACGTTTAAGTAGTTCTAAGTTCTAGGGGACTGGTGACAATCGATGT
This sequence comes from Schistocerca nitens, assembly GCF_023898315.1. Lineage (NCBI taxonomy): Eukaryota > Metazoa > Arthropoda > Insecta > Orthoptera > Acrididae > Schistocerca > Schistocerca nitens. The sequence goes on from NC_064617.1 coordinate 86,874,462, forward strand.
TAAGTCCCATAGTGCTCAGAGCCATTTGAGCCACATACCAGCATGAGAGTCGTGTCACCTTGCATATACGCTGCAGCAATGCCCTCAAACACATCAGCGTTATAACAATCCACCAGTGCTTGTTATCGAGCGATGGTTTATTCCCAAGCGGTAATTTGAAACAGTCAAGCTTTTAACACTTGTATGTTTAATTATCACTTAGCTGCAACGTTATTTTTCAACGTGATGTACTTTTTCTTTGCGTGTTTGTCATCATTATTATAATATCAGTTCATCTGTCTCAGATATGGTTTGTTATTAAATTTATGTCTTGATGAATATCGATTGATATTGTATATAAAATCTTGGATAGCCTTTTGTTGTGAAGTATCTATCGCTGATAAAAAAATTTTCTAACTTCTCAATATATTTAGTGTTTTTAAGTTTTGTTTTTCGGTTTAAAATGTTTTTTGAATTTTTTACAAAATATATCTAGATTTCTATTTCCTCTGAGATGTTCACGCAGCTACGTTTTTCAGCTCTGCGATGAATGGAAAGATTAGTGCTTATGTCCGCTGTAGAGTGTCGATTGCTTCGAAAATGCATACTAAATGTGGAGAGGCAGTTTCCGTTTCTGTTTAAATGTTCTTTGTGTCTTGTAAGACGGCCGCTGGGGACGAGCGGTTCTAGGCGCTTCAGTCCGGAACCGCGCGACTGCTACGGTCGCAGGTTGGAACCCTGTCTCTGGCATGGATGTGTGTAATGTCCTTAGGTTGGCTAGATTTAAGTAGTTCTAAGTATAGGGGACTGATGACCTCAGATCTTAAGTCCCATAGTGCTCAGAGCAATTTGAACCATTTGTGTCTTGTAGTACATTTTCGTCTCCTCTGATCGCTGTTGGAACAGTCATAGTCGCTGCATTTAATTTCGTATATTCCTCATAGCTCCAATTTTTCAGATTTGCCTATTCTGTGTATTATGTTCATCCGTAGTTCATTCTCTGCGTTGTTGGGAACTGCAGAAGTGGGCAGATATGCATTGTGGAGGTACATGGGACGTGTGTTTTCAGGAGCCGCAGCTGAACACTGAGTCTCGTAACAATTATCTTGAAAACCTCGTGTGACAACGGACCTTGTAGGAGCCCCGTTACAGTGTAAATGAAGTATCCTGTCCTATGCACTGTACAGCGACATTCGAAACACACAAAAAGATGTAGCTGAGGAAAGAAGAAGTTCGGAAGGCATTATGATCATGAAGAAATCTGTGAAGTCGGTCTTCGTGTTAAGTTCTTTCCTCTTGAATATGGGAATTTTTAAGTCTGTATCACCCATGGACCTTGCCGTTGATGGGGAGGCTTGCGAGCCTCAATGATACAGATGGATGTACCATAGGTGCCACCACAATGAAGGGGTGTCTATTGAGAGGCCAGACAAACGTGTGGTTCTTGAAGAGGGACAGCAGACTCTTCAGTAGTTACAGGGGCAACAATCTGAATGACTGACTGATCTGGCCTTGTAACATCAAACAAAATGGCCTTGCTCTGCTGGTATTGCGAACGGCTGAAAGCACGCGGAAATTACAGCCGTAATTTTTCACGAGGGCATGCATCTCTACTGTATGATTAAATGATGATGGCATCTTCTTGGGTAAAGTATTCTGGAGGTAAACTAATCCCCCATTCGGATCTCCGGGTAGGGACTACTCAGGAGAAAGTCGTTATCAGGAGAAAAAAACTGGCGTTCTACGCATCGGAGCCTGAAATTTCAGACACCTTAATCGGGTAGAGAGGTTATAGAATTTAAAAAGGGAAATTGATAGGTTAAAGTTAGATATAGTGGGTATTAGTGAAGTTCGGTGGCAGGAGGAATAGCACTTCTGGTCAGGTGAATACTGTGCTACGGCCACTTGTAGTAAGCGTTGCTTCACGCAGAGGAGAATGGCAAAACAAAGGCAGCCGGCGATCGCGGCATTGCGAAGTAGGCGCGGCGCAGATAGCATTGCTGACAGTTGCAGTCTACCAACCGGATGACGCAAGGACGCCTGCAGACCGAACGCCGAGCGAAGCCTGGAGAGGGCTGAGCAAGGGAAGCGAGGTCAGCATGCTAAGTTACGCTGCAATATACTGTGGGAGTAATAACAAGAAGCTGCCACTGAGGGTAAAAAACGTCCTCCTGCCGGATATAAATAGTGGAGCGCAGGCAGCAACGGGCAGAAGCCATTAGGAAGCAGTTCGGATCTGAGGCCGGACGTGGTCCGTGTCCGAATGTTCAGTCGTCGTAGGTGACGATTTCGGAAGTCTGTTCCAGCTCGCAGGAGTCATCCGTTCGCTGCCAGATGTCAACTTCAGCTCTGGAGGTCGGCCCGAGTCCGGTCGGCACCGTGGCTGACTAACTACAGCGAGAACTTCCAGCAGGACCGGCCACAGCGCGGTCTTGGGCACAGGCGCCGCCGGGGACTGACGCCCGGACTTCACGGCAACCCGTCCACGCTGCGTGGTCCGTCCATGACGGGACCTCGCGGACATCGCGACTGACGGCTTCCCAGGTGCCGGTGCAGCAGGCGGCGGCAGCTGACCTCAAGGCGACGCGGCTCCGTGGGGGTGCCATACTGGGCCGCCGAGCGGCGACGAGTTCATCTCAACCACAGGGCATCCTGACTTCAGCGGAGCATTGTCGGAGAATCTACAGAGCAGCAGCCAGGCGGAAGGATCCGCAGGGCTGAGCAGCGACGAGGGAGAAATTGTAAAGAAAGCTCAATAAATAATTGTAAAACTCCACGCCGTCTCAGTCTTTGGCGCAGCCACTGTGTCTGCTGCTAACGAGTACTGCGGAAGTCGTAACAAGTGGCCATCTGACACAACAAATAGTGTCAAGCGCACCCACGCCACGATTTTGACTAGCACCGTGCAGAGCAACTGAGAAACACCAAATAGCGTGAGTCCAGCAACTGCCTTCTCTCTATGTTTTCTGTGTCGAGGGTAACGTTACGGAATGTGAGAGTGTCATTTGAAAGGCCTAGCAGCCCTGTAGACTAATCATAGTTTCGTGGGAAGGATAGTCACGCTAACTTAGTACTATCTAAATATGTAGTGTGTGGATTAACAGGTCACGTCGCTCCTTGCGATAAATTTGTACCAAGCACTTGTGATGTGTGTGGCTTCTGTGGTCATGTAACCGGGCATTGTGGTAAGTATAGATGGCTTGCCAGTAGACGTGCTAGGAATTATCTTGCTTCTGGTTAGTACAATTTTATTTGTGTGAGGTGAGGTATACCACACGGAAAATGCCAGACATGTGCAACTGGGACAAGTGCCGCCGTAGTCGCGTTGACAGAGCAAATTAAGAAACTGATTGAAGAAATTAAGTTGTAAAAGCAGGACATGCAGAAGTTGGAGCAACAATTGTTGCAAAATACTCAAGCCAGGCTCAGGCTTGATACCTTCGTTCTCGGGTAAAACATCAAAGGATGTGAATGTTTTCATTGGTGATATACATAGTACGGCTAGACTGTGTGGCTGGTCGGATGAAATGTGTTTCCAAATGGTGAGGTTACGGTTAGTAGATGACGCAAAACTTATGTGGCATACCACGAAGAGTTAAAGGATGGTACTACGTTCACAGAGTTGGCTGAGGAATTATTGCAAAGGTTTAGGAAACAAAACAGTGCCAGATTTTTTAGGGGAAAATTGGGGAGGATGATGCAAAAAACGGGTGAAATGGTAGAAGAATTTTCAGACAGAATTATGAGAACGAATGCGCACACGTATGAGTTAACGCAAGATGCGAGTGCAACTGAAGTTATATTGAAAGAAGCAGAGAATAGAGCTTTAGCCGCATTTTTTGCGAGGGGTCTCGCCGGATTTTTCTCGCCGGATATGGATGGAAAATCCAAGTGATTTAGCAGCGGCATTGCACGTAGCTACACATTTGCAGGAAGTGGAAAGCGCCACTAGAAGTCGCAATGACAAGAAAATTTTCTCTTCTTCCAAAGAGTGTTACCGTTGTGGGAAGCAAGGTCATTTTAAGGGACAAAGTCGGGAACCGCAGTGTTTCAATTTACAGAAAATAGGGCATAAGGCGCGACAGCGTAAAGCCAAGAAACGGGTTAATGATACAGCAGGTAAAAAAACTGTTAAACGAGAAAGGGAGTGTTCATGCCGTCGGGAGGCATTCCCAGTAAAAAGAGGTATTCAGAAAGTGCACGAAAAAGCGGATTGTAGTTTGATGGTTTGGATAAAAGATAAATGGTGAAGAGTTTTAGTGGATACTGGAGAACATGTATCAGTTGTCAGTGTGGACCTCGTGGGCAAGAAAGGATTGGAAGCTCCGAGATACAGATTGCGCGCAGTAGGTGATAAAAATTGGATGCACTAGGAACAGCACCGCTCAAGTTTAAGATAGGGAACGTGTGTTTCCGGGAGCAAATTGAGGTGTTATGAACTGTGGGCCAGGGATTTTCAGCGAAATTTGGGTTGGACTTTCTGATTAAACATCACGCCAAAATTGACCTTTTGCAACATACGCTGTAACTCAATGGGAACTTGTTCTCAATGGGTACAGCCGTTGCAAATGTTTCAGAGTCGCAAGGTGCACCGATAGCTAAGGTGATACCAACTAAACTGCGTACAAGTGCATTAAAGGTGGTTTCGTGTAACAAAGTACGAACAGGTACAGGGAAGTTGATCTGGGCACCGGTGGATGTCGATGTGCCACAGCTGGGGTTATTCTTGGTAGAGCCACTACCGAGTAATGAAGTTTTAGTCGAAAAGCATTGCTTTATTCGTAGGAGTGTATGACGGGTAACGGACATAAACGGACTGTTTATTGTTCCGGTGAGTTTAGATAACTTCGGGCGGGATGATGTCGATCTGCCGAAGAGATTAGTAACAGCCACAGTAGAGTTAATGGATAAAGAGGACATCGATAGTTCGCGGCTAGATTATGATGTAAAGCAAACCGTTAGCACGTCTGCACTTTGTGACAAGTTAAATCATTTGAGAGGAAATGATCGTTCGGGTATGGAAGCATTATTACTAAAGTATAAAGTATTGTTTGAAGCGCAGGGTACGTTACCTGCTACACCGATAACACAGCATCATGTTCCGACAGGGAATCACACTCCGGTGTATCGTAAGCCACACAGACTACCTAAACAATTACAACCAGTAGTAGAAGAATTAATAGAGAAACAACTGGAAGATGGGATAATCCAGCACAGTAATAGTCCTTGGTCTAGTAGCGTGGTCCTAGTTTCGAAGAAGACACCGGACAGGTCGAAAAAATTTCACTTTTGTTGCGACTACAGACATTTGAATGAACTGACAGTGGCGGACGTATATCCGATTCTGAATATCACAGAAACGTTAGGCAGCCTAGGGCGATTTTTCTCCACTATGGATTTGCGAAGCGGTTATCACCAGATTGAAGTATGTCTGGAGGATAGGCCAAAAACAGCATTTACGATGCATTGTTGTCACTTCGAGTATAAAAGAATGCCGTTTGGACTAAAAAACTCTCCAGCAACATTTCAGAGGTTCTTGGATGGAGTCCTTCGCGGTCTGAAACCGAAAAATGCATGGTGTATCTGGATGACATTATAGTTTTTTCAAGAGATATAGAGTAGCATGTGGAACAGTTAGAGGAGGTGTTTAAAATATTAGAGGCAGCACGGCTAACATTAAGTTTGGACAAATGCCATTTTGCGCAAGCACAAGTAAATTATCTCGGGCATGTTATCAGTCAGGACAGGGTACGGACACACCCTCGTCTCACTTCTGCAGTACGAGATTTTCCGGTTCCGCAAACGGTTAAACAACTGCAATCGTATATTGGTCTTGCGAGCTATTATCGGAAATTCGTACAGCGGTTCGCAGAAATAGCGAGGTCACTTACTAAGTTGCTAAGAAAAGGTGTTACCTTCCAGTGGACGTCAGAGTGCGAGAAAGCATTTCAAGGGTTGAAACGGATACTGGCATCAGATCCAGTTTTGAAGTTTCCAGACTTTTCGAAGGAGTTTATACTACAATGTGATGCATTTAATCACGCTCTTGGGGTTGTACTTGGGCAAGAAATTGATGGCAAAGAACATCCGATTGCGTTCGCGTCTCGTCAACTTAACAAGGCGGAACAAAATTACTCCATGACGGAGAAGGAATTGTTAGTGGTAATATATGGGATTTCGTACTTTCGATGTTATCTGTACGGTAGAAGGTTTAAGGTTGTGACGGATCATTTAGCTCTGAAATGGTTATTAGGTCTGAAAGTCTGAAAGCGAGTAGGCTACTGAGATGGGCATTGAAACTCAATGAGTTCGGGTATGAGGTATTACACAAGCCAGGTGTGAAACATGCCAATGCTGACGCATTGAGCAGGAAAGTGGCAGTATTACAAGTAACAGGGATGACTGAAGATGAGTGGAAAAGGACACAAGCCGTGGATAGTGATTGCCAATTGTTCCAAAAGCAACCGCAGTTCCTGGTAGAGGACAGGTTACTTTGCAGGTCGACGATACGCGGCCCGCGCGTTTTCGTACCAGCAGCGTTAAGATCTGAAGTTTTGCAACAGCCTCATGACCATTTTCTTTCAGGACATGGCGGGAGAAGAGCTACGGATAGGCGGAAAGCGGAGAAGTTTTGGTGGAGGACACGACGTCAAGACGTGGACGAGTACGTCAGGAATTGTGTGCCATGCGCACAGCGTGCGGACTTGAGCCATCAAAAGATTCGGCTTCAAAGATTACCAGAGGCAGACAGACCTTTCCAACAAATCGGAATCGATGTATCAGGTCCATTAAATAGGAGTGCAGCAGGGAATAAGTATGTGTTAACAGTGATTGACCACTTTCCTAGATATTTAGTCATGGTCGCATTACCAGATCAGAAAGCAAGTACGGTGGCACAAGCTTTAGTTAATAGTTGGTTACTCAGGTATGGGATACCTCAGTCATTAATCACGGATCAAGGTAGTAATTTCACGTCTGATCTGATGAAGCAACTGTGTAAGTTACTGAAGGTAAAGAAATTACGGACTAGTCTATTCCATCCGCAAGCAAACGGACGAACGACACACCGACTGGGATGTGTACTCGCAATTCGTAACCAGTGCATATAATAGTAAGGTACATACGTCGACAGGATTGTCGCCGTGCGAAGTGGTGTATGGGCGAAAGATGCCATCACCTTTTGACATGCTTCGTCCAAGGCTGGGAGCAGAGGGCGAGCATGTAAGGCAATTTCCGAAAACCATTAAGGAAGTATGGCAGAGAGTTAGACGAGCTAACACGAAAGTGTTGGAACGACAGGAATGGATGGGAGGTACAACGAGGAGTTGCCACAGTACAGATTAGGCTAATGGGAGCTACTAGCTAATCCGTATGTTCCAAAAGGGAGAACCACGAAGTTCACAAGGAAGTTCCAGGGGCCGTACCAGGTAGTGGAAATGACATCACCTGTCAATGTAAAATTACAATTGCCTACCAAGACAACGGTGGTTCACGTTAGTAGAGTTAAGCCGTTCCAGGGGTAGTAGATCAGTGTATATGTACTTCTCTTTCTGGCAGAAAGCGAAAAGAAGCGCAAGAAGCAGACAGTAAACCGGGTATTAAGTATAAGTTGCGTCCGAGGGATATGTAGTTATAAGTAATTATCATGTGTGTATTATTTTGGCACGGGCAGGTGAGTGTGATGTTGATGCGACCAGAAAAATTCAGACGGAGTCTGAAGCAGGCGGAGGGAGAGTTTCCAGAGGGGGTAGAGCACGTATTGCCGATAATTGAAGCAAGTATGTCACTTTTTTTATCATGTGTCTAGGATTAAGTTAACAACTCTAGCGTTAAAAGGTTTTTTGGCTTTTCACAGTTAACCAAATATAACATTGATGATGATAATATATGGCAATGTTTGCCGACAAGATAAAGAATGCAACCTTTTAACGCTAGATTGCGTACTCACGGCAGTTCTCCTTGGCCGTTTTTTTTTTTTGGTACGACTTGGAAAGAGTGAAAAATCAATTAATGATCGCCGATGCGTCGGTTCTCGATTGTGTTCAGGAGACGTACACATTGACTGCGCGAAAATAGTTTCTCAAATGACCTCTTAACCCGGATTGCTTTCACGCAATCAGACTCTTCAATGAAATTACCTAAGGGACCTATTTGAATAATGAAAAAAAATGGAAAACAGTGAAATTTTGTAAAAAAAAATTGTCAGATCGGAAACTGAACACATTAATGGTCCCCCAAATACAATCGAGACACCGGGATAAAGAGCGAACCTGTAACAAAGTTCATTTAAACGTAAACATTATTTGTGGTTAATTTAAAGAAAAGAATAAGCATAGATTTTCTGTACAGTGAAGCATCAATATATTCTTAAAGAACAAAGGCGTTAAACTATAAACATTAACAAATTTACAATGTATACAAAACTTACATTTTTATGTTTTTCTCATACATGGAGCAGTCCAACAATCGCTGCTTTTGTGTGTGTGATATTTTGTAAAAATTAAATGTCGTGGCGTGCGCGTAAGTATTTGTTATCGTCACAAGGTTTACAAAAGCGTTTTCTTTCTTGATGATAACGTGGTTTTTCACACTAAACGAAATATAACTTGTAGCGGTGCTACACAACACGTCTTAACAAGTCGGCGACCAAACATCAAAGGTAATGAAGTACATGTTAACATATCGGCGACCAGAAGTACAACTAACTATAAAGACTCTAGAATTTTCCTAACAAATGATAAATTGTTCTTTCTTCTGTTTCGCAGCTTCTTGCTATCAAGCGCTGCGGCAATGATTTTAAATATCTGCGCCCAGCGAGTCATAGTGTTTAAAAGTACATTTTAAACGCTGGCCGCGCGTCTTGGTATAGGCGCACATTATAAACAGATTTCGTTTCTTTACTCTCACGTTGTCATGCTTAGTATCATTACAAACTACAGCTCGGTGGCTGTCCTTTTCTCATATGCAAAATGTCTGAAATCCAATAATATCACATTGCTTCCCGCGTGAGGAGCGATGACTCCGTCAGGATCATCGCGACTCACGCGTAGTCGTGATATCTCTTTCGTGAAACAAGTTAGTATTACTTGCAAAAATTCTTTACAATAGGTTTTACACACTACATCAGGCAAGGTGGTTAACATACAGAGTATCAGGTAAGTATGTTCGTACGACTGAAATTGATAGTAATTTGTGCATAGGGTAACTACATGACAATTGAACTGTGCTCTTTCTAATGTATTGTACAAGGATAGCAAATGTTCATTTCTCGGTAAAAGATAATGAAATTAAAATAAAGATACACATACGTAGATACATTATACATGGCATAATAAACATTAAAAATAACAAAGAAATAAATTACTTGACTTCGCAGGAAGTCTGGGTGCTGTGTGCACTCGTGGAAAAAATATGTTACAAAAAATTGACATTCTTGTTTTACAATGACATATTACACGAATATTTTTGTCGTTGTTTCGTCGAAGATTCTTTGCAGTAAATACGTAGCACTTTACTTATTTGTGGCTTTCATGACCTGCAAAAAAAAAAAAAAAAAATGTTTCACTACACTTGGGTAGGTATGAGTTGCACTGGGAGTGGTAGAACTTCGGGTATAAATGATAGCACTGCACTTGAGTGGGGAAATTGATTACACTTTCACAGTGGAGGAAAAGTAGGGCATCACTTTCACTGTGGAAGTTGTAGTAGTTGTCGGGGTGTGATTTTGCGTTGGAAATACGTCGTGGGTCAGGAACTGGAAGACTGGTTCTGCAACATGTTGAGCCGTATGGTGGCGGTCTCTATTTCACTTGACACATGTCCGTGCTTCCATTTATGTTTTCGTACATGAAAAATACAGAAAAAAAATCTGTATTAGAATGTGCTTACTTACTAATAACTTAATCTAAAAGAAAATTGGATTAGGTAAGGATAACAATTGTTTATGTACATAGGGTCTCATTCTCTTAGGAACGCTTAGTTCTCATATTTATCTATTTTTCTGGTTTTATTTGGTTCGACACGTTTTCGTCATTACTCGGCCTGGTCAGTAAATTCGGTAGCAATTGTCAAAATCGAGCTTAAGACTCTTCCGATTAGTGTCTTTATAATTTCACAAGGTACATGAGCATTGCTTTATCATATTTTATTTTGAATGCATTTCAAACACATTTGGCATCCTCGCTCGTTGTGCAAAGAAAAATTGATTGTTGAGCTCTCAGCGTACACAGTGTTACGTCCGTTGACCACAATCACGTGATAATAACTTGACAGTTCCACAACGCTAGCAGCAGTATTCTGCGAGGAGCAGAGATTTTGGTGTCTACTAGCCATGGTGTCAGTTTTTACACAGTTTTTCATCGACTCTGGATTACGGAAGCAGCCAGATGCGGCGACTCCCGCAGCTGTTTCGAAGAATGTGTCCGTGGAAAGGTGTACAGTACCGTTTGTGGTAAGTACAACACTTATTAACTTTCACTCTTCGGCTTTCTGCATCGTAGTTTCGTGGTACAAGTACTTATAACATTACTTCACATGCGGTATTTCACACGTGTCCTTGGAGTTATCACCTTTTCAGTTAGCACGTTATTGTTAATTCATGTTCACATTTATTTGGTCGTCATGTTAAGGTTCACACGCACCACTTTTATACGTGTCCATTAATTACTTGTCTATAGTCGGTTCACACACAGCAGCATATACGTGTCCATTTATTACTGACTGCATTATTACTACAAAGTACAGTTAACATTTAGTATATATATCATGTCTAAAAATTATTTAAAAAGAAATATTTAGTCTCTATGACTACATGGCCTGACGAAAAGCGTGTCTCTTGTTCGTAGTTTGTGCTTCCTAGGCACTTTAGGTTTACACTTTGTTCGAAATCTTGTTATTCTTTTCTTTTTAGAATAGTTACTCTTTTCTCAAGTTCAGCTCTTTTATTTTCTCTCTATTACGTCGTTAGTTTGGAGACATAGCCAATGTGGCTTCGTTTACGTGATGAACAGTTCGTGTTCAAACTACCATTAGGGAAATTAGGAAGCTCGGTGTTCCCTGTCGTGCAATTGCACATAACAAATCTTAACTGAACTCGCAATTTGCGGAGAATAAGCATAGCCCGTCGACAACCAATGTGTCACGACTATCCATTCGTATAGCCTGTATGTATCAATCATGCAACCAGCCCGTAAAATTCACTTCTCCACTGGATAAGGTAGGATGGTAAGGATACTGGTTAGAGGAAAACAAAAGACTTTTATGGAGTGAAGAGATTTGAAGACACAGTGTTAATGACGTATGATATGATGAGCTTAACATAGATTATTATCACCTTAGTTTTTCATAACAAATAGTATAATTAAATCGATACAGTAGTTTCAGTGTCGTCTGATCCAGCTCTCTAAACAATTTTCTATGCATATCTAAAATTACTTAAACCATGCATTAGCAGTGAACTGTGTCTGTTAACTATCTTCTGTTCCATGTATCGTAAAATTGGTTTTCTAAAAAAAAAAAAAAAAAAACAAAAAAAAAAAATCATATCTCAAGGACCTGAAATAGATATTTCTAGTACTAAATTAGTTTATTTATAAATGATCTTTGTAAGTATTTCAGCTGCACTGTGCCGTAAAATTGTTATGAGCGTATACGGTTTTCTCCGTATTATAATAAAATAATTGAGTTACGCACTTCTTTCCCGCTACCTGGATCGTTATTGACTTACTTGATTCTTATATGCTAAGCTGCTGCTTTTTGCCTGCTGCGTTTCATAGGTGGTCTCATAAAATTTGTTGTCACAAACTCCTTATGCATAACATAACATTTTCCTCATTAGAGTAAGCGACCTTAATAATTTTTTTTTACCTACGAGCAATCATTCTGGTCTTAATGATCATTTTAATTTATTTAATTCAAGAGGAGAGAGCTTTGCTATACTTAAAACTAGTGATAGCAGGTGGCACTTAGCACGTCCCTACTATAATATTTATTTGTCAGCTCTTTCGCCTGTGGCCGTTCATGGCGCAATTAACTTAAAACTAACTTACATCTAAGGCAAATCTTGCTCTCCTACAATAAATGTGTTTTACTTAAGGTGCTCATATAAATTACTTATCTTGCTGTGGCAGGTCAACAGGGTGTTAGTCTACTCTTACATACGTTGGTACTTCACACATAGTATGACAACTTATAGTGTGTGTATATTTTATTTTAGCAGCTTCACTTAACAGATATTTTCAATGGTTGACTCGGTATTTCTTCAAGTCTGCGTGATGAAACAACCTTTTTATTCGTCCAGATACAGGGTCAGCTAATAGATAGCAACCAATGTGCGGCTTTCTTAAGATAATATATGGTCCTTCATACAAGTGCTGCCACTTGCGATTCTTATGATGAATCAAAGATGGTTTGAAGTGGGTCTTTAATAGCATTCGTTCATTTATACGATACGATAAGACTTTGCTAATGTATTTGTCATGCGCCTTTTTTCTAAGGTTGGCATGAGTGGTTAAAGATGTGAGAGCTTATTGGTTCCGCAACTTCCCCGTGGAGTCATAAAGAAGCTGCTAATGGTGTTCCGACTTGGGTGGAGTTGAAATGTCAGTTATTTTTACTTGATTAGTGTTTTGTGTCATGTTAGGCTGAAAACTTGCGTTCGTATCCCATACGAACTGTGCATCACTTAATTGCGTGTCATTTGACATCGCGTTTGGTGCTTGGCTCGCCTGTGTGTAAAAAATAGTCGGGTTTCCTTGGCTATTATGACCGGTGGTGTCAGAAAAAGCATGCGACGAATTGTCCTGACTATTGTTCCTGAACTGTTGGTTGGGTTGGTGAGAAAATGTCACATTTTTCGGCTGTGCAAAATTCATTTGGTGAGAGGGAGTGAAGTGGCTCGCCTGACTGTACTGTTGTGGTCTGTTATAATTGTTCCAATTCTTTCCCTTGTGACGATTTCCATTATTCGTCTTGTTGTTCTGGTACTGGTAATTACCGTTGTGATTTATCGGTGAATTACCGTATTGTTGCTGTGTGTTTTGATAAATCGGATTGTATCTATTCTGGTGTGGATATTTGTTATATTGTTTTCCATTACGGCAGTTGAAACTGTTATGATTGCCCTAAGGCTGAGCGTTTGGTTGTCCCGTGTTATGTTGGTACGACATTCCATTGACGCAATTTGTTATGTGCTGCTGCGAAGCGGGCGGTCCATTATTATAATTATTCCGCGCGCTCGCACGCACATCCTCATAGATCATATCCAAATTGTCAAGAACAGAAAGAAAGGCTTCTCGTTCTTCACTCACATTAACTAGTTTTTCTCTTATTGACACAGGAAGTTTTGACTTTAAGATCGTGATTACATCTTTGGTTGAAATGGGCGTGTCCCAATACTGAATTTTACGTAGATATTTTTCAAAATAACGTCTCAAACCTCCTCCTTTGGTGTTGAAAGGTTCGGCGTTGTAAACCTCCTTTCGGAGTCTTTGTTGTATACCTGAACTCCAGAATTTATTCAAAAAATGCTTTTCAAAATCTGCGTAGGTGTGACATTTGTCTATTATTTCTGTACCCCAAATTGATCCTTCACCGTGTACATAGCCTAAGATGAACCGTATCCGCTGCCTGTCGTTCCATGATTCTGGAAAAGCGCCTGTGAATGATTTTAGAAATACCATTGGATGTATATTTCGTTTTTAAGGTATAAAAGGCTGAAAAACTCTGTGTTTTAGCACACTCTCGTCTCGCATTAGTTCAACGAGTGTTAGTTGATCGGCATGACAACGTGACGCAGAAGTTTCGCCACGCGTATTGTTTACTGTTGGTGAGAATTGTACCTGACACTCGGGATATTGACGATTATCGTGTTCTGGCGGTAGCGAATACTCACTTTGATTGTCACCTTGCAATTCCGCAACTTGTCGTTTCAGTTGATCTATATCATTGCTTAGCTGACGTTTCCATTCCGGAAGATCGTGGCTAAATGCTCGTCTGATTTCACCTAATTCACTGGTTAAAGTGTCACCAGAAGTACCGGGAGCGGTTAAGATTTCTGCTGTAGCAGATTTAACCGTACCCTTTAGCTCAGAGTGTACCTTGCTGACAATGTACTGTTCTTTGGATTGCATCCACTCTTCAAATTCCCTATTAAGTGTATTGCTTATACCGGTGTTGACATCTGCGATCTTTTTGTCAATATTGACATCGGATATTTGCTGAGCAAGGTCTTCGACTCGGTCGCCAACGTGGTTGACACTTTCTGTCAATTCGCTTACTCTCTTTGAAACATCACTGTAATGTTTCAACGAGTTACTCGCAGTTGATTTACACACATCTATTTGGGCCTGCATATCTATGAACTTGCTATCAATATTGGTCTCGGCGGATTCCACCATCGAAAGAACACTATCATTTTTTGCGTGTACGCTTGCGTTTAGCTCGCTTGCGTAAGCAGTGGTAATGGCTTTAATTTTTTCCTCCATGGTGTCATTCGAATTTTTGATTTGTGCTTGGATGTCGGTAATAACAGAATTTATATTGTTCATTCGCACTTGAGTGTCCTCTATCCTTGATTCTAAACTGTTGAACCTGCTGTCACTTTGATTTGCTAACTGACTGATTTGCGTTTCAATATTGTCACTTTGGTTTGTTAACTGACTGATTTGCGTTTCAATATTGTCACTTTGGTTTGTTAACTGTGCCATGTTTGCTTCAAAACTGGTTTTCATATCAGCAAACAATTTTAGTATATCTGACAGCGAGCATTCACGTGACTGCGACGCAGTCTGTGGCGCCGACAGCTCACGTGTCGCTTCGTCGTCTGTTGTTCCCTCACTACGAGATTCAGGTTTGTTTATACCCGCGCTCGGTCTAAGTTGCCTTGGTTGCTCATCAGCCATCGTAAATTTAAAGTAGTTACACTGTACGAGCTAGAAAAGATTTTTTTTTTTAATTATGATTTTCACTTGTCAGGTGCGTCAAGGATTTCGCGTCCTGATTTCACAGACATTGCTTGCACGTTATAAACAATTGAAACTCTGACACACGAAAACGCCAATATGGCAACGGGAGTGATAACATAAATGAAAAACACTTATAGAGCACTGAAACTGGCACAGATAGCGGCCATTGTGATTTACTAAAATGCACAACAATGGAAATTCTTGCTAACTATTTCTAACTATTGTAAGCGAAATGATGAGATAGAGGCGGATCTAATAGCAAAAGAAAACAGAAATTTGGAAATTAAATTGCATGAGGAAAAGGAAAAAAGCGTAGAGAGTGAATGTCACGAGCGGACCGAATGCTCGGTACGCGAAGCTTCAAACGTAATGAAAAATCGTACTCACATTAGTTGTCTTGCGCGCTGCTATTTATTGCTGTTGTGGATTCTTACTGCGATTTTCTGCATATGCGTCCTTCTTTTTTTTATCACTGGTTTTGGCTTCCAATTTTCTCCAGATGGTAGCATGAAAATAAAAAGAACAAATTAGTTTTTTTAGTCAAGTCCCTGTTCGGGCGCCACATCTAGCGTTAAAAGGTTTTTTGGCTTTTCACAGTTAACCAAATATAACATTGATGATGATAATATATGGCAATGTTTGCCGACAAGATAAAGAATGCAACCTTTTAACGCTAGATTGCGTACTCACGGCAGTTCTCCTTGGCCGTTTTTTTTTTTGGTACGACTTGGAAAGAGTGAAAAATCAATTAATGATCGCCGATGCGTCGGTTCTCGATTGTGTTCAGGAGACGTACAGATTGATTGCGCGAAAATAGTTTCTCAAATGACCTCTTAACCCGGATTGCTTTCACGCAATCAGACTCTTCAATGAAATTACCTAAGGGACCTATTTGAATAATGAAAAAAAATGGAAAACAGTGAAATTTTGTAAAAAAAAATTGTCAGATCGGAAACTGAACACATTAATGGTCCCCCAAATACAATCGAGACACCGGGATAAAGAGCGAACCTGTAACAAAGTTCATTTAAACGTAAACATTATTTGTGGTTAATTTAAAGAAAAGAATAAGCATAGATTTTCTGTACAGTGAAGCATCAATATATTCTTAAAGAACAAAGGCGTTAAACTATAAACATTAACAAATTTACAATGTATACAAAACTTACATTTTTATGTTTTTCTCATACATGGAGCAGTCCAACAATCGCTGCTTTTGTGTGTGTGATATTTTGTAAAAATTAAATGTCGTGGCGTGCGCGTAAGTATTTTTTATCGTCACAAGGTTTACAAAAGCGTTTTCTTTCTTGATGATAACGTGGTTTTTCACACTAAACGAAATATAACTTGTAGCGGTGCTACACAACACGTCTTAACAAGTCGGCGACCAAACATCAAAGGTAATGAAGTACATGTTAACATATCGGCGACCAGAAGTACAACTAACTATAAAGACTCTAGAATTTTCCTAACAAATGATAAATTGTTCTTTCTTCTGTTTCGCAGCTTCTTGCTATCAAGCGCTGCGGCAATGATTTTAAATATCTGCGCCCAGCGAGTCATAGTGTTTAAAAGTACATTTTAAACGCTGGCCGCGCGTCTTGGTATAGGCGCACATTATAAACAGATTTCGTTTCTTTACTCTCACGTTGTCATGCTTAGTATCATTACAAACTACAGCTCGGTGGCTGTCCTTTTCTCATATGCAAAATGTCTGAAATCCAATAATATCACATTGCTTCCCGCGTGAGGAGCGATGACTCCGTCAGGATCATCGCGACTCACGCGTAGTCGTGATATCTCTTTCGTGAAACAAGTTAGTATTACTTGCAAAAATTCTTTACAATAGGTTTTACACACTACATCAGGCAAGGTGGTTAACATACAGAGTATCAGGTAAGTATGTTCGTACGACTGAAATTGATAGTAATTTGTGCATAGGGTAACTACATGACAATTGAACTGTGCTCTTTCTAATGTATTGTACAAGGATAGCAAATGTTCATTTCTCGGTAAAAGATAATGAAATTAAAATAAAGATACACATACGTAGATACATTATACATGGCATAATAAACATTAAAAATAACAAAGAAATAAATTACTTGACTTCGCAGGAAGTCTGGGTGCTGTGTGCACTCGTGGAAAAAATATGTTACAAAAAATTGACATTCTTGTTTTACAATGACATATTACACGAATATTTTTGTCGTTGTTTCGTCGAAGATTTTTTGCAGTAAATACGTAGCACTTTACTTATTTGTGGCTTTCATGACCGGCAAAAAAAAAAAAAAATGTTTCACTACACTTGGGTAGGTATGAGTTGCACTGGGAGTGGTAGAACTTCGGGTATAAATGATAGCACTGCACTTGAGTGGGGAAATTGATTACACTTTCACAGTGGAGGAAAAGTAGGGCATCACTTTCACTGTGGAAGTTGTAGTAGTTGTCGGGGTGTGATTTTGCGTTGGAAATACGTCGTGGGTCAGGAACTGGAAGACTGGTTCTGCAACATGTTGAGCCGTATGGTGGCGGTCTCTATTTCACTTGACACATGTCCGTGCTTCCATTTATGTTTTCGTACATGAAAAATACAGAAAAAAAATCTGTATTAGAATGTGCTTACTTACTAATAACTTAATCTAAAAGAAAATTGGATTAGGTAAGGATAACAATTGTTTATGTACATAGGGTCTCATTCTCTTAGGAACGCTTAGTTCTCATATTTATCTATTTTTCTGGTTTTATTTGGTTCGACACGTTTTCGTCATTACTCGGCCTGGTCAGTAAATTCGGTAGCAATTGTCAAAATCGAGCTTAAGACTCTTCCGATTAGTGTCTTTATAATTTCACAAGGTACATGAGCATTGCTTTATCATATTTTATTTTGAATGCATTTCAAACACATTTGGCATCCTCGCTCGTTGTGCAAAGAAAAATTGATTGTTGAGCTCTCAGCGTACACAGTGTTACGTCCGTTGACCACAATCACGTGATAATAACTTGACAGTTCCACAACGCTAGCAGCAGTATTCTGCGAGGAGCAGAGATTTTGGTGTCTACTAGCCATGGTGTCAGTTTTTACACAGTTTTTCATCGACTCTGGATTACGGAAGCAGCCAGATGCGGCGACTCCCGCAGCTGTTTCGAAGAATGTGTCCGTGGAAAGGTGTACAGTACCGTTTGTGGTAAGTACAACACTTATTAACTTTCACTCTTCGGCTTTCTGCATCGTGGTTTCGTGGTACAAGTACTTATAACATTACTTCACATGCGGTATTTCACACGTGTCCTTGGAGTTATCACCTTTTCAGTTAGCACGTTATTGTTAATTCATGTTCACATTTATTTGGTCGTCATGTTAAGGTTCACACGCACCACTTTTATACGTGTCCATTAATTACTTGTCTATAGTCGGTTCACACACAGCAGCATATACGTGTCCATTTATTACTGACTGCATTATTACTACAAAGTACAGTTAACATTTAGTATATATATCATGTCTAAAAATTATTTACAAAGAAATATTTAGTCTCTATGACTACAAGGCCTGACGAAAAGCGTGTCTCTTGTTCGTAGTTTGTGCTTCCTAGGCACTTTAGGTTTACACTTTGTTCGAAATCTTGTTATTCTTTTCTTTTTAGAATAGTTACTCTTTTCTCAAGTTCAGCTCTTTTATTTTCTCTCTATTACGTCGTTAGTTTGGAGACATAGCCAATGTGGCTTCGTTTACGTGATGAACAGTTCGTGTTCAAACTACCATTAGGGAAATTAGGAAGCTCGGTGTTCCCTGTCGTGCAATTGCACATAACAAATCTTAACTGAACTCGCAATTTGCGGAGAATAAGCATAGCCCGTCGACAACCAATGTGTCACGACTATCCATTCGTATAGCCTGTATGTATCAATCATGCAACCAGCCCGTAAAATTCACTTCTCCACTGGATAAGGTAGGATGGTAAGGATACTGGTTAGAGGAAAACAAAAGACTTTTATGGAGTGAAGAGATTTGAAGACACAGTGTTAATGACGTATGATATGATGAGCTTAACATAGATTATTATCACCTTAGTTTTTCATAACAAATAGTATAATTAAATCGATACAGTAGTTTCAGTGTCGTCTGATCCAGCTCTCTAAACAATTTTCTATGCATATCTAAAATTACTTAAACCATGCATTAGCAGTGAACTGTGTCTGTTAACTATCTTCTGTTCCATGTATCGTAAAATTGGTTTTCTAAAAAAAAAAAAAAAAAAAAAAAAATCATATCTCAAGGACCTGAAATAGATATTTCTAGTACTAAATTAGTTTATTTATAAATGATCTTTGTAAGTATTTCAGCTGCACTGTGCCGTAAAATTGTTATGAGCGTATACGGTTTTCTCCGTATTATAATAAAATAATTGAGTTACGCACTTCTTTCCCGCTACGTGGATCGTTATTGACTTACTTGATTCTTATATGCTAAGCTGCTGCTTTTTGCCTGCTGCGTTTCATAGGTGGTCTCATAAAATTTGTTGTCACAAACTCCTTATGCATAACATAACATTTTCCTCATTAGAGTAAAGCGACCTTAATAATTTTTTTTACCTACGAGCAATCATTCTGGTCTTAATGATCATTTTAATTTATTTAATTCAAGAGGAGAGAGCTTTGCTATACTTAAAACTAGTGATAGCAGGTGGCACTTAGCACGTCCCTACTATAATATTTATTTGTCAGCTCTTTCGCCTGTGGCCGTTCATGGCGCAATTAACTTAAAACTAACTTACATCTAAGGCAAATCTTGCTCTCCTACAATAAATGTGTTTTACTTAAGGTGCTCATATAAATTACTTATCTTGCTGTGGCAGGTCAACAGGGTGTTAGTCTACTCTTACATACGTTGGTACTTCACACATAGTATGACAACTTATAGTGTGTGTATATTTTATTTTAGCAGCTTCACTTAACAGATATTTTCAATGGTTGACTCGGTATTTCTTCAAGTCTGCGTGATGAAACAACCTTTTTATTCGTCCAGATACAGGGTCAGCTAATAGATAGCAACCAATGTGCGGCTTTCTTAAGATAATATATGGTCCTTCATACAAGTGCTGCCACTTGCGATTCTTATGATGAATCAAAGATGGTTTGAAGTGGGTCTTTAATAGCACTCGTTCATTTATACGATACGATAAGACTTTGCTAATGTATTTGCCATGCGCCTTTTTTCTAAGGTTGGCATGAGTGGTTAAAGATGTGAGAGCTTATTGGTTCCGCAACTTCCCCGTGGAGTCATAAAGAAGCTGCTAATGGTGTTCCGACTTGGGTGGAGTTGAAATGTCAGTTATTTTTACTTGATTAGTGTTTTGTGTCATGTTAGGCTGAAAACTTGCGTTCGTATCCCATACGAACTGTGCATCACTTAATTGCGTGTCATTTGACATCGCGTTTGGTGCTTGGCTCGCCTGTGTGTAAAAAATAGTCGGGTTTCCTTGGCTATTATGACCGGTGGTGTCAGAAAAAGCATGCGACGAATTGTCCTGACTATTGTTCCTGAACTGTTGGTTGGGTTGGTGAGAAAATGTCACATTTTTCGGCTGTGCAAAATTCATTTGGTGAGAGGGAGTGAAGTGGCTCGCCTGACTGTACTGTTGTGGTCTGTTATAATTGTTCCAATTCTTTCCCTTGTGACGATTTCCATTATTCGTCTTGTTGTTCTGGTACTGGTAATTACCGTTGTGATTTATCGGTGAATTACCGTATTGTTGCTGTGTGTTTTGATAAATCGGATTGTATCTATTCTGGTGTGGATATTTGTTATATTGTTTTCCATTACGGCAGTTGAAACTGTTATGATTGCCCTAAGGCTGAGCGTTTGGTTGTCCCGTGTTATGTTGGTACGACATTCCATTGACGCAATTTGTTATGTGCTGCTGCGGAGCGGGCGGTCCATTATTATAATTATTCCGCGCGCTCGCACGCACATCCTCATAGATCATATCCAAATTGTCAAGAACAGAAAGAAAGGCTTCTAGTTCTTCACTCACATTAACTAGTTTTTCTCTTATTGACACAGGAAGTTTTGACTTTAAGATCGTGATTACATCTTTGGTTGAAATGGGCGTGTCCCAATACTGAATTTTACGTAGATATTTTTCAAAATAACGTCTCAAACCTCCTCCTTTGGTGTTGAAAGGTTCGGCGTTGTAAACCTCCTTTCGGAGTCTTTGTTGTATACCTGAACTCCAGAATTTATTCAAAAAATGCTTTTCAAAATCTGCGTAGGTGTGACATTTGTCTATTATTTCTGTACCCCAAATTGATCCTTCACCGTGTACATAGCCTAAGATGAACCGTATCCGCTGCCTGTCGTTCCATGATTCTGGAAAAGCGCCTGTGAATGATTTTAGAAATACCATTGGATGTATATTTCGTTTTTAAGGTATAAAAGGCTGAAAAACTCTGTGTTTTAGCACACTCTCGTCTCGCATTAGTTCAACGAGTGTTAGTTGATCGGCATGACAACGTGACGCAGAAGTTTCGCCACGCGTATTGTTTACTGTTGGTGAGAATTGTACCTGACACTCGGGATATTGACGATTATCGTGTTCTGGCGGTAGCGAATACTCACTTTGATTGTCACCTTGCAATTCCGCAACTTGTCGTTTCAGTTGATCTATATCATTGCTTAGCTGACGTTTCCATTCCGGAAGATCGTGGCTAAATGCTCGTCTGATTTCACCTAATTCACTGGTTAAAGTGTCACCAGAAGTACCGGGAGCGGTTAAGATTTCTGCTGTAGCAGATTTAACCGTACCCTTTAGCTCAGAGTGTACCTTGCTGACAATGTACTGTTCTTTGGATTGCATCCACTCTTCAAATTCCCTATTAAGTGTATTGCTTATACCGGTGTTGACATCTGCGATCTTTTTGTCAATATTGACATCGGATATTTGCTGAGCAAGGTCTTCGACTCGGTCGCCAACGTGGTTGACACTTTCTGTCAATTCGCTTACTCTCTTTGAAACATCACTGTAATGTTTCAACGAGTTACTCGCAGTTGATTTACACACATCTATTTGGGCCTGCATATCTATGAACTTGCTATCAATATTGGTCTCGGCGGATTCCACCATCGAAAGAACACTATCATTTTTTGCGTGTACGCTTGCGTTTAGCTCGCTTGCGTAAGCAGTGGTAATGGCTTTAATTTTTTCCTCCATGGTGTCATTCGAATTTTTGATTTGTGCTTGGATGTCGGTAATAACAGAATTTATATTGTTCATTCGCACTTGAGTGTCCTCTATCCTTGATTCTAAACTGTTGAACCTGCTGTCACTTTGATTTGCTAACTGACTGATTTGCGTTTCAATATTGTCACTTTGGTTTGTTAACTGACTGATTTGCGTTTCAATATTGTCACTTTGGTTTGTTAACTGTGCCATGTTTGCTTCAAAACTGGTTTTCATATCAGCAAACAATTTTAGTATATCTGACAGCGAGCATTCACGTGACTGCGACGCAGTCTGTGGCGCCGACAGCTCACGTGTCGCTTCGTCGTCTGTTGTTCCCTCACTACGAGATTCAGGTTTGTTAAAACCCGCGCTCGGTCTAAGTTGCCTTGGTTGCTCATCAGCCATCGTAAATTTAAAGTAGTTACACTGTACGAGCTAGAAAAGATATTTTTTTTTAAATTATGATTTTCACTTGTCAGGTGCGTCAAGGATTTCGCGTCCTGATTTCACAGACATTGCTTGCACGTTATAAACAATTGAAACTCTGACACACGAAAACGCCAATATGGCAACGGGAGTGATAACATAAATGAAAAACACTTATAGAGCACTGAAACTGGCACAGATAGCGGCCATTGTGATTTACTAAAATGCACAACAATGGAAATTCTTGCTAACTATTTCTAACTATTGTAAGCGAAATGATGAGATAGAGGCGGATCTAATAGCAAAAGAAAACAGAAATTTGGAAATTAAATTACATGAGGAAAAGGAAAAAAGCGTAGAGAGTGAATGTCACGAGCGGACCGAATGCTCGGTACGCGAAGCTTCAAACGTAATGAAAAATCGTACTCACATTAGTTGTCTTTCGCGCTGCTATTTATTGCTGTTGTGGATTCTTACTGCGATTTTCTGCATATGAGTCCTTCTTTTTTTATCACTGGTTTTGGCTTCCAATTTTCTCCAGATGGTAGCATGAAAATAAAAAGAACAAATTAGTTTTTTTAGTCAAGTCCCTGTTCGGGCGCCACATCTAGCGTTAAAAGGTTTTTTGGCTTTTCACAGTTAACCAAATATAACATTGATGATGATAATATATGGCAATGTTTGCCGACAAGATAAAGAATGCAACCTTTTAACGCTAGATTGCGTACTCACGGCAGTTCTCCTTGGCCGTTTTTTTTTTTGGTACGACTTGGAAAGAGTGAAAAATCAATTAATGATCGCCGATGCGTCGGTTCTCGATTGTGTTCAGGAGACGTACAGATTGATTGCGCGAAAATAGTTTCTCAAATGACCTCTTAACCCGGATTGCTTTCACGCAATCAGACTCTTCAATGAAATTACCTAAGGGACCTATTTGAATAATGAAAAAAAATGGAAAACAGTGAAATTTTGTAAAAAAAAATTGTCAGATCGGAAACTGAACACATTAATGGTCCCCCAAATACAATCGAGACACCGGGATAAAGAGCGAACCTGTAACAAAGTTCATTTAAACGTAAACATTATTTGTGGTTAATTTAAAGAAAAGAATAAGCATAGATTTTCTGTACAGTGAAGCATCAATATATTCTTAAAGAACAAAGGCGTTAAACTATAAACATTAACAAATTTACAATGTATACAAAACTTACATTTTTATGTTTTTCTCATACATGGAGCAGTCCAACAATCGCTGCTTTTGTGTGTGTGATATTTTGTAAAAATTAAATGTCGTGGCGTGCGCGTAAGTATTTTTTATCGTCACAAGGTTTACAAAAGCGTTTTCTTTCTTGATGATAACGTGGTTTTTCACACTAAACGAAATATAACTTGTAGCGGTGCTACACAACACGTCTTAACAAGTCGGCGACCAAACATCAAAGGTAATGAAGTACATGTTAACATATCGGCGACCAGAAGTACAACTAACTATAAAGACTCTAGAATTTTCCTAACAAATGATAAATTGTTCTTTCTTCTGTTTCGCAGCTTCTTGCTATCAAGCGCTGCGGCAATGATTTTAAATATCTGCGCCCAGCGAGTCATAGTGTTTAAAAGTACATTTTAAACGCTGGCCGCGCGTCTTGGTATAGGCGCACATTATAAACAGATTTCGTTTCTTTACTCTCACGTTGTCATGCTTAGTATCATTACAAACTACAGCTCTGTGGCTGTCCTTTTCTCATATGCAAAATGTCTGAAATCCAATAATATCACACAACGGATCTACTTAAGATGTATATAGAGATTAGATTTCCAGTAACTAGTGTGGGGAGACAGTATCACTGTCACGCAGTGCATCCTTATCCTGTCAGATGGGAGCGCATTGGGAAGGGCGTACAGTTCAGGGCACAGGAGGTTATATTAATTTCTAAGGAAGGGGATACTCATGCTACTATGTCGAGTTTAGAGTAGGTGTCTAACGGGGTCAGTTTCCATTTGTCCATCACGGGTTGTTTTCACAAGCAAGGGCTCGTGCGAGATCCAGTTATTTAGGGCAGAAGCAGAAGCTTCGGAGTGTCGGAGAATAATAGTGAAGCCTACGCCACATTTTCAGCAAGTTGGGAGGCATTGGTTGTATTCTGTATTCGCTACGGAGAGTATATCAGCCAAGTGTTATGACAATGGGAATTGGACAGCAACCACGGAGATGAAATTACGGAACAGTGGTTTGCTAATCAACGGGACAAATTGTGAAATAGTAGGGGATCGTTTCAGCGTATCAGCGACAGTCACGGCAGTCACCAAGGTTACAGATTCTCATCTGACGTTGTACTGGCCAGATGCGTCATTCAGCATCGCTCCAGGAGAAAATTTGACCTATATTAACAACACCTTTGAATGCTACACTATTGCAAACGATAGATAAACTGGTAGATTCGGAGAAAGGTCAAATTTCAATGTAGCAATTATTAAGGCATGTGGAGGAATACGATACCAGGCAGAAACGTAACATAGTGACCATTGGTATTTCAACCAGTACTATTACCGTGTTGATTGTATTTATCGGTGTGGTATATGTCTTATTAAAATGGAGAATTCAGCATGTTAATGCAAGACCGGTCCATGAGATTCCGGTAGAATGGATTACCACTAGGGCATGAGTCAGGGCAACCTGGATGTATATAGGGAAGAAGTAGAATATAGGATAGAACTAGAGTTAATGTATAGGGTAAATTCGGGGACGAATATAATTTTTAGGAGAAGGCAGTGTTGCGGCCATATTTAGTAAGCGTTGCTTCACGCAGTGGAGAATGGCAAAACAAAGGCAGCCGGCGATCGCGGCATTGCGAAGTAGGCGCGGCGCAGATAGCCTTGCTGACAGTTGCAGTCTACCAACCGGCTGACGCAAGGACGCATGCAGTCCGAGCGCCGAGCGAAGCCTGGAGAGTGCTGAGTAATGGGAAGCGAGGCCAGCATGCTAAGTTACGCTGCAATATACTGCGGGAGTAATAACGAGAAGCTGCCACTGAGGGTAAAAAACGTCCTCCAGCCGGATATAAATAGTGGAGCGCAGGCAGCAACGGGCAGAAGCCATTAGGAAGCAGTTCGGATCTGAGGCCGGACGTGGTCCGTGTCCGAATGTTCAGTCGTCGTAGGTGACGATTTCGGAAGTCTGTTCCAGCTCGCAGGAGTCATCCGTTCGCTGCCAGATGTCAACTTCAGCTCTGGGGGTCGGCCCGAGTCCGGTCGGCACCATGGCTGACTAACTACAGCGAGAACTTCCAGCAGGATCGGCCGCAGCGCGGTATTAGGGACAGGCGCCGCCGAGGACTGACGCCCGGACTTCACGGCAACCCGGCCCCCCGGCGTGTGCTCCGTCCATGACGGGACCTCGCGGACATCGCGACTGACGGCTTCCCAGCCGCCGGTGCAGCAGGCGGCGGCAGCTGACCTCAAGGCGACGCGGCTCCGTGGGGGTGCCATACTGGGCCGCCGAGCGGCGACGAGTTCATATCAACCACAGGGCATCCTGACTTCAGTGGAGGATTGTCGGAGAATCTACAGAGCAGCAGCCAGGCGGAAGGATCCGCAGGGCTGGGCAGCGACGAAGAGGGAGAAATTGTAAAGAAAGCTCAATAAATAATTGTAAAACTCCACGCCGTCTCAGTCTTTGGCGCAGCCACTCTGTCTGCTGCTAACGAGCACTGCAGAAGTCGTAACAAGTAGCAAACGGACATAACAACTGTGTTATAAACACAAAATCAAAGAGGGGTAATGCAAGGATAGGTTTAGTAATGATCAGAAAAATAGGAACGCGGGTGAGCTACTATGAACGGCATAGTGAACGCATTATTGTAACGAAGATAGACACGAAGTCCACACCACCATAGTAGTACAAGTTAATGTGCCAACTAGGTCTGCAGATGAGAAGGAGATTGAGGAAATGAATAATGAGATAAAAGAAATTATTCAGATAGTAAAGGGAGCCGAAAATTTAATAGTCATGGGGCACTGAAATTCGACAGAAGGAAAAGGAAGAGAAGGAAAAGTAGAATGCTAATACGGGCTGGGGGAAAGTAATGAAAGAGGAAGCTGCCTGGTAGAATTTTGCGTAGAGCATAATTGAATCATAGCTAACACTTGGTTTAACAATCATGAGAGAAGTTTGTATACGTAGAAGAGACCTGGACACTCCAGAAAGTTTCAGATTGACTATATAATGGATAAACAGAGATTTAAGAACCAGATTTTAATTTGTAAGACATTTCCTCTGACGTCAATTTATTGGTTATGAACTGCAGTTAAAACTGAAGAAACAACAAAAAGGCAGGAATTTAAGAAGGTGGGACCTGGATAAACTGAAAGAACCAGAGGTTGTTGAGGGTTTCAGAGGGAGAATTAGGGAACGATTGACAAGAGCAGGAGCAAGGAAAACAATAGAATGGGTAGCTTTGAGAGACGAAATAGAGACAGCAGCAGAGGATCAAGTAGGTAAAAAGACGGGGGCTAGTGGAAATCCTTGGGTAACACAATAGATATTGAATTTAATGGACGAAAGATTGAAATATAAAAGTGCAATAAATGAAGTGAGCGAAAGGGAATACAAACGTCTAAATAATGAGATCGACAGGAAGTTCAAAATGGCTAGAGGACAAATGCAAGGATGCAGAAGTATATATCAATAGGGATAACTTAGACACTGCCTAAAGCAAAATTAAAGAGACCTTTGGAGAAGAGAGAACCGCCTGTATGAATATCAAGGCCTCAGGTGGAAAACTAGTCGCAAGCAAAGGAGGGAAGGAGAAAGGTGGAAGGAGTATATAGTGGGTCTATACAAAAGAGATGTACTTGAGGGGATGGAAATGGAAGGGGACGTAGAGGAAGATGAGATGGGAGATAGGATACTGCGTTAAGAATTGGACAAAGCATTGAAAGACTTAAGTCGAAACAAGGCTCTTGGAGTAAACAGCACTCCGTTACAGCTGTTGACAGCCTTGGGAGAGCCAACCATGCCAAAACTCTACCAGCTGGTGAGCAAGATGTATGAGACAGGCTAAATACACTCAGACTTCAAGAAGAAGATAATAATACCAATTCCAAAGAAAGGGGGAGCTGACAGCTATGAAAATTACTGAACTATCGGCTTAATAAGTCACGGCTGCAAAATACTAACATGAGTCCTTTACAGAAGAATGGAAACACTGATAGAAGCCGAGATCAGAGAAGATCAGTTTGGATTCTGGAGTAGTGTAGGAACACGCAAGGCGATACTGACCCTGCGACTTCTCACAGAAGATAGATCAAGGAAAGGCAGACTTACGTTGACAGCATTTTTAGGCTTACAGAAAGCTTTTGACATTGTTGACTGGTATACTCTCTTTCAAATTCTATAGATGTCAGGGGTAAAATACAAGAAGCGAAAGGCTATTTACAATTAGTACAGAAACAAGATGGCAGTTATAAGAGTCGAGGGGCACGAAAGGGAAACAGTGGTGGAAAAGGGAGTGAGACAGGGTTGTAGCCTATCCTCAATGTTATTCAATCTGTATAGTGAGCAAGCAGTAAAGGAAACAAAAGAAAAATTTGGAGTAGGCATTAAAGACCAGACAGAAGATATAAAGATTTTCAGGTTTGCCGATGACATTGTATTCCTGTCAGAGACAGCGAAGAACTTGTAAGAGCAGTTGAACGGAATGGACAGTATCTTGAAAGTTGTATGTAAGATGAACATCAACAAAAGCAAACCGATGATAGTGGAATGTAATCTAATTAAGTCAGATGATGGTGAGTGAATTCGGTTAGGAAACGAGATACGTAAATTAGTATATGAGTTTTGCTATTTGGGAAGCAAAATAACTGATGATGATCGAACTAGGGAGAATATAAAGTGTAGATTGGCAATGGCAAGAAAAGTGTTTCTCAAGAAGAGAAATTTATTAACATCGAGTATAGATTTAAGTGTCAGGAAGTCCTTTCTGAAGGTATCTGTGTGGAGTATAGCCATATATGGAAGTTAAACATGGGCAATAAACAGTTTACACAAGAAGAGAATAGAAGCTTTTAAAATGTGATGCTACAGAATTAGATTAGGAAATGAGTTTTGCTACTTGAGAGCAAAATAACTGATGGTAGTCGAAGTAGAGAGGAGATTTAAGTGTCAGGAAGTCGTTTCTGGAAGTATTTGTAAGGAGTGTAGCCATGTATGGAAGTAAAACATGGACGATAAATAGTTTGGACAAGAGGAGAATTGAAGCTTTTGAAATGTGGTGCTACAGAAGAATGCTGAAGATTAGATGGGTAGATAACGCAACTAATGAGAAGGTACTGAATAGAATTAGGAAGAAGAGAAAGTAAAAGAAGGGATCGGTTCGTTGGACATTCTGAGGCATCAAGTGATCACCAATTTAGTACTGCAGGGAAGCGTGGGGGGTAAAAACCGTAGAGGGAGACCAAGGAAGGAATACAGTAAACAGATTGAGAGGGATATAGTTTGCAGTACGTTACTCGGAGATGAAGAGGCTTGCACTGGACAGAGTGGCATGGAGAGATGCGTCTAACCAGTCTTTGGACTGAAGACCACAACAACAATAACAAGACAAATTAAGTGTTTGTTTCAAGATATGTGACTTTTTACGGCTTAGAAGCTGAAGAACTGGGGCATCAGAATTCTTGCTCGGTCCGTTGTCTGGGTCATCTTGAAGTATCAACATGAGACTTCCAGCGTAGTCTTGCCGGTGAGTAATGTGATTTCGCCCACGCACGAACGAATTTCCTGGTAGTGAGGAGTGGTAGCGAGAGGGAACTGCAGAAGTGGACAGAGGCGCGACTGGGGAGCTACGCTGGAAGTGTGTATTCAGGCGCCGCACATGGTCCCTGGGTCTCGTGGCAATTAGTGGGAATACCTCGTGCGACAACAGACCGCTTCGTGCCAGCCGTTTTCGCCTTTACGTCAGTCACAGCTTGCAAATGATGTCTTTTCTTACACAAGGTAACCACTGATTGCGCTGCGACAAGTTGTAAAAGTTCAGTTTGCACATTCACTTGATTTCCGTTAAATCAGGCCTGGCAAAGCGTGGGTCTGCGATCTATTCCACTCCAGTGAGCGCTTCCCCTCCACATCATGGCCAGGCCTAAAGATCTTATAACCTGAGATGAACAGTCCGCCATGTTTCCCCCAAAGCATAGGATATTCAAATATGTTTCCATACAAGTCACGAGGCGAGTGCAGATTTCTAATTAAATTTATTGCGGAATTCGTCGTAAATATGAGTGGCTGCTCAGCTTTGAACTGAACTAGCTATTGCAAAAATGGTGTTCGTATGTTTAGATTTCCTGGTGTTGCGGAATGACGGAAAAGGTGGGCCATCGACTACCGGAGGGACAATTGGGAGCCTTCCGGCGCTCAGTTGTGTACTGTAAGTAGTTATAAACACGAAACCAGCTGTATACGATTGCGTTTCTTCCCAGTCTAAAACTGAACTGAAACAGTTCGTCTCAAAACTTTCGGTTCCTGTAGTATAGTTGCAATTGGGAAGGTCGAGAGGAATATTTTTGATGTATTTATACGTCTTATCATAAACATACGTACACAAAGAGAATAATATTTAACCCCATTTCTTATACA
The DNA here is from genome assembly GCF_023898315.1 of Schistocerca nitens. NCBI lineage: Eukaryota > Metazoa > Arthropoda > Insecta > Orthoptera > Acrididae > Schistocerca > Schistocerca nitens. Next base: position 86,904,683 of record NC_064617.1, read on the forward strand.
GGCACAGCGGAACGAGTGATAATTCAGATAATTTATAGCGAATTGGTCATTGCGAGAGAACCTGCACAAGTAACATAAACTTCAAGGAATACAGCTTTAAGCACAAATCAAAAAGCAACAAACTTATTTCATGAAGTATTTGAAATAAATACTGAATACATGTTACATGAAACTATTAATAAAAATTCATTTCACTGTAAGAAGAAACTATAGTTTCCCCCACCTCTGTACAAGAAGAATACGGCATTTCTTAAAGTACCACCTTTTGCATAAAAAAATGAACTCCTCTTTTACAAATGGCTATACACAGGCAAAACTAATAAATAGGCTCAGGTTGTTTCTGCATAACACCGGTATTTGAAGACATTGGTACCGAGTTCTTAACTCATTAATTTAATGAAACTTCCTGGCAGATTAAAACTGTGTGCCGAACCGAGACTCGGACTCGGGACCTTTGCCTTTCGTGGGTACGTGCTCTGCCAACTGAGCTACCCAAGCACGACTGAAGTGATAGTTCTGCAAGGTTCGCAGGAGAGCTTCTGTGAAGTTTGGAAGGTAGGAGATGAGATACTGGCGGAATTAAATCTGTGAGGACGCGGCGTGAGTTGTTCTTGGGTGGCTCAGTTGGTAGAGCACTTGCCTGCGAAAGGCAAAAGGTCCCGAGTTCGAGTCTCGGTCCGGCACACAGTTTTAATGTGCCAGGAAGTTTCATATCAGCCCACTCTCCGCTGTAGAGTGAAAATTTCATTCAAGAAACATCCCCCAGGCTTTGGCTAAGCCATGTCTCCGCAATATCCTTTCTTCCACGAGTGCTGCTTCTGCAAGGTTCGCAGGAGAGCTTCTGTGATGTTTGGAAGGTAGGAGACGAGGTACTGGCGGAATTAAAGCTGTGAGGACGGAGTGTGAGTCGTGTTTGGGTAGCTCAGTTGGTAGAGCACTTGCTCGCGAGTTCGAATCTCGGTCCGGCACACAGTTTTAATCTGCCAGAAAGTTTCATATCAGCGCACACTCCGCTGTAGAGTGAAAATTTTACTCTCATTAATTTAATATTGACAAACTATCACGCAAGTTCCAAGCCTACGTTTCTGTAGTCGTGTTATATTACATTTCAGTTTTCTGTTATATGAAAATGGCATTCTAAATATCCCCGTAAACATCAATTACTGTTTGGTTCACTTCATACATGCAGTACCAAATATTTCATGCGTAATACTACAAAACGTTGTGTGAGCAGGTTAACCATCCACAAAGTAAACACTGCGAATTCTCAGAGATGGGGAAAACATGGTGGACGATTTAGCTTGTTATATATGAGCTCGAGCCAGGCTGCATTAGACGATCGGTATGTTAATCAGCAGTCGAGAGTGGCAGCGTTACTTCGATTGTTTTCTCAAATTACAGGCACTCATATCTTCACTCACCGTGTGACAGACGTCTGCTGCTCTCGGCGCTTTATTATTCAGATTTACTCTTCTTACTATTATGCTATCACTCAGTTTGTCATTTTAGTTGTTACTGTGGCCATTATCAACATCCAGTGGCACAACAATGCAAATCATATATTATACTTTTAATCATTAAAGTGAAGTTACTACTCGTCTTCATTTTCTGGGGACACACAGACACTCAGACTTACAGAGACACCAACTCTTTTTTGGTTCAAATGGCTCTGAGCACTATGGCACTAAACTTCTGAGGTCATCAGTCCCCTCGAACTTAGAACTACTTAAACCTAACGAACCTAAGGACATTACACACATCCATGCCCGAGGCAGGATTCGAACCTGCGACCGTAGCGGTCGCGCGGTTCCATCCTGTAGCGCCAAGAAACGCTCGGCCACCACGGCCTGCAACTCTTCTTTATGCATGGGTGTGCTAACTAAAGGCCAAAGGGACCATGTGTTGATAGACAAAAAACATAAAAGGCAGTAACAGATGTTAGGACAATAAGAGGGGCTGAGACAGGATCAGACCATTCTCTTGTGCTAATCAAGATGAAACAGTCATTACCAAAACAACCAAGTAAGAGCAACGGTGGAAAAAGATCCAAAGAGTAGGTGTGAGTAGGCTAAAAGAAGAGGATCTGATTAAACAGTTTAAGATTAAGCTCAGAAATAATTTCACAGAATTAGAGAACGAAAACAATAGCATAGAAGATGAAGATATCAATACAAAATGGAACAAGATAACAATAGCTATAAAGGAGGCAGCACAGGAACTACTAGGAGGTAATAATAGCAACATCAAGCGCAAATCATGGTTCAATGAAACATGTAGAAAAGAAGTTCAGGCCAGAAAGAGAGCCAGACAGGCAATGACGAACAATAACAAAACCAAATAAAATACAGGACAGCCACGAGAGAATGAAGAGAATAGTTGGAAGAGAGAAAAGATCATACGTAAATAAACGTATAGAGAAGGCAGACGAGGACTACGTCCAGAACAATAGTAAACAGTTTTGCAGAAGAGTGAGAACCCATAGAAAGAAGTACAGAGTTAAGCCTGTGATAATGAAGGATGAGAATGGAAAACTGATCACTACAAATCAAGGGAATGTAGAGAAGTGGAGGAGATACTTCAAAGAACTCATGAACAAGCGCGAAGACACCTACGACAACGAAAACAGGGCAGAAAACAACCAGAACGTAGAACTCTTAGTAGAAGAACCAGTTCTGAAAGAGGTGAAGGAGGCAATACAAAAGACTGAAAAATGGGGAAGCCCCATACATAATATCAGCAGAACTCAACAAGGAAGGGAGCGGCAAGACGTATGAATGGTTAGCTGAACTGATAAAAGAGGTGCGGTGAAAGAAATAATGCCGGAGAATGGAATACTGTTGTTGTATGTCCCATATACAGGAAGGAATACAAGCTTTTGCCACATAACTATAAGAAGGATATCTCCACTATGCACGTACCATAAAATAACATCAAGAATTAGACTGCACAGACATAACACCACACTGAGTAAATATTATATACGCCACAAGCTGGGTTCAGAAAGGGCAAATCAACAACCGACCAAATATTCACACTAAGAAAAATTCTAGATAAAAACTGGGAGCACAATCATGATACCTTCTGTATGTTTATAGACTCCAACAAAGCATATGATAACATATTGAGAGGAGATGTGAAGGATAACTGCAATGAGTGAGATACTGGACAAGCTGATAAAGCTAATTACACTACTGGCCATTAAAATTGCTACACCACGAAGATGACGTGTTACAGACGCGAAATTTAATCGACAGAAAGAAGATGCTGTGATATGCAAATAATTAACATTTTAGAGCATTCACACAAGGTTGACGCCGGTGGCTGACGTGCTGACATGAGGAAAGTTTCCAACCGATTTCTCATACACAAACAGCAGTTGACCGGCGTTGCCTGGTGAAACGTTGTTGTGATGCCTCGTGTAAGGAGGAGAAATGCGTCCCATCACGTTTGCGACTTTTATAAAGGTCGGATTGTAGCCTATCACGATTGCGGTTTATAGTATCGTGACATTGCTGCTCGCGTTGGTCGAGATCCAATGACTGTTAGCAGAATATGGAATCGGTGGGTTCAGGAGGGCAATACGGAATGCCGTGCTGGATCCCAACGGCCTCGTATCACTAGTAGTCGAGATGACAGGCATCTTATCCGCATGGCTGTAACGGATCGTGCAGCCACGTCTCGATCCCTGAGTCCACAGATGGGGACGCAGTTCGACGACGTTTGCAGCAGCATGGAGTATCAGCTCGGAGACCATGGTTGCGGTTACCCTTGACGCTGCATCACAGACAGGAGCGCCTGCGATGGTGTACTCAACGACGAACCTGGGTGCACGAATGGCAAAACGTCATTCTTTCGGATAAATCCAGGTTCTGTTTACAGCATCATGATGGTCGCATCCGTGTTTGGCGACATCGCGGTGAACCCACATTGGAAGCGTGTGTTCGTCATCGCCATACTGGCGTATCACCCTGCGTGATGGTATGGGGTGCCATTGGTTACACGTTCAGTCACCTATTGTTCGCATTGACAGCACTTTGAACAGTGGACGTTACATTCCAGATGTGTTACGACCCGTGGCTCTACCATTCATTCTATCCTTGCGAAACCATACATTTCAGCAGGATAATGCACGACCGCATGTTGCAGGTCCCATACGGGCCTTTCTGGATACAGAAAATGTCCGACTGCTGCCCTGGCCAGCACATTCTCCAGATCGCTCACCAACTGAAAACATCTGGTCAATGGTGGCAGAGCAACTGGCTCGTCACAATACGCTAGTCACTACTCTTGATGAACTGTGGTATCGTGTTGAAGCTGCATGGGCAGCTGTACCTGTACACGCCATCCAAGCTCTGTTAGACTCAATGCCCAGGCGTGTCAAGGCCGTTATTACGGCCAGAGGTGGTTGTTGTGGGTACTGATTTCTCAGGATCTATGCACCCAAATTTCGTGAAAATGTAATCACATGTCAGTTCTGGTATAATATATTTGTCCAATGAATACCCGTTTATCATCTGCATTTCTTGTTGGTGCAGCAGTTTTAATGGCCAGTAGTGTACAAATGTGTGTGATGGAATTAGAGTGTAGAGCGAAAGTACAGGGGGAGTTATCAGAAGCATTTGAGGTAAAAACAGACGTGAGACAGGGAGACGTTATATCGTCAATCCTGTTCAATTTGCACACAACAAGGCCTTGGGGAGAGTAACACAAGAATCTGCAGGAAAAAGAGAAATGTTTTGACTTTTGCGGATGATACTGTGGGAACAGGAAAGAGTATGGAAGACCTAGAGAAAATGGGAACTATACTCACCGAAAAAGCTAAGAAAGTAGGTCTAAGTATAAATGAAAATAAAACAATGTTTCATGCTGATGGGAAGAAGAGCTCCGTTAGGATCAAATCATCTAACAATCAGAAACCTAACAATACAGAAGACAGACACATTCACTTACCTCGGTGGCATCATCAACCAACTAAACCTAATACAACAAGAGATCATAACGAGAATTCAAGCCAGGGGAAGATGTCTAGGAGATACACACAACATCGTAAGATCTAAGTGATGAATGGGGAAGCCGAAGGAACGAGACAAGTAGGACGGCCGAGAAGGACATGGGAGGATAATACCATGGGAGATATGCAGATACTGGATCTGGTAGATGAAGATGCAGTTGACAGGAAGGTGTGGAAGGTTGGAATGAGTGAGGCCGAGGACCGACTGCGGTTTGTGTGACCAGCATAAGTGAATAAGTATGATGAACAGCACTTACCTTTCACTTCTTTTAGCTGTGTTCCAAGAGAAGTACAAAACATGGCTTCTCAATGCGTGATCGATTACCTACAGGAAATGACGGTAGAACTAAAAACATCCACAAAGCCACTTTGTAAAACTGATATTTCACAGATGATCTGCAGGGACAAAACCTGAAAGAGGGACTGATTGAGGTGTTGTATGAGGCCCCAACGTTATCGCAAGCCAGCACACGTACCTCTCTCTAGCGCTCGGCAGAGATAAATAGAGGTCATGTTTTTTTCCGCTTCGTACTCAATGAAGGCTGTTTTACTTTTAGAGGTAATGTGCTTACTTTCGTCATAGTAATTAAAGACTTATTAAGTAACTGTTCCGTACGCTTTTGAAAACAATTCGGTGTTTTAATTTTTCCTCTTTTTATTCTCATACTCCTTTGCTCAATTTTTTCGCTGTTTCATTTGAAATTAATTTTTCAGCCCTTTTCCGCCCCTAAAATTTTGCCACGCTAATGATAGAAACGGCCGTGCTTTTCACTGAAGACTAGAGAATATTTTTTTGTACACAATTCCAATGAAAAATCTAATGTTTATTACGTAAAAAATGCCGAAGTCGTTTCGCCTAGGTAGTAATCTAAGTAGACAATCGTCTTCGCTCCATGAAGGCGTTACTACGATGACGAAAACGACTCGCTTCACTGAACAACTTAAAAACAAGTACTAAAGGTAGCTGAACCATGAAGTCTTCGAGAACAGTGCTTAACTGCACGTGTGCGGTGCGCTTAAAATTAGCTCACAGCCAGAAACGCTTCAGTAACGGCATACTCCTGCATGGATGTGCAAAGAGATACGGCAAAAGCAGTTGGTTACGATGATTCCACTGAACATTTGAAAATAGCTATTTCGTAACGTAACATTGTAAGAAGTCGAATTCTTTATGAGGGCCAGTGCATAAAAAAGAAACTAAACAGTTTAAATGTAAATTGTCGGTGGAGAGTATTGATACGACAATCTCGGTGAACCAATTAATTTTTAGTTGCATAACAACCGCCGACTTTTCCGTGCACTAAGAATTACTAGCTTCAGTTCCGTTGCCTAGAGTACGTATTTTGATAAAACTGGCGGTTTTAGGCTATGGCCGGTAGCGAAAATAGTTTCGTTGGTTAGTTACGAAAAAACGGAACGAACTGTTCAACTTTTAACTACTTTTTTTAAATCAGAAACCACTGCGTGAGAAAAGTGTTAGAACGCTATGCGCAATGTAAGATGTAAAGGAAATTACGAGGAAATCGATCACTACATACTCGTAAATACAATCAATCTTTGGTAGAAGCTGACACGGAATACGGAGATATACTTCTTCAAACCGAAAAACTTTGGTTGAGTGCAGGAAACTGTTTGGCTTGTTTTTTTTTCTCCCACAAAGAAAGAACTTAGCCAGTCATTAAAAAAAGAACTTAAATAGGATACTTCGGAATTTAAAACGACATTGAAAGATTAATTTTTTATCGAAATTAAAAAATTAAAAAATTTTAAAAATTTTGAAAATCAGGTAAACAATTTGAATACGGTAGGTAGGACTCACGATCCAGGACGATTACAATTGGGCGGCGTGGCTGTGGATGTGGCGGGCAGTGAAGGCACCTCACGAGGGGAATTGGAATATGGTAAGACTCACTAGAAAAGAACGGATGGTGAGCCACAGTTTGCCGAGCCTGCTCTAAGTAAAAGCAGGTTCATTAACGGCAAAGCTTTAGATACACCAACTTTATGTAAATTAATAGGAAAAAATTCTGTCTGGATTTGGGATAATACCGCTCAAAAGGAATTTGACACATTAAAACAGTCTCTTATAGATGCACCCCTGTTATCTCACCCCGATCTTACTACTGATTTTTGCATCTCAACAGACTCCTCAAACACAGCCCTTGAAGTTCATCTCTTTCAAGAGTTCATTGAAGGTGAAACTAAGGCACAAAAAAACCCCGCTTTTGCTAGTCGAGTATTATCTTCTTCAGAAAGAAACTGTTCCTTCACTGAATTAGAAGCTCTGGTTGTTGTATGGGCATTTTCCAAATTTAGACCTTTTCCTTTTGGTAGACACACCACAGTATACACAGATCACAGAGTATTAGAATTTTTGATGCCAGCTAAACTATCTCATGGTCGTTTAGCGAGATGGGCTCTCTTGTTACAAGAATTCTCTTTTTCCATTGTGTATGTACCAGGACCTCAAAATGTCGTTGCTGACGCTTTGTCACGCACTTTAGACACCAACAATAGATCCAGCCAACACCTTTTGCCATAACAATTTCAGTTTGCTGTACATGCACCAGGTCGCATTTGAAAACTTTGTTTCCAATGCCTTTCACAACATTGCTTCAGAACAGGATAAGTATTCTGTCTGGAAAGAAGTGAAACAGCAATGGCGCGATGTTAATAACACCACTCTATGACAGTATTACTTAATAAATAGCAATATTCTGTTCCGCCGTATCAAACCCGATACGACAATTTGGCTGGTTTGTATCCCAGAAGACCTAATTAACAAACTCATTTGGTATGTTCACCTTAGTTACGCGTAAATGTTTTCAGTTGCTCAAACAAACATCTTACTTTTTTAACATGTAAAAACGTATTCACCAAGTCCTCTCAAAATGCAGACTTGGTCAAAAAGCAAAACCACCCACTGTATCCTTTGTTTCTCAGACATTTCCCATCATCCATTTACGTCTTCGTCAGCTAGCGGCCGCTGATTTATTTGGCCCAATTCCCACCACAAACAGAGGTTGCGCCTATGTTTTTGTCTATTTGGAATTAACTTCGAAAATCGTCACTTTCACCCCATTATGTAAAGCTACGGCCTATTCTGTTTCACATGCTTTTACTAAACATTTTCGGACAGAAGTGGGTCAAGTAGTGTCAGTAATCTCGAACAATGGGCTGCAGTTCCGTTGGCGCACTTGGCGACATACTCTTCAGACTCACAAAATTTCCCCCATTTTTATGTCCGGATACCATGCATCATCGAACCCCGCAGGAAGGTCAATGAAGGAATTGGGGAAATTATTTAAGATCTTTTGTCATGCAAAACAAAATGATTGGGAGAAATACCTTCACATGTTTCGGGATGTAATAAATTTTTTACCAAATACTTCTGCACAGTTCTCTCCACATCTTGTTTTAAACGATCAACATCCGCCTGACAAGATTAAAGAAATCATACGTTTCCCGCAGTCTCGCTGCCTACGGGATCAGGAGATTATTCAAATTGCAATACAAAATATTAAGCGAGCTGCTGACCAATGACTGTGCCCATTGAAGTCACCAAAGAGGAATATTTCTTTTCAAGTAGGAGACAAAGTTCTGATCCACTCGCGCAGGGTATCCAATAAAGCCCGCAACCTATGTCAAAAATTCTTTCTGTTATATAACGGTCCATATCGAGTAATCCATATAGCACATCCTAATGCACTTGAAATCCAAACCTTACGTACAAAAAAATCATGTGTTGTACATCATATCACAAACTGCAAACATTTCATTGAATAGACAGTACTGTTTTCTTTGGGAACATTTCGGGTTTCACTACTTTGGTTGATTACAGTAAATCCCAGCTACGAATGTCCAACTATTTTACTTATGTTATTTCTCCATGTCCCGGGCATTGTTTGCAGATGTGTAGCTCCTCTGCGGCGATAGCCTGGAACCCTCATTAGGGCCTGTGTCGCACAAATTCCTGTCACAGCTGGCGGTAGGCCACTGATTATATCTCTAACAGTGGATACAACATGCACCACTGGCGGGACAGACCTTTTTCATGTTGTTAGGCCTGTGCCACACGAATTCCGCTCACAGCAGGTGGTCGGCCAACCAGGTATATTTCCACTCGTAGTCCCAACAAGCAACATCAGCGTGACAGAATTTATTTTCACGTCCTTAGGCCTGTGTCACGCGCATTTCTTTTCCAGCGTGCAAACATTCAGAATATTTCCACATGTAAAATCTCCAAATAACAACACCTGAGTTCTGTTCTGGCATTATGATAAAGACATGAGTTGGGAGACATCTTTTTCTGCAGGCAGCTTAGTTGTGTTACTTGCTTTCTTTCCTGAGACTTATAGGTTTCTTACTTATTGTAATAACCTGGGATTATTTCAGTACATTGGTGATGAATTACATTATTTTTTTCTGTGAAACTCTTTTCATACTGGTCTGTGATGTTGACAATACAGTTGAGAATTTCGGTCATCAAATTGATGCTGATACTTTCTAAATGATATCTTTGCTCCTATTTCTTGTTGGTCGATCACCTCTGTTACTTTGTGGTGCCTACATTGAACTATATTTATATTACCTAATGACGCTAACTGTAACAAGATTTTGTCATAACAAAGGCCACTTTGTATGTTGATGTTAAGCTATTGGTACCAATTTTCCTGAAGGTTACTTAGGATTTTCGTGCAAAAGCATGTAATATGAGTATCGACAATGGATATAAGAAGATGAGACTAACTATTTTGATGGTTTTAAGATATTTGAAGAAAGGGAGTGTTCATACGAGCTTTTAATAAGACATTTGAAGCTTATGAGAAGAATGAGATATTGCTAGATTTAAGTTCCTTTTTTTTAGATTTGGGATCTTGGACACCACAAGTGATGATTAGCAAACATTGTGTGCTGAAGATACGACCATAGCAACATGAAGTTTGAGCGACGTGGCTCAGTGTGTTTCATCACCTGAGGCCCCATATTTTACTGTTGTTTACAGTTAAAATCTGTGTAAACTGTCACCTGATGTGACATGTATTGTACAATGAACTGTATTTGTGGCTCAGTCTGTTTCTTCGCGTGAGGACCCACATTTTACTGCAGTTTACAATTAGACTCAACGAAACTGTCACCTAATGTGACATGCCTTCTTAATTTACTATTGTCAATGAAACTCGGCGTGTACTCTAGGTCTACTACAAAATAATGGTTGTAACTGAAAGTCAATATATGCTGTCACCTAATGGGACACATATTTTATATTTAATCCTACTATCACTTGAAGCTAACACTTGCTTCAAGAATCATAAAAGAAGGTTGTATACATGGAAGAAGCCTGGAGATACTGACATGTTTCAGATAGATTATATAATGGTAAAACAGAGGTTTAGGAACCAGGTTTTGAATTGTAAGACGTTTCCAGGGGCAGATGTGGACTCTGATCATAATCTATAGGTTATGAACTGTAGTTAAAACTGAAAAACTGCAAAAAGGTGGGAATTTTAGGAGATGGGACCTGGATAAACTGAAAAACCAGAGGTTGTACAGAGTTTCAGGGAGAGCATAAAAGAACAATTGACAGGAATGGGGGAAATAAATCCAGTAGAAGAAGAATGGGCAGCTTTGAGGGATGAAGTAGTGAAGGCAGCAGAGGATCAAGTAGGTAAAAAGACAAGGGCCACTAGAAATCCTTAGGTAATAGAAGAAATATTGAATTTAATTGATGAAAGGAGAAAATACAAAAATGCAGTAAATGAAGCAGGCAAAAAGGAATACAAACGTCTCAAAAATGAGATCGACAGGAAGTGCAAAATGGCTAAACAGGGATGGCTAGAGGACAAATGTAAGGATGTAGGGGATTATCTCACAAGGGGTAAGATAGATACTGCCTACAGGAAAATTAAAGAGACCTTTGCAGAAAAGAGAACCACTCGTATGAATATCAAGAGCTCAGATGGAAATCCAGTTCTAAGCAAAGAAGGGAAAGGTGAAAGGAGTATATAGAGGGTCTATATAAGGGCGATGTACTTCAGGACAATATTATGGAAATGGAAGAGGATTTAGATGAAGATGAAATGGGAGATATCATACTGCGTGAAGAGTTTGACAGAGCCCTGAAAGATCTGAGTCAAAACAAGGCCCCGGGAGTGGACAACATTCCATTAGAACTACTGACGGCCTTGTGAGAGCCAATCCTGACAAAACTCTACCATCTGGTGAACAAGATATATGAGACAGGTGAAATACATTCAGACTTCAAGAAGAATATAATAATTCCAATCCCAAAGAAAGCAGGTGTTGACAGTTGTGAAAATTACCGAACTATCAGTTTAATACGTCACAGCTGCAAAATACTAACGCGAATTCTTTACAGACGAATGGAAAAACTAATAGAAACTGACCTCGGGGAAGATCAGTTTGGATTCCGTAGAAATATTGGAACACGTGAGGCAATACTGACCCTACAACTTGTCTTAGAAGAAAGATTAAGGAAAGGCAAACCTACGTTTCTAGCATTTGTAGACTGAGAGAAAGCTTTTGACAATGTTGACTGGAATACCCTCTTTCAAATTCTGAAGGTGGCAGGGGTAAAATACAGGGAGCGAAAGGCTATTTACAACTTGTACAGTAACCAGAGGGCAGTTATAAGAGTCGAGGGACACGAAAGGGAAGCAGTGGTTGGGAAGGGAGTGAGAGATGGTTGTAGCCTCTCCCCGATGTTATTCAATCTGTATATTGAGCATGCAGTGAAGGAAACAAAAGAAAAATTTGGAGTAGGTATTAAAATCCATGGAGAAGAAATAAAACTTTGAGGTTCGCCGATGACATGGTAATTCTGTCAGAGACAGCAAAGGACTTGGAAGAGCAGTTGAACGGAATAGATAGTGTCTTGAAAGGAGGATATAAGATGAACATCAACAAAAGCAAAACAAGGATAATGGAATGTAGACGAATTAAGTAGGGTGATGCTGAGGGAATTATATTAGGAAATGAGACACTTAAAGTAGTAAAGGAGTTTTGCTATTTGGGGAGCAAAATAACTGATGATGGTCGAAGTAGAGAGGATATAAAATGTAGACTGGCAATGGCAAGGAAAGCGTTTCTGAAGAAGAGAAATTTGTTAACATCGAGTATAGATTTAAGTGTCAGGAAGTCGTTTCTGAAAGTGTTTGTATCGAGTGTAGCCATGTATGGAAGTGAAACATGGACGATAAACAGTTTGGACAAGAAGAGAATAGAAGCTTTTGAAATGTGGTGCTACAGAAGAATGCTGAAGATTAGATGGGTAGATCATATTGCTATTGAGGAGGTATTGAACAGAATTGGAGAGAAGAGAAATTTGTGGCTCAACTTGACTAGAAGAAGGGATCGCTTGGTAGGACATATTCTGAGACATCAAGGGATCACCTATTGGAGGGCAGCGTGGAGTGTAAAAATCGTAAAGGGAGACCAAGAGATGAATACACTAAGCAGATTGAGAAGGATGTATGTTGCAGTAGGTACTGGGAGATGAAGAAGCTTGCACAGGATAGAGTAGCATGGACAGCTGCATCAAACCAGTCTCAGGACTGAAGACCACAACTACAACAATGACTTAAAGTATCTTACTGCATTATTTCACTGGCATTATGCACATTTGCTATTATATGATAAACTTTTAGCGTATATCTAACTATTTTATGTATTTTACCTCACATTCTCCATTTCTGTATTGTAACTTTTGATTTTATTTGAGACACTTCAACTTAGAAATCTAAATACCTTATGCACTTTTCCTTATATTGTTTTTTTCTGTTTTGTAAATTTTTGACTTTATTTGATACACTTCTCTTAATAATATAAATGTCTGATGTCTTTTCCCTACATTTATGTGTTTCTATTTTGTACATTTAGATGTTCTTTGATTCACTACAATTTGAAAATCTAATGATATTATGCATTTTACTTCACATTCTATGTTTCTATTGGTACATTTATTTGTTGTGTAATACTCTTTTGATTGGAATACTATATATGTATTGTATTGTATCATACATTGTATTTTTTTTTTTACAAATTTCGTGGGAAAATCTGTGCTAACTGCACATGGGACCAGGGGGTTATGAAAGGTATGTGCTAAGGTCTGATCAGGGTAGATCCAGAGAATAAAGTCGATAGTTGCCAACCGCAAGGTGGAATGAGTATAATATCTTTGAGTAGGAGGATCTTTGATGGTTAAGAGAGCCAGGTGCGCACAGTAAAAAACTCAGTCACCGCACCTAGGTGCCAGAGGAGGAAGACGTGTGGTGACAGCTTTAAGGTAGGATTCGTGCTACATAGTTTTCAGGTTCTACACTGAGCAAATCTTAGCTCGTTAGTGGGAGAAGTCATAAAATGATTTCAAAAAGTTTTTTTTTTAGATAATGTGAGGATATGTATGTCCAATTTTTGACACAGTAAGCGTTTTGTAAAATTTTTCGTAAGAGTGATTCATGCTACAAAAATGTCGGAAATGATAGTTTTTGTATATGACTTAAGTTTTTAACTATATATATATATATATATATATATATATATATATATATATATAGAGAGAGAGAGAGAGAGAGAGAGAGAGAGAGAGATCAACATTGTGTTTAAAACTAACAGCCTGAATCATAATCCACATCCTTTGCTTGTATTGAATATGAAAGTGAGTAGTAAAGTGAAGTTACACACGAAATGAAAGAACGTAGAGAAAATGAGGCCTCTTTGCAAAATATATGGGCAGTTCGTGGTTTGAAATCGAATTTGGGGTAACTTATCAGAGCAAAGTTATTTCAAATAACTAATTTTATGACATTGCACAACTGGCATTATTCAAGTCAAGATATAATTTCATTAAGTAAACATTACGGCCAAAAGCTAATTTTTCAGTGCTATGTTAAAGCCATTGCACAAACGGCATTATTCTCTTAAACCTGATTCCTGAGTCAAATATATGTTTCATTATCGGAAAAATGGAGGAGTGCACGAAACAAGTCAGATGCAGGTTTGTTGAATAATTACTTTGGAACAATTTTATATTTGATGCTTTCACTAATTAAAAAGGAAACAATTTTGGTTAGATACTTTCACTTGTAAAGATAATTTTAGGACATGATACTTTCACTGTAGGAAGCAAACACAACCAGTAGAAAGTACCACTGGCGCTACACAGTAGCTCGCCCTATGGTGTGTGACACATTGTACTCTGATCAGTTACCGAGCGAATTGATCAAGTGTTTAACGTTGGTGGGGAGAGGACAGAAAAGGCGATAATACGAAGGGACTGCGTCTGGTGAATATGGACGTTGAGGAGGTGGTTCCCAGCCGTGTACGAGCGCCCATTGTCGTGGACTACCAGCACGTGTTTACGACGTGTTTTGTCTTCAATAGCAACAGGGAGGTGTCTCAGCTGTGTCCTCGTTTCATCTCTTTGTTGTAACTGATGACGCGTAGCAGTTTGGTTCCAAACAACGCATAATAAGAATTTTTAGGGTGAACATCATCCTTCGCCTACGACAACACAAACGTTAACGGGCCATCAAAGACTAACAAATGGTTATTCGTTGATTTTTCTTGGCGTCACTTAACACTTTTTTGCACCTTACCCAATGAATGTAAATGTTGTAAAATGGTTGTTCAATCACATTCCAAATTTGCGCCAGTTCTCGCGTTTTTTTTATTAATTTATTTTTTTTACTAAGGTTTACTGTGAGGCATCCCGTTTAGGCGGTATTCATAAAAAATGTCTTCCCGAAAGTTATTCATCACACAAGCCGAATTGTCCTTCTCGGAAAAGAGAAATCATTTCCGTGCCGTTATCTCAGCAAATGTTTCCAACTCGTACACACCAAAAATTCTTTTCGTCGCTCCTGCAGTGCTAGTAGACCCTCGGTAAAACTCGAGGAGTGAGAAGTATCGGAAGTGTTCACATTTCTCTACTTGACGCTCCATACGATTAAGCCTGAAAATGGCCAGAACGAGCCGTTAACAAGACGCTAGCTCCTGTGCTTAACAGTTAAAACTGCAAACTGGAAAACAGTTGAATAACGAAGAACGGAGGCTTCAAAGCGCAGTGGTTGCTACCCAATGAAGAACGACACGGATTTATGCACCGAACCAACAGCTTTTCCGTGGTTCCCCAAACTCGCATAAGGAAAATGCTGGGATGGTTCCCTTGATAAGGGCACTACCGATTTCCTTCCACATACTTCCTCAATCCGTTCTCCGCCCCTAATAACCTCGTGGTCGACAGGACACTAAACGTTAATCATCCTTCCTTTTCATGGCACAAACCTGGAAACCTTTAAGGCGTCCAGTGACAACGAATCCTCGAGAACAACTGCGTCACTGATAGCAATCAACGTCCACACTGTGTTTTCAGGCAAAATATAACCGGAATATATCTCGATATTTTATTACTGCCTTAATATTTGACAAACAATACTAATTAGAGTATTCCAAAATAAGTTGAACGTAGTCTGACATTCTTTAGCCTGCAATAAATTGATTACTCTATCGTCACATGATTTGTAACTCTGAAATTCGGGACTGTGATTTACTGCCACATTTCTGGCGGAATTTTACATGTCCGAGAGCATTCCTTGCCGATAGACATTTCTCCTGCCTCTTGCGTCCTTTGTCGACGCTACGTCGCAACACTGGCCAATACCTTCTTTCTTCAGTCGACTGAACTAATGTGCAGAAAGCAATAAGTCTCGAAATTTCAGCTCGACTACGCTGTTTAGTCGGAACGGGCAATCAGTTGTGCCGTCTTACCCATGTCATGTGATGTTCATATAATAAAGTAGAAAGCGTTCGCCTGTGCTTTATTTTGTGTAGAGTAACGATAACGAGAAGATGTTAAATGCATAGACATATCAATGACATATTAGTGTACGGGGAGCTCAAAGGACGATATTTCAATCTAAATAAATATCGAGAAAAGTTTTCAACTTATATGTGACGAGTGAACAAATTTTTAATTAAGTACCTTTAACAAATGGTCCATGCATATGCCACAACATGGAAGAGGTTTGTACCACCAGAAACTAAGATTAGATTTTACCTTAAGGTAAATAATATATGTTTATAGTCAGTCGGAATTATTTTTTATTAATTAAACTGATTGCAGATCATGACAAATCAAGCATAACACTTTATCGTGAAAAGGTGGTATTCGTAACTGAGTTGGCTGGCAAATTTTCCACAGAATCAGTAGACGACGAAACGGTTGTGTGCAGAAGATCCAGCGAAGAGTTTTTCGATTATGTGGAAGCGATTGCGACATTTTTCTAAAAGTTGGTCATTTTTTAAGTATTACACTTCGCAATATTTGAGCATTCAACAAAGATTCTTAGAATTATACATTTCGGCTTCTGTTTCCTGTTTCTGTGAGAATCTTTCACTATTTTTGCCATCTCCTTCTTCTGGACCACACGAAGACCTTAGATGCAGTGACACTCTGAGAATAGTGAACATAAGAAAAAGCAGCTTCTCGAAGTACAAGTATTTTAGAAGCTTATTTGTGGCCTATCCTGATGTACACACATCAAAAACGTTTTGCATTACCTCAGGTCCGAGAGTTCCGCAACCTGCACAAAAATTTGGAATAGTGATGAACATAACCATCATTTCCACCATTTTTATTGCTCATGAAAAACACACATTGCATGTTGTACCACCATACAGCGAGACCTTCAGAAGTGGTGGTCCAGACTGCACTAACATACACACCAGTAGCTCTAACACCCAGTAGCATGTCCTCTTGCATCGATGCATACCATCCACAAGTTCATCAAGGCACTGTTCGTTCAGATTGTCCCACTCCTCAACGGTGATTCGGCGTAGACCCCTCGGAGTAGTTGGTGGGTCACGTCATTCATAAATAGCCCTTTTGAATCCATCGCAGTCATGTTCGATAGGGCGCATGTCTGGAGAACATGCTGCCCACTCTAGTCGAGCGATGTCGTTTATCCTGAAGGATTCGCAAGATGTGCATGGTGGGGGTGCAAATTGTCGTCCATGAAGGCGAATGCCTCGCCAATATGCTGCCAACATGGTTGCACTATCAGTCGGAGGATGGAATTCTCGTATCGCACGGCCGTTGCAGCGCCTTCCACGATCACCAGCGGCGTCCGCCGGCCTCACATAATGCCACCCAAAAACAACAGGGAACCTCCACCTTTCTGCACTCGCTGGACAGTGTGTCTAAGGCCTTCAGCCTGACTGGGTTGCCTCCAAACACGTCTCCGGCTGTTGTCTGGTTGAAGGCGTATGCGACACTCATCGGTGAAGAGAACGCGATGCCACTCCCGAGCGGTCTATTCGGCATGGTGTTAGGCCCATCTGTACTGCGCTGCATGGTGTCGTGGTTGCCAAGATGGACCTCGCCATGGACGTCGGGAGTGAAGTTAAACATCATGCAGTCTATTTCGCACAGTTTGAGTCTTAGCACGACGTCTTGTGGCTGCACAAAAAGCATTATTCAACGTGGTGGCGTTGCTGTCAGGGTTCCTCCGAACCATAATACGTATGTAGCGGTCATCCATTGCAATAGTAGCCCTTGGGCGGCCTGAGTGAGGCACGTCAACGACAGTTCCTGTCTCTCTGTATCTCCTCCATGTCCGAGAAACATCGGTTTGATTTACTCCGAGATGCCTCAACACTTCCCTTTTTGAGAGCCCTTCCTGGCACAAAGTGACAATGCGGATCCTATCGAACTGCGGTATTGACCGTGTAGGCATGGTTGAACTACAGACACCTCCTTCTTGGTGGAATGACTGGAACTGATCGGCTGCGGAGCCCCTCCGTCTAATAGGCGCAGCTCGTGCATGGTTGTTTACACGTTTGGTCGAGTTTAGTGACATCTCCGAACAGTCAAAGGGACTGTGTCTGGGATGCAATATCCACAGTTAACGTCTATCTTCAGGAGTTCTGGGAACTGGGGTGATGCAAAACTTCTTTTGATGTGTGTAGGTTCTCGACTCAATAGTTCTCCGGAGAAGCATGTTCTCAAACTGACTTTTCTTCTGTTCGTCTCAATGTTTTGAGATCTTTACCAAAAAAAAGTGACATTCCGTTTTGATAGTTAAAACACATATGAATGACAGTGGATCCGCCTTTAGTCGAGCGTATGCGACCACCGATATATGGACGTATGCGAATAGCTTCCGGTCGGAAATTGTACGATGTCAGTTTGAGTCAAGCTTGGAAGTATGATGAGATAGCCCGATGGTTTCTATGCGGGATGATCAGTGTCACACTTTATTGAACATGAAACTTAACTTTTTTATTTTATTTTTTTATTTATTTTTTATTTTTGAGTAATTAGTCTTGTGACTGGTTTGCTGCAGCCCACCACGAATTCCTCTCCTCAACTAACATCTTCATCTCAGAGTGCCCTACGTCCTCAAATATTTGCTGGATGTATTCCAATCTCTGTCTTCACTTACGTCTCTTACTCTCTACAGCTCCCTCTAGTACCACGGAAGATACACACTGGATTCGCATTCGGGAGGACGACGGTTCAATCCCTCTTCCGGCCATCTGATTTAGGTTTTCCGTGATTTCCCTAAATCGCTCCAGGCAAATGCTGCTATGGTTCCTTCCCCATCCTTTCCTAATCCGATGAGACCGATGGCCTCGCTGTTTGGTCCCTTCCCCCACACAACCCAACCCAACCCAACCATGGAAGATATTCCGTGATGTCTTAACAGATGTCTTATCATCCTGTCCCTGGTCAGTGTTTTCGTTTCCTCACCGATTCTCGGGAGAACCTCATTTATTACCTTATCAGTCCACCTAATTTTCGACATTCTTCTGTAGCACCACAGCTAAAATGATTCGATTCTCTTTTTTTACGGTTTTCCCACAACCCATGTTTCACTACCAATGCTGTGCTCCAAACGTACATTCTTTTTCCTCACGTTAAGCCTTATGTTTCATGCTAGTAGAATTCTCTTGGCCAGGAATGCACTTTTTGTCAGTGCTAGTCCACTTTTTATGTCCACCTTGCTCCGTCCATCATGGGTTATTTTTCTTCCTACGTAGCAGTAGTCCTTAACTTGGTTATCACCAATTTTGATGTTGTTTGCTCGTTATACTCATTTCTCCCGCTTCTCATTACCTTGGTCTTTCTCCTTTTTACTCTCAATCCATAATGTATACTCATTAGATTGTTTCCACTGAGGATAGCAAAGTTATCATTGATATCGTTTCACCCTGAATTTTAGTCCCACCATTGAACCTTTTTTTTTGTTTTCGTGATTGCATCTTTGATGTATAGAGTGAACAGTAGGGCCCAAAGACTACATTCCTGTCTTACATCCTTTTTAATCCTGGCACTTCACTCTTGGCCATCCAGTACTTTTCTTCCTTCTTTGTTCTTGTACATATAGTATATTACCCGTCTTTTCCTGTAGCTTACTCCTATTTTTCAGAATTTCGCACATCTTGCCGCGTTTTACATTTTCTAACTTTTTTTCTACGTCGAACAATCTTATAAGCGTGTCTTAAATTTTCATGTCTTGCTTCAACTACCAATCGCAACGCCTCCCAGGTACGTTTACCTTTCCTAAAGCCAAATTGATAGTTATCCAGGAGATCCCCAGTTTTGTTTTCCATTCTTTTGTATATTATTCTAGTCAGCATCGTGGTTGCATGAGCTGTTAAACGGACTGTGTGATAGTTCTCGAACTTATTTTCTCTTGTTATCTTCGTAATCGTGTTGACCATATTTCCCCGAAATTCTGATAATATGTCGTGAGTCCCATATGTTCTGCACAGCAACTTGAATAATAGTTTTGTTGCCACTTCCGCAATGATTTTAGAAATTCCGATGGAACGTTGTCCTTGCCTTCTATCCTATTTGATCTTAAGCCTTCCAAAGTTCTTTTAAATTCAGACTCCAATATCGGATCCCGTTTGTCTTCCGTATCATTCCAGTTCCTTTTTCTGTCACGGCATCAGACCAGTCCTCCTATTATGGAGGCCTTCGTGTACTCTTTTCTCCGATAAACTCTCTCTTCTGCTTTTAACGGTGGAGTTATCTTTACATTCTTATTGTTAGGAGCTTGATTTTAATTTCACTGAAGGTTGTTTTGGCTTTTCTATATTCTGAGTCAATTCTTACGCCTATAATTTCTTTTTAGATTTCTTCATGTTTTCCCTGTAACAATTTCGCCTTGTCTTCCCTGCACTTCCTATTTCTTTCATTTTTAAGTGAATTGTGGTCAGGTGATTGTGTGTCACTTGTGTCATAAGTCTGTGCGCGAGATTTCCACATTCCTAAACATCCCTAGGTACTCGGTTTCCGATGTGATAGTGAAGTGGAAACGTAAAGGGACACGTACAGCACAAAAGCATACAGGTCGACCTCGTCTCTTGACTGACAGAGACCGCCGACTGTTGAAGAGTGTCGTAATGTGTAATAGGCAGACATCTATTCCAACAGACATCTATCCCATCAGACAGGATTTCCAAACTGCATAAGGATCCACTTTAAGTACTATGACAGTTAGGTTTGAGATGAAAACACTTGGATATCATGGTCGAGCAGCTGCTCATAAACCACACCGGTAAATGCCAAACGACGCCTCGCTTGGTGTAAGGAGCGTAAACATTGGACGATATTGAACAGTGGAAAAACGTTGTGTGGAGTGACGACTCACGGTACACAATGTGGCCATCTGGTGACAGGTTGTGGGTATGGCGAATGCCCGGTGAACATCATCTGCCAGCGTGTGTAGTGCCAACAGTAAAATTCGGAGGCGGTGGTGTTATGGTGTGGTCGTGTTTTTCATGGAGGGGGCTTGCACCCCTTGTTGCTTTGCATGGCACTGTCACAGCACAGGCCTACATTGACGTTTTAAGCACCTTCTTGCTGCCCAGTGTTGAAGAGCAATTCGGGAATGGCGATTGCGTCTTTCAACACGATCGAGCACCGGTTCATAATGCATTACCTGTGGCGGTGTGGTTACACAACAATAACATCCATGTAGTGGACTGGCCAGCACAGAGTGCTGGCCTGAATCCTACAGAACACCTTTGGGATGTTTTGGAACGCCGACTTCGTGTCAGGCCTCACCGACCGACGTCGATACCTCTCCTCAGTGCCGCACTCCGTGAAGAATGGGCTGCCATTCCCAAGAAACCTTCCAGCACCTGACTGAATGCATACCTGCGAGAGTGGAAGCTGTCATCAAGGTTAAGAGTGGACCAACACCATGGTGAATTCCAGCAGTATTGATGGAGGGCGCCACGAACTTGTAAGTCATTTTCAGCCAGGTGTCCGGATACTTTTGATCACATAGTGTATTACGAAATTGTAATCTGAGTTTGCATCTGCTTCTGGGAACGTCTTACAATCCCATATCTCATTTCGAAATCTTCCTGACTATGACGTAATCTAGCTGGAACCTTCGCGTGTATCCAGGTTTTGTCCAAGACTACTTCCTTCTCAGGCGATTCTTGAACAGAGTATTCGCTATTACCATCTGAAATTTATTGCAGAACTCAATTAGTTGTCCTCCTCTCTGGTTCCTACTGCCAGCCCCTATTCTTCCGTAATCCTTCCACTACAACCGTATTCGAGTACCTCATAACTAATAGATTTTCGTCTCCGTCTACTTAATGAGTTACCCGTTGAATATCCTCATATACTTTTTCTGTCTCTTCATCTTCCGTTTGCGACATCAGTATACGAACCTGAGCTATCGTTGTCGGCATTTGTATGCTGTCGAATATGATGTGAATAATCCTATCACAGAGCTTTTCACGGTAACTCATTCTCTGCCCTACTTTCCTATTCATAATGAAGCCTATTAGATTATACCATTTTCTTTTGATGTTATTACGCTATGTTCGTCTGACCATGAACCCTTATCTTCTTTCCATTTCATTTCACTAACCCCAACTATGTTTAGATTGAGCCTTTGAATTTCCCTTTTCATATTTTCCAAACTTCTTACTACGTTTAATCTTCCGACATTCCATTCTCCGACTCGTTGGTGTCATCTCTTCGTTAGTTATTCCCTCTTTTTTTCATGGTCATCTCCCCCTTGGCAGTCCCCCAACCGAAAACACAAAAGGGGGGACTCAAAGTTCAAATATGTGTGAAATCTTATGGAACTTAACTGCTAAGGTCATCAGTCCCTAAGCTTACACACTACTTAAGGTAAATTATCCTAAGGACAAACACACACACCCATGCCCGAGGGAGGACTCGAACCTCCGCCGGGACCAGCCGCACAGTCTATGACTGCAGTGCCAAATGGGAGACTAATCCAAATGTTTTGCCAATGGAGAGATCATCAGGACACTTTTTTCAATTACAGGGCATATGTCCTGTGGATACACGTTATGTTTCTTTAATGCTACGGTTTTCTTTGCCTTCTGCATCCTCATGCCGTTGATCATAGCTGATTCTTCAGCCTTTTAGGGGCAGTTTCCCACGCAGGGGCAAGAGAGTGTCCTGAATCTATATCCACTCCTCAGCCCTGTTTGACAAGGCCGTTGGTAGAACGAAGGTGACGTGGTGGCGATGGGTCCAATCCCAAAGCCTGGCCACGATGTCTCCCCCATCCCATCGCTGAGCTGCACCCTGACACAGTTAAAAATTTTTTGTCACATGTATAAATTGAAAAAAAAAAAGAACAAACTAAAACTAGTTTATCCTTCTGGAACCCTGGATCCATAGAACACGGGTGTCTCATAACAACTACATAAGCGTTCAGTAACAACGAAATTCATTCCTTATCACTGTGTGTTACAGTACGCTTCAAGGCACCCCTTTATTGTGCAGTAATCAGAAGACAAATGCAGCCTATTTCAGAACGACATAGTTCACTACGTATAGAACTTCATGATAAGCATTATTGGTGAGTAACACGTGTATCCTTCCTACTCACAAGCATAGGATATGTACGCTTTTTTTATACAGTGTCAGTATATCAGTACCCTTGTTGAACATCGGTCGTGTCAGACAACAAATAAAGTGAGTCAGGATCGCAAATTTTCCCATATTCCCGCTCTACTGTTTTACAAGGGTGACTACAGGCAGTGTTGACACGATAACACTACGTTCACCCCTTCAACGCTCGGTGGAAGTGTCGCTGGTTGCTCGATCTCCCATCTAATTTTCACCATTTTCTGTAACGCCACATTCAAAAGCTCCTATACGTGCCTTGCAAAGAATAAAGACGAAATCCGTACGGCATAAAACTTTTGTTTCATTCAGATATTGTTAGACGGGCCAAAAATAATAATTATCAGCTTAGCGTAATATTGTACGCAACGGGGGACGTCAGTACTGTACAAGTTGAAGATGCTTCTATTCTCTTCTTGTCTGTATCATTTGTGGTCTACAGCTCACTTCAACGTAAGGCTACAATCAAACAAATACGTTCAGGAAACGATTCCTAACACCTCAATTTACACAGCGTGTTTCACAGTTCCTATTACAGGCTTCTACAGGTTGTTGAGGGGATTTAGTGGATGAAGTTTTCTTAAGGAATCCATGTCCGAAAATGTACCGTTTGAATGCGAAACAAGACTGAAGATGAAAGCACTAGCTGGCCTGTCGCTTCGCGGTGTGGACAAAGTGAAGACAATGACCTCTGACGACGCAGCAGAGACAATGGCTTCTCACAACACAGCAGAGACAATGACCTCTCACCACACAGCGGAGACCATGGCCTCTGTACACACAGCAGAGACAATGATCTGTGGCCACACAGTGGAGACGAAGACCTCTGACCACTGCCCTCTACAGGAGCCCACAACATGAACAATGTTTCTAACACTCGTCTTTGGGTTCTCTCCAACGTGATGAAGACGATCTCTTCAAATTGGGGAGTGTAGCGCGTCCGTGAAGCACTACAGTCGACCTTCCTAGTTGCAAACGTACAAGCATATAGTCGGTTGAAAAGGGTATGCGATGTCATAATTTCAACAGGAACTGATGAAGGCGCCCTCTTCTCTGTTTGTGTGCGTACCGTGTAGCGGGAAAGTTGAAAAAGATCCGTTCTTCAAACTTGTTTTATGTCCAAATGCTATTTTTCAGCACGTGGACTCCTCGTTAAAACTTTATCTACTAAGTCCTCTCCATAATGCCTAGAATCCTGTTATAGGAAATGGGGCACAACCTGAAGTAAATGTTAACATGTTTCTCTTTATCGGAATCGCTTTTCTCGCGATTGCAAACTGGATTTTATATCCACTTTTTTTTCTGCACTCGTCAGTTATTCTGCCACTGAAAGAGTAAACCTCATGGACTGCGTTTTTAATCTCATTTGATAATTTAATTCCCTCAGCGTCTTGCAATTTAATTAAACTACACTCCATTACCCTTGATTCAGTTTTATTGATGTTTCTCTCGTAATTTCTTTCGAGCCACTGCTCAACTGCACTTTCAAGCCTTTTCCCGTCTATAACACAATTACAATGTCATCGACAAACCTCAGAGTTTAATTTTTACTTCCTGAACATCAACTGTCTTTTAGAATTCCTCCTTGGTTCCCCGTATTGCTAGCTCAATGATGAGATTCAGTAACACTGCACATAGGCTAGAAACCTGGCTCACTCATTTCTCAACCATTGCTTCTGTTTCATGTCCTTCGATTCGTATAATACCAGGTAGTTTTCTGTACTTGCTGTGAATGACATTTTGTTACGTGTATTTGATCCCTGCTACGTTCAAAATTTCAAGATATACAGTTCAATAAACATTGTCAACAAGGGAATATTGCCAAATGTCAACAAACAATCTTGATGAAACTTTGCGGGTTTGTAGAGGGGAAAATAAAATATAACACATATTTTTTGTGGTCAGTTCAACTTTTAAGGGATAAAACACATCCCGTAAAATAACTTTGTGCAAATGTCTTCGAAACGATGACTTATAAAAATTTTTCTCACATCAAAGTGGCTATGTAACCAACATTCTTGAAAACTGTATAATAGAATTTTATAATAATTTGAAATTTTGCAAAACACCTCAACACTATCAATTAAAAGTGAAAAACGAAACTATCATTACAATAAAAATTAAAGAAGCTTTCAAGTTATATACATCCATGTGTAATAAAGCTGGCTTCCGAAATACTATTTTTGGAAAATAAGCTGTACACTACGTGCTGTCAGAGTACTTCCAACATTCCTAATTAAAATACCTAATCATTCATATTAGTCTCGTTATTTACACTACTGGCCATTAAAATTGCTACAACAAGAAGAAATGCAGATGATAAACGGGTATTCATTGGACAAATATATTATACTAGAACTGATATGTGACTACATTGTCACGCAATTTGGGTGCATGGA
Source organism: Schistocerca nitens (assembly GCF_023898315.1). Classification (NCBI taxonomy): domain Eukaryota; kingdom Metazoa; phylum Arthropoda; class Insecta; order Orthoptera; family Acrididae; genus Schistocerca; species Schistocerca nitens. Next base: position 86,930,028 of record NC_064617.1, read on the forward strand.
TCCTGAGAAATCAGTACCCAGAACAACCATCTCTGGCGGTAATAACGGCCTTGATACGCCTGGGCATTGAGTCAAACAGAGCTCGGATGGGGTGTACAGGTACAGCTGCTCGTGCACCTTCAACACGATACCACAGTTCATCAAGAGTAGTGACTGGCGTATTGTGACGAGCCAGTGGCTCGGCCACCAGTGACCAGACGTTTTCAATTGGTGAGAGATCTGGAGAATGTGCTGGCCAGGGCAGCAGTCCAACATTTTCTGTATCCAGAAAGGCCTGTACAGGACCTGCAACATGCGGTTGTGCATTATCCTGCTGAAATGTAGGGTTTCGCAGGGATCGAATGAAGGGTAGAGCCACGGGTCGTAACACATCTGAAATGTAACGTCCACTGTTCAAAGTGCCGTCAAGGCGAACAAGAGGTGACCGAGACGTGTAACCAATGGCACCTCATACCATCACGCAGGGTGATACGCCAGTATGGCGATGACGACTACACGCTTCCTATGTGCGTTTTCCGCAATGTCGCCAAACACGGATGCGACCATCATGATGCTGTAATTTACCATTCGTGCACCATCGTGATGCTGTAAACAGAACCTGGATTCATCCGAAAAAATGACGTTTTGCCATTCGTACACACAGATTCGTCGTTGAGTACACCATCGCAGGCGCTCCTGTCTGTGATGCAGCGTCAAGGGTAACCGCTGCCATGGTCTCCGAGCTCATAGTCCATGCTGCTGCAAACGTCGTCCAACTGTTCGTGCAGATGATTGTTGTCTTGCAAACTTCCCCATCTGTTGACTCAGGCATCGAGACGTGGCTGCACGATCCGTTACAGCCATGCGGATAAGATGCAAGTCATCTCGACTGCTAGTGATATGAGGCCGTTGGGTTCCAGCCCGGCGTTCCGTATTACCCTTCTGAACCCACCGATTCCATATTCTGCTAACAGTCATTGGATCTCGACCAATTCGAGCAGTACTGTCGCGATAAGATAAACCGCAATCGCCATAGGCTACATTCCGAAATTTATCAATGCCGGAAACGTGATGGTACGCATTCCTCCTCCTTACACGAGGCATTACAACAGCGTTCCACCAGGCAACGCCGGTCAGCTGCTGTTTGTGTATGAGAAATCGGTTGGAAGCTTTCCTCATGTCAGCACGTTGTAGGTGTGGCCACCTTCGCCATCCTTGTGTGAATGCTCTCAAAAGCTAATAATTTGGATAGCACAGCATCTTCTTCCTGTCGGTTAAATTTCGCGTCTGTACCACGTCATCTTCGTGGTGTAGCATTTTTAATGGCCAGTAGTGTACTTATCTTGCAACAATTTTGTGTATTAAACTGTTATTTTCTGTTGTTTTACTTTTGAGATTCACTTTTTTTACTTTTTGTTTTTTTTTCTTTAGTTTGTCATTTCACATATGCGTATTTTGTGAATTGAAATTTCAAGTAATTCATTATTGTAATATAAAATCATTACAATATTGCTAATCTGTAAATAAATGCTTAAAACATAACGCTTATTTCCACTATGCATACAGAATGAACGAATTTTCTTCGCATTATATATACGACAGAGGACACATCATAAAACAAAATTCAGCAGGATTTTAAACCGTCCAGGGTGACCCTGTGAATATGCCGATTTGTATCAGGTTTATTTCAGTACTTTTGCGAAGAGAACTGATTACACACTAGTGACTGCTGTTTGATTATATTGTTTCTCGTGTGAAGTCATTCAACAGTACTAGATCTGAAAATACGTACTGCAATATTCTGTCCCCGATACACACTCATTCAGTTTTATCAAGATCGTTTAGTAAGACTTTAGAATGTTCTTTTGTAAGTATACAAATGCTACAAACTTGTGTTTGCCATCTCCAGCGTGTCTACTGTGGTAAGTCGCAGGGCAAGTCTCGATACACCTATCTCTCCATTTCTCTGGAACACACATTGATCTTCTCCGTGATCGGCTTCTGCAAGTTTTTCGACACTTCTGTACATAAATTGTGTGCAAAATTTTGCAATTATGACTCGTTTCCTCCTCTGTTACTGCATACCTTTCACGTCCTTAGACTAGAGATGGGATGTTTCTGTACTTCAGTTATTCTCCATCATCAGTAAACAGTTTGTATAGTTTTCTGTTCATGGACATTCCTGTCTTCCCTGTGAAGCTGTCCCTGGAGCTTTACTTTAGGCTGACATACAGATCGCAGTTACCTCAGAACATATGTTTCGGATCACTGTGGGGCGGCCATTTGCAGCTGTGCTCGTCATGCAAACCAGTCGCCCTTATACTCTGGAAACCGCACACGGAATCTTTAAAAGCGTAGCGAGCGTCCATACAGAATTCTTGCTCCAGGGGAGCGGAGAAAATTGCATGCAGATGAGGGGTGGCAAATAAAAAGAACGGCAGACGCACACAGAGAGAGAATGGGGTAACAACTTGCTGTGTCTTGCAGGACCGGAATTGCGCATCGCTCTTTTTACGCCACAAAACCACTTACGCAGAAATGAGTTTCCACCAGCGAATAAACGACGACCTCAATCTGGGAAAGGTATTCTAAAAATCCTTCCACTATTTCACAGGATTCAGGATTTAGGACGCTATCCCGTAATAAATTAATTTTCTAAACTCTTTTTTCTAGCGCCTAAACCAATGAAACTGGTGCTTTCGTCGGTTCTAGGTTTCTGCAAAGAAACAACTGGTGACATACTGCTTGATTGTTCCTGCAGAACAGTCATTTATCTACAACTGTATGCATACTCCACATGACACCATACGATGCGTGGAGAAGTTAGTTAGTTAGTTAGTTACGTGTTCCATTGATCAATAGCACGGAAAACCGTCATACTGTGGAACGTGTCAAAATGCACAAGAAATGCGCACAGGAAACAAGTTTTTCTTCCTTACATTATAATGTTATACCTAAATATTTCTAATATCTATCCCATTCCCTTAAGTGGCACAAAATGCATGTATTATATCTCTATATTTATTTACTCATATCCAAGAATTCATCTATGGTATAGAAGGAGTTGTCATGGAGGTATGATTTCACTTTGTTTTGGAAACTATTACTGCTATCTGTCAGACATTTTATTTCATCTGGTAATTTATCAAAAAGTTTTATACCAGCATATTTTACCACTTTCTGTGCAAAGATATGTTAAGTAAAGGATAGTGTAGGTCTTTCTTTTTTCTGGTATTGTCATCATGAATGTCGGTGTTGATTTTAAATTGGTCCATGTTGTTGAGAAAAAATTTCATTACTGAGTAAATGTACTGTGCAGCAATTATAAGAATTTCTATCCTTTTAAACAGATGCCTACAAGATGTGCGGTTATGAACCCCACACATCATTCTAACTACTTTCTTTTGAGCAGTGCATACCTTTTGCCTAAGTGTTGAGTTGCCCCAGAATATTATTCCGTATGACATCAGAGAGTGGAAGTACGCAAAGTATGTTTGCTTACTAATTTCTACATCCTCAAAATTGGCAATTATTCTGATTGCAAAAGTTGCTGAACCTAGTCGCTTTAGGGGATCCAAAATATGAATTTTCCAATTAAGATTCTCATCTATATGTACACCCAAAAACTTAGTATGCTCTACCCTGGCTACTGACTTCTTTTGATGTGTTATGTTTATTGAAGGAATTTAAGAAGATTACCTATATGTGACTGCAGGCTTTATAGGCGTGTTACACAGAAAAAATGTTCTTGGGTGATTACCCGAGTGGAGGCGTCGTCGTGTCGTAACGTTTCGATGAGTTTCGTACATATCATCATCAGGAGAGGAGACCATTCGCCGAAAGATAATGGATACGAACCTCATCGAAACTTTGGGACAAGACGACTCCACCACTTGGCTGATCACCAGAGAAGATTTCATCATGAGAAGGTTAACTGGTACAGATACTGGTCGTTCCGAAATGAAACGAGGGGGAAACGACTATCTATAAGCATCTGTACGAGCCCTAAATTCACTTATCTTCTCTTCACTGTCGTTATGTGAAACTTCCGTTGGCGGTAGTAGATTCGTTCTGCAGTCAGCCACAAATGATGGTTCCCTTAATTTTGTCAATTATGTTACCCGAAAAGAATGTCTTCTTGCCTCCAGGCATACTCATTTGAGTTCACGGGGCATTTCCGCAATACTCGCCTGTTGGGTGAACCTATCGGTAACAAATTTCGCAACACTCCCCTGCAATATTTCGATGTCTTTCCTTTAGTCCGACCGGGTGGGGGTACCAAACACTCGAGCAGTACTCAAGAATAGGTCAAACTGGTGTTCCATACGCGGTCTCTTTCGCACAGTGCTCCCAGTACACCGAAGTCGACCATTTGCATTCCCTTACGTGTTCGTTCCACTTCATCTCTCTTTGCAACGTTACGCATAGATATCTGATTGACGTGACTGTCAGGTAGTACAATACTGACGCTGTATACGTAACACTGCAGGAATGTTATTCCTACTCATCTGAATTCACTAATATATTTCTACATTTAGAGCATGCTGCCATTCATTAAGTTGCTTTATTTTGTGGAAATGGGTTGAAACGGTTTATTGGATAGAGTCACCATCATTGTTACACCCGGATGATTTTAAGGAAAGGCAGGACGTTTTAGACGCTAATTCCACTTGGTGTGCTGGATGTCAGGTCCCTTATATGTGAAAAAAATAAAATATTATTGAAGTTACTAGTCTTCCAACTGATTTCATGCAGTTCTCCACAATTTACTACCGTGTGGTGGACTTTCTATCTCTATTCAACTTTTACAACTTATATTTTCTGCAAGATGTTACGCCTATTTTTGTCTCTTTTTTTCGCTAATACTTTTTCAATTCTACTGCTCTTCCGAGCACCAGGTTAACTATTTCCGGATGCGGTAGTGTGTGTCACTCTCCTGCAAACTGTTCCTTCTTATGGTGTTTTTCTACAGGATTTGTAATGATCTACTTCTACTGGCATCGAACTATATAATTTAAGACTTAGTTCGAAATAAAGATATTGTATTGCTACGTGTTCTTTGTAGTTTGAAATAGTGTTTTCGGTTTTTCTGTATATTATTTGCACGTGTCGGTTCCTATACATCATCTTTGTTTACAAAATGTGACAATTCGTATGTGATATATCACATAAGAGAAAGGAACCTGTGGCCACTGGAGGTATTCTATTTTAGTTCTTTATTTTCACATTTACTTTTAAGTTTAGTTTCTAGTCAAAGACTTCCACAGAGCCATGTTCTGAAACAATATTTTGTTCTTCTATTAGACAGTGCCCAAGAATTCCCTAAAGTTGCAACACAGCACACACACATATGTCATATTATTTCAAATAAATCTACCTGATGATGAAGGTTTAAAACATTGAAACGCATTGGGGAAATAAATTAAACACTGACTGGTAACAGTAAAGTTGTTGTTTCATTCGAAAAAATCTTCGCATTTAAAGATAAATCATTGTGTACCAACCTCATATTTACGATCTGTTGGTCTAGATTTCGCTCCTATCAATCGATTTGTAGCTCATCTCTCTCTCTAATATTTCACGCCGAATTCACTTTCAAACACCACGCTAACAAGGGAGATAGGAGACCTTCAACGCCCAGAGTCACTCGAAAATATGCTTAGAGTATAGTAGGCCACCGCGTGCAAAGCAGTTAAGCGTGTATGATGTGCTGCATGCGTGCAATCCGAGGCTCCGCCTTTCTAGACACTACACGTACAATTCGGCTTTCATCGGTCCTTCTCGGGCGTACTCGGAACAGCGCAACATTTCGTTTAGGATTGCTGTGCAGCAGTTTTCGGGTAGCATTTCATTCTTCAATTCGGCAGAATCGTGATTTCGGCGAATTTTATCCTTCGCTGTTTGTTCGTCGTATGAAGGAAGTTCATAGGTCCAGTGGCTATTTGAACAAAAGGGGGGCAATCAAGTGATCTACCTTCACATGCCTGTAAAAGTAGAAAGATACGACAAAAGAGAAGGATAAGAATTCTCAGTATTTATTGTGAAGTCACATAATCTACAGGTACGACAAATTTGCTAAGAACGACATAACAACACTTTGCAGAAAATTACAACGATCGACAGACAATTTTTTTGGGATTCCTCATTCCGTATATAAAGAAGCACTTTGTCCTAATTTTGCAGGCATGGAATAGGTGATGCAATTGATGGTACGAATAGTAAATTTTCTTAAATACGATGCATTATTCCACCGTCCACTGCAACAGTTCTCCTTGGAATTACACGAAGAATAAGGAGACATTATATATTAATGTAAAGAACGTTTGTTTAGTCAAGGGGTCTCCCTGGAATGGTTTTTCGTTATAACACCTGCTATTGTTGAATTCATGAAGGAAAAAGGAAAGCAGAAACTAAAATTAGAACATCAAGAATGGATTGCAAACATCGCATTTTAAGTGGACTTGACTGCACACCGCCCACATTCTGACGTTGCTAAGTGAGGAACAACTAATTTCTGATTTGATGGGTACGCATTTAAGAAGAAAATCACATTGAGGAAGCGGCAAATACAGACAAAAATTCCATCTTCCTACCCTCACTGGCGTTAAAGAAAACGCGTATTTGAGGAATTCTTGTGGTGTAATCTGCGACAAATGTGACAACATTTATATTGGACAAACACGTCAGAATTTTCAAATTGGATTCCGTGAATATACGTCAGGGGAGGCAAGCAGTAAACCTGTCATTGGTCAACGTATCATACAAAACAGTCATTCAGTAGAATCTGTTTCAAGTAACCTAAAGATTCTTGTTATTGCCCCAAGGGCCCTTTAATCGCCATGTTAGAAGAATTAGAAATTTATGTTTATCATAAACGAAAGCCGCTATCTTTGCTTAATAAACAGATTTCAGAGAAAAATGCTTTTTCGATCTCTTTTACTCTAGGATTCCTTGCTTGTCTGTTTTATTCATTTAAAGGTTTGCTATTCTATTACAGCAAAACCTTCCTCTTAATATTCCCTTGTTTTACTTGCTGGCATTATTAATTGAGATCGTCCTACTCCTTTTTACTTACTAATCATTTTTTATACCAAGAGACTGACATAAATTTAAGTAAAGAATTTTGTTAAGTGAAGGTTTAGGTTACTGCATATTCGGATTTTTGTGTTACACATGATTACAATGGTGATTCATGTCAAAGTTTTAATGACTGGCCAATGCTTATTTATTTTCTGAATACTGACTGGAATGTTTAAATAACTTTGGCTACCAGTGTTAGCACACGTTTCAAGCGGAGGGCACTGTATATTCAGGAATATTGGTTTTTGACAAAAGGACTGGTTCACTACTTTTATATTTGATGTAACACTATTTATTTTCATTTTACAAATCATGGTATAACATTTGCTTAAACTAAGGTCAGCATTTCATACACATGTTTAAGTTTACATTGTGGACATTTGATGCTAGCGTCAGTGTTTTATTTCAATTTATTTTTGTATTGTTCCGTTGAGATTTTTTAATGTTTTAAACATAGTTACAAACTCCAGGGATAATTAATGCCTCAGATCTAATATTTTACTAATACTGATATTAAAATTAATATTAAGTATAGGAACATCTTCATATGATTACCATGATTACAGGTAATATAGTTTTATTGCCATTACAACTGACACGTGCTGTGCATTTGTCCCTATAGAAGGCACTAATGTTTTACATTTTAATATTGTTTGCTTGTGGCTCGTTTTACTGATTAAAGGCCACGTTATTTTTTAATATAATTGTGACAGAAATAATTTTCAACGCACAATAACTGTTTCGTTTTCTGATCGGTGGTACTAACATATCGATCTTCACTATGGTATCATGATCACCGGCGGGCTAATGATTGTAAGCCAATACTGACGTATCTTTGATGTGTAGTTGTAATACATCGATCTTCAGAATGTTGCCACGGTTACTGGTGGCATCCTTGCTAAACTATTTGTCATGGTGGTTACATACAGAGTCCTGTTGCGAGCACCATGTCTATTCTTATACGTTAACAGTTTATTTTTCTTTAATTTTTAGTCAATTTTAAGTTTTATATTATGGCCTGATAAAACTTATTTGTATTTTCGATATACCTATGGTCTAGACGTAAATATAGTACGCAAATCATTGTATTTAGGCTTCATTTAACGTGTTTTACGGCCATTGACTGATAATGTTGTAATGCTGGAATCTGTGGGTGTAGCTTCCACTGTTTAGGCGATGTAAATGGCAAGTCATTCAGTAGTGGTTATACGCCTCCCAGAGTGGCGCCAGCTACTCGCCAGCATCAGGAGACTCCCGTGGGTAAAGTTTCCTTTGGTTCAAATTTAATACAGTTTTATTTGTTTTATATACTTCGTTTCTTTTTGTGCTTGTAGTTTACATTCCTCTAAGTACATTCATGTGCTTCTCTTCAAAGAGGAAGCGGTCTGATGATGACCAGAGTAGTGGCCGAAACCGGCCACCAGTAAATAAATCTGCATCTACATCCATACTCCGCAAGCCACCTGACGGTGTGTGGCGGAGGGTACCTTGAGTACCTCTATCGGTTCTCCCTTCTATTCCAGTCTCGTATTGTTTGTGGAAAGAAAGATTGTCTGTATGCCTCTGTGTGGGCCCTAATCTCTCTGATTTTATCCTCATGGTCTCTTCGCGAGATATACGTAGGAGGGAGCAATATACTGCTTGACTCCCCGGTGAAGGTATGTTCTCGAAACTTCAACAAAAGCCCGTACCGAGCTACTGAGCGTCTCTCTTGCAGACTCTTCCACTGGAGTTCATCTATCATCTCCGTAACGCTTTCGCGATTACTAAATGATCCTGTAACGAAGCGCGCTGCACTCCGTTGGATCTTCTCTATCTCTTCTATCAACCCTGTCTGGTACGGATCCTGCACCGGTGAGCAGTATTCAAGCAGTGGGCGAACAAGTGTCTTGTAACCTACTTCCTTTGTTTTCGGACTGCTTTTCCTTAGGATTCTTCCAATGAATCTCAGCCTGGCATCTGCTTTACCGACGATTAATTTTATATGGTCATTCCATTTTAAATCACTCCTAATGCGTACTCCCAGATAATTTAAGGAATTAACTGCTTCCAGTTGCATACCTGATATTCTGTAGCTAAATGATAAAGGATCTTTCTTTCTATGTACTCGCAGCCCATTACACCTGTCTACTCTAAGATTCAACTGACATTCCCTGTACCGTGCGTCAATTCGTTGCACATCCTCCTGCATTTCAGTACAATTTTCCATTGTTACAACCTCTCGATATACTACAGAATCATCCACAAAAAGCCTCAGTGAACCATCCTCCTGCATTTCAGTACAATTTTCCATTGTTACAACCTCTCGATATACTACAGAATCATCCACAAAAAGCCTCAGTGAACTTCCGATGTTATCCACAAGGTCATTTATACATATTATGAAAAGAAACGGTCCTACGACACTCCCCTGCGGCACACCTGAACTCACTCTTATTTCGGAATCCATTGAGAATGGCCTACTGCGTTCTGTTATCTATGAACTCTTCAATCCAATCACCCAATTGGTCTGATAGTCAATATGCTATTACTTTGTTCATTAAACGACTGTGGGGAACTGAATCAAACGCCTTGCGGAAGTTCAAAAAATGGTTCTGAGCACTATGGGACTTAACATCCATGGTCATCAGTCCCCTAGAACTTAGAACTACTTAAACCTAAGTAACCTAAGGACAACACACACATCCATGCCCGAGGCAGGATTCGAACCTGCGACCGTAGCGGTCGCGCGGTTCCAGACTGTAGCGCCAGAACCGCTCGGCCACCAACGGCCGGCAACGTTAGAGACATAGGTCTATAGTTCTGCACATCCGTTCGACGTCCCTTCTTGAAAATGGGGATGGCCTGTGCCCTTTTCGAATCTTTTTGAACGCTACGCTGGTTTAGAGACCTACGGTACACCGCTGTAAAAAGGGGGGCAAGTTCCATCGCGTACTCTGTGTAAAATCGAACTGGTACCCCATCAGGTCCAGCGGCCTTTCCTCTTCTGAGCGATTTTAATTGTTTTTCTATTTCTATCACTCTGTCATCTATTTCGATATCTAACATTTTGTCATCTGCGCAACAATCTAGAGAAGTAACAACGTCTTTATGCAGTTGGGGCTGTTTGGTTATTGAAAAAATTAATTTCAAGGGTAATTCTCTAAACACATTGAGGACAGTGCGAATATTACTTCTGTTTTGTGCCGTTTTTGATACCGTTTGCCACTTCAGTTGAAAGTTCCACTATTCAAGTGCGGATAGAAGTTATCTATCTGCGATGTGATTCTGGAGATCAATTCTTTTACATTAAAACGGTTCAGAATTCTACGTCGTTTTCTTTGGCAGGTTTCCACGTCTCCATAACGGGATTACAAACTTGATACAATGCTTCACTCAACAAATGTTCAGGAAAGGCTTTTTTCCAGTATGAAAGTAAATAAGTCACAATTGTGTGACAACCTGAGTGACGAAAATCTGCGAAATCGTCTGCAACTGCATATGTCGAGAATGTGTACTGCATAAAAATTTTATTATGCCTCCATCCCACCAAAAACAACTAAATAATACTGAAAATTACTTTTGTTTGTGATTCATGTTATCAAAAAGTATTTTATATGATACCAAGCAGCCTGCAAACCGTTCAGAGACCTGTAAATGCGGCATGTTCGCAGAATCTCCATCTTCTCCACCCTCCTACTGAGGCAGCATTGTTCGGTAGTGGGGGGGAAGCGTGCATCCGGGAGTGAGTGTTGAGCACGTGTGTAGGAGCACTGCACACCTGCAGAATTCTTGGCCATCCCTACTCTAGAATATAAATCGCTCCTCCTCAATACAGATGAATAACATTTCGGGATAACCCATCATCAGATAATAGATACGTCTAGTTGAACAAACAAACTGAAGTTATATTTTACATACATAGCTGTCAGAGAATGCCTATGACAGTTGTGTTTGCAACATATAACTTCATTTCATCTGTACAACAAGACGTTGTTGCGAAGAATTGCAGGATTCGCTAGTTCCATTATATAGCTGATGGTTGTCCATATTCGCGACTGTGAACAGGTTCCATGTATTTAATATCCAATGTATTTGAAGCAGTGACGCCGAGTCTTACTTCTGAGCAGTACAGTCACTGCAGACTTTCAATTAAAATGTGTCCCCTGTACAGAAATATACTTAGTGGATACACGAGTTCAGGTTGTAGACACATGGTGGATAACATGTGGAAGTTTACGTCTGTCTGTGAAGCGTGATAGGATAGCCTAATGGTAAGGCGACCATTAGCGATAAGTGGGAAATCCGGGTTTGACTCCCATTACAGGACAAAATTTAATTGCTGTCACAATATTATATAGCTGACGGTTGCCTGTATTCTCAACTGCGAATACATTTCATGCATGTCAAGTAAGGTTTGCATGGGATTTGGCGCTCAGGTCTTAAACCGGCTGTTGTAACTGCGACCAGGACGGTCGCGGGGTAGTAATGACGGAAGGCGCGGCGGGACCCGCGGAGAGGCCCGCGAACAACAACACAACGGAAGAGGAGGGACACGACCAACGAAGGACAGAACGAATACAACAAGATCGAACAACGGATTCCACTTGTACACAGAACAAGAAAGTAAGCTGTCTAACGCGAGGCGAGGTGTCAACTGACGTACGCGAGATTAGACTGGCTGGCTGAGCTTTCTTTTTCTCCTTTGTTGTATTTCTATTCCCCATCGGGGCGGGCTGGCAGCAGCATATGCGCTGCTCTTCAGCCGAAAGACATAGAACAAACAATAGAAGACATTTAAAAAGATTCAAAGGAGAAAACATGGTGAACATAGATATAAAAAAGGGGGAACATCATGGAGGATGTCAAATAGACAAAAACTTAGGGCGAATGTAAAATGGAGATAAAAACCGTAAAAAAGTAGTGCACACAAACAACCACACACTGGGACAGTTAAAAGAACACAAGGCACAGTATGACCGGAGCATAAGAGTATTGATGGATGGCATAGCACATAACAAACACTGACAGTGACACTAAGTACAATGCCAGCACACAATTAAAATCACACCTGTCGACGCACAGGAGAAAGAGCACTAAACACAACACTGACGTGGCACACTGACGATGATCAAAACAGAGGATCTGCCAGGCGCTAGGAGATGAGGGAGACCGGGAGAAGGGAGGGAGGGAGGGGAAGAGATGGGGGAGATGGGCAGGGGGCGCGCCGAAGAGGGCCAGGTAGGGAGGATGGTGGGAAGGAAAGAGGCAAGGATGGGGTGCAGGGTCTCAGGGGGGAAAGGAAGTAAATCCGCTCTGGGAGGAGGGGAGAGGAAAAGGGGGCCCTGGGGAGGGGGGGGGGACAAGGCCAGGTTGGAAGGAAGGGTAGATGTCATGGCGAAGTTCGTCATCTGGAGAGGGAGGCGCTGGAAATTGCCCTGATGAAGGAGATGGAGGGTGTGGAGGTGGAGAGAGGGAGGGATACAGCGATAGAGGCGTGGTAACGGGCGGGGGGTGGAGAGGAAGGAGGAAACCAGAGGGTGGGGGAGATCAAGCCTGCGGACAATGTAAAGGATGCGGAGATGTTGGAGGAACAGGAGGAGGTGGGGGAAGGGGATCAGTTCATACAGGAGCCGTGTGGGGGAAGGAAGGCGGATACGGAAGGCAAGGCGGAGCGCATGGCATTTGAGGATCTGGAGGGCCTTGTAAAAGCTGGTGGGTGTGGAGATCCAGGCACCGCTGGCATAACAGAGGAAGGGGCAGATGAGGGATTTCTAGGTGTGGAGGATGGTAGAAGGATGCAATCCCCATGGCTGGCTGAGTGTGAGGCAGGCGGTTAACCCTTTGTTTCCTGACATAAGAAAAAATTTACTTTTTAACATTTTCTTTGCAGAATTTATGCTATTGTGGCCTCAAATGACGGTAGGATTTTTTGTAAAATTTGATTTTATTTTTCACAACTTTTTTCTCTCCTGGTACTCAGAAGTACCGTCAGACTCCGTGTACAGAATCACAATATGCGCAGAAAAAGATCCAATTTTTATAACTAGTACATTATTCCACATCAGCATTAAATATTTTTACATTAGAAAATTAATTAACAGAAATATGATATTTCTGAAATTTTTTTTTAAATTTCGCATAAATTTATTCTAGAGCAACTTCACAATACATAGTGACTTAGCTATACATATCACATATTTAGTGTTAGTGATAGCTCATGAAATTGTAGGAAACAGTTCTTTTTCTCATTGTAGCACAAATACACTACATGTACTACATTGTGAATGTCTTCTCGACTGAATTTTATTTTTCGCACACATTTCGCATCGTCCTCTTTTACAACTGAACACAACAAAATGGTTTTCTCGGTTGCCAAGATGTATATTCTTCGGAACAGAAAAGTTATCCTTTCTTCTCTTTGGGGGAGTTATTTCATCTTTACCAGAGTTTCTCTTTTTGAGATTTGGGACTTGCTGTTCATCCATTAGCCCTAGTGCCACAGCACTCCTGAATTCCAGCAGTGGCAATGCCCCATGTAGATCACTGAAAATGACGTAAGCATTGACAAAAGCAATTTCTATTGCTCCCCAGAAGAGACAGTGTCACCATTTCTTTGATCGTCTGTCAAAACCATAAGTTGAACGTAATCTGTCTGCATGATCCACACCACCCATGTGTTTATTGTAATCACATACAATAACTGGTCATGGTATAGCCTTAATAGTTCCATCTTTCTGTTTTCTTGTCACTACGCTCTGTTCAGTGCCATGGAAGTTTGACGCAAAATACACTACTTTATTTTCTCTCCATTGAAATACTGTTAGGTCTAAAGATGACTCTCTGTGATTTGATTCCCCACGGTTTAGACATTTTCCTTTAGGTAAATTCCCTGGAAAACCTTTCCTGTTTGTTCTAATTGTTCCACAGGCAAATGTATTTACGGATCTCTGTGTGAGAAAAAGTGGACAGAACAACTAGTGAGAGGTAACTCACTGTTGCTACAATAAAGTGTTCGCACAACCTGACGGTACTAATAAGTCCGCAAATGCCGGGATGGTTCCTTTGAAAGGGCACGGCCGATTTCCTTCCCAATCCTTCCCTAAACCGAGCTTGCGCTCCGTCTCTAATGACCTCGTTGTCGATGGGACGTTAAACACTAACCACCACCACCACCACCACTACTAATAAGTCCGCCTTATATTTTCCACTTTATCTCATTCACTTGTAACGTAATGCTTCAAACTATTATAAAAAAACAAAGAAGGTAAGTATGTACAATGGAAAACTCAACGGAAGTTTCAATAAATTGCACACAAACTCAGGTAACACCATTGAAACAAGCACATACAATCTTCTGTTTTCACAGCAGAGCGCAAAAAACAGTTTCAAGCTCTGACCGCCAGAGAGGTCTATGTATTGCACAATAACATCTATGAATCAGTAGAGAAGAGTTACTGTTACGTACCGACAGGCTGTCAGATCACGAAACTGCACCACGAGAAAATAATGAGAGTCAAAACCTACTGGTACTTTTAAGTACCGCCAGGCAACAAAGGGTTAAGTACGCTATTGGGGGCGCCGCTATTGGCCACTGGGACCACGTGTTCCACTGTGGCGCCCCCACACTAAAAGTGGGCCAGGAGGCGCGCGCCGCCATAGCTTACGGCGCGATGGTGCAGAGACCTCTATGGGTCTTCGACGTCCATAACGTCTGGCGCGGATTCAAATTCCGCGCCGAGTGGTACCAGACCAGCGAAAGCAGCAGAGAGAATTTTGAAACAGAAGCAGTCAAAAACTGGCCAGTCTACCTTTAACGCAGCCTCCATCTTTGAACTATGTGGAGATTAGCCAGCAGTGACTTGTTGTTCGGATTCCACGCTAAACTGTAGGTTGCCTTTCCTCGGAAGGATTACTGGGGTACACTAGGAAGACACTGAAGTGGCGTCCAATTAGAAGACTCGTACCAGGTTATTTGATCCCCGTGCATCACTGCATCACTGAATTGGCACCCCATCTCACCCTTACCCCCACCGCCGCTCCCTCCCCCCTCCCCCCTGCTTCCCCCGGGATCACGACACTTTTGGAGACACGCAGTGTGTCCGCTTGTTTTATCCCGAGCAGAGAAGTTCGCAGTCTAGGAACTGTTGACATAGGTCGGAGCAGGTATAATATTTCCCAGACATGTGAGTGGCTCGAAGATTTCGTAAGTAATAGGATGCAGTTCGTTGTCCTAGATGACGAGTGTTCATCAGAAACAATGGTATCATCAGGAACGCCCCAGGGAAGTGTGATAGTTCCGCTATTGTTCCCTACATAAACAAAAGAACTGACGGTCAGAGAGAGAGAGAGAGAGAGAGAGAGAGCAGCTGTTTGCAGATGGCGCTGTAGTGTCAGGGGTACTGTCATCGTTGAGTGCCTGTAGGAGGATACAGGGCTATTTGGAGAGAATATCAATTTTGTGTAATGAAGGACAACAACTGTGACTGTAGAGAAATGTAAGCAAAGGCAGATGAGTAGGAAAAACAACCCTTCAATGTTCAAACGTAACATTGAGGGTGTGCTGCTTGACAAAGTAATGTCTCCATTACTAGATGTAGAAATACTTCCGTAGTAGAGGCAGCGACCATTCAGATTTGGCACAACTTTCAAACATAGAATAATTCTTTGTTAAGCATTACGCATTTCAAAATTTCTCCTTCAGACTGAAGATAAAAGTCGAATTTTAGTACAAAGCTCACGAAAGTGAGCACATGAACTGAATTCAGTACAAATCTCATCTAATGTTGGCATATTTGACAGTGCCGTCGTCTATCGAAAAGTTTGGCACTGGTTCTACTCGACAGACGACGGTATTACCAAATATGCCAGCATGAGATGAGATTTGAATTGTATTCAGTTTATGCGCTCACTTTCCTGATCTTTGTACTAAAATCCGATTTTTATCTTCAGTCATCGATGAAATTCAACGCTTAATGAATAATTGTAAGATCGAGACTTTTCTGTATTTCAAAGTGCCAAATTAACGCCTGTTTGCGTCTCTGGGCGTAACGTTGGAAAACGGTATGAAACGGAACGCGCAGATGAGGTCGGTAGTAGAGATGGCGTACGGTTCACTTCAATGTACTGAGAGAATACTAGAAAAGTGTGGGTTATCTATAAAGGAGGCAGCGTACAGAACACTCGTACGACCCATTTTTGAGTACTGCTTGAGTGTTTGGGATCCCCACCAAGTCGGATTAGAGGAAGACATCGAGGCCATCGAGGGAAGTGCGGCCAGATTTATCAGCGGTAGGTTCGGTCAACACGCGAGTGTTGCGGAGATGCTTTGGGAACTCAAATGGTAATCCCTGGAGTGAGGACGACATTCTTTTCGCGAAACTCTACTGAGAAAATTTTGACGACCGACATTTACGGGAGACTGCACAACGACTCTACTGCCATCGATATACATTTCGAGTGAGCATCGGGCAGGCAAAATAAGAGAAATTAGGGCTCGCACGGGAGGATACAGACTCTCGTTTTTCCCTAGCTTCATCTGCGACTGGAATAGGAAAGGGAATGACTAGTACGTGGTACAAGGTAGCTTCTGGCATGTACAGTATGGTAGCTCGCTGGGTATGTACAGGGTGTTTCAAAAATGACCGGTATATTTGAAACGGTAATACAAACTAAACGAGCAGCGATTGAAATACACCGTTTGTTGCAATATGCTTGGGACAACAGTACATTTTCAGGCAGACAAACTTTCGAAATTACAGTAGTTACAATTTTCAACAACAGATGGCGCTGCGCTCTGGGAAACTCTATAGTACGATATTTTCCACATATCCACCATGCGTAGCAATAATATGGCGTAGTATCTGAATGAAATTACCCGAAACCTTTGACAACGTGTCTGGCGGAATGGCTTCACATGCAGATGAGATGTACTGCTTCAGCTGTTCAATTGTTTCTGGATTCTGGCGGTACACCTGGTCTTTCAAGTGTCCCCACAGAAAGAAGTCACAGGGGTTCATGTCTGGCGAATAGGGAGGCCAATCCACGCCGCCTCCTGTATGTTTCGGATAGCCCAAAGCAATCACACGATCATCGAAATATTCATTCAGGAAATTAAAGACGTCGGCCGTGCGATGTGGCCGGACACCATCTTGCATAAACCACGAGGTGTTCGCAGTGTCATCTAAGGCAGTTTGTACCGCCACAAATTCACGAAGAATGTCCAGATAGCGTGATGCAGTAATCGTTTCGGATCTGAAAAATGGGCCAATGATTCCTTTGGAAGACATGGCGGCCCAGACCAGTACTTTTTGAGGATATAGGGACGATGGGACTGCAACATGGGGCTTTTCGGTTCCCCATATGCGCCAGTTCTGTTTATTGACGAAGCCGTCCAGGTAAAAATAAGTTTCGTCAGTAAACCAAATGCTGCCCACATGCATATCGCCGTCATCAATCCTGTGCACTATATCGTTAGCGAATGTCTCTCGTGCAGCAATGGTAGCGGCGCTGAGGGGTTGGCACGTTTGAATTTTGTATGGATAGAGGTGTAAACTCTGGCGCATGAGACGATACGTGGACGTTGGCGTCTTTTGGACCGCAGCTGCAACACGGCGAACGGAAACCCGAGGCCGCTGTTGGATCACCTGCTGCACTAGCTGCGCGTTGCCCTCTGTGGTTGCTGTACGTGGTCGCCCTACCTTTCCAGCACGTTCATCCGTCACGTTCCCAGTCCGTTGAAATTTTTCAAACAGATCCTTTATTGTATCGCTTTTCGGTTCTTTGGTTACATTAAACCTCCGTTGAAAACTTCGTCTTGTTGCAACAACACTGTGTTCTAGGCGGTGGAATTCCAACACCAGAAAAATCCTCTGTTCTAAGGAATAAACCATGTTGTCTACAGCACACTTGCACGTTGTGAACAGCACACGCTTACAGCAGAAAGACGACGTACAGAATGGCGCACCCACAGACTGCGTTGTCTTCTATATTTTTCACATCACTTGCAGCTCCATCTGTTGTTGAAAATTGTAACTACTGTAATTTCGAAAGTTTGTCTGCCTGAAAATGTACTGTTGTCCCAAGCATATTGCAACAAACGGTGTATTTCTATCGCTGCTCGTTTAGTTTTTATTGCCGTTTCAAATATATCGGTCATTTTTGAAACACCCTGTATGTAGATGTAGCTATATAAAATAAGGGATCGCATATGACAAGAACCGGACACTTCGCATGAAGACATGGCGAGGAAAAAAATGCGTTGAAACGCTGCTCAAGACTATGCCACTAATTAATTATTTACTTATTTCTTAGTAAATACCTTGTTCCTGTTGTTATGTAGCAGATCGAACATGTGTGATTTTACATGTTATATGTATAATACATATTCAGCTCTATTACTAGTACATTTTTTCCGAGAATTTTACAAAAGGATTAAATAAAAAATTAACAAATAAGAAAGATATGAAAAGCACAAATGTATATATACTCTATTGTTTACACTTGTTGGCGACTTAGATAACGATGATAAATAAGCTACATTATAGATTGTGGCAATTTCAATTTCACTAAGATATGATTTGACGGTATTTTCCTTTATACATTCTATGTGTTTGGTTATATCTCTTACATACACTATGTGATCAAAAGTATCCGGACACCTGGCTGAAAATGACTTACAAGTTTGTGGTGCCCTCCATCGGTAATCCTGGAATTCAATATGGTGTTGGACTATTCTTAGCATTTATGACAGCTTCCGCTCGTGTAGGAATACGTTCAATCAGGTGCCGGAAGGTTTCTTGGGGAATGGCAGCCCATTCTTCACGGAGTGCTGCACTGGGGGGAGGTATCGATGTCGGTCGGTGAGACCTGGCACTAAATGGGCGTTCCAAAACATCCCAAAGGCGTTCTATAGGATTCACGTCAGGACTCTGTGCAGGCCAGCCCATTTCAGGGATGTTATTGTCGTGTAATCACTCTTCCACAGACAGTGCATTATGAACAAGTGCCCTATAGTGTTGAAAGATGCAATCGCCATCCCCGCATTGCTCTTCAACGTAGGCGAGAGCTGTGATAGTGCCACGCAAAACAACAAGGGGTGCAAGCCCCCTCCACGAAAAAACACGAGCATGCCATAACACCACCGCCTCCTAATTTTACTGTTGGCACAACGCACGCTGGCAGATGACGTTCATCGCCAGACCCACACCCTGCCATCGGATCGCCACACTGTGTACCGTGATTCGTCTCCACACAACGTTTTTGCACTGTTCAATCGTCCAATGTTTATACTAGTTACACTAAGCTATGCGTTGTTTGTCATTTACTGGCGTGATGTGTGGCTTATGAGCAGCCGCTCGACCATGAAATCCAAGTTTTATCACCTCCCGCCTACCTGTGGTCGTACTTGCAGTGGATCCTGATACAGTTTGGAATTCCTGTGTGATGGTCTGGATAGACATCTGCCTATTACACATTACGACACTCTTCAACTGTCGGCAGTCTCTGTCAGTCAACAGGCGAGGTCGGCCTGTACACTTTTGCGCTGTACGAGTCCCTTAACATTTCCACTTCACTATCACATAGGAAACAGTGGACCTAGTGATGTTTAGGTGTATGGACGTCTTGCGTACAGACGTATGACAGAAGTGACACCCAATCACCTGACCACGTTCGAAGTACGTGAGTTCCGCGGAGCGCTCCAGTCTGCTCTCCCACGACGTCTAATGACTACTGAGGTCGCTGATACGGAGTACCTGCCAGTAGGTGGCAGCACAATGCATATAATATGAAAATCGTATGCGTTTGGGGGTGTCTGGGTACTTTTGATCACACAGTGTATGTTGTCTTGACTGTCATAATACTTAATTGATGATGTATTGATTAATTAGATTACAATGTTTCCGAAATCAAGGTGACAGTGGAGATTGGCAGTTGATTTAAAATGTCATAGTCAACTGCATCATGTGCAAAGGCTGGGTAAAACTTCGAGCCACTCACATCTGATGTAGCGAAAGAAGAATAAATGTCACATCTTCAGATAGTGTTACATGCTGCTAAATGGTATGACAACAGCTACAGGGAGAGTTACGTTTTCTGATTGACTCGATTTAGTGTTGAAGAACGTTAGCTTACTTTCTGATGTGTCGGCAGAAGTGCCAACACCATGTTGTTTGAGGAAGCCGAAATGCACGCTATAAGCTCACGCAGGATGGCGTGAGGTCTGAAACAGGATACTTAATGAATGCTATAAAGAAAAGTACGTAGCTTCTGAAATACTTAACTTTAATCCATAATTGGTGAACATTGGTCTTGATACTGTACATACTTCATTGGATACATAGCAAAGGATAAATGGCGCCTTGCTAGGTCGTAGCAATTGACTTAGCTGAAGGCTATGCTAACTATCGTCTCGGCAAATGAGAGCGTAATTCTCAGTGAACCGTTCCTAGCAACGTCGGCTGTACAACTGGGGCGAGTGCTAGTAAGTCTCTCTAGACCTGCCGTGTGGCGGCGCTCGGTCTGCAATTACTGACAGTGGCGACACGCGGGTCCGACATGTACTAATGGACCGCGGCCGATTTAAAGCTACCACCTAGCAAGTGTGGTGTCTGGCGGTGACACCACACTTTCGATATGTTTTTATGTTTATTTCGCCTTCACTTCCTGTGTGTGTAGTAGCTCCAGATTCATGTGTTTGTTCGTATATGTGTCACTTACTTTGTACTGCTGGTCTGTCAGATGTGCATCCGGACTTATTTTAGCGTATAGTCTCTCCTGTTTGTATGCCGCATGTAGTGCACGCGATACTTCGTCTGCGATGTTGTTTATAGATTTCCAGTAATCTTGTCTGCGTATTAACTATCCTACCTCCTGGTTCGCTGAACTCGGTCTAATATATCTTAGGGCATCGCAGATGTGGACTCTATTCAGGTGCTCCATTCTCACCACAGGCCACTGCACTATCTATGAGACATCTATTTTAACTCCTCGTGTGTCGTGCACCAGTCAGTACCACAACCGCCATAACTTCTCTATCGACTAGCCTGTCATTCAGACACCCTCATCGCTTCTTTTTCGGATTTTACATCCCCCCCATGAACCATGGACCTTGCCGTTGGTGGGGAGGCTTGCGTGCCTCAACGATACAGATAGACGTATCGTAGGTGCAACCACAACGGAAGGGTATCTGTTGAGAGGCCAGACAAACGTGTGGTTCCTGAAGAGGGGCAGCAGCCTTTCCGGTAGTTGCAGGGGCAACAATCTGGATGATTGACTGATCTGGCCTTGTAACACTAACCAAAATGGCCTTGCTGTTTTGGTACTGCGAACGGCTGAAAGCAAGGGGAAACTACAGCCGTAATTTTTCCCGAGGGCATGCAGCTTTACTGTATGGTTAAATGATGATGGCGTCCTCTTGGGTAAAACATTCCGGAGGTAAAATAGTCCCCCATTCGGATCTCCGGGCGGGGACTACTCAAGAGGACATTGTTATCAGGAGAAAGAAAACTGGCGTTCTAACGATCGGAGCGTGGAATGTCAGATCCCTTAATCGGGCAGGTAGTTTAGAAAATTTAAAAAGGGAAATGGATAGGTTAAAGTTAGATATAGTGGGAGTTACTGAAGTTCGGTGGCAGGAGGTTCAAATGGCTCTGAGCACTATGGGACTTAACTTCTGAGGTCATCAGTCCCCTAGAACTTAGAACTACTTAAACTTAACTAACCTAAGGACATCACACACATCCATGCCCGAGGCAGGATTCGACCTGCGACCGTGGCGTTGCGCGGTTCCAGACTGTACCGCCCAGAACTGCTCGGCCACTGTGGCAGGAGGAACAAGACTTTTGGTCAGTTAAATACAGGGTTATAAATACAAAATCAAATAGAGGTAATGCAGGAGTAGGTTTAATAATGAATAAAAAATAGGAGTACGGGTTTAAAAATCGTTCAAATGGCTCTGAGCACTATGGGACTTGACATCTACGGTCATCAGTCCCCTAGAACTTATTAAACCTAACTAACGTAAGGACAACACACAACACCCATTTATCACGAGACGGAGAAAATCCCTGACCCTGCCGGGAATCGAACCAGGGAACCCGTGCGTGGGAAACGAGGACGCTACCGCAAGACCACGAGCTGCGGACGGAAGTACGGGTACGCTACTACAAACAGCATAGTGAACGCATTATTGTGGCCAAGATAGACACGAAGCCCACGCCTACTACAGTAGTACAAGTTTATATGCCAACTAGCTCTGCAGATGACGAAGAAATTGATGAAATGTATGATGCGATAAAAGAAATTAGTCAGGTAGTGAAGGGAGACGAAAATGTAATAGTCATAGGTGACTGGAATTCAAGAGTAGGAAAAGGGAGAGAAGGAAACATAGTAGGTGAATATGGATTGGGGTAAGAAATGAAAGAGGAAGCCGCCTGGTAGAATTTTATGCAGAGCATAACTTAATCATAGCTAACACTGGGTTTAAGAATCATGAAAGAAGGTTGTATACATGGAAGAACCCTGGAGATACTAAAAGGTATCAGATAGATTATATAATGGTAAGACAGAGATTAGGAACCAGGTTTTAAATTGTTAGACGTTTCCAGGGGCAGATGTGGACATTGACCACAATCTATTGGTTATGAACTGTAGATTAAAACTGAAGAAACTGCAAAAAGGTGGGAATTTAAGGAGATGGGACATGGATAAACTGACTAAACCAAAGGTTGTACAGAGTTTCAGGGTGAGCATAAGGGAACAATTGACAGGAATTGGGGAAAGAAATACAGTAGAAGAAGAATGGATAGCTTTGAGGGATGAAATAGTAAAGACAGCAGAGGATCAAATAGGTAAAAAGAAGAGGGCTAGTAGAAACCCTTGGGTAACAGAAGAAATATTGAATTTGATTGATGAAAGGAGAAAATATAAAAATGCAGTAAATGAAGCAGGCAAAAAGGAATACAAACGTCTCAAAAATAATATCGACAGGAAGTGCAAAATGGCTAAGCAGCGATGACTAGAGGACAAATATAAGGATGTAGAGGCTTAACTCACTAGGGGTAAGTTAGATACTGCCTACAGGAAAATTAAAGAGACCTTTGGAGAAAGGAGAACCACTTGCATGAATATCAAGAGCTTTGATGGAAACCCAGTTCTAAGCAAAGAAGGGAAACCAGAATGGTGGAAGGAGTATATAGAGGGTTTATACAAGGGCGATGTACTTGAGGACGATATTATGGAAATGGAAGAGGATGTAGATGAAGATGCATTGGGAGATATGATATTGCGTGAAGAGTTTGACAGAGCACTGAAAGACCTGAGTCGAAACAAAGCCCTCGGAGTAGACAACATTCCATTAGAACTACTGACAGCCTTGGGAGAGCCAGTCTTGACAAAACTCTATCTTCTGGTGAGCAAGATGTATGAGACAGGCGAAATACCCTCAGACTTCAAGAAGAATATAATAATCCCAATCCCAAAGGAAGCAGGTGTTGACAGATGTGAAAATTACCGAACTATCAGTTTAATAAGTCACAGCTGCAAAATACTAACGCGAATTCTTTACAGACGAATGGTAAAACTGGAAGAAGATCAGTTTGGATTCCGTATAAACGTTGGAACACCTGAGGCAATACTGACCTTACGACTTATCTTAGAAGAAAGATTAAGGAAAGACAAACCTACGTTTCTAGCATTTGTAGACTTAGAGAAAGCTTTTGACAATGTTGATTGGAATACACTCTTTCAAATTCTGAAGTTGGCAGGGGTAAAATACAGGGAGCGAAAGGCTATTTATAATTTGTACAGAAAACAGATGGCAGTTATAAGAGTTGAGGGGCATGAAAGGGAAGCGGTGGTTTGGAAGGGAGTGAGACAGGGTTGTAGCCTGTCCCCGATGTTATTCAATCTGTATATTGAGCAAGCAATGAAGGAAACAAAAGAAAAGTTCGGAGTAGGTATTAAAATCCATGGAGAAGATATAAAAACTTTGAGGTTCGCCGATGACATTGCAATTCTGTCAGACAGCAAAGGACTTGGAAGAGCAGTTGAACGGAATGGACAGTGTCGTGAAAGGAGGGTATAAGATGAACATCAACAAAAGCAAAACGAGGATAATGGAATGTAGTCGAATTAAGTCGGGTGATGTTGAGGGAATTAGATTAGGAAATGAGAAACTTAAAACAGTAAAGGAGTTTTGCTATTTAGGGAGCAAAATAACTGATGATGGTCGAAGTAGAGAAGATATAAAGTGTAGACTGGCAATGGCAAGGAAAGCGTTTCTGAAGAAGAGAAATTTGTTAACATCGAGTATAGATTTAAGTGTTTGGAAGTCGTTTCTGAATGTATTTGTATGGAGTGTAGCCATGTATGGAAGTGAAACGTGGACGACAAATAGTTTGGACGAGAAGAGAATAGAAGCTTTC
This sequence comes from Schistocerca nitens, assembly GCF_023898315.1. Classification (NCBI taxonomy): domain Eukaryota; kingdom Metazoa; phylum Arthropoda; class Insecta; order Orthoptera; family Acrididae; genus Schistocerca; species Schistocerca nitens. The sequence continues at coordinate 86,954,492 of NC_064617.1, forward strand.
GAAATGTGGTGCTACAGAAGAATGCTGAAGATTAGATGGGTAGATCACATAACTAATGAGGAGGTATTGAATAGAATTGGGGAGAAGAGGAGCTTGTGGCACAACTTGACTAGAAGAAGGGATCGGTTGGTAGGACATGTTCTGAGACATTGAGGGATCACCAATTTTGTATTGGAGGGCAGCGTGGAGGGTAAAAATCGTAGAGGGAGACCAAGAGATGAATACACTAAGCAGATTCAGAAGGATGTAGGTTGCAGTAGGTACAGGGAGATGAAGAAGCTTGCGTAGGGTAGAGTAGCATGGAGAGCTGCATCAAATCAGTCTTAGGACTGAAGACCACAACATCAACAACAACGGTATAAATCCACTGGGCATAGATCACAAATAACGTAAGGTGTGACTTACAAAATTTTGGCACATGAAATTTTCACGTTACTGGTGATATGAATAACATTATTGTAATATAAATATGGAGACGTTCTGTGTGAAGGGCTTTGTTTTCCTCGACAGGGGATATGAGTGCCTCAGGAGAAACAAAGAACGTGAAATGGAGCGGTAGAGTGAGACAAATTGCAGGAAGAGCGCTGAGTGGACGGTGGTGGAAGACTAGGCTGCAATTACGGCTGGAGGCTGTGCAGTGGGGGCGGGGCGGTCCAGACTGCTGATTTATGGCAGCGCCCTCTGGTGGGAGGGAGGGAGGGAGGCTTGTTAAAAATGACGGACGGCTTCCCGCTCAGCATGAGCTGCGATGAGCACCCCTCTGTGGGGGGCGCTCTGGCGTTACATATGACCCTGATAAATTACTCAATAGCGGGTCTGAGCACAGCTCCACTTGGGAGTATCAATTTCCATATTACAACGCGGTAAGCTGTAATGTATGATACAGATGTCCAGATTATTACTGTGCCATTATGCAAAACGGTATTTCATTATGTTGCAACGCGGAGTCCTCGGAACTGTTGCGGACTTTTATATGTTCACAAGGGTTCAAGCAGGGTGTACGAATCCTTTCGTAATTACAGTTATAAGTGTGGCAGAGAGATCGCAACTGAATAATCTTATTCATGGTGGTCCATCGATCGGACCGGGCCAAATATCTCACAAAATAAGTGTCAAACGAAAAAAACTACACAGAACGAAACTTGTCTAGCTAGAGGGAAACCAGATGGCGCTATGGTTGGCCCGCTACATGGCGCTGCCATAGGTCAAACGGGTATCAACTGCCTTTTTTTAAATAGGAACCCCCATTTTTATTACATATTCGTGTAGTACGTAAACAAATATTAATATTTTAGTTGGACCACTATTTCGCTATGTGACAGATGGCGCTGTAGTAGTCACAAACATATGGCTCACAATTTTAGACTAACAGTTGGTAACAGGTGTTGTTGTTGTTGTTGTTGTGGTCTTCAGTCCTGAGACTGGTTTGATGCAGCTCTCCATGCTACTCTATCCTGTGCAAGCATCTTCATTTCCCTGTACCTACTGCAACCTACATCCTTCTGAATCTGCTTAGTGTATTCATCTCTTGGTCTCCCTCTACGATTTTTACCCTCCACGTTGCCCTCCAATACTAAATTGGTGATCCCTTGATGCCTCAGAACATGTCCTACCAACCGATTCCTTCTTCTGGTCAAGTTGTGCCATAAACTTCTCTTCTCCCCAATCCCATTCAATACTTCCTCATTAGTTATGTGATCTACCCATCTAATCTTCAGCATTCTTCTGTAGCACCACATTTCGAAAGCTTATATTCTCTTCTTGTCCAAACTAGTTATCGTCCATGTTTCACTTCCATACATGGCTACACCCCATACAAATACTTTCAGAAATGACTTCCTGACACTTAAATTTATACTCGATGTTAACAAATTTCTCTTCTTCAGAAACGCTTTCCTTGCCATTGCCAGTCCACATTTTATATCTTCTCTACTTCGACCATCATCAGTTATTTTGCTCCCCAAATAGCAAAACTCCTTTACTATTTTAAGTTTCTCATTTCCTAATCTAATTCCCTCAGCATCACCCGACTTAATTCGACTACATTCCATTATCCTCGTTTTGCTTTTGTTGATGTTCATCTTATACCCTCCTTTCACGACACTGTCCATTCCGTTCAACTGCTCTTCCAAGTCCTTTGCTGTCTGACAGAATTACAATGTCATCGGCGAACCTCAAAGTTTTTATATCTTCTCCATGGATTTTAATACCTACTCCGAACTTTTCTTTTGTTTCCTTCATTGCTTGCTCAATATACAGATTGAATAACATCGGGGACAGGCTACAACCCTGTCTCACTCCCTTTTAAACCACCGCTTCCCTTTCATGCCCCTCGACTCTTACAACTGCCATCTGTTTTCTGTACAAATTATATATAGCCTTTCGCTCCCTGTATTTTACCCCTGCCAACTTCAGAATTTGAAAGAGAGTATTCCAATCAACATTGTCAAAAGCTTTCTCTAAGTCTACAAATGCTAGAAACGTAGGTTTGTCTTTCCTTAATCTTTCTTCTAAGATAAGTCGTAAGGTCAGTATTGCCTCAGGTGTTCCAACGTTTATACGGAATCCAAACTGATCTTCTTCCAGTTTTTCCATTCGTCTGTAAAGAATTCGCGTTAGTATTTTGCAGCTGTGACTTATTAAACTGATAGTTCGGTAATTTTCACATCTGTCAACACCTGCTTCCTTTGGGATTGGGATTATTATATTCTTCTTAAAGTCTGAGGGTATTTCGCCTCTCTCATACATCTTGCTCACCAGAAGATAGAGTTTTGTCAGGACTGGCTCTCCCAAGGCTGTCAGTAGTTCTAATGGAATGTTGTCTACTCCGAGGGCTTTGTTTCGACTCAGGTCTTTCAGTGCTCTGTCAAACTCTTCACGCAATATCATATCTCCCAATGCATCTTCATCTACATCCTCTTCCATTTCCATAATATTGTCCTCAAGTACATCGCCCTTGTATAAACCCTCTATATACTCCTTCCACCTTTCTGGTTTCCCTTCTTTGCTTAGAACTGGGTTTCCATCAAAGCTCTTGATATTCATGCAAGTGGTTCTCCTTTCTCCAAAGGTCTCTTTAATTTTCCTGTAGGCAGTATCTAACTTATCCCTAGTGAGTTAAGCCTCTACATCCTTACATTTGTCCTCTAGCCATCCCTGCTTAGCCATTTTGCACTTCCTGTCGATCTCATTTTTGAGACGTTTGTATTCCTTTTTGCCTGCTTCATTTACTGAATTTTTATATATTTTCCTTCATCAATTAAATTCAATATTTCTTCTGTTACCCAAGGGTTTCTACTAGCCCTCGTCTTTTTACCTACTTGATCCTCTGCTGTCTTCATTACTTCATCCCTCAAAGCTACCCATTCTTCTTCTACTGTATTTCTTTCCCCCATTCCTGTCAATTGTTCCCTTATGCTCTGCCTGAAACTCTGTACAACCTTTGGTTTAGTCAGTTTATCCAGGTACCATCTCCTTAAATTCCTACCTTTTTGCAGTTTCTTCAGTTTTAATCTACAGGTTATAGCCAATAGATTGTGGTCAGAGTCCACATCTGCCCCTGGTAACAGGTAGGTTTTTTAAATTAAAATACAGAAAGTAGGTTCATTTGAACATTTCATTTCGGTTGTTTCAATGCGATACAAGTACCTTTGTGAACTTATTTCTGAGAACGCATGCTGTTACAGCGTGATTACCTGTAAAGACCACATTAATGCAAATAATGCTCAATATGATGTCCGTCAACCTCAATGCATTTGCCAATACGTGTAACGACATTCCTCTCAACAGCGAGTAGTTCGCCTTCCGTAATGTTCGCACATGTATTTACATGTTGTCAAGCGTTGTCGGTGGATCACGATAGCAAATATCCTTCAACGTTCCCCACACAAAGAAGTCCGGGGACGTGAGATCCGGTGAACGTGCGGGCCATGGTTTGGTGCTTCGACGACCAAAGCACCTGTCATGAAATATGCTATTCAATACCGCTTCAACCGCACGAGAGCTATGTGCCGGACATCCATCATGTTGGAAGTACATCGCCATTCTGTCATGCAGTGAAACATCTTGTAGTAACATCGGTAGGGCATTACGTAGGAAATCAGCGTACATTGCACCATTTACATTGCCATCGACAAAATGGGGGCCAATTATCCTTCCTCCCATAATGCCGCACCATACATTAACTCGCCAAGGTCGTTGATGTTCCACTTGTCGCAGCCATCGTGGATTTTCAGTTGCCCAATAGTGCATATTATGCTGGTTTACGTTACCGCTGTTGGTGAATGAAGCTTCGTCGCCAAATAGAACGCGTGCAATAAACCTGTCTTCGTCCCGTAATTTCTATTGTGCCCAGTGGCAGAAATGTACACGAAATTCAAAGTCGTCTCCATGCGATTCCTGGTGCATAGAAATATGGTATGGGTGAAATCGATGTTGATGTAGCATTCTCACCACCAACGTTTGTCAGATTCCCGGTTCTCACACAATTTGTCTGCTAGTAATGTGCGGATTAGCCGCGACAGCAGCTAAAACACCTACTTGGGTATCATCATTTGTTGTAGGTTGTGGTTGACGTTTCACATGAACTGAACACTTCCTGTTTCCTTAAATAACGCAACTATCCCGCGAACGGTCCGGACACTTGGATGATGTTGTCCAGTATACCGAGCAACATACATGGCACACGCCCGTTGGGCATTTTCATCACAATAGCCATACATCAACACGATATCGATCTTTTCCGCGATTGGTAAACGGTCCATTTTAATACGGGTAATGTATCACGAAGGAAATACCGTCCGCACTGGCGGTATGTTACGTGACACCATGTACTTATACGTTTGTGACTACTACAGCGCCATCTATCACATGGCGAAATAGTGGTCCAACTAAAATATTCATATTTCAGCGATAAAAGTGGTCCAGCTAAAACATTCATATTTCTCTACGTACTACACAATATGTAATAAAAAGTGGGTGTTCCTATTTACAAAAACGAATTTGATATCCGTTTGACCTATGGCAGCGCCATCTAGCGGACCAACCATATCGCCATCTGGTTTCGCCCTTCAAGCTACACGAATTTCGTTCTTTGTAGTTTTCTCGTTTGATGCTCATTTCGTGAGATATTTGGCCAGGTCAGTATCAATGGACCACCCTGTATATGAAGGGTTTCCGAATATTATAGGACAAACGATGATGTGATGATGATGTTTGGTTTGTGGGGAGCTCAACTGCACGGTTATTAGTGCCCATACAAATGCCCAACCATTGCTCATTCCAATCTCGCCACTTCCATTAATGATGATGAAATGATGAGGACAACACAAAGACCCAGTCATTTCGAGGCAGATCAAAATCCCCGTCCTCGCTGGGAATCGAACCCGGGAAAGACAAACTAAAGGAGCTAGTAGAGAACAATGAAACAAGCAAATAATCATAAGGAACAAACGTCCGGAAAACAATCATTTCGTCCATAAGACGAAAAAGTGCCGTCATGCCAGTGTTGCAACACTGTGATTTTCAAAGGCTACGGTTATTTGGAAACATCGCAAATGAGGCGTCAATTACAAAGCGATAAGCTGTCCTCGTTTGGATTTATCATCATTCTCGATCCCCAAGTGCTGACAACATAGCATTTCGACAAGAAGAGTGTCATCAGCCCGCGATTTATTCGCGAGCGGAACAGGAAGAGGGGAAAGTGGCAGCGGCAAGCGAAGTACCCTCCACCACATACCGTACGGTGGCTTCCGGGGAGTAGATGTAGATCAGTCATGCTTCGCCAATACCACGGCTTTTTCAGGTGATCCAACATGAAGCCGCTGGTGGGACTATTGTCGCGTCTCCAGTCTGTCGTCTTTTTCTTCGTCGTCGTCGTGCTGCGCGTAGCTCTTTGCCGCGATTCTCGTTTCTTGTAGTTTTTTCTTTAATTGTATGTCAGGGACGTCATTGCTACACAGATATCCTGCCAAAGGAGACGTCACAAACCGACTCTAGTTAAGAATCTCCATACGTGGTTCCCCCTTAACGTTTTGTAAAGTTGTGACCCGGTAAGTGATAGACAGTCGTGTATCTTGAAAGAAAGCACACTGTTATTTTTACGTAACGTTATGGGTTTATTACAGTTCGCAGAAAATGTGGATGCTGATATTCTGTGTCTTTCGCTAAAAAGTCCATTCTTATATATCATGTCAATATAGCTATTATTTGCATCAGGATTTTTTTCTTTCATTATACGTAAAGGTTTCAATAGAATAATCCAATAGAGATCGTAGCCTGATTTGAATGCAATCGATATTACTGAGACAACTGACTGTAGCGCTGCAGCGTATCATAAGGTAGCGTGTTAATTTTTTACACTACTGGCCATAAAGTGGCGTGCTACAGATGCGAAATTTAACCGACAGCAAGAAGATGCTGTGATATGCAAATGATTACCTTCTCAGAGCATTCACACAACGTTGGCGCCGGTGGCGACACATACAACGTGCTGACATGAGGAAAGTTTCCAACCGATAACTCATACACAAACAGCAGTTGACCGGCGTTGCCTGGTGATGCGTTGTTGTGACGCTTCGTGTAAGGAGGAGAAATGCGTACCATCACGTTTCCGACTTTGATAAAGGTCGGATTGTAGCCTATCGAAATTGCGGTTTATCGTATCGCGACATTGCTGCTCGCGTTGGTCGAGGTCCAATGACTGTTAGCAGAATATGGAATCGGTGGGTTCATGAGGGTAATACGGAACGCCGTGCTGGATCCCAAGGGCCTCGTATCACTAGCAGTCGAGATGACTGGCATCTTATCCGCATGGCTGTAACGGATCGTGCAGCCACGTCTGGATCCCTCAGCCAACAGATGGGGACGCTTGCAAGACAACAACCATCTGCACGAACAGTTGCACGACGTTTGCAGCAGCATGGACTATCAGCTCGGAGACCATGGCTGCGGTTACCCTTGACGCTGCATCAAAGACAGGAGCGCCTGCGATGGTGTATTCAACGACGAACCTGGGTGCACGAATGGCAAAACGTCATTTTTTCGGATGAATTCAGGTTCTGTTTACAGCATGACGATGGTCGCATCCGTCTTTGGCGACATCGCGGTGAACGCACATTAGAAGCGTGTATTCGTCATCGCCATACTGGCGTATCACCTGACGTTATGGTATGGGGTGCTATTGGTTACACGTCTCGGACAACTCTTGCTCGCATTGACGCACTTTGAACAGTGGACGTTACATTTCAGATGTGTTACGACCCGTGGCTCTACCCTTCATTGGATCCCTGCGAAACCCTACATTTCAGTAGGATAATGCACGACCGCATGTTGCAGGTCCTGCACGGGACTTTCTGGATACAGAAAATGTTCGACTGCTGCCCTGGCCAGCACATTCTCCAGATCTCTCACCAATTGAAAACTTCTGGTCAATGGTGACCGAGCAACTGGCTCGTCGCAATACGCCAGTCACTACTCTTGATGAACTGTGGTATCGTGTTGAAGCTGCATGGGCAGCTGTAGCTGTACACGCCATCCAAGGTCTGTTTGACTCAATGCCCAGGCGTATCAAGGCCAGAGGTGGTTGTTCTGGGTACTGATTTCTCAGGATCTATGCACCCAAATTGCGTGAAAACGTAATCTAATGCCGGCCGCGGTGGTCTAGCGGTTCTAGGCGCTCAGTCCGGAGCCGCGCGACTGCTACGGTCGCAGGTTCGAATCGTGCCTCGGGCATGGATGTGTGTGATGTCCTTAGGTTAGTTAGGTTTAAATAGTTCTAAGTTCTAGGGGACTGATGACCATAGATGTTAAGTCCCATAGTGCTCAGAGCCATTTGACAATTTTTTTTGTAATCAAATGTCAGTTCTAGTATAATATATTTTTCCAATGAATACCCGTTTATCATCTGCATTTCTTCTTGGTGTAGCAATTTTAGTGGGCAGTAGTGTATTAAAAAAATCGCGGTTCATTAAACTCACAGCCTAACTTGGTGGAAAAACACTTCCGTTGCTATTCTTAAACAAACGCATCCACATTACTTTAGTATCTGATTTTATTTAGTCTTTTTCATATATACAAATTAAGGACACTTTGTGATTGAAATGCTGAGACTTCTTTTTTCACTATATTTCGGACAACAGAACATCATACATCAATTATCACACGAACAAACCGAGTGACAGACAGAGAATGAAACAAAAGATTCAAGGCTATTTATAATATCAGGAAAACAAAAAGTAGTACGTATTTTAGCTTCTGAAACTCTCTTAGTAATTTAATTGCTCTTTATTAATAGTGAATGAACTTATTTAAAATCATTAATTCATCATAAGGTTCACTGAATTTTCTTAGTTGAACGGGTTAAGGCCGACTAAGAGCGGTTTCACCCCCCCCCCCCCGCCCCCTCGAGTGAATGTTTGCTTGTTTCACTCTCCCTAGTCTCGAAATTACTGTCGTTCTTAAATATTTCACAAGCTCTCGCAAACGGCTTTACTTATTTACATCTTTCTTGAACTATATGAGCTTAACACTGCGTGAAATTAAATATTGTCAAGAATACTAATCAGGATTATTTAGTCTAAAAGCTTGTGCTCATGAAGGCTAACTGTTTCATTTCAAGTGCTGAGTGTAGACAGGTTGCTCAACTAACAATGTTCATTTAGTTAATCTGATCTTGTGCGTTCTATTTTTAAAGTTAATTGAGCTTAACCATCAATCCTCATCTTTTTATCTCATGAGTTTACAATGTTTAATTGTTGTCTTCTGAATAGTAGACGCTTTGGGAGCTGGAATTTGATGTCCAGATGGCTTTGCTTACTAGGTCTATAGCTGGTGGTTACGTGAACTGAGACCACATTAGGGCCCTTTCTCGAAGAAACTGCTGCGTCCAAGGCTGCAGTCTGCTAAGTTGTACCAGTTGGCTCACCCACCAGGTATACACAACTCGTTTATGTGAACTGAGAAAGTGGTGGGACCCTTTCTAACATTCTGCGTGGTGTCCGTTTGTTCTATATCGTGTCTCCCTACCAGTTTCGCTCAACGACGCTCTAAGTGTGTATTTTAGGGAATTGACTAGTTTGAACCTGGGACCTGTTGCTGGTAAGGAGACGCCAGACCACACATGACATGTAGAGTTCAGAAGAGTTCAGTGAGACTAGCGATGATATAACCAAATACTTAATGAATTCAGCGTCAGCTCCACTGCACTCCCTGTAAAAGAATTTTAATACTAACTAAATTTAGTGGAAGGGGTTCAAGGCTTTCCTATTTTTAGTTAGCTGGTAAAATAACGTCGAAAAAGCAGTTAAGTTTCCCATTGGAAATTTTATTCTACTCACAAAACAATGTTTATAAATTGCACTATTGATAAAAGGAAATGTTTTAATACAGGATGGTAAAAACCAACTGCGTTCAACAAACATGTGAACGAATATTCCCTGAATGGGTTTTCAAGTTCTACAATGGATCGAAGGATGACCTGTGCCATATCACATCTATAATCTAGGTTTAAATTAAGTTTCACAAAAGAGAAAACTATCAAAATGGTCTACAGTGACCCTCAATTATCTTTAATTACTTATCTAACTTGTCGTAAATTAGAGTAGCTGACGTGGCTTCTCAATAACTATATAACAGAAAAATCATCGCGTTTCAGATTTTTACTTCAAGTGGCCAATGTGAACACCATGAGCTTTAATTGACGATCGACACTAGTATTACGCAAAAAGCGGGTGTAACAGATGATACTTCTGCAGTTCTGAGTGAAGCTTTATGCGCTATTATGCGGCATCGCGTACGTTCATTACCTTGTCGGTGTTCGTGAGGGGGCGGCGGACAGCACAGCTCCGCTCACCTCGCCGTCTCGGAAGCAACTCTCTCGTAACTTCTCCTTACTACAATTTACCGAAGTTGGTTTAAAAAAACTATCTGGCTGTGTTTTCATCTGACCAATCAGGGTCTCAATGTTAACCTTAAGCTCTGCCTACAAAAATTCTGTCTATCCAATGAGAAACGTTATACTTTTCGTGGTGGGGCAATGTTTTTAAAGTTTGCAACGTAACAGAGACGCGAAAAAGTCTCACGCTAAAACTTGCAGCTGGTGTGGTCCTTTTAGTGTTATCGTAAGATCTATACTGTTCTTCTGGAGGGCTCTATCTTTTAACATGGGCTGGGGTTGGTCCTGACATGGGTGTCCGTCCCTTATCGTAGGGCCTTCCAGCTTAACACGGTTCTGCTCTCGGCTTCTCGTTTCTCCCTTCGGAACTGCGTCTGTCTCACGGTGGGAAGGTATGACATGCATTTAGGCATTCTTGTGTTAGTCTGCGGTATTCCATTTGCTCATTCATTATTCATATTACTTTGGTTAATTTAATGTCGCGATTTATTCGGAGCTATGTGACATACTACTGGATTTGCTTATCATGTCAGGGTTTTCATGGAAGATGTTGGATTTGCCTGACACCTTACACCTTTCTCGATTACTTTTTCCCACTTGGACTGAAAACTGCCAGCTTCTGTGTGCCACAGACTGTGGTGGACAGCTTACAGAACTCGAGCGTTTGTACACGTAACAATCACATAAAACAATTAAAGCTTTTACACTTACTATCCAATCTGAAATGTACAAGCTTGCTGTTTAGTGTCTGCTATTTCCGAGGTACACTTCACTTCAGTTTTACACTTCTTTAATACCGTCATGATATGTATCTACAGCCATGTAATATTGCCACTGTCCTGAAACACAGCTGTGTAACACAGTTTCTTGTGATGATTAATGTGGTGTCACTGCCAGACACCACACTTGCTAGGTGGTAGCTTAAATCGGCCGCGGTCCATTAGTACATGTCGGACCCGCGTGTCGCCACTGTGTGATCGCAGACCGAGCGCCACCACACGGCAGGTCTCGAGAGACGTACGAGAACTCGCCCCAGTTGTACGACGACGTTGCTAGCGACTATACGGACGAAGCCATTTCTCTCATTTGCCGGGAGACAGAATAGCCTTCAGCTAAGTTAATGGCTACGACTTAGCAAGGCGCCATTAGCCTTAAATAGCTTGTATATAAAGAGTCACTTGTATCGCCACAATCTCCAGATGTCTCATCAAGAACGATGTATACAAGGATGTATTAAAAGTTAAGTATATTCCAAAGATACGTATTTTCTTTATCACATTCATTAAGTCTCCTGTTTCAGACCTCACTCCATCCTTCGTGAGTTGGCGCGTGCATCTTGGCCGCCTCTTTCAATTAGTGTGCGTAGTGTTGGCAAGTCTGCCGACACTACAATTTTGGCGACGAGCGTAAAAACGGTCTTCGTTCTTCTTGCTTTGCTTACATTACTTGTTTCATGGCTTCGCCAGATGTACTGTCCGAATTTTATCGCTTGCAGAATCAGCAGACGCAGGCGTTATTGGATGCCCTGGGACAGCTCGTCCAGGGTCAACGTGCGCTGCAAAACGATGCGGCCGCCGCCGCTTCATCGCTACCGCAGCCACAACACGCCGTTGCACCATCCAAGCGTTGTCCGCTATTTTTTGCATTGAAGGTCTTCCGCAGGCTATTGTTTCCAACAATGGCCCACAACTCATGTCTGCAGAATTTCAGTCATGCTGCAAGGCCAATGGTATTCAACATCTGACATCCGCGCCGTTTTCGCCTCAGTCAAACGGTGCCGCTGAACGGTTGGTCCGGACTTTCAAGTCACAGATGTTGAAGTTGAAAGCGTCGCATTCTAGGGAGGACGCATTGTTGCTCTTTTTGTCTTCGTATCGCTCTCAGCCCCGCGATGGTCGCTCGCCGGCTGAGTTGCTCCATGGTCGTCCTCATCGAACCTTGATGTCTTTGCTGCATCCGCCGCATCAGGTTCCAGTGCAGCGGCAGTCTACTGCTTTTGCTCCTGGCGACGTTGTTTTCTATCGCCACTATCGCGGTTCACGGCGTTGGCTCGCAGGGCGCATTCTTCGCTGCCTCGGCCGCGCGATGTATTTGGTTTTGGGGGCCTCTGGTGAGGTGCGTCGGCATCTCAATCAGCTGCGCCTCTACCGTCGCCTGGGTTCTGCCGCTCCCCGTTTGCTTTCAGCGACGGTGCCGTCCGGTCAGCGCCCTGGGGACCCATCTACTGGCTCGCCTCATCCCCAGGTGTTACCGACGATGCCTTCCATTTTGCCCCATGGCGTCGCGCCGCCGCCGCAGCCGCCGCAGCCACCGCCAGCGCCGCCCGCAGTGGACGCGTCGCTGCAACCGCCTGGCGCCTCCCTGGGTCACGCGCCGCCGCTCGCTTCCCGTGACCGGCTGTCCTCCGCCATGGAACTCTTGCCCGCTCCGGACCAGATGTCGTCTTCGCCCGTCGGGTGCCCCGGCCACATGGAGGTCGACCCTTCGGCCCCTCCTGTCTCTCTACGGGCGCATACACCGCATGTTGACGTGCACCCTGGACTAGGTTTTCAGGCGTTTCCTAGCTCCCCTCGGACCAAATGGCCGGGTGCGGGTGGCATGGCCTCGCCTGTTGTTAGGCTCCCCACCTCATCGCATACGTCAACATGGGGTCCTCCCCACGGCGGGCGGAAGCCTTATAACACGACCGTTCGCCGATTTGCGGGGGAGGAATGTGGTGTCACTGCCAGACACCACACTTGCTAGGTGGTAGCTTAAATCGGCCGCGGTCCATTAGTACATGTCGGACCCGCGTGTCGCCACTGTGTGATCGCAGACCGAGCGCCACCACACGGCAGGTCTCGAGAGACGTACGAGAACTCGCCCCAGTTGTACGACGACGTTGCTAGCGACTATACGGACGAAGCCATTTCTCTCATTTGCCGAGAGACAGAATAGCCTTCAGCTAAGTTAATGGCTACGACTTAGCAAGGCGCCATTAGCCTTAAATAGCTTGTATATAAAGAGTCACTTGTATCGCCACAATCTCCAGATGTCTCATCAAGAACGATGTATACAAGGATGTATTAAAAGTTAAGTATATTCCAAAGATACGTATTTTCTTTATCACATTCATTAAGTCTCCTGTTTCAGACCTCACTCCATCCTTCGTGAGTTGGCGCGTGCATCTTGGCCGCCTCTTTCAATTAGTGTGCTTAGTGTTGGCAAGTCTGCCGACACTACAATTAACCTCCTACATTTCCGTGAATACTGTCAAAACAGTTCATTTCACATGTCACGTCACAGACATTCGTTACTTCATTCTCTCGAGCACTTTTACGAGTCGACGACTTGCGTATTGTTGCGACGGCTATAAAATAGTCTTTCATAATTAATGACATTTACTTTCTCAAACGAATCTTTGTAGATATAAAATTTGAACTTTCGCAGTTACATTAGTGAATTTTACCAAAACGTTAGAAAATCTCTATTACTTCAGCTAAGCCAACATAAGTAATCTTGGATTATCAGTATTTTGTCGAGGGCTTTTAGTGAACGTTGGTATTCACAGATGCCGTTAATCATTAATTACTGCGAACAAAACCACTTTCTTCGATACGAGTTAATGGAAAAATCCGAAGGCAAAAAACACGGTATGTCTAAATTAAATGTCAGCAATTTAAGATTAGACTTTAACCATAATTAGTCGTTATGCAGTTTACATAATTCACTTCACTAACATTCTTTAATGCAACAAGCGCTTTTGTCATATACACAAATAATGCATTTGGCCTTAATACTTAGTGCATGTCAAACGTATTAAAAAAAATTTAAATAATTCTCATCAGATCTTAATGATCAGTCATTCAAATATCGTAAGTTATTTTAAACAAGAGCAGAAGGCCCATCAGGTATAACTGTCTTTAATGTAAGAACTGAAGACTGATTAATAAACTTATCATTATTTTTAACCAGAACCGAAGGCTCAGTAATAAAACATCATTGTTTTAACGAATAGCTCAAGGCTCACTAATAAAATATAAGATCATTGCTTTATGCACGATCTTAAGACTAATTAAACTGTAACAAGTAATTATTCCTACCACGAGCTGAAGGCCCTTTAATATACGAGGGCAGTTCAATAAGTAATGCAACACATTTTTTTTCTGAAACAGGGGTTGTTTTATTCAGCATTGAAATACATCAGGTTATTCCCCAATCTTTTAGCTACACAACACTATTTTTCAACGTAATCTCCATTCAATGCTACGGCCTTACGCCACCTTGAAATGAGGGCCTGTATGCCTGCACGGTACCATTCCACTGGTCGATGTCGGAGCCAACGTCGTACTGCATCAATAACTTCTTCATCATCCGCGTAGTGCCTCCCACGGATTGCGTCCTTCATTGGGCCAAACATATGGAAATCCGACGGTGCGAGATCGGGGCTGTAGGGTGCATGAGGAAGAACAGTCCATTGAAGTTTTGTGAGCTCATCTCGGGTGCGAAGACTTGTGTGAGGTCTTGCGTTGTCATGAAGAAGGAGAAGTTTGTTCAGATTTTTGTGCCTACGAACACGCTGAAGTCGTTTCTTCAATTTCTGAAGAGTAGCACAATACACTTCAGAGTTGATCGTTTGACCATGGGGAACGACATCGAACAGAATAACCCCTTCAGCGTCCCAGAAGACTGTAACCATGACTTTACCGGCTGAGGGTATGGCTTTAAACTTTTTCTTGGTAGGGGAGTGGGTGTGGCGCCACTCCATTGATTGCCGTTTTGTTTCAGGTTCGAAGTGATGAACCCATGTTTCATCGCCTGTAACAATCTTTGACAAGAAATTGTCACCTTCAGCCACATGACGAGCAAGCAATTCCGCACAGATGGTTCTCCTTTGCTCTTTATGGTGTTCGGTTAGACAACGAGGGACCCAGCGGGAACAAACCTTTGAATATCCCAACTGGTGAACAATTGTGACAGCACTACCAACAGAGATGTCAAGTTGAGCACTGAGTTGTTTGATGTTGATCCGTCGATCATCTCGAACGAGTGTGTTCGCACGCTCTGCCATTGCAGGAGTCACAGCTGTGCACGGCCGGCCCGCACGCGGGAGATCAGACAGTCTTGCTTGACCTTGCGGCGATGATGACACACGCTTTGCCCAACGACTCACCGTGCTTTTGTCCACTGCCAGATCACCGTAGACATTCTGCAAGCGCCTATGAATATCTGAGATGCCCTGGTTTTCCGCCAAAAGAAACTCGATCACTGCCCGTTGTTTGCAACGCACATCCGTTACAGACGCCATTTTAACAGCTCCGTACAGCGCTGCCACCTGTCGGAAGTCAATGAAACTATACGAGACGAAGCGGGAATGTCTGAAAATATTCCACAAGAAATTTCCGGTTTTTTCAACCAAAATTGGCCGAGAAAAAAATGTGTTGATTTACTTATTGAACTGCCCTCGTAGGATCAAGTATTTATTCCTACTACGAGCAGAAAGCTCGCTATGACACATTAACTCTTCAAGAGCTGAAGGCTCATCATTTAACAAAATAATACATGGAATTTAGTGCTACGTCCCTAACAGGTCAATAACACATAAATACTGTTTCAAATGAAATAAATCACTTTTCATCTACGATAAAGAATGATCAAACAATTCACAACTATTCTATTTTAATACTAATCAATAGCTAAACAAATCTAAAAACAGCATTTCTTATTCACAATATTTTTTTATTCCTTTGTGGAGAAATAAACCCTTTACTTTTCCCGTTTCTGGATAACTGACTAAGTAACTCCGTTCATGAGGTGTGTCCAGATTGACATATGGACCAGAATACATAGGTTGCCTCTTTCTATTACGTTCTTTCCACTAAAGCAGCTTTGTGCCCCAGGAATTTAATCCAATTCTTACCAAACTTCTATTCATCAACATCAGCATAACACTATATTCTGCGAATCTCTTAAATACTCTGTCAAGTAATACTGTAAGCTCACTCCACGTTTCAGTGGGTACCAGTAAATTGACTGGGTATAAAGTAACCTTATCTAGTAGTTCTGGTCCTAACACAGTGTCCAGTGCTGCAATAAAGACACAACTCACATATAAATCGAAAATCATAACTTGAAACTGGTAATTTCTTCCAGAGAAGGTAAAGGTGGTGTGCTTTCTAGACTCTCTGACTTTGCTTGCGAGCAGGACCATTTTAAATCCAAGCAAGTTAAGAATCTCACTCCATAGAATTTCCTCCAAGTTTTCTGGACGCATACTTACAGGTATAATAATTTTATTTACGCCCTGCACATGGAAGACCAAGCGAACATTTCCATCTTAGCAGTGACTACCAATGAACTACTATACAAAGAACAGCATTGTTGTATTATTTTCCAGTCCAGCATTTTACATGTCTCAAACTACTTGAGAGATTAGGTCTCGATCAGCATAGTTCTATCATTTTTATGTCCAGCATTTTACATATCTGAAACTTCTTGACAGACTAAAACTCTGTGATGGACTGAGACTCGAACTCAGGACCTTTACCTTTCAGAGGAAAGAGCTCTACCAACTGAGCTAGCCGAGCACGACTCAGCACCCATTCTCACAACTTTACTTCCGCCAGTACCTCGTCTCCTAGGTCCCGAGTTCGTCTCGATCCGGCACACATCTTTAATCTGACAGGAAGTTTCATAACAGAGCAATCTCCGCTGCAGATTGAAAATTTCATTCTGGATTTTATGTGTCTCTTTAGGCACTAGTTTCTTTTTCAACCAAGGTACAGAATAACATGTTCTGCAAAATGTTTAGTGAGGATAAACCTCCATGTGATATACATAATGTTGCGTCAAAACAGGTTTTTCGTCAAAGACTCACGAGTACCTCGACAACAATTGGTACAGTTCCTCTTGTTACTAAATTGAGAGACACTCAGACTCGGCTACCTCATGTCTAAAGCTATTATTTAATTCTATTTTCTTTTTATGAGATGAGTTATTCAAACTGAATTCAGCAGCTGTGTGTAGTATCTTGTGTTCAACACATTTCATGTCAATGAGTTGACAACAGTTACTATGTAATTCTGAGCTTTTTAACAGGTTCGTTTTACAATGTCACCATTATTTTCCAAAACAAAAACTTCAATTTCGAGGTCCATTATCGTCTTCCTCTCACGCAGAAAATCCCATTCCCATGTACAGGTCACCATCATTTTATTTATTACCAACAAGGTGCATTTAAGTACTTCCTTCTGGGCTTACACATCAATCTGTATTGAAAGTCACAGACTGTACCCCAAAAGCTGCAGTGACATTACAAATCTATACTGAGAAAACCATAATCTTATGATCTTCACTGATGTGTTTGTATGAACTCATAGTCATGACTGAAGATGTCAATAATTATACCAGCAGGTAAATAGTGGATTCGTGCCTTAACGATGGATTGTATCAACTTATTACTTCCTGTCTTACAATTATTTGGTTCTGTACTGGGCTCATCTTGCAGCTTTACTGTGTCATTACACCGTAATATATAATGATGGGTTTCCACACTGCCTTCTTCTTCCTTGCGACCAACCTCGGAAGGCTAAAATCGGTCATATCTAGTTTGACGAAGTGGAAGGTTGACTTTGTGACTCATCAGTAACTCCAATAATTTTTACACTGTGGTTAGATACAATGCCTATGATCTAGCTGTACCTTGTATAGCTTCTGAATCGTTAAAATTATTCCTACTATTATTCTGATTCTGCATCTGCAAATCTGTTCAGTCACAATCGCAGCAGCAGATGGCTGCCAAGAACCTGAATTATTATTTCTTCATTGTCTATTGAAATTCCTATCATTATTTTTATTGTTGTTACAAATAAAATTGTCATTATATTTACGTATTCTATTTCAATTATGCTGCATTTAATTGCTATAAGTTTGATTATTGTACACACAGAAATACTGGTAAGTGCTGCCATTACCGTTACTGTAGCCATTACTGTAACCATTGCTATCCCGGTTAAAATTCTGATTAGCACTACTACTGTAATAACCATTATTATTTCCTCGCGAATTACCATTATGGTTATTACTACTGCCATTAGTTTGTATCATGTCTTCTTGAATTAAATCTAACGAATCAACGGTTGACATAAATTGCTCGAGACCTGTATCTGGTTTGTATAGTTACATCTACATCTTCATCTACATGGATACTCTGCAAATCACATTTAAGAGCCTCGCAAAGGGTTCATCGAACCACCTTCGCAATTCTCTATTAATGTAATCTCGTATAGCGCGGAAGATACGAACACATATATCTCTCTTTTCTATTATTTTATTGTGGTGATCGTTTCTTCCTATGTAGGTCGGTGTCAACAAAATATTTTCGCATTAGGAGGAGAAAATTGGTGATACGAATTTCGTGAGAAGATTCCATCGCAACGAAAAACGCCTTTCCGTTAATGATGTCCAGCCCAAATCTTCTATCATTTCAGTGACATCTCTCCAATATTTCGCGATAGTACAAAACGTGCTGCCCTTCGTTGAACTTTTTCAATGTACTCCGTCAGTCCTATCTGGATAAGATCCCACACCGAGCAGCAGAGCAACCGTAGTATAGGCAGTCTCCTTAGAAGATCTGTTACATTTTCTAAGTACCCTTCCAGTAAAAAATTATCTTTGGTTAGCCATCCCTACAAAACTTTCTATGTGTTCCTTCCAATTTAAGTTCTTCGTAATTGTAATTCCCAGGATTTAGTTGAATTTACGGCCTTTAGATTTGACTCATTTATCGTGTAACCGAGGTTTAACGAATTTCTTTTAGCACTCATGTGGGTGACCTCACACTTTTCGTTATTTATGGTCAAATGTCAATTTTCGTGCCATTCAGATATCCTTTCTAAATTGTATTGCAGTTTGTTTTGATCTTCTGATGACTTTATTAGTCGATAAACGACAGCGTCATCTGCAAAAAACCTATGACGGCTGCTCCGATTGTCTCCCAAATCGTTTATATAGATAAGGAACAGCAAAGGGCCTATAACACTCCCTTGAGGAACGCCAGAAATCACTTCTGTTTTACTCGATGACTTTCCGTCAATTACTACGAACTGTGACCTCTCTGACAGGAAATCACAAACCCAGTCACATAACTAAGACGATATTTCATAAGCAAGCAATTTCACTACGAGCCGCTTGGGTGGTACAGTGTCAAAAGCCTTCGAGTAATCCAGAAATACGGAATCAATCTGAAATCCCTTGTCGATAGCACTCAACATTTCATGCGAATAAAGAGCTAGGTCTATTTCACAAGAACGATGTTTTCTCAACCCACGTTGACTGTGTGTCAATAGACCGTTTTCTTCGAGGTAATTCATAATGTTCGAACACAATATATGTTCCAAAATCCTGGTGCATATCGACGTTAATGATATGGGCCTGTAATTTAGTGGATTACTCCTACTACCTTTCTTGAATATTGGGGTGACCTGTGCAATTTTCCGGTCTTCGGGTGCGGATCTTTCGTCGAGCAAACGGTTGTATATCATTGTTAAGTATGCGTTTAGCGCAATTTCGGATGATGTCTTATACGTACCTCCGGAATTAAACATGTATTTTTGCCAACATATCGAGGGTAAATTGCAGGCACCACCAACTATAATCGTAAGAGTTGGGTACGTGTTTGAAATCAAACTCAAGGTTTTTTTTTTTGAACCTTTCAGCAACTGTATCATCTGATTCGGGAGGTCGGTAAAAGGATCCATTATTATTTTATTCCGGTTGCCAACAATGACCCCTGCTCATATTAACTCACAGGAACTATCTACTTAAATTTCGCGACAAGATAAACTACTTCTAACAGCAACAAACACGCCACCACCAACTGTGTTTAGCCTATCCTTTCAGAACACCATTAGGTTCTTCGCAAAAATTTCGGCTGAGCTTATATCCGGCTTTAGCCAGCTTTCAGTGCCTATGACGATTTGGGCATCAGTGGTTTCTATTAGCGCTTGGAGCTCTGATACTTTCCCAACACAGCTACGACAATTTACAACTGTTATAAAAAAATGGTTCAAATGGCTCTGAGCACTATGGGACTTAACATCTTAGGTCATCAGTCCCCTAGAACTTAGAACTACTTAAACCTAACTAAGCTAAGGGCATCACACACATCCATGCCCGAGGCAGGATTCGAGCCTGCGACCGTAGCAGTCCCGCGGTTCAGGACTGCAGCCCCTAGAACCGCACGGCCACCACGACCTGTACAACTGTTATACTGATGGTTCCTATATCTACGTTCTTCCTGTGTTCGACCTGCACCTTTTGTGACTGAAGTCCTTCTTGTGTTTTCCCGAGACTCTAACCATAAAAAACCGCCCAATCCACGCCACACAGCCCCTGCTACCCGTATAGCCGCCTCCTACGTATACTGGACACCTGACATATTCAGCGGAACCCGAAGCCCAACCACCCTTTGGCGCAAGTCGAGGAATCTGCAGCCTACACGGTCGCAGAACCGTCTGAGCCTCTGATTCAGACCCTCCACGGCTCTGTACCAGAGGTCCGCAATCGTTCCTGTCGGTTATGCTGCAAATGGTCAGCTGTACTTTCATCTTGCAAGCAAGACTGGCAGCCTTTACCGCTTCTGTTAGACGATCGAAATCAGAGAGAATCTCCTCTGATCCAAAGTGGCACAACTCATTGGCACCGACGCGAGCAACCACCTGCAGTTGGCTGCACCCTGTGCTCTTCATGGCATCCGGGAGGAACCGTTCCATATCTGGAATGGCTCCGCCTGGTATGCACACGGAGTCCTGATTGGTCTTTCCCTTCTTGGCAGCCATGTCCCTAAGAGACCCCAAAACGCGCCTAACGCTGGAGCTCCCAACTATACGTATTAATAATCCCACCCTCTGTGCCTGTCCAGATCTTGCAGGCTGAGAGGTTTCCTCCGAAACAGGACAGGCGACAGCATCTGGCTCAGCGACAGTGCCAGCCATACAGAGCACCTGGAACCTCTTTGTCAGACAAACTGGGGAGGCCTTACGTACGGCCGCCTGTGAAGTCTTTCGCCGCCTGCTACGCCCCGGGGCGACCTCCTGCTCGACCACAGGTGGGGGGTCAACCTCAGTGCGAGTAATAACTGGTCTGGCCACCGGTGAGGACCGATCGGAGGACTCGGACGTGCTGGACGTCCGTTGGATCTCCACGGCCGACCCACAACAGTAGTGCCCATCAACTGCAGCCTCAAGATGTCTAACTGAAGCCATCACAGCCTGAAGCTGAGAGCGAAGTGTCACCAACTCGGCTCTCATCTACACACAACAATTCCAGTTCTTGTCCGCACTAAAAACCGTGGAAAACTAAATTATGCAAATAAACTGCGCAACTGTACTGTAGACCCTGACGAAAACGCAGGAACTGTGTCTAATAAATTAGATTAATACACAGAGATTCAAAAACCTACTACCTGAGCACTCAGCTGAAACTAAATAATTCGCCCCTGATTATGAACTCGTAATATGTCACAAAATCGGTTTACTTCCAGACGCAAACGAAAACGCGATAACTGCGACTATTAGATATTAAATTATCACGCAGAAACTCAGGGTTTTCCCTCATATTGATTGGTAATTTGGTCTTTAAAATACGTAGAACCTCCCTATGTGAAATGGGTTTATCCCCACATCTTGTTTTATTAATCGTTCGAAATAGTTTCTCAAACTATCCTTCTTTGGTTTATAGTACTCTGGATCGCAAACTTCTTTCCGTAATATCTCTTGCTTTCCTGCAGACCAAAATTTTTGGTATAAACCTCCTTTCAAATGCCTCGTACGAACGACAATATGCAACTGCATCGATTGCCCATAACACAGCATCTATGGCAAACTGTATCTTATGGTACACACTCCAAGGCTTCGGAAATATATTACTGGAACTTTATTATACATTCTATCGGATATTGCATGCCCTTTTCGGGAATGTATGTCTGAAATTGTCTGACTTTTATTATACCCTGTTCAAGTTTTAACAAGGATAGTGACGAAAAACTGTTTCGCATTTGGTTGCCATGCTCTGAATATGGAGTACACATGAGTTGTTCGGTTCTATATCTCTCTGACTTAAACACATGGGGTTCGGAAACGCCTTCAGTTTTTCACTGCTCCCTGTCACACTTTCAGTTCCGATTACCTCGAATTTCCGATCAGTTTCACTTAGCCATTTGGAATTTTCCCAAATAACTTTGCCTTTCATTTGTTTGAATTCCACCTTAATTTCTTCTATGGTTTCCTGAGCACTTGCATCTGATCCATTACTAGCATTTTGAACTGCTGGCACAATCTGAGACAATACTCACGTGTTGATTTCGGTGCTTTTCGTTTTGATCCTTTCGGACGTCTTGTCCTCCCACTTTTTCGATTTTTTATTAAGTATCATCCATATGTTTCTTATTATCTACTTCCAGATCTTATATTTTCTTAGTTATAGATTCTACTGTCTTTGCTTTCATTTGAGCCGTCTCTAAACCTTCAACCTTTATCTGTAACTGATTTACTAGTCCCAATAGACCCCCATATTTTTTATTTACTTCCGTCAACTTTGTATGAATTTGTTCTAGGTCATGTATTTTTTATAAGTCCGTGAAGATTTTTCGAGATATCTCCGCCTGTTTCTTTTCCCTTTCTTTATCAAATGGTTCAAATGGCTCTGAGCACTATGGGACTTTACATCTGAGATCATCAGTCCCCTAGATTTTAGAACTACTTAAACCTAGCTAACCTAAGGACATCACACACATCCAAGCCCGAGGCAGGATTCGAACCTGCGACCGTAGCAGTCGCGCGGTTCCAAACTGAAGCGCCTAGAACCGCTTGGCCACCACGGCCGGCCTTTCTTTATCCCTTTCTTCCAGTCTCATCAAAAGTGCATTAAAAGTATCGGACATTGCACCCCAGTCCATCAAATTTTCTGGTTTTGTTGCAACTACCTCTATCTCTTCGGGTACCTGAGACAAAACACATTCACAATCTAATTCACTATGTTCAGCCATGTACGCAAAACTACCTGAGCTCGATTCCCCGCTAATAATTATTTTGTTTGTTACTGGCATTGGAATGTTTTCTACTTCGTGTTCCTCACTGTCAGTTAAATTTCGTCTTGATCCTGGATCTATTAGACTGCCTGATTCCGTCTTTCCCTTTAGTGTTTTTACCATCTCCAGAAAATACATATTACGATAACTACAACTTTACAATCGTAATCGAAAAACACGGCTGCTGGTCTCCCTAACACGGTCTATATCACAGGAATTCCGCGACACAGCTAACAGTTGAATGTCGGCGGTCAGCGGAACTACTATTACAAATATAAAGTAATATCTTGCCTTATTTAATGTAAGCTGATCTGCACTGCATAACAACTTATTATATTAAAGTAGTCCGCCCCCGGTAGCTGAGTCATCAGCGCGACAGAATGTCAATCCTAAGGGCGCGGGTTCGATTCCCGGATGGGTCGGAGATTTTCTCCGCTCAGGGACTGGGTGTTGTGTTGCCCTAATCGTCATCGTTTCATCCCCATCGACGTGCAAGTCACAGCAGTTGCGTCAAATCGGAAGGCTTGCACCCGGTGAACTGTCTACCCGACGAGAGGCCCTAGTCACACGACACTGTTATTAAGATAAAGTACTGCGAAAAAAGCAGTATGTCCGAATACTAACGACCGCGCAATGGTTAGCACACTGGAATCGCATTCGGGAGGACGACGGTTCAATCCCACGTCCGGCCATCCTGATTTAGGTTTTCCGTGATTTCCCTAAATCGCTCCAGGCAAGCTGTTTGGTCTCTTCCCCCAAACAACCCAACCAAACTAACGACCTTTACATTATTGTAGACGTCGGTGCTCAGACCAAAGGCACGTCATTCATCAATGAACTTCCTCACAAATCAGATTTCCATGAGACTTGATCAGTCCACAATTAGCAATAAATTGACTACATGGAACAGAAAACGATTTAGGTTAGTCGCATACATATACCATAAGGTCAAGTCCAGTTATTAACACTTAACTAATGTCCATCAGTATTCACAGCCCACAGTATCATTAAATTGAGATAAATATCCTGCCTTGATCTTTGTTGAATCTGGCCCCACGTTAGATAGCACCATTTGTGGCATCTCATGTCTCTCGTCTTTTCTTCGTCGTCAGCGTCGTGGTGCGCGTAGCTCGTCACGATGTCTCGCTTCTTGTAGTTTCTTGTTTAATTGTACCTCAGGGACGTCATTGCTACGCAGATATCTTCGCAAAGGAGACGTCACAAGCCTATCCTAATTAAGAATCTCCTAACGTGGTTTTCAGTTAACCTTCTGTAAAGTTATAGCCCTGTAAATTATGGATAATCATATGTATTAAGAGAAACCACACGGTTATTTTTAAGTAATGTTCTGGCCTTATCACTGTTCGTAGAAAATGTTCAAGCTGTTTCTGTGGTAAAAGTTTCATTCTTATACATTATGTGAATATAGCTATCATTTGCTTCAATTCCATACTTTTCTGTAAGGTTTTAAACAGAACAAACCAATCCAGAGATCCTGATCTGAATGCAATCGATATTATTCAGACAGACTGTAGCGCTGGAACGTATCATACGATAATGCGTTAACTCCTTATTAAAATATATCACTTTTTTGAAAAGTCACAGTCTTTCTTAGTGGAAAAACACTCCTCTTGCTGCTTTTTATGAAATTCATCCACATTACTTCAGTATTTGGTTGGGTTCAGTTTCTTTCATATACGCAAGTTAAGGACACTAGTTATATACTCTGTAAACGAAATGGTAAAACTTCTTTTTCCAGTATATTTCTAACAGCACAAAATCATAAACCAGTGCTCACACGAGCCAATATGAACTCCTCGACCAAAGCGAACGACAGCTGGAGAACGAAACGAAAGATTCCAGGCTATTTATAATGTTAGGAAAACAAAAAATAGTTCTTATTGTAGCGTCTGTAGCTTATAATCTCTTAGTTATGTTAATTAATCTTTATCAAATGATATTTAATAAACTTATTTAAAACAATAATTCAGAAGCCTGCCTTTACAAGAACGATGCGTATGTGGAACACTAGTAATTCGTGTATGTATATACTTGTACCCAGAGGTTCGTCCACAGATGCAAACAGCACTTATATTTCACAAATCTCCTGCTTCCTTTCTGTCCATCTGCTCCTCCTCTGCTTCATTTTCATTTCATATTGCCCCCATCACTCTGCCCATCTCCTCCTTTCCCTCTCTCTGTCCATCATCAACTCCCTTGCTCTCTGTCCACCTCTTCTGCCTACCTCTCTCTCCATGCCCTCCTTCCCCCATACTGTCCATCTGCTCCTGCCCACCACCCATCTCCTTCTTCCACCTTCCTCCTACACCTTCCAATCCTACCCTCTCTCTTACCATCGCCTTCTCTTCTGCTCACTGTCCACCCTCTCTCGGTTCATCATCTCCCTCCTCCTCTCTTCCTGTCCCTCAAACCCTCCTCTTCTATATCTGTCAGTCTCATTCTCTCATCCCTGTCTATCTCCTCGTCATCCCCTCAGGCCAATTCCCTTTCCTCCTGCTCCTCTTCCTTCTCTCCATCTATCTCCTACACCTGTTTCTATCTGTCCCATTCCTACTCCCATCTCTCTCCATCTCAAAAAAATGTTCAAATGTGTGTGAAATCTTATGGGACTTAACTGCTAAGGTCATCAGTCCCTAAGCTTACACACTACTTAACCTAAATTATCCTAAGGACAAACACACACACCCATGCCCGAGGGAGGACTCGAACCTCCGCTGGGACCAGCCGCTCAATGACTGCAGCGCCTGAGACTGCTCGGCTAATCCTGCACGGCTCTCTCCATCTCTTCCTCTGGGTTGTGAGTGGGGCTAATATAAGGACAGTGAGGTGAGGGCTGAAGGAGGTACAACGAGAAAGAGAACAATAGGGAGCTATATGTATAACTCCTCTTGTTCCCATTGTACCTCCTTCGGCCCTCACCTTACTGTCCTTCTCATATTTCCCCCATTCACAACCCATATTCTCCACCTCTGTCCATCCATCTTCTCCTCTCGATCTCTCTATCCATTTCCTTGGCGTACTTCCCTCTTTCTGTGTTCTCTTCCGCCACTCTTGGTCCGTGTACTTCTCTCCTTTATCCATCTACCCTCTCATCCCTTTTCACCTCCTAGTTCCCCTTTTCATCTTCCACCTGCTACCTACACTTCCCTTCCCCTTTCCTCTCTTTCTCTCTGCCAATGCCCTCCTCCACCCTATTTGTTCATCTCCTCCTCCCTCCTCGCTCACTGTCTATCAATTCCTCCCCCTCTCTTTGGTCCATCTCGTCCTTTCGCTATGAAAACACATATTTCCCCCTCCCCCATCTCACTGTCTATCGCCTCCTCCTCTCTTTGTACCTCTCATCTCTCGGTACAACACCTCCTCCTCCCCTTCAATGTCCGTCTCATCCTTCCCCCTTTTTCTGTCCACCTCTCCCTGTCCATCTACAGCCCCAGCTATCTCGGCCCATATCTTCCTCCTCTCCCTACCTCTGTCCATCATCTTCTCACTCTCACTCAGTCCATCTCTCTCTACCCTCCCTCTACCCAACACCTCCTCCTCCTATGCTCTGTGCATCTCCCCCTCCTACCTCTCTCTTTCCATGCCCTCCTTCCCTCTCACTGTCTATTTACTCCCCACCTCCTTCCATCTCCTCTTGCTCGTCCCCAGCTCTCTGTCCATCCCCTCTTCCATTCTCTCCCGATCCATCACCCCATCCCTCCTCGGTCTGTCCATTGACCCCTCCTTCTTCTCTATCTGCCTATCTCAATTTCTAGCCCTAACTCTAGATCTCTTCCTCCACCTCTGTCCAGATCCTTCTCTCCCTCACCCTCGCCCAACTTCTGCTCTCACCTCTGTCCATCTCCCACACCCAACACTGACTGTCTGTCTTCTCCTTCCCTCTTTCACATCAATGCAGTGAGAAGACTGATGACAAAAGAAAAAAAGAGAAACTCCTATACCTCCTCCAATCTCTGTTCATTTGCTCCTCCTCCCTTTCTCTTTCCATCTTCTGCTTTCCTATCTCTCTGAACATCACTGCCACCCCCATATCTTTCCACTCCAGCTCGCCATCTCTCTGTCCAATTTCTCCTCCTCGTCCTCTGTCCATCTCTTCCTCCTCTCTCTCTGACCATCTCTTCTTTCATCTTCTCTCTTTTTCTCTCCTTCTCCCTCCTTTCTTTCTGTCGATCAAACCCTTCCTCTACCTTCCTGTTCATATCATTTTTCCACTTCTATCTGCCTGTCTCCTCCTCACTCCCTCTGTCCTGCTCCTACTCCTCTACCCCCCCCCCCCCGCTCTCTCTCTGCCTATCTCCTACACCCCCTATATCTGCTTTACGTATGATTCACCATACAAGAACGAACTGCATTCTTCCTAGACTCTCCATACACCACGAGCATGTCGGCTTTTTCTGCACTGGTAGATCCCATCGTCCACTCACGACCTACAGCTTGGACTGTTACAGGATAACTGTTGGACTGTCACACAATAACTGACTAGCAGGTCGCAATGCACTCAAGGAACGCACAAGCACACTGTAAGCAAACATAACAACTTATCTAGCAAGTACGCAGGTTGAAAGACACAAAGGATTGTCGATGTGGAAACTTTTCAAAATACAATATCCCGTTAACGACTCGCACTAGAACCCTGCAACAAACACTAGTGACATTCTAATTCATGCTACATTTAGTCTGTTTATGCAACACATATCCACAGAAGAAGGAGGTTTTGTTGACAGAAAAGGAACACAGCAACACATACTGAGCATACAAGACTTAATCGAGAAATCGCGAGAGCTCTGTGTTTCTGTCTTCATCTACGTCCTTGACTATAGGAAAGCCTTTGACTGTGTTGTCTGGGAAAAGTTGTGGCAAGTTCTTGCAGAATTTGGTGTTCCACCACACTTGACAGCATTGAACATAAGTCTACACCTCGCAGCGGTGAAGACAAGTGCTGACAAGTCTGATTTCTTCAGTGTATCAAAAGTTGTGAGACAGGGTTATGTTCTATCTCCCAAGCCGTACAACATCTGTGCAGAATATTTCATTAGTAATGCTCTTGATGGTTGAACTAAACGTTTCTCAATTGGTGGTAGAACTATTAACAACCTCCGATCTGATGATGACACCGTGCTGTTAGCCACCAGCCAAAATGGACTTGCTGAGCTATTGAAAATGTAAAGGACATTGGTCTGTCATATGGATTGGACCTCGGTCTCAGCAAACCCAAACTTACGATGACTTTCCGAGGAGTACATGTTCAACTATAGGTCAATTAAAGGAAATGGAAGTTGTGCATTATTTCATATATATTGGGTCAACCATCTGCGACATGGGAAGCTATAAGATGAGATAGGAAGACACGACACACAGGGCGAGTGGCTATGAAGAAGCTCACCAACATCTGGCAAGACAGAGCGAGAATGAACAACACAAAGTTTCGGTTTTTTGAAACACTCATGTTTTCCGTCTTCTATTATGGATGCAGGTCGTGGGCCCTTAAAGCCAGAGACAAACGGCGCATCAGTGAATTTAAGCTTTGGTGCTGGCGCAGGATGTAGCGCATATAATTGACTGCAGGAACAGGAGAGGTGTCCATTATTGAGCTTCTAAATACCTCCACGCGCCTTTATTCTCGTGTCAGCCAAGAAAATCTCCAGTTCTTTGCTCATATTGTGAGAATATATGGGGAAAATATGGAGAAATATAGTGGAAAGGAAGATCGAGGGCAAGAGACCGAAAGGAAAACCAGTGAAGAGGTAAACTGATCACATTTTGGGTCTACCTCTTCAGCAGGTTCTAAGATATGGTGGTAACTATCCAGGACGGAGACTCTTGGTTCAGGAGGTCATGACGCTCAGCAACGAGCGCAACAAGTTGGGATAAATGACAATAGGCAGTGCTCGATTTAAAAACGTGTGAGTTTGCACAAAGAATACGCTTTATAGGTATTATTACAGTCTGTTAATTGGCTAACAGTACGAGCCCCTGACTACTAATCCATTCCATGAAAATTACACATCAATAGCACTTGCCATTTTCTCAATATTTGCGGTGCGAGTTTTGGATGATTACCACTGTATATATCAATCTTGACTCACCTCACTCTACTGCTTCCATACAACTACTTGTGGCACATACATATCACGCCATTACGTCAACGGTGGATGGTCACATGGCCTCCTGGTACCAGTACTGTACCATCTACAGCCCACAGAGCGCCCAGTGTTCAAGCAGGTTCTCCCAACCCTTTCACAATTTCACAATAACTAGTATATGGAAAGCAGAATGATAACGATCCAAATCTGAGTATATATATATATATATATATATATATATATATATATATATATATATATATATATATTGGCCATTAAAATTGCTATACCACGAAGATGACGTGCTACAGACGCGAAATTTAACCGACAGGAAGAAGATGCTGTGATATACAAATGGTTAGCTTTTCAGAGCATTCACACAAGGTTGGCGCTGGTGGCGACACCTACAACGTGCTGACATGAGGAAAGTTTCCAACCGATTTCTCATACACAAACAGCAGTTGACCGGCGTTGCCTGGTGAAACGTTGTTGTGATGCCTCGTATAAGAAGGAGAAATGCGTACCATCACGTTTGCGACTTTTATAAAGGTCGGATTGTAGCCTATCACGATTGCGGTTTATAGTATCGTGACATTGCTGCTCGCGTTGGTCGAGATCCAATGACTGTTAGCAGAATATGGAATCGGTAGGTTCAGGAGGGCAATACGGAATGCCGTGCTGGATCCCAACGGCCTCGTATCACTAGTAGTCGAGATGACAGGCATCTTATCCGCATGGCTGTAACGGATCGTGCAGCCACGGCCCGATCTCTGAGTCCACAGATGGGGACGTAGTTCGACGACGTTTGCAGCAGCATGGAGTATCAGCTCGGAGACCATGGTTGCGGTTACCCTTGACGCTGCATCACAGACAGGAGCGCCTGCGATGGTGTACTCAACGACGAACCTAGGTGCACGAATGGCAAAACGTCATTCTTTCGGATGAATCCAGGTTCTGTTTACAGCATCATGATGGTCGCATCCGTGTTTGGCGACATCGCGGTGAACCCACATTGGAAGCGTATGTTCGTCATCGCCATACTGGCGTATCACCCTGCGTGATGGTATGGGGTGCCATTGGTTACACGTTTCAGTCACCTCTTGTTCGCATTGACAGCACTTTGAACAGTGGACGTTACATTCCAGATGTGTTACGAGCCGTGGCTCTACCCTTCATTCGATCCCTGCGAAATCCTACATTTCAGCAGGATAATGCACGACCGCATGTTGCAGGTCCTGTACGGGCCTTTCTGGATACAGCAAATGTTCGACTGCTGCCCTGACCAGCACATTCTCCAGATCTCTCACCAACTGAAAACTTCTGGTCAGTGGTGGCCGAGCAACTGGCTCGTCACAATACGCCAGTCACTACTCATCATGAACTGTGGTATCGTGTTAAAGCTGTATGGGCAGCTGTACCTGTACACGCCATCCAAGCTGTGTTCGACTCAATGCCCAGGAGTATCAAGTTCTTTTTCACGGCCACAGGTGGTGGTTCCGGGTACTGACATCTCAGGATCTATGCACCCTAATTGCATGAAAATGTAATCACATGTCAGTTCTAGTATCATATATTTGTCCAATGAATATCCGTTTATCATCTGCATTTCTTCTTGGTGTAGCAATTTTATTGTCCAGTAGTATATATATATATATATATATATATATATATATATATATATATATATATATATTGGATGGGGGGAATAAAGAAACTGGTATAGGCATGATATTCAAATACAGGGATATGTTAACAGGCATTACACGGCGCTGCGTTCGGCAACACCTATATAAGACTAAAAGTATATGGCGCTGCTGCTACAATGGCAGGTTATCAGGATTTAACTGAGTTTGAACGTGGTGTCATAGTTGTCGCTATCTCTTAGGCAGCGATGAAGTGCTGTTTTCTGTACGACCATTTCACGAATGTACCGTGAATATCAGGAATCCGGTAAAACATCAAATCTCCGAGAGATCCTATATGAACGGGACCAGCGATGACTGAAGAAAATCGTTCAACGTGATTGAAGTGCAACCGTTTCGCAAATTGCTGCAGATTTCAATGCTGGGCCATCAACAAGTGTCAGCGTGCGAACCATTCAACGAAACATCTTCGATATGGGCTTTCGGAGCCGAAGGCGCGCTCGTGTACCCTTTGATTAGTGCACGACACAAAGGTTTAAGCCTCGCCCGAGCCCATCAACACCGACATTGGACTGTTAATGACTGGAAACATGTTGCCTGGTCGGACGAGTCTCGTTTAAAATTGTATCGAGCGAATTGACCTATACGGGTATGGAGACAGCATCATGAATCCATGGGCCTTGCATATCAGTATGGGACCATGTTGGTGGAGGCTTCGTAATGGTGTGGGGCGTGTGCAGATGGAGTGATAGGTGAACCCTGATACGTCTAGATACGACTCTGACAGACGACTCGTACGTAAGCTTACTGTCTGATCACCTGCATTCATTCATGTCCATTGTGCATTCCGACGTGGGTAATTACACCAGGACAATGCGACAGACCAAAAGTCCAGAATTGCTATACAGCGACTCCAGAAACACCATTTTGAGTTTAAACATTTCATCTGGCCACCAAACTTCCCAGACATGAACATAATTGAGCATATCTGAGATGCCTTGCAACGTGCTGTTCAGAAGAGATCTCCAATCCCTCGTACTCTTACGGATTCATGGGCAGCTCTGCAGGATTCATGGAGTCAGTTCCCTCCAGCACTGCTTCAGACATCAGTCGAGTCCATGGCACGTCGTGTTGCGACACTTCTGCGTGCTCGTGCAGGCTTAAACTAAGTTAGGCAGGTGTAACAGTTTCTTTGGCTCTTTTATATATATATATATATATATATATATATATATATATATAAAAGAGCCAAAGATATATATATATATATAGGGTGGTCCACTGATCGTGACCGGGCAAAATACCTCACGCAATAAGCGTAAGACGAAAAAACTACAAAAATCGAAACTTGTCTAGCTTGAAGGGGAAAACCAGATGCCGCTATGGTTCGCCCCCTAGATGGCGCTGCCATAGGTCAAACGGATATCAACTGCGTTTTTTAAAATAGGAACCCCATTTTTATTACATATTCGTGTAGTACGTAAAGAAATATGAATGTTTTAGTTGGAAAACTTTTTTCGCTTTGTGATAGATGGCGATGTAATAGTCACAAACGTATGGCTCACAATTTTAGACGAACTGTTGGTAACAGTTAGTTTTTAAATTAAAATACAGAACGTAGGTACGTTTGAATATTTTATTTCGATTGTTCCAATGTGATACATGTATCTTTGTGAACTTGTCAATTCTGAGAATGCATGCTGTTACAGCGTGATAACCTGTAAATACCACATTAATGCAACAAATGCTCAAAATGATGTCCGTCAACCTCAATGCATTTGCCAATACGTGTAACGACATTCCTCTCAACAGCGAGTAGTTCGCCTTCCGCAATGTTCGCACATGCATTGACAATGCGCTGACGCATGTTGTCAGGCGTTGTCGGTGCATCACGATAGCAAATATCCTTCAACTTTCCCCACAGAAAGAAATCCGAGGATGTCAGATGCGGTGATCGTGCGGGTCATGGTACGGTGCTTCGACGACCAATCCACCTGATATGCTATTCAATACCGCTTCAACCGCACGCGAGCTATGAGCCGGACATCCATCATGTTGGAAGTACATCGCCATTCTGTCCATCATTGAAACGTCTTGTAGTAACATCGGTAGAACATTACGTAGAAATTCAGCATAAATTGCACCATTTAGATTGCCATCGATAAAATTTGGGGGGGGGGGGGGCAATTATCCTTTCTGGCATAATGCCGTACCATACATTATCGCGCCAGCGTCGCTGATGTTCCACTTGTCGCAGCAATCGTGGATTTTCCGTTGCCCAGTAGTGCATATTATGCCGGTTTACGTTGCCGCTGATGGTGAATGACGATTCGTCGCTAAATAGAATGCGTGTAAAAAATCTGTCATCGTCCCGTAATTTCTCTTGTGCCCAGTGGCAGAACTGTACATAGAAATATGGTACGGGTGCAATCGATGTTTATGTAGCATTCTCAACACCGACGTTTTTGAGATTCCCGATTCTCGTGTAATTTGTCTGCTACTGATGCGGATTAGCTGAGACAGCAGCTAAACCACGTACTTGGGCATCATCATTTGTTTCAGGTCGTGATTCACGTTTCACATGTGGCTGAACACTTCCTGTTTCTTTAAATAACGTAACTATCCGGCGGACGGTCCGGACACTTGGATGATGTTGTCCAGTATACCGAGCAACATACATAGCACACGCCCGTTGGGCATTTTGATCACTATAGCCATACATCAACACGATATCGACCTTTTCCGCAGTAGGTAAACGGTCCATTTTAACACGGGTAATGTATCACGACGCATATACCGTCCGCACTGGCGGAATGTTACGTGATACCACCTACTTAATACGTTTTCGACTATTACAGCGCCATCTATCACAAAGCGAAAAAAGTGATCCACCTAAAACACTCATATTTATTTGCGTAATACACGAATATGTAATAAAAATGGGGGTTCCTATTTTAAAAAAGGCAGTTGATATCCGTTTGACCTATTGCAGCGCCATCTAGCGGTCCAACCATAGCGCCATCTGGTTTACTCCTTCAAGCTAGACGAGTTTCGTTCTTTGCTGTTTTTTCGTTTGATGCTTATTTCGGAATATATTTGGCCCGGTCAGTATGAATGGACCACATATAAAGGGTTGACACAATCTACTTGAACACTCGACTCCGTAGGTGGTGTAGAACTGGTAGTAGGCGGTCACGTGACCCTCCGCCATTGACGTAAACTATGGCACTGGAGGGGTGTGTATGTGCCAGTAGTTGTATGGAAGCAGCGGAGTAAGGTATTTCTACACGGAGAGGTGACAGTATATGGCAGAAAGGAGCTACCGTATTTGGTCGTGCCTGCGACAACGCCGTGAACGAAATGACTTGATTTGTTGGTGTATGAACGTCGACTATCCAACTTGCCGAGAAGTAATGGAGTTACGGTTGGCGTTATATAACAGGGCGTAAAACAACAAATGGATACGAGTGCCACTCCATGGCGCTGATAGTTGGTATCAGAGCCGACAGGTAGTGCTGTTGTCAGTGAACGGATGTTCATCTCAATTACTTTCTGAGAAAACGTAGAGGTGGAAGCTGCACACTAAGGGCATTAACCCATTAACCTGCAACCACGTATGAGACTCGTCGTCCGGTAGTAGTCAGATGTAATTAGAACAAGCCTGGCCTGTGGTACGTCGGTCGGGTAAAGTTTGCACGAAGAATAAAAAACGTAGTGAAACAACATGGGACTGCAAGAGATGCAAAGTTCCATTACACCAGGCCTATGTTCCGAACGATAATTGAAGATTACTGACTTGTGTTGTTGCTTTTCGTAAGAGTGCTAATTATGTGAATTGTGAGTGTTTTCAGGAGTTAGAGATGAATGGTATTGTTTTGTACTACATTGTATTGATTGATAATAAACATTTTGTGGTATTTCTAACACACTTATTTCATGAGCTTGTGATTACGTATCGAACGGCCCACAAAGTTAAAAGACCTGTATCTTATAGATGTACTTATATTCCGCAAGTAGTGCGCGATTGGTACATCGTCGGATCGTTGACGCGAAGGCCGTTGGCACTTATATCGTAGGTTAAGGAGTTACGTACCATGCCGCATCGTATATCGCGGGGTAGCCCATGAAGCTGTACATCTTGTATGGATCAAAGAACATAGAAACTGGACATTATCTGACAATAAACACAAGAGGTGGATAAAAATCTGGAAACACCAGAAGCAAAACACATTTCCTTGCCTAAGACGTTGTAGAAAAACCTTTGGCATTCAAAACCACCTCAATTGGTCTCGGAATGGGTAAACAACGGTTTTGTATGGTTTTAAACGGAGTCTTATACAGTACCAGGTGACTACTGGTGTGTTTAGGTAACGATAGTGGAGGTGGGTAGCAATAACACACCCTTCTCTCCAAAGTACACCACAAAGTTTCAGTA
Source organism: Schistocerca nitens (assembly GCF_023898315.1). NCBI lineage: Eukaryota > Metazoa > Arthropoda > Insecta > Orthoptera > Acrididae > Schistocerca > Schistocerca nitens. Next base: position 86,989,632 of record NC_064617.1, read on the forward strand.
ATATACACTCCTGGAAATGGAAAAAAGAACACATTGACACCGGTGTGTCAGACCCACCATACATGCTCCGGACACTGCGAGTGGGCTGTACAAGCAATGATCACACGCACGGCACAGCGGACACACCAGGAACCGCGGTGTTGGCCGTCGAATGGCGCTAGCTGCGCAGCATTTGTGCACCGCCGCCGTCAGTGTCAGCCAGTTTGCCGTGGCATACGGAGCTCCATCGCAGTCTTTAACACTGGTAGCATGCCGCGACAGCGTGGACGTGAACCGTATGTGCAGTTGACGGACTTTGAGCGAGGGCGTATAGTGGGCATGCGGGAGGCCGGGTGGACGTACCGCCGAATTGCTCAACACGTGGGGCGTGAGGTCTCCACAGTACATCGATGTTGTCGCCAGTGGTCGGCGGAAGGTGCACGTGCCCGTCGACCTGGGACCGGACCGCAGCGACGCACGGATGCACGCCAAGACCGTAGGATCCTACGCAGTGCCGTAGGGGACCGCACCGCCACTTCCCAGCAAATTAGGGACACTGTTGCTCCTGGGCTATCGGCGAGGACCATTCGCAACCGTCTCCATGAAGCTGGGCTACGGTCCCGCACACCGTTAGGCCGTCTTCCGCTCACGCCCCAACATCGTGCAGCCCGCCTCCAGTGGTGTCGCGACAGGCGTGAATGGAGGGACGAATGGAGACGTGTCGTCTTCAGCGATGAGAGTCGCTTCTGCCTTGGTGCCAATGATGGTCGTATGCGTGTTTGGCGCCGTGCAGGTGAGCGCCACAATCAGGACTGCATACGACCGAGGCACACAGGGCCAACACCCGGCATCATGGTGTGGGGAGCGATCTCCTACACTGGCCGTACACCACTGGTGATCGTCGAGGGGACACTGAATAGTGCACGGTACATCCAAACCGTCATCGAACCCATCGTTCTACCATTCCTAGACCGGCAAGGGAACTTGCTGTTCCAACAGGACAATGCACGTCCGCATGTATCCCGTGCCACCCAACGTGCTCTAGAAGGTGTAAGTCAACTACCCTGGCCAGCAAGATCTCCGGATCTGTCCCCCATTGAGCATGTTTGGGACTGGATGAAGCGTCGTCTCACGCGGTCTGCACGTCCAGCACGAACGCTGGTCCAACTGAGGCGCCAGGTAGAAATGGCATGGCAAGCCGTTCCACAGGACTACATCCAGCATCTCTACGATCGTCTCCATGGGAGAATAGCAGCCTGCATTGCTGCGAAAGGTGGATATACACTGTACTAGTGCCGACATTGTGCATGCTCTGTTGCCTGTGTCTATGTGCCTGTGGTTCTGTCAGTGTGATCATGTGATGTATCTGACCGCAGGAATGTGTCAATAAAGTTTCCCCTTCCTGGGACTTGGAGACCACTCGCGGACATTCAAAGAACGATGCGCCATGTCACTGGGCCACAATTGTTCCTAATTGGTTTGAAGAACATTGTGGACAGTTCGAGCAAGTTATTTGGCCAAATCACTTGCACGAACTGTCCACAATGTTCTTCAAACCAATTGGGCAGATCGCCCGACATGAGCGGAGCAGATTGGGGTGCTCCGCGGAACTCACGGACTTCGATCGTGGTCAGGTGATTTCTTCCTCATGGTTGCCAATCGCCAGCGCGAGTACATTAGAGTCGCCTTAGGTCGAATGCCAAGCTACTAAATCTTTTACCTTTCCTTGTTTAAGTTCAAGCAAAGTAAATTAATCCTCACTATTACTTTTTGTACCCTATCTACCTCCATTATATGCGCAATGTTTATAAAAAAGACATCGTAAGTCACTATTTTGCATATGACTCCAGCACATTTACACCCTCTTTTAAACAATGGAAAAAAGGTGTTTATTGTTAATAAAATATGCAAATCCGAAGAAAGTCAGGTACTTAAGCCATGTGCCAATGTCTGGAATAACACATTCCTCATTTATGGTTGTGTCCCAGAGTTATCCGTTGCTCACCCTTACTACCATTAACTTTTCAGCTAGCACTTTTTTTTCTTTTTTTTGCGTTATGTTGTTTTCGAGATCTTTCGTTGTCTCAGGTTAAAACAAACAAAACATCCTACGGCTGTCAGAGAGTGGATATGGAGGAAATGGACGGGGGCTGCAGATAGGTGGCACTCGATAGATGTATGGATCAGCCTTGAGCCATGCTAAGATAGTCAGCGCAGTTGCTATAACGCTGCATTTCCTGATGGCACAGCGGCTAACACACCTGCCCAGTAAGCAGGAGACGCCAGGGTCGAATTCTGGTCCGGTACACACTTTTATTCCTCGCCGCAGATTCTGCGGAATGTCCTGATTCAGCTGACAGCAGTGAACCCCTCCCTTTCTCTAAAATGAACAAAGAGGACATCTACATGTGCTACAACTGGTTACCTGCTACCCACCCCTTCAGAGTTGGGGGAGGGGGGGTCAGCTTTGTATTTTAAAATAGAGATCCCTATATAATAAGGTAATATGTCCACGAAGTTATAGCGACAGGTGCACGTGCCGTGGATACTCACAAAAATCAATGCTGACAATGCTGAGAGGCGACAGGACTCATTGAAACCAATCATCCCAATAGTGAGATGCAAGGCGACTCACCGAAATCGAGCATCCCAATGTTGAGAGCCAAGGAGACTTACAGATATCAGGCATCCCAATGGGAACAGAAGACCATATCATCCACATCATTCTTTCTGGATCACACTGAACATAGTTTCTAACCAGACATTAAAATGGCTAATCATATTGTGTTGTACAATGAAAATTCAAACACTAAAGTAAATTTTGAACATCAATCGCTAGAAAGCACAAGTTTACATTTACGAAGAGCGTTTGAAAAGTCCGTGCAAAAATAAAAACTATTTACGTGTTTGGCGTAAACCTCTTTTATTTTTCGACATAGTCTCCTGTTAGACTTATACACTTCATCCAACGCTGTTCTAATTTGTTCATCCCTTCCGAATAATAGGAATTGTCCAAGTCTGCAAAATAAATATTAGTTGCTACAATCTCCTCATCGTTTGAATAAAATCTTTGTCCCGCCAGCCATTTCTTCAAATTGGGGAAGAAATAGCAATCCGAGAGAGCCATGTCTGGAGAATAGTGGGATGTGAAACGAATTGGAATCCTATTTCCATTAATTTTGTGACCACAACTGTTGAGGGATTTTCTCTGCCTCGTGATGACTGGGTGTTGTGTGATGTCCTTAGGTTAGTTAGGTTTAAGTAGTTCTAAGTTCTAGGGGACTGATGACCATAGATGTTAAGTCCCATAGTGCTCAGAGCCATTTGAACCATTTGAACCACAACTGTTGAGGTGTGTGCTGTTGCATTGTGTGATGGAAAAGGACTTTTTTGCGGTCCAATCGTCGGCGTAGTTTTATCCTTTTCCTGAAAGTTGATGAGGATTATCCCTTGCGAATCGCAAAAGACGGTCGCCATAACCGTTCCGGCCTAGGGAATGGTCCTCGTCTTTTTTGGTGCAGATTATCCATTGGTAACCCAGTGTTTGGATTGTTCTTTGGTCTCAGCAGTATATTAATGTATCCGTGTTTCATCCACAGTGACGAAACGACGCTTAAAGTGCTGCGGATTCTTCCTGAACAGCTGCAAACCATCCTTGCAACACTTCACACCATTCCGTTTCTGGTCAAGCGTGAGCAATCGCGGAACCCATCTTGCGGATAGCTTTCTCATGTCCAAATGTTCATGCAAAATATTATGTATCCGTTCATTCGAAATGCCCACAGCACTAGCAATCTCACGCACATTAACTCTTCTGTCATCCATCACCACATCATGGATTTTATCAATCATTTCTGGAGTCGTAACGTCCACAGGGCATCACTTGTGCCCATATGGCCACCCCGAAAATTTTCAAACCACTTATAAACTGTTCTGATCGAAGGTGCAGAGTCACCGTAATGTTTATCAAGCTTCTCTTTACTCTCCTGAGGCGTTTTGCCTTTCAGAAAGAAATGTTTAGTCAACACACGAAATTCTTTTTCGTCCATTTTTTGACAATCACTCGACTTCCTTGATTCACACGAATGCCAAACACACAGAAATAGACCAATATGGCTGAAACTTGGTGTACGTTCTTTCCAAAGATGCTACTAACTAAACACGACCTCGATACGCGCCGGTGGTGCCATCTCTAAGACTTTGCACGGACTTTTCAAACGCCATTCGTACATCCTAAATGAAATGTAGAATCAAACGCTTCAGCTCTTAATTACAAAAAAATGGAACAATTGATTTTTGTTGATTGCAGTGCCATCTATTGCAATTGGAAAACATTGGAGAGGGCAAAAAAGCTGTCAGCTGCATCAGGACATTATACGGAGTCAGCGGCGATGAGTGAAAATGTGTACTGGACCGGGTTTCGAACATGGGGTCTTCTACTTACTAGGCAGCTATGCTGACCACTGTACCATCCGTGACCCAGCATTATAGCAATTGCTATAATGCTGGACCACTGCATGGGCTATCTCGCCATGCATCACAGCTGATCCACATTCCTATCGAGCGCCACCCATCTGCAGCCCCTATCCATTTCCTCCATATTCGCCCTCTGAGATTTCCTCAGGAGGTCGGACGCATCTGTGCATCCACACTGAAGGAGATGTATCCATTGCCCAGCTAGGCCCATCAGATTATATGAATGCATAGTATCTGTTCTTTTGGACATGTCCAAAAGAACAGACACCACACATTCATATAACACTGGTTGGAGTAAATTGTATGCATTTTTTTATGAAGAATCGGAATATGCAATAGAAAAGATGTTTTTCATCTGAAAATTCAAAGTTGACCCAACCCATGCAGAAGGGGTGGTTAGGAGGTGGCCTGTTGTGGCACAGACAGGGGTTCCTTTACTAGTATTAGCTTTTCACTGAGAACACTTTATTCGCATCATGTGTTGGTTTCAAAGTATCGAGTTTTCTCAACTAAAAGCAAACACCCTGGACCTATAGAGTATAATGTGTGTAAGGCAGACATTTTCATATGTGGTATCTAAACACGTAAACACATCATTGAGTTAGTTGTTTTTTTCTCTGTGTTGAACAGTCTTCCCACAAAAACGTCACAAACTTTATGACCTGATGCTTTCAGCAGGCTGTAACTACGCCTGTCATTATAGACTATTCGTTTTGCGGTCATGTGTCCACACTTTACACCTGACCTGCTGCCTAGGGGAAAATAAGCATTAATGGATTCCTCTTACCATACGTACTTGACAGTAATAATCAAACTATAAACATACAGCTTGTAAAAGCTATAATTATCAGTGTTGTGGATTGGCAGGAGCCAACCCACGGGGTTTGGAGGAAACCGAAAGGCACGCGTTTAAGCTCACGCAGACTGGCGTGAGGTCTGGAACAGGACAAGGTATTTAGACTTCAGAAAAAAGGTGGTACTTGGTGGAATACTTAACTTTAATCCATTATTGCTGAACGTAGCTCTTGTCTGTACATTATTTACAATATCAATAGCAACTGATAATGGCGCCTTGCTAGGTCGTAGCAAATGACGTAGCTGAAGGCTATGCTAACTATCGTCTCGGCAAATGAGAGCGTATTTTGTCAGTGAACCATCGCTAGCAAAGTCGGCTGTACAACTGGGGCGAGTGCTAGGAACTCTCTAGACCTGCCGTGTGGCGGCGCTCGGTCTGCAATCACTGATAGTGGCGACACGCGGGTCCGACGTATACTACCGGACCGCGGCCGATTTAAAGGCTACCACCTAGCAAGTGTGGTGTCTGGCGGTGACACCACAATCAGACTGCAAATTATGTAAATATTAATGGAATGGTGTTCAGTACACCATCATCAGTCACTGCACGTCCTGTGGTCATAGCTACAAATGACTGCAGGATGTTAATCATGAGATCTAATTAATGAGAATGCCCAACCATAAGAGGAGGTTTTCCTGAGACAAGCAATATCCATCTTCCACACTGCGTGTTATGCCACGAGTTTTTAGACCAGCAGCACCATTAAACTACATTATTTTTTAAATAAACAAACAAATATAGCAGTTGCTGTAAAGTGAATATGGCTAATATGTTGTGAATCTAAGACCCAAATAAAGATGGCTTTAGTAGACATACACCTTGTTCGTAAGAGAGCTCAGCACCAACTTCCCACTTGTTTGAAGTAGTTCTCCTTCGAAAGGGAATTAGTTAAGGTGACACTTCCGTGTAAAATGAATTTGAAACTGCATTGTTGTTGGCTGAATGTCAAATTCAAATATAAACAAGTCGATTCAGTCTTAAATGGTATTTCTGTCAGAATGCAAGTCTTTTAGTTTGCAATTATTATTTACAAGTGTTAGAATTAAATAGATTTGCAAGAAGAAGTTCATAGAGCTGACATTTATAAAAAAATAAAATTACAATTTTCCTGTAAAATGAAAAAGAAATTAGCCAATTTATGATGCATGTCATGCACTTTCATTTTTCGTATATTGATGATGTGTGTTCGTGAGGGTGTTAATGTGTTAATTTGGCTATATTAAATAATTAAATATTACTGCCTGTATCTCCAGAATGCTGGTGTTAGAATGGACCCATTACTTTTTTGCGGTTGTAGTAACCGCCATGAAACCCATATTAAGTTGCACATGAAGAATATTTATTTATTAGTAGCTGGTTTTGGACTGATCCGATTGTGGACAAACAGTCCGAAACCGGTCGTCCATAAATAATTGTATACCCTGCGTAACTCTAGACGGATTTCAAAACAGTTATTGTAATTAAGTATTAATTAAAAATAGCCTTTCGATTTATTCATACACCTGTACCAAGGTAGTTTCATAGCTCGTGTCATGTGCAGTAAGACACTCGCTCTATGATGCAATCAGAATCATGAAATATCAGCAATGGAAGTCGCTGCCTATCACATTAACAAAGCCCACTCCCACAGAGGTTATTATATCACCATAAACTACGAATAGTTCTGTCTTACAGAAAAGACAATGTAATTTGGTGTGTACACGAAGCAGAGAATTGAATGCATACATTGAGTTCGCTAACAATTCACAGATATCCACGTAAGTAAATGTTACTGGGCTTGTATGCTATCAAAACAACCAGAAAACTGCAAGTATAATCAAATATTGCTGGAAGAATATGTTAATTACTTTCGCAATGTAATTGCAGCGTTACTTAAATTTCCGTTATAAGTCAAGTAAAGTCCGTTCTTCAGGAGACTGTTATCGACTTTGAACACACATTCGATCTATTACGTGTGTAGGTCAACAGTTAACTGCTACTCCCTTGCAAATAATTTTTCTCGGGGGCAGGAAGACAGTACAGTGTGTTCTGCAGAATACCGAGGGTGGGAGAATATCTGCTGTGTGGATGACGGCAGGCTGCACGGCGAATGTCCGGCGCAGCACGGCTCTCGCCCACGGCCGGAAATTAAAAAGTCTGGCGCCAGTGCCGGCGGTGGCCACCAGGAGCGCTGGCGTCGCCCTCTCCGAGGCTTTGTCTCTCAGTTCCGCCTCTCGTCACTCGCGACCAGCGCTTAAGCGGACGTCGGCCTGCGTTCATTAACTGCAGTCTGGCTTTCTGGCAAACAACAGCGAATAAATGTTTCAATCCTATCCCCACACGAGGCCGTAAATTTGACGTACGACAAAAGACCGGACGTTCTCTCGTAGCACTAAAGGTAGAAAAATGAACGAACCTCGACAAACCCCGGAACGTTTCCTTTTATGTGGTTAGCGGTGGATTTATCTTGTTTCATAAGTACCCCGTGCTTTTTCTTTTTTTTTCTTTTTATAAACGACCACTAACTCTTGGTTTCTGCTCATACTGACTGGAAATTTTTTCGTCGCTCACGAGGAATTCTGGTGACGGAACCCCACTCGAAATGAAAACGGTGGAGAAACACGTCTAGTTGTTTACCAATATTCACCAGTAACAGTAACTAGTGCAAACAGCTACATAAAGCGCTTCTTCTGTGTGTAGTATGATTGCACCCAAGAGAGCAATATCATAAATGATGTACAGGTTGTCATCATTGTGGATTTTCGACTCGATTCGAAATGAAAATGGTGGAGAAACACGTCTAGTTGTTTACCGATATTCACCAGTAACAGTAACTAGTGAAAACAGCTACATAAAGCGCTTCTTCTGTGTGAAGTATGGTTGCACCCAAGAGGACAATATCATAAATAATGTACAGTTTGCCATCATTGTGGATTCTGTAACGCTCAACTGGGTAAAAAATGTAAGTGGCAGTTAAATACATGATGAAGAAAATAGCGGTTGTTTCATCTATACTGTACTACATCGGATAAGTCCAGGAGAATTGGAATACTTTTTTCCTCAGCATAAAATTTATTAGACTTTTAACTTTTTTGACTTCTGGTGGCATGTTCCTATAGTCTCATGTAAATTTAGGTAGAATGCTTTACTGAGGCACTGCCACTTAAAACACAAGAAGTATGATAAAAAGGAAATATACATTAGTGGCCCATTTCAAGCACTGGTGTATGGGTGAGATGGACCAGCGCACAGGAGGAAACGGACCATTTAAAACATGACTATACACGAAGAACAGGGTGAATTACTATTACATGTATGTACGTGTGGCTGGAGTAACATTTCTTAAACCAAGATTGTTTGATCAGCTGCAGTCCAGTAACATCTATGTTTTAGCTGTGCCCTGATTTACCAAACAAGTCGTTTCCGTGCGTCACAGTTTCAAGAAGTCTGGAATACTCTTTAATAGTTGCTTGGTTCACCCCTTTGGCTCGAGCGACTAAAACACCTTCCGTCTTTCTTATAACGAAGTTTGATTACGTTCAAGAAATGAATTTAGCCAGTAGTAATCGGCAATTTTTTTTTAATGATTAGTGAAAGTATGTGGTATATTTAGCCTTTCTGTATATTCAGATGCCTTACATCTTAATCTTAATTTCTCCGTCGTAATATGATCAATGAGGTTCGGTTCATTCTGAATCTCCAGTAGATGGTGAGGTCCCATGTTATCCTTAGAATAGGTTTTTTTTAATACTACGGTCTTATATTGAGCGTGGTTTTAGAAACACAGAAAGCTGTAGCTGCAGCATGAACACCCACGAAATTACTCCGCACAGCATTCGTAGCCTTCATCAACCCATCTTTAATCCATGTGCCCCGCCCACTAAGCCGGCCGAAGTGGCCGCGCGGTTCTGGCGCTGCAGTCTGGAACCGCGAGACCGCTACGGTCGCAGGTTCGAATCCTGCCTCGGGCATGTATGTGTGTGATGTCCTTAGGTTAGTTAGGTTTAACTAGTTCTAAGTTCTAGGGGACTAATGACCTCAGCAGTTGAGTCCCATAGTGCTCAGAGCCATTTTTTGAACCCGCCCACTAGATCCGGTCCTTTTGTGATTAGTTTACATTACTTTTAGAAAAAAAGCCAACTATGAAAAAGACTCGTTATTCAATTCATTTTCAGAATACAAATTAATTTTTCGTGATGACCTAAGTTTTATTTAATTCTGGTCCTTATCTTGCTCATTACAACAAGATGGTCCATCTCTCCCAACTGTATGGAAAAGGTACGACTTCTGTCTGCAGTTTGTGAACTCTGTGGTCATTATAGGTTAGTCTCGTGCCTACATATATTAGTCAAGCTCGCAATAAAAAAAGGAATGCATCAATATCGTACAAAATAAGTCTTCATACTAACATTAAGTAACCACACGATAAAACATCTCGGCTTACCTGAACAGGGAACGTGGTATTTTTCCAAAACTAACGTGAATATAATAGCAACACCACGTTCGTCGGCAAAGGAGTTAAGTCGCAAATAGTGAGGACTGCTCTCTATAGGCGCATTTGTGAAATACGCCTCTGGTCCGTCTCACTCTATGGACCAACTCTTCCAGACTTACTCCGTGCAAATAAGGCGAGCTTGAAATTGAGTTTGGGAGAGTTTCGGGTTACTGTGACTGAAAAGAGGAAGTATCGTGCATTGAATTCGAAATGTGTGCAAATACACCTCAGATATGCGCAATCCTTAAGTGAAGTCTACACGACTAAACAGCAGACAGTAGGACAGTTATTCGATGCTCTAATGGTTATCGTTGTTTTCGTGCATAGGGCCGACGCGAGACCAGACTAACGAAGAGTAAGACATGTAACAGATGTATCCGGAGATCACTGAAATGTGAAGAGCTTTTTGACATCACAGGAATTTAACCGAAATGAGTATTCCTTACTCCTGACAGGTTATTCAAACAAGAGATTTATCTCTGCACGGAAGAATCTTCACTGCCTAATTGACAAACCGGGGATTGGACGTCAGCACCTTACTGAAACAAAAATTCGACTCTGAAGGTGAAAATATATTGTCGCTATCGACGAAAAGTTGGTTCTAGACTTGTAGCTGAAACTGAAATAACAGCCTAACGGATGCAAAAGTCCAGTTTACCCAGGATGAGACAACGTTCAACGAACTTAGTCAAAGGTCGAGCAAGTGATAGTCTTTGCATTCGTTCATCATGGAATCGCGATAGCACATGAAGTGACGCATGGACAGCGAAAATGTACACTACTGGCCATTAAAATCGCTATACCAAGAAGAAATGCAGATGATAAACGGGTATTCATTGGACAGATATATTATACTAGAACTGACATGTGACTACATTTTCACGCAATGTGGGTGCATAGATCCTGAGAAATCAGTATCCAGAACAACCACCTCTGGCCGTAATAACGGCCTTGATACGGCTGGGGATTGAGTCAAACAGAGCTTGGATGGCGTGTAGCCGGCCGGGGTGGCAGAGCGGTTCTAGGCGCAACAGTCTGGAACCACGCGACCGCTACGGTCGCAGGTTCGAATTCTGCATCAGGCATGGATGTGTGTGATGCCCTTAGGTTAGTTAGGTTTAAGTAGTTCTAAGTTCTAAGTTCTAGGGGACTGATGACCTCAGTAGTTAAGTCCCATAGTGCTCAGAGCCATTTGAACAATTTTTCTCATACACAAACAGCAGCTGACCGGCGTTGCCTGGTGAAACGTTGTTGTGATGCCCCGTGTAAGGAGGAGAAATGCGTACCATCACGTTTCCGACTTTGATAAAGGTGGGATTGTAGCCTATCGCGATTGCGGTTTATCGAATCGCGACATTGCTGCTCGCGTTGGTCGAGATCAAATGACTGTTAGCAGAATATGGAATCGGTGGGTTCAGGAGAGTAGTACGGAATGCCGTGCTGGATCTCAACGGCCTCGTATCACTAGCAGTCGAGATGACAGGTATCTTATCCGCATGGCTGTAACGGATCGTGCAGCCACGTCTCGATCCCTGAGTCGACAGACGGGGACGTTTGCAAGACAACAACCATCTGCAAGAACAGTTCGACGACGTTTGCAGCTGTATGGACTATGAGCTCGGAGACCATGGCTGAGGTTACCGTTGACGCTGCATCACAGACAGGAGCGCCTGCGATGGTATACTCAACGACGAACCTGGGTGCACGAATGGCAAAACGTCATTTTTTCGGATGAATCCAGGTTCTGTTTACAGCATCATGATGGTCGCATCCGTGTTTGGTGACATGGCGGTGAACGCATACTGGAAGCGTGTATTCGTCATCGCCATACTGGCGTATCACCCGGCGTGATGGTATGGGGTGCCATTGGTTACACGTCTCGGTCACCTCTTGTTCGCAGGGACGGCACTTTGAACAGTGGACGTTACATTTCAGATGTATTACGATCCATGGCTCTACCCTTCATTCGATCCTTGCGAAACCCTACATTTGAGCAGGATAATGCACGACCGCATGTTGCAGGTCCTGTACGGGCCTTTCTGGATATAGCAAATGTTCGACTGCTGCCCTGGCCAGCACATTGGTGACAATTGAAAACGTCTGGTCAATGGTGGGCGAGCAACTGGCTCGTCACAATACGCCAGTCACTACTCTTGATGAACTGTGGTATCGTGCTGAAGCTGCATGGGCAGCTGTACCTGTACACGCCATCCAAGCTCTGTTCGACTCAATGCCCAGGCGTATCAAGGCCGTTATTACGGCCAGAGGTGGTTGTTCTGGGTACTGATTTCTCAGGATCTATGCACCCAAATTGCGTGAATATGTATTCACATGTGAGTTCTAGTATAATATATTTGTCCAAAGAATACACGTTTATCATCTGGATTTCTTCCTGGTGTAGCGATTTTAATGGCCAGTAGTGTATTTTGACATATATATGTAACAAATTAAGTACTCATAATACACGGTTAACACAAGATCGTTTGCTTTACATTTTTTCTGGATACTTTAGTCATAGATCGTAGTTCATCGAGAATGCCCGGCTTGAAAGAGTAAAATAGTAAAATTATTAGTAAAAATATTTGATTGAATTAGCGGTATTTTCAGTTTCACATCGTTTTCGGGAATAGTTTAAAATTACTTTCAGGCGTGTTGACACCTTTTTAGCTCACTTTTTGTCACTGCAGTACCACTTTGGGTATATTTGTATATGAGCGAAATGCCCATTGTGCAGATCCAGACAGTCATAAGCTTTTGTTGGTCAAAGAATGCTAACTATAAAGATAGTATGGTGACTTCAGAACCCTTGTGATGATCCCAGAATCGTCGCCAAGTGTTCACTACGTCAATTAAAACTACATTTACACCTCAGACCGGATATTAAGTGCATATTTTAGACGTATAAGGACGGTAACTTTGAACCTCTGAATCTCGATTACGGATAATGATACAGAAAAAGATTAGAATTTCCCCGAGAATATCATCTTAAGAACATATGGTAAAAGTCACGATGGTTTACCATGAGCAGAAATTATAGGAGTGACTATGTCCACAACTGGTATTTCTGGTCCGCTAAACTCCTGATTATTCAGGATTTTCCCTAAGGCCCACCTTAGACACACCAATGCAAAAGAACCAACCAATTTACTCAATTTTGCCTCCGTTGGAAGAAATGTGTTATGTTTAAATTTTGACCCTGCACTGCACGATACATCTACAACTACATCTGGATAGATACTCTGCAAATCAGACTAAAGAGCGTGGCAGAGGATTCATCGAACCACATTCACAATAATTTTGTTATTCCACTCTCGAACAGCGCGCGGAAAAAACGAACTCTTATAGTACTACAGCTACAGTACGCACGTTATCCGATAGGTAAGTAAAAGGTGACTGGGCCAAGGCGTATCCAAAATACTTGACCTCTTACCTCTGTGATCAAAAGAACCCGCTATATGGCCCCCTAAAATATCTCATTTACGCGCGCGGTATTTAGGGACATGTTTGTAACAGTAATAATAATAATGGATTTTACAAATAGTATTCCGCTTACTTTCACTACTTTATATGCATCAATAGAGTTCCAAAGCAGAAAAGTGGATTTTTTTAACTTTCATTGTTACTGAAAGTGGTAAGTGTCGTACAACACAACTGACTAAGAAAGAGGAGAACTGCAAAACAAATTTCAGTCTGAGCATTTGAAACATTCGTCTCGCAAAGAGGTGAGGCGTTTTTTGCAGTAAGATCTTAGTTCTGCAACGGTACTTCTATACAGCCAGTCAGATAGTCAGACCGACGACAGAACTGAACCACTGCTTAACAAGTGTTTTTGTAAGTGACTTTATTCATGAATGAATTACTCTTCCGTCAGTATCTCCCACTGAATCTCACTCGATCATTTACTTTTCCTATACAGAAGAGCCAAAGAAACTGGCACACCTCCCTAATATCATACAGGGCCCCGCAAGCACGGAGAATTGCCGTAACACGACGTGGCATGGACTCGACTAATGTCTGAACTAGTGCTGGAGGGAGCTGACACCATGAATCTTGCAGGGCTGTCCATTAATTCGTAAGAGTACGAGGCGCTGGGCATCTCTTCTCAACAGCACGTTGCAAGGCATCCCAGATATGCTAAATAATGTTCATTTCTGGGGAGTCTCGTAGCCAGCGGAAGTATTTAATCTGATAAGAGTGTTCCTGGAGCCACTCTGTAGCAATTCTGGACATGTGGTGTGTAGCATTGTCCTGCTGGAATTGCCAAGTTCGTCGGAATGCACAATGGACATGAATGGATGCAGGTGATCGGATATGATCCTCACGTACGTGTCACCTGTCAGAGTCGTATCCAGACGTATCAGACATATCACTCCAACTGCACACGCTCCACACAATTACAGGGCCTCCACCAAATTGAACAGTCCCCTGCTGACATGCAGGGACCGTGGATTAATGAGGTGGCTCCACACCCGTACACGTCCATCCTCTCGACGCAATTTGAAACGAGATTCGTCCGACCAGGCAACATGTTTCCAGTCATCAACTGACGAATGTCGGTGTTGACGGGCCCAGGCGAGGCGTAAAGCTCTGTGTCGCGGAGTCATCAAGGGTACACGAGTGGGCCTTCGGCTCCGAAAGATCATATCGATGATGTTTCATTGAATGGTTCGCAAGCTGACACTTGATATCCCAGCATTGAAATCTGCAGCAATTTGCCGAAGGGCTGCACTTCTGCCACGCTGAACGATTATCTTCAGTCGACCTTAGACCGATTCTCGCATAATCTTTTTCCGGCCGCAACGATGTCGGAGATTTGATGTTTTACCGGATTCCTGATATTCACGATACGTTCGTGAAATGTTCTTACGGGAAAATCCCCACTTCATCGCTACATCGGAGACCCTATGTCTCATCGCTCGTGCGCCGACTATAACACCACATTCAATCACACTTATACGAGGTGTGGCTAGAAAAAAACCGGACTAGTACTGGTGAAACAATAAAACGAATGCAATAAGGCTGAAAGTCGCGTGGCCTGTCACGTGACTCTCGCTCCGCCTACTGCTCGAGTTTCATCTGCCTCCTGCACTCAGTCTGCCCGTGGCGTCTGTTTTAAGTAGTTGACGTTTTGTCTGTGCGTCGGAAAATGTTGAGTGTACAGAAAGAACAGCGTGTTAACATCAAATTTTGTTTCAAACTAGGAAAATCTGCAAGTGAAACGTTTGTAATTTTACAACAAGTGTACGGCGATGATTGTTTATCGTGAACACAAGTGTTTGAGTGGTTTAAACGATTTAAAGATGGCCGCGAAGACACCAGTGATGACACTCGCACTGGCAGACCATTGTCAGCAAAAACTGATGCAAACATTGAAAAAATCGGTAAACTTGTTCGACAAGATCGCCGTTTAACAATCAGAGCAGTGTCTGAGTTAACAGGAGTTGACAAGGAAAGTGTTAGGCAGATTCTTCATGAAAGTTTCAACATGAACAAAGTGTGTTCAAAAATGGTTCCAAAGTGTCTCACAATTGAACAGAAGGAACGCCGAAGAATGATTTGTTCTGACATCCTGGAAAACATTGAAAGTGATCCCACCTTCTTACAAAATGTTATTACTTGCGATGAATCGTGGTTTTTTACTTACGATCCCGAAACTAAACGCCAATCGATGCATTGGAAAACTCCTGGTTCTCCACGACAAAAAAAAAGCACGAATGTCAAAATCGAAATTCAGGGCAATGATGATTTTTTTTGACATCAAAGGGATTGTGCACATTGATTGGGTACCAGAGGGACAAACAGTGAATCAGCATTACTACATTAGCGTCCTGGCTACCCTACGTGAGCGAGTACGGAGAAAACGGAACGATTTGTGGAGAAAAAAGTCATGGATCCTTCACCAAGACAATGCCCCAGCTCACAGTGCGTTGTCAGTGAAGACGTTTTTGGCAAAACACAACATTCCCATCTTAGATCATCCACCCTACTCACCTGATTTGGCCCCCTGTGACTTTTTTCTTTTCCCTAAAGTCAAGTCAGCTTTGAAAGGAACTAGATTTGAGACTGTTGAAGCAGTAAAAGAAAAAGCGACGGAAGTAATGTATGGACTTACCGAAAATGATCTGCAGCATTGCTATGAACAGTGGAAAATTCGTATGGAGCGGTGTAGAGACCGAGGAGGAGAGTACATTGAAGGAGATAACATGAAATTGTAAATAATTGTAAATAAATGTTTTTCCAGCATCAGTCCGGTTTTTTTCTAGCCGCACCTCGTATGTTGATAACCTGCCATTGTAGCAGCAGTAACCGATCTAACAACTGCTCCAGACACTTGTTGCCTTATAAAGGCGTTGCCGACCACAGAGCCGTATTCGGTTCGTTTACATATCTCTCTGTTTAAATAAATGTGCCTATACCAATATGTTTGGATCTTTAGTGTAGTTTTATATTGCCATTCCTCTTTAGATCGTTCAAGACGATTACTGCGAAGTATTTACTAGCTGCTACTGTTTACAAAGATTTATCGCCAATAGCATTATAGAACAGTAATGGATACCCTTACTTATTTATGTACAATACGTGAGATTTATTTGCGGTCGGGGATAACTGCTAGCTCCTGGGCCAATAATCGATCCCTCATAGAACATTCTCCATTTCACTGCAGTTTTCTGGCGTTGCAACCTTGCTATAGACAACAGAACCGTTGCAAAAAGTCTCCTCGATCTTTCGACGTTATCCATTAAACAATTTACATTGCTAACAGTAACGACCCTTTAACACTCGCTTCGAGTGCTCTCAAAATTACCGTTACATCTGTCGATTTTGTCTAGTTAAGAACGACGTGTTGAATTCTGTCTGCTAGGAAATGCAGAATCCAGGTAACAATCTTGTTTGATACTCCGTTCACCAAACGACAGTACTTGTCTGTCAGAATTGTTTCCAGAGTCAAGGAACATGGCTTTAAACTGGACACCTCTGTCGATGCTGCTATGGATTTTAAGCGTGATCACACAAACTGCGCCCTTCGAATTGTATAGTGCTGTATCTACAAAGAACTAGTGGGTATTGAATTATAAGGTGGATAATTACGTGTACTTTTAGATCCAGCAGGCTTACTTCTGGAAAAAGCACATTTGTTGCATCAGCTGTACAATTTTATATTTATTCTGTACCGGTTTGGATTGTTACAGTCATCTTCAGGGAGAAAACTTTAACGTAGGAAAAACCGAATATTGAGTATACACAAGTATCATAGCAAATGGAGGAACTGAAGGTCATTTTTTAACCATAATTCTTACGCATTGTACATCAATCGTTCAACCATACGTTTCCGCCATATATATGAGCCATATAAGTGCAGAAAATGTGTAATTGTCGTAATATTCTGTCTTAACACAATCCATATACACAAACTGTGTCTTGGTACAACCACAGTAGTGCACAATTTGTGGTAACTCCAGACTTATATATGCTTATGTGGACGTCGTTAAGACAGTCTGTTATAAAAATTATACATGTTCTATATTTCTATGGCTCATATGTAACGAGAATGTATGGTTGATCCATTGATGTACACAACGTGTAAGTATTAAGGTTTAAAAATAACCTTTTTTAATTTCTCCGACAGCTACGATGCTTGTGTATAGCCTTTTTTTATTTTTATGCCTTACAGTTTTCACCTTTATTGTAACAATCGAACCCAGTAGGGAATAAACATAAAACTGTACAGCTGATGACACAATTTTTTTTTTCCAAAATCAGCTAAATTTCGATTACGCGATAAGTCACACAAATGTGAGGGCAGTAAATTCCACTAAATACTTAGGGATTATAATTACAAATAACCTAAATTTGAACGATCACATAGATAATATTGTGGGTAGAGCAAACCAAAGAGTGCGATTCATCGGCAGAACACTTAGAAGGAGCAACAGGTCTACCGAAGAGACTGCTTACACTACGATTGTCTGCCCTATTCTGGAGTACTGCTGTGCGGTGTGGGATCCGCATTAGGTGGGACTGGCGGATGACATCGAAAAAGTACACAGAAGGGCAGCTCGTTCTGTATTATCACAAAATAGGGGTGATAGTGCCACAGACATGATACGTGAATTGGAGTGGCAGTCATTAAAACAAAGGCGTTTTTCGTTGCGACGGGATCTTCTCATGAAATTTCAATCACTAGTTTTCTCCTCCGATTGCGAAAACACTCTGTTGGCACCAACCTACATAGGGAGAAATGATCATTTCGATAAAATAAGAGAAATCAGGGCTCGCACAGGAAAATTTAAGTGCTCGTTTTTCCCGCGTGCCGTTCGAGAGTGTAATGGTAGAGAGACAGCTTGAAGGTGGTTCATTGAACCTTCTGCCAGGCAGTTGTAGATCATTACCTACGAAAACATTTACTTCTGTAATTATTTTTAGTTTACTCACTTATTACTCTATAAGAGGGTACTGACCTCTCGACAGAGCAATCAAGTCTTGGTGCTGCCACTACTAGATTTCTGAGCTGCATGATTTTGTCTCAAAGCTTCCTCCATTAGCTGGAAATCATGAGAAGGGTAGGGGGAACACAGTTACCTACAAAGAAGTGCGTTGACGATTCGGAGAGGGGGCAGGGGGGGGGGGGTTGAAGTTGAAACCAGATATATGGAACAGCAGCGAGAAATAAACAGACTAGGCATATACTAAGGCACAATGGACTGGTAAAGAAAATTTTGGAAGCGACAGTGGAAGCCACACCTAAGGCAAAAGAAAAAACAATACGAGACGATGTACCATAAAGAAATTAACTGAATGGAACGGAAATATGCAGAAGTGACTTATACTACTGGACATTAAAATTGCTACACCAAGAAGAAATGCAGATGATAAACGGGTATTCATTGGAGGAATATATTATACTAGAACTGACATGTGATTACATTTTCACGCAATTCGGGTGCATAGATCCTGAGAAATCAGTACCCAGAACAACAACCTCTGGCCGTAATAACGGCCTTGATACGCCTGGGCATTGAGTCAAACAGAGCTTGGATGGTGTGTACAGGTACAACTGCACATGCAGCTTCAACACGATACCACAGTTCATCAAGAGTGGTGACTGGCGCATTGTGACGAGCCAGTTGCTCGGCCACCATTAACCAGACGTTTTCAGTTGGTGAGATATCTGGAGAATGTGCTGACCAGGGCAGCAGTCGAACATTTTCTGTATCCAGAAAGGCCCGTACAGGTCGTGGATTATCCTGCTGAAATGTGGGTTTCGCAGGGATCGAATGAAGGGTAGAGCCACGGGTTGTAACACATCTGAAATGTAACGTCCACTGTTCAAAGCGCCGTCCATGCGAACAAGAAGTGACAGAGACGTGTAACCAATGGCACCCCATACCATCACGCCGGGTGATACGCCAGTATGGCGATGACGAATACACGCTTCCAATGTGCGTTCACCGCGATGTCGCCAAACACGGATGCGACCATTATGATGCTGTAAACAGACCC
This sequence comes from Schistocerca nitens, assembly GCF_023898315.1. Classification (NCBI taxonomy): domain Eukaryota; kingdom Metazoa; phylum Arthropoda; class Insecta; order Orthoptera; family Acrididae; genus Schistocerca; species Schistocerca nitens. Next base: position 87,008,918 of record NC_064617.1, read on the forward strand.
TGGATTATATCTTCTGGTAAACCTTCCGGGATGTAAGGTCGTGGTCCATGAAACTCTTCAGCTCCTAACGTTTCGTCCAGAGCTGCGCTGGACATCTTCAGAGGGGTGTTTCTCCTCCGGTGAGTCTTGCCGACTGACGGGTCAGACGTCTGAGAGCGACTTACATATCGTAGAAAGTGGGTGTGACCAGAGTTACACATGATATGCAGAGATAATCTTTGTCAAAGATAAAACTTAACTATCGATCGTAATCTCGTCACGGTTAAAACTGTCTAGCAATTCTGTAGTGCTACTGTCCAAATATCACTAAGTTTCATGGTCTCTTCTTTCCGATTAAAATTATCCCTATGTTTATATATTTCAATTGCTTCTCTACAAAGCCGTGGGTAATAGTTCGTCGTCGTAGATAAAATTTTTATTTCGGAAAACCTCACTTGATGATTTCCTGACTGAAAAGCGTGTTCTGCTACAGCCGATTTATCTGTTTTTCCTAATCGGCAAAGGCTTCTGTGTTCTTTTAACCGTGTATTTACGCTTCTTTTTGTTGTTCCAATATAAACTTTTCCACATGTACACGGAATTTTATATACGCCACTGGCTGATAGAGGAGCGCGTTTATCTTTTACAGACCGGAGAACATGACAAATTTTCTTCGTTGGTCTAAAAACAGGTCTAATATCATGTTTACTTAAAATCTTTCCAATGCGAACCTTTGTAGGCGCTCCTGTCTGCGATGCAGCGTCGAGGGTAACAGCAGCCGTGGTCTCCAAGCTGATAGTCCATGCAGCTGCAAACGTCGTCGAACTGTTCGTGCAGATGTTTGTTGTGTTGCAAACGTCCCCATCTGTTGACTCAGGGATCGAGACGGTGGCTGCACAATCCATTACAGCCATGCGGATAAGATGCCTGTCATCTCGACTGCTAGTGATACGAGGCAGTTGGGAACGAGCACGGCGTTCCGTATTACACTCCTGAACCCACCGATTCCATATTCTGCTAACAGGCATTGGATATCAGCCAACGCGAGCAGCAGTGTCGCGATACTATAAACCGCAATCGCGATAGGCTACAATCCGACCTTTATCAAAGAGGGAAACGTGATGGTACGCATTTCTCCGCCTTACACGAGGCATCACAACAACGTTTCACTAGGCAACGCCGGTCAAATGCTGTTTGTCTATGAGAAATCGGTTGGAAACTTCTGTCACAGTCAGCGCGTTGTAGCTGTCGGCACCGGTGCAAACCTTGTGTGAATGCTCTGAAAAGCTAATAATTTGCATATCACAGCATCGTCTTCCTGTCGATTGAATTTGTCGTCTGTAGCACGTCATCTTAGTGGTGTAGCAATTTTAATGGCGAGTAGTGTACATTTTCTGGCGAAGAAGGTGGGGTCTGATACACACAAAGACAGACAATAAAAACTCGCCGCGTGCGGGCAGGAATTATGGTGCCGAAATGTAAGCCCACGATGGGTTGCCATGAAGGGCAAAAAACGGGGCGTAGAATATCGTCGACATACCACTTTCCTCTAACAGCGCTGCAGATGATAACTAAAGGGTCCTGGTACGAAATTGAATGTCATCCAGACCATCACTCCTGATTGTGGGACCGTATGGCGGGTAACAGTCAGGCTGGCATCGCACCACTATCTGGGGGGGCTATCATACACGTCTCCACTGGTCATCAAGCCTGAAATCTCGCTGACTGGAGTATAATTGTCTTTGTGATGAGACTCACTTCGATCTGAGCCCCGACGACCAGCGAAGTCGTGTCCGCAGGCGCTCCGGGCAGCAGAGGGACACCAACCTGACTTTCAGCCACCAAACGGCCCGAGTGGTGATCTGGGGTGCCATTTCATTTCGTAACAGGACTCTTTGGTTGTGATCCGTGGCACTCTTACAGCACAGTGATAAGTCGTCGATATTCTGCGCCTCATTCTGTTCCTCTACATGGCAAATCACACTGGGCATACGTTTTAGCAAGATAATGATCATACGCACACGACGCGTGTTTCTAGTACTTATCCCCACGCTTACGTAACTCTACCTTGGCCAGCGTGGTCGTCAGGTCTCTCCCCAGTTGAGACAGTCTGGAGCACTATGGGCAGGGTCCTCCAACCAACATGGGATTTCGACGATCTAATATACCAATTACACAATTTGGCAGCATAACCCTTAGGATACCAACAAATCTCTATCAGTCCCTGACAGGCCGAATAACCGTTTGCATGAGAGTCAGATGTGAACCAACACGTTACTGACTTGCTCAGTTTATGAAGCTCTTTCACTTGAAATTGTAATTATTTGTTTGTATATACTTGCACATTACGTCTACCAATTTCCGACCCATTTGCATAACTCTTTCATGACTAAAGGAGCAAACTATGTACAGTCACACTCTCCATTGTTGTGAGACATATCCAAATTGGCTTCGATGTCGTCATCCAATATGGCGGCCAGTGGACTTGGCAACAATACGTCACCGAGAGGGCGGTCATGAAGTCACCCGAGGAGGTGAGTACTGCTATCCATGATGGCATCGATTATATCATCCAAGTTTGGGCCTATAGACTTGGCAACGGCACATGACGTCATCCAAGATGGCGGACGAGATGTCAGCTGGTGACGCGAGTACTGTTATACAAGATGGCGGGTTTGGTGGGAAATTGAATTATGTACTTCTATGGGTCACCTGGAAGTCCCCCCCCCCCCCTTCAACAACTCCTTCCGACTTATCGCATGATGGTGCGTTATCCTCATGGAAAATGAGTGGGAAAATTTGAATTTTGGAGAGAATTTTGTTCTAAGAGCTTACTCCAGCAGGTGAGGGGAGTTAGTATGGTTAGTATGGTTATTAGACACTGCTCATGATGTCATTCAGTTCGAATATAATTTGTTTAAATTTGTTTACATTTGTTGAAATTTGTTTAAATGTATTATCTACCAACAGCATTAGTGGCTTATTGTGGCGGTACCACCACAGGAGGCTGAGATATCAGTGCTTGTTGAGCTGTTGTAGTGGGAGGAGCATGTGTTCTATTAGTGAGATGTTGGTGCCAGATAGGGGAGTTTTAATAGCTGTATTACATGCATTCATTCAGCTGAGGAGCCCATCCACAGCGCACTGCATGAAGAATGGAAGTGAGCATTAATGCTTGAACATATGAAGAGGAAGAATACGGTCCTGTAAATAAATGCTTTGCATTGAGATGCATTAAAGATGCATGACACGATGCATGGAAACATATGTCTCTGCTGGAACCAGCTGTCATTTCTCAAACCTATGTATAAGCTCCCACCACACAAGAGACAACTGCCTCCGATTCAGCAGACCAAGGAACTGAGCTAGTTCGCGAGTTCACCACTAGAGGGCGTCTTGATAGGTCACGTGATTGTGCAGTTCAGCATCATGATGACGTCACATGTTTTTCCCAATGCACATCTGCTCTAGCCTACCCTATTGGCAGGAATTTCGAATTTTGACGGAAATTTCGAATTTGGGCGGGAATTTTTTTGTCGCAGGGCTGTGCTGATGTGCCCACCCCACCTGGGAATTGGCGGATAAAGGAATCAGCCTGTTCTGGACTGCTGGAGTGAAGAAGGAGTGTACTTTATTTATTTTTGGAACAAGTTATTTAGGGACTGATTTCACGTAGTTTATTTATTACCCTGATACAAAACACTCGCCATGACTTGCTTGGGGTCACTACATACGGTTTACAGACCTGCAAATTACTCGTAAATAATGCAGTATTCTGATATACAGACGCGAAAACAACTCGTAAATTACCGAAATAATGCATTGAACAGCATACCGACATGCAAATTACTCATAGATCAGCGAAATAATGGATGTGTAACGCTATGCGAACATGCTCACAACTCGTAAACACCCGAAAATAATGCAGTGCACACTCAGTGCACGTAAAAAACGCAATGTATCGGCAACTCGAACCCTTATTCTACTCCGCTACGCCGGTCCCAAGCCCGGGGCCTCACCCTACAAGAGGTGTGGAAGGAGGAGGGGGAGGAGTAACAACCTCGTTAAAAAACCAAGGTTCACCTGGCCCGGGTGATAGCACCTTGTAAGGGCTCCTTGCTAGGACTACAATGAAGACCTCAACGGTAGTGAAGGCGGAGGGAATAGTTCTCGGTACGGCGGAACTAGCGGAAGAGGTAACCAAAGAAAAAAATCCACTTGGCGTCTGTCTTGAAACAAGCGGCTAAGTGGTCAGCGTCTGTCCACCAGTGGTGCGGCTGAAAACCATTCCCCGGAGCTAATAACCTCGAGTAGAATCCTTAGGGGACTTGTTCCTCTAACGCAACAAACAATCAACAATGGATACGCACCTTGTAAGAGATTTTACCCCAGGGAGTAACCAATCTCCAATTTCTAAGGAAATTAAAAGTAGGCATTCGGATTCTGGGGGCCTACAGCAATGTACGAAGGATGAGTCGGAGCTCCATAACACATGGAAACTGTCCACATGCGAGAGAGGACGGTTAGGTTAGTGTATTTTATTTATTTTGATCAGGATACTGATGCAAATATCGATCCTAATAGAATGCCGGCCGTTGTGGCCGAGCGGTTCTAGGCGCTTCAGTCCGGAAATGCTCTGCTGTTACGTTCGCAAGTTCGAATCCTGCCTCGGGCATGGATGTGTGTGCTGTCCTTAGGTTAGTCAGGTTCAAATAGTTCTATCTTCTAGGGGACTGATGACTTCAGCAGTTAAGTCCCATAGAGCCACTTACGTAATTAATCACAAAGATCGGTCATAATTAGACAACTATATGCATAGCGCTGCACAAGGACGGCATAAAATCACAAGACAGCTCAAAAAACTGACGACACCATACAACTGATGTTATCCTGCTGGGAAAAAAATTTTGCAATACCACTCGAAACCAGTGACAGAAAAACTCAAACTCCACTCTACACCTACAAGCTAGGGGGGAAAAGGCTGCGGTGTAACGTGCTATCCTTATTCTTTTTGGTGGGAACTATGTTCAACTGACTAGATGCTGGTGTTGGACAGAGAGGAGTTTAAAAAGTATATTACCTGTAAGCATACAGCACCTATCGCTGCTTGATGTCAGAGTTCACTACAGACACCTACGAAAAATCACCCCACAGCTCAGCTAATGGAAGCCAATACATGCTATCACAGCTGATGGAAAAATGCACCACAATTCTAATTACACTTCGAAATTGTCGTTAAAAAACCAGCACTTATATTGAATGGGTCATAATGCAGCACATGTACTGGAGAAAATCGTCGTCCTAAAAGACTGTAGAGGGGGTGCGTTCTCCTCCAAGTACAATCACAAACTGCCGAAAATCGAGGCCCTCTACCCTCCAACCACCTACGGCATTGATGGACCGAGGGAGGCAGCTACTTCACCAGCACAGCCTGTGACACGTCCTGGCTGCTGTCTGCCTTCACGAACACAAAAGCAGGTAACAATTGGAGACAAAAGGGCGCATTTTCCAAATGCATCTTGGTTGTCTAAATTGTAGTGACACTGTTGTGGATTTGCAAGACAGACAGCCCACTATGAGAGGAAGCCGAAAGGCACGCGTTTTAGCTCACGCAGGCTGGCGTGAGGTCTGGAACAGGTCAAGGAAATGAGACTAACAAAAAACGTACGTAGCTGCTGGAATACTTAACTTTAATCCATAATTGGTCAACATCGCTCTTGACGGTACATGTTTTACTGCATCAATAGTAACTGGTAATGGCGCCTTGCTAGGTCGTAGCAAATGACGTAGCTGTAGGCTATGCTAACTATCGTCTCGGCAAATGAGAGCGTATTTTGTCAGTGAACCATCGCTAGCAAAGTCGGTTGTACAACTGGGGCGAGTGCTAGGAAGACTCTCTAGACCTGCCGTGTGGCGGCGCTCGGTCTGCAATCACTGATAGTGGCGACACGCGGGTCCGACGTATACTAACGGACCGCGGCCGATTTAAAGGCTACCACCTAGCAAGTGTGGTGTCTGGCGGTGACCCCACAGACACAGCCACCCCTAATGGTTAGGGGGCGGAGCTGCGGTGACGAGCTGTCACAGACCAGACAGGTCCTCAACGCCTCCAATAGGCCTCCCGTTCTGGGATGGAAAACACTTTTGTTTAACATCACGTAGGACGCTCCAGCAGGGACCAAGCGGAAGCCGCAGTCTCGTAGAGAACTCACCTGCCGTTCCGTGCTGGATTATTTAACATCAACTCGACTCGTATAATAAAGCAACTATTAAAAAAGGAAGATAATAAATGTCCTCTTTCCACGAAATAGGACAAAGTGGATTGCCTAATCGTGCTCTGTTGTTTATAAACAATGCTCCGTCCCATCGAGAAGAGGGGACTGAAGGGACCAGACTGCTGTGGTCATCGGTCCATCCAGACGAAACGAAACTTGCTTGTGGAGACATAAAAACAGTTTTCCTGCCATCAAATGTAACTTCATTTCTTCAGCCTATGGACCAGAGTGTGTCTGAGGCCATTAAACAAAAATACAGAAAAGTGCTGCTTCACACCTTACTTGAAAAGGATGAAAATGAAACCATAATCATGCAAAAACTTAAAAAAATAGAATAGGATGAAAATGAAATCACTGTCCTGCAAAAACTTAAAAAAATCAGAATGAAAGATGTGATTTACTGGTTGGCTGAAGCGTAGGATACCATCACGAAAAGTCCATTTTCATTTAGATTTATGAGCTACCGCCGGAGGAAGTGAATGGTGTGAACTCTGAAAATTAGTTTTTCAGAACAACATTCACCTCAGTACAGAACAGGTGAACTGCTGTTACCGCACAGAGCTTGGAATGCACTAGTTCTCGACCATAGTAATTTTTCTCGTCTTCAAAACGTGTTACAAGGTCGTCTTTTTTCCAAACTATCCTATAACGTATGTAAGAAGCGTCAGAAATAGCCAAATCAAATTGGAATAAATGAATTTCCAGCGGATAATGAAATATCTATAAGTACTTGCGATTGCCAGCACAGTAGAGGCCCACTATTCCGAACTAATTGGGGGCGAGCACTGCTCGGTTTGGCGGGAATTCGGAATAGGCGAATTTCATGAATAATATCAACGTGTTCAGTTGTTAAGATGTAAATTAAGTGCGGGGACATCTGCTAGTGACCTTCGACGACTCATGGCGCAAACGTCTTGCCTATCCCTCTCCCTCTCGCGTTCCAAACACACTACCGCAAATTTATTGTTAAGCTTTGTTCGATGAGTGTTGAGTTACTTCACCAAGTCACTGTGCCTTCTTATTTATGTTCATGGTGCTTGTTAAACATTAAACATGGCACGTGAACGAAGTCGTTGTTCGTGTACTTTAAAACAAAAACTTTACACGTTAAACGTAAAAACTGCTACAAAATTATGTCTAGAATATGGTGTCGGAAAAGAAACGATTAATGACAGGAAAAAAATTACGTTAAAACTGAGCAGTTTTGTTCCGCTTCAAGTGACATAACTCTCGAAAAGTGGCAGAAAACGACTGTGTCTTCATATGCAAAAGTTGATGTGGCCTCAGTTTTGTTCCGCTTCAAGTGAAATAACTCTTGAAAAGTGGCAAAAAACGACTGTGTCTTCATATGAAAAAGTTGATGTGGCCTTATTCCAGGGGTTCAGTCAAGAAAGACAGAAACGAATCCAAATTTCTGGCTCTTTGGTAGAAGATAAGGCGCTTCAGCTGAACTAACTTATGGATGGTGGCCCATAAATTTCAGCCAGATGCGGTTTCTTTGGATTGTTGAAAAAAAAAAAAAAACACAGAATTAGATACTTCACGATTGCTGGGAGAAGCTGTCAGCTGACAACGAAGCAGCCGACAATGACTTTAAATAAATGTATAGGCCTTGTTTCTTCTCAAAACTGCTCACAGCAGAAAGTTTACAGAGCGGATGACACGGGACGGAATTTTAAGGTTTTGCCTACCAAGAAGAGAAATATGCCCCAGGGCTTAAAATGGACAAACAACGTCTAACAGTCTTAGCTTGCAGCAACGCCTGGGAACCAACTAACTTCCGTTGATGGTAATAGGCAAATCGGCGAAACCACGAGCGTTCAAAATCATTAATACAAGTCACTTACTGAGTATTATAATAATAAAAAAAATGCTTGGATGGAGCGCGATTTGTTCAAGGAGTTTGTCCCTAAAGTGACAGCGTTCAGTGCAGAAAGTGGATTGCCTAACCGTGCTCTGCTGTTTATAGACGATGCTCCGTCTTATCCAGAAGAAATGAAACTTGCTTGTGGAGACATCAAAGCAGTTTTCCTGCCTACGGACCAGGCTGTGTTGCAGTCCATTAAACAAAAATACAGAAAAGTGCTGCTTCACAACTTACTTGAAAAGGATGAAAATTCACAATCCTGCAAAAACTTAAAAAAATTGGAATGAAAGATGTGATTTACTGGTTGGCTGAAGCGTGGGATACCATCACGAAAGGCGCATTACGAAAATCATGCAAAAATCGCAGGCCTACACTGGATTTTGTGGAAACAACTTCTCCACCAGTGAAGGACTGTGACTTTCTTCCAGTAGTCAAGAAAATCCCTGACTGTGAAGACACAGAAGAAAGCTGAGTTGCGGAGTGGACTACTGTTGACGACAATGCCCTCCAGAGTACGGAGACGAAGACATTGCAGCAATGGTGGAGGTCCCATCAGTTCAGATCGACTCGGAGGAAAGAGAGGAGGGGGGGAATGCTCAGACTGAACTCACATCACACACAGACGCGGCAAGTGCTCTTGACCTCGCCTTACGCTACGACGAACGCCACGCTTCATCGACGTTTTGTTCCTGCGGCGGCGGCCGCGGCGACGGAACATTTGATCCTCAAGTCTATTCAGTGCTCTTCGTCAGAAAATAAGACCGACTTTACATCTTAAGTGTGTGGAAATTGGTAATTTTTGTGTTTAGCACTGATTAAAAATGATTCTACAAAACTGAATAAATGGAGCCGACATGTACTTACGTACTGTACTGTAAGTAACCAGCTTTCATTCCAGTATGGCTTCTTCAAGCTTAAGCTCTATCTATGTCTGTATTTAACTTCTTTGTATAATAATAAATGTACGTTTTTTCACGAATCTCTTTTCAATATCTCCTGTTTTTAAGTTAAAAAATCGGTAGTTTCTCTGAACTGTGTTCGGATTAGGCGAATTTCTGGAATAGCTGGGTTCGGAATATCGCAACTTCACTAAACTTAACTGATTAGATCACGATTTTCTATGTTAAATTGCATGCTCAGCTAAATGAGAAGCCACTGCAAAAGCGGTATGGACTCTGCTGTCGAAGAGGGGATGGACTGCACGGACATAGGAACGTAAAACTCCATGGAGTCATCCCCCAGCCCCATTAGCAGCAATGATGCTCGCTACCGTTGCGACGGGAAACGTCAGGCTGGTGTAATGTCGTGTCAGGCAGTGTTTTGAGCAACGAGGATTAATAAGAAAATCGCTCCTGACACAGAGCATCTGAAGTTAGACAGTGCAGATTACATTTCGAGGATGTGCTGGACAACAGAGTCTGTTTTTGACAAACTTTGTGGTCACGGGGTGCGTGCTCCTTAAAGACAGGGTCTCGAAGAACTACCACTGTAGAGGGAAACACTAGGTAGTCAAACTTCGCTGAAAAACACGGTTTGTTAAGATTAAATCTCAGAAATTTGTGTAGGAATCCAAGGTTTGGGGCTCCTTTGAAGATCGTGGGATGGTGACACCTCCTCGGGTGTTACTAACCCGAATGTTTAAGGAAATTTAAGAAAAATCCTATAAAAACATCGAATTTAGAAGTGCGAGTAAGGAGCGCAACGGTGCACACAGAGGTCCTACATTTTGTCTAGTTGCGGCGGGGTGGGTGCTCCCTCACTGTTGTTGTTGTTATGTTCTTCAGTCCTGAGTGATGCAGCTCTCCATGCTACTCTATCCTGAGCAAGCTTCTTCATCTCCCAGTACGTACTGCAGCCTACATCCTTCTGAATCTGCTTAGTGTATTCATCTCATGGCCTCCCTCTACGATTTTTACCCTCCACACTGCCCTCCAATGCTAAAGTTGTGATCCCATGATGCCTTAGAACATGTCCTACCAACCGGTCCCTTCTTCTTGTCAAGTTGTGCCACAAACTCCTTATCTCCCCAATTCTATTCAATACCTCCTCATTAGTTATGTTGATATGTTATGCTTCAGCATTCTTCTGTAGCACCAGATTTCGAAAGCTTCTATTATCTTCTTGTCCAAACTATTTGTCATCCATGTTTCACTTCCATACATGGCTTCACTCCACACAAGTACTTTCAGAACCGACTTCCTGACACTTAAATCTATACTCGATGTTAACCAATTTCTCTTCTTCCGAAACGCTTTCCTTGCCATTGCCAGTCTACATTTTATATCCTCTCTACTTCGACCATCATCAGTTATTTTGCTCCTCAAATAGCAAAACTCATTTACTACTTTAAGTGCCTCATTTCCAAATCTAGTTCCCTCAGCATCACCCGAGTTAACTCGACTACATTCCATTATCCTCGTTTTGCTTTAGTTGATGTTCATCTTATATCCTCCTTTCAAGACACTGTCCATTCCGTTCAACTGCCCTTCCAACTCCTTTGCTGTCTCTGACAGAATTACAATGTCATCGGCGAACCTTAAAGATTTTATTTCTTCTCCATGGATTTTACTACCTACTCCTAATTTTTCTTTTGTTTCCCTTACTGCTTGCTCTATATACAGATTGAATAACATCGGGGAGAGGCTACAACCCTGTCTCACTCCCTTCCCAACCACTGCTTCCCGTTCATGCCCCCCGACTCTTATAACTGCCATCTGCTTTCTGTACAAATTGTAAATAGCGTTTCGCTCCCTGTATTTTACCCTTGCCACCCTCAGAATTTGAAAGAGAGTATTCCAATCAACATAGTCGAAAGCTTTCTCTAAGTCTACAAACGCTAAAAACGTAAGTTTGTCTTTCCTTAATCTATTTTCTAAGATAAGTCGTAAGGTCAGTATTGCCTCAAGTGATCCAATATTTCTACGGAATCCAAATTGATCTTTCCCGAGGTCGGCTTCTACCAGTTTTTCCATTCGTCTGTAGAGAATTAGTATTTTGCAGCCGTGGCTTATTAAACTGATAGTTCCGTAATTTCCACATCTGTCAACACCTGCTTTCTTTGGGATTGGAATGATTGTATTCATCTTGAAGTCTGAGGGTTTTTCGCCTGTCTCATACATCTTGCTCACTAGATGGTAGAGTTTTGTTAGGCCTGGCTCTCCCAAGGCTGTCAGTAGTTCTAATGGAATGTTGTCTACGCCCAGAGCCTTGTTTCGACTTAGGTCTTTCAGTGCCCTATCAAACTCTTCACGCAGTATCATATCTCCCATTTCATCTTCATCTACATTCTCTTCCATTTCCATCATTTTGCCCTCAAGTACATCGCTCTTGTATAGGCCCTCTATATACTCCTTCCACCTGTCTGCTTTCCCTTCTTTGCTTAGAACTGGGTTTCCATCTGAGCTCTTGATATTCATACAAGTGGTTCTCTTTTCTCCAAAGGTCACTTTAATTTTCCTGTGGGTAGTATCTATCTTACTCCTAGTGAGATAAGCCTCTACATCCTTACATTTGTCCTCTAGCCATCCCTGCTTAGCCACTATGCACTTCCTGTCCATCTCATTTTTAGACGTTTGTATTCCTTTTTGCCTGCTTCATTTACTGCATTTTTATATTTTTTCCTCTCATCAATTAAATTCAATATTTCTTCTGTTACCCAAGGATTTCTGCTAGCGCTCGTCTTTTTACCTACTTGATCCTCCGTTGCCTTCACTACTTCATCCCTCACAGCTACCCATTCTTCTTCTACTGTATTTCTTTCCCCCATTCTTGTCAATTGTTCTCTTATTGTCTCCCTGAAACTCTGTACAACCTCTGGTCTAGTCAGTTTATCCAAGTCCCATTTCCTTAAATTCCCACCTTTTTGCAGTTTCTACAGTTTTAATCTGCAGTTCATAACCAATCGATTGTGGTCAGAGTCCACATCTGCCTCTGGAAATGTCTTACAATTTAAAACCGGGTCCTAAATCTCCGTCTTACCATTATATAATCTATCTGAAACCTGTCAGTATCTCCTGGCTTCTTCCATGTATACAACCTTCTTTCATGATTCTTGAACCAAGTGTTAGCTATGATTAAGTTATGCTCTGTGCAGAATTCTACCAGGCGGCTTCCTCTTTCATTTCTTACCCCTAATTCCTATTCACCTACTACGTTTCCTTCTCTTTCTTTTCGTACTATCGAATTCCAGTCACCCATGACTACTAAATTTTCGTCTCCATTCACTGTCTGAATAATTTCTTCTATCTCATCATACGTTGCTTCAATTTCTTCGTCATCTGCAGAGCTAGTTGGCATATAAACTTGTGCTACTGTAGTAGGCGTGGGCTTCGTTTCTATTTCCCTTTTTAAATTTTCTACCCTACCTGCCCGATTAAGGGATCTGACATTCCAAGCTCCGTTCCGTAGAACGATAGTTTTCTTTCTCCTGATAACGACATCCTCCTGAGTAGTCCCCGCCCGGAGATCCGAATGGGGGACTATTTTACCTACGGAATATTTTAACCATGAGGACACCATCATCATTTAACCATACAGTAAAGCTGCATGTCCTCGGGAAAAATTACGGCTGTAGTTTCCCCTTGCATTCAGCCGTTCGCAGTACCAACACATCAAGGCCGTTTTGGCTAGTGTTACAAGGCCAGATCAGTCAGTTATTGAGACTGTTGCCCCTGCAACTACTGAAAAGGCTGCTGCCCATCTTCAGGAACCACACGTTTGTCTGGCCTCCCAACAGATACTCCTCCGTTGTGGTTTCACCTATGGTACGGCTATCTGTATCGCTGAGGCACGCAAGCCTCCCCACCAACGGCAACGTCTATGGTATGGTTCTGGGGGGGGGGGGGGAGGGAGCTCTCACACTATGCTTTAAAAAATCTGTCTACTTACCTGGGTAGACTTCAGGTTGTCTGCCCCTTCACTCTGATATTGTAGATCCTGGTTGAGCCGTCAAAAGCAACGTTGACGAAAATTCGACTACATACCTACCACGCAGAGGCCACATAACTGCAGTCCATGGGTAGTAGCTAAAAGTTAAACTATCGAGCGATCGGGATTCTTGCGTGAGTCGTTTGAAAAAAGTCAAAAATTTCCTTCTAGTTCCTTTATTGTCTTTAAAACTCGGAAATGGCTATCAAATCCGTATTTAATATCCCAACATCAATTATGCAATGTCACTGACTGTCTCTGCAACAAATTCACAGCCAAAAGTAACCAGTAGATATTTAGTCCTACCCGATGTTCTAAACGCCCTAAACAGTCACTGACGCACGATTACCTGCAAATGAACGCTTTCAGTCGTTCAGTAGGCTTTTAAAAAGACGTGCTCGCCATAATGTCTCGTACTCTGCATCAAACACGCCACGCCAAGTTTATGTACGACTTGAAATGTTCACAGGCGAATATCTCCTAAAATAAACGGTTTACAACTATCAAACTTTCACAAAATACTCAGCACTGTGGTCGCTTTTTGTCAACGACATTAGAACCGATCAAACGGTCAAATTTCTTCGTTTTGGTACGAATTTGGCCAGAGCGCTTTAACGTAGGTATTTACCAGAAGACGGCTCTCGAACGACTATCTCAGTTCACAGAGATGAGGCATGAAGCCAGACTCAAACGCACGTGAAATACTGAATTCCTGGTAGCTGGTATGTTAAGCAGGCAATCGGATCATCTAGAGCACTTCTATGCAAACGCTATTTCAAATGTCAGCCAATCACATTATCAGAAGTAATTTAGGTAGAAATTTGATATTTCCGATATTAAAGTAAATTTAATATAAATAAAATGGATGCATTACCACAAAATAATTTATTAATAAATTTTATGCACAACGCCTATCTGGTTGCCTTTTACGAAATCGAGCTAACTCGGAAGTTCAAAAAATGTGTGAAAATCTTATGGGACTTAACTGCTAAGGTCATCAGTCCCTAAGCTTACACACTACTTAAGGTAAATTATCCTAAGGACAAACACACACACCCATGCCCGAGGGAGGACTCGAACCTCCACCGGGACCAGCCGCACAGTCCATGACAACTCGGAAGTACTTCACATTTTCCCTATGGCACAACTTTCTCAAGCATTAATACAATATCACATTCTCACTTTACGTATGTCCTCCATTCACTCTTTTAGTCTCTTCAAAACACTCAAACGAACAAAACACGATGATATAATAACTTTCGACAGAAGTTCCAATTACGTCAGAAATCTGTGGTAATGAAACTAAAAAGAATTCCATATTAGAGTATGTGAATCTATCATCTCGGTTGTAGTTTCAACTGATACTATACATGAATACATTACAGTCCCTAACTCGGTTACACAATGGCTGCACGGTTATTATGTGTTTTAGTAAAAATTTAGATCTCGAAACCTGCCGAAGTTACTGATTGGAAATTTTAGTAGCATGATTGTGTTATCAATAGAATTTGGTACGCTAAGTATGAAAACATCGATTAATATTTAATAGTAGTTATTCGGATTCACAGAGTATGTGTAACGTTTTGGTCATTCCACGCAGCAGTAGTGAAGTATACGGCTCGCGTGGCGTCAGCTGTGCGCGTGAGAACCAAATCTACTCTTCTCCCGGCTCCACGGAACGCTACACTTTCAAGGCAAGATGACAGTTCGTAATAATTTGGTACATTACATAGTGCACGAAAGTAGGCAGGCAGAAAGTCGGACACATTTTGGAGGGAAAAGACTGAAAAGTTTCTTAACTGGTTAACCATCTGAAATACTAGAGTAGCGTTTTGTAAGGTAACTTGTTACAGGTCGACATTTACAAGAATTAGCATGCAGCCAATCAAAATTATGCAGTGTCGGAAAACACAGAGCACAAAAGTTTCCTTGTCTGAGGCACTCTACATATACGAGGGTCACTCCAAAAGAAATGGACACTACTTTTTTTTAAATCCATCTTTTATTTTACATGTTTGAAAGTTATACAGTGTGTAGATACTTCCTTTAGGAACAATATTTTCATTTCTCCAGATAATTTCCATCCCTCTCAACTGCCTTACGTCATCTTGGAACCAGCGCCTGTATACCCGCACGGTAAAATTCTGGATCAACCTGTTGGAGCCACTGTTTGGCAGCATGCACAAGGGAGTCATCATCTTCAAACCTTGCTCCACGAAGAGAGTCTTTCAGTTTCCAAAAGAGACCATAGTCACATGGAGCCAGGTCAGGACTGTAAGGCGGGTGTTTCAATGTTGTCCATCCGAGTTTTGTGATCGCTTCCCCGGTTTTTCGACTGACATGTGGCCGTGCATTGTCGTGCAACAGCAAAACATCCTGCTTTTGCCGATGTGTTCGAGCTTGAAGTTTCTTCAGTGTTGTCACATATGCATCAGAATTTATGGTGGTTGCACTTGGCATGATGTCCACACGCAAGAGTCCTTCGGAATCGAAAAACACCGTAGCCATAACTTTTCCAGCAGAAGGTGTGGTTTTGAATTTTTTTTTCTTGGGTGAATTTGCATGATGCCACTCCTTTGATAGCCTCTTCGTTTCTCCTGAAAAATGATGGAGCCATGTTTCCTCACCTGTCACAATTCTTCCAAGAAATTCGTCTCCGCCATTCTCGTACTGTTCCAAAAGTTCGCTGCATACCGTTTTTCTTGTTTCTTTGTGAGCCACTGTCACCATCCTGGGAACCCACCTGGCATAAACCTTTTTTAACACCAACATTCCAGTATTCTGCATTCCCCTATCCCAACGTTGCGAGACAATTCGTTCACTGCGATGCGTCTCTCAGCAGTCACCAATTCGTTAAATCTCTGCACATTGTCTGGAATGTGTGCAGTACAATGCCTGTCGCTGCGAGGACAATCCTCAATATTGCCGTGCCCGCTTTCATCCCGTAACCTGCTTACCCACTGACTAACTGTAATGCGATCGACAGCAGCATATCCGTACACCTTTTTCAACCTCTTGTGGATGTTTCCCACTGTCTCATTTTCACAGCAGAGGAATTCTATGACAGCACGTTGCTTCTGATGAACGTCAAGTGTAGCAGCCATCTTGAAGACATGCTGTGACGGCGCCAGTCACGGGAACAGGTTGAACTAACTTTGAAAACAAGCGGGAAGGATGTATCTACACACTGTAAAACTTTCACACATGCAGAATGAAAACTGTATTTTTACAAAAATAGCGTGCATTTATTTTGGAGTGACCCTCGTAGTTACTTGATGGGCAGGCAGCCTTCTCCACGCGCAGACTCCATTTCCGGGGGCAACTTCTCCACAGCCAGGGTTGTCTGCGGCGAGAGGCTCGCATCCGGCCGAGTTGAACTTAGCTGCAGACAGAGAGGGATTGTTGCTGCTGAGCCAGTGACTGGATTCGCAGTCAGTACAGCTGCAACTTGCAGATTATAAGCATGGTGAGATTCAGCTGCAAAGCGAAGCGAATTGTGTGGAATCATTTGTAATGATGGTCAGTAATTTCAGTCTTTATTCCAGTTAGAGATTCAACATGTTTTGAACTCTCACAGTAGATGTGCACATCTATCCTTCTCTAACATTTTTATTTCTATGCACTAACTTTCATCAATCACAATATGACTGCTGCAAATTTTTTATTTCCAGGTACACGTTTGCATGAATCACATTTCAGATCCCCTATCCAAGTTTACCACGGCATTGGTTTACTCATTTCAATGATCGTTCAACTTATTTATTGTAATTTTACGACGTACCTGTAATAAACTGAGGTCATTGAGATCAGTGTTTAATTTTATAGCCAGGTGAATTGCTTTATCACTAATTTGATGGGTGATGATTTACTTAAGTCAGATGTTGCAGGGTCAAATTAATACAGTTAATTAAAGATTCCTATTAAAGTGTTCCACCTATATGTTAGGCAAGAGCTAAACAAACACGTCAGCTTACAAAACGCTCGAAGAGACACATTGCGGAAACCATGTTGATCCCATAAAGAAATAAAAAGAATTTGCTGCTAAAGTAGATAAAGTCAGAAGCAAATTCTTTTACTGCCTGGAATCTTGCATTACATGCCACGGTGATTTTACCGAAAATTTATTACTTGCTTAGACGATAACACTAAACGTCGTAATTAGCACTTTTTGTTTATGGACGTGACGGAATTTGTGGTTTGCTTACTATCCATTTCTGATCTGGTAACCTGATATTGATTACAGTAACTGACTTCCCACGTCACGTCCGACATAACACATAGCCGCCTACCCGAAGCTATATTTGCAGCTTGACTAGCGCGTATCGCTTCAGTCGGTCGCGAGTGTTCCTATTTCTGTGAGATGCCTGGAGCAAATATTGACGTTAGTGTTCAGCGGAAATGAAGCGCGGAGAGACGACATTTGTTTGTATTCAATTACGTAGCGGTCTCAGACGGTGTTTGTAGAGACCCAGTCTGGTGAGCCATTTGATTAGCTGATATCCCATCAGAAAATATTTTCCTGTTGGACAAGAGATGTCATGCTGACAGATGCGTCTCTTTCTCATGATGCTGAAAGACCATTCTACCGCACTGTTGCTACATTAAGCACGGAAAATCAAAGCGCGTACTGTAACTGTATTATTGTACAAGTATTTTTTGATACAGTTTGTGGCAATTCGAAAAGTTTCGTGCTGTTGTGTTTTTTTTAAATAATAATATAAAGCTAGATTTCAGAATAAAAATTACATTTATCGCGAATCTCTTGCCCAGCGCAAAGTCCCATGCGCTCTCTTGGAAAGAAAGCGCAGATGACTCCTATGTATAAGAAGGGTAAAAGAAGAGATCCGCGAAATCAGAGACCAATATCGTTAGCATCGGTTTTGCTGCAGTATTCTTGAACATATTCTTGATTCGAATATAAAAAATCTGCAAATCAGCTCGGTTACAGAAAGCATCGTTCATGTGAATCTCAGCTTGCCTCTTTCTCCCGTGATATACGCTGAACTATGAATGAAGGGCAACAAGCAGGTTCCATTTTTCTACATTTCCGAAAAGTATTTGACACTGTGCCCCAGTGCAGACTGTTAACGAAAGCATACGGAATAGCTTCTCAGATACGTGAGTCGCTCGAAGACTTCTTTAGTAGTAAAACCCAGTATATCTATTTAAAAAACCTGATAAAAATGCTCTTCAAAGTGATAGTATCGACAGCAGTTGAAGGATATATACCGCATAAATTAATAAGTGATGGTACTGATCCCCCATGGTACACAAAACGGGTCAGATCGCTGTTGCAGAAGCAGCGAAAAAAGCATGCCAAATTTAAAAGAACACAAAATCTCCAAGATTGGCCAAGTTTTACAGAAGCTCGAAATATGGCAAGTACTTCAATGCGATATGCATTTAATAATTTCCACAACGAAATTCTGTCTCGAAATCTGGCAGAAAACCCAAAGAGATTCTAGTCATACATAAAGTACACCAGTGGCAAGACGCAATCAATACCTTCACTGCGCGGTAACAACGGTGAAGTTATTGATGACAGTGCCACTAAAGCAGAGTTATTAAACGCGGTTTTCCGAAACTCCTTCACCAAAGAAGACGAAGTAAATATTCCTGAATTCCAATCAAGAACAACAGCCAAGATGACTAACATGAAGTAGATATCCTCAGGAAGAAGCTAAAATCACTTAATAAAGGCAAGGCGTCCGGTCCAGATTGTATACCAGTCAGGTTCCTCTCAGAGTATGCTGATAAAATATCTCCATATTTAGCAATTATATACAACCACTCGCTCACAGAAAGATCAGTACTTAAAGACTGGAAAATTGCTCAAGTCACACCAATACCCAAAAAGGGAAGTAGGAGTAACCCGCTGAATTACAGGCCTATATCACTAACGTCGATTTGCAGTAGGGTTTTGGAACGTATACTGTATTCGAACATTATGAAGTACCTCGAAGAAAACGATTTATTGACATATAGTCAGCACGGATTCAGAAAACATCGTCTTTGTGAAACACAACTAGCTCTTTATACTCATGAAGTAATGAGTGCTATCGACAGGCGATGTCAAATTGATTCCATATTTTTAGATTTCCAGAAGGCTTTCGACACCGTCCCTCACAAGCGTCTTCTAACCAAACTACGTGCTTACGGAGTATCACATCAGTTGTGCGACTGGATTCGTGATTTCCTGTCAGAAAGATCACAGTTCGTAGTAATAGACGGAAAGTCATCGAGTAACACAGAAGTAATATCCAGCGTTCCCCAAGGAAGTGTTATAGGCCCTCTATTGTTCCTGATCTACACTCCTGGAAATTGAAATAAGAACACCGTGAATTCATTGTCCCAGGAAGGCGAAACTTTATTGACACATTCCTGGGGTCAGATACATCATATGATCACACTGACAGAACCACAGGCACATAGACACAGGCAACAGAGCATGCACAATGTCGGCACTAGTACAGTGTATATCCACCTTTCGCAGCAATGCAGGCTGCTATTCTCCCATGGAGACGATCGTAGAGATGCTGGATGTAGTCCTGTGGAACGGCTTGCCATGCCATTTCCACCTGGCGCCTCAGTTGGACCAGCGTTCGTGCTGGACGTGCAGACCGCGTGAGACGACGCTTCATCCAGTCCCAAACATGCTCAATGGGGGACAGATCCGGAGATCTTGCTGGCCAGGGTAGTTGACTTACACCTTCTAGAGCACGTTGGGTGGCACGGGATACATGCGGACGTGCATTGTCCTGTTGGAACAGCAAGTTCCCTTGCCGGTCTAGGAATGGTAGAACGATGGGTTCGATGACGGTTTGGATGTACCGTGCACTATTCAGTGTCCCCTCGACGATCACCAGTGGTGTACGGCCAGTGTGGGAGATCGCTCCCCACACCATGATGCCGGGTGTTGGCCCTGTGTGCCTCGGTCGTATGCAGTCCTGATTATGGCGCACACCTGCACGGCGCCAAACACGCATACGACCATCATTGGCACCAAGGCAGAAGAGACTCTCATCGCTGAAGACGACACGTTTCCATTCGTCCCTCCATTCACGCTTGTCGCGACACCACTGGAGGCGGGCTGCACGATGTTGGGGCGTGAGCGGAAGACTGCCTAACGGTGTGCGGGACCGTAGCCCAGCGTCATGGAGACGGTTGCGAATGGTCCTCGCCGATACCCCAGGAGCAACAGTGTCCCTAATTTGCTGGGAAGTGGCGGTGCGGTCCCCTACGGCACTGCGTAGGATCCTACGGTCTTGGCGTGCATCCGTGCGTCGCTGCGGTCCGGTCCCAGGTCGACGGGCACGTGCACCTTCCGCCGACCACTGGCGACAACATCGATGTACTGTGGAGACCTGACGCCCCACGTGTTGAGCAATTCGGCGGTACGTCCACCCGGCCTCCCGCATGCCCACTATACGCCCTCGCTCAAAGTCCGTCAACTGCACATACGGTTCACGTCCACACTGTCGCGGCATGCTACCAGTGTTAAAGACTGCGATGGAGCTCCATATGCCATGGCAAACTGGCTGACACTGACGGCGGCGGTGCACAAATGCTGCGCAGCTAGCGCCATTCGACGGCCAACACCGCGGTTCCTGGTGTGTCCGCTGTGCCGTGCGTGTGATCATTGCTTGTACAGCCCTCTCGCAGTGTCCGGAGCAAGTATGGTGGGTCTGACACACCGGTGTCAATGTGTTCTTTTTTCCATTTCCAGGAGTGTATATTAATGACATAGGAGACAATCTGAGTAGCCGTCTTAGATTGTTTGCAGATGATGCTGTCATTTACCGTCTTGTAAAGTCATCAGATGATCAAAACGACTTGCAAAATGATTTTGATAAGATATCTGTATGGTGCGAAAAGTGGCAATTGACCCTGAATAAAGAAAAGTGTGAAGTTATTCACATGAGGACTAAAAAAAATCAGCTAAATTTCGATTACGCGATAAGTCACACAAATGTGAGGGCTGTAAAATCAACTAAATACTTAGGGATTACAATTACAAATAACCTAAATTGGAACGATCACAGATACAATATTGTGGGTAGAGCAAACAAAAGACTGCGATTCATTGGCAGAACAATTAGAAGGTGCAAAAGGTCTACTAAAGAGACTACTTACACCACGCTTGTCCGCCCTATTCTGGAGTATTGCTGTGCTGTGTGGAATCCGCATCAGGTGGGACTGACGGATGACGTCGAAAAAGCACAAAGAAAGGTAGCTCGTTTTGTATTATCGCGAAATAGGGGAGATAGTGTCACAGACATGATACGTGAATTGGATGGCAATCATTAAAACAAAGGCGTTTTCCATTGCGACGGGATCTTCTCATGTAATTTCAATCACCAGTTTTCTCCTCCGATTGCGAAAACATTTTGTTGGCGCCCACCTACATAGGGAGAAATGATCACGATAAAATAAGAGAAATCAGGGCTCGCACAGAAAATTTAAGTGCTCGTTTTTCCCGCGTGCTGTTCGAGAGTGGAACTGTAGAGAGACAGCATGAAGGTGGCTCATTGAACCCTCTGCCAGGCACTTTGTTGTGAATAGCAGAATAATCACGTAGAGGTAGATGTAGATGTGGTGGGCGAAGAAGTTGGGTAAGGGAACAGCTTGAGTGGAACCTGGACGTTGGACCTACGAAGCTTTCCCTTTTCTTTTTCCCTTTTCTTTTTCCCTTCATGTCATCTTGCGGACCACAGATAAAGGGCAATAGGTAGATTTCATTTTCCTATATTTCCAGAAAGTGTTTCATACGGTGGCCCACTGCAGATCGTTAATGAAGGTCCGAACATAGGGACTATGTTACCAGTTATGTGAGGAGCTCGAAGACTTCTTAAGTAAGTGACCCCAGTACCTTGTCCTCGAGGGCGAGTGTTTATTTGAGGCAAGGATATCGTCAGGACTGCGGCATGGAAGTGTGACAGGAGCGCTCTTGTCCTCTGTACACTTAAATGCTCTGACAGACAGGGTGAGCAGCAGTCTTCAGTTCCTTTGTGATGGCGCTGTGGTGTATGGGATAGTTTCGTCCTTGAGTGAGACATTTTCTAGTTGCTCTGATGGACTGCAGCTTGCTATGAACGTATAAAAATATAGTTAGTATAGATGAGTAGGAAAAATAATGCTGTAGTGATCGAATACAGGATTGGTAGTGTGCTGCTCGACACAGTCAATTCGATAAACTATCTAGGTGTAACGTTGCGGAGTGACATGAAATGGAACGCGCACGGAATACCAGTAGCAGTGAAGGCAGTTGATGAATTTCGGTTCACTGGGAGTGTTTCAGTAAAGCGTAGCTGATCTATAAAGGAGGCCTCGTCCAGACCACTGGTGTGACCCATTCTTGAGTAGGCATTGCACGAGTGTTTTGGATTCCCACCAGGCCGGAATGAAGGAAGACATCGAAACAATTCAGAGGCAGGCTGCTGGATTTGCTACTGGTAGGTACTACATAGATATTTCATAAACTCAAATGGGAATTGCTGGTAGGAATACGACGTTCTCTTCACGGAACTATATTGTAGCGGCACCATCGCTTAGAATAGGAAAAGTTAGTTTTGTGTGATATTCTGAGCACAAGCTACAGCCAGGTGCAGGCCGGATTGCAGTAAGTTACACTGACCAGCGGTTGCAAAGTGGAATTGACGTCACAGGACCGTCTAGCCGTTGAAAAGAGTAAACGCAGCGGTTCGCATGGCGCAAGCTATAGGCAGAAGGGGCCCACTGGCGCATCCGGGGTGTGGTGCGTACGTGACACGAAGCGACGCGTTAGCGAAACAGCCGCACAGCCGAGTATAAATAGGTATTGTTTTCTAACAAGATTCATTCAAGTGTGGCAGCTCTCCTGGACGTGTCACTCCACCGGGCTACATACGACAACAGATCGGGCGACAGCAACCCAGTCCACGGCGGATTGTTGGTTCGACCCTCTGAGGCCGACGCGGGTCTGCAGCCAGCCAGGGCGGGCTACTCTTCGGCTCGCTACTGCGGGCACTCGTCTCGGCTCCCGAAACACGCCGGAGACTTCCGAGGCGAGGGGCCGCAGATTCGGGCGCCGGATCGCGGGCGGTCGTTGCTGCCGCATTCCGACCTCCTCCAGCCGAGGTACACTGCTGGCCACCGTAAATGCAACACCCTGAAGGAAGCATCCGAATCAAGTGAAAATTACACCATGAGTTTGCAGCGACGAGATATGCAATTGATTAGAATTTCAGCACAGACGCACATCACGCGCGCCTGTGGCGCCACCTCATAGCTCCATTTAAGGCTTGGCGATTTCGACGAGTGTACGTTCGGCACGTGTGTTTACCTTGTGGTTGTTTCACAAGACGATCAGTTATGCCTCGTAGACAACAGCGAACATCGTTTGATCAAGTATCCGAGTTCGACAGAGGAAGGATAGTGACTTACCGAGATTGTGGATTATCATACACAGAAATCGCTAGTCGTGTTGGACGAAATCAAACAACTGTAATGCGGATATGTGACAGTTGGATGCAGGAGGGTACGACGGACCGACGTGGTCGATCACATTCATCTCGGTGCACCACTGCACGTGCTGTTAGGAAAATTGTGCGCATGGCAGTGACGGATCGCTCAGTGACATCTCGAACCATAGCACAGCACATTGCGTCTGTAACGCATCATCCAGTGTCTGCACGTACCATTCGACGCCGTTTACAGCGGAGTGGTCTGTCCGCAAGACGTCCATTGCTTCGTCTGCCATTGACGCAGAACCACAGACGTCTCCGTCGCCAATGGTGTGATGACAGACGGATGTGGACGGCAGAATGGAATGACGTTGTCTTTACTGACGAGGCACGCTTCTGTCTGCAGCACCACGATGGTCGGATTCGAGTGTGGAGACACCGTGGAGAGAGGATGCTGGACAGCTGCATTATGCACCACCACACTGGTCTTGCACCGGGTATTATGGTATGGGGCGGTATTGGATATTACTCTCGCACGCCTCTAGTACGCATTGCCGGTACTTTAAATAGCCGGCGCTACATATCCGAGGTGCTGGAGCCAGTTGTCCTTCCTTACCTTCAGGGCTCGGCCACAGCCATATTTCAACAGGATAATGCGCGACCACACGTGGCACGCATTGTCCAAAGGTTCTTCGTCAATAACCAGATTGAAGTGCTTCCCTGGCCAGCTCGCTCTCCGGATCTTTCGCCGATAGAAAACATGTGGTCCATGGTTGCTCAACGAGTGACCCAGATTACATCCCCAGCTGCCACACCAGATGATCTTTGGCAACGTGTGGAAGCTGCTTGGGCTGCTGTATCCCAGGAACACATCCAATGTCTCTTTGACTCAATGCCGAGACGTGTGGCAGCTGTGATGTCCAACAATGGCGTCTACTCTGGCTACTGATTCTGGCAGGAACCACATGTCACAGACTTCTGTAAACGTAATCATTTGATACTTGGTCAACATGTTGTCTACAACATAAATTTTGTTGAGCTACCTCTTGTCTTTCTTGGTGTTGCATTTACAGTGGCCAGCACTGTAGAAGCAGCAGCGGGACCGGCCTACGGCTCTCGGCGGAGGAGCGCGGAGACAACGAGGACAGTGGTCACTGAGGTGGCTGCTGGCGCAGCCATCCAGACGTAATCGGAACTCTACAGCTGGCGAACAAGGCCGGCACGACACAGCGTTGCGTTGCACAGGTCGCTGGGGTGGTGGCCTCAGCTTTGCAGGGCCTGTGATGTGGCCCGAGGTGAACTAAGCACTGTAGTGGAAACGAATAAATCATTTGGAAAGTTCTCGCCGAGTTTTAATACGGCACCTCCTGGCAGTTACCCACAACACTACTGAGAAAATTGGGAAAACCGGCATTAGAAGCCGACTGCAGAACGATTCCACTGCTTCTAAGGTACATTTCGCGTAAGGACCATGAAGATAAGACTAGAGAAATTAGAACATGTACCAAGGCACATAGAAAGACCTTTTTCACTCATTACATTTGCCACTGGAGCAGGAAAGGAAATGGCGAGTAGTGACACAGGGTACCCTGCGTCATGCACGGTATGCTGGCTTGCAGAGTATGTACGGCCAGTGTCGTCAAGTTCTCTTCACCGACGAGTGCAGTAGTTTCTGGCGACTGCCGATGAGCGTGGCAGACTATGAAAGCGGCGAGGTAAGACGTGTGTGTAACGTTCAGGTGGGTGATCACGTCAGTCCTTCTCTAGCTTAATTAATGTGGATGTGGACAATTGAGCATTGTAATTTTCACACGTTCTTTGTTGTTCGCCGTTTTATAGTATGTTTCGCAATACTTATCCTCAAATATGGAATACCTGTCATAATTCTGTAATTGCTATGCAAGATCTGATACGTCCAGAAACAGCGTGTACTTGTAAATAGCTCCAAATAAATAATGAAATGTATTTGCAGTTGCGAGTATGGACAATCATCAACTGCGGAACTGAATGACAATAGTGAAATTCTGTGCCATACCGGGACTCGAAGCCGGATTTACAGCTCATTGCGAGTGGTCGCCTTACCGTTTGGCTATCCGTGCATGACTCACGGCCGCACCCGAACTTCCATATGCCGTCAACCCTGTGTCTACAACCTGTACAGTATGCATATTCCAGTACAGCGAGACATTTTACTTGAAAGTCGCATGGGTTGTGTAAGCCGTCAGATACGATATTGCAGTGCCTGTGTTACTCCGAATTACGATGCAGAGTTCCTTCAGACATGCACGCATGCGAGTACAGGTTGTAAGCACATGGTTGAGGACATATGGAAGTCTGGATCTCGCTGTGAATTGTGCTCGGGGAGCCAAATGGTAAGGCAACCGCTCACCGTAAGGGGGAAATCCGGGTTCGAGTCCCGGTATGGCACAAATTACCGTTGTCGTTGTAGTGGACTGTTAAGGCAGCCAGTCCACAGTGAAGTAGCCGAAAGGGCACGCGTCAACTCACGCCGTCTGGCGTTAAGTCTAGAACAGGATTCGTAATGAATGTGATAAAGAAAAGAACGTAGCTACTAGAACACTTAACTTTTATATTGTCCTTTGGTATACAGCATTCTGGATGATACAAGTGAGACTCTATCTTGAGGTACATGCAACGTTACAAATGGTTAATGGCGCCTAGCTAGGTCGTAGCCATTAACTTAGCTGAAGGCTATTCTAACTGTCTCTCGGCAAATGAGAGAAAGGCTTCTTCAGTGTAGTCGCTAGCAACGTCGTCGTACAACTGGGGCGAGTGCTAGTACGTCTCTCGAGACCTGCCTTGTGGTGGCGCTCGGTCTGCGATCCTGACAGTGGCGACACGCGGGTCCGACATGTACTAATGGACCGCGGCCGATTTAAGCTACCACCTAGCAAGTGTGGTGTCTGGCGGTGACACCACAGTCGTCATTCCATTCTACATCTGATGGTTGTCCATCTTCGCAGCTGCGAATCCATTTAATGTATTTCACAGTGGTTGTCTTCGCCGCAGTGCCTGTTCCTTCAGACATACATGTCTGAAGGAACTTTGCATCGTAATTCAGAACAACACAGGCGTTGCAATATTGTATAGCTCCCAATAATTCTCCATTTTTGGGGAGTACATGAAATTATCGTGTAACCTGCAGCTGACCCAAAACCACACATTCCAGAGTAGACCAAAGCTACTGCAATCCTCTCTCAAGGTGCAGCCGGACTTCCTCTTCTCTAAATGCTGTAAGGTGGTGTGGACTCCTGACCTTCATTTCTTACATATTCTGACCTCACCATCGTATTCTGCTTATCAATATGTTTCATTCAAGCCTAAACTCGATAGGGTAGAGTCAGTTTTGCATATTTCCATTTAATCAATTTGCAAATCTAATAAATAAATCGCAAGTGCGCACCGAGATTAAAAAGTCGAGGCTGGCGAACACAAACATTCAAGACACGATGGCCACAGGAGTTTTTGTTCTCCGGAAGCAACCAGCCCGCTGGAAAGTCCGTAGGAGGGTGAGTTAGCACGCAACTGCAGTGGCCGGCCGACTGCCCATGGACCAAAGCTGTTTTTGCCAGAGAAAATGGATAATGGCCTGCTTGTTCAGCTTAAAAGCAAAACCGGCTGTATTGTTTGGGAGAGCCCCAGCATACACATTTTTTGATAGACGTAGTGCACAGTTTCAGAGTTCTCACAGGTGGACAGTAAATGCCTAACACAGATGCTATATATTTCCAGATTAGTCGGCTTAAACGGAGCGCCATTCTCCCGTTTGTAAGAGTAATGCTGATTGGTGAACTATTTCTGATGCAATGAGCTGGAACAGATGACATACCCTTCCGCTTTTTGCGTGGAGGGAAGTCGTTCCAGTGATGCTTGTGTAGCTGGAACAAGAAGCAGGAGCGAATGCGCATGTGCGTGTTCGCAGAGAGTGAGGAACAAAGTCTCTACTCAGTACTACACTGAGAGAGCACTTCTGTCGCTAACAAATCGGAGTGATACTCTATATTGAGTCGCTAACGATTAAGCATTTGTTCACTGTGTTGGCCGTGACATTTACTGTGCGGTGTCAACACAGACAGATTGTTAGTTAGGGCCTGCAAGCAAACATTGAGTGGCATCGCGGTGGCCTGGTTATCTGACCAGTGTACCACGCCAATAGTTAGACTAGAGGCATATAGGTGTCCTTCACTTCATCAAGGCGTAGTGGGAGTTCGATTGGCGAAGGTCAGTCCAGATAGAAAGATATAGTTTTGTTGCAGCTCACGGTATTGTGCGCTACAGTATAGGCGAGCCCCATCTTTCCTCCATCAGAAACAACATACTTCATTCACATCACTCCATTACAGCCTCGACCGTACTCAGAAAAATTGAATCCGATAATTATTCAAGTTGAGTAGGCACGGCTCTCAGCCATTCTGACGAGTAAATAACATTCTTGAAGAAAAGGGATAAAAGAGTTTTCCCTCACTTTGTATATAAATTTCATTAACAGGATTCCTATCCATAAGAGGTAACCCTCTATTCCGATAAGAGCCTGGAAATTTGTGTGTCAGTTTATAAATAAAAGTTATTTGATTTTCTTAAATTTTGCAATAAATAATATTTCCCGTTCGTTTAATGTTTTTCTTAGACTAACTAGCAATACTCCAGTACCCAAGTATCCCACTAGTTACGTAAGAAAATAAAATATTTTTATGTCTTTTTCTTACAGCGGACGACTCCAGAAGATATTTATTGCTGAAAGTTTTTCAAGCATTTAGTTTTGGTATGTTAGGAGCGTCTGTCTAACTTCTGTAGTAGTGTGGGTTGGAAATCGCTTCTTGCAGGAGCTAAAGGGTACTTGTCAGATCAATCCGTTGCGCAACTCGTCAACATAACACCCACAAACTGACAATGCGAAGGAGTATATCTGCCTAATCGTTGACTCGTTCCCAGACTTCCTCATTCTTATCCGTCTCAGTTGCTTTTCCCATCGTTAACTCTTATGCTAACTCTCCCCTGTTATTAGAATATCTTCTTCTCCTCTAGACCAGTCAACTTCTCTTCCAGGTTCTGTCCTTTCCGCTCTAATGCCAAGCCTACCGCTTAAAGCATCAGTTCTGTTCCCTTAACAGGAACTGTAGAATGGCAGATTAATTAATACGAGGTTGATACATAAAAATAATTTCATTAGTTTTCAGAAGTTTTAAGGGGCTCCGGAAAGGCTCAAAATCATGAAAAGTTCAATTTTTACTTTTTTGCGTTTTCTGAATCTGCAGACTATTACCTTTTAATAGATATATAATTTATTCAATTCCGAAGACTACAACTATTTTTAAATTTTTTTTTGAAATGAGTTCTACATGGGCATGACCCACTGTGGCGCTGTTAAACTGCTGTCAAATTGTGTTATTATTACCGTCCGTGTTCATCAGGTACATTTTAGTGATGTGATATAAAGTATGTGTTGTGGCTAACCTGTCATGGTTCAATATATATCGCTGGTGTGATTGTCGATTGTTTCATGTTTATTTACTCTGTCGTTATCTCGAAAATATTCGTAATTAATTCTGTTTCTTGAGTCTCTGTTTTGTTGAAGTATAATAATGAGTAAAAGTAAAGTTATTAGAAATCCTCTGAAGGCTTTTAAGAAAAGGAGAAATGTTGGAAAGCCAAAGGTATTTAGAAATATGGGAATGAAGATAGGTTCTAACATGGTACGAGCGATGCTTGCTTTAGACAAGGAACGCCTTCGGGCTGCAGACAGGGCTGTAAAGAGTCTAGAAATACAAGCAAGAGTAAACAGGAGGAGGAACAAGAGGA
Organism: Schistocerca nitens; assembly: GCF_023898315.1. Lineage (NCBI taxonomy): Eukaryota > Metazoa > Arthropoda > Insecta > Orthoptera > Acrididae > Schistocerca > Schistocerca nitens. Next base: position 87,038,227 of record NC_064617.1, read on the forward strand.
AGCTGGAGGAGGAGTTTGCAGAGGATGAAGATAATCCATCCTATGGACCTGGAATGCACTAAAAAGTTAATCCAATCTTTGTCGCTCGATTCCCAAAACTTTTATTTTCTCATACTAATTACATGTTTTCTAAGGATCTTCCAAACATATTTGTTTCAAACTTTCAGTAAATGTTACACAGTACCTTCTGCATAATTTAACACAGCCTTTTTCCAAAAAACTGTATATTTTTGAATATATAAATAAAAAATTGCAAAAAAATGTTGTGAATTTTCATTACAATTGAAAAAAAGATCATCTTTAATAACTGAACTAAAATTTTGTAAAATCCCTGTGTTAAGTTGTAGCCCATATTCCAGTAAATAATCTGTAAAAAGTTCAACTTCCTACCTCAAATACTTTGTGAGGAAAGATGTAATTTATAAGCGTTATTTTAACATTGCAAGTATAGGGCGTTCCGGAACCCCTTAATAGCTTTAAGATTTCATATAATTTATATCAGAACGCTTCTAATAATGTCTGGTATCACAGGCTATATTCTTTCACTCCCACTATACGTGTACTAAATCCAGTTGTCCAGTTGTGGCGCCTCTAGCGGCTGGTCCACTTTGATTTGGGGACTCTAATGGAGTGCTACGGTACTTTGGTGATGGTTCTGAATGTGTGTGCTGTTTATGCAGTCGCATGCTACACAGAGGTATCTGCGTAGGGCGCTGCAGAGTAGGCGCCTCTGTGTTCCGATATGTCGTCACACATTTAGCAACCATAAACTGGAATCAGTTTATGCTTCCGCCACGAGACCTTCAAATAGTGACTACATCCGCCTGTAGTAATCTTCTGTGCCACAGAGCGACCTGATACCTGAAACTAACTCCCTCTTCCACAGAAACGGAGCCCAGATGGATATCACTCCGCCGGGAGGTGATGTAAGGAGGTGCGCCCCACTCACTGGGACAGATTCAGTTCGTCAGCTGCAGCTGCTGTCAGCTCCAGTTCATCGGCAACAATTGTTCCATTCTACAGTCACCGTCAGCTGACGTGGAACATCAGCTGCGCTGTTGCAGCCAGCAACTGTAACGAATGACTGCCCAGCACTAAAAGCTCAAGTGTCTTTGTCATGTTGTTCAAATATGAGCCAGACATGGACCGTTGGATACAGCAGTCCACAATAGTTCCCTTTCAATGTGCGATGTAAGAGTAGCGTTTGAGACTTTTAACTGAACAGCCATGCATCGTTCAACACTAAAAGTTGAGTATTATGTATAAATCCTTTTAATAAATGTTTATTACTTGTTTCACTTTCTACTTGCCATATTACCTGTTTAGATATATAAAATATGATCGACCAACAAGAAGAAAATGGCAAAAGAATTGCGAGGTTTGGTCTCGATCTCCTTACCAAATCGCATTGTTAGAATTGCAAGCTAAACCAGACAAACCAAGAAGAGACGAAATACCGGTAACGAACAACGAAGAATCTGTAGAACTAATTTGAACTTAACCATGTCATGATACTCAGGATGTTTTGAATAGTCTAGGTTGTGCTGAAGTCTCCAAGGAGCCTATCGCGAAAGACTGGATTAAGTGTGGTAATTGCTCCATATGGTAGCTTGAAGAATGCATAGGTTATGAAGGACATTTCTTGCGATTTATGTAAGTGCGTACTATTTGATTACTTGTGACGTGCTCCTACCAGGCGATGCGGCTAAAAGTGCGAATGAGTAGCGTCTTACACATGTTGACATTCAAGGTTTGTGTTAAAAGTTAGGCAGCTGTAACTGATATACACTGAAGCGTCAAAGAAACTAGTATAGGCATGCGTATTCAAATGCAGACATGTGTAAATAAGCAGAATACGGCGTGCGGTCAGCAACGCCTATATAAGGCAAGTGTCTGTCCCAGTTGTTGGATCGGTTACTGCTGTTACAATTGCAGGTTATCAAGATTTCAGAGAGTTTGAACGAGGTGTTATACTCAGCACACGAGCGATGGGACACAGCGTCTCCGAGGTAGCGATGAAGTGGGGATTTTCTGGTACGACCATTTCACGACTGTACCGTGAATATCAGGAATCCGGTAAAACATCAAATTTCCGTCGTCGCTGCAGCCGGAAAAAGATCCTGCAAGAACGGGACCAACGACGACTGAAGAGAATTGTTCAATGTGATATAAGTGGAGACCTTCCACCAATTACTGCATATTTCAATGCTGGACCATAACAAGTATCAGCCTGCGAATCATTCAACGAAACATCTTAGATATGGGCTATCTGAGCCGAAGATCCACGCGTGCTTCCTTGATGACTGCACGACACAAAGCTTTACGCCTCGCCTGGGCCCTTCAATACCGACATCGGACTGCTGATGACTGGAAACATGTTGCCTGGTCGCAGGAGTCTCGCTTCAAATTGTATCGAGCAAATGGACGAGTACAGGTATGGAGACGACCTCATGAATCCGTGGATCCTGCGTGTCGGCAGAGAACAGTTCAAGCTCATGGAGGCTCTATAATGGCGTTTGGCGTGTGCAGTTGGAATGATGCGAATGTGAAATAATCTGGGTTAAGTTAAGTATCAAAGGTGGGTCAGATATGATAGTCGGATGCTTCTATACGCCACCTGCATCAGCAACCGTAGTAGTTGAGCGCCTCAGAGAGAACCTGCAGAACGTCGTGAAGAAGTTTCGTGATCACACTATTGTAATAGGGGGAGACTTCAATCTACCAGGTATAGAATGGGATAGTCACACAATCAGAACTGGAGCCAGGGACAGAGACTCTTGTGACATTATCCTGACTGCCTTGTCCGAGAATTACTTCGAGCAGATAGTTAGAGAACCAACTCGTGAAGCTAACGTTTTAGACCTCATAGCAACAAATAGACCGGAACTTTTCGACTCCGTGAATGTAGAAGAGGGTATCAGTGATCATAAGTCAGTGGTTGCATCAATGACTACAAGTGTAATAAGAAATGCCAAGAAAGGAAGGAAAATCTATTTGCTTAACAAGAGTGATAGGGCACAAATCGCAGAATATCTGAGTGACCACCATCAAACGTTCATTTCTGAGGAAGAGGATGTGGAACAAAAATGGAAAAAATTCAGAAACATCGTCCAGTACGCCTTAGATAAGTTCGTACCGACTAAGGTCCAAAGCGAGGGGAAAGATCCACCGTGGTATAACAATCATGTACGAAAGGTACTACGGAAACAAAGAAAGCTTCACCATAGGTTTAAGAGTAGTCGAATCATAGCTGATAAGGAAAAGCTGAACGAAGCGAAAAAGAGCGTAAAGAGAGCAATGAGAGAAGCATTCAACGAATTCGAACATAAAACATTGGCAAACAATCTAAACAAGAACCCTAAAAAGTTTTGGTCATATGTAAAATCGGTAAGCGGATCTAAATCCCCTACTCAGTCACTCGTTGACCACGATGGCACCGAAACAGAGGACGACCGAAGAAAGGCAGAAATACTGAATTCAGTGTTCCGAAACTGTTTCACTGCGGAAAATCGTAACACGGTCCCTGACTTCAGCCGTCGCACGGACGCCAAAATGGAAAATATTGAAATAAACGATATCGGAATTGAAAAACAACTGCTATCACTTAGTAGCGGAAAAGCATCCGGACCAGACGAGATACCCTTAAGATTCTACAGTGATTATGCTAAAGAACTTGCCCCCTTTCTATCAGCAATTTATCGTAGATCTCTGGAAGAACGTAAAGTACCTAGCGACTGGAAGAAAGCACAGGTCGTTCCCATTTTCAAGAAGGGTCATAAATCAGATGCGAATAATTATAGGCCTATTTCACTTACGTCAATCTGTTGTAGAATAATGGAACATGTTTTGTGTTCTCGTATTATGACGTTCTTAGATAATACAAATCTCCTTCATCATAACCAACATGGATTCCGCAAACAGAGATCATGTGAAACCCAGCTCGCCCTATTTGCCCAAGAAATTCACAGTGCCGTAGACACTGGCGAGCAGATTGATGCCGTATTCCTGGACTTCAGGAAGGCATTTGATACGGTTCCGCACTTACGTTTAGTGAAAAAAATACGTGCTTACGGAATATCGGACCAGGTTTGTGATTGGATTCAGGATTTCCTAGAAGAAAGAACACAACATGTCATTCTTAACGGTTCAAAATCTGCAGATGTAGAGGTAATTTCGGGAGTACCGCAAGGAAGCGTGATAGGACCTTTATTGTTTACAATATACATAAATGACTTAGTTGACAACATCGGTAGCTCCGTGAGGCTATTTGCAGATGACACGGTTGTCTACAAGAAAGTAGCAACATCAGAAGACTCGTACGTACTCCAGGAAGACCTGCAGAGGATTAATGAATGGTGCGACAGCTGGCAGCTTTCCCTAAACGTAGATAAATGTAATATAATGCGCATACATAGGGGCAGAAATCCATTCCAGTACGATTATGCCATAGGTGGTAAATCATTGGAAGCGGTAACGACCGTAAAATACTTAGGAGTTACTATCCGGAGCGATCTGAAGTGGAATGATCACATAAAACAAATAGTGGGAAAAGCAGGCGCCAGGTTGAGATTCATAGGAAGAATTCTAAGAAAATGTGACTCATCGACGAAAGAAGTAGCTTACAAAACGCTTGTTCGTCCGATTCTTGAGTATTGCTCATCAGTATGGGACCCTTACCAGGTTGGATTAATAGAAGAGATAGACATGATCCAGCGAAAAGCAGCGCGATTCGTCATGGGGACATTTAGTCAGCGCGAGAGCGTTACGGAGATGCTGAACAAGCTCCAGTGGCGGACACTTCAAGAAAGGCGTTACGCAATACGGAGAGGTTTATTATCGAAATTACGAGAGAGCACATTCCGGGAAGAGATGGGCAACATATTACTACCGCCCACATATATCTCGCGTAATGATCACAACGAAAAGATCCGAGAAATTAGAGCAAATACGGAGACTTACAAGCAGTCGTTCTTCCCACGCACAATTCGTGAATGGAACAGGGAAGGGGGGATCAGATAGTGGTACAATAAGTACCCTCCGCCACACACCGTAAGGTGGCTCGCGGAGTATAGATGTAGATGTAGATATGGAACCCCTGATACGTCTAGATATGACACTGACACGTACGTAAGCATCCTGTCTGATCACTTGCATCCATTCATGTCCATTGTGCATTCTGACGGAGTTGAGCAATTCCAGCAGGACAGTGCGACACCCCACACGTCCAGAATTACTACAGAGTGGCTCCAGGAACACTCTTCTGAGTTTAAACACTTCCGCTAGCCACCAAACTCCCCAAACATGAACATTATGGAGCTTATCTGGGATGACTTGCAATGCGTTGTTGTGAAGAAATCTCCATCCCCTAGCATTCTTACGGATTTATGGGCTGCCCTGCAGGACTTAGTGTCAGTTCCATCCAACACTACTTCAGACATCAGTCGAGTCCAGGCGAAGTCGTGCTGCGTCACTCCTGCGTGTTCGCGGTGGCGCTGCACGATATTACGCAGGTGTACCAATTTCTTTGGCTCTTCAGTGTAAATACTGTTACTAAATAAGCCACCAATAATTTGTTGTAAGAAAGCTTTGTTTTAAGCTTATCATCTACTATAATTGAGCTCTTCCGACTGGTTTGATACGGCCCACCACGAATTCCTGTCCTGTGCCAACCTCTTCATCTCAGAGTAACACTCGCAACTTACTTTCCCAATAATTTGCTTTATGTATTCCAATCTCTGTCTTCTTCTACAGTTTTTCCCTCTACAGGTCCCTCGAGTACCATGGAAGTCATTCCCTTATGTCTTAACAGGTGTCCTGTGGTCCTATCCCTTCTCCTTTTCAGTGTTTTCCACACATTCCTTTCCTCTCCGATTCTGCGCAGAACCTCATCATTCCTTACCTTATCAGTCCACCTAATTTTCAACATTCGTCTGTAGCACTACATCTCAAATGCTTCGGTTCTCTTCTGTTCCGGTTTTCCCACAGTCCATGTTTCACTACCACACAATGCTGTACTCCAGATGTACATTCTCAGAACTTTCTTCCTCAAATTAAGGCCGATATTTGATATTAGTAGACTTCTCTTGACCAGGAATGCCCTTTTTGCCATTGCTAGTCTGCTTTTGATGTCCTCCTTACTCCGTCCGTTATTGGTTCTTTTACTGCCTAGGTAGCAGAATTCCTTAACTTCATCTACTTCGTGACCATCAGTCCTGATGTTAAGTCTCTCGCTGTTCTCATTTCTACTACTTCCCATTACCTTCGTCTTTTTTCGATTTAGTCTCAATCTGTACTCTGTACTTAAAAAAATGGTTCTGAGCACTATGGGACTCAACTGCTGAGGTCATTAGTCCCCTAGAACTTAGAACTAGTTAAACCTAACTAACCTAAGGACATCACAAACAGCCATGCCCGAGGCAGGATTCGAACCTGCGACCGTAGCGGTCTTGCAGTTCCAGACTGCAGCGCCATTAACCGCACGGCCACTTCGGCCGGCTTACTCTGTACTTAGTAGACTGTTCATTAAGTTCAGCAGATCATATAATTCTTCTTCAGTTCCACTCAAGATAGCAATGTCATCAGCGAATCTTATCATTGATATCCTTTAACACTGAATTTTAATTCCACTCCTGAACCTTTGTTTTATTTCTATTATAGTTTCCTTGATGCACAGATTGAACAGTAGGGGTGAAAGGCCACATCATTGCTTTCGCGTTTTTTAATACGAGCACTTCGTTGTTGGTGGTCCACCTTTATTATTCCCTCTTGCCTGTTGTATATATTGTATATGACCCGTCTCGCCCTATACCTTACCACTATTTTTCTCATAAGTTCGAACATCTTGCACGATTTTACATTGTCGAACGCTTTTTCCAGGTCGACAAATCCTATGAACGTGTCTTGATTTTTCTTTAGTCTTGCTTCCATTATTAACCGCAACTTCAGAATTGTCTCTAGCGTGCCTTTACCTTTCCTAAAGCCAAACTGATCGTCATCTAGCGCATCCTCAATTTTCTTTTCCATTCTTCTGTATATCATTCTCGTAAGCAACTTGGATAGATGAGCTGTTAAGCTGATTGTGCAATAATTCTCGCACCTGTCAGCTCTTGCCGACTTCTGAATTGTGTGGATGTTGCTTTTCCGAAAGTCAGATGGTATGTCGCCAGACTTATACATTCTACACACTAACGTGAATAGTCGTATTGTTACCACTTCCCCCAATGATTTTAGAAATTCTGATGGAATGTGATCTACCCATTTTGCCTTACTTGATCTTAAGCCCTCCAAAGCTCTTTTAAGTTCTGATTCTAATATTGGATCCCCTATCTCTTCTAAATCGACTCCTGTTCCTTCTTCTATTACATCAGACAAATCTTCCCCCTCATAGAGACTTTCAATGCTTTCTTTCCACCTATCCCCACCATGAACCATGGACCCTGCCGTCGGTGGGGAGGCTTGCGTGCCTCAGCGATACAGATGGCCGTACCGTAGGGGCAACCGCAACGGAGGGGTATCTGTTGAGAGTCCAGACGAACATGTGGTTCCTGAAGAGGGGCAGCAGCCTTTTCAGTAGTTGCAGGGGCAACAGTCTGGATGATTGACTGATCTGGCCTTGTAACATTAACCAAAACGGCCTTGCTGTGCTGGTACTGCGAACGGCTGAAAGCAAGGGGAAACTACAGCCGTAATTTTTCGCGAGGACATGCAGCTTTACTGTATGATTAAATGATGATGGTGTCCTCTTGGGTAAAATATTCCGGAGGTAAAATAGTCCCCCATTCGGATCTCCGGGCGGGGACTACTCAAGGGGACGTCATATTCAGGAGAAAGAAAACTGGCGTTCTACGGGTCGGAGCGTGGAATGTCAGATCCCTTAATCTGGCAGGTAGGTTAGAAAATTTAAAAAGCGAAATGGATAGGTTAAAGTTAGATATAGTGGGAGTTAGTGAAGTTCGGTGGCAGGAGGAACAAGACTTTTGGTCAGGTGAATACAGGGTTATAAATACAAAATCAAATAGGGATAATGCAGGAGTAGGTTTCATAATGAATAAAAAAATGGGAGTGCAGGTTAGCTACTACAAGCAGCATAGTGAACGCATTATTGTGGCCAAGATAGACACAAAGCCCATGCCTACTACAGTAGTACAAGTTTATATGCCAACTAGCTCTGCAGATGATGAAGAAATTGAAGAAATGTATGACGAGATAAAAGAAATTATTCAGGTAGTGAAGGGAGACGAAAATTTAATAGTCATGGGTGACTGGAATTCGTCAGTAGGAAAAGGGAGAGAAGGAAACATAGTAGGTGAATATGGATTGGGGGGAAGAAATGGAAGAGGAAGCCGCCTTGTAAAATTTTGCACAGAGCATAACTTAATCATAGCTAACACTTGGTTCAAGAATCATAAAAGAAGGTTGTATACCTGGAAGAATCCTGGAGATACTAAAAGGTATCAGATAGATTATATAATGGTAAGACAGAGATTTAGGAACCAGGTTTTAAATTCTGAGACATTTCCAGGGGCAGATGTGGATTCTGACCACAATCTATTGGTTATGAACTGCAGATTGAAACTGAAGAAACTGCAAAAAGGTGGGAATTTAAGGAGATGGGACCTGGATAAACTGAAAGAACCAGAGGTTGTACAGAGTTTCAGGGAGAGCATAAGGGAACAATTGACAGGAATGGGGGAAAGTAATACAGTAGAAGAAGAATGGGTAGCTCTGAGGGATGAAGTAGTGAAGGCAGCAGACGATCAAGTAGGTAAAAAGGCGACGGCTAATAGAAATCCTTGGGTAACAGAAGAAATATTGAATTTAATTGATGAAAGGAGAAAATATAAAAATGCAGTGAATAAAGCAGGCAAAAAGGAATACAAACGTCTAAAAAATGAGATCGACCGGAAGTGCAAAATGGCTAAACAGGGATGGCTAGAGGACAAATGTAAGGATATAGAAGCTTGTCTCACTAGGGGTAAGATAGATACTGCCCACAGGAAAATTAAAGAGACCTTTGGAGAGAAGAGAACCACTTGTATGAATATCAAGAGCTCAGATGGCAACCCAGTTCTAAGCAAAGAAGGGAAGGCAGAAAGGTGGAAGGAGTATATAGAGGGTTTATACAGGGGCGATGTACTTGAGGACAATATTATGGAAATGGAAGAGGATGTTGACGAAGACGAAATGGGAGATAAGATACTGCGTGAAGAGTTTGACAGAGCACTGAAAGACCTGAGTCGAAACAAGGCCCCGGGAGTAGACAACATTCCATTAGAACTACTGATGGCCTTGGAAGAGCCAGTCATGACAAAACTCTACCATCTGGTGAGCAAGATGTATGTGACAGGCGAAATACCCTCAGACTTCAAGAAGAATATAATAATTCCAATCCCAAAGAAAGCAGGTGTTGACAGATGTGAAAATTATCGAACAATCAGTTTAATAATTCACAGCTGCAAAATACTAATGCGAATTCTTTACAGACGAATGGAAAAACTGGTAGAAACCAACCTCGGGGAAGATCAGTTTCGATTCCGTAGAAATGTTGGATCACGTGAGGCAATACTAACCTTACGACTTACCTTAGAAGAAAGATTAAGAAAAGGCAAACCTACGTTTCTAGCATTTGTAGACTTAGAGAATGCTTTTGACAATGTTAACTGGAATACTCTCTTTCAAATTCTAAAGGTGGCAGGGGTAAAATACAGGGAGCGAAAGGCTATTTACAATTTGTACAGAAACCAGATGGCAGTTATAAGAGTCGAGGGGCATGAAAGGGAAGCAGTGGTTGGGAAAGGAGTGAGACAGGGTTGTAGCCTCTCCCCGATGTTATTCAATCTGTATATTGAGCAAGCAGTAAAGGAAACAAAAGAAAAATTCGGAGTAGGTATTAAAATTCATGGAGAAGAAGTAAAAACTTTGAGGTTTGCCGATGACATTGTAATTCTGTCAGAGACAGCAAAGGACTTGGAAGAGCAGTTGAACGGAATGGACAGTGTCTTGAAAGGAGGATATAAGATGAACATCAACAAAAGCAAAACGAGGATAATGGAATGCTGTCAAATTAAATTGGGTGATGCTGAGGGAATTAGATTAGGAAATGAGACACTTAAAGTAGTAAAGGAGTTTTGCTATTTAGGGAGTAAAATAACTGATGATGGTCGAAGTAGAGAGGATATAAGATGTAGACTGGCAATGGCAAGGAAATCGTTTCTGAAGAAGAGAAATTTGTTAACATCGGGTATAGATTTAAGTGTCAGGAAGTCGTTTCTGAAAGTATTTGTATGGAGTGTAGCCATGTATGGAAGTGAAACATGGACGATAACTAGTTTGGACAAGAAGAGAATAGAAGCTTTCGAAATGTGGTGCTACAGAAGAATGGAGAAGATAAGGTGGGTAGATCACGTAACTAATGAGGAGGTATTGAATAGGATTGGGGAGAAGAGAAGTTTGTGGCACAACTTGACTAGAAGAAGGGATCGGTTGGTAGGACATGTTTTGAGGCATCAAGGGATCACAAATTTAGCATTGGAGGGCAGTGTGGAGGGTAAAAATCGTAGAGGGAGACCAAGAGATGAATACACTAAGCAGATTCAGAAGGATGTAGGCTGCAGTAGGTACTGGGAGATGAAGAAGCTTGCACAGGATAGAGTAGCATGGAGAGCTGCATCAAACCAGTCTCAGGACTGAAGACCACAACAACAACAACAACAACAACAACATGCGCTCTTTCCTCTGCATTTAACAGCGGAATTCCCGTTGCGCTCTTAATGTTATCAGCCTTCCTTTTAATGTCATCGAAGGTTGTTTTGACTTTCCTGTATGCTGAGTCTGTCCTTCCGACAATCATTTCTTTTTCGATTTCTTCACACTTTTCCTGCAGCCATTACGTCTTAGCTTCCCTGCACTTCCCATTTATTTCATTCCTCAGGGTCTTCTACATCTACATGTACACCTACATCTACATGATTACTCTGCAATTCACATTTAAGTGCTTGGCAGAGGGTTCATCGAACCACAGTTATACTATCTCTCTACCATCCAACTCCCGAACAGCGCGCGGGAAAAACGAACACCGAAACCTTTCTGTTCGAGCTCTGATTCCTCCGTCAATCCCACCTGGTAAGGATCCCACACCGCGCAGCAATATTCTAACAGAGAACGAACAAGTGTAGTTTAATTTGTCTCTTTAGTGGACTTGTTGCATCTTCTAAGTGTCCTGCCAATGAAACGCAACCTTTGGCTCGCCTTCCCCACAGTATTATCTACGTGGTTTTTCCAACTGAAGTTGTTCGTAATTTTAACACCCAGGTACTTAGTTGAATTGACAGTCTTGAGAATTGTACTATTTATCGAGTAATCGGATTCCAACGGATTTCTTTTGGGACTCATGTGGATCACCTCACACTTTTCGTTATTTAGCGTCAACTGCCACCTGCCACACCATACAGCAATCTTTTCTAAATCGCTTTGCAACTGATACTGGTCTTCGGATGACCTTACTAGACGGTAAATTACAGCATCATTTGCGAACAACCTAAGAGAACTGCTCAGATTGTCACCCAGGTCATTTATATAGATCAGGAACAGCAGAGGTCCCAGGACGCTTCCCTGGTGAACACCTGATATCACTTCAGTTTTACTCGATGATTTGCCGTCTATTACTACGAACTGCGACCTTCCTGACAGGAAATCACGAATCCAGTCACACAACTGAGACGATACCCCATAGGCCCGCAGCTTGATTAGAAGTCACTTGTGAGGAACGGTGTCAAAAGCTTTCCGGAAATCTGGAAATACGGAATTAACTTGAGATCCCCTGTCGATAGCGGCCATTACTTCGTGCGAATAAAGAGCTAGCTGCGTTGCACAAGAACGATGTTTTCTGAAACCATGCTGATTGCTTATCAATAGATCGTTCCCTTCGAGGTGAATCATAATGTTTGAAAACAGTATATGCTCCAAAGCCCTACTGAAAACCGACGTCAATGATATAGGTCTGTAGTTCGATGGATTACTCCTACTACCCTTCTTAAACACTGGTGCAACCTGCGCTATTTTCCAATCTATAGGTACAGATCTATTGGTGAGCGAACGGTTGTATATGATTGCTAAGTAGGGAGCTATTGTATCAGCGTAATCTGAAAGGAACCTAATCGGTATACACTCTGGACCTGAAGACTTGCCCGTATCAAGCGATTTGAGTTGCTTCGCAACCCCTAAGGTATCTACTTCTAAGAAACTCATGCTAGGAGCTGTTCGTGTTTCAAATTCTGGAATATTCCATTCGTCTTCCCTGGTGAAGGAATTTCGGAAAACTGCGTCCAATAACTCCGCTTTAGCGGCACAGTCGTCGGTAACAGTACCATACGCACTGCGCAGCGAAGGTATTGACTGCGTCTTGCCGCTTGTGTACTTTACATACGACCAGAATTTCTTCGGATTTTCTACCAAATTTCGAGACAATGTTTCTTTGTGGAACCTATTAAAGGCATGTCGCATTGAAGTCCGTGCCAAATTTCGCGCGCTTGTAAATTTTAGCCAATCTTCGGAATTTCGCGTTATTCTGAACTTCGCATGCTTTTTCCATTGCCTCTGCAACAGCGTTCGGACCTGTTTTGTGTACCATGGGGGATCAGTTCCATTTCTTACCAATTTATGAGGTATGAATCTCTCAATTGCTTTTGCTACTATATCTTTGAATTTGAGCCACATCTCGTCTACATTTGCATAGTCAGTTCGGAAGGAATGGAGATTGTCTCTTAGGAAGGCTTCTAGTGACACTTTATCCGCTTTTTTAAATAAAATTATTTTGCGTTTGTTTCTGGTGGATTTGGAAGAAACGGTATTGAGCCTAGCTACAACGACCTTGTGATCACTAATCCCTGTATCAGTCATGATGCTCTCTATTAGCTCTGGATTGTTTGTGGCTAAGAGGTCAAGTGTGTTTTCGCAACCATTTACAATTCGCGTGGGTTCGTGGACTAACTGCTCGAAATAATTTTCGGAGAAAGTATTTAAGACAATCTTGGAAGATGTTTTCGGCCTACCACCGGTTTTGAACAAGTATTTTTGCCAACATATCGAGGGAAGGTTGAAGTCCCCACCAACTATAACCGTATGAGTGGGGTATTTATTTGTTACGAGACTCAAATTTTCTCTGAACTGTTCAGCAACTATATCATCGGAGTCTGGGGGTCGGTATAAGGAGCCAATTATTAACTTAGTTCGGGTGTTAAGTATAACCTCCACCTACACCAATTCGCACTGAGTATCTACTTCGACTTCACTACAAGATAAACCAATACTGACAGACACAAACACTCCACCACCAATTCTGCCTAATCTATCTTTCCTGAACACCGTCTGAGACTTTGTAAAAATTTCTGCAGAACTTATTTCAGGCTTTAGCCAGCTTTCTGTACCTATAACGATTTCAGCTTCTGTGCTTTCTATTAGCGCTTGAAGCTCAGGAACTTTCCCAGCACGACTACAACTACAACACAACAACTTGTATTTCTGTATTCCTGAGTTTCCCGGAACATTTTTGTACTTTCTCCTTTTATCGATCAGTGAAAGTATTTCTTCGGTTACCCATGGTTTCTTCACCGTTACCTTCTTTGTACCTATATTTTCCTACCAACTTCTGTGATGGCCGTTTTAGAGATGTCCATTCCTCTTCAACTGTACTGCCTACTGAGCTACTCCTTATTGCTCTGTCTATAGCCTTAGAGAACTTCAACCGTATCTCGTCATTGCTTAGTACTTCCGTATTCCACTTCTTTGCGTATTGAGTCTTCTTGACTAATGTTTTAAACTTCATCACTGCTATATTGTGATCTGAGTCTATGTCTGCTCCTGGGTACACCTTACAATCCAGTATCTGATTTCTGAATCTCTGTCTGACCATGATGTAATCTAAGAAATCTTCCTGTATCTCCCGGCCTTTTCCAAGTATACCTCCTCCTCTTGTGATACTTGAAGAGAGTATTTGCTATTACCAGCTGAAACTTGTTACAGATCTCAATTAGTCTTTCTCCTCTCTCATTCCATGTCCCAATATTATTTTGTAACCTTTTTTTCTACTCCTTCCCCAACTGCATGCCAGTCCCCCTTGACTATAAGATTCTCATCTCCCTTTACATACAGTATTACCCTTTCAATATCCTTATACACTTTGTCTGTTTTTGGTAATACGTCTATATACGAGGGCTGTAACTTCAAAAGTGGTAACTATTTATTTGCAGCTCGTACAAAACAGATACGTGTTTCAAAGTTTACTGCCCTTCAAAGTAGTCACCAGCTTTGTGTATAACCCGTTCCCACCGATGTGGAAGTCGTAGGATATTCTTAGCAGTGCCAGTTGTGTCGACAGTTCGAGCGGCTTTGTCTATTGCCCGACGAATTTGTAGCAGTTCCGAAGCGAATGCCGTGAAGCGTTTCCTTCAGTTTAGAAATCGAGTTGAATTTACAAGCGCTCAAGTCAGGGGAGCTCAGTAGGTGGTATAGCACTTAGCAGCCCCATCAGCCAAACAAATCAGTAACAGCTTGCACTGTACGTGCTTGAGCATTGTCGTAGATTGCTTTCCAAAAATGAACAGCATAGAGAGAGAAGTGATGACACTTTCTGCAGTACCTGACCATAGTTTTGCAGGACAATGCTCAAGCACATACAGTGCAAGCTGTTACTGATTTGTTTGACTGATGGGGCTGCTAAGTGCTATACCACCTACTGCGCTCCCCTGACTTAAGCCCTCGTCAGTTCAAATCGGTTTCTAAACTAAAGGAAACAGTTCACGGCATTCGATTCAGAACTGCTACAAATTCGTCGGGCAACAGACCGCGCCTCTCGGACTGCCAACACAACTGCCACTGCTAAGAGTATCCTACGACTTTCACACGCTGGCAACGGGTTATACACAATGCTGGTGACTACTTTGAAGGTCAGTAAAACTTCGAAACACGTATCTATTTTGTACGAGCTATAAATAAATAGTTGCCACTATTAAAGTTCCAACCCTCATAATTTGTTTTTACTTACAGATTGTTGGAGTGTAGTTGAGTAATAACGTTACAGATAGAAGATTACACGCAGTACTGCCAATATTTTCTCGACTGCAAAGCCTTTAAATTTCAAAAGAATATTTGTTCCTAGGTGTATGACCACGTTCTAAATTTTAACGTGTTCTTGGATTTGGAAGGTTGATAGTTTTCTGGAGTAATTTTTGTCATTTCAGAAAAATACTGCACCACTTAAAAAGTGAATGCCGTCATTTAAAAATGGAATAAGAAAATATGTTGAACTTCTATTACAGAACTGGGTAGAGACGTTGGTCTGCAAAGGGTCTCTCGTGCAAAAGTAATTATTCTGTATAGAGGCTTGTTGCTGCCTTCGATGGTTGGCATTCTACTTGTTTTGATGAATACCACGGTGAATCAGCACTGCAGACGTACACCTACAAACTATCAAAACAATTAATTACGTAACCTCATTTTTTGCAGGCTATAATCAAAACATTGTCGCCGCTCCTCATAGATTTTCGAAGTATGCCTTTTGTTTTTCTTTTACTGCTAGTCCTAGCTGTTCCTTCCATATCATCGTACCTATCCCACTTCTAATTCTCTTTTTCCCCTCTCTGTAATTTAGTCCTCAAAATGGAGAGACTGTGAGACTGCATTGTGCCTCTTAAAACTAATTGTTCTTGAGGTGGGATGTATCGTACAGCCACAGCGGGAGTGGAAGATTGTCATGTGTGAAATGAAATTTAGGTCACATTTAAGTAAAACACACTGGACCAGGATCTGTGCTTTCAGCTTTACGACTGTATTTCATTGCGGAGTCAGGGCGTTGTAGGAGAGCAGATAAATGTCGTGACGGTGGACCGTGATAATATCTAGTTCAAATGAGTCACACTGGACGATAGCCGGCCGCGGTGGCCACGCGGTCCTAGGCGCTGGAGTCCGAAACCGCGCGACTGCTACGACCGCAGGTTCGAATCCTGCGTCGGGCATGGATGTGTGTGATCTCCTTAGGTTAGTTGGGTTTAAGTAGTTCTAAGTTCTAGGTGACTGATGACCTCACATGTTAAGTCCCATAGTGCTCAGAGCCATTTGAACCATTTTTGAAGTTTAGTCTAACGCTTGCAAGGGTGATCCTCCGGGACTGCCGAGCGCTGTCGGCAAACAGGGCGCACTCAGCCGGTGTGAGGTCAACTGAGGAGCTATTTGTTTGAGAAGTGCCGGCTCCGGTCACGGAAACTGACAATGGCCTGGAGAGCTATGTGCTGACCGCGAGCCTCCCCCACATGAGCGTGTGATGACGGCATTCGTTGAGGATGATACGGCGGTCGGTCGGTTCCGTTGGGCGTTCCGAGGCCTGTTCGGGCAGAGTTAACGTAATTAAGCTGCTGAAACATAAAACGGATCTTTACAAATGTTTAATAATGATGAAGGTACTTTCACTATGAGACAACGACATATTCACACTTAAATAACCTACTGGCCATTAAAATTGCTACACGACGAAGATGCCGTGCTACAGACGCGAAATTTAACCGACAGGAAGAAGATGCTGTGATATGCAAATGATTAGCTTTTCAGAGCATTCACACAAGGATGGCGAAGGTGGCGACACCTACAACGTGCTGACATGAGACAAGTTTCAAACCGATTTCTCATACACACACAGCAGTTGACCGGCGTTGCCTGGTGAAACGTTGTTGTGATGCCTCGTATAAGGCATATCGTAACGCGACATTGCTGCTGGCGTTGGTCGAGATCCAACGACAGTTAGCAGAATATGGAATCGGTGGGTTCAGTAGGCCTCGTATCACTAGCAGTCGAGATGACAGGCGTCTTATCCGCAAGTCTGTAACGGATCGTGCAGCCACGCCTCGATCCCTGAGTCAACAGATGGGGACGTTTGCAAGACAACAACAATCTGCACGAACAGTTCGACTACGTTTGCAGCAGCAGGGACTATCAGCTCGGAATCCATGGCTGCGGTTACCCTTGACACTGCATCACAGACAGGAGCGCCTGCGATGGTGTACTCGACGACGAACCTGGGTGCACGAATGGCAAAACGTCACTTTTTCGGGTGAATCCAGGTTCTGTTTACAACATCATGATGGTCGCATCCGTGTTTGGCGACATCGCGGTGATCGAAGATTGGAAGTATGTATTCGTCATCGCCATATTGGTGTATCACCCGGCGTGATGGTATGGGGTGACATTGTTGACACGTCTGGGTCAGCTCTTGTTCGCATTGACGGCACTTTGAACAGTGGACGTTACATTTCAGATGTGTTACGAACCGTGGCTCAACCCTTCATTCGATTCCTGCGAAACCCTACATTTCAGCAGGATAATGTACGATCGCATGTTGCAGGTCCTGTACGGGCCTTGCTGGATACAGAAAATGTTCGACTGCTGCCCTGGCCAGCACATTATCCAGATCTCTCACCAATTGAAAACGTCTGGCCAATTGTGGCCGAGCAACTGGCTCGTCACAATAAGCCAGTCACTACTCTTGATGAACTGTGGTATCGTGTTGAATCTGCGTGGGCAGCTGTATCTGTACACGCCATCCAATCTCTGGTTGACTCAATGCCCAGGTGTATCAAAGTCGTTATTAAGGCCAGAGGTGGTTGTTCTGGGTACTGATTTATCATGATCTATGCACCCAAATTGTGTGAAAATTTAATCACACGTCAGTTCTAATATGATATATTTGGCCAATGAATACCCGTTTATCATCTGCATTTATTCTTGGGGTAGCAATTTTAATGGCCAGTAATGTATGTATAATCATGATTATCCTAAAGTGACACGGATTTAGCAAATTGTTATCTTATATGTCTCTAGGCACGAGAATAAGGGAATAGGCACAGAGGACACCAAGCGTGCCTCGTTTATTTTACAATAAATGATGAACGGAATTTTTCAATCGGTTTTAACGGACGTAGGTCACAGATGTACATTTTATCTATCATAATGCCTCCCTCAACTACTGACAAGATAAATTTATTATGCACCTTGGGCCTTCGTCACTGTTTTTTTTAAGGCGTCGCTTTATTCTGCCCCATCACCATTTCCCGCCCGGATCGTTCGATCTTGTTCTAATTCTGATAATGGTGTTTTAAAGTTCCGCTTCCCACGTCGCTAATCCCAGACGAGCCAGACGACCCCTTAGGGACGCGATATTTTGGTCCAGCTCAGACAGGTGAGTGACCGGCATACCCCCGTCCACCCGGTCCGTGATAGAGGAGCTGCGGGGAGGGGGGGTGGGGGTGGAAACGTGGGCGTCCGCGCCGCATGCTTCACTAATTCAGGAAGGGGCGGTGTAGTGTCAGGCGCACATCGATCGACGTGTTTGGCCGCGCCTGACGTCACACAGGCTTGCGCGCGAGAGCGTGAGAGTGCGTGGGCACACGTGTCTTCTACGCGTCCTGCCACCTGCCACGTCTCCTTCCCAGCTCTGATCCCGCCTGAAGAGATGCAACAACTCGTATCTATATCTACATCTACATGGATACTCTGCAAATCACATTTAAGTGCCTGGCATAGGGTTCGTCGAACCACCTTTACATTTCTCTTGGTTCAAATGGCTCTGAGCACTATGCGACTTTACTTCTGAGGTCATCAGTCGCCTAGAACGTAGAAGTAATTAAACCTAACTATCCTAAGAACATCACACACATCCATGCCCGAGGCAGGATTCGAACCTGCGACCGTAGCGGCCCCTCGGTTCCAGGCTGCAGCACTATTCTCTATTATTCCAATCTCGTATAGCGTGTGGAGAGAATGAACACCTATACCTTTCCTTACGAGCTCTGATTTCCCTTATTTTATCGTGGTGATCGTTCCGCCCTATGTAGGTCGGTGTCAACAAATATTTTCGCATTCGGAGGAGAAAGTTTGGAACGTCGCGAGAATATTCCGTCGCAACGAAAAACGCCTTTCTTTTAATGATTTCCAGCCCGAATCCTGTATCATTTCTGTGACAGTCTCTCCCATATTTCGCGATAATACAAAACGTGCTGCCTTTCTTTGAACTTTTTCGCTGGTCTCAGTCAGTCCTAACTGATAAGGATCCCACACCGCGCAGCAGTATTCTAAAAGAGGACGGACAAGCGCAGTGTAGGCAGTCTCCTTAGTAGGTCTGTTACATTTTCTAATTGTCCTGCCAATAAAACGCAGCCTTTGGTTAGTCTTCCCCACAGCATTTTCTGTGTGTTCTTATCAATTTATGTTGTTCGTAATTGTAATACCTAGGTATTTAGTTGAATTTACGGCTTTTAGATTAGACTGATTTATCGTGTAACCGAAGTTTAACGAGTTACTTTTAGCACTCGTGTGGATGACCTTACACTTTTCGTTATTTCGGGTCAACTGCCACTTTTCGCACCATTGAGATATCTTTCCTAAATCCTTTTCCAGTCTGTTTTGATCTTCTGATGACTTTATTAGTCGATAAACGACAGCGCCATCGGCAAACAACCGAAGACGGCTGCTCAGATTGTCTCCCAACTCATTTATATAGATAAAGAACAGCAAAGGGCCTATAACACTAGCTTGGGGAACGCCTGAAATCGCTTGTGCTTTACTCGATGACTTTCCGTCAATTACTACGAACTGTGACCTCTCTGACAGGAAATTACAAATCCAGTCACATAACTGAGACGATATTCCATAAGCACGCACTTTTACTACGAGCCACTTGTGTGATACAGTGTCAAAAGCCTTCCGGAAATCCAGGAATACGGAATCGATGTGAAATCCCTTGTCAATAGCACTCAGCGCTTCATGTGAATAAAGAGTTAGCTGTGTTTCACAGGAACGATGTTTCCTACACCCATGTTGACATGTTTATATTATTCTAAGAGGACGGCATTCAATGACTATGAATGCCAGCTCGAGAATCTGGCACTGACGTCTCCTGTAAGCGCTTGCTACCCTATCGAGAAAGAGTGCAATTTCACTTCAGTACTGTGCACTCAACAGCAGTGACGGTCAGTGCTAAATTCTGTCCAGTCGTTAGATGTCGGGTGTCTAGGAAATCTGCTTCCTCGTATCGATGGAAAACATTCAAACAAATCGTATTAATGAGTTGTATTACAAAATGAGCAATTACAATACTTAACTTCGTGTTACGCAGATGATTCGCAAGCAAAGGGCGACATACGAAATGATCACGTTTCTTCAGTATAACGATTCCAATGTCTGAGACATAAAGGGTTCAAGCGAAAATTATCCTAAGGACAAACACACACACGCATGCCCGAGGGAGGACTCGAACCTCCGCCGGGACCAGCCACACAGTCCATGAATGCAGCGCCCTAGATCGCTAGGCTAGTCCCGCGTGGCCATGCCGTAACATTTAGTACTGTTGTCTGTACATGTAAATGGTGTCCCACCTGATTCTGCCATGTCATGTACACCCGAAACGTAACTAAATGTGAAATATACAATTGGCCAGAGACGCACCTATGTTAAGGGCTCACACAATCAGCAGCAATGCACAACACATAAATGTAAACAAACGTCGCTTCCATTGCAAAGTTACCTTTATTTTTTTTAATGGCACGCGTATGATCTTTCTACAGAAACCTAGAGGTGAAATTAGTGACGGCAGACTAGTTTCCAGTGTTCAAAACCTCATGTCTTCTGAAATACGTAGATGTTCAAGGATGGAAACCGCGCCAGAGATTCTGCCGGTATGCGCAGAGAAAGGATTGCCTGCAGCGGGCTTCAGAACTGTGCAGGCATCATGCATGACGGCATTACAGCATTATGACACATCGTGGCACCGTTCTATTATTTAAAGTCTAAGTACTCCAGTAGGTATACAGTTTAGAGCAGTGAAACCAGGTATGCCATCACTAATTGTACGTTGTTGTTGTTGTGGTCTTCAGTCCTGAGACTTGTTTGATGCAGCTCTGCATGCTACTCTATCCCAGTACCTACTGGAACCTACATCCTTCTGAATCTGCTTAGTGTATTCATCTCTTGGTCTCCCTATACGATTTTTACCCTCCACGCTGCCCTCCAATAATAAATGGGTGATCCCTTGATGCCTCAGAACATGTCCTACCAACCGATCCCTTCTTGTAGTCAAGTTGTGCCACAAACTTCTCTTCTCCCCAATCCTATTCAGTACCTCCTCATTAGCTATGTGATCTACCCATCTAATCTTCAGCATTCCTCTGTAGCTCCACATTTCGAAAGCTTCTATTCTCTTCTTCTCCAAACTATTTATCGTCCATGTTTCACATCCATACATGGCTACATTCCATACAAATACTTTCAGAAACGACTTCCTGACACTTAAATCAATACTCGATGTTAACAAATTTCTCTTGTTCAGAAACGCTTTCCTTGCTATTGCCAGTCTACATTTTATATCCTCTCTACTTCGACCATCATCAGTTATTTTGCTCCCCGAATAGCACCTATGGCCAACTGCATTTTTCATATTTTGTTTCATTTCGGAAATATTTTACGTGTCAAAGTTACGTGGGACGTCCTATACAGTTAGGCCTTTAACTCCCAAGACACTGTTATGTTACATGACCCGCCTGGGTAGCCGAGAGCGCTAATGTGCTGCTCCCTGGACTCAGGTAGGCGCGCCAGCCCCGTATCGAATCCGTCCGGTTGATTAACGACGAAAGCTGGTGTGCTGGCCATCCTGGATGTGGCTTTTAGGCAGTTTTCCACATCCTGCTAGGTGAATACTGGGCTGGTCACCACATTCCGGCACAGTTCCACGACTAGCAGACATCTAAAACAGGTTCGCACTTTTCCATGGCTTGCACTAGACACAGACAGCTGGGATACACTAATTCTCTCCCATGGGGTTTGGGGTGGCGGCAGGAAGGGCATCCGGCCACCCTCTGCAACTAACACTGTCAAATCGCCTCTGCAACAAACACTGTCAAATCGATAGTAACCATGCACACCCCGCATTGCGGCGGGAATAAGGCCTCAAGAAAATGATGATGACACTGTTATGTGGCATAACTTAGCTTAGGACACGGATGTACAAGACAAATGTTACCTACTTTCTCTACAGATGCGGATCGTATGCGAATAGAACAACTGATGGTCTGACCGAATGTTTAGACCGAGTTTCTTTAATTTTAATTTCACCATCATGGTAGTTATGCGACCACGACTGTACCTTCTGCAACATTTCATTGTCAAAAAGTGTACAATATTTACATACGATGTCCTTGCAGTAATTGATTATCGCTGCACATTTAGACACATCTCTGTTTCTTCATTTCTCTGCTCGACTAACATTGCTCTTACATCATCAGATCAAAATTACCCGGTCAGTACTATGGCACTACGGGGTTGGCCACTAAGTGTCAAGAGAGGCTGTGGAAGAGTATTGTGTCATCTGTAGAGAAGCAGTAAGGGCAGGGTGGGTCAGTCAGCAGAGCACAATAGCTTTGAACGTGGACTAGTCACCGAAGATAAAGAAGCAACAGGGACAATTCAACCCATCTAAAGCTCCCAACTGATGTGATTACGAAGTAACAACTACAGTTGAAGTAAGATCAAGCAAACATCATCGACTAACAGTCAGGGACTGTCGAGGACTAAGGATCGTGAGTGTTAAAAATCTCTTTAAATCAGGGAAGGGGATCACTTGTCAAGTCAAAAGCACGGTGACTGTACCTAGGGAGTTAAGGAGAGTGGGACACAGTGGTCGAACAGCCCCTCAGAAGCCACGCCTTTCTGCAGTCGATGCTGAGAGATGCTTCAGGTGGTGCAACGAGCACCGCCACCAGATAGGTGGCGCTGTACCCAGCGTCAGTCCGATGGGAGGGGTTGTGTTTGGTGAATGACCGTCTTGTGTGATGTGTAAGGGACAATACTATCTTTGACGTTGTAACATATCGATGTCGTGCTCCTTACTTATCGCTGGCTTCTGGAACTTTTGAAGGCGAGATCACCTTTTTTTTCTGAGAGAGTACTGTCTTGCTTTCTATGGCAGTAATGCCACAGCAGTAGTGCTCACACGCCGTCTTGGTGTTATAAAACTCCCCTTTACACATTGATGATGTTTGTTACGCCAAATGTAGTGCTTATAAATGTATATCACTATTACAGAAATACCTGCGGTATGTAATGAAAGGAGAAACTTCACGGTGAATCGATAGTTTTTACTTAACTTGTAGTTAGCGTCAGTGTCCAGCAGTTGGGATGTCTGCACAATCTTGTTATGAAAGAAATAGGTCACAGGTCTTTAAACAAGAATGACTGTACTGTTGGCGATTACTTTTCCCACATTCACTTTTATTAGGTGTCAAATTCAGTTCATACCTCACAAACCACAAACTAAAAATACTGCTACAGATTGCACAGTAAAATTCACGAGAAGAAGCTGTTTATTTCGTCATGATAGCAAAGAGTCACCAACAATTTGTGAGCAAGTTCGGTATACGAATGACGCCTTTGTCGCCGAAATTACTATTTATATATCTTCTTTTTCCTCCACTTCCCCCTTTTCCCTCCACCATTCTTTCTATTCCTTCCTTCAATAAACAGTCCCTCCTCAAACAATGTCCATTCCAATTCCGTTTTCTCTTTCTGATGACTTTCAGCATGTTTCTTTCTTCTCCAACTCTTCTTAATACTTCTTCATTCCTTACTCGGTCTTCCCATGTCACTTTTTCCATTCTTCTCCATATACACAGCTCTGGTGCCTCCAATCTTCTTTCATCTTCGTTCCTCAATGTCCTGGTCTCCGCACCATACAGTGCAACGCTCCAGATGTAACATTTGGGAAGCCTTTTCCACAAATCTTTTTTCCAGTGGTCCACAAAGTAATTTCTATTTCCTCTTGAGTCCTTCTTTTGTCACTGCAATTCTTTTGCTAATTGAGCAATACATATCACCCATTATTACTCTTCCCAAGTAATTGAAGTTATTCACTTGCTCTGTTTCCTCTCCCCCTATTTTCATAAGGCATTTTCTACCCTTTCCTCCAATTACAATGCTTTTCGATTACTTCTTGTTAATCTTCATTCCATATTCTTCTAATTTTGTGTTTACATCACCTAATGTTTCTTCCATCTCTCTTGCACTCTGCCAT
This sequence comes from Schistocerca nitens, assembly GCF_023898315.1. Classification (NCBI taxonomy): domain Eukaryota; kingdom Metazoa; phylum Arthropoda; class Insecta; order Orthoptera; family Acrididae; genus Schistocerca; species Schistocerca nitens. The sequence goes on from NC_064617.1 coordinate 87,062,330, forward strand.
CACACCCACATCGTCTGCAAATCTTATACACTCCACTCTCCGACCACTTATACAATCTCCTCTCCCTCCATCAAAACTTTCATTAATAATTTCCTCCAGATAGATATTGAACAGTGTTGGTGATAAACAACAACCTTGTCTTACACCTCTTCCCAGTTCAATTTCTTCACTCATCACACCTCCTATTCTTACTCTTGCTCTCTGGTTGAAATACAAATTTCTAGTTAGCCGTCTCTTGCCATAGGAGCGCCTATTTCAGCGCCTGTTATACAGTGTTTCCTAGCGCCAATCGGTGTTCTGGCGAAGTCGTACTCCAACATACATCTAATCTTAACAACAATGTTTACCGGACATGAAAAATTTGTGTCGTAGTACCATCGGTTCGGGCTAGCCACAAGTGCTGCTTGTACATGCGGAGAGAGTGACCAGACAGTAGACCAACTGCTGTCGATTTGTCGTGAGCTTAACACAGAGGGAGAGATGCCATGAGGAAGAGTATGATAGGAAATAGAGGCAGCTGGCCCGTCGATAAACCGATTTTACTAAAGCTATACACAGACGAATTTTCCAATTTAATAACGTTTCCCAGCATATGAATATTTATGTTACTAAAAGTTTAAAAAAAAATTATGTTCTGCCTGGAAACCTTATCTCGATAATACAGAAGTTTACTGTTGTGGATATAATTATAAGTATATTTTTATCATGTTCTACCTGGAAACCTTTTATAAGTTTTCTATTCTGAATCCTTTTCATTCATACTGTTGTAACCAGTTTTAATATGACTTCTTCTTTATTTATTTTGGTTCAAAGAAATGGTTCAAATGGCTCTGAGCACTATGGGACTCAACTGCTGTGGTCATAAGTCCCCTAGAACTTAGAATTACTTAAATCTAACTAACCTAAGGACAGCACACAACACCCAGCCATCACGAGGCAGAGAAAATCCCTGACCCCGCCGGGAATCGAACCCGGGAACCCGGGCGTGGGAAGCGAGAACGCTACCACACGACCACGAGATGCGGGCTTTTATTTTGGTATCTAGACATGTAGTATTATAAATACTGTAATGGAACATGGTGAATAAATGAAATGAAATAAAATGAAAGCTCTCTGCTCGGAATTCACCTCAGTTACAGGCCCCATTTTGAAGGCTGTGTGTAGCGCCTCCACATTTCGGAACTGTAGGGTCTAAAGAGCGAATATTTCACAATGTCCCACAACAGATCCCACGTTTTCTTTTCTTTTGCAATCAAAAGTTACCGAGAAAAAAATTTGTTGCATTACTTATTGAACGCCTCTCGTATCGCATGGATTTTGCTGGCTATTCGAGGCTGCTATGAAAGTAGATGTTTTCCCATCAGTAACCAGAAATGCTTCATGGGTGACAAATCAGTGAACTGGGCAGATTACTCTAGGACCTGCTAAAGCCTCAATGTGTTGAGACGTGAAATGCAGTGTGGGGTCCTGCGTTATGCTACTGTATAAAGCCATTTACTACAATGGCGATGAAGGGTATGTTAACAAGGGTAACGTACCTGTCACATACTGTCGAGCAGTAACTGCCTCTTTAATTACGTAATTAGTCACGATGTCATATCCAACAGCTCCCCACACCGTGATCCCAACAGTTGGTGAGATATTAGCCTTGAGAGTCAATGCTTCCACTCACCTGCCACCATACTGGCGTCGATCTGATTCCATAGACAGAAGCGGGACTCACCGCTGAACATCACAAAATGGTAGCTAATGTCGCGGTTCACGGCGACACTCTGTCTGTAACCTCTGCCCGTCCATTCATCAGAGCCGTTCGAACAATCTTACACTCTTATAGCAGTGTAGTCCTTCTGAAAGGATGCGTGACGAGCCTTCTCTCCACTCTGTTGTTCTGGCTTCAGAAAACCACCACTCACTCTGCAGTCATTCTGCTACAGCCAACGGTCGGTGCGATCTGTCCACTCCCGTGTCACTCTGGACAATCTTTCTCCAAGTCTGGAAGATGGTGATAAGCGGCATGTCCTCTCAGCATATTGTATCACGATCTCCATCTGAAGCTTTACAGTAACGTTAGGCACGGCAGACAGTCATCATGCACTCACTCCATTTTCCATCTGTAGGAATGGCTTCTTTTTGTACTGAGAATTAACTTGCATGAGAATGAAATACACTGAAGCGCCAAAGAAACTGGTACAGGCATGCCGCTGTGGTCGGCCCCCTATACAATACAACAAGTTATCATTTGGGTCGGGGTTGTGTTGTTTGGGGGAGCAGACCAGACAGCGAGGTCATCGGTCTCATCGGATTCGGGAAGGACGGGGAAGGAGGTCGGCCGTGTCCTTTCAAAGGAACAATTCCGGCATTTGCCTGGAGCGATTTAGGGAAATCACGGAAAACCTAAATCAGGATGGCCGGACGAGGGATTGAACCGTCAGCCTCCCGAATGCGAGTCCAGTGTGCTAGCCGCTGCGCCACCTCGCTCGGTAAGACAACAAGTGTCCGGCGCAGTTGTTAGATCGGTTACTGCTGCTACAATGGCAGGATATCATTATTTAAGTGAGTCTGAACGTGGTGTTACAGTCGGCGCACGAGCGATGGGACACAGCATCTCCGAGGTAGCGATGAAGTGACGATTTTCCCGTACGACCGCTTCACGAGTGAACAATGAATATCAGGAGTCCGGTAAAACATCAAATCTCCTACATCGCCGCGGCCGGAAAAAGATCCTGCAAGTACGTGACAAACGACGACTGAAGAGGATCGTTCAACGTGACAAAAGGGCAACCCTTCCGAAAATCGGTGCAGATTTCATTGCTGGGCCAGCAACAAGAATCAGCGTGCGAACTATTAAACGAAACATCATCGATACGGGCTTTCGGAGCCGAAGGTCCTCTTGCGTACCCTTGATGGCTTCACGACACAAAGCTTTACGCCTCGCCTGGGCTCGTCAACGCCGATATTGGACTGTCGATGACTGGAAACATGTCTGACGAGTCTCGTTTCAAATTGTATCGAGAGAATGTACGTGTGTGGGTATGGAGAGACAACCTCATGAATCCACGGGCCCTGCATGTCAGCAGGGCACTGTTCAAGCCGGTGGAGGCTCTGCAATGTTGTGGGGCTTGTGCAGTTGGACTGATATGGGACCCCTGATATGTCTAGATATGACTCTGACAGGTGACAAGTACGTAAGCATCCTCTCTGATCACCTACATCCGTTCATGTCGATTGTGAATTCCGACGGCCTTGGGCGATTCCAGCACGACAATGCGACGCTCCACACGTTCACAATTGCCACAGAGTGGCTCAAGTCACCCTCTTCTGAGTTTAAACGCTTCCGCTGGTCACCAAACTCCCCAGACGTGGACATTATTGAGAATATCTGGGATGCCTTGCAAGGTGCTGTTCAGAAGAGGTCTCCACTCCCTCGTACTCTTACGGATTTATGGACAGCCCTGCAATATTCATGCTGTCGATTCCTTCCAGCACTACTTCAGACATTAGTCGAGTCTATGCCACGTCCAGTTGTGGCACCTCTGCGTGCTCGCGGGGGCCCTACACGATATTAGGCAAGTGTTTCAGTTTGTTCGGCTATTCAGTGCGGTATATTTACCAACGTCTCCAACATGTATGAAGATGGTGGACTATTAGTTTGGCAGCATTTGACTGAGGTGGTCCAAGATGTATGCTTTTCTATTTACGTCAGTGCACACGGGTTATTCACAAGTACGATTGCACAAAACTAGAAGAGAAATTACACGTATCGGTGGATAAAGCATCACTCCTAGTCTCTGTTCGCAACACACACCGTGACGTAGTTGCACAGCACTCTCTGCAGTGACTATTACCCAGATACTCGCAACCACATGAGAGCACTGATGACGTTACTCCAGAAAGACTAGTTCAGCCCTTCACTATATGGGCCTGTTCATAAGTTCATAAGTACCTGCGAGACTGTGAGAACACGTAAATAAATCACCCTCTCCATGTTGTCGCATCGAATTAGTTGCCTCGAACATAGTCAACCCAGAGAACAGATTTCAAAGTCGAACTGCTGCCATTCCGGCTGCCCTCAGCGGCTTCAATGAGTTGCACGTGCTCTTCCACCTGTAATGACGTCCACCGCGTAACAAACGGTGCCAATACTGATCACCCGTAAAGCGACCTGAAAACTTCGTGAAATTCTCTCTCCACTGATATATGCCTGCTTTTTGCGTGTCTTGTAATTTTCCTACAGTCTTCTTATGATACCCCGAGGGTACGTATGAACAAGCCCATATAGTGGTGGCCTGAACTAGCCTTGCTGGAGTCAGTGCTCTGATGTGGTTGCGCATATCTGGGAAATGGCCACTGTAGAGAGTGCAGTTATTACCCGCTCCTCCCCCTCCCCCTCCCCCCCCCCCCACCATCCCACTTCCAGTCGGTGTAATTACGAGGACAAAGGAGATCGCCCTCAGCGCAAGCACCGCCTTTGAAATATTGTTTTCAATTTCGGATCTTTGTGGACGCTCTGTTTCTAGCTCTCGACCTCAGACCTTACCAAGACTATAGGCGTGGCTTGGAAACAGAGAAAATTTTATGCATGGATGCCACCAAGGAAACCTTCAAGCCCAGCAAGACCCTGTTTGAATAATCTCAGGTCCATTTAATTTTTCTTATACTCTGTAGCACTGAGTTAGCGCTGTGCGATTTTATTCTTATTCTCAAAAGGAAAGAAACCGTCTGAGTTCATTTGTTTGAGTTTCCAGATCCAGATGTCTCTGCCTATGGCGTATATTGTAACAAATTAGTAAAATAATAAAAAGGATGTAGATGACCTTACACAGAAAAAAATTATATACAAAAGGAAATCACGTATTATTAACTGATATATTATTTTATGTAATGCTGTTAGGCTATGGTCAGTCTTCTATACTGAGAAGCTTTGGCATCAGTTCACTGACGCACAGGAGTCCGTAAATATTGTAAAGTTCGACTTTTAACTTTTTGGCCTCTTGCGAGTACTAGAAAGGTCTATTTCATCACCACTCCTTTCAACAGTTATTTTCGTGTTAGCCGTAATAGAGCCGAACTGGACATTAATGTTGCTGAGTATTCTTGCTTCAGCAGTAGCTTGGACGGATATATGCGATGGTTAATTAACTCGTAAACACTAGTATATTTTGAACTGTATATTTTACATGTAGATCATACAAAATACTGCTCCATTTTCTCATACACATCAAGAGGTTTGTGCAGCTCACATCCGTCTGGTCAGAGCAAGAGAAAGACCACCTCAGAAAAGTAATAAAATACAATCTTAAATATTCACTTATTTCTTTTCCTGCGACCGTAAACTATAAGGAATGAGAAGCACACAGCAGTCACTCTGAAACCTATTATTTTTTATTATTCTTGCCAATCTCGATTTCGACTATAAACAGCCATCATCAGTGCATTCTTGTTACAATTCAACAGACTCGCGGAAGTTCATGTCACCATATGTTCTTACACGTGTATAGACAGAAGGATACTGAGGCAGTTCAACCGGAAATACACTGAAGATGGCTATTTACAGACGAAATCTACATCTGCAGGAATAATAAAAACTAATGGGATTGCGACTGACTGCTGTGTGCTTGTCCTTCCTTATACTATGTTTGTTATACAAAGTTACGCCCGCTAAACCCTCTGGGCAGAACAGGTGATTCGGATTGTGGAATGGACCAAATAAGGTGTCGTTCACTTTCACTTTAAAAGTATATATATATATATATATATATATATATATATATACTCCTGGAAATTGAAATAAAAACACCGTGAATTCATTGTCCCGGGAAGGGGAAACTTTATTGACACATTCCTGAGGTCAGATACATCACATGATCACACTGACAGAACCACAGGCAAATAGACACACGCAACAGAGCATGCACAATGTCGGCACTAGTACAGTGTATATCCACCTTTCGCAGCAATGCAGGCTGCTATTCTCCCATGGAGACGATCGTAGGATGCTGGATGTAGTCCTGTGGAACGGCTTGCCATGCCATTTCCACCTGGCGCCTCAGTTGGACCAGCGTTCGTGCTGGACGTGCAGACCGCGTGAGACGACGCTTCATCCAGTCCCAAACATGCTCAATGGGGGACAGATCCGGAGATCTTGCTGGCCAGGGTAGTTGACTTACACCTTCTAGAGCACGTTGGGTGGCACGGGATACATGCGGACGTGCATTGTCCTGTTGGAACAGCAAGTTCCCTTGCCGGTCTAGGAATGGTAGAACGATGGGTTCGATGACGGTTTGGATGTACCGTGCACTATTCAGTGTCCCCTCGACGATCACCAGTGGTGTACGGCCAGTGTAGGAGATCGCTCCCCACACCATGATGCCGGGTGTTGGCCCTATGTGCGTCGGTCGTATGCAGTCCTGGTTGTGGCGCTCACCTGCACGGCGCCAAACACGCATACGACCATCATTGGCACCAAGGCAGAAGCGACTCTCATCGCTGAAGACGACACGTCTCCATTCGTCCCTCCATTCACGCCTGTCACGACGCCACTGGAGGCGGGCTGCACGATGTTGGGGCGTGAGCGGAAGACGGCCTAACGGTGTGCGGGACCGTAGCCCAGCTTCATGGAGACGGTTGCGAATGGTCCTCGCCGATACCCCAGGAGCAACAGTGTCCCTAATTTGCTGGGAAGTGGCGGTGCGGTCCCCTACGGCACTGCGTAGGATCCTACGGTCTTGGCGTGCATCCGTGCGTCGCTGCGGTCCGGTCCCAGGTCGACGGGCACGTGCACTGGCGACAACATCGATGTACTGTGGAGACCTCACGCCCCACGTGTTGAGCAATTCGGCGGTACGTCCACCCGGCCTCCCGCATGCCCACTATACGCCCTCGCTCAAAGTCCGTCAACTGCACATACGGTTCACGTCCACGCTGTCGCGGCATGCTACCAGTGTTAAAGACTGCGATGGGGCTCCATATGCCACGGCAAACTGGCTGACACTGACGGCGGCGGTGCACAAATGCTGCGCAGCTAGTGCCATTCGTCGGCCAACACCGCGGTTCCTGGTGTGTCCGCTGTGCCGTGCGTGTGATCATTGCTTGTACAGCCCTCTCGCAGTGTCCGGAGCAAGTATGGTGGGTCTGACACACCGGTGTCAATGTGTTCTTTTTTCCATTTCCAGGAGTGTATATATATATATCACAGCTAGGCGGAAAGCCACAAGGCACATATGGACAGAACAAACATATACAAGGCGCAATACAAATGGCTGAAGGCCAAAATTAAATTTCAAAATCTTAAAATATGTTACCATAATCTTTTAAGGCAGAAGGCCGCAGTTTTTACGCTTAAGGGGAAATTTTGAGAATAAGGCTTTAAGCTGCTGAAGGCCCACAGGTGATTTTCCAAAAGTTCAAAAATACCTTAACCTTTAAGTTTTCAATGGCCGAACGCACACTAAATCAAAATGCAACGCAACAACTAAATTTAGGAATAATGTTTTAAGCGGCTGAAGGCCCACAATTGATTTATATAAATTGATTTACATAAAACACAATAATTTTTTTTTCTTTTACAACATTCGCTATAACAGATTATCAACAGACCATCAAACTCCCATGACCCATGAAAAGGTCAGTGTAGTCAACGGCACTCAGACGTCTCCACGGGGGGCGGGGGGGAGGGGGGGGGTGGACCTGCCCTCGAAACATTAACGTTCACTTAGGTGAGACAGGTGGTGGGTCTAACTCCACTTGATCCGTTGGTAACCCAACCAAGAGACAGTCACGGACCAACCGACCAAACGACTTGCTAGCCACCAATCGGTACATAAAAAGTCAAGGACCAAACTGTTACGACCGTGATTATCGACAATGAAATGTGTATTAAGCTGTCAAGACTACACACCATGCTGGACAGCGACAACAGATGAGGAAAGCATTCTTCCTGAAATTACGTTAGTAGCCAGGGCTGGTAACCAGAACACTAACGGCCACAAGGCACAAAATTCCGCTGGTACACTTGAATTTGAAATAAGGTAATATAGTTAACTGCACCAAAAAGGAACACTGCCTGAATTTAGGTCAGTGGCCAGAGAAGGTAACCAGAACATTAACGGCCACAAGGCAGAAAATTCTATTGGTGCACTTGAATTGTAGTGAAACAATATAGTTAATTCCACCACACGGGCCCGCAGCTCGTGGTCGTGCGGTAGCATTCTCGCTTCCCACGCCCGGGGGCCGGGTTCGATTCCCGGCGGGGTCAGGGATTTTCTCTGCCTCGTGATGGCTGGGTGTTGTGCGATGTCCTTAGGTTAGTTAGGTTTAAGTAGTTCTAAGTTCTAGGGGACTGATGACCATAGATGTTGAGTCCCATAGTGCTCAGAGCCATTTCCACCACACGGCAGCTCGATTTCACCACTACAAACACTCGGTATTGCTCACAAGAAAAGCTCCACAACAGCGAACCACCGATACTAACGACACAACATGAACGGGTGTGGTTAGGGTACTTAACACACCACTCAACGTTGACGTCCTGGGTCGGCGAGCCACGAAGCTTGCAGCGATCGGACAGCTCCACCCACACTCCAGCACTATGCAGGGACCGCTAGCGGACACAGCCGACTGCACCGCACGGAGATATCCTCCCTGGTCTGCAGCAACCGACCGACTGCCCTCAGGATGCCGCCAACATCTAAAATAGTCGTCAGTGGAAACAATGCCAACTACACACGCTTGACAAACACTTGCACGAATACCTGAACGATACCCAACAGTAACTAAGCACGCAGAAAGACAATTTGGGAGTCGATGCACACACACAGCTGACTCATGAACGATTGGCAAGCCGACCGACGATCCACCAAGACAGTGGCCTGGCTCAAGTGATGCGTGCGTGGCAGCAATGGTGGGGCGAGCCATGTCGACGCAGACCTCACAGCTCCAACCCGACTGCACTAGTGCCGCATTGCAACTCCCCGGCTGGCAGGTCCAGACTGTGCTCCAGGCTCGTTCCAACTGACTAGCAGCCCGAACTCGCGACCCTAACTCGCATACGACAGGCAACGATCGGGAAGTAGTAGCAGTCCAGCAAAGATACTACGAGAGGGGATATATTGATACGCGCTGCTAGTGCCGCTCGTGGTCAGGAAAAGCAGCAACTCAGTGACACCAGTAATTTAAATTGATGTAGTGAGGTGGAAGTACGTTAAAGGCAGGGTGTAAAATACGTGATGGCGGGAACATGACGCACGCACGGCTCAGTAACCCTGATGAATACACACATCAAAAAAAGTTTTGCATCGCCCCAGTTACCAGAACTCCTGAAGATAGACGTTGACTGTAGATATTATTTCACAGACACAGTTCCTTTGACTGTTCAGAGATGTCACTAAACCCACCCAAAGATGTAAACAACCATGCATGAGCTGGGCCTATTAGATGGAATGGGTCCGACAGCCGATCAGCTCCAGTCATTCCACCAGGAAGGAGGTACACGGCTAGTGATGTCTGTAGTCCAACCATGCCTAGACGGTAAATACCGCGGTTCGATCGTGTCAGTATTGTTACTTTGCGACAGGAAGGGCTCTCAACAAGGAAGAGTGTCCAAAGTCCCAGAGTCAACCAAAGCGATGTCGTTTGGACATGGAGGAGATACAGAGAGACAGGCACTGTCGGTGACGTGTCTCGCTCATGCCGCCCAATGGCTACTACTGCAGTGGATGACCGCTACCTACGTATTATGACTCGGTGGAACCCTGACAGCAACGCCACCGTGTTGAATAATGCTTTTCGTGCAGCCACAGAACGTCGTGTAACGACTCAAACTGTGCGCAATAGGCTGCATGATGCGCAACTTCAGTCCCGACGTCCGTGGCGAGGTCCATCTTTGCAACCATGGCACTATGCAGCGCGGTACAGATGGGCCCAACAACATGTTGAATGAACCGCTCAGGATTGGCATCACGTTCTCTTCACCGATGAGTGTCGCATATACCTTCAACCAGACAATCGTTGGAGACGTGTTTGGAAGCAACCCGGTCAGGCTGATAGTGCAACAATATCAGCACCATATTGGGGAGGCATTCGTCTTCATGGACTACAATTCGCGTCCACATCATGCACATCTTGTGAATAACTTTCTTCAGGGTAACAACATGGCTCGACTAGAGTGGCCAGCATGTTCTACAGACTTGAACTCTATCGAACATGTCTGGGATAGATTGAAATGGGCTGTTTATGGCCGACGTGACCCACCAACCACTCTGAGGGATCTACGCCGAATCGTCGTTGAGGGGTGGGAAAATCTGGACCAACAGTGTCTTGATGATCTTGTGGATAGTACGACATGAATAATATAGGCATGCATCAATACAAGAGGACGCATTAGAGGTACCGGTGTGTACAGCAATGTTGACCACCACCTCTGAAGGTCTTGCTGTGTGGTGGTCAACATGCAATGTGTGGTTTTTATGAGCAATAAAAAAAGGCGGAAATGATGTTTATGTTGACCTCTATTCCAATTTTCTGTGCTGGTTCCGAAACTTTTGTAACTGAGGTGATACAAAACGTTTTTTGGTGTGTGTATATACTCCTTGTTACATATCTTTAGAATGACTTTTTTGCACAATTTTTTATCACCTTCTACGTGATGTACTGTTTCCATAAACTATGCAGAAAAGATGGAACAGTGGATATAACTCCGTGGAAAAGTAATTCGAAAAGTTCGAATGGTACGAGTTCCATAAGATAACAATTGAGGTAACTGCTACAAAAAGTACTTAGTGTACATCCTACATCCATTTGCTACATTTAAATCTTGTTACATCTCCGAAAATATCTTCTTTGCAGTTATACATGTTCTACATAGAGTAAGTCATAAATGAGGAAAAATATCTAAAGTATATTGTCACATACTAAGATTCCGGACTAAGACTACAGACCACTTCGGCCGGCGGAACGGTTCAATTCAAAGGTAATCACCGTATGCATCAAGTCACTTATTCCACTGGGAGACGAGACGATCAACTCCTGTTTCACAGAATGTGGTTAGACGCTGACAGGTCCAATATCACACTCATTCTTGTACTTCCTCGTTTAGATGAAACCAACGTCTACACATGCCTTTCTCCAGGTAGGCAAAGATGTGAAAATCACATGGTGAATGATCTGGGATGTATGGAGGATGTTGAAATGGTTTCCCAACTAAAACACTGAAGTGTAGCCTTCATCCAATTGGCGGTGTTGGGGTGGGTGCTACAGTGCAACAGGATGATCCCGTTCGATAGCATGTCTGGAAGTTTTGACTTTACAGCGTATTGCAGATTCTGGAAAGTGCCTTCACAGTACTGCGCGTTGATTGATGTTCCGGGCACGAGCAGTTTGAGGAACAAAGAGCCCCTGCAGTTGAAGGAGGTCATCATAACCGTACCAGAACTTGCGTGAACAGCTTTGGGTTCCTTTGGTGCGGAAGACGTAGGATGATTCCACTCTTGGCTTTATCATTTGCCCTCGGGCTCGAGATGGTGTCATCACGTTTCATCTCATGTGAGGATACAGAGAGAAACATTTACTTTTCCTCGTGGAACCATAATAGACGACTCAGACCTGGCGCCATTTTGTCTTTCTATTGACCCTCCTTCAGGTGATGCGGCATCCACTGTGCGCAAATTGTGCAGCAATGCAAGTGTTTTTGGTGATGGCATGGAAGGAGCTATTGCTAATGCCGACCTGAACTCGAATTTCATACTCCGTGACCCTTCAGTCTCCCCAGATAAGGCCACCGCCATCACATCAGACGTCAGGGGTGATGGGTCGATGGGACTGTCCTGGGCGCGGACCGCCTTGCAGTGATGTCCGCCCTTCACAGAACCTCCTGTGCCAGTCGTGGACACACATCAGGCTCATGCAGTGATCACTGTACACAGTGGAGATGCGACGATGGATTACGAATACTCCAGCACTCCAGAAAACGAACCACGTCTCTCCTCTGCTTGCCTCTGTGAAAACATATCGACAAACACTATAGCAGTCCACCAACTGTCGTAACTCAACAACTGCTCAAATGGTTCAAATGGCCCTGAGCACTATGGGACTTAACATCTATGGTCATCAGTCCCCTAGAACTTAGAACTACTTAAACCTAACTAACCTAAGGACAGCACACAACACCCAGCCATCACGAGGCAGAGAAAATCCCTGACCCCGCCGGGAATCGAACCCGGGAACCCGGGTGTGGGAAGCGAGGACGCTACCGCACGACCACGAGATGCGGGCTCAACAACTGCGTGGACTTCTCTGTGGCACTATGCCGTTCCCCCACCACAGTGCAGACAGTATCGGAGCGTAATGACAGTGGTGCCACCTGTGGCACGGATTGTGTATTATGGTGAGTTTTGATTTCATTGCCCCTTATACATCAAATGAAAGAGCAACTGAAACAGTTTTCCTTTGAAATCTCCAATGTGAGCAGCATTCGTCACACGAAGTAGAAGGGGCTGAAGAATGTGTTGAACAAGCAGTAGAGTCTTTCACATGTAGCCACAAGAAATCAGTTCTGATGGTTAGTTGTGAATTTGCACTTCCAGAGACGTCTGTGTGGCGACTTTTATAAGAACATCCTTATTGTTCAGTCGTGATTCCCCCCCCCCCCCGCCCCCCAATTCTATAAGTCCCTCCAGATCCTCGAGTGCCATGCACTCCACCTCGCCTTCTGTATACGCCTCCCCTCCCCTACACGGATCCTCTGCAACCTCATTCCGCATACTCTACACCTCCCACCGCCTTGATCCCTCTCATCCCCTGGTTGCTCCCCACCTCTCCAACCCTCGCCCCTCTGCCGCACCCTTGCTGTTGTATCCCCCTCACTCTCCGTCTCTACACCCTTCATCTCCTTTCCCAAGGTGGCTTCTGTCAACTCCCCCTCCCAGATGATGCCCTCTCTCCTTCCATTTATCCCACCTATCAACTCAGATCCTCACCTCCCCCTTCTTTACTCTGTCCTTTCCCTGAGCTCCCTCTACCCCCTTTCCATCCTGTATTTCCCCTGCCTCCCCTCTCTCTGTCTCCCTTCTCCTCCATCCCACGTCCTTTTGCATTCACCTCCTCTGCTTTCGCCTCTCCCTCTCGCGTCTGCCCCCCCCCCCCCTCTTATGAGTCCTTGTCCTCCCTCGGATCCTTCCCCCCTACCCCCCACTGCATTTTTCCTCTCCTTCCCTGTTTTCTTTCCCATCATCTGTCCAGGTTCCCCCCATCTGCCCTCGGCTGTGGTGTGTCACATTTGTGCCTATATTTTAGTGCAGTGTTCAAGTGAGTGTTCAGAGTTGTGCGTCTTTCCAAAGTGTTGCAGACAGAAATCTTGCTGTCGCAGGGTGTGATTTTTATATCTCTTGTGAACAGAAACCAGACTGTCGCCACGTTTTTAGTTGTCTGCCTCTTATTTTACCTGTCTGCTTCCTGTGTATTTTATTCGCATCGCCAACCCTTTCTTTTATGTTTTAAGTTCCACAATTTTCCACCATTTTACCATTGAAGTCTCCGATTTTATCGCCTGCTTTTATTATTTATTATTTTCATTTTTTTAAAACAGATTCTGTAGGCTGAAGAGCGGCGTACTAAGCTGCTGCCAGCCCGCCCCCTTCAGGTGGAATTGAATTGCAATAAAGGAAAAAAAAAGTTCAGTCGTCTCTCCCCCCCCCCCCCAAGTCCTTTTCCTTTCCCCTCCACTGTCTTCCCCACTCCTCTTTCACGTCTGCCCTGCTCTCCCCTTTTTCTCTGTCCTCTCCGTCCATCGGCTCCCCCCCCCCTTTTTGCTTTCCCCACTCCTTTCTCCCCTCATCCGTGTGGGTTCTCCCCCTCCCACCCCCCAATCTGCTTTAGGCTGTGATGTGTTATCTTTGTCTCTAATTCCTGGTGCAGTTTTAGTGTTCAGTGTTGTGTGCCCCCCTCTTCAAGTGTTGTGAACAGAAACCACACTGTCACCGTGTTCTTTGAATCGGGCCTTTGTACTTACTGTGTGTCTTTATTAGCATCATCAACCCTGTGTTTTCTCTATTTTAACTTCCGCAACTTTCCGCCATTTTACATTAACAAAGCCACCGTTTTATCGCCTTTACATATAGTTTGTCATCTTCCCCTTAGGCTATTTAACTCTTCTATCGGCTGTAGAGCTGCGTGTTAAGCTGCTGTCAGCCCGCCCCCCCCCACCCCCTCTGGGGTGGGGGGAGAGTCAAAATTCAATAAAGGAAAAAAAAGTTCAGTCGTTACAAGCTAATAAGTCCAAGATCACTTTGAAAACGAATTGTTGCAGCATGACGATGAAGATTCACTGTATCATGTCGTCTCCGGTGGAAGAATCGATATTATACCTAAGAGGAAATGTGAACACACATAATGTGCTCATCTGAGGGTCAACAGCTCTTCATAAGGTGGTATAGTTGTTACGATACTATCGTAATTTGAGTGCTTTTGGTGCCATATTCCGGGGGGGGGGGGGACGTTTATGGGCCTTCCTGTTTTGGTGAAGCAACTGTTAAACCTATTCGTGTTTCTTATCTTGATTCCCTAGAACTATGGATCTTTTCTCAGTTAGAAGAAGCTGAACCACAGAACTTTACTTGGCAGCAAGATGGTGCGCCGCCTCACTGGCATAACTCAGTAAGCGACTTGTTAAACGACGGTGTACCCGACCGCTGGACTGGCTGCAAAGGGCCGGATGACAGAGTTTGTTCCACCTGGCCTCCATATTCACCCGATCTGACTCCATGCGATTTTTACCTATGGGGTTCATAAAGGATCATATGTATGTGCATCCGCTGCCAGCTGATATACCCCACTTAAGAAACAGGTTTGAAGGAGTTGTTGGAATAACGTTTGGAAAAAACTCACCCATCGACTCGGTGTGTACTGTGTGACGATTAGTGCTCACACTGAACAATTAAAAGTAAAAGTGTTTGAGTTGCTCTTTCATTTGCTGCAACAGTAAGTTGAATGTAATAAATTTTACATTTTGAAACACCCGGTATGTCAACAGTGAGCGAAAGTGGGTATGAACGAATGATGCAGAAAATTGAAAATCGTGTTTTGCTAACACGAGAAGTCCTAATACAGTTTCCAGTGATAGACGTTCTGTAATTATTTCATCTGTTTTCGGCAGTGCCATCGAAATGTCAGTACTCTGTGTTTAACGCGGAGCTTCCTGTTTCCTTTGTGTTAACCTCTTTGATTGGTGCCTGCGGTTGGCAATGTTGTGATTATCGCTGTGGGCACTGAAGCTCGAAATTTTCCATCGCAAATCCAGCAGATCACACAGGCCACGTAATTTCCGCACCTGTTGGTAGAAGCGAGAGCGAAACATTGGAGCACACAATTTTCTGTCATTTGCTTCTGGTCCACGTGTCTGACAGTGTCTGTGGCATTTGCCGTTAATGGACTCGTAATTGCTTTCATTATGCAGTGTGCATCCGAATGTGCCTCATGCCCTATGAATAGGAAAAGTAGGAAACAGCACTGTAGCTACGAAACGCTCAGTGCAGTGCAAGTTGGCAACACGGTCGCAAAATTATCGGATACAATGCGAGGCATTCTGCATATACTTCGCTCCTAGTATCCCCGGTGCGCAGTTTAAAGTTACACTGAGCGTACATGCGGGACAGGCGATACTTAAAATTACGAGTTTAAAGACTTTTCCAGTTCTTTATAGTATGGAGCCTGTGCAGAAATTCATTATAATTGTACCTTCCGGTATGTTGATAAGCCGATTTTACCTACAGCATCCTTGCAGGAGCGGAAATACATCTTGTAAAATGCATCCCACAGTTTCTTAAATACGTTTTCGAAAACTTTTAAGGATCTTTGTCTTGTTAATTTAGTATTTTGAGAATACCTGCGATATTCTGCAATCTCCAGTGCTGTTCTTGGAGTCTGTGGACAGTGACACTGCCTTTCTTAGTTTACGTCCCATGTTAGTTAGGAATACACAGTGTTCCATTATCAGTTGTACAAGAGTATTTTTGCAATCTCTCTTGTAAGAAAATTGCACTTTTCATGTGACCTACATGAGAGTATGCGTCTCACTTTGAGCTAGGATGGCCAGATGTCGAAATTCAAGGTGTGGAACACCAAACAGAATTTGAAACGTTTCAACATTTTGTGTAAACTTTCGTTAATAGTATACCTGTACAGCAAATTTGTGTTTAAATATTTGATTCATGCTACAACTACAGACATCGTCGTACCTTTATGTTAAAACACGCATTAAAAAACGTCAGTATTCCTTGCAATGCTAAACGAGTAAAAATTTTATTGTTTCCTTGCTATCACATACAAACACAATATATCACTTTAATATATCGAGGTTTTAAACTAGGGTAGACAATGTTAATTGTTACATAGGATACTTATCTCACGCTCACTTGACCTCCAAGTTTCGCAGTATGTAGTTTCAGAAAAATGTTATTAATTAAATTTTGTAGAAGGATGTGTGTCATACTGCGGTCTGATGTTTTCTGACACAATTTTATAAAAATCAGCACATGAACTATGCTGAAAAGTGTCCTGAAATGTCTTGGACAATGTTTACACTAAACATATTATTTTCATCAGTCCATACAGCATCTGTGATAGAGAACACTTTCTGCAGCACCGTTAGTGTCAAATAGAGCTAGCACAAACGCAGTAATGAGCTACAAAGTTTTGCAACAGGTATCTTGAGATGCAGGGGAGTTGAAAATGATAGACCTCCTTCGTCGATTTCGCTTTCCTTATCGATATTTCTAACGCCTCGAAAACTCCGTTGTATAACTTATCTGCTACCTCAATAGTTTAATTGTTGACGAAAGCATTTTCAAGTGGCTCTGAATAAAAGAAGGTCAAATTAGTGATTGAGGATCACTAACCATTCATTTTAAGATAGTAGCACATATCTCTTGAGAAAAAAATAAAATTTTAGTCCGTCGCAAATATCATTAATTCTGTCAACAGCTGGTTCCAGGAAAAGCCATCTGCTTCTAACACTACAGAGCGCCATATAAACTGGTGTCCAAAATTAAAGCAACAAGTGGAAACTTGGGCAATGTTGCGTTTATTTTACCACAAAACAGTGCAAACAGGTGATAGTAAAATAGACACAATGTAAAGGATACAGAACGTAATCAGCCGCAACGTACACAACATTAGATAAAAATCTTCTTCTTTAACGGATTAGCACACGCATTCTGACAGCTGGTTAATGTGCTCAGTACAGGTGTGACCAGCTCTGGCACCAATAGAGGCCTGAAAACGACGGGACATGCTGTGACTGACGTCATAAATCTCATGTTGAGGCAATAACGCCCATTCATCCTGCAGAACTGCTACCACGTCTTGGAGAGTGGTTAGTGGTTACTAACATGACGCAATCAGTCTCCCTAACGCATCCCACACGTGCTCTCTGGGATTCAAATCGGGAAAGTGAGCAGACCACGCCATGCGTGCAGCATCTTCAGTTTTCAATAAAACATCAACCACCCGCGCTATAGGAGGTCGAGCATTATCGTCCATCAGTACGAAGTCTGGGCCCCAGCACCTCGTAACAACCGCGCATGAGGCTCCAAGATCTTGTCACGGTACTTGACAGCAGTTAAACCTTGCCAATTCACTCGTACTGTTTCATGAAGAGGTGTTCGACCGGTCAATATAATCCCTGCCTACAATATTAGGCATGCTCCTTGACATCGGTCTCTTTCCACAATGTTTGGATTCCAAAATTGTCTTCCATGTTCCCTCCAGATTCAAATGCGTCTAGAATCATTCTCCATACCAAATGGGGACTCTGCGAAAAGAACATTGGCCCATTGTTCGACTGTCCGTGTGGTATGTTGACGACTCCACTCTAGACGTTCTCTTCTCTGAAGACCCATAAGAGGTACACGTACAGAAGATCTCCGACAATAAAGGCTACTTTCTCTGCTGAAGGCTCTGTACACCATTTTTCTCAATACAACAGTCCAGTGGATTTGCGAGGTCAGCTGCCGGTTGTCGTGCGGTACTAACGCGGTGCAGTCGTGCCCTTACGATCACATAATGGTCCTCTCTTTTCGATATCACACGTGCTCGACCCTGCCCTGGCCTTCGGGGTACTGTTTCCCCATCTGTAAATTGTCGCCACATCCGAGACACAACACAACGATTCACGTGAAGCCTTCGGTCCACATCAGTTGGCAGCTGTCCTACTTCCATTCTTCTTATGGTCCTCCACCGCAGAGAGTCTGGTAGGCGTCTTCTCTCTGCCATACTGCAGTCTGTGACTATACAGGGTGAGTCACCTAACATTACCGCTGGATATATTTCGTAAACCACATCAAATACTGACGAACCGATTCCACAGACCGAACGTGAGGAGAGGGGCTAGTGTAACTGTTTAATACAAACCATACAAAAATGCACGGAAGTATGTTTTTTAACACAAACCTACGTTTTTTTAAATGGAACCCCGTTAGTTTTGTTACCACGTCTGAACATATAAACAAATACGTAATCAGTGCCGTTTGTTGCATTGTAAAATGTTAACTACATCCGGAGATATTGTAACCTAAAGTTGACGCTTGAGTACCACTCCTCCGCTGTTCGATCGTGTGTGTCGGAGAGCACCGAATTACGTAGGGATCCAAAGGGAACGGTGATGGATCTTAGGTACAGAAGAGACTGGAACAGCACATTACGTCCACATGCTAACACCTTTTTATTGGTCTTTTTCATTGATTCACATGTACATTACCATGAGGGGTGAGGTACACGTACACACGTGGTTTCCGTTTTCAATTACGGAGTGGAATAGAGTGTGACCCGACATGTCAGGCCAATAGATGTTCAATGTGGTGGCCATCATTTGCTGCACACAATTGCAATCTCTGGCGTAATGAATGTCGTACACGCCGCAGTACATCTGGTGTAATGTCGCCGCAGGCTGACACAATACGTTGTTTAATGTCCTCTGGGGTTGTAGGCACATCACGGTACACATTCTCCTTTAACGTACCCCACAGAAAGAAGTCCAGAGGTGTAAGATCAGGAGAACGGGCTGGCCAATTTATGCGTCCTCCACGTCCTATGAAACGCCCGTGGCCCGTGTTTGTTACAACACGCAACTGAACGTCGGAAGTTTCAAGCGTCAACTTTAGGTTACAATATCTCCGGATGTAATTAACATTTTACAATGCAACAAACGGCACTGATTACGTATTTGTTTATATATTCAGATGTGCTAACAAAACTAACGTGGTTCCATTTAAAAAAACCTAGGTTTGTGTTAAAAAACATACTTCCGTGCATTTTTGTATGGTTTGTATTAAACAATTACACTAGCCCCTCTCCTCACGTTCGGTCTGTGGAATCGGTTCGTCAGTATTTGATGTGGTTTACGAAATATATCCAGCGGTAACGTTAGACGACTCACCCTGTATACACAGCGATTATGAACGTGGGACTACCCGGCAAAAACTACCCTGTTTGACAGGTGCCCTGACGTCATCGCTGACGTGGGTTGTCCGTTAACCGGAATACCATCATCCTCACAGAGCAGGATTGTACGGACATCTGCTGACATTTTACATGATTACACCGTGAATTAGACACAAGACGGGGAAATAACGGTTTGTTCCTTTAATTCTGGACACCAGTGTATGTTATACCTCCATGTTGCTCTTCAGCAGAGAATTACGTCTTGCAGAAACATTATCTTGATTCAAGGATTTTATGCCTCAGATGGAATTTATTAACAATTTCCATGGTAAGATTTGTTAAAAACATAAGCCGTTTCACCTTTCATCTTCTGGAAGTCAGTCGCCTTTGCTTGACAGTCCTTATTTGGCACAAAATATCTAACTGTCACTGCTATCAATATTACCTCTTGTGGTTAGAAGTGTCCGCTATAACTCAAAAGTACATCGCATCTTTCAGCTTCTCATGAAATGAAATGTCGTGTGGCTAATGCCTCCCGTCGGGTAGACCGTTCGCCTGATGCAGGTCTTTCGATTTGACGCCACTTCGGCGACCTGCGCGTCGATGATGATTAGGACAACACAACACAACAACCAGTCCATGAGTGGAGAAAATCTCTGAACCAGCCAGGAATCGAACCCGGGACCTTAAGATTGACATTCCGTCACGCTGACCACTCAGCTATCAGGGCCGGACAGCTTCTCATAACTGATGCAGTGGTTATGGAGCCAACGTATTTACTATTATAGATCCACACTTTATTCTGGAACAGGTAAATTTCATATTGACTTGAAGAAATGGTTACGTTTCATCTACATCTACATCTACATCCATACTCCGCAAGCCACCTGACGCTGCGTGGCAGAGGGTTCCTTGAGTACATCTATCGGTTCTCCCTTCCATTCCAGTCTCGTACTGTTCGTGGAAAGAAAGATTGCCGGTATGCCTCTGTGTGGGCTCTAATCTCTCTGATTTTATCCTCAAGGTCACTTCGCGAGATATACGTAGGAGGGAGCAATATACCGCTTGACTCCTCGGTGAAGATATATTCTCGAAACTTCAGCAAAAGCCCATACCGAGCTACTGAGCGTCTCTCTTGCAGACTCTTCCACTGGAGTTTCTCTATCATCTCCGTAACACTTTCGAAATTACTAAATGATCCTGAAACGAAGTGCGCTGCTGTCCGTTGGATTTTCTCTATTTATGCTATCAAATCTATCTGGTACGGATCCCACACCGATGAGCAGTATTCAAGCAGTGGGCGAAGAAGTGTACTGTAACCGACTTCTATTGTTTTCGGAATGCATTTCCTTAGGATTCTTCCAATGAATCTCAGTCTGGCATCTGCTTTACCGACGATTAATTTTATATGGGCATTCCATTTAAAATCACTCCTAATGCCTACTCCCAGATAATTTATTGAATTAATTGCTTCCAGTTGCTGACCTGTTATATTGTAGCTAAACGATGAAGGATCTTTCTTTCTATGTACTAGCAGCACATTACACTTGTCTACATTGAGATTCAATTGCTATTCCCTGCACCATGCGTCAATTCGTTGCAGATCCTCCTGCATTTCAGTACAATTTTCCATTGTTTGAACCTCTCGATATACTACAGCATCATCCGCAAAAATCCTCAGTGAACTTCAGATGTTATCCATAAGGTCATTTATATATATTGTGAATCGAAACGGCCCTACGACACTCCCCTGCGGCACACCTGACATCACTCTTACTTCGGAATACATCTCTCCATTGAGAATGACATGCTGCGTTCTATTATCTCGGAACTCTTCTATCCAATCACACAATTGGCCTGATAGTCCATATGGTCTTATTTTGTTCATTAAACGACTGTGGGGAACTGTATCAAACACCTTGCGGGAGTCAAGAAACACGGCATCTACCTGGGAACCCGTGTCTATGGTCCTCTGTCTCGTGGACGAATAGCGCGAGCTGGCTTTCACACGATCTTCTTTTTCGAAACCCATGCTGATTCCTACAGAGTAGATTTCTAGTCTCCAGAAAAGTCATTATACTCGAACATAATACGTGTTCCAAAGGTCTATAGTTCTGCACATCTGTTCGACGTCCCTTCTTGACAACGGGGGTGACCTGTTCCCTTTTCCAATCTTTTGGAACGCTACGCTCTTCTAGAGACCTACGGTACACCGCTGCAAGAAGGGGGCAAGTACCTTCACGTACTCTGTGAAAAATCGAACTGGTATCCCATCACGTTCAGCGGCCTTTCATGTTTTGACCGATTTTAATTGTTTTTTCCATCCCTCTGTCATCTATTTCGATATCTGCCATTTAGTCATCTGCGCGACAATCTAGAGAAGGAACTTGAGTGCAGTCTTCCTCTGTGAAACAGCTTTGGAAAAAGACATTTAGTATTTCGGCCTTTAGTCTGTCATCCTCTGTTTCAGTACCATTTTGGTCACAGAGTGCCTCAAAATTTTGTTTTGATCCACCTACCGCTTTGACATTAGACCAAAATTTCTTAAGAGTTCCTGCCAAGTCAGTACATAGACCTTTACTTTGGAATTCGTTGAACGCCTCTCGCATAGCCCCCCTAACACTAAATTTCGCTTCGCGTGGTTTTTGTTTGTCTGCAGGGCTTTGGATATGTTTATGTTTGCTGTGAAGTTCCCTTTGCTTCCGTTTTCTAAGTCGGTTGTTGCACCACGGTGGCTCTTTTCCATCTCTTACGATCTTGCTTGGCACATATCTAACACATAATGTACGTTGGTTTTGATCTTTGTCCAGTGATCCTCAACACTATCTGTGCTTGAGTTAAAACTTTGGAGTTGAGCCGTCAAGTACTCTGTAATCTGCATTTTGTCACTTTTGCTAAATGGAAAAATCTTCCTATCTTTTTTAATATTTCTATTTACGGCTGAAATCAGCGATGCTGTAACCGCTTTATGATCGCTAATTCATCGCGCGGAAGGCTAGCAAACCTGTCTCAGCAGGAAGACGCTTTTCTTCATCCTTTATAACCACGCTCTCCTTATGTTTTGTAACAAAAACATACTACTTTATGTATGTATGTATACTGACTGAGTGACTCGTCTAAGAGTTGCAGCATAGATATCGTGGGGATGAAAAGTGCTTTAGATGTCCGGTTTTCACGGAATGGACTAGTTTTCACTGGCTCGTTTTTTTAGTCAATCAACAGATTGTAATAACAGTTAGAAAGTGTATTTTTTATGCAAACAAGCACTTTTTTGTAATGAAACAGTGCCTATTGGCATTTACTAATTGAAAGTAGGGTAAATTAGAACGTCAGTGATGTTTGCTGCAGGATACTAGCGCTAGTCGTTTATGAGATATCGTATTTTGAAAAGCTTCCACGTCGACTCTTGTTTTTTGCCATTGAACGTGTGTAGTTGCTAGGTACGATGTCGTCATGTTTCCAGAATGAGATTTTCACTCTGCAGCGGTGTGCGCGCTGATATGAAACTTCCTGGCAGATTAAAACTGTGTGCCCGACCGAGACTCGAACTCGGGACCTTTGCCTTTCGCGGGCAAGTGCTCTACCAACTGAGCTACCGAAGCACGACTCACGCCCGGTACTCACAGCTTTACTTCTGCCAGTACCTCGTCTCCTACCTTCCAAACTTTACAGAAGCTCTCCTGCGAACCTTGCAGAACTACCGGGTGTGAGTCGTGCTTCGACGACAAAAGAGCAAAGCACGTTTCCGTCCAAAAGATAAGCATAGCTGGGAGAAAATTAAAATGGAAAGCAGTCACTGTAAATGGAACTCAACATTTCGCAACTAATCTGAATTGTGCCATCTCATAATAGTCCTCGTCGGACAGTACTTAATTTGCGATCATGTACCACTGAACGTACAGGACAGCTTTTCTCAACCGCCTTGTCGCGATACATTGATGTGTCGCGAATACGTATCATGCGGATCGCGCGATTTTTTAACGTCTTCTAATCTTCCGCAGATAAAGTATCTAGAACATAAAAAATGTATCGCTAAATCGCTTGTTGGAGCAATAAATTTGAAAAATTTGGTTCTCATAATCGTTCTATAGTAAAAAAAAAAAAAAACATTGTATGTACTTCATGTGTTCGCTTTCTTGCATCTAGGAACAAGTCGTATATAGGGGTGCCGCGAGAGTTTGAAACGTACGTTAGTGTGCCTCAAAGGAAAAAATTAGGCTGAGAGACACGGGGACAGACTGGTGAATATGGTGTACATCGTGTGAAACACAAAATGCCTGTGGAGTTGGTACAGGATCTGGGAACCGAAATTGAAATACATTGACGGAAAAAAAATAGCCGCATCCAGAAGAAGTTCTGCGATATAAACAAGAGTTAGTAGGCGTGTTTCTACAACTGAAAGATGGTGTACATTCAAATTTCGCCCCAGTCGCATACTAGTGGCGCTAGCAGCTCCACTGTGAGAAAGTAAATAAGATTTGCTTTAAATACCCGCTGTAACGATTGTGAGCGTTAGTTATCCTTGAGATTGGGTGTGGTGAGTTGGTATTGGTCAAGAATGTCTGTAAGGTGACAAAGGCATCATTATCAACACACTACTGAAACTTCCTGGCGGATTAAAACTATGTGCCGGACCGAGACCCGAACTTGGGACCTTTGCCTTTCGCGGGCAAGTGCTCTACCAACTGAGCTACCCAAGCACGACTCACGACCCGTCCTCACAGCTTTACTTCTGCCAGCACCTCGTCTCCTACCGTCCAAACTTTACAGAAGCTCTCCTGCTAACCTTGCAGAACTAGCACTCCTGAAAGAAAGGATATTGCGGAGACATGGCTTAGCCACATCTTTTGGGATGTTTCCAGAATGAGAATTTCACTCTGCAGCGGAGTGTGCGCTGATATGAAACTTCCTGGCAGTTAAAACTGCGGAGGAGACGAAGTACCGGCAGAAGTAAAGCTGTGAGGACGGGGCGTGAGTCGTGCTTGGGTAGCTCAGTTGGTAGAGCACATGCCCGCGAAAGGCAAAGGTCCCGAGTTCGAGTCTCGGTCCGGCACACAGTTTTAATCTGCCAGGAACTTTCATATCAGCGCACTCTCCGCTGCAGAGTGAAATTCTCATTCTGAACACACTACTGAGTTTGAACGAGGTCGTGTAATAGGGCTATGAGATGGTGGATGTTCCTACAGCGATACTTCAGAATGACTTCGCAGGAATTTAGGCACTGTACGTGACTGCTGGGAGCGGTGGTCACGGGAATGTGCGGTCGCAAGAAGACGGACGGCATGTGGCAGTACCGAGAGGAAAGATAACCGTGTTCGGCGTATGTCTCTGATGCATCGTACTGCGTCTGCAGCAGCAATCTGAGCAGCAGTTCGCACCGCAATGATACAACGAACTGCTACAAATCGGTTACTTCAAGGACAGCTTCGAGACAGACGCCCTGCAACGTCAATTCCACTGACCCCAAACCACTGCCGTTTGCAACTTCGGTGGTGTCAAGCGAGAGCTCACTGCAGAGCAGCGTGGTGGTCTGTTGAGTTTTCTGATGAAAGCTGGTTCTACCTCGATCCAGTGATGGCCGCGTGTTGGTTAGAAGGCGTCCAGTTCAGGGCCTGCGACGAACCTGTCTGCGTGCTAAACACACTGGGCCCTACACCTGGAATTATGGTTCAGGGTGCGATCTCGTAACACAGCAGCAGCACCCTGATTGCAAAGTGGTACGTCAGTTCGGCGATTCGACCTGTCGTGCGGCCATTCATGCACAGCATTCCTCGGGGCGTTATCCAACAGGATAGCGGTCGACCACATACCGCTGTTGTAACTCAACATGCTCTACACGGCGTTCCCTCGGCCTACTCGATCACCAGCTCTGTCTCCAATGGAGTACATCATCTGACAAGAACTCCAGCATCTCATACAACCAGCATTAACCGTCCCTGTGTTGACCGACCAAGTGCAATAGGCGTGGAATTACGTCCCAAAAACTGATATCCGGCACCTGTACAACACAATGCATACACTTCTGCATGCTTTCATTGGATGTTCTGAGGGCTACACCGCTTATTGACGTACCAGCACATCACATTTGCAGTGGATTATCTCGCGTGTACATTAACCTGTGACCCTGCAATGTTAATGACTTACATATTTTACCTACATAAATGTATTACAGAAATTTCATTACTCTACATTAAATACTTTTTGATATTGCGAATTTTTTGCTGTCTGTGTGCTATTGGGATTTTGATAAGAAATAATAATAAGGTTTTAAATGTTTCCTTATATTTTTCCTTTTCCAATATTAACATTGGTGTGTAAATAACGACGAAAGAAACTTCCGCATGATGTGTGACTACCAACTAACGTAGGCCAATGAAACTTGGACTATACATAAAAAGGAACCCTACAGTATAGTACAATAGAGTACAGCACAGTACAGTACAGTACAGAAGATAACTGAAAGAAATACGCAGCAAAACGAACAGAAATGAGACATTATTCAAAGACTATAATTACACTGAAGTCACCTTGATTTATGATAG
Source organism: Schistocerca nitens (assembly GCF_023898315.1). Lineage (NCBI taxonomy): Eukaryota > Metazoa > Arthropoda > Insecta > Orthoptera > Acrididae > Schistocerca > Schistocerca nitens. The sequence continues at coordinate 87,088,300 of NC_064617.1, forward strand.
TCCCTTGGACATTACAAAGGAAGGAATATGGTTCTTCACAGGGTGCGTGATCATCACGGACGACAGTACATGCTCTGCAATGCGCTGCTGTGATGGCCACAAGGCTGGTAAGGAATTCATGTGCCAGAGCGTTGTGTTCTTCCACCAGTGCGGTTGATAACTGCCGAATGGTCCAAGGTACAAATGGACGCGTTGTGACCCCCCCCCCCCCCAATGCATCTCGTGCCTGCTCAAGAGGGTGGCGGTGAGTAGCTGGGGGGAGGAGGGGGGGGGTTGAGCGAATGGGCCACTCCATTCGCCGAATATAGTCATCCACAAAAATAAAGTCATGGCTCTGAAAAGACGCACATGGGGAATGTGTACAGTTTCACAATAACATTGATTACCGAGCTAACCGATTTCGAAGATTTGGAGGTTAGTACACCCATGCAACATTATGGTTCCCCACACCATACCACCTGGACCACCAAACCGAGCTGTTCTAGGCGCTTCAATCCGGAACCGCGCTGCTGCTACAGTCGCAGGTTCGAATCCTGTCTCGGGCATGGATGTGTCTGATGTCCTTTGTTTGGTTAGGTTTAAGTAGTTCTAAGTGTAGGGGACTGATGACCTCAGATGTTAAGTCCCATAGTGCTTAGATCCATTTGAACCACTTTTGTACGTTACACTCACCTGTCATCGTCATTGCGGCACAGTACTCCTTCACATGTGCACCTTTCCAGGGGAGAATTCGGCTCTGACTTCACTCTATGGAGGACAATGTGTGACTGAATGTAACACCCCAGGTGAAGGGGCTCTTGAAATGGAAGGATATTCGGCGAATGATCTGGCCCGCCCATTCACCTGACTTAATCCTATCGACCACATGTGCGATGCATTGGGAGACCTGTTACAGCATGTTCACAAGCTCCAGTGATCATCCAGTAGTTTTACCTGTGACGGTGGAGGAACTGAAGCCCTACCACAAGAACCCGTTACCAGTCTCGTGGCCAACATGGGAACTTGTTGTAGAGCATCCACCACCGTCCATAGTGCTCACACACTCCCGGCTTTTGTAATGTTCAGAGAACTATCATAAATTTCAGTGGCTGTAGGGTAGTTACTGCTTTAGAATAAAATGTCATTTATCGTGGTCTCATTGAGTCTCTCTATCAACTACCTTCTGTACAATGCTATGGCAGTTCTTTCTTTGTATGGTTCCAGTTTCATAGAGCTACGATACTTAGCAGAGATGCGTCATGCAGATGTAGTTCTAACCTTAAGTTTAGCACACAAGTATATATAACCGAGTTTGCGGCGTGTAAAACTTCTGATTTACTATGTCATACTCTGAACTTTGTATCTGCACAGTGAGTGTACCAGTGTGTGCAAACTAACTTACCACTTACCACTTAGTACGCCAATGGACAAAATATCTTAAATGTCTTCTCAAGCCTATGGTGTTAAACAGACATTCTAAATGAATATGAACTTGGCTCTGTAAGGTAGCTAATATTATGTGTGGATCATAACAAAATCATTATAAATGGTAATGTCATGTAACTAGAATTCATGAATTAATAAAGGAGAAAGTTTGGGGTCGATTCTAGAGAAACAAAACAGCTGTTCCCTTTTTTATTCTACATATCATTTATCAATATTCTACATATAATTTATCAATGTGCTTTCAGGGGTCAAATGGTCCACGACAATCATGTTCAGCTACTTGTGACACTCAGTAGAAAAATGTATAACTCTTGGGTATACTGAATTGACGATTATTAAAATCGTTATCTCTACACATCACAATTTTTTTATCACAGGAAAGAATGATTAAAAATCTTCATCAACTCATTTACATCTACGTGGTCATAGCTGGTCAACTCACTGAATTAGTGGAGAATAAATTTACTTTTTGTACCAATGGTCAAAGCATACGCAAGTTGGAGTGGGCAGTTCTGGACTCAACATTTACTATGGCCTAATGTGCAATGGTACTTTAACACATAGCATCTGCAACAGTGTTGTGTCCATCCTGGATCTGAAAAGCTAGTTCTCTACTCTGGCCTTAACTGAATTTACTCAGACTCAACTTTCCTGTGTTCTGTAAAACGTTAATCTTTCCCTAGACAAAATAAAGACCAGCACAATTTCTTTGCACACAAAAATTCCAGCAGGAATAATTGTCTACCTCTTTGCTATCTGTCACCATGATATTTGAAGCATATCGTCCTCACTTCGCAGGAAGCAAAGCTCTCGATGCTCTCACTTATTTACACACACTTGTGCCATCCACCATGAGACAAAAGAGAGATCTAGCCATTTTAGTTCTCAGAATGATTTTATATAATGGGGATCTCCCCGCCATGTCACGTGTTCATCGCCCAGTATGGCATCAGCCAATCACCATCTTGCTAGAGGTGAATTTTATTTTTCTTGCTGGGTCGCAACCTAGCCCTGTTAATGCCGTGCAGCCACTTACCATCGGTCCCGGCTGTATTTACATTAAAAGGAATAATGTATTGTTTTGGCCTTATCTCTTTCTGTGCTGAATCTCGCCATTCTCTTGTTAAATTGGGTTTTCCGATGTCATTAACCAACTGCTCGGTTCGTCTCAAAAATGTGTTTCACTTTAACTTATTTATTCATGCCCCTGTCCATATATTGGTAGATATTGTTTTGTTAGTTTTTGGTACATGAGATTAACTGCAATTGCCTTTTGTTGATATAATGTAATTATTATTTTCTGATGCTCTAATACTGTAACGTACTGTCATTATGGATCGAGCTCATGTAAGGTTCATAAAATGTGGACACCTTATACATCCCATCCATTCTTAACTAATTTTGTGCTGCTGTGTTCACTGATTGAGGCACTGCTTATTGCAGTGCAAAATTATAAATTCAATTAATTTTAATTATTGTCCAGCTACTTGTCTATTTTATTGTAGATGATGTCGTTATAACATTACTATTTTTATCTGAAATGTAATGCTTTACAGAGCATTTTCTATTTAGATGATTATTATGTGACTTTACAGTCCTTTATATGTAATTGACTTATGTTGCAACATTTTTCTCTCTAGTGTTTGTGCTTCAATTCTATTAAAATAGTTCATATACCCTTTAGATTCTCTCTTTACAATAACTTCAGGCACACCACAATTCTCAGACATTCATGATATTCATGATTGTGAAAAATGAGTGAAGTTAAGGAAGCATTTGTTTCTCTTATATCTACTCTCAACACTTAAATGCTACATCAATATTACAATTTATTCTCATAGAGAGATATGTATTTACTTAAGTGACATTATATATGTAAACTAGTTAATATTTTTCCATATTTTATACACATTAACACGAATGTTATATTCATTGACATTATTTATCATTAAAACATACGTTTCCAAAATATTCATCAGGTTACCTTCCATTCAGAATGCTGTTGTATGCAGCGACTGTTATATTGGCTTATAAATAATAGATTTCAGCTACCAGTAGTCCTTTTTAAATTGTATTGGCAGATCTAGATTTCAGCTAGAAACTAGCCATTCTCAGTGTAATATCATTTTTGTCAATGCATGTAATGGCTGTTGGTTGGGTTTCATCCACAGTTCATTGATTCATTCAATAAATTGTGGATGAAGCCCGGCCATTAGGCATTACATGCATTGATCAAAATGATAGTTCACTGAGAATGGCTAGTTTCTAGCTGAAATCTAGATCTGCCAATAAAATTTAAAAAGGACGACTGATAGCTGAAATCTATTATGTACAAGATTCCAAAATATCTACAATACACAAATTCTTGTTAACATATATTTAGATTGAATGGATATTTACAAATTACGCATGAAATACGAAATATAAAATATGGTAGATTTATGAATATACTTTAATAATTATAAATCGAATTATAGAATACAAATGAAACACACAATTTACAAATGCTCAGAGGTACAGTTGCGACTGCATATTTACAGGCATCTCAACTCTTTGCAGAAGTGATTATCTTTTGCACTCTTTAAAATATTACAATACACTTGTCATATGCATCACTTTCTTTCTTCACGCACCTTACACCTTAAAGTTTTGGGCTGGTTTTGCTTCCCAATGCTGCTGTCGATCAGTGGCGGTTGATGCTGCTAGTCAGTTGTAGAGTCTGCACGATGTTGATGAAGATTATTGAGATTTGCAGTTCTCAGTGTTCGAGCATGAATGCCATTACATGGTCAGTCCCATGTTACATTGCTCTAACGACAACAGCACGTCCAAGGCAATGCCATGATGTAACAACATAGGTGGCATAGTCCTTTATTGGCGTCGTTGCCATTGAGTTTGACGAGTGTAGCCCCTCAATGGTTGCTGCATTTTGATGTCCCTATTATGCATACTCAGTTTGATGGTTTGACCCCCTTTGGTTGGTTTGATGGTTAGAATGAAGTAACTGCCATGGTTTTGATAAATATCTCTTTCTATTGATTCTACTAAACCTGATACTGATTTAAGGTATAGGATTTAGAAAGGAGTCTTGCTGTCTTCTACCCTCATATTGGGACTCTTTCTTCACTTCGTTACTTGCTGTCTTCTTTCTTGGAACTTGCAACTTCTCGGGCATAGGGATAGGATATGTTATTCAGCAAAGCTCATTTGGAAGGATGATCAGTTATGTTGTTATGAGTTATGGTCAAGTCTGAATAGATAATTTCGGAAGTGATATACCCGTTTTCAGTTATTAGCCTCTCCATCTGGTATTGAGAGAAATAGTCTGAGTTTACTTTTCCAGGCGGTTGTACTAAGGAGCCGTTACTGATGGTTTGCTGTTGTGCATTGCCGCCATTGGGCGTCGCTATTAATGGGGTCGCTTCGCCTTCCTTGCTGGTGTGCGTCCTTTGTCCCTCGCTGCTTCTGGGTTTTCCCGTCCTCTCACTATTGGGGTAAGTTGTGGAAGAATATTCTTCAAAATTGACGTGGCTCCGTTATGCAACGCCCGACACAGAAAACAGCGTCGTAATAAATGACGACACAGCTGAAAATTTGAATATGCAACTCTGGGTGGCAGGTAACAAATATGATAACGATTTGAGTCAGGGTGCGAGTACAGACACACTTAACGTAGAATCTGATGACCCCCAGAATCTACACTCCTGGAAATGGAAAAAAGAACACATTGACACCGGTGTGTCAGACCCACCATACTTGCTCCGGACACTGCGAGAGGGCTGTACAAGCAATGATCACACGCACGGCACAGCGGACACACCAGGAACCGCGGTGTTGGCCGTCGAATGGCGCTAGCTGCGCAGCATTTGTGCACCGCCGCCGTCAGTGTCAGCCAGTTTGCCGTGGCATACGGAGCTCCATCGCAGTCTTTAACACTGGTAGCATGCCGCGACAGCGTGGACGTGAACCGTATGTGCAGTTGACGGACCTTGAGCGAGGGCGTATAGTGGGCATGCGGGAGGCCGGGTGGGCGTACCGCTGAATTGCTCAACACGTGGGGCGTGAGGTCTCCACAGTACATCGATGTTGTCGCAAGTGGTCGGCGGAAGGTGCACGTACCCGTCGACCTGGGACCGGACCGCAGCGACGCACGGATGCACGCCAAGACCGTAGGATCCTACGCAGTGCCGTAGGGGACCGCACCGCCACTTCCCAGCAAATTAGGGACACTGTTGCTCCTGGGGTATCGGCGAGGACCATTCGCAACCGTCTCCATGAAGCTGGGCTACGGTCCCGCACACCGTTAGGCCGTCTTCCTCTCACGCCCCAACATCGTGCAGCCCGCCTCCAGTGGTGTCGCGACAGGCGTGAATGGAGGGACGAATGGAGACGTGTCGTCTTCAGCGATGAGAGTCGCTTCTGCCTTGGTGCCAATGATGGTCGTATGCGTGTTTGGCGCCGTGCAGGTGAGCGCCACAATCAGGACTGCATACGACCGAGGCACACAGGGCCAACACCCGGCATCATGGTGTGGGGAGCGATCTCCTACACTGGCCGTACACCACTGGTGATCGTCGAGGGGACACTGAATAGTGCACGGTACATCCAAACCGTCATCTAACCCATCGTTCTACCATTCCTAGACCGGCAAGGGAACTTGCTGTTCCAACAGGACAATGCACGTCCGCATGTATCCCGTGCCACCCAACGTGCTCTAGAAGGTGTAAGTCAACTACCCTGGCCGGCAAGATCTCCGGATCTGTCCCCCATTGAGCATGTTTGGGACTGGATGAAGCGTCGTCTCACGCGGTCTGCACGTCCAGCACGATCGCTGGTCCAACTGAGTCGCCAGGTGGAAATGGCATGGCAAGCCGTTCCACAGGACTACATCCAGCATCTCTACGATCGTCTCCATGGGAGAACAGCAGCCTGCATTGCTGCGAAAGGTGGATATACACTGTACTAGCGCCCGCATCTCGTGGTCGTGCGGTAGCGTTCTCGCTTCCCACGCCCGGGTTCCCGGGTTCGATTCCCGGCGGGGTCAGGGATTTTCTCTGCCTCGTGATGGCTGGGTGTTGTGTGATGTCTTTAGGTTAGTTAGGTTTAAGTAGTTCTAAGTTCTAGGGGACTGATGACCATAGATGTTAAGTCCCATAGTGCTCAGAGCCATTTGAACCATTTGAACCACTGTACTAGTGCCGACATTGTGCATGCTCTGTTGCCTGTGTCTATGTGCCTGTGGTTCTGTCAGTGTGATCATGTGATGTATCTGACCCCAGGAATGTGTCAATAAAGTTTCCCCTTCCTGGGACAATGAATTCACGGTGTTCTTATTTCAATTTCCAGGGGTGTATGTGTGAAGTACCGTAGCACTTAAAGAATACTTACCAGGCTCTAAAATCCAAACTAAACGCGATTACATAGATGCATGACGGGGAGACCAACTTAAAGGAAGTAGCAAGGTGTAAAAATGAGGATTTAAAATCTAGACTGGTTACTTTAGAAGCTGATCTGGAAGCAGTTAGACTAAAGTTGGACAATTTAAAAAAGGGAAGTACTTCTCCCCAAACTCTCGATGAGGACCACCAAAAGTTGATGGAAAATGACGCAACTATAGACATTCATAAACATCCAGTTGTGACGCGACGAACACACGTACTTCGGTTAAATTACGAAGTAACTGAGGACATCTTATTTGAGGCAGTCGAAGACGAGTGAACTTCAGAGATAAGTCCGATATTTCGTGTAACGTAAAAGGATATTGTCGTTAATGCAACAGTACATAGTGGGAGTGAGTTAATGGCGATATCAGACCCGTTATTGGGAAATCGGTTACGCGTGACGTATAGCCGGCGAGAACTGCTCTTGACATTGCCAGCGTTACATCGCTCGCGTGCGGAGCGCTTTAATGGGATCGTCGTCAACGGAACAACCTGTTGTGTCAGATCAGGGGATACGCTGTGGCGGAAGGAGTCATGTACAAATTATGCTCACTGCCATTAAATACCTATCACCGAAATGAAACACAGTCCTGTGGCATGGCGAACGGTTGGCTATGATTTCATCGCCCAAACTGGCAACGAAAGGGGTCAACATATTAACAGCTCAAATGTCTGCGACCTTTACTGACTTAGTACTACGGAGAAAAGAAGCCAAAAATGCGGACGCTCCGTACTCGATACGAGGAGACGAACTGCAAAATGATAGAGCTCACCCACTCTATTTAGTGATACGTAAGGAGATACAACAATTTCAAATCGTATTTCATCCCAATAATTTAGAAATGTAAATTAGTTTTCTGACAAAAATTTAGCTTTATGTCTAAAATCCGTATATAATGCGTCAGAAACCCCTTCGAAAATTTATTTTTTGTTCGATATCTGTGTGAAAAACGTTCGTGTCAAGACATAAATGTGAACTTTACGGACATTATCAGCGCGAGAGAATACAGAAAGCATGTTGCATGACAGCTTCGTACGAACATGCAAAATTCGTAATATTCCGATTTTCCTGATTATGAGGTTGTTAAAATTATGTTTCTCCAACACAGTCTGCCTCAGACGAACCGTTATACGTAGTCTGGATGACAGGTTTGCAAAATCAAATTACCTTGAATATAACAGCTGTGTCGAAGATCTCCGTAATAACTAAATCTAGTCCAGAGTGCTGTAACTCAGAACAGTGTTCAGACTTAGCCTCTGGTCAGTCGCATAAAAACAGGTTTGGTATGTTGCATTATTCTATTTTGAAATGATAGCGTTCAGTTTATGTGCGCTGCAGTCTTTGTCTGAAATAATAAAAATTACTCCGGAAGAGTAAGCTCCTTTTAAATGTAAAAAAAAAAAACTGTTGCAAGATGGCGGCAACATGATCGTGTACCTAGGTTTAAATACAGGGTGATTCAAAAAGAATACCACAACTTTAAAAATGTGTATTTAATGAAAGAAACATAATATAACCTTCTGTTATACATAATTACAAAGAGTATTTAAAAAGGTTTTTTTCCACTCAAAAACAAGTTGTTCAATATGGCCCCCTCCAGACACTCGAGCAATATCAACCCGATACTCCAACTCGTTCCACACTCTCTGTAGCATATCAGGCGTAACAGTTTGAATAGCTGCTGTTATTTCTCGTTTCAAATCATCAATGGTGGCTGGGAGAGGTGGCCCAAACACCATATCCTTAACATACCCCCATAAGAAAAAATCACAGGGGGTAAGATCGGGGCTTCTTGGAGGCCAGTGATGAAGTGCTCTGTCACGGGCTGCCTGGCGGCCGATCCATCGCCTCGGGTAGTTGACGTTCAGGTAGTTACGGACAGATAAGTGCCAATGTGGTGGCGCTCCATCCTGCTGAAATATGAATTGTTGTGCTTCTTGTTCGAGCTGAGGGAACAGCCAATTCTCTAACATCTCCAGATACTGTAGTCCAGTTACAGTAGCACCTTCGAAGAAAAAGGGACCAAAAACTTTATTGGCTGAAATGGCACAGAAAACGTTCACCTTAGGCAAGTTCGAAATGCACGCTGAACAACTGTCGTCGATTCACTTCTGCCGTACTCAATAACACAAAAAGCTTTCTGTTGAGCGGTCGCCATCTTAGCATCGACTGACGCTGACGCCTAGTCAACAGCGCCTCAAGCGAACAAATGTACAACTAAATGAAACTTTATAGCTCCCTTAATTCGCCGACAGATAGTGCTTAGCTCTGCCTTTTGTCGTTGCAAAGTTTTAAATTCCTAAAGTTGTGGTATTCTTTTTGAATCACCCTGTATTTTATTCAAATTTAAAACTGTTCGACTTGAGAAAATCTTGTCAGTGCCTGAAATCAAATTACGATCAACTATTATCAAAAACTAGTTGGCTGCGAAAAACATTTTGAGGTAGAAGATATTAGCAACTAATGAAAATTTCTGTTTCGAAGACAGAGAAAACTTTTAGTGTGCAATAGTAAAGCAATGACTGCACAACGACCAACGCAGTGCCACGAAACAGCATCAAGAAGGCGCTGAACCCTGCGCCAATGGAAAGAGAGGGCAGCGCCATACCTGCAAGAAGACAGAGCTCAGCGCCGCTTGTCTACGCTGGTCGGCCCAGAGTTCGGTGGCAGACTTGGAGAGCATCAGTACTGAGTAGTAGGAAGACGCTACTTAGCCTGCGTTCTGCAACTAGTAATACACTGAAGCGCCAAAGAACTTAGTATAGGCATGCGTATTCAAATACAGAGATATGGAAACAGGCAGCATACGGCGCTGCGGTCGGCAGCGACAATATGAGACAACAAGTATCTGTTGTAGTTGTTAGATCGCTTACTGCCGCTATAATGGCAGGTTATCAAGATTTGTGTGAGTTTGAGCGCGGTGTTATGGTCGACGCACGGGCGATGGGACACAGCGTCTCTGAGATAGCGGAGTGAGGATTTTCTCGTACAACCACTTCACGAGTGCCACGTGAACATCAGGGATCTGGTAAAACATCAAATCTCCGACATCGCTGTCCCGGAAAAGGATCATGTAAGTCCGGGACCAACGACAACTGAAGAGAATCGTTCAATGTGAGGCCGGCCCGGTGGCCGTGTGGTTCTAGGCGCTCCAGTCCGGAGCCGCGCTACTGCTACGGTCGCAGGTTCGAATCCTGCCTCGGGCATGGGTGTGTGTGATGTTCTTAGGTTAGTTAGGTTTAAGTAGTTCTAAGTTCTAGGGGACTGATAACCACAGCAGTTGAGTCCCATAGTGCTCAGAGCCATTTGAACCATTTTCATTCAATGTGACAGAAGTGCAACCCTTCCGCAAATTGCCGCAGATTTCAATGCCGGGCCATCAAGAAGTGTCAGCGTGCGAACCATTCAACACAACATCGTCGACTTAGGCCTTCGGAACGGAAGTCCAAGTCGTGTACCCTTGATGACCGCACGACACAAGGCTTTACCCCTCGCCTGGGTCCATCAACACCGACATTCGACTATTGATGACTGTAAACATGGTCGTACGAGTCTCGTTCCAAATGTATCGAGCGGATGGACATGTAGGGGTATCGAGGCAGCCTCATGAATCCATGGACCCTGCAGATCAACAGGCAACTGTTGAAGCTGGTGGAGGCTATGTAATGGTGTGAGGCGTGTGCGGTTGGAGTGATGTGGGACACATGATGTCTCAAGATACGACTCTGACATGTGACATGTACGGAAGCATCCAGTCTGATCACCTGCATCCATTCATGTCTATTGTGCATTCCGACGGACTTGGACAATTCCAGCAGGACAATGTGACACCCCACACGTCCAGAATTGCTACAGAGTAGCTCCAGGGACACACTTCTGAGTTTAAACACATCCGCTGGCCAGCAAAGTCCCGAGGCGTGGACATTATTGAGCATATCTTGGATGTCTTGCAGCGTGCTGTCCAGAAGAGATCTCCAGCCCCTCGTACTCTTACGGATTTATGGAGAGCGCTGCAGGATTCATTGTGTCAATTCCCTCCAGCACTAGTTCAGACATTAGTCGATTCCATGCCACGTCCTGTTGCGGCACTTCTGCGTGCTCGCGGGGGCCCTACACGATATTGAGCAGGGGTTCCAAGTTTCTTTGGCTCTTCTGTTTACAATACTTAGTATATAAAAACGCCGTACAAAAAGCACTTTCATATCTCACAACAACAAAAAGCAGAAGCTGTTTATGGTGATCTGTAGTATAGTTTCCAGCGTGTGATTCTAAAATTGGTCATTGCATTCAAACACAGACCACGATAAGTCATATATTTCTATAATCCGTTCATCATACGAATAAACCTGATGTAAACAAAGACAAACGCGATGATTGGTCAGAAGCCGTAGCACACGTGCACTGGTGTTGTTACGCTATTGGAAGTAGGTCCTACTTATGTATTAGATACCCTATTACTAACTAAGTTGTTGACAATGTTGACTGGAATACTCTCTTTCAAATTTTGAACGTGGCAGGGGTAAAATACAGGGAGCGAAAGGCTATTTACAATTTTTACAAAACCAGATTGCAGTTATAAGAGTCGAGAGACATGATAGGGAAGCATTGGTTGGGAAGAGAGTGGGACAGGGTTGTAGCCAATGTCCGATGTTATTCAATCTGTATATTGAGCAAGCAGTAAAGGAAACAAAAGAAAAATTCGGAACAGGTATTAAAATCCATGGAGAAGAAATAAAAACTTTGAGGTTCGCCGATGACATCGTAATTCTGTCAGAGACAGCAAAGTACTTGGAAGAGCAGTTGAAAGGAATGGACAGTGTCTTGAAGGGAGGATATAAGATGAACTTCAACAAAAGCAAAACGAGTATAATGGAATGTAGTAGAATGAAGTCGGGCGATGCTGAGGGAATTAGATTCGGAAATGAGACATTTGAAGTAGTAAAGGAGTTTTGCTATTTGGGGGGCAAAATAACTGATGGTCGAAGTAGAGAGGATATAAAATGCAGACTGGCAATGGCAAGGAAAGCGTTTCTGAAGAAGAGAAATTTGTTAACATCGAGTATAGATTTAAGTGTCAGGAAGTCGTTTCTGAAAGTATTTGTATGGATTGTAGCCATGTATGGAAGTGAAACATGGACGATAAATAGTTTGGACAAGAAGAGAATAGAAGCTTTCGAAATGTGGTGCTACAGAAGAATGCTGAAGATTAGATGGGTATATCACGTTACTAATGAGGAGGTATTGAATAGAATTAGGGAGAAGAGAAATTTGTGGCACAACTTGACTAGAAAAAGGGATCGGTTGGTAGGACATGTTCTGAGACATCGAGGGATCTCCAATTTAGTATTGGAGGGCAGCGTGGAGGGTAAAAATCGTAGAGGGAGACCAAGAGATGAATACACTAAGCAGATTCAGAAGGATGTAGGCTGCAGTAGGTACTGGGAGATGAAGAAGTTTGCACAGGATAGAGTAGCATGGAGAGCTGCATCAAACCAGTCTCTGGAGTAAAGACCACAACAACAACAACAAAACAACATTACTAAGTTACGTTAAATTAAACTTTAAGATGTTAAAATGTACTAACAGTCATCTACAATTTTCTTAATCACGCTTTAGCTAGGTAGCTTTTATCTAAAAAATTGTCTACAGTTACGGCCTCAGCAGTGTTGTGCTTTGATTGTCGCACTGTTTACGCGCAGTATGAAAATCGCTGAGGGTGCTTTCTGTGCCGTAGTGCAATACGTGCGAGGAACACGATTAAAAAGTGCCAACAAACATGCTGTTCTCAATGTTTTTCACAAATTTACGGAGATAATCGGGTTTGAAATTTTCACAGCGTTCTATAGATAAATAAACTAACGTTGAATATGTAGCGCAGTCGATAGCGTAAAGGACCGTGAACCGATTGCGATTGCTCGTGCGTTAGTTTAAACCTCCCCAGTAGTACTTTCTTTCTCGTTCAATTTGAAATACCGACAGCTCGTAATTATAAAACTCATCATTTTTTATGAATAATGTAAGTCTTCTTGTTTATAATTACATATTGGGAGCGAAATTTGTTTCCATTTCAAATACAAATTCTTAATTGTCGATGTTTTTGTAGTGGACTGACAAGGCAGCCAGTCAACAGTGACGGGTAGCCGAAAGGGCACACGTACACACACGCCGACTGGCGCGATGTCTGGAACAGGATTCGTAATGAATGTGATAAAGAAAAGAACGTAGCTATTAGAACACTTAACTTTTATATCGTCCTTTGGTATACAGCATTCTTGATGATACAAGTGAGACTATCTTGAGATACATGCAATGGTACAAATGGCGCCTTGCTAGGTCGTAGCCATGGACTTAGCTGAAGGCTATTCTAACTGTCTCTCGGCAAATGAGAGAAAGGCTTCGTCAGTGTAGTCGCTAGCAACGTCGTCGTACAACTGGGGCGAGTGCTCGTACGTCTCTCGAGACCTGCCTTGTGGTGGCGCTCGGTCTGCGATCCTGACAGTGGCGACACGCGGGTCCGACATGTACTAATGGACCGCGGCCGATTTAAGCTACCACCTAGCAAGTGTGGCGTCTGGCGGTGACACCACAGTTTTATGAAAGAGTGCTCAAAAAAAGTTGCAGTCTCCGGTGGCTGTGACTGTACACGATTTTTGAAATTTAATTTTTAAGGCAAAAATTAAAAACCAAATCCTTTTTATTTGAACTATGTACATCGTTTTATACCACAGACGTAGATAAGTTTGTAGAAACATGGAAAACAACCATTTTCACAGCTCCGAGCACATCATAATTCAAATGCTGCATTTTTACATTTGCTACTGTACCACTACAATTTGAACCCAACAGCACTGATCTAGAGCCAAGCTGTGGGATTTGGCCCGAGAAGTAACAAGACTGTTCAAGCTGCCAGACGTACTGGAACTAATGCACGCAGATTTCCCACACGGCACTGCCGAACGCTGGCGGGGTGTAGAACGGTTCCTCATGAAGGAAGAAGAGAAAATGCTGCTCGTGGTTGGTTCGTGGATTCTGTTGTTGGTAGGCTCGTTGTCAACGTAGCAAGTGAAACTTCCAGAACTGAAATGTTTTTCTCGGATTCGGATGAGGAAGGAGCTAAGAGATTACCAGAAGACTGACTGTAAGTAATACCTTCAGTGGCCTCAATGTTTAACTGTATGATGAAATACTTCAGTACTCTCTTACGTTAAACACAGCTTATGCATAAAAATTACCCTGTGGTTAAGTCAGCAATTTTCATCATTCTTGTTTTTAATTACAATTGTACTTAGCTAAAAACGATAACGCGTGCGTTTTCGTCTAGCCGTCTAAGGAGCGTATGTGGGAGATTTGCAGTGTATTATTTCATTCTGTTTAAAAATTAAATGACATTCGAAACTGCATTGCTCCTCTGCTCGCCTCTTTTTACGTGTGAACTGCAGCTGGCCACGTCACTGCAGACTAGCTGTACCAGCTGACCGGCCAGTGCTGTCCAAGTTAAGTGCGCCGGTAAAGCTGTTGTACGGTATTATCCGTAAGTCGATGTGCGCGTAACGCACAGCACAAAAGTACCCTTACTATCATACTTGACAGTACTCGAGACAGCTTGGCTGCAGTCCAACGTGAAACGGAAATACAATGGGGTTCCAGAAAACGCGGAGGAATACATAACACAATGTTTACATCAGGTTTGTTCTTAAGATGAACGGATTATAGGTACTATATCATCCACGTACAACACTGTTCTCTGCATGCTTATGAGAACTTAAGCTACGCACCCCTATAAAGCTGCAACCGATTTGACGCCCATGTTCTGGGTGTCAAGGATAGGCAGCAATCTGGTGCTGGTAGGTGGCTTACCTTGCGGCCGCTGTCTATATTCCGTTTCCTTGCTGCAAATCATATCACGGTTTTCTGAAGATTTTGGTGGACTGTGATAGAAACATTCGTTTCGCTCACCATTCGATCCGCGTCCAACTGTTGCTTAGCAACGGCATGGACCGTTGGAAAGAGCCCCTATTGTTGAGAAAAGCGTCACGTGGCGATCTTCATTGTTTGCCAGTGGTGTCAAACAGCCGCCAGAATCAAGTTCTCGTGCGGCCCGCCCTTGTCAGCAGTAGTTTAGAGTAATATGCATCTAGCAAATAGCAGCTGATCTGAAACACGTCAGCCAATGTTTAGAGCTTCTTAAGGGCGTTTCCTACCCGGAAAGAAACAAAAATATTTACAAGGAGAGCATTGTTTTAACATATGCTTGACTTCAATTTGTCGTATCAAGTATCGATACCATTCTACGGGCGTCGCGAAACTGGCAACAGAATTGATAAATTTCCGTCAGACGGTGATAGCGGTCGCTCGGGGTGCAGTGGACCAAACGGAGCACTTCTGCTGTGTGGGAGTTTTACTAATACCGGGAGTCCGATGTATCGACATTTAAAACAGTAATATTACCGGTTCTTGATACGACGAAAAAAGTATCGATCTATCGGAGGAAAATGTATCGGTGTACCTGTCTGTATAGATATCGGCTGCACAAAAAATGGCTCTAAGCACTATGGGACTTAACATCTGAGGTCTTCAGTCCCCTAGAATTACTTAAACCTAACTAACGTAAGGACATCACACACATCCACGCCCGAGGCAGGATTCGAACCTGCGACCGTAGCAGTAGCGCGGTCTCGGACTGAAGTGCCTAGAACCGCTCGTCCACAGCGGCCGGCTCCGCTGCTCATTGCAAATATACTGCAGTGCTGTATACTTATGAACAAGTCAGTAGCCTTCCTGTCCTCCTTACAGTAAAAACTGGAAGGAAACCGACGCACCTTCACGCTTGGCGATAACCACTTTGCACATCGGAAATGTTGTTATTCTATTCAATCCTCAACCCCCAGTGCAATCGGAGTTCTTCTTTTGTGCCTCATATACTTGCTTCACACAATCAAAGGGAAAATTGCACATGATGAAAGCTCAAAAAGTAGGAGACTCCGTCACACAGTGAAAGTAAAATTACACTCCTGGAAATTGAAATAAGAACACCGTGAATTCATTGTCCCAGGAAGGGGAAACTTTATTGACACATTCCTGGGGTCAGATACATCACATGATCACACTGACAGAACCACAGGCACATAGACACAGGCAACAGAGCATGCACAATGTCGGCACTAGTACAGTGTATATCCACCTTTCGCAGCAATGCAGGCTGCTATTCTCCCATGGAGACGATCGTACAGATGCTGGATGTAGTCCTGTGGAACGGCTTGCCATGCCATTTCCACCTGGCGCCTCAGTTGGACCAGCGTTCGTGCTGGACGTGCAGACCGCGTGAGACGACGCTTCATCCAGTCCCAAACATGCTCAATGGGGGACAGATCCGGAGATCTTGCTGGCCAGGGTAGTTGACTTACACCTTCTAGAGCACGTTGGGTGGCACGGGATACATGCGGACGTGCATTGTCCTGTTGGAACAGCAAGCTCCCTTGCCGGTCTAGGAATGGTAGAACGATGGATTCGATGACGGTTTGGATGTACCGTGCACTATTCAGTGTCCCCTCGACGATCACCAGTGGTGTACGGCCAGTGTAGGAGATCGCTCCCCACACCATGATGCCGGGTGTTGGCCCTGCGTGCCTCGGTCGTATGCAGTCCTGATTGTGGCGCTCACCTGCACGGCGCCAAACACGCATACGACCATCATTGGCACCAAGGCAGAAGCGACTCTCATCGCTGAAGACGACACGTCTCCATTCGTCCCTCCATTCACGCCTGTCGCGACACCACTGGAGGCGGGCTGCACGATGTTGGGGCGTGAGCGGAAGACGGCCTAACGGTGTGCGGGACCGTAGCCCAGCTTCATGGAGACGGTTGCGAATGGTCCTCGCCGATACCCCAGGAGCAACAGTGTCCCTAATTTGCTGGGAAGTGGCGGTGCGGTCCCCTACGGCACTGCGTAGGATCCTACGGTCTTGGCGTGCATCCGTGCGTCGCTGCGGTCCGGTCCCAGGTCGACGGGCACGTGCACCTTCCGCCGACCACTGGCGACAACATCGATGTACTGTGGAGACCTCACGCCCCACGTGTTGAGCAATTTGGCGGTACGTCCACCCGGCCTCCCGCATGCCCACTATACGCCCTCGCTCAAAGTCCGTCAACTGCACATACGGTTCACGTCCACGCTGTCGCGGCATGCTACCAGTGTTAAAGACTGCGATGGAGCTCCGTATGCCACGGCAAACTGGCTGACACTGACGGCGGCGGTGCACAAATGCTGCGCAGCTAGCGCCATTCGACGGCCAACACCGCGGTTCCTGGTGTGTCCGCTGTGCCGTGCGTGTGATCATTGCTTGTACAGGCCTCTCGCAGTGTCCGGAGCAAGTATGGTGGGTCTGACACACCGGTGTCAATGTGTTCTTTTTTCTATTTCCAGGAGTGTATATCCTACTACAATTTCAAAAGAGCAGCTTCAAATATTTTCCGAATATTGTGAAAAGAGTGCAATGTAAAACAAAAATGTCTGCACTCGAAACTGCCGTTTTGATGTGGATACATCGGGGTTGGTGTGTGGGGGACACATCACCGATACATTTCGATCTGTTTTGGTAAAAGCATCGGTGTATCGGTATTTTGTCAAACGCCAAACTTCTGAGCCACACCTCCAGAGGATCCGTACGACGATATACACGACGTGATACAATACGTCGGCAGCTACCAGACTACCCACTTGCACTTGGAGCCTGTTCGCTGTGACGCCATGGTGCGTGCTTTAGTAGAGAGAGTCTCGAGGGATACAAGGTAAGTAAATATTCTGTTTATTGTTCGCCAATCATTTCTGCCCCTGTCCAGGTTTCCTACAGCTACAGTTGCTTCACCACTGTGTAGCCCACCTCCTCTTGCCGTTGAGTATGGAGTTGTACACAGCACAACTGAGTTTGGTCAAATGCGGCCGTGAGCTAAATAACGTTGGTCGCTTACCTCAGGGGCTGTGAGGTTATAGGGTGTGGAAAAATGGCTCTGAGCACTATGGGACTCAACTGCTGAGGTCATAAGTCCCCTAGAACTTAGAACTACTTAAACCTAACTAACCTAAGGACAACACACACATCCATGCCCGAGGCAGGATTCGAACCTGCGACCGTAGCGGTCGCGCGGATCCAGACTGTAGCGCCAGAACCGCTCGGCCACCAGCGGCCGGCTATAGGGTGTGGAATGAGGAATGTTTTATAGATTTTTGTCTTCCGGTACTGACAGCTCACGGGTGTGTGCCCTCATACGGAGCGGCTATTGTGGTATAAATTTGAGACGGTACTAACATGGATTCGTCAATGCGTATTATGCAGACTGTCATCTTCAAATGTGGTACTTATTTGCAGCAAGGTAAATTAAATTAAATTAAGGCTGTTGTGACACATTGCGATGAGCACAAGAAAAATGACCTTCAAACCATTTTGTTAAGATTTATGATTATGTTCCATATTGCAAAATGCATTTAAAAATGATTCCAATTGCGGTTATCAATCAATTAATCATCCGCTCACGAAGACAATACAATAACACTTCGTCCGACAATTACGATATCACACCTATGGCACCGGTGAAGGTCGCAGTAATCAGCAACAACGAACAATCGACATGAACTAATCCGAATAGTCCAAATTTCAACGATTATTACCAGCAGCGTACCTACCACACCAATACTATGGCTACGCTGATGGGGGCTCATAACATACTTATTTATGTAGATTATCACTTAATAACAAAATCAGAATAGCTGCGCAGGGTAGCCGTGCGCTCTCGGGCGCCTTGCCACGGTCTGCGCCGCTCCCTCCGTCGGAGGTTCGAGTCCTCCCTCGGGCATGGGTGTGTGTGTGTCGTCCTTAGCGTAAGTTAGTTTAAGTTAGATTAAGTAGTGTGCAAGCCTAGGGACCGATGACCTCGGCAGTTTGGTCCCATAGAACTTAACACATTTCCACATTTACAAAATCACAATAATTGATGTAGGTTACCAATTAATAATCAGATCAGTATATATGAGGGCCCATGGTGCTGGCCCAGAATATTACTATTGGCTCTTGAGGAAAATAGTTCGATGGCCGCTGCTCTAAGCGGATGTGGTGTCGTTCGATAGTCATTGAGATGTTATCAGCAGCGAGCAGCGTGCGTTTTCGCTGTCTAAAGATATTAGTTGCCTGTATTTTGCTTAAAGAACACGCGATTTAATTGTGCTGTGAGCTAATGTATATTATTGAATGTTAATAAATAGCATTTTATATTCAATGTTAAATAATGTGTTATTCGTGTGATTAGGCCATAGGAACTCTTAATCCCATGGTGCTGACTCCATTTAGAATTAATTACGTAGCATAAAGTTTCAATTTGGCGTGTGCGTGTTGTTGCAAACAGTGGAAGGACCAGTCACCTGGAAGGAAGAAATTCCCCACATACTCAAGACTGTTTCTTTTTTTAATTCGCAAAATGTGAATATTTCGTTAAACATCAGCAGCATCAGGCTTTCCACTTTTCCCCATCATACCGAAGCTATGGGACACCTAAGCAGAAGATATTGTGTTCATAATGATTCTGATAAATTTAGTGTGATTGTGTTGCATTTGGACTTTAATCTGATTGAACCGACTGAAAACGCTCTGGAACGACAATGCTACGCCACCCTCAAAATCGAGCAATGTGGCGCAGCATTGGTTAGCACATTGTAAGACGTCGTGGTCTCCTGACCTTCATTGCTTACATATTCCGCCCTCACAATCATATTTGGCGCATCAAGATGCTTCATTCGAACCCAAACTCGACAGGATAAAGTCAATTTTGCATAAATTCATGTAAACAATATGCAAATAACAAGTAAATCGGAAGTGCGAACCGAGGTTGAAATACTCGAGGCTGGCGTACACACACATATTCAAGACAAGACGGTCACAAAAGGTTTAAGTTCGGGAGAGGCAAACCACACACCAGGAGGCCGGTCCCTTCAGAGGACGAGTCAACCTATCTACGTCGGCCGGCGACCACCCGTAGAGCAGACAGCATTTGCCAGAGTGAAAGGGAGAACAACCCCGTGTTTGGCTTAAAAGGAAATTCCGCTACATTGTGTGGGAGCACCCAGCCTACGCATTATTTACAAACATAGCACGCAGTTTCAGAGGTTTTCACAGGGAGACAGCAAACGCCAAATGCCGATGTTACAGATTTCCGGATTGGTCGCCTTAAACGAAATGTCATTCTCCCGTTTTAGAAGAGCAATGCTGATCGGCAGAAGATATTCCTGGCGCCTTGGGCTGAAGGAGTAATGGAAGAGACCGAAAGATATACCCCTTCACGCCTGGCAAGTAGAGGAGCCGTTCCGTTGTCGCTCTTGGAGCGAGAACACGTAACGAGAGCGTGTGCGCTCATACGTGTACTCAAAGAGCGAGGAACAAGTCTCTCCTCAGTACTTCACTGGGAGAGCACCTCTGTCGAGAGCGAATCGGAGTGCGACTCTATACTGAGTCCTTGCGATTAAGTGTTGTTCAATGTGTTGGCCGCCACACTTATCACGTGGTGTGAACAAACAGAGTTATAGTTAAACGCCTGCGAGCGAATTTTTTAGTGTCATCGCGGTGGACTAGTTATCTGACCGGTGTACTACGCCAATAGTTAGACTAGGGGCGAATAGGAGTCCTTGACTTCATCAAGGCGTAGGGAGAGTTTGAATGGCGAAGGTCAATCCAGATAGAACGAGAGTTATCTTATTTGTCAGCAGCGGACGACGCAGACAGCAGTCATTGCAGCTTACGGTACTGTGCGCTACAGCTATTGCGAGCCCCATATTTCCTCCACAACAGTACACTTCACTGCATTTCACACGCGACAGCCTTGACCGTACCTAGCAACATTCTAACGGATAATTATTCAAGTTGAGTAGGCGTGACTCTCAGCCATTCTGCCAAGTCAATAACAATCTTAAACTTTGTATAGAAATTTCATTAGCGAATCCTATCCTTAAGAGGTAACTTCACATTCCAAAAAGAACCCAGAAATAACTTGTTCAGTTCATAACTAAAAGTGCCATTCTGATTTCTCAGAATTTTTGCAAAAAAATAATAATTTTCGTTAGTTTCGTGTTTTTCTTACACTAACTAACAATACTCCAGTACCCTAGTATCCCACTAGTTACGTAAGAAATTATGTGAATTTTTGTGTCATTTCCTTACAGCGGACGACTCCAGAAGGTATTTATTGCTGAAAGTTTTTCAGGCATTTCTCTTTAGAACGTTAGGAGCGTCTGTCTGACTTTTCTAGTAGTGTGGGGGTGGAAATTGCATCTTGCAGAAGCCACAGGGTAAAAGGTACATCTCAGATTAATCCGTTGCGCAGAATGACAGAATAGCACCCACACGTTGACCACAGAATATTGGACTCTCATTCGGGAGGACGACGGTTCAAACCTGCGTCCGGCCATCCTGATAAAGGTTTTCCGTGATTTCCACAAATCGCTTCTACCAGTGACGGAATGGTTCCTCTGAAAAGGCACTGCCGACTTACTTCCCCATGCTTCCCTAATCCCATAGGACCGATTACCTCGCTGTTTGGTCCCCTCCCCCGAACCAACCAGCTAAGCAATCGCCCTCAAAGAACCCATATTGCAGTGATATGTTTCGCCACCAGAAAAAGTTTCATGAAGACTTATTATCGGGTGACAGCTCCAGAGACAGTTTTCCATCGCTATTGTTGCAACTTTTACGTGTTTTGGCTGTCCCAGAACTATTACTGGATAAATCTTAACCGTATTTTGGCTATATAAGCTACTGGCCAGTATTCGAGCCACTGTAGCTGCTTATACAGAGTTCCCGATGTAAAAGTTGGCACGCAAAGCAGATGGAATAGTGAATGCTCTGAGTGGTTCGACCATGTATGCAAAAATCGTTGATATACCAGACACCGGCCCCAGGATGCACATGACTAAGCAGGGCGGCGCCCCTACATCTATCTACTTCTACATCTACATGGTTGCTTTGCAAATCACACTTAAGTGCCTGGCAGAGGGTTCATCGAACCATTTTCATACTACTTCTCCACCATTCCACTCTCGAAATGCGCGTGGTAAAAAGGAACACCTAATTCTTTCCGTTCGAGGTCTGATTTCTTTTATTTTATTATAATGATAATTTCTCCCTACGTAGGTGGGTGTCAACAAAATATTTTCGCATTCGGAAGAGAAAGTTGGTGATTGAAATTTCGTAAATAGGTCTCGCCCCAAAGAAGACCGCCTTTGTTTCAGTGACTGCCACCCCAAATCGCGTATCATGTCAGTGACACTCTCACCCCTATTGAGCGATAACACGAAACGGGCTGCCCTTCTTTGCACTTTTTTTGATGTCCTCCGTCAATCCTAACTGGTAAGAATCCCATACCGCGCAGCAATATATTCCAGCAGCGGACCGACAAGTGTAATGTAGGCTGTCTCTTTAGTGCGTTTGTCGCATCTTCTAAGTCTTCTGCCAACAAAGCGCAGTCTTTGTTTCGCCTTCCCCACAATATTATCTATGTGGTCTTTCCAATTTAAGTTGCTCGTAATTGTAATTTCTAGGTATTTAGTCGAACTGACAGCCCTTAGACTTGTAGGATTTCTTTTAGTACCCATGTGGATGACCTCGCACTTATCTATGTTTAGTGCTAACTGCCACTTTTCGCAGCATACAGAAATTCTCTCTAGATCATTTTGTAATTGGAATTGATCGTCTGATGATTTTAATAGATGGTAAATTAGAGCGTCATCTGCAAACAATCTACGGGGGCTGCTCAGATTGTCACGTAGATCATTTATGTATATCAGGAACAGCAGAGGGCCTATGACACTACCTTGCGGAACGCCAGATATCGCTTCTGTTCTACTCGCTGATATGCCGTCTGTCACTTAAAACTGACCCTTATAAGAGGAAATCACAAATCCAGTCACACAACTGAGAATATACTCCATATGCACGCAATTTGATCAATAGTCGCATGTGTGGAACGGTATCAAAAGCCTTCTGGAAATATAGGAATATGGAATCGATCTGAGATCCCTTGTCGACAGCACTCATTACTTCATGGGAATAAAGAACTAGCTACGTTGCACAAGAATGATATTTTCTGAATCCGTGTTAGTTATGTATCAATAAGTCATTTTCTTCAGCCCCATAACGAGCATCACCACTTCGTAACATCAGCGGGCTAACAACAGCGTGCTTTTCATAAATCAGCTTACTGCAAAGATGTCTCCTCGTAATACAAAACTAGACAGTAAGGAACAGCAGTAGGGCCGTAACCACAAAAATATAAATAAATAAATAAATAAATAAAAATAAATAAATAAATTGTGGCGTTGCATGAGAATCGCCGCGCAACATGCGGCGCCACATAGTCTGAGGATATTAACAACTCAGACTGTACGGTATCATACATGACGCCGTCCAACTGTCCACAAAACTTTGTAAGTACCCACACTTAGAGAAGAGGCGTGGTCAGAGAGCGCGTACGCTCGGCGACAGCACCAAAAGCGCACCATTCAATGCCGACAGTCAAACTCTCACATCCTTTCATTCAGGATCGCAAATCCTGAGAAAAATTCCTCATTGACTCTGGATCAGAAATTAGTGTTCATCCTTGGAAACTGAGCCACGGACCCTGTGACAGCTAAAGACCTCCTAATATAGTGTCGGACTACTTTTTTCCAGCATAGTGCAACAACTAGGCGTCGCATGGACTGAAGCCATTGTAAGTCTGCTGTAGAAATGTTGAGCCATGCTGGCTCTATAACTGCCCACAACTGCGCAAGTATTGCCGGTGCAGTATTTAGTGCACGAGCTATCGTCTCTAGTATATCCCATGAATGTTCGATGGGATTCATGTCGCTCCAGTTGTCCAGAATAATCTTGAAACCAGTCGCGAACAACTGTGTACAACACCGTCATTGGCATTGTAGCGAGAAGGAAGTGCTTCTCTGGGCGGTTTCACTAACCTGGTGTCCCACTGCTTCAGTAAGTCCCTCGTAGCACGGAAGTAGCGCTCATTTGTCAGGTTCCATGAAGGTGCTGATCCTGCCGAATTGGAGTGTTTAGGGGTGCCAGTTGTTAATTGTTATTCCCATGTTCCTATACTGGAAGATAAAGAAGGGACTGATGATAGAAAAACTTTTCGAGAGAAAGAAGGGAATATTGCCAATATGACGAAACATCTAAATAATATCGCTAATGCCTGAACATCTGGTGTGTGTCACCATGCATCTTACATTGCAAAGTGGTAGTATACTCTGAAGTTGGATAGATAAGAAGTAAAGATGATAGTAAATAGTTCTGACTAAAAGAAGTGGAAGATTGACAATATGAAGAGAAACTGAAATAATATTGTCAATAGTTGAGTGCCTGGTGCCTCTTAAACACCTAGCGTTGTACAGAACACAACACCCTCTGAGGTTATCAGTTAATCCTTTGACCAGTTGTGTTGTTCTATGAATCATAGTGTCTTGTCTCTTGATGATTTATTCGATTATACGTGTGTTGAGGATGTTGTATCTGTCTGTTTGTCAGTTCTCCTTGTATCCTATTTTCATTAGGTCCATTATTTTCCCAGGGGTTTCTTCTCCAACCTTCTAGATTCTGATAGTTCCCTACCAATGAATCCAATTGATCCAGCGCTTGCACAATTGCATGTACATCTGACTTGGACATTCTTATTAATTTTTCTTGTACCCTTGGAGGCAACTTGATCAAAATGAATGATATTAAATCCGTTTCTTTCAGGGGATCATTTAAATACAAGTTCTTTTCGACATATGTCTGGAAGAACTCTTTGTAACTTCTGCTACCACTATTACTAAAGTTTCGACCCTCAAATATGTCTCTACGAACGCAATTCTGAGGGCTGCTGGACCAATATTGGTTCATGAACGCTTGCATAAATCCCTCATATGTTTTGATTTGCGATCCAGCTTTAATACCCCATGATAAAGCTTCGCCTTCCAACCTACTTATAACACAGTCTATTTTCTTTTTGTCATCCCAATTTTCATGTGGCCCAGTGAAATGGCGCATTGTCACGCATTCCGTCGTTGTTTGGGACCATGAAGTCCATGAATGGCTGCAAAAGATCGCCTCGTAACCGAACATAACCATTTCCAGTCAATGATCGGTACAGTTGGGAGAGAGCATGCAGACCATTCCATGTGGACATAGCCCACACCATTATAGAGCCACCACCAGCTCGCACAGTGGCTTGTTGGCAAGTTGTGTCCGTAGCTTCGTGGGGTCAGCGCCACACTCGATCCCAACCATCAGCTCTTACCATCTGAAATCGGGACTCATCTGACCAGACCACGGATTTTCAGTCGTCTAGGCTCCAACCGGTATGGTCACGAGAGACGGTGCAGGGGATATTCTATTGTTCGCAAAGGCGCTTCGCGTCGGCCGTTTGCTGCCATAGCATATCAGCGCCTAACTTCGCGGCACTGTCCCAGAGAATAAGTTCGTCATACGTCCCACACTGATTTTTGCGTTTTTTTCACGCAGTGTTGCATGTCATTACCACTGAAAACTCTATACGAACGCCGCTGTTCTCGGTCGTTAAGTGACGGTCGTTGGGCACTGCGTTGCCCGTAGTGAGAGACAATGCTTGAAATCTTGTATTCTCTGCACACTCTTGACCCTGTGGATCTCTGAATATTGATGAACCGCGATTTATTTTCAAAGAATATTCTTAAGAATTTATTTTATTTACTAGCGATTCATCAAGAACATTAGCACATTTAATCACACTATGTAAGCGTGGAAGTAGTTGCCAGGGAGTAACTGATGAAATCATAACCAAATTCCTCTTAACAAATGGGTATTTTTATTCACTTTAATAGTGCCTAAAAGCATTTTTTAAAAAGAAGCAGATTTAAAATTATAATCAAAAGTACCCTCTAAATATCAAGTTACAATTTATTCAGAGGCAGAAAGAAACAAGTTTTGACTGTATGAGCTGTCGGGCAGAGAACCTTGCCGCTCCCTTCTGACACGGCCGCAGTTACGACCGCTCACAACAGCCTCTGAAAGGCTACACTGGTGCAAATCTGCAACACACCAGATAACTTTGAACTAAGAGTTTTAACAATTTACAAAAGCACACAAACTATGCAAACACCCCCCCCCCCCATAGGAGGGATGGAAATGGTACAAAACACTAACAATTAAAATATTAACTTTGCCACCGAAGGTGCAACTTGATTTTACCTTCTAAGAAAAGTCTTACGGTGCAAGGGTGGCATCTTTATATACTAAAATGATCATTTAAATAAAAGCCCGTGACATGCAATCTTATATAAAATTCTACATGGTTGACCAAACAACTTAAGATGCATACTTGAAAAAAGAGACAGCATTGGTCGTATATTTTTTACTATTGCAAAATCGATTTTCTATGTGATTGCCGTAAGCTTAGTGACAACAGTGCATCCCAATTTAAATTATATAATATAGCACCGAAGATGGTCACTCAGTGACAGAAAATCGATTTTGCAATAGTAAAAAATATACGACCAATGCTGTCTCTTTTTTCAAGTATACCTGTTATCTGGTCGTAGTGCACAAGACAACATGGAGTCGCCAATCAACTTAAGATGCCCTACAGTTCACAGATATCGCGTCTGAAGATCATAGGCAATATCAAAACATATTTCAGGTATTGGGCCCTTACACTCCAAGCAATAAATTTGTTAACACACCAGATCCGACAAACGTGACAGAGGCAGCTCCGAACGACAGACAGACACTAACTGCCAAACAAATGCGGGCGAGAGACAAACTAGCAAGCTGGGGACGAGAGACTGATCCCAGACTGAGTCCAGAATCACCCTGACTGTCCAACTGGCGAGCTCATAGCGCCCCTTAAATGCACGTGAACAGGCAACCTTTCCCCTTTCCCACCACAGGGAGACACCAAAGCTGCGATTGCCACAGCGGCGCCACCGCCAGAAACGGAGGGCGACTGCTCCACACTACGCGCTGGGCGCGCTCTTCAAAACAGCAATTTTTATCACTGCTCAATTGAACCAACTAATGATTTTCCAAATGGAAAACCCCATACGTCTAGCTCCAACTACCATTCCGTGTTCAAACTCTATTAATTCCGACAGCTCTGCCAATGAACTGCCCGTTGATACATTGTTCACGAGTTAATACCGCCATCTGTATAGGTATGTATCGGCATCTCATAACTTTTCATCTCAGTGTATACTGACCGCCGCCAACTCTACCACAATTTCAACCTACAGAGAGAAGAAGCTAACATTGGATCCTGACGGTGATTATCGTACGACATGGACTTTCGTGATAGCTGATGTGTTTCGATAACTGTTGCTGATTTCATTCGCCATTTTCGACTCGTTCCAGATCTAGTCAATCATCGATTAGTGCAAGTTTGCTCGGAGAAAACGTTGTCTCTCTCATATTCCGCGTCGGGTCGCGTGATATGCGAAGTGTACGACGTACCTACCACACGATCATATCCGGTTCCATCGTGTCCGCTGCTCCGTTCCTCCACAGTCTCTGTCAGGTCAGGCATAATGCGGAACGTGCTCTTGTGCGTCATGCGAGAACTACGTCGTTGTTGTTGAGGTCTTCTAGTCCACACACTGGTTTAATGCAGTTCTCCATGCTACTCTATACTGTGCAAGCTTCTTCATCTCCCATTACATACTGCAACCTAAATCCTTCTGAATCTGCTTAGTGTATTCATCTCTTGGTCTCCGTCTACGATTTTTACCCTCAACGCTGCCCTCCAATAGTAAATTGGTGATCTCTTGGTGCCTCAGAACATGTCCTACCAACCTATCCCTTCTTCTAGTCAAGTTGTGTCACAAACACCACTTCTCCCAAATTCTATTCAATACCACCCCATTAGTTATATTATCTACCCATCTAATCTTCAGCATTCTTCTGTAGCACCACATTTCGAAAGCTTCTATTCTCCTCTTGTACAAACAATTATCGTGAAACAAATAACAGGCATAAACTGCTTCGCGCAGTACAAAGCAATACACCACGAAGATGCCGTGCTACAGACGTGAAATTTAACCGACACGAAGAAGGTGCTGTGATATGCAAATGATTAGCTTTTCAGACCATTCACACCTGGTTGGCGCCGGTGGCGACACCTACAACGTGCTGACATGAGGAAAGTTTCCAACCGATTTCTCATACACAAACAGCAGGCAGCAGGTCACCGGCGTTGCCTGGTGAAACGTTGTTGTGATGCCTCGTATAAGGAGGAGAAACGCGTACCATCACGTTTCCGACTTTGATAAAGGTCCGATTGTAGCCTATCGCGATTGCGGTTTATCGTATCGCGACATTGCTGCTCGCGTTGGTCGAGATCCAATGAGTGTTAGCAGATTATGGAATCGGTGGGTTGAGGAGGATAATACTGAACGCCTTGCTGGATCCCAACGGCCTCGTATCACTAGCAGTCGAGATGACAGGCATCTTATCCGCATGGCTGTAACGGATCGTGCAGCCACGTCTCGATCCCTGAGTCAATAGATGGGGACGTTTGCAAGACAACAAACATCTTCACGTACAGTTCGATGACGTTTGCAGCAGCATGGACTATCAGCTCGGAGACCATGGCTGTGGTTACCCTTGACGCTGCATCACAAACAGGAGCGCCTGCGATGGTGTACTCAACGACGAACCTGGGTGCACGAATGGCAAAACGTCATTTTTTCGGATGAATCCAGGTTCTGTTTAGAGCATCATGATGGTCGCATCCGTGTTTGGCGACATGGCTGTGAATGCACATTGGAAGCGTGTATTCGTCATTGCCATATTGGCGTATCACCCGGCATGATGGTATGGGGTGCCATTGGTTATACGTCTCGGTCACCTCTTGTTCGCACTGACGGCACTTTGAACAGTGGACGTTACATTTCAGATGTGTTACGTCCTGTGGCTCTATCCTACATTCGATCCCTGTGAAACCCTACATTTTAGCAGGATAATGCACGACCGCATGTTGCAGGTCCTGTACAGGCCTTTGTGGATACAGAAAATGTTCGACTGCTGCCCTGGCCAGCACATTCTCCAGATCTCTCACTATTTGAAAACGTCTGGTCAATGGTGGCTGTGCAACTGGCTCGTCACAATACGCCACTCACTACTCTTGATGAACTGTGGTATCGTGTTGAAGCTACATGGGCAACTGTACCTGTACACGCCACCCATGCTCTGTTTGACTCAATACCAGGCGTATCAAGACCGTTATTGCGGCCAGAGATGGTTGTTCTGGGTACTGATTTCTCAGGATCTGTGCACCCAAATTGCGTGAAAATGTAATCACATGTCAGTTCTAGTATAATATATTTGTTTAATGAATACCCGGCCGCATTTCGTGGTCGTGCGGTAGCGTTCTCGCTTCCCACGCCAGGGTTCCCGGGTTCGATTCTCGGAGGGTTCAGGGATTTTCTCTACCTCGTGATGACTGGGTGTTGTGTGCTGTCCTTAGGTTAGTTAGGTTTAATTAGTTCTAAGTTCTAGGGGACTGATCACCTCAGATGTTAAGTCCCATAGTACTCAGAACCATTTGAATACCCGTTTATCATCTGCATTTCTTCTTGGTGTAGCAATTTTAATGGCCAGTAGTGTATATATAAAATAAGAGAAGTTATATCACACTTCCCGTGGGGCACTTCTGACGACACTATTGTCTCTGAAGAAAACTGGCAGTCGAAGACATCGTACTGTCTCCTGTTACTTAAGAATCTTCGGGTCACTCACATACACGGTGTTTGGGGCGGGAAGGTCAATATTTTAAACGCTGATAGTGTAAGTAATTCTGAACAAAACATGTTACATGAACATAGGGCCGCAAATGCTTCGTTAGTGAGGTATGAGTGTTGGAAGGAACTTTAATTCTACAAAAGTGATGTGCACCATGTGAAGGTATAAGCAGTACTACTCGACCGTGGGTACATGCCATGTTTACGCTATGCAACCTACCACGTCATGTGACGTCATGTGACGTACGTAGTACGTAGTACAATCAGCCGTTGTTTGCGCAGTTGTGCCGTGTAAGCCGCATTGTTTAGCGGGTCGGTTAGCTGCGTAATGTATAGTGTCAACTGTGGTCGTACAAACGCTCCTAACAATGCCACACGTCTACAGTAATGAGGGATACGCAGATATGGTGTATGTTTATGGCTATTGCGACAGTAGTGTTACCACTGCAAGAGAAGAATACCACAGGCGTTTTCCGACTCGACGATTACCTGATTGCAGGGTGTTTAACAAAGTGTTTATCACTTTGCGTGCAACAGGCTCTCTTCCAAGTTCAGATTTTTCACCCGAGCTTGCACGTCAACAAATTTTGCAAGAACGGGAAGAAATTATCGCAAGTGTTGAGCGAAGTCCCAGTACGAGCATACGAATAATGTCCCTTCGTATGAACGTCCCACAGACACGTGTAAGGGAAACATTACATGCGGAAAACCTGTATCCATTTCACATACTGCGTGTCCAAAATCTCCACGATGGCGACAATGCCAAAAGACTTCAGTTCCGTCACTGGGTAACTGAGAATAGTCATTTGCTTCCATACGTACTGTTCACAGACGAAGCCCAGTTTTCACGACATGGAATAAACAACACACGCAATAATCAACGATGGTCACGGGAAAATACACACTCTTCAGTGGACAGCGATTTCCAAGTTCGTTTTGTCATAAATGTTTGGTGCGGCATGATCGGTAACCTTTCGATAGGTGCATTTATTGTCAATCAGCGACTGACGGGAGAGAGGTACCTGCATTTTTTGGAAAATTCCTTTGTGCAACTACTGCAAGACTTTCCTTTAACCAGGCGAACTGGAATGTACTTCCAACATGACGGTGCCTCTCCACATGTTACTTTACGTCTGAGGGACCATCTCAAACGCACCTACCCTAAACGCTGGATTGGCCATGGCTGTGCTATGAAATTGCTTCCAATATCACCTTTAGATTTCTGTTCATGGGGTTGGATGACATCAGAGATGCACAAAGTGAAGGTAAATACACGAGATGAGCGTCTTCGTCGTATCTTGGACGCTGCTGAATTGATTAGGAACCAAGCACAGGGAACTGAACAAGCAACCCAACATGTTGTGGCTAGAGTGCAAAAGTGCATTGACGTTCATGGTGGGGTATTCGAACCTGTTGTGTGAACTGTACAACATCTGTTCGATAAATGTTAAAGTTGTTTGTAAAAGACGTGGTACGTCTTTTTCTACCGAATACATGTAACATGCAAATTGTAATGCATTACGTACTAAATGCAAAGTAAATAAACATTATGTAAAAATATGTAACATAACGGTACTTCTGTGTAACATTGTTTTCAAGAAAATCACGTTACGGTCCAGTTGTATAGCGTATGCGTTCATGTTGCGCACATCAGTTTTGCAGAATTAAAGTTCCTTTCAATACCTATACCTCCCTCACGAAGCATTTGCGGACCTATGTTCATATAAAATTTTTTGTTCCCAATTACTTATACTATTACTGTGTAAAATATTGAACTCTCCTCCCCACGCGCCCTGTATATGGGAACTTACTCTCTATGATCATACCTTCGTTAACAGTCAAATGTTTTTCGAAAACCTAGAGGTATAGAATCTCACTGTTGCCCCTCAACTGTAGTTCGCAGTACATCACGTGAGAAAAGGTCTAGCTGAATTTTGCGCGAGCGAACTTTCTAAAACGGCTTCGTGGACACAACCTTTTCGGCCTGTAGGAAAGTTGTTATATTCGCACTCAGAATATGTTCTACAATTCTGCAGCAAAACAACGTTAGGGATATTGATCTGTAATTATGCGGGTCCATTGTCCTACACTTCTTATTTAAAAGTCAGCTCCGGATTTATACAGCCGCTTGCGACTTTGCGATGGGGGAGAAATTTGCGATAAATAGAAATTAAGTAAGGAAAAAACACCGTAGAGTATTCTGCGTAAAACCGAAAAAGCCGAACTGGAATTCCATTGGGACCGGCGACCTGTCTGCTTTCAGCTCTTTCAGAGGTGTCTCTACGGCAGGGAATCACGTTCATTGTTTGTTACATCGAAGATTTTTTAGTCTTCTGGGCATCACTTGAGCTGCATCTAAGGCATTTGGATGGTATCTTCATTAACACAACCGAAGCACCAAAGAAACTGGTGTGGACATGTGTATTCATATACAGAGATATGTAAGCAGGGAGAAGACGGCGCTGCTGTCGGCAACGCCTGTATAAGACAACAAGTATCTGGCTGCTACAACGGGTGGTTATCAAGTCGGCGCACGAGCAATGGGACACAACATCTCCGATGTAGCGATGAAGTGTGAATTTTCCCGCATCAAAACTTCACGAATGTACCGTGAATATTAGTAATCCGTTGAAGCATCAAATCTCCCACATCACTGCTGCCGGAAAAAGATGCTGCAAGAACGGGACCAACGACGTCTGAAGAGAATCGTTCAGCGTGACAGAAGTGCAACCCTTCCGCAAATTGCCGCAGATTTCAATGCTGGGCCATCAACAAGTGGCAGCGTGCGAATCATTCAACGAAACATCATCGATATGGGCTTTAGGAGCCGAAGGCCCACTCGTCTATTCTTGATGACTGCACGTCACAAAGCTTTACGCCTCGTCTCGGTCCGTCAACACTGAAATTGTACAGCTGATAACTAGAAACATGTTCCTGGTCGCACGAGACTCGTTTCAAACTGTATCGAGTGCATGGACGTGTCCGAGTATGGAGACACCCTCTCGAATCCGTGGACCCTGCATATGTCAGCAGGGGACTGTTCAAGCTGGTGAAGGCTCTATAGTGATGTCGGGCACATGCAGTTGGAGTGATATGGGACACCTTAAATATCTAGATACGACAGGCGACACGTAGGTAAGCATCTGCCTGATCACCTGCATCATTTCATGTCCAGTGTGCATTCCGACGGACTTGGGCAATTCCAGCAGGACAGTGCAACACCCCAAACGTCCAGAACTGCTACAGAGTGGCTCAAGGAACACTCTTCTGAGTTTGAACACTTCCGCTGGCCACCAGGCTCCCCAGTCATGAACATTATTGAGCATACAGTATCTGGGATGCTTGCACCTTGCTGTTCAGAAAAGATCTGCACCACCCTCTCGTACTCTTACGGACTTACGGACACTGTTGGTGCCAGTTCTCTCCAGCACTACTTCAGGTTTTAGTCGAGTTCAGGGCACATCGTGTTGCGGCACTTTTGCGTGCTCGCGGGGACCTGCACGATGTTTGGCAGGTGTACCAGTTTCTTTTCCTCTTCACTGCGTATGCTTGGCAAACCAGAAGTGCCATTTGTGAGTTACTCATTCTCATATCGAGGCCTGACTCCTCTTCCAGAGCATGTAGAAGCTATATAGCAGAAACCATTGCTTCCAATCTACAAAGGGTTCCACGAATTCAGTTCTTTCTGTTAAATAGTATCGCCAAAACTTAACGTTACTTAGCAGCTGCGCCGAAGTCACTCAGCAGGCTAAGTGAGGGGGGAAGAACACCTCTGGGCCAGCCAGACGATCCGCGGACAATAGAATTGGAATCCGCTTTTTATCATTTGAAGAAGGATCTGTCATGCTACACTACTGGCCCGGGCCAACAGCTTTGCTGCAGTGCTAACACTGGTTCCCGTCAGATCGATGAAGTTAAACGCTGTCAGGCTTGACTAGCACGTGGTTGGGTCACCGTCTGGTTCTGCCGAGCGCTGTTGGCAACTGGGGTGTACTCAGCCCCTGTGAGGCCAGTTCAGGAGCTGCTTTGCTGAGAATTAGCGGCTCTGGTAACGAAAACTGACGATGGCCGGGAGAACAGTGTGTTGACGACGTGCCCCTTCATATCTGCATCTATCGGCTGAGAATAACACGGCGGTAGGTCGATACCTTTGGGCTTTCGGAGGCCTGTTTGGACAGAGAGAGACAGAGTTTAGCAACGACGGTGGACACAAGTCAGAGACGGCAGCTGGCTCTGAACTGAAACAAAAAGCTAATGGAAGACAAGAGCCATTTCATTTTATTTTTGTTTTTTATTTTACTCATTTATTTATTTATTTATTTTAAGAATTTCGATGAACAATCCGACAGGAAATTGCTTGCCATATACCTGACCGTCAGACATTTTGCAATATTCACAGATTCTAAACTGCTCACAACTATTTTTCAAACCCTGAACGACCTCAACCTGCCCCTCCAATGCAGACAGACAGAATTTATACCACAATTCACAACCGACATACGTACATACCAGGGAAGGATACTAATGAGGCGAAATGTATCTCTCCAAACTGCGTTAGTTTGAGCTCTATCGACTGGGCTAACGTGGGCTAACGTCACCTTCAAACAACAAGGAGACTCTTTTTTTCAGTATCTCCTGAGAAATGAGCCATCAGCCATCCACAGAATTACAGTTCGAACGTGTGGCGACCCCCGGGCTGCAGAATGGATTTTGATGTGATGTGACTGGAGGGAAACAACGCCCATTCATTCCTGAGAAGTACAGTCGTGAAAATTTCGTCGTCTTGCACGATCTCATTCACCGTGGAATCCATGCCTCATCCAAACTACATTACCGAAAAAGAAAATAGTACACGTGGAAATGTGGCGTCTGTTTTGATCCGATGACGGCATATGCCACCTTGGTGATAATGGTTTCAAAATCGTCCGCCAATAGATAGTGTAGTCGGATAGCTACCAGAACGTCATCTGTGTCCACTCTTTACTGGAGAAAGCACACAGCCAGGAGTTCAGTGTGGTGGAAATGTGGAAAGAAACAAGGGAACCGTGCCACGGAGACGCACGTGTGCTTCCTGCATCCAACAGAGCGTGTTTTAAGAGAATGGAATGTGTGCCCCTTCGAGTGGGGGGACCGTCCTCTTGGAAAACTGCCATCTAACTTGGACGAGCTGCCTCAGCTGTGCAACGACGCTGGTATCAGTGGTCACGTGGACATTCGTACAGCCGTAGACGAAATTCTGGACGCCCATGCAGCGCAGAGCGATCACCAGGCTCGTCGTATTGTAAGGGCAGCAGTGGCAGGTCGTTCAGCTAGGCTAAGTTCATGTGAGATTATTCTTCAGATGGCAGGGCTAGACTCATGTTTAGCTGTTTTGACTTACCGAATACGAATGTACCTACATGTCCTCCTCCCCATAAATTTTGTGGTGGTTAATCGACCCTAATCAGCCAATTGCTGTAGAGCGGGAGGGCCGGGCCACGCAAGCAACATTCACAGTTTACAACAACAACACTTTTATTAACTTTTCCTTGGCCAAATAAAATTTTATCTGTAAAATTCAAAACCCTTACAAGCACGGGCAACCGCCCTATTCAAACAACAACATTAATCTTTAACCAAGCATTAAGTGACTTGCAAGTTAATCAAATTCC
Organism: Schistocerca nitens; assembly: GCF_023898315.1. Taxonomy (NCBI): domain Eukaryota; kingdom Metazoa; phylum Arthropoda; class Insecta; order Orthoptera; family Acrididae; genus Schistocerca; species Schistocerca nitens. The sequence continues at coordinate 87,123,601 of NC_064617.1, forward strand.
ATACACAGTAAAGCTCCCAAAAGCAGAGTCAATAATGAGATAAAGTTTACCCAATAATGGATATCACAAACTTTTTAACACAAAATAAAATACCAACAGATATGCCTCTTCGTGACACATTTTCAAAACAGGTGACGTCACATAGGCACGGGCTAATTCAAGTAGTAGAAGGGGGGCCCACTGGAGCCAGACCAGAGGCGGCTAGACCCAGAACCCACAGGAAGCGGGCGAGCTGGACAGGGTGCCGCACACAGTACACTGTAACACACTGGAAAAAAGGTCTTAGAGACCGTGTTACTATACAATTTCAGAGAAATGGGGGGGGGGGGGGGGGGAGAAAACACCAAACATTAATTCCAAAAACGTAAAATAACAACGATGTATAAAATAACAGCCTATTTCACGAACATTGAAATAAAGTAGTCAACGGTGAATCAATAACTAATGCCCTTGACGTAACCTTAAAGAACGAGGGCGAATAGCATAATACCAAGTCAACTTAGAAATTTAAACTACACTAGTAGGTTAACATATGCCCACTGAAACTGCGGAGCTCATTTAAATTACCCCTCAACAGGATATTGATAAACAGTCAAGTAAGGCTACCATTTCACAGTTTACGAGTGAACAAGTAATGCAATTAGATAACACAGAACGTACAGATTCAATGTTAAGCCTGTGCTTTGAACCAACTGTAACAACGTCCACATAGCTCACTGTACCAGCAAAAATATTACAGTTTCACCATACTGGCTTATACCGTCCGTCACGCCGAACAGTAATAGTACCAATTAATACACCTCGCTTACTCGGACTGTATCACATCACAAAATCCAGGTAAACCTTTAACCAAACACAATAACACGTGTTTACTTAAACAGTACTAAAGAGCGAGGACCTTTTGGTTGGCAAGACAAGTTTCCAGTCATGGCGCCGATACTTGGGAAGCATGGATCAGTATAATATGCCCACCAAAAACGTGACAAGCAATTCTCACCAAATCATTTTTAAAATCCTTTACAGATCGAAATCAGGGCCGCACGACTCGATTCGGGTAATGTGGCCGAGTCCAGTTCCCACACTACAAGTCAGGTTCGGTCTTGCAGACGTGTTAAACACATCACAACCTCTGCGTCGTGCCCCGGACTGCTCAACCACGCTCGCCTCCGATTCTCCAGCGCCGCGTGACTCTCCGGCTGCCCGAACCCTAGCGCCACACGCCCGTCGCGGCTAGAAGCCACGTCAAACGGCCGAGCCCAATGATCACACCATGCCGACCCGATCGATCAATCGATACGATCCGGTACGGCTCAGCCTTCCCCGCTAAAACCCATAAATTGGGGGGGAGGCCTTTTATTTGGTACTTTCCACCTCCAACTCAATCCTTCTGCCAAGCGGGATGCGATGCTTTGCATCATCCCCTACAAAATTATTATTACTATATAACTTCTTATTAACACATAACTGCTCGTACGTCATTCAGGTTGTTCATTCACAAATATGTAGACATAGAGTACAACTCGGTAAGTATAATATTTTTGATAATATCGTTTCGCCTTCATACCTCTCAGACTATAAGTTTATAAATATTTCATACATCCTTATGCGCTCTTTGATAGTGATTTTCTCGCTGCACTGTTTTTGTGCAAATAACGCTTATTTGCCGTAATGCACTTTAACTTGCCGTGAGACTTATAGTTGCCAGCTATACAAAGTTTTTGTCATTTTAATCACATTATCTAATTTCATTTTCTTCGTAATTTCTTTTTTTGTATTCCTTCCTAAACAGTACATTAGTTTTCGTATTCTTTTTTAATGTAGAGGTAGTTTACAATAGAATAGTCTAAAGCACTGTATCATCGTCATTGCTTAATCGGTTGTAGTGTTACGTAAATTGCGTAGTTCTTTCTTATTGTTAGTAGCTGTAGAACGTGTAACGTAAATCGCACTTAAGTTTCGTACCGTCAGTAGGTTCATTAGCCTGTTTCTCTTCGCAGCTTACTCGTTAACTTTAGCTTTATTTATTACTTTAGGATAATTGTAACCTTTGTGTAAATAGTTCTCTCCCTGCACATGACCATAGCTCTTTCCATGTAAATAATTCCTTTTGTATAGAGCTTCTCACTAGACATACGTCTATGCACAGTCGTATGTAAGGAGTTCGTTTTGAAGTTTGACGAATAATGACGTGGCTAAATGGTCCTGTCATTAGATAAAATATTTCATACGAGCTAAATCTGTGTATCAAACACAAAGTGTGCAGTAATGATATTCATTACACATGTTTATTCTTGTGGTTAATACATTGGCTAGCGATACGGGTTATGTAGTGTACTCTTTCTTCCTATAACTAGTTATGCACGTAACATGGAAAAATTCATACTTTGCTCGTTTGAATTTCCTGTAATTTGGCCTTACTTATGAGTCAGAGTTTACTTCATACCGTTTGCTCCTAGTATTTCCTTTGTGCAGTTGAGTCTCATTTTGTCATTTTCACTAGTTAAGTTTGAACGACGCACTGAGCCTCTTACGTTCAATCATTGATTGTTAAACCGCGCACTGGCGCATTGGGTGTAGCACACATGCGTGGGTAAGGTCACTGCAGACTACGCCAAAAGTAGGAAGAGGAGAGGAGAGAAATGTTTACCACCCGCAATTCTGCTACCTCCTACACCAAGTACAGGGTGTCACAATGTATTGTTGTTCATATTCACTGTTTCCAAAAATGTATTTAATGTACAGTTTGTATATTCTTATTTCACTCTGAATAGAGTAACAAAAGTTTCATAATAGATTTCAAAGAATCTTTGTACATACCTTGGATTGTGCCTCGTCTAGCATTCACTATGAGATTCTCCAATTTGCTTGAAAACTAATATTGATATTTCCCACATAGTTAAGCGAAAAATGTATACTGTGTGACATACTAGAAGTGTTTTCCTTTTTTCTGGCAGAGACTCTCCAAATTTCTGTAAGGATTATAGATTACTGCATTCTCCGTAAGGGCTGTAGGCGCTGAAGTAGTTGATGTGCATTGACCTCATTTGATTTGGGTTTACATATAACAGATTGTTGTATCTTCCGTTGGATAGTAGGTACTGAAGTGGTTGAGGTGTATTGACCTCTTTCGTTTATCGTATAAATTCTTGGATATCTTTATGTGTATAGTCCATGTATATTCCCTGCTTTTGGGCCGCTATACAAATAGCATCCTGCGTGTAGTATTCTGTGTGTAATGTACAGTCGTGTGTACAACAACTGCCATTTTTGTTAAGCTTTTTGTGTTTGGTAGACTGATGCCGCGTGCGCAATTGTACCGCCTGTCCCAAATGAAAACTAGTTGTGCGACATATTCTTTCATCACATGTTTTTTCCTAACTTGTGCCTTTGCTTCCAACGATATTAAGGCTTGTCCAACCATTTATTCTAACGGTGTCTCTTTCTCAGAATATTTAGGTAATTGTTGAACCCAGTTGTTAGTTTCCTACCTCTTGTACATTAATTCGATTGGTGTGCAGCCTATTGATGAATGTGGCAAATTATTTACTAACTGCTGAGAAGGCGTCATGTATTCAATCCACATAGTGTGTCTGTGTGATGCATACAATCTGATAAACCTGTTAAACTCACGAAACACAAGTGCTACTGGGCTTGAATACATAGATATACACTATGTGATCAAAAGCATCCGGACACCTGGCTGAAAATGACTTACAAGTTCGTGACGCTCTCCATCGGTAAGGCTGGAGTTCAGTATGGTGTTGGCCCACCCTTAGCTCAGTCTGGAACTGCACGACCGCTACGGTCGCAGGTTCGAATCCTCCCTCGGGCATGGATATGTGTGATGTCCTTAGGTTAGTTAGGTTTAAGTAGTTCTAAGTTCTAGGGGACTGATGACCTCAGATGTTAAGTCCCATAGTGCTCAGAGCCATTTGGACAATTTGAGCCACGCTTAGCCTTGATGACAGTTACCTCTCTCAGTAAGGTGCTGGAAGGTTTCTTGGGGAATGGCAGCCCATTCTTCATGGAGTGCTGCACTGAGGAGAGGTGTCGATGCTGGTCGGTGAGTCCTGGCACGAAGTCAGCTTTCCAAAACTTCCGAAAGGCGTTCTATAGGATTCAGGTCAGGAATCTGTGCAGGCCAGTCCATTATAGGGATGTTATTGTCATGTAACCACTCCGCCACAGGCCGTGCATTATGAACAGGTGCTCGATCGTGTTGAAAGATGCAATCGCCATCCCCAAATTGCTCTTCAACAGTGGGAAGCAAGAAGGTGCTTAAAACATCAATGTAGGTCAGTGATGCGATAGTGCCACGCAAAACCAACAAGGGGTGCAAACTCCCTCCATGAAAAACACGACCACACCACTACACCACAGCCCCAGAATTTCATTTTGAGCACTACACACGCTGACAGATGACGTTCAACGGACATTCGCCTAACCCAAACCCTGCCATCGGATCGCCACATTGTGTACCGTGATTCGTCACTTCTCACAACGTATTTCCACTCTTCAATCGTCCTATGTTTACCCTCTCACACCAAGTGAGGCGTCGTTTGGAATTTACCGGCGTGATGCGTGGCTTACGAGCAGCCGCTCGACCATGAAATCCAAGTTTTCTCACCTCCCACCTAACTGTCATAGTACTTGCAGTGCATCCTGATGAAGTTTAGAATTTCTCTGTGATGATCAGTATGGATTTCTGCCTATTACACATCACGGCCCTCTTCAACTGTCGGCGGTCTGTGTCAGTCAACAGACGAGGTCGGCCTGTACGCTTTTGTGCTGTACGTGTTCCTTCACGTTTCCACTTCATTATCACGTAGGAAACAGTGGACCTAGGGATGTTTAGGAGTGTGAAAATCTCGCGTATAGACGTATGATACAAGTAACACCCAATCACCTGACCCCATTCGAAGTTCGTTAGTTCCGTGGAGCGCCTCATTCTGCTCTCTCACGATGTCTAATGATCATCGAGGTCGCTGATATGGAGTACCTGGCAGTAGGTGGCAACAAAATGCACCTAATATGAAAAACGTATGTATTTGGGGGTGTCTAGATACTTTTGATCACAGAGTGTATTAGATGTTATGAGAATTTGTAAGATTAAATGAATGTCAGGTTCGCACCTTACATCATAGATTTTATACATTGTAACAGGAAGGTGAATATGTCACCCGACATACTTCATCGAAAATTAGCAGATTTGCCTATTAAAATGTAAAGGATGACACTTAGTCGTCGGTATTACCACACCAAACCTAAATCCTGCATCTCGATGAGCAAGAGAATAATAAAGCTGCTGGAAGAAATGTTTTAGTTTTGGAGCAGATGCGAGTTGCAACGTCACGGCCCAAGTACAACGGAACACTCTTAAAGCGATCCGTGGTGAAGGATAACGAAAGCTCCAGCTGACTCATCGAGTTGGGGAATTTCCAGATGGATACATGCAGACCAGCGATGCAGTCGATCACGTTAACTGCACGTGGTACGCTCATGACGTACGCAAGTAACTTTTGGGTGTCTGGAGTGGAAAAAAAATGTCCGGTTTGCTGACATCAACTAGGAAGGAGTAAGTGCCGAAATTTCGACGCAGTTTGATGGTAAGCCCTTTGCGATTGGCAGAGATAGTTTCCACAAGATGAAAGGAATGCTCCTATTGGTCAGAAAAAGCTGGGACGTGAAGCACGAAATTATCGAGGTGGGGGACAGTTTTCTACAAGAGACACAAGACCGAAAATTTCGGGGACTCTCCTCTGAACCAGTGTGAAGTGCAGAACAGTGCGCATCACGGTCTGTACGACGCAAAGGAGTAATTTTGTGTGAACACTGCATTCACTTAGGCTGACATTCAGCTAGATACTAGCTGTGGCGTTGTTGAACTCTAACAGCGGAGAAACGAAACAGCCACGTAGTTATTTGTTCTTGTGAAAACTGAGAGGGCATTGTAATATGCACACTGCTCTATCCATGTACGTGCACATCGCCATATTTCAAGACTAGGGATGAGTGCGTGTTTTCACACCTAACGAGGAGCTTAGGACAGTTTCTAGTGATAAAACCTGCAAAGGTTTTGATTAGCTTTTATAGGACTTTCAGAGGACGAGAAAAGCCATGGAGGTGGCAGCTCATCGAAGCTAAGGTAAATACCGCTATCAGAGGCATAAACTTGATGGTTCACCAGCTTGCGTCCACTGTGAATTCGAGCAACCTTGAGTAATCTTTTGCTCAGCTTGTCACAAAAACTACCCATCCTGCATTACCTTGATTGTCATCCTAAACAGTACCGAACTTAGGACTGGAATCGGATGATTTGTCATAATATTGGCCAACTTCACGATGTAGTAGTAAGAATCATTTTGTAGAGAACCTTCTGGTTAAAATTTGATATTGTTGAGTTTCGTGTTATTTCGATTAAACAGGATGTAATGCGTTATCTTGACAACTGTCCTAACATTTTCATGTCGGAGCCTATGTAAATTCGTATACTTGTTTGACAACAATCTTGAATTAAGAACAATTTGTGTACAGCTAAACAGCGTTGTGCTCTGTCATAGAATAAGTGCGTACTGCTTACCCCAGTCATTTATTCTATAGGCGCTAACGCACTCATAGGGTGGTTTGCTGATGTCTGACGATAGAGAAAAGGAGTGGAGTGTCAGAATTTGACTAATTCTCTCCACTTTGCAGTTGTGGAATTAGCTCCACTATCAGGCAGAATAGCCTTTTTTTTTTTTTTTTTTTTTTTTGACAATGGGACGTAAGCTGGTATAAATTTATATTAAAAATGAAGAAGTTTCCCCAGCTGTATTTAAGGTGTCGATTTTATTTTGGCAACTAGTTTCAACGTTTTTTGTTTTACCCACTCTCACGAAATCTGCCGTTAGAGTTTTAGTGGCATACATCTGCAGATATTTAGAAAACAGGCCATACAAGGCTATTACCAATTTCTCGCCTTCTTTTGTCATCGGAAAAGGTTCTATGGCATCGAGTGATATGAGGTCAAGGGATTTTATTGAAATAATAGGGCGTAATTCATTGAGCTGTGATCTGTTTAGTGTTTGATCTTTTGCCATATTACATATTTTTGATGACCTGTTGTATTCTACGTCTAATGTTAGGGGAAAAAGCAGTGTGATATTATTTTCTGAACCAACTTGGCTACACATAGTAACGGCACGAAATATATGTATATGTGATAAAACTGTCTAGAAATGCCTCGTGAAAACAAACACACCAGTTACTAGAGTGAGGTGTTGGGCGATAAAACTTAACTCCATCATGTAACTTTTAATGTATTTTGAAGTCTGGCATCGCCAGTACTTGTTAGTTGTTGCCTTACCTTGTTCCATAGAGTATCTTCCTCCTGAACCTGCCTCATATTTTTTCACATTTTAACATAACAGGGCCTATATGTACCAACATGCGTGTGTAGAATCCCAAAGTCAGATGTTTCTTCTGTTAACTCTGTATATTTATTTAATTCCTGTCGTAGTTTAGACACAGCATCTGCTGAAATACGATATTCACCTTTGATAGAAATTGCATCAAAATCGAACTCTTGAAGAAAATGACACCATCTGACTAATCTTTCATGCAATAGTTCACATGCCAGTAAGAATGAAAGTGCTTGATGATCACAATATACACACATCAAAAAGAGTTTTGTGCCACCTCGGTTCCAAGGTTGCTAATTGTTGATGTGTCGCCTCATATTTTGACAAGCTGATATGAACTGTTTGTCAAATAAATACACGGGAATTGCATTTTACTTGACGTTATGTTAACACAATATCCAACATTATTAATAAAACTTTTACAATAAGAGGAGCTATAAAATGTTCGCGTCCTCTCTTCATTAAGGCACAGTACGGACTCCCTCTTTTTCTGCCAACTTAAAAATAAGTGACAGTCACATCTCTCTCCTCTAACAGCATCTCTACTGCTGGAAACGCCTAGCAAGTCCCATTACAGTGCTGACATTTACTTGAAACAGGAAACCACTGTAGCTTGACGAAGACTGCGTCCATGATTTGTGAAGTTGTACAGTGCGCAATGATATCCATCTCGTTAATGCTATTACCACCGGTGATAACCACAGATTTGCGCGCCGAAAACAAACAACAATATCAATTATTGTATTACCATTATAACAAGCTGAGTTCATAAAAATATTTATGCAGTCTTTTGTCACTATTTTTTTTTTAATTTTTGGTAAGATCTTATGGGACCAAACTGCTCAGGTCATCCGTCCCTAAGCTTACACACTACTTAATCTAACTTATACTAACTTACGCTAAGGACAACACACACCCATGCCCAAGGGAGGACTCGAACCACCGACGGGGGAAGCCACACGGACCGTGACAAGACGCCTTAGACCGCGCAGCTACCCCGCGCGGCTTGCCACGGGGAGATATTATTTTCAATCTCAGACGTTATTCCAGCTGTGCTGAATGTTAGATATAAAAGATCTCGTCAGATTCTGGCAGAGAAGAAGAAGGTGTGGTTCAAGAAGCATAAACTTCTACTTTCGAGCATAACCACTCCTCAGAGGTCGGGGAAACTATTCAGAAAGAGACAGACGAAGACATTAAAAATAATCGATTTGTGAAATCAGAAGGTGGAGAAGAACTAGACGGCGATGATACGATTGGTAAAATGATGATGATTACAATTAAGAAGGCGATGATTATGATGAAGGAGAAGAAGAAGAGGAAGGTGTTCATGACTGGAAGATGGTCTCCAACAAATCACCCAAATGAAGTTGTGGGCTAATAAATGTTCTTGTTGGCTTCAAAAGCAGTGGACAATAATTCAGACATTAAACAAATACTGTCTGTTCGAGAGGAATTTCAAGAAGTATCGATTATCGTTAGAAGATGTCGAAAATAATGTGAATATCGCTAGCACATAGTCGCAGCAAATAGGGTCAAAGCAGTGACATTATTGTACAAACAACACGAATTCCATGAGAGACATTGACTCCATCATGTGTCATGAAAAAAAGAGCATTACAAGGGTATTTGGGAAAGTAATGTTGCAACGCTGCTATTCACGATGGTGGTGAGCACAGTGGTCTTCTGTTTAAGAAGCTTCAGTTGTTGTCTGGACGCTGTGAGAGTTAACAGACCGCAATTGATTGCCTTAATTGCCTCATGTTGTTGATTGTATACAGCATCTAAGTATGTTCTCCTATTTGCATCACGTAGTTAGTGAATGAAATCAGGCATTATCCATTATGTTCTCCTATTTGCATCACGTAGTTAGTGAATGAAATCAGGCATTATCCATTATTATTATTATGCTTTGTAGCACACTCCCGAAATGAGTGTAAAAAGACGGAGTGCAATGCTCGGCGTATCTCTGCAATCAGTGGTAACCAACGCTTGAAGTGGTGTAAATAGCGATGGCATTCAACAGCGGACGACTGGAAACGAGTTATCTGGAGTGCTGTACGCTACCTGTAATCGGGGAAGAATGTGGGTGATTGCAGTTTTATGTGATTAGGTCTTGGTCCCATTATTGCTCTTAAGAAGAAGTTCTTCAGGATATGAAGAAATTGTACAGTATTGTGTATTACCTGCAATAGAGGATCAATTCGGAGACAATGAATATTTTTATCGACATGATAATGCGGCCTGTCGTAAAGCAGCATATGTGAAACTATGGACCGGCCTGCCCCAAGTGCCGATCTGAACCTCATGCAACACCTCTCGAACAAATCAGACCTCCGACTTTGCACCAGACCTGAGCGTCCAACATCACTGGTTTCGGCTGTTGCGGAAGAATGGGCTGCCATTTCTCCACAGATATTTAGATGTCTCATTAAAAGTATTTCCAGCAGAATTCAGGCCATGACACAGGCAACGGATGTAAAGGGTTGCACACTTCGCATTAATTTTTATAATGTCACAACATTTTTTTTTTCTTTTTGCTGGGACAATTTGCTGTAACACGAACCAAACAAAGATAATGGACAATAATATTGATTGAAGAGTGGAGGATCGACTATTCACTCAACATTTACGATTTATGGTGAAAATACTAGAGGAAAGACTGGGCAACGTTCCATCCATTGAGAAACATCTACAAAAAATTAATTTGGAATTAATCTAGGTAACCTCGTATTGATTTGGATCGAACAGCACTCATTAGATTATAGGCTTCCACAAAAGAATTAAAAATATTATTCAGTACTACTTGAGAGCGTGCAGTGGGGCAAACAAAGAGTGCTCCAGATGACACAATACAAGGTAACAAATGCGCGTAATCGTATCACTGGCAAGGTTGCTGACAGCCCTACTGTCGCTTCTGAAACACGAGCTGCTGTACTGGACCATCACACACACATTAACGAGTATATTCCCTTCGTAAATAAACAATATATACAGGATGAGTCACCTAACGTTACCGCTGGATATATTTCGTAAACCACATCAAATACTGACGAACCGATTCCACAGACCGAACGTGAGGAGAGGGGCTAGTGTGAATGTTTAATACAAACCATACAAAAATGCACGGAAGTATGTTTTTTAACACAAACCTATGTGTTTTTAAATGGAACCACGTTAGTTTTGTTAGCACATCTGAACATATAAACAAATACGTAATCAGTGCCATTTGTTGCATTGTAAAATGTTAATTACATCCGGAGGTATTGTAACCTAAAGTTGACGCTTGAAAGTTGACGCTTGAAACCACCGACGTTCAGTTGCGTGTTGTAACAAACACGGGCCACTGTCGGCGAGCAGCATCTGCAGGGACATGTTTACGATGACGACCGTGTTTACGAGTGTGGCTGTAGTGCACTGTTGTGGTTTGGCCTAGCTGTCGCAGTGTCCGCATGTAGCGCTAGCTGCTATTGTTATTCTGCATTCGTCTCCGCACGCAGACCAACTGTAGTACACCGTGTTACCAGACGTCTGTGATAGTGTAGTGTTGTAGGAACTGTGACCATGGTGTATTCGAACTCTGAAAAGGCGGAGATGATACTCATCTACGTCGAGTGTCGACCAAATGCAGCTGAAGCCTGCAGGGTGTATGCAGAACAGTACCCGGACAAAGAGCATCCAACGTGCAGCACATTGCAAAACATCTACCGCCAACTGTATGCAACAGGTATGGTCGTAGCACGCAAACGGGTCCGTAACAGGCCCGTCACAGGAGAAGCGGGTGCTGCTGGTGTGTTAGCTGCTGTTGCCATGGACACACACATGAGTACACGGGACATTGCGAGAGCCGGTGGACTGAGTCAAAGTAGTGTCATGCGCATACTGCATCGTCACCGCTTTCACCCGTTTCATGTGTCGCTATATCAGCAATTAGATGGTGATGACTTTAATCATCGAGTGCAATTCTGTCAATGGGCATTAACAGAGATTGCGTTGCAGTTCCACCTGTTTACCGATGAAGCGGGTTTCACAAACCACGGGGCAGTGAATCTACGGAACATGCATTACTGGTCCGTGGACAATCCCCGCTGGCTCAGACAGGTAGAGCGACAGCGACCGTGGACTGTAAATGTATGGTGCGGAATCATTGGCGACCACCTCATTGGTCCTCACTTCATTGCAGGGGCCCAAACAGCTGCAACATACATCGCGTTTCTACAGAATGATCTGCCAACGTTGCTCGACAATGTCCCACTGGAAACGCGTCGACGTATGTGGTATCAGCATGATGGTGCACCTGCAAATTCCGCAATTGCAGCTCGTGGTCGTGCGGTAGCGTTCTCGCTTCCCACGCCCGGGTTCCCGGGTTCGATTCCCGGCGGGGTCAGGGATTTTCTTTGCCTCGTGATGACTGGGTGTTGTGTGATGTCCTTAGGGTAGTTAGGTTTAAGTGGTTCTAAGTTCTAGGGCACTGATGACCATAGATGTTAAGTCCCATAGTGCTCAGAGCCATTTGAACCATTCTGCAATTAACACTAGGCTGACCCTTGACAGGATGTTCGACGGGCGTTTCATAGGACGTGGAGGACGCATAAATTGGCCAGCCCGTTCTCCTGATCTTACACCTCTGGACTTCTTTCTATGGGGTACGTTAAAGGAGAATGTGTACCGTGATGTGCCTACAACCCCAGAGGATATGAAACAACGTATTGTGGCAGCCTGCGGCGACATTACACCAGATGTACTGCGGCGTGTTCGACATTCATTACGCTAGAGATTGCAGTTGTGTGCAGCAAATGATGGCCACCACATTGAACATCTATTGGCCTGACATGTCGGGACACACTCTATTCCACTCCGTAATTGAAAACGGAAACCACGTGTGTACGTGTACCTCATCCCTCATGGTAATGTACATGTGCCTCAGTGAAAAAGACCAATAAAAAGATGTTAGCATGTGGACGTAATGTGCTGTTCCACTCTCTTCTGTGCCTAAGGTCCATCACCGTTCCCTTCGGATCCCTACGTAATTCGGTGCTCTCCGATACATACCATCGAACAGCGGAGGAGTGGTACTCAAGCGTCAAATTTAGGTTACAATATCTCCGGATGTAATTAACATTTTACAATGCAACAAACGGCACTGATTACGTATTTGTTTATATGTTCAGATGTGCTAACAAAACTAGCGTGGTTCCATTTAAAAAAACGCAGGTTTGTGTTAAAAAACATACTTCCGTGCATTTTTTTATGGTTTGTATTATCCAATTACACTAGCCCCTCTCCTCACGTTCGGTCTGTGGAATCGATTCGCCAGTATTTGATGTGGTTTACGAAATATATCCAGCGGTAATGTTAGGTGACTCACCCTGTAATGAAGTTTTAGAACTGCTTTGAGCCACAATTATTTTCTGTCGCAGAACATGTCTTCTGCTTATCCAGAGGCTTGCAGTCAGATGTAGAAGCCGAGTGAGATACACCTTAGCAAATCTGTGCGATAAAGTTTCAGCTTGCTTTCTATTGTCTCTCGAAAAAAAAAAAACTAATCTCGCAAATTGCTTATGTATATCCCACACTTTCTGGGAAATGGGAGTTTTTGGTAATAATATTGCGCAATCTCTCTGGTTCAGCAAGTGAGATAACAACTTCAGGTGGAATCAGAAGGGAAGTGTACTAGAAAATTTGGAAAACTCACTTGGAAGCTTTCAGTTTATTGTCCTAGCGTGATGTGCAAAATATGTCAGGAAGTTCATTAGTTTGTTTCCAAGAGTAGCAATTACACGAATTGCAAAAGTGTCCAAACTTAGTTGTTTGATAAAGTGATTCAGGCCATCTACTGACTCCTGTTGATGTGATAAATCAATTGTTGGTGTCATTTCATTTGTTGTACAGAACTGAATATAGTGTGTTTTCTCAAAATTAGGGAAAGTCCATTTTCGGAGAACCACTTAATTCTTTGAAAAACATCATTAACAATCTCTTTTCTTGCTTTCTGTCTAATAGCATTTATATAAAACTTCCCATCGTCAGCAGAAGTACCAGTTCTGTTGTTGAATGATAAGTGGAAGATAATTCACACATGTAAGAAATAAGATTGGACCCAAAATTGAACCCTGTGGCCCTCCCTTTGTGTTTTCTCTCCAATCGCAAAAATTTTTTATCTTCTGCTAAAAGTACAGCTTTAAGTTACGTAACTCAATCATCGAATATTTTGTCTTTAGCGGCAAATTTTTTAAGAAAAACTGTTACCAGATTTTGAAAGAAAGTTCCATATTATATCATACAAGGGCGGTAATGATTTAGTATCCAGAAACAATGCTTTCTGTTCGCTTGGAGCGCTGCTGTCGCTATCTATAACAATAACATGTAGGAGTGCCATAACTGTGTCAGATTACAGTATTACCGCATGTGAATGTGCTGTTTGGAAAAATGTCGCATGGTAGATGTGTTTGCCTTTACCGTAAATCCTTAAGCTCTTTCACAGTCCGACTATATAGGCTGTGTATGTATCGCTCATTTGCTTCAGCAACTTCATGAGTCAAAAAACACGATTTTTGAGTTAATATCACAAGTGCAATGGCAATAAGCTGTACTTTCAACTGGTAGAGTTGCATATCTGAGCTTTTAAAATTTGTTGCAGGATGGCAATAGTGTCATTTTACCGGAAATAAGTTTCGACTGGAGTGTTAATTGCAACACTGTATCCCAGTTGTGTGTCAGCTGTTGTGCGTAACACGTAAAGTTCTCTAGAACAGTGACATATTTTGTGCTGTGATAATATTGCTGAAAGGTACGAGCGCTTTCTATTTGTTTCTTTGCAATGCATTACGCCTTATTTAAGGAAATGACATTGCGCATGAAAAACTTGGAATGAATTCCGTTCGGATTATTTTATGTTATGGCGTTTTTGCAGAAAAGAATCACTATCATTGCGGTCCTATTTTGTTTCAATACGTTGTTACGAACAACAGGAATTCGTTTCTTAACCATCGGTTTTAGAATCACATGCTGTTATGACACTCTTGCACTAAGTCGCCGTCAGTATTCACGTTTTACTTTGGATTATCTATATTTATGTCAGTGTTGTTGTAATAACTTACCGTAACTCAATATTTTATGACCCTCAAATGAACTTGGACAATTATTACGAATCAGTGAGATAGTTTATTCGATATTACAATTTTATTTCCAGTCAGAGTATCATGCAATCAGACAGTCGAGAATCATAATTGGTGCTAATGGCTCACAAGAAACAAGTAGGAAATGTGGAGGAATGGCAGGTAAAATGTACCGCAACAGCTCCTTCTGCAGATCTGAATACCAATTCTGTGTCTAGCTAAGAACTTTCGGAAGAAAGAGGTTGTAACGTTGCCGCAGCGTTTACGTTTACGTAGCTTATGCTATGGTATATCAAATTTGGTTTAACACGTAGCATATCCCAACAGAACAAATTGTTCTGTCACGAAAAAGCCACTTGAAACGTCTCCGCTCTTGCGTACGTTAACTCTTTAAAGCCTGTACTATTATAAGTTGACGGGCTTCACCTTATAAGAAAAGGATTTTATTAAATATGATGACCGCGTGTACCTGAATGGAAGCAAAATCGGACTTATACCCAGTCAGTAACAACAATGATACGTCAAGCTAGAATAAAGTGCAACTACACGTTAATACGGACAAGAAACCTACACAGTAGATGCTACCAATTATTAATAATACTGTCGCCAGCCTAATTAGGCATTACGTGAGTATTTTGCTTGTACAAGTGGATGTACGTACAAACATAACCACACGTAGTAATACTGCATTATATGGAAAACTTCAGAACCAGAAAAATCTACTAAACTAGTATTTTCCCTTTCTGTACTGATTTGGACAAGCTACAAATACACAACATTACACTACAATGATTACTACACACTGCATTTTGTCCATTGATCCAACTGAAATCGGGCATAGGTTGCCCTAGAAATAGCACTTTTGAAACACACATACAAAGTCAATCTTAATAAGAAAAAAAAAACTGATAAATTTAGGTTTTATATTGGCTTTCACTTTGCAGATCAAATCAGTTCAGTGCACTTTAGCATTTAAATGAATAGAAATGAAAAGAATGAAAAAGGGGGGGGGACCCTGAAACTGTTATGGTCACTGTGTTGAAACTATTAATTATTGGACACATGAAGCACTCAAGATTTAAAAAATATGGGTTACTATTCTTTTTGTCTTATTAATTCCTCATTTAACTACCATTATTTTTGTTTCTGTTTAATTAAGCTTCATTACTAAACCACATTCAACATTATCTTCAAAATTTGTCAGGTCAATTATTTACCAAAATATTCATTAACAACAAAGTTCTTTAAATATCTTTCTAGCATAGATAGTTCTGCACGTAATTCTTATTAACATGAATTTTAAATCTTCATTTCGGGACACTCGGATTGCACAACATGCGGAAAGGACCCTGTCCAGGTTAGTGATTAGGATAATTAATTAATAGGGCAATTCTGGTAAAAGTCAAGTTATTATTGAACAGTTAGGAACAAATTTAACACTGGTCCATACGGATACACTTGTAAAGAATTGACCTGTGCAAGTCGATGCGGCGGTTGGCGGGCAGCGAGATGGCGAGGCGCACAGCACACATACATTCACAGCTATGGCTCTTGCTGTATCGGCACTTTGCTTCTTCTTGGCGTTGTAATCCTTTTCAATTCAGTGCCTATTGGATATAGCCATGCTGTATAGTCGTCGGAAACGGCACATCCGAGGCTCAAATGAAACCACTTTTTCCAGGATAGCCTCCTCGATCCGGAACGTGTTCCTCAGACCGGTGCCCAACTCCGACTGTCTACTGAGCCCGTTATGCCGTACCGCGCCTGTGTGCATTTTCCCGCGCGCGCCTGCCATCCACCTTTTACCTCTCCCCTATAGACAGGGTATTCACCAAAGGTTTTACATTTCACATATCCTAATACATTGCCTACGTATGGACCAGGCGTACAATTACAACTTTCACCTCTTACAATATTCCCAACATTATTTAAACTTCATTTCTATTACAATATTACTTGAAATTTAACATAAATATTGAAATTTACATCGAAATGTGTTTACAGTGTCTTTAACATAACGACATGACAAGAAAAGAAATGGCATCAAAACATCGCTTATATTAATTTATCGAAAATCAGAAGAAAAATTTTTATATGTACAGTTGTTGTTGTTACACATGCCCCTGTTTCCAGTAATTTTCACAAAGTGTAAATTTAATGGGAACACTAAATTTTACATTTATACAGTGGTTCTGACTACGTGAATGTCCAAAATTTTTTTATACCACATACTTCCCTTTCACTCACATTATATAGGTCTATATTTTTTAACATAGCAAGAACATTTACTTGTCATTTACTTAAGTGCCTTTTGCACAGTCCAACCTCTCATCACAAATTTATCAAATTAGCAAATTACTCATTTTTACTAAATTTCTCAAAGAAATTATTTCAAAATCTGGAATACAAACATTTAACTACAAAAGCAAATGCAAATATTTATATAAACTATAAGATAATTTATGGCTGCTTGCATTGAATGGCAGTCCATTTCCTTACTTACACCTTACACAACAATATTTCCTTACTTACACAACAATATTTAGAAAAATTACTACACATATTTGCTGCCTATTATTCAGATTTGGGCAGTCCTTTTCACCTCATATTGTCACATCTCCTGTATCACACTTATAATTCTCCATTGACTATTTATCTGCCCTCATTGGTGTATGGCAGTCCTTTATATTATGACTCATATACCGTCCACTTTGGTATTCGGCATTTACCCTTTTCTTTTCAGTCCTTTTCTCCATACATTCTTACATTTATATGCATTTGGTAATCTGAAACTCACATAACTACATTAGCACACTGTCAATGGTATACATACATTTACAAAGATTTGTTACATTTGGAAGAAATTAGTTTAAGCATAAGATACAGCACATTTACTGCAGATTGCTCTTTGAGTGTACTTAGGTTATTCACTCCTAGGAAAATACAGCTTCAGGTCCACAACATTTCTTACACCTAAAGGTCTTTTGGATTTTGGGTATATCAGGTAGTAAGCATTATCGTGTGGAATGTTCTGTATTATATACGGTCCAATATAAATATATTTAAATTTGGAAATTTCATGGTTCAGTTCACTAGATTTTTCGTGGGTTTTTAAAAGAACATAATCCCCAATTTTAAATTTAGAAACTTTCAGATTTTCATCATGTCTTTTAGATCTAGATTCAGATTTTTGCTTTACCCTTTTCCTGACTAATTCTTTCTTTTGACTAAACCCCAAACTTGTACAAGGTGGAAACTCTAGTTTTTTCTCAATTAAACTTTTACTCTTACCGCCTAACAAAATTTCTTCCGGTGGGAATCCAGTAGTTTCATGATGTAATGTGTTCATGACATTCTCAAAATCCGATATAAACCTGTCCCAGACTCTAAATCAACAAAACAATAATTCACTTTCAGGTAACACTGAGATACAGTAATAATAAAGTCATGCATAATACTAATAATATATACAAATACAGTATCCTGTCCCCAGTCTCTTTATTAGCAAGGCAGTCTTTTAGGGTTCATAAAACAGTCACTTAAGTCTGGTGGCTTTTTAGGCCTCCTATTTTCTACATCTTTCACTAAGCCATTCAGATCTTGCCAACGTTTCGTTTCATCAGGTGGCTTTTTAGGTTTTGAAATTTCAAAGTCTTTAGCAAGGTACAACATTCCCTGTTCTGCTATTATTTTATCAGGTGGTTCTTTTTGTTCCTGTAATTCACACTCCTTCAAAACATTTATTAAGGCGTGCCCCAGTATAGTATCACCTGGAGGTTCCTGCAAATTATGCCCCTGTTTTACATTACTGAATAATTCATTCGGTTTTTGCCCACTTCTATTTACTGTATCTTGCTCTGGAAAATTTTCACTAATTTTCTCATACCCTCTTTCAGTAAAAGTATATTTACTTTCGTTTACACCTGAAAATTCATCTTCACTAGAGTCATCACTACTATCTTCCTCAGCACCAGATTCACTTAAGTACGCTACTTATGAACAATAGGGAAAATTAGTATATTCATTTTCGTCTGTATTTGCGTACCTTTCATCATCTGAACTATCGTCAGAATCTGACCATTCTGGATCACTTTCAGGTTCTAACATAAAAGCTTTTCTGAGACAGGCACTAAGTTCTTCCTCCGTATTTTGGCCAGGCTTTAATTTTAACTCAGTATCCTCTTTTGGTAAAACGGCCTCATCATCAGCTTTACTCACATCTACTGCTAATTCATATTTTGTGTAATCCTCGTGGACTTCAATTACTTTTAGGTAATCATCTGCCCCTTCCTCACGGTGCCTTTCGGTAGCAGCTAGTACTGTAGGCGGATTGTTAACAGAAGTTATTCCCTCTTCAATGCTAAGGATTTCATCCTCTAATTCCTTCCTATCTTTCACCTTCGTCCTATCGGCAGCACGCGTACTTTGCGCGGCGCTATTTACTCTTTCTTCTTTAAACTCGGGCCATGTCACCTTATCGACGTCCCTTTTATTTCCTTCTTTACTAATTAACTACCTTGCTTCATATTCCTTCTTAAAATCCTCCCACTCACATTGCTTTAGGCCCTTGTACAGATCGTCGATCTGCACATGCCAATTAGTTACTTCTGCTAATTCATTCTCGCCTTTTACTTCATTGCAAACACTGCTATCCGCACCTCTCTGTGTATTCACAGTTTCATCTATTATTTCCTTCGCCACGGAATTATACTCGTAATATTTTCATCAGCTCTTACGGCTATGTTCGTACCTAATGCTGCCGTATTGCTAGCAGATTCTCTCTGCACAGCTGTTCTGCTAGGCCGGGCCATTGCCCTCTGATGCTCCACTCGCCTGTTAACAAGTAGCGCTCTGCGCGGCCGAGATGACTCATTCTGGCTCGCACCTGACGCTTGTTTCGCAACAACACGTTGCGGCGCGGCGTTCCACGCCTGTCTCTAACCTGTCTCATTACTTTACTGTCAGTTCGGTAATTTTTCTTGAATCGGGGCCGGTATGTACTGTCCGCTTCCGTTTGGCCCGCAACGTTCGCGGAAATCAGTTTCCCGCGTCGTTATTATTCTGTGCGGTGTATCCTCTACCGCGACCAGAATAACTTCCTCTTCCTCTGCCCCTACCTCTACCTCTCTGTATCATATTGACGCGAAACCCTTTGCCGTCATTTCTCTCGTCATTGTTACGGTTATTTCGGTTACCAAAATTTTGATAATGGGCACGACTTTCGCGCCAATGGTCTTCGTCTTCGACCCTTTCGAGAAACGCTTGGAAGCTGCGATGATTGCTTCCCACGTATCTCTTTGAATCTTCTGGAAGCTTTTTATATAGCTCCCAGATAATTTCTGAATCTGATCTTCGACCTCTTAAATGTGTCAATTTTCGGTACCACTATTCGCAGAAATCTTTCAAAGAATTCCTGCCCCTGTTATCATGAAGCTTGGCCATGATAAACTCGCGCCATAAATGATCCTGTTTTTGTTCGGACCAATATTCTTCCGTAAACCTTTGCTTGAATTCTTCGAACGTCATTCGTTCGGTATTCAAATTAATTCCCCAGCGCTTAGCATCACCTGCTAAGGCGCTAATTACTACGTTTATCTTTTCCTGATCAGACAAGTGTTCAGGAAATACTCTCTCGCAATTTTTGATGAAATCTAATGGATGCCATCTGTTATGTTTCTTGGCGGGATCGAAGCGTTCCTCACCTTCCAATAGCTTCGTAAGTGGAGTGCCATTACAGACGACACCAGGCCTCTCTTTGATTTTATTCTCAAGCTCGAAAATTTTGCCTTGAATTTTCGAAGTATTTTGTTCACACTTTTGTACATGTCCGGTAAATTTTTCGCCTAACTCCCTTTCAGTGTCTGAAACTGCCTTTTTCAACTGTGAGATTCCGTGTTGACATTCGTTTACGATCTCAGTTTTAAGACCGAAAACTTTTTCGTTTACTTTTGTTTCCACTAGAGGCTCTACTTTCTCTTGTATGTTGAGAATTTCAACATCGAACCTTCTGTTAATGTTACCAATTTCCTCCTGCATAGTATCCATATTTTTGTTAATGGTGTCAATTTCAAATTTCATAGTATTTACCACAGAACTTAAATTACCCACTTTTTGTTCTACTTGTTCTATTTGTTTACTAATTTTAATTCCTTGTTCTTCGACCTGTGCTTTAATTTGACCCACTTGTGTTTTAAGCTGCTCGTCAACGTGTGTATTAAGCTGATTAACCTGATTACTGACTTGTTTTTGAAGCTGATCATTCTGTCCTGCAATTTGTTTAGTTACTTGTTCAAATAAATCGTTCATGCTTAAAATTTTCACACTGTTTTGTTCTACGGAATCTGGGTGTTCCGATCCTACTTCAGAAGTTTCTTTCGGTTCTTTCTTTATCTGTGGTGAATCAAACATGTCAGTGGATTCATTCACATATCCACTATCATCTACAAAGTCACCCTCTACTTCTTGTTTTATCCCTTGTTGTGTTCGAGATGATCTCGACATTTCAATCTGATTGTTAACGTGTTCGTGATATTGTATGTACGCCAATTGTCTCCCGCTAACGCCATCTGTTATCTGGCCACGTAAACTCCTGATACTGCCAGCAGCGTTTTCCATTACGCTCGGCACATCTACTGTTTCTACATTCTTGTCCATACCGAATGCCAATCACAGCACACTATTATACTTGACGTTCACTGCAATTTATTTTACTACATGTTATTACAATTCGAGCCACTGAACATCCACTGTTCGGTATTCAATGTAATTTGTGACCGACAACAACTGGATGTCCTGTCACTGGGAAGCCACTTGTAACGTCCCCGCTCTTGCGTACGTTAACTCTTTAAAGCCTGTACTATTATAAGTTGACGGGCTTCACCTTATAAGAAAAGGATTTTATTAAATATGATGACCGCGTGTACCTGAATGGAAGCAAAATCGGACTTATACCCAGTCAGTAACAACAATGATACGTCAAGCTAGAATAAAGTGCAACTACACGTTAATACGGACAAGAAACCTACACAGTAGATGCTACCAATTATTAATAATACTGTCGCCAGCCTAATTAGGCATTACGTGAGTATTTTGCTTGTACAAGTGGATGTACGTACAAACATAACCACACGTAGTAATACTGCATTATATGGAAAACTTCAGAACCAGAAAAATCTACTAAACTAGTATTTTCCCTTTCTGTACTGATTTGGACAAGCTACAAATACACAACATTACACTACAATGATTACTACACACTGCATTTTGTCTATTGATCCAACTGAAATCGGGCATAGGTTGCCCTAGAAATAGCACTTTTGAAACACACATACAAAGTCAATCTTAATAAGAAAAAAAACTGATAAATTTAGGTTTTATATTGGCTTTCACTTTGCAGATCAAATCAGTTCAGTGCACTTTAGCATTTAAATGAATAGAAATGAAAAGAATGAAAAAGGGGGGGGGGGACCCTGAAACTGTTATGGTCACTGTGTTGAAACTATTAATTATTGGACACATGAAGCACTCAAGATTTAAAAAATATGGGTTACTATTCTTTTTGTCTTATTAATTCCTCATTTAACTACCATTATTTTTGTTTCTGTTTAATTAAGCTTCATTACTAAACCACTTTCAACATTATCTTCAAAATTTGTCAGGTCAATTATTTACCAAAATATTCATTAACAACAAAGTTCTTTAAATATCTTTCTAGCATAGATAGTTCTGCACGTAATTCTTATTAACATGAATTTTAAATCTTCATTTCGGGACACTCGGATTGCACAACATGCGGAAAGGACCCTGTCCAGGTTAGTGATTAGGATAATTAATTAATAGGGCAATTCTGGTAAAAGTCAAGTTATTATTGAACAGTTAGGAACAAATTTAACACTGGTCCATACGGATACACTTGTAAAGAATTGACCTGTGCAAGTCGATGCGGCGGTTGGCGGGCAGCGAGATGGCGAGGCGCACAGCACACATACATTCACAGCTATGGCTCTTGCTGTATCGGCACTTTGCTTCTTCTTGGCGTTGTAATCCTTTTCAATTCAGTGCCTATTGGATATAGCCATGCTGTATAGTCGTCGGAAACAGCACATCCGAGGCTCAAATGAAACCACTTTTTCCAGGATAGCCTCCTCGATCCGGAACGTGTTCCTCAGACCGGTGCCCAACTCCGACTGTCTACTGAGCCCGTTATGCCGTACCGCGCCTGTGTGCATTTTCCCGCGCGCGCCTGCCATCCACCTTTTACCTCTCCCCTATAGACAGGGTATTCACCAAAGGTTTTACATTTCACATATCCTAATACATTGCCTACGTATGGACCAGGCGTACAATTACAACTTTCACCTCTTACAATATTCCCAACATTATTTAAACTTCATTTCTATTACAATATTACTTGAAATTTAACATAAATATTGAAATTTACATCGAAATGTGTTTACAGTGTCTTTAACATAACGACATGACAAGAAAAGAAATGGCATCAAAACATCGCTTATATTAATTTATCGAAAATCAGAAGAAAAATTTTTATATGTACAGTTGTTGTTGTTACAAGGTATGTTATTAATTACTATTTAAGAAAATGTGTCGCACGTCTTTTGAATTTGTAACAATGAGTTCTGCTCTCTAATACGAGATTTTTAACTTTCAAGGGATTGTATTACTTGCTGCCACCGAGTCAGCTGCAAACATGGAGGTTAAGAGTAATTCTGCTGGAACTTCATCTGTTGGAACGAGGTCAGATTCTTCCTCAAGTTCATGTTCATTTTCCGAAGATGATGATGTTACTAATGCCACGTGTGCAACAGCCAACGTCATCAGCGAGAGCGTCAATGACAGCGACGGTGCAGCTAATTCGAACAGTGGGAACTGTGTTTCTAATATCGCCCAAGTGGAAACTCCGATAATATTGACGAGTCTGGCAAAGAAAGAAATTAAGCGTAAAAAGATTGAGCACACCTGGATGAGGAATGTTAATAAGAAGGTAAAAAACACTGGAAAGGCATACAAAATGCACACCTCAGGCAACAAAATCCGAAACGTGAGGAAAATGGAACCTCCGTGTACGGAAAAGTGTAAGTAGAAATGTTCTGTGAAGTTTATAGAAGAAGAATGGACGCGGGTACTTGATTCCTACTGGTCGTTGGGTAATGTAAACAAACAATGACAGTATATTCACAATAATAGGGAACCCATCCAGCCAAAATATCGGTATGTGCGTGTTGGTGGTACAAGGAAGTAAAGGGATAATAATGACGCCTTGTATTTTCGCGTGAATGATCAGAAATCAGGATGTGCAAATTGTTTTTCAAGAATACAATAAGTATAAACCGTCGTCCTATTAGGACGGCACAGGAAAAACTAAATAAGCTGGCATATGTTCTGCTCGAAGAAGATCGCCAAGGAAAACATGGCAAACAACGGAAAGTCGATGAAGATTTGAAGGAAGGTGTTAAAAAATTTATCGATAACATACCAAAAATCGAAAGTCATTATACTCATGCCAACACCAGCAAACATTTTATTAATGGAAGCAAAACGATTGCGGACATTCACAGAGACTGCATGGCTGACTGCAAAGGAAAAAGTATCCCTTTTGTGAACTATGTAACGTTTTATCGGATATGTACAGAAGATTTTAACATTTAGTTTTTTACACCCAATAAAAACTTATTTCAAACGTGCTGTACCTATGATAATGCTGAACAACAGGAGATAAAGGAATATTATAATCAGCATATACTGGAGACAGAAATTTGCAGAAAGGAAAAGAAGCGCGATAAGGAGGAATCGAATGTTGCTGCAGCGATGTATGATTTACAAGTAGCTATGCAAATTCCAAAGGGTGGTGCCTCAGTATTTTTATCAGAAGTCTAAATTAAATGTTTTAAATTTAACAATCTACGATCTCAAGACTAATGAATGTGAATGTTTGTTTGGGATGAATCCAATACACAGAGGAATTAACGAATAGGGTTCCTGCGTTCTTCGGTTTTTGAATAAAGTAGCTGCTTCAGGCGGCTCTGATAATTGTGTGGGCCAGCCAAAAAATAAGTCCATGGTTGCTTTGTACCTCTATGCCATATCTCAACTCAACGTAAAAAGCATAACCCATAAATACCTCATCAATGACCACACGCAAAACGAGGGAGATTCTGCGCACTCGTTAATTGAGCGCCAGGTGAAACGACAGCTGAAGGGGGACCCAGTGTACACGCCGGAGTCATTCACTGCTCTTATCTGTGGGACTAAAAAACTGGAAAATCATTCAATGTTACAGAAGTGTGCTTTGAAGATTTTTTGGATATTAAAGCTGTAGCAGCTAAAATGGGGCCTCTGAATATGTCACAGGTGAAAAGAGCGACAGTAAAATTTCTCAGAGCGCGTATCACCAGGCATCCTTTTCTTCAAAACGTCTTATGAGGATGAGAACTTCAATCCGCAAATGCGGAAGAAATAGAGGGTGGACCATATTACCTTGACAGACAAAACCTTAAATACACGTAGTAATAAACAAAAAACAAGACCTACTTGAATTAATCCAGAAAAACCACATACCTACATTTTATGCACCATTACATGAGTAGCTGTAAATTATGTTTTGTGTTTCAATTAATTTTTGTACAATCTGTTTTAAATAAATGACGTTCGCTACGAATGTGATAATTATTATTTCAATCCGTTTTTCTTTTCGACCTGTTTTCTGATTTCATTGTCAGTTGCAGGAAAAAATAATACTGTCATAAGAGCATATTTGTGGTAAACATTGGGTAATCACACTTTTTGTTATCAACAGTGACGTCACAATTCAAATTACGTCAAGCAAAAAAACTGTTTTTAGCAGCAACAGCGTCACAAGTGAAAATGGATAGTTTTGAAAAGTTATGGAAAATTGTGTAGTACATATTTCAGCTGGTAATTTATGTCCACATCATAACGACATGTTACTTTAACAAACTGTAGCAATTTGTTGGTTTGATATTATAATTAAAAAAAAATTACAGTTGTTTCTAAATTTCAAAAGCGTCTCCTGATAAATCATGATTTTCGAGTTATAACGTTGTTGTAGCAAGTGAGCGATATATTCTTTCTTATATCCTATAAACGATAGCGTGAAAAAGTCAAGAATAACTAATGATGATAAGACTTTCTTATTACTTACTTATTAAAGTATCTGCGACCCACAGTTAGCTTGGAAGACTATTCGTTTGTTGATTTTTAACCGACCGCGAAAGGAAATACTGTTTTCCCTGCCGAAAGCATTAGTTAGTAATAATATCGACGCCGGCTGGGGTGGCCGAGCGGTTCTAGGCGCTACAGTCTGGAACCGCGCGACCGCTACGGTCGCAGCTTCGAATCCTGCCTCGGGCATGGATGGGTGTGATGTCCTTAGTTTAGTTAGGTTTAAGTAGTTCTAAGTTCTAGGGGACTGATGACCTCAAAAGTTAAGTCCCGTAGTGCTCAGAGCCATTTGAACCATTTTAATAATATCGAACTTAGTACAATTAAAACGGTTGCAAGTTGTAACGGATATGACAACTGAATCGCAGTCGCGCACAAAATGGCGCTTTATAAGAGCGCAAACCAAAGGAAAACCCTCCGTATTTAAATAATTCACCTTGATCAAAAATAAAGACGCTTACTATGACTTTCAATGAAGGAGATACTAAAAGGATGCAGTCTATATCGAAATAAATATTTTAGATTTCTTAACGTGAAACAGTTAACACATAAACTCACATTCGAAACGATACAGAGCGAGAACTGCAGACCAGACAATCTCGCAACCGTCAGCAACAGCAATAACAAGACAACAGTAGTCTTTTTTCATATCGTTACACATGAATGAAATCTATTAATAACAGGATCTTTGTATAGAGTTTTTCTCGGTTTTCAATAGAGATTACATGCATTCCAGAAGTTCGCAGATAATGACACAAAATAAAATTAACTATTATTTCACATATGTGTATTGCACTTGATAATATAGTACGTATTGTTCATTAAACGAGGGGAAAATTTTGCAAGTCCTGTCGTGATGTCACTGTACAGTATCAAATGAGTGCGAATAGCTTCGTTTGTATTGGTTTGTAACATAATGTAGAAATTACGGAGCGTGTACTTCGTAATGCCATAAAAGTCGGAACTATCTGTGAAGTTACACCACATTTGTCTTTCTTTTGTTTGCTAAAGAGCCTGGGAAGTATGAAACAGTAAATAACAAGACAGTGTATTTACGATTATTTTGTGACCTACAGAAATTTACTGAATAATATCGTTTCCTTTTAAGAAAAAAATGTGGTTAGTTAACAGCAGAAGACCTAACATTTTGCAGAAAGGCATGGTATATCCACGCAACAACGTCAAGTTTTCTTCACCACACTTACAATCAAATCAGTGAACGTGGAACGTAGTAAACTTTTATGGAATGCAGTACCTACATTATTTAAACCACCAAATGAAGTCACCACAGTTGTAGCTCAAGAGAAAACCACGCAGACATGACAATTTACAGTGACAGTCAATAAAACTGTTTCCCCACACATAAGAAACCAACTCCACAATTGTTGCTATATCTGACACTCAAACAATAAGATTGTTCCAGGTATTCGCTTTTGAAGCAATAATAACTGCATTTACGAAATATTCGTGTATTAGGAAGGCTATTGAAGAGTAAGAATGTGCGAATCATTAGACTGAATAAAAAAATGTTAGGTTTCAAGTAAAGGTGCCTATCATAATAAGGATACAGAGCTGGTTCTCAGGCACGAAATATGTTTTTACATTGTCTTGAATGTGCAGTTACGCACATACTCTGAAGTATTTCTCCATAAATAAGCTATAGCTTATGTCACTTATTCCGCAAGTTTCGGCTAACTTTGAATTTATTTGAAGATCGTTTATATCTCTTGATAATTTACTACTGCTCTGAAAGCAAGAACTTAATAACTATTTCGCTAATTAAGTAGAACAATAATTACAAACAAACATTGGTCTTACGGTTGGTTTTCCCGCACGGCTATTGTCGTTCCAACTGTCAGACGGTGACAACTTTCAAGGCAGTGAATGTCGCGAGTATGTTTGTTAGCGATAGTACTGGCCTAGGGCTGGGACTTTGCTTCTAGTAGCTGTCACGTACTGTGGCTCTATCTAGAGTCCTCTGTGGGTTTCAGACTGCCGTCCCGCATGCAAACTGTAGTATTCCGCTAATTTTTTTCCCCTCACGGTCAGCAGGCAGCCGCCTCAGTTGCCGCTTTATGAACTCGCTACTCTGCTACAGTGCATGAAAATTAAAAATAGCCAACCATATGTAAACATATATATTACTGAGAGCTTTGTATGCAGGTGTTTTCGCTCATGTAAACAAAAACACACACACAAACATACACACATACACACGTACGCGAGTGCGCAAAGTTCACCTTTGTCCGGTGGCACTACACAGAATTGCCTCTGACTATTCTCAGACTAATGGTAACGTTACGTCGGCGTGTACGAACAATGGAAAAGAAAATTGGGAATGTGTTACATGAGGATCAATTTGGATCTAGGAGAGGTAAAGCCACCAGAGACGCATTTCTGACGTAGCGGTTGATAACGAAAGCAAGACTAAAGAAAAATCAAGATACGTTCATAGGATTTGTCCCTTCGAAAAGGAGTACGACAATGTAAAATGATGGAAGATGTTCGATATTCTGAGAAAAACATGTGTAACGTATAGGAAAAGACGGGTAGTATACAGCATATACACTACTGGCCATTAAAATTGCTACACCAAGAAGAAATGCAGATGATAAACAGGTATTCATTGGACAGATATATTATACTAGAACTGACACGTGATTACATTTTCACATAATTTGGGTGCATAGATCCTGAGAAATCAGTACCCAGAACAACCACCTATGGCCGTAATAACGGCCTTGATACTCCTGGGCATTGAGTCAAACAGAGTTTGGATGGCGTGTACAGGTACAGCTGCCCATGCAGATTCAATACTATACCACAGTTCATCAAGAGTAGTGAATGGCGTATTGTGACGAGCCAGTTGCTCGGCCGCCATTGACCAGACGTTTTCAGTTGGTGAGAGATCTGGAGAATGTGCTGGCCAGGGCAGCAGTCGAACATTTTCTGTATCCAGCAAGGCCCGTACAGGACCTGCAACATGCGGTCGTACATTATCCTGCTGAAATGTAGGGTTTCGCTGGAAACGAATGAAGAGTAGAGACACGGGTCGTATCACATCTGAAATGTAACGTCCACTGTTAAAAGTGCCGTCAATGCGAACAAGAGGTGACCGTGACGTGTAACCAATGGCACCCCATACCATCACATCGCCAGCATGGCGATGACGAATACCCGCATCCAATGTGCGTTCATCGCGATGTCGCCAAACACGGATGCGACCATCATGATGCTCTAAACAGAACCTGGATTCAACCGAAAAAAAGACGTTTGCCATTCGTGCACCCAGGTTCGTCGTTGAGTGCACCATCGCAGGCGCTTCTGTCTGTGATGCAGCGTCAAGGGTAAACGCAGCCATGGTCTCGGAGCTGATAGTCCATGTTGTTGCAAACGTCGTCGAACTGTTCGTGCAGATGGTTGTTGTCTTCCAAGCGTCCCAATCTGTTGACTCAGGGATCAAGTCGTGGCTGCACGAACCGTTACAACCATGCGGATAAGATGCCTGTCATCTCGACTGCTAGTGATACGCGGCTGTTGGGATCCAGCAAGGCGTTCCGTATTACTCTCCTGAACCCACCGATTCCTCATTCTGCTAACAGTCATTGGATGTCGACCAACGCAAGCAGCAATGTCGCGTTATGATAAACCGCAATCGCGATAGGCTACAATCCGACCTTTATCAAAGTCGGAAACGTGATGGTACGCATTTCTCCTCCTTACACGAGGCATCACAATAACGTTCCACCAGGCAACGCCGGTCAACTTCTGTTTGTGTATGAGAAATCGGTTGGAAACTTTCCTCATGTCAGCAGGTTGTAGGTGTCGCCACCGGCGCCAAACTTGTGTGAATGCTCTGAAAAGCTGATCATTTGCATATCACAGCATCTTCTTCCTGTCGGTTAAATTTCGCGTCTGTAGCATGTCATCTTCCTGGTGTAGCAATTTTAACGGCCGGTAGTGTATAAGGACCAAGAGGGAACAATAAGAGTGAAAGACCATAAGCAAAGTGCTCAGATTAAAAAGAGTGTAAGACAGGGATATGATCTTTCACCTCTTCTCTTTAATCTATTCGTCGAAGAAGTAATGAGGGAAATGAAAGAAAGGTTCAAGAGTGGGATTAAAAGTCAGGGTGACGGGATATCAATGATAAGATCCGTTGTGACACTGCTATCCTCGGTGAATGTGAAGGAGAACTGCACCATGTGTTAAATGGAATGAACAGTGTAATGAGTACGGAATATGAAGTAGGAGTAAATAGAAGAGAGACCAAAGTAACGAGAAATAGCAGAAATGAGAACAGCGAGAAACTTAACATTGCAATCGGTGATCACGAAGTAGACGAAGTTAAGGAATTGTGCTACCTAGGGCACAAATTAAGCCCGTGACGTGTCCTTAACCAGAACCCAATGTTTCATACAACAACTACTTGATGCAATGGGTGAGACTTCTGTATAATCAATAGTATGAGACACTCGATCTGTGCTAACACTGTTACTCATTCGACGTCCAAACAACCTGCTGGTTCGTAGCTTCAGCAGGTTCTTCACAAGTCTTTTATTGTAAAGAAATATGGTAACATCAACTACACAACACCTTAGCATGCCCATGCGTAATACGGTGTAGAGAAAACCTTGGTATTCAAAAATGGTTCAAATGGCTCTGAGCACTATGGGACTTAACATCCATGGTCATCAGTCACATAGAACTACTTAAACCTAACTAACCTAAGGACATCACACAACACCCAGTCATCACGAGGCAGAGAAAATCTCCAACCCCGCCGGGAATCGAACCCAGGAACCTGGGCGTGGGAAGCGAGAACGCTACCGCACAACCACGAGCTGCAGACCTTTGGTATTCAAAACAGGTTCCAGTCATCTTGGAATAGACAAGTACACGACCTGTATGAGTTCCAAGGAAATTTTACACCACTCTTCCTGCAAAATAGTGGCAATCTCAGTTGACGATGATGGAGCTAGACAGCGATCACGCAGCCTTCTCTCCAAAGTAGACCATAAATCCTCAGTAATACCGAGATCTAGGGATGGTAGAAGATGTTTGATATTCTGAGAAAAATATGTGTAAGGTATAGTGATAGACAGATCGTACACGATGGCAGGTTATCAAGAATGGGCTCTGAGCACTATGGGACTTAACATCTATGGTAATCAGTCCCCTAGAACTTAGAACTACTTAAACCTATCTAACCTAAGGACATCACACAACACCCAGTCATCACGAGGCAGAGAAAATCCCTGACCCCGACGGGAATCAAACCCAGGAACCCGGGCGCGGGGAGCGAGAACGCTACCGCACGACTACGAGCTGCGGACAGGTTATGAAGATTTAAGGGAGTTTGTACGTGGTGTTATAGTCGGCGCACAAGCGATGGGACACAGCATCTCCGAGGTAGCGATGAAGTGGAAATTTCCACGTTCGACTATTTCACGAGTGTACCGTGAATATCAGGAATCCAGTAAAACATCAAAACTCCTACATCGCTGCGGCCGGAGGATGACCCTGCAAGAACGGGACCAACGACGACTGTATAGAATCGTTCAACGTGACAGAAATGCAGCCTTTCCGAAAATTGCTGCTGATTTCAATGCAGGTCCATCAACAAGTGTCAGCGTGCGAACCGTTCAATGAAACATCATGGACATGGGCTTTCGGAGTCGAAAGCCCACTCGTGTACCCTTGGTGAATGCGCGACACAAAACTTTATGCCTCACCTGGGAGTGACATTGGACTGTTGATGACTGGAAACAGGTTGCCTGCTCGGACAAGTTTCGTTTAAAATTGTATCGAGTGGTTGGACGTGTACGGGTATGGAGACAACGTCATGAATTCATGGACCCTACAAGTCTGCAGGGGACTACTATTCAAGCAGGTGGAGGCTTTGTAATGGTGTGGGGCGTGTGCAGTTGCAGTGATATCGGAACCCTGATAGTCTAGATACGACTCTGACAGGTGACACGTACGTAAGTATCCTGTCTGATCACCTCCATCCATTCATGTCCACTGTGCACTCCGACGGACCTGGGTAATTTCAGCGGGTCAATGTGACACATCCAGAATTGCTACAGAGTAGCTCCAGGAACACTCTTCTGAGTTTAAACACCTCTGCTGGCCACCTAACTCCCCAGAAATGAACATTATTGAGCACATCTCGGATGTCTTACAACGTGCTTTTCAGAAGAGATCTCCACCCCCTCGTACTCTTACGGATTTACGGACAGCCCAGCGGGATTCATGGTGTCAACCCCCTCCAGCAATACTTCAGACACGAGTAGAGTCCATGCCACGTGGTGTTGCGCCACTTCTGCGTGCTCTCGGGGGCTCTACACGATGTTAGGCAGGTGTATGAGTGGCTCTTCAGTGTATTAATGTGACCATGGGGCACATGGAATACCGACATGGGTGCCCAAATCACAACCCAATCCCGGCCATGTTTTAAACTTGAGACGTAACCCCGGCCAAAAGTGGGAAACAGTGCGAAACAATACTCACCCTAGCAGATCAAATTCTTCTGTAGCTGCATAGTTCATGTTTTATGGCTTCGGCGGTACGTTTCCCTGTTACGGTCATTTCTGTCACTGCTGAGTACTTTCGGAATTCCATCTCGAAGTGCAATTGCCAGATTATGTAGCTCCCTTCGTGCTGTTTCAGTGCTGACAGGGTTCCTGAAAGCGACATTCAGTCCTGAAATGAATTTTGCAGCTGTGGTCCTCTTATTTTTTGTCACGTCAGTGATCGTTCTGATCAGCCAACACACACACACTTTCATCCGCATTGTGGATCAGCGGATGATTGCCCGATTTCCCTATATGCAGTATAAACGTTCGATACGGTGCCACTCGAAACACCGAACTCTTCGCCTACCTTGGTTACGAAAGCTCTCAGCATACGCGCACCAACAATTACGCCACATTCGAATTAACTTATCTCCGACATAACGCATTCACAACAGTACAGGACATTGTTCTGACCGCGACTGACACTTGCAATGTGTCGAGAAAATTGCACGTTTGTGGTCATATACAACGGCGCAACCTGCAGGCTTGACTTGCGTCTGCGTTTATGACCAAGTACGCATTTCTCACCGTGTTTCCATGTTTTTTGCAAAACCCTTGAAGTTTTGTGTACGCTGTTGATTTTTAACAAACTAAAAGCGCTTTGCCAGTTCGGGACGCGAAGCGACAACTTAGTCATTGCCGAGATCCATCCTCATACCCTGTCAATCCAAAACTTTTCGTGACCGGATTAACAAAAAAAAAAGTTAAGATGGTGGTTTTAATGCTTCAGATGTTCTACATAATGTCCCTCACTTGAGTACAACGCACAGAGCGTACATACGAGGCTCGTTCAATAAGTAATGCGTCACCTTTTTTCCTCAGATCATATTTATTGTTAAGGGTCAGAATTTGGTGACAATAAACAACATTTTTTGTCCATGTCCTATGTTTATACGAAGCCTCCATCACGTTCTACGGCCGTACGCCATTGTTTTGGAAGAGCGTGTATTCCATGCTACTAAAAGCTCTTGTCCTGTAGGCGTAACCATGTTTTCACTGCATGACTGACAGTGTCATCATCTCCAAAGAATGTTCCCTATAGAGAACCTTTAAGCGGCCCAAATAAATGGAAGTCGGAGCGTGCCAGACTTGGACTGTAGGGTGGAGGAGGTAATGATGCCCAACCCAATTTGGCGATGTGTTCCTGGGTTTCCAGACTTGTGTGTGGGGGTGCATTATCGTATTGGAGCAAGATTTCTGTTCAGTTCTTATCCGTTCGAACACGTCGGAAACTGTTCCTGAGTTTATTCGGAATCTTTACGTATGCCTCTGAATTGATGGTTTACCCTCTTGGCATCACATCCACGAGAATGACGGGACCACAATCTCAGAAGTCTGTCACCACGACTTTTCCAGCAGAGGGGACTGTCTTGAAGTTCTTATTTTGTGGTGAATGAAGATGATGCCAGTCCACGGACTGCCTTTTTGTTTCCGGCGTAAACTGGTGCACCCACCTTTCGTCCCCCGTAACGATCCGTGACAGAAGGTCCACGCCGTCGGTCTCAAAACGCTCCAACAACTCAAATGAAATGGACTTTCTTTGAATCTTGTGGTCCGCTGTGAGCATTCGGGGAAACATCGTGAGCACCTCTTTGAATATCCCAGAGTCTAGATCATTGCAGACGCACTTCCAATGCTGACCGACAACTTTAGAGCCAATTGACGAATTGTGATTCGCCGGTCGGCTCGAATAATGGAATCCGCACGATTCAGCGTGTCTGCAGCAGTCGTTTTGACAGGTTGTCCCGAGCGCGGCTGATCATGGAGCTCTGTTTCTGCTTTTCTGAGGCTGTGACTTTCTTTACCGATCTCCCAACTGAACTCCTATCAACTGCAGCATCGCCATACACTCTACACAAACGTTTGTGGATGGTCACCACGGTTTATTTTTCTGCACACAGTAATTCAATAACAGCACGCTGCTTGTAAAGCGGTTCGTAGGTAGACGCCATTTTGACTCTGTACTACGGCTCTGCCGTCTGCCAGAACGGTTCCAAACTTCACCGGCGCACAGAGCAAACATCAAATGTGAAGCACAAATAAGGACGTCTGTCAATTTATATTAACGGTTTTCTAAAATGAGGGTATTACTTATTGAACTACCCTCGTACAAACATGTGAAACTGTCAGAAAAGCCCTTCTTTACGATGTTGTTCAATTCGTTCCTCACATCGTCTTGTAAGTCTATCACGTTGCCAAAGCGACGATCCTTCATGTGAATTTCTGTACTTTATCGTTTTGTTTTAGTATCGTATTGATATCACCAAGTCTCGTTACCCGTAACGATTATTTTTCTAGAAAAGAAGATGCTACAGGCGTCCATGTGTCGCTGTTTTCGTTAGGGAGTCAAGGTCCGCGTGATAAACTTTGCACAAACTTTTCTCTTCTCCAAAATATTCTGGAGAAGGCCTTGAACGCTTTATGTAAAGATGTTTTGTCCACTGCGTTTTGTGACACAACATTACTGACACACTACTGTCGCACATCCACTACTTAACATGCCTGCTCATTACAGACTCGTCGAATGTACATAATTTGTTTACAGCTGTTAGTTCAAGCTACCACCATAATTACTACACTGACGCTACTTCTATTACAGGAGCAAAGTTAGTCTCCAAACTTTTTGGCGGACTGCGTAATCGTTTTTGATGAGCTGTCCATGACGCAGTTGAGCTCAGAGAACTTCCTGTGAAAAAGACCACAGCTCAATCTGTTGATCAGCAGTGACGTACGGACAAGTACACACGTCTAGAAAGTCACAAACTTTACTAAATTACGCACGTAGTTGGTTAACGTGCACTAGTCTTTCTTCTGGACCATATTTTCCCACATTTAATCTAGAAATAGTTTTAACTCCCAGCTTTGACCAAAGTTGACATGAGGTTCCCTTTGTTCTGAGACAAATGCCGTAACTTGGAAATCGCATCCAAAATATTCCCCGTTCAGACTCACTCTTCGCCACTATCATCTCGTCTGGTTTATGCTGAAAATACATTGATTGTAAATGGGTCATAAGTCGAACAGGTTGGTCTACCTTTAAGGCGGGTAGGTCGTCAGACGGACCGACTTGGAGCAGGAGAGGCACCGAAGGACGTTTTAATTTCCATTGTCTACACATTTACAAATAAATTCATAAAACTTTGACAGAATTACAAGGAAGGATTCAGGATTCACATTCATAGCAGTGGAAGTTCAAAAACATAACAAAATAATTTGATTTGGATGTTAAATTTCATCATTTTTTTCACTTGTTGCTATAGGTATACTTTTCTTCCTAAGTAAGAGAGATCCTTCGATGAATTTTGCACAGCATACAAACCATATTACAGGTGTGTGAAACTCTAGAAATTTCCAAATCTATTAAAAACTGTGATAAAAATTGAGGCAATTAACTAAAACATTTGAGTCTTTTCTATACATGAAGATTTAAATGTAACAGCTCATTCGTTTTTTCATAAATTAAATTTAGCTGTGCTAAATTCATCAAAGAATTTCTCTTATTCTTAAAGAAAAGTATACCTATGGCAACAAATACAGGCAATAGTAAGTTAAAAAATGATGAAATTTCACATGATAGCCGGCCGGAGTGGCCGAGCGGTTCTAGGCGCTACAGTCTGGAACCACGCGACCGCTACGATCGTAGGTTCGAATCCTGCCTAGGGCAAGGATGTGTGTGATGTCCTTAGGTTAGTTAGGTTTAAGTAGTTCTAAGCTCTAGGGGACTGATGACCTCAGATGTTAAGTCCCATAGTGCACAGAGCCATTTGAACAATTTTTTTCTCACATGCAAAAAAATTATTTTGTTTCGTTTAACAACTTCCACTGCTATGAGTGTGAATCCTGAATCCTTCCTGGTCAAGCTGACAAAGTTATATGAATTTATTTGTAAAAGTATAGAGAGTGAGAATTACAATGTCCTGTGGTGCCTCTCCTGCTCCAAGTCGGCCCGTTTGACGCCCTACCCCGCTTAAAGATAGAGTTAAGAATCAAAAAAAAATCTCTCTGAAGAAATTCCTTTATGAATCAATAATTCCTCACATGGCTCATCTGCACAGTCTCTTTCCTCCAAACCTTCCTACAGATCCGTTTAGGTACTACTTTATGTCGAGTCTGTAACACCTCATAAGTGAGAACCGCTGGGAATGTAATAGTTTGGAGACTTATTCGTAAACAAGCTCAATGGGCAACCGGAAGTGACAGTTAGGCTATTTTTACTACACTGACTTTGTGAAATCAAACGGTAGTGCGGGATGGAAGAGCACACTCGAACAATATGACTGATGCAAAAAATAAGTGCCATCTGGCTGGCTGAAGCTCTTTCAGTTGAGGGATAAGAAAATGATGACGATTCCCGAAACCTTCTGTATGCCTGGAAAAACGTGTAATCGATCGAGCTCGTCACCTGTTTGATACGTTGAGATCACCTGAGAGGAATAGGTATCAGGAGAAAAGATGTACGATTCAATCGACAAATTGTGGTTACCAATGGGGAGGAGTTTTGCATGTATTGTTTGAAAATGTAACATCTCGTCAGAACTAAGACGCAAGTCTCGCTGGTTGCGCCAAATCTTGGTGTGGGTTTAGTCCTGAACGGGGTGAAGCGCAAGATGTGGCCGAGGAAAACAAGCCGGAATAATCTACTTACGTGAGAGCAGGTAAGCATAAAAACCTACGTACGCGAGAACAGGTAATTCTCAAATATTTACATGCCTCTGTGGCCGTAGTTGAAAACTGACTAACAGAGTGAATATAGTAGTACTTGTAAGTTCTGACTCTGGGTGGTGGTGTCATGGACCACTTGTATGGTAGCAGTGTCAGACATCTGACCAAAGTGAAGAAGTTGCATGTGTATCCCGTACTGAGAGAAACGAAAGTAATTATTCCAAAAATTGATGAAAGACATTATTTGTTTACACAAAGGCTGCTTGTGTTTTATATTTTTTTTTGTAAATATACATATAAAAGAGAGAGAGCTTTGTATTTATATATGCAAATAAAAATATCTTTCATCAACTACATGAAGACTGCAAGACATCTCCAATACAAAATATTCTGAAAGTTTTCTAACGAAGACTGATTACCGAAAATAGACGTGAAGGTTTGCAGTATCTAGGGAATGCTGAAGGACTCATCAATAAAGTTTTCCATTCATTATATTTACATTTACACATTCGAGGCAGAAACCACTGTACAGCACGTGTGAAGGGCACTTCCAACCAATTGAAGTAATTTTCGTCTTACACAGTGAATGAGGGAAATGACTATCTACAATGAGGTGGCTAAAATCATGGGCAGCGATATGTACATATACGGACGGCGGTAGTATCGCGTACACAACTTATAAAAGGGTAGTGTATTAGCAGACCTCTCACTGGTGCTTCGATGACTCATGCGAAAAGGTTCCTGCCGTGATTACGACCGCACGACGGATATTAACAGACTTTGAACGCAGAGTGGTAGTTGGAGCTAGACACATAGGACATTCTGTACCGAAAATTGGTACGGAGTTCAATATTCGGAGATCCACCGTATCAAGAGTGTGCCGAAAATGACAAATTTCAGGCATTACCTCTCACCACGATCAACACAGTGGCCGACGGCTTTCCCTTAACGACCGAGAGGATCGTGTCTTTGTAGGGTTGTCAGTGCTAACAGACAAGCACCACTGAGTGCAATTACCACAGAAATTAATGTGGGACGTACGAGGAACATATCCGTTAAGACAGTGCTGCGAAATTTGGGATTAAAGGCCTGTGGCAGCAGGCGACGGAAGTGAGTGTCTTTGCTAACAGTACAACATCCCTTGCATCGCCTCACCTAGGGTCGTAACTATGTCAGTTGGACTTTACACGACTGGAAAATCGCGACCTAGTCAGATGAGTTCAAATGGTTCAAATGGCTCTGAGCACTATTGGACTCAACTGCTAAGGTCATTAGTCCCCTAGAACTTAGAACTAGTTAAACCTAACTAACCTAAGGACATCACAAACATCCATGCCCGAGGAAGGATTCGAACCTGCGACCGTAGCGGTCTTGCGGTTCCAAACTGCAGCGCCTTTAACCGCACGGCCACTTCGGCCGGCTAGTCAGATGAGTCCCGATTTCAGTGGGTCAGAGCTGATGGTAGTGTTCGAGTGTGGTTGAGACCCTACTAAGCCAGGGATCAAATTGTCAACAAGTCATTGTGCAAGTTGGTGGTGGCTCCATAATGGTGTGTGATGTGTTCAGCAGAGTTGTGGACAATTTGTGATGCCGTCGCACATTTGTGGACGTAATAGAGAGGTCACTTCTTGCACGAAATCCTGCACCGGCAACACTTTCGCAATTATGACCGACTGTAGAGGCAGCTTGGATCAGAATTTCTGCAAGGGACTCCCAATGACTCGTTGACTCCATGCCATGTCGAGATGCTGCACTACGCCGGGCAAAAGGAGGTCCGACACGATTTTAGGACTTCTGTCACCTCAGCGTGTATAGCTGCGCGAGAATTCTGAACTCTGTTACACTACATAAGCTATATAATCTGGCATTAATACACTACTGGCCATTAAAATAGCTACACTATGAAGATGACGTGCTACACACGCGAAATTTAACCGACAGGAAGAAGATGCTGTGATATGCAAATGATTAGCTCTTCAGAGAATTCACACAAGGTTCGCGCCGGTGGCGACACCTACAACGTGCTGACATGAGGGAAGTTTCCAACCGATTTCTCATACACAAACAGCAGTTGACCGGCGTTGCCTGGTGAAACGTTGTTGTGATGCCTCGTGTTACGACCAGCGGCTGTACCCTTCATTCGATCCGTGCGAAACCCTACATTTCAGCAGGATAATGAACGACCGCATGTTGCAGGTCCTGTACGGGCCTTTCTGGATACAGAAAATGTTCGGGTGCTGCCCTGGCCAGCACATTCTCCAGATCTCTCACCAAGTGAAAACGTCTGCTCAATGGTGGCCGAGCAACTGGCTCGTCACAATATGCCAGTCACTACCCTTGGTGAACTGTGGTATCGTGTTGAAGCTGCATGAGCAGCTGTACCTGTACACGCCATCGAAGCTCTGTTTGACTCGATGTCCAGGCGTATCATGGCCGTTATTACGGCCAGAGGTGGTTGTTCTGGGTACTGATTTCTCAGGATCTATGCACCCAAACTGCGTGAAAATGTATACACGTGTCAGTTCTAGTATAATATATTTCCCCATTGAATACCCGTTTATCATCTGCATTTCTTCTTGGCGTAGCAACTTTAATGGCCAGTAGTGTATTATTGCATAATTTATCTGCAGTACCAATTTTACAAATTTACTAACATGATCTTGTTAGTACATGGTTGTTTTCTTCCCAGTGACTGTTATTTATGTTTCCAGAAAATCTCTTTTACACATTCAGTTTGGCTCCACTTGACTATTGCGACTCCAGCTACCCATTTCTAAACTCCTTCCACCACCGCTGCCGTACCTAGTTCAAGAGGATTGCAAACGTCGGAATAGATTGATATTCCTGCAGGTCTTGTAGTAATACATTTATGTGTTATAAGTTGCAGTTGCTGCACTGAAGTGCTATTATTTTATAAATACTTGCAATAAACACTAATTAGCTTTACGATGTGGAGCTAACTAAATTCCACTTTTCATAGTAGGCACCCACATTGGGTTCTGAAGGAAATCTGTCACTACATTGAGGTACGGAGGAACTGGCGGTAAGTTTCTCCATCTGACAGTCCTACATGTGTCTCCTTGAATATTATTACCAACGCTTCCAGCAAGAATGTTCATGAAATACTCTTGTTAGTTACATGTAACAGAAACCGTATCCGTATTCTCATAGTTCTAGATATTTATATTCCCACTGTTAGAGTATCAGAGTAATCTACATAGTTAAGGTAAGTGTAATCTGTGATTAACGTGTCTTTGTGTAAGGCAGTATTATTAACATTTTGGTAATGAGACGCTACACGAACCGATGTGCGAATTCGGATGCTCCCAGTGGCTACGAATTCTTAATGTGTACGTGTAGTATGTAGCACCCTCAAAGCGCTTACATGAACTGTGTCACAGCACATGTTCTGGTAAAAGTCTCGCTACTGCGATGAAGTGTTGCATAGGCTTATGCCTACTGATGTGTTCTGGTAGCAAACCGATGCTCGTAAGTGCAATGAATGGCTCTCCAATTTGAACTCTCACACAAAACCGTGTTCGAGATCTCAAACAATATCCAAACCAAGCTGGATCCAGATATTCGTAAACGACAGGTTAGAAATAATTTGTCTTTAAAAAATGTGAACTATACGTGAGCTTCGGCTCCTCTAAGATTATCGACAGCACAGTGAAACAACCTTTACTACGTGTATACTTGTAAGCAGCTAAAGCCTTTTTACTTGTTCAAGTATTGTTAGTAATTATGTAACAGTAACACTCATAGATCAGGTATTCATGACAGAAGTATATACTCATCGAGAGAAGAATTATTTTAGAGAAGGATTCAGTTCAGGACCAACCGAGTAATGACGCTAATTTAATTCGCTTGGTTTATGATGTGAACCTGGTGACTCTAAAGTACATATTCAGCGAATGTCACGTCGAATGTCAGAATCCCACTACAGCCGCGACTCTACTGCAAGTGCAGCATCTCCTCAGCGTCGTTAATGTGACGAAGAGCACGTGGCTTGTGAGGATTGGAGAGTCAAAGTGACACTTATTTCCAACGGTGGTAGGCATCACTATGCTTGGATTAAATTGGTAGTTAAATATGTAATGCAGTCCATTTGATTCCGGACTTACGCTTACTAGGGTACGATCCTTGCCACTACGATTAATTACAATAATTTCAACATTCACACCTCCTCGTTTTTGTAGGGGAAGGGAATCTACCAAGTGGCTGCAGTGTTTATGAAATTTATTAGCAGTCTCCGTTTCAAGACTTTGTAGAAGCTACGTGGATTTCCTCCCTCTAGAAAATGATTTTCGCAGCTGCGGATATGCGCAGTGAAGTGTTCTGCGGAGCTGCGTTTCCCATACAGACCAAAGCCAGCGCGCTTGGATGTGCTCCTCCATAAATCGTTCTATTTGCATTCTGTGTTCCGATTTTCTTTTCGTGCTTATTACTTTTCTCACTAAATAACAATGAAATGTTTCACATAAAGAAATGTGTTGGTATTTAGTGATATGAATTGTAATGAGTCTAACTAATTTTCTGCCTTTTTTTGAATTTAATTTTCTGATTTCCGTTCAACTCACCTATAATTTTCTCATTTTCGTTGCCATTTAAATGATTCACGCACCTTTACTAGTCTATTTTTTTGGTATGGTAGCCGTTCTTTACAAGTAACTGCCAACTGGTGGCTGAAACACCTTGTATTTATCGCTATTTCCAGTTGTGTAACATCGTTGCTTAATAACATGCTATGTTCTACATTTCATAGAAAAGAATAAGTTTTCTTACGAAATAGATGATCACAGTAAATATAAATCAACAATAAAGGCAATGTAATCACGAGTTAAGAATGACGGTTTCAGAAAAATATAAATTTGCATGATTGTAAAGGTGAAACGTGGTAGCATTACTCCTCTTAGTACTGTTTCACATCTGTTGAATGACCCAATAATTCTACTGAGGCTCTGGTTCGACGGCAAACTGGTGCTTCTGAAGTCAGTTTGAATTATGCGAGCACAGAGCAACGCTATTTTATTCTAGTGTATGAGGTTTTATGTTGACTTACAGTCAGTTCGAATTGCGATGTATATGGAGTGAGTCGATGGACCTCTATTAGCAGAATGAGTAAATCTGATGAACAAGCCTGAATCCTTTTTGCAAGAACAGTTTTTCTTATTATAGAGAGTTATCGATACCGTGACACAACCAGGCGGACGTAAGGTACCCATACGCGAATCCAGCGTACATTATAAACATACAGGGTCAGCTTGGATAAAGAAATCATTAAAATGCAGCGAAACGGACACACTTGTAACGGTATTGATTCTTCGGGTGGTTTATTTTTTACAGAGGTCACGGCTTTCAGTTCTTATGCAAGCAATCACTCTTGAGAGAGTTAAATTTATTTTATTTTATTTTATTTATTTAACCTGGCAAGATTAGGGCCATCAGGCCCTATCTCACATCTAACCATGCATGTTACTTATTTTACTTTCTTATGTTTTAGTAGCCATGTTAGACTACGTCTAGTAGAAAAAGTGAAATAAACAATTACAAAGGTACACTTGGAAAAATACATGATAATAGATGATAAGTACTGCTATAATTAGACATTATTATAGAGACAGATTTTAGATAGGAGTGTTAACAGCAGGGGGTATGAGGGAGACTGATGGTAAAGAAAGGAGAAGGGACATGACGAAACATAGTTAAGGAATTATGAAAGAAAAGAAGATTGCGTAGCTAATGGAGACAGATGAAGAGGAAGAAGAGAAAGGAGCAAGATAGGACACGCTAGGTCTTCTATTTGACAGAGGGGAGGATTGGCCTTGTACATTAATTTTGTGGAACACGTTATGAGGATGATAACAGGAAATGCTTCAACTTCTTCTTAAAAGTAGCAGGGAATTGAATTTTGGGCAAGGTAAGGGGCAGTTTGTTCCAGAGGTGGACAACGGCAACTGAGAAGGAGTTTGCAAAAGTTTCTGTTTTGTGAGTGGGCTCAGTTAGGATACCAGATAACAGTGACCTCGTGTTTCGATTATGATGGGATGAAAGGTGTCTAACCTCTGAAGCAAGGTACTGGGGTGCTTGCGCGACGAGGACCCGGTGAAGTAGACATAGAGCGTGGTAGTCACGCAATTTGTCCGGCCGCAGTCGCCCTAGCTGGGAGTATGGAGCACAAACATGATCATATCGGCGAATACTGCAGGCGTAACGCACACAGGCATTCATGGTTAGTTCTAAGCTTCTTTTGTTTTCACTACTCATGCCTTGTTGAATTACATCACAATAGTGGAGATTCGGTAGAACGAGTGCTTGCCCGAGCTGGCGTTTCACGTCCTGTGTAAATACGTTCCGAAACTTTTTGAGAGCATAGAGACAACCAGATGTCTTCGGGCACACTGCGACTGCATTCTCTACCCAGTTGAGATGCTCATCCAAAGTTACACCCAAGTTCTTAATGGTTTTCTGATATGGTATTGGAATATCGTAGAGCAGAATCTGAGGCAGCCGTTCGCGGGAACCTGAAGTTATCAATTTCTGTTGAGCTATTTAGGTTACTTGTGTCTTTCTTGCATTTAGTTTAAGCCCAAGATTTTTCGCCCATGTCACCACTGAAGACAGATCATCATTCATCAGAGTGATTGTAGTGTTTATATCTTCAGGTCTGATGCTTAGGTAGAGCTGGAGGTCGTCGGCATAGAAATGATATTTACAGGAGGACAGAACAGACGAAATATCATTTACATATAACGAAAAAAAAGTGGTCATAAGACTGATCCTTGTGGCGCTCCTGAGGAGATATGTTTCCAGGCAGATTTTTCATTTACACAGACAACACATTGCTGTCTGTATTTTTAGTAGCTTTCAAACCATCTCATTGCACTATCTGAGAAATATATCTGTTGCATTTTTCCGAGCAATATGTCAAAATTAACAGAGTCAAAAGCTTTGATGATGTCTAGTAGGGTCAATATTGTTGCCTTTCGGCTGTCTATGGCATATTTCAGGTCATCAGTTACATTAATTAGAGCTGTGTTTGTACTGCGGTATTTATGGATACCAGATTGAAATTTGTTGTTGTTGTTGTTGTTGTTGTTGTTGTTGTTGTTGTGGTCTTCAGTCCTGAGACTGGTTTGATGTAGCTCACCATGCTACTCTATCCTGTGCAAGCTTCTTCATCTCCCAGTACCTACTGCAACCTACATCATTCTGAATCTGCTTAGTGTATTCATCTCTTGGTCTCCCTCTACGATTTTTACCCTCCACGCTGCCCTCCAATGCTAAATTGGTGATCCCTTGATGCCTCAAAACATGTCCTACCAACCGATCCCTTCTTCTAGCCAAGTTGTGCCACAAACTTCTCTTCTCCCCAATCCTATTCAATACCTCCTCATTAGTTACGTGATCTAC
The DNA here is from genome assembly GCF_023898315.1 of Schistocerca nitens. Classification (NCBI taxonomy): domain Eukaryota; kingdom Metazoa; phylum Arthropoda; class Insecta; order Orthoptera; family Acrididae; genus Schistocerca; species Schistocerca nitens. Next base: position 87,167,971 of record NC_064617.1, read on the forward strand.
CCACCTTATCTTCAGCATTCTTCTGTAGCACCACATTTCGAAAGCTTCTATTCTCTTCTTGTCCAAACTGGTTATCGTCCATGTTTCACTTCCATACATGGCTACACTCCATACAAATACTTTCAGAAACGACTTCCTGACACTTAAATCTATACTCGATGTAAACAAATTTCTCTTCTTCAGAAACGATTTCCTTGCCATTGCCCGTCTACATTTTATATCCTCTCTACTTCGACCATCATCAGTTTTTTACTCCCTAAATAGCAAAACTCCTTTACTACTTTAAGTGTCTCATTTCCTAATCTCCTCGTTTTGCTTTTGTTGATGTTCATCTTATATCCTCCTTTCAAGACACTGTCCATTCCGTTCAACTGCTCTTCCAAGTCCTTTGCTGTCTCTGACAGAATTACAATGTCATCGGCGAACCTCAAAGTTTTTACTTCTTCTCCATGAATTTTAATACCTACTCCGAATTTTTCTTTTGTTTCCTTTACTGCTTGCTCAATATACTGATTGAATAACATCGGGGAGAGGCTACAACCCTGTCTCACTCCTTTCCCAACCACTGCTTCCCTTTCATGCCCCTCGACTCTTATAACTGCCATCTGGTTTCTGTACAAATTGTAAATAGCCTTTCGCTCCCTGTATTTTACCCCTGCCACCTTCAGAATTTGAAAGAGAGTGTTCCAGTCAACATTGTCAAAAGCTTTCTCTAAGTCTACAAATGCTAGAAACATAGGTTTGACTTTCCTTAATCGTTCTGCTAAGATAAGTCATAGGGTCAGTATTGCCTCACGTGTTCCAATATTTCTACGGAATCCAAACTGATCTTCCCCGATGTCGACTTCTACTAGTTTTTCCATTCGTCTGTAAAGAATTCGTGTTAGTATTTTGCAGCTGTGACTTATTAAACTGATAGTTCGGTAATTTTCACATCTGTCAACACCTGCTTTCTTTGGGATTGGAACTATTATATTCTTCTTGAAGTCTGTGGGTATTTCGCCTGTTTCATACATCTTGCTCACCAGATGGTAGAGTTTTGTCATGACTGGCTCTCCCAAGGCCATCAGTAGTTCTAATGGAATGTTGTCTACTCCCTGGGTCTTGTTTCGACTCAGGTCTTTCAGTGCTCTGTCAAACTCTTCACGCAGTATCTTATCTCCCATTTCATCTTCGTCTACATCCTCTTCCATTTCCATAATACTGTCCTCAAGTACATCGCCCTTGTATAAACCCTCTATATACTCCTTCCATCTTCCTTCTTTCCCTTCTTTGGTTAGAACTGGGTTGCCATCTGAGCTCTTGATATTCATACAAGTGGTTCTCTTCTCTCCAAAGGTCTCCTTAATTTTCCTGTAGGCAGTATCTATCTTACCCCTAGTGAGACAAGCATCTACAGCCTTACATTTGTCCTCTAGCCATCCCTGCTTAGCCATTTTGCACTTTCTGTCGATCTCATTTTTGAGACGATTGTATTCCCTTTTGCCTCCTTCATTTACTGCATTTTTATATTTTCTCCTTTCATCAATTAAGTTCAATATTTCTTGTGTTACCCAAGGATTTCTATTAGCCCTCGTCTTTTTACCTACTTGATCCTCTGCTGCCTTCACTACTTCATCCCTCAGAGCTACCCATTCTTCTTCTACTGTATTTCTTTCCCCCATTCCTGTCAATTGTTCCCTTATGCTCTCCCTGAAACTCTCTACAACCTCTGGTTCTTTCAGTTTATCCAGGTCCCATCTCCATAAATTCCCACCTTTTTGCAGTTTCTTCAGTTTCAGTCTGCAGTTCATAACCAATAGATTGTGGTCAGATTCCACATCTGCCCCTGGAAGTGTCTTTCAATTTAAAACCTGGTTCCTAAATCTCTGTCTTACCATTATATAATCTATCTGATACCTATTAGTATCTCCAGGATTCTTCCAGGTATACAACCTTCTTTTATTATTCTTGAACCAAGTGTTAGCTATGATTAAGTTATGCTCTGTGCAAAATTCTACAAGGCGTCTTCCTCTTTCATTTCTTCCCCCCAATCCATATTCACCTACTATGTTTCCTTCTCTCCCTTTTCCTACTGACGAATTCCAGTCACCCATGACTATTAAATTTTCGTCTCCCTTCACTACCTGAATAATTTCTTTTATCTCGTCATACATTTCATCAATTTCTTCATCATCTGCAGAGCTAGTTGGCATATAAACTTGTACTACTGTAGTAGGCATGGGCTTTGTGTCTATCTTGGCCACAATAATGCGTTCACTATGCTTTTTGTAGTAGCTAACCCGCACTCCTATTTTTTTATTCATTATTAAACCTACTCCTGCATTACCCCTATTTGATTTTGTATTTATAACCCTGTAATCACCTGACCAAAAGTCTTGTTCCTCCTGCCACCGAACTTCACTAATTCCCACTATATCTAACTTTAACCTATCCATTTCCCTTTTTAAATTTACTAACCTACCTGCCCGATTAAGGGATCTGACATTCCACACTCCGATCCGTAGAATGCCAGTTTTCTTTCTCCTGATAACGACGTCCTCTTGAGTAGTCTCCGCCCGGAGATCCGAATGGGGTACTTTTTAACCTCCGGAATATTTTACCCAAGAGGACGCCATCATCATTTAATCATACAGTAAAGCTGCATGTCCTCGGGGAAAATTACGGCTGTAGTTTCCCCTTGCTTTCAGCCGTTTGCAGTACCAGCACAGCAAGGCCGTTTTGGTTAATGTTACAAGGCCAGATCAGTCAATCATCCAGACTGTTGCCCCTGCAACTACTGAAAAGGCTGCTGCTCCTCTTCAGGAACCACATGTTTGTCTGGCCTCTCAACAGATACCCCTCCGTTGTGGTTGCACCTACGGTACGGCCATCTGTATCGCTGAAGCACGCAAGCCTCCCCACCAATGGCAAGGTCCATGGTTCATGGGGGAAGTGAAATTTGTTATGTAGGTTATATTCTTGCAGGTATTCAGTGATTTGATCATGAACAATATATTCAAGTGCTTTAGAAACAGCAGGCAGTATGCTAATTGGTCGGTAATCAGTAGACAGATCCGGTCTCCATCTTAGGGATGGGTCGAATTATACTTCGTTTCCATGCAGTGTGGTATATTCCGTTCACGAGAGAAAAATTACACGATCTTCAGATCGCGATACAAACAAGATTTGAATCTGCACCAGTTTCGATTGGCACTCTGCCAACAAATGTGTGCGCACATAAACGAGTACAGTGAATCTCTGTAGAAGCTGTGGCTTTCAGAGGGAGCTCAGTGTCATCTCTTAGAAGAACTATTTATCGCTGAGAAGTGAGCAGCCCTAAATCAGGGTAAGCATGTCCTTCACACGGTCATGCTGTGGTGGCATAGCAGACAGTTTCCTCAACGTGATCGCTTTGGTGAGCCGGTGACAATGGCTGCCGTTTCCGATCGATACCTTGGGATGGAATAGTTTGTATTTTACCTGGGTTCCGAAAAGATCTACGTCACGGCTACTAGTAGTTTCATTAAACCACGAGGAACGTGAAGGTGAATACGTCAGAATTGTTCAGTAACCGTGTCAGTGACAACCCTTAACTTGCAAGAACATTTCACTTAGCTACATTCGAATTTTAGCTTGTTAGCAGTCTTAATAATGTGTTACGAACGACTTTGCAAAAGAAACGAATTGAAAATAAATTTCATAGTATTCTAGCAAAACAGACAAGGGGGAACATATATCCAACAATGAATGGCTGTACGAGTAGACAACAATGCCACACGCGGCGCACCATCCATTTATAACTTGCCACTGCGTTTTAGAAAACTGAACTTAGTGAACATTTTAATCCTGCAGAAAACTGGGCTTATGAAGACGCCCTCTTTTCTCTACGAATTTGGAGCCGTAAAAATGCAATTGTAATGCAGTCTGACTTCTTTTCATCAGTAATTATTACAGACAAATTTACTAACATGGGAACCTCCCCATCGCACCCCCCTCAGATTTAGTTATAAATTGGTACAGTGGATAGGCCTTGAAAAACTGAACACTGATCAATCGAGAAAACAGGAAGTAGCTGTGTGGAACTATGAAAAAAATAAACAAAATATACAAACTGAGTAGTTCATGCGCAAGATAGGGAACATCAAGGACAGTGTAAGCTCAGGAGCGCTGTGGTCTCGTGGTTAGCGTGAGGTCCTTGGTTCAAATCTTCCCTCGAGCGAAAAGTTAAATTTTTTTTTCAGACAATTATTATCTGTCCGTCCGGCCGTCCGTCCGATGCGAGGCAACTGCGCCGTAGTATGGGGACGCTACACCTAAACAAACATCGAAACACACGACGTCAGTCGACTACAGCGCACGGAAGACAGAGTTTTCCTGCTAACGAGGCTCCCTGGCTGGCAGTTGGCTATTCGCTACTTGGGTGGACGAGAGTGCACGAAATACGTGAGGTGTATTCCGTGGGCGATATGAATCCAGCAAATATAGCTCGCGACTTCAATAACAAGGTCAATGAATATTTTCCGAACTGTAAGGAATCGGAAAGTTCCTTAAGGGATAGAACGTATAGACTATATCAGACGTGTTTTCCTGTGGAGGAATCGGTTGACCTATGACCTTGCCATCAAATGTTTTCGGTTCCCATTGGAGAGGCACGTCCTTTCGTCTACTACTCGCACAGTTTTGCGGTGCGGTCGCACAACACAGACACTAAACTTATCACAGTGAACAGAGACGTCAATGAACGAACGGGCAGATCATAACTTTGCAAAAGTAAAGAAAGTAAACTTTTCACTCGAGGGAAGACTTAAACCAAGGACCTCTTGTTCCGCAGCTGCTCACGCTAACCACGGGACCACCGCGCTCCTGATCTCACACTTTTATTGATGTTGCCTGACTTGCGCATGGACTACTCAGTTTGTATATTTTGCTTATTTTATTCATAGTTCCACACAACTTCTTCCTGTTTTCTAGATTGATCTGTGTTCAGTTTTTCAAGGCCTATCCACTGTGCCAACTTAAAACTAAATCTGAGGGGGGTGCGATGGGGAGGTTCCCTTGTAAGAGCAACGTTTAAATTGGGTATCTGGAATGTTTATTTCTGTGTAATGAGTAAGTTTCTTAAAAGAGAACTAATACCTCATATTCCTCCTTATAGACAAAACAGGCGCACTCAGCATTATTGGTCTACACTGAATTAGAATGCGTGTCTACTAAATACCAGATAACATCGCATTTTCGTAGAACATTTCAAAGCAATATCACATATTATACTAAAGGCCATTAAAGTTGCTACACCAAGAAGAAATGCAGATGATGAACGGGTATTCGTTGGACAAATATATTATACTAGAACTGACATGTGATTACATTTTCACGCAATTTGGGTGCATAGATCCTGAGAAATCAGTACCCAGAACAACCACCTCTGCCCGTAATAACGGCCTTGATACGCCTGGCCATTGAGTCAAACAGAGCTTGGATGGCGTGTACAGATACAGCTGCCCATGCAGCTTCAACACGGTACATACAGTTCATCAAGAGTAGTGACTGGCGTACTGTGATGTGCCAGTTGCTCGGCTACCATTGGCCAGACGTTTTCAGTTGGTGAGAGATCTGGAGAATGTGCTGGCCAGGGCAGCAGTTGAACATTTTCTGCATCCAGAAAGGCCCGTACAGGACCTGCAACATGCGGTCGTACATTATCCTGCTGAAATGTAGGGTTTCGCAGGGATCGAATGAATTGTAGATCCACGGGTCGTAACACATCTGAAATGTAACGTCCACTGTTCAAAGTGCCATCAATGCGAACAAGAGGTGGCCGAGACGTGTAACCAATGGCACCCATCACGCCGGATGATACGCCAGTATGGCGATGACGAATACACGCTTCCAATGTGCGTTCACCGCGATGTCGCCAAACACGGATGCGACCATCATGATGCTCTAAACAGAACCTGGATTCGACCGAAAAAATGACGTTTGCTATTCGTGCACCCAGGTTCGTCGTTGAGTACACCATCGCAGGCGCTCATTTCTGTGATGCAGCGTCAAGGGTGATCGCAGTCATGGTCTCCGAGCTGATAGTCCGTGCTGCTGCAAACGTCGTCGAACTGTTCGTGGAAATGGTTGTTGTCTTGCAAATGTCCCCATCTTTTGACTCCGGGATCGAGACGTGGCTGCACGATCCGTTACAGCCATGCGGATAAGATGCCTGTCATTTCGACTGCTAGTGATACGAGGCCGTTGGGATCAAGCACGGCGTTCCGTTTTACCCTCCTGAACCCACCGATTCGATGTTCTTTTAGCAGTGATTGGATCTAGACCAACGCGAGCAGCAATGTCGCGATACGAGAAACCGCAATCGCGGTGGCTTCAATCCGACCTTTATCAAAGTCGGAAACGTGATGGTACGCATTTCTCCTCCTTACACGAGGCATCACAACAAAGTTTCACCAGGTAACGCCGGTCAACTGCTGTTTGTGTATGAGAAATCGGTTGGAAACTTTCCTGGTATCAGCACGTTGTAGGTGTCGCCAGAGGCTCCAACCTTGTGTGAATGCTCTGAAAAGCAAATCATTTGCATATCACAGCATCTTCTCCCTGTCGGTTAAATTTCGCGTCTGTAGCACGCCATCTTGGTGGTGTTGCAATTTTAATGGACAGTAGTGTAAGTGCTGATCTCGACGTAAACGTACCTTTTGAAAAATGTAATATATTTCCTAAAAATATTGCCGGCGATGTCACGACATCTAAATTGTCTGCACCACATGAAAATCAATTTTGATTGAAGGGATAGCTGTGCAGAAGACAAAATTTCCTCTACGATCGGTATCGGTACCTTGACGATAACTAAGATCTAAATTTACACTGTCGGGAAAAAATCGCAACGAAGTGAACGATTTGTGCGACTTAAACGAAAGTTGGTTGTCGTGTTTCTTCATTTGAAAGGTGATACCTGTTCAGACTTAGTGATAGTGGCATATGAGTGGCGCTAGTACCGCCATTATCAAGATGCACAGCAGGATTACATTATATACACTCTGTAACGGTCGTAAGCGTAGATTCCTCTGACCCCAAATCACAGCTGTTTGCAACTTCAGTGGTGTCAAGCGAGAGCTCATTTCAGGATTGTTGCGTTTTCTGATGACAGCTGGTTCTGCCTTGGTGTCAGTAACGGCCGTGTGTTGATCTGGTGGAGGTCAGTTGAGGGCCTGCAACCAATCTGTCTTAAGGTTTGGAGTGCGATTTTGAATGACAGCAGGAGCACTCTGTGGCTATCCCAGGCACCCTGACCGCAGATTTGTAAGTCAGTCTGGTGATTCGACCTGTTGTGGTGCCATTCATTAAGAACATTCGAGGCGTTGTTTTCCACTGGGATGACGCTCGCCCACATACCGCTGTTGTAACCCAACATGCTCTACAGAGTGTCGACGTGTTACCTTGGCTTCTTCGATCACCAGATCTGTCTCCAGTTGATCATCGGAAGACAACTCAAGCTTCATCCTCAACCACCACTAACCGTCCCTATGCTGACCGACCTTGAGCAACAGGCATCGAACTGCATCCCACTAACTGACAGCCTACAACTGTAGAACACAATTCATACATGTTCCCAAGCTCGCAATCATCATTCTGGCGTTTACACAATTATTAATGTATCGGCTTTTCACATTTGCAATAGCTAATCTTGCTTCTTACATTACTCTCTCATCTTGCAATGTTAATCACTGAAATATGTTACCTAAATAAATATAACCCAAAAATTTCTTTACTCTATATTGATTATTTATCGGTGTTGCTGCTTTTTCCCGTCACTGTATATTCAATTTAATGATGTTAAGATGTATAATACATGGAAGCGGTTTTGTATGTCTCGATACTTACTGAATCGCGGAAGATAGACTTTACATGACATACCATAATCAATGGTGGAAGTACCGCGTGGTGGCTATTCCCCGTCAACACAAAAGTCTTGTTTAGAAAGTATTCTGAGTCCAACGGATATGCAAACAAATATTAGGTAAAGGAAGAACGTATTTACTCAACTAGGTCACAACACAAATATACTATGTACAGAAATCGAGAACTTGTAACGCAAAATACAATACACACGGTATAAATTTTTTCCTGTTTTATTAACTATGTACATCTAAATGATGTCTATAAATACGGTGTGTATGTTATTATGATGTATATGTTGTTGTTGTTGTGGTCTTCAGTCCTGAGACTGGTTTGATGCAGCTCTCCATGCTACCCTATCCTGTGTAAGTTTCTTCATCTCCCATTACCTACTGCAACCTACATCCTTCTGAATCTGCTTAGTGTATTCATCTCTTGGTCTCCCTCTACGATTTTTACCCTCCACGCTGCCCTCCAGTACTAAACTGGTGAACCCTTGATGCCTCAGAACATGTCCTACCAACCGGTCTATTCTTCTCGTCAAGTTGTGCCACAAACTCCTCTTCTCCCCAATTCTATTCAATACCTCCTCATTAGTTATGTGATCTACCCACCTAATCTTCAGCATTCTTCTGTAGCACCACATTTCGAAACCTTCTATTCTCTTCCTGTCCAAGCTATTTATCGTCCATGTTTCACTTCCATACATGGCTACACTCCATACAAATACTTTCAGAAACGACTTCCTGACAATTAAATCTATACTCGATGTTAACAAATTTCTCTTCTTCAGAAACGCTTTCCTTGCCATTGCCAGTCTACGTTTTATATCTTCTCTACTTCGACCATCATCAGTTATTTTGCTCCCCAAATAGCAAAACCCCTTTACTACTTTAAGTGTCTCATTTCCTAATCTAATTCCCTCAGCATCACCCGACTTAATTCGACTACATTCCATTATCCTCGTTTTGCTTTTGTTGATGTTCATCTCATATCCTCCTTTCAAGACACTGTCCATTCCGTTCAACTGCTCTTCCAAGTCCTTTGCCGTCTCTGACAGAATTACAATGTCATCGGCGAACCTCAAAGTTTTTATTTCTTCTCCATGTATTTTAATACCTACTCCGAATTTTTATTTTGTTTCCTTTACTGCTTGCTCAATGTACAGATTGAATAACATCGGGGATAGGCTACAACCCTGTCTCACTCCCTTCCCAACCACTGCTTCCCTTTCGTGCCCCCCGACTCTTATAACTGCCATCTGGTTTCTGTACAAATTGTAAATAGCCTTTCGCTCCCTGTATTTTACCCCTGCCACCTTTAGAATTTGAAAGAGAGTGTTCCAGTCAACATTGTCAAAAGCTTTCTCTAAGTCTACAAATGCTAGAAACATAGGTTTGCCTTTCCTTAATCGTTCTGCTAAGATAAGTCGTAGGGTCAGTATTGCCTCACGTGTTCCAATATTTCTACGGAATCCAAACTGATCTTCCCCGATGTCGACTTCTACCAGTTTTCCATTCGTCTGTAAAGAATTCGTGTTAGTATTTTGCAGCTGTGACTTATTAAACTGATAGTTCGGTAATTTTCACATCTGTCAACACCTGCTTTCTTTGGGATTGGAATTATTATATTCTTCTTGAAGTCTGAGGGTATTTCGCCTGTCTCGTACATCTTGCTCACCAGATGGTAGAGTTTTGTCAGGACTGGCTCTTTCCAAGGCCGTCAGTAGTGCTAATGGAATTTTGTTTACTCCCGGGGCCTTGTTTCGATTCAGGTCTTTCAGTGCTCTGTCAAACTCTTCACGCAGTATCATATCTCCCATTTCGTCTTCGTCTACATCCTCTTCCATTTCCATAATATTGTCATCAAGTACATCGCCCTTGTATAAACCCTCTATATACTCCTTCCATCTTCCTTCTTTCCCTTCTTTGGTTAGAACTGGGTTTCCATCTGAGCTCTTGATATTCATACAAGTGGTTCTCTTCTCTGCAAAGGTCTCCTTAATTTTCCTGTAGGCAGTATCTATCTTACCCCTAGTGAGACAAGCCTCTACATCCTTATATTTGTCCTCTAGCCATCCCTGCTTAGCCATTTTGCACTTCCTGTCGATCTCATTTTTGAGACGTTTGCATTCCTTTTTGCCTGCTTCATTTACTGCATTTTTATATTTTCTCCTTTCTTCAATTAAATTCAATATTTCTTCTGTTACCCAACGATCTCTATTAGCCCTCGTCTTTTTACCTACTTGATCCTCTGCTGCCTTCACTACTTCATCCCTCAGAGCTACCTGTTCTTCTTCTACTGTACTTCTTTCCCCCACTGCTGTCAATTGTTCCCTTATGCTCTCCCTGAAACTCTGTACAGCCTCTGGTTCTTTCAGTTTATCCAGGTCCCATCTCCTTAAATTCCCACCTTTTTGCAATTTCTTCAGTTTTAATCTGCAGTTCATAACCAATAGATTGTGGTCAGAGTCCACATCTGCCCCTGGAAATGTTTTACAATTTAAAACCTGGTTGCTAAATCTCTGTCTATTAAGTAATCCATCTGATACCTTTTTGTATCTCCGGGATACTTCCATGTATACAGCCTTCTTTCATGATTCTTGAACCAAGTGTTAGCTATGATTAAGTTATGCTCTGTGCAAAATTCTACCAGACGGCTTCCTCTTTCATTTCTTACCCCAATCCATATTCACCTAGTATGTTTCCTTCTCTCCATTTTCCTACACTCGAATATAGTCTCCCTTCACTATCTGAATAATTTCTTATATCTCATCATACATTTCATCAATTTCTTCATCATCTGCAGAGCTAGTTGGCATATAAGCTTGTACTACTGTAGTAGGCGTGGGCTTCGTGTCTATCTTGGCCGCAATAATGCGTTCACTATGCTGTTTGTAGTAGCTTACCCGCACTCCTATTTTCTTATTCATTAGGAAACCTACTCTTGCATTACCCCTATTTGATTTTGTATTTATAACCCTGTATTCGCCTGACCAAAAGCCTTGTTCCTCCTGCCACCGAACTTCACTAATTCCTACCATGTCTAACTTTAAGCTATTCATTTCCCTTTTTAAATTTTCTAACCTACCTGCCCGATTAAGTGATCTGACATTCCACGCTCCGATCCGTAGAACGCCAGTTTTCTTTCTCCTGATAACAACGTCCTCTTGAGTAGTCCCCGCCCGGAGATCCGAATGGGGGACTATTTTACCTCCGGAATATTTTACCCAAGAGGACGCCATCATCATTTAACCATACAGTAAAGCTGCATGCCCTCGGGAAAAATTACGGCTGTAGTTTCCCCTTGCTTTCAGCCGTTCGCAGTACCAGCACAGCAAGGCCGTTTTGGTATGATGAATATATGTTTCAATAATTTCCTGTTTGTAAAATAATCAATGAAACTGAATGTAAAGTATTGTAGTGGACGTCCTGGCCAAGTCAGGGAATATCGTTATGTATACCAAAGAGGTTATTGTTATTCTAGTACTGTTGCTGGGCTTTGTGTGAGAGGTAATTTAAGTCGAAAAAAGTTAAGTTTTTTTTTTGAGAAAGCAGTATATTTAAAAATACGTCATGTTCAGACAATTTTATAGGCATAAGTCAATGTATCGAACTCCGTAATCATTTTAAATACCAGTTATTATTGTAGAACAGTCAATTTAAATACTAATATTATTCTTTGCGAAAAATTTACCTTTCGCAAAACAATTTAATACAAGTAGCATCACAGTGGGAAACGCAGATCAGTTGTTACGTAAGAACTAGTAATTAATTTCATCAAGTAGTTGCATGTTTGCTTTTGTGCATGACTGAAATTTTCTGGGTGATAATTGTGTTTTGACAATCAGCGGGTGTCAATGCCTTTGCAACTTTCCACGCCTGGCAACATGCTACAATAGTAATGTGATTTAATTTCAGAGTCAAGAGCTTTAATTGATTTCGCTCGCACTAAGTGAGCTGGCGACCGTTCATTTCTAGTAATTTCCAAACAGAGTCAAAATTAACTCATCATTTTCGGACAAAATTTCACAATTTAATTTCTGTATTTTATTTCTGCCGATCATTATTGCACCAAGTAAATCGCACAATAACGATCAAGTTATGGCAGCATCTGTCCTTTTCCGGATAATTCTTCGATGCCTTATTCTGATTTAATATCAAACCATTAGCAACACGGTAATTCCTTAATTAGTGTACCACCCGGCGAGGAAGGGGGGTGTAATAAACTGCCGCACATTAATCGAGACAGCAAGCCCCAGTTTGCTACTCTTAATTGGTCAGTACAGCTAAAACCTCTCATTTCAATTTGGCTCGCCAAACACGAATTTGGAGTAATGTTAACTCATTTTTTTGCGCTCTTGGACGGTGAAATGGTGTTAGAAAGTCTCATTGCCGTTTCACACATAGAAACGCAGGCTGTAGTCATTCATAATTCCCCATCTTTACACTACGTGATCAAAAGTATCCGGACACCTGGCTGAAAATGACTTACAAGTTCGTTTCGCCCTCCATCGGTAATGTTGGAATTCAGTATGGTGTTGGCCCACCCTTAGCCTTGACGACAGCTTCCACTCTCGCAGGCATACAATCAATCAAATGCCGGAAGGTTTCTCGAGGAATGAGAGCCCATTCTTCACGGAGTGCTGCACTGAGGAGAGGTATCGATGTCGGTCAGTGACGCCTGGCACGTAGTCGGTGTTCCAAAACATCCCACAGGTGTTCTATAGGATTCAGGTCAGGACTCTGTACAAGCCAGTCCATTACAGGGATGTTATTGTCGTGTAACCACTCCGCCACAGGCCGTGAATAATGAACAGGTGCTCGATCGTATTGAAAGATGCAATCGCCATCCCCGATTTGCTCTTCAACATTGGGAAGCAATAACGTACTTAAAACACCAATGTAGGCCTGTGCTGCGATAGTGGTACGCCAAACAACAAGGAGTGCAATCCCCCTCCCAAAAACACGACCACACTATAAAACCACCGCTCCGTATTTTACTTTTGGCACCGCACACGCTGGCAGATGACGTTCACCGGGCATTCCCCATACCCACACCCTGCCATCGGATCGCCACATGCTGTACGTGATTCGTCACTCCACACAACGTATTTCCACTGTTCAATCGTCCAATGTTTCCGCTTCTTACACCAAGCGAGGCGTCATTTGGCATTTACCGGCGTGATGTGTGACTTATGACCAGAAGCGCGACCATGAAATTCAAGGTTTCTCATCTGCCGCCTAACTATCAGAGTGCTTGCAGTGGATCCTGATGCAGTTTGGAATTCCTCTGTGATGGTCTGGATAGACGTCTGCATATTACACATTACGACCCTCTTCAACTGTCGGCGGTCTCTGTCAGTAAATATAAGAGGTCGGCCTGTACGCTTTTGTGCTGTACGTGTCCCTTTACGTTTCCACTTCACTATCACATCGGAAACAGTGGACCTAGGGATGTTCAGGAGTGTGGAAATCTCGCGTATAGACATATGACACAAGTGACACCCAATCACCTGACCACGTTCGAAGTCCGTGAGTTCCGCGGAGCGCCCCATTCTGCTCTCTCACGATGTCTGATGACTACTGAGGTCGCTGATATGGAGTACCTGGCAGTAGGTGGCAGCACAGTGCATCTAATATGAAAAACGTATGTTTTTGGGGGTGTCCGGATACTTCTGATCACATAGTGTATCAGTAAATGTCAGAGTGGACAAGTCTCTTAACAAGCCGTAACACACATAATAACTGAAGGGAATGGAAACTGGAAGAGAATAAGAATACTTGTTCATGTTCGGTACCGCAGACCATCCTGTCTGCTCAGCCACCTTCACTTCTCATTGGCCAAGCCAACGCTGGTTCCAAAGGCCTTAGTTAGGACAAAAACCATAGCTGAGCCAGCAAAGACTACACAGATATTGACTAGCGGGCACTGATAACACAACAAAGACTGCTGGTAACAGATGCCTGAAACGTGATACTTGTAAGCTGACAATAATTGTAACGGGTAACTTAGACTTTAACTATCTGTAGTAGCTCAGGTGTGGAATAAGAGCATATTTCATTTTCATCTTCTCACTCGACCTACAGCCATTCCACTACTCTTGTCCCACATTCTGTTTCACTCGAGTGGTCAGCTGTTTCCTTGGGTAGACTTCAGCGCTCTTGCCTACTTTTCAGAAAGTCTCTCGGTGTTGTTCTTTGATCCATCCTCTCTGTGCCTCCAAACCATTTTAACCTATGTTTCACATACTGGTTGATTCGTTTGCGTTTATTGACGGATATTTTCATCCTGGAACGTTTCTGTTCATGCCTTTTTGGAATCTAGAATCTACTGCTGTAACCGCTGTTGATGGTAAAATTGTGAAGGGAGTATACAGTCATTAGTAAAATAAATAAATGAATAAATAAATAAAAAATAAAAAAATTAAAAAAGTCAGATAAAAGATTTTCTTGCTTCTTAAGGCGATTTTGTTGTCCTTTAGGGGAGTCTTAACTTGGTTATTTGTGATATTTATTATATTAGTGACTCGGAAAGGAGACTTTGTGTCTCGAGTTAGGATACTAAAGAGGTGATGAATGTGGTAAACGTTTTGTATCTTCTTTCCATCCAGGTTGATGCCCATATATAAGACTTTAAGCCATTAGAACTTGTTTTCTTACAACTGTTTCTAGATCATACTGATTAAATGGTTGTTCCGCGTGTTTATTGGTGTTGCACTTCTTCTTGTGCTACTGGCCACAACACCACATCATCGGCAGCAAAGGTAAATGCGTTGAATTCGTGAGTAGCTTGTTGATTCACTCCGTTCATTATTTCTCCATCATTGTGATGTACAGGGGCGGCGACAGTGCCCTGAGCTGCTGCAGTCCATTGCTTGCGTTAAACCACTCAGGGTAGCTGTTCCGGCGTAACGACACGCGCCGGCGCGAATATCAAGAACGTAACCGCAGAGAAGGCTGTGAGATGACGTCGGCCAGTAGTACGCTGACTAGGACCACACCACGACAGGGGCGGCCTCTATCCATAGAGTAAATACCTCTGGAGTGAGCATTGCGTTCTGCGCATGTTGTCAACATTAAACCAGGATTGTCACGTGTTCTCGGGACTTCGCTGTGCGTGTGTGCTTCTGCAGCGTTTGAAGTTTATAATACCAAGAGTTTTTTGTTGTGTTTCACCGTTTGTTGACAGTGTAATAGCGATGGTGAATTACTGTTGTTGCTACGGATGCAAAGAAAAATATGTGAAAGGAGGGATAGTAGCTTTTCATGGGTACATACCATTTAGCTCTAATTATAGTTATCATATTAGTAAGAGACACTGTATATGTTAAAAATTTCGAGACGCATTGTAATTAAGGCTTGATTCTGTAGACCTATTTTTCTACGATTTTATGACTATATAATAGATATTACGGCTCGTACAAAAGCTTACAAACAATCGCTTCCTCTCGTAAATTTGCTAGTGAAACAGGAAAGGAAATGGTTAGTTGTTTCAGCAAATACTATCCTCCATGTACTTATCAGTGACTTGTCGATTATGTATATAGATTACTCAGTCTACTATTTATTTAATAAACTAGGAGCAAGAACGTAAAATGCGTTAAATGAATACTTCAAAGTGTCACCAGTAAGAAAAATTGTGCTTTTGGGTCGCAAAAACGAGAAAATAAATACGCAGAAAAAGCAGGAAAAAAAGGACGAATTAGCAGAGATATAATCACTAACGTGTGGCAAATTCGGTGTTTTTCGAAGACTTGCAAAAGTACTAGCGTACTGTCAAGTCGTTTTGCAAGACTATCACCGCAAAAATGTACGTCAGGCTCTGTAATACTATAAAGTGCCGTATCATACCGAAAACCACCAAAAATCGAGTCCCTCTGAACGGTGACACCTATCGCAAAGAAGCAGAATGTAATATCACTTGCCCTTAAAAGTTACGTAGCTGCTTTATTCCCGGTATTAAATGGATACTGTTAAAATGTCTGCTCAACATATATAAATAACCCACGACACGTACGAAAAGAATCCGTCTGTACAAGGGATGTACTGACATTCTAAATATAGAGGGCGCTATACGGACAAACACACGACGTCCCGAGAACACGTGAGCAGGCCGGCAATGTATGTTGACAACACAAAATCTGTTCTGCGGATGTGAATGCTGACTCCAGAGATATTTACTTTATGCCTCTAGCCGAAGAGAATATGAGCACCACGGCTGTCAGTCTCGCCCGGACAGTAGAGGGCGCGCACTAGCAGAGGTGTCTGCAGAGCTGGAGTAGGAGAGAGGCACTAGAAGAGCCGTCATTGGTGATTCACATGAACTTGTGTGAATTACTGCCATGGACATTGTTACCTGCGAAGGACATTGATTATTTGTATGTCGCCAACTGCTTGTGACCCAAAGTTAAATATTGTCAATCTACTTTATTGTAATGAAAACCATTAACGTGATTTGCTTGGATTGTTGTTTAGCTATCCGAGAACGCAACATCCTTTAGGCACCCTATAAGAGACGAGTGGGTTAGGACACCACAATAGCGTTGTGGTTCTTCTCAGTAATCTATCATCTAGGTTACTGCCTCTTAAAAGACATCGTTTCTTTCAGAGAAATCGTTTGGAAGGAGATTATTTTTCACTGTTGCTGGCTTCTTAAAAGGTATATTCTTCTTTAATCTCCCTGTAATTGTATTTCAGTCCTTATGTTTCATTAATATAGAAAGAAAACATTAGATATGTGTCGCGTACAGGACGTAAGTTATACTGCTACAAATTCCGTCAATGAAATATTCTGGGTGAATATTATTTTAGGTTTATTGACTTCGGGAAACGTATTATCTTTATCTCTCTGTAACTGTATCTAGGTTAACACAGTCTCCCTAGCAAGCATTGCTATTCAGGTGCTCACAGTGGATGGACGCGCGATTGGACAAATACCTACTACAGACAACACATACGTGCTACAGTTAAACACGCCTGCGAGAACACACAAAACATTAATATCTACAGAACGCATTTTCCCCAACTGCACAATGAAGTCTTTGGCTGCTGCCTGCGAAATCATAGAGCGTGTACTCTTTTCGGACTAATCGCGATGAATTCAAATTCGCGCAGTCAGCGGAGCTCACGTGAACGCCGTTGATTTCAATTCAGCGGGCATTTCCTCGCGGCGAGGCAGCAGCCGGCAATTTCGCTTCGATCGGCGATCGCCGTCTACCGCAGAGGCCAGCCTCCGGGGCCGTGACGCGAGTGCCAAATCGTGTTTTAATCGGGCAACAGCAGGCCTGGGCGTGCACTCACAAAAACGTAGCTACGAACTGCAGTGATGCGGGTTAACGACGACAGACGGACTGCACAGTTGCCTGCAACAGCGTGTTGAAACAGTATTTCTGATAATAATTGAGGATGGGGATTATAGCTTGAATACCGCAACCAGCCACAAGTTTGCTCACATATAACCATTACTCCTATAATAAAATAACCGTAACTCCTATAATAAAGCAGCTATTAACAAAAGGAAAAAAAAAAAACATTCGCGACGATAATAAATGTCGTCTTTCCACGGAAATAGACAAACTCCAGTTTCATCTAATTTTATGAGCAAAATCGGTATTTTTTTTACGTTAGACTGAGAAACTTATCCCGCCTGTGAACACCTTTATGAGGAAAATCAAGAAAATAGAGGAAACTCATATTTCCACTCGCCAATACCGATGTCGGTGATGTAACAGACTCCCAATCATCCCTATAATTTACGAAGTCAAATAAGGTGTTTCCCATATCTAGAGAACCAGAAAACGTGTCTTCCACCTGCTAGATGCACACACCACAATCGGTGTTCTCTCAACTAAATAAAGACGTGAAATGTGAACAAGTAGTCAGCGGAACAATTTATATTGGAGGGAATAATGGCCCAGCGCAAACACACGTCCACATTGAATCTTCTCAAATTTTCACTTGATCACGAAAGCTGTCCAACACATACTAAGTTCAAAAATGGTTCAAATGGCTCTGAGCACTATGGGACTCAACTGCTGTGGTTATCAGTCCCCTAGAACTTAGAACTACTTAAACCTAACTAACCTAAGGACATCACACACATCCATGCCCGAGGCAGGATTCGAACCTGCGACCGTAGCAGTCCCACGGTTCCGGACTGCGCGCCTAGAACCGCGAGACCACCGCGGCCGGCACATACTAAGTATTAGTTCGCCGTGTAGAGGACTACACGGTTAAGTCAACTACATTCCTGCATTGCAACAGGCCTCTCCATTCAGACGGTTCCTGCCATTAACGGGAAACGTGAATCATTCCCTCCACAGGCCACTGGCGTTGCACGCCAAGCACGCATAGGTAGAATCATCATCCAAAGAAATCGGTCACATATGTGTTTGATAGCTATACTTGCAGTTAAATGTTACGATTGCGATCTCAGCTGAAAGACATTCGACAATAAGCCAAGTACTAGAAATACACATTGCTGACGGCTGTGGCTCTGGAGATAGAGATATCTGTACCATTCTTATGACTTCACATACACTCGCCTTTGCTATCGCAGTATTCCACAGTCATTTACTTTGCACATGTCAGAGAACAAATCCATATTATAAATGATTGCTGATGATACGAAATAATACAGACCGAGAATCAACGATGGGTGAAGATGTCTCATTACTTTTCCTTGCGTAATCGTTTTACAAACCGTCAGATGTTAAAACACAACCATATTACTGTACAAACGGTCTTGGTTCTACAGGTGCATACAAGTATTCATGTTGAAAGCTATACTGTCTTTATAAATCGAGGTATGGTATTACCTACGAATGACCCGTTTTTTTTTTTCAGACAAATACCGCAACATTGAATATAGCCGGTCGTCCATGGAGTGTGCATTATCAGACCAACAGTGGGGTTACACTTCGCCGACGATGCACCCTCGTAATAAAATTACCGAATTTAGAAAGTGAATTCAGCTAAGGAGCGGGGTTTGAAACAGGTATTTGCAACTCCCTCACGAGCCGAGTGGTCTAAGGCGCTGCAGTGCAGTGTGGCTGGTCCTGGCGGAGATTCGAGTCCGCCCTCGGGCATGGGTGTGTGTGTTTGTCCTTAGGACAATTTAGGTTAAGTAGTGTGTAAGCTTAGGGACTGATGACCTTAGCACTTAAGTCCCATAAGATTTCACACACATTTCAACATTTCTTAACTCCCTCACGGCACCACCGCTAGATATTTCTCTAGCATTTGTAAGGCATTCTGTCTCGATAGCATGTCAAAGGTTCTGCGATATATCCACTGTGTTATGGGCGAAGGTTGATTGAGCAGGATAACAAACGGTAGTAGATAGTATGCTGATTGAGGTCGTAAGAAATCTACACTAGAAATGCTGTCTGCGATTTGGAATCAAGCCTTTCCATTCAACCACTTACCTGCCTTGGATCCCATGGAGAAGTCCTTTAATGATTACAGCCGCTAGTGAATCATATTTCTGAATCTGTCATATCTCGAAACGAGTCACCTTTCTCGAACCTATCTGCTACAGTAAAATTTTAGATAGCCCCTATGCACCTTGCAACTGCTGCCATTTCTGGAGCTTTACGTATGTGATCGTTCCAATGTAAGTCGGAACTGAGTAGAAGTTCGCGAAACCTATATCAACCACCTTCTGCACCCATGTAGAAACAGGCTAACCTGAGTTTTCATGTGAAGTGTAAGGTCGGCGCCAAACGAAGCACGCTCCTGCAAAGTTAGAGACTGTCTTTGACCGACCCTCCATGCAACACAGACACAGATATAGTCTACAGCTGACCAGCAGCTGACTATCTATAATTAACATCCATATAGCGGACAAACTCTCTCTCTCTCTCTCTCTCTCTCAATGTAGTCATCTTAATCTGTTTTTATTACTTCATACAGGAATGTTACATGCTCCTTCTCCTCATCATCATCTTCATACTCTCCATCTTCCTACTCACCTTGCTGGTGGTGGGTTCTGCATTGACGGTGGTGGTGATGTTGTAGTATCGGGTGTAGCTCCTGAAATCAATAATCAATAAATAAATAATATAAAATACCGTCAACTTAGTTGTTGGCATGACATACACAAAGCATTTGTTATGCACAGAAATCCGCTATGAATTTTCTGTGATTAGCAGACCCTGTCATAGATCCCAGGTCACTTCGAGTGAGACAATATCGCTTTTATAATGAACCTCGTACTACAGGGATCACTAAACAATACCACATGTATGCAGTGTATTTAAGAATCAAGTACCGTCGACATAAACTGAAAAAAAGAGAATGATGTGTAATTTGAATTGTATTAGACGACTAGCAATTCAGGCCGTATGTAAAACAGATAAGCGAGTCTAAGAATTCCATTCAGCTCTTTGTTGACCAGTCCGGTGCAAAAGTTGAAGAAAGCAAAACCGAAACCTAAGACATCGTTCTCGCATGACGAACCGTACATACATGCCGTCTCTTGACCTTCGGACAGATCCCCCCGTATGGACGACTAAGTATACCTGACATAGAGAAGCCACTTAAATATTTGAAAAAACAAGTTATCATCTGGTTCGGATGGCATCACAGTCAGATTTTTTTTACTAGGAATACTCTAAGGCATTGGTCCGTTACCCAGTACCCATTTATCATGAATCCCCCTCTCTCTCGTCCAACACAAAGGCTAAACGACTGGACTAAACTGATCGAGTGACTCCAGTACTAAAGGAAAGTGAAGGAACGGACCTGCAAAATTGCATACCATTATCCATAACTTCGGTTTGCTGCAGAATCCTTGTACGTATTCTCAGTTCGAATATAATAAACTTTATTGAGGCTAAGCTGTGTATGTCCGTTAATCAACATGATTTTACACTACTGGCCATTAAAATTGCTACACCACGAAGATTACGTACTACAGAAGCGAAATTTAACCGACAGGAAGGAGATGCTGTGATATTCAAATGATCAGCTTTTCAGAGCATTCACGCAAGGTTGGCGTCGGTGGCGACACCTACAACGTGCTGACATGAGGAAAGTTTCCAACCGATTTCTCATGCACAAACGGCAGTTGACCGGCATTGCCTGGTGAAAAGTTGTTGTGATGCCTCGTGTAAGGAGGAGAAATGCGTACCATCACGTTTCCGACTTTGATAAAGGTCTGATTGTAGCCTATCGCGATTGCGGTTTATCATATCGCGACATTGCTGATCGCGTTGGTCGAGATCCAATGACTGTTAGCAGAATTTGGAATCGGTGGGTTCAGGAAGGTAATACGGAAAGCCGTCCTGGATCCCAACGGCCTCGTATCACTAGCACTCGAGATGACAGGCATCTTACCCGCATAGCAGTAGCGGATCGTGCAGCCACATCTCGATCTCTGAGTCAACAGATGGGGACGTTTGCAAAACAACAACCATCTGCACGAACAGTTCGACGACGATTGCAGCAGCATGGACTATCAGCTCGGAGACCATGGCTGCGGTTACCCTTGACGCTGCATCACAGACAGGAGCGCCTTCGATGGTGCACTCAACGACGAACCTTGGTGCACGAATGGCAAAACGTCATTTTTTCGGATGAATCCAGGTTCTGTTTACAGCATCATGATGGTAACATCCGTGTTAGGTAACATCGTGGTGAATGCACATTGGAAGAACGTATTCGTCATCGCCATACTGGCGTATCACCCTGCGTGATGGTATGGGGTGCCATTGGTTACACGTCTCGGCCACCTCTTGTTCGCATTGTCGGCACTGTGAACAGTGAACGTTACATTTCAGATGTGTTACGAGACGTGGCTCTACACTTCATTCGATCCCTGCGAAACCCTACATTTTAGCAGGATAATGCACGACCGCATGTTGCAGGTCCTATAGGAGCCTTTCTGGATACAGAAAATGTTCGACTGCTGCCCTGGTCAACACATTCTCCAGATCTTTCACCAATTGGAAACGTCTGGTCAATGGTGGCCGAGCAAGTGGCTCGTCACAATACACTAGTGACTACTCTTGATGAACTGTGGTATCGTGTTGAAGCTGCATGGGCTGCTGTACCTGTACACTCCATCCAAACTCTGTTTGACTCACTGCGTATCAAGGCCGTTATTACGGCCAGAGGTGGTCGTTCTGGGTACTGATTTCTCAGGATCTATGCCCCCAAATTGCGTGAAAATGTATTGACATGTCAGTTCTAGTATAATATATTTGCCCAATGAATACGTTTATCATCTGCATTTCTTCTTGGTGTGGGAATTTTATTGGCCAGTAGTGCAGTAACATCACTTGTGCGAAACTCGGCGTGCCTTTATTTCACATGATATATCGAGAACTATGAACGGCGGGTAGCAGGTAGATTACATATTTCTAGATTTCAGGAAGGTATATGACAGAATCTCCCATCGCAGCACGTTAACGAAGGCACGAGCATATGGAATAGGCTCAGAGATACGTGAGTGGCTATATCGAATATGCTTTGAAGTGCGATGTGATCGCTGCTGTTCTTTTAATACATAAAGGATTTGGTGGGCAGTAGTCTGCCGACGGTGCCGTGGTCTACAATACAACATCAAAGTTGAGCGACTGTAGGAGGACTTAGACAAAATTTGCAGTTGGTATTATGAATGGCCGCTAACCTTAAATGCGGAAAAGTGCAAGTTAGTGCTGATGAGTAAGGAAGAAAGACCTGCAACGTTCGGATGCAGTATTACTAGCGTCCTGCTTTCTTCACTGGTGTGTTTGATCCGTACCAACCAGCGGATGGCTGCTAGATTTGTTAGCTGTAAGTGCCATGGAGCTGCTTTCGGAACTCAACCATAAATCATGGGAGGACGGCGTTCTTTTCTAGGAACACTACACACGAAATTCAGATAACCTCATTTGAAGCTAACTACCAAACGATTCTACCCCAGCCAACATATACTGCACATAAGGACCACGAAGAGCAGATACGAAAAATTAGGTCTCATGTGGAAGTGTACAGACAGTCGTTCTACCATCACTTTATTTTAGATTAATTGTACATGGAGCCCACTGAACTTAAAGAATTCGAAACATGCAATGCCATAGACGTATACAAAGAAAAAATACCTCTCCTAATACCTTCTCTATATTGCAATAAAAACACACATACGTGAAAAAGCAGGAAATTCACCCATCTCAAACTTATCTAATATCGAGACAGAAAGCGTTACGAATGCTGGAGAAATATCAAGCGATGATGGCGTGAGGGAGTTGCTCACACCGGTTTCATATCCCGCTCCTTAGCTGAATTCACTTTCTAAATTCGGAAATTTTATTACGAGGGTGCATCGTCGGCGGAGTGTAACCCCACTGTTGGTCTGATAATGCACACTCCATGGACGACCGTCTATATTCAATGTTGCGCTATTTGTCTGAAAAAAAAAACACGTCATTCGTGCTTCGATTTATAAAGACAGTATAGCTTTTAACATGGATACTTGTATGCACCTGTAGAACCAAGACCATTTGTGCAGTAATATGGTTGTGTTTTTAACATCTGACGGTTTGTAAAACGATTACGCAAGGTAAAGTAATGAGAAATCTCCACCCATCGTTGATTCTCGGTCAGTATTATTTCGTATCATCAGCAATCATTTATTGGCGAAGTATTGTACTTAGTAGTAGGGCATGCGTGTTAGGTTCACCATGAGCATCAGGCTTATAAAGTATGTGTTTGTGTTCTGACATGTGCAAAGGAAATGACTGTCGAATACTGTGATAGCAAAGGCGAGAGTATGTGAAGTCATAAGAATGGTACAGATATTTCTATCTCCAGAGCCACAGCCGTCAGCAAGGTGTATTTCCGATACTTGGCCCATTGTCAAATGTCGTTAAACTGAGACCGCAATCGTTACATTTAATTGTAAGCATAACGATCATATATATATCTGACCGATTTCTTAGAATGAAGATTCTACCTATGCGTGTTTGGCGTGCAACGCCAGTGGCCTGTGGAGGGAATGATTCACGTTTCCCGTTAATGGCAGGAACCGTCTGAATGGAGAGGCCTGTTGCAATGCAGGAATGTAGTTGACTTAACCGTGTAGTCCTCTACACGGCGAACTAATACTTAGTATGTGTTGGACAGCTTTCGTGATCAAGTGAAAATTTGAGACGATTCAATATGGACGTGTGTTTGCGCTGGGCCATTATTCCCTCCAATATAAATAGTTCCGCTGACTGCTTGTTCACATTTCACGTCTTTATTTAGTTGGGAGAACATCGATTGCGTTGTGTGCATCTAGCAGGTGGAAGACACGTTTTCTGGTTCTCTAGATGTGAGCAACACCTTATCTGACTACGTACATTATAGGGATGATTTGGAATCTGTTACACCATCGACATCGGTATTGGCAAGTGCAAATATGAGTTTCGTCTATTTTCTTTTTCGAGTTTCCACATGAAGATCTTCACAGACAGGCTAAGTTCCTCAGTCGGACGTAGAAAAAAAAAAAAAAAAAAAAAAAAGCGATTTTGTTCGCAAAACTAAATGTAACTAGATCTTGACTATTTTTGTGGAGAGATGACAATTGCTATTCACAATATATATATAAATGACCTTGTGCATAACATCGGAAGTTCAAGAGGCTTTTTGCGGATGCTGCTGCAGTATATCGATTGTAAGAATGGAAAATTGTACTGAAATGAAGGAGGATCTACAATGAATTGTCGCATGGTGCAGGGAGTGGCAATTGAATCTCAATGTAGACAAGTGTAATGTGCTGCTAGTACATAGAAAGAAAGACCCTTTATCATTTAGCTACAATATAGCGGGTCAGCAACTGAAAGCAGTTAATTCTATAAATTATCTGGGAGTAGTAATTAGGAGTGATTTAAAATGGAATGACCATATAAAATTAATCGTCGCAAAGCATATGCGAGACTGAGATTCATTGGAAGAATCCTAAGGAAATGCAGTCCGAAAATAAAGGAAGTAGGTTACGGTACACTTGTTCGCCCACTGCTTGAATACTGCTCACCGGTTTGGGTTCCGTACCAGATACGGTTGATAGAAGAGATAGAAAAGATCCAATGGAGAGCAGCGTGTTTCGTTACAGGATCATTTAGTAATCCCGAAAGCGTTACGGAGATGATAGATAATCTCCAGTGGAATACTCTGCAAGAGAGACGCTCAGTAGCTCGGTACGGGCTTTTGTTAGTTTAGAGAATATATCTTCACCTAGGAGTCAAGCAGTATATTGCTCCCTCCTACGTATATCTCGCAAAGAGACCATGAGGGTAAAATCAGAGAGATTAGAGCCCACACAGAGGCATACCTACAATCTTTCATTCCACGAACAGTATGAGACTGGAATAGAAGTGAGAACCGACAGAGGTACTCAAGGTACCCTCCGCCACACACCGTCAGGTGGCTTGCAGAGTATGGATGTAGATGTAGATTATCGTCGGGAATGTTTTTCCCCTTCCGTTAATAGTTGCTTTATTGTAGGAGTCAAACTGATGTGAAATAATAAACTGCAGAACGGCGGTGAGTTCTTCAAATGGTTCAAATGGCTCTGAGCACTATGGTACTTAACTACTGAGGTCATGAGTCCCCTAGAACTTAGAACTACTTAAACCTAACTAACCTAAAGACATCACACACATCCACTGCCGAGGCAGGATTCGAACCTGTGACCGTAGCGGTGCTCGGTTCCAGACTGTAGCGCCTAGAACCGCATGGCCACTCTGGCCGGCTGTCTGCGTCTCTGTACATCAGTGTACTGCTTTATTTACGAGTAGTTTCCAGGTCTGTAAACTGTATATTGTGACCTCAGGCATGTCAGGATGAGTGTTTTGTATCAGCATAATAAATAAACTGTGTTAAATCTGTCCCTAAATAAATTGTTCCAAAAATAAATAAAGTACACTCCTTCCTCTCTCCAGCAGCCCAGAACAGGCTGATTCCTTTTCCCACCAATATCCCCCTCCAGAGCGCCGGGGAGGTGGGGGGGGGGGGTGAGGAGGCTGGGGCACACGTGCAGCTGAGTAAAACGTGTGATGCACTCCTATGGACTTAACTGCACAATCACGTGACCTATCACGACGCCCTCTAGTCTTCAACTCGTGAACTAGGTCAGTTCTTTGTTCTGGTGGATCACAGGCAGTCATCTCTTGTATGGTGGGAGCTTATACATAGGTTTTAGAAATGACAGACAATTCCAGCAGAGGCAGATGTTTGCATATGTTGTGTAATGCAAGGCATTTATTTTCAGGATCGTACTCTTCCTCTTCATATGTTCAAACATTAATGCTCTCTTCCATTCTTCGTGCAGTGAGGGGTGGGTGCTTTCCTCGGCTGAATGAGTGTATGTAATACAGCTATTAAAATTCGCTCTGTCTGGCATCAGTATTTCCTCATGCTCCTTCCACATCGACAGCTCAATAAGCACTGATATCTCAGCCTCTTGCGGTGGTAACACCAAACTAAGCCGATAATGCTCTAGGTAGATAATAAATTTAAATAAATTTACAAAAATTTCAAAAATTATATTCGAATTGATCATACTCTAGGGGGGCATCACCATACTCACTCCCCTCTGCTGCAGGAGTAAGCTCTTAGAGCAAAATTCCGACCCATTTTCCAAGAGGATGACGCGCCATCATCCAAAAAAGTCGGAAAGGGGGGGGGGGGCGGTGGGACCCGCAGAAGCACATAATTCAAACTTCCCGCCAGAGGGAATATATATATATATATATATATATAATTATTGTAAATAGTTAGAAAATGTTTTCAACAAAAAATTATCTCTTATGCTTTAACAAGTATTGCCAGGAATATTTTCAATAACCTTTTACCTCTTATACTTCAAAATCTATCCTTTTATTCCAACTGTCAGATACTCTCATATTAACTTCCTGAGCGAAGCCCGGTAGCACAGGTAGTTGTTAATAATTGTGTACGAGTGAGTGTGTATATCAGACACCGCAACTTTGCTGCGAGTCACGTACGTACAGGAATATGATGTTGTAAAACAGCCAATTTTTTTCTTTAATAACGTATTGTTCACTTTAGTGCTTTAGACACTTAAGGATGGAGCTATTTTTAATTTATTTAGTTTTTGTGTAACTTCCTCCCTGTATTTGTTTCTGTCTGAAATGTATCCCAACTTTACCTCCCACTGTGTATATTCTACATATCGCCAAAAACTATGTCACCACAAATTGTTATCCAACTTAAACTCGTATGCTAAACTTTGACTAATCAGCACCTAATTTGAGCTGAACTGTAACTGATTTGAATGCAATTTGTCTTTATGTTAAATGCGCAACTGAAGTAAAACAATTATCTGGCTTTAATCAAAATTTCCAACTACCTCCCGTATTGACAACATTGTTGCAGATTTCTTGAAAGCACAATAGAAAACAGTAAGCAGGAAGCGTCTAAACTAGATTTCAGTTTCTAAATTCTTATTCAAACTCTCGCATGTGGTAATGTACAGTGGGGTGGGGTGAGTAACTGTTCGTGCGAAATGATGTTAGAATACAACGATTTTAGAATGAAGAGTAAAACTTCGTGTGATCTTCACTCATAATATTGGTCTGAACAATACTATGCTTAAAAATGTGAACAACGATTTAAAAATGGTACAGAGTCAACAGAGAATATCTGTAAAAATCAAACGGCTTAATCAGTTATTATGTTAATACGTGATTCAGAGAAGTGGGGTGGTCTTTCTCTCAGGTCTGAGCAAGTTAAATGGCTGACAATAATCATTCCTAGCAGCGCAGTTGCTGCAGTCTTTCCTCAAACTTCTTCTCTAGTGAGAATTTCTATTCCTTTCAACTCTCATTCTATGCATCATATTTATCCTTCTTGTCCTTTCTTCAGCTGCCAGGCGCCATCACAAGTCGACACAGCACTACGAAATGCGTCCATCATCTACCACACTTCAACTAAAAATGTATCAGAGTGCGCAGAAGTAAAGACTGTGCCACGACAAGACGAAAGATAGTTTAACAGTAACGTAACTTGCTCCCTCTCTCTCTCTCTGACGTACAAAAAAATGGTTCAAATGGCTCTGAGCGCTATGGGACTTAACTTCTGAGGTCGTCAGTCCGCTAGAACTTAGAACTACTTAAACCTAACTAACCTAAGGATATCACACACAGCCATATCCGAGGCAGTATTCGAACCTGCGACCGTCGCTCTCTGACGTGTACATCGATATCATACAAAAATAAAAATGACATGACTGCCTAACATTTGGAAATCATTAATTTGTGTTTTTTTCTAAATTCATTTCGGAACTGAGAATTGGCGAACAGGGGGCTGATGGCTCTCGATCTCCCACCATAACCGAGTCCGAAACGTGGGTCCTATTATGCCAAGACTGCTTGGTAGCTACAACAGGAAGACACAATTAATTACCAGGATTACAAAATAAGAAAGTATTTATTACTTAACTTTGTCTCCCAGGGGACGTCAGCTAGAAGTACGCGGGTGGCGACCGCGGGGACCCCAGCTGAGCCTGACATTGCTTCCACTGACTTGTGTCAGACTCCTTCTTTCTCCTTCCCTGTCGGCCTCCCTTGGCCAACTCTTGCTTTTTCGACCCCAACGGTATTAGGTTTTGAGGCCCGAGGGCGTCTTTCCAATTTTCTTATTCCTACTTATAACCCAAGTCCTGAGGGGAGCCCACCCCTTAAGAAAAGCCAGCAGTCCTGTGAGCTGTGAGGGTAACACCGCAGATCGGACTGGAGGCCAGCGCCCTCTCTCCGTAAAAAATTAAACATGCTTTCAAGACTACAAGTAAGCCTCGGAACATGACTGACAAAAATATCGGACGTCAATGGCAAAGAAACGGTATAAGATTTGGAACGTGGAATGTAAGGAGTCTGTACAAGACAGGAACTGCAATCAGTGTGGTCAAGGAAATTCAGAAGTACGAACTAGACCTGGTTGCACTGCGAGAAACCCGTGGGACGATGCTGGGAGCATTCTACATCTACATCCATACTCCGCAAGCCACCTGACGGTGTGTGGCGGAGGGTACCTAGAGTATCTCTATCGGTTCTCCCTTCTATTCCAGTCTCGTATTGTTCGTTGGAAAGAAGGATTGTCGGTATGCTTCTGTGTGGGCTTTAATCTCTCTGATTTTATCCTCATGGTCTCTTCGCGAGATATAAGTAGG
This sequence comes from Schistocerca nitens, assembly GCF_023898315.1. Classification (NCBI taxonomy): domain Eukaryota; kingdom Metazoa; phylum Arthropoda; class Insecta; order Orthoptera; family Acrididae; genus Schistocerca; species Schistocerca nitens. The sequence continues at coordinate 87,197,008 of NC_064617.1, forward strand.
AGGGAGCAATATACTGCTTCACTCTTCGGTGAAGGTATGTTGTCGAAACTTTAACATAAACCCGTACCGAGCTACTGAGCGTCTCTCCTGCAGACTCTTCCAGTGGAGTTTATCTATCATCTCCGTAACGCTTTCGCGATTAAGTCAGCCCAAGAATATCTGTTCTAACACTGGACGTAAAGCATATTAAGGCGACTTTTGTGAACTGTCATGGTCCAACGGAGGGGAGCGAAAGTGAAGTGAAAGACGAGTTCTATGCACAGCTAGAGGCAGTGATGGACGCTATACCAAATGGACACCTGATATGAATGCCAAGGGAAAGAACAACTATTCCAAGACACAACAGGAAGCCACAGTCTTCACAACCTAAGCAATGACAATGGGGTTAGGTTCATCAGCTTCGCTACATCATTAGGGTTGTTCATCTCCAGCACAAACTTCCAGCGGAAAAACATACATAAAGGAACCTGGGTATCACCAGAAGGGAGAACTGTAAATCAAATAGACCATGTTGCCATTGATCTCAGAGCCAAGAGGTGGGTGTTAGACGTTAAGACAGCGCGGGGTGCCGAAGGTGGGAGTGATCATTTCCTGGTCAGAGGCCGTTTAAACATACAGTGTAAAGGAACAACGGGGCCTAAATTAAAAAGAGTGGAATGGTACCATGTGGAGAAACTGAAAGATGAGGCAACGAAGACCGGATACCGGTACTCAGTGAAATGGACGCGAATCAGGACCTTGAACTAATGTGGGGAAACATCCAGAGCTCAGTTAGGGATACAGCAAAGGAAACAATCATGGGAAACCCAGTGGGCAAGAAGATCTGGTTTGGAAAGGAATGTGCAGATGCCCTGGAAACGAGAAAGGAAGCCAGGAACAAATGGCTGAAGGGGACAAATCTGGCACAGGCCAAAGCACAATTTGAGGAGGTCCGAAAGACTACACAAGCAATTCTGAGAAAAGCAAAGAGGAAATACATAAGGAATATCATAATTGAAGCAGAAACAGACTTCAGAGGAAAAAAGACAAAGGAAATTTTTCTGAGGATGAAGTACCGCTGCAAAGGTCACCAGGCCAAGCAGAAATTTGTCAAAGATTCCCGTGATAAGATCCTGACGAACGATAGAGACATAGCTGAGAGATAGAGTACTTTCGACAGCTGCTAAATTGTGATGAACTCGAACTGCAGTTTGATTTCCAGTGCCAAATTATAGCTGACGCAGACTATCCCCAACCTACCCTGGATGAGATAAAAACCAGAATCAGACACCTTAAACAGAATAAGAGTCCAGGTGAAGATGGAATACAGGCCTCCTGGCAGGAGGAGAGAAACTTGCAGAAAAAAATATACCGACTGATACAGGCAATATGGACCAAAGAAGAACTTCCAGAAGAATGGAAAACAGCTGTGATTTGTCCAATACATAAGAAGGGCGACAAACTCAAATGTGACAACTATCGAGGAATCGCCCTGCTTAACGTCTGCTATAAGATCCTGTCCAATTTCCTCATACATCGAATTCAGCCAGTGGCAGAATCGGTGATTGGGGAGTACCAGGAAGGTTTCCGGCCAGGACGGTCAACAGTAGATCACATCTTCAGTCTCCGGCAGCTCACTGAGAAATTGGGTGAATATGGTAAAGATTTGCATATTTTATTCGTTGATTTTAAGAAGGCCTATGATTGCATACATCGCAAGAGCCTGCTAAACTGTTTAAGGGAGTTCGGCATAGCAGAGAAACTCATCAATCTGATAAAGATCTGTCTGAACGAAATACGTACAAAGGTGAAGATGGGAAGTCGCGTAACTGAGGAGTTTGATATTGTGACAGGACTCAGGCAAGGAGATGGGTTGTCCCCTATCCTGTTCAACTTTGCCCTGGAGAAGATCGTACGTGAGACCTTCCAAGAGAACGAAGGGATTGAAATCGAAGGAAAGATACCGGCATACTTAGCCTGTGCAGACGACATCTGTTTGCTCTCTAGGTCGGAAGAGGAGTTGGAGCAAATGACCAAAGCAGTAAAGGAGGCTGCCAGCAAATTTGGGCTAAACATAAACGAAGCCAAGACAGAGTACCTCGTTATGACGCGTGGTCATTGTCAGACTTCTGATCAACTACAATCACTGCTGGTTGGGGACCAGTCCTAGAAGAGAGTGCAAGAATTCAAATACCTAGGCGCACTTTTCACTGAGAATTCCTCATGTGAAGCAGAGATCAATGCCAGAATACAAGCAGGAAACCAATCTTACCACAGCCTAGCACAACTGCTTCGGTCCAGATATCTCTCCAGACAGTTCAAAATTCGGCTGTACAAAACCCTGGTCCGGCCTGTTGTTCTATATGGCTGTGAGACATGGAGTATCCGGAAACAGGAATTCCATAAGCTCCTTGTTTTTGAGAGAAAAGTGCTTCGGAAGATCTTCGGTCCGGTTCTGGATGCAGATACAGGGGAATGGAGGATCAGATACAACCAAGAGCTTGAGGAACTATACCAGCAGCCTAACATAGCAGGAGCTGTCATAGCCAAACGAATGCAGTGGGCCGGCCATGTGGCCCCGATGGAGGATCACAGATGGCCTCGGAAGCTCCTGGATTTCACACCTACAGGAAAGAGACCGCCAGGGAGACCCAAGACGCGTTGGAGGGATGGACTCCATGAAGATTTAAACCAAGTGTCAATAGATGTGGAGGAATGGCGGATAGCAGCAATGGACAGAATGCAGTGGAGGAGGAAACTCGTAGATGCGTGCGGTCCACTGGGGCTGATCACGTAGTAGTAGTAGTAGTAGTAGTAACTTTGTTGCAGTCCATGATCTGTTGGTTGACAATTATAGAAGACGCGTCTAGACTAAGTGTCTGTAGAATGACATAATTTACAAGTCACAAATCTTCCAGTGACGAATTAATCTCTCGTAATCTTGAATGTCGAATCCGGTGAATGTGGACTAACTTGGCTGTCGACATGACAGAACGTAGAATTGTTTGTAACTGCCAACTTAGTACTGTTGACTTTACTGTAGTACTATTACGGAACTTTACAACTGGGCTACGAAGACTTGATGGCAGCAATGACTGAGCTGCAGACGATGTCTAACATCGGCGCTGGCTGACCACTGAGCGCGGCTACGAATTGTAGACTGGCACAACTACACTACTCTCCTGCTACTGCGACTGGCTGTGTACTCTTTGGCTAGCACAGCCTTTCTTCTGTTCCGTTTATCGAGAGAATCGCATCCGGCGGATCGATCTCTCAGGCGGCGGTGTGGTCGTATGACTGGCGACATCACAGTGGATAGTATCGGATTGTGGGGCTTGAAACAGGAAGGTGATTTGCTACCTTTCTGTTTAGCGAATCAAAGAAGAGTTTTTTTGCACACTTTCTTAAGTGAGATTATTTCATACGTTCGCCTCAGGAAGTCTCTGGACAACTCACGTGACACGAGGCGGTGTAGTATGGAGCTCTATTTCTGCTAGTGCTGTACTAAATTAGTTTTATTGACAACTGTTACCCGCGGCTGTGCTCACGTAACAGTAGTTTTGTTATGATTAGTGATGGTTTGTAAGTAACCTACTGACTTTACGAGATGTCTGTGTATTTAGTGATTTACAGACGTACGTATTAAAAAAGTATGCAGTGGCAATTTGTAGGTACATAATGATTTTCTATTCTTTTTTTGTATATCGAACCTGAAAGCGTGAATTACACTTTCTAACTATATTTTTAAAAAGGGCTCGATTCATTGCATTCGTACACAAGTAGCGTTTTTAGGGGGTCGTCTGGCTCACCTAGTACTGCATGCTAGCTTTTGGCAACAGAGCAACATATGTCAACCATTTCTACCTTCCAACGCAGTATGGTGCCTACATTTTTGATCCAACCCCTTATGATTACTAATTTATGATTAGCATCGTCAGTTAGAAGATCGTAATTAAATGCACCCTCACCAAAAGGCTCCCACGTTCCACATATAAAGATACGATGTCTCTCTGTTTGTGTACAGCCTTTAAATGGTATTGTCGTGGTGAGTCTTCAACCATCTCTGAATTTGCAAGAGACGCGTGGCGGTCAGCGTCTAAATTGCGACGGGCGTGTGACAGCTCTAATGTCTCTATATTTCTTAAGGCCGCCTAACGTTCTCCATCGAAGTTCCAGCATACCAGAGATTGCTCTGAAGTTTGTTGGATTTCAGTAACTTTCGCAGCTCGTGCTTTCTTAGAACTACGTTTGCTAGGTTTATCGTAATACATTTAAATATGATTCTCGGAAGTACCGGCGGATTTTGCCGTCGTATCTCCACAAAAACTCTCAAACTATGCCAAGTGGTGTAGCAAGTTAATAGGATACACCACGCAAACAACAATATTGGATTTGCACCTTCACGGAATAATCTAGAAACAAAGTCACTGGCCAACACGCCAGCGTCGTCTTCATCTCAGCCACGAACAGCATTTTTAAAAATGCTAATAATATTAAAAAAGTTATAACTGCTGATCTTTCCCCAGGTTCAAGATATCTCCTTGCCATGTTCATGGCTTCATTCGGCGGTTTAGTGGTGAAAACAGGGTTAATTTTGCATTTAGACCGCAGTAATGGTGAAGATGTATTGACTGGTATGGATTAAACACGTTGAGGATTGTACGTTCATTGTACTCTAGCTGTTACCATCGCCTGCGATCGCACAGCAGCAAAATGAAATGAAATGTGCGTATGAGTTCATTGAGCGGGAAATTCTGATGGCAATTTTCGGCAACTTGGTGAAAATCTTTTTATTTGACGCCACTTGAGCGACTTGTACATGCGTGATGTAAACCCACATCAAGTCGCGAGCTGAAGAAATTCAACCCGGATGGGAATCGATCACCGGAGTCCATGATCGACAATCCACGACGCTGATTCCATCTCCACGAAAGACTCTCATGAAAGACGCATGACATTCGGCGGATAAAATACTTGTGACTGATATTACTGGGGTAATAGGAATTCAACATGTAGAGGATCGTATAAGCACTGTATTTATTACTTTGAATCGAATTATGTAGAACATATGAAGGAATAAATGAGATAAAGTTCAAAAATCAAAGACGAAATGGCTTTCTCAAAGAGAAATTATTGCTTCATATTTCGCGTTACATAATTCAGATCAATAAATATGAGGTATTACACATTTCCATAGTAGCCTATATTGTTCCTCAGCGTTCAAGCTGTCTTCATACCAAATTTCATAAAAATCAGTTCAGCTGTTTAGCCGTGAAAGCGCAACAGACGGAGTTACTTTCGGATTTATAATATTAAAATGCATTACACTAATTCGTAACTACTAGCTGTGCAAGACGACGATCCTTGTCGGTTAGTTTTGGTTCGCGCCCACTACTACGTTTACACGATGATGTCTTTCCGTGTTTTGTGTAGGTTGTCATGACTGTTGAAACAGTTGCTCTTGAAACATTCGATAAGTTGGCTGTCTTGGTTACTGATGCTCCAGCTAATCGGGCCCCCACAATCTGCCCTCTTTGGAACACTGTTAGATCCTTCATTGCACATCGACCTCGGTCACTGAATGCAAATACGAAGTGTGCAAGAATCGTAAATAACCTGCACTGATGCTTAGTCCGTACTGAACACGCACACTCTAGCACGACACGTGCCTTACCTGCGTTGTTGGCCTTCAAACATAACCGTCCCATTACTATCACTGTTCACATTATTTTGTTTGTTCAAATGTTCAAATGTGTGTGAAATCTTATGGGACTTAACTGCTAAGGTCATCAGTCCCAAGGCTTACACACTACTTAACCTAAATTATCCTAAGGACAAAGACACACATCCATGTCCGAGGGAGGACTCGAACCTCCGCCGAGACCAGCCGTACAGTCCATGACTGCAGCGCATCAGACCTCTCGGCTAATCCCACGTGGCATTTTGTTTGTCCCCTGTACTTTTCTGTCCTAAAACTTCGTGAACAGCACAGTATTTCAGCAAACATTCGAATCTATTAAACATAGTATGTATTTTCAAACTGCTTATTGAATGGTACAAGGTGCCGTTGCTTGAATGACATCTCGCCAGTACAGACTTAAGCTGACCCCTAGAGAGAGAGATTGACAGACCGAGAGCGCGTAGGTAGGAAACAATTAGTAGACACTGTGTTTATCTTCGTACTTTCATTTCTGGAACCGCGTAGCTGGGCCTAATAGAATGAACCCTCTTTACAGCCATGAAACAGTTAATTCCACTCAATATTTTGATACGGGTAGTGCAGCTTGTTTTTACACAACTGCTTTCAATTGAGGAATGTTGTACGTCGCTTGAGGGCAGGCGGTGTCTGTGAGGAATTCACGTAGGTGGGTAAGTTCGATGTCAGCAAAACGATGGACGAGGCCATGCTGCCACAGTCTCATTCGGTTAACATACAATGACAGATGGAGAATTCACAACACCAAGAAGGAGATGTGCGACAAAAACGAAAGTTGGTAAGCGTGTTTCTACATCTGAAAGATGATATACACTACTGGCCATTAAAACTGCTACACCAAGAAGAAATACAGATCATAAACGGGTATTCATTGGACAAATATATTATACTAGAACTGACATGTGATTACATTTTCACGCAATTTGTGTGCATAGATCCTGAGAAATCAGTACCCAGAACAACCACCTCTGGCCGTAATAACGGCCTTGATACGCCTGGGCTATGAGTCAAAACAGAGCTTGGATGGCGTGTACAGAATGGAGAATGTGCTGGCCAGGGCAGCAGTCGAACATTTTCTGTTTCCAGAAAGGCCCGTACAGGACCTGCAACATGCGGTCGTGCATTATCCTGCTGATATGTAAGGTTTCGCTGGGATCGAATGAAGGGTAGAGTCACGGGTCGTAACACGTCTAAAATGTAACGTCCACCGTTCAAAGTGCCGTCAATGCGAACAAGAGGTGACCGAGACGTGTGACCAATGGCACCCCATACCATCACGCCGGGTGATACGACAGTATGGTGATGACGAATTCACGATTCCAATGCGCGTTCACCGCGATGTCGCCAAACACGGATGCGACCATCATGATGCTGTAAACAAAAGCTGGATTCGTCCGAAAAAACGACGTTTTGCCATTCGTGCACCCAGGTTCGTCGTTGCAGCCACGGTCTCCGAGCCGATAGTCCATGCTGCTGTAACCGTCGTCCAACTGTTGGTGCAGATGGTTGTTGTCTTGCAAACGTCCCCATCTGTTGACTCAGGGATCGAGACGTGGCTGCACGATCCGTTACAGCCATGCGGATAAGATGCCTGTCATCTCGAGTGCTAGTGATACGAGGCCGTTGGGATCCAGAACGGCGTTCCGTATTACCCTCCTGAACCCACCGATTCCATATTCTGCTAACAGTCATTGGATCTCGACCAACGCGAGCAGGAATGTCGCGATACGATAAACCGCAATCGCGATAGGCTACAATCCGACCTTTATCAAAGGCGGAAACGTGATGGTACGCATTTCTCCTCCTTACACGCGGCATCACAACAACGTTTCACCAGGCAACACCGGTCGACTGCTGTTTTTGTATGAGAAATCGGTTGGAAACTTCCCTCATGTCAGCACGTTGTAGGTGTCGCCACCGGCACCAACCTTGCGTGAATGGTCTGTAAAGCTAATCATTTGCATATCACAGCCTCCTCTTCCTGTCCGTTAAATTTCGCGTCATCTTTGTGGTGTAGAAATTGTAATGGCCAGTAGTGTATATTCAAATTTCATGCCAGTCCCATAAGACTGGCATTAGTATTGCCACGATGAGGATGCAAACAACGTTTACTTTAAATATACGCCGTAACGGTAATTGGCGTTAGTTACCTCTCAGAGAGGACGTGGTGAGTTGATGTTGGTCAAGAATGCGTTTAAGGCGACAAAGACGCCATGAACATATCACTGAGATTGAACGAGGTCATGTAATATGGCTACGAAAAGCTGAATGTTCCTTCTTCGATACCTGGCAGGAATGCATCCACTCTTTACGACTATTGGCAGCGGTGGTTACGACAACATACGTTCGCAAGAAGCCCGGCTTCTGGACGGCTAAGTGGCGCTACTAGGGGAAAGGCCACCGTGTTAGGCGTATGGCTCTGGCACATCGTACCGCATCTGCAGCAGATATTTGAGCAGCAGTCGGCAGCACAGTGACATAACGAACAGTTAGAAATTCGTTACTTCAAGGACAGCTTCGAGCCAGATGCCCTGTAAGTGTATTCCACTAGCCCCAGACCCGACGTTTGCGACTTCACTGGTGTCAAGAGAGAACCCTTTGTAGTGCGGCAGAGGTCTGTTGAAAGTTGGTTCTGCTTCGGTGTCTGTGATGACTGTGTGTTGGATGAAGGAAGCGAGGTGAACACCTACAAACAACCTGAGGCCTTGGCACACTGCACCTACACCTAAGGTTATGGTTAGGGTACAATTTCGTATGACAGCAGGAACACACTCGTGGTTACCGCACGCATCCTAACTGCCAGTTTGTAGGTCAGTCGGGTGATTCGTCCTGTTGTGCTGCCATTCATGAACAGCACTGCAGGGGGTGATTTCCAAAAGGATGACGCTCGCCCACATACCGTAGCTGTAACCCAGCATGCTTTATAGTGTGTCGACATGTTGCCTTGGCTACCTGATCACCACATCTGTCTCTAATCGAGCACATCTGGGACACCAGCCGACAACAACTCCAATGTTATCTACAAGCAACATTAACCGCCCTCTTATTGACAGACCAAGTGTAACAGGCACGTAACTCCTTACCACAAACTGATACACCACACCCGTTCAACACAATGCATACACGTGTGTACACTTGTGTGCAACATTCTGGCGGTTACACCCGTTGTTATTGTACAGGCATTTAACATTTTCAATGTCTTATGTTGCAGTTACCTCAACCTGTGATACTGCAGTGTTAATCATTTAAATTTGTTACCCAGAGAAATATATACCCAAAATTTCATTACTCTACATCACTCTTCTGTGCTGCGTTTTTTTTCTGCGAGTGTAGTAGCGTTTTAAGGGCTTCCACATTTGTAATGAGTCAGTGGTGACTTCCTTTACCTGGTAACTTAGTCCCCAGGAAATATTCTGCTAAAGCGAGTAATACGAGCCGTGACGTACATCTGTTCTTTCCTTCGTTGTGGTTTCTCCAACAAGACGGTGAATAATTCGTACTCTCTGCGCTTGAGGGCACCAGCAGAACTGACAACCCTCTGTGTTTTAATCCGAGTCAGATAATTGACTGAAAAAAAAGTGATAGGATGAGAGAGAGAGAGAGAGAGAGAGAGAGAGAGAGAGAGAGAGAGAGAGATGGATAGACAGAGAAAAAGAGAGAGAGAGAGAGAGAAAGATAATGATGTGCTGTGAAATTAAGCGAATTTCAACCGAAGAAGAGTTAAAAGCAATTATGAAGTTAAATTGTGTGGATAAATTATATGAAACTCACGGTTTGGAAATTGCGGGCAATGTTCATTGCCGTATTAAAACTTCTCGGTGTACTTGTCACGTTAATTTCCTACAAAAATCCGAGGTTTCGACAATGTACACCATTCCTAAATAAAACGCAGTGGAGGAATACAACGACCGTGATATGACCAGAAAGGGTGCGAGCCCAACGGAAAGAAAGCGTTTTCGAAGCATTTTCTGATCTATTGTGATGTTCCTGCCTGTTTTTTCCTTATTTTCCTTTTTGGGGCCTTGTTCCTGTATAATGGTTGTCGTCTTTTAACTCGCTTCTACTATAAGTCTAGCTTATCTACAACAGAAGTTATTTTTCACTAATTTTCACTCTCATACGGGTATATGTTACAATAACGTTTCTATTTACAATTTAAAACATACCGACTTAATTCTACACAGAAGCGACAAAGAAACTGGTATATACCGGTAAATGCTTATACAGAGATATGCAAATACAGTGATATGCAAATACAGTGATATGTATACAGGTAGAATTCGGCGCTGCGGTAGGTAACGCTTACTTAAGACAAAATCTGTCTGCTGTAGTAGTTAGATCGGTTACTGCTGCCACAATGGCAGGATATCAAGATTTAAGTGAGTTTGAAGTGGTGTTAAACTTGGCGCACAAGCGATGGGACACAGCATCTCCGAGGTAGCGATGAAGTGGGGATTTTCCCGTACGACTATTTCACGAGTGCACCGTGAATAATAGGAATCCGGTAAAACATCAAATCTCCGACATCGCTACAGCCGGAAAAAAGATCCTGATCGAATTGGACCCAGGACGACTGAAGAGAATCGTTCAATGTGACAGAAGTGCAATCCTTCCTCAAATTGATGCTGATTTTAATGCTGGGCCATCAACAAGTGTCAGCGTGCGAACCAATCAACGAAACATCATTGCTATGGGATTTAGGAGCTGAAGGCCCCCTCGTGTACCCTTGATGACTGCACGATACAAAGCTTTACGCTTCGCCTGGGCCCGTCAACCCCGAAATTGGACTGTTGATGACTGGAAACATTTTTGCCTGGTCGGAGGAGTCTCGTTTCAAACTGTATCGAGCGGATGGACGTGTACGGATCTCATGACTCCATGGAACTGCATGTCAGTAGGGGACTGTTCAAGCTGGTGGAGGCTCTGTATTTATGTGGGGCGTGTGCAGTTGGAGTGATACGGGACCCCTGGTACGTCTACATAGGGCTCTGGCTGGTGACACGTACGTAAGTATCCTGTCTGATCTTCTGCATCCGTTCATGTCCATTGTGCATTCTGACGGACATGGACAATTCCAGCAGGACAATGCGACACCCGACACGTCCAGAATTACTACAGAGTGGACCCACGAATACTCTTCTGTGTTTAAACATTTACGATGGCCACAAAACTCCCCAGAGATGAACATTATTGAGCTATCTGCGATGCCTTGCAACCTGCTGTTCAAAAGACATCTCCACCCTCTCTAACTCTTACGGATTTATAGACAGACTTGTGGGATTCATGGTGTCAGTTCCCTCCAGCACTATTTCAGACATTAGTCGAGTCCATGCCACGTCATGTTGCGGCACTTCTGCGTGCTCGCGGAGACGTTACACAATATTAGGCAAGTATACCACTTTCTTTGGCTCTGCGGTGTATTACGTAATCAACTGTAGCCTTCAGTACCAGCAGTCACAGCGGAGCTATGTTGAGACTGCCCTGTTCAGATGTACTTCGACGAGCTACATTGTAACGTATTCAGGTGCCTGTGTTGTGTATAGAAAACAGTTTTATTTTGTGATACAGATTCCCAGTATTTAACTAGTCCCCTTTTTATTTCTATTCGAAGAGATCATCTGAAGTAGATTTGCTAAGAAGTTACTTATACCATTTACGTTGTCTGAGTCGAAATAGTGTTATAAGAAACGTCCATCACAATCTCTGTCCAAAAAGCAACTGCCGAAAAGGTAATGGGTTTACTGTGGTGTGGACCGTGTAGTTCCGCTAATGTATCTCTGTACAACTACAGTCTTGAAAAGTAGAATTACGAGTACTTGTCATTTCGTCTACATCGTCCGCGACGGTCTAATTGAACCAAACGTTTCCTTGACAATATGCGATTAAGAATTATTTTCTTATTTCTCGCTATAGGCCTTGTGGCACCAACTGTAAGATTGTCTGAAGGGGGGAACCATTCGATCAGTACAAGCACTTTATTGGAAGATCTCTTTCTTCACAGGAGCTACGGATCTTTTATTTATCTTGAGGTTTGTTCCCACTCACATAAATAGAGAATTAAGCGTTCCACAAATACAAGGTACTTTTAGAGACGTCTTTGCTTGTTAAAACGAACTAAGTTGGGCTGAAAATCTCCCAGAATTTTGCCGTCTTGAAAATATCCTCTTTCCTCTAAGTGCTTCGAATCGTTCAATAATTTTGCATCGCAATTTGATTTTAGGTATAATCTTAAGACAGGCAAACTTACTTAGCGCATCGATTAATTGAGTATTTGATGTTATTTAACGGTACACAAATTCCGTTTCGCAGAAGCTAGCATGGGATTATCTAAACGTTTCTTTCATGACTCCTCACAGGGGAAGGAAGAGTAAGGAGCGTGTTCGTCTCTTGCTTATAATGCTGTAGAGAACGCCTTTCTACAGTGAACTGAGAACACAGGCTGTCTGCGGGTGTGACCGCCACTACACGTAGCACCGCCACTGCAGGTCCGCAGTTCTCTAGGCAAACTTACCTTCTGGAACATGTAATAAACGTACTAGAATCTCGCAACAACTCTTTCCGTTTTGAAAATTCTATCTAGTGCATGTTATGGAAGGCATCGTAGTGGCGGACGTCAACTACCTACCATTTTCACCCGGATGGCTGTGCACCCGAAGTGCGGCTTATCAACGTATACGCACCGTCAGGCACGGACAAACGAAGTGACGGAACACGATCCTCCGCGGAAGAAATAGCCTCGTTCTTTCTAGGACGGGACGCTCATTACATCCTCGGCGGCGAATACTGTTGTGCGCTGAAGCCAAGGATCAGTTCCCACGTTATAAACTGTGCCGATAATCGAGAACACTGGTACAAGGTCTGTAGTTGGTAGATTCGTGGGAACATATCCATGGAGACCAAACCGGATATACGTATGTAACTAGCCACTCCACCAGCGTCATACATCGCGTCTACATTACGCGCCGCCTTCAGCGTGACATCCATGATGCAGACCTATGGCCTGCAGCCTTTACCGACCATTCGGTACTATCTGCACGATCGCTCTCCAGGGGCAGAAGTTGTGGCAAAGCTGAGGCCTACGAAAAGTGAATGTAGCCCACCTAAAAGCTCCAGAGTGTTACCAAATTATTGAAGAAGTCTGGCAGTCTTGTGACTGGCGTGGACGGATACGTCCTAACACTTTATGTTGATGTTTGGAATGTACCGTGCATTTACGTGTTGGGACGTGAACACTCATAGTGGGGACGGCAGACTTTAAACTTCTGTTTCACGATACTACTATAATGTATCACCAGCCCCCCTCTCCTGAACGACAGGTGGTGGTACAACGAGCCAAAGCAAGGATCGTTACTGTTATGCGTACTCATCTGGTAGGAGCTGCGGTCCGCTCGAGGACACCTGTCCATAGCGCGCGGACTTCAGTAACCAGTCTCGGTACTCATGTAGAGAAACAGCATCTGTATTGTTCAGTTGATACATTACGGTTACTTTCTAAGGTTTCAGTTTTGGTGTGTGCACAGCTGTGCAACGAGATGCTCCACACACCCATGTCTGAAGTGCTAAGTGGCGAAACGATTTTCGCTGACTTGTCTCCTAGGTCCCGTAGTTCGGTTAAAACCATACGCCATACTCCACAATCCGAGAAACCTGTCGCAGTGTTATCGGCGATCGGAGTCGGCCCTCTGTTATTGGCTCTCGAACAATGCAACACAGCACTTGATTAGTAAGTGGAACAGTCAATGTACATCAAGGGAAAACAGGATGCAGCACGAAAGAATTATCGGAATGGGACGGAAATCGGTAGATGTGGTGTACATGTACAGACGAACGAACGATTACAATTACGGAAAAATTCATTGATTTATTCAACAGAAAGAGCCTCAGAAACTCAGCAAGTCTATAACGCGTAGCTCAACCTCTGCTCCTTTTACAAGCAGTTATTCGGCTTGACATTGATTGCTAGTGATGTTGGGTGTCCTCCTTAGAGATATCGTACCAAATGCTGTTCAACTGGAGCGTTAGATCATCAAACTCTCGAGCTGGTTGGATGGCCCTGCCATAATGCTCCAAACGATCTCAGTTGCGGAGAGATCCGGCGACCTCACAGGCCGAGGCATTCCCTGGCATGAAGATAAGTAACACACTACTGGCCATTAAAATTGCTACACCAAGAAGAAATGCAGATGATAAACGAATATTCATTGGACATATATATACAGGGTGATTCAAAAAGAATACCACAACTTTAGGAATTTAAAACTCTGCAACGACAAAAGGAAGAGCTAAGCACTATCTGTCGGCGAATTAAGGGAGCTATAAAGTTTCATTTAGTTGTACATTTGTTCGCTTGAGGCGCTGTTGACTAGGCGTCAGCGTCAGTTGATGCTAAGATGGCGACCGCTCAACAGAAAGCTTTTTGTGTTATTGAGTACGGCAGAAGTGAATCGACGACAGTTGTTCAGCGTGCATTCCGAACGAAGTATGGTGTTAAACCTCCTGATAGGTGGTGTATTAAACGTTGGTATAAACAGTTTACAGAGAATGGGTGTTTGTGCAAAGGGAAAAGTTCTGGACGGCCGAGAACGAGTGATGAAAATGTAGCACGCATCCAGCAAGCATTTGTTCGCAGCCCAGGAAAATCGACTCGCAGAGCTAGCAGAGAGCTGCAAATTCCACAATCAACTGTATGGAGAGTCCTACGAAAAAGGTTAGTTATGAAACCTGAACGTCAACTACCCGAGGCGATGGATCGGCCACCAGGCAGCCCGTGACAGAGCACTTCATCACTGGCCTCCAAGAAGCCCTGATCTTACCCCCAGCGATTTTTTCTTATGGGGGTATGTTAAGGATATGGTGTTTCGGCCACCTCTCCCAGCCACCATTGATGATTTGAAACGAGAAATAACAGCAGCTATCCAAACTGTTACGCCTGATATGCTACAGAGAGTGTGGAACGCGTTGGAGTATCGGGTTGATATTGCTCGTGTGTCTGGAGGGGGCCATATTGAACATCTCTGAACTTGTTTTTGAGTGAAAAAAAACCTTTTTAAATACTCTTTGTAATGATGTATAACAGAAGGTTATATTATGTTTCTTTCATTAAATACACATTTTTAAAGTTGTGGTTTTCTTTTTGAATCACCCTGTATTACTAGAACTGACATGTGATTACATTTTCACGCAATTTGGGTGCATAGAACCTGAGAAATCAGTACCCAGAACAACCACCTCTGGCCATAATAACGGCCTTGATACGCCTGGGCATTGAGTCAAACAGAGCTTGGATAGCGTGTACAGGTACAGCTGCCCATGCAGCTTCACCACGATACCGCAGTTCATCAAGAGTAGTGACTGGCGTATTGTGACGAGCCGCTTGCTCGGCCACCATTGACCAGACGTTTTCAATTGGTGAGAGATCTGGAGAATGAGCTGGCCAGGGCAGCAGTCGAACATTTTCTGTTTCCAGAAAGGCCCGTACAGGACCTGCAACATGCGGTCGTGAATTATCCTGCTGAAATGTAGGGTTTCGCTGGGATCGAATGAAGGGTAGAGCCACGGGTAGTAACACGTCTAAAATGTAATGTCCTCCGTTCAAAGTGCCGTCAAAGCGAACAAGAGGTGACCGAGACGTGTAACCAATGGCACCCCATACCATCACGCCGGGTGATCCGCCAGTATGGTGATGACGAATTCACGATTCCATTGCGCGTTCACAGCGATGTCGCCAAACACGGATGCGACCATCATGATGCTGTAAACAAAAGCTGGATTCATCAGAAAAACCGACGTTTTGCCATTCGGGCACCCAGGTTCGTCGTTCAGTACACCATCGCAGGCGCTCCTGTCTGTGATGCAGCGCAAGGGTAACCGCAGCCACGGTCTCCGATCTGATAGTCCATGCTGCTGCAATCGTCGTCGAACTGTTGGTGCAGATGGTTGTTGTCTTGCAAACGTCCCCATTTGTTGACTCATGGATCGAGACGTGGCTGCACGATCCGTTGCAGCCATGCGGATAAGATGCCTGTCATCTGGACTGTTAGTGATACGAGGCCGTTGGAAACCAGCACTGCGTTCCGTATTACCCTCCTGAACCCACCGATTCCATATTCTGCTAACAATCATTCGATCTCGATCAACGCTAGCAGCAATGCCGCGATACGATAAATCGCAATCGCGATAGGTTGCAATCAGACATTTATCAAAGTCGGAAACGTGATGGTACGCGTTTCTCCTCCTTACACGAGGCATCACAACAACTTTTTACCAGGCAACGCCGGACAACTGCTGTTTCGGTATAAGAAATCAGTTCTTTCTACAGCATGTTCTTCCTGTCGGTTAAATTTCGCGTCTGTAGCACGTCATCCTCGTGGTGTAGCAATTTTAATGGCCAGTAGTGTAGAAACTCTCGCTTTGTGCGGGTGGGCATTAGCTTGCTGGAAGGTAAGCCCAGGATGGCTTGCGATGGAGGGCAACAAAACGGGGCGTAGAATATCGTCGATGTAACGTTGTGATGTATGGGAGTCGTTCAAAATGGTTCAAATGACTCTGAGCACTATGGGACTTACCTTCTTATTTCATCTGTCCCCTAGAACTTAGAACTACTTAAACCTAACTATCCTAAGGACAGCACACACATCCATTCCCGAGGCACGATTCAAACCTGCGATCGTAGAGGTCGCTCGGTTCCAGACTGAAGCGCCTAAAAGCGCTCGGCCACACCGGCCGGCGTATGGGAGTCGTGGATGACAACAAAAGGGGTACTGCTATGAAATTAATGGCACCGAACACCATCGCTGCTATTTGTCAGGCCGTATGGCGTGCAACAGTCATGTTTGTGTCTCTCCGCTGTCAGTGGCGTCTCCAAACACGTCTTCCTTAGTAATCGGTGCTCAGTTCGAAGTAGAACTCATCACCCACAACAGTTATTCTCCATTTAATGAGATTATGGACTGAAGACGTGTCTGGAGACGCCCAGGATATCAGTGGGATACAAACCTGACAGTTGATCTCCATATGGTCCGACAGTCAAGAGTGATGTTCTGGGGTGTCATTTCATTTCACAGCAGGGCCCCTCTGGTTAACATCGGCGGCACCCTCACAACACAGTAATACTTCGACGATATTATAAGCTCCGGTTTGTTGCCGTTCATGGCAAGCCGTCCTGGGCTTACGTTTCAGCGAGATAATGGCCACCACACACAGCGAGTTTCCACTGCTTGTCTTTGAGCATGGCAAACCCTATCTTGGCCAACAAGATCGCCGTATATCTCCCCAATTGAGAACATTTGGAGCACTGTGGGCAGGGCCTTTCCAACCAGCTCGGGACGTTGACCATTTAACGTTCCAGTGTGACAGGATTTGGCACGATATACCTCAGGAGTACATCCAACAATTTTGTCAATAAATGGCAGGCCGAGTAACTGCTTTCATAACGTCCAGAGGTGAAACAACGCGTTACAGACTTGCCCAATTTGTAAAGTTCTTTCTCTTCAATGAATCATCCAGTTTTTCTGAAATTGTAAATATTTGTCTGACTGTGCTTGTACATCACATCTATTCATTTTCCTCCCAATTGGATAATTCCTTGATGTTTCGTCTTTTTTTTGCCTTAGAGTGTATACACACAGTCTGGCAAAAAACGTTTGGCGCCCAGAACATATGGTCGGGTGTCGATGTAACTTTGTCCAGTACACACCATCGGCGGGGAAGTGAACATAAGAGTTTGGGTTCTCTGCGACAGGAAGAACACCCACCAGAGTGCATAAGCTTTGTTCGACTTTAGTGTTGTTTTCAGGCCTGGTGGCTATATAAGGGACATGAACAGCGTCAGTTTTTAACTGATCACTGTGAAGGACCCGATGTTGCCAGATACTCATGTGAGACACCGTAATCAGCACCTGCTCGATCTTGAAAGGGGCCTCACTGTAGGTGTCCATTTTGCCACCTCCGCAAGTCGCGTAATATCAATTTTGGGGCATTCAGGTGTAACAGTGGCACAATGTTGGATTTCATGGGAAATTGAGGGAGGACTCATTCGTCGTCAACGTTCTGTTCGATCACGTCTGAACACGACAAGAGAGACTGGCCGCATTGCACACCAAGCACATTGTAATCGCTTTGCATCCGTTCTTGACATCCAAGAACAAGTAATGGACTTCTTGCTACATTACATGTCATCGCGCACCTTTTGTCAGAGTTCAGCAGCAGCCGGCGTAAGGAATTACTGTTCCACCCTCACGTTCCCGTTAACAGAAACGGCTGCTTTTGAGGTTGTGTCGTAACTGGGAAGCATGGACTGCTGATGAATGGCGTCCCATTGTGTTCAGCTATGAATCACGGTTCTCACTACCCGAGATGTTCATCGTTGGCTAATATGACAGTGACCTGGGGAGTGATCCCGTTTATCGAATGTTTTGGGAAACAGCCCGTCCCTAGAATGTTCTGGTGAGCCACAGTGGTGTTAAACATGCTGTCATTGTGTGTAGAGACATCGAGTATGACTTCAGATCACGCCTGGTAGAGATGGAGAGAACTCTCAGGATACAAGTACACGTCACAGACATCCCCGTCCTCATGTTTTCTACGTCTCATGCGACGGTATCGTGCTGCCAGTTTTCAGCAGGGCAATACGCGTCTACACGTAGTATGTGTCCTTTGAAGTTGAGGTACTTCCATAACCAACAAGATCCCCAAATGGGGCAGATTGCCTCAAAATAGCATACAATTGTTTTATGACAACCTTCCCGAGAGAACCAGTGAATGTATCCAGACCCAGAGAGGCTCTAACGTCGTACTCATAAGCGGGTTCATAGCTCCAAGGTTTTTGTAGAATTGACTTTATACTGTAATCACGGGAGTAACAGCACATACCCTGTCACCAATCCGTAAAGTTTCATCTCGTGTCCAACTTCGCTTCTGGGTGCTTCACTTTCCTCTGTCGGGCAGTGTACTTACACTATATGCAGGATAATTGCTTCCAGTGCAAGTCACTCGTAACAGCAAAGAAAGTAGCGCTAGGTGAATAAATGTTCTCTT
Organism: Schistocerca nitens; assembly: GCF_023898315.1. Taxonomy (NCBI): domain Eukaryota; kingdom Metazoa; phylum Arthropoda; class Insecta; order Orthoptera; family Acrididae; genus Schistocerca; species Schistocerca nitens. The sequence continues at coordinate 87,215,738 of NC_064617.1, forward strand.
GCTGAGTAGAACCAGACAATATACGCTGACGACACTACCAGCGAAATAAAACAGGTGCAGCCATCTGAAGGTGGGCCTAATGGGCGGAAACTGGCACCGCAATGAAATAACGACAATTACCTGCACGACAAACACACATTTTAACATCATCCACCACAGATAAAACAACTCTGAAATAAACTATTGGAAATTAAAATTTGTACACCACGAAGATGTGCTACAGACGCGAAATTTAACCGACAGGAAGAAGATGCTGAGATATACAAATAATTAGATTTTCGGAGCATTCACACAAGGTTGGCGCCGGTGGCGACACCTACAACGTGCTGACATGAGGAAAGTTTCCAACCGATTTCTCATACACAAACGGCAGTTGACCGGCATTGCCTGGTGAAAAGTTGTTGTGATGCCTCCTGTAAGGATGAGAAATGCGTACCATCACGTTTCCGACTTTGATAAAGGTCGGAACGTAGCCTATCGTGCCTGCGGTTTATCGTATCGTGACATTGCTGCTCTCGTTGGTCTAGATCCAATGAGTGTTAGCAGAATATGGAATCGGTGGGTTCAGGAGGGCAATACGGAACGCCGTTCTGGATCCCAACGGCCTCGTATCACTAGCAGTCGAGATGACAGGCATCTTATCCGCATGGCTGTAACGGATCGTGCAGCCACGTCTCGATCACTGAGTCAACAGATAGGGACGTTTGCAAGAAAACAACCAGCTGCACCAACAGTTCGACGACGTTTGCAGCAGCATGGGGTATCAGATCGGAGACCATGGCTGCGGTTACCCTTGACGCTGCATCACAGACAGGAGGGCCTGCAATGGTGTACTCGACGACGAACCTGGGTGCACGAATGGCAAAACGTCATTGTTTCGGATGAATCCAGGTTCTGTTTACAGCATCATGATAGTCACCTCCGTATTTGTCGACATCACGGTGAACGCACATTGGAAGCGTGTATTCGTCATCGACATACTGGCGTTATCACCCGGCGTGATGGTATGGGGTGCCATAGGTTACACGTCTCGGTCACCTCTTGTTCGCACTGACGGGACTTTGAACTGTGGACGTTACATTTCAGATGTGTTACGATCCGTGGCTCTACTCTTCATTCGATCCCTGCGAAACCCTACAATTCAGCAGGATATTGCATGAACGCATGTTGCAGGTCCTGCACGGGCCTTTCTGGATACAGAAAATGTTCGGCTGCTGCTCTGGCCAGCACATTCTCCAGATCTCTCACCAACTGAAAACGTCTGGTCAATGGTGGCCGAGCAAGTGGCTCGTCACAATACGCCAGTGACTACTCTTGATGAACTGTGGTATAGTATTGAATCTGCATGGGCAGCTGTACCTGTACACGCCATCCAAACTCTGTTTGACTCAATGCCCAGGAGTATCAAGGCCGTTATTAAGGCCAGAGGTGGTTGTTCTGGGTACTGATTTCTCAGGATCTATGCACCCAAATTGCGTGAAAATGTAGTCACGTGTCAGTTCTAGTATAATATATTTGTGAAATGAATACCCGTTTATCATCTCCATTTCTTCTTGGTGTAGCAATTTTAATAGCCAGTAGTGTAAATGTTTGATGCATCTACAGTTACCTCTTTGTTGATAGATAGCGTACCATCAGCAACTTAATTCATGGAATATGGTCATTGCAATATCTGTTTTGTGTATACATACTGTTATTGTTTTAAGCTTCTGCTAATGATTTGATCTGTGCAGAAACATAGTTAGAAGCACAGTTGTTGCTGGACAAATGAATTGCAGAAAACCGTTTCAAAATAAGTAAAGCCAAAAGGATGTTAATGAAAATGAAAAACAAAGGGCGACCAGTAAATAAGCTAGGTAATTACGCCCTGGAAAAGGTGAAAACTTGGCCTACCATGTAAGTGTAATTTCTGGATGCAATCTAACAAAGGGAGAGTTTGCAAATAGTTTAGAAAAGAGGTCATGCTACTACAATCTTTTTTTTAGTGAGATCCCAAGGTGTTAGAGAAATCTAAATCAGCGATCTTCAACAGCTACTTCAAACTAATCCTAAGTAACGCTATAGAAACAGTCACCCCTACAAATAGTGATTCATCGCGAGAAGAGGCGTCAGAGCTATTCTTTGTGGCCACCAAATAGAAACAAAGACTGGACACACTATGGAGTAGAGAAGTGAGAGAGATGGAAAGTCATAAATCTCTCAGCCGAACGGGATAGCCGCCCAGTCTATGGCGTCTTCCCTCGGTCCGTGCGGCTCCCCATGTCTCAGGTTCGAGTCCTTCCCCGGGCATGGGTGTGTGCGCTGTCTATTGCGTGAGTTAGATTAAGTTGTGTGTAGGCTTAGGGATCGATGACCTCAGCAACTTGGTCCCATAAGACTTTACCACAAATTTCCAATTTTCCATAATCTCCCAACTCAGATGGTTTGAGCAAAATTTTCTTATGGAATCAGCAACGGCTGCTGCAGCATACGAATAGAAATCACTCGGTGCGTAATAAGACAAAGAACACTCCGGATGGACATTATAGAACTGGACATTGCAGCGAGAGGAGGTACACTGGCCAATGTCATGAGAAACCAAGATTTATCCTGATAGGGAATTACTGAAGAGACTGGAGAAACTGGAGCTGTTGAAGGACATGGTCGTTTCCCTTATCGTGTATTCAATGAGCGCTACAATTGCTGGGAAAGTCAGAACATACTTCAAAAACGGACATAATATTAAATTCACATTTGTGTTAATCGACGGGGAGTGCAGATACGAAGTGGAAATATTTCAATTTCTGCCACTGCTCAATATAAAATGTATCTTGTCGTATGTTTCCCGTACAGCATGTGCACGTCGCAATTTAAAAGTCGAAACTTAAGATAAACTCATGTGTTTCGTAAACAATTTTTTATTTTAAAAGTAAGTTATTCAATGTACCAGACATCATGAAACAACCATCCATTTTATTTACGTAAGTTTATACAAAGATGCCAATCCCGTCCATCTGCAACACTTTTAAATCGCGACGTGTGCAATCCGCACAGAAAAACTTAAGTTTTTCTTTTATAATTGCTGTAAGATATCTGACCACGGCTGACGCCGAAACCTGTAACCACAATAAAGTGCATAAGCGATGAGTGACTGAAAATAATAATAAGTAGAAGTCAGCTGAAACACATATTACGTTTTATGTTTGGTTATTGTGTTTATAAAGCTTGCCGACGTACTTGGATGCACGAGATATTGAGCTTATTGTGCGATAGTTCTCGCATTTGTCTGCCTTTGATATCTTCGGATTCTGTGGATGCTAATCTTCCGAAACTTCGATGCAAAGACTTAATTCTCATAGATTATGCACAGTAACTGACCTTCAACGCTCAGAACTGCACATAAATATACGTAGAACGTAAATTGCTCATCCCAAAAACAGTGGTACGAGTCATTTGCATACAAATCTAAGTGTCGTACCACGAGAGACATTTCAATCAGCACATAGTCAAGGTAAGAGAGAAGAATCTCGGTATCGCGAAGAAACAAAATATCGATATAACAGGACCAAGAAAACATATTTGCATGTCTTGGTATGTTGCTATATTTCCTTCTACTTAAAGTAACTACGCTACCTGATCAAAAGACTTTTTCTGCCTACTTAACAGTGTTGCACAAGCATTCAGTGCTTAAAGTGTAGGCGTGGGATTTCAATGAAGTGGTCTGGGCAAACCGGAACAGAACGAAGTGCACATCTGACTAAAGCTACTTTTTCTTATTCAGCATCACTTCTGCATTCGAGCGGACCAGTATCAAACACCACACTAATTACACTTTCAAACAATGATGTTGGTATGTAGATGTCATAACCTGCCTATTACCGAATATATTGTGACTTTAACTTGTACCTTGTTGCATGAGGTTGACTGTATAGCACAGACGGCGAGTGTTCGTCAGAGAAAAGGTACCGTCGGGAGTGCCCGAAGGCAGTGTGAAAGAACTGCTCTTACCCTCCATATCACATTAATGGTCTCTTGGACAATGTGAATAGCAATTTACTTCTGTTCCCTGATGACGCCGTGGTGTATGGAAAGATGTCGTCGTTCAATGACTGCAGGTGATACAACATGACTTAGACGGAACTTCTAGTTGGTATGATGAATGACAGCTTTCTCTAAGTATAGAAAAATTGTAAGTTAATGCGGATGAATAGAGTACAAAATCCGGCAACATTAGAATACAGCATTAGTAATGTGCTGATGGCACAGTCAAATAGATTAAATACCTAGGCGTAAGGTCGCAAAGCGATGTGAAATGGAATGAGCACGTCGGCTGGTAGTCGGAAACATGAATGCTAGACTTCTACATCTACATCTACGTGATTACTCTGCTATTCACAATAAAGTGTCTGTCTACCGTTCTACTCTCGAATGGCACGCGGGAAAAACGAGCACGTAAATTTTTCCGTGCGAGCCGTAATTTCACTTATTTTATCGTGATGATCATTTCTCCTTATGTAGGTCGTGCCAACAGAATGTTTTCCTAATCGGAGGAGAAAACTGGTGATTGAAATTTCATGAGAAGATCTAGTCGCAACGGAAAACGCCTTTGTTTTAATGATTGCCACTCCAATTCACGTATTATGTCTGTGTCACTGTCTCCCCTATTTCGCCATAATACAAAACGAGCTGCCCTTGTTTGTACTTTTTCGACGTCATCCGTTAAGTCCCACCTGATGCGGTCTCCACAACGCACAGCAATACTCCAGAATAGGGCGAACAAGCGTGGTGTAAGCAGTCTCTTTAGTAGACCTGTTGCACCTGATAAGTGTTCTGCCAATGAATCGCAGTCTTTGGTATCGTCTACCCACAATATTATCTATGTGATCGTTCCAATTTATTTTATTTGTAATTGTAATCCCTAAGCATTTAGTTGAATTTACAGCCTTTAGATTTGTGTGACTTATCGCGTAATCGAAATGTAGCTAATTTCGTTTAGTGCTCGTGTGAATAACGTGACACTTTTCCTTATTCAGGGTCAATTGCCACTTTTCTCACCATACAGCTATCTTATCTAAATCATTTTGCAAGTCATTTTGATCATCTGATGACTTTATAAGAAGGTAAATGAAAGCATCATGTGCAAACAATGTAAGAGGGCTACTCAGATTGTATCCTATGTCGTTAATATAGATAAGGAACAATAGAGGGCCTATAACACTTCCTTGGGGAACGCTGGATATTACTTCTGTTTTGCTCGATGACTTTCCGTCTAGTACTACGAACTGTGACCTTTCTGAATCCAGTCGCACAACTGAGGCGATACTCCGTAGGCACGTAGTTTGGTTAGAAGACGCTTGTGAGGAACGGTGTCGAAAGCTTTCTGGAAATCTAAAAACTTCGTTTTAGTAGTAGAATTTTCTGAAAGTGTAGCCCATCTATAAAGGAGACGGCGTATAGAACGCTAGTGCAACCCATTCTGAGTACTGCTCTCGTGTTTGGGACCTGCGCCAGATCGGATTTAAGGTAGACATCGCGCAACTTAGTCGTGTTGGTAGATTTGTTCTTACCTGTAGGTTGGATCAGCAGGCGTGACTTAACGAGACACTTAGTGAACTCAAATGGGAGTCCCTGGAGGGCAGACGATACTCTTTTCGCGAGGCACTACTGCAGAAATTTAGAGAACCGTCATTTGAGACCTACTGTAGATCGATTCTACTGCCGCTTACATACGTTTCGCGTAGGGATCACGAGGATAAGGTAAGAAAAATTAAGGGTCGTACGGAGGCACGTAGACACTCGTTGCATTTTCGAGTGGAACAGGAAAGTAAATGACTCATAGTGGTACATGGTACCCTCCACCACACACCGTACGGTGGCCTGCGGAGTATGTACGTAGATGTAGGTGGTCCTATTATACAGATATTTTGCTCCTTTTCGCTACCGAAGTTGCTCTCTCACATCCTGAACAGGTGGTTATTTAAATGTGTCTCGTGGTAAGACGCGCAGATTTGAATTCTACTGGCTAATACCACTGATCGTGGGATGAGCAGTTTGTATTCTGAGCACATTTCTGGCAGTTCTAAGGTTTCTAGGTCACGCTCATCCTTTGTTAGTGTGCAGAATCTATGCGAATTGAGACACAGCATCGGATTTTCGGAAGATTACCATCCACACAGGCAGCAGATACCAAAGGCAGACAAGTGTGAGAACCATCTGCAACCTCCTCTACCTCCAACAGTGGAATTTCCTTTGCATTCTTGATACTGATGGTCTAACTACTAATTTAATCGAGCATTGGTTAGGCGTGTGTCGATGCCGGCACTTCCACTGTAGTTTCGACGCCGCCAGAGGTGACTAGGAAGGTTCCGAGATATCCAGCGCCACGTCGGGAAGCGTCTCGGAACTAGGGTCTCGCTTTCTCGCCGTGTGAGCTGTGTGAAGCTCTGCAGAGATTGCGAACTCTAGAATTACTTGTGCCTGCCCGCAGACACTTGCCAGAAGGCTGTTCTGAGAAGGAGGGGCGAAGGGAGAGCGGGAGGGGGGGGGGGGGTGTCACCCACACCAGTGTCCACGGCCAACTCCGGGGCTCGACTTGATACACTCCCTCCCTGTGTAGTCTGGCTACAGAGGCGCAATGCTGTGTTTGTGCTCTGGCCTCTAGTGTAGTAGTTCAGTGATGAGACTAGAGCGGAATAAGAGGTTGCAACAGTGGCCTTTAAACGAAATGTATGGTGTAATGTGTCCTTTCTATTGGAAAACTGTTATTACTAATAGTTGTAATAATATTGCACTACTGTCCATTAAAACTGCTACACCACGAAGATGACGTGCTACAGACGCGAAAGTTAACCAACAGGAAGAAGATGCTGTGATATGCAAACGATTAGCTTTACAGAGCATTTCGACAAGGTTGGCGCCGGTGGCGACACCTACAATTTGCTGGCATGAGGAAAGTTTCCAACCAATTTCTCATACACAAACCGCAGTTGACCGGCGTTGCCTGGTGAAACGTTTTTGTGATGCCTCCTGTAAGGAGGAGAAATGTGTACCATCACGTTTCCGACTTTGATAAAGGTCCGATTGTAGCCTATCGCGATTGCGATTTATCGTATCGCGACATCGCTGCTCGCGTTGGTCCACGTCCAACGACTGTTAGCAGAATATGGAATCGGAGGGTAATACGGAACGCCTTGCTGGATCCCAACGGCCTCGTATCACTAGCAGTTGAGATGACAGGCATCTTATCCACATGGCTGTAACGGATCGTGCAGCCACGTCTCGATCCCTGAGTCAACAGATGGGGACGTTTGCAAGACAACAACCATCTGCACGAACAGTTCGACGACGTTTGCAGCAGCATGAACTATCAGCTCGAAGACCATGGCTGCGGTTGCCCTTGACGCTGCATCACAGACAGGAGCGCCTGCGATGGTGCGCTCAACGACGAACCTGGGTGCACGAATGGCAAAACGTCATTTTTTCGGATGAATCCAGGTTCTGTTTACAGCATCATGATGGTCGCATCCGTGTTTGGCGACATCGCGCTGAACGCACATTGGAAGCGTGTATTCGTCATCGCCATACTGGCGTATCACCCGGTGTGATAGTATGGGGTGCCATTGGTTACACGTCTCGGTCACCTCTTGTTCGCATTGATGGCACTTTTAACAGTGGACGTTACATTTCAGATGTGATGCGAACCATGGCTCTACCCTTCATTCGATCCGTGCGAAACCCTACATTTCAGCAGGATAATGAACGACCGCATGTTGCAGGTCCTGTACGAGCCTTTCTGGATACAGAAAATGTTAGACTGCTGCCCTGGCCAGCACATTCTCCAGATCTCTCACCAATTGAAAACGTCTGGTCAATGGTGGCCGAGCAACTGGCTCGTCAAAATACTCCAGTCACTACTCTTGATGAACTGTGGTATCTTGTTGAAGCTGCATGGGCAGCTGTACCTGTACACGCCATCCAAGCTCTGTTTGACTCAATGCCCAGGCGTATCAAGTCCGTTATTATGGCCAGAGGTGGTTGTTCTAGGTACTGATTTCTCAGGATCTATGCACCAAAATTGCGTGAAAATGTAATCACATGTCAGTTCTAGTATAGTGTATTTGTCCAAGGAACACCGGTTTATCATCTGCATTTCTTCTTGGTGTAGCAATTTTAATGGCCAGTAGTGTAGCTTCTCGTAGATCACTTTTAGAAGGATACGGGGCATGCCTTGTATTACAACTTAAGAGTAACAAAAACAACGTAAATCATACGTGGAAAGATGCACACACTTACAGACTCTGAGCACTATGAGAGTTGGTCATCAGTCCCCTAGAACTTGGAACTACTTAAACCTAACTAACTTAAGAACATCACACACATCCATGCCCGAGGCAGGATTCGAACCTGCGACCGTACCGGTCGCGCGGTTCCAGATTGTAGCGCCTAGAACCGCTCGGCCACCCTGCATGACACACACACTTACAGGGTGGCACCCAAAAGAAGTTATTGGTCAAATCGTTACAAGCGCTGTTTATTAAGCTCAGAATAATCGTCTCATAATTGCTTTTTTGTGCAATAAGCGGTAGTAAATATCAAAGTATCTTTATTCTTGCAAAAGTGGTAACCTTAGTACTGATAGACTCATTATTAATCATTTTATTGACCTAACTTGGTGAAGAATTTCGCTAGTAATATTAAACTTTATTTTTCTGTAGTCTACATTCCACAAACCTCTATTTCTGCGCTACCGAGACGTCAACCGTCTAATACAGTAGCAACGATGCAGGAATCAAAGTACACTTGCGGCCATTAAAAGTGCAACACCATGAAGGTGGCATGCAACAAAGGTCAAAACGGCTTGACTGGATATGTAAATGGTTAGTATATCAGCGCAACCGCACTAAGTCCTTAGGAGTAACGCTATCTACGTTTTGGATGTAAGGAAGGATCGTGCAGCGGTGTTCTCATTCATAAATAGCATGTGAATGTTGGTTGTTTGTAACATGGAGCTGGTCGCTTTGGTTGACATCTGACGACTATCAAGCAAATATGGATTCGATGGGTTGAGGAGGACCGTGCTCAACGGCATGCAGCATCCGAACACTTCCACGTGACTAACGCGCGAGAGGGCAGAGATATTGGTCGCTCGGCCGTGCACAGTCATACAATCACGTCACATATCACGAGCGAGGAAATGCGCTTGTTTTCTGCAGCCCAAGGATCCACAGCGGCCGAACGACGACATCTGCTGCACCGCCGATTCTCAGCTCGGCGAACATAGTTGCGGCTTCGCCTGATACCACAGCAGAGAGAGGTGGCTGTGAAGTGTTCGACCGACAGCAGCACTGAACTCAGGACTGTCACTGCGTCGTCTTTTTAGACCAGCCCTTCGTCTGCGTACAGCGTCGGGGTGGACGTATCCTATGCGAAGGCGCCAAAGGGGACGAACGTTGCCATATTCCTACACCCGGTAATGTGGATAACAGACGTCATATTTCTTGAGTGTTAACGACGGTGACAGTTCCGTACCGTTGAACTGTCCCTAGTATTAAATGTCAAACACTGTTACGCAAGAAAGCTGTGCTGGCCTACCGCTACACAGAGGGCGTTCGACTTTTGCCGGGCCAGCGCATATTCCACCACATCTCTCAGCTGTTCATGTGTTCCGCCACCAAAGCTCCTTTCCACTCGACGCCCAGCCGTGTTAGAGCCAGTGTTGCTTGCAGACGTGGCAGCTCTGTGTACTAAATTACACTCTCTGTATACTCCCAGATCACATAGAAAATTGCACCACGTATTCACCCTACTATACTGCATTTGCACAACAACTAAAATTTTCTTACGTCTCATCCTCCCTCGTGAACCAATTTTAAAATGGTTAAAAGAATAGTATTCAGTAACTTCCCATTTTCGACTCTGTAAGTTACATGAGGACCTAAATACAACATTGCAGACTCTATGGACGTTGAATACCATCTCATACTGCTAAGCCATTTCAATCCCTTGTGGCGCATGTTGCATCTCCGACTAAACTTTATTACATTTCTAGGGTTCCGTACCTTAATCAGTAAAAACAGAACCCTTGAAGGATCACTTTGTTGTCCAACTGTCTATCCGTCTGTATGTCCACCCGACTGTTAAAAACCCTCTATCATAGGAACGGCTAGTCTTATCCAGTTGAAGTGGAGTGTGCTCCATGCCACCGTTGGATAACCAGCTGCAGCAGCAAGTCGTATACCCCTAGCTTACTTATTTGTTACATAGTTTAATTCTTAATTTCTTTGCGTGTTTTTGGGTACTTGCATTGTTTAATTCATAAATTTCGGGCGTATTATAATATTTGAGAGTTGTAGCATCGCGCTTTAGTGTTTACTTCGTAGATTCTTACTTAAATTGCGTGTGAGTTTCGTATAGGATGTGTAATTTCGAGTTTTAGCTACTGTAATCGTAAATTCAGGCAGATTGTAGCGCAGTCGTTAGACATTTGTACAGGTTAGTTAATACATTCTTTGCGTGTTTCCCTTGCGTTATCTAGGCACTGACTCGTGTTTCAGTAACTGTTGTTCAACATCGATTAGAATGGACTGGGACTGTGATTGCTGTGTTCGGATGAGGGCTGAGTTGGCATCCCTTCGCTCACAGCTGCAAGCGGCGCTGACTTCGGTCGCGCAGCTTGAGGCTGTTGCCAATGGGCACTACAATGGGGAGCCGGACTTGGGTATCACGGGGATATCAACCTCGTCCCGTCTGTCACAGAGGGTGGGCTTATTGGTAGCTGGGAGCTCCAATGTTAGGCGCGTAATGGGGCCCCTTAGGGATATAGCGGCTAAGGAGGGGAAGAAATCCAGTGTGCACTCCGTGTGCATTCCGGGTGGAGTCATTCCTGATGTGGAAAGGGTCCTTCCGGATGCCATGAAGAGCACAGGGTGCTGCCAGCTACAGGTGGTGGCACATGTCGGCACTAATGACGTGTGTCGCTTTGGATCTGAGGAAATTCTCTCTGGATTCCAGCGGCTATCAGATTTGGTGAAGGCTGCCGGTCTTGCTTAGGAGATGAAGGCAGAGCTCACCATCTGCAGCATCGTTGACAGAACCGACTGCGGACCTTTGGTGCAGAGCCGGGTGGAGGGTCTGAATCAGAGGCTCAGACGGTTTTGTGACCGTTTTGGCTGCAGATTCCTTGACTTGCGCCATAGGGTGGTGGGCTTTCGGGTTCCGCTGAATGGGTCAGGAGTTCACTACACTCAGCTTGCGGCTACACGGGTAGCGGAGGCTGTGTGGCGTGGACTGGGCGGTTTTTTAGGTTAGAAGGCCTCGGGAAAGTACGGGGTGGACTGCAATCTCAAAGGGTGCATGGCAAATACAGGACGTGCTTGGATCAAGGAACAGTCGGAATTGTAGTTGTAAATTGTTGTAGTTGTGCTAGTAAAGTCCCTGAGCTTCAAGCGCTAGTAGAAAGCACAGAAGCTGAAATCGTTATAGGTACAGAAAGGCGGCTAAACACTGAAATAAGTCCTGCAGAAATTTTTACAAAGTCTGAGACGCTGTTCAGGAAAGATAGATTAGGCAGAATTGGTGGTGGAGTGTTTGTGTCTGTCAGTAGTGGTTTATCTCGTAGTGAAGTCGAAGTAGATACTCCGTGCGAATTGGTATGGGTGGAGGTTATACTTAACAACCGAACTAAGTTAATATTTGGCTCCTTCTACCGACCCCCAGACTCCGATGATATAGTTGCTGAACAGTTCAGAGAAAATTTGAGCCTCGTGACAAATAAATACCCCACCCATACGGTTATAGTTGGTGGGGACTTCAACCTCCCCTCGATATGTTGGCAAAAATACTTGTTCAAAACCGGTGGTAGGCAGAAAACATCTTCCGAGATTGTCCTAAGTGCTTTCTCCGAAAATTATTTCGAGCAGTTAGTCCACGAACCCACGCGAATTGTAAATGGTTGCGAAAACACACTTGACCTCTTAGCCACAAACAATCCAGAGCTGATAGAGAGCATCATGAATGATACAGGGATTAGTGATCACAAGGTCGTTGTAGCTAGGCTCAATACCGTTTCTTCCAAATCCACCAGAAACAAACGCAAAATAATTTTATTTAAAAAAGCGGATAAAGTGTCACTAGAAGCCTTCCTAAGAGACAATCTCCATTCCTTCCGAACTGTCTATGCAAATGTAGACGAGATGTGGCTCAAATTCAAAGATATAGTAGCAAAAGCAATTGAGAGATTCATACCTCATAAATTGGTAAGAGATGGAACTGATCCCCCATGGTACACAAAACAGGTCCGAACGCTGTTGCAGAGGCAACGGAAAAAAGCATGCGAAGTTCAGAAAAACGCTAAATCCCGAAGATTGGCTAAAATTTACAAGCGCGCGAAATTTGGCACGGACTTCAATGCGAGATGCCTTTAATAGGTTCCACAACGAAAAATTGTCTCGAAATTTGGTAGAAAATCCGAAAAACTTCTGGTCGTATGTAAAGTACACAAGCGGCAAGACGCAGTCAATACCTTCGCTGTGCAGTGCCGATGGTACTGTTACCGACGACTGTGCCGCTAAAGCGGAGTTATTAAACGCAGTTTTCCGAAATTCCTTCACCAGGGAAGACGAATGGAATATTCCAGAATTTGAAACACGAACAGCTGCTAGCATGAGTTTCTTAGAAGTAGATACCTTAGGGGTTGCGAAGCAACTCAAATCGCTTGATACGGGCAAGTCTTCAGGTCCAGAGTGTATACCGATTAGGTTCCTTTCAGATTACGCTGATACAATAGCTCCCTACTTAGCAATCATATACAACCGTTCGCTCACCGATAGATCTGTACCTACAGATTGGAAAATTGCGCAGGTTGCACCAGTGTTTAAGAAGGGTAGTAGGAGTAATCCATCGAACTACAGACCTATATCATTGACGTCGGTTTGCAGTAGGGCTTTGGAGCATATACTGTTTTCAAACATTATGAATCACCTCGAAGGGAACGATCTATTGATACGCAATCAGCATGGTTTCAGAAAACATCGTTCTTGTGCAACGCAGCTAGCTCTTTATTCGCACGAAGTAATGGCCGCTATCGACAGGGGATCTCAAGTTAATTCAGTATTTCTAGATTTCCGGAAAGCTTTTGACACCGTTCCTCACAAGCGAGTTCTAATCAAGCTGCGTCCGCAGCTCGTGGTCGTGCGGTAGCGTTCTCGCTTCCCACTCCCGGGTTCGATTCCCGGCGGGGTCAGGGATTTTCTCTGCCTCGTGATGACTGGGTGTTGTGTGATGTCCTTAGGTTAATTAGGTTTAAGTAGTTCTAAGTTCTAGGGGACTGATGACCATAGATGTTAAGTCACATAGTGCTCAGAGCCATTTGAACCAATCAAGCTGCGGGGCTATGGGGTATCGTCTCAGTTGTGCGACTGGATTCGTGATTTCCTGTCAGGAAGGTCGCAGTTCGTAGTAATAGACGGCAAATCATCGAGTAAAACTGAAGTGATATCAGGTGTTCCCCAGGGAAGCGTCCTGGGACCTCTGCTGTTCCTGATCTATATAAATGACCTGGGTGACAATCTGAGCAGCTCTCTTAGGTTGTTCGCAGATGATGCTGTAATTTACCGTCTAGTAAGGTCATCCGAAGACCAGTATCAGCTGCAAAGCAATTTAGAAAAGATTGCTGTATGGTGTGGCAGGTGGCAGTTGACGCTAAATAACGAAAAGTGTGAGGTGATCCACATGAGTTTCAAAAGAAATCCGTTGGAATTCGATTACTCGATAAATAGTACAATTCTCAAGACTGTCAATTCAACTAAGTACCTGGGTGTTAAAATTACGAACAACTTCACTTGGAAAAACCACGTAGATAATATTGTGGGGAAGGCGAGCCAAAGGTTGCGTTTCATTGGCAGGACACTTAGAAGATGCAACAAGTCCACTAAAGAGACAGCTTAAACTACACTTGTTCGTTCTTTGTTAGAATATTGCTGCGCGGTGTGGGATCCTTACCAGGTGGGATTGACGGAGGACATCGAAAGGGCGCAAAAAAGGGCAGCTCGTTTTGTATTATCACGTAATAGGGGAGAGAGTGTGGCAGATATGATACGCGAGTTGGGATGGAAGTCATTAAAGCAAAGACGTTTTTCGTTGCGGCGAGATCTATTTACGAAATTTCAGTCACCAACTTTCTCTTCCGAATGCGAAAATATTTTGTTGAGCCCAACCTACATAGGTAGGAATGATCATCAAAATAAAATAAGAGAAATCAGATCTCGAACAGAAAGGTTTCGGTGTTCGTTTTTCCCGCGCGCTGTTCGGGAGTGGGATGGTAGAGAGATAGTATGATTGTGGTTCGATGAACCTTCTGCCAAGCACTTAAATGTGAATTGCATAGTAGTCATGTAGATGTAGATGTAGATATGTCACATATTGAGCTCTATGATCCTTTGGATGTTGAAAAATTTTAAGCCTCTAAGGTAATGCAATCAAAAGATACGTCCATATATGTCACATGCACTGATACTCGCAAACTCGCTCATGAAACCTATAGGGTACTTGCCGTCGGACTAGAATCATGAAATATGACAAGAAGCAAGGTTTAGAAGTACAAATAAAGAAAAAAAATTGAAAATTGTCAGTTTGCAATTATATCACACGAAATAAATTTTTCTTTTGGCATTGGTTATCGGAGGTCAAACTTAAATTAAAGGAATCAGTAGTTTTGCATTCGGGTTGATAGATTCACAATGACAAAATTCAAACATTAGGCAAAGAATGACTTATGGCTCATATGACGCACTTCGGAATTTATCCATCGCCAGATAACCAAGAGAGACTATTGTACGTAGATATGGCCTTTCAAGACGCATGTGAAGCAAACATTCGCAAACTAATCTACTTGCAGTAATCGCTCCTGGATATCAGATGGATAAATATCGAAACGCGTGATACAGGCAATAAAGTCATTCCTTGCCTGATGTTTGACTTACACCGTTGCGACCCAGGCAGCCTGAACGAGGAACTAGTGATTATACTCGTAGTAATAATGGTGGCTTGCCTCTTGCACGACTGATATCACACTTATATTATCGAAATTGAAACATTCTAGAAAATTTTTCAGTCACTGCGACCGGTGTCTTGCTAGTATCACTGTCAGTAACGGGCAAAAATGACCAAGATTCTCGATTCCCGGAATGGATGAATGGTCTATGTACATAATTAAGATTGTACAGAACCTTCAATGAGTGAACCGTATTGCTACATTCTAACGTCCGATACAGGAAGGTTCATGTCCATGTAAAGGCACCGTAAACGATCAAACATGTTGTTAAAATTAACTATGCTTGCCAAATATTTGACCGTGTACGGTTTGTTGACAGAAAGACAAGATGGCGGAAGTTGTCTGTATCGACGTGTCGCCGCCTATGTTCAGTGAAAAATTGTTTCATTACGATTTATTTCATTGTATCGTGAGTTTCCGCTATTATGAAAACTACGATAAAGCATAAAAACAAAATAGCACTGGCAATTGCCAAAATGGTAGAGTTACTACATTTTACCAGCCATATATTACGCATGAAAAGGTTATGAAGAAAATCAATAACTTAGGCATACAGTGACATACACTGAAGAGCCAAAGAAACAGATACACCTGCCTAATATCGTGTAGGGCCCCCGCGAGCCCCCAAAGTGCCGCAACACGACGTGGCATGGACTCTTACTAATGTCTGAAGTAGCGCTGGAGGGAATTGACACCATGAATCCTGCAGGGCTCTCCATAAAACCGTAAGGGTACGAGGGGGTGATCTCCTCTAAACAACACGTTGCAAGGCATCCCTGATATGCTCAATAACGTTCATGTGTGCCGAGTTTGGTGGGCGGCGGTAGTGGTTAAACTCAGAATAGTGTGGGGTGTCACATTGCCCTGCTGGAATTTCCCGTCCTTCGGAATGTACAATGGACATGAAAGGATGTAGATGATCAGACAGGATACTTACGTACGTGTCACCTGTCAGACTCGTATCTAAACTTATTATGGGGCCCATATCACACTAACTGCACATACCTCACACCATTACAGAGTCTCCACCAGCTTGAACAGTTTCGTCCTGACATGCAAGGTCCATGGATTGATGAGGTTGTCTCCTTACCCGTACACGTCCATCCGCTCGATACAATTTGAAACGAGACTCGTCCGACCAGGCAACATGTTTCCAGTCATCAACAGTCCAATGTCGGTGTTCGTCCCAGGCGATGCGTAAAGTTTTATGTCGTTCAGTTATCAAGGGTACACGAGAGGGCCTTCGGATCCTAAAGCCCGTATCGATGACGTTTCGTTGAATGATTCTCTCACTGACAGTTGTTGATGGCCCAGCATTAAAATCTGCAGCAATTTGCGGAAGAGTTGCACTCCTGTTACGTTGAACGATTCTCTTCGGTTGTCGTAGGCCCCGTTCTTGCAGGATCTTTTTCCGGCCGCAGCGATGTTAGACATCTGATGTTCACGTACATTCGTGAAATGGTCGTACGGGAAGATCCCCACTTCATCGCTACCTAAGAGATGCTATGTCCCATCGCTCGTGCGCCGACTATAACGCCATGTTCAAGCTCACTTAAATCTTGGTTATCCGCTATTGTAGGAGCAGTAACCGATCTAACAACGGCACCAGACACTTGTCGTCTTATTCAGGGGTTGCCGACCGCAGCGCCTATTCTGCCTGTTTACATATCTCTGTATTTGACTACGCATGCCAGTACCAGTTTCTTTAGCGATTCAGTGTAGAAGCGGACTGGAATGAAATAAAAGAAATCGAAGTCCTCCGGTTCTTCCGTGGGCTATGTGGGTTATATGTTCCCATGTTGCGCTGTTTTAATGACTAGTCGTTAGAGGACCGAGTAGAAGAGAATAAATTTTCGTATACACTGCTTCAAAAGCAAGGTCAACCGACAAGCTTTCTTAGTTACGTGTACGGGCTTGTTTGGCAAATCCCTAGCTAGATAAGAGCGAACTTGACAGGCAAGTTTACTCTTTTAGGAGGGACTTAAATATTAAAAACTTTTTATAGTCTATTCGCAGAAAGTTGATCTAATCAACTCGTTCTGAGAGTATTTCCTTATGCATACTTTCTTTGATAAATCTCTCATTTTACGCCATTCGCTGGTTCAGAGACCTGTTTTCTTCTTCTTCCTCTTCAAACACAGTGTCAAAGTCCAAAGTCAATGCCAGAACTGCTTTCTTAGCGTTTATGGCCGTTGACGTTGCTCTCAAAATACAAACGAACATGATTAGCGACTGTGTCAAAGCAATGTTGTTTGAACTTGTATAGGCTTGCTACGGAAACCGGTGGCTACGTAAGAGCGATTTTGTGAAACACGTTTTATCGTTTACTAGGGCCTCAAGGAAGCGACAACCAACCACTTTGCTTGACTCGGTAGATGGTCTCAGAGCGTGGGAACGGTGCAATGAGTGAAGGCCATGTCGTGCTGGGACAAATACTGACAGCATGGATTCACGTACGAGGCTTGGCGCTAAGGAGAATAAGTTTTACCATTTATATTTATTGTTTAAATATTAGCACGGTTTTCCAGCCTTGCTTCTGTCGTTTCTGGCACTGACAGTTTGTTAATAACTTTTTAAATAGCTTTCAATCGATACATAAAAGAGTACAAAGAGATTTCAGTTAATGTTACTAGCCGTTGATGGAAAACGATGGGCCAGTCACAAGCGCGCCAAACTGTTAAGATAGGTTTCCGAAAAGGTAACATGTGCTTCAACGTGTCGAGTGTGGTTTGGCTAAAAACTAATCGAATCGTTAAAAGTTGTCTGGTAGTTCGTTTATGTGTGATCTCGTTGGAACTATGAGGTCTTGTGGATCATTAATTTAATTACAATCTGGAAATTTTTGCCGTGATTAACGATAAAGCAACTTCGTTTCAACAGAACTAAATTTTCTCCAGTTTGCCGTTTTATTATGCACTGTTTACTACTTGCACTTCAAAGCCCGTAGCCAGTGGAGAAGAAACCGATTGGGACATCAGCTACGAGACGTCTTTAGAAGAGGTGAGGTAAGCAAGTTGCTTTCAGTTGTAATAGGAAAAGCGATCGCTGGCATCATTTACAAAAATCCACTGTGTTTGTTAACCCCGCTGTCCTTTAATGTGGGAAGTGTCATTTACTGTAACCCATCATGTAGTTTACGGGTGTCAAATTGACGCTTGTCGTGAGAGTACATTTTCAACACCTGCCGAATATCTTCAGGCATATTACACCCTTCTAAAATTTCAGATGCCCAGTTCGGAGCTTCATAAGCTAACATCAGTAGCTAACCTAAGTAGCGAGGTTTCACTTCATCGTGGAGTTTCGCATATTTGTCATGATACATATCATGGGTCAGTCAAATGAAGACCAGACATGTGGAAAAATTGGGCAGATGCTACTACGACTCACACACTGAGAGTTCCGTACAAACTTAATTATGTATGTAGACACTTCATCCAATCCGGGAATTGAAGGTTTCGACATTGACACTGTCATGATATCAGTCCCATAGATTCCCCCTTTCCCAGAGTGTCTTACTTCCAGTAATACGCGTGTGATACAAATCACGCAGGGGGCACGTGACCATTATTATAACAATCGGCAGTCCTCCATCCAGGCTGGCTGGGTCGCAATGCTTAAAGTCAAACACCAGGCAAGGAATGACCTTATTACTCAAATGACTCGTTTCGAAATTTTTCGACTAGTCATATGAGCAATAAAGTCAGTCTTTGGCTGATGCTTGGCTTTTACCATTGGGACCCAGTTAGCCTGAATGCAGAACTACTGATTACTTAATTTTAAGTTTGACGTCTGGTAACAAATGACAAAAGAAATATATTTTCGTGTGATATAATTAAAAATTTACAGTTGTGTGATTTTTTTTCTTTAGATGTACCTAGAAACTTTGGTTCTCGCCACAATTTTATGATTCCAGACCATTGGAAAGTACGCTATAGGTTTTGATGAGTGAGTTTATGAGTGTCAAAATATGCGACCTAAATGGCCGTAGCTTTTGGTTGCATTGCTTTAGAAGATAAAATTAATTAAACCGTATAGAGCCTGTAGACCATAGATCGTTATAAAAATTTCAGCTTGATAAGTTTACGCATTCCTGATAAAAATGGAGTTCTAACAGACGGGCAAATGGACAATGTCGGATAAGAAATGACAAAAAATTCGTTTGATATAAATACAAATTTACAGTATTCGGATTTTTTTCTTTTGGTTGTACTGCGAAACCTTGCTTCTTGCCAACTTTCATGATTGTAGGACCTATAGGGTTTGATGAAGGTCTTTGTGAGTATTAAAATACGTGACATAAAGGGCCGTATCTTTTGACTGCGTCGGCTTAAAAGCTTTATTTGTTTTACACCATTACGAAAGTATAGACCTCAATATGTGACGTATGTGACATACATTTCAACTTGATACGTCTTCCCATTACTGCAAAAAGGTTTTTTAGTAGCCACACTGGCAGGTGAACGAAAACGCGATACTTTACGCACTAGGATATCCGTTTTTACCGACTGGGGACTCGGAACCCTAAAAAGGTAAATAAAATGTTGATTAGTTCAGAAGATTCGTTGGGAAGCCCTTACACGTTCACCACACAGTTCCCATCCTTCCCCATGCGATTTCCATATTTTTGGACCGCCGAAGAAAGCCAATGGTGGCCGTAGATTTAGTTAGGACTAACAGGTACACCTCTGGCTACAATCATGGTTCCGTAGGTAACAGCAAACATTTTTCAGTGAAGGCACTGACCGTCTTGTCTCACAGAGGGATGAGGGTGTTAACCGTTATAGCGATTGCTTTTGAAACAGCAAAAACAGTTTACCTTCGGACAGTTTACATTCTTTTTCCCATCTGTCTCTTTTTCATTTGACTGCCTCTTATGAAAGACAGTTTTCTTCAAGATGACTATGACACCTCTTACAGAACACTTCCAACACAGACGCCGTGCTGGTTTTCCAGTTGAACCTAATATGTGGGTATGAATACTGATTTCGCCTTTAACACAATTTCAGTGGTGACCGAGCGGTTCTAGGCGCTTCAGTTCGGAACTGCGCTGCTGCTACGGTCGCAGGTTCGAATCCTGCCTTGGGCATGAATGTGTGTGATGTCCTTAGGTTAGTTAGGTTTAAGTAGTTCTAAGTTCTAGGGGACTGATGACCTCAGATGTTAAATCCTATAGTGCTTGGAGCCATTTGAACCATTTTTAACACAATTTCATTTGGTAAGACACAACTATTTATTAATAGTGTCTACATGCAGACTTCTAGCACATGTTCCTATTTTTCCAAACTGTAATTCCAATAAAACGTCTAAAGTACTTCACTGTTTCGATCATATCGTGTCCACTCAATTATTTCATGCATGACATACTTTTTATGAAATATGCTGGTTTATTATGATCTCAAGAGCTACAGTAGTGGTGAAAAAAAAAGAAAAAAAAGAAAAAAAAAGAGAGAGAGAGAGAGAGAAGAAAAGCGTATTATGTAAAATAAAATATAGATTTTAATTTAGATTCATTTACAGAAATGTTCATTCTGGACGTACTTTCATCTCTACGTTGGGTAGATACACGTCACGCGGTAACTCACACGGTTTGAAACTTTCTGGCAGATTCTTCAGCATCGGCGCTTTAACCAGTTTATGAGGCGGTGTATTTTACAGAGAATGGGACTGGATCTGTTGAAGTCCTCATCATCTTCGTTTATGGGCGTACTCTCGGGCAAAAAATGCAATCTGCAACTATAAAAGGCTTTCATAACACACATTTAAAAAGAAACTGAACTAAGGCGACAATCTGCAACTATAAAAGGCTTTCATAACACACATTTAAAAAGAAACTGAACTAAGGCGACGAATAACATGATTTAGACGTCGCTTGTCAAAACAGTGTAAACAACATATGGTACATTTACTAAATGAGCAGGAATAGGCTTGTTAACATGGAAAAATAGTAAGTGACTTCTGCATAGGTACATTGTTCTCAGCGCGTTAGTAGGGAAGGCGAATGGTGACATCGTTTTGCTGCGAGAGTTTTAGGAATGTGTAGCTCATCTACAAAACATACCGCATACAGAACACTAGCGTCACCCAAGCTTGGGTACTGTCCGACTGTGTTCGGATCCACACCAAAAACGAAAACTAAGCTCCTCCTGTACAGGCCATGAAGGCCCAAAGGCACCGACCGGCAGCCGTGTCATCCTCGGTCCACAGGCGTCGCTAGATGCGGATATGGAGGGGCATGTGCTCAGCACACCGCTCTCCCGACCGTATATCAGTTTCCGAGACCGGAGCCGCTACTTCTCAATCAATTAGCTCATCGGCTTGCCTCACAAGTGCTGAGTGCACCCCGCTTGCCAACAGAACTCGGCAGACCGGATGGTCACCCATCTAAGTGCTAGCCCAGCCCGCCAGTGCTTAACTTTGGTGATCTGACGCGAACCGGTCTTACCACTGCGGCAAGGCCGCTGGCTCGGATAGACACCATGTCGGGTTAAAGGAGTGTTAATAGATGCTTCGAGGAGCCAAATGGAGATCCCTGGAAGGAAGATAACTTTCTTTTGCGAAGCATTATGGCGTAAATTTTGAGAACCGGCATTTGCTGACAGCAGAGCGATTCTGCTGCCGTCAACGTACATTTCACGTTATGACCACGAAGAAGAGGTAAGAGAAACTGCGTCTCGTACGGGGGCATATAAACAGTCGTTTTTCCCTAGCTCCTTTTGGGAGTGGGACGGGACAGGAAATGAATGGTAGCGGTACAGGATACCCTCCGCCATTCACCATACAGTGGTGTGCGGAGTATGTATATAGATATAGATTACTGTCTCCGTATTTTAGTGATGAATTATATTATTATTCAATTATATTTACTCATTATTTTACTATTATATTGAGGAACAACGTAACTACTCTCTGGATCCTTCCATATGCTCTTGCTGTGGCCATGATAGGAGACTGTACAAAGTTATATATAATTTGCCGTGTTATTTGCAACATTAATATAACTATAATCAAATCTAGGAATCGCTTCAACTTCTAAGTAAATTATTAAAACAAGAGGCCTGTTGCATTGTTTGATTGGAATATTTTTGTAGAGAACAATGTTAGCGGACAAAGTGGAGGCTGTTAATGTCAGGAATAGTTAACCAACTTCCATTCCCATGACGTGAAAGGCCGAGTGAACAATGGTTCAGAAATACCGATAAGATGGCGAGTGTAGCGTCATGGTGCCATTTCTGGAGCCCCTCGTGTTGGTAGTTTCTGTATGAGGAAATCTCCAGAGAAGAATGAGAAAACCCTGTATCCTATTTACATTTATGGCCAAATGATCGTCTTGGAAAACGAAGTATGGAATTACGTTCTAACAACTGCCTTCATTAGGGGCAAACTTTGGAAACGTTAATTATATTTTAGAAAATTACTGTGGAAAAAGGAAGATAAACTCATCATTTCCAAGGAAGAGGGCCGTAAAGTCAAAATGGCCCATGTGTGCTATGTAATCCCCCACACACGCACAGAATAGTATAAATGAACTGCGGGACATTGTCGGTAGCTCCATGACACTGTTCGCAGATGATGCACTTGTTTATAAGAATGTGAAAACGTCAAAATACTAGCGAACTGTTGGGAGACCTACTGAGGATCTGTGCTTCTTGAAGGACTGGCAGTTGACCCTAAACATAAATGTCACGTAATGTGCATAAATAGGCGAAACAATCCACTACTGTGGGATTACACTGTTGATGACAAATCAGCGAAGGCATTAACTACTATAAAATACGATTGGGAGCGACCTAAAGAGGAGTGAGCACATAACAAACAGACGTCAGATAGAGATTAATTGGAAGCACGAATGCCATGGCTGGCTTGTTGTATGCTAAGGCGACCATGATATCAACAGGTGTCCTAGTGGATTATTGTTTCTATGAATATGGTGCTCCATAGTAATACTATTTTACGGCTTGTGGAATAAGCGTAAAGTAACTTTTGTGAAAATTGTGCTCTGAGCTGTTGCAAAGCTGTGTTTCCCAGAAGTGTCAAACTCCAATAAAGCTGATACATTGGACTCTCCATAAAGTCCTGAATTTTGCACTGTTTCAGCTCATTTATTTTACTGTGGTTTGGGCATCTATCAATAGGTAATGTTGGAACCCATATAATGTGACGTGGTGACATGTAGCTAAACAGGCCAATATATCAGCAGTGACATTAGAGAAGACAGTTATTGAAGTTACTATCTTGATAAATTTCATCTAATCTTTCATTAACATCTGCAATGCTAAAGTTGTTCTCTATTTTAATGGTGTTCTCATTAATATATACACAGACATTGATCACTATTAAGAGAGGAAACTAGTGAGCTGTTACAAATTTGACTCTTAGACAAGATCTAACTGCATTAGTTGATTGATAAGCTATTTACTGTTTTCTACTTTCTATCTCTGAAGATAAATTTACTGGACTGTGCCGAGTAAAACTCAGCTGGGGATTAGAAAAAATATTTTGCTTCATTTAATGGATAATTTTCATTTGAAATTTATGTGCTCACATAGATAACTGAGTGGAGTGCAATTGTGAATTGTGTGTTTGAGTATATAGCTTCTTATGTGAATGAGTGGTGTCTGTTCTTTTGGACATGTCTGAATGAATAGACATGATGCAGAATCTGCAGCTGTGTTCCAGTGCAGCTGACATCAGTAATCGCTTCCCTTTCCTTTCCTTTCTCTTCCCCCCCCCTTCCCCCCCCCCCCCCCAGTCACCTTCAATTTACACATAGTATCTTCATGAATGTTACTTGTAATCATCCTGAACCTCTCTGTGTGAGAAATTTGCTTACTCGGTGTGAAGCCATAAAGCATGTAGGATCAAAGAATTGTAAAGGGCATCTTTTATGGCTTTCAAACTGTGAACATCGATTATATATTCAGAGTTCACATCCAGTTATGATTTCTTTTATTGGTTAAATGTGAAAATTTTATATTTATCTATTTACAACAAATATGTTGTGTTTAAACTAGCATACAAGTTCAGTCAACCACTTCACCCTTTACTAAGTTTCAGCATCCTGCTACACTTCATGGTGTGACTGTGACTCCTGGCATTGCTGAGGTCGGCGTAAAGTGTATGCTTCGTGATTGTGAGTGTTGTTTTTTCTTCGCCAGATTTATTCACTGTAAGCGTTGTGGTGCAGGAGGGTGTTTGTGTTCTCAAACGACGATGCATACAAGATCTTGCATATATTTAGCACTACAATCTATTTGTGGTGGAATTCAATTACTTGATTTGTAAAACGTAAGCGGGTCTCTCTCAAACATTGAAAATTTGTTTTTTTACGCAGACTAATTGTTGTAAGGTGGTGGTGAGTGTCCGAAGCGATCTATCTGACTTATACCTTTCAGCGCTTGTCTCCCTATATTCCCTCCACTTTTGGTATGAGATTTGTGTGGACTATTTTTCCACCCAAACAAAGAGAACCATAGCCCAGCATTTCACAGGAATTTAATTAACTTTTACGGAAATAAAAAATATATTGCTTGAATTGACTGCCAACTTTGTGATAAGAAAGCCTCCCAGTCTGGCAGCTCAGCACAGCTGAGTCTTTCTCCCATCAATTGGAGCTTATGGGCACTCAAGGGCGAGGTTTTCAGTGTTTCACCAAGTTCCAGATGGAGGATGGGGTAAATTGGGGAAGGAGGGCTGGGGGATTTCCCAAGAGGGGTAAAAGTGGCTCAGAGCTGAACTGGAGAGGAGTAACAAAAAAAAGAGTCCCTTTCCCAGAGGGATGGTGGAGAAGGAGAGGGAGGAGGAGAAAGGGAGTTTCTAGGAAGGACAGATTATTCGAGATGGTCATAAATCAACCCTTAGATGGTCACTAACCACTTAGGAGAGCAACAGGTTAAGTGGATAGGAGGAGGAGAGGTGGTTTAATTGATCAGTTTAATTAATTAGCATATAAATTTGATATTAAAAGTTCGCCAGAACTGGCTTTATCCCAGTACTCTCGGGAATGGCGTAAAGGGCGTCACTCGAATCACCCCTTCGCTTGAAGATTTGATTCCAATACATTTCGCAGTCGAAAGCGGCAGTTCGGAATGATTACGTCCTTCACAAAGTTTGACGCTGCTGCCACCCTTTGGGCGTTTCAATCATACTTGGATATCGTGGGCCTGCAAACGCACTGAACGAGTTTGACCTCTTTGGACTGTTGCGCGACCGTAGTTTTTGCTCTGTTGTACAGCCTGGAATCACTAAGGACTGTTAAAACCATTCGACGAAATGTGAACGTGATACAAAGCCGCAAAGCTTTCATATGCTTTTCCATCCCTCCTTTTTCGAGCACTTCTACTGCGTGATCACGTGGGCGAGGGTGGTGGGCGAGTTTGCAGCAGTCAGATGTATCTGAATAAAATGGCATACAGTCTCGCTAAGACCTACCAGTTCGTCAACACACTTAGTTCCACCCACACCGATTAGTTGAGCACGTTACAAATGTATCAGTCACAAACTTCAGTCTGAAACTCCTCAAGTGATATTTGCCTACTTTCACGTGCTAGATTAGCTCCAAAGTAGAATGTGAGTCGAAATGTTTGGCAGGTACGTATGGAATGTGCTCAACTAACGGGCTTGGGTGGCATTGATGGTGTTACGAAAAGAGGGAAATTTTAGAGAGATCTTTGCCGTTTTATTCACACACATCTTAATGTTGCCCCTCCATGTGTTCACGCCATAGTATGGCGCAAAGGAAGGGGGATGAAGAAGCATAAATATGTGTTTTTGCTTCGGATCGGATTCAGATTTCTTCGAATGGTTTCCAGCACTCTCTAGTGGGGTTCCATCCTGTATACCGGAGCAAAAGCTGCTGTCTAACTACACTCGAAGTGGACCAGATCACTTTCAGGAGTCTTGCAGCCTGACGAAGTCTTTAGAGTAGGGCCGAAAAGCTCAGACGGCTGCAGTACAGTTAGGCATTGTGAAGAACATAGTCCTGTTGCATTTCGCACTGCCAGCTGCTGTTTTCGAGCTAAATGCGTGGGAATCAACGCACAAAGCGAAGAGGCGGTTTCAGTGGCGCACTTAATGCCACCTGCTGAGGGCCTTATCGTGTTGATGATGAACGTCGGTGTGTTTCGGCCACCCATAAGAAAACTGTATGATTTCAAGTCTGGGTGTCGAGGATCTGACCTCCAGCTCAGAAGCGTGAAACGAAGGAGTGAAATGTGGGTAAGAAGAGGTGTGACGACCTTCCCATCGTGTGACACGTGCATGGGGGGGTTGGGCAGAATTAT
This sequence comes from Schistocerca nitens, assembly GCF_023898315.1. Lineage (NCBI taxonomy): Eukaryota > Metazoa > Arthropoda > Insecta > Orthoptera > Acrididae > Schistocerca > Schistocerca nitens. Next base: position 87,242,045 of record NC_064617.1, read on the forward strand.
GTGAAATGTGGTGCCAATATGACGTCATTAATCCACTTACAGCTCACATGAGCTTCTCTGCTGTGACTTTTCTTTTTTACATGTGTTGACACCTTGCTGCATGAAGCGTCTTCGATCCCCAGGGGAAGGTAGCAGGGCGTACGCTTTTGCGAGGATGATTTCAAACATCTTTGAGCCAAATTTCAATCTCACGCGTCAGAATAGGAGACGGTTACGGGGTTTCGAAGTAATGATCCTTTAATTTTTTTATAGTTGTGTTGCTTTAATAAACGTTAGCTTAACTCGTACTTTTTTTTTTTTTTTGTAAATGGCAGCTAAACTCATGGAATTTTTATAGATACCCTCCTGCATGACCTCCAACATATTCTGATTTCCTTTCGCTCTCTCTTGTTATAGATAGTAGCCTAATGTAGGAATGTTGCTGCTAGAATGCCGGCTATGGTGGGGAAGGCGCCGTGTGTTTTCTGGTTTCATGATACTAGGTCGACTATTACAGTTCAGCTACAGTTACGAGGCGCCTAAGATCGAGATCGGCTGGATGTGAAGAACGTTAATGGATGGTATGAAAAGCTTAGAGAGACTGTAGGTATAGGTGACAAGGGAAGAAGCTGTGGGCCACAAGACAATGAAAACATTATGAACGCATTGCACTCAGTATTTCAGCGCAGTCCGCGGAAGTCAACGCGTCCTGTTTTTAGAGTGCTGCGGTGAAGGGGTTGCACAAACGGCTGCATTTACATGCATACAAAGAGGAACGAACTCCTGCAAGCCTTTTACCAGACATAATCGCTCCGGATGTTACTTTTTGTTGGTTTGCGTTAAGTTCATCAGGTCTTCTTGTGCAAACTCTTACGTCACGAATACGAGATGCTGTAAAGGACACGACGGAAGAGATTTTGGCAAAGACGTCGAGAGAAATAGAGTATCGCCTAGACGTTCAGCAGGAAGTAAGATTACGGTTTAAAATTCCGTCAACATCGATGCTATTGGAAGCGAAGCACAAGCTCTGAATGTTTGGAGGATGGGGAAGCAAATCACCCGTGCTCTTCACAGGAACCGTCCCGTCTTTTGGCTGGAGTGATTTGGCGAAAGGAAGTAAAAATCTTCCCCCCCCCCCCCCCTCACCAAACTGTGATTACGTGCGCGTACTTTTGGGACATATTTGTTACAGCGGTGACCAATTACAACTGAAACAACATAGGGCGGGGGGAGTGACAATGATACACAGAGTGTCCTCCACACCCCATAAGACGGCTTGTGAAGCATAGATGCTGTGTTGATACAGAACGTATCAGCACGTTTCTTCTTCGTGTTTCTTTTTACCATGTGTCTTGAAAAAAGACTACTCTGAGGAACGGCTATAACGTTCTTGAGTATAGGTATATTTGGCTTAAAGTCGAATACAATTTGTTCTTAACAAAGTACGAAAGAAGCAGACCAAGCACTGGCCATTAAAATTGCTATACCAAGAAGAAATGCAGATGATAAACGGGTATTCATTGGACAAATATATTATACTGGAACTGATATGTAATAACATTTTCACGCAATATGCGTGCATAGATCCTGCGAAATCAGTACACAGAGAAACAACCTCTGGCCTTGATACGCCTGGGCATTGAGTCAAACAGAGCTTGGATGGCGTTTGCAGGTACAGCTGCCCATGCAGCTTCAACACGATACCACGGTTCGTCAAGAGTAGTGACTGGCATATTGCGACGAGCCAGTTGCTCGGCCACCATTAACCGGAAGCTTTCAATTGGTGAGAAATCTGGAGAATGTGCTGGCCAGGGCAGCAGTGGAACATTTTCTGTATCCAGAAAGGCTCGTACAGGACCTGCAACATGCGGTCGTGCATTATCCTGCTCAAATGTAGGGTTTCGCAGAGATCGAATGAAGGGTAGAGCCATGGGTCGTAACACATCTGAAATGCAACGTCCACTGTTCACAGTGCCGTCAATGGGAACAAGGGGTAACCGAGACGTGTAACCAATGGCACTCCATACCAACACGCCGGGTGATACGCCAGTATGGCGATGACGAATACACGCTCCCAATGTGCGTTCACCACGATGCCGCCAAACACGGATGCGACCACCATGAAGCTGTAAACAGGACCTGCATTCATCCGAAAAAATGACGTTTTGCCATTCGTGCACCCAGGTTCGTCGTTGCGTACACCATTTCAGGCGCTCCTGTCTGTGATGGAGCCTCGTGGTCGTGCGGTAGCGTTCTCGCTTCCCACGCCCGGGTTCCCGGGTTCGATTCCCGGCGGGGTCAGGGATTTTCTCTGCCTCGTGATGGCTGGGTGTTGTGTGCTGTCCTTAGGTTAGTTAGGTTTAAGTAGTTCTAAGTTCTAGGGGACTGATGACCATAGATGTTAAGTCCCATAGTGCTCAGAGCCATTTGAACCATTTGAACCATTTATGATGGAGCGTCAAGGGTAACCGCAGCCATGCTGATAATCCATGCAGCTGCAAACGTCGTCGAACTGTTCGTGCAGATGGTTGTTGTCTTGCAAATGTCCCCATCTGTTGATTCAGGGATCGAGGCGTGGCTGCACGATCCGTTACAGCCATGCGAATAAGATGCCTGTCATCTCGACTATTAGTGATACAAGGCCGTTGGGATCCAGCACGGCGTTCCGTACTACCCTCCTGAACCCACCGATTATATATTCTGCTAACAGTCATTGGATCTCGACCAACGCGAGCAGCAATGTCGCGATACGATAAACCGCAATCGCAATAGGTTACAATCCGACCTTTATCAAAGCCGGAAACGTGATGGTACGCATTTCTCCTTCTTACACGAGGCATCACAACAACATTTCACCAGGTAACGCCGGTCAAATGCTGTTTGTGCATGAGAAATCGGTAGGAAACTTTCGTCATGTCAGCACGTTGTAGGTGTCCCCACTGGCGCCAACCTTGTGTGAATGCTCTGAAAAGCTAACCATTTGCATATCACAGCATCTTCTTCCTTTCGGTTAAATTTCGCGTCTGTAGCACGTCATCTTCGTGGTGTAGCAATTTTAATGGCCAGTAGTGTAAGTGTTCATTTATGATACTGTATTCACCTTTGCCTAATGTGTGTGAGAAGTGAGTGAACGATAGATAAACTGAAGAAAGCTTAACTGAAAGTACTAGTCAGTTTGTCGGTTCCGTTTGTGACTTTGGGATGCAAATTTCATTGCACAGCACTATTTACTAATGAAGAGAAATAGAACATTCATCACTCTTAAAAGCGATCTACAAGCCAGCGGGTAGTAACGTATATGACTAGAAGCATCGATGACCGCCAGTTTCCGCTGGTAATTAACTCCAGGTTACCTGTCACAGGACTCACTTGTGTGGCCATCTCTTGCGGGGGTACTGGGGCGTAGGGAAGCCGAAGGCAGCCATCAGGTTACGCAGGATTTCCAGACCAGTAGCAGGCTCGTACTCTTCCAAGTGCTCATCTTCCTCCTCGCCATCGTCTAAGTCCGTGTCTTGATAAGTCGACACCTCCTCCCGTTTGAGCATCAGAGAACCTTCTTTACCCATGTCACCTCTTTCATAGGCCGCCTCCTCCACATGTGGTGGTGGATACTCCATTTCGTCTGCTGACTCGTGCGGCTGATGGTCGCCCAGATCCACATCTGCGGAAAAAGAGGTGCGCGTGATTTAAAACCCTCAGCAATATCGTCTGTCCACAGTTACCCTTGTAACAGTAAGAAGTGCTTTGAAAAGACTCTAGCGATGTGTGGCTACGTAGTGTAGTTCGGTATGCAGGTTACTCACATAAGTCGCTGCCAGTTTTACTAAGACGTAACACCATAAATTAAGCAAAAATTATCTATATGTAATCTAACTGTCGCACCTGAGTGTAACGCAAGACAGTGCATACAAAAAACGGAGACAGAACTCAGTAGAATCAGATTACTGCAATTTTGATGTGTATCTACAATCTACTGTGTCCACTCGCATTACTGTGACAACGTATCAAAAGCCCGAATAACCAAATGTTGCAGTGCGGACCACAGCAAGACGTTCAAAAAGAAACAGCGGGGCTGTAGAAGATAGCGACAGGGATGTGGAGTCATGTCGACTCAAGTACCGCGGCCAGGTGCTGTAGGTTTCTCAGCTGAAACTCCACGGCACGAACAGCCCAATCGATGTGGTCCCAAGGACTCTACCGAGCGAGGTGGCGCAGTGGTTAGCACACTGGACTCGCATTCGGGAGGACGACGGTTCAATCCCGTCTCCGGCCATCCTGATTTAGGTTTTCCGTGATTTCCCTAAATCGTTTCAGGCAAATGCCGGGATGGTTCCTTTGAAAGGGCACGGCCGACTTCCTTCCCAATCCTTCCCTAACCCGAGCTTGCGCTCCGTCTCTAATGACCTCGTTGTCGACGGGACGTTAAACACTAACCACCACCACCACCACCCAAGGACTCTGGAGTGAGTTTAAACCAGGGAGTTTGGTGGCCAGAGGAGTACGGTAAACTCATCCTGGTGCTCTTGGAACCACGCACGCACACTGCAAGCTGTGTGACTCGTTGCATTGTCTGCTAGCAGATGCCATTCAGCCGAGGAAAACGAACTGCATGCAGAGATGCACATGGAGCCGTAGGATAGGTGCACGATTGCGTTAATCCATTGCGCCTTCCATAATGGCGACATCAGGCAGGAAATATAAGGAAAACATTCCCGGGATCATAACGTTCCGAACAGTATATTTGCTTTCAGAGGTTTCACGCTGTACACGCTAACGGCCATCTGTCCGATGGAGCATAAAACGTGTTTCGTCTGAGAAGGCCATCTGTTGCCATTCAGTGGATGTCCAGCTGCGGCACTGGCGTGCAAATTGTACTCTTCGTAGCGGATGAACAGCAGTCATCAAGGGTGCATGAAGTAGACTTCTGTTGCGGAGGCACACAGGCAGCAACGTTCGCTGAATTGTTTTTGAGGAGACACTGTAGGCAGCCCCTTGGTTCATCTGGGTGATCAGTCGCGCAACATTTGTACGAGTGTTCGCCCGTACACTTCTACGAAGCCGCCGTTCACCCCTGTCATCTGTGGCCCATGGTTCACTATAGTTGCTTCCGCGCCGGTTTTGAAGAGCACCATTTTGCCGTTTATGGTATACTTTAACCAATGAAAAGAATCCTCAGCCATGCACTTCATAATGGTTTGCAAAGTGTGAATGTAGATGTAGGTCTAGACATGAGAAGCAATGTAAACGAGGGCAGTCTTCTAATCAACTGCACAGGGTGAGTGATTTTGAAACAGGAACTATACCACAAGTTTCAAGACATCGGCAACGGATGCTGCTGAAAACACAAACCAGCTTGAAATCCTCGCCTGGAGAGGATCGTAGCAAGCAACACGGCGAGGAGTGACGCAGCAACTTAAATATTCTGGTAAGCCTCAATGGCCAAGAGAGATTAGGGCTCGTACCGGGAGACAGATATTCGTAATGCTCTCGTTCCTTACGTGGATGTAAAAGGGCAGAAGTGTCTGATGTTGATGGAATTTTCCACTCATTATCTCCTCGTTCTTCTAGTGTAATAAAACCTCATCCCAATATCAGCCATTCTGGAAGGAATGTTTTCTCGGCGAATGTCACTGATGAAGCTTTCTCGGGTTATCAGCCGAGCTGTGGCGTTGTGTTGCTGCAACCTTTCGACGAGTTTCCTGCTCCTCATCTTCAGGTGAAATGCCGGATTCATGTTCCGTTTGTTTCTTTATGATCACTGGACCACAGACTCTTCTGCTGAGGGCCAAGTGGGTGGACGTGACATGGGCCTCCAGAAGAGGCTTCCCGGCTGGTGGTCATCTCTTCAAAAGGCACACCTGTTGGGGACTTCAGGAGAGCAGCATGTGATCCAGCAACTGGAAAGGAACCAACGGAACATGAACCCGGCACTTCATCTGAAAATGGAGAGTTAACTTATCGAACGTTGTGACAACACGATGCCACGACTACGCTGACATCATCTCTGACATTTGCCGAAAAAAACCTTCATTCCAGAATGCCTGATATTGGGATGAGGTTTTGAAGTTATTACGCTAGAAAAAGAGGAGATAAGTCACGGCATTTGACTTTTGCCACACTCGTTTAGCTGTTAACTTCCTACTGTTTGCCTCTAGTGCACACAAACTTGAACAACGATTGGAAGAACAAAAGAGAGGAAGTCTGAAAGCAGAACTGTAAAATAATAACTATAAGATGAGAAAAAATGTACACTCCTGGAAATGGAAAAAAGAACACATTGACACCGGTGTGTCAGACCCACCATACTTGCTCCGGACACTGCGAGAGGGCTGTACAAGCAATGATCACACGCACGGCACAGCCGACACACCAGGAACCGCGGTGTTGGCCGTCGAATGGCGCTAGCTGCGCAGCATTTGTGCACCGCCGCCGTCAGTGTCAGCCAGTTTGCCGTGGCATACGGAGCTCCATCGCAGTCTTTAACACTGGTAGCATGCCGCGACAGCGTGGACGTGAACCGTATGTGCAGTTGACGGACTTTGAGCGAGGGCGTATAGTGGGCATGCGGGAGGCCGGGTGGACGTACCGCCGAATTGCTCAACACGTGGGGCGTGAGGTCTCCACAGTACATCGATGTTGTCGCCAGTGGTCGGCGGAAGGTGCACGTGGCCGTCGACCTGGGACCGGACCGCAGCGACGCACGGATGCACGCCAAGACCGTAGGATCCTACGCAGTGCCGTAGGGGACCGCACCGCCACTTCCCAGCAAATTAGGGACACTGTTGCTCCTGGGGTATCGGCGAGGACCATTCGCAACCGTCTCCATGAAGCTGGGCTACGGTCCCGCACACCGTTAGGCCGTCTTCCGCTCACGCCCCAACATCGTGCAGCCCGCCTCCAGTGGTGTCGCGACAGTCTTGAATGGAGGGACGAATGGAGACGTGTCGTCTTCAGCGATGAGAGTCGCTTCTGCCTTGGTGCCAATGATGGTCGTATGCGTGTTTGGCGCCGTGCAGGTGAGCGCCACAATCAGGACTGCATACGACCGAGGCACACAGGGCCAACACCCGGCATCATGGTGTGGGGAGCGATCTCCTACACTGGCCGTACACCACTGGTGATCGTCGAGGGGACACTGAATAGTGCACGGTACATCCAAACCGTCATCGAACCCATCGTTCTACCATTCCTAGACCGGCAAGGGAACTTGCTGTTCCAACAGGACAATGCACGTCCGCATGTATCCCGTGCCACCCAACGTGCTCTAGAAGGTGTAAGTAAACTACCCTGGCCAGCAAGATCTCCGGATCTGTCCCCCATTGAGCATGTTTGGGACTGGATGAAGCGTCGTCTCACGCGGTCTGCACGTCCAGCACGAACGCTGGTCCAACTGAGGCGCCAGGTGGAAATGGCATGGCAAGCCGTTCCACAGGACTACATCCAGCATCTCTACGATCGTCTCCATGGGAGAATAGCAGCCTGCATTGCTGCGAAAGGTGGATATACACTGTAGTAGTGCCGACATTGTGCATGCTCTGTTGCCTGTGTCTATGTGCCTGTGGTTCTGTCAGTGTGATCATGTGATGTATCTGACCCCAGGAATGTGTCAATAAAGTTTCCCCTTCCTGGGACAATGAATTCACGGTGTTCTTATTTCAACTTCCAGGAGTGTATAATCACGCACTGAAAGAAATGATTGCAAATTAATTTTGAATTGTCGGAGTCAGTTGAATTGTGGTATAAACGTTAAATACAAATGCATGGATAACGAATGGCTTTTATTATTATAAATGGAATTTTAAAGGAGTGACTTAAACGGACTTTTACAATCACTGTGTGTGTAAATGAACGCTCACAACAAGTATCTACTGTTCTACCAGTTCATACGTGTGATGGTGAGATGTATAGTTTTATTAAAAGCCACCAGAGTCGCGTGATCGATTTAGGATCGTACATTCGATATTTATCGTTTGGACCCAGCAACCTCGATAGGAAAGCATTCTTGGAAATTACCGATTTTTGTGTGCAGTCGGCAGATTCGATTGTCATTTAAATCATTCTGATTTGTAATTGGGGTATGGCCATAACTTGTGTGTCCAATGATATTTTAACTGATAATTTAAAACTCTGGCTGGCGGAGCCTTATTTGCGTAACTGAGCAACAAACTTTATTGGTTACGTTGTTGTACAATTTTAATTAATTTTAATGGTTGTTAAGGCCAAGTTTGCTTTCAGTGACTTGTGAAAATAATATAGAGTTGTTCTTTTTTATTAATATTCGATCAGCTGAGGACTATTAAGGCTACATTTGTTTTACTGAAATGATTATGGACGTTCACCTTAAATAGAGTTAATGTTCGAAGGGTTTTTGGCATATGAATTTTTAACACTGAGCCATGAAATCATAGGTTCCTTTTTGTCACATGAATTTTTTTGTATGGAATAAGATATGTTTCAATGTAAAGCTCACTCACAGCTCATACCAGTCCTACCACACCCCTGCCCCACTACAATGATAGCGACGTGTAGCAACGTGAATTAATGACCTAACAAAGTTGTTGACTGGATCAAAAGTGCTAAGAAAAGTATCGAAGCGACACTTCACTGGATGGGTGGTAAATGCCAGTAGAAGACGTAGCGTCAGTGCATGTATGGTTAAGTACTCCCGTCAGGCAGGCCGATCGCCTGGTGCAGGTCTTCTTAGTTGACGCCATTTCGGTGACTTGCGTGTTGATAAGGATCAAATGATGATGAAAACAACTGAACACCCACTCACCGAGTGGAGAAATTCTCCGACTGGGCAAGGAACCGAACCCGGACCTCTCGCATAGCATACTGCCGCACCGACCTCTCATCTATGGAGGCGGACAGTAAATACATGCAAGGAAAATGTGGATACGTATTGCTGAAGCGAGCGAAAGTTTTTATACAGCAGTGTATGACAGATACCTTATGATGATTCTGCTGTTAATAGTACTGATGTGCAGCTGTAACAAACTGCAAAACAGCATTTTGTTCTTTTTCGTGGCCCACTTCCAGCGAGCTTCTGGCAACACCGTAGCTGCCTTACTGAGGAATCTGTTGCCACACGGAAGAGTTATGCTGGTACAGAGTGAAAGGCGTCGTGAATTTTCCGAACTGTTATTATGCATTTCCTTTAACACTTGAAATCTTACAGACTCAAATTAATGCAAGAAAATAATCAATATGTGATGTCGTCAGTCATACGATCACACCGACGCCTGAGAGACCGATCCGCCGGATGCGATTCTCTCGATAAACGGTACAGAAGAAAGGTTGTGCTATCCAAAGAGTACACAGCCAGCCGCAGTACTTATGCTCGCCGCAAGGTGCCCCTAGGCCACTTCATGTGCAGCAGGGGAATGGTGCAGCTGTGCCAGTCTACATTTCGTAGCCGCGCTCAGTGGTCAGCCAGCGACGATGTTACTCAGTCATCGTCTACAGCTCAGTCATTGCTGCCATCAAGTCTTTGTAGCCCAGTTCCAAGTTAGTCCTCAAATTCACCGGATTAGGCATTCAAGATTACGAGAGATTAATTCGTCACTGCAAGATTTGTAACTTATAAATTATGACATTCTACAGATGCTTAGTCTAGTCGCGTCTTCTATAATTGCCAACCAACTGATCATGGACTACAGCAAAGTTAAGTAATAAATACTTTCTTATTTTGTACTCCTGCTAATTAATTGTGTTTTCCTGTTGTAACTACCAAGCAGTCTTGGCATAGCAGAACCCACGTTTCCACCTCCTTGGCTACCTCATATTTGCCACATCATGTTGACGGACTCGATTATGGTGGAAGATCGAGAGCCATCACAATAAACTTCAATTAAATGAAATTTAAGCATTTTTTAGTTGACACCTGAAATCGTGTCATTGCTTAGAGCTTGTGACTCACATAAATTCGATAAAGCATAGTATGAATCCAGGTGCCACTACCAAACCACACAGCAAAATGTTTCACTTAACCCTTCTTCCAAAGCATAACTAAACGTTTAGTTAGCACATCAAGGAAGAAGGGTTAAGTGAAACACTTTGCTGTGCGTTCTGGTGGAAGTACCGGAATTCATACTATGCTTTATCGAATTTATGTGAGACACAAGCTCTACGCAATGACACGATTTCAAGTGTCAACTGAAAAGTGCTTAAACTTCATTTAATTGAAGTTTATTGATGATTTTCTTGCATTAATTTGAGTCTGTAAGGTTTCAAGTGTTAAACGAAATGCATAATAACAGTTCGGAAAATTTGTTATAAATAAATTTGTTCAAATGTGTGTCAATTCCTAAGGGACCAAACTGCTGGGGTCATCGGTCCCTAGACGTACACACTACTTAAACTAACTTATACTAAGAACAACACACACACCCATGCCAGAGGGAGGAGTCGAACCTCCGGAGGGAGTGGCCGCGAAATCCGTGACATGACGCCTTAAACCGCACGACCACTCCGCACGGCAATAAATTTGTGTTTTCTGGATGAAGTGCTATGTTTTTGTGTCCTGCCGCCTTTCCAGCTCCTCGCTCGCTAACGTATTTCATCAATAGTGGAGGCACAGAACCAACTGCTCAGACCTTGTATTTATAGCACCACACGACACTGACTAGATGAAAATCATCTGAAATAAAGGGTAAAATGAGGCCTTTCATGTACTAAATAAGATATTTCAGTTTGTTAAGGTAAATGCTTAGAATCACTGTTTGCACCCAAATCTGTTTTGAGTCAGTAAAATATGGAGCTTAAATGTGAAACCCATTTAAAAATTGAATGGTTAAATGGAAACATTTCCTTTACGAATTTCTAAACGAGACAGGAGAACCTGAAAAATCAACCACGGAGAAACAGCGAATGAAAGACGCAGATATGACCTCATCAAAAGGAAATGGAGTTTTCAAAGCATTAAAAAGACCAGAAGAGGTTTTTATCGAACAAAGGGCGCCAGAACACCGGTGATAAGGATCGCAAATGGTTGTCGCAATATGTAGTGCGCCCGGAGTTCGTAGTGTTTGCCATAATAGGGAAGCACACACCAGATCATCGGGTATGCTCATCCGTTGCGCGATTGTGGTACATACCTGGATATAAAATGGAGATGCACTTTTCAAGAGGTTTAGAAAAACCTAGGTTCGACGTTTTCTTGAACCTGTGCAAAACCACGCAGTAAAGCTCAGACGTTAACGCAGCCAGTCAAAAATTGCCTGAAGTGTTTTCAGAATGCTTCTTCATTGTTGCAGCGCTAGAGAAGAAAATAATCACATGAAGACTGTACTTCTGCGTGGTATTGGATCAGTTGAGAGCTCCCGTATTCATTTCAGTGTTGAACTACACATGATATGCATCGCAAATTATATCTGAAACGTCATTCTATTTAACTGTTAATTAGATTGACTTTTCCACTACCATTGTTAAAATTAAATGTGAGTGTCGGAAAGTGACATTCATAAATTGTATTTGGTGCAGTTCTGTACAATGTTTTTCACCCTTTTGTGATAGACACGACGCCAGATACTATGTGCGTATCAACGAAAACGGAGAATTAAATCTGAGTTGACGTCACTGTGGAAACATTTTAATCCGTCCATGAGTGTATCTACAAATAAGAGTACCATCACAAATTCATATTATGCCTCGACTGTACCTCACCATGACTATATCTCTGTGATTATCATTGTCGTTATTATTATTAATATCATTATTAGTATCTGCAAATAAGCAAATCAGGATTATACAGAGTCCTTAGAGGTGGGTATTTGATCCCCTTTATGTCCAAATTTCTTTCATTCTCTTCGTGGGCTTCGTTTCTCTCTTCAGATCACTTAGTTCCAGTCTTCTTCGGTTTTTTCTCTTGGTCAACTTTCCATTTATAAATTTTGTATCTGAAGATTTCGTGTCTTTGGACGACTTCTGATGTAATTCCTACCAATTTCGGATCAGTTTTGAACCTGACATTCCATTTAAATCTCTCCACATTGGCTTTACTCCTGTTGTCGAAGTATTCGACTATTTGATTTGTAACTGTGCCTGGGTTCATTCTTTTAATGTGTCCGTAGGATCTTAACATTGATTTCCTACAGTCACAATGGATATTTGTCTGTTGTTGGACTTCCTGATTGCCTCAGAGTTGGTATTCGTCGTCCAAAGGTCCTGAGTTTATAATTTTCTTAGATTGTACGTAACTTTTTCTCAATGATTTCAATATCTCTTTACCTGTTCAAAATTAGACTTCCTGATTATTTTTATATTCATTATCACTAATATTATTGCTCCTTTATAAACGAATTTGATTCATTTTTGTGATACAAGCGAATGGCAAAATATCAGAATAAAATGACGAGTCTGTAATGCAGTACTGGCAGAGTCCCAGTGTGCAGTCTTAGCTGGTACGATAACGCTTCTCTCGAGGGCTGCCGCTCTCAGCTGTTGGATATTCAACGACGCTTGCAAAACTCTTAAGCTGACTGTCGGAAAACGCTTGAGAAGTGCATCGTACTTGCACAGTTTTATATAAACGCCAACTTTGGTGCTAAAATGTCTCTTCTTCAATATTTGAGAATTACACGACGTGACACACTGAAAATATTTATACGGAACAGTGTTTGTTGTATCTAAGCACATACTACAGCACTGCGAAGGGTGGCGACCCTTTAGGTGTGTTCTTCCCTTGTTACAAGCGTTAGTGTTAGTAATTTGTATATAAAACGCAGGATACATAATGGGGAAGAGCCATGTCTCTTGTATATTGATATAATCTTACAATCTATAGCACTTCCGGACGTCTTTGCGTTACATTATTGTCAGTACATAGGAGTGTGACGAATGGAAAGGAGTATGACGAATGGAAAAACTAGTGGAAGCCGACCTCGGGGAAGATCAGTATGGATTCCGTAGAAATATTGGAACACGTGAGGCAATACTGACCCTACGACTTATCTAAGAAGCTAGGTTAAGGAAAGGCAAACCTACGTTTCTACCATTTGTAGACTTAGAGAAAGCTTTTGACAATGTTGACTGTAATACGCTCTTTCAAAATCTGAAGGTGGCAGGGGTAAAATACAGGGAGCTAAAGGCTATTTACAATTTGTACAGAAACCAGATGGCAGTTAGAAGAGTTGAGGGACACGAAAGGGAAGCAGCGGTTGGGAAGGGAGTGAGACAGGGTTGTAGCCTCTTCCCGATCTTATTTGTTAACTGTAACTACGGGTTGCAGTGGGATTAAAATATCAACACCTCGTCAAAGGCTGGGGAATGAGGTTCAGTTGAATACATTAAGGTCACCACAACATTTGGGGAAACAACTAAATTCGCAGAAGTCACACAGTGATTGGTGAATGTTAATCAGACAGGATAAAAAGAACTATAGAAAGATACCTGCACGAATCCACTAACTTGACTAAGCACATGTTAGCTTTTGAGTGCTAATAAACGTACATAACTTAAGATTGTGAGAAGCCTAACGTCATTCTGAAATCTTTGTGTACACCCTATAACTCGGCTTGCGAATGCTGCAGTTGCTCACCACACTTACGTTTCCACCAGTATCGACGAGTGACAGCTATGGTGACTGAAAATTCTAAGTCATCTGGCATGCACCAAAAGCTGCTCTCCTGTTCTCCCTAAGAGCTTTCAGTCGATGTCGCTCTGTCGGCTGAACCAACCCCTGGCCACTCTCGGATGGAAGTAAGTAGACCAGAGGGCTCCCAGGCCGAAGGAGAAATTTTGTTCTATCTTGTGGTGTGTGAGCCTTGTTCATGATTCTTCTAATGAATGACTCTGATTCTTCCGAGTGCTGACCAATCTGGTTCGTCTAACAATGCAACAATCTCCCTTCCATATTCAGTTTTAACATAATTAACCAGTCTTGGAGATTCTTAGTGCTGGAACTCAGAAACGGGCAACTTCAGATTGCCATCATCCGTCCCATTCCGTGTTTCAGCCAACCAGGTCCTATCCATGTACACGCGAGGGTGTTCGTTTCTCCCTCAGCAGAATTTATTTATGTTGTTCAATGGCAGCCGCTTCTACCGTTTCTCAGCAGTCACCAGCAATGCATTTAACATGTCGCCAAGCTGACGGCTATGTGCCGTGTTCTTAAGCACAAGAGAGCCAGATAGTCTATTCTCTCCCTGCACTTTAAAGAGCTTATCTTTGCAACATTCTGGGCCTATCGGTTCGCCGAAAAGAGGCTTACGGCGGGACACAGGATAATGCTGTACTGCGCTTCCTGTCATTGTTATATCCTGTCTCCTTGGTGCCAGTCGAGTCCTTACATTAAAATCAGTACACAATGTCAATCCATCGTTTAGGACAGAAAAAAGAATGGCGCCTCTGCGGAAGAGCGCGGGCTGCATTCGGTGTACTGGTCCCTCCTCCCATTGTCCTACCGGTGAGACGGCCCACCATATTGACCTGACACTGGGCTATTCTTCATTGTTCTGCTGGCCTCTGCTCAACATATAGTCAACAGAATTCCCAGTTAAACATTTCAAGAATCCTCCAGGACAAGACATTAATATGGAAACTTAACAGTTAGATATGGCAATCACTAACACTAACCCCAGCCACACTTGTAGTCTCTTCTCTTGCTGGGAATTAATTTAGATTGACTGGGTTTATTTCTTTAATGCAGTGTGATTATGGTATGTGACACTTCTGATAAAAACGGTCGAGGAACACATGGTACTTGCTCCACGAAATCGAGAAAGACTTGTAGCCGTGATAAAAGCTGTTTCGAACTTTAGCGACAGTACTCAGAAATTCTGTCTGTGGTAATTTATTTCTGTATTGGGCTGAGGTACTTACCGCGGGAATGTTCCTCATGGGCGTGCCAGTCCGTGTCATCACAACCCTCACCCCATCTTTCCGACCCGTCACCGTCACCGAAACTTCGTGCACTCAGCAAAAACCACGCCATATCTTCTCTGGTGACAGCACTTATCAGGGGGGACATTTCACACACTTCCTCTCGGCTCCAGTTCTACAATCGAAGAATTCAGTGTTTAAAACGACATCACACTTAATAACAGACTGCATAAATCAAGGAAATTGTAGTGTGGTGTCTTAGTGAAACTATATACAAAAATGTCAGCAATAACGGTTGCAAAATTGCTTCCTCAGGAAGAAACAAGTAAATAATGCAGATGAGCCGATGTGATGTATCTGTTGCTTAGAAATCCCTCCCTTTACATCGAATAAACATTTGAGTAATCTATCTTACTTGATATGGACATAATATTTCCCAATTATAAACTATAACAAACATTGCTACCTCTTAAACTTGTAACACCAGGAAATACAGCAAATGAAAAGCTACTTATTTTACATACAAGGTGCTTCCGTAACAGGACATGAGAATGCTCCACTGAACAATTTGAGACAGGGAACCTGAGGTCGGAGAAACCAGCTTAAGGAGATACAGAAGTAAACTTGTGTAACGCTTTGTCTAGCACTCCTGTTTTCCAGATAATTTACAATAGCCTGCGTACAAGTTTACGCGTACTTAGCTGTTTATTTGCATGTACATTCTTTATTTCCTGCAAGGAAACAAGGACGACGACCTTGATTACCAGAAACTCATGAAGCAGGTTTTGTTGTATCGTATTTTCACTGTCCCATTACAGAACGTGCTATTAATCAACGACTGACCCATTCATTACCCGGTGCTATTCAGAGACGTACAGTACAATACGATGGAGCAGTACAGATACTGCAAAGTATTTCCTGACCGCTGGATTGGAAGGGGATGCCCTATTCCATAGTCTTGGAGGTCACCTGACCTGAATCCTTCTGATTACTTCCTATAGGGATATCTAAAGTCACTTGTGTAAGAGACCACAGTGGATATGTAGATGAAATTAGTCGCCAGAATTGTACCTGCCTGCTTTGTGATTCGAAACACACCATGGATATTTGTCACGGTGCGTCAGAATCTGGTTCGCCGATGTCATGCTTGCGTTGAGATTGATGGCTATCAGTTTTACCACATTAAGTAAGATACACTACAAATGGTACATTCAATGTATCAATGATGGTATATGCAGTTAACAAATGTAAATAAGAAAGTACACAGTAATTTGATCTTATTCCTATTGTATCCTTAAGCCGGCTTCTCCGACCCCACGTTGTATACCCTGCTACGTTTTTGCACGCTCTTGCGGAAACACTGTGTGTACAGGATAATGGGAAAACACATGACAAAATTGAAGCAAGGCGGGCAAATTTCCATGCCCGTTTCACTGAAAATAAGATGTTTACTGAAATAATACGGTGATATCATACCGGATTCCATAAGGCATGTCTTTATTCCAAAATATAGAAACACAGTGACTAAAATCTGAGCTTTAATAACCTCATTTCCTTCCTCATTTACGTGTTGCCGGGCTCACTTGTTTGTGGATGATTGTGTGTGTGTGTGTGTGTGTGTGTGTGTGTGTGTGTGTGTGTGTGAAGGCGCAGCGTGTTGTATGTGGGATAGGTCAGACAGTGAATACGGCGAAGAAGTGGGTCTGTGGTGAGACATCGAGCGCAGGTTCAGCTGTTGACTTAGCGGAAGCGACGCTGCCAGAGCACAGCGTAGGGAAGCGGCTATTGTGTTTGTTCTGTCCCACCTAAGAATCAAGAGGTATAATTTTGGAGTGATTCTGTATGTAGAAAGAGCATCGCTGTTGGACTACTATTTTCTGCACTTTTTTTGCTATTGGCCAGCGCGCATAGTTCAGTGGGAAAAAAACAGCTGGTCGTTAGAATCCACCAAAATGTTAAGACTTCTGAAGAGGTGGCAGTGTGTGGCCCTTAAGACTTCGTAGGAAGAAGGGTAGTTTTTGGATGTCAAAATTTTTTTGGACGAGTGAACGTCGGTCATAATAGGAACAAATAGCGAATGGTAAACAGCGCTGCCACCACTATTCTGCCGAATTGAAGAGAATCGAGCCGGGCGAAAAATGCCACATCGCAATGCTAATTGAATTATGTTAATTGAAGGTGTGGACGGGGAGAAAGGAAAGGAAAGGGACTACTGATTCAGCTGCATCGGGACTTTAAGTGGATTCAGGAGCGATGAGTGAAAATGTGTACCGCACCAGGACTCGAACCTAGTATCTAGTGCTCACGTTAGCCACTGAGCCACCGCCGGCCCTGGTGGTCGTGCGGTTCTAGGCGCTTCAGTCCGGAACCGCGGGACTGCTACGGTCGCAGGTTCGATTCCTGCCTCGGGCATGGATGTGTGTGATGTCCTTAGGTTAGTTAGGTTTAAGTAGTTCTAAGTTCTAGGGGACTGATGACCTAAGATGTTAAGTCCCATAGTGCTCCGAGCCATTTGAACCATTTGAACTGAGCCACCCAGACACAGTAATTATTACAATGCGCGGTCTATCTTGCCAAGCCTCTCCACCGACCCACGTCCCACGTTTGCTCGTTACATCGAGATTTCCAGAGGAAGTCAGACGAATTGTGCACAATCGTGCAAAGGTTGAAGCAACTGCCTAGTACGCAGGAGATCCTGGGTTCGAGTCGCGTTCCGGCACACATTTTCACTCGTCGCCGCTGATACCGCGTGAAATTCCCATGCAGCTGAATCAGTAGACCGTTTCCTTTCCTTTCTCTCCCCTCCACATCTTCAATTAACATAACATGTATCACAGCTGCAGTTTCCGCTCGGACATGTTCTACGGAAGAGACGCAGGAGTTGCAGGAGGAAATTAGAGTTTAACGTCCAGTCGACAACGAGGTCATTAGAGACGGAGCACAACCTCGGATTAGGAAAGGATGGAGGAGGAAAGTGTCCATGCCCTTTAGAAGGAACCATCCCGGCAAGGACTGACAGCGCGCGTTCATATCGCTGAAGTGTCGGGCTTAAGAACCTTGCAAGTGCATGGTCTATTTGCGTGGCCACCACGCGCCTGTAGTGTGCGCGTATGAGTGCGAATACGCTTCGCGAACGTTGGCGGAGGTCGCCGACCATTACCGATGCTAATGACTACCATATGAGCACAGGTAAATACGGTTGACTACGCGCTGCGATGACAGAATCGAGGCGGTTGCCCTGGAATATTTACGATTGAATGCTGGAGGAATGTCTTCAGCTAAAAAATGAGGACTTTTGAAAACCGTAGATGAAGAAAAAGATAATGTGTTTATAGTAATCCAAGCTATCGTTACTGTACGTGACATAGGATAATATGAGTTTACAAATTACCAAACGCACTGTCTCCCTAAATCAAGGCAGATAGCTAGTGAAATTTGATTTGGTGTTCGCAGTGAATTAAAAAAATAATTCTGCTGTCGTTAAACGAATAAATGAACAAGATAAATTAGAAATTATCTATAAATATATAGTTAGTATTTCTTTATTAATGGTCTATGTAATCCTCCAAAGAACAGATCTGATTTCTAGGATTGGATTTCTTCGAATGTGGTATAACATACGTATTACTCCACTCAAATATCCTCTTACACATATTACAACGGTAATACGATTAATCCGGAATTATCTTTGTATCTTTTGATATTGCTTCTAACATAACAAGAAAAATAATGGTTCCAATGGCTCTGAACACTATGGGACTTAACTTCTGAGGTCATCAGTCCCATAGAACTTAGAACTACTTAAACCTAACTAACCTAAGGACACACACACACACACACATCCATGCCCGAAGCAGGATTCGAACCTGCGACCGTAGCGGTCGAACGGTTCCAGACTTAAGCGCCTAGAACCGCTCGGCCACTATATGATAATTTTCAACATTTAAATGTAAAACAAAGCAAAAACGAGACGAAGTACACAACTATAAAGCTGCTGGAACTTCAAGAATGAGAAATAAAATCAATTTCTAGAAGAACTGCGAGAAGTTAAATTCATGCAATTCTGATTTCATTACAAATTGACCAGAAAAATTGATAAAAAAACTGTGTTAATATCATAAGCGAGACAGCCAAAAGACGTACCCCAAACAAAAACAAATTAGTTACAATTCCCTACTGGAATGACACGCTAACGACACTGAAAACAGAGAGAAAGCTATTGAGGATGAAAGCTAAATCAGCAGAAGAAAAAAGCAGCGTGGTAGAATGGAGAACGGTTGTAGAAAAATCCAAATTTCTTGACTATTTATGTTACAGGAAAGACAATGGAAAGTTCGCTAAATCCATTGGAAAACTTGGAAAGAAATATACGTGTAAAAACAAGAATCAAGAAAGGCTTGTGATACTAACAACACATTATATAGATATCAAAATACAGCAGAAGCCTTCAATGAATTATATTCTCAATGTAAACGTGTACCTGAAGTGTTTTAAAAGGAAGAGAAAGAAATGAAACTGTACCGATGGCGTTGCTTTAGAAGGTCATACACTAGCGATTTCAGGTTTGAAGGATTAGAAATACTCTGGATCGGATAACATCATGTTCGAGTTCTAACAGCATGTTGGTCAAGCTGCAATGAAACATTACCGAAATTAGTCAACCAAAAATGGAAATCACATATACCTGGCATCTGAAGGAAAAAAAAAGTCAGCGCACTGGAAACATTAGCGGTATTAAAATGAGATGGTGCTCAATAACAACTATAAAACCTACATACCAGGCCAATTTTAACACACAGTAGCGAAGCACTTGTTACTGATACTACCATATATATTAACAGTTTATAAATAGTGTAGAATCAAACATTAAGAATTATAACCGACGTAGTAAATCAACACCTATAATATCCATGAGAGTCCTAACTGGACTACAACTTGAATAAGTTTTAGAAGGTTAGCACAGCTTCAGTAAGAGAAATTGTTACGTCTACCCACTGAAATGGCTAAAATACATGGATTCATATAACAACAATAGTCGACAGTTGGAAACACAGACTAACTTCATCCAAAAAGTGAAAACATAAGTTCACAGTATAAGCTACCGAAAGCTGATGCTGAAAGATTTACTTTTCCACCCTCTCCAAATATGCTTCCCAAACTACAATACAAAGGAGACATAATGCATAAATAAAAAAGTGAAGAAGTTAAATTAATAATTAGAACTACAACATTGGTATAATAAATCTGGGACTCTCTGAAGATCAGCGGTTTCTTATTTAGAAAGATGGTTCATTAACGGAAAGGGTAGGACCATACAGCAAGGTTTTCTCTTTCTATGAGACTTTCGGAGCACACCGCTTAAATTATGAAGCTAAAGTTGCAAACATCAAAATTTCAGTAAGTCAGCTAAAGAAGTATTTACACACATTCGACAAAGCAGTCATATTTTGTGATTCCGTAGCAGCAATGTCGGCAGTGTTCAACACACAAGAGCCAAAATTCATTGAAGTGAAATAAGTAGAAGAAGTAATTAAATATCTACAATAGAAGAACAACACAACTGTTATTCGCGGATATTGTCCACTGGGCTCAGATGGAAATGGAAAAGCAGATATTGTCTAGCCAAGAAAGGAGAAACGATCCAATAAAATTTCATGTGAAGCAAAGATCTGCAAAAGCATCAGGAACGATTGATTCAGTAGCACCTGATGAACCCGGAAGAGAAGCAGTAACCATATTTCGCTTGACTGGTGGACATGACTCTGGCCGCCCACCTGCATTTTGCCGTCTCCATAATGTAAGCTGTGTCACAACATTGGTTCAGTTATGAGTAAAGAACATTTATAATTGTACAAAAGTAAATTATTATAATTTAAATTTAACAAGTGCTACAATATTAAAATAATAACAATAATAATAAAATTACTACTCACTGATATATGTGTTTCATTGGGGTAGTCCGTTCCAAGCTCTGACAGTGACGAACCATAAAATAATTGAGATCTATATCGTAGAAGATATGTAAACACGATTAACTGACATTGTGTGACGAACTTTTCGTGCACTTTTAGCGTTACTTAGCAAGAAGACGTCTATATTGCAGAGAATACAAATTTCTTTCATTCCGACCCTTATTTCTTTGAATGTCTATAAGCAGAGCCTGGTTGTGTTGACAGATTTCTAGTGTAGCCCCAGATCATACGTTGTGATGAAAAATATTAGTTTTATTTGTAGCAAGAAAAATGAACAACGTGAACACGGGATCTGAGACTGCTGAATATCGAAGGGATCCGGTCAACTACAATAGTTGCGCCAAAAAACAACAGTGAAAAAATATGCACAACAGTTATCTAATGGAATGCGTGTGTCGCAAGAGCTATGATGCAGAGAAGAAGAAAATTGTTTTCATTTTTATGAATGCTGTGGTCTGAATCTAAAAGCTGAAATAAACATTTCATGTTTGAGGTTTTCTTTTATAAAAGGAAACAGAATTCAGTGTTAACCAAATTTCCTACGTGTTTAGAAACATGTTTCCTGTAAACGACATATTTTTTCCTAATAATAGCATTTTTTGCAGTCTAAACGTTAAAATTTAACGTTCACTGTCACATCAGAAGTAACTGCTAATTTTCTCTGAGTCGAAAGGAAATCATCTTGTCGTTATCCCATTGGGTACTGAAAATTAACTACCAATCCGCCATTTTAATTCCCGTCATCGCTGGCGGCAGACTAACAAGGACCAATCCGTCATTTTAATTCCCATCATCGTTGGCGGCAGACTAACAAGGACTTCAAAGTTACTTCGTGGATGCTTACTAATAAACGTCTACGCAATGTGTAACAAACTACTTACATGTAATGACGCACAATTATTTGTATCACTTCACGCAAATGACGCAAGCTTCACGAAAGAAAAAGATACAGAAACCATTTCTTCCTAGCAGAAATTCTAACGAAGGCGCAACTAGCGGTGTAAAGATTATCTTTATTACCAGCCGTCAGTCAATGTTGATTTTGTAGTATCGTTGACTTAAAAGCAGAACAATGAAAAAAAATCTCAGTCGCTTTTAGTTACTTTTGTCAATAAAAGCGACTGAGACTGTCTTTTTATGGTCAATATGTAGCAAATACTCCAGTTCCTCTCACGTTATATCTAAAAATATAACTGAATGTATCTCTTAATATTTTAACATGTACGAGGTGCATTCAAGTTCTAAGGCCTCCGATTTTTTTTCTAACTAACTACTCACCCGAAATCGCTGAAACTGGCGTTACTTCTCGACGTAATCACCCTGCAGACGTACACATTTTTCACAACGCTGACGCCATGTTTCCATGGCAGCGGCGAAGGCTTCTTTAGGAGTCTGTTTTGACCACTGGAAAATCGCTGAGGCAATAGCAGCACGGCTGGTGAATGTGCGGCCACGGAGAGTGTCTTTCATTGTTGGAAAAAGCCAAAAGTCACTAGGAGCCAGGTCAGGTGAGTAGGGAGCATGAGGAATCACTTCAAAGTTGTTATCACGAAGAAACTGTTGCGTTACGTTAGTTCGATGTGCGGGTGCGTTGTCTTGGTGAAACAGCACACGCACAGCCCTTCCCGGACGTTTTTGTTGCAGTGCAGGAAGGAATTTGTTCTTCAAAACATTTTCGTTGGATGCACCTTTTACCGTAGTGCCCTTTGGAACGCAATGGGTAAGGATTACGCCCTCGCTGTCCCAGAACATGGACACCATCATTTTTTCAGTACTGGCGGTTACCCGAAATTTTTTTGGTGGCGGTGAATCTGTGTGCTTCCATTGAGCTGACTGGCGCTTTGTTTCTGGATTGAAAAATGGCATCCACGTCTCATCCATTGTCACAACCGACGAAAAGAAAGTCCCATTCATGCTGTCGTTGCGCGTCAACATTGCTTGGCAACATGCCACACGGGCAGCCATGTGGTCGTCCGTCAGTATTCGTGGCACCCACCTGGATGACACTTTTCGCATTTTCAGGTCGTCATGCAGGATTGTGTGCACAGAACCCACAGAAATGCCAACTCTGGAGGCGATCTGTTCAACAGTCATTCGGTGATCCCCCAAAACAATTCTCTCCACTTTCTCGATCATGTCGTCAGACCGGCTTGTGCGAGCTCGAGGTTGTTTCGGTTTGTTGTCACACGATGTTCTGCCTTCATTAGTCGCACCCACGAACGCACTTTCGACACATCCATAACTCCATCACCACATGTCTCATTCAACTGTCAATGAATTTCAATTGGTTTCACACCACGCAAATTCAGAAAACGAATGATTGCACGCTGTTCAAGTAAGGAAAACGTCGCCATTTTAAGTATTTAAAACAGTTGTCATTCCCGCCGCTGGCGGTAAAATTCCATCTGCCGTACGGTGCTGCCATCTCTGGGACGTATTGACAATGAACACGTACTCATTTTAAAATAATGCGCATGTTTCTATCTCTTTCCAGTCCGGAGAAAAAAAATCGGAGGTCTTAGAACTTGAATGCACCTCGTAATAGCTAGTAAAGGCCAGCGATTACCCATTGTAGACCAACAGCTATAAACGTAAATGCTAACCCAAAACTTGTTACGTGCAGTATTAAATCATATTGAGCAGAATTACAAAAAGAAAAAGATTTTCCTCGAATCTTACCTTTCGGAATATCTTCCAAGGCAGAAAATAGTTTCTTATCTCCTGCAGTGGACCACAGTTATCTGTGCTCGTAACAATATTCATCTTTTCGTACCATACGCCGACATATGCGCGTGTAGAAAGGACACCATTGTAAATTGGTTGTTATTCGTTGTTAAGTGTATAGCGAATTTACTCGAATGCGTGCTACAACGGGCACGTGGCGGTAATGCAGTTTCTGCTTTGTAGGTCGCTATGTCGAGCAAACTACATATGATGGTCACATTCACATGCCGTATCGCTAATACCTGCCTGTGGAGAGTTGCAGGTACGAGCAGCGTCGGGTTTTCTCAGTTGTAAGTTACGACCAAATGTCAGAATTCTTGCAAGGGGATTCCGAGCTTCTGAACAAGAAAATTATTTGTTCATTCACGGGGAAGAATTTG
This sequence comes from Schistocerca nitens, assembly GCF_023898315.1. Classification (NCBI taxonomy): domain Eukaryota; kingdom Metazoa; phylum Arthropoda; class Insecta; order Orthoptera; family Acrididae; genus Schistocerca; species Schistocerca nitens. The sequence goes on from NC_064617.1 coordinate 87,265,920, forward strand.
TTGTTGTTTGAGTTCCTATCTGTTTCTAAATGTATTGGTTCTCCGTATCCTCCTTCCTAGGATGCGACAGACACACAAACTCATAGCTCAGTTTCCTACAAGACGACCTAGATCTGAAAATCTGCGAAAGCGTGTGAGCTTAAATTCAAGGAGAGTGGGGTGCGAAAGAGTAAATGTTATGCAACTAAAAACTTAAATTTACTGTGAAATTAAAACGAAACAACAACCAAAGTAAATTCAATCTCTTCGAAAGCGCACACCTTTACTTACCGGTGAAACAATAATCTTCTACTGGGCTACCTTCTGTTGCCGTCTGGGAGCGTCCATTATAATGAAAATCTCGCTGTCGCTGAAAAAGACTAGTACAGGTGTCCTGGTAAGACGAACGTGGGAGTTCTAGGGCACAACACACACAGTGAAAGTAATACAGAATAGTGAATAGTAAAATATATTACTTAACTTTGGTAATGCTGCTTGCGGCAACTGAAGTACGCAGGTTTAGCCTATATGTTCAGCGTTGACTACACAAACTCAATAATCATCTGTGCATTAAAGTCAGAAGAAAACTAATATTTTGTTTTGGTATTCCATTCAAAGAATTGTTTCAAACTAACAGTAAGTTATATTACTAGGAGGCGGTCTCTGTCCACACGTGACTATTTTATTCAATGTTCTGTTTCTACTGGAGACTGTCCACTATCTATAACCTCTGACAATAAAGTTCGGTGCTTGAAATCAGAACGGTCGATCGGGCAACACTGGCGATTCACAAAGCTGCACCTGCGTATCGGCCTGTGTTGACAATCTGCCACCACCGTAGTTCATCTGAGCACCGTGTGTGTTCCGTGTTAGACCTGTGCGTTGGTTCTGAACTGAGAACAGGACAGCGAACGAGCAAAGGATCAATTTAAAGTTTTGTTTTAAGCTGGGCAAGACACCGAAAGAAACGCATGCAACGGTAGTACGTGTTTATGGGGATCAAGGACTGTCCATGAAGTGTGTGTAAGAGAGGTTCGCCCGTTTTCGAGAAGGCCGGGAAAGTGTTTCTGACAATTCCCGCAGCGTACGACCGGCAACCGCCGTCAGTGACGAAAACATTGAGACAGTGAGGACATTAATCAGTAATGACTATCGCATGATAGCGGATGAACTGCAGATGAACAGTTAATCCGTCCGACAAACCCTTACGCAGGAGTCAGGGAAGAGGAAACGTGTTGTCTTCTTAAGCCGCATCACTTGACTGACGATCAGAAGCAGGCAGGTTTAGAGACTTCACAGGATTTTGTCGAAACGATAGACGCGACACCGAACTTCTTGAACCATGTTATCACTGAGGATGAAACCTGGTGTCACCGGTACGTCCCTGAAACGAAACGGCAAAGCATGGAATGACGTTCACCGTAATCACCTCATCAGAAAAAGGTCAGAGCCAAAAAATCAAGCGTCAAAACGATGCTTATCACCTCTTTCGATAGGCAAGGCATTATCCACAAGGAAATTGTTCCTGAGGAAACGACGTTGAACGCTGCACGGTACGTCGAAATTTTGACCCGTTTCATGCAATGTCTACGCAGGGTACGATCACAGTACGCACAACAAGGTTCCTGGTTCTTTGTTCACGACAACGCTCACCAACACGCAGCCAATATCGTTCCTGGCAAAAAAGGGGGTGGTGCGACTTGAACATCCACCATACTGGCCGGATCTCAACCCTCCAGACTTCTTCCTATTCTCTCGACTCAAACTCGATTTAAAAGGAAAGAGATTTGACGATATTCCTGACACCCAACGAAATCATGCGGCTTTTGAACACCATCCCAAAGGAACACTTCGTGCAAAGTTCCATGACATGAATCGCAGAACTCAGCGGTGCATGGATATGGGAGGTGACTATTTCGAAGGACAAAAGGGTAACTGTAGTTCATAGTTCAACTACATTAATGTTACAGGACTATTCGCCAAACTTTACTGTCAGAGGTTGTATATATAGACCGCTATTTCTATCTCATTCGACGTCTTGAAGACTTAAAGACACAAGGAACATTCTGCAGGAACTCCCTAACAAACCTCGGACTGACTAACAACTTTCAACTGATAACTTCTGCTCCAGCACCATTACTCAAGCGCGCGGTTCTCTTCCTGGTGGTGCTGCCGCTGCAGGGACTGTAATTCTCGCTTACAAGGGAACCTCCCCATCGCACCCCCCTCAGATTTAATTACACTCCTGGAAATTGAAATAAGAACACCGTGAATTCATTGTCCCAGGAAGGGGAAACTTTATTGACACATTCCTGGGGTCAGATACATCACATGATCACACTGACAGAACCACAGGCACATAGACACAGGCAACAGAGCATGCACAATGTCGGCACTAGTACAGTGTATATCCACCTTTCGCAGCAATGCAGGCTGCTATTCTCCCATGGAGACGATCGTAGAGATGCTGGATGTAGTCCTGTGGAACGGCTTGCCATGCCATTTCCACCTGGCGCCTCAGTTGGACCAGCGTTCGTGCTGGACGTGCAGACCGCGTGAGACGACGCTTCATCCAGTCCCAAACATGCTCAATGGGGGACAGATCCGGAGATCTTGCTGGCCAGGGTAGTTGACTTACACCTTCTAGAGCACGTTGGGTGGCACGTGATACATGCGGACGTGCATTGTCCTGTTGGAACAGCAAGTTCCCTTGCCGGTCTGGGAATGGTAGAACGATGGATTCGATGACGGTTTGGATGTACCGTGCACTATTCAGTGTCCCCTCGACGATCACCAGTGGTGTACGGCCAGTGTAGGAGATCGCTCCCCACACCATGATGCCGGGTGTTGGCCCTGTGTGCCTCGGTCGTATGCAGTCCTGATTGTGGCGCTCACCTGCACGGCGCCAAACACGCATACGACCATCATTGGCACCAAGGCAGAAGCGACTCTCATCGCTGAAGACGACACGTCTCCATTCGTCCCTCCATTCACGCCTGTCGCGACACCACTGGAGGCGGGCTGCACGCTGTTGGGGCGTGAGCGGAAGACGGCCTAACGGTGTGCGGGACCGTAGCCCAGCTTCATGGAGACGGTTGCGAATGGTCCTCGCCGATACCCCAGGAGCAACAGTGTCCCTAATTTGCTGGGAAGTGGCGGTGCGGTCCCCTACGGCACTGCGTAGGATCCTACGGTCTTGGCGTGCATCCGTGCGTCGCTGCGGTCCGGTCCCAGGTCGACGGGCACGTGCACCTTCCGCCGACCACTGGCGACAACATCGATGTACTGTGGAGACCTCACGCCCCACGTGTTGAGCAATTCGGCGGTACGTCCACCCGGCCTCCCGCGTGCCCACTATACGCCCTCGCTCAAAGTCCGTCAACTGCACATACGGTTCACGTCCACGCTGTCGCGGCATGCTACCAGTGTTAAAGACTGCGATGGAGCTCCGTATGCCACGGCAAACTGGCTGACACTGACGGCGGCGGTGCACAAATGCTGCGCAGCTAGCGCCATTCGACGGCCAACACCGCGGGTCCTGGTGTGTCCGCTGTGCCGTGCGTGTGATCATTGCTTGTACAGCCCTCTCGCAGTGTCCGGAGCAAGTATGGTGGGTCTGACACACCGGTGTCAATGTGTTCTTTTTTCCATTTCCAGGAGTGTATATGTTGGCACAGTGGATAGGATTTGAAAAACTGAACACAGATCAATCGAGAAAACAGGAAGAAGTTATGTAGAACTATGAAAATAATAGGCAAAATATACAAACTGAGTAGTCCATGAGCAAGATAGGCAACACCAAGGACAATGGGAGCGCAGGAGCGCCATGGTCCCGTGGTTAGCGTGAGCATCTGCAGAACGAGAGATCCTTGGTTTAAGTCTTCCCTCTAGTGAAAAGTTTAATTTTTTATTTCAGACAATTAACAAAGTTCAAGCACCCACACATAATCAACTTCACTCTCCAAAATTCCAGGACATGTTCAGATTTGCTTGGACATATGCAGGATTTGACGGTCCACACACGGAAAAATTTGAAAACATTGAAAACATATAATCAAAATATCCACGGGTGTACTGCCGGTCTACAGTGTCCAACGGGCCCGTTGGACACTGTAGACCGGCAGTACACTCGTGGATATTTTGACTATCAAATACGTCGGGAGAAACTCATGAGACACATTAAAAACATACGTTTTGATAGAGCACAGGGAAAACTGTGCGACTGTGAAACTGTTGCATTCATTTGTTGCAGTTTATGTGACTAACTCTTATGTTTTCATCACTTTTTTGGGAGTGATTATCACATCCACAAGAAAACCTAAATCGGGCAAGGTAGAAGAATCTTTTTACCCATTCGCCAAGTGTACAAGTTAGGTGGGTCGACAACATAGTCCTGTCATGTGACGCACATGCCGTCACCAGTGTCGTATAGAATATATCAGACGTGTTTTCCTGTGGAGGAATCGGTTGACCTATGACCTTGCGATCATATGTTTTCGGTTCCCTTTCATCTACTAATCGCACAGTTTTGCGGTGCGGTCGCAAAACACAGACACTAAACGTATTACAGTGAACAGAGACGTCGATGAACGAACGGACAGACCATAACTTTGCGAAAATAAAAAATTAAACTTTTCACTAGAGGGAAGACTTAAACCAAGGACCTCTCGTTCTGCAGCTGCTCACGCTAACCACGGGACCACGGCGCTCCTGCGCTCACATTATCCTTGATGTTGCATATCTTGCTCATGGACTACTCAGTTTGTATATTTTGCTTATTATTTTCGTAGTTCCACACAACTTCTTCCCGTTTTCTCGATTGATCTGTGTTCAGTTTTTCGAGGCCTATCCACTGTGCTAACTTATAACTAAATCTGAGGGGGTGCGATGGGGAGGTTCCCTTGTTAGTAGCGTGATTAGTTTACGCGCAGCGGTGTTACGGACGATGTCCACGTTACCTCTGGCACCAACCTTCGCAAACTCTTCTTGTGAGGTATCAGAAGACACCACACCTTCAATGTCGAACTGCTCCAGTCTGTGGACTGCATCATTCTAGGGCCCTTCTTAGTATGCTGTTCATCAGGTAAAGGGGATTTAGATTCTCCAACCTGGCTCAGTCTTCCACAGTGGCCCCCTTGAGTTGCGATGAGGATTCCTGCCACGACCAACTGCAAGTTTCAGTGGGACCTAAGCATGTTCAGTCGCGTTCGTGTCAGTAGTGATCACAGTACTTTGCATTCCCTTGATTACTGCCTCCTGGACGAAGGCCTTCACAAGGTGATCACGTTGTTCTGCTACATTATCGTCATCGAACATCAAAGACGAATCCATTACCAAAACGTTGACAGTAGCTAGGATCAAGTCCGATAACGTACAGTCGTCATATTAGCCTCCATAACTATGACAGACATCCGACATCCGTACGTGACGCTATCCCAAAGCATGGCAGACCTGCTACCCTACTGAACCAGTGGGACTGTATGCCTAAGACGCAAACTGCAACACTCCTGTACGATGATAATCGGGAGTCAGGCACATGCGCGCTCATTTGTGAAGATATGCCAACACCACTGAGCCAACCGAGCGAGATTGCTCAGTTTTAAGCAAACTCGACTCGCATTCTAGAGGACGATGGTTCAAATCCTTTCCGCCCATCCAGATTTAAATTTTCTGTGATTTCCCTAAATCGCTCCAGGCAAATACCGGCATGGTCCTTTCAAAAGGGTACGGCCAATTTCCTTCCACATGTGTTCCTGATTCGAACTTGTGCTCCGTCTCTAATGACAGCGCTTTCGATTGGATGTTAAAAACTATAATCCTGCTTTCTTTCCCTTGACCCAGCTCTTGTGGCACAGACGGAATAGCCCGACTCCTAGGAAATTTGTGACACATTTACTGTCCCAGAGGCACGCGGCTGATAACACAGTAGACCAGCAAACCTCCCAGCTCCAAGGTGCGGTAAAGCTTTCGCAACGACCCGCCGACGCAGCGTTGCACTAACTGATGATGCTCACCATTACTGCCAGACAGCTCAAAAGCGTTCTCTATCCCCCTCCCTTGACCAAGCTACGAGGCAAGTTCTGCACCTTTGCTGGCCCATTACTACCATAATCTCGCCAACAAATACTGTGGCTCTGCTCCGTGGTGACCTCCTACTTCTACCAATTGACTTCGACTGACTCTGTTATGTGTTTGCTCTGTTGTGGCTCATTACCAATCTTCATGTCAAGAGTCAGCACTGTGTTTCCGTTGGGAGGACAAAACTATTTCTTCAAGACTGCATGGAGGTCCATGACTTGTGTGTGCATTTTCTTTTACTGCTCAGACTTTATGCATAAAGCTGTCAGACTACTCTTCTGATGAATGATTAGGACTATCCTTAGGGACAGTGAGGAAAATTTTTGCTTTTGACCAACATTATATTACTAATTGTGTGCATTTGATGTATCTGATATTCTTAATATGAAAATTTTTTTAACAAATTAGTCCTAGTAGAGATGGCTAGCAGCCCTCCGTTGCGACTGTGCGGGTGCACAATCACAATTGAAGAGTCTTGTGGATGAGTCCATAAATCGCCACTTGTGTACTCACTAATTTTTTTGCAATATCTTTAGAACCGTCAATGTTGTTAACTAGCACTTGCCGAATTATCAACACACGTGCAAGCACTAACACAATCATTTAGCCTCTGAGATTTTACACATTAAGTATGACAGAAATGTGTGCAGTAAAATGAATCCTCACTATTTACTTAACTTGAAGAACTGGTGTCTATACAATTTACAATTTTACAGCATAAGAATACAATTACAAAGGTAAAGAAAATATCATTACAGTCAAGAATATGATAATACAGATAACATTGTGGTAATACAAGCTTAACAAAGGAATAGAAATAAACATGTACATCAGTATTACAGGAATTACGACGTACGTAAATAAATGAAAAATGAGAATATCCTTAGAAACATTAACTTGACACATAAGCATTAAAAGAAAACAGAACAGAATAAATAATGTGTGAACATTATTCCAAAGTAACGGATATATCACGAATGCAAATTAGATTTGAGGATAACAGTATTCCTCATCATAGTATATGCAGCTCAGTATTAGAAGAAAAATATTCTACCAAAATTATCTTATCATGTAAGCACACAGAGACAGGAAGAACACAGACACACAAGGGTACACAGAAACATATAGCGGAATAACACAACAGGAAAGCAGAGGGTCGGTTTTCGGTGTAACAGTTGGTACTGCAGTACTTGTGGTGAGCATTTCATACCTACTTTTGATTTTTTTCAATAATATCCTTCATACTGATCCATCTACAACTTCCAGTCAAAACTACTCCATTTATCTCACTTTCTTTAACATTTGTTGCCATATTCCCTACTGACATCCGTTCATTTCCTCTTTCAAAATAATTAGTCAGCTGCACTTTAATTATAACACCTGGTACACTCCATTAATAATTTGCAAGTGTTGTTGTTTGCGGGCGACAATTACGAGACAAATATTCAATATTTTGTGTCCCTCGTTATTGTCTGAACGTTCGTATGGCATCGGTGTGACGTACACCAATCAGGGGGTCAACTTCCTATGCTGACAACACACTAGTCTTAAGCCAACACAAGCGAACGCGCAACAGCGAAGCAGAATTCTTTCTGATGTAAAAGCTAGGCGCGCGCCAGCAAATGGAATTCGGTTGTGTTCGATTCACATTCATGTGTGTACTCTAGTGCACCGCCAGCTGTCGGTGTTCTACCGAACTATCAAAGGCGCTAGTAGTCAGAAATCGTTCGTCTGCTATCTTGTATATTTTTGTTGGTCTTGTTCTTAACTATAGTTGCATGAGTAGGACAAACAAACTATGTTTATTACTGTTAAAACATATAACGTGTACATATCCTGTAAACGGACTCGCTTAGGTGAGACAGGCAGTCAGCCCAACCATTCTCGATCCGACGACAACCCAACCGACAGAGAGTCAATCGACCCACCGACAAAATAACTTCCGCTCCACCCGACCAGCGCGCCACAGGGAGTTCAATGGAACAACATAGAAAATATTGGCGCCCACAACCAATTATACATTGTAACAGTTGTGTTACTAAATGTAGCACTTCTGCTACTAAATGTAACTGGGTTTTCTCTTTTGATGCTGTCAATTGTCAGGATGAGCATTCTAAAGCATTCTGTCAGGGTGGAAATATTAAATAAATTAACTTTTCTCTCTTAACAACATGTGGGCAGGGTGGGTTCCTCCTTGGCTCGGGTATGAGGTCGAATGAAACATCATTTTTACATAAGATAACTTTTATTGAAGATTTGTACAACTGTATCTTACGGGATGTTCTGGTTCGGAGAGCGGCAGCTGTGTCGTTTGTGAAGTCTTCTGCTGCGGCAGCGGCGGCGGCGGCGGCGGCGACGGCGGCGACGGCGGCGGCGTCTGATTACGCGTAGCGGTGAGTATCTCGTGTCGCCGTCTCGCCCAGTTGACTGGAGACGCGCAGCGCGAAGTGGCCCGTTTAATTACTGCGAGCGAAATCGTGCATCGGATGATACCTTGGGTGTCGCGTCCCAGTGTTTCTCTTCTCTAAGCGGCCGCGTGTGTTGTGCGTCGGCCAGCGGAGCGGCGCGGCGGGGAAAGGCCAATGTGGCGGACTCGAACCACGGACTCCCGCTTGCCAGTCTTCGGCTGTCAGGTCTTCATCCCAGCTCACAGGTGACTACTGATGTGAGGCCGTCTCCTTCCCGTCCTCACGAGTCACCCGGGTACATAAAGATCAGACTTCAAATACCTTTTAACTTCTGTCTTTTGGCGCCGCGGCTGCTGCTTGCTATTCCATTACAGCGGCGGACTTGGTTCGTCTGTGCATGATGCAGACTCTTCTTGCATGACGGTCTTCAGCACCGAAACTGACTGAAAACTACTGCTACTCTTCTTTTCTTCCTTCGTCTTCGTCTCCGTCCCCGTCTCCGTCTCCGTCTTCGTCTGTCTGGCCCACTGCGTCTCGCGTATTTATTTACTTCAATTTACTGGAGGTGAACGACTTTACGGTCATTGCCTCTTCTGTCACATTGAGAAGCTCCTCGAAGAATCTTCTTAACGTCGGTCATTGGCTCTTGGAATGTAGGCGAGGGCCTTTGATCCCATGTGACGACTGAGAAACACGTGAGCCGGTCATTGCCTCTTCTGTCACGTTGAAAAGGTTCTCGAAGAATCTTCTTAACGTCGGTCATTGGCTCATGGGATGTAGGCGAGGGCCTTTGCTCACATACGACAACTGAGAAACATGTGAGCCGGTCGGGCGATGCCCTGACGGCTGAATCGACAGTGCCCGCTTATGTGGAACTTGCTGACTTCACGGTCATTGTCTCTTCTGTTCTGCTGTTCTGCCCGCTGTTTGCGAGTATGTAACTCTCTAAACTAAACCAAGTTTATCATTTATATTCTAATTTCTAGTTCACTTTGATTTCACTAATTTATTTACTTAAGTACCACTCAACAACATTGAGCTGTCAAACTACACACCAAGCTGGACAGCAACAACATGATAAGGAAATACTCTGCCTGAATTTACGTCAATGGCCAGGGCAGGTAACCGGACCATTAAGGTTCACAAATAGTTCAAATGCCTCTGAGCACTATTGGGCGTAACATCTGAGGTCATCAGTCCCCAAGAACTTAGAACCACTTAAATCTAACTAACCTAAGGACATCATACACATCCATCCCCGAGGCAGGATTCGAACCTGCGACCGTAGCAGTAACGCGGTTCCGGACTGATGCGACTAGAACCACCCGGCCACAACGGCGGCTGAACATTAGGGCCACAAGGCAGAAGATTCTACTGCTGCACTTGAATTCAAAATTATCATGTACAGTGAAACTCCACAGGAGGGTGACAAAAATTTGCCAACTTGAAAACCACATTGCAGCTCGCGAAAATGTCCCAAACGCCGACAACGAAATTCGAACGACACAGTGTGAACAGTCGTGACTTGCTGGGAGATTAAGTCAAAACTCAACTTTCGTGTCAAGGATCACTGAGCCACAGACCTCGTAACAATGGGAACACCACCACACACTCCGACCGCACGTGGGCGCCACCAGCGGTTGGCCAAACTACGCGTCGTTGAGATTTCCTCGTTGCTCCACGCCAATTGCCAGGCCCGAAAACGGTGAAAGGACAAAATATACGTCGGCCGATGAGGCGACCAACCGAACGACAACCTACGATCGTCCCGCTCTAAGGTCCCTCCGTCAGACAGTTCATGTGTGTCGCGATCGGTCGGCGAGCACTGGCTGTCCGCGGCTAAGCGGCGTTCCGTTCAAATGGTTCTGAGCACTATGGGACTTAACATCTGTGGTCATCAGTCCCCTAGAACTTAGAAGTAATTAAACATAACTAACCTAAGAACATCACACACATCCATGCCCGAGGCAGGATTAGAACCTGCGACCGTAGCAGTCGCGCGGTTCCGGACTGAACGCCTAGAACCGCATGGCCACCGCGGCCGGCGGGCGCTCCGTCCCCTGACTTCACTGCTGTTGTGTCCCGGCTGCCCTGCTGGTTCGTTTCCAACTGACTGCTAGACACGTGACGACACGGAAATACTATCGGTCGCTCCAGAGATGGTACGACAGTGCACTTATCGATAGGCGCTGCTGCTGACACTCACGGACAAGTAAGGCAGGAAGTTAGTGACGCCAGTAAATGGAAAAAAACGAGGAGGCAGTACCATAATAGAAGATGACAATAAATGGCGTGATCACGACCTGTGCACAGCTCACAGAGGTGTTTTCTGTTTTCAGCAAGTTTCCTGAATTTGCCGGAGTGTGAAGATCATATCAACTGTAGATCTTTGGGGACGAAACCCACATTGTTCCTCAGGGTATATGCGCTTGGCAAGCTTCTGAAGTCTGCCCAGCACCACACGGGCAAATATTTTGCCAGATATATTCAGAAGTGAGATTCCATGGTTACACCTGAAATCGCCGGGATCACCTCTACCTTTATAAAGTAACAATTTTGGCAACGCGCATGGCTTGCGGCACAGTACCCCCTGCCCAACATTTCAGTAAGAGGTTGAAAAGCAGCGGAAAAAAAAGTTTGAGTTTTACAATTTCTGAGGGCACTTCCGACATTTGAGCTGTGCAATTGTTCTTTGAAGCTCCTCCATACTAGGCGTGGCATTCAAGTCATGGTAAGGTGTCATCTAGGGATTTCATGCATTGCATTTGGACTAATGTTGATGGGATGAGAGTAGAGGCTGGAGTAATGATCTACCCAACAGTGGAATTAACGATTTCGATCTGTGATAACATTTCCATCTATTTCCTTGACAACGGACAAACAGTCAACAGACCAATGATCAAGATCAGTTCCGCTCCACACTTGCACCAAGACTCAAACGATGCTAACAGCGGAGACTGGAACAACAACCAGAACGGATCACAGGCAATCCATAAGCGGCGGACGACCCAAATACACGTCGTCTAATCAGACGACCGACCAAACGGCCAAGCAAGGTCGTTGCCACTCAGACGTGTGTGTCGGCAATCATCGGGCGTGTGATGGCTATCCTGTCCTTCCTCGCTACTCCACGCCAACCGACCAATTCAGAGGCAGTACGCCGACAACCTTTAAATAACTTGTCAGTCAAACCACATAAACTACACTCAGTTTCACGAACACTTGCACGAAGAACTAGACAATGCTAACGGCAGTGACTGAGCAAAACAAGGATGAATCACGAGTTGGCACACACACCCAGCCCGTAAACGTTGAAAGGTGGCTACACTGAGTCACAGCGCCAGAGATTGCGCCAAAGAGTATTATTCAGCCGCCTCCACTGGCAGTGTTTGTTGAGAAGTGGTAGTGGAGAGTGCTTGTCGAGAAGTCGTGGTGGAGAGTGCTTATTGAGAAGTGGGCAGTAGGAGTTCCGATGTAGCCGTGACTAGTTGTGAGCATGTTGTATGCAGTTGTTCTGATGGGCTAGACAGCCGATGCTGTTCGATTGCGGATGTTGTAATGATCAGAGTGTATGTTTCGTCAATATATATGAAGGTAATAAATTTTTTTTATTTTTATTTCAAATGTCTTAAACAATAATGCCTCTTGGTCACAGGTTCAGTCAACAAAGCATCTGGCTTGTGTTCATGTATTAGAGCGTAATTCTGGTTTCTATGTGCAAGTATATTATTTCAGTTTTATTTAATTAATTCAGTGTAAATGGTGCTTAAAGTACCTTGTCTTACTGACTAAGAACCGTGCCAGATGTGTACGTTGAATCAAACCTCCACACACAGAACAGTTACACTTGTGTTTTGTTGTTTCGTAAGTTTTATAGTTGCTGGGGACTTAATTAATTAATTGTGTTAACGGAAGTTTTTTTTCATTCTTTGTTATTCTATGCAGTCAGATTGCGTACTAATACCAGTCAGGGCCAACCGGTTACGAGACTGCGTAACCGGACAGTCAGCTACTAAAAATTAAAAATATTTGCATTGTATTTAATTAAGCCCCCATGCAACGTTCGCCGGCCAAATATACGTCGTCCGACAAGTCGACCGACCGACGATCAACCAAAGTCGTCCCCACTCAAATCATGTGTGTTGGCAATCATCAGCGAGTGATGTCTATCCGCGCCCCACTGGTGCTACAACGCGACTGCGCCAACCGACCAACTGCTACACATCAGCACGGAGACAGCACTAAAATAACTGGGCAATGAACATCACAGGCTACACACAATATCACAAACACTTGGACGAAGAACGCGACTAATGCTAAAAGCAGTGACTGTGCAATCACCAGGACGAACCAATAGTTGAGAAACACACCGCCAACCCATGAGCGATCGGCGAGCAAATACACATCGTCCGGTAAGACGACTATCCGAACCCCACTGTCTCTCCAACCCGACCGAACTTCTGCCGCGACCCAACTGTCAGGTCCGAACTGAACTGCTGGCGCGATCCAACACGTTGGACGACACACGACAACCAGGAAGTAACAGCAGTCCAGCAAAGGTAATACGGCAGGGACTATATCGATAAGCGCTGCTGCTGCCGCTCACGGGCAGGCAAGGCAGCAACTCAGCGACACCAGTAATTGAAAATTTACATAACGAGGCGGCAGTACGGTAAAAACAGGGCGTTAAATAAGAGATGGCACGAACACGAGACACGCACAGCTCAGCGGTATTTGAAAATGTGTTTTTCTTACTATATGCATGTAAATGGATAGTAATAAAGGGAAATTTTTTTTAAAAAAAATTCGTTGTTAATGGGTTAAATATGGTATCCGATTTTAGTTTGGTTCTACAGTGCAGAACAATTTGTCCCAATATAATAAAAATAACGGGAATACAGAGTCCATCCGGTACTTTGTGAGACAAACGAAACAATAAACAAATTAAAAGGACAGCAGTTCTTTTGGGTGAACGTGACCTGTTTTTAAATTCGTTCCATTGTCTGTTTTTTCACGAGTACTTAGAGGGGCGCTATTTAATTCGCTGCATAGCTCAACTGACAGTTTAGGAACAATCTAATGCTGAAAATTGTTTTACGTTGAGCAGAAAATATAATACGAACACGCGCGTGCTACAGTTTTCATGTGCTCAGCTATTCCTCTTGTTTCAGACACGAGGCAGACGGTAGCCGGTATTCCACATTGTCTATTTTTATTTCCGAGAGCTGTGTTATTACATGTTTTCAGCACAGTAGTTTTTCTACTTACTCGGGCCCTACGTGTTACATAACGAGGCGGCAGTACGGTAAAAACAGGGCGTTAAATAAGAGATGGCACGAACACGAGACACGCACAGCTCAGCGGTATTTGGAAAGAGCTCTTTGAAAAGAGCTCTTACTCCTCGAGATGTACACAGCTGTGCTTGTGAGCCGGATCCTGAGATTGTATTTATTTGCAAACGTACTAATGAAGGCAAACTGTAGACTGAATAATAATGTCAGAGATGAGACACTGCTGGGTCACGGTCGACACAGTAACGCAGCTGAGGCAAAGGAGTTCAGAAGATTCTAAAATTTCCATGTTTTTTACAACTGAATCAGTGAGTTAAAAAACATGTCACGCTGAAAGAACTAAATTCTGAAATGCCACAAACTTACTCTCTCCCAATGGAGAGAAAGTCATCCACCGTATATTCATTGTAGCTAGATTACTATTACATCAATCATTAATACATACAAGTAAGTCCTTGGATAACATTGTATAGGATTATGGGCTATTTATTTGGTCATGAACCAGATTTCCGCTTCTTAGGCTATGACCGAGTGTCAACCAAATGCCGCAAATACAGATAAAACGATCTGCGTCTTACACAGATATTACTGACTTAGATACGGAAGATACATAAGCTGAGGAAAGCACATCAAAATAAACTATTGGGAAATATAGGAAAAACTGAAATTGTACAACCTAGTCACTGTACGTACGTTAGTCATTATATATAGTTATAATATTGACATGGACAAAACTCAAGAATTACCTATTTGATTGCTGTTAACCTCTGAACTTCAGATTTGACAACATTGATGTTAAGTACAGTTGTTTTTTTGTAACAAATTGTATTTTAAACACACAAGCTTTTTGTGTTGTAGTGAGAGGATACCGGCCACCCACCTATCATTCCATCCTCTCCTTATCCATCCAGGAATCACAAAACATTACAAGAGGCCACAGCCACAACAGACCTGGTTGGTATGTCTTATGAGTGGTGTGATTATATGACTGTGAGAGGTATACGAGGTGCATTCAAGTTGTAAGGCCTCCGATTTTTTTTCTCCGGACTGGAAAGAGATAGAAACATGCGCATTGTTTTAAAATGAGGTCGCGTTCATTGTCAATACGTCCTAGAGATGGCAGCACCGTGCGGCAGATAGAATTTTACCGCCAGCGGCGAGAATGAGAACTGTTTTAAATACTTAAATTGGCGACGTTTTCCTTACTTGAACAGCGTGCAATCATTCGTTTTCTGAATTTGCGTGGTGTGAAACCAATTGAAATTCATCGACAGTTGAAGGAGACAAGTGGTGATGGAGTTATGGATGTGTCGAAAGTGCGTTCGTGGGTGCGACAGTTTAATGAAGGCAGAACATCGAGTGACAACAACCCGAAACAACCTCGGGCTCGCACAAGCCGGTCTGACGACATGATCGAGAAAGTGGAGAGAATTGTTTTGGGGGATCGCCGAATGACTGTTAAACAGATCGCCTCCAGAGTTGGCATTTCTGTGGGTTCTGTGCACACAATCCTGCATGACGACCTGAAAATGCGAAAAGTCTCATCCAGGTGGTTGCCACGAAAGCTGGCGGACGACCACATGGCTGCCCGTGTGGCATGTTGCCAAGCAATGTTGACGCGCAACGACAGCATGAATGGGACTTTCTTTTCGTCGGTTGTGACAATGGATGAGACGTGGCTGCCATTTTTCAATCCAGAAACAAAGCGCCAGTCAGCTCAATGGAAGCACACAGATTCACCACCACCAAAAAAATTTCGGGTAGCCGCCAGTGCTGAAAAAATGATGGTGTCCATGTTCTGGGACAGCGAGGGCGTAATCCTTACCCATTGAGTTCCAAAGGGCACTACGGTAACAGGTGCATCCTACGAAAATGTTTTGAAGAACAAATTCCTTCCTGCACTGCAACAAAAACGTCTGGGAAGGACTGCACGTGTGCTGTTTCACCAAGACAACGCACCCGCACATCGAGCTAACGTTACGCAACAGTTTCTTCGTGATAACAACTTTGAAGTGATTCCTCATGCTCCCTACTCACCTGACCTGGCTCCTAGTGACTTTTGGCTTTTTCCAAAAATGAAAGACACTCTCCGTGGCCGCACATTCACCCGTCGTGCTGCTATTGCCTCAGCGATTTTCCAGTGGTCAAAACAGACTCCTAAAGAAGCCTTCGCCGCTGCCATTGAATCATGGCGTCAGCGTTGTGAAAAATGTGTTCGTCTGCAGGGCGATTACGTCGAGAAGTAACGCCAGTTTCATCGATTTCGGGTTAGTAGTTAATTAGAAAAAAAAAATCGGAGGCCTTAGAACTTGAATGCATCTCGTACTACCGAATCTCAATCGTTATTGTTATTGTAGGTGAGATTTTTTTTGTTGGCTATGGTCTTCTTGTTTTGTTCAGTAGTTTTCTTACTTTTTACAGGCAAATGGTTACAATAATGTTTTAATTCATTAGTCTATGAGTTTCTATGTATTAGTGATTTGATTGTTGCTGTTCATTTCATCTTTCTTATAGCGAGATTATTGTTACTACTTACAGATAATCTGATGATTCACTAACCGCGCGAAACATGTTATTGTTAACAATACACAAGTATATTTTTCTGTTTTTGGAACACTATAAAGTGATTAACGCATCTGTCCAGTAATAACTGTGAAGGTGAGTTTAGCCTAATTACTTTTACTCACTTGGGATAGACATCTACGCCGTTATGTACACCAATAACAATCATGTTTTTGCGGAGTAGTTGTACCACTGAACTATGGAGGAGAGGTGGACATCGTGTATTATGTAATTTTCATAGAACATTCCTTCCTTTTCTTCAGGTATCCTCATTGTATCAGTCGTAATAGTTCTGTGATTCATTCTTGTCTACTTCTGGTGTTTGGTTTCGAAGTTGAAAGCGTGGAGTGTATCGTCTGCTGAGATGTTAGAAGCAGCTTTCATAGATATTGCATGGTCCATCTTCAGTTATTGCATACTTCAGTTTTCTTTTCTGCGTAGGAAAGCAGGCATGAGAGGCAAAGATCAGTACGGATCTGCAGCTTTGGGACGCGATGTTTGGTAGATAGCCCTCTCCCATACCACTTTCCGGAAGCCGGTTTTGGTCTCCAGTTGACTTTTGCATGTGCTACGTAAATTATGTTCTCGGTAAGAGTATCGTGTGTGAAATATTTAGCTTGAAGTATGCAGGTACCATTTGCTTTTCAGGTGAAGTCTGTTGTTAGACTAGATGGAGATTCGTTCCCACTCATGTAATTAATGAAAGTGGGCAGGTGACTTGATTACACAATGGCCCTATGTCTTAAACAACGTGCGTTCCTTGCAAGCATGGTTGCATTAGACTTCTGCGCGTTCTAGATTAAGCTCATATTACATGTTGGTTGGTTGTTTGGGGAAGGAGACCAGACAGCGAGGTCAGCGGTCTCATCGGATTAAGGAAGGACGGGGAAGGAAGTCGGCCGTGCCCTTTCACAGGAACCATCCCGGCATTTGCCTGGAGCGATTTAGGGAAATCACGAAAAATCTAAATCAGGATGGCTGGACGCGGGATTGAGCCGTCGTCTTCCCGAATGCGAGTCCAGTGTGCTAGCCACTGCGCCACCTCGCTCGGTCAGATTACATGTGTGTGAATTGTACTATTACGGTGAGGTTACAAGCGCGTGAACTCTTTTGTACGGACAAGCACGCAGGAAGGGTGACTACATTTAATAGTCATTGCCTCCAGTAGACCTAGTGGTCGTTGGCTGCACAGGCATTGAGAAAAAAACGTGCTTCGTCCGATTTCAGACCAGGATGGCGAGTGAACAACTATGACAAATTACATAGCGTGTAATTTGTCTAATTTGATTGTAGATCTTGTTTCAGAGGGAAATGTTTTGCTAACCTTGGTGGGGACTGAGCCCGAATTACCAAATTATCGCCGGCCGGGGTTGCCGAGCGGTTCTAGGCGCTACAGTCCGGAGCCGTGCGACCGCTACGGTCGCAGGTTCGTATCCTGCCTCGGGTATGGATGTGTGATGCCCTTAGGTTAGTTAGGTTTAAGTAGTTCTAAGTTCTAGGTGACTGATGACCTCAGAAGTTAAGTCCCATAGTGCTCAGAGCCATTTGAACTATTTTTGACTCAAATTATCTTAAACTAGTTACCGGTCTTGTAGATCCGCATTACCTGAGGTCAAAATGCTGACATGAGCTGAGAGCGTACTCATTCCTGCTTTGCTATTCCGTTTTGCACGGGACATGTCAAGAATTAGTGAGCTACAAATTGTCTGTGTCAGAATGAGTAATCCATGTGCAAATTAACAGTGCATTTAGTAGATTTATCGTATTATAGGCAAAGTGGGTTTTGTTAAACGATAAAGTCTAGAGAGAATTAGTATCTGTATGAGACCAGTTGTATTAGGAGATATTAATGTAGAATTTGTAAGAGTTGGGACAAATTAGTATTCGTGAGAGACCAGTTTGTTTTAGCAGGTATTAACGAGAGAATTTTATTTTCCCGCCAAGAGTGGATCTTAGAAAGGATAATGTTTATTGTTTTCATATAAGTTACAGGTGCGTCCATGTTGTTTCGCACCCAGTTCCATGTATCCATCTCCGCCAAGTTTACCCAGGTTGACTCTCATCATGATTGTGGCGTAATTGGAACATGCTGCGTGCGTGGCACAAGAGAGATGTGGACAATCAGTCAGTGAGTGATTTACTATGAACATCCTTCACAGTTTTGACGGCTCTTAGCACTATGGGACTTAAAATCTGAGGTCATCAGTCCCATAGAGTTAGAACTACGTAAACCTAACCAACCTAAAGACATCACACACATCCATGTCGGAGGCAGGATTCGAACCTGCGACCATAGCGATCGCGCGGTTCCAGACTGAAACGCCTAGAACCGCTCGGCTACACCGGCCGGCTCACTGTTTTAAGATCATTTTAGTGTTATACGTTGAGCGAGTTGGTTTCTGATCACCATAAGAAAGTGTTATTTAAATTATTTCTGACCGATATTGTACCCTGGGTGCAGGTAAACAGCTGCCACAACAACTTGGTCGACGTTCTGTTGAACCACACTATGCCGTTAATAACTGAGACAGTTCGACCAACATCCATTTATTGGCTTCCTCTGCTGAGTGGCATCTATGCACCCTCAATCCGTAGAAGGGAAGCCTTGCTTAGGGAATACTGCAAGCCACAGAAGAATCTAGAATTGTCCTTACAGGATGATATACCTAATCTATGACGAAGTAGACTCCGCTCAATAAACCCACTGTCAGAACAGTTATATGCCAGTAGTATCGGCGTGAGGGACTTGTAGGCTCAAAACTGTCAACTCAAAGCGTGAATGGTTCCGAAAGTATAAATTAATCTAAGTATTCGTTTTTGCGTAACTCTTGGTGTATATCGTTGTGTAAGGTGGCTTCCTAGTGTAATTATCATTCCTGTAGAAGCCACTAAGTTTAAATCTCGTGCTGGTACACATGATGTAGTTTAGATCAGTGCGTTCTAATTTGAATACCTATTTCGAGCAATAGCTTTTGGAAGCAGAGTTCCTAGTAACAGGTAACTGTAGATACATCCACTTCAGTAGAGCAAACTCAGTAGCCATTCGAGATCTAGTATCTACACTACTGACCATTAAAATTTCTACACCACGAAGATGACGTGCTACAGACGCGAAATTTAACCGACAGGAAGAAGATGCTGTGATATGCAAATGATTAGCTTTTCAGAGCATTCACACAAGGTTGGCGCCGGTGGCGACACCTACAACGTGCTGACATAAGGAAAGTTTCCAACCGATTTCTCATACGCAAACAGCAGTTGACCGGCGTTGCCTGGTGAAACGTTGATGTGATGCCTCGTGTAAGGGGGAGAAATGCGTGCCAACACGTTTCCGACTTTGATAAAGGTCGGATTGTAGCTTATCGCGATTGCGGTTTATCGCATCGCGACATTCCTGCTAGCGTTGGTCGAGATCCAATGACTGTTAGCAGAATATGGAATCGCTGGGTTCAGGAGGGTAATGCGGAACGCCGTGCTGGATCCCAACGGTCTCGTAGCACTAGAAGTCGAGTTGACACGCATCTTATCCGCATGGGGACGTTTGCAAGACAACAACCATCTACACGAACAGTTCGACGACGTTTGCAGCAGCATGGACTCTCAGCACGGAGTCCATGGCTACTGTTACCCTTGACGCTGCATCACAGACAGGAGCGCCTGACTGAGAACCTGGGTGCATGAATGGCAAAACGTCATTTTTTTCGGATGAATCCAGGTTCTGTTTACAGCATCATGATGGTCGCATCCGTATATGGCGACATTGCGGTGAACGCACGTTGGAAGGGTGTATTCGTCATCGCCATACTGGCGTATCACTCGGCGTGATGGTTTGGGGTGCCATTGGTTACGCGTCTCGGTCACCTCTTGTTCGCATTGACGGCACTTTGAACAGTGGACGTTACATTTCAGACGTGTTACGACCCGTGGCTCTACCCTTCATTCGATCCCTGGGAAACCCTACATTTCAGCAGGATAATGCAAGACTGCATGTTGCAGGTCCTATACGGGCCTTTCTGGATGCAGAAATTGTTGAAAACGTCTGGTCAATGGTGGCCGAGCAACTGGCTCGTCACAATACGCGAGTCACTACTCTTGACGAACTGTGGTATCTTGTTGAACCTGCATGGGCAGCTGTACCTGTACACGTCATCCAAGCTCTGTTTGACTATGCCCAGGCGTATCAAGGCCGTTATTACGGCCAGAGATGGTTGTTCTGGGTACTGATTTATCAGGAACTATGCACCCAAATTGCGTGAAAATGTCATCACATGTCAGTTCTAGTATAATATATTTGTCCAAAGAATACCCGTTGATAATCTGCATTTCTTTTTGGTGTAGCAAGTTTAATGTCCAGTAGTGTGTTTCTTAGACACCACGATATGGCTAGGAACTGTGCTTATTGGAGCGTATAGAAGGAGAATTGGCTGCTGTCTGTAAACAGCTGACAGCTGTGTTTGCTATCGTTGACATGCTTTTGGCTAATGCTCAAAGTTGCGGCGACATTAGGGCGCTGGTACGAGAGCTCCGACACCTTTCTTTTTGTGTCGTTGGAATCTCATGGTGACCCGGGTGTCACTGCATCATTTGATACGCAACATCTGACAGGTTAGTCCTCACTCGAAAATGGGTGGCAGACAGTGGTGGGTTCACGTGTTAGTGGGCGGACGTTGAAAGAGGGGGTAGGTCGGGCGGTTGGCTTTCTATGCCTTAGCAACAGGTACGAAGTGCTACCACGTGTTGATGATAACTCTGACCCACCACGGGTTGTCTCTTCCGTTCCCCAGCAGCTTATTTTCCTGTCCAGTCTAGACAAGTGCAGAGGATAGGTATGCTTGTCATTGGGAGCTCCTGTGTTTGGCGGGTGATGAAGCCTCTGAGGGAAATAACAGGCAAGGCTAGAAAGAATGCCAGTGTACACTCGGTATTCAAAGTCTGCTGCCTGATCCTAAAATCAACTTGGCTCGATATTTCGGCTATCCAACTGGTCGCCATCTTCAGGAAATGCTGCTTGTGCTGATGAGTCCCGCTGAGAACTGACGCCAGGCTGCAAATTGACGTTCTATATAGGCCACCGTTCAGTACACGGCGCATGCGCCGCCCATCACGGTTGCTGCCCTCCAAGACAGGGAGGTGGCGCCGCCCTTAGTGAAACACTGCTGGCAACGATATATCGCAATCAAGGCCGCACCGAAGAACGTTCAGTTTTGATGCGAGACAATACAGGACTCCACGTGTTGCTAAGAGGAAACCCATTGTCTCTGTTGATTAAATTACCCGCCAACCTAATTTCAATCGCCTCTTTATAGACACTGTTCTAAAAACCGGAAATGTTGGCAACTACCACAGTTTCATCAAATGTCATACTGTCCCTCATTTAAACAGCGTTCTGCTACTGCCGATTTTTCCGGCTGTTGTAGCCCCGTATGCCGGCGATGTTCCACACACCTGTCATGCACTGTGTGAAACGAACGGCCAATATAAGCTTTCCCACATTGACACGGAATTTTGTACACACCGGGTTTCCTAAGCCACAAATCATCTTTCACAGAGCCGAGCAGTGCCCTAGTCTTAGAAGGTGGACGGAACACACTCTTAATGTTAAATTTTTTTAAAATTCGTACAATCTCAAGCGATAAGCCTCCAGCATCAGGAAGGAAGGCCATCGATCTATGTTCCTCTTCATACACCTCCGGAGATGATCCAAACTCCATAGCCCGACGAATCTGCTTCTCGCAGTATCCATTTTCCTTGAAAACAGTCATCAAATGCGCAAGTTCTTGGGTTAATGGCATATTCTCTCCGTACCAAAGCCCTAAGGACGCCACTGCGTTGGTGTGGTAGATGACAACTCTTAGGACAATGGGTTTCCTCATAGCAAGACGTGGAATCCTGTATTATCTCGCATCAAAGTTGAACGTTCTTCGGTGCGGTCCTGACTGCGATATATGGTTGCCAGCAGTGTTCCACTGTAGGCGGCGCCACCTCCCTGTCTTGGAGGGCAGCAACCGTGATGGGCGGCGCATGCGCCTTGTACTGAACGGTGGCCTATATAGAACGTCAATTTGCAGCTGGACTCATCAGCAGAAGCAGCATTTTCCTGAAGATGGCGACCAGTTGGATCGCCGAAATATCGAGTTGATTTTAGGATCCGGCAGCAAACCCGAAGAGACTTTGAAGACTTGTTACTCCGGGAAAGCCTACGTAATCACGTACACTCGGCATGTTTGCCTAGGGGCTTCGTCCGTGACGTGGAGGAGGCCTTGTCGGTGGCTATCGAGCGCACTGGGTGCAACCAGGAGCGTATAGTGGCACTTCTTGGCACGAACGACGCCTCCCGCTAGCGTTCTGAGTGCATACTTTGCTACCCTTTCGGCGGATGGCTAATTTTGTGAAGACAACTAGCATCGAACGCGGGGTGCAAGCTAACAAGTCTATTTCTAGCTTCGTATCGAGGGTTGATCGCGATCCTCTGGTTTGGAACAAAGTGGAAGGTCTAACCCAGAGGCCCAGACCACTCTGCGAGGGTATCGGATGGGAATTTCTCGAACCCCCACTATCGGGAGCAGAATAGATCAAAACGACTTGCAAAATGAATTAGATAAGATACCTGTATGGTGCGAAAAGTGGCAATTGACGCTGAATACGGAAAAGTGTGAAGTTATTCACATGAGTACTAAAAGAAATCAGCTAAATTTCGATTACGCGATAAGTCACACAAATCTGAAGGCTGTAAATTTAACTAAATACTTAAGGATTACAATTACAAATAACCTAAATTGGAACGATCACATAGATAATATTGTGGGTAGAGCAAACCAAAGACTCCGATTCATTGGCAGAAGACTTACAAGGTGCAGCAGGTCTCCTAAAGAGACTGCTTACACCACGCTTGTCCGCCCTACTCTGGAGTACTGCTGTGCGGTGTGGGATCCGCATCAGGTGGGACTGACGGATGACATCGAAAAAGTACAAAGAAGGGCAGCTCAATTTGTACTATCGCGAAATAGACGAGATAGTGTCACAGACATGATACGTGAATTGGAGTGTGTGGCTCTGAGCACTATGGGACTCAACTGCTGAGGCCATTAGTCCCCTAGAACTTAGAACTAGTTAAACCTAACTAACCTAAGGACATCACACACATCCATGCCCGAGGCAGGATTCGAACCTGCGACCGTAGCGGTCTCGCGGTTCCAGACTGCAGCGCCAGAACCGCGCGGCCACTTCGGCCGGCGAATTGGAGTGGCAATCATTAAAACAAAGGCGTTTTTCGTTGCGACTAGATCTTCTCATGAAATTTCAATCACCAGTTTTCTCCTCCGATTAGGAAAACATTCTGTTGGCACCGACCTACATAAGGAGAAATGATCATCACGATAAAATAAGTGAAATTACGGCTCGCACGGAAAAATTTACGTGCTCGTTTTTCCCGCGTGCCGTTCGAGAGTGGAACTATAGAGACACAGCTTGAAGGTGGTTCATTGAACCCCCTGCCAGGCACTTAATTGTGAATAGCAAAGTAATCACGTATATGTAGATGTAGACACGCAGAGGGCAGCTGCTGGGGTATCGGGGTACGCGTGGGGTGCACAGGGGGATTTTTTAGGTTAGAGAAACCCTCCCCTGGGACCAAAGATGATTAGCTAGATAGATTAACCACAGTGACCTCAGAGAATATTCGTTCGCGCAGATGAGAGAAAGAAAAGGTTAATATGATTTTAGTAAACTGCAGCCGCATCCAAGGAAATGTCCCAGAATTAGTATTGCTTACTATAAGTTACAACGCACATATGCTATTACGGACATAAAGTTGATGGAAACCGGACGTTAATGACAACGACATCCTTAGTACAGATTGGGAAATTTAGCGTGAGGATAGGCTAGTCGTCAATTGTGGTAGCGTGTTTATTGGAGTACAGAATTCGATAAAATCTAGTGAGGTTATCACGAATTCCGATTGTGAATCAATCTGGGTGAAGTCAAGTATCAAAGATTGGTCGAAAATGGTAATCGGATGCTTTCATAGGCCGCCTGGGTCAGGAGAGCTAGTGGTAGAGAGCTTCATATAGAACTTGCAGAATATCGTTAGTAATTTTTCTGTTGATGCCGTTGTAATAGGGGGTGACTTCAACTTGCCAGGTACAGACTGCGAGTATCATACTGTCAAAACTAGTACTAGAGGTGGGAATTCGTGAGACAGTGTTCTGCATGCCTTGTCCGAAAATTACTTTGAGCAGGTAGTTCGAGAACCAACTCGTGAGGGTAACGTCTTAGACCTCCTGAAAATAACTAAACCGAATCAGTTAATGTGGAGGAATTAGTGACAATAAGGCTGTGATAGCATCTGTGACAACCTATTTTAAAAGAATGTTAAGCAAGTTAGGAAGATATTTTTGCTTAGCAACAATGAAGGGATACAAACTTCAGAGTATTTTAGCAGTCGGCAGCAAATATTCACCGATGGGGACGAAGATGTAGAGAACAACTGAAAAAATTCTAAGGTATCGTGCAATATACCCTAGAGAAGTATGTTCACAGTAAGTTCTTAAGGAATTAGAAAGACCTACCATGGTTTAATAGCCATGTTACGAAACTGCTACGTAAACAAAGAGAACTTTGTATTAGATTCAAGAGAAGTAAAAACCTAGCTTACAGACAAAAGCAGAACGAAGCGAATCTGGGAGTAAGAAGCCCAGTGAGAGAAGCCTTCAATGACTTTGATAGCAAAACTTTGTCGGCCGATCTAAGTATGTCGTATGTAAAATTAATAAGTCGGTCAAATTCATCCACTCATTCACTCACTGGCTATACTGTCATCGAAACGCAAGATAACAGAGAGCAGGCCGAAATACTGAAATCCGTCTTCCGAAATGGATTCACCGCGGAAGATCGTAACGCTTTCCCACCTTTCAACTGTCGTACGAACGTCGAAATGGCAGATATTGAAGTAAATGATCGCGGAATAGAAAAATAACTACAATCGCTTAGCAGTGGAAAGGCTTCAGGACCATATGAGATACCTATAACATTCTACAGAGATTGTGCGAAGGAACACGCTCTTTAGCAATAATTTAACGTAAATCGCTTGAGTCACGAAAGGTACCTGGCGACTGAAAGAAAGCGCACGTCATTCCAGTTTTTAATAAAGGCCGTAGAGCAGATGCACAGAATCATAGACCCATATCGTTGACGTTAATCAGTTTTAGAATTATGGAATATGTTTTGTGCACATGAATTATAACGTTTTTGTAGAATGAAAATCTTCTCTATAAAAATCAACATGGATTACGCAAACAGAGATCCTGTGAAAATCAGCTCGCTCTCTTCCTCCATGAGATCAACAGCACCATAGACAACACCATCCCGAACTGCCATTTAGTGAAAAAAAACACGAGCTTATCGAGTATCGGAGCAGATTTGCGATTTGATTCAGGACTTCCTTGTAGACAGAACTCGGTCTTAACGGAACACAGTGGACAGGTGTAAAGATAATTTCCGGCGTACCCCAACGAAGCATGATAGGACCGTTACTGTTTACAATACACACGCATCAAAAAAAGTTTTGCACCTCCCCGGATCCTAGAAGTCCAGAAGATAGACGTTGATTGTGGATATTGCCCCTTTGTCTGTTAAGAGATGTCACTATGGTTCAAATGTCTCTGAGCACTATGGGACTCAACTACTGAGGTCATTAGTCCCCTAGAACTTAGAACTACTTAAACCTAACTAACCTAAGGACATCACAAACATCCATGCCCGAGGCAGGATTCGAACCTGCGACCGTAGCGGTCTTGCGGTTCCAGACTGCAGCGCCTTTAACCGCACGGCCACTTCGGCCGGCAGAGATGTCACTAAACCCGCCCAAAGATGTAAAGCACCTTTTAGACGGAGGGGTCCGACAGCCGATCAGTTCCACTCATTCCACCAGGAAGGAGATACATGGCTCATGTTGTCTGTAGTTCAACCATGCCTAGACGGTCAATACCGCGGTTCGATCGCGTCCGTATTGTCACTTTGTGCCGGGAAGGGCTATCCAAGCGTCTCGGAATGAAACAAAGCGATGTTGTTCGGACATGCAGAAGATACAGAGAGGCAGGAACTGTTGATGACATGCCTCGCTCAGGCCACCCAAGCCCACTACTGCAGTACATCACCGCTACCTACGGATTATGGCTCCGAGAAACCCTGACAGCAACGCCACCATGCTGAGTAATATGCTTTTCGTGCAGTCACAGGACGTCGTATTACGACTCAAACTGTGAACAATAGGCTGCATGATACCCAACTTCACTCCCGACGTCCATGGCGAGTTCCATCTTTGCAACCCCGACACCATGCAGCGCAGCACAGACGGGCCCAACAACATGCCGAATGGACCTTTCAGGAGTGGCATCATATTCTGTTCACCGATGAGTGTCGCATATGCCTTCCAACAGAAAATCGTCGTGGTTGGAGGCAACTCGGTCAGGCTGTGCCTTTGACACACTGTCCAGCGAGTGCAGCAAGGTGGAGGTTCCTTGGTGTTTTGGGGTGGCATTATGTGGGGTCGATGTACGCCGCTGGTGGTCATGGAAGGCGGCGTAACGGTTTTACAATACGTGAATGCCATTCTCCGACCGATACTGCAACCATATCGGCAGCATATTGGCGAGGCACTGGTCTTCATGGTCAACAATTCGCGCCCCTGTCGTGCACGTCTTGTGAATTACTTCCTTCAGGATAACGACATCGCTCAACTGGAGTGGCTAACATTTTCTCCAGACATGAACCCTATCGAACATGCCTGGGATAAATTTAAAAGGGCTGTTTACGGACGACGTGACCCACCAACCACCCTGATGGATCTACGCCGATTCGCCTTTAAGGAGTGGGACAGTCTGGACCAACAGTTCCTTGATGATCTTGTGGAGTGTGCCACGACGAATAAAGGCACCCATCAATGCAAGAGGACGTGCTACTGGTTATTAGAGGTACCGGTGTGTACAGAAATATGGACCACCACCTCGCGGTAAAACATGGAATGTATGATTTTCATGAGCAATAAAAAGGGCGGAAATGATGTTTGTGTTGATCTCTATTCCAATTTTCTGTTCAGGTTCTGGAACTCTCGGAACCGAGGTGATGCAATACTCTTTTTGATGTGTGTACATATATGACCTAGTAGAAAGCGTCGGATCCTCTTTAAGGCTGTTCGCAGATAATCCGGTCGTCTGTAACAAAGTAGTAACGCCAGAAAATGGTAACGGTTTGTAGAATAACCTCAATTGATGAATGGTCCAGGCTCTGGCATTTGATCCTGAACGTAAATAAATGTAACGTATTGCGCATACATAGAAATAGAAATCTACTGCTGTACAGTTACATTATTGATGACAAATTGCTGGAACCAGTGACTACCGTAAAATATCTGGGAGTGTCTATCCAGAGCGACCTTAAGTGGAATGACCACGTGAAACAAATAGTGGGAAATGCAGATGCCAGACTCAGATTCATGGGAAGATTCTTATGGAAATGTAAATCATCCACGAAGGAAGTGGCTTATAAGGCGCTTGTTCGAATGATTATTATTGTTCATGTACCTAGGATCCCTGCGAATTAGGGCTGATAGAAGAGATAAAAAAGATCCAACGAAGAGCAGAGCGTTTCGTCAGGTTATCGCTTAGTCGGCAAGAGAGCATTACGAAGATGCTCAACGAACTCCATTGGCAGGCGTTATAAGAGAGGTGTTGTGCACCACGGAGAGATTTACTATTGACATTTCGAGAGAGCACTTTCCGGGAAGAGTTCGGACAACATATTACTTACCCCTAGATAGGTCTCGCATAATGATTACGAAAAGGAAATTCGCGAAATTAGAGCCAATAAAGCGGCTTACCAACAATCATTCCTCCCACGCGCTATTTGCGAGTGGAACGGGGTTGGAGGGCTCGGTTGGTGGTACAAAAGTACCACCTACCAAACACCACTAGGTGGCTTGCAGAGTATGATGTAGAAGTAGAACTGTGGTACTTCTGACACAAAATTCGTCAGGAAATTGTGGGTCAGATTGAAGAGAGTTCACACTGGGCATGGTCGATGAGCAGACACTGTTTACAAATGGGATGCTACAGAGTCTCCGGTTTGTGACTGTGGAGCTCCAAAAATGGTTCAAATGGCTCTGAGCACTATGCGACTTAACTTCTGAGGTCATCAGTCGCCTAGAACTTAGAACTAATTAAACCTAACTAACCTAAGGACATCACACACATCCATGCCCGAGGCAGGATTCGAACCTGCGACCGTAGCGGTCACGCGGTTCCAGACTGA
Organism: Schistocerca nitens; assembly: GCF_023898315.1. Classification (NCBI taxonomy): domain Eukaryota; kingdom Metazoa; phylum Arthropoda; class Insecta; order Orthoptera; family Acrididae; genus Schistocerca; species Schistocerca nitens. The sequence continues at coordinate 87,294,544 of NC_064617.1, forward strand.
AGCGCCTTTAACCGCACGGCCACACCGGCCGGCTGTGGAGCTCCGAACCAGACAATCCAGTACATTAGAGGTGAATGCCCCCTGCAGTCCCATCAAGGGAGTAAATCGCGGCCTCATGAAGGCTGACCATACGGCTCTCATATATAGATTAGGGACTTAGATATTGACATGTAGCTAGTTTTATACGTAGTTTTGTCTCTCTCTATTCTTGTCATACAGGGTGGTCCATCATAGAGACCGGGCCAAATATCTCATGAAATAAGCATCAAACGAAAAAACTACAAAAAACGAAACTCGTCTAGCTTGAAGGGGGAAACCAGATGGCGCTATGGTTGGCCCGCAAGATGGCGCTGCTTTACGTCAAATGGATATCAACTGCGTTTTTTTTTTTTTTTAAATGGGAACCCATATTTTTTATTACATATTCGTATAGTACGTAAATAAATATGAATGTTTTAGTTGGACCACGTTTTTCGCTTTGTGATATATGACGCAGTAATGGTCACAAACGTATAAGTACGTGGTATCACGTAACATTCCGCCAGTGCGGACAGTAAGCTTCGTGATACATTACCCGTGTTAAAATGGACCGTTTACCAATTGCAGAAAAGGTCGATATCGTGTTGATGTATGGCTATTGCGATCAAAATGCCCAACGGGTGTGTGCTATGTATGCCGCTCGGTATCCTGGACGACACATCCAAGAGTCCGGACCGTTCGCCGGATAATAACGTTATTTAAGGAAACAGGAAGTGTTCAGCCACATGTGAAACGTCAACCACGCCTTGCAACAAATGATGATGCCCAAGTAGGTGTTTTAGCTGCTGTCGCGGCTAATCCGCACATCAGTAGCAGACAAACTGCGCGAGAATCGGGAATCTCAAAAACGTCGGTGTTGAGAATGCTACATCAACATCAATTGCACCCGTACCATATTTCTATGCACCAGGAATTGCATGGCGACTTCTGTTACTGGGCACAAGAGAAATTATGGTACGATGACAGACTTTTTTCTCGCGTTCTATTTAGCGATAAAGCGCCATTCACCAGCTGCGGTAACGTAAACCGGCATAATGTGCACTATTGGGCAACGGAAAATCCACGATCGCTGCGACAAGTGGAACACCAGCGACATTGGCGGGTAATGTATGGTGCGGCATTATGGGAGGAAGGATAATTGGCCCCCATTTTATCGATGGCAATCTAAATGGTGCAATGTATGCTGATTTCCTACGTAATGTTCTACCGATGTTACTACACGATGTTTCACTGCATGACAGAATGGCGATGTACTTCCGACATGATGGGTGTCCGGCACATAGCTGGCGTGCGGTTGCAGCGGTATTGAATAGCATATTTCATGACAGGTTGATTAGTCGCTGAAGCACCATACCATGGCCCCCACGTTCACCGGATCTGACGTCCCCGGATTTCTTTCTGTGGGGAAAGTTGAAGGATATTTGCTATCGTGATCCACCTACAACGCCTGACAACATGCGTCAGCGCATTGTCAATGCATGTGCGAACATTACGGAAGGCGAACTAGTCGCTGTTGAGAGGAATGTCGTTACACATATTGCTAAATGCATTGAGGTTGACGGACATCATTTTGTGCATGTACTGCATTAATGTGGTATTTATAGGTAATCACGCTGTAACAGCATGCGTTCTCAGAAATGATAAGTTCACAAAGGTACATGTATCACATTGGAACAACCGAAATAAAATGTTCAAACGTACCTACGTTATGTATTTTAATTTAAAAAACCTACCTGTTACCAACTGTTCGTCTAAAATTGTGAGCCATATGTTTGTGACTATTACAGCCCCGTCTATCATAAAGCTAAAAAAGTGGTCCAACTAAAACATTCATATTTCTTTACGTACTACACGAATATGTAGTAAAAATGGGGGTTCCTATTTAAAAAAAACGCAGTTGATATCTGTTTGACCTATGGCAGCGCCGTCCAGCGGGCCAGCCATAGTGCCATCTGGTTTCCCCCTTCAAGCTAGACAAGTTTCGTTCTTTGTAGTTTTTTCGTTTGACGCTTATTTCGTGAGATATTTGGCCCGGTTACGATCAATGGACCACCCTGTATACACATACTAATGTTATATACCTGTATTTTAGCGCTCCATGTGAGCCATACGAATAAATTTTAAAAAAGGCCGATATTCATCCGCGACACAGTTTTATTTGTTCTTCCCACGGAAGATTTCACATATTTATGAACGGAGCAATGGCCTTACGTCTGGTTACCTCGAACTTAACCACATCTCCCCTCTATGGTGGTTCGTCTTAGATAAATAAGAGTAGACCGTTAGATGTGTCATAATTATGTTTAGCGAGAGTCACAGTACAGTAAAGAATAAATGAAGAAGCAGTAAATAAATAATTCTGACACCCCCACCTCTCACAATGAAGATTTCCAAGCCAATAAATATTAAAACATTAATGAGTGAGAAAACCTTAAAATTAACAGTTTAGTAGTCCGTTACGTACAAGAAGCAGATATGAAACTGACATTTGAAAGACTGAATTTGGAATTTTGTGTATGTACAACGTAGCTGTGTTTTTTAAACTTAATTGTGGTCGCTAACGTAAGCAGTTGTAATGACTGTATTTCTACAGCAAAGAGCGAATAATTTTAACTAAAAATAGCTAATTGGAGACAGAACATTACTTTTTTCATTTTGGAAAGAACTTGTTACATTTAACAAAAAACGAAAAAATTAAATTGAATTTATTATGTCAATAAATAAATTAATTTAATAGAAGGAATGAATGAAATTTCGTTGGATCGTTTAAAAATAAACTGGCTTTGACTGGTTTTTCCACTAAAAGAGTTGTATCTGACTTTCTGATGTCCAGTTTCTACCATATTCTGACAATATAATTACAACAACTGTATTTGACCTACTAACAAATACTTTTTCACTCTGTTCGCAGGTGATTTTTGCGCATGCAGTTCGGTGCCAAATTTTTCATTTAGTTTTTGCTGTTAGCTAATAATTTAGCTTTTCTGTTATTTTGAAACGCAGGTCTGTAGTGCGAGACTACATTTTTTTGCAACCTTGTAACCTCCCCGCAAATTTTTTTTTAAAAAAGGACAAGAATTTTAAAATGAAAAAATTGACTGAAAAATGCAAATAGTGCCAAATGTTAGCTTCCCACAGTAATAAAATTCAATGATAATGAAATGTGCAAAAAATGTTATGTCCCCACAAAATTAACGTTAAGATGAACCTGATAAATTTTATAAGTGCGGCTGCGCTGACCTACGGCCCTGTGCAATAATTAAACCTGAACACAAAAACCAAAATTCTTACCTCAGCAAAACTGCATCTACATCTGCTCTTATTTTTCGGCACAGCTCAGTGCAATGCTGGCCCCAAGTTTAATTTGATTCTTGGAGGGAATGCATAGGAAATATTATTTAATTTGAAATGAATCTCTTTGTTTAAAACAGTTACTTTAAAAGAAAATTATTATTGGGGCAATTCTTGAACAAATTAATTACAATTAGGATGTGTTATTAGCTGAGCGCAATGCTGCTTCATTACCTTCGTTAACAATATACCTCGTCCAGAACTGTGACCAGAGACCCATGTCGACGCCCGCCGACTCCTCACACACAACTTCCGATTGAGTCCAACTCGCAACTGCGACTCCCTACACGCAACTACTACTCGCAACTGAACACTCGCGCGGACAAGCGCAGACTAGCAACGATAAATAACTCTCTGGTCAGAGATTCTGTCATGCCTCGCTATCGCTGTTAATGAATACACTGAATACATACGTGTTTCAACCTTATCTGAAATTTTACGAATATATTGGAAAATGCAACAGTTTCTGTAATTACTGAGTGGTTCCTGATGCCCAGGGCACATAATTGGTGTAATTTTACGCTATTTGCTTTTTAATTTTCTTATATTAAGCAGGTCACAGCTACAATCATTACTGAAGGCGGTAATTGTGGTTGTCTGTAATTAGTTGGAGAGGCAGATTCAGATAATGGAACTGACACTAGGCTATTCGTCAAGGAATTACAAATTTATGTATGCTGGAAGCTTGCAGGGACAATAGTGTCGATAGCTTCTGTTTTCTGTAAGTGTGCTAAAACCTATATTATATTTCAAATAGTTTATAGAAGAGCCTATGAGCTCCACTGTGATCTAAATATCATTATGTTAAGAGTTTAATCGTTGTAGGTGGGGCAGGAGTGTGTTTAGGCTTTCAGTGGTATCAGCCTATAAACACAGCACATCATCCACATAGCTGACTTAATTTTACAACTCACTGGACCTTTCTATAAGACAACTTGTTTGAAATTGCCCATGAAGAGGGGAAGACACAGTCCTGCCATCAGCCTTCTAAATTCTTGTTCTAAGACTGGAAATAATTTGTAATATTATTGATTATTGTGGTTATATTTTTTCTTAATGATTGTAAATTACATTCTAGTACGAATAAATCCAACAAGTATCCAACAATCTAGTGTATAAGTTAGGAAAAGAGGCAGTGTAAAATATTCGCAAATGTTGACGTAGGAAACTAAAAACCTGAAACAGAAGAATATCAGCGCAACTGCAATAATCCGTATGAACACAAGTAAAAATAACTGATCATCAAGTACCATTGACTCAGAAGAGGATAAGAAGCTGCAAATAAACACAGAATCTTTGATTCCATCAACAAGGGGTTTCGAAAATGCTTTTATAAGAATTGGTGTGGATCTACATCTACATTTACACTCCACAAGCCATCCAACGGTGTGTGGCGGAGGTCACTTTACGTGCCACTGTCATTACCTCCCTTTCCTGTTCCAATCGCGTATGGTTCGCGGGAAGAACGACTGCCGGAAAGCCTCCTAGCGCGCTCATATCTCTCTAATTTTACATTCGTGATCTCCTCAGGAGGTATAAGTAGAGGGAAGCAATTTATTCGATACCTCATCCAGAAACGCATCCTCTCGAAACCTGGGCAGCAAGCTACACCCCGATGCAGAGCGCCTCTCTTGCAGAGTCTGCCACTTGAGTTTGCTAAACATCTCCGTAACGCTATCACGCTTACCAAACAACCCTGTGAAGAAACACGCCGCTCTTCTTTGGATCTTCTCTATCTCCTCTGTCAACCCGACCTGTTATGGATCCCGCAATGATGAGCAATATTCAAGTACAGGTCGAACGTGTGTTTTGTATGCCACCTCCTTTGTTGATTGACTACATTTTCTAACGACTCTCCCAATGAATCACAACCTGGCACCCGCCTTACCAACAATTAATTTTATATGATCATTCCACTTCAAATCGTTCCGTACGCATACTCCGAGATATTTTACAGAAGTAACTGCTACCAGTGTTTTTTCCGCTATCATATATGCATACAATAAAGGATTCGTCTTTCTATGTATTCGTAATACATTGCATTTGTCTATGTTAACGGTCAGTTGTCACTCCCTGCACCAAGTGCCTATCCGCTGCAGGTCTTTCTGCATTTCGCTGCAATTTTCTAATGCTGCAACTTCTCTGTGTACTAGAGCATCATCCGCGAAAAGCCGCATGGAACTTCCGACACTATCTAGTTGGTCATTTATATATATTGTGAAAAGCAATGGTCTTATAACACTCCCCTGTCGCACGCCAGAGGTTACTTTAACGTCTGTAGACGTCTTTCCATTGAGAACAACATTCTGTGTTCTATTTGCTGAAAACTCTTCAATCCAGCCACACAGCTGGTCTGATATTCCGTAGGCTCTTACTTTGGTTATCAGGCGACAGTGCGGAACTGTATCGAACGCCTTCCGGAAGTCAAGGAAAATGGCATCTACCTAGGAGCCTGTATGTAATATTTTCTGGGTCTCATGAACAAATAAAGCGAGTTGGGTCTCACACGATCGCTGTTTCCGGAATCCATGTTGATTCCTACAGAGTAGATTCTGGGTTTCCAGAAATGACATGATACGCGAGCAAGAAACATGTTCTAAAATTGTAAAATTCTAAAATTCTACAAGAGATAGATGTCAGATATGTAGGCCTACAGTTTTGCGCATATGCTCTACGGCCCTTCTTGAAAAGTGGAACTAACTGTGCTCTTTTCCATTTATTTGGAGCCTTCCGTTCCTCTAGAGACTTGCGGTACACGGCTGTGAGAAGGGGGGCAAGTTCTTTCGCGTGGTCTGTGTAGAATCGAATCCCCCATACATCCAAAGAGAAATGAAGGTAACGTTTCTCTGATTTCGTTTTAGTTTCGAGTTGGAAGTGAAACGCTCGATAAAGCTATTGCCACCAACGGTGCGTCATATTTCACTGAATGTTTCTCGCACTCGCTTGTGGAGGCTGAGCAGAACGCATTAGATGGGGTTGTACGTGTTTGACGCCAGTGTAGGTTGCCGTTTGTGAACGTTACCAAATGATAAAATTGAAATTTCATGTCATAATTAAATTCTGTAGATGTATGTTCCCTCCTCCTGTGCCCAGAGCAGACGGGAGGCTGCTTGTGTTCTGCTCTGGTGCAGGATGGCCAACTTTCAGTCTCTCCGTTCTGGACAGAGAGGTCTACCCCTTTCAAGCTTCAGGTGTTATTGTCAGGTTGGTCGAGGAAGCTGTGCCTCTGACTAGTTCCGTCGTTTGGTAGCGTCGATTTTGTTCAGAACGGGACCGTGGTCGGTATTCGCTGCACGTCCTGCGGAACGCTCTACTTAGAGCATTGCGTTAGGCGCTATTGAGCATAATATAAATTCCCAGTGAAATATTTAAGTCAGTTAAGATTACCTGAAGATTTATTAAGATTAAAAAACAGCTGACCAGTTGCAAAGGATAAAGTAATCTTTACCTAGGTTTCGATAGATTTAAATCTATCTTCTTCAGAAGGCGGCAGTATTACATTAACATGGAGTGATATGTCATTATCGTTTTTACAAACATCTGCATAGCTCCATTAGTCCAAATAAAATATAACCCTGAGAATAGGGTATGTCAGACAAATAAAAATAAGTACATGGAAGTTGGAGAGCGCATAAGCCCTATTCTCAGGGTTATATTTTATTTGGACTAATGGAGCTATGCAGATGTTTGTAAAAACGATAATGACATATCACTCCATGTGAATGTAATACTGCCGCCTTCTGAAGAAGATAGATTTAAATCTATCGAAACCTAGGTAAAGATTACTTTATCCTTTGCAACTGGTCGGCTGTTTCTTAATCTTAATACGTGGAACCGTTGCTGTTGCGCAGCTATGTTTAAAATACTGAAGATTTATTATTCAAACCTCTAATAATTGAATATCGTACTTCGAGATGCATTATTTTACAGCTACCTCACCGAACGGAGCTTCTTATGTCCAGACAGAGCGGTGGAAAAGATTAGTTGGCGTTAGGTGGGCTTGATGTATTAGTAGTTATCTTGTGATTCTTCAACTTCTCCCGGCGTATTTCTTGCTCGAACAGTCCACGGGTGTACTGCCGGTCCATAGTGTCTAACGGGGACAATATTTCGGCGATCAGACATGTCGCCATCGTCAGGTGCGCTGACGAACTCAGCTCCTGACGATGCTGTAAAACACTGGCAACATCTGCCAGGTGTGGGGGCAGTGTAAGCAGCGTAGCTCCTGTTCCTGCTTTGACCTCAGGGTTGAACTGAGTTGCCTACCTGGTTGGGATACCCTCAGGGAGCGTCTCTGACTATGGAGACGCTCTAAGTGGCGTTATCGACGCCGCGGGAGTTTGGTTACTCCGGCAGGAGGTCGGGTCAAAGCGTTGTTGGCCTGTGGTGGACCTGGCGGCCCAGCCCACGAATCAGACTGCTGCTAGATTGTTCTGCAGTGTTGTAGAACACTCTGGCGATGTGCCGGAAGCGATCCCGCAGTAACGGGGTGCCTCCTTCCTCGTGAAGCAGCCTCGTTGGGTAGCGAGGCGACTTGTGGAGGGCAAGGCGCAGCGCCCTGTTTTGGACGCGCTGGAGCGTCGCGATGTGCGTTTCGGCAGCGTTGCCCCACACCACGGCAGCGTACTCTAGTACCGGCCGAACCTGGGCCAGGTAAAGAGTGAGGCCGTGGCGTGGAGGGAGTTTGGAGGAAGGTTGAGCAGTGGGTACAGCGCACGAAGGTGCCCCACTCCTTGGCCCCTGACGTCACGGACGTGAGGCAGCCACCTCAAGTGCCTGTCCAGTGTGACCCCGAGGAATTTACGCGTCCGCAACCATGGGATGGGGCCTCCCATGATCGTGGCCGGCTGTAGGTCCGGAGGCAGCCTCTTTTTGCTGAAGACGATGGCCTGGATCTTCACAGCGTTAAATTTTAAACGCCATTTACTGGACCAGGCACCCAGGATGTCACATTCGAGCTGGAGGCGACGGCGCATCTCGGCCGCATTCATGCTACAGGTGAACAACGCAGTGTCGTCATCATAAAGTGCTAACTCCACGCGTGCCACCCCCGAAGCGTCAGCTGTGTAGAGGGAGTAATAAAGCACGGGGCCGAGAACCGACCCCTGCGGCACTCCCGCGCGAATCTGCCGATACGTGGAGATGCCTCCGTCTACTCGGACGTGGAATGTTCTTCCTGAGAGATCGGAGCGCAGCTGAACCCGTGTGACGTCGGTACCCCGTGTACAAAATGGTTATACACGAGGCTGTTATGCCACACGCAGTCGAAGGCCTTGGAGACGTCGAGAAGCGCTCGCACCGCCTGCTCCACTAGGCGCAACAGCTGCTGCCTGGTCGAATGGCCGCTCCGGAACCCGAACTACTCCTCGGGGATGAGCTGCTGGTTCGTGACGTGGCGTAGCAGCCGTCCCAAGTACAGCCTTTCAAAAACTTTTGAGAGGGACGGAAGCAAGCTGATCGGACGGCAATAAGCCGCCTGGCGGGGGCCTTTCCCGCTGTTAGTAATGGCAACCACTTCCGCGTGTTTCCACGCAGAAGGGAAGGTCCCAGAGCGGCGTGTGCTATTGAAGATGCCCGCCAGAATCTGGTGTACCTCCGGTGGCAGCATCCTCAACAGGCAGTTGGTGACTCCGTCCGAGCCACCCGCCTTCTCGGGATTGAGGCCACGGAGCTGCAAATCGACTTCCGCCGCCGATATCTCTTGGATCTCGTCGTCGTCGGCCCGCGCAGCGAGGAAAACCGGCAGGCGGTCCTCCACTAGGCGGACGTGGTCGTCATCAACCACACCCTCGGCGAGTTGAAAATTGTCTGCAAACGTATCGGCGAGGACGCTGGCCTTTGCACCCACTCGGAGAGGCGGAACTAGCTGGTGTCGACGAAGGAAGCGCTTGGCCGTCCGCCATGCGTTGCCGCCCGTCGTCGTGAGGGTGGCCACAAGGCCCGCCCAGTCCCCGTTTCTGTGCTCGTCGGTGGCGGCCCGAATCCCGCGCCGCGCCCTGTTGAGGCTGCGCTTCGCCTCCGGCAGCTGCGTGACCTGCCACTCCCGGAAGAGGCGATTTTTGTGGGTGATCGCCTCCAGGATACGCTGCGGGAGTTGGCGCGACATCTCTCGCGGCCGTACTGGCCGCCTGGGAGTGGCCACCTCTGGGGCTGCGAGTGTGTGGTGCGCGAGAAAGGCCAACGCCCCGTCGGCTCCTTCGACGCCCGGATCAGGCGCTCCCTCGAGGCGGTCCAAGACATCTGCCCAGAAACGGGACTCATCGATGCCGCGGAAGTTGCGGCGAGCAGCCGGCGGGGACTCGCCGATGACATCCATGTGGAAGACGACAGGGCGCATCGGACGGTGGCAGATGAGAAGCGATGTCGAGCACGTCGGGCTGGCCTCGGTGGGGAAAGACGGAGTGGTCGTAAGGCCCCAGCACGATCGCGCCATGTCGTTGCGTGGCGCGAAGGAGGCGGCGGCCACTGGCGTTGGTGATGCGGGAGTTCCATTGCGTGTGTTTGGCGTTAAGGTCGCGCGCAATGAAAATCTTCCCGCGCAACGCCAGTAGAGCATCGAAGTCAGCCTCCTGGAGCAGTCCATTCACCCAAAGTTTTCTGCCTTGATGTAAACGGCCGTCCCTCCGCCATGGGTCAACCTGTCGGTGCGAAAAAAATGGGTTCGAATGGCTCTGAGAACTATGCGACATAACTTCAGAGGTCATCAGTCGCCTAGAACTTAGAACTAATTACACCTAGCTAACCTAAGGACATCACACACATCCATGCCCGAGGCAGGATTCGAACCTGCGACCGTAGCGGTCGCTCGACTCCAGACTGTAGCGCCTAGAACCGCACGGCCACTCCGGCCGGCCCTGTCGGTGCGGCAGTACCGATAGTTGGCCACCTTGACATGTATCCCTGGCTACAGGAAGGTCTCGCACACGAGACAAATATCGAATGCCTCGTCGCGCAAGAACTCCCTGAATGGCCCTTGCCGTGGGAACAAGCTATTTGCATTAAAAGCGCAAACGGTGAGGCCATGGATATGGTGATTATCCATGGCGGGGTTGAGGAACAGCGCCGACCTGGAGGGCCACCGTGACCGCGGTGACGAGCACCGGGAGTTGCTCAAGCAGCTGGCTCAAAGACCGCAGAAGTGATCGGAGCTCAGCTGCTTCTGATGCATTGGAGGCGGCGGGGGCCGCAGGGGCGGCCTCCGCCACAGTAGCGGCTGACTGGGCCGCTCTGGAGGTGTCGACTGTCTTAGTGCGACAGTTTCGGGCCGCAACTGCGGCGCAGCGCGAGTGTCGATGGCAGTCTGTTGCGCAGCGGCGAGGACGGCACGCCCCGCGCGCCGGTGACGCCTGCGCGGGCGGGCAACCCGCGCATCAGGCCCGGCCGAGGGGGAAGCCGTGGATGGCGCAGTCGGCTGCTGTCTCTCTCCGACGGGCAGGTAACCCACTCTTGGTGCCGGCAGCGAAGCTGGTGGAAGAGTGAACCTTACGAGAGGGAGCACCCTTGCCTCGCTGCTGGTTCCGGCCCCTCATGAAAGCCGAATAGCCTCTAAACAGGCAACATGCGGCCCGCCGCAGTTGCAGCAAGTCGGCTTGTCCTCGCGGGCAAGGCCGCAAGATTTGCTCTCGTGCTGCTCCGCGCACCTGACGCAGCGGGGAGGCATGGAGCAGTATCTGGAAACGTGGTCCAGCCGCTGGCAGGAGAAACACTGAGCCCTTTTGCCTTTGGACCTGAGTGGTGCAAACCTCAACGTTCACGCGGCCGACCTGCTGCACCTGGAAAATCTTCCGATTTTTCCAGGTTGTCTACGAGGACATGTCGCGGCGGGTACGGGGAGACTTCATCAAGCCCGTGGAACTGACTCCCAAGCCCATATCCTCCAGTTCCTCACGGAGGTAGTCCGCTCCAAACTTGAGGGGAGGGTAGCGGAATACCACTTTCAGAAGTTTTAACGGCTCGGAGGGGTGGGTGTAGCAATGGAGGCCGTCCTTGCAAATGGCGTCCATCACTGCCCGGTACTCCTCGTGTGTCGCGACCGTGACCTTGCAGAAGTCAAGGCCGGCATTCTTGATGGTAGTGGTCGTGGCCACCCTGTCGAGCCTCTGTTGAAAGTCCTTATACACGCCGTCCCATTGGACGACGATAGGCGGCGGGGGTGGCGGCTTCTTCTGTGGCGGCACCAGAGGCGCCTCGCCGTCCTCCATGTCGTCGACGTTTCCCCTGCAAACGTGCTAGTTGTCGGCAGCGTCTGCGGTGGCCGCAGTACGGCAGCCCTGGCAGGAAGAGCCCGCTACAGTCCTCTCAGCCGCTGCAGCGGCAGCACGGGAGGCTCTGGGTGCCTTCTTCCGCGGCCTCGCGGAGTCGGAGATCGAGGAGTGAGTGTCCGAATCGTCATGAGTCATAAACCGGCGCTTCCTGGGCGCTCGGGCTTCGTCAGTTTTGGTGTCCCGACGCTCTGCCTCGGCAAGGTTCGCGTCATGGAGGTCAATGGCCTCCATCTCGGTGGCCTCTTGAGCTGTCTTTGCGCCCGTCCAGACCGCAGGGGGTGCCCCAGCGCAGGACGGTGCGTCAACTAGCGAAGCAACGGGTTCTTCACGTGTCATCGGGGCCAATGGGGCAACCGGGGGAACATCGACCTGTTGGGTGGTCGAGTCCAGTGGCGCACCTTCCTTCGAGGCCGCCGTCGCCGGGACCGCAAAATCTTGCAGTGCGACCGGCGAGGCTCTAGGTGGTACACCCGACTCTTGCTGCCCCGAGCTCGGTAGTGCAGCAGCCTTCCGGATATTGCAGAAGGTCAGTATGGTCGCCTCGTCGTCATCTCGACCGGAGTAAGAGCCCCCGTGAGCGAGCTTGTTCATAATAATGAACGATCGGTCACAAGAGCGTGAGCCATCAGTGGAAGAGTGGTGGTCTATCTCGGACGCAGAGAGTGTGCCCCACGAGCTGGAACACCTCAAAACCGAATTTCGGGAAAACCGGTACTCGGAATGGCATATCAGACGCGCTCTCCGCCCTGCCTCTACAATACAGCATGTGGAGATGGACGAAATCACGGAGGAAGAGATAGCCACCGCCGCCTATATACCGTATACTGGCGCACTATCGGGGAAAATAGGACGAATATTGAGGAAACACCGAGTAGGAACTGTGTTTTGCCCGCCCAATAAAACACGAGCACTATTGGGAAGTGTCAAAGACGATCTCGGTTTGCGGAAGGCCGGCATATACCAGTTTCCCTGTGAGTGTGGGTAGACTTACATCGGACAGACAGTGCGCACCATCGAAGATCGTTGCCCAGAACATCAGAGGCACACTCGACTTATGTACCCCAACAAGTCAGCAGTAGCAAAGCACTGTTTGTCAGAAAATCACGAAATGGACTGCCAACATACCAGGGTCTTGGCACAGACATCTAAATACTGGGACAGCGTCGTTAGAGAGGCTATCGAAATTCGTACCAGGGACAAAAATGGTTCAAATGGCTCTGAGCACTATGGGACTCAACATCTGTGGTCATCAGTCCCCTAGAACTTAGAACTACTTAAACCTAACTAACCTAAGGACATCACACACATCCATGCCCGAGGCAGGATTCGAACCTGCGACCGTAGCGGTCACGCGGTTCCAGACTGACGCGCCTAGAACCGCACGGCCACACCGGCCGGCGTACCAGGGACGGACTCATCAACAGAGGCTGCGGCTATAGCCTCAGCAAGGCATGGGAACCAGCACTGAGTCTAATTAAAAAGAGGCTCAGCAAAGAGAAAGAACGAGCGACCAGGGCGGACGAGACAACGACACCGACGCCACCACAGACGCCTAGGCCAGCCTCTCAGCGACCGCCGACGCGCGGCCGCGGGTGCGGACCGCCGAGAGAACGCCTCGCGGGGGAAGGGGATTTAGGACGGTCGCCCGCCCTCGGGAGCACAGTTCGTCAGCGCACCTGACGATGGCGACCTGTCCGATCGCCTAAATATTGTGCCCGTTGGACACTATGGACAGGCAGTACACCCGTGGACTGTTCGAATAGTTATCTTGATTAGGTGTGAGTGTGGTTTGAATGAATTCTGGTACGTGTACTATCTTTCCTTGTCCGTTCAATGCTTTGTAGAAAATTCTGTGTCACTGAAACACGTGTTTCCCCTCGTGTTCCGTAGCGTATGAGGGTCTGATGCCGTTCATTGAATTACGGCGTGATTTGATTTAACTGAAGTGCTTTCCTCATGATTAACTGATCACACCCGACTTTCATGTCCTTATGCCGCTTTCCTGGGGACGCTCGATCAAATAGTAGCCATGTGGTGCGCGGACGTATTGAGATTACAGAGAGCCACCGTGACTTGCGCTCATGATTATGTATTAAATTGTAGTACTTGTCCTATTGTATGAATGTGTCTGAACGTGTCCTAATTTCCGTTCCTTTATTCGAACTGAACTTCAATAAATGTTAGTCGCACTTCACGCTAGTAGTGAGCAGGCAGCAGCGTGTGAACCGTACCTGTACTTCTCATTTACGTGTGAACTTAGAAATAAATCATGTCAGTTGTAATCTTTCGTCTCCCGCCTATTTATTAATTATCAACAGTCCCACATATGCAGTATTTCATGTTTGTTAAGTTCAATAATTGATCGTAATTGGAGAGTGAAGGGTAATTAACTTCACAAAATTCTATTAAGTATTCAATCAACTGTCAGATTAGCTGACGAATTGCAGTTCGTTCTAGGAATATTACTGGTGGCGATCCTGTTTCTTTCCGTAGAGGTTTGCAATCTTAGCTGGCTTAACCACGCTCATAAAAGGTTCTGTGAGCTTGGGCAGGGTACGAGAAGCAACATTTGCCAGTTCAAGACTAAGTGAAGGTGCTCAGGCGAACTGCGGTTTTACAAAAATTGTTATAGCATTCACACTAAAATTCAACAACTTAAGTATGTCATTAAAAATTAAAATTCGTTTTATGATAATACCAATACCAGTCAGTATGATGATATAATCTTTGTATCCTTGATGGCGGTGTTTTGCTGTGAGGGTATGTTTATATTTCACATTTGAAGTCAGTCTGCGTTGAACGTCTCTCATATATTGAGATTACTCTACCTTGAGCATTCCATGTGTGTAGTAACAGTGTAGTAACGTGTTGCATTTAAGCAAGGTCGAATATTTATTGTATGAGCAGGCAACTGCGATTTTTATGTAAGGCGACACGAATGGTAAGGCAGTCTAGTCAGTCAACGTTTTCTGCCGTTTATCGACACGTCAATGGGTTTTCTGTGTACCCTTAAAAACGAAGAACACATTTTTCAGGCTGTCGATGAAGCATCACATATGAGTACACTGTACCTCACCGTATCATGTGAGACATTTCTCAGAAACACTGTAAGCCTCCTACCTCTCTTGGAACGAACCGGGTGATGAAAATTTGTGACTTCAGTAAGATACCCTGTAAATGTACCCGTTTTATACTAAATTTTGCATTAAGAACAAACTATTAGTGCTTTCTGGCCACAGTTGTCTAAACATATTCAAGAGAAGTAGATGCTTGCGTTTCGCAATTGGAAGAACCGAGGCCATGAATGGATATCTGAAAGAATTTAAAATCACTATTACTTCTCGGGGAGCAATAATAATCTCAGAAACAGGTATAGTACGGTAAGCTAAGATTTCCCGAGTTTCAAAGGATTCCAAACCGGCTCTTCCTGCATTGTTGCAAGCAACGAAAGCTACAGTTAACCATCCGTTACCCAAACTGGAGGAAGAAGAAACTTTCATTAAGGAAAAATTTAACTTCGCACCACAAAATAAAGTAGGTCCATTGATAAGAACAAATTGAGTAGTTTTAACTACTCCTCTTGTTTCGTTCTTTTTACCCTTCGCAGAAGATGTCGAAGCACCAAGAGTGCCGTCCACATTGACAAGTGATTTGTAAACCACCATTCGCAAACTACTCAATTTGTTCTACTTTATTTTGTGGTGCGAGGTTAAATTTTTCCTTAATGAAAGTTTCTTCTTCCTCCAGTTTGCTTAACGGATGGT
Source organism: Schistocerca nitens (assembly GCF_023898315.1). Lineage (NCBI taxonomy): Eukaryota > Metazoa > Arthropoda > Insecta > Orthoptera > Acrididae > Schistocerca > Schistocerca nitens. The sequence goes on from NC_064617.1 coordinate 87,309,962, forward strand.
TAACTGTAGCTTTCGTTGCTTGCAACAATGCAGGAAGAGCCGGTTTGGACTCCTTTGAAACTCGGGAAATCTTAGCTTACCGTACTATACCTGTTTCTGAGGTTATTATTGCTAGTGAGGGTTCCTACCTTTTTTCTCCGTCTATTATTTTACTTGTCTGTTTGTTGCTGGAAAACACACTTCCGGTTGCGCAACCTTGCTGATAAGGACTTCTTGTACAACGTTAGCATTCATTTCTTAATATAGACATTACGTAATCCTGTTTTCTGCAGCAACAAGGGACCTAGTATTACTAGGACCTTGTTGCAGAATAATCCTTTATAACATTTTTTTCTCTAGCGTATATTTGTTTACCTCAATAAATTTATTAATAAAGAAGACTACACATTGATCTTGCCAAAAGCCGAGAAGCGATTCTTCTTAGTGTTTTAGCTCTCTGGGGCACTCTGGGATGCTCTCTGGGTTCCCCAGTGTGTTCACAGTGAGATAAACATGTGCTTATAGATAGTTTACTATGTGGTGGAGGCTGTCCTGTAATGGGGTTGGTGGGCGGGTATTTTCATTGTTGTCCATTGTTGTGGGACTTAGAATTTTTCTCCGTCTATTATTTTACTTGTCTGTTTGTTGCCGGAAAATTCACTTCCGGTTGCGCAACCTCGCTGATAAGGACTTCCTGTACAGCGTTAGCATTCATTTCTTAATATAGACATTACGTAATCCTGTTTTCTGCAGCAACAAGGGACCTAGTATTACTAGGACCTTGTTGCAGAATAATCCTTTATAACATTTTTTTCTCTAGAATATATTTGTTAACCTCAATAAATTTATATATTGGTGAATGTGTAGGTGATCTACAGTACCTTACAGGGAGACAGCGCCAATGAGGATGTGAACCTCATACTGAATGCCTAACGTTTCTTCAAACAAGACTGTGTACTGCAGGGTGCATAGGAAAACTTATTTTTCTACGTACAAGTTTAAATTTCTAGGAAAAAAGACTGCTATGTTTCCTCATCAGCTGGCAGCAAAGTCGTCGCTGTAACTGCGCAACCAGTTAGTGCCATGAGAGAAATATTGACATGGCAGACATGCGTCGTACATTTGTTACAAAAAGCTTGAGGATGTTGCTGTGGTTCACAGACGGTGGAAAAGTGACTAAGCATCGGATTTATCCACCATAAAATGTGCCAGATACACATCTACAGACAAATTCGAGGTTCATAGAACAGAGTGTGATGTGCATAAAGACCGATCAGGGCAAGTCGCCCGGGTTACAAGTGATGAATCCTCAGTTGCTGTGCTGGAACTGTTTCGGCGTTCGTCAAACAAATGTTCAAAGCAAGGGACTCGTGAGAGTGGTTTAAGTGTTAGTAGGGCTTTATGCATTCCGAAGAAGTTGTGTGTGTATATTCCAATACTGATGCAAGAGCTAAGTTTCAGTAATCCAGATCGCTGGATACAATTCTGTGAATGGTTTCGGGAATTGGTTACACGTAAACTGGAATTTATGAGTAGCATTGTTTTGTCAGATTACGGAGAATTTAACCTTATTAGAAGTCAGTAGGAATATTCGTGTGACGAAAGTCCCTATATTACCGTTGGAATGGCTGTGAATTTAGCTGACAAAACTATGTGGTGTAGTTTGTCCCTTGGGGGACTCAATGGGCGTTTCTGTTTTGAAGGTGCTATAACTGGAGAAAAGTGCCTAATAATTCGCGATGATTCCATTTTTCCTGACATTTGTGGTAATGACAGTTTTGTTACCAACAAGATGGCACCAACGTCACATTATCAAAGGAACGTGCGAGTTTCATGGATCACAATGTACCAGGCCGGTGGGAAGGTAGTAAGGGGCCCATCGAGTTTTCTGCACGCTCTCCGCACGCTCTCCGCTCGCACCTTCCGCCGCTAAATTTTTTCTTGTGTGACACAGTAAAAGATGTGGTTTGCTGTCATAAACCAAGTAGGCTGGACCCACTTTGCGATGTGATTCAATCAGTGTGCGCTGAAATCCCATCGGACACTTTGGTTCGAACTACAGAATCAGTCGTGACTTGTACCTAGCAATGTCATATTAAAGGCCACCATTTTGACCATGAACTTTTACCATCATTTGGAACATTACTTGTGTGACCAGAAACTACACTTATTTTTCAGATTAGACTATACTCATACTTCTTCCTAAAATTTAAACTTGTAGTTTGGAAAATAAATTTTGTATGACAGTTCACATTGTGTATCTATTTTTCAGACGGATCTCATATAAGAGTGACGTTGAATGTAATCTGGGAAACAGCACGTAGTATCCTAATCCCAGTTGCACTACTTACCTTCAGAACAGTAAAGGCTCGCACAGCATTGAAAAGCCTTTTTCTGATTGCGGTTTTGAAAAAGCTTCGCATTGATTAATATCTCTGCTAAAGGCAGAACGCAAGGTAAAGTCAGTAAAGTTAATGTTAGAATTAAGTACAGACTCGAAAATTAATTGAAAAGCTTGTGTGCATCCGAAGTTCAGTATGGATATCGTAAACGACTAGGAAAGGTGAAGAAATAGTAGATCTTCTAGTTAAATATCTGACAATTAAGACTCAATACAAAAGCAGGTAACAAATAAAAATTTACACTTGTCCTGTTATGGACAAATGGTAGACAAATCTACGATATTTGAAAAACTGAACAAAAGAAAAGCTCTGTACACAATAGCAAATTACGAACACATTTAAATTAGACGAAATGTGATGGAGTCAGTAGGTTAATCTCACGGGTGGATAAGTGAAACACCGATGTTTTAGGAGGAGCATCGAACACGATTAGCTTCTTTGAACGTAAGAGAAGGTACATTTAAAGACGTGAAAAAGCTGCACACAAAATATTACGCCAAGCTGCAAATGCGTAGGGTAGGTGGCGGTAAAGCCTCGATCGCGTAAAAACCCGCACCGAGCTTTGATTGACTGCCATCGATTCAGGAGTTGACCACCAGGTGGCGTGTTTGCCTTATTGTAACGTATTGTTCCACGAAAATTCGTCTCGACTGATCGCTCAAGAGGTGAGAAAATGAAGTAAGTCTGGTTCTTAGTGTCTTTATATAACCTTACTAATGTTTTAGTTAAACACTGTACAGGTATATTGTAGGGTTTGAAAAGAAGAATTGACGAATTATTCGTTTACACTACTGCACTTAAGCTTCGCTTCTCTGGGGAAATAATTGTTCCAGTTACTCTGTAAATCAACAATGGCGCATTTGTCAGAAAATGGCAAAATCGGGCAAATCCCCACAGACACAACAATGTGGCCACAATTATTCCATGACAGTCCCATCAAAAATGGCAATGAAAACACACTGCGTGAGAGTTCTGACTTGAAAATATAACCCGCTGCCTAAAATAAATATTTAGGGAAAACTCTCTAGCAAAGCATTGAAATCTGTGCTTCTAACGTCGATATCCAATAAAGAGCGAAGAAGAATGATGGGAAAAGAAAAGCTTGCTACTGAGAAGGAAAGACAAGAGCGACTTATATAAACAAAACGACTTAAGATACATTTCACTACATCAACGCCTAAAAAACTGAAGAAAGCAGGTCAAACAGCCAGTTGATTATTCTTCAGAGTCAGATTCAGGCTTCGTAGATAATGCCAGTAACTAAGATATAGATATGGACTTACTATTTGGCAAAAAAGTATCGGAAGAAGAAGAAGAAAAAGAGCCAGGATCTACAAGGAAGACTCTGTTTACTAGGCTTCTAGATAGCCTCAGTAATTGAACTCTTCCAGTGTACCCTACTACTTCTCCTTTAGTGCAGAAGAAAATATTACATTTGTAGAAGTGTTTATAAACATTATCTACAAGTTTACGAGGCACTTCAGTTAAATATTGTGTTAGGAAACATGGCTACAACACAACAATGTTACAAAGGGTTAGTCGGCCGCTGTAACCGAGCGGTTCTAGGCGCTTCAGTCTCGAACCGCGCGACCGCTACGGTCGCACGCTCGAATACTGCCTCGGGCATGGATGTGTTTGATGTCCTTAGGTTAGTTAGGTTTAAGTAGTTCTAAGTTCTAGGGGACTGATGACCTCAGATGTTAAGTCCCATAGTGCTCAGAGCCATTTGAACCTTTTTTTTTTTCAAAGTGTTACTTCTGATGTTGTGTTATGCTGTCATCCACTTTTATCCTTGTTTATCTCAAATAAGGCAAAGACCCGCGGTACGGGGCTTTAGCCCACATTGGGAGGGGGGGGGGGGGGGTAAGACCCCGCAGTTATTGTTTTTGCTAAATTGTAGATGTGTCTCTTATTAAAAACAATGCAGAACCGGACTTTGGATGTGTTGAAGAAACAACCAAATCGCGGGAAAACCTACCCCTCATATACCACAATATTAGAAACACTGAAAATTGTAGGGACTTACCCCCACCTACCCTACTTCATCGTAATTCTCATAACACGTTGCATAAGAATTTCCATCTTAATGTAACATCAATTAAAATGCCCAGCGTCTATAAGTAACTAAGATGCGACACCAGTCCGTAACTACCGAATAAAACAAGAGGAGGCGTCGAGACGCGAAGCTAGAGAAACACGGAATGATTTTCCGACCGTTTAACGGGGCTTGAAACCACGTTCTGCAGCCAGCGCGTCTGTGGGTCCGCCGTCACTGTCTGAAAAGTTTGACTAGCAGACATACCTTCATCTGTCCTGTCAAAAAGTGTAGCACGGAAAGTAATCGACAACCCAGGTGCAGCAATTCTCTGCAACAGTCTTGCAACTCCATACTTTCGTAAGAATGAATAATTTCAAAGTTGACATCTCAACGAACGACATTCAGCATTTGGAGAGTGCTTAATGGATTGCTTGTGTATCCTTATTTTCATCAAAGTGTGGCGTGTATTCCGCCTCCCAATAACCAACCGCAAACCATCAATGCCAATGTGTGTTTCACAAACTGCTAATTCATTGCTTGTACCTTCAGCCACGTGTAAAAATGAGACAACTTTGGAAAGATATCGAATAGAAAGTTTTCAGAAAAAATTGTAGGTTGGTTGAGGTACTCATGCTACAAATCAGGCTCGACAGCAGTGGTTCATGATTAATGCGTGAATGGAATTGTAGATAACTGCGTGTCAGGTCCACATACTCTGCCAGGACGCATTGCATGTGCTGACCACAAGGATTCTGTACAAAGCACTCTTTGAGACTTGCTACAGCGTGCCTCTAAAACGTCAGAGGAAGCAGTCGGTTTGTATATCGTGCGCTCCAGAATATTTCGGGAACGCTTTTGGCCAGTGGCCGATACCTGTGATAACAGATGGGCAGGCACTGAAAGGCTGTTTCCATAGTGTGCACATTCCCCCGATCTCAGTCCTACGGCGTATTATCTGTAGGGTCGCCTGAAACAAGTGGTGTAGCAGTAGGCTTTCCTATGGCACGAAAGCGCAGTGTAAACTTCCGAAAGCATTTTTAACAATCCAAGGTACCTGAAAGTTTGCGAGAGCCAATTTTGCGACAGGTGTATGCATGCTTACAATCAAGAGGAGGATATTGCGTGCATATGCAGAGCTGTGAACATCAAAGAAAATTCTTACTTAATAACTAAACAAGGACTTATGCTCTTTAGTTATTGTAGCCTTTTTTCTTCTTTTGGTGTGAGCAAATCAGCCCCTAAAGTTTCTAATAGTAGGAGAGCAAAGCTAACTATTATTCCCCAAAAGTACGACTACAGTGGAAGAATCCTCGATGACTCTCTTGCACACTAGTTTACGTCCGATGTACGACTTTGTCTTGAAACACGATAGAGTATAGAGTAGGATAGGTGGGGGTAAGGCTCTGTAATTTTCAGTTTTTCTAATATTGTTGTCAATGAGGGGTAAGTTTTCCCGCAATTTTAAACTGAAGTCGTTGGTTTCGTTGTTTCTTCTACCCATCCAATTTCCAGTTCTGTATATTTATTAATAACAGAGACATCTACGATTTAGCAAAAACAAAAACTGTGGGCTAAAACCCCATAGTGCGGCTCTTCGCCTCATTTGAGATAAACAAGGATAAAAATGGATGACAGCATAACAAAACATCTGAAATAACCCTTTGTAACTTTGTTGTGTTGTAGCCAAATTTCCTAACGCAATATTTAATTGAAGTACCTCGTAAACTTTACATAATGTAAAGTGTGGAGTAACTGGAACTTTTCTGAGTGGGCGCTACTTAAAAGTTATCGTGACACACGTTTCGCTCAGCGAGGCAGCAGTTAATTGCACCACTTATGTGGAAGCGATACGAGAGTTGAGGAAACTTAATAATCACCTGCGGCAGGTGTGTGGGTGGCCCCGATATTCCGGTATCAGAGCTACAGCTGCCACCCAGCTCGTGTGCCGATGCATAAACTTGGTGGGAGTCTTTCAAAGGATCGCTGAGTACTTCAGCGAACGCCTAATTTACAGGGTTAACTCAGAACAGAAAAGGAGAAAAACTCATCCCTTTCAAACGCAAATCGTTTCTGTCCCGCTACATTACATTTGATTTCTCTGTAGACGTTTTCTTAGCAGGAACACGATTTCGGAATCGCCTGCTTCCCAGTATCAGAAAAGTGACTCGCATCTCGCATTTCAATAAGCTAATGATTTATTTACTATTATGTCCTCGAATTTTAACGGTTGTTTACTTCCATTATAATTAAGTAGCCGGCCGCGGTGGTCTAGCGGTTCTACGCGCTCAGTCCGGAACCGCGCGACTGCTACGGTCGCAGGTTCGAATCCTGCCTCGGGCATGGATGTGTGTGATGTCCTTAGATTAGTTAGGTTTAAGTACTTCTAAGTTACAGGGGACTGATGACCACAGATGTTAAGTCCCATAGTGCTCAGATCCATTTGAACCATAATTAAGTACCCCATTTTACCTTCTAACGTAAAAAAATGGCTCCGAGCACTATGGGACTTAACTTCTGAGGTCATCAGTCCCCTAGAACTTAGAACTACTTAAACCTAACTAACCTAAGGATATCACACACATCCATACCCAAGGCAGAATTCGAACCTGCAACCGTAGCGATATTTCCATTAATAGTACTTGCACCGATGTTATTACTATTAAGCAGTTTTTGATATTGCTGAGCAATAGTCATACACCATTTGACTGTACTGTTTTTTATTTAATCACGACCGAGGTTTTGGCCTTTTATGACATGAACTCATTCACTTTAAAATGGCATAAAAGGCCGAAACATGGGTCGTAATTAAATAAACAACAATACAATCGAATGCACTTAAAGGGAAGTGGATATTTAAGTCATTTACTGCATTCTGATTCTCGCACACTCACTCATCTAAACCTATAGATGAATTAAGTATAAGTCTGTACAGAAACCTCAGTCCTGCTCGCAGTTGTTCAGTTTTTAATCTACGCACTGACCAATTACGATCACGTAGCAGTTCCAGCCTCTCTTCTTTCTTTATTGCTGTTCCCTGTTTTCCCAGTACACCTTCATCTTCTCCCCATGTTGCCTTTTTCTTCTTCTGACCATGTTGTTCCCGATTTCTCATTTCTTCTCCGAACTGTCCGCACCATTAGCTGAATGCGCAGTTCCGCTTGGGACGCGACAGCGACCAGACGTGTCGGTACTTCCGCGTAGTCGTAGCGCCGCAAGCCGTATTTATAGAAGTTCTTGGATTGTGATCTGTGATTTTCTCAGTGTTTCTTCACTACCGTCGTACACACGCTTATTAACTAACTCACGGCGGTCTCGGCCGCTCATACAGTGCAGTTATGGTTCCCAGTGTACGCCATAAGAATGCATTTGGGAAATCTTCCAGGAATGTGCAACCGAGTTCTCTAGAAATCCATGACTGGATGGTAGACATTATTACCATCACGTCCGACCAGGTCCACGCAGCACATTATGACAAGGCAGAATACTGTTTCTTTGTGAAGTTTTTTGATCAGATACAGCTGGAGAAAATTTTGGTGAATACTGGTGGGAAAGCAGAGTTCCGACATCGTGATCAGTTGGTGAGTACGTTTCAATTACTAACGCTGACCTCGAATAAAAACAAGTGCGAGTGTTCCATTTGCCACCTGAGGTTGAGAATTGTTTTCATAGTGATGTCCTTGCCAAATACGGTGACATCGGACAGATTAGGAACGAAAAATGGCCGAGCCGTCACAGACTCCAATGTTATAGTGGGGTTCGCTCAGTTGACACGGCCATTAAAGTCAATATCACATCCTATATAATGGTTTTCGGTTATAAGGCTCATGTTATTTACGATGGACAAGAAGGTACTTGTTTTATCTGTAACAAGGGTGGCCATTTATGAGGTGATGGCCCACGGCGCGTTTTCGTACTTCGAAACAATCTGCAACAACGACAGAGTTTAACATTGGCTGATGTCCTAACTCAAAATCAGACGTTTTTTGTGATTGACTCCAATCAAGTGCGTCTGTGTCAGAGGACTACGATCTCGGTAAAGGCACCTTCCCACCCTTACCTCAGAAAACCGTGGCCAGTCACCCATTAGCCGCCGGCGATGCATTATTTGTCGGTAACAAACGACGCCGTACTAGTGACGGTAGTGGCTCCGGTGACCAGGTGGTAAAAAATCAGACCGATGACGCGAAGACACGGGCCTCCACACAGGACACGCCTATGTCGGATGGCTCAGTTACGAACCGGCAAATTCACATTGAAACTCCCGTCGCAGAAACTGTCAATACGAGTGCAGTCGCGTGTTTACAGCAATCCGTTGCGATACCGCTTCTCGACTCGCCACAGGTGGTCAACATACAAGAGGCGGAAGTCAGTCAACTGATAATCGTAAACACAGAGGATGATGCACGCGGTGTAGAGCATAACATAAACACCCGCCACCTCGGAACTGCTTCCAAACAAGGCTAGGAACCGAAAAGGTGTATACAAACAGCCAGTGCGGCTCCAAACAAACACATTGAGCCTATCGAAGACGCGTGTTCGGACTTGCCGTCACCCGTTCCGAAGCAAGGACTTTCACATACTGCTTACAGCCATGACTCGCCAACTCCGCCGTCTTATCTATGACACTTCGGACGACTGTACGACGGCAAAATAAAGATAAACCAAATGACTCCGTGGCTAGAAGTAAGTGAAAAAGTAAAGTCAGCGCAAAAACTGGTACAAAACCTGCGGATGTAGGTTCGAAGTCCGACAGTGAGATGGACCGCGCTTCCAACACCCACACGTCTCTGACGATGATGAGTCAAGCTTATAAGATTTTGTCCCTGATCATTAATAGGGTTAGGACAGGTTTAAAATTAGCAATGCTACGGCAGTTTATCTATGTGTCCGTAGCTGATATACACTCCTGGAAATGGAAAAAAGAACACATTGACACCGGTGTGTCAGACCCACCATACTTGCTCCGGACACTGCGAGAGGGCTGTACAAGCAATGATCACACGCACGGCACAGCGGACACACCAGGAACCGCGGTGTTGGCCGTCGAATGGCGCTAGCTGCGCAGCATTTGTGCACTGCCGCCGTCAGTGTCAGCCAGTTTGCCGTGGCATACGGAGCTCCATCGCAGTCTTTAACACTGGTAGCATGCCGCGACAGCGTGGACGTGAACCGTATGTGCAGTTGACGGACTTTGAGCGAGGGCGTATAGTGGGCATGCGGGAGGCCGGGTGGACGTACCGCCGAATTGCTCAACACGTGGGGCGTGAGGTCTCCACAGTACATCGATGTTGTCGCCAGTGGTCGGCGGAAGGTGCACGTGCCCGTCGACCTGGGACCGGACCGCAGCGACGCACGGATGCACGCCAAGACCGTAGGATCCTACGCAGTGCCGTAGGGGACCGCACCGCCACTTCCCAGCAAATTAGGGACACTGTTGCTCCTGGGGTATCGGCGAGGACCATTCGCAACCGTCTCCATGAAGCTGGGCTATGGTCCCGCACACGGTTAGGCCGTCTTCCGCTCACGCCCCAACATCGTGCAGCCCGCCTCCAGTGGTGTCGCGACAGGCGTGAATGGAGGGACGAATGGAGACGTGTCGTCTTCAGCGATGAGAGTCGCTTCTGCCTTGGTGCCAATGATGGTCGTATGCGTGTTTGGCGCCGTGCAGGTGAGCGCCACAATCAGGACTGCATACGACCGAGGCACACAGGGCCAACACCCGGCATCATGGTGTGGGGAGCGATCTCCTACACTGGCCGTACACCACTGGTGATCGTCGAGGGGACACTGAATAGTGCACGGTACATCCAAACCGTCATCGAACCCATCGTTCTACCATTCCTAGACCGGCAAGGGAACTTGCTGTTCCAACAGGACAATGCACGTCCGCATGTATCCCGTGCCACCCAACGTGCTCTAGAAGGTGTAAGTCAACTACCCTGGCCAGCAAGATCTCCGGATCTGTCCCCCATTGAGCATGTTTGGGACTGGATGAAGCGTCGTCTCACGCGGTCTGCACGTCCAGCACGAACGCTGGTCCAACTGAGGCGCCAGGTGGAAATGGCATGGCAGGCCGTTCCACAGGACTACATCCAGCATCTCTACGATCGTCTCCATGGGAGAATAGCAGCCTGCATTGCTGCGAAAGGTGGATATACACTGTACTAGTGCCGACATTGTGCATGCTCTGTTGCCTGTGTCTATGTGCCTGTGGTTCTGTCAGTGTGATCATGTGATGTATCTGACCCCAGGAATGTGTCAATAAAATTTCCCCTTCCTGGGACAATGAACTCACGGTGTTCTTATTTCAATTTCCAGGAGTGTAGTTCTGTTACAGGGAGTGTCTATCTTAAGTTTTCATGTATCATGATTTGCAACAATCGTGAACACCGCGGCGGACGAGGGTACACGTCTATCACGAGACGTAATCCCAGTGAGCAATATCGAAATTTCGGACTCCGGTAGAGGCATAACTTGCCAAATTTTGGACGTCAACGTCGTCAATATCTATGCTCCAACTGGAACGACTCTAAAATCAGAAAAAGCTAACTTCTTTCATCTACTTGTTACGCCGTGACCAAACCCAGTTGATAATTAGTGGTTATTTTAACTGTGTGATCCACAGGAAAGATCAGTCGCTAAACCTTGATTACTGTAGGGAACTACATGATCTGGTGCGTCACCTGCAGTTGAAGGATGAATGGGAACTAAAATTTCGTACCCTAGTAAAGTATACGTACCAGACCTCCACCGCATGTAGCCGTCTAGACCGCTTGTACGTCTCTGAGAACATTTACCAACATGTTCTGGACGCCGATGTCATTCCGGCTAGTTTCTCTGACCACTGAGCCCTCTGTGTCACGATAAATCTGGCCAAACAGCATACTAAATGGCACAGGATTCCGTGGAGCCTAAATGTTTCTGTTCTCGCCGATGCCGCGTTACGAGATGTCATCTCCACAACATGGGCGGATTGTCTCAAGCAAAGCTGCAGATATCCGAGCAAGATAGCCTAGTGGAATGTTGTAGTCAAACGGAAAATGCGATTATCATTAAAAAACTACAGTTGGAAACGGGCGCAAGATGTCAAACGCGCGAGTGATTTTCATCAGACAGTTATGCGAGAGTTGTATGCGACTATGTCACCAACCAACACGCAGCTGGCGACCATCAATCAAATAAAGGCGAAGCTTATAGGAATAAAGCGAACGCAGCTGGAAGGACTGAAGATCAGATCTAAAACAAAATCGCTTCAAGAGGACGAAATTGCATCGCTCTATCATCTTATAAAACATCGTGCTAATCGCAAGTTTATCGGGGCGCTAGCCACAGGTGATGGACTCTGTTTGACTCGACAGAGTGACATTCTTACTGAAGTTTACCGGTACTTCACGGATCTGTACTTACCGGTACTTCATGGATCTGTACTCGCAATGCGATAAACATGCTGATGACGGCGGCGATATCGTGCGTGCTCTGCCCACCATAGTCACGCCTGCGGAGAACTCGGCGGTCGTACACGATTTTGCTCCAGACAAAGTACTTGAACTTATTTATGGCTCACCATCGAATAAATCCACTGGCTCTGATGGATTGCCACTGGAATTTTATGTGCGTTTCCGGCCCATAATCGATCTACATGTGTTCTCAATGAAGCGATGCGAGGGAGTGACGTGCGGCCGAAATGAAGGAAGGTCGAATGGTATTGATACCAAAAAGTAAACACCGAGAAACCTTAGATAACTTCCGACCGATTACTTTATTCAATTTTGAATACAAAACCTTTGGCAAAGCACTCAACAGCAGATTGTCTCCATTAATGAAGCAAGTGATTAAAAACCATCAATCATGCCTTCCTGGTCGCACTATTATGGCGCCCCTTCGGAATATACAGGGTGTTTCAAAAATGACCGGTATATTTGAAACGGTAATAAAAACTAAACGAGCAGCGATAGAAATACACCGTTTGTTGCAATATGCTTGGGACAACAGTACATTTTCAGGCAGACAGGTATATTTGAAACGGTAATAAAAACTAAACGAGCAGCGATAGAAATACACCGTTTGTTGCAATATGCTTGGGACAACAGTACATTTTCAGGCAGACAAACTTTCGAAATTACAGTAGTTACAATTGTCAACAACAGATGGCGCTGCGGTCTGGGAAACTATAGTACGATATTTTCCACATATCCACCATGCGTAGCAATAATATGGCGTAGTCTCTGAATGAAAGTACCCGAAACCTTTGACAACGTGTCTGGCGGAATGGCTTCACATGCAGATGAGATGTACTGCTTCAGGTGTTCAATTGTTTCTGGATTCTGGCGGTACACCTGGTCTTTCAAGTGTCCCCACAGAAAGAAGTCACAGGGGTTCATGTCTGGCGAATAGGGAGGCCAATCCACGCCGCCTCCTGTGTGTTTCGGATATCCCAAAGCAATCACACGATCATCGAAATATTCATTCAGGAAATTAAAGACGTCGGCCATGCGATGTGGCCGGGCACCATCTTGCATAAACCACGAGGTGTTCGCAGTGTCGTCTAAGGCAGTTTGTACCGCCACAAATTCACGAAGAATGTCCAGATAGCGAGATGCAGTAATCGTTTCGGATCTGAAAAATGGGCCAATGATTCCTTTGGAAGAAATGGCGGCCCAGACCAGTACTTTTTGAGGATGCAGGGACGATGGGACTGCAACATGGGGCTTTTCGGTTCCCCATATGCGCCAGTTCTGTTTATTGACGAAGCCGTCCAGGTAAAAATAAGCTTCGTCAGTAAACCAAATGCTGCCCACATGCATATCGCCGTCATCAATCCTGTGCACTATATCGTTAGCGAATGTCTCTCGTGCAGCAATGGTAGCGGCGCTGAGGGGTTGCCGCGTTTGGATTTTGTATGGATAGAGGTGTAAACTCTGGCGCATGAGACGATACGTGGACGTTGGCGTCATTTGGACCGCAGCTGCAACACGGCGAACGGAAACCCGAGGCCGCTGTTGGATCACCTGCTGCACTAGCTGCGCGTTGCCCTCTGTGGTTGCCGTACGCGGTCGCCCTACCTTTCCAGCACGTTCATCCGTCACGTTCCCAGTCCGTTGAAATATTTCAAACAGATCCTTTATTGTATCGCTTTTCGGTCCTTTGGTTACATTAAACCTCCGTTGAAAACTTCGTCTTGTTGCAACAACACTGTGTTCTAGGCGGTGGAATTCCAACACCAGAAAAATCCTCTGTTCTAAGGAATAAACCATGTTGTCCACAGCACACTTGCACGTTGTGAACAGCACACGCTTACAGCAGAAAGACGACGTACAGAATGGCGCACCCACAGATTGCGTTGTCTTCTATATCTTTCACATCACTTGCAGCGCCATCTGTTGTTGAAAATTGTAACTACTGTAATTTCGAAAGTTTGTCCGCCTGAAAATGTACTGTTGTCCCAAGCATATTGCAACAAACGGTGTATTTCTATCGCTGCTCGTTTAGTTTTTATTGCCGTTTCAAATATACCGGTCATTTTTGAAACACCCTGTAGATACGTAATAGCCATAGCGGCAGTCACAAAAGTGAATCTCGCATTGCTGTTTATCGACCTGTGCAAGGCATTTGATCGCATCCGCCCACGAGCACCTCCTACAGCTACTACAGTGGCGTGGTTTTGATCAACGGGTTATCAATGTCGTGCAACATTTCGTCACGGACATTACAACCAAAGTCAGCTTAAACAGACAGCTTACTCAGCCCATCGAGGTTCAGAGAGGAGTGCCACAGGGGAGCCATCTCTCGAAGATGTTGTTTGCTTTATCGCTCCATCCACTCTTCCATTCGTGACAAACTTGCAGACCTGTAGATCGCCGGGACGTCCTTCGTGGTTCGAGCTTGCGCCGACGACGTCGGAGTGATACTGTGCAACGACGGAGACGTATCAAACCTCAAGACCGGGGTAGGCGAGTACTGTCGTGTTTCCGGTGCTAAAAAATGGTTTAAATGGCTCTGAGCACTGTGGGACTTCTGTGGTCATCAGTCCCCTAGAACTACGTAAACCTAACTAACGTAAGGACATCACACACATCCGTGCCCGAGGCAGGATTTGAACCTGCGACCGTAGCGGTCGCGCAGTTCCAGACCGTAGCTTCTAGAACCGCTCGGCCACACCGGCCGGCTCCGGTGCTAAAATCAACGCCGATAAGTGCACCTTTTTCGACATTCGGGGATTCGACGCAGTTATTGTACCTTGGGCCAAGCGTTTCGAAACCCACAATACTCTGGGGATGATTATCGAAAAATGCCCGCTAAAAATAAATGCAAAAAATTGGAATCAGGACACCAATAAAATGCAAGGTGCCATCTATGAAAACGATTGGCGGTCCGTTGACATTCTCCAATGCCTACGAGTCCTCAGCAGTTATATATTCAGAAAAGCTTACTATACGGCCCAAATATTTCCAGCCTCCAAGATTCCGGGGGCAAACACGTGATGAAAATCTCTGATAGATTTATCTGGCAAGGGCATCTGTTTAAAGTGACATTCGCCACGCTGAAGTCTTCCAGACCAGCCGACGGACTCAACATGCCTGACATTGGTTGGTTGGTTGTTTTGGGGAAGGAGACCAGACAGCGAGGTCATCGGTCTCATCGGGTTGGAGGAGGACGGGGAAGGAAGTCGGCCGTGCCCTTTGAAAGGAACCATCCCGGCATTTGCCTGGAGCGATTTAGGGAAATCACGGAAAACCTAAATCAGGATGGCCGGACGCGGGATTGAACCGTCGTCCTCCCGAATACGAGTCCAGTGTCTAACCACTACGCCACCTCGCTCGGTGCCTGACATTGACGCAAAGTGTACGGCGTTATATATGAAACGAAGTACCCACTTGCTGGCCAAGAAACCTCTCAGCGTAACCAGTTGGCTGTTCCGAACCGATATGCGCCCACCAATTCACGTAGGTAAAATGCATTACAAACTACGACATGTCAAGCAGTTTTTTCTTGAAGTAATCTATATACACTCCTGGAAATTGAAATAAGAACACCGTGAATTAATTGTCCCAGGAAGGGGAAACTTTATTGACACATTCCTGAGGTCAGATACATCACATGATCACACTGACAGAACCACAGGCACATAGACACAGGCAACAGAGCATGCACAATGTCGGCACTAGTACAGTGTATATCCACCTTTCGCAGCAATGCAGGCTGCTATTCTCCCATGGAGACGATCGTAGAGATGCTGGATGTAGTCCTGTGGAACGGCTTGCCATGCCATTTCCACCTGGCGCCTCAGTTGGACCAGCGTTCGTGCTGGACGTGCAGACCGCGTGAGACGACGCTTCATCCAGTCCCAAACATGCTCAATGTGGGACAGATCCGGAGATCTTGCTGGCCAGGGTAGTTGACTTACACCTTCTAGAGCACGTTGGGTGGCACGGGATACATGCGGACGTGCATTGTCCTGTTGGAACAGCAAGTTCCCTTGCCGGTCTAGGAATGGTAGAACGATGGGTTCGATGACGGTTTGGATGTACCGTGCACTATTCAGTGTCCCCTCGACGATCACCAGTGGTGTACGGCCAGTGTAGGAGATCGCTCCCCACACCATGATGCCGGGTGTTGGCCCTGTGTGCCTCGGTCGTATGCAGTCCTGATTGTGGCGCTCACCTGCACGGCGCCAAACACGCATACGACCATCATTGGCACCAAGGCAGAAGCGACTCTCATCGCTGAAGACGACACGTCTCCATTCGTCCCTCCATTCACGCCTGTCGCGACACCACTGGAGGCGGGCTGCACGATGTTGGGGCGTGAGCGGAAGACGGCCTAACGGTGTGCGGGACCGTAGCCCAGCTTCATGGAGACTGTTGCGAATGGTCCTCGCCGATACCCCAGGAGCAACAGTGTCCCTAATTTGCTGGGAGGTGGCGGTGCGGTCCCCTACGGCACTGCGTAGGATCCTACGGTCTTGGCGTGCATCCGTGCGTCGCTGCGGTCCGGTCCCAGGTCGACGGGCACGTGCACCTTCCGCCGACCACTGGCGACAACATCGATGTACTGTGGAGACCTCACGCCCCACGTGTTGAGCAATTCGGCGGTACGTCCACCCGGCCTCCCGCATGCCCACTATACGCCCTCGCTCAAAGTCCGTCAACTGCACATACGGTTCACGTCCACGCTGTCGCGGCATGCTACCAGTGTTAAAGACTGCGATGGAGCTCCGTATGCCACGGCAAACTGGCTGACACTGACGGCGGCGGTGCACAAATGCTGCGCAGCTAGCGCCATTCGACGGCCAACACCGCGGTTCCTGGTGTATCCGCTGTGCCGTGCGTGTGATCATTGCTTTTACAGCCCTCTCGCAGTGTCCGGAGCAAGTATGGTGGGTCTGACACACCGGTGTCAATGTGTTCTTTTTTCCATTTCCAGGAGTGTAGATGGAAACTATCACACGCACCGACGACGCACCTATTATTAAAAAAATGGACATCTCGAATAGTCTGGAATCCTATTGAACTAAAATACCCGAGTGTTCATTAGAAGGCAGTTTGGGACAACATAAGTTTAACCGTCCACACTGATGAGGTGGCGTCCGCATGGTGTAAAGTGGTAAACGATGTCATACCCACTAATGAAAGGTTGCATAAATCGGCTTATGTGACAGTGATAAATGCGTCCGCTGTGGTCTGGTCGACACCTTACGCCACCGCTTCACTTGTGGCGGTCATCTCATTAACTGGAAATGGGTGCAGCAGAGGCTGGGCCTGATTACCCGCAGCAGCCCAGCCAGCCACTGCACCGACATCCTGCTCTGGCCGGACGCGAAACATTTTCCCGCTGCCAAGAACAACACCGTGATGTGGATGTTAGGGCAGTGTGTGACATACAGCGTTATCCACAATAGTGAAGATAATCTCATTAGTTTCGAGGCTAATATGAGAACGGCACATTGGAAGATTAAATCTTACCCAATTGTCAGGACGGTGTTTGGTAACACGTTAGACATAGTTTTTGAAAAACAAGGCGTTTGGTAATTCTCGACGCCGGTAAGAGCACAAATCACATGCACGACGATGTAGCGGACAAAATATACAACAAATAATGGGATGCACCTGTTCCCAGGACTGCTCCCAACTTCTCGACGGTGTTTATTAACTTCATTATGACGTTTTCCTTAATTTATGTTGCCTGTGCATGTCTTTGTTATTAGTTAGTATGCTCCAAATGACTTTCTGTGAAGAGTTTGGACGGTTGTGAATCAATTGACAGAACTGCAATTCTAGTTAAGACAGTCAATTACATTTTTTGTAATTATGTTTAATATGTTTGCGCTTTAGTTCTGTGTATCTGTCTGGACTGAAGATGCGATCGTCAGTTTAAAATTTTAGTTATGTTTTATAGGCTTAAAAATGGCACTAAGTATATTGAAATATATTCTTCAGTCTATTGTAGGACATAATTTCTATTGAAATAGTTCGAGTATTACATTATTTTGTTTTTGTGCTTATGTTCTCCATATCATTGTTTCATTAAAAAAAAAAAAAAGGCAGCGCGTTGGATTGCCACTCTGCACTGTTCCAG
Source organism: Schistocerca nitens (assembly GCF_023898315.1). NCBI lineage: Eukaryota > Metazoa > Arthropoda > Insecta > Orthoptera > Acrididae > Schistocerca > Schistocerca nitens. The sequence continues at coordinate 87,327,956 of NC_064617.1, forward strand.
TTTCCTTGCCAGTGAGCATACGTAAACACGGTCTTTAATGTACGCCCAAAGGAAAAACGCACAGTGCCTCAGATCAGGAGACTTGAAGAGTCAAGGGAATAAAGCAACATGATCTTCATCATTACGCCCAATCCAGCGACGTGGAAGTTCGTCGTTCGGGTAGCGACGAAAGTTGACACTCAAATGAAGGGGGTGGCCCTCTTGTTGGAAGATGAAATCCAACAATAAGCAGTCAACTGTGTAACAGCCAGAACTGCAACATGTCAGGATGAGATGTACCCGTCGCACTCTTTTCAACGAATAAAAACTGCCCATTCCGTTTCGTCTTCGGGACTGCACACAAAATGTTAACTTGTGGCGAATGTCGTTCACGCCCCACAGTTTTCTGAGCATTTTAAGTGCCTCAACTCTCACATTGCAGTTATTAAGCTATCCACATAAACTGAAGGTTGCCTCGTTCCTGGATATCAGCTTGGAGGCGAAATGTTCCTCCTCAAGCGCTTCCTGCATCGTGATGATGCAAAACTGAAGGCAACGCCCATAATCTTACGGTTTTGATTGTTGCATGAGTTAGACGGCATTTTGTGAAATGTAGCATCCGTCACAGCATCTTACACACAGTTTTCTGTGGTAATGCTAGGTCGTGGCTTGTGAGGACCGCTGAATATTTTGGACTGCACACTAAACTTTACCTCAATCTCTCCAAGGGAACAAATGGTTCAAATGGCTCTGAGCACTATGGGACTTAACATCTGTGGTCATCAGTCCCCTAGAACTTAGAACTACTTAAACCTAAATAACCTAAGGACATCACACACATCCATGTCCGAGGCAGGATTCGAACCCGCGACCGTAGCAGTCGCGCGGCTCTGGACTGAGTGCCTAGAACCGCTAGACCACCGCGGCCGGCTTCCAAGGGTACATCTGGAACACTAGGTCGACAGGTGTTTTTTATTTAAAGGGACAACCTGCGTTCCTAAACCATCAAAACGAATGCAGGAAGTTAATATTTTTACTGTATGTTACATGATGCTAATAGAGTCAATTGTACTAAAATCTACTTTATCCATTTCATAGTTTTTAAGAAATACTTTTTTTAATTTATTAACAAAAAATATTAAGTTTCTTCTGCGGAAAATATTTTTTTGTGAACTTCCTAACGGGGGTATATTAATGAATGTAGTACCAGAGGTAGCTTTTTATGTCATTCTCTGAAAATTTCATTCATTTATCTATGATAGTTTCTGATATAATGGGGCATATGTACTGAAAATTTTAGTTTGCGAGAAATTGACTTTAAAGAAAAAACTTTTGATATTTGTTACTTACAGTTAATTAAAACTGTCAGGCTGCATATGATGGCCCTTATTTGGCCTCCAGCAGGTCTTCGAGCTTCTTTTTCACCTTCCTGGATGTTTGTTTTGCTTTCTTGGCTAAATTAGATGCAGACCTGTCTGCATCAACTATCCTCATTTTATCGCAATGTTGCAGCCCAGTGATCATATTTTCATTAGGATTAATTTCCGCCGGCCGTAGTGGCCGAGCGGTTCTAGGCGTTTCAGTCTGGAACCGAGCGACCGCTACGGTCGCAGATTCGAATCCTGCCTCGGGCATGGATGTGTGTGATGTCCTTAGGATAGTTAGGTTTAAGTAGTTCTAAGTTCTAGGGGACTGATGACCTCAGAAATTAAGTTCCATAGTGCTCAGAGCCATTTGAACCATTTGATTAATTCCCAGGTTTTTCAGTACCCAACACTTTCCAGTATTACCACAACCGAATGTAATAACAGCATCATGAACTCCTAGTTTCATTGTATGCATGCCTACAAATACAGTTTTAGGAAGGCGGTTACAAATTATGCTGTTGAAACATTCATTTGGGTTCTGTGTCTGCCCATCCAGACATTTACTTAGAAGGTCAGGATGAGCCAAGTCTCTGAAAATAGGTTTAATTGCTGTAATAGCAGCAGCAGGAAGAGAATGCTGGTGAGAATAATATCCTCAAGTTGCCTGAGCCCTATTGTATTTTCACCGCGAATTTTCTTTTGATGGACACAATCCATGACATGGCTTATCATCAGTAGAGGACTTATGGAAGTATATGGCCCAAACATCCCTCTTCATTGCCTGCAGATTTTCTTTATTTCACCTAATTGCCTGCCCATAGTAACCTGCAAGTTTTCTATAACAACTACTTGTAATCACGCTTGAACAAAACTAACTGCGTGTTTGAAATCGTGCTGTTTACAAACAGCAGAATCAAAAGACTACCGACAGTTGCATTCCAACGATAGCTAACACACTCGGGAATAAAAATAAATCCCTAACGTTCAATGTAGGGGATATAAAGATCTGAAATATATGCAGAATTATGGGTGACAGAACAGTGGACATGGAACATAAACACACGTGGTAGGAAAATGCTCTTTAAATGCTGGAAAAAAAATTTTTTTTCAGCAAAATCCTTTTCAGAGTACTTAAATAAAACCTTAATCTATCGAAATATGATGAAAACCGACTTTCTTAGACCTGATCCACGGTATGGTTCCCTTTTATGGAGGCTACACCTGCTCTGATCCTCTCCTCTTTTTGTGATGTCATTGATGTTACCGTTGTTTCAGAAATTTCAGTCATCTCTGCATACGTGTCATTTCCTCCTGTTTCTTCCGCCCACTCTCTTGACAGAGTTTGCTCGGCAAGTTTCTTGCCAGCTCCTTCTCTGTGTTAAATTGTGCATCGTTCTCCCGGAAGAATTTATGAGGTTGTCTTCGGGCTGAGCCAACACCGGTACTGGCTTAGCGCACTTTCCGCAACTTGGTTAACAACAGGTGTGTTCTTTACCGTGTCAGAATTTCCAGGAGTGCTCGTAATTTTTTCAACGTTGATTCCATTCATTTTGTTAAGCAAGAGGTCGGCTGTCTGTTCTACATTTTGTTTGGCCGTCCACTGCTTTTTCTCCCGCCTTGGAGAAATCTTAACTATTACTGTTTTGTGGCTTGATGTTGTTTTGGTGTTCATGTATTGTGTCTGTTTCTCTTCGTCGTCCGTTCGCACTTTTTTTCGTCTACTTCTTGTTCAACACACGTGATGGCCCCGATGCTATTGGTTTCTGGTCCTAGCTGCTCAAGAAGAGTTCCCTCTGTTGATTCACAAATTCTCGGGTTCGATTCCCTATTCCAGGGGTGGTCATTGGTGATGGTTTCTGGCAGGTAGTTCGCAGTTTTACGTTCAGTCGCTACCGTCATATAGGTTGAGGATAACACTGACATACCAGGAATATTTACTCCATCTCCGGCTGGACTCTCAGCCACTTGCCATTGTATACGTTGTACTCCAACGTGGCCACATGATCAACATGAGGCACAGGTTCAAGGCTGATCATTGCCTATGACGACAAATTAGTATCCACACACAACACACACACACACACACACACACAAAAATATATATGTGATGAGTGCTATTGACAACGGATTTCAGATCGATTCCATTTTTCTGGATTTCCGGAAGGCTTTTTACACTGTACCACGCAAGCGGCTCGTAGTGAAATTGCATGCTTACGGAATATCGTCTCAGTTATGTGACTGGATTTGTGATTTCCTGTCAGAGAGGTCACAGTTCGTAGTAATTGACGGCAAGTCATCGTGTGAAACAAGTGATTTCTGGCGTTCCCCAAGTTAGAGTTATAGGCGCTTTGCTGTTCCTTATCTATATAAACGATTTGGGAGACAATCTGAGCAGTCGTCTTCGGTTGTTTCCAGATGACGCTGTCGTTTATCGAGTAATAAAGTCATCAGAACATCAAAACAAACTGCAAAACGATTTAGAAAGGATATCTGAATGGTACGAAAAGTTGCAGTTGACCCTAAATAACGAAAAGTGTGAGTTCGTTCACATGAATGGTAAAAGGAACTCGTTAAACTTCGTTTACACGATAAATCAGACAAATCTAAAAGCCGTAAATTCAACTAAATACCTAGGTATTACAATTACGAACAACTTAAATTGGAAGGAGCACATAGAAAGTGTTGTGGGGAAGGCTAAACAAAGACTGTGTTGGCAGGACACTTAGAAAATGTAACAGACCTACTAAGGAGACTGGCTTCACTACGCTTGTCCGTCCTCTTTTAGAATACTGCTGCGCGGTGTGGGATCCTTACCAGATAGGAGTGACTGAGTACATTGAAAAAGTTCAAAGAAAGGCAGCACGTTCTGTATTATCGCGAAATATGCGAGAGAGTGTCACAGAAGTGATACAGGATTTGGGCTGGACATCATTAAAAGAATGGACATTTTTCGTTGCGACGGAATCTTCTCACGAAATTCCAATCAGCAACTTTCTCCTCCGAATGCGAACAAATTTTGTTGACACCGACCTACATAGGGAGGAACGATCACCACGGTAAGGGAAATCAGAGGTCGTACGGAAAGATATAGGTGTTCATTCTTTCCGCGAGCTATACGAGATTGTAATAACAGAGAATTGCGAAGGTAGTTCGATAAATCCTCTGCCAGGCACTTAAATGTGATTTGCAGAGTATCCATGTAGGTGTAGATGTAGATTGCACGAAAGTTTAAATATGTTGCATACGTAAAAACGCCGTGCATTAACTTCGCTTATGGTTGAATCTAACTCATACATTGCTGCATAGGAAATAGAGATAGCGTATCTAAATTTTGTTTAAAATTGAGAGAAGAATGGTATTTCATTTCGCTCTTCAGACACTGGTTTTTATTAGCAGTGGACGGTCGTGAACGTGGCGCCAAATTCTACCCCAGCACATAGGATATCATTTTGTCATAAGAATCTTCTATATCATAAACGGCTAAAGATACCGAAACGAGTTTTTTTTGTGCGGATGACAGCACGCAAAGAGGCATGTATCTTGTGTGATAAGCGCTCGAAACTTTTGTTATTCCCCGAGATAAGGAAGTGGCTCATCTACAGCAGTGAGAGGCTCGGGTGCACCTCTGGCTTGCTGTACACTCTCAAAAAACATGGCTGATAAACTTCCGATTGGGCCACTGGAGTAGCGAACTCGTTGCATCATTTTAAAACAGCAAAATCGCCTCCATTCAGCTACTGCCTAGGTTCTATACAGCTAAATTTAAACACAGTGCTGCTCACATTAGGGAAAACACTTTTACAGACGGCGGCCTTGGCGTACCAACAGTTATAGTTCGGAATTCGGAATATCGTCAAGCAAATCAACTCATATTTCTACCTCCTTAAGGAAAGATAATTGCTAATTCATCTGAAAAATAGCCCAACGCCCAGAAAAATAAATTGCTAATTCATCTAAAAATAGCCTAACGCACAGAAAAATAGAGTGCCATAGCTGAATATACACTCCTGGAAATTGAAATAAGAACACCGTGAATTCATTGTCCCAGGAAGGGGAAACTTTATTGACACATTCCTGGGGTCAGATACATCACATGATCACACTGACAGAACCACAGGCACATAGACACAGGCAACAGAGAATGCACAATGTCGGCACTAGTACAGTGTATATCCACCTTTCGCAGCAATGCAGGCTGCTATTCTCCCATGGAGACGATCGTAGAGATGCTGGATGTAGTCCTGTGGAACGGCTTGTCATGCCATTTCCACCTGGCGCCTCAGTTGGACCAGCGTTCGTGCTGGACGTGCAGACCGCGTGAGACGACGCTTCATCCAGTCCCAAACATGCTCAATGGGGGACAGATCCGGAGATCTTGCTGGCCAGGGTAGTTGACTTACACCTTCTAGAGCACGTTGGGTGGCACGGGATACATGCGGACGTGCATTGTCCTGTTGGAACAGCAAGTTCCCTTGCCGGTCTAGGAATGGTAGAACGATGGGTTCGATGACGGTTTGGATGTACCGTGCACTATTCAGTGTCCCCTCGACGATCACCAGTGGTGTACGGCCAGTGTAGGAGATCGCTCCCCACACCATGATGCCGGGTGTTGGCCCTGTGTGCCTCGGTCGTATGCAGTCCTGATTGTGGCGCTCACCTGCACGGCACCAAACACGCATACGACCATCATTGGCACCAAGGCAGAAGCGACTCTCATCGCTGAAGACGACACGTCTCCATTCGTCCCTCCATTCACGCCTGTCGCGACACCACTGGAGGCGGGCTGCACGATGTTGGGGCGTGAGCGGAAGACGGCCTAACGGTGTGCGGGACCGTAGCCCAGCTTCATGGAGACGGTTGCGAATGGTCCTCGCCGATACCCCAGGAGCAACAGTGTCCCTAATTTGCTGGGAAGTGGCGGTGCGGTCCCCTACGGCACTGCGTAGGATCCTACGGTCTTGGCGTGCATCCGTGCGTCGCAGCGGTCCGGTCCCAGATCGACGGGCACGTGCACCTTGCGCCGACCACTGGCGACAACATCGATGTACTGTGGAGACCTCACGCCCCATGTGTTGAGCAATTCGGCGGTACGTCCACCCGGCCTCCCGCATGCTCACTATACGCCCTCGCTCAAAGTCCGTCAACTGCACATACGGTTCACGTCCACGCTGTCGCGGCATGCTACCAGTGTTAAAGACTGCGATGGAGCTCCGTATGCCACGGCAAACTGGCTGACACTGACGGCGGCGGTGCACAAATGCTGCGCAGCTAGCGCCATTCGACGGCCAACACCGCGGTTCCTGGTGTGTCCGCTGTGCCGTGCGTGTGATCATTGCTTGTACAGCCCTCTCGCAGTGTCCGGAGCAAGTATGGTGGGTCTGACACACCGGTGTCAATGTGTTCTTTTTTCCATTTCCAGGAGTGTATATATCTGGATTTTCTGCCAGGTTTCGAGACAAAGTCTCGTTGCCTAAACTGTTATAAGCATCTCGCGTTGAACTCCGATCTAAGTTTCGAGCTTCTGTAAAGGATCGCCAATCTTGGGGATTTTGCGTCTGTTCAAATTTGGTATGTTTGTTTCGTTGTTTCTGCAACAGTGTTCTAACCCGTTTTGCCTATCAAGGAGGATCAACTCCGTCATTTGTTAAATTGTTTGGTATAAATCTCTCAATTGCTGCCGATACTATTTCTTTGAATTTAAGCCACATCTGGTCTACACTTATATTATTGATTTTGAATGAGTGGAGATTGTCTCTTAGGAAGGCGTCAAGTGGATTTTTATGTGCTTTCTTGAATAGGTATATTTTTCGCTTATATTTCGAGGATTTGGAGATTACAATATTCAGTCTCGCTACGACAACCCTGAGTTCACTAATACCAATCGGTTTTGATGATGGCAATTAACTCAGGATTATTTGTTGCTAAGAGGTCAAGTGTGTTTTCACAACCGTTTACTATTCGCGTGTGCTCATCAACTAACTTTTTTGAATAGGAATATTTTTCGCTTATTTTTCGAGGATTTTGGGATTACATTATTCAATCTCGCTACGACATCCTGGTATTCACTAATACCTGAATCGGTTTTGATGCTCGTTATTAACTCAGGATTATTTGTTGCTAAGAGGTCTAGTGTGTTTTCACAACCGTTTACTATTCGCGTGGGCTCATGAACTAACGGTTCGAAATAATTTTCAGAGAATGCGTTTAGCACAATTTCGGATGATATTTTATGCGTACCTCCGGAATTAACCATGTATTTTCGCCAACATACCGAGGGTAACTTAGAGTCACCACCAACTATTACGTGTCGGGTACGTGTTTGAAATCAAACTCAAGTTTTCTTAGAACCTTTAAGCAACTGTATTATCTGAACTGAGAGGTCGGTGAAAGGATACGATTATTATTTTATTCCGGTTGCCAGAAATGAGCTTTGCCCATACTAACTCACAGGAAGTATCTACTTCAATTTCGCGACAAGTTAAACTACTTCTAACAGCGACAAACACGCCACCGCCAACGTTGTTTTGCCTATCCTTTCGGAACACCGTTAGGTTCTTCGCAAAAATTTCGGCTGAGCTTATTTCCGGCTTTAGCCAGCTTTCAGGGCCTATACCGATTTGAGCATTAGTGCTTTCGATTATCGCTTGGAGCTCTGGTGCTTTCCCAACACAGCTACGACAGTTTACAACTGCTACACCAATGGTTCCTGTATCTACGCTCTTCCTGTGTTCAGCCTGCAGCCTTTGTGACTGAAGCCCTTATTGTGTTTTCCCTCTAACCTAAAAAACCGCCCATTCCACGCCACACAGCCCCTGCTACCCTTGTAGCCGCCTCCTGCTGACCTATTCAGCGGAACCGGAAACCAAACCATCCTTTGGCACAAGTCGAGGAATCTGCAGCCCACACGGTCGCAGAACCGTCTGAGCCTCTGATTCAGACCCTCCTCTCGGGTCTGTACCAGAGATCGGCTATCGGTCCTGTCGACTATTCTTGCAAACAAGACTCCAGCCTTTAGCACTTCTGTTAGTCGCTCGAAACCAGAGACAATCTCTTCTGATCCAAAGTGACACACATCATTGGTACCAACATGAGCAACCACCTGCAGTTGGCTGCACCCTGTGCTCTTCATGGCATCCGGGAGGGCCCTTTCCACATCTGGAATGATTCCACCCGGTATGCACACGGACTGCACGTTGGTTTTCTTACCCTTCTTGTCAGCCAAGTCGCTAAGGGGCCCCATAACGCGCCTAACGTTGGAGCTTCCAACCATCAATAATCCCACCCGCTGTGATTGCCGGGATCTTGCAGGGTGAGTGGTTTCCTCTGAAACAGGACTGGCGACAGCATCTGGCTAAGCGACAGTGTCAGCCACGGACAGCACCTGGAACCTGTTTGTCAGACAAACCGGGGAGGCCTTACGTGCGGCCGCCCGGGAAGTCTTTCGCCACCTGCTTCGCCCCGGGATGACCTCCCACTCGACCACAGTGAGAGCAGTAACTGGGTTGGCCACCGGTGAGGACCGATTGGAGGACTCTGACGTGCTGGACGTCCGTTGGATCCCTACGGCCGGCCCACACAGTGGTGCCCATCCACTACAGGCTCAGGCTGTGTAACCGAAGCCATCACAGCCTGAAGCTGCGGCTCGCATCCGCACACAACAATCGCAGTACCTGTCCATACTAAAGAGCGTGGAAAATTAAACTATGTAGATAAACGGACTATCGGCACGTGCTATGCAACTCTATTGTAGGCCCTGACGAAAACGCAGGAACTGTGTCTAATAATACGCAGATATTCGAAAACCTAACTACCGAAACACTCAGGTGAAGCTAAATAATTCGTCCCTGATTAGAAACTTGTAATATGTCACAACATCGGTTTACTTTCCGACGCAAACGAAAACTGTGGCTATTAGATATTAAATTTCCACACAGAAACTCAAGAAACTAAACTATTAAAGAACACAGATGATATGATAAAATTCACTCCTGGTTAGGAATTCGTAAATGTCACGAAAGCGGTTACTTCCTTGTTGCTGCGTCTGTCTCGGTCGGCTACTACTGCCATTTTTACTTACTTTGATGCAACATAGTAACAACGGGAAATAATGAAATGAAATCAGTTCTTTATTGAGCAAAATTTTTAGGGTGTAATAAGTGCAAAAATTAATTTTTATCATCAAATAGTTTTGTTGAAGTCGGATGATAAGTATTTCGCAACAGTCACAACGCCGTCTCATAGCACAGATGGCTTTAGGTGAGCAGCACAGTAACCACAGGGCAGCACTAAACATAGAATGCAGCGAGCGCGTCTGTACCAAAGCGTTAATTTCCTGTATCCACACTGTAATACTATTTCAGGACACTGTCCACTACGTTCAACCGACCTTTGACGTCTCTGACGGAATTACAACGTCGCCACCAAGCCTTCAAGCTTTTATTTCTTCTCCCCGGACTTTAATTCTGTTTCCAAATTTCTCCTAGTGTCCTTTACTGCTTGGTCATTGCGCAGATTGAACAACATCAGGGACAGCCTAGACGTCAGCTTCACACTCTTGCTACTCCAGCAAACAATATCATGTAGGTTTTAACAATGCTTGAATAGCGCAGTACCATCGCTGTATAGTGTCATTTTTCCCTCCAACCCACTCGGGCACCGAACATTTAGGTACTCCAGCCGTAATTGTTCTTCTCCTGCTGCTCTGTCGCCATTTCTAGCGAAGAATCGCCTCTCACTCTGCAACGAATCAGTCATCTGGAGCTTTTGTCTTGAGCAACCTATGGAACAAAATTTGCCATCTTGCCAGACGTGGTCGAAAGCCTTCATTATATGAAAGGAGATAATGTCATTGTTCTGACCTTGTCTCTCTGCTGCAGAGACGTACTCTAACAACTGCAGGGACTCGGTGACGGTGAAATACGCGCTACACGAAACCCAGATTGTGCTGAGCGGAAGTTATGACGCGATCACAGAATACGAGTAGTAAGCTCTTGGATTCTGCCTAGGAAATTAGGACGACTAGTGTATAACTTTAGGTAAGGAGAAATCTTTTTGGGGTTTAGGAGGAGTGATGATTTAATGTTTCTTATACGCTTAGAGCAAGTAGGGTAAGGAAGGCAGTTGATCTTGAGGTGGTTCTTGTGGCTTGATGTGTTGCCGATTTCATGGGTAGAATCAGCTACCACATGGGGCCGCCGATGTCCTCTACGGAATCCATCTCTCTCACATTGTTCAGCGTGGGTTCAGACGCCTAGATTCGCCGATACAGAACTCTGGTTTGTCAGTCATCACCGAACTGGTTGCCTCAATTGACTACGGATGATTCCTTCATCTAGCTTCCACAGCCGACCTGGTACTGCCTCTATAATGATGTCGACGTCGAGGTAACTTCAAAAATTTAGCTCTACCTATCGTTTAGCGCTTTCCCGCAATATAAATGAAAAGCTGTTTACCCTTTATTTCTCCAGTCCTTTTCCTTTCCTGGCAGAAGAATGTCCGTAATACAGCTACTGTAGACTAGCTGTTGACCGCCAATCAAATGAAATGGGCCTCACATCTCTAAACATACCGTCGTTCCACTGAATGCAGGCTTTCAATAATTATTGAACTGTGAAGGATATGGCGGGGGAAACCCTGTTATTTCGGTAATCGTGACAAAGTTGCTGAAATCAGCCGATATATGATTCAAGAGTTACTGATAGGCAGACCTAGAAAATTACAGATTATTCAGTCTCTCTCCGCATGTCCACTGATTTAACATTTCTACTTCTAGGTTCGCTGAAGTAACGCACACTTTTATGTAGAAGAAGTGGTTTTCATGGAACAAATGTTCCTTCAATTATCGGTATATTCAGAACTTTTTGATTTCTTATTACATTGTTGTTCTGCATTCAGACATTGAAGGTGTTATTTTTGTTGTTATGGCCATAAGCCCGAAGAGTCGTTTTCCACGCCAGTCGTCCTGTGCAAGCCTCTTCATAACAAACTAGACCCTGCCTTATTCTGCTATGGGAGACTGAGAAAGTATTTCCCTAAACAATTAGTTGGAAAGCAAGAATACATACCTCTTATTATTAAGCTCTTCTCTTCCTACATTTAGTAGAAAAAAATGCACCCAAATACCTCCTTTACGTAAAGCGAAAATACAGTGATGTTAGGAATTATTATTCTGAGATCATAACATATTTGTCTGCTATGAAAAATTATCTCTAGTATAGATACTAAATATTTTTCTTTCTGACTCAAACTAAATTGAAATTTCTTTTAATTTTCTAATATTACTTCGTCAGGCTCAGGGCAAAGTAAACTCAAGCTTCTGCTAATGTGGTTTTACGATAAGATTAATTCATCAACGATCAAAAATAACCGTGCTGTGTTAACTGAAAATCAAACTTCGAAAATAACCTGAATATGCAGGTTATTCAGAAGTTAGAGCGTGAGAAATGAAAGAAAACTAATTTTAAGCTACTTTCGAGAATTAAATTAAAATACCACACGAGCTTCCACCCATAAAAAGCATTGTCCACAATTATGTAAACGGCAATGAGAGTAAAAGGTTTCCGTTCCACAGAAAGTAAAAAAAATTTAAAATTGAACACTCATGATTAATATTTTGTGGCCGAGCGGTTGTAGGCGCTTCAGTCTGGAACCACGCGACCCCTACGGTCGCAGGTTAGAATCCTGCCTCGAGCATGGATGTGTGTGATGTCCTTAGATTAGTTAGATTTAAGTAGTTCTAAATTCTAGGGGACTGATGACCTCAGGTGTTAAGTCCCGTAGTGTTCAGAGACATTTGAACCTTATGATTAATATTTAACGCCGGCCGGGGTGGCCGAGCGGTTCTACGCGCTCTAGTCTGGAGCCGCACGACCGCTACGGTCGCAGGTTCGAATCCTGCCTCGGGCATGGATGTGTGTGATGTCCTTAGGCTTAATTAGTTCTCATTTCTAGGTGACTGATGACCTCAGAAGTTACGTCCCATAGTGCTCAGGGCCATTTGAACCATTTTTGATTAATATTTGATGATAATTCAACTCAAATGAATAGGCAATAAGCCTCCACACATCGAACTGCATACAGTGCCACGAGTGCAAGACGATAGCTAAGCAATACTATCAAAAAAACAAGCCATAAGAAAAAATAAGGTGGCGTCCTTCCATTACATAGTAATTCATGGAATCCTTACATGTCACCGAGAAATGTAATGTTTCAATACACTCCTTCTGATTAATATTATTTTTATGCGTATTTCACTACAATTACTTTTAACACTAATTAGAGGCGTCACAGTAACAACGTGCTATTCGTGTTAGAATCTTGGTCTGCCCCTACAACTTTTACCTTCCTCCCTTTTTGCCATTACCGAACTCATGATTCCTTAATGCCTCACGATGTGTCTTATCAACATATCATATCTTTTAACTAAGTTGTGCCACAAGTACGGTTTTTCCCCAGTTCGATTCTTCTCGTAATCTCATATGTTCCAACTCATATTCATTTATGTCCTTTTCCCTTTCAATAATATTGTCTTCATCTTCATTCCACTTGTACAGCCCTTCCACATATTTCTTCCACCATTTACCTTTCCCTTGGTTGCTTGGTACTAGTTTGCCACTTGTGCTCTTGATATTAACATAGTTGTTTCTCTCTTCTTTTTTATTTGTTTATTTCTTTTGCAGAATTTCCTTTACTTTTTCTGTAGGGGGCATCTATTTTTCCTACCGTCATGCAATCGTATACAGCCTTGCATTTGTCCTGTTTAAAAGCTTTGGACTTTTAGCCATTTTCATATTTCAGAAATCTGTATTTGTTTTCGCTTGCATCATTTTCTGCTGTTTCATGTTTTCTTGTGTCGTAACTAAAATTCAGTATCTCTTGAGTTATTCAAGTTTTTCTGCTCAGCATTGTCTCTTGCCTATTTCATGCTTTGCCGCCTTCACTGTATTATCACTCAGAGTTACCCATTCGTATTCTGTTGCATTCGTTTCACCTGTTTCGGTACATGTTGCCTAAAAATTCCTAAGAAACTCTCAACAACCTCCGGTTCTTTTAGTTTATCCCAGTCCTATCTACTTAATTCCATACCTTTCTGCACGTATTTCAGTTTTAATCTGTGATCCATGAGTAATAAATTACGGACATCAGGTATGTCACTTATGACTTCGGGGTCACCAAAACGATCATGTTCGACAATGTTCCTGGGGGATTTATGTGTTCTCATCTCTTACCATATGATGGTAGGTCCAGCGATAGTTTTGGTGTTCCAGGTGTTATGGTGTGTGGAGGCATAATGTTGCGTGGGCGTAGTGACTTCGAAATATTTGCACACAGAACACTCACTGGTCAACATTATTGCGACACAATACTCCCTCCCCATGTGCATCTTTTCAGGGTTTCATTCGGTCCTGACCTCATTCGTAAGGATTACAACGCATCGAACAGGGCAGGCTGAGAGGGCTAATGCACTTTCCTGCTCGTTACCCCGACTCCCATCGCGGACGTGAGCGATGTTGAGGAGACGTACTGCAATACATTCTCCTGCACCATCGACCATTCAGTAGTCGTCAACCGCAATGGTGTGAGAATGGAATCCCCCAGTAACGTTGTGGGTAGCAGTGGAGCAAGATGCAGTTCTAGCATTATCATCTGCGGTGATCACATACACTACTGAGAACCAAGCCCCTCCTTATGAAAATGTCCAGTGGGCACCATCACAAATCGCTGTGACTTTAGTGTACTTATTGTCTTTGAGTAAAAGAGTGATTTATGTTCGTCTCATTGCGTATTCCTTTCAGTTACGGGAGTGAGTCAAATGAAATCCTTAAATATGTTTTAAATATTATTTATTTTGCAAAAGTGGTACAAAGCTGTATCACTTTTCAACATAATCTCCCCCATGCTCAATGCAAGTTCTCCAGCTCTTACAACGTGCATAAATTCCTTTAGAAATAAGTTCGTTTGGTAGTCCGCGCAGCCACTCATGCACCGCATAGCGTACCTCTTCATCAGAACGGAACTTTTTTCCTTCTATTGCATCTTTGAGTGGTCCAAACATATGGAAATTACTTGGGGCAAGGTCTGGCGAGAATGGTGGATGAAGAAGACACTCAAAATGCAGGTCTGTGATTGTTGCAACTGTTGTACGGGCAGTGTGGGGCGTTGCATTGTCATGTTGCAAAAGGACACCTGCTGACAGCAATCCGCGTCGCTTTGATTTGATTGCAGGCCGCAGATGATTGTTTAGGAGATCTGTGTATGATGCACTGGTGACAGTGGTCCCTCTAGGCATGTGATGCTCCAAAATGACGCCTTTTCGTCCCAAAAGAGAGTCAGCATAACCTTCCCTGCTGATGGCTCTGTACGAAACTTTTTGGTTTTGGTGATGAGGAATGGCGCCATTCCTTGCTCGCTCTCTTTGTTTCCGGTTGGTGGAAGTGAACCCAGGTTTCGTCCCCAGTAACGATTGTTGCAAGGAAGCCTTCACCTTCTCGTTCAAAGCGCCGAAGAAGTTCTTCACAAGCATCAACACGTCGTTCTCTCATTTCAGGGCTCAATGGCTCTGAGCACTATGGGACTCAACTGCTGAGGTTATTAGTCCCCTAGAACTTAGAACTAGTTAAACCTACCTAACCTAAGGACATCACAAACATCCATGCCCGAGGCAGGATTCGAACCTGCGACCGTAGCGGTCTTGCGGTTCCAGACTCTCATTTCAGGAGTTAGCTGCCGTGGCACCCATCTTGCGGACACTTTGTGAAACTGGAGCACATCATGCACAATGTTGTGTGCTGACCCATGACTAATCTGTAAACATGCTGCAATGTCATTCAGTGTCACTCGGAGGTTTTCCTTCACTATGGCTTCAACTGCTGCAATGTTCTGTGCAGTCACAACTCGTTGTGCCTGACCTGGACGAGGAGCATCTTCCAGTGAAGTCAAACCATTTGCGAATTTCCCACTCCATTCGTAGACTTTCTGCTGTTACAACCATTCATCACCGTACTGAACCTTCATTCGTCGCTGAATTTCAAAAGGTTTCACACCTCCACTACGCAAAAAACGAATAACAGGACGTTGTTCTTCCCTGGTGCAAGTCGCAAGTGGGGCGGCCATCTTTATACTGATACTGCGACGGTATGTGTGCATCTGCACTATGCTGTCACCTAAAGGCCATTCTGCACATTGTTTGTAGCACGCTTACCAACTTATAGGATAACGGCACGAAATTTCGATTTGTTATTACAAATTTAAGGCTTTCATTTGACTCAACTTCCTACCTTCTGTAGTGTACTGTACTGTACTGCTCTGTAGCGGTACTTTCAATTCATGGTCCGACTTTCATCGAGTTATGATACTTTTCAGAGATATATCATGTGAAAGCTACTTTCATCCTTAAGTTTTGCTGACCAGGGTATATTATTAGGCAAATAAAAGAACTCTCCATCAAAATGTGGTTTATAATACTCAAAGTAGTTCTTTAGAAAAGACAGACAAGAAAATGGTTCAAATGGTTCAAATGGCTCTGAGCACTATGGGACTCAACATCTTAGGTCATAAGTCCCCTAGAACTTAGAACTACTTAAACCTAACTAACGTAAGGACATCACACACACCCATGCCCGAGGCAGGATTCGAACCTGCGACCGTAGCGGTCGCGCGGTTCCGGACTGCAGCGCCAGAACCGCTAGACCACCGCGGCCGGCACACACAAGAAAATCTGACTATGTCGGCAGAAAAAGGAAATGAACAGGAATTATGGCAAGGTCAAGGCGCGTCCTTTCTATCTACCTCGGTAGTAAGGAGCCCTTAGAAGGAACAAGGGTGTAATAACCACTAACAGAAAAATAGTTACGTAATTCTTACTGAGGGGGCGCGCCCAAGATCACGGCCCGGCGACCGATAATTTGTTATACAGGGCGTATCAAAAAGAATAATCCGATTTAAAAAACCATAGCTGTTACGTTATTTGAGATATGTGCTTGAACAACATACTGTTGGAAAGAGCAAACTTTCGAGTTTCACAGGGTTCCCACTAGGTAGCAGCACTGTGGGCCCACTTCAGGTCTAGTAAAAATGGTGTCGGGACAACAGAAAGCGTTTTGTGTTCTCAGGTTTGAGCAGTGCGTGTCAGTAATAACTGTTCAGCATGACTATAGTACAAGGTGTGGAGTGAATCCTCCTACAGCATAGAGCATTAGACGATGGCATGAACAATTCTGAGGAACAGGTTGTTTGAGTAAAGGCAAATCGCCGGGCCGTCCCAGAGTGTCTGACACAGACGTCGAACACATCCGCCACAATTTCACAAGGAGTCCGCAGAAATCCGTTCGCCGTGCAGCTCGACAGCTCACCATGCCACTCCGTGTCCGTCTGGCTGGTGTTGCACCTACGTTTACACATGAAACTACACAAAATTCAGCTACTGCAAGCTCTTCGTGAAGGTGACAAACAACAGCGTGTGGAGTTCTGTAATTTCGTTCTTGGCAAGATGGAGGATGACAATTTTCTTCCACGCTTAGTGTTTAGTGACGAGGCAAAATTCCATTTAAATGGAAAAGTGAACTGTCATTATGTGAGAATATGGGGTACAGAACAACCACTTTGAGTTGTACAACATCAGACGGAGTCTCCAAAATTTCATGTGTTTTGTGCAGACTCACGGGAATAGTATGGTCCATTCTTATTTGCCGAGAACACTGTTACAGGAAGCACGTACCTCGATAAGCTTGAGAACTTTCGAAGGATTCATTTCCCAGCGGGATGGGGCACCGCCATATTGGCGTATGGAACGAGAGGATTTTAAAATCAGAGGATTACTGAACGATGGATCGGTTGCACTGGACCAAACGATTCAGCCTTACATTACTGGTCTCCAAGGTCACCAGACCTGACCTTGTGATTATTTCTTGTGGGGGCTTATAAGAAACTCTATGTACAGTCGTGGACAAAACGAGCGAGACCCCTCGCCTTTTCGTTATGCTGATCCGCACGGCTTTAAAGTCTGCTACACAGCATAACAGGCAAGGCGACGAAGTGCTACCAACATACTATGCGCAGGCGTGAAATTGACAAACTATCTGAACTTTTTTAGACTGTATTCCATAATTTGTAAGACTATATTAATGCTGATTAGTGTGTTAAATACAACACGTAAACATAAGACAGAACTGAAAGAAGAAACGCTAATTTTTATGAAACGGACGAATAAAAATGAATTTCAGCTTATCCAGATAACAGACAAAGAGCCCCAGACCGTTACGAATTAGCAAAATATTATCCGCATTCGCCCGCGAAACGGTCTGTGTCAACGTTCAGACCAGTCATACTGGATTACCATTGCTGACCTACCATGAAAGTGTGCAAATTTAGCAATGCGTGAAGATTCATAACGAAATTCACTTAAACATCATTCAGTGCCACACTTAAGTCAATTCCATTATTGACAGAAGCGGAAAAAGGAGGCAGTATCATGTATGAAATTCTACAAGAGTGTCATATTGACATCCACAGAGCGCCAGTACAGAATAAAGGTAGCGATAAATCGTATTGGGTGCGCGAGAATTTCTTAAAATTGCTTTACTGATATTCTACCTGCCTCCATAGAGATTAGAACCGAAAACAAACCAGACCTTCCTTTCACTATGCTAGCAGACAACCTAGGCAAACAGCCCTCTATTATTACCCCAGACATGAACAAGCCGGCAATTTCGCAATAAAAATCTGCAGTTTCTGTTGCATAGAGCTTTCTGGACTCAAAAACATGAATTTTCTTCCTTTATGTCACCACTTATGCGACAATCATTCGGGATGATTATCGAAATAACAAATTACTGTTATTAGAGAGTAAATTTTGTAGGATAATTCTGCACCACCCCAGGAAATAAACGGCTACATAGCTGCCAAACGTATTCTGCATTGTTTCGAATTCTCCACTAGACTCGCCACAGCCAGAAAACGTTCATTAGCAGAAGTGTTTCTTAAGCTAGCTAGCAATGAGAATGTTCGTACTTCTAAAACGCGGTGGCATTAATACTGGGATGTGAATTACCACGTGTATAGGCAAATACATTCTATTTGCATTCCTGTAAACGTGATTTGGATCGAAAACGTAGCTACGACTAATATGCTTATGTATCGACAGCAACTAGAACATTTCGAATAAAGAGTAGCGGGTGTTATTTATGCGGCCCTCATCTTCAGTGTTTTCATTGTTAGTATTTCGTCACCTAAACCGGTAAAAACGGAACCCTACTAGTCTCACTTTCTTGACCGTCTATCGGTCTACCCAACCCTTAAAACCCGTTTACCTCCAGAACGGGTGGACATAATAAGCGGAAATGTATCGCACTTCTTGCTGTAACCGGTCCCATGCTGGTGTAAAAAAGTGAGCTTCTATGTCAACGCAATGAAAAGATACGACGGTTTATGTAAAGAAAATTTACGCGAAAGGTCAAAAAATGGCTTCAAGAACTATGCGACCTAACTGCTTAGGTCATCAGCCCCTAGACCTAGAACTACTTAAACCTAGCTAGCCTAAGGGCATCACAGACATCTATGCCCGAGGTAGAATTCCAACCTGCGACTGAAGCAGCCGTGCGGTTCGTCACTGAAGCGCCTGGAACCGCTCGGCCACCGCAACGCGGCGAAACCCTACTCACCTCATGTATAATGATAATATATACTGTCTAGTGAGGATAAACTGTATTCTCCAGCAACTCAGATCGTTTGGTCACGGAACTTTTACGAAGCTACATTCAAACTTTGTCGAAGTCGTCTGCAATATCCATTACAAACACCCTAGGAACTTCGTATGCGATATCCACTTCTGAATACGCTGGCAGATAATGCAGTACTATAACAAGTAGGTGGGAACTTATTGTTATTGGTCCATGCATGACACTTTATTTCAATATCACTTTAACGCGCCTAGGTGTTCGTATATGGCTGAAATTAATGAACAAAAAGTAAATAAACAGTAAACAACTTCGATGTTCAGATCAAGTGAAAGTCACATGTCGTAATTACAACATAATTTCGTTGTTACATCTACATGACTACATCAACAGGATTTCTTTGCAATCCGGACTTACGTGCCTGGCAGAAGGTTCGGATTATTTCTCTACCGTCCCACTCATTAACAGTGTGCGGGAAAAGGGACTACTTAAATCTTTTCTTGCGAGCCTTGAATTACATTATTACTATGGTTTCTTCTTGTGTAAGTACCCTAGGAAATAATGTTTTGGCATTCAGAACATATGGTGGTGATTGAAATTTCGTGAAAAGATCTCGTGGCAACGAAAAACGCATATGTTTTCATGAATGTTACCCCAACTCGATTATCAAATCTGGGATCCTCTCTCCCCTATTTCGTGTCATTACAAAGCGTGCTACCGTTCCTTGGACGTTTTTGCGTCCACAGTCAATCACGTCTGTCAAGGATATTATAGCAGTGGACGGACAAACGTAGTGTAGGCAGTGTTTTCAGTTGGCCTGTTGCGTATTCTTAGTGTGCGGCCAATAAAACGCAGTCATTCGTTTGCCTTCCCCACAAAAGTATGTTTTCGATCTTTCCAGTTTAAGTTTTACTGGGTACTGAGATGAACTGACAGTGCTTCGACTTGTGTTTTGTCATGTAACCGAAAGTTAATTATTGTTATTGGACGCAGCTTTCGTGTTTAATGTATTCCTCAGTCAACAACAGTAGACTCCTCGTACACCACACATAACTGTTTCAAAGTATTAAATTGTTACTGATCTTACCATGTTGCAGTGGTCATCTTAACTTGCCGTTTTGAAAAAAAGGAAAATATTTTAGCGAAATGTAGCAACTAAGAAGCGGAGTATCCAAACAAACAAACGTTTCCGGTTTAAGTAGTTGCAGTAGGTCTACTACACAGTAACGTAAATTAGGAGCAAAGTCCATAAGTAGATCCTCATCAGGAAAACCAGCCGTCATAATGCAAAGTGCAACTACAACAAAGAAAGTTTCCAAACATGTCAATGAGTAGTCGAGGAAAGTGGACGCATTCTGTCTACTGAATCCCAACGCACGCAATTTACGAGGGGGCACGCCAAGTGTCAGACCCCGATCTTGCTTTTAACTACGCTCATTGAAAGAGGGGACAAAATAAGCTTAAACTCTACCGCTTCTGAGAAAACGACGGTCAAAGTGTTCAATGCGTTGTTGCTATAGTGTAGATACCGCTTAGCGGTTAAGGATTCAACTGAAGCGGTGGCTCTGCGGCTACCATAGCGACTTCGGAACTTTGCGCTGCGAGTTCGAAACCCGGTTTTTCCTTTTTTCCCCCCTCACTCTCTGAATTATCTACGAATGTTTATTCCAATTTATGATGAAACACTGTTGTCGTTATTCGTCAGTTAATTTACTGTGTAAAGAAATAAGTTAAAAAGGGAACACACAGTGCGTAGTGGGGCGATCACTCTGTTGTAGAAATAATTCAGAAGCCAAGATCGCATAAATACTGTCTACTGGATAACCGGTTTCAACACACTAAAGGTGCCATTATCGGATCTAAATGTAGATTAACATTGATAAACCATTTGGATATAACGATACATGAGGCAGACGAGATGATTTTATATCAGCTTGTCTCATTCGTTTATTATTTTTTTAATTCATTAATTACACATAAAGTTAATTGTCGAGTAATGACAACATTATCTCAACATAAATTAGAAAAAAAACATTCGAAGATAATTCTGATAGAGAGGCAGGAAAATAAAATAATTAAAAAACCCAATATGGTCTCGAACACGGGAATCAATGCTAAGAAGGAACGACGGTAGCCACCGCTTCAATTGCGTTCTCGGCTGCAGAATGTATCTACACTAGAGCAACAGCGCGTTGATAACTTTGGCCGTCGTTTTCTCGGAAACGGTCGAGTGTCTGCAGATAAGCCGAAACACATGTTCGCTTATTTTGTCCTCTCCTTCACTGAGCAAAGTTTCGGGACAATCAGCCTATGACACTTGGCGAGTTCCCCTCGCTCGTCGAGTCGCTTCTTACGCCCGGCGAGAATTATGTATGCCTCCGAGTAAACTGCGCCACCTGGAAACACGGCGAGCGGGGATAAACACGTTTTCCTTCTTATAAGGCAACCTTCTACAGATAATATTCACGAAGTGTTCTTCAGGTTGCCTCAGATATTTCAGAAATGTTTCTTGCCTCAGGCCTGCCGCATATGCAAAACGTAAACATTTCATTTCATGTAATATTTATCAGGATAAGACATGACAAGAGTGGACCAGTCCCTTCTGAGAAAAATTAGAGATTTTAAGTTGCTCCACTATGTAATGACACGGGTATGGGCTTGCGATCTCTCTTTTATGCCATCGATTTCCGTGTTACACATACTTGGCCACTGCGTTGTGGCTGCCATCGTGGAGGAGGCAGTCTGTTTCCTGCCAGCGCTGTTTCCGCAGCCAATATTAACCGCGACGAATCATTCAGTCAACGCTAAATGGCCCATCTGGCTGAGGCAGACAAGGGCGCTATAATAGAACTCCATGCAGAGGGATCTTCAAATGCCGACATAGCGAGAACTATGGGTCTTCACAAGTCGACGGTAGCCAGGTGGATCAGACGAAAGGAAGAGAGTGGTAACTTGAATGGGAGGCCTCATGGCCGTCGCCGCAAAACAACAGCAGCTCAGGATCAGCAGATACGCCGTTTCAGTGAGAACCACCCATTTGTCAACGCACGACAAATTCAGCAAACTTTGGGTCTCAATGTTAGCAGTAAGACCGTCACTCCTCGTGTAAGGGAAGGTGGACTGAGAGCAAGAAGCGCTGCTGTGAAAGAGACATTGACTGTTTCCCAAAGAGAAGCTTGCCTTGCTTTTGCTACTGAAAATGGCGACAAACCTCTCCAGTTTTGGAGGCGAGTGATTTTCACGCACCAAAAAGTTTTCTCTACGGCATCATCCGGAAAAGTACTAGTTTACCGGCCTAAATGTGCTAGGTATAATCGAAAATATATTTACAGTTGCCGAAGGAGTGGCAGGTTGTCGGTGCCGGCCGGTGTGGCCGTGCGGTTCGAGGCGCTTCAGTCTGGAACCGCGTGACCGCTACGGTCGCAGGTTCGAATCCTGCCTCGCGCATGGATGTGTGTGATGTCCTTAGGTTAGTTAGGTTTAAGTAGTTCTACGTTCTAGGGGACTGATGACCACAGAAGTTAAGTCCCACAGTGCTCAGAGCCATTTGTAGTCGGTAACGGTATGGGCGTGGATATCGGCCGAAGGGTGTGGGCTCCTGTGGGAAGTGGAAGGAAGATTCGATGCGCGCAATTACATATCAATTCTGGAGAACGTGATGTTGCCTGCTGTGGCAGCAAGATTTGGCGATGATCAGATCATGTTCCAACAAGATCGCTCGTCTATTCATATGGCACGTGTGGTTAAGAGGCGGGTCGACGACCATAGTAATATTACTGTAACGGAATGGCCACCTAAAGGAGCTGATACGAATCCCATTGAGAATATCTGGGCAGAAATGGTCAGAGTAATACGAGAAAAGGGCAGTCACCGTCGACTCGCCGACAGCTTTCTGATGTGATTCATGACGCTTGGAATGAGTTACTTGAATCTCCTAGTTATGTGGCTCGAGTTGTGGGCTCAATGCCCAACAGACTTCGAGCTGTTGTGGAAGCCAAAGGAGGCTTCACCAATCAGCTGTTTCAAGCTTTGTTTCTTTCTTCTTCGTCTTTTTTTTTTTACTTACAGACGTATATTTTATATAATTTCAAGGAAACGCAGTAAATGGAATGTGGACTGATTTTTGAGGCTTCATTTTGTGACGGCTAAACAGTGCTGCATCATGGGACCCGCTATTTGTCCACATGTGGCTGAACATCAGAGGTGTAAAAAATTTTGAGGTGCCGAAGTTCTCTGGAAGAATAACGTCTTTTAGACAAGGAGATGATTTTTAGTTCATTTCATTTTAACCATTCACACTATGATTTGACATTCTAATCTTTGATTTCATTTTATTATTAAGTATCTTTTCTCCAGTGAAAGTCAACGGTAGTAAGTTTCAAGATATGAAGAATAACTGGAAGTTTCTAATTTGTGGAAAGCGTATTTAACAGTTAATATTTTCGACAAATCTGTAGTTATAGGACATATTAAGAAGCGAGTCAAAAATGGCATTGTGGAATGATCAGGTTGGTCTCTAAAGGGTAACGACGATAAAATAGCAAATATGAAACTATGGGTAACAACTATTGTTGATGGTGAGGAGCCATAATCGATATGTCACTTTTCCGTAATTGTATTTCTGAAGTTTATCGTCAATCCTAGGACTGACACCGATACTCTGTTTTACGTAAAGAATACAACCTTCAAAATTTATTTAGCAGCGCAGAATATTAAATCACAGTTTATAGATCAGGAACCTAATCCAACTGCCTTTAATTTTATTTTCACGGATGACATTGAGACAGTAAATAACAAGAGAAATAAGAAAACTCTCAGAATCAATATAGAGAATTCAAGTATCATGTGAATTCAAAAGTTTGCTATAATAGCGATTAATTGCTTTTTACAGACCCCTTCATGCCTACGTTTTCCGTCAGACAGACAATGTTTGAAACTAGGACTAACGAGGTAAACAATTTTTCCACAAATTGTCAAATTGGAAGTCGGAGAGCCAGTTACATAAATTACGATGACAACAAACGTTTTTCAAGTAAACTGATCACAGGAGGAATCCAACGCATTTATTGTGAGTTACATGCACAGTATGTAAACTGGCAACGCCACCAACACACAATACCACTAACACGGGAACATCCCCATCGCACCGCCCTCAGATTTAGTTATAAGTTGATACAGGGGATAGGCCTTGAAAAACTGAACACAGATCAATCGAGAAAACAGGAAGAAGTTGTGTGGAAGTATGAAAAAAATAAGCAAAATATACAAACTGAGTAGTCCATGCGCAAGATAGGCAACATCAAGGATAGGGTGAGCTCAGGAGCGCCGTGGTCCCGTGGTTAGCGCACGCAGCTGCGGAACGAGAGGTCCTTCCGTCAAATTTTCCCAGGAGTGAAAAGTTTAATTTTTATTTTCAGACAATTATTATCTGTCCGTCCGTCCGTCCGATGCGAGGTAACCGCGCCGTAGTATGATGACGCTACACCTAAAAAACATCGAAAGACATGACGTCAGTCGACTATAGCGCACGGAAGAGAGAGTATTCCTGCTAATGAGGCTCCCTGGCTGGCAGTTAACTGTTCGCTACTTTGGACGAGAGTGCATTAAATACGTGCGATGCATTGCGTGGGCAATATGAATCCAGCAAATATAGCTCGTGACTCCAATAACAATGTCAATGAATATTTTCCAACTGTAAGGCATCGGAAAGTTCCTTAAGGGATCGAACGATTGTCGAACATTTGTATGATTATTTCCTACATTTGTTGAATAACAGTACGTGTGGTGATGATTGTCTGAAAATAAAAAAAATCAAACAACTAACCCGAGGGAAGCCTTAAACCAACGACCTCTCGTTCTGCAGCTCCTCACGCTAACCACGCGACCACTGCGCTCCCGTGCTCAAGCTATCCTTGATGTTGCTTATCATGCACACGGACTACTCAGTTTGTTTGGTTTGAATATTTTTTTCATAGGTCCACACAACTTCTTCCTGTTTTTCGAATGATCTGTGTTCAGTTTTCAAGGCCTATCCACTGTGTCAACTTATAACTAAATCTGAGGAGGGTGCGATGGGGAGGTTCCCTTGTTAGCTATGAAACAACTGTAGCAAAACGGAGCATCCTCGTTATCCATGTGATGGATAAGACGACTAATTCGCAACATAAATGTCAATGTAAGCATCAGTTTCTGTTGGAACGTGCTTCCCGGACCAAATAACATACATTTCCTACGTCTTCAATGCGAATCATGTAGCAAATGTAATTTAAAGGACATAAAAATATCGAGTGAATTTACTAAAATAATTATGAACCACTTGAATTTGCATTCAACAGGCAATGTTCAGAAGTCTGGTGTAGGAGTACTGCATGCTCTAATTCGAAACAACAAAAATCAACAGAGTAACTATTATTGAACGTCATCAGGTCACTCATCGAGCATTCCTATGCAGTACTGTTACTGGTGACGTGTTATGATGCCTTTATCGTTAACTTCCTAAGAAGAAATGAAAGGCTGAGCCCCACCAAAAGACGTAAACTCGAGGAGAGAGTTGCGTGAACATATTATTTTACATCTGATAAATCCAAAAGTGTGTTTTGGGCTACGAATTCTGCCCCCAGGGTGTGTGCAACACAGCTGGAATTTGTTGCCAACAACTGAGTCACCTTTCGGTCACAGTGTAAGAAAATCGAGCAACAAAACTACATCACCTGTGCTACTGCATGATAACGCACTATGTTGATTTGAGAAACAAAACTATCCAGGAGATTGATAGGAAAGTCGTCTCTCAGGCACATTTGTATTGATAGGGAAGTCCTCTCTCAAGCACTTGTCCCTCTCGTCATATATTTGTAAAATTTTACCTTTCCCACTCTAGATCGATCAACCGTCAAGGCAATTCATTTCTAGACGAAAATACTTTTAAAACTACTCTGGTTTATTGACATCGTTAGAACAAGTAGGTTTCTACAGGCGTAGAATTTGTAAACAACTTTAGCATTGTCATATCGTTTTAGATATCGTGAAAGAAAATTCTGCTGCTAATTAATTTCTCTTTGATAATTACTGTTGCGTTTAGTAAACTAATGGAAAATGCAATTAAAATATTCACTGTACTAATACAAACTAAAGTCAGCTTAATACAGAAACATCACGGCGGCAGTCTATCTTAATAAAGCATTAAGTTTCTGTGAGACAATTGGGCTTATTTTAACACGAATTAGTAGGATATTACAGACTTTACACTTAGAAAAGATCTGTATTTATTTCATTTCCTGTACCATTCGTAAGTGTTATGAAAATGGGGCTTTTCATAGATAAAATTATGTATTCACAACAACAAAAAAATGTCGGCAGAAAACAAAAGTGGCATTATGAATCTGGCAGTACCGTAAGGTTTTCACTCTGACACTAAGAGTTACTGAAAGTAGCAAGAAGAATTTTGCTCGAGCGTTGTCTTACGATTCCCTTATTAAGTTTTTATCTGCCTGCTTGTAGCTGTGCTACAAAAGAATTAAAAATCTGGCTTTCAGCAAGTCTCGAAAGGCGAACAAAAGCAGCTTGCACCTGGTTACTAAGCATGTTACCTGGGGACTGGTTTTTTCTTAAAGCGGGAAGACATCCTTTTGTGGTTCAATTGGCAAATGTCAGTCAGACGTGTGACGTTAGTCTAAGCGTTTCGGTGTGTTGAATTTGTACCAATGATTTTTCTACACGTTTTTTCTGTCCCAAATAGAGTTGAAGTCTCCCATTAGTATTTTCACGTCATCTTGGTGAATTTTGCTCATGGTATTTTCGAGTGTGTTCCAGAATTTTTCAACATTGTCGGTGTTTTTCTTATTTTCGATGTTGGTGGGTTCAAATGGTTCAAATGGCTCTGAGCACTATGGGACTTAACTGCTGTGGTCATCAGTCCCCTAGAACTTAGAACTAGTTAAACCTAACTAACCTAAGGACATCGCACACATCCATGCCCGAGGCAGGATGCGAACCTGCGACCGTAGCGGTCGCGCGGTTCCAGACTGTAGCGCCTAGAACCTCTCGAACACTCCGGCCGTCGATGTTGGTGGGGACACGTGCATTGATGAGTGTATATGTTTTACTGGGGCTCTGAATGACCATAGTCATAAGTCGCTTGTTGACGGGCCAGCCGCGGTGGCCGAGCGGTTCTTGGCTCTTCAGTCCGGAACCGCGCGACTGCTACGGTCGCAGGTTCGAATCCAGCCTTGGGCATGAATTTGTGTGATGTCCTTAGATTAGCTAGGTATAAGTAGTTCTAAGTTCTAGGAGACTGATGACCTCCACTGTTAAGTTCCATAGTGCTCAGAGCCATTGGAACCTTTTGATTGTCGATCGGTGTGATTTCTTTGACAGAGTTGATAGATCGGTGTTCGAGAAATGCAATGCCGAAGATTGGTACGCCTTTCGTTACCTTTTGTTGTATTCTGCTCTTGAAGATGCAATGGTTTCCCTAATGCACGGTTTCATTGTCAGTTAGTCGTGGTTCTTGAAGTGCAAGGATGAGAATTTTTTGTCGGTCCATTTCTTTTGTGAGATTATTTAGTTTTCGTGTTTGGATCAAGGTATCGATGTTTACTTTTAAATGCATGTTTTTTGCTTGTAGGGAAATTTACCAGAGATCTTCGATATTCTCTGTCGTGCTAACCTGGACTCCCCAGAATCCGAAAATCCAACTGCCGCCTGTCGACAGCCGGGTTGTGTACCACCTGGGATAAAGTTGACTTTGCTTGCATAGTTTACGTTTGCTTGTGTTTCATTGGTTGTGCTTGGGTGATACCAGGACCGGACAGGACCAGAGGGTGTTGAAGCCTTTGAAAGCAAATATTTTCAGCAAAGCTCATTGAGCTAACACGGTGACCAGAGTAACGGTGATTTTCACTCAGACGTGTCTGGATTTTGCGTTCAACGGATTGAGTAGCCGTTCAGGATTGTGTTAGTATTTGGTTCACCCCTAGTATTTGATTTCCTCGGTACCACCCATATGGGGGAGGGTTTCCACTATCCGCCACACGCGATTATTATTATTATTATTATTATTATTGTCATTATGTCTCAGCAAATCCCATATGGTGTATCTTCCCACCACTGAAATAGATGTGTATTGTTCGATTCAGTATTTCCATCACATAAATGTGGTTTATAATTACGTTACATTGCTACTAGTAGACATATTTCTCACTTTTTCTTAGACAGTTGCTACCTGTTACTCCATCATAGGAATTTATGTGCGAAGCATTGTTGAAATACAGACGTTCAAATTATCCGATTTCTGTAATTTCATTTCGATACCAGATCGGTCTAATCGGATTCAGCCAGGTAGTCTTAATGTGGATATCCGACCACGACTGTCATCATATGATAGACTGTGTAAACCACATTCTTTATCGGACTGTTGAATATAGATCACTTATCTATGACAGGACCTGAATTCTTAAACACTGTGGAAAATAATAATCCGATGTGCTTATTACAAATACGTTATTTCAATATAAATATGTGAACTAACGAGATAACAGTTTATTTACAGGAGCAGAACTAATGTTCAAATGTTCAAATGTGTGTGAAATCGTATGGGACTTAACTGCTAAGGTCATCAGTACCTAAGCTTACACACTACTTAACCTAAATCATCCTAAGGACAAACACACACACCCATGCCCGAGGGAGGACTCGAACCTCCGCCGGGATGGACAATTATCTGATAATCGGCTCTGAAACATAATATGACACCAGATTCTTATCGTAGGCGCTATCGGAAACGCAAAAAGCAGGGAGCTGTCCATTCTTTTGTCCTAAAGAGCTGCGACAAAGCAAAGCTTGACCGATTATCAGATAATTGTCCACATGGGTTTTGTGGACGAGTATACTTTTAGTAGCCGCGCGGGATTAGCCGAGCGGTCAAGGGCGCTGCAGTCATGAGCTGCGTGGCTGATCCCGGCGGAGGTTCGAGTCCTCCCTCGGGCATGGGTGTGTGTATTTGTCCTTAGGATGATTTAGGTTATGTAGTGTGTAAGCTTAGGTACTGATGACCTTAGCAGTTAAGTCCCATACGATTTCACACACATTTGAACATTTGAACATTAGTTCTGCTCCTGTAAATAAACTGTTATCTCGTTAGTTCACATATTTATACTGAAATAACGTATTTGTAATAAGCACATCGGATTATTATTTTCCACAGTGTTTAAGAATTCAGGTCCTGTCATAGATAAGTGATCTATATTCAACAGTCCGATAAAGAATGTGGTTTACACAGTCTATCATATGATGACAGTCGTGGTCGGATATCCACATTAAGACTACCTGGCTGAATCCGATTAGACCGATCTGGTATCGAAATGAAATTACAGAAATCGGATAATTTGAACGTCTGTATTTCAACAATGCTTCGCACATAAATTCCTATGATGGAGTAACAGGTAGCAACTGTCTAAGAAAAAGTGAGAAATATGTCTACTAGTAGCAATGTAACGTAATTATAAACCACATTTATGTGATGGAAATACTGAATCGAACAATACACATCTATTTCAGTGGTGGGAAGATACACCATATGGGATTTGCTGAGACATAATGACAATAATAATAATAATAATAATAATAATCGCGTGTGGCGGATAGTGGAAACCCTCCCCCATATGGGTGGTACCGAGGAAATCAAATACTAGGGGTGAACCAAATACTAACACAATCCTGAACGGCTACTCAATCCGTTGAACGCAAAATCCAGACACGTCTGAGTGAAAATCACCGTTACTCTGGTCACCGTGTTAGCTCAATGAGCTTTGCTGAAAATATTTGCTTTCAAAGGCTTCAACACCCTCTGGTCCTGTCCGGTCCTGGTATCACCCAAGCACAACCAATGAAACACAAGCAAACGTAAACTATGCAAGCAAAGTCAACTTTATCCCAGGTGGTACACAACCCGGCTGTCGACAGGCGGCAGTTGGATTTTCGGATTCTGGGGAGTCCAGGTTAGCACGACAGAGAATATCGAAGATCTCTGGTAAATTTCCCTACAAGCAAAAAACATGCATTTAAAAGTAAACATCGATACCTTGATCCAAACACGAAAACTAAATAATCTCACAAAAGAAATGGACCGACAAAAAATTCTCATCCTTGCACTTCAAGAACCACGACTAACTGACAATGAAACCGTGCATTAGGGAAACCATTGCATCTTCAAGAGCAGAATACAACAAAAGGTAACGAAAGGCGTACCAATCTTCGGCATTGCATTTCTCGAACACCGATCTATCAACTCTGTCAAAGAAATCACACCGATCGACAATCAAAAGGTTCCAATGGCTCTGAGCACTATGGAACTTAACAGTGGAGGTCATCAGTCTCCTAGAACTTAGAACTACTTATACCTAGCTAATCTAAGGACATCACACAAATTCATGCCCAAGGCTGGATTCGAACCTGCGACCGTAGCAGTCGCGCGGTTCCGGACTGAAGAGCCAAGAACCGCTCGGCCACCGCGGCTGGCCCGTCAACAAGCGACTTATGACTATGGTCATTCAGAGCCCCAGTAAAACATATACACTCATCAATGCACGTGTCCCCACCAACATCGACGGCCGGAGTGTTCGAGAGGTTCTAGGCGCTACAGTCTGGAACCGCGCGACCGCTACGGTCGCAGGTTCGCATCCTGCCTCGGGCATGGACGTGTGCGATGTCCTTAGGTTAGTTAGGTTTAACTAGTTCTAAGTTCTAGGGGACTGATGACCACAGCAGTTAAGTCCCATAGTGCTCAGAGCCATTTGAACCATTTGAACCCACCAACATCGAAAATAAGAAAAACATCGACAATGTTGAAAAATTCTGGAACACACTCGAAAATACCATGAGCAAAATTCACCAAGATGACGTGAAAATACTAATGGGAGACTTCAACTCTATTTGGGACAGAAAAAACGTGTAGAAAAATCATTGGTACAAATTCAACACACCGAAACGCTTAGACTAACGTCACACGTCTGACTGACATTTGCCAATTGAACCACAAAAGGATGTCTTCCCGCTTTAAGAAAAAACCAGTCCCCAGGTAACATGCTTAGTAACCAGGTGCAAGCTGCTTTTGTTCGCCTTTCGAGACTTGCTGAAAGCCAGATTTTTAATTCTTTTGTAGCACAGCTACAAGCAGGCAGATAAAAACTTAATAAGGGAATCGTAAGACAACGCTCGAGCAAAATTCTTCTTGCTACTTTCAGTAACTCTTAGTGTCAGAGTGAAAACCTTACGGTACTGCCAGATTCATAATGCCACTTTTGTTTTCTGCCGACATTTTTTTGTTGTTGTGAATACATAATTTTATCTATGAAAAGCCCCATTTTCATAACACTTACGAATGGTACAGGAAATGAAATAAATACAGATCTTTTCTAAGTGTAAAGTCTGCAATATCCTACTAATTCGTGTTAAAATAAGCCCAATTGTCTCACAGAAACTTAATGCTTTATTAAGATAGACTGCCGTCGTGATGTTTCTGTATTAAGCTGACTTTAGTTTGTATTAGTACAGTGAATATTTTAATTGCATTTTCCATTAGTTTACTAAACGCAACAGTAATTATCAAAGAGAAATTAATTAGCAGCAGAATTTTCTTTCACGATATCTAAAACGATATGACAATGCTAAAGTTGTTTACAAATTCTACGCCTGTAGAAACCTACTTGTTCTAACGATGTCAATAAACCAGAGTAGTTTTAAAAGTATTTTCGTCTAGAAATGAATTGCCTTGACGGTTGATCGATCTAGAGTGGGAAAGGTAAAATTTTACAAATATATGACGAGAGGGACAAGTGCTTGAGAGAGGACTTCCCTATCAATACAAATGTGCCTGAGAGACGACTTTCCTATCAATCTCCTGGATAGTTTTGTTTCTCAAATCAACATAGTGCGTTATCATGCAGTAGCACAGGTGATGTAGTTTTGTTGCTCGATTTTCTTACACTGTGACCGAAAGGTGACTCAGTTGTTGGCAACAAATTCCAGCTGTGTTGCACACACCCTGGGGGCAGAATTCGTAGCCCAAAACACACTTTTGGATTTATCAGATGTAAAATAATATGTTCACGCAACTCTCTCCTCGAGTTTACGTCTTTTGGTGGGGCTCAGCCTTTCATTTCTTCTTAGGAAGTTAACGATAAAGGCATCATAACACGTCACCAGTAACAGTACTGCATAGGAATGCTCGATGAGTGACCTGATGACGTTCAATAATAGTTACTCTGTTGATTTTTGTTGTTTCGAATTAGAGCATGCAGTACTCCTACACCAGACTTCTGAACATTGCCTGTTGAATGCAAATTCAAGTGGTTCATAATTATTTTAGTAAATTCACTCGATATTTTTATGTCCTTTAAATTACATTTGCTACATGATTCGCATTGAAGACGTAGGAAATGTATGTTATTTGGTCCGGGAAGCACGTTCCAACAGAAACTGATGCTTACATTGACATTTATGTTGCGAATTAGTCGTCTTATCCATCACATGGATAACGAGGATGCTCCGTTTTGCTACAGTTGTTTCATAGCTAACAAGGGAACCTCCCCATCGCACCCTCCTCAGATTTAGTTATAAGTTGACACAGTGGATAGGCCTTGAAAACTGAACACAGATCATTCGAAAAACAGGAAGAAGTTGTGTGGACCTATGAAAAAAATATTCAAACCAAACAAACTGAGTAGTCCGTGTGCATGATAAGCAACATCAAGGATAGCTTGAGCACGGGAGCGCAGTGGTCGCGTGGTTAGCGTGAGGAGCTGCAGAACGAGAGGTCGTTGGTTTAAGGCTTCCCTCGGGTTAGTTGTTTGATTTTTTTTATTTTCAGACAATCATCACCACACGTACTGTTATTCAACAAATGTAGGAAATAATCATACAAATGTTCGACAATCGTTCGATCCCTTAAGGAACTTTCCGATGCCTTACAGTTGGAAAATATTCATTGACATTGTTATTGGAGTCACGAGCTATATTTGCTGGATTCATATTGCCCACGCAATGCATCGCACGTATTTAATGCACTCTCGTCCAAAGTAGCGAACAGTTAACTGCCAGCCAGGGAGCCTCATTAGCAGGAATACTCTCTCTTCCGTGCGCTATAGTCGACTGACGTCATGTCTTTCGATGTTTTTTAGGTGTAGCGTCATCATACTACGGCGCGGTTACCTCGCATCGGACGGACGGACGGACAGATAATAATTGTCTGAAAATAAAAATTAAACTTTTCACTCCTGGGAAAATTTGACGGAAGGACCTCTCGTTCCGCAGCTGCGTGCGCTAACCACGGGATCACGGCGCTCCTGAGCTCACCCTATCCTTGATGTTGCCTATCTTGCGCATGGACTACTCAGTTTGTATATTTTGCTTATTTTTTTCATACTTCCACACAACTTCTTCCTGTTTTCTCGATTGATCTGTGTTCAGTTTTTCAAGGCCTATCCCCTGTATCAACTTATAACTAAATCTGAGGGCGGTGCGATGGGGATGTTCCCTTGTTAGTGGTATTGTGTGTTGGTGGCGTTGCCAGTTTACATACTGTGCATGTAACTCACAATAAATGCGCTGGATTCCTCCTGTGATCAGTTTACTTGAAAAACGTTTGTTGTCATCGTAATTTGTGTAACTGTCTCTCCGACTTCCAATTTGACAATTTGTGGAAAAATTGTTTACCTTCTTAGTCCTAGTTTCAAACATTGTCTGATAGAAAATGTAGGCATGAAGGAGTCTGTAAAAGCAATTAATCGCTATTATAGCAAACTTTTGAATCCACTGGACACTTGAATTCTATATATTGATTCTGAGAGTTTTGTTATTTCTCTTGTTATTTACTGTCCCAAAGTCATCCGTGAGAATAAAATTAAAGGCAGTTGGATTAGGTTCCTGATCTATAAACTGTGATTTAATATTCTGCGCTGCTAAATAAATTTTGAAGGTTGTATTCTTTACGTAAAACAGAGTATCGATGTCAGTCCTAGGATTGACGATAAACTTCAGAAATACAATTACGGAAAAGTGACATATCGATTACGGCTACTCACCATCAACAATAGTTGTTACCCATTGTTTAGTATTTGCTATTTTACCGTCGTTACCCTTTAGAGGCCAACCTGATCTTTCCACAGTGCCATTTTTACTTGCTTCTTAATATGTCCTATAACTACAGATTTGTTGAAAATATGAACTGTTAAATACGCTATTCCACAAATTAAAAACTTCCAGTTATTCTTCATATCTTGAAACTTACTACCGTTGACTTTCACTGAAGGAAATATACGTAATAATAAAATGAAATCAAAGATTAGAATGTCGAAGCATAGTGTGAATGGTTAAAATGAAATGAACTAAAAATCATCTTCTTGTCTAAAACACTTTACTCTTCCAGAGAACTTCGGTACCTCTCAAAATTTTTTCAGCTCTGATGTTTCGCCACATGTGGAAAAATAGCGGGTCTCATGATGCAGCACTGTTTAGCCGTCACAAAATAAAGCCTCAAAAATCAGTAAATAAAACTATTCTTGTACAGTTGGTCCGAATCGCATATACCAACCAACCGCCCTTTGCTGCGACAACTACTCAAAGTCTATTGGGTATTTGATTTTGTTCTGCTTTTTCGGGCCTCCTTACCTCTCCTTCTAGCCCAACCTTTGTTCTGCAATTACGTCTTCATCGGGGAGCTTCTCCTCAACATTTTTATTTTGTGCTGAACTGTTTTGTACCCTTCTTGCATACACACGTGTGTCACGTATTTTATAGAGACTGAATGAATATATAAGGTGAGTATTTCTTCTCTTATCAAATTAAATATTACATATCTTGCTGTGAATTAATTTGTTTCTCCCCATTCCACTTATTGCGTTTCCTTGAAATTATATAAAACATAAGTCTGTAAAAAAAAATCGCGTATAGCCTCCTTTGGCTTCCACAACAGCTGGAAGTCTGTTGGGCATTGAGCCCACAACTCGAGCCACAGAACTAGGAGATTCAAGTAACTCATTCCAAGCTTCATGAATTTGCTGATTTGTCGTGCGATGACAAATGGGTGGTTCTCACTGAAACGTCGTATCTGCTGATCCTGAGCTTGCGTTGTTTTGCGGCGACGGCCATGAGGCCTCCCATTCAAGTTACCACTCTCTTCCTTTCGTCTGATCCACCTGGCTACCGTCGACTTGTGAAGACCCATAGTTCTCGCTATGTCGGCATTTGAAGATCCCTCTGCATGGAGTATTATAGCGCCCTTGTCTGCCTCAGCCAGATGGGCCATTTAGCGTTGACTGAATGATTCGTCGCGGTTAATATTGGCTGCGGAAACAGCGCTGGCAGGAAACAGACTGCCTCCTCCAAGATGGCAGCCGCAACGCAGTGGCCAAGTATGTGTAACACGGAAATCGATGGCATAAAAGACAGATCGCAAGCCCGTGCCCGTGTCATTACATAGTGGAGCAACTTAGAATCTCTAATTTTTCTCAGAAGTGACTGGTCCACTCTTGTCATGTCTTATCCTGATAAATATTACATGAAATGAAATGTTTACGTTTTGCATATGCGGCAGGCCTGAGGCAAGAAACATTTCTGAAATATCTGAGGCAACCTGAAGAACACTTCGTGAATATTATCTGTAGAAGGTTGCCTTATAAGAAGGAAAACGTGTTTATCCCCGCTCGCCGTGTTTCCAGGTGGCGCAGTTTACTCGGAGGCATACATAATTC
Source organism: Schistocerca nitens (assembly GCF_023898315.1). NCBI lineage: Eukaryota > Metazoa > Arthropoda > Insecta > Orthoptera > Acrididae > Schistocerca > Schistocerca nitens. The sequence goes on from NC_064617.1 coordinate 87,363,719, forward strand.
TCGCCGGGCGTAAGAAGCGACTCGACGAGCGAGGGGAACTCGCCAAATGTCATAGGCTGATTGTCCCGAAACTTTGCTCAGTGAAGGAGAGGACAAAATAAGCGAACATGTGTTTCGGCTTATCTGCAGACACTCGACCGTTTCCGAGAAAACGACGGTCAAAGTTATCAACGCGCTGTTGCTCTAGTGTAGATACCTTCTGCAGCCGAGAACGCAATTGAAGCGGTGGCTACCGTCGTTCCTTCTTAACACTGATTCCCGTGTTCGATACCATATTGGGTTTTTTAATTATTTTATTTTCCTGCCTCTCTATCAGAATTATCTACGAATGTTTTTTTCTAAGTTATGTTGAAATAATGTTGTCATTACTCGACAATTAACTTTATGTGTAAGTAATGAATTAAAAAGTAATAAACGAATGAGACAAGCTGATCTAACATCATCTGGGCTGCCTCATGTATCGTTATAACCAAATATTTTATAAATGTTAATCTACATTCAGATCCGATGATGGCACCTTTAGTGTGTTGAAACCGGTTATCCAGTAAACAATATTTAAGCGATCTTGGCTTCTGAATTATTTCTACAACAGAGTGATCGCCCCACTACGCACTGTGTGTTCCCTTTTTAACTTATTTCTTTACACAGTAAATTAACTGACGAATAACGACAACAGTGTTTCAACATAAATTGGAATAAACATTCGTAGATAATTCAAAGAGTGAGGGGAAAAAAAGGAAAAACCGGGTTTCGAACTCGCAGCGCAAAGTTCAGAAATCGCTATGGTAGCCGCAGAGCCACCGCTCCAGTTGAATGCTTACCCGCTAAGAGGTGTCTACACTATAGTAACAGCGCATTGAAAACTTTGACCGTCGTTTTCTCAGAAGCGGTAGAGTGTAAGCAGATAAGCCGAGACACGTGTTCGCTTATTTTGTCCCCGCTTTCACTGAGCGAAGTTTCAGCAAGATCGGGGTATTTCCTCGGGAACACAGGAAGAAACCATAGTAATAATGTAATTCAAGGCTCGCAAGAAAAGATTTAAGTGGTCCTTTTTCCCGCACACTGTTAATGAGTGGGACGGTAGAGAAATAACCCTAACCTTCTGCCAGGCACGTAAGTCCGGATTGCCAAGAAATCCTGTTGATGTAGTCATGTAGATGTAACGACGAAATTATGTTTTAATTACGACATGTGACTTTCATTTGATTTAAACATCGAAGTTGTTTGCTGTTTCAAAATGGTTCAAATGCCTCTGAGCACTATGGGACTCAACTGCTGTGGTCATAAGTCCCCTAGAACTTAGAACTACTTAAACCTAACTAACCTAAGGACATCACACACATCCATGCCCCAGGCAGGATTCGAACCAGCGACCGTAGCAGTCGCACGGTTCCGGACTGCGCGCCTAGAACCGCGAGACCACCGCGGCCGGCTCGTTTGTTGTTTATTTACTTTTTGTTCAATAGTTTCAGGCATATACAAACACCTAGGCGCGTTAAATTGATATTGAAATAAAGTGTCATGCGTGGACCAATAACAATAAATTCCCACCTACTTGTTATAGTACTGCAGTATCTGCCAGCGTCTTCAGAAGTGGATATCGCATACGAAGTTCCTAGGGTGTTTGTAATGGATATTGCAGACGACTTCGACAAAGTTTGAATGTAGCTTCGTAAAAGTTCCGTGACCAAACGATCTGAGTTGCTGGAGAATACAGTTTATCCTCACTAGACAGTATATATTATCATTATACATGAGGTGAGTAGGGTTTCGCCGCGTTGCGGTGGCCGAGCGGTTCCAGGCGCTTCAGTGACGAACCGCACGGCTGCTTCAGTCGCAGGTTGGAATTCTACCTCGGGCATAGATGTCTGTGATGCCCTTAGGCTAGCTAGGTTTAAGTAGTTCTAGGTCTAGGGGCTGATGACCTAAGCAGTTAGGTCGCATAGTTCTTGAAGCCATTTTTTGACCTTTCGCGTAAATTTTCTTTACATAAACCGTCGTATCTTTTGATTGCGTTGACATAGAAGTTCACTTTTTTACACCAGCATGGGACCGGTTACAGCAAGAAGTGCGATACATTTCCGCTTATTATGTCCACCCGTTCTGGAGGTAAACGGGTTTTAAGGGTTGGGTAGACCGATAGACGGTCAAGAAAGTGAGACTAGTAGGGTTCCGTTTTTACCGGTTAAGGTGACGAAATCCTAACAACGAAAACACTGAAGATGAGGGCCGCATAAATAACACCCGCTACTCTTTATTCGAAATGTTCTAGTTGCTGTCGATACATAAGCATATTAGTCGTAGCTACGTTTTCGATCCAAATCACGTTTACAGGAATGCAAATAGAATGTATTTGCCTATACACGTGGTAATTCACATCCCAGTATTAATGCCACCGCGTTTTAGAAGTACGAACATTCTCATTGCTAGCTAGCTTAAGAAACACTTCTGCTAATGAACGTTTTCTGGCTGTGGCGAGTCTAGTGGAGAATTCGAAACAATGCAGAATACGTTTGGCAGCTATGTAGCCGTTTATTTCCTGGGGTGGTGCAGAATTATCCTACAAAATTTACTCTCTAATAACAGTAATTTGTTATTTCGATAAACATCCCGAATGATTGTCACATAAGCGGTGACATAAAGGAAGAAAATTCATGTTTTTGAGTCCAGAAAGCTCTATGCAACAGAAACTGCAGATTTTCATTTCGAAATTGCCTGCTTGTTCATGTCTGGGGTAATAATAGAGGGCTGTTTGCCTAGGTTGTCTGCTAGCATAGTGAAAGGAAGGTCTGGTTTGTTTTCGGTTCTAATCTCTATGGAGGCAGGTAGAATATCAGTAAAGCAATTTTAAGAAATTCTCGCGCACCCAATACGTTTTATCGCTACCTTTATTCTGTACTGGCGCCCTGTGCATGTCAATATGACACTCTTGTAGAATTTCATACATGTTACTGCCTACTTTTTCCGCTTCTGTCAATAATGGAATTGACTTAAGCGTGGCACTGAATGATTTTTAACTGAATTTCGTTATGAATCTTCACGCATTGCTAAATTTGCACACTTTCATGGTAGGTCAGCAACGGTAATCCAGTATGACTGGTCTGAACGTTGACACAGACCGTTTCGCGGCCGAATGCGGATAATATTTTGCTACTTCGTAACGATCTGGGGTTCTTTGTCTTACTGAAACAGTTAAGTCATCTCGATAAGTTGAAATTCATTTTTATTTGTCCAGTTTATACCAATTAGCGTTTGTTCTTTCAGTTCTGTCTTATATTTACGTGTTGTATTTAACACACTAATCAGCATTAATATAGTCTTACAAATTATGGAATACAGTCTAAAAATTTCAGATAGTTTGTCAATTTCACGCCTGCGCATAGTATGTTGGTAGCACTTCGTCGCCTTGCCTGTTATGCTGTGTAGCAGACTTTAAAGCCGTGCGGATCAGCATAACGAAAAGGCGAGGGGTCTCGCTCGTTTTGTCCACGACTGTACCTCTGTTACCAACAACAGTGAATGAAATGAGTCATCGCATAATAGCAGCAGTGAAAGCTGTAACTCAAGACACGCTCGCTGAAGTGTGGGAACAATTTGAATACCGCAATGATCTATGCCGTGCATCTCAAGGGGGGCATATTGAACACCTATGAAGAAAATTGAAGCAAATAAGCCCTCAGTCACAATTTTTTAGTATTATTTACCAGGTTTCAACACTTCCAACAGTCCCTTATCAGAATTTAAACATTTATAGTGGTCTATAACATAATTACAAATTAAGGGAAATTTTATTTTATTTTATTTTTATATTTAAAAGTGTAAGTCCGGTGCAACCTGTGGCTGTACAGGTATGAGCAGCCTTCACACATTCCTTTTAAATATTTTTTGGCTAAAGCCCTTCTGGCCTGTTATTTATTTTATATGTGAGATGTAAGTCCTGTCTTGTATTGTTAGTCAGTACTTACACTGTTTTATATATGAAATAAATTTCCCTTAATTTGTAATTATGTTACAGACCACTTGAAATGTCTAAATTATGATGAAGGTAATCTTAGAAGTGTTGAAACCTGGTAAATAAGACTAACAAATGTGACCGAGAGCTTATTTGTTTAAATTTTAATTCATATATGACGGTAGTATCTGTTCCCGAAAGAACAGTTACCGTGGATGACCATGCAGCTTAGCTAGAAATGAAATGATAATTAAATGGACACCATAGCTGCAAACAGGCGTTGATGTACTTCATTGGGGACATGTTGAAAATGTCCACACCACTACATGTCCACACCACTACATTCGTAGTGCGCCTAATAGATGTCCCCAATGAAGTACATCAACGCCTGTTTGCAGCTAGGGTGTCCATTTAATTATCATTTCATTGATTTATAGTCACTGAACCAAGCAGCCATGTTCAAAACATATGAAGAAGTATTAAAAAAACGATTTGAGTTTCCCGTTCATGAAAAAAACAAAATTCATTGTGTATGTTTATTAGTTATTGGTAGTTCTCTGGAACTATATGAAGCCACGTGTCTACACGCAGCTCACATAATACACGTAATATACGAGCCATTGACCTCAGTTCCCGAGGCCGGCCACAGATAGCACCTTAGATGTTTCCAGTGAGTTGAAGGTCTGGTGGCCACGACACCGACGTGAGTTCATTGTCATACTCCTTAATCCTTTTGGTACTATTCTGACCTTATTATACAGACAGTTATCACGCTTCAAGACACCATTGCTGTCTAGGACGATATCTACATCCACAAAGACACTCCGAAGACACGGTACAGTGAGTGGCGAAGGGTACCCTGTACCAGTATTAGTCATTTCCTTTCTTGTTCCAGTCGCAAATAGAGCGAAGGAAAAACGAATATCTATATAAGATCTGGTGCGTTTTCTGGCGCCAGTTTCCATCGATCGTCATTTTGATCTTTGCGTCGACTTCGATGCTTATTCGTCTTCAGCTCATCTTTGGCGGGGCGGATTTAACGGCAGCTCGTGCGCTCTGCTGGGGAGATGTGTCGGGATCGGCGGTGAGCGAGAGTCACGTGGGACTGCGAACGTAGGCAGGACGGCAAGAGGACGAGTCGGACAACGAACGAGAGCGGGCCAGCGGCAACGGCGTGTTGAGTCGTGAGGGAAGATCCACCGCCCATGGTGATATGGTTTTCCTAGAGGTCGGAAGGACAAGCTCCTTCGAGTCTGTTATAAGCTACGCCGACCGATTGAATTGGAGTTGCCGAGTTGCTTCGGTGGGTTGCGTACGGCTTAACTGAATATGCCAGTGTACTAAAAATCCTTTGGAATTGTTTTAGTTGTTTATCTCTTACCTCGGTTTCATGACCAAATTACTTGACGGCAGTTGAGGAAGTGTGGCTGCGCCCAACCAACCGACATCAAGCGTGGTTAAAGAAGTAGCTACAAGTGTTGTGTCTCTTTCAGAAAGCATAGATACAATGAGGTAGCTAGGTGCACGCTAAACTAACGCAGACGGGCTTGAAGTTCTGGAACATGAGACTTATTAATGAATAAGAAGAAAAGTACGTGGGTTTGTTACTTAACTTTTAATGAGTCCTTGGAATACATCTCTCTTGAATATTAGTACGCTATAAGCACTGATACAAATGGCGCCTTGCTAAGTAGTAGCTATGGACTAAGCTGAAGGCTATTCAATCTGTCTCTCGGCAAATGAGAGGAAAGCTTCGTACGTCTGGTCGCAAGCTATGTAGTCCGTACAACTGGGGCGAGGTCTAGTCCGTGTCTCGTGACCTGCCATGTGGTGGCGCTAGGTTTGCGATTACACAGTGGCGACACGCGGGTCCGACATGTACTACAGGACCGCGGCCGATTTAAGTTACCACCTAGCAAGTGTGGTGTCTGGCGGTGACACCACATTCCTCTCCCGCAAATCGGCGAACGGTCGTGTTATAGGGCTTCCGCCCGCCGTGGGGAGGACCCCATGTTGACGTATGCGATGAGGTGGGGAGCCTAACAACAGGCGAGGCTGTGCCACCCGCACCCGGCCATTCGGTCCGAGGGGAGCTAGGAAACGCCTGCAAACCTAGTCCAGGGTGCACGTCAACATGAGGTGTATGCGCACGTAATGAGACAAGAGGGGCCGAAGGGTCGACCTCCATGTGGTCGGAGCACCCGACGGGCGAAGACGACATCTGGTCCGGAGCGGGCAAGAGGTCCATGGCGGAGGACGGCTGGTCACGGGAAGCGAGCGGCGGCGCGTGACCCAGGGAGGCGCCAGGCGGCTGCAGCGAAGCGTCCGCTGCGGGCGGCGCCGGCGGCGGCTGCGGCGGCGGCGGCGCGACGCCATGAGGCAAAATGGAAGGCAGCGTCGGTAACACCTGGGGATGAGGCGAGCCAGTAGATGGGTCCCCAGGGCGCTGACCTGACGGCACCGTCGCTGAAAGCAGACGGGGAGCGGCAGAACCCAGGCGACGACAGAGGCGCAGCTGATTGAGATGCCGACGCACCTCACCAGAGGCCCCCAAAACCAAATACATCGCGCGGCCGAGGCAGCGAAGAATGCGCCCTGCGAGCCAACGCCGTGAACCGCGATAGGTGCGATAATAGACAACGTCGCCAGGAGCAAAAGCAGAAGTCTGCCGCTGCACAGGAACCTGATGTGGCGGATGCAGCAAAGACATCAAGGTGCGATGAGAACGACCATGGAGCAACTCAGCCGGCGAGCGACCATCGCGGGGCTGAGAGCGATACGAAGACAAAAAGAGCAATAATGCGTCCTCCCGAGAATGCGACTCTTTCAATTTCAACATCTGGGACTTGAAAGTCCGGACCAATCGTTCAGCGGCACCGTTTGACTGAGGCGAAAACGGCGCGGAAGTCAGATATTGAATACCATTGGCTTTGCAGAATGACTGAAATTCTGCGGACATGAATTGTGGGCCATTGTCGGAAACAATAGTCTGCGGAAGACCTGCAATGCAAAAGATAGCAGACAAGGCTTGGATTGTGGCAGAAGACGTCGTGGAAGACATCCGGACAATTAAAGGAAAATTACTGAAAGCATCGACCACAACCAACCATCGAGCATTCCAGAATGGACCAGCAAAATCGATATGCAATCGTTGCCAAGGGGAAGTGGCTTTCGGCCATGCAAAGAATTTCCGCGGCGGTGCGGATTGTTGTGCGGCACACGCCACGCAAGAGGAGCACATATTCGTAATCGCAGCATCGATTCCGAACCAAGTACAGTGCTGACGAGCAAGTTGTTTCGTACGCACTATACCCCAATGTCCTTGGTGAAGAAGCTTTAAGACAGAGGACTGCAACGAACGTGGGACCACGACTCGGGATTGATCATTATCCGAACGCAACAACAAAACAACACGTCGTACGAAAAGTCTCTCCTTGTGAGCAAAAAAAAACGGCGAACCAAAGAATCCTCGATCTGGGACTTTGACAAGGGCCATTGCGTAGCAACAAAACGCAAAACAGTAGCAAGGACAGGGTCAGCAGCTGTGGCTGTAGCTACACGACGAAAATCAATCGGAAACGATGCGACCACTTCATCGGCTTCCGAATCAATGAACATGCAAGCAAGTTCGGAAGAATCGAATGCTTTATCCTCAGCAACAGGCAAACGGGACAACGCATCAGCGTTTCCGTGCTGAGCAGTGGACCGATACAAGATATCGTAGCGGTACTGCGAGAGAAAAAGTGACCAGCGAATGAATTTCTGCGCTGTACGTGGAGGTACAGGCGTGTTCGGATGAAAAAGCGATGTCAAAGGTTTGTGGTCCGTGATGATTGTAAAGTGACGACCATACAAGAAATCATGAAACTTTGTAACACCAAACACGAGAGCTAAAGCTTCTTTCTCTATCTGGGAATAATTTCTTTGCGCAGATGAGAGCAATTTGGACGCAAAGGCAATAGGGCGATCATGCGAACCATCTTTGTGCGCAAGCACAGCACCGATCCCGAAATCCGAGGCATCTACCATCAACAAAAGAGGTTTTCGGGGATCGAATGGCGTAAGGCACGTATTTGAAAGTAACGCCGATTTCAACTGGCGAAAGGCGCGTTCGCATTCCGTCGTCCAGACGAACGGAACACCTTTACGGCGTAAGCGATGAAGCGGAGCTGAAATGGAAGAAGCATTTCGCAGAAATTTGTTATAATAATTAATTTTACCCAGCACACTCTGTAGCTGTTTCAAATTCTGCGGAGCAGGTAATTCCTGTATGGCACGGAGGTGCTCTGGACTCGGATGTATACCTTGGGCATTTATGACATGCCCCAGGTAGGGTAAGTCCCGAGCAAAAAACACACATTTGTCCTTCCTCAAGCGAAGACCATTCTGACGCACTACCTGAAATAATGTTCGGAGATTTTGCAAATGTTCTGCTTCTGTCTGTCCTGAGATCACAATATCGTCCAGATAGTTCGCAGCAGTAGGGACCGACGCACAAATAGTTTGTAAATATTGCTGAAACAATGCAGGGGCGGATGCACACCCGAATGGCAGTCTTTTGAAGCGATACAAGCCAAGATGCGTGTTAACCACTAAGACGCGCTGGGATTCTTCGTCCACAGGTATTTGCAAGTACGCATCTGCTAGGTCCAATTTGGAAAAATATTTTCCCGGGCACAGTTTGTCAAAAAGATCTTCCGGGCGGGGCAAAGGAAAAGTAGCAGTCACAAGTTGTGGATTCACAGTTGCCTTGAAGTCCACACAAAGTCTCAATTTTCCGGACGGTTTTGGCAAAATTACTAAGGGTGAGGCCCAGAGAGAAGCCTGCACACGTTCAATTACACCTTGAGATTCTAAATCGTGTAATGTTCTGGCGACCTCATCACGCAATGCGTGGGGAACATTGCGTGCTCTGAAAAATTTCGGTTGCGCGTTGTCTTTCAGTTCCAAGTGTGCAGCATAGTTCTTAGCGCAACCAAGGCCCGGTGCAAACATGTCTGCAAATTCTTCACAAAGACTAGAAACACTGGCGGAAGGCACAGTCTGATTCACTGATAGGACCTGATTTACTATAGACAAATTAAACAATTGAAACAAATCTAAACCAAACAAGTTCACTGCACTAGAAGTAGAACGAAGAACGTAAAATGACACAAGTTTTGTTTGTCCCTCGTATGAGGCAAGAAGGCTGCACTGTCCTAACACAGGTATATGCTGTCCTGAGTAACTATGTAACTGAACATTTGCGGCACGCAATGGCGGTTGGCCCAGTTGTTTGTACGTGTCGTGATTAATCAATGAAACTGCAGCTCCGGTATCGAGCTGGAATGGGATCACTTTGCCTTCAAAGTCTAAGTCCACAAAAAGTTTATTGCCCTGTTGACGACAAGAGCGACTGTCACGTGCAATTTGAACTGATACAGGTACAGAAGCACTTGCGACTTTACTGGATTTCCGGCGACGTCGAGGCACACTTTTGGTGGGACGAACACAGTCACTGTTAGCTAAAGTGTCACTGGACGGGTGGGAATGAACTACATGAATGTCCATGGGCGAAGGTCCACGAGCCTGATTGTCCTGGGTTCGATTCCGGCGCGAAGCAAAAGGCCTGGAATTTGTGTGATTGTCTGATCTTAACTTTTTCTGGCAAACACTTTGTACATGTCCTTTCTTCTGACAGTAAAAGCAAATAGCTTGGCGTGACGGGCAATTTTCACGCGAATGTCTAGTTGCACACCGCGGGCATGATTTCACTGCATTTGCTTGCTTGCGCGGCGCACGTGTTTGCAAGCTAGGCTGCCGCTGCTGTGCGGACGGGCGCGAGGGCCGTTTAGCGTCCCGTGCAGCGCGGCCGGCGGGCCGGTTAATGTGACACACGGCTGGCGAAGTTTCAAATGATTCCTGAGCAAAGTCAAGTGTGTCTTGCCTGTCCAATATGTCTATCACTTGTTGAAGGGAGGGATTAACTAGTTTCAAAATCTGTTCCCTTATGCGAACATCAGAAACGTTCTGTGCTATTGCATCACGCACCATAGTATCTGAATAAGGGAGGCCACAGTCACATTCAAAGGCACACTCCCTAGTAAGTCCTTGCAAAGTTGCAACCCACTCCCTATTAGTCTGACCGGCCGTACGTTTTGTACGAAAGAACGTATACCGTTTTGCAACTACATTTACTGTTTCTTTGAAATAGGCATCTAAAGCAGACAAAATTTCTTCGTAGGACAGAGTTGCTACGTCGCGTCGGGGAAACAATTTCACAATCACACGGTAGGTAGACACACCGACACAAGAAAGCAAAAACGGCTGCCGCTCATTACCTTGAATTCTGTAGGCTGCTAGATGGAAGGCAAATTGGCGGGACCACTCAGTCCACGACTCTTCGGCCGCCACGTATGGCCGAAAGGGAGGTGCAACAGCGTTTTGTGGCAGCGGTAGCGAAGAAGCGGCGGCTGCCGCATCGTTTTGTAGCGCACGTTGACCCTGGACGAGCTGTCCAAGGGCTTCCAATAACGCCTGCGTCTGCTGATTCTGCAAGCGAAAAAATTCGGACAGTACATCTGGAGATTGCGGCGAAGCCATGACACAAGCAAATCAGAGCAAAGTACAATCAATTAAGGCAACGTGGGCGCGGCACCACTCCTCGGCGCCAAATAATGTTGTGTCTCTTTCAGAAAGCATAGATACAATGAGGTAGCTAGGTGCACGCTAAACTAACGCAGACGGGCTTGAAGTTCTGGAACATGAGACTTATTAATGAATAAGAAGAAAAGTACGTGGGTTTGTTACTTAACTTTTAATGAGTCCTTGGAATACATCTCTCTTGAATATTAGTACGCTATAAGCACTGATACAAATGGCGCCTTGCTAAGTAGTAGCTATGGACTAAGCTGAAGGCTATTCAATCTGTCTCTCGGCAAATGAGAGGAAAGCTTCGTACGTCTGGTCGCAAGCTATGTAGTCCGTACAACTGGGGCGAGGTCTAGTCCGTGTCTCGTGACCTGCCATGTGGTGGCGCTAGGTTTGCGATTACACAGTGGCGACACGCGGGTCCGACATGTACTACAGGACCGCGGCCGATTTAAGTTACCACCTAGCAAGTGTGGTGTCTGGCGGTGACACCACAGTAGGAGTGCAACGAGAAGTGAGTAAATCCGGCTCTGGCGTTTCAAGACACGCCGAGATACGTCCTCTATTCTACCTTGTAGTTCATTTCGTAGTTTGGCGTGTAAATGTGCACCGAGATAATTCTTGTCATCGTAACTTTAGGGCACGATTCTTAGCGAACTTACTAATCAAAGTTTAAGGGCTGGTAGTGGCCAAGTAACTCACGGAGGCTAATTTGTTTCTATTCAGTTGTATTGATCACCTGTTCTCTAGATGAGATTTTATAGTTTATGTTTCAGAATATTGTCTGCCGTTGATGTGTGTTGTGTTACAGACAATTGGCAGCGGTCGACGCGAGCATACTGCGAGCAGAGCACCACGGAGGCAGAGATTTATTGAAGGACCTGTCCTCTCCTTTACATTTCGGTTTATGTTTTCACTGTTGCGTGTCCATCTTTGCGGTGGAGAATTATACCATCTGTAGTTGAATTGCAGTGCAAAGTTGAGTAAATTTCTATGTCATTTCCTGTCTCGTGGATCTCTCGTATTGATCTGAATCCTTGGTGTGCTCGTGTCTATCGCTAGTTCATTTTAGGGGTACTGTCATATGGCCATGTTCTAGTTTATTCATTCTAAGAATATTGTGGATTAATAAACTGAGTAAGTAAATTTGCAGATTGGTTTGGTCCAAATTAGAGCACCTCCTTAATTGTGTTAGTCATGTGTATATAGTTTTATTTAGGAAAGTTGGCTAGCCAAACCTTAAAAGACCTGTGTTCTTACCCCTAATCTGTTCCTCAGCTGATTGGAAGTAATGAGAGTTCTGATGGGAATTGTATGCACATTTATACTATCCAAGTAAAGATTTACCTGAGTATATTTACCTAGTCATATTCAGATTTCAAGTTTTATAGGTCTTGTTCCGGTTAAAGAAATTTGTTATTCGTCCAAGTGATCTGGCCTTGTGAGGCAGTCTCCTGTATTATTGTGATTGTGATTTTATAATGCTTTTGTTTGTATTAAAATCATGATTTGGGTGTGTCACTACCATTACCAAATTACAATATCCCTCTGCATGAGCCCTAGTTTCTCGTATGTTATCTCCGTCGTCTTTTCGCGCAATGTATGTTGGCGGCAGTAGAGTCTTTCGGCAGTCAGCTTGAAATGTCGGTTCTCTAAATTTTCTCAACATTGTTCCTCGAAAAGAACGTCGTGTTCCCTCCAGGGATCGCGATTTGAGTTCCCGAAGCATCTCCGTAACACATGTTGTTCGAATCCAACAGTAACAAATCTGACAACCCGCTTCTGAATTGCTTCGATATTTTCCTTGAATCCGACCTGGTACGAATCCCAAACATTCGATCAGTACTCAGGAATGTGTCGCACCAGCGCCCTATATGCGGTCTCCTTTACCGGTGAACCGCTCTTTCCTAAAACTTTCCCAGCAAACTGAAGTCCAACACTCGCCTTCCCTGGCACGGTTCTCACACGCTTGTTCCACCTCATATCGCTTTGTAACGCTACGCCCAGATATTTAAAAGATTTGACTGTGCCGAGCCGGCCACTAGTAATATTGTAGTCGAATATTACAGGTTTGTTTTTCCTACTCATCCGCATTAACTTACATATTCCTACATTCTGGGCTGACTGCCATTCATCACATCAACTAGAAATTTTGTCTACGTCGTCTTGTTCATTCCTATTACGACTCAATGACGACACCTCACCGTACACCACAGCATAATCAACAAACAACCGCAGAATGCTATCCACTCTGTCCGCCAAATCATTTATGTATACAGAGAACAACAGCGGTGCTATCACCTCTACCTGGGACACTCCTGACGATACCCTTGTCTCTGATAATCACGCCGTCGAGGCCAACGTACTGGGTTCTGTTACTTAAGAAATCTTGAGCCACTCACATATCTTTGAATGCTCCTACCTTCGTTAACAGCCTTGTATGGGTACAGTGTGAAATGCTTTCCAGAAATCTAGAAATACTGAATCTGCCTGTTGTCCTTCATCCATAGTTCGCAGTAAATCATGTGAGAAAAGGGGAAGCTGAGTTTCGCACGAATGATGCTTTCTAAAGCCGTGCTGATTCGTGGACATGCACTTCTCAGTCTGAAGAAAGTTTAATATGTTCAAACTGAGGATATGTTCAAGGATTCTGTAGCAAACCGAAGTTAGCGATATTGGTGTGTAATTATGCGGGTTCTTGTTTCTACCCTTCGTATTTGCTGGAGCTATCCTCGTTTTCTTCCAGTCACTTGGCAATTTCTGCTGGGCCTGATATTCACAATACATCTAGGCTACGTAAGAGGCCAATGCCATACAACCGAATTGGGATTCCATCCGGACATGGTAATTTGTTTACTTTCAGTTGTTTCTCTACGTCAGAGATGCTTATTACTACGTTGTCCATACGGTAAACTGTTCGATGGTCAAGCGACGGTATGTTTGCTCGAATCTTCTGTGTGAACGACTTCTTGAGAGTGATATTTGAAACTTTGGCTTTCGTTTTGTGTAATGTAAGTCATGTGAATAGTTGACAAACTGCCTATTGGCTTCTGTCTCGGGTTCTTCGGCCGACGTTCATCTAATGATTTTTCTGACGTTTCGCCAGCACGAGTGGCTGGCGTTGTCAAAGCTTCACCCTCCATTGCCGGTGGTGACCACCGGCAATGGAGGGTGAAGCTTTGACAACGCCAGCCACTCGTGCTGGCGAAACGTCAGAAAAATCATTAGATGAACGTCGGCCGAAGAACCCGAGACAGAAGCCAATAGGCAGTTTGTCAACAAGTGGCCACGAAAGCCTCAACAATTTTGTATGTGAATAGTTGTAGATAACTTAGATTTACTTGTGCCTTTAGGTGAATTGCTCGTCTGCAGGTGTGTCCTTTCGCCTCGCAATTCAGGGGGCAATATAAAGGCACATTTGCATGCCGAGCGTGAGTTTCCGCGGAAACGCGAAATATTAATTAAATAAATAATCAGTGACTAATAAATAAAGCCTATGGCACACAACTGCAGCGCTGTGTCACCGATAAAGACAAAAGAATAATTACGTTAGTCTTATGTCTGTTTAAGAGAAGGGAGAGCTCAGGTAGAAGTGGTGCGAGAAGCACGTATTTTATTTTATTGTCTGGCACACCGCCATATTTTCATGTTATAGAAGAATACTGCGAGTTGCAACCACACTAGGCACTCGATTCTGTAATGAATTTATATTTATAAAAGTAAGTAGGATTATGAACTGTAGGCTATTTCATTGAATATATCTGATTTAACTAACTGTGTAACTTTTTTATGTTTAGTAGACAATCACCTCTGTACGACGTATTGGCATGGCTGGCAAATCATTGTAATATTGAGATTAGATCATGAGTCCGTACCTACCGCAGCAGTCTTTGGAAACGATTTAATTACGAAGTCCGATTATTTCAGTTTTCTTTCACGGTCAACTACGAGTTACATTGCCTTTTCCAAATAGCCATTGTCAAGCGTCTGATACCGAATAATTAAACGTCCACGTTCCAGATAAGCAAATACCAATTACAACCAATCATCATACATACAGAATAATTAATCATTAATATTTTATTCCATTTTATTTTTATTTATTTTATATTGGCGACTGCGTGTCGGACTTGTTATTTTGTCATTTGTTACATTGTTCTTTTTGTTTCATGTCAAAAATCAACTTTCTGGACCTGGACGTGAATGTATGAGAGATAATGAAAATCTGAAGATATTTTCCAATTCTAAAGTTTTGCCGGAAGACGCAATGAAGCTTCCAGCAAAATAAGGTAAGACGCAGCATCTTTGCATTAGCAGGCTTGACCAGACGTATAATTCAGTGTATTAGCTTTTCAGTAAATTCTGTAGTGTTTCTTTCGCGCATAACAGTTTTCAGTAACAAATTTCATTCTTAGCACTTTTTCCTAAACAATATCGTATCCAACAATACCAATACACGAGTGTACAATATGGCCGACTTCTGTACGATATGATGTAACATGGCCAGCAGCCATTACCAATAATCTCAAATTCAGTTTATATTTTTAAATTAACGGGACAGCCATTGTTGCTACGAGCGATTCATGCTCAACTGCATTTCATTTTAAAATCAGTGTCAAATATTTTCTTGAAACATAAATCACGTGTGGCATGGTAATGACTAGAAATCAATACGCAAAAAATGGAACAGCAAAGACGTACTATTCAGACACAATCCGACTCGGACGAGAGACAAATGTTAGAAAATGACTTTACGACAGCAACCGATAGTGACGATTTATCAAACATTGACGCAAGTGTTGACGGAAATTTTGACAATAGGCCGTCCACCACAAAAATTTCAAAGTCTCAGTCAGAGCCCATGTTAATGCATGACGTCACGTCTAATGACGCGGCGCGGGCACAGACGTTGCAAACGGTAAACATTGCCGACATGTTACAAATGATAATGAAACAGAACGCCGAAAACATGGCAACCTTACAGACACAAAATGACGAAATTAAATCTGACCTCATAGCACTCAAGACGAGTAATGATACTTTATGTAAACGTGTGGAACTTATAGACGCCACACTGACCAAACAGATGACTGAACTCAGTACTAAATTTTCCCAGCTTAATACGACACAAGAAAAGACTACAACTGACGTAGCACTTTTACAGACACAAGTAAAAAATCTTAATGTCACGTGTGAAGTTCTTACTGAACAAATTCAAACATATCCTTCAGTACACGACAACCTTGAAAAACGAATTACTGACGTACAGAATAAATTTGACAATGTTGAACAACACCTGACTGACATCTTACAATCTGATGCTACAGCTCATTTTCAAAACATTAATAAAGAATTTCATGATTGGGTAGTGAACAAAGACAAACATTTTGATAGATGCCTACGTGAAAATTTACCAACAATTGTGCACGACTCCGTAGCGCAATACATTACTAATAACAAACAGATGATCAGTGACGCAGTACAATCCGTCACTGGACCAATGACACAATTCACCGATCGACCACAGTCTGAATGTAACGAAAATATCAGTCAAAATGTACAGTTCAGGAACCAATATACATTCGAGTATGACACACACATACCGCACACGACAAACACACAAGAACAAAACACACCACGACTACAACACATACCACGATGTACAAACACAAATACAAGCTATTATCATGGTAAACCACAGCAACATTATTGTAATTACTCGCCAGCTGAACATTGCAGTAATTACAGTGGAACAAATCCATATCACAATGCAAAGGAAGAAGAAAGCTTAATGAAACACAGGCAATTTCAGATTTTTATCCCAGAAAAACGAACCATTCATCCGGTGATTTTTCTTAAATCTTTTAGTAACGCAATTCCACGCACTTGGAGTGACCGGAAAAAGATTTCATATATTGTCGGTTACATCCAAGGCGATGCAGCTGTCTGGGCATACAGTCAAGCTGACGTATGTACCACGTACAGTGAGTTTGAGCGTGCTTTTCTGAACAAATTCTGGTCGCAATCCGTCCAGGAGCGACTCAGAAGACAAATTCTAGAACCTGAAACTTTTAACAGTAAAAATGGCAACTTACGCCGATATTTTGAAAAATACTTGAACATGGGACACTTTTTAGACGAACCAGTCGCAACACGCGATATACTCCGTGCGTTGAAGGCCAAATTGCCTTTCAACATTAAAGAAAAAACTCCTACATATCCCGGATGACGATTCAGATTATTTTTTAACAGCTTTAGATTCGGTTGACATGTTACTTGAAGATCAGCGCTTCGCGCGGCAAAACAGCAGCCACAATGTTTACACTAGTGGAATGCAAAACATGCAGGCTTGCCAACTCAATTCTGGCGCGCCCACAGTTGGATACGCGGTACAACAAAAACAACAAACTCACATGCCGTCTCAATACGGAAATCAAAATCAACACGCGTATTCCAATACAAACAATAGTTACAACAGTAATAACACTTCATGCGGCAATCCATACAAAAGGCACCGCGGTAATAACTACAACGGTAACAACGGATACATAGGCAACAACAAAAACACAAACAGAAACAGAAATAATAACAATAACTACGAGCCAAGACAGCGTCAAGGCTGGACTCGTAACGATCAGTACTTTCATTCAAACACTGCTTTAACACAGCAGCCACCAGGACAAATTTGGAGCATACCTTATGACCGACAGGTAAGTTATAATGCGCAACAGCAACAATAACCGCAAAAGTTTGGAGATCACAATAGGCAATATCCGAATGTGAATATAATAGAAATGACACCTGACACACAACCTCAATCTGTGTCAGTACCTAGTACAAATGCTAATCCAACAAACTAGAAACAGTCACTTCTATGCCCCAGGTCGTGGCTGAGGAATTCTTGGGGGGCGACTTCAATGTTAATCAGTTATTTGGCACCACAGTTGAACATCAGAATAATGATATGCCGAATAATTCTAAACAAAAATTACCTGTTTTATTTATAAGATACAACCACAATAACAATATATCAGATGAACTTTTACAAGACAGTACACATTGTCGTTCAAACACAAATGAAATTGTTTTAGCATCTACCACTGGTGTAGTAGGTGGGATTCCAACTACTATTATTCTAGATACAGGTGCAGCTGTGAGCGTTTTGTCTTTTAATTTCTATAAAAAGATGTGTGAATTGGAACCTGTGCCTGAGTTTCCTGCCCAAAACTGTAAAATAACTACTGCACTAGGTAATAAGTCATGTAGGGTTACGAAGCAAGTTTTTGTAAACATTAAAATAGGTAATGGAACCGTACAATGGCCATTCCTGGTTGTACAAAACCTTGTGACAAATTGCATATTAGGAATAGATATTATGAGCGAGAAGGACTGCATTATAGACTTCTCCAAAGGTAGATGTATTTTAAATGATAGAGGCAGTGTAATTATTATTGATTTGGACAGGAGAACTCTAAAGCATGACAAACACTGTACAGGGTACAAGGTTCAGTTAGTACTTGACAATGACATTCAAGACACGCACACACACTCATTCGACACAGAGCTAATGGACTTGAAAACATTGCTTGATCATAAGATAAATGAAGCTACAGCTCTCAGTGCACATGAACGTATAAAACTACAGGAAGTGTTATCCAAATATTTACAAGTTTTTGCCAAACGAATAGGTGTTATCAACACGTATGCGTACAAGATTGAAGTTAAGCCTCACAAGATCTTCTACCACAAGACATATAACGTACCGTTATCTCAACGACCTGCTGTGTGGAAAGAATTAAAACAAATGTTAGACTGGAAGGTCATTGAACCATCCACCTCACCTTACTGTAGTCCTCTACTTGTTGTCAAAAAATCAAATGGAAGCATCAGGTTAGTGTTAGATGCACGAGCAATTAATGAAATAATTTTACCAGTTCACACAAAACCCGAAAATTTAGGAGAGCAATTACAGAAATTTCTAGATGCAAAGTATTTTTCCACAATAGATCTCGCTAATTCATTTTGGCAGGTGAGTATCACTCCTGATTCTCGGAAATATACTGCATTTATGTTCGGGGGGCGAACCTATCAGTTTTGTGTTCTACCTTTCGGACTGAATGTCAGTTCTGGGGTATTCATTACAGCCCTGGATACCGTGCTTGGCGATGATTTAGTTGAGACAGTCACACACTATGTTGATGATATACTGATAGCTACACAGTCTTGGAATGAACACCTTGACACACTTCAAAGAATTTTAGAAAAATTTGCACAAGCTGGAGTCACAACCAATCTTAGAAAATCAAAGTTTGGTTGCAGTGAGATAAAATATTTAGGACGTATCATTAATTCACAGGGCATACGTCCTGATCCCAGTAAATTAGATGCTATCAGAAACTTTCCTAGTCCTCGAACTAAAAAGCAGTTAAAATCATTCCTTGGGCTATGTTCATTTTTCAGACGTTTTTTACCACAACCGCTTTTGAACAGTAAACATCTGCTAAATCTACTCAGAAAGAATCAAGTTTGGATCTGGTCGGAACAGTGCCAGAATGACTTTAATACAATTAAACATGCTTTAGTGAATGCAAACTTATTGAGCCATCCAGATTTCAATTTAGATTTTTGTATGACTTGTGACGCTTCACGTACTGGTTTGGGATGTTGCTTATTTCAAGTTGTAAAGAATAAAGATAAGGAACAGATAAAAATTATTGGGTTTGCGAGTCGTACTCTATCTGAATGTGAGCGTACATACTCCACTACTGAGTTAGAAACACTTTCCATAGTATGGGCATTCAAGAAATTCAATTATTATTTATTTGGAAAACATACAGTAATTTATACCGACCACCAGGCCCTGACATTTTTGTTAACTTGTAAACTTGTACATCCTAGACTATCACGATGGGCAGTTACACTTCAGAACTACTCTTTTGAAATTAAGTACATAAAAGGTAAGGACAACACCATTGCCGACGCTTTGTCTAGACTTCCACAAGGTATGAATGAAACCAACAGTGACTTAGAAAATATAAATGACTACAGGATTCTCTTAATGCAAGACAAGCAGTATCACCAATATTATATTGATATGTGCAGAAACATGGCTAAATTACAAAAATCTGATCCTCACTGGTATAAGATAATAACATTACTGGTAGAAAAACACAATCATCCTTTGACTAAGTATTACAAGTTACACAATGATGTGTTATTTTATCGCCGACATTCAAATGCTACTAACTGGTGTGTATGCATTCCCAAAGAGTCTGAACGTAATCTAATTTGGCACACACACTTAGTTTGGGGTCATTATGGGACGAAGAATTTAGCAAAGCTCAGCACATACTGTTATTTTAGCAATATGAGAAGGAAAATTTACAGGGAACTGAAAACATGTGTCATATGTCAAAAATCAAAACCTCAGAATTTATCCACAAAGACAGATTTACATTCTATTTTACCCAGTAAACCCCTGGAAATTCTGTGTTCTGACATCAGTGGACCGCATCCAGCAAGCTCTGGAGGCGTCAAATATATCTTGGCTTTTTACGATATATTTTCTAAACATGTAAAACTTTATGCTTTAAAATCCGCCACTGCAAGTGCTATAATACGAAGATTCTCAAGTGATTACCTGACGCACGTGGGAAAACCAAAAGCAATTCTGTCAGATAATGCAGCATACTACTCTGGGTACAAATGGAGAAATTTCTTGAAGGACAATAACATTAAAAGTATATCTATTTCAAAGTTTAGTCCACAATGTAACGCGACTGAGAGACTTTTCCGAGAATTAAACCGATTCATGAGGACCTATATTTCATCAAAACATACTAATTGGGTGTCCTACCTAAGTCTTTTCGAAGACGTACACAATAACTTAAATATTTACGATACAAATTACACACCTAACGAGATCATGTTCAATTGCAAACAGAACGATCAGTGGATAGAACCATTACCTAAGTTGTCAGACAAGGAAATCACACCTGAACAGAAAATAAAAGAAGTTTTGACTACGCTGACACATCACGCACAGATACGAAACAAACATCACAGAAACATAATAAAAAGAAAACAAAAATTCGAGGTAGGAATGCTTGTACTACTTCGTACTCATCATAAATCTGTAGCACACAAACGACGCAACGCTAAGTGGCGTCTGCTATATGAAGGACCTTATATAATTGTTAACATACCGCATCCTGGTGCGTATTTGTTACAACATCGTAGAACTAACAAAATTATTGGGCTATACGCACACCGAGATCTTAGAGCATTTCATGCGGAATAATGTCAAAGTCACATCCATCAAAACATTGCTAAGCAACTCCAAAAAACTCTGTTGCTACAACACAGATAGTAAGTAGTATAGAAATTTCCATTTCAGCGGTTCCAGTGACGCAGTTGAAGGCAGAAGAACTCTTCTTTCAGCGCGCGCCACCACCTGGAAGACGGAATATTAAAATAAAATTTATGTTTACGTAGCAGTGAATGATATATTAATTTTTTCACGGAACATTTGTGACTGTAGGTATCACTGACTTGGTGTGACACCTGACGAACCGACAGACGTCATCTGTGAAGCGAACTTTTACTTTGAGAAATAGATTAGACGCACATCTCTAACACGAAAAGCATCTATTAGTAGTCAAGGCCACACAGACACTATACACACACGCACAAAACGCGAGGAATCAAACATTTTCTCTCTTACTATTTTGAATATTTATTGAGTAGTGAAAATGCCTGGTCTTGCCTACTGATGTAATGAATGTTGTGTCTAACCTATCTTAATTTCAGATGACATCACAAAATAAACATCGATAAAATCCCAGCAAAACCCTTAAAGAGGACGTAATTATCTGCAATTCATGTAATCAAATGTGACACAATGTAATAACCCATAGCTATGTAATAATGATGTAAACATGTTTATGTGCAACTGTATTAGGTTTATGCTAAGAAAATATGTGACGTGTGTATGTATGATTACTTATATTTTTTTTCTTCTCTTTCAATGATGTATAATGTAACTGTTACTATGTAAAAGAAATTTGAACAAAACGAGTGCCAAAAGGACATTGCATAGTGAACCATTGTTCACGGACATTAATGAACATTACTAACTCTGCAACTACGCAGAAACCTATGTGAAAGAAACTGTTAATGACATTCATTATGCATTGTACCTATGTAAACGCGATGAACCATTTCTTTGATTAATAACTACGAACATTTAGGTGAGCTATATTCAGCAAAAAACTGAAAATGTGAAGTGCATAATTCGTGCATCGTCTAGTGACAATACTAGAGTACCTAACTTCAAGATGTTAACTGGATTAAACGGACACAAAGTGCCTGTCCAGAAAACAACACGACGGGTGGGAGAATTTTGGTTGGAACTTCAGGGAATGAAATGTTCTCGAAATGTGACGGACACTCTTACCTGGACTGTCCAAGGATCCACGCCAGCTATGTGCCGTCCGAGGTTCTGCAACCAAGCTTCCACGGAATGTAAAAAACGAACTGCACGTGGACCAATTACTAACGGGTCACGTCAAATCTGTAATAAACAATGTTTTTTTGTCACAACGAACAGCATCACAACGACTATAATGGAAATGGAAATGGACACGCTTATGTTTTAATCACGTTGTTATACAACGATGATACTAACCTGTAAAAAAAATTATTGTGCAGCAGATGAATATGAACTGTAATAACGACACGATGTGAATAGGTCGACGCACCTGAAACATACGGACATTTTTCTTTGAAGTATTTCAAAACAATACTATGTAACTAAGAACATTCAACAATCTGAGTTGTATTGTGATATAACAAATATTGTAAATTTAAAACTAATTTACCTGTTATAGAATGTAGTCTTCATATGTAATCTTGGTTGAATATTTTCTTTGTGCAACGACTAAGATACGCGCGCACACGAACAATATGAACTGCATTACTGTGCCGCGTGATCTAACTGTATGATATAACGGCACTGCCGGAGTCACACAGACGCTTCTGCGCATGCGCGCACTCTATCTGCCAACATAAGAACTTTTACGACGCACCCGCGTCATTCAAATTTTGTATATAATGTGTGTAATGTAAGTCATGTGAATAGTTGTAGATAACTTAGATTTACTTGTGCCTTTAGGTGAATTGCTCGTCTGCAGGTGTGTCCTTTCGCCTCGCAATTCAGGGGGCAATATAAAGGCACATTTGCATGCCGAGCGTGAGTTTCCGCGGAAACGCGAAATATTAATTAAATAAATAATCAGTGACTAATAAATAAAGCCTATGGCACACAACTGCAGCGCTGTGTCGCTGATAAAGACAAAAGAATAATTACGTTAGTCTTATGTCTGTTTAAGAGAAGGGAGAGCTCAGGTAGAAGTGGTGCGAGAAGCACGTATTTTATTTTATTGTCTGGCACACCGCCATATTTTCATGTTATAGAAGAATACTGCGAGTTGTAACCACACTAGGCACTCGATTCTGTAATGAATTTATATTTATAAAAGTAAGTAGGATTATGAACTGTAGGCTATTTCATTGAATATATCTGATTTAACTAACTGTGTAACTTTTTTATGTTTAGTAGACAATCACCTCTGTACGACGTATAGGCATGGCTGGCAAATCATTGTAATATTGAGATTAGATCATGAGTCCGTACCTACCGCAGCAGTCTTTGGAAACGATTTAATTACGAAGTCCGATTATTTCAGTTTTCTTTCACGGTCAACTACGAGTTACATTGCCTTTTCCAAATAGCCATTGTCAAGCGTCTGATACCGAATAATTAAACGTCCACGTTCCAGATAAGCAAATACCAATTACAACCAATCATCATACATACAGAATAATTAATCATTAATATTTTATTCCATTTTATTTTTATTTATTTTATACACTCTCGAATGGCGCGTGGGAAAAAGGAATACCTAAATATTTCCGTTCGAGTTCTGATTTTTCTTATTTTATTATGATGATCATTTCTCCCCACGTAGGGGAGAGAAAGTTGGTGACTGAAATTTCGTAAATAGAACTCGCCGCAACGAAAACCGCCTTTGGTTCAAATGGCTCTGAGCACTATGGGACTCAACTACTGTGGTCATCAGTCGCCTAGAACTTAGAACTACTTAAACCTAACTAACCTAAGGACATCACACACATCCATGCCCGAGGCAGGATTCGAACCTGCGACCGTAGCAGTCGCACGGTTCCGGACTGCGTGCCTAGAAACGCGAGACCACCGCGGCCGGCGAAGACCGCCTTTGTTTCAGTGACTGCCACCCAACTCGCGTATCATATCAGTGGCACTCTCACCCCTATTGCGCGATAACACGAAACGAGCAGCCCTTCTTTGCACTTTTTCGATGTCCTCCGTCAGTCCTCCTGGTAAGGCTCCCACACCGCGCAGCACTATTCTAAACGAGGGCGGACAAGTGTAATGTAGGCTGTCTCTTAAGTGGGTTTGTCGCATCTTCTAAGTGTTCTGCCAACAAAGTACAGTCTTTGTTTCGCCTTCCCCAAAATATTATCTATGTGGTCTTTCCAATTTAAGTTGATCGTAATTGTAATTTCTAGGTATTTAGTTGAATTGACAGCCCTTAGACTTGTAGGATTTCTTTTAGTACCCATGTGGATGACCTCGCACTTTTCTATGTTTAGTGCTAACTGCCACTTTTCGCAGCATACAGATATTCTCTCTAGATCATTTTGTAATTGGAATTGATCGTCTGATGATTTTAATAGATGGTAAATTACAGCGTCATCTGCAAACAATCTAAGGAGGCTCTGATTATCATCTAGATCATTTATGTAAATCAGGAACAGCAGAGGGCCTATGACTCTACCTTGCGGAACGCCACATATCACTTCTGTTCTACTCTATGATTTACCGTCTATCACTACGAACTGCAACCTCTGTGAGAGAATATCACGAATACAGTCACACAACTGGGACGATACTCCATATGCACGCAATTTGATTAATAGTCGCTTGTGAGGAACGGTATCAAAAGCCTTCTGGAAATCTAGGAATATGGAATCGATCTGAGATCCCTTGTCTACAGCACTGATTACTTCGTGGGAATAAAGAGATATGTGCTTTGCACAAGAACGATATTTTCTGAATCCCTGTTGGTTATATATCAATAAGTCATTTTCTTCCAGGTGATTCATAATGTTCGAGTAAAGTATATGCTCCAAAATCCTACTGCAAATTCAGGCCAATGTTACGGGTCTGTAATTCAATGGGTTACTCCTATTTCCTTTCTTGAATATTGGTGTGACCTGTGCTACTTACCAGTCTTGAGGAACAGAGCTTTCGTCAAGTGAACTGTTGTATATGATTGCTAAGAAAGGACCAAAATTTTCTCGGGTTCTCTTCCAGATCTTTTGCTAAGGTGTGACAGTGTTAGTTGTTTTGTGCTTCGCGCGTAGAGAAAGCGTGACTGCATGCAGGTGGTCCACATAAATGTTCACGTTGTCGACAGTTGCTGTGGTGCGTTTGATTACTACCAGATGTCCCACGAAAGTCCAGGTGAATGTCCCGGATACCGTAACATTGCGCCGTGGAGTGGTTCGTGTTCCGAACAGCCCTTCACATGGTCGATACTGCATCCGGATACCATCACTGGCCTGTGTTACAAGAAACTTGACTCATCCGACCACGCGACACGTTTTCCATTGATCCGTGCTACAATATCGGTAACCCGCGCCTACTGCCATCTTAATTGGCCATGTCATTGGGTTACCGGTGCTCCGAAACACCTTTTCCTGCAACGATAGTGGCCTCTATCGTCTGATCTACTATGTATTGTGACGGTAAGTGACACAAGTATTGAAATTTTTATCGGTTGTGAACCGTAGTTAACGTATTTTATGAACATAATTAGTGTAAAAGATACAGTTTATATTCTTGAAACAACTGATATGCAGCGATAATTTAAAAATAGAATCTTTATTTAAAAGATGTCTATGAAAATAAAAAAGGATCGTAAAGAGACGCGATTGTACGGCCGAGGAGGAAGGACGTACTTTAAGGTACACACACTGTTATGCTTCGCGATACGGAAGGCAGCCATTGAGCGGCTACACATATTTTATGTAAGTTATTCGGTATTCCGCTAAAATAAACTAATTATTGTTGTCACAAAATGAATTTCTTTGTAACAGTTATCACTTCAAATGGTCGCAACGCATTTTTTCAGTAATTTGCGCTGCGAGACGCTCATCTTCCGATGCAGCCTCTGTTCGGCCATTACGTGCCGAAGTATTATTTTTCAAAGTGTTAACAGTAACTGTAAATGCGAGAGATTTCGTTGTAAGAACCTTTCTAAATTGCAACAGATAATTAATTTACGTTAAATTTCATTTTTTAAATTATACAGGTTCCATGAGTTCAGTAAGTTGAATAAGTACGGCAACATCAAAATTCTCTCGAGCCTTGCTTTGCAATCAAGAAATAGAAATTAATAAAATTACATTCAATTCAGTTAACGGCATCTATATTTTAGTCATCACGTTCAAAAACTAAAGTTGGTACATGAATAACAGCGGCCCTTCAAGAACCCGCTTCACATTTACTTATGCACGTAAGTAAAAGTGATAAGAAAAGATAATACCCCTGAGAGAAAGAATCATGCTGTAACAAAAGAAAAATTCATGCTGATAAATTCTCTCTGTCGGAGTAGCTTATGTCAACGGGTTTCACGTTTTGTGTCCCATGTCGTCGCTAGAAAACATTCCCAATTCGCAATGGACCCAAACAACAACACGTGGCATTGCGTGCCCTAACACGTTCACAAACAGAACAACCGGCAGTAACATTCATAAAACAAACAAACAGCACACAAGCAGTGTCACCACATACTAAGACTCCAGTAACAAGTTAACGTCGCTTGGGAGGAGAAGACTCGACGAACTTTTAATCCGAGGCTTCTCCTTCCCAGCGACACACTGCGTGTTGGTTCAAATGGCTCTGAGCACTATGCGACTCAACTTCTGAGGTCATTAGTCGCCTAGAACTTAGAACTAATTAAACCTAACTAACCTAAGGACATCACACACACCCATGCCCGAGGCAGGATTCGAACCTGCGACCGTAGCGGTCGCTCGGTTCCAGACTGTAGCGCCCAGAACCGCACGGCCACTCCGGCCGGCACTGCGTGTTGTTTCAAGTATACTGTACACAAGCAATAATGTATTATTCGTCTTATTGTGTGTAGACAGAAGTATATTCTCTTCTTTATGCAAACCTACAATTAATGTATTTTATGCATCAAATTTATTTTCTGCATAAACTATGTATGAATCTAAAATTTAATGTATTTAGTTATTTAAGGAATTCTGCAATCTGCACTCAAGTAGCAATAAAGTGCATTGTATTTCTACTAACAAATTTACAACCATAAATGTATTCTTCATGTTGTTGTTGTGGTCTTCAGTCCTGAATCTGGTTTGATGCAGCTCTCCATGCTACCCTATCCTGTGCAAGCTTCTTCATCTCCCAGTACTTACTGCAACCCACATCCTTCTGAATCTGCTTAGTGTATTCATCTCTTGGTCTCCCTCTACGATTTTTACCCTCCACGCTGCCCTCCAATGCTAAATTTGTGATCCCTTGATGCCTCTGAACATGTCCTACCAACCGGTCCCTTTTTCTTGTCAAGTTGTGCCACAAACTTCTCTTCTCCCCAATCCTATTCAATACCTCCTCATTAGTTACGTGATCTACCCACCTTATCTTCAGCATTCTTCTGTAGCACCACATTTCGAAAGCTTCTATTCTCTTCTTGTCCAAACTGGTTATCGTCCATGTTTCACTTCCATACATGGCTACACTCCATACAAATACTTTCAGAAACGACTTCCTGACAAATCTATACTCGATGTTAACACATTTCTCTTCTTCAGAAACGATTTCCTTGCCATTGCCAGTCTACATTTTAAATCCTCTCTACTTCGACCATCATCAGTTATTTTACTCCCTAAATAGCAAAACTGCTTTACTACTTTACGTGTCTCATTTCCTAATCTAATCCCCTCACCATCACCCGATTTAATTTGACTACATTCCATTATCCTCGTTTTGCTTTTGTTGATGTTCATTCTATATCCTCCTTTCAAGACACTGTCCATTCGGTTCAACTGCTCTTCCAAGTCCTTTGCTGTCTCTGACAGAATTACAATGTCATCGGCGAACCTCAAAGTTTTTACTTCTTCTCCATGAATTTTAATACCTACTCCGAATTTTTCTTTTATTTCCTTTACTGCTTGCTCAATATACAGATTGAATAACATCGGGGAGAGGCTACAACCCTGTCTCACTCCTTTCCCAACCACTGCTTCCCTTTCATGCCCCTCGACTCTTATTACTGCCATCTGGTTTCTGTACAAATTGTAAATAGCCTTTCGCTCCTTGTATTTTACCCCTGCCACCTTCAGAATTTGAAAGAGAGTATTCCAGTTAACGTTGTCAAAAGCTTTCTCTAAGTCTACAAATGCTAGAAACGTAGGTTTGCCTTTCCTTAATCTTTCTTCTAAGATAAGTCGTAAGGTTAGTATTGCCTCACGTGTTCCAACATTTCTACGGAATCCAAACTGATCTTCCCCGAGGTCCGCTTCTACCAGTTTTTCCATTCGTCGGTAGAGATTCGCGTTAGTATTTTGCAGCTGTGACTTATTAAACTGATAGTTCGGTAATTTTCACATCTGTCAACACCTGCTTTCTTTGGGATTGGAATTATTATATTCTTCTTGAAATCTGTGGGTATTTCGCCTGTCTGATACATCTTGCTCACCAGATGGTAGAGTTTTGTCATGACTGGCTCTCCCAAGGCCATCAGTAGTTCTAATGGAATGTTGTCTACTCCCGGGGCCTTGTTTCGACTCTGGTCTTTCAGTGCTCTGTCAAACCCTTCACGCAGTATCTTATCTCACATTTCATCTTCATCTACATCCTCTTCCATTTCCATAATATTGTCCTCAAGTACATCGCCCTTGTATAAACCCTCTATATACTCCTTCCACCTTTCTGCCTTCCCTTCATACAAAGCTAAAATTCGTGTATTTTACGTACCAAATGGTCAGTCGGAATATAAAATTCGTGTATTTCACGTATCAAATGCTCAGTCAGCACGCAATCTGTACAACATCAGATTCGTAAGTATCTTTGGTTTCACGCAGTATATACCATAACTACCAACAATCAGACAAATAAACAACTACTGAATATCATATAGTGTCCTGACATGCAACACTCCAAGTAGTATCTCGACACACGCAAACACAACAAAAACATATAAACACAAACTGTGCTGTCAACTTTCGACACCTCTCTAGAGGTTGCGATAATCGATAGCGGTCCAGTACTTGCAACCTCTGTGGACTCGCTGGCGCCTGCAGTGCCGCCGTTTGGCACGGACAGACACTTGCATATCTCGCCGGCCGATTCACCTGCAAGTCGTAATCCAAGTCAGATGAGAATAGGCTTCAGCTCGCTAGGTTCGCAGCCTCTAGTTCGCGCATGTATTACGCACGTAATACCGGAATTGTGTTACCTTGCTTGTTGTATAATCTTGTTAATGTATGTTAATGAGTCATTTGTATTCAAGAAAGATAGTCGTTATTAGTTATATTCCTGGAGTGCAGTAGCAGGACAAAGTTAAGTAAAAGTTATTTACTAAAGTATTCCAGTAATAATTACTATAGAATGTTCCAGATTCCTACAACCACCCCACACGTGCTAGCCTCTAACATCCCACTGCAAATCCCAAGGGTACCGATCGAAAAGCATCCTGCATTTGGGTGAGGTCATGACATGCTGCCAGCGACCTTCACATCACAAACCATTTCAGATAAGAATAGCTCGAGGTTCTATCGAGACCTTCTCACCTGAAGTAGGTAGAAATAGACTGTTATCAACCAACAAGCTATTTAGACTATATTACACTTCCAAATAGTGTATCACTCCCCTCTACATAGTGCAACTTTTTTCGCCACACTTATTGTATTACTTTTTTTACATTCGCATTATATAAATTATATTCTCCTCAACAAGGCAGAAAAAAATCATATCGAACCACTTTAACAGTTGTTAAGAATACAATTCTCTGTAAGCTTACAGAAATTTCGTATGTTGTGTTCTTTATTTTATTCAAAATATTATTAATAACTGCATACCAATAAGATTTAATAAAAATAAGTCTTTGCTGTTAGATTTAGAAGCATACGATCCACCTTACATTTCAAGGCCGCTAGTTACTCTGTACTGTTAATGATATAAATAAATGAAATAATTAAATAATTCCCAATTCGCATCTGCTTCGTTTAGATACTTTCCATACAACACCTGGCCGAAACATTACCAGGCGGCGTACAACCTCGTTCTGGGAAGTGGTCATGTTGTTCTGGCTCACCAGTGTAATTCCATGAGTCTTCTGCCATCCGGATAATCTGCTGGTAAAGTGACGCATAAGTTGTTTGCGCGCAACGTGCTGGGCTGGAGCAATCTAGAGGCATACACAAATTGTCTGGAGCTAAGATCTATATTAGGAGCAATAACCGCTAGAAAATCTATTTAGTTCATTCTGGTCGTTGCTAGCTTGTTCCATATCTATTGCGTAGTATTCGAGTGCCCTTCCGGTAACAAGATTTTAACATTCGCTGAATTGTCATTCTTATTGTACATCGTCTGTCGGTATATTTTTGTGCCTACAACTCAACTATTTCCTTCATATTCCTTCTGCATTCTCTGCAAAGAAGTATCCATTTAGTTTGTGTAAGATACTTATTTCATCAAACTAGCCACAACTCGATGTACGTGAACGACACGGTTATAATGGAAGCTACATTAGCTCTATGGCACTTTCATATCGATATCACGGCGGAGAAATAGTCTGGTTTTGAATGTAACGCCATTAATTTCATCTCTTTTTAGCATTACGATGCTAGCAGCACAAAATATTTATATTTACATTTGAAGAAGCAAAGATAATTAGGATATTTCTGCATTAATATAACTCTGAAAATAGTCTCACCTCTACTGGCGACTTTCTCACAAATTGTCAAATACGATATCTTAAAATGTGCCAGAAGTATTTGAGGTGAACTTAGCTGAAATATCCTTCATAAATTTGAGATTAGTTTTGAGGGGATGGATGATGGGTTCTTCGAAGAGCTTAATTGTTTCAGTTATTGTCACAATTATAATTTGTGTTGTATAACTTGCATTAAGTAACAAGACTACACCTTGAGTTTGTAACAGAATATAATAAATATTCGGAAATCTGATACAAACTGAATTTTTCATCGTGGTAGTTGCTTAGTGGTGATCACGGTGCTTCCGCAATGAGATGTGTCGCTTGCACTACGAAAACAGTTTTACATTTTGCTGCTGTTTTGATGAGAGGTTCCTTCCCAAAAATAAATACTGAGTTAGACGCTTATTGCGATAATTGTATGAAAATGAAATACTTAATCTAGTTTTCAACTGAGACGTAAATATCTACAAGAAACGACGCGCATCGTAGGTTGAACAGGGTGCGGCAGTGTTCATAGTAGGATATTAAAAACACACCATCAGGCAGTAACTGTAATTTATTTATAACCTCTTATGTCAATCAATAGTTAAAGGTATGCTATTTACTAATGTGTAAGTAATTTTCTATTGCCTGGATTACTTTTTGAATATGACTCCTCTACAATGATGCGCCCTCTGCACAATACATTCATTTAGGCGGCGTTGGCAGCTTTCCGTAACTCGACGTAACGTATTCCCTGGGACATTGCCGACGGCAGTTCTGATGCGATCCTTCAACTCAGGAATGGTGGCACAACTTGTTCGGAACACTTCTTGCTCCAGGTAGCCCCAAAAGAAGAAGTTTACACATGAAAGGCCAGGTGAGCGAGGCGGCCAGGAAAAGTCACCAGAACGGGAAATTACTCTACCAGGAAATGTCTGTCGCAAGAAATCCATCCAAATTCTGGACACCATTCCTGAGTTGAAGGAATCCATGGAGAAGAAATAAAAACTTTGAAGTTCCCCGATGACATTGTAATTCTGTCAGAGACAGCAAAGGACCTGGAAGAGCAGCTGAACGGAATGGGCTGTGTCTTGAAAGGAGGATATAAGATGAACATCAACAAAAGCAAAACGAGGATAATGGAATGTAGTCGAATTAAACAGGGTAATACTGAGGAAATTAGATTAGGAAATGAGACGCTTAAAGTAATAAATGAGTTTTGCTATTTGGGGAGCAAAATACCTCATGATCGTCGAAGTAGAGAGGATATAAAATGTAGACTGGCAATGGCAAGGAAAGCATTTCTGAAGAAGAGAAATTTGTTAATATCGAGAATAGATTTAAGTGTCAGGAAGTCAATTCTGAAGGTATTTCTATGGAGTTTAGCCATGTATGGAAGTGAAACGAGGACGATAAATAGTTTAGACAAGAAGAGAATAGAAGCTTTCGAAATGTGGTGCTACAGAAGAATGCTGAAGATTAGATGAGTAGAACACACAACTAATGAGGTGGTATTGAATAGAACTGGGGAGAAGAGAAATTTGTGGCACAACTTCACTAGAAGAAGGGATCTGTTGGTAGAACATGTTCTGAGGCATCAAGGGACCACCAATTTAGTATTGGAGGTCAGCGTAGAGGGTAAAAATCGTAGAGGGAGACCAAGAGATGAACACACTAAATAGATTCAGAAGGATGTAGGTTGCAGTAGGTATTGGGAGATGAAGAAGCTTCCACAGGGTATAGTAGCATGGAGAGCTGCATCAAACCAGTCTCAGGACTGAAGATTACAACAACAACAACAAGTGGTTATAAATAAATTACAGTTACTGCCTGATGGTGTGTTCTTAATATCCTACTATGAACGTTGCCGCACCCGTTATCTGAATAACCGTTTGAGAGGCCAATGCTGCGTCTACGGCTGTCAAAATATTCAGTAGATTCCTACCATAATAGCATAAAATGTGGCGTAGAATAGCAACAATTCGATGAAGTGCAGCCGAGCGTGTGATGGCATTTAACAAGACGTGATCTATGTGACGAAATTAGTGATCCCCCATCTGTTGCCGGCCGGTGTGGCCAAGCGATTCTGGGCGCTTCAGTCTGGAACCGCGCGACCGCTACGGTCGCAAGTTCGAATCCTGCCTCGGGCATGGATGTGTGTGATGTCCTTAGAGTAGTTAGGTTTAGTAGTTCTAAGTCCTAGGGGACTGATGACCTCAGATCTTAAGTCCCATAGTGCTCAGAGCCGTTTGAACCAACTGTTCCTACGAAAGTCACTGCAGGTTTCAGCCTCTGACTGTATGTTGCTACGTGAGTGATTCTTTCACCACAGAATTTTGTAAGATCTGTACAGATATTGTACGGAATCCACTTCATACCTCGGTAATTATAATGATAATTGGAATGTAGCTTGTAGGTTGAAACAGGCCTGACCTTGTCGACGGTGTCGGTGTACCAACAGTAGTTAGTGATAATTGTGTCATCATATCGACGATGTTTAGTAAGGTTATTAAACTCGCCGAGAAGGTTAGGAGAGTATTTTTGCTTGAAAGAGCAGATGAGCAGCTGTTAGCACCCCTCTTACAAAATGAGTGGACATCATTTATTTTCAGCGTGATGGACGTAGAGGGTGCAGAGCAATTATGGGTAAGTTTAAGCGGATTGTAATTAGAGAACTGTAGAAGTATGTCCCAAGTGAGTGGATTAAGAACGGAAATGGCTCACCGTGGTTTCATAACAAAAATTGGAAATCGCCGAGAAAGCAGAGACTGTTGCACTCTCGCTTCAAAAATGAACGAGCAAATGAGAATAGCAAAAGTTATAAGAAATTCATGCGTCTGTAAAAAGGTCGATGCGAGAAGCATACAACAACTTCCTCCGTCTTACCCTTAACAAAAGACCCTGGTGAGAACCCGGGAAATTTTTGGTCCCACATAAAATCGCTAATCGGGTTGAAGGCGTCTACAGAGTTATTCGTTGAACAGTCTGGTATGACAACAAAAACAAAAGGAAAGCCCAACTTTTAAATCTCGTGTTTAAGAAAGTATTCACACAGAAGGACGGTACAAACATACTGTAGTACAGACTCTCTGAGGAAGATATAATAATAAGCGTCGCCGGCCGGAGTGACCGTGCGGTTCTAGGCGCTTCAGTCCGGAACCGCGATACTGCTACGGTCGCAGGTTCGAATCCTGCCTCGTGCATGGATGTGTGTGATCTCTTTAGGTTAGTTAGGTTTAAGTAGTTCTAAGTTCTAGGGGACTGATGACCTAAGATGTTAAGTCCCATAGAGCCATTTGAACCATCACTTGCCCAGCCCAAAGTCACAAGCGTCTGGGGAAAAAGGGAGATGGCTCCTGTATGTAAGAAGGGTAAAAGAACGGACCCGGAAAATTACAGACCGATATCCCGACCATCAGTGTGCTGCAGAATTCTTGAACATATTCCGAATGCGACTATAAGAAATTTCATTGAAATGGAGGATGTTTTGTTCACAAATTAGCACGGATTTAGAAAACATCGCTCATGCTTCACTAGCTTGATCTTTTCTCATACGGTATCCTGAGAACCATGGATGATGGGCAACAAGCTGATCCCATACTCTTAGATTTCCGGAATGCACTTGACACGTTGCCCCACTGCAGACTGTTAACGAACATACGAGTACATCGAGTTGACTCAATATATGTGAGTGAATCGAAGACTAATTAAGTAATAGTACCCAGTACGTTGTCTTCGATGGTGTGTGTTTTTCAGAGAAAGCGGTATCGCTAGGAGTGCCCCATGGAGGTGTGAAAGGACCGCTAGTATTCTCTATACACTTAAATGATCTCATGGACAGGGTGAGCGGATGACACTGCTGTGTACGGGAAGATGTCAGGTTGAATGGCTGCAGGAGGATACAAGATGACTTATATAAAATTTATAGTTAATGTGAGGAATGGCAGCTTGCTCTAAATGCAGGGAATGTAGATTAATGCAGATGAGTAAGAAAAACAATCCCGTAATGTTGGAATACAGCTTTAGTAGCGTCCTGCTTAAAACAGTGATGTCGATTAAGTATCTAAACGTCTCCTGGCATAGCGATATGAGACGGAATGATCACGTAAGGACGGTAGCAGGAAAGGCGAATGGACGATATCGGTTTATTGGGAGAATTTCAGGAACATGTTCAAATGGCTCTGAGCACTATGGGACTCAACTGCTGAGGTCATAAGTCCCCTAGAACTTAGAACTACTTAAACCTAACTAACCTAAGGACACCACACACATCCATGCCCGAGGCAGGATTCGAACCTGCGACCGTGGCGGTCGCGCAGTTCCAGACTGTAGCGCCAGAACCGCTCGGCCAACAGCGGCCGGCTCAGGAACATGTGATTCGTTTCTAAATTAGATCACATATAGGACGCTAGTACGACATATTATTGAGTACTGCTCGGACGTTTGGGATCCGTAACAGGTCGGATTGAAGGAAGACATCGAAGCATTTCAGAGGTGCGCTACCACACTCATGCTCATAAATTAAGGATAATTGCAGAATGTGGTGCCACGCAACGTGGCACTACACAAAACTGGCGCTAACAGCATAGGCACATAGGGAACACACACGACACAGATCTGTAAGTCCACGGTATTGGTGATAAGTTGAGAAAACCGTCCCGAAAAACATGTGCTACAAAACGCCACTGTTTCCTGTGCATGTATCCAGACATCAATATGGAATATGCTAAACATGCACACGTATACAGGCTCTGGACGCACTCTGGATACGGTGGTCGAGCAGCTGTGTATAGCCTCCCATTCTTGCACCAGTGCCTGTCGGAGCTCCCGAAGTGTCGTAGGGTTTGAACACGCGCAGTGATACGTCGACCGACAGCATCCCGTACGTGCTCGATGCGGTTTAGGTCTGGAGAACAGGCAGGCCACTCCATTCACCTGATATCTTCCGTTTCAAGGTACTCCTCCACGATGTGAGGCTGTGCGTTATCATCCATCATGAGGAAGGTGGAACCCACTGCACCCTTGAAAAGGCGGACATACACGTGCAAAATGACTTCCCGATACACATGACCTGTTACAGTTCCTCTGTCAAAGATATGCAGGGGTGTACGTGCACCAATCATAATCCCACCCCACACCATCAAACCACGACCTCCATACAGGTCTCTTTCAAGGACATTAAGGGGTTGGCATATGGTGCCTGGCTGACGCCAGATGAAACCCGGCGAGAACCACTGTTCACACTATACCTGGACTCGTCTGTGAACATAACCTGGGACCAATGTTCCAATGACCATGTATTGTGTTGTTGACACGAGGATTTACGGGCTGTCCTGTGACCAGGGATCACTGGAATGCACCTTGCAGGTCTCCTGGCGAATAAACCATGTCTGTTCAGTTGTCTGTAGAGTGTGTGTGTCTGGAGACAACTGTTCCAGTGGCTGCGGTAAGGTCCCGACCAAGGCTAGTTACTCCTTGGCCGTCTGCGTGCACTGATGGTGAGATATCGGTCATCTTACGGTTTTGTACATTGTGGACGTACTGTAGCACCTGGACACGATTCCTGTCTGCTTGGAATCATTGCCATAATCTTGAGATAACACTTTGTGCTGTGTTTGACCAGCGTCCAGTCGCCCTAGGATTCTACCCCTCATAACGTCATCAATATGTGCTCTTTGAGCCATTTTCAAGACAAAGCCACCATTAGCACGCCTGAAAACGCCTGAACACTTCCTCACTGTACCGTACTCTGACATGAACCAACACACCCCTGTGTATGTGGACTGCTGCCAGCGCCACCGTGCGACAACCGCAGGTCAAATGCACCGCATGGTCATACCCCGAGGTGATTTAAACCTGCAAACCGCCCACCAGATCGTTGTTTCACCATGTATCAGCATTATCCTTAATTTATGAGCATGAGTGTAAATTTATTACCGGAAGGACCAGTACGCGGGTATTTCGGAGATACTTTGTGAACTCAAGTAGGAATCCCTGGAGGAAAAGCCGAGGTTCTTTTCGTGGAAATATTTTGAGAAAATTTAGAGACCCATCATTTGAAGCTGACAGAAAAACTATTCTACCACTGCCAAGGCACATTTCGCTTAAGGACCACGAAGATTACAAGAGAAATCAGAGCTCGTTTGGAGCGTATAGGTAGTCATTTTGCTCTCGTTTTATTTGCGACTGGAAGAGTAAAGGACATGACTGTTAGTGGTGGATGGTACCCTTCGTCACGGACCACACAGTGGCTTCCGGAATATACAAGGTGGTCCATTGAGAGTGACCGAGCGAAATATCTCACGAAAGAAGCATCAAACGAAAAAACTACAAAGAACGAAACTGGTCTAGCTTGAAGGAGGAAACCAGATGGCGCTATGGTTGGCCCGCTAGATGGCGCTGCCATAGGTCAAACGGATATCAGTTGCGCTTTTTTAAATAGGAACCCCCATTTTTTATTACATATTCGTTTAGTACGTAAATAAATGTCATTGTTTTAGTTGGACCACTTTTTTCGCTTTGTGATAGATGGCGCTGTAATAGTCACAAACATATAAATACGTGGTATCACGTAACATTCCGCCAGTGCGGACGGTATTTGCTTCGTGATACATTACCTTTTGTTAAAATGGACCGTTTACCAATTGCGGAAAAGGTCGATATCGTGTTGATGTATGGCTATTGTGACCAAAATGCCCAACGGTCGTGTGCTATGTATGCTACTCGGTATCATGGACGACATCATCCAAGTTTCCGGACTGTTCGCCGGGTAGTTACGTTATTTAAGGAAACAGGAAGAGTTCAGCCACATGTGAAACGTCAACCACGACCTGCAGCTAATGATGATGCCCAAATTGGTGTTTTAGCTGCTGTCGCGGCTAATCCGCATATCAGTAGCAGACAAATTGCGCGAGCATCGGGAATCTCAAAAACGTCGATTTTGAGAATGCTACATCAACATCGATTGCACCCGTACCACATTTCTGTGCACCAGGAATTTCATGGCGACGACTTTGAAAGTCGTGTACAGTTCTGCCACTGGGCACAAGAGAAATTACCGGAGGAGGACAGATTTTTTGCACGCGTTCTATTTAGCGACGAAGCGTCATTCACCAACAGCGGTAACGTAAACCGGCATAATATGCACTATCGGGCAACGGAAAACCCACGATGGCTGCGACAAGTGGAATATCAGCGACCTTGGACGGTTAATGTATGGTGTGGCATTATGGGAGGAAGGATAATTTTATCGATGGCAATCTAAATAGTGCAATATACGCTGATTTCCTACGTAATCTTCTACCGATGTTACTACAAGATGTTTCACTGCATGACAGAATGATGATGTACTTCCAACATGATGGATGTCCGGCACATATATTGAATAGCATTTCGTGACAGGTGGATTGGTCATCGAAGCACCATACCATGGCCCGCACATTCACAGGATCTGACGTCCCCGGATTTCTTTCTGTGGGGAAAGTTGAAGGATATTTGCTATCGTAATCCACCGACAACGCCTGACAACATGCGTCAGCGCATTGTCAATGTATGTGCGAACATACAGAAGGCGAACTACTCGCTGTCGAGAGGAATGTCATTACACGTATTGCCAAATGCATTGAGGTTGACGGACATCATTTTGAGCATTTATTGCATTAATGTGGTATTTACAGGTAATCGCGCTGTAGCAGCATGCGTTCTCAGAAATGATAAGTTCACAAAGGTACATATATCACATTGGAACAACTGAAATAAAATGTTCAATCGTACCTCTGTATTTTAATTTAAAAAGCCTACCTGTTACCAACTGTTCGTCTAAAATTGTGAATATTACAGCGCCATCCATCACAAAGCGAAAAAAGTAGTCCAACTACAACATTCATATTTCTTTACGTACTACAGGAATATGTAATAAAAATGGGTGTTCCTATTTTAAAAAAACGCAGTTGATATGCGTTTGACCTATAGCAGCGCCATCTAGCGGGCCAACCATAGCGCCATCTGGTTTCCCCCCTTCAAGCTAGACGAGTTTCGTTCCTTGTAGTTTTTTCGTTTGATGCTTATTTCGTGAGATATTGGGCCCGGTCACTATCAATGCACCACCCTGTGTATGTAGACGTGGATGAAAACTGGAAATATTTCTGAACTTCTCTCGCAAGTAATTAATTATAATTTGATGTGCAGCACCACCTCTGTTAGACAATCATCCTTAAAATTCCCTGCCGCACGACGTTTCTTCCCTAATACCAGGTTTCTATTTTAAGATGCTGGATCCATCGTGTCTCCACATGGCGGGCAGACTGCCTGTCGTGCAGGCCTCGGTGTGCCGGTCACCTTTCACAGGCCGTGTCCGACACCTCGCTGGCGGACCCTCGCGCCTCCGGGGAAATATCACGCCGTTCCGGCCTCTCCTGTCCTGTCCTATCCTATCTGGCCCCATCTTCCGGCGAAGGCTCTCCGGGCGATCCCCAGAGGCGCGTCGCACCTGTCGCTGTGACGTCACTCGCGGGAGGCCGTTCTCACGGATCCCTTCTGCAGAACGGGCCTACACCGAATCCACAAACTTCACCTGCTATCTGCCGATGCTCGTGGTTCGAATCACAGTCTAATATAACAGTCGCTACACTCACTGCTGTAAAAGTTGTTATCGTTTGACAGTTGGAGTGACACTAGCGCTCCAAGCGGCGAGTAAGATGAACGTCAGACGTGTCGTAAGCATGTTTGTTTTGCATCCATTTCCTACGTAATTTACGAAATATTTGAGTTATTTCTTTTCTCTAAGGGTTTGTGTAGTATCAGAAGGGATGTATATTTCTAAAAATGATTCTAAAATAAGCGCAAGTATGGACAAAAACCGTGAAGCGGGTGGCAAGCTACAACACATTCGTGAAGAAACACTTGTGACGTTGGATATAACTGCAGTTTACCACGTTGATATCAAAAGGATATAAACACACAGATTCACAGGTAAGAAGCACAGACATGTACCTCTACATGCAAAAGCGATCGACAGCTCATTTATCGTTCTGTAGGCCTACTGTGTTTGTCATTGTTGTCGCCTGTTGCCACAAGTACGACCTTCATCTTTATATTATTCTAAGTGGGACAAGCAACTGCCAAATAGTGGGAGAAATACATTTAAAACATTATAATGAGCTGATTACATTACATTTCACGCAAAACCAAATATTTGAATAATTTTCAAACAATCTGTCAGTGAACAAGATGCTAAAAAAATGTCATCACACGAAGAAAGCAAGGAAAATTAAGGAACCAACAACAGAAGTGAATGAAATACATACCAAACGCTTTTGTAAGACACGAATAACTCCTCTTAATCTTATCACTTCACCGTCAAAGCATGTCTGTGTTGACGATTCACACGAATTTGGCACTGATACAGTGAGAGCTGAACTGGCTGCTTCTGTGTCATAGGGCTGTTTTACAGCTTTAGATGGATTGTCGAATCGTTGTGTCAGTTTCCTCTTCATCGTCAGTTGAGGTGGTTTATTTGGGATGTCAAACAGTGTGGGGACTGCATTCTACACGAGTTTATTGCTGTCTGCGTTCATCACTTTTGTTCGAAATTTAGCGAACAAAACCTAATATTATTATTCAGGCAAACAGGGTATTTTTTCATAAGGTCTTCTCGTCTGCTACTAACTAACCATTTTCTGCTCGTAAAACAAAACGTTAATCATTAATACGCATGTAGTTTGCAAGTGAATCTTGACATACAGTTTAGTAACATGATGGTATGTACCTCTCACAAGGGAACCTCCCCATCGCACCCCCCTCAGATTTAGTTATAAGTTGGCACAGTGGATAGGCCGTGAAAAACTGAACACAGATCAATTGAGAAAACAGGAAGACGTTGTGTGGAACTGTGAAAAAATAAGCAAAATATACAAACTGAGTAGTTCATGCGAAGATAGACATCAAGAAGATTGGGAACGCAGGAGCGCCGTGGTCTTGTGGTAACGTGAGCAGCTGCGGAACGAAAGGTCCTTGGTACAAATCTTCCATCGAGTGAAAAGTTTAATTTTTTTTATTTTCAGTTTATGTGACAAACTTATGTTTTCATCACTTTTTGGAAGTGATTACCGCATCCACAAGAAAACCTAAATCGGGCAAGGTAGTAGAATCTTTTTACCCATTCGCCAAGTGTACAAGTTAGGTGGGTCGACAACATATTCCTGCCATGTGACGCACATGCCGTAACCAGTGTCGTATAGAATATATCAGATGTGTTGTCCTGTGGAGGAATCGGTTGACCTATGACCTTGCGATCAAATGTTGTCGGTTCCCATTGGAGAGGCACGTCCTTTCTTCTACTAATCGCACGGTTTTGCGATGCGGTCGCAAAACACAGACACTAAACTTATTACAGTGAAGAGAGACGTCAATGAACGAACGGACAGATAATAACTATGCAAAAATAAAGTAAGTAAAATTTTCACTCGAGGGAAATCTTGAACTAAGGACCTCTCGTTTCGCAGCTGCTCACGCTACCACTGGACCACGGCGCTCCTGAACTGAAATTTTCCATGATGTTGCCTATGTGGCCCATGGACTACTCAGTTTGTATATTTTGCTTATTTTTTCAGTTCCACACAACTTCTTCCTGTTTTCTCAATTGATCTGTGTCCAGTTTATCAAGGCCTATCCACTGCGCCAACTTATAACTAAATCTGAGGGGGGTGCGATGGGGAGGTTCCCTTGTCAGTATCCTTAGGAAACGTAAAAAAGACAGTTGTGGTGTCTTATTCCTGTTGCTGCAATTTGTAACAACCATTGTAGAAATCAAAATAAACAACCACTATTTGAAACTTCCTTCAGATTAAAACTGTGTGCTCGACCGAGACTCGAACTCGGGACCTTTGCCTTTCGCGGGCAAGTGCTCTACCAACTGAGCTACCGAAGCACGACTCACGGCCGGTACTCACAGCTTTACTTCTGCCAGTACCTCGTCTCCTACCTTCCAAACTGGTCCCGAGTTCGAGTCTCGGTCGGGCACACAGTTTTAATCTGCCAGGAAGTTTCGTATCAGCGCACACTCCGCTGCAGAGTGAAAATCTCATTCTGAACAACTATTTGGTTTGACGTGCCTAACTCACAGTTTAAGTTACTGGCCGCTTGGGGCGCTGCTTGTGCGGTAGGCAACAAAATCGAGGCGAAGTGTCGTGACTTATGTTATACTGTGGTTGGAACGCCAATATGAAACCATCTTTGATATTGTGGTGGCACAGTCTCTGTCTTTGCGCAGTTTAAGACATTCCTAGCTGAAGTGTGGTAGGTGATGGACGTATTCTGTAGTACTGTGTCGACTTGTGATGCTGTCAGACGAAGAAAGCCTGATAGTGAAGCACAGCCAGGATGAGTATGATGTATACAATGAAAGCTGAAAGGAATGTATGTTTTTCATAGTACTATTATTTTTGAAGAGAAGAAGTTTAAGGCAAGACTGCAGCACTGCGCATGTAGGAATGATTATTGTCAGCTAGTTAAATGGCTCAGAGCTGAGAGAAAGACCATCCCACTTCCCTGAGTTATGCATTAACGTATTAACTAATCAAGCTGTTTGGTTTTTGTAGATATTCTCTGTTAACATTGCACCCTTCCAAAATCATAGTTTACTTTGTTAAGCATAATATTGTTCAGTCCTATGTTATGTGTGGAGATCACCCGAAGTTTTACTCTGTTTTTGTAAATATATTTCATTCTAAAATCATTGTCTCGGAATGTCATTTCACCGGAATAGTTACTGTCCCCACCCCTACGCTTTTCACTAGTCATTACGCT
This sequence comes from Schistocerca nitens, assembly GCF_023898315.1. Taxonomy (NCBI): domain Eukaryota; kingdom Metazoa; phylum Arthropoda; class Insecta; order Orthoptera; family Acrididae; genus Schistocerca; species Schistocerca nitens. The sequence continues at coordinate 87,406,157 of NC_064617.1, forward strand.
TTACCGTGTACAACAATATGAATATATCTTTAGAAACAGAAATCTAGCTTAGCCACTGCCCACTTGCTGTTTGCTGTTTGCTGTTGTGCTTTCGAAAAATACGCAACAGTGTTGTCAAGACGCGAGGTAAGTGGAAATTTTGATTAGGGCCAGATAACGGTTTTACTTCAGTTATGCTTTTAATATAAAGACAAGTTGCATTCAGATCAGTGACAGTTCATTTGAAGCTAGGATCTGTTTAGTCGAAGGTTAGCATACGAGTTTAAGTTGGATAACAGTTTGTGGGGATATGTTTTCGGTAATACGTAGACTTTTACAGAGTGGGAGCTGAGCTAAAGTTAAGCTAAATTCCATACAGAAACAAAATATCGTGGGGAGATTACAATAGTGCCTCCCACGAATTTTGCTTTAGGTCTTCAATATCCTGGTAACAGTTTCCCATTTAGGTCCTTTTTCATTATAGGATCGAATTAAATCAGGAGAAGAAATGGATTAGGTAACAAAAGAAATAGAAGTGTTGTGGTATTTCGGTAGCAAATTAGCTGACGATAGCATAAATAACGAGTAGATGTTAGTTACTTGTTCAACAGCAAATATTCACGATAAACGTTGTAATAATGGAATGTGTCACAAAACAACTATAGAAAAAGCACACACATATGCTGACCACTTACAAGTATTTTTTCGTAAGAGTGGCTAATTACTTCTGCTCAAGAAATCTGTTGTGGAATAAAAGGAGCTGTTACAGGGACCATTTTAAATCCACATTTGAAAACACTTCTATTTGTCAGATATATTATTTCTACGGTAGACTGGCAGAGTTTTATAGCTGCATGTTTCAACTCTTTGTGCCGAAGTTTGATTCATTGAAACGTAATTCAGATTTATTTGTTTCTTTCATAGTTGAACATTTGAGTATTTGTGTTGCTCTCTTTGAGAACAAATTTCGTGAGTAAATAAATGTACCGTGAGGCAGTTGTTGCGACTGACTGCTACATACGGAGATACGTCCGTGAACTTCACCCAATCAACTTTTCTTAAGCTTTAATCAAAGTCTTCTGTTATTTTTTTTATCAATCAGCCTCATTGTTCTCTGACTATTTCCTAGTTGTACAGTACGCAATGTGACTACGCATCGTCGTCTGAATATCTGTTTACAAGAGAATAGGCACGATATTCTTTAAATTCTACTTCTTGCGTGGTTACTTCAGCTATCTTGAGCAACTCAGAGAAATTTATGACTGACAGTAAATTATAAGTGAATAATGTCACTTCTGCACCTCTTTTCCTGTCAGATTGCTTCAAGAAATATACGTTAAAATCACCACAAATTAATAACTCTTTTTCTGTTTAACCGCACAGTAAGCCATGATAATTCTTCATGAAAAGTTGCAGTTACCCAGTGGAGATGTGTATTGTGTAACAAGAAGAAGTATTAGATTTCGCTATGTTAACTCACAAGCGCATGCTAAAACGTCGTGAACTACACAGAGTTTGCTTATGTATACACTTTAGATTTATTTTCCTTATTTATGAATGTCAAAACTCCATATTTTACCTATATGAAAATGCAGTTAACTTATAACACATTACATTACGATTTTGTACCCTAGAAGTTATATAGTATTCAAACAAATGAGACCAGTTTCATTCCAACTACCAAGATCTTCGAAACTGTCCTTTTAAAGAGACTCTAGGTATTCTCGCCATGAATGACTTGGCGAATTTCAAAACATATCAGTCTGAAAACTGAAAAAATTGTTGTAAATATCCTGTAGAGAACACTTTATGAGATCGCCAAGAAATCCTAAATATTCTAATTTTTTGTGTGGCTGCTATTAACACTAAATCGTTTGCGTGGACTTCTTCCTTCAGAACAGAAACAGTCATGTTCGACTACATAATTCCACCGTTTTGCCGTCACAGTCCAGAAATATAATTTCTGTAGGCTACGTCAGAGCTTTACAACATGCTGGCCTTTCTGATGAACATAATTAACGGTGCTTCGCTGAATTTGTTTTACAGCCACCCATGTTTGTGCTAATTAAAGAGCAAACAATACAGATGTTAGCAGTTAATTAAATGCAGCAAAGCGTTCGTAGTAGCAACCAGTTTCACCAAACTTTGAAGTGGCTAATGACCCTACCTGTTAAACACTACCTAAGGTACACCAGCAGATACGACAAGGTTAATTTGCAGCCTGCTGGTTGCACTGCATGATTTCATTACAGATGGTTTTTCATAACTGAAGCAATTATGGTAACAGTCTCTGACAGCGAATATACCGTCCATGTTAATTATCAGGCAAATGACATTGTGTAGTTAAAGTTTTCGAGGTTTGAAGTTTATGAGAAATAGTACACTAACTAATGTAGGGACCAAGGTTTGACCTTTGTGACACTGTAACCTCCATAGCTGTTTGTAAATTCAGGAAAAGCATTAGTCATGAAAGGAAGACACTCCCCTTCGTTATTTACCTGCCTAATGCCTCATTGACCTTCTCGGGGGTTGCTTAGGAGTTTTGCAGCGTAGTTCAACATCTATACACTCTTCTCGTCACCTTACTGTGTGTGGTAGAGGGTACTACTTGTGGCACAATTTTCCCCGTTTCTCTAATCCAATCGCGACTGGAGCGTGCGACGAATGATTGTCGGCAGAAATGCGTGCAACGTGTATTTTCCTTGATTTTCTCGTCAAGGTCATTTAATCAATTACAGTCACATTTATACTCTATTGATTTAGATCACATTTCATATATGAAAAAGATAGTGTGTTGTTAAGAGACAATATACAGAAAACGCGTCCAAACAATGCACGTGTTTGTGATTGCCGAAAACTGACGGTGATAACATGTCAGCTGAAAGGGAAACATTTGTGCAGAGACCAATAAACTAGCAAGCAATTAATGATGTATGTTAAAAAATATTGTTTTGATAATGCAACTCAGTAATTATCATGGTAGCTTCTTAGCTATTACATATATTTATATTGAATTTTACAAGATTTTGATGAAATGAGTTCTAATCACCTCAAGAAGAAGTCATTAAATTTCTTCGAAAAAAATTTGCACAAATTGATGTGCCAATTTGCACGGACGTATCTCTTCCTTTAAGAGATCACATAATCGGTGAGTAGAACAGATTACATTTAGAAAACTACGAAATAATTACCATGAATGTGTTGTAATCGTGTAGGGTATTTTCAATTTTCTTTATTTATTTACCTACCACAATGGCTGGTGGCTGTCTTTTCAGTTGTGAAGACGCCTGTTGCATAATGTTTCACAACCCACGAACTGATATTTGTACCGAGTTACTCTTTTGGAATCTACCGGTTCTCGTTTACAACTCGAGATATCTCAATGGCAATTAGGAAAGGACCTGAGCCCATAGAACAAGCTGCACTATCAGAGACAGTGGATGATGAAGACGGTGGTAGCTAGCCTCTGCCTCAGCGATGAACTTCGTCGTAAGCTTTCCATCTGTTTCCAGCTAAGGAAATCAATTTTCAGGTTAACTGTATGTTTGATCGTATAGCGAGTGTAAAACATTTATTTTGTTAAGAACTGTGCGTTACGTTGGTGGAATAATTCTACCATGGGAACTTGGAAGATTTCTTTGAAGTAACACAGACAGTCCTTGAATGGATCGACAAATTAGATATTAATTTATAGACATTTTTTAAATTATAAATTATGAAATCAACGTTTTTTGTAAAATTTTGTAAAACTATGTAATCCACAATTGCTAGTCGCTGTTAATATGTTATGCCATACGCTAAATAAATTCTGAGCATTTAGAACACTGTCGCATAAATCCCGTGCAATGTTTTAGATTTATTTTTCTTACACTTGAGCTCATAGTATCTGCTCTGGGTTTCCGGTTGCAAAATTGTAAACTACGTCATCCAATGCAATGAACTGGATAGCAATCACCAAAACATACAGTGATACATTTTTAAAATGTGTGTATCTACCTGCCTGAACAGAAATGTAGTTTTTGGGACTTGCAACGTACAACATTGTACCACTTTTAAGCTTTTAACATTGTCTGTCGAGCGGAGCAACAAAAAGTACAAGCTGACCCTGTACTGTACTTCATTATCGTTACAGGGTCTTCTCGCGCGTTTTGAAAATAAAAGTGCAAAGTATGAGTACCTATTAACCTTCCACAGTAGATGGCCTCATCTAACAACAATAAAAAAAGTCAAACTGTTCTGAGAATTCGCTATGTCATTCCAAAAACATTTTAAGTACTATTCTCCGGTTACTGTTTTTAACACAATGTACACTCAAACAATAGGACGTAAATCGATAGATGTGATCTACATGTACAGACAAACAAATGACTACAGTTTAAGGAAAACAATGATTTATTCAAGAGAGAGCTTCATAATTTGAGCAAGTCAGTAACACACTTGATACCCCCTAAACCCGCTGGGCAGAACAGCTAATAGGATTGTTGAAAGGGCCAAGGGTTGAAGTCAGTTTCTGCTTCTAATTGTCATATTTTGTAATTTAGCCACTCTTTCACGGCTGAAGACACCCAACAAGAAATCTTAACAAGATAAAAATCCATTTAAGATTGCAATAGAATAATTTAATAAAACATATGCAAGGTGCAATACCAGTGGCTGAGGGCAACAATCAAACTTCAAAATTTCAAAATATATTACCATAATCTTTAAAGGCAGAAGGCTGCAGTGTTTAAGCTTGAAAGACAAATTTAAAAATTAATTTTGCAAAATTTTAAGAAACAAACAACCACAAGCCTAAAATTTAAAATAGATGACAACATAATTAAACACGGGTGGCACTCAGAAGCCCTCCAGGGAGATCGGTCTGCCCTCGTTCTCTTATGTGAGACAGGTGGTGAGCCCAACTATACTTGATCTGTTGTAACCCAACCAGGGGACAGTCACGGATAGACCGACACAACAACTTGCTGCCCATCAATCAGTACATGAGAACCCCAACCAGCAACGTTACAAACGTGATAATCCACAATGGAGTTCGTATTAGCTGTCAAAATTACACAACATGTTGGACAGCGACAACAGGCGAGGAAAGGACGCTGCCTGAAATTAAGTTAGTGGCCAGGGTAGGTAATCTGAACACTAACGGCCACTAGGCCGAAAATTCCGCTGGTACACTTGAATTTGAAACACGGTGTTAACTCGCTCTAAAGAACACTGCCTGAATTTACGTCAGTGCCCACCGCAGGTAACCAGAACACTAACGGCCACAAGACAAAATACCATTGGTGTACTCAAATCGTAGTCCACCAAAATAGTTAACTGCACCGTATGGCGGCTAAATCTCAGCAGTGGAACCACTCTGTGTTGCTCACCGGAAAACCTCAACAGCAAACCACCGAAGCGAATCACCACAACATTAATAGACTTTCCTAGGGTAGTTGGGACCACTACTCGACTTTGACGTCGTGAGTCTGCGAACCACGAAGCTCGTAGCGATCGGGCAGCTCCACACACGCTCCGACACTGTGCGTGGACTGCCAGCAGCCCCAGCCGACTGCACCGCGCGGAGAACTTCCCTCGTTCGCAACAACCGACCGACTCCTCTCAGAATGCCGACAACATCTAAAATAGTAATCAGTTGAACTCACCAACTACACACACAACCTGACAAACACTTGCACGAAGACCTGAACTTTGCCGAACAGTAACTAAGCACACACAAAGACAAATCGGGAGTCGATGAACACATACACAGCCGATTAATGAACGATCGGCGAGCCAAAACGCGTCGTCCGGTTGGACGACCGACCGACGATCCACCAAGACCGTGGCCCAGCTCAAGTGATGCGTGGCATCGGTGGTCGGGCGAGCCATGTGGACACAGAGCTCACTGCTGCTCCAAACCGACTGCACTACTGCCACATTGCAACTGCCCGTCTGACAGGTCCGGACTGCGCTCCAGGCACGTTCCAACTGACTGGCAGACCCGAACTCGCAACCCGAACTCCCGACGCGACCTAGTTTACGACAGACAACCATCCGGAAGTAATAGCAGTCAAGCAAAGATACTACGAGAGGGAATGTGTCGATACGCGCTGCTAGCGCCGGTCACGGTGAGGCAAAAGCAGCAAGTCATGACAGTTGTAATTTAAATTAACGTAGTGAGAAGGAAGTACGTTATAAACAGGGTGTAAAGTACATAACTGCAGGAACACAAGCCATGCACGGCTCAATGCTTAAATGATTATATGATAGCAGAACAAACACAGGTAGCAGTTACTTGTGTAAAATATCTGGGAGTATGCGTGCGGAACGATTTGAAGTGGAGTGATCATATAAAATTAATTGTTGGTGAGGTGGGTACCAGGTTGAAATTCATTGGGAGAGTCCTTAGAAAATGTAGTCCATCAACAAAGGAGGTGGCTTACAAAACACTCGTTCGACCTATACATGAGTATTGCTCATCAGTGTGGGATCCGTACCAGATCGGGTTGATGGAGGAGATAGAGACGATCCAAAGAAAAGCGGCGCGTTTCGTCACAGCGTTATAAGGTAAGCGTGATAGCGTTACGGAGATGTTTAGCAAACTCAAGTGGCAGACTCTGCAAGAGAGGCGCTCTGCATCGCGGTGTAGCTTGCTGTCCAGGTTTCGAGAGGGTGCGTTTCTGGATGAGTTATGAAATACAGGGTGATTCAAAAAGAATACCACAACTTTAGGAATTTAAAACTCTGCAACGACAAAAGGCAGAGCTAAGCACTATCTGTCGAAGAATTAAGGGAGCTATAAAGTTTCATTTAGTTGTACATTTGTTCGCTTGAGGCGCTGTTGACTAGGCGTCAGCGTCAGTTGATGCTAAGATGGCGACCGCTCAACAGAAAGCTTTTTGTGTTATTGAGTACAGCAGAAGTGAATCGACGACAGTTGTTCAGCGTGCATTTCGAACGAAGTATGGTGTTGAACCTCCTGATAGGTGGTGTATTAAACGTTGGTATAAACAGTTTACAGAGAATGGGTGTTTGTGCAAAGGGAAAAGTTCTGGACGGCCGAGAACGAGTGATGAAAATGTAGCACGCATCCAGCAAGCATTTGTTCGCAGCCCAGGAAAATCGACTCGCAGAGCTAGCAGAGAGCTGCAAATTCCACAATCAACCGTATGGAGAGTCCTACGAAAAAGGTTAGTTATGAAACCTTATCGTCTGAAATTGGTTCAAGCACTGTCTGCAGCTGATAAGATTAAAAGAATCGATTTCTGTGATTTTATCCTTGCTCAAATGGAAACAGATGAATCTTTCGTTTCAAAGATTGTGTTTAGTGATGAAGCAACTTTCCACACTAACGGGAAAGTCAACCGTCACAATGTCTGTATATGGGGCACTGAGAATCCGCGGGAAACAACTCAGTATGAACGTGACTCGCCTAAGGTGAACGTTTTCTGTGCCATTTCAGCCAATAAAGATTCTGGTCCCTTTTTCTTCGAAGGTGCTACTGTAACTGGAGTACAGTATCTGGAGATGTTAGAGAATTGGCTGTTCCCTCAGCTCGAACAAGAAGCACAACAATTCATATTTCAGCAGGATGGAGCGCCACCACATTGGCACTTATCTGTCCGTAACTACCTGAACGTCAACTACCTGAGGCGATGGATCGGGCGCCAGGCAGCCCGTGACAGAGCACTTCATCACTGGCCTCCAAGAAGCCCTGATCTTACCCCCTGCGATTTTTTCTTATGGGGGTATGTTAAGGATATTGTGTTTCGGCCACCTCTCCCAGCCACCATTGATGATTTGAAACGAGAAATAACAGCAGCTATCCAAACTGTTACGTCTGATATGCTACAGAGAGTGTGGAACGAGTTGGAGTATCGGGTTGATATTGCTCGTGTGTCTGGAGGGGGCCATATTGAACACCTCTGAACTTGTTTTTGAGTGAAAAAAAACCTTTTTAAATACTCTTTGTAATGATGTATAACAGAAGGTTATATTATGTTTCTTTCACTAATACACATTTTTAAAGTTATGGTATTCTTTTTGAATCACCCTGTATATTGCTTCCCCCTACTTATACCTCCGGAGGAGGTCACGAATGTAAAATTACAGAGATTAGAGCGCGCACGGAGGCTTTCCGGCAGTCGTTCTTCCCGCGAACCATACGCGACTGGAACAGAAAAGGGAGGTAATGACAGTGGCACCTAAAGTGCCCTCCGCCACACACCGTTGGGTGGCTTGCGGAGTATAAATGTAGATGTAGAATGCTTATCAATTTCTGGCTCTTATGCAAGCTGTTATCCCGTTTGGCGCTGGTTGATGAGTTGCTGGATGTCCTCCTGAGGAATGTAGAGGCAAATTCTGTCCAGTTGGCTTGTCAGATCGTGCAGATACCGAGCTGGTTGGAGGGCCCTGCCCGTAATGAACCCAAACTTTCTCAACTGGAGAGAGATCCAGCGACCTTGCTGGCCAAGGTAGGGTTTGGCAGGCACAATGACAAGCATCAGAGACTCTCGACGTGTGTGGACGGTCATTACCTTGCTGAGATGTAAACCCAGAACGGCTTGCCATGAAGGGCAACGACGTATCGCTGTGCTGTAAGAGTGCCGCAGGTGACAACCAAAGAGGTCCTCCCATGAAACGTAATGGCAACCCAGACCATCACTCCTGACTGTCGATGCGTATGGCGGGAGACGGTCTGCTTAGTATGCCACTGCTGTCTGGGGCACCTCCAGACACGTCTTCGACCTGGACTTTCATTGGCTGGGTTAGAACTGTCTTCAGAGATGATTCCAGCTTCGATCTGAGCCCCAATGTAAACCGAAGACGTGTATAGAGACGCGGTGGGATACCAACGTGACTGTCGACCGCCGCAGGGCCCGATAACCAAGACCGATGGTCCGATCTGCCATTTCTATTCACAGCAGGACCACTTCGGTTGTCATCCGTAGCACCCTTACAGCACAGCTGTTATCGACGACATTCTACGCCCCGTCTTGTTGTCCTTTATGGCTAGCCGTACTACGCTTGGATATCTGCAAGATAATGTCCGCTGGCACTCGGTGAGATTTGCTACTGCTTGTCTTCGTGCTCGTCTAACTCCACCTTGGACAGTAAGGCCGCCCCACTCTCCACTGCTGACGTCGTTTAGAGCATTATGGGCGGGGTTCTCCAACCAGCCCGAGGTTTTGACGATCTAATGTGCCAGTTGGGCAGAGTTTGGTACGATATTCCTCAGGAGGACAGCCAAAAACTCTGTCAATCAATGCCAAGCCGAATAACTGCTTGCATAAGGACCAGAGGTGGATCAACGCGTTATTGATTTGCTCTTTCTCCTGAATAAATCATCCAATTTTTCTGAAATTGTAATCATTTGTTTGTCTGTACATGTACATCACCGATTTCTGTCTCGTTCTGATAATTCCTTCGTCGTCCATTTTTTTTATTATCATCTTAGAGTGTATTTTTCATTGGGGAAAAGGGAGATTTTTCTTAAGGTGACCACACCGTGGTTCAGGTCGAAAAGAATCGATTTCCGGTTGTCATCGTATTTGGATGGATTAAGGTTTAATTTATGTACTCTGAAAAGGATTTTTCTGAAAAATATTTTTTCCAGCATTTAAAGAGCATTTTCCTATGACGTGTGTTTATGTGACACACCCACTTTTCTGTCACCCACTTTTCAGTCACCCACATTTCTGCATATATTTTAGATCTTTATATCCCCTACATTGCACGTTAGGGATTTTTTTTTTTACTCACGAGTGTGCTGGGTATCCTTTGAATGCAACAGTTGGTATTCTTATGTTTCTGCTGTTTGTAAACAACACGCTTTCAAACACGCAGTTTTATTCAAGTGTGATTGCGAGAACTTGTTATAGAAAACTTGCAGGTATACTATGGACAGGCAATTAGGAGAAACAAAGAAAATCCGGAGGCAATGAAGAGAGATGTTTGGGACATTTTCTTCCGTAAGTCCTCTACTGATGATAATCCATGTCATGTATTGTGTCCATCGGGAGAAAATTCGGGGTGCAAATACAATAGCGCTCAGGTAACTGGAGAATCTTATTCTCACCAGCATTCTCTTCCTGCTGCTGTTATTACAGCAATTAAACCTTCTACGGAAATGTCTGCATGGGCTGACACAGAACCCAAATGACTGTTTCAGCAGCATAATTTGGAACCGCCTTCCTAAAACAGTATTTGTAGGCATGCATACAAAGAAACTAGTAGTTCATGATGCTGTTTTTACATTCAATTGTGATAATATTGGAAAGTGTTGGGTACTGAAAAAGCTGGGAATTAATCCCGGTGAAAATACACTCCTGGAAATGGAAAAAAGAACACATTGACACCGGTGTGTCAGACCCACCATACTTGCTCCGGACACTGCGAGAGGGCTGTACAAGCAATGATCACACGCACGGCACAGCGGACACACCAGGAACCGCGGTGTTGGCCGTCGAATGGCGCTAGCTGCGCAGCATTTGTGCACCGCCGCCGTCAGTGTCAGCCAGTTTGCCGTGGCATACGGAGCTCCATCGCAGTCTTTAACACTGGTAGCATGCCGCGACAGCGTGGACGTGAACCGTATGTGCAGTTGACGGACTTTGAGCGAGGGCGTATAGTGGGCATGCGGGAGGCCGGGTGGACGTACCGCCGAATTGCTCAACACGTGGGGCGTGAGGTCTCCACAGTACATCGATGTTGTCGCCAGTGGTCGGCGGAAGGTGCACGTGCCCGTCGACCTGGGACCGGACCGCAGCGACGCACGGATGCACGCCAAGACCGTAGGATCCTACGCAGTGCCGTAGGGGACCGCACCGCCACTTCCCAGCAAATTAGGGACACTGTTGCTCCTGGGGTATCGGCGAGGACCATTCGCAACCGTCTCCATGAAGATGGGCTACGGTCCCGCATACCGTTAGGCCGTCTTCCGCTCACGCCCCAACATCGTGCAGCCCGCCTCCAGTGGTGTCGCGACAGGCGTGAATGGAGGGACGAATGGAGACGTGTCGTCTTCAGCGATGAGAGTCGCTTCTGCCTTGGTGCCAATGATGGTCGTATGCGTGTTTGGCGCCGTGCAGGTGAGCGCCACAATCAGGACTGCATACGACCGAGGCACACAGGGCCAACACCCGGCATCATGGTGTGGGGAGCGATCTCCTACACTGGCCGTACACCACTGGTGATCGTCGAGGGGACACTGAATAGTGCACGGTACATCCAAACCGTCATCGAACCCATCGTTCTACCATTCCTAGACCGGCAAGGGAACTTGCTGTTACAACAGGACAATGCACGTCCGCATGTATCCCGTGCCACCCAACGTGCTCTAGAAGGTGTAAGTCAACTACCCTGGCCAGCAAGATCTTCGGATCTGTCCCCCATTGAGCATGTTTGGGACTGGATGAAGCGTCGTCTCACGCGGTCTGCACGTCCAGCACGAACGCTGGTCCAACTGAGGCGCCAGGTGGAAATGGCATGGCAAGCCGTTCCACAGGACTACATCCAGCATCTCTACGATCGTCTCCATGGGAGAATAGCAGCCTGCATTGCTGCGAAAGGTGGATATACACTGTACTAGTGCCGACATTGTGCATGCTCTGTTGCCTGTGTCTATGTGCCTGTGGTTCTGTCAGTGTGATCATGTGATGTATCTGACCCCAGGAATGTGTCAATAAAGTTTCCCCTTCCTGGGACAATGAATTCACGGTGTTCTTATTTCAATTTCCAGGAGTGTATGATTACTGGGCTGCAACATTGCGATAAAATGAGGATAGCCTATGCAGACAGGTCTGCATGTAATATGGCCAAGAAAACAAGACAAACATCCTGGAAGGTGAAAAAGAAGCTGGAAGACCTGCTAGAGGCCGAATAAGGGCCATCATATGCAGCACGACAGTTTTAATTAACTGTAAGTAACAAATTTCAAAAGCTTTTTCTTTAAAGTCAATTTCCCGCAAACTAAAATTTTCAGTACATATGCCACATTACATCAGAAACTGTCATAGATAAATGAATGAAATTTTCAGAGACTCTACATAACATAAAAAGCCACCTCTGGTAATACATTCATTAATATTCCCCCATTAGGAAGTTCACAAAAAAATACTTTCTGCAGAAAAAACTTAATATTCTTTGTTAGTAAATTTAAAAAAGTATTTGTTGAAAACTATAAAATGGATAAAGTAGATTTTAGTACAGTTGACTCTATTTGTATCATGTGACATACAGTAAAAATATTAAGGTCCTGCATCAAATAGTTTTTTTAGCAATGGGTCAAATACTTGCCTAAGTTAACATGGGTTAGGTAGGCAGGGTGTGGTCCCCTTAGTAACGGCTATTACGCGGAAGCATACTTACATAATACTCTTGATGAAATGGCCTTTTCTATTTACTGTGAAAATGTTATTTTGGCCACATTTTTGTATGTTGTAGAGGTTGGCGCTGTTTGTGATCTCTGTGCATTGAGAACAGCGTTAGCAGTTATTGGTAAGCAGCGTCTCCTACCGCATTTGAAAGTGCAACATACAAGCAGATGTCTAAAGATGACATAGGAATGTAGTGTAGACAGTTGCTTATACATATAAAGTAGACGCCATATTTAACTCGGAAAGAGATCAAAGATGGGTCAGACAAAGTTAACGTACTAAGTGTGTGTGTTCATGGGAGCAATAAACTAAATCGAGAGATATACTACACATCATGGTGTTGCCACACGCTTTTCATTGTCGTCTGCAGCACTCACACAACTGCACAGTATTAGATATCCATTAAGGAAACATACAATTCAGATGAATTATCCAAAGCGAATACCGAACATTCCACTAGAGTGGCGTTAGTAACTCTAGCGTACCGCTTAAACATGTGGTTCACAGTGGATAGCAAATCTCATCAGAGAGCTATTTAAAAAAAAAAAACCTTGTATTTGTGAACATTCATGAGATGCAATAAAGAATTCTCAGCGCTGCAAAAATTGTTCCTGGAATGTGAAGAAACGAATCAAAAATGGTTCAAATGGCTCTGAGCACTATGGGACTTAACATCTGAGGTCATCAGTCCTCTAGAACTTAGAACTACTTAAACCTAAATAACATAAGGACATCACACACATCCATGCCCGAGGCAGGATTCGAACCTGCGACCGTAGCGGTCGCGCGGTTCCAGACTGTAGCGCCTACAACCGCTCGGCCACCCCGGCCGGCAGTGACGAATCCTCGAGAAGGGAACACAGATGAACACTTTAAGTTTTGGAATTTATATATTAGGACAGAACATGTTTGAAACTCACAACGTTGGTATGTTAATTGTAGCACAGAATAATCATCATCGCCCATATGACATGCAACGCTGCATAAAGACCTCCTGTAGAGTTTCTTTGTACATTTCCGACTTTTGCTGTTCATGTCGCTGCGATATGCTCCCTAGCGTCATTCACGAGTCTACGATGTTGTCGTCACTCACATCTTTCCTTTTATTTGCGGTCTGTAGGCCAAAGACTGGTTTGAAAAATTGTGGCATCCAACCTGCAGTGGTTTTGTTTATTGCAATAGTCTGCAGTTGGCAGACTGCTTTGACGCAGCTCTTGAGGCTAGTCTGTCCTGAGTAAGCATTTTCACCTCTCCATGACAACTGCAGAAACCCGCTTACTATCTTGGTCTCTGTTTAGAATTTTTTCTCCCAAGGGTTCCCTCCGTTACCAAATTGACGATATTTTGATGTAGCGGGATTCTCCCCTTTAAACTGATCCCTTATTTCAATCAAGTTGTGGGGTAAATTTCTTTTTTACATAATTCGATTCAGTACCTCCTCATCAGTTATTCGATCAATCCAGGCTTCTCTAGAACCACATGCAGTAGTTCCTATTGTTTCGTGGTCTGAAATATGTATCGTTCACACGGCTACACTTAAGTCAAATAGTCCCCAAAAAATATAACGCTTAAATATATGTTCGACCATTGGAAAAATTGTTTGGTGGGAATACAAAAATGGCGACAATGTTCCTCTTCAAAAAATCGCTGACAGGAAAGTGGGGAACAACCTGCCTCAAAGCTCATTCTGTGTTCATCATCAAAAGTTTTTCATGGGAACATACTCGTTCTCTTTTAGCACAGAACTTTCTGAACCCTCTTACCCAGCCTCTGTATTTAAGCCTTCTTACTCAGCATCTCCCTCTCGCTGCCTCCGTCTGTATATGTATCTCTCACAGATTCTCCTTCTTCTCCCAGTGATTTATACACTGAAGTGGCAAAGAAACTGGTACACCTGCTCAGTATCGTGTAGGTACCCCGCCAGCACGCAGAAGAGCCGCGACACGACGTGCCATGGGCTCGACTAATGTGTGAAGTAGTGCTGGAGGAAATTGACTACACGAATCCACCCTACAGGGCTGAACATAAATCCAAAAGAGTACGGAGAGTTTGGTGCGCAGTGCAAGTGCTTCAACTCAGAAGAGTGTTTCTAGAGCCACTGTAGCAATTCTGGGCGCGTTGGGTGTCGCATTGTCCTGCTGGAATTGCCCGTCGTATTGCACAACGGATATGAACGGATGCAGGTGATCAGACAGGATGCGTAAGTACGTGTCACCTGTCATAGTCGTATCCAGACGCATCAGACCGAGCGAGGTGGCGCAGTGGCTAGCACACTGGACTCGCATTCGGGAGGACGACGGTTCAATCCCGCGTACGGCCGTCCTTATTTAGGTTTTCCGTGATTTCCCTAGATCACTTCAGCCAAATGCCGGGATGGTTCCTTTGAAAGGGCACGGCCAATTTCCTTCCCCATCCTTCCCTAACCGGAGCTTGTGCTCAGTCTCTAATGACCTCGTTGCCGACGGGACGTTAAACTCTACTTCCCTCCTCCAGACGCATCAGAGGTCCCATATCACTCCAACTGCACATGCCTCACATCTCATTACAGAGCCTCCACCAGCTTGAACACCCCCCTGCTGACATGCAGGGTCTACAGATTCATGAAGTTGTCTCCATACCCGTACACGTTCATCCACTCGATGCAATTTGAAACGAGACTCATTCGACCAGGCAACATTGTTTCCAATCATCAGCAGCATAATGCCGGTGCTGATGGACCCAGGCGAGGCGTAAAGCTTTGGGTAGTGAAATCATCAAGCGTACACGAGCGGACCTTCGGACCATATCGATGATGTTTCGTTGAATGGATCGCAGGCTCACACTTGTACTCAAATCTGCAGCAATTTGCGGAATGGTTGCACGTCTGCCACGTTGAACGACACTCTTCGGTCGTCGTTGGTCCTGTTCTTGTAGGATCTTTTTCTGTGCGCAGCGATGTTGAAGAGCCGGCCGCGGTGGTCTCGCGGTTCTAGGCGCTCAGTCCGGAGCCGCGCGACCGCTACGGTCGCAGGTTCGAATCCTGCCTCGGGCATGGATGTGTGTGATGTCCTTAGGTTAGTTAAGTTTAAGTAGTTCTAAGTTCTAGGGGACTGATGACCAAAGATGTTAAGTCCCATAGTGCTCAGAGCCATTTGAACCATTTGATGTCGGAGATTTGATGTTTTACCGGATTCCTAATTTCACGGTATCCTCGTGAAATGGTCGTACGGGAAAATGCCCGATTCATCGCTACCTCAGAGACGTTGTGTCCCATCGCTCTTGCGCCAACCATAACACTACGTTCAAACTCAAATCCTGATAACTCGCCATTGTAGCAGCAGTAACCAATCTAACAACTGCGCCAGAAACTTCTTGTCTTATATACACGTTGCTTGCCGCAGCGCCGTATTCTGCCTGTAATTGAATACGCAAGCCTATCCCAGTTTCTTTGACGCTTCAGTGTAGCATATCCCACTGCCACTGTCGCCTTTCCCAATTACACCGTCTCCTTTTGTCTTTCTTTACCATTGTCACTGTGTCCACCATACTCATGCAGTTCCAGAATTCAGGCGTGTGTGTGTGTGGGGGGGGGGGGGTGAGGGAGGGGAGGGTGTGGCGTATCCACATGTTTAAAATTTCGGTCGAAAGTGCAGCGTCCCCTACATGTACGTGTTACTTTTCGCCGGTTTGGCCTCAGTGGCTATTCACTCAAACCAAGTGAATGCGCTAGACAGAACAGTGTGCTATTTATAGCATCAGTGCTGGCGCCCGCAGCGGATGTGGACTCTTATCAGCTTACGCAATCGCACCGGAAGTGAATTTTCCAGCAACACACCATCAAGTAATACTAGTGGCGTGTTGCTCCAACGTAATTTGAATCGCGCGCCAAAAACAAGACAACCAATCAGAGACTGTGCTCGACATCTATTGAGCAGCCCAGAGAGCATCCCAGAGTGCCCCAAGACAACCAATCAGAGACTGTGCTCGACATCTATTGAGCAGCCCAGAGAGCATCCCAGAGTCCCCCAAGACAACCAATCAGAGACTGTGCTCGACATCTATTGAGCAGCCCAGAGAGCATCCCAGAGTGCCCCAAGACAACCAATCAGAGACTGTGCTCGACATCTATTGAGCAGCCCAGAGAGCATCCCAGAGTCCCCCAAGACAACCAATCAGAGACTGTGCTCGACATCTATTGAGCAGCCCAGAGAGCATCCCAGAGTGCCCCAAGACAACCAATCAGAGACTGTGCTCGACATCTATTGAGCAGCCCAGAGAGCATCCCAGAGTGCCCCAGAGAGCATCCCAGTGTGCCCCAGACCTACTTTATTTTGTGGTGCGAGGTTAAATTTTTCTTTGATGAAAGTTTCTTCTTCTTCCAGTTTGGTAACGGATGGCTAACTGTAGCTTTCGTTGCTTGTAACAATGCAGGAAGAGCCGGTTTGGAATCCTTTGAAAGTCGGGAAATCTTAGCTTACCGTACTATACCTGTTTCTGAGATTATTATTGCTAGTGAGGGTTCCTACCTTTTTCCGCACGGGAGTTTGTCTTGTCGTAGACGTTGTAAGATAAATTCTGATTGTAGCGTTCACTTATGGGTGAAGGCTAGTGGTCCTTCTTCTTTCGAAGATTGTCGCATTGTGGGTGATTGTACTTTATATAATCATTGAAAGCAGTTCTCAATAAACGGCCCTTTTAAGGGCCACAAATACTACACATTGATCTTGCCAAAAGCCGAGAAGCGATTCTTCTTGGTGTTTTAGCTCTCTGGGGCACACTGGGATGCTCTCTGGGGCACTCTGGGATGCTCTCTGGGCTGCTCAATAGATGTCGAGCACAGTTTCTGATTGGTTGTCTTGTTTTTGGCGCGCGATTCAAATTACGTTGGAGCACACTCACCTGTATTTCTCATCTGCACTCTTTTTGCTCTCACTGCTTATACCTCCGTATACGTCTCTTTCTCTTTTACTGATACTTTCTCACTGGCCATTAGTATCCGCTCTCTCTTCGCACCTCCACAGCTATCAGCTGCAACCATCTCACTTTTTCTTTTACTGCCACTTTCTCTCTTTCCCACCATCAGTGTCTCGTCTCTCTGCCCTACCCACTGGCACTATCTTCTCTCTCTTGCACCGCCAATGTCACGTTGCTACTTTCCTCCAGTACAGAAAGCGCGAATCTGATCGTACACGAAAATTGTTGGTGAGAAAGGCGGAATTAGGATTGAGGCAACTGGTTCCCCATTTCTCCGTCAGAGTCTTTTGAAGAGAAACATATTCGCCTTTTACGTGCTAAAGCAGAAGCATTTGAGGTATGGTGCTACAGAAGAATATTGAAAATTAGGTGAACTTATAAGGTAAGTAAAGAAGAGGTTCTCCGTAGAATCGGAGAGGAAAAGGATACATGAAAAACAATGACAAGAAAAAGGGACTGGATGATAGCACATCTGTTAAGACATTAGGGAATAAATTCAGTGGTATCAGAGGAAGCTGCAGAGGGTAAAAACTGTTGGGGACGACGGGGATTGCAATACATCCAGCAAATAATTGAGGACGTAGATTGCAAGTGCTACTCTCAGATGAAAAGGATGCCACAGGAGAGGAATACCAGAGAAAAAAAGAACAGTGCTACGAAAGGAGAATTTTTCCGGTGGTTCCGTTCTTTTCCCTGCCTCGAAATTACAACTTTGGGCACATTTATACATGCAAAAGTTGCCCATTATTCATAGGCAGCGCATCATAAAGTTTTATTGATGAAAAAGATGCTAACTGAAAACATAGTTCGGTGACTGAGAACCCTTACGATGACCCTAGAATCATTGACATGTGTTCAGTACGTCAGTTAAAACTATATTTATGCCTCAGACCATATACTACGTGCGTATTTTTAAGTGCATATGTACAGTGACTTTGAACCTTCGGATCTCGTAACGCATACTGCTATCGAAAAATGTTTTAAGGTTCCTCGTAAACTTCATCTTAGCAACATGTGGTAAAACTTTGGACGATTTGCCATGACATCAGGCTTTTAGTAGTTTGGATACCCAAAAACCATGGTTTTCCGGTTGTACCTTGATAACCAGTACAGATTGTCGAAAATGGGAAAATGAATTTTCTAGATGACTGCCTGAAGAACATAGAGATAAAATTTGTGCAATTTGCTAAAATTTTTAATTTAGGTAATTGCGGTCCACTGTGCAAGAAAGGCTAAAAACCGGTATATGTCGTTTTCTGCGTAAGTACAGTAAATTTGAATCTCTGGATATTGGTAACGGATAATGATATTGAAACAAATTACGACATTCCTCGAGAATGTCATCTTAAGAACGGTTAGAATTTCGACGATATGCCATGAACAGAAATTATACGAGGGCTGTTCTGAAAGTAAGGCCCGATCGGTCGCGAAATGAAAACCACAGTGAAAATCAAAAATTTTTTATTCGGGACAGTTACCTCTGTAAATAGTCGCCACTCAGACTCAGACATTTGTCGAGGCATTGTACAAACTTTCCAGGACCCTCGTCACAGAAAGCAACCACCTGTGGTTTCGGCCAATTCTCTACGCTGGTCTGCCTTTCATTGTTTGTCCCAAAAGGTTGTCTTTTTTGCCAGCGGTTCATGTGAGCAGAGATGAACATCGGAGGGAGTCAGTCAATTACGGGCTGTATTGTGCGTGATCAGACACTTCCCATCGAAAGCGCTGCAGGAGTTTCTTCATTGCCTCTGCTGAATTCGGCTGAGAATTGTCTTGAAGAAATAAACGCATGACATTTATGTTATGTGGGCTGCATAGCTTCAGACGAAATCTCTCAACAGATCCACATACTTGGCGGCAGACACTGTTGTTTTAGCCATTTCTGTGTGATCACTTCGGGCTCCGAACCGAAAAGAGCGAAGTGAAGCTATCGACAGGCACACTAAAAACACTGCCTAGCACATCCGTGCAAAGTGCCAGCGGATTTTCACGTGGCTTCCATTTCGCGCCTAATAGGACCTTGATTTCCTAATACGCCTCGTAGAAGTGGCCATCCTCACAATAATGGTTTTTCGGGGTTTCTTAGGTGCCGCCCATGAACAAATGTTGATTTCAGAAGTCGCCTACGATCCATACTAGATCCCACCTAATGCAAAAGAACCAAATGATTTGCTAAATTTTTGTGGGCTCGAAGAAGTGTGTAATGTTTAAATATTGACGCTGTATTGTAGGGTAGTTACAGAATGCCCGTTCTTTCGATAGGTATACAACCTGTCACTAGGCCAAGGGCTCACCAAAATACTTGACTCCCTTATCTATTTGATCAACAGAACCCGAGAAAATGGCCGCCTGAAAAATCGTATTTTCGTGTGAGGCTCTTTGGACATATTTCTCTTTCTCAGTCATGCTTTTGTTGCTATTGCCAACCCGCATTTTATATCTTCGAGCATATCACCTATTTTACTAAACAAGTAGCAATACTCATCTAATATTTTAATATCTCATATCCTAATCCGATTCCCTCAGCAACGCCTGATTTAATCGGACTATGTTTCTCTACCCGTGTTTTGCTTTTGTTGGTGTGCATCTTACAATCTCTTCTCAGAACACATTCATTCCACCCAACTATTCAAGTCCTTCTCCGTCTCTGACAAAACTTCGTATTCGCAGGTAAACCAAAAAATTCCTAATTCTTGCCCCTTCCCCTTCCAAATTTCTCCTATATTTCTTTTGCTGCTTACTCGATGTACAAATTAAATAACACCAAGGAAAAGCCACAAGCCACAAACCTGACTCTCTCTCACCTTTCGCGATTTCTACCTCCCTTTCACGTCTTTTCATTCTTCTAACTGCAGTCTGGTTTCTGTAGATGTTACCATTTTGCGTCCTGTGTTTCATCCCTCCGACCTTCAGAATTTCAGAGAGTATAGTACGGTCAAGATTGTGAAAAGTTCTGTCTAAATCTCCAATTGCTATAACAGCAGATTGCGTTTCTTCAACCAAAAGATTCTAAGTAAATGTCGTGTGACTAAGGCCTCCCGTCGGGTAGACCGTTCGCTAGGTAGAAGTCTTTCGACTTGGCGCCACTTCGGCAACTTGCGCGTCGATGGGAATGAAATGATGATTATTAGGACAACACAACACCCAGTCCTTGAGCGGAGAAAATCTCCGATCCAGCCGGGAATCGAACCCGGGCTCTTAGGACTGAAATTCTGTCACGCTCACCACTCAGCTACCGAGGGCGGACGATTCTAATGTAAGACTTATTGTCACATGCCTCATGCGTTCCTACACTTCTCCGGCATCCAAACTGATCTTCCTCGGTGACCGCTTTTGAAAATTTATCCATTCTTCTTTTAGTAGTTTGAGCCATTATTTTTTAAAACTGATAGTTCGGTAATTTTTACACCTGTCAATGCCTGCCTTTCTTATAGTCATTACATACTTTATGAAGTCGCAAGATATTTCTCCTGACTCATATTCTTGCAGAGTATGTGGAATATTTTTGTCATGTTGTATCTGGCTCTCCAGAGGTGCAATAATGCCGAAGGGATGGCGTCTATGCGAATTGTCTTGTTTCGATTTACACCTTGGTGTGATGGAAATTTGATGTCGATGTAGACGACACCAACTCAAGAAGAGTGAAAATATACATCAACAACGAGAATGGTATACAGTGTACTCACTTTCAGAAACCTGACGCTTGTCAGTATCACCATCCAACTTGTGACGTACTTATGTGCACAGATTTTGTGAAATCGTTTGGAGGATCCTTATAGAGCTGATTCATCTGATTCAGGAGAACACTTCACAAGAAGTCTCTGCTATAAATTTCTAGGATGTCATTCACGTGGGACATTCCAATACAGTAAACTACAGAATTGGGCACGCTATTTCTGTGACGTCGCCGTATAGGTACTAACCTGCATGGTTCTATGTTTAGAATCCATGGCGTCTTCGATGATGTCAGGATTCGAGAAGGCTGCCATATGGTTTTAATGCAGTCCAAAATAATGTTCAGTGCTCTGTCAAATTCTTCCCACCCTATTGTATATCTCATCTTATCAATACCGACTTCCTCTTCAGCTTCTATAATAATTAGTCTCCATTTCCATTGAAGAAATCTTGTGTGTATACGTTCCACTTTCCATCTTTCGTCATCGGAGCTCCTGCTACTGATACAGCTTCTCCTCTTTCCTCTTGCATTTGTCTTCTAGTCAGTCTGTTTAGCCATTTTGTACCTTCTGCACGTTTCAGCCGTCCAATGTTTACACTTCCGTATTCCCTTTAACCTGCTTCAGTTGTTGAATTTTGTATTTTCTGCTTTCATGAATTAATTCAGTGTGTCACGTTGTTCCACTATTCCGGAATTTCTACTGGGGCTCATCTTTCTACATCTACATCTACATTTATACTCCGCAAGCCACCCAACGGTGTGTGGCGGAGAGCACTTTACGTGCCACTGTCATTACCTCCCTTTCCTGTTCCAGTCGCGTATGGTTCGCGGGAAGAACGACTGTCTGAAAGCCTCCGTGCGCGCTCTAATCTCTCTAATTTTACATTCGTGATCTCCTCGGGAGGTATAAGTAGGGGGAAGCAATATATTCGATACCTCATCCAGAAACGCACCCTCTCGAAACCTGGACAGCAAGCTACACCGCGATGCAGAGCGCCTCTCTTGCAGAGTCTGCCACTTGAGTTTGTTATACATCTCCGTAACGCTATCACGGTTACCTTATAACCCTGTGACGAAACGCGCCGCTCTTCTTTGGATCTTCTCTATCTCCTCCGTCAACCCGATCTGGTACGGATCCCACACTGATGAGCAATACTCAAGTATAGGTCGAACGAGTGTTTTGTAAGCCACCTCCTTTGTTGATGGACTACATTTTCTAAGGACTCTCCCAATGAACCTCAACCTGGTACCCGCCTCACTAACAATTAATTTTATATGGTCATTCCACTTCAAATCGTTCCGCACGCATACTCCCAGATATTTTACAGAAGTAACTGCTACCAGTGTCTGTTCCGCTATCATATAATCATACAATAAAGGATCCTTCTTTCTATGTATTAGCAATACATTACATTTGTCTATGTTAAGGGTCAGTTGCCACTCCCTGCACCAAGTACCTATCCGCTGCAGATCTTCCTGCATTTCGCCACAATTTTCTAATGCTGCAACTTCTCTGTATACTACAGCATCATCCGCGAAAAGCCGCATGGGACTTCCGACACTATCTACTAGGTCATTTCCCCTGTGGCACGCCAGAAGTTACTTTAACGTCTGTAGACGTCTCTCCATTGAGAACAACATGCTGTGTTCTGTTTGCTAAAAACTCTTCAATCCAGCCACACAGCTGGTCTGATATTCCGTAGGCTCTTACTTTGTTTATCAGGCGACAGTGCGGATTTGTATCGAACGCCTTCCGGAAGTCAAGGAAAATGGCATCCACCTGGGAGCCTGTATCTAATGTTTTCTGGGTCTCATGAACAAATAAAGCGAGTTGGGTCTCACACGATCGCTGTTTCCGGAATCCATGTTGATTCCTACATAGTAGATTCTGGGTTTCCAAAAACGACATGATACTCGAGCAAAAAACATGTTCTAAAATTCTACAACAGATCGACGTCAGAGATATAGGTCTATAGTTTTGCGCATCTGCTCGACGACCCTTCTTGAAGACTGGGACTACCTGTGCTCTTTTCCAATCATTTGGAACCTTCCGTTCCTCTAGAGACTTGCGGTACGCGGCTGTTAGAAGGGGGGCAAGTTCTTTCGCGTACTCTGTGTAGAATCGAATTGGTATCCCGTCAGGTCCAGTGGACTTTCCTCTGTTGAGTGGTTCCAGTTGCTTTTCTATTCTTTGTTCACTTATTTCGATGTCAGCCATTTTTTCGTTTGTGCGAGGATTTAGAGAAGGAACTGCAGTGCGGTCTTCCTCTATGAAACAGCTTTGGAAAAAGGTGTTTAGTATTTCAGCTTTACGCGTGTCATGCTCTGTTTCAATGCCATCATCATCCCGGAGTGTCTGGATATGCTGTTTCGAGCCACTTACTGATTTAACGTAAGACCAGAACTTCCTAGGATTTTCTGTCAAGTCGGTACATAGAATTTTACTTTCGAATTCACTGAACGCTTCACGCATAGCCCTACTTACGCCAACTTTGACATCGTTTAGCTTCTGTTTGTCTGAGGGGTTTTGGCTGCGTTTACGCTTGGAGTGAAGCTCTCTTTGCTTTCGCAGTAGTTTCATAACTTTGTCGTTGAACAACGGAGGGTTTTTCCCGTCCCTCACAGTTTTACTCGGCACGTACCTGTCTAAAACGCATTTTACGATTGCCATGAACTTTTTCCATAAACACTCAACATTGTCAGTGTCGGAACAGAAATTTTCGTTTTGATCTGTTAGGTAGTCTGAAATCTGCCTTCTATTACTCTTGCTAAACAGATAAACCTTCCTCCCTTTTTTTTATATTCCTATTAACTTCCATATTCAGGGATGCTGCAACGGCCTTGTGATCACTGATTCCCTGTTCTGTACATACAGAGTCGAAAAGTTCGGGTCTGTTTGTTATCAGTAGGTCCAAGATGTTATCTCCACGAGTCGGTTCTCTGTTTAATTGCTCGAGGTAATTTTCGGATAGTGCACTCAGTATAATGTCACTCGATGCTCTGTCCCTACCACCCGTCCTAAACATCTGAGTGTCCCAGTCTATATCTGGTAAATTGAAATCTCCACCTAAGACTATAACATGCTGAGAAAATTTATGTGAAATGTATTCCCAATTTTCTCTCAGTTGTTCTGCCACTAATGCTGCTGAGTCGGGAGGTCGGTAAAAGGAGCCAATTATTAACCTAGCTCGGTTGTTGAGTGTAACCTCCACCCATAATAATTCACAGGAACTATCCACTTCTATTTCACTACAGGATAAACTACTACTAACAGCGACGAACACTCTACCATCGGTTGCATGCAATCTATCCTTTCTAAACACCGTCTGTACCTTTGTAAAAATTTCGGCAGAATTTATCTCTGGCTTCAACCAGCTTTGTGTACCTATAACGATTTCGGCTTCGGTGCTTTCTATCAGCGCTTGAAATTCCGGTACTTTACCAACGCAGCTTCGACAGTTTACAATTGCAATACCGATTGCTGCTTGGTCCCCGCATGTCCTGACTTTGCCCTGCACCCGTTGAGGCTGTTGCCCTTTCTGTACTTGCCCAAGGCCATCTAACCTAAAAAACCGCCCAGCCCACGCCACACAACTCCTGCTACCCGTGTAGCCGCTTGTTGCGTGTAGTGGACTCCTATCCAGCGGAACCCGAAACCCCACCACCCTATGGCGCAAGTCGAGGAATCTGCAGCCCACACGGTCGCAGAACCGTCTCAGCCTCTGATTCAGACCCTCCACTCGGATCTGTACCAAAGGTCCGCAGTCAGTCCTGTCGACGATGCTGCAGATGGTGAGCTCTGCTTTCATCCTGCTAGCGAGACTGGCAGTCTTCACCAAATCAGATGGCCGCCGGAAGCCAGAGAGGATTTCCTCCGATCCATAGCGACACACATCATTGGTGCCGACATGAGCGACCACCTGCAGATCGGTGCACCCTGTACCCTTCATGGCATCCGGAAGGACCCTTTCCACATCTGGAATGACTCCCCCCGGTATGCACACGGAGTGCACATTGGAACTTTTTTCATATTTGATTCTCTGCTGCCCTTACTATTTCATCTCTTCATGTCTTCCATTGCATTCCTTTTTCTTGCTTCAGTCAAATTACACCAAATGCTCCATTTTTAACGCTTAATAGATGTTGGTTCTTTCAGTTTATTCAGGTCACATCTACATCGTCATAGATGTAGATGTGCAAACCACCGTACGATAAGTGGCGGAGGTATCCTGTAGCACGACTAGGCAATTTCTTTCCTGTTCCACTTGCAAATAGAGCGAGGCCAAAACAACTGTGTATATGCCTCCGTATGAGTCCTAATTTCTCGAATCTTATCTTCGTGATTTTTACGCACAATATATGTTGGCAGCAGTGGAATCGTTCGGCGGTCAGCATCAAGTGATGAGTCTAAATTTTTTCAGTGTTTCTGGAGAAAAACGTCGCCTTCCCTTCAGGGACTCAGGTTTGAGTTCCAGAAACACCTCCGTAACATTTACGTGTTGATGGAACCTACCGGTACCATATGTAACAGCCCGCCTCTAAATTGCTTCGTTGTCTTCCTTCAGTTCGACCTGGTACGGATCAGAAACACACGAGCAGTACTCAAGAATAGGTCGCACCACCGCCCTATATGAGGTCTCCTTTACAGGTTAACCACTCGTTCCTGAAATTCTCCCAAAAAGGCGAAGTCGAACATTCACCTTACCTGTCACCGTTCTTACATTCTCGTTCCATTTCGCATCGCTTTCAGACATTACTCCCAGATATTAGAAAACTTGACTGTGTCAAGCAGGACACTAGTAGTACTGTAACCGAACATTACAGGTGTTTTCTTCCTAATCATCCGCACTACGTTACATTTATCGATATTTAGAGCTATCCACCATTCGTCACTCCAACTACAAATTTTGTCTGAGTCGTATTGTTTCGTCCTTAAGCCACTCAACTTCGACACCTTACCGTATACCACAGCATCATCAGCAAACAACCGCAGATTGCTGCCCACCCTGTCCGCCAAATCATTTATGTGTGAAGAGAAAAACAGCGGTCCTATCGTCTCCTTAATTCTCAATCTTTCTCCATATTCTTCAGTTTTAATCTGCAATGCACAACGACGGGTACAGCTCGTCGTGTCCGCGGCGCTGAATAAGCCACAAGTGCCTCGTGGCTCGTGCCAATGGCGAACACCTCAGAGAGCACAGTTTCTGTTGGCTGTGTACGTGTTTGGCGAACCTGTTGTTCCTGAGCACGGACTAGTTGAGAGCTTCCAGCCAACTGCAACCCTAAGCACTGGACGTGCTTCAGCCACGGGGTGCGACTCGGCGGGGGAAGATCGTTGCCACATGGAATGTGGATCTTGGCTTAGTGGCTGAGGTCACGATTATGGTATAACACCCTATTAAAAAATATAATAAGCTAAAAAAAAAACCTCAACCTCAGGATACGCCGCACGTCAATGGGATGAATGGCTGTTGAGGTGAAACAGTCGTTGTTGGGCAACATCTGGAGACCGTGCAACACCTCAGCTATGCAAGGCATAGCCAGACAAGACGGACACCGCCTCGGTGTTTACCCTAGCTGCTCCTGCGATGCGTGTGGAGTGTATTAAATCTTTAAAAAGCACTTCCAGTGAATGGGGTGTGCTACTGGTGAACACTCACACCCAGTTATACAGTAAAGGCTTTCATGACCGTATGTAATGTATACTGATGAGATTTCCGTGCTGTATGGCCGAGAAGAAGAAATTTTTCGGTTCCTGACGTTTCGAACGGCGCTGCGCTGGACATCTTCGGATGTGCTCCTGGCGACACTGAGTCATGTCGACTGACGAGTCGGACGTCGGAGAGCAACGTAAATACTGTGAAAACTCGACCTCACCTACTTTACACGGTATTTATACTGATCTCCGACGTCAAACTCGTCAGTCGGCGAGACTGATCGTCGCCAGGAGCACATCCGAAGATGTCCAGTGCAGCTCTCCTCGAAACGTCGGGAACCGAAAAAGTTCTTCGATCACGGCCATACAGCCTGGAAGACTCATCAGCAATTACGACACATGGTCATGAATGTCTTCAGTGTATGATCAGGTGACTGTACTGGGAGAATGTCTCAAAGTCAGCCAGACATCTGGATTTTTTATGTCAGAAGACAGTGCATTTAATTTGTAATTTAAATTTCTTATTGACTTGCGGAGATTCATCTCCAATATCTAAATTTTTTGAAACTGAAGAGAATATTTCTGACGGCGAATGTTCAACGGATTTACGTTTATACAGAGCCAGCATCACTCCGAGAAAAGAGTTATAAAACGTGAAATGGATTCCGTTAACTGTAAGTTGCTGCACCTGCATTTACTCTTTGCTATTAAGGTAAAGACGGATCTGTGTGAAAAAATCGATTATCTTACCTTAGATCTACGGAAGCGATAGTGGGAACAACAATTTAGGAATAAGTAGTAGTTCGAAAAATTACAGCCTAATTTACAAAGCAGTAACATTATGGTGATGTTTCATAGTGTTATTAGTAAGTGACACAATGTACTGTCTCAATACGAGATTTATGTTCGTGCAGAAGGAGGAAGCTGTGCTATAATACGTATGTGATTAACAGTTGACTAGATTATCGCCAGTGTTAAGGTAAGGTTACAAACCCTTCCCAAAAACACTGAAAATGTAATTAGAATCGAAACTACCAGTCACTCAGTAAATCTATGGAAAGTAATTTAACGAAAGGTTGATGATGATGATGTTTGGTTTGTGGGGCGCTCAACTGCACAGTCATCAGCGCTCGTAGAAAGTCCCAATTTTTACGCAGTTCATTTTTTTTACACAACCCAATCTAGCCACTCTCACGAATGATGATGATGGAATGATGAGGACAACACCCAGTCCCCTGGCAGAGAAAATCCCCAACCCGGACGGGAATCGAACCCGGTACCTCGTGATCCAGAGGCAGCAACGCTAGCCACTAGACTACGATCAGTCGACGAAAGGATGAAGACAGGATCTGACAGATTTACATGCATCTGAGGAGATAGTGGTTCTTCCCGCTGACAAAGGCGATACTACTTTTGCTGTGACCAACGGAGTTTATCGAAGCAAAATTTTGAAGTTCTTAGCTTCAAGATCGTACAGAAAACTCAGGAAAGACCACACAGCCACTGTACTGAGGCAAACAATGATAAAATCATCTTCTATAATCAGAAAAAAGGATGAGAAAACCTTATTAACGACTGAAGCTATGTGTTTAAGACTTTATGGCATCCCTAAAATTCCTAAAATTTGGCTTTCTCTGAGACCAATTGTTAGTGTTATCAGTTCTCCAACATATCAAATAGCAAGATTCTTAGCAACTCGTTTACAACCATACATTGATTCTTACATAAGAGACTAACGACATTCTATCGAGAAATTTGAACAACTATCTTTGGCTCCTGAAGATGTTCATCTAAGTTTCGACACAATCTTTTAATCGCTACGATTCCAGTAAATAAACTTATAATCTACGCAGTGAAGTGACAAAAGTAATGAGATACCTCCCAATGTCGTGTCGGACCTCCGTTTTCCCGGCGTAGTGCAGCACCTTGACATGGCATTTACTCACAAGGGAACCTCCACATCGCACCCCCCTCAGATGTAGTTATAAGTTGGCACAGTGGATAGGCCTTGAAAAACTGAACACAGATCAATCGAGAAAACAGGTAGAAGTTGTGTGGAACTATGAAAAAAATAAGCAAAATATACAAACTGAGTAGTCCATGTGCAAGATAAGCAACTTAATGTAGAGCGCAGACTCAGGAGCGCCGTGGTCCCGTGGTTAGCGTCAGCAGCTGTGGAACGAGAGGTCCTTGGTTCAAGTCTTCCCTCAAGTGAAAAATTTACTTCTTTTTTTTCGCAAAGTTATGATCTGTCCGTTCATTCACTGACGTCTCTATTCACTGTAATAAGTTTAGTGTCTGTGTTTTGCGACCTCACCGCAAAACCGTGCGATTACTAGACGAAAGGACGTGCCTCTCCAATGGGAACCGATAACATTTGATAGCAAGGTCATAAGTCAACCGATTCCTCCACAGGAAAACACATATGATATATTCTATACGACACTGGTGACGGCATGTGCGTCACATAATTGTCTGAAAATCAAAAATTAAAATACTCATTCGAGGGAGGATTTGAACCAAGGACCTTTCGTTCTGCAGCTTCTCACGCTAACCACGAGACCATGGCGCTCCTACCCACGAGTTGTCCTTAATGTTGCTTATGTTGCACATGGACTACACAGTTTGTATATTTTGCTTATTTTTTTCATAGTTCCGCACAACTTCTTCCTGTTTTCTAGATTGATCTGTGTTCAGTTTTTCAAGGCCTATCCACTGTGCCAACTTATAACTAAATCTGAGCGGGGTGCGATGGGGAGGTTCCCTTGTCAGTAAGTCGTTATAAGTCCCCTGCAGAAATACTGAGCCATGCTGCCTATGTAGCCGTCCTTATGAAAGTGTTGCCGGTGCAGGATTTTTGAACCAACTGACGTCTCGATTATGTCCCATAAATGTTCGATGAGATTCATGGCGGCCGATCTGCGTGAAACCTGCCTGGCTGGCAGAGCAGCGGTACCACTTCGTCTCTCTAGGGGCGGGCAAACGTTGCACGCGGCTCATGAGCACACAGCGCTGCACGTGTGCTGCTCGCGTGCAATCGTCGAACTGAGCAGTGGCGGCAGCCGGCAGGTTGCCGCAGTATAGTTCCAGGCTAAGCTGCGGACGTTGAAGCGAAGCGACCAGTACGTAGTGAATTTCAGTAACCGGAAAATGCAGAGTGAATCAAGGAAACGGAGTATTGGAGATTTGCTATCTTTTAAAAAGGAATGGGAGAATCATTTTTTCTCTGTGCAAAAACGTGATAATTGGAAATGTATAATATGTGACAGTATTCTCGCTGGTCAGCGGAAGTTTAATATTGAACGCCATTATAATAAATTTCAGTATGTTGCCGTTCTTAGTGCAATAAAAGAGGAATTTCTCAAGCGATTTGGGGATATATCTTACTTATCCCAAGGTTGTGAATAGTTCTCGAGACAATCTGCTGTTTCTGTAGATGATAGTCATCCCAGTTTGCAAATGGAATTAATAGATCTACAGCATAATTCTCGTCTGAGAGACAGGTTCCTTTTGGCAAGACGTGTGATAGATTTTTATCACGACTTTCCACAGCAAGTTTCCTCGTCTCCATCGTGAAGCCGCAAAGATAATGTCAATGTTTGGCTCGACATACGTTTGTGAGAGATTTTTTTCTGTTATGAAAATTAATAAGTCTCGGTTAAGAGCAAACATCAGTAATGAAAATTTGCGTAACTGTTTGCGTTCGTCTGTACGTAAAAATTTTGTTCGAGACATTAAACGTATTGTAAACTCCACCTGTGATAATTAAATAAAACGTATCGTAGGTAATAGGTACTCTTTCAAACGATGATTACTTTCAAGCACTCCTACTACTCTTATTCCTTCATTCAATAAAGCAGGCCAGGAAACAAAACGCATTACAGAGGAAGAAGCAAAGAGACGGTATGGTGGGGAGGGGAGAGAAGCGGGTGGCCAGCTTGCCCCTGTGTGCACGGAGAACACCTGTTAACTGCACACGTGCATGTGCACCGCACACGTGCAGAATTCCTGCCCGCCCCTGCTCTAGGCGCTTCAGTCTGGAACAGCGTGACCGCTACGGTCGCAGGTTCGAATCCTGCCTCGGGCATGGATGTGTGTGATGTCCTTAGGTTAGGTAGGTTTAAGTACTTCTAGGTTCTAGGGGACTGATGACCACAGATGTTAAGTCCCATAGTGCTCAGAGCCGTTTGAACCACTTCGTCTTTCGGAGTCCACTACGCCTTGCCAAGACAGGAACGTGTAGCAAGTCGATGTATTTATTTGTTTCCTAATAACTGCGCCCCTATAACAGCTCTCCTTTTAATTTTCTATTTCTAGCTCGCGTAAATTATTAAAGTGTTCAAATGGTTCAAATGGCTCTGAGCACTATGGGACAACATCTGAGGTCATCAGTCACCTGGAACTTAGAACGACTTAAACCTAACTAACCTAAGGACATCACACACATCCATGCCCGAGGCAGGATTCGAACCTGCGAACGTAGCGGTCGCGTGGTTCCAGACTGAAGCGCCTAGAACCGCTCGGCCACAACGGCCGGGTATTGAAGTGTTAACCGGATAATTTGCCACCTGAGTAATTACTAGATTTACTTATTTCAAAGTGTTTATGCAAGTGCGGTTCGGCGTACTGCATGGTTATTAATCTTACTCCCTGTATGCACTGTTGGTTAGGATCTGTTAATTTCATAAAGGCTCTCACTGGCTGTTTGTACCATTTAGTCAGAATATTTAACATCAGTTTTGTGTGGTTATTTCTCTTGCACGCCTTGCGCAGCTCTGCTGTCCGGCGGTATAATAATCTTCTCACGTGGTGCTTATTTGCGGAGTACTATTTTGGGTTGTAAATCTCAGAGTTTCTTTGTAGATAGAATTTTTAGCTCTTTTTTTATGACTGTAAGTTATTCTGTTTCTTACTAGTCAATACCACCGCTGGTGTTTTTCCTATATATGTGGAATAAGTCTAACTTAGTGCGTTTTGTTAAAAGAAAGAGATTCATTCTCCCTTTGGCCCTTCCCTTCCTATCAGAGACAGCCTGACATGGGTATTGGGTGCCAAAGGTCAGCAGATGATACGGTCACCTTACTAATTTCAGTGTCCGTTCATCGCTTAGATATCAGATTACTGGTTTTACAGTAACATCACTATCATAACAACATGGGCAACACGAGCAGTAATATCGCGCCGTGATAAATCATAAGACCAAAAAACATTGTCCTGACCCGAACGATTTCGCTGACCTGCTGTAATTGCATCGCCATGGAACAGTGGCGTTTACTTTCGGG
Organism: Schistocerca nitens; assembly: GCF_023898315.1. Taxonomy (NCBI): domain Eukaryota; kingdom Metazoa; phylum Arthropoda; class Insecta; order Orthoptera; family Acrididae; genus Schistocerca; species Schistocerca nitens. The sequence goes on from NC_064617.1 coordinate 87,438,062, forward strand.
TTTCCACTTCTTTTGATTCTTCATTGGCTGAGATTGACTTAACACTGCCAGAGGTTGACTGTTAAATTCTTTCGCCAACAGCCTGATAATGAATCGAGCTGGGTGGGGCGTATCGTAGAATTGTTGGAACACTTGAATGTTTATTTTCTATGCAGATATTGTAGATGAGGATAATGTAAAAATCAATATCTTAGCATATTTCACAACCTTTCGTTACATAACGTCGTGCAGGAACACTGTTTGGGTTAACTCACCAAACCAAGCCAACGTTTTCCCGGTCCAAAAGCGTGTAATACTAATTATATCTGGTATTAACTCAAGACCCATCGGCCTTGCCGCAGTAGTAACACTTGTAACACCATAGCTGTAATGCTGTACTGATTTATTTTGCTTTTGTTTCATTTAATGTTACATTGCTGTGCTTCTGTAAATGTGTTTGAGTGAATAGATAACACAAAATTGTATACTCCTTTCTTTGTACAAACTTTGACGTCATGTTTTGGTTCAATGCAAAGTAGTGTATCTGCAATTTATATTCCTTGTCCCATTTGGAGGGAACAAAACTTACTGTGTATGATTGTAATTTTGTGTGAATAATTTTTGATAGAAACGTCAATATGTGCAAATGTTCTGTTTTATTTAATGTATTTGGTTGCTGTTATGTAAACTGCTGATCCTCACTTAGGATTCTTAGTTATTCTGTATGTAAAAGTTGTTGTGGTTCCCCTCGGGAACGGAACTGTGTAGCGCGCGCAAATTGTGGTTGGCCTAGGTAGGAAAGGTGGAACTGATAGTCAGTCGGAGACGAGCCACGAGTCGGGGACGAGCTACCAGTCCGTGCACTGCCATGTAAAGGATGCGTATTGTGCTGATTCCGAGAGAGGCTTTTCTTACTTCTTTCCAAGGCCTCGGATGGATGGATAAATAGTTGGAACGATTCTGGATTTGGTATTCATCATCGCCACCAAGAAATGACAGAGTCCAGCAATTCTGCCTGCAATTCCACCTACCAACATGCAGTTGCCACCACATTGCGCAATCATTGCAACGTAATACTATATTGATGTACAGTGAAGGATCAGCTTAATGGATGTGCTAATGTGCTGAAATATAAGGTAATTTATATCTGAATTTGTGTACCTACCTTGACTTTTCTCCTCATCATAACACCTCTCAGGGTCCTCTCCATTTGAACTAAAGTGATTACCGAGTGTCCTTACTGAAAGTACATTAAAACCCAGTTTTCTAATTAATGCCCCCTTGAACATAGTAAAGAGAAAGTTAAAGTTAATGTGGCAAGAGAGTGAGTTAAAGTTAATGATGCTTGCTGAAATAATTTTCCTAGTAAAACTGTTTATTAATGTGTTGTTGCCAACTTCAAATTAAAATTTCTCAAGACTGAGGCTTATAGAGCTTTGCTTAGCAAATGATCACATTACTGGCTGTTGTTAATCGCAGAAAGTGAGTCAGTATCTTACATAAATGTTAATTTTATGTCTCACGGTAGTAAAAGTGGAAAACTGCATAGTAGGAAATTATATGTTCATGATTACTAAGTGTTTGTCTCTCTTGTGTATTATAAGTTCATATTAACAGTATAACAGGATACACAGTTTGTCTAGTGTGCTAATGCGAGATAACAACGGAAAGATCTTTATTTATGAAAATCATAATCTATTTATTAGAAAAACAGTGATAAGTAGCCTGTCAGTGAATTTCAACTTACTCTCATTTTAAACAGTAAAGTATTTAACTGAGAGAGACTCAACCTAAACCTATGTCCAATTTATGATCCTAGAGGGAATATTAATGGTAGTGTTATAAAGACCACTCAGTTTGTGTAAGTCCTGAAAGTGATAGTGTTTTTCTGTACCTGTTATAATTTTGCAAATAGTTTGTGCTGCTCCAACTGTTAGTTTCAATCTTACCGTAAACATATGTGTGTGTCAGAGTTCATTGCACTCGCGTGTGGCCAAGTATAGGTTGTGTTTATCCATTAAAGTTACTAATAACTATTTTCTTGAACGAGAATGTTAATCATTCTCTTGCCTAGTTAGGCTGGCGACCGTTTTCGTTATCCGTTAAACAGTGCAGATAGGGAATATTTTGTTTGTCACTGTTTAATTATTTACGTAATTCTGACTTTCATTTCCGATAAGCCACCTCCTTTAGGAATAACACGGTCAACATAACGAAATTCCTCTCAGAGGGTAACACTGCTCTGTTGCTTTATACCATAATTGCTATAACAAAATAGTTTTATTTCAAAACCTGTTTCCATCTTTAAGGTTATGGTACAGTAGTAGCATAACGGAAGTGTTATACACTGCTTCCTGTCAGATCCCGGAAGTAAGGTACTGTGGGGCTTGGCTAGCACTTGGATGGGTGACCATCCAAGTCTACCGCGCGCTTTTGACACTTAGCCCTTGTGAGGCCAACTGAGGAGCTATTTTATTGAGAAGTAGCGGCTCCAATCGCGAATACTGACAACGGCAGGGAGAGCGGTGTGCTGGCTACAGGCCCCTCCGTACCCGCAACCGGTGAGGACAGTGGGCTGAGGATGACACGGTGGTCGGTCGGTACCGTTGGAGCTTCCGAGGCTTAGTCGAACTGAATTTAGTTTGGTTTAGATTTTATTAGCTCAGGAGCGTTCTGTAGACCCCTATTTAAGAAACTGGGACTGGGAATAATGACTATTGCTACCAATATATTTATTCCTTAACGCATTTTGTGATAAACAGATCAAAAATCCTTGCATCACCCCGGTTCCCAGAACTCCTGAAGATAGACGTTGACTGTGGGTATTATAGCGCAGACTGAGTTTCTTTGCCAGCCGGAGTGGCCGAGCGGTTCTAGGCGCTACAGTCTGGAACCGCGCGACCGCTACGGTCGCAGGTTCGAATCCTGCCTCGGGCATGGATGTGTGTGATGTCCTTAGGTTAGTTAGGTTTACGTAGTTCTAAGTTCTAGGGGACTGATGACCTCAGAAGTTCCATAGTGCTCAGTGCCATTTGAACCGTTTGAATAGAGTCCCTTTGACTGTTCAAAGCTGTCGCTCAACCTGCCCAAGTTGTTAACAACCATGCATGAGCAGTGCCTAGTAGACGGAGGGGTCCGATAGCCGATCAGTTCCAGTCATTCCGCAAAAAGGAGGTAAACTGCTCGTGTTTTCTGTTGTTCAAACGTGGCTAGACAGTCAATATCGCGGTTCGTTCGCGTCCACATTGTTACTTTGTGCCAGGTACGGCTCTCAACAAGGAAAGTGTCCAGGCGTCTCGGAGTGAACCAAAGCGACGTTGTTCGGACATGGAGGAGACAGGAACTGTCGATGACATGCCTCGCTCAGGCCGCCCAAGGGCTACTACTGCAGTGGACGACCGCTACCTACGGATTATAGCTCGGAGGAACCCTGACAGCGACGCCACCATGTTGAATAATGCTTTTCGTGCAGCGACAGGAAGTCGTGTTACGACTCAGTGCGTGATAGGCTGCATGATGAGCAACTTCACTTCCGGCGTCCATAGCGAGATCCATCTTTGCAACCACGACATTATGCAGCGCGGTAAAGATGCGCCCACCAACATACCGAGTGGACCGCTCAGGATTGGCATCACGTTCTCTTCACCAATGAGTTTCGCATATACCTTCAACCAGGCAATCGTCGGATACGTGTTTGGAGGCAACCCGGTCAGGCTGCGCCTTGGACAGACTGTCCAGCGAGTGCAGCAAGGTGGAGATTTCCTGCTGTTTTGGCGTGGCATTATGTGGGGCCGACGTACACCGCTGGTGGTCACGGAAGGTGCCGTAACGGCTGTACGATACGTGAATGCCATCCTCCCACCGATAGTGCAACCATATCGGCAACATACTGGTGAGGCATTCATCTTCATGCCCCCACATCGTGCACATCTGGTGAATGACTTCCTTCAGGATAACGACACCGCTCGACTAGAGTGGCCAGCATGTTCTCTACACATAAACCCTATCGAATACGCCTGGGATAGATTGAAAAGGCTGTTTATGGATGACGTGGCCCACCAACCACTCTGAGGAATCTCGCCGTTGAGGAGTGCGACAATCTGAACCAACAGTGCCTGGAACTTGTGGATAGTATGCCACGACGAATACAGGCGCGCATCAATGGAAGAGGACGTGCTACTGGGTATTAGAGGTACCGGTGTGTACAGCAATCTGTGTGGTGGTACAACATGCAATGTGTGATTTTCATGAGTAATAAAAATGGCGGAAATGATGTTTATGTTGATCTCTATTCCAATTTTCTGTACGGGTTCCGGAACTCTGGAAACCGAGGTGATGCTAAACTTTTTTTTATGTGTGTGTCACTTTTTCAAACGACCACCTTACTTCATGAAATACCCTCTAAAAATAAGAAGAAGCTTCACAATTATTTAAAGTCATTTACTTTGGTCTGGAAGGTGTCCTTTATTTTCAAATAAATTGATAGGAGCCATAAAAATTTACGTACAAATGAAATCCACTTTGAGAGGAGTCTAAAAGACTTATTAATCCCCGACTCCAACTCCATTGACGAATATCTTATAAGAACCGATTCAAGTGCATATATTTTAATACTACCAGATAATGTGAATGTTAAATGGGATCTGAGCCGGCTTGTGTGGCCGAGCGGTTCTAGGCGGTTCAATCTGGAACCGCGCGACAGCTACGGTCACAGGTTCGAAACCTGCCTCGGGCATGGACGTGTGTGATGTCCTTAGGTTAGTTAGGTTTAAGTAGTTCTAAGTCTAGGTGACTGATGACCTCAGATGTTAAGTCCCATAGTGCTTAGAGCCATTTTTTGCAATCTGACTTCTGCACAGCTTCAGTGCAGTAATGTGATTAATATTAATATGCACTGTAAACTGGTTTTCGCGTTAACTATACATGGCTACAAAGGCCTATGAATTATCATATGAACTTCGATGTACTGTACATTTCCATATTTCGTGACAGATTTTCTTATCACCTCCGGAAAGCAAAAAATGTAAGATTTGTTGACATTCTACATCCATGAGGACCATTTCACATAAGATGTATGGTAGAAACATTAGCGAATCACTTTTATTTTGGTTAGATATTGCAACATGCCAAACTTATTGAGGCACTACTTTCCTTGAAAGCTCAGTGACTTTAAGTGAGTTCGTCCCATTTTTTAGGTAGTCCATTTAATCCATTAGGATCAATGTAAGAAATGAAATCTGTCTATTATTTCTACTGTTTGTCACCGGGTGAGAGCGGACGAATTCAGCGTCTGACGCTTCCATTGTATCGGCTCTCGTCAGTGTTGGTGGCGGAAAATATATGGGCCGACGGCCATCCCACAGAAGATGAAGCTGCTGTATTTGTCTGCGTCGCTAATATTAGATTACTGCACATCGTTAAAGAAAATAGAAATGTGTTCTATTATGGCTTAAGGATTACTTTTTGAGACTTCACATCAGTTAGTCTGTGTTCAGCTGACAAACCGTAAACCCTGCTTTATCTATCAAGCTGTTAAGAATATTGGAAGTATTATATTTGATTAAGCAGAAAATTTTTGTATATTGTGTTTAATTACTCGTGACGGATGAAATAAAGCTGATTCGCAAGATTCTTGCTATGTTCAATGATTGAAAGAAGTGGTCGAAATTTAAAAAGAAATGTATGAGAGAAAAGGTTGGGAGATTCTTAATGAACATTTGTGGAGAATTAACATTTCGTTAACTTACATAAGCAATGAAATAATTTTGTAGCGATTAAAGCTGTTTCAACCCAAGACAGAAAGTCAAGTTAGATGTCGTTCCCTATCTATTTTTACGAAGATATAGACAAAGTATGTAGTTAATAATAAAGTTTATCTGAACTAAAATTCAGTAATATATGATCTATGTAATATATTCAGAGTAGCTAAGTCACAGAACCACTGCATGTTTCCATAGCTACAGAAAACTTAATAATTCGAAAAGAAAGTTTTCGCCTTCCAGGTCCTTATTCGGCTATCGTATAATCATCCAAGGAAGCCTAGGAAGAATATGTGATGATAGATGAAGAGAACAGGTTAATAAGAAAGATATGAAGAAAGTTTAAAAAAAAAATTCTAGTGGTCACTCCGAACAACTTAGTAAACACGAGAACGAGGTCTTACATCTGCTTCAGTTGCTGTTATCCGCTTATTGTTACTGCAGAGCTGCTGGATCTGAAGGAAAAACTACAACCTATTAACACCATAATACGTATTATGAATTCTTGTTTTATGAAGACTTATACATCCTTGGGGATCCAATCACTATGGATCTGTGGCGCAAAGCACATTTAATGTAACCTACCAACTCACAGTACAGGGCGGTTATCCAACGCTGTATGCGTTTCTTAAGTCCCTAAAGACAGGATCGCTGTAATAGCTTGACGTTCCACACCGAAACCAAAGTTACGATGTTTGGAAACCCACAGAAATGTATTCTGCTCCACTAAAGCTGGTACCTTGTAGAACTCGGTCGAAGGGATGAAGTAAGGTTGCAGTTTAAGATTTGATGGCGACGACATTGAAATTTGCTTAAGTATTGGGAAGGAATCAGCAGCTGCCTATTAAAAGAAACCAACGCGATATATACCTGAACTGATGAAGGCTAACTACGGAAAATTTAAAGCAGGATGGACAAGCAAGAATTTGGTTGGTATTCAACCAAAACATGAGTCCACTTTCCACTTTCCTTGGCTCCACTCTGTCGATACATCCTATAAAAGTCTTATTATATTTTCTCACAACCTACACCATAAAGATAAGTTGAAGGAAATCCTAATTCCACAAAGTCTCATGGTGACCGTCGATAAGTTGCAAATTTTATACTGGCATCAAAATAGCCAGTGCATTTCCTGATGAGACTGAAGTGAAGATGTATCAGGTAAGAATAACAGCTCGAACAGATATATGCAGTCATTCTTCCGACCTTTTGTTGACAGACAAATTTTATAATATTAAAGAATATAAAGTAGCATGTGCCTCGAACACTACAGTGAACTGTACAGTATACAGGAAATGTAATGGATGTAATATAGGCGAAAATATCGGAAATAATGTGGGGTCAGTAGTTTGATTACACGTCCTCTATGGAGCGCTGTACAGTTCGATGTGTTAATGTTTCGCAGAAGATCCAATGTTCAGCTAACTCCAGCTGCTATGTCAACCTAATGTGTATGTGTCTGACATGAAGGCAAATAGTTCTATTAGTCACCTGTTACTACTTTTTCCCGCAAATATATATTTTAACAGAGAGAGAGAGAGAGATACTGTTGAAATGCAAGTTATTCATGGCGCAGCAGTTACGTTTCACAAATGTGTTTGCTGCATAGCAGCCGTCTACGAAACTTGTAACTACTATATTGCCTAGGTGGTCATAAAAGTTTGTGAAATCGCTACAGTATGACTCACGGTCCCATAAAAACTTTAAAAATCGTATCTTTGAAAACTTTTGTAGGTACACCCTGTTTTCTATTAGCGGAAGAGGGGACTCCGTACGATGTTGCACTATGACGAGGTACTACAGGTGTAATAAAAGTTAGTTTGAAAAATTTGGCATTGCGTCATTAATTTTCCGAATACTAATGAACGTCAAATAGATATTGTTAAGCAGTACGCTTGAATACATCCATCTCCAACGTCAGTGTCGACTGAACACACAAATATAGCGGCGTTGGACGGAGAATTAGCCGGTTACAATTCTAGTATTGGAATCAAATTTCATGGCCCTGACTTGGCTCCCTAGTGGACAACGAGCGATTGCACACAAATGCTGATCATCAGGCTGTGTGCCGTTGTTTCTTGTCCTAAACATTTCAGCAACAATGACAAACTGTTTTGCTGCAATTCGATAGTAGCATCACATATGACACCACTTCTATTCCTTCTCTGTGTTTCATTTCCAAAACCATAGTTAACATTTCAGAGATTGTGTTACATTCGACAGGCAGGTCTCTAGATACTTTCAATACACAGGTAGCGAAATGACATTGCATACTCCGGTATCTGGCCGAAACGACACCTGACCATTTGACGCTGCTAGCGATCGTATACAAATTGAAGTGATCTTGCACCACCTCATTTGCCTAACGTTGAAAGTTTATTAATATTGACGTTTAAATGGAACGCTGCTGTGATGTAATCAATAGGCCTGCTATCGACAGCTTAAAGATGCTTTTTCTTATCGGGACACTGATGGCTACACCAATGAGACGGAAGCAGCATGACACGCCCACAGAAGTTCTCGGCGCCGCCGTCGGACAGACCGACACACGGACATGAGATCATGCAAGTCCTTGCATATGTTTGTGAGCTTTGTGTTTAAACAGTACTACGAGGAACAGTTTATACTGAACAGTATTTTGAGTTGGCGCAGGAGTCACACTGGTTTTAGCAGTGTATGTAAATGTACCTCCGCTCTGACCCACAACCACAGCAAAGAAGAAGTTGTGTAACAAAAGATAATTCTTCATTTTGTCTGTAAATATATTTCAGTTCTTACGTTTTACGCTTGCAACACTCATGTCATTTATCACGTGATCAGCACCCAATTCATTTCTGACAACCTGTCAGTTGCTGCTTATTACGTCAGAATACGGCAACAATGTAAGCTAAATAATAATGAAACGTTACACAGCAAACTAGTAATCCAAAGGGAGATCGTCACAGCTCTGCCTAGTCAAAACAGATTTATAATCAAACAGGACGAGCGCATGCAATACTCGTTACCTTCAGTGAGTAATAAGAGTACGATCGATGAGTTTGGCCACTGTGCACAACAACAAACCTAGGGGTAGCACCAGGTTACATTTAATATTAGTGGGTCATCATGTAGTAGATAAATTGTAAGACAAGTTATAGGATCTTGGATCTAAGTCAAGACAGTGAGTAACCCATTTTATTTAATCTAATGACTGAAAAAAAAAACAAAATAAAATTAACAGAAAACAAAGGTCTTTAGAAAATTACGCTAACACTGCGTGAAAGTACCGTAAAGTGTGGAAGACTGTATGGAGAAAGCGCAGCAAGGTGTGCTCATCTCGACACCAAGAGACAACAAGAAGTCACAAACTATAAACAAGTGAAGAAATAAAAATTGCGTGGCAAAGTCAGCGAGTAACGAAGTGCTCAGAAAGTGGCGAGAACATCGCTTATTTTATGAAAACGCAGGGTAACGCAGCAGAAAATGCCCACTCTTGGTGTGCAAAACATACATTAACAAACATGAGGTTTGTACTGGGCTGTAGCAGTATCTCCCCGACAGCTCAGCTTCTTCACGCCAAGCACGGTTGCAAGGCAGTTCAGTTCGACTGGAAGACCAGAATCCTGGAGGAAAAGCGAATGTTTTTCTCACGCTGCCCAGGTGGCACTGTAGCGTCTCGACCTTTCATGTTTGTGGAGAAAAAGCAAAAATTGTCGAACACAGCTATTGCCCCTCTCCCCTCATCTAGATGAGCTACTGGCTCTGCTCGTAAAAGCCTGAAATAAACCACAGCTTCACCTCCTTGAAAACTGCCCATACCGCTGCGGAGGTTCGCTTCTCTTAATGAGATTCACTGACTGCCTTGTGCCAACAACATGACCTTGACACCACACTGTGAGTGCACCTTTCTAGTGAGAAAGCGCAAAGCTATCCTTCTAAGACCACATGCCCTGCACAATTAATTAAATAATCACCAAAGAGTGACAGAAAATGAAACAATATTGCGTAGTGACGTATGAAAGTAAAGTCGAAGTGTCATATCGCAAGAAGGTGCCTGTGCTGGCCTATAAGACAATAACTAGGGCCCTTAATCTGCCAGGAAGTTTCATATCAGCGCACACTCCGCTGCAGAGTGAAAATCTCATTCTAGGGCGCTCATAGTCTACAAAAGCCATTGTTTCTATTGCGACTACTCTCTGAACGCATAACACGTTTTGCACAATGATGCACCTTTGAACTTAGCTTTTGTGCTTCAACTGGGACTACTGATCCTGCCGGGTGTTATCACAGGTAGCCTGACAGCTTTTTCACACAGTTCGGAAAACGTCACTGACAGACCGTTCCCACTGCACCTTTTGCCGGGATGATAGTTAATGATTCCTCAAGTCTAATATGCACGGCTGATTTTTACTATTACGCCATAGCGAGCTGAATATCTGAGCTCCGACATTTAACGTAAGCACTCTCCTGTGCATACCGTCACTTACAATTACAGAATGATATGATTACACTTACATTTATACTTCACTAGCCACATTACATCTATAAGGGGCATTCAAATGAAACCCTGTCGCTGGTGTAAAGTAATGGTAACTGTTTTATTAATTAAAAAATGTAGTTATACATAGTACACACACTCAGAAATGGTCGCCAAAGCTGTTGGCACATTTATCCCATTGTGGCACCAGCCGGTCGATTCGACGCTTGAAGAAGCTACTACGCTGCTGTCGGATCCAGGCCATACACTTTGTCGCCCGTTGCGAATCGATGTCCAGGAATAGCTTGTTTTAGAGGTCCAAACACATGAAAGTCACACAGAGCCGTGGTAAAATTGGCTGTTTTGAAGAGCACGCCGCAGCGCGTAGTGTAAAGCAGTCGCCTTCCGTTTCTGGCGGTGGCACCGCTGTGGTAATCGCAGCTTTGGTCTCGCCCTCTGGTATGAAAGGGGAAAAGCTGCCTGTTGACGTGCATTTAAGGGGCGCTATGAGCTCCGTAGTCGGGGAGTCTGTCAAGTTGAGTCTAGTCAGTTGGTCAGCCGGCTCAGTGTCGGGCAGTCAGTGTCTGTCAGTATGCCGTACGTTACAGTCGGAGTGAGGCTAGGTCAGTCTCGCGTCACCAGTTGCTGGTCTGTCTCTCGTTTGCATTTGTGCGGCAGTTAGTGTCTGTCCGTCGTCGGTGTGCTAGTATGTCTGTCCTTCGGATCAACTTTAAAGCCATAAAATGAGAGTCTTGCCACTCCGCCAGCAACAGAACTCAGCTAGTGGTCGCCCGGTCGGGGCTGAGTTCCTGCATCTGCGCGTTAGGCCGCCAGTCTGCTCGAGTTTGCTCAGGCAACGGTCATTAGCGGTTGGATCGGTCGGTTGGTCGGTCGCGCACTGAGACACGAGATAACTCGTCCGCCTTGAGCGTCGGCGAATGTGAGGTATCCACGTGAGTCCAGTGCGCAGCGCCGTATAGCAAGGGGGAGTGGCTTCGCGGTTCACACGAGAGCAACAGGAGCGAAACCACGACATCGAGCTAGCCGGGGCGAGTTGCGACGCCGTGAGACGGGAGATCGGCGAATTTCATTGGAATTGTCTTTCTTAACTTACTGCAATAAGGAGTTGATTCACGCCACTCCCACTCTTAGAATTGGTTATTCTCTGGTCATAGGAATGTTCACAAGAAACATTTAAAAAAACAAAGGAAATTTTTAAACAGGTAAATCTTTGATGTTCTTTGTACACTCCTCGTTCCATAAACTAACATTCCTTGGTTCCTGGAGGGTGGGTACGGGACATGGTGGCCAGGCCTCAGGTTGTGACCCCTGCCCACTTTGGCTCCATACCTCCCTTTAGGGGCCAGGAAGGTTCCTTAACAGGAAAAAAAATCGTAAGGCGACCGTTCGGGATAAGTGCGATATCCGGGTTCAAGTCCCGATCCGACACAACTTTTCATTGTCGTCATTGCACTGTATAGCAGATGGCTGTCCACATTTCATGTTATCCAAAAAGGTTTGGTTTACTATTAAAATTCTCTGAACGTATTTTACTAAAATGGTAAACTAATATGTTCTATCCAACTACTAATATCTCATGAAAAGACAATGAATGAAAAATTAGAGGGATTCGACCTCACACATCATCGTTCATCCCGCATAGCATTCGTGACTCCAGTAGGAAAGGACCTGAATGACAGTGGTACACAAAAGACGCTCCACCACTCACCATCATAATTAAATACTTATCTATACTACTGGCCATTAAAATTGCTACACCACGTAGATGACGGGCTACAGGCGCGAAATTTAACCGACAGGAAGGAGATGCTGTGATATGCAAATGATTAGCTTTTCAGAGTATTCACTCAAGGTTGGCACCGGTGGCGACACCTACAACGTGCTGACATTAGGAAAATTTCCAACCGATTTCTCATACACAAACAGCAGTTGACCGGCGTTGCCTGGTGAAACGACGTTGTGATGCTTCGTGTAAGGAGGAGAAATGCGTACCATCACGTTTCCGACTTTGATAATGGTTGGATTGTAGCCTACCGCGATTGCGGTTTATCGTATCGCGACATTGCTGCTCGCGTCGGTTGAGATCCAATGACTGTTAGCAGAATATCGAATCGGTGGGTTCAGGAGGGTAATACGGAACGCCGTGCTGGATCCCAACGGCCTCGTTATCACTAGCAGTCGAGATGACAGGCATCTTATCCGCATGGCTGTGACGGATCGTGCAGCCACGTCTCGATCCCTGAGTCAACAGACGGAGACGTTTGCAACACAACAACCATCTGCACGAACAGTTCGACGATGTTTGCAGCAGCATGGACTGTCAGCTCGGAGACCACGGCTGCGGTTACCCTTGACGCTGCATCACAGACAGGAGCGCCTGCGATAGTGTACTCAACGACTAACCTGGGTGCACGAATGGCAAAACGTCATTTTTTCGGATGAATCCAGGTTCTGTTTACGGCATCATGATGGTCGCGTCCGAGTTTGGCGACATCACGGTGAACGCACATTAGAAGCGTGTATTCGTCATCGCCATACTGGCGTATCACCTGGCGTGATGGTGTGGGTTGCCATTGGTTACACGTCTCGGTCACCTCTTGTTCGCTTTGACGGCACTTTGAACAGTGGACGTTACATTTCAGATGTGTTACGACCCGTGGCTCTACCCTTCATTCGATCCCTGCGAAACCCTACATTTCAGCAGGATAATGCACGACCGCATGTTGCAGGTCCTGTACGGGCCTTTCCGGACACAGAAAATGTTCGACTGCTGCCCTGGCCAGCACATTCTCCAGATCTCTCACCAATTGAAAATGTCTGGTCAATGCTGGCCGAGCAAATGGCTCCTCACAATACGCCAGTAACTACTCTTGATAAACTGTGGTATCGTGGTGAAGCTGCATGGCTCTGTTTGACTCAATGTGCAGGCGTATCGGGGCCGTAATTACGGCCAGAGGTGGTTGTTCTGGGTACTGATTTCTCAGGATCTATGTACCCAAATAGCGTGAAAATGTAATCACATGTCAGTTGTAGTATAATATATTTGACGAATGAATACTCGTTTATCATCGGCATTTCTTCTTGGTGTAGCAGTTTTAATGGCCAGTAGTGTACATTTCCTTATCGTATGCGCTGCAGAAGATCGAGTGCTCGTAAACGGAGATTAGGAGCCCAGCTCGTAGTTGGGACAGTAGGAGCCGAGAGGTGAGGGCAATCGTGCACTGCATATCACTTGCGAAGTCAAGTGCTAAGCAGCTGCACGCAATAGAGCGCCACTGCCTGCAGGAAGGGCCGCGCCTACAGCCATGGCGCTCGATTTCCGGACGTTAAGGCAGCTAGCAGAAGCATCGCCGTAGTTGATAACCCATGCAGGTCGCTACGAAGAACGATTAAGAGATCGTCGGCATAAGCAGTGCAGCTGTATATATGGCCACCGAGAGACATCCTAGACAGGCGTTGACGGAGGCGAGAGAGTCATGGCAAAACCATACATCAGTGCAGAGGGTGGGCAGCGTTGACGCGCCAAACGCTGGATCAAGATGGGAGGCGAAAGACGATCCTTTGTAGAGAATGCGGGACGTAGCACTAACGAGACGCATTACAAATCAAACGGCTCTAAGCACTATGGGATTTAACATCTGAGGTCATCAGTCACCTAGACTTAGAACTACTTAAACCTAACTAACCTAAGGTCATCACACACATCTATGCCCGAGGCAGGATTTCAACCTGTGACCGTAGCGGTCGAGCGGTTCCAGACTGAAACGCCTAGAACCACTCGACCACACCGGCCGGCTACACGCATTACAACGTGACGGTATTATCAGATAGTCGTGATCGACCCGATCAAATGTCTAGCTGAAATCTGGGTGAAAGGATATTCCTGTCTCAGCAGAACTACAAAACATGTTGAATGGAATAATCAATCTATGAGTACTTAGTAACGATTGAGTGTAAATCGTAGAAAGACGAATGTAATGAGAAGAAGTATAAATGACATTAACGATAAACTTAACATCAACAAAAGCAAAACTAGGATAATGGAATGTAGTCGAATTAAGTCGTTTGATGCTGAGGGAATTAGATTAGGAAATGAGACACTTGAAGTAGTAAAGGACTTTTGCTATTTGGGGAGCAAAATAACTGATGATGGTCGAAGTAGAGAGGATATAAAATGTAGACTGGTAATGGCAAGGAAAGCGTTTCTGAAGAAGAGAAATTTGTTAACATCGAGTATAGATGTAAGTGTCAGGAAGTCGTTTCTGAAAGTATTTGTATGGAGTGTAGCCATGTATGGAAGTGAAACATGGACAATAAATAGTTTGGACAAGAAGAGAATAGAAGATTTCGAAATGTGGTGCTACAGAAGAATGTTGAAGATTAGGTGGGTAGATCACGTAACTAATTAAGAGGTATTGCATAGAATTGAGGAGAAGAGGAGTTTGTGGCACAACTTGACTAGAAGTAGGGATCGATTGGTAGGACATGTTCTGAGGCATCAAGGGATCACAAATTTAGCATTTGAGGGCAGCGTGGAGGGTAAAAATCGTAGAGGGAGACCAAGAGATGAATACACTAAGCAGATTCAGAAGGATGTAGATTGCAGTAGGTACTGGGAGATGAAGGAGCTTGCACAGGATAGATTAGCATGGAGAGCTGCATCAAGCCAGTCTCAGGACTGAAGACCACAACAACAACATCAAAATTGGTGACCGCAGAGTGAACGAAGTCTAATCGAATTTGGCTACCTTGGAAGTAAAACAACACTTGCACGAGGACGATATAAAAAGCAGACTGACACAGGCATACGTCCACAAAAGAAATCTACTAGTATCAAACATACACTATGATTTGAGGAAGGAATCTCAGAGAACGTAAGTTGTAACACATCACTCTATTCATGTAGATCACGGATCGTTGGAAAACTGGAAAAGAATTAATCTAAACGTTTGAGATATAATAGTCTAGAAGGATGTGGAAAATTACGTGCACTGATAAGGAGGTCCTTCGCAAAAGCGGCGAAGAAAGGAACATTTGGAAAGCACTGAGAACGGGAAGGGACAGGACGACAGGAAAGTCTTGAGACAACAGGGAATAGCTTTCATGGTACTAGAGGAAGCTGTAGGGGGTCAACATGGTAGCGGAAGAGATAGATTGGAAATCATCGAACAAATAATTCAGTAGAACGAATAACCAGTCCAAGCTGCAAATTTTTACTTTTTGTTCATTCGACTAATTAGGGGCCGAGACGCATTTACAAATCATCATAACATGTCGAAAATGGGTTTTTCGAAGATGTCAAAAATGTGTAACGAACATTACATATACATTTTTGACATCTTCGGAAATACCATTTTCCACTATGTTATGATGATTTGAAAATGGGTCTCGGCTGAAACTAGTCATCGAAAAAGTAAACTTTTACTGGTTATTCGTTCTACTGATTAACAGAAGTTGCTGTCCAAAGCTACTCGGGCATACTGGAAGGTGGTGTGCTAACACTTGAGGAGATAGGGTACACGTGCTACTCTGAGATGTCGAGGTTGTTGCCAGAAGACAGGAATTCGTGGGAGACTGCATCAAGACAGTCAGAATATTGATAACTCAGTTACCTTTTTTGGATTTTCTAGTACATAAAAAAAGAAAGTGGTTACCTTGGCACACGGCGTATACTATAAGCCCACACATACGGAGCGCTATTTTCATTCTACGAGGTGTCATCCACCACATCAGCGTATGGGGGTTCTACATACAATAGTCGAGAGGGCTTATGTCATTCCTGATTCCGAAAATTTGGCACAGGAACTGGATCGTCTTAAGGCTGTCTTCAAGCTTAGCGGATATATCGATCATCGTCCGGCCCTGGTAGCTGAGTGGTGGCGGCACGGTAGCTCAGCGTGTTCGGTCAGAGTGCTGCGTGCTCTCTGTAGTAAAACAGTCCGGCCCCGGTAGCTGAGTGATCAGCGTGACGGAATGTCAATCGTAAGGTCCCGGGTTCGATTCCCGGCTGGGTCGGAGATTTTCTCCACTCAGGGACTGGTTGTTGTCCTAATCATCATCATTTCATCCCCATCGACGAGCAGGTCGCCGAAGTGGCGTCAACTTGAAAGACCTGCACCAGGCGAGCGGTCTACCCGACGGGAGGCCCTAGCCACACGACATTTTCATTTTCATTTTTTGTAGTAAAACAAACTGAGTCAAGGCATCAACGATCAACGTCATGTGACGTCCGCCCAGACCAAACGCAATGAACTATATCGAAAAAAAAAGCGGTCAGCGCGACAGAATGTCAATCCTAAGGACCCGGGTTCGATTCCCGGTTGGGTCGGAGATTTTTCTCCGCTCAGGGACTGGGTGTTGTCCTTATCATCGTCATTTCATCCACATCGACGCGCAAGTCGCCGAAGTGGCATCAAATCGAAAGACTTGCACCCGGCGAACGGTCCACCCGACGGCAGGCCCTAGTCACACGACATTTACATTTATTTACCGATCATCAGTTTAATCGTGCTTTTCAGTTTGGACCATCAAGTGAACCAGCTGCTTTTCTACCCTTTGCTGGAAGCATTTCTTCAAAAAATTCTAGAATTCTCAGGAAATAAGATATTAAAAGTGTTCTTTTGCCTTTGGCCAAGACTAGAGCCCTGTTTGAATCTGTTAAAGATGATTTGGGGTTGAGAAATGGGGTTGAGAAAGCCTGGAGCTTATAAAATTCCCTGTCATTGTTGAAAGGCCTACATCGACAGCCTATTGGCACTGTTGACGACCGATGTGTGCTACATCAGCGGTACGTTTGCTTCAGCCTGAAAAATCTGCCGTCGCTGAACATTGTCTCAATGAAGAGCATAACACGTCGTTTAAAGAGACGCAAATTATTGCTGCGGCTTCTCGTTACTGGGATTGTCTGCTAAGGGAATCCATCGAAATACGATTATTTGATGACAGCATTAATAGAGGTAATGGTTTTCCATTAAGCAAGACATTGAACCCTATTTTATCTGATATAAAACAAAAACGGTCTGGTTTTCGACCTACTACATCTTAATTTGCGATTTATCACTTTCGCCACTTTCTACCGCCGACTGCGCTGCAATTAGAAGAGGGCAGCTCTTCCGCTTCTCGCGCAGGCGCAGTGGCCTGGAGCCGGTGTATAAAGGAGCCGCCGTTCCTGATGTTCATTCACTACCGACGTGATTGCGAACTCAGCGATTGCACCTGAAAATGGCTGGCAGATGGATTGCCGAAATGTCGTGTAGCGAAGATGATTATATGCGGCAGCATACCAGTGAAGAGCATACACATATACAGGGTTATTACAAATGATTGAAGCGATTTCACAGCTCTACAATAGCTTTATTATTTGAGATATTTTCACAATGCTTTGCACACACATACAAAAACTCAAAAAGTTTTTTTAGGCATTCACAAATGTTCGATATGTGCCCCTTTAGTGATTCGGCAGACATCAAGCCGATAATCAAGTTCCTCCCACACTCGGCGCAGCATGTCCCCATCAATGAGTTCGATAGCATTGTTGATGCGAGCTCGCAGTTCTGGCACGTTTCTTGGTAGAGGAGGTTTAAACACTGAATCTTTCACATCACTATGCGTGAAACTTGCCCGCACGCGTTCAACCGTTTCTTCGCTCACTGCAGGCCGACCCGTTAATTTCCCCTTACAGAGGCATCCAGAAGCTTTAAACTGCGCATACCATCGCCGAATGGAGTTAGCAGTTGGTGGATCTTTGTTGAACTTCGTCCTGAAGTGTCGTTGCACTGTCATGACTGACTGATGTGACTGCATTTCAAGCACGACATACGCTTTCTCGGCTCCTGTCGCCATTTTGTCTCACTGCGCTCTCGAGCGCTCTGGCGGCAGAAACCTGAAGTGCGGTTTCAGCCGAACAAAACTTCATGACTTTTTCTACGTATCTGTACTGAGTCGTGACCATATGTCAATGGATGGAGCTACAGTGAATTTATGAAATCGCTTCAATCATTTGTAATAGCCCTGTACTTCATACTAATTTGGACCGAACAGTAGGAAAATTCAAACGGGCTGAAAACGGCATCTAGATGACTTATTGAAGAAGCTGGAAAAATATCATTAGGTCTTTCGTTCACAGAAACGGCACACTGCCCCTCCAGAACAGGAGAACATTTGTGTATCATTCATCAAACGTTACCCGATAACACCTTGTTGATGAAAAACTTTAGCTGACGACCAAAACTTTTCTCAAGAATTTTACAAAAAATACAGACGGTGAAATCTACAAATAAAAGTAATAAAGAGTCAACAGTCTCAAACTTTGTCTAATTTCTGCCAATCCAAGATAATAACCCGCGTAACTTCCTATGTTTTGTAATGAGTAATGTCCAGTTTTTGTACTGTATCAACGTGCTGAATCAGTAACTGAACTATTGTGCAGGTAACACTTGATAATGGAATCGAAGATCATCGTCCGAATAAGGCCACTCATTGGCTGTCTGCAATATTTCAGCTAGAGACGTTCATAACATCGTCATGGTACAAAAAATTGACGGTCGTTATTCTGTTGTTTACCTACATTGGGTCCATTTTCGTAAGCTATGCTCTTTATAAGGCATGCTTGGGGAGATTATTTTATGTGTTGCTTGTTTTGTTAAGTATGGCTATGAGAGCCAACTTATGTAGTGTTTTTATTATACTATTCAGCTTGCAAATTTAATATATCACAATGACATTTATTACTCGTAAAGAGTGCCCTCGGGCGCGGCTCGTGCAGTCAACGTGAAGCAAAAACAGAAATAAATTTCCATAAAGATGACCTATTTTGAATCGCAGGTAAACTGATTCTACTTACCACTCAGAAAGTTAATGGGTTACTAAATACGTAAGTTGCTGAAACAACATCTCTACATGATACATATTCATGAAATGCCCATTGTTTTAATGAAAATCCCAGTGTGGCTTTCCTGGATGTGACTCATTACTTTCATACAAACAACAAATCGTCCGACACAGTTTTTTGGATGCTTTACTGCAATTTATTACCAGGTGGTGCATTCTGCAGCAGTGTCGACTGCCAGGAATCTTAAATGTTGTGCTCCACAAAATCATCTGCATCAACTGCAAGCCTCGGGTGTTGTGTGTGTGAGCAGATGTTTAAGTGCATACTGTCAGGTAGTCAGCAGCAGAGAAGAGTATTTTACAATAACAGTATCACTTCTCCTCTCCTCTCTCTATATGAATCCTGGTTATAAACTTGCATTTGATTGGCTAGTTCACATTCTCAGTCCCTTTAATAGAATTATTTGCTATCAACTTCCGGTTCGCTTGAGTAACATCCTTTTTTCCCATACTAAAAGAATTATTGCCAGAAATTGATCGCTTTAAGAGAATTCAACTTCAACCCTTAGTTTGCAAATATCTCCCTAGAAACTGTAAGTCCTATGATCCATCAAGTGGTAAGTCACGTAAGGGCCTAGACACGCCACAGTCGTGAAAGTGTTAAACTCTAGCACACTATTTAACTTTGAAAGTTATTAAAAGTATGCCGACGAAAAGAATAAAGTTACCATATTTACTATGGTTCCAATAGCTGTTATGCAGTTGTTAATTATTAAAACTCTAATTCTACTAGAGCTTCAAGATTTTGCCAAACATTAAAATATATTGTTTCATCATGACGGACCAGTTTCGGATAGAGAATGCATTTTAATATCAGCCGAAAAGCAAACTTTTTAATTTTTGGTAAAACCTTTCGCCGAAACCATGATTTTAGCTTACAGCAACTAAACGAATACACTACGTGACCAAAAATATCCGGAAACCCCCCAAAACATACGTTTTTCATATTAGGTGCATTGTGCTGCCACGTACTGCCGCAGGCCGGAGTGGCCATGAGGTTCTAGGCGTTACGGTCGCAGGTTCGAATACTGCCTCGGGCATGGATGTGTGTGACGTCCTTAGGTTAGTTAGGTCTAAATACACTCCTGGAAATGGAAAAAAGAACACATTGACACCGGTGTGTCAGACCCACCATACTTGCTCCGGGCACTGCGAGAGGGCTGTACAAGCAATGATCACACGCACGGCACAGCGGACACACCAGGAACCGCGGTGTTCGCCGTCGAATGGCGCTAGCTGCGCAGCATTTGTGCACCGCCGCCGTCAGTGTCAGCCAGTTTGCCGTGGCATACGGAGCTCCATCGCAGTCTTTAACACTGGTAGCATGCCACGACAGCGTGGACGTGAACCGTATGTGCAGTTGACGGACTTTGAGCGAGGGCGTATAGTGGGCATGCGGGAGGCCGGGTGGACGTACCGCCGAATTGCTCAACACGTGGGGCGTGAGGTCTCCACAGTACATCGATGTTGTCGCCAGTGGTCGGCGGAAGGTGCACGTGCCCGTCGACCTGGGACCGGACCGCAGCGACGCACGGATGCACGCCAAGACCGTAGGATCCTACGCAGTGCCGTAGGGGACCGCACCGCCACTTCCCAGCAAATTAGGGACACTGTTGCTCCTGGGGTATCGGCGAGGACCATTCGCAACCGTCTCCATGAAGCTGGGCTACGGTCCCGTACACCGTTAGGCCGTCTTCCGCTCACGCCCCAACATCGTGCAGCCCGCCTCCAGTGGTGTCGCGACAGGCGTGAATGGAGGGACGAATGGAGACGTGTCGTCTTCAGCGATGAGAGTCGCTTCTGCCTTGGTGCCAATGATGGTCGTATGCGTGTTTGGCGCCGTGCAGGTGAGCGCCACAATCAGGACTGCATACGACCGAGGCACACAGGGCCAACACCCGGCATCATGGTGTGGGGAGCGATCTCCTACACTGGCCGTACACCACTGGTGATCGTCGAGGGGACACTGAATAGTGCACGGTACATCCAAACCGTCATCGAACCCATCGTTCTACCATTCCTAGACCGGCAAGGGAACTTGCTGTTCCAACAGGACAATGCACGTCCGCATGTATCCCGTGCCACCCAACGTGCTCTAGAAGGTGTAAGTCAACTACCCTGGCCAGCAAGATCTCCGGATCTGTCCCCCATTGAGCATGTTTGGGACTGGATGAAGTGTCGTCTCACGCGGTCTGCACGTCCAGCACGAACGCTGGTCCAACTGAGGCGCCAGGTGGAAATGGCATGGCAAGCCGTTCCACAGGACTACATCCAGCATCTCTACGATCGTCTCCATGGGAGAATAGCAGCCTGCATTGCTGCGAAAGGTGGATATACACTGTACTAGTGCCGACATTGTGCATGCTCTGTTGCCTGTGCCTATGTGCCTGTGGTTCTGTCAGTGTGATCATGTGATGTATCTGACCCCAGGAATGTGTGAATAAAGTTTCTCCTTCCTGGGACAATGAATTCACGGTGTTCTTATTTCAATTTCCAGGAGTGTAGTTCTAGGAGACTGATGACCTCAGAAGTTAAGTCCCATAGTGCTCAGAGCCATTTTTGAACCACCTACTGGCCAGGTACTTCATATGAGCGACTTAAGTAATTAGACATCGTGAGAGTGGAGAATGTGGCGCTCCGCCGAACTCGCGGATTTCGAATGTGGTCAGGTGATTGGGTGTCACTTGTGCCATAGGTCTGTACGCGAGATTTCCACACTCATAAACATCCCTAGGTCCACTGTTTCCGATGTGACACTGAAGTGGAAACGTAAAGGGGCACGTAAAGTACAAACGCGTACAGGCTGACCTCGTCTGTTGACTGACGGAGACCGCTGAGGGTCGTAATATGTAATCACAGAGGAATTCCAAACTTCATCAGGATCCACTGCAAATACTACGACAGTTACGCAGAAGGTGAGAAAACTTGGATTTCATGGTCGAGCGGCTGCTCAAAAGCCACAAATCACGTCGGTAAATGCCAAACGACGCCTCGCTTGGTGTAAGGAGCGTAAACATTGGTCGATTTAACACTGGAAAAACATTGTGTGGAGTTAGGAATCACGGTACACAATGTGGCGAACCGATGGCAGGGTGTGCGTATGGCGAATGCCTGTTGAACATTATCTGCCAGCGTGTGTAGTGTCAACAGTAAAATTCGGAGGCGGTGCTGTTATGGTGTGGTCGCGCTTTTGGTGGAGGGGGCTTGTACCACTTGTTGTTTTGCGTGTCACTATCACAGCAGAGGCCTACATTCATGTATTAAGCATCTTCTTGCCTCGCACTATTGAAGAGCAATTTGGGAATGACGATAGCATTTTTCAATACGATCTAGCACCTGTTGATAATGCACGGCATGTGGCGGAGTGGTTACACGACAATAACGTCCCTGTAATGGACTGGCCTGCACATACGCCTGACCTGAATCATATAGAGCACCTTTGGGATGTTTTGGAACGCCGACTTCGTGCCAGGCCTCACTGACCGACATCGATACCTCTCCTCAGAACAGCACTCCGTGAAGAATGGGCTGCTATTCTCCAAGAAACCTTCCTGCACTTGATTGAACGTATACCTGGGAGAGTGGAAGCTGTCATCAAGGCTAAGGGTGTGCCAACACCATATTGAATTCTAGCATTACGGATGGATGGCGCACGAACTTGTTAGTCATTTTCAACCAGGTGTCCGGATACATTTAATCAGATAGCGTATGTATTAAAACTGACGAGAAGACCATGTGAAGATGCATATTTCTTGATAATATACAGCGAAGCGCCAAATAAACTGGTATAGGCATGTGTATTCAAATACAGAGATTTGTAAACAGGCAGAATACGTATCTATGGTTGGCAAAACCTATATAAGACAACAAGTGCCTGGCGCAGTTGTTAGATCGGTTACTGCTGCTACAATGGCAGGTTATCAAGACGTGAGTGTATTTCAATGTCGAGTTATAGTCGGCACACTAGCTATGGGACACAGCATCTCCAAGGTAGCGATGAATTGCAGATTTTCCCTTACGACCCTTTCACGAATGTACCGTGAATATCAGGAATCCTGTAAAACATCAAATGTCCGACATCGCTGTGACCGAAGAAAGATCCTGCATGAACTGAACTGACGACGACTGAAGAGAATCGAACAACTTGACAGAAGTACAACCTTTCCGCAAATTGCTGCAGATTTCAGTGCTGGGCCATCAACAAGTGTAAGCGTGCGAACCATTCAACGAAACATCATCGGCATGGGTTTTTGGAGCCGAAGACCAACTCGAGTACTGTTGATGACTGAACGACACAAAGCTTTACGTCTGACTGGGCCCGTCAACACCGACATTGGACTCTTGATGACTGGAAACATGTTGCCTGGTCGGATGCATCTCGTTTCAATTTGTATCGAGCCGATTGACGTGTGCGGGCATGGAGACAACCTCATGAATCCAAGGACCCTGCATGTGAGCAGGGGACTGTTCAAGCTGGTGGAAGCTCTGTAATGGTGTGGGGTGTGCGGAGTTGGTGTGATATGGGACACCTGATACGTCTAGATACGAGTCTGGAGGGTGACGCGTACGTAAGCATCCTGTCTAATTACCTGCATCCATTCATGTCCACTGTGCATTCCGACGGACTTGGGCAATTCCAGCTTGATAATTCGAAACGCCTCACGTCCAGAATTGCTGCAGAGTGGCTCCAGGAACCATCTTCTGAGTTTAAACACTTCCTGTGTCCACCAAACTTGCCAGACATGAACATTTTTCTGGGATGCCTTGCAACGTGTTGTTCAGACGAGCTCTTCACCCCCTCGTACTCTTACGGATCTATGGACAGCCTTGAAGGATTCATGGTGTCAATGCCCTCCAGTATTACTTCAAACATAAGTCGAGTCGATGCCACGTCATGTTGCGGCACTTCTGCGTGCTCGCGGGGGCCCTACTCTATGTTAGGTAGGTGTACCAGTTTCTTTGGCTCTTCAGCGTAGCAGTATAGTGCCCTCCATCCTAGAGGGCGTGCTGAAAAGTATTGCGTCTGAATTTTTGAGAGAAATCTCTTACATTTAGAAAAAAAATAAAACAAACGTTATTAGCATCATACATCATTATTCTTCATGACTCCGAGTTTGCAGCGCTTTGCCGCTAGAGGGCTCCCAATTGTAGCTCTAAAGGTGCGTTTACACTGCGATATGTATCGGCACATGTATGAGATACATGTATATGCGACTTTGCGACATGTACCGCGACTTGTATGAGTTGACAAGTATCAACCTCATACATGTATGAGCGTGCGTTTACACTGGTTGATATGTATCACTGTGCGATAGCTTCCGACGACGATTTGGAAGATTTCACATTTTTATGTGCTGATACACTTGCTATTTTGGAAGATGATAGGAAGAAAAGGCGGAGGAAGCGTAGATGGTAGCACAGAGAGTTTCTCGCGAATTAACGCTAGAGGATGGCGCATATTTTAGAAATTATGTTAGGATGAGTATGGAGGATTTCCGCGGTTTATTATCACTTGTGGCTCCTCTTGTGTCCAAAACCAACACAAACTTTCGGGAAGCGATTCCACCAGAGGATCAGTTGGCAGTAACACTCCGTTTTATAGCCACTGGGGATTCCTCGTAAAACGAAGATTTCATGACAAAACATTTGCATTGTCGCGCGATTGCTAATGCCAACGTCTCACACATGATTGTCGGCATCCGTTGTCAACATTATCACGCGAGGCCGCCGGAATAATAGCAAAACATTGATATACGTGCCAGATGCATGAAAAAATTATATAATGTATTACATACTCTGATATATATATAAAACTTTTACCTTCACTTCTTGGGATAAAACTTGCACAATGGCCTCGCAAACACGAAGAATAATGTTGCATATGGCACTCTTTGATAGTCTATGTAGATACATTAACGTCGAAACGTCAGTCGGCACCTTCAAAACTCAAACAGCCGCCAAAGCGCCTGGTACTACGCATGCGCTAATCGTCGAAATAAGCGGCAGTCGACAAGACGACAGGAAATGATAGTACTGCGCATGCGCGAGTTCTTCAAATGTCGCTCATACATGTCGCGTATATGGCCAAAAAGCGATATACAAAATGTATACGCGACATGTATGAGCTCGAGGGTCCGCATACAAGTTCCGTGAATTTTTGTATGAGGTGATGTATCGCGACATGTCGAATTGACATGTCGCTCGTCGCGATACATGTATCCCAGTGTAAACGTACCTTAACACGGCGGTATGTGACGGAACTACGTGAGCGCGCGAGACAAAACATGTTATTGCAACCGAGTTTCGATTTGAAAGAGCCCACCTTTACATGGAACACCCTCTCGTTCAGCGTGACCATACCAGACCAAACACAAGGACAGCGACATCTGCAACAAGTCGAAGCTTTGGGTTCCCTGAAATCGATCATCGTCAACAGAGTCCAGATTTAGACCTTTGCAATTTTTGTCTGTTTCCAAAACTTAAATAACAGCTTCGAGGACTTGACTTTGATACTGATGAACTAGTGGAGGCAAAGGTAAGGTTCTGGCTCCGCCAACAAAGTCAAACATTCTACAGTGATGGTATCAACAAGCTGGTCTCTCGTTGGGAGAAATGTGTTCGTGTTGAAAAGTAAGTATATAGACATGAAGAAAAAAAGATGTGGAGCGTTAATAACGTCTCCTTTATTTAAAAAGCTTAAGATTTTTCACATAAAAAATTCTATGGCATCACTCTTCAACACTCACTCATGAAACTAAAATTCATCTCCTAAAGACCTGCTACGATGAAAGTTTGTAGGTCTTCATATTCTTCGCAGCAACGGCCTATGAACTGTATGAATTGTAAATCTCGATGCACTTTCGTCAGTGACACATAACACACCAACACAGTATTCTCAATCAACGTAGCCCCTCACAAAGGGTGCTACGTGACACACTTTGTTATTCGGTGCTAAGAAATGTTAGACCAAATGACAAACACAATTTACGAAATGTGGATCACGCCAGCAGCAGATATTGGAACGTGGATAATATTATATTCTATTTTCGCATTTTCAGTTAACTTGGTTCGCGTTATGCATCTCTTGTAGTGCAAAGTATATGAGTGTGCATTGAAGAATTATGTTATTGCCTCAATCTCAATGCTGACATCCTCTGTCTTGTAAAACCGTTTGCATAACGAAGAATTTACGCCGCCTGAAGATGAGGGTTGTCGCTCTAAACTAGTAATGATATAAATTAACAACATTTAAAGTTACTGATAGCTGTTTAGATTTATCACAGATTCTGTGATCTTCCGCTGAGGAGACCAATTCTGTCAACGCAAGTGTTATTTCGGAACTTTTCAGCAAGTGTTTTCTGCGGTCTAGTGGCGCCTGCAAGTGGCGCGTGTAATTATTCATGGCCCTTTATTATCTCGGGCGCGACCCGCACGTCCCAGTTCCCAGCGCTCTAACTTTTGCAATCTGCGGAGTAATTGTAGCAAAAACACATTTGGCGTTGCGTCAGTGGGTCTCACGTCTAACCTCGTCGCTAATGGGTTGGAGTGTGGGGACAAAATACGTCACCGCAGGAAGAACAACTTGTCCGTGTCACGCGAGGCTGACGGGGCATGCATGATGGCGCCGATATTACATAGCGCCATATCAGATCACGGTGACTTCCAGAATAAGTTGCAGACATTGTTATTATGAAACAGATCTCAGTCCACAGGGATATTTATATTGATGTTATGTCGGAGATTTAGTGCAAAAAAATGGCTCTGAGCACTATGGGACTTAACTTCTAAGGTCATCAGTCCCCTAGAACTCAGAACTACTTAAACCTAACTAACCTAAGGACATCACACACATCCATGCCCGAGGCAGGATTCGAACCTGCAACCGTAGCGGTCGCGCGGTTCCAGACTGTAGCGCCTTTAACCGCTTGGCCACCACGGCCGGCGGAGATTTAGTATGCAAGTAATTCACACGAGCTGTTTAACACCGTTCCCAGTTGTAAATGCCAAAGGGATTAATTAAGAATAAGAATGTGGTAATACTAAAAAAAGTATTAATAATGATTTCACAAAAATATGCAGCGTTAAAGAAAGAGTTATACTGTAGATCTCTGATTTTGTGAAACTGAACTGGATGAAATAAATGGGCTCTGGCTGTCACTGTTTCCCCTATCAACGTACTAAATTGACCTCAACCAAAATCTTGTACTCCATGGACTGTGGAGACATCGAAGTTCTTGTCTTACTGATGGGCACCCAACTGAGATATCGAGGTAAGTAAATAAACTGATTAATGAAGGGAACAAGAGAGACTAACGACCAGTAACAGACGGGCAATGGTTATGAAATCCATATGGTTATGAAACTGGATGTAAGTACGTTTGTGCCACATCTAACCCTTTGAGTCGATTTCGAACAAACATGGAGCACTTATTTATTACTATCTGAAAAAAAAATACAGTAGGAGTGAGATCCACCAATCTCCTGGCGGGGTGGGGGTGATGACGTGGAGAGAGCAGGGGTGAGGAGAAAAAGGTCAGGCAGAAAGGGGAAAGAGGAGATAAAGACTGATAGCAGGGAGGACAAGAGCAACAGAAAGAGGAGAAAGGAAGAAACGGACAGACAGACAGGAGGAAGAGGTGGAGAAAGATAGGGGAGGAGAAAATAGATGGAGAAAGGGAAGAGGAGGAGATAAGCAGCGAGGAGTAGACGAGGAGATGGACAGACAATGGAAAGAGTCTGACACGAACAGAGAGAAGGTTGGAGAAGGAGATGGACAGAGGGGCAAGGAACAGATGGATGAAGATAGGGGCAGGAGGAAGTGGAGAGAGGGCGGGGGTTGGAGGAAGAGCATAGAAATGGGAGAAATGGGGTGAAGGAGGAGATGGACAGACAGGTAGAAGGAGGAGATTGTAATATTATTGGAATTTCCTTCATATGAAAGCTGTGAGTAACCTTGGAAAGGCATTCACCTATCTGTATATTAAATGATCAACTTATGAGATGAGACCTATTCTTTGAAAGACATCTGTTTTATATTCTAGAGGACAAGGGGTTATTTTTAGGAAATACGGTGTGAAACTGTGATTTAGTGTGTTCCAGTGTGCGATGCGCCACCCTCACGGCAAATGGCGGACGAAGGCCGGCCGGCGCGTTATGTAGGTGACACAGTTTTGCAATGAGCATCGGTATGTGTGTACATGCACAGCAACCATCAAAATGCAGCATTAGCAGACTTACGCAGGCGCGGGCCGCATGTGGCGCAGTTGTGTTAGCCAACTCATCGAGGACATTCTAATAAAAAAGCCGCCACGTAACCGGCGGATTCAGCAGTGGCGTGCACTATTTAAGGGCATCAG
Organism: Schistocerca nitens; assembly: GCF_023898315.1. Taxonomy (NCBI): domain Eukaryota; kingdom Metazoa; phylum Arthropoda; class Insecta; order Orthoptera; family Acrididae; genus Schistocerca; species Schistocerca nitens. The sequence goes on from NC_064617.1 coordinate 87,466,522, forward strand.
AGGTGGGCGTTGGCATTCGGTTCGACCCACTGGGCGTTTGATCACTGTTACGTCGTCATCAGTGACACTGTCTCCGTGGACCGGTCGGGGGGGGGGGGGGGGGGAGCATTTCCCGCTGCTGCACCGGCGACTCCCAGCGTCGTCACGAGCCGCCGCGTCTGTGAGCTGGGCTGGGCCTCATGCTGCTAACCTCCTGCCGCCTGCACAGCGTCGTGTTCCCCGGACTGCTCGTCTCCAACACGACGCGAGCGGTGGGGCTGAGCTACCGGAAAATGTATTGGGAGAACCAACAATAAAGAGGAAGATTGCTAAAAACTGCCACATTCTTCTACCCAGCCAAGCTTTACAATCCCGACCACGTCACCCGCTCTGGTCATCCCATTACAATATAATTTACGTACTGGTAACTGTAAAGATGCGCATCTAGCATGGATGCTAATACATCGATTGCGTAGTCAAAGAGACATTTTAACGGAAGCTGAACTGAATGTTCCGCTTCCATCTAAATAAAAGATGACAGTAAAAACTTTTGTAGATCTTCAGATTTTATCGTACTTCTGCTCGTAATGTGAAAGTGTAAAGAAGGTCGCCTTTAAGCGAAAAAAGTTTGCGGCCTTGCCAGCGTGCAGAAAACAGTTATTGATTAATAAAATTCAATTAATTTATGTTCGAAACTGTAAATCCCCAAGTTATTGTTATGAAGGTGTTGAACAGTGCAAGAATTGTCTCGAAGGAAGAAGAAAAGTAATGACTGTAATTTGTGACAAAAACGTGAACCAAGAAGCTAGTACAGGACAGGCTGAAATCTGATCGCACCATACAGTTAGAACATTACTTATGTAAGTTATACTGTTTATAAATAAGCCCTAATTGCTTGTGAGAATTATTTGAATATGTGTAGTGTTTACCAGATTTTTTATTATTTTCTTTTCCTTTATTTTCTGTACCTCCATGTCATATTATTTTTATAAATGTCGAACAGCCTTTACTACAGCAGAGAATACTGCGGCATCCTGGTCGTAGACAGTAGGCCGCTCCTTGTCTTATATACAACTCATAGCTGCCCCATTTATTAATGATTGCATTTTTAAATGCAATTTTTTTATTGTTCATTGTAAAAGGACCCTTAGGTCATTATAAAATTCATACTAACTACGTAAAGAAATCCGGGTTGTTCTATTCCAAATAATGCCTTTGCGTAATCAAAAACTAGCATCCTTCTGACAACGATCAGGGGCCGACCAGATGACGGACGTCTTCGACCGCTTTCGTGTTTCCTGTGGCAAAGCTGTGTCAACTGGGAACGCGACATTCTAATTTGAAACACAATATATATATATATATATATATATATATATATATATATATATATATATATATATATATAAGATTAAAATTGGAAAAAGAAATAGAAATATATTTTTAACATATTTTGTTTTCTTTTATCATACTAGATGTGGCGCCCGAAGAGGGACCTGATAAAAAATTTTTTATCTGTTCTGTTATTGTTTCATGACATCATCCGGAGGACATCGGGAAGTTGTAAAGGAAGTACTGAACAAAACCGTGGAAGTATAAAAAAAATTTCGAAAAATAACAGCAGTGCGGAAAACGACAGATATAAGTGCGGTTTTCATTACGAATAAAACCTCTTGTCTTGAAAAAAAGAAACTGATTCCCGAAATTTCTTTCCTTACTGCTTCATTTTATCCTATCGCAGTTAATTTCCTTGCACAGTTGCTTATTTACGTAGTTAGAATTCATTTATGATCATCTCTTCATGCAAAGTTTATTTGTTAGCATTATTAGCGTCTTCATTATAGCTACGGTTTATAACACAAGATGGATGCCATAATAGCAGGATTCAGTGTCTAGTGGTGATTGTCACCTATTTTCAAAGCTATGTGCCATCTTGTCTTCTACCTGGTATGGCTCTGCAATTGTCAGCTACCGCGGAACATGTCAGTAGATAAAATTACAACATAAAAGTAATAACAGATAAAATAAAATATTTATGAAGCCAAAAAGACAAGCCATAAGTTTAAGTAAACGCAGTCAACAATGTAACATAGGTATCAGCTTAATTTTTCAAGGGACTCCTCGACAGAATAGGAATGACTCATGAGGAAAGTCTTCGTTTTCGATTTGAAAGCGCGTGGATTACTACTAAGTTTTTTTACTTCTTGTGTTCTCTTGTTCAAAATGGATACATCACTCCTCTGCACACCTCTCTGCACAAGAGACAAGGAAGTGCAATCCTAATGCAGATTGTATTTCTGCCTAGTATTAACTTAGTGGAAGCTGCTAACAAGAAACGACAGTAAAAAATATATATACATATTGAGAGGCCAAAATCAGAATATCCAGACTAGTGAACAGGGATCGACTAGAGGTTCGCCTACTTATACCACTTATTGCCCGAGCTGCCCGTTACTGAGACAAAAATATCCTTTATGAATCGGAAGAGTTACCCCAAAATATGATACCATACGACACAAACGGATGAAAATAAGCAAAGTAGACTAATTTTAGTGTCGAACGATCACTTACTTCAGATACCGTTCGAATAGTAAAAATGACAGCACTATGTCTTTGAACAAGGTCCTGAACGTGGGCTTTCCTCGACAGTTTATCTGAACACATATAAATTTGAATTGTTCAGTTTCACTAATCATATGTTCATTCGGTAAAATTAGAATGTCGGGTTTTGTTTAAGTGTGTGTTAGAAACAGTTAAAACTGAGACTTACTGTGACTTAGAGTTAGTTTATTTTCTACAAGCCATGAACTTACGTCATGAACTGCGCTATTTGAAACCGAGTGAATGTTACACACAACATCTTTTACTACCAAGCTAGTGTTGTCAGCAAACAGAAATATATTAGAATTACCTGCAATATCATTTATATAAATAAGAAACAGGAGTGGCCCCAACACCGATCTCTGTCGCTCCCCCCCCCCCCCCCCCCTTTTGACTGTGTCCCACTCAGACCCCACATCACACCCATTCTCAACACTGTGAATAATTAACTTTAGCTGTCTGTTGTTAAAGTAAGAGGTGAACCAATTTTGAGCTACTTCTCGTGTTCAAAAATGTCAAATGTGTGTGAAATCTTATGGGACTTAGCTATTAAGGTCATCAGTCCCTAATCTTACACACTACTTAACCTAAATTATCCTAAGGACTAACACACACACCCATGCCCGAGGGAGGACTCGAAACTCCGCCGGGACCAGCCGCACAGTCCATGACCGCAGCGCCTCAGACCGCGCGGCTAATCCCACACGGCTTCTCGTCTTCCGTAGTGGTCCTACTCTTGGAGCAACATTTTGTGGAAAATTTTAGAAATTTGTGGTAAGCTCTTAAGGGACAAACAGCTGAGGTCATCGGTCCCTAAGCTTACGTACTACTAAATCTAACTTACACTAAGACAACACACCCATTCCCATGCCCGAGGGAGGACTATAACCTTGGACGGGGGCAATATTTTGTGATCAACACAATCAGACGCCTTAGTTAAATCAAAAAGATGCCTGGTGGTCGAAACCTTTTGTTTAATCCATCCAGACCCTCACATAGAAAGTAGAATATAACATTTTTAGTAGTTAAACCACTTCTAAATGGCCCGCCGCGGTGGTCTCGCGGTTCTAGGCGCGCAGTCCGGAACCGTGCGACTGCTACGGTCGCAGGTTCGAATCCTGCCTCGGGCATGGATGTTTGTGATGTCCTTAGGTTAGTTAGGTTTAAGTAGTTCTAAGTTCTAGGGGACTAATGACCACAGCAGTTGAGTCCCATAGTGCTCAGAGCCAGAGCCACTTCTAAATGGCCCTAACCACTATGGGACTTAACATCTGAGGTCATGAGTCTCCTAGACTTCGAACTACTTAAACCTAACTAACCTAAGGAATCACACATATCCATGCCCGAGGCAAAACCACTTCTAAAGACAAACTGTAAATTTGATAGCAAATTATGTGATATAAAATGATCAATTATCCTTACATAGCCTATTCAATAACTTTAGCGAACACTAACGGCGTAGAAACATGTCTAAAATGGTTTACATTATCCCTTTTTCCAGATCGGCTTTAGTACTGAGTACTTTTCCCGCCGCGGTGACCGTGCGGTTCTTGGCGCTTCAGTCCAGAACCGCGCGACTTCTACGGTCGCAGGTTCGAATCCTACCTCGGGCATGGATGTGTGTGATGTCCTTAGGTTAGTTAGGTTTAAGTGGTTCTAAGTTCTAGCGGACTGATGACCACAGAAGTTAAGTCCCATAGTACTCAGAGCCATTTGAACTATTTTTGTACTACTGAGTACTTCAATCATTCAATAAACAGACCATTCCTAAAGGAAAAATTACAAATATGGCTAAATACAGGGCTAACATGTGCATCACAGTACTTTAATAATTTGCTACGCTCTCCATCATATCCATGAGAGTCCTTAGTCTTCAGTGATTTAATATTGACACAATCTCCCCCATGTCAGTATCACAGAGGAGTATTTCAAACATCAGTCTAGGAAAGGCATTTTCCGAGAGAGTTATATAATTCCCTGTAGAAACTAAATTTTAATTTAATTCACCATCAATGCTCAGAAAATAATTGTTAAATACTGTACATATATCTGACTTATCAGTAACAGAAGTATTTTTACTACGAACTGACTTTATATCATCGACCTTAGGCTGCTGATCAGATACTTCCTTCACTACTGACCATATAGTTTTAATTTCATCCTGTGAATTAGTTATTCTATTTGTATACCACATACTCTTTGCCTTCCTAATAACATTTTTAAGCACCTTATAATACTGTCTGTAATGGGATTCTGTAGCTTGATTGTGACTACTAACACTCAGACCGAGCGAGGTGGCGCAATGGTTACCACACTGTACTCGCAACTGGGAGAACGACGGTTCAATACCGAATCCGACCATCCTGATTTAGGTTTTCCGTGATTTCCCTAAATCGTTTGACGTAAATGCCGGGATGGTTCCTTTGAAAGGGCACAGCCGACCTCCTTCCCCATCCTACCCTAATACAATGAGACCGATGACCTCGCTGTTTGGTCTCCTCCCCAAAATCAACAAAATTTTGATACAATTCCCACTTTATTCTATACGATATCCTTAGCCCTCTAGTTAGCCACCCGGGCTACCTTTTACTGCTAGCACCCAATTTAGAACGTTCCAATGGAAAACAGCTCTCAAAGAGCTTGAGAAATGTGTTAAGGAGGGCATCATATTTGTCGAAATAAAGCTCGGGTGAACAGCCTGGTATGAGTGTGCACAGGACACCTTTTTTTTAATATTTCGGCAATCGACCACGTTGCCATCATCAGGTGCGTTGATGTACTGACCGGCGGTGGGTCGGCGCCATGTATATATAGGACAATGCCCCTGCCGCTCCTCCCTCAGGCGCTTCCTGTGAGTCGGTGCGGTCCGCGCCCCGCGCGCGGTCCAGGATCAGCGTCCGTTCTCCCGCCGTCTGGGCGCTGCGTCCTAGGTGTTCTCGTTCAGGATGGTCTGCCGGTACCGCTCTCGTTATTCTTCCCTCCTCCCCCGAAGTCGGTACACTCTCGGAAATATCCTTTTTCTTCTTAATCCCGGTGATCGTGGGTTCCCACGCCTTACTAAGAATGTAACCGCTGTCACGATTTAGTTGTGCCTCCCTTATTCTGATCTCTATGGCTTCCTTGATGACACAGTCCCAGTATTTTGAAGTCTGTGTCAGGACTTTGGTTTGGTCATAATCCATGCTGTGGAGTTCCGACAGGCAATGCTCAGCGATTGCCGACTTACTAGGCTGTTGCACTCTAGTGTGCCGTTGATGTTCTCGGCATCGGTCCTCAATGGTACGAATGGTCTGCCCTATGTATACACTACCACATTGGCAAGGTATCTGATAAACCCCTGATTTATGTAGACCTAGGTTGTCCTTGGCACTACCAAGAAGGCTCTTGGTTTTGCTTGGAGGACGGAAGATGGTTTTCACTTGGTGTTTACGTAAAATGCGTCCAATTTTTCCGGATAAGGCCCCACAAAACGGAATAATAGCCAAGGCCGCGTCCTCCTGAGGTTCATCCTCAGTTTCCGCCTGTGCTGCAGGTGTGGGATGTAGAACCTTCTGAATTTGCCCTTCCTTGTAACTGTTCCTCCGAAACACGGTCTTCGGACGGTCCAATTCTTGTTGGAGACTTTCCCTGTCGGAGATGGTGTGAGCTCTATGTACAAGAGTTTTGAGCACGCCATTATTTTGTGTTGGGTTGTGGCAGCTATCCGCATGTATGTAGAAATTGGTGTGCGTCTTCTTCCTATACATTCTGAGGCCCAGTGCCGTCAGCTCGTCTTCTAATCAAAACATCTAGGAAAGGGAGCATCCCATCCGTTTCGGTCTCCATGGTGAACTTAATATTCTCGTGTCTGGAGTTAAGATGTGTGAGGAAGTCTGCCAGTTTATCTCTTCCGTGTGGCCAGATAACGAAGGTATCATCCACGTATCTAAAGAAACAGGTGGGTTTTAGATATGCTGATTCAAGAGCTTCCTCCTCGAATTGTTCCATGTACACATTTGCGCCAACGGGTGAGAGTGGACTCCCCATTGCTACTCCTTCTGTCTGCTCGTAGTACTCACAGTCAAATAAGAAGTAAGTTGATGTCAGAACACGTCTGAAAAGATTGGTGGGCTCTTCGTCAAATTTCTGGCTGATGAGTTACAAGGATTGTTGTAACAGAACTTTAGTGAATAGAGATACCACGTCGAAAGCACACCAGTATGTCAGATTCCTTAAGCGCAAGGTTGTTGATGCGTCCCAGGAAATCCACGGAGATACGGATATGGTGTGTACATCTCCCAACGTAAGGGCTGAGCAGTTGTTTGAGGTGCTTGGGGAGAAGGTACGTTGGGGCACCAATGTTGCTGAGAATGGGACGTAACGGAATCGATTCCTTGTGCACTTTCGGCAGTCCGTAAAGTCTAGGAGGAACAGCAGCCCTCGGGCGTAGCTTCTTGGTAATCTCGTCAGGGAAGCCGGAATCCTTGAGAAGCACCAGAGTCTTCCTCTCGACCCTCTTGGTGGGATCGATGTCAGTCTTGCGGTATGCGCTGTCACCAAGTAGGCCCCACATCTTCTCAGCATAATCCTGTCGGGATAGGATCACTGTTGCGTTGCCCTTGTCTGCAGGTAATAAATACGTCATAAAATACGCCAGGAGAAATTGAAGAATCACATCATATTTGTCATCTATGTTATCCGGCCCTATAAATATCCTGTCATTCTTGTTCCCTAAAGAGGTTCAAAACAGTCTCTGTTGACGTTGGATTAGCTTTTCTACACAGTTTGTAATTATATATAACGATTTTTTGAGTACAAAAGCGTTTTGGTGTCAAAATTTGTGGATCAACGTCTCGTTCTCCTCATCCAAGTCCCAAATCGTCTCCCTAAGCCCTACTGTGACACAACTGGACCCAATATGTTCTGTAAGCTGGGTCCAAATCTTACTCCTAGTGTGCCCTCTGTCGGACGTCCTGTCCATACGTTCCCTATGGCTTTCCAAAAACACTTCATATGGAGAACTCTGAAAGAGCTAAAACGACAATAATAATATCTCGCTACTTCCATAAGTCAATCGCAAAATTCACCTCTTTCCATACAGTCTCCCTCCTGGAGACGGGCAAATGCTCCTCCTCCAATCCTATCGCTGTACGTGGCAAGGAATAGACGGCCACTGGAACTTTTATGACGTCATAGTCGGCAGGTGGCAAGTAGCTTGCTGAGAGTCCCTGCGTGATTAAAAAACGCGATACTTGTCCTGGCAACAATGCGACGGGCGTCGTGCCATGTCGGCCCATTTCAATCACCGTGGCAAAATGTTCATTTTTGATCCTAGCAGATATGGATCTCGGCAGGAATGTCTACAGGAAACGTCAGGTGGATACCTGGAGATCCAGAAGAGCGCTCCGCCCGCAGGCAGAAACTATTATCGGGGCACTGGACCAACGCGACTCGGCTGAAGAAGTTGTAAAAGTCCAGTACAGAGCCTCTGGGGTAGTGCACCTTGACCCGCTAAGGGCTCGTCTCTCCCTGAGGCTAGGTGACCCTAGCTGCTCGGATCACGTACACCTGCGTGAGTTCAACTTCGTGGAAGCTACCTCCGGGGCTCCCAGGCCAAGCCTACATACCGGGTAAGCGACCGTCCCTGTTCCACGAAGTGACGCGAATGAAGCGACTTTTTCCGCCATCTTTTCTGGGAGCTTTTCTTTGGTAGCGGCAGCTATAACTGTTCACCTTTCAACTGTCTGAGATACATTAAAAGGATTCTGTCAAATGAAAATCTCTCTCAGCATTCCTGAGTACATGTCTGCTCGATATCATTTTCCTACACCAGCAATTTTCAATGTATCTCGTACAGCGTATTAGTTCTTAGCACTGAACATTACGTAACTTCACTCGCTGTATTTTGTCTGAAGCTAAGTGTCCTTATGGTGTTTTAAACAATTAGATGCTTTAATTGCCTTATTTGTGCTACATCATGTACACTCCTGGAAATGGAAAAAAGAACACATTGACACCGGTGTGTCAGACCCACCATACTTGCTCCGGACACTGCGAGAGGGCTGTACAAGCAATGATCACACGCACGGCACAGCGGACACACCAGGAACCGCGGTGTTGGCCGTCGAATGGCGCTAGCTGCGCAGCATTTGTGCACCGCCGCTGTCAGTGTCAGCCAGTTTGCCGTGGCATACGGAGCTCCATCGCAGTCTTTAACACTGGTAGCATGCCGCGACAGCGTGGACGTGAACCGTATGTGCAGTTGACGGACTTTGAGCGAGGGCGTATAGCGGGCATGCGGGAGGCCGGGTGGACGTACCGCCGAATTGCTCAACACGTGGGGCGTGAGGTCTCCACAGTACATCGATGTTGTCGCCAGTGGTCGGCGGAAGGTGCACGTGCCCGTCGACCTGGGACCGGACCGCAGCGACGCACGGATGCACGCCAAGACCGTAGGATCCTACGCAGGGCCGTAGGGGACCGCACCGCCACTTCCCAGCAAATTAGGGACACTGTTGCTCCTGGGGTATTGGCGAGGACCATTCGCAACCGTCTCCATGAAGCTGGGCTACGGTCCCGCACATCGTTAGGCCGTCTTTCGCTCACGCCCCAACATCGTGCAGCCCGCCTCCAGTGGTGTCGCGACAGGCGTGAATGGAGGGACGAATGGAGACGTGTCGTCTTCAGCGATGAGAGTCGCTTCTGCCTTGGTGCCAATGATGGTCGTATGCGTGTTTGGCGCCGTGCAGGTGAGCACCACAATCAGGACTGCATACGACCGAGGCACACAGGGCCAACACCCGGCATCATGGTGTGGGGAGCGATCTCCTACACTGGCCGTACACCACTGGTGATCGTCGAGGGGACACTGAATAGTGCACGGTACATCCAAACCGTCATCGAACCCATCGTTCTACCATTCCTAGACCGGCAAGGGAACTTGCTGTTCCAACAGGACAATGCACGTCCGCATGTATCCCGTGCCACCCAACGTGCTCTAGAAGGTGTAAGTCAACTACCCTGGCCAGCAAGATCTCCAGATCTGTCCCCCATTGAGCATGTTTGGGACTGGATGAAGCGTCGTCTCACGCGGTCTGCACGTCCAGCACGAACGCTGGTCCAACTGAGGCGCCAGGTGGAAATGGCATGGCAAGCCGTTCCACAGGAATACATCCAGCATCTCTACGATCGTCTCCATGGGAGAATAGCAGCCTGCATTGCTGCGAAAGGTGGATATACACTGTACTAGTGCCGACATTGTGCATGCTCTGTTGCCTGTGTCTATGTGCCTGTGGTTCTGTCAGTGTGATCATGTGATGTATCTGACCCCAGGAATGTGTCAATAAAGTTTCCCCTTCCTGGGACAATGAATTCACGGTGTTCTTATTTCAATTTCCAGGAGTGTATTTTCTTCAGGTACCACTAAAGATGGACAGTTCTGAAACGTTTTCTGGTGCAATAAAAGGACGCGTCAGTATCTGTATACGGCGTTTTTTTAAATTATGAACAAGCCTCCTATTTAGTTTGGTGGTGCAGCTGAAGTAGATTTTTACAATAGTCTTTCTGAATAACCTAGCTCACTTGTCAGACATTGTACCAAGATACGACATTCTTACATACAGGGTGATCAAAAAGTCAGTATACATTTGAAAACTGAGTAAATCACGGAATAATGTAGATAGAGAGGTACCAAAAAAATACAAAAAATGTCCGACTGATGGCGCTTCATCCGATCGGAATAGCAATAATTAGCATAACAAAGTAAGACAAAGCAAAGATGATGTTCTTTACATGAAATGCTCAATATGTCACCATCATTCCTCAACAATAGCTGTAGTCGAGGAATAATGTTGTGAACAGCACTCTAAAGCATGTCCGGAGTTATGGTGAGACATTGGCGTCGGATGTTGTCTTTCAGCATCCCGACAGATGTCGATCGATCACGATACACTTGCGACTTCAGGTAACCCCAAAGCCAATAATCGCACGGACTGAGGTCTGGGGACCTGGAAGGTCAAGCATGACGGAAGTGGCGGTTGAGCACACGATCATCACCAAACGACGAGCGCAAGAGATCTTTCACGCGTCTATCAATATGGGGCGGAGCGCCATCCTGTATAAACATCGTAAGTCCCAGCAGGTGTTTATCAGCCAGGCTGGGGATGATGCGATTGTGTAACATATCGGCGTACCTCTCACCCGTCACGGTAGCAGTTACCTGCTGTCCAGCGCCATCTGTCGGACATTTTGTGAACTTTGTTTTTTGTTGGTTCTAATAAAACCCCATGTCATTTCAAGCATGTGTGTCTATTAAGTTTTAAAATTTATACTGACTTTTTGATCACGCGGTATTTCGCTGCAAGGGTACTGAAGCTGTCGGTGTAGTTTGTTGTTATTTGTTCAGTTTTTATCTGTTGTGACACTTTATTAGTGAGCCAAGAATCACATCCATTGTTTGTTGCATTACGTCACTTTCTTCTTCTTTCTCTTGCAGATTTGCACAGGAGCTGCATTGCTATAAATGGGCGGAATGTATATACTCCAAATGGTTCAAATGGCTCTGAGCACTATGGGACTCAACTGCTGTGGTCATAAGTCCCCTAGAACTTAGAACTACGTAAACGTAACTAACCTAAGGACATCACAAACATCCATGCCCGAGGCAGGATTCGAACCTGCGACCGTAGCAGTCGCACGGTTCCGGACTGCGCGCCTAGAACCACGAGACCACCGCGGCCGGCTATATATACTCCAAATGACTGTATGTAGTGTTATTCATATAAAAGTCAGGGAAAATTTTATAAATATAATAATGTAACTAAGGTCGGGACGTAGCTACCAGCCCCGTATTCACCTTGTGGGATGTAGGAAACCAACTAAAACACACATCGTAGCTTGCCAGCACACTAATCCTCGTCGTTCATCCGCCGGGTGATTCGATCCTGGCCCAGTGCAGTTTCCTGTTCCGGAAGTGTGACTGTCTGGACAGGTTTACTGCAACACATTTTATGTTTTCTGTTTCTTGATGGAGTTCTTTAAACTGAAGCAGGAAATCGTGTGCACTGTATAGCAGTGATCTATATACAACTTTTTTGTGGGAAGTGGGATGTGGAGAATAGTTTGATATAGTGGTTTCTGTATAAGTAGCTTTCCTGTGAACATTGAAAGACAGCTCCTGGTCCTGTTTTGACACTTTTGAGGCAAGAAACTGTAGAGTGTTGTCCCCTATATATTCATGGGTAAAGAGGATATTTCATACAGACTACTTAATTTGTCGTTATTTCACCATCTGTTCTATCACATAGAATGAATCTGTCATCCACTTACCTCTTAAAGAATGTAACTGTGCTTGTATACGATCTTAACTAGCACTAAATTAAGTACGAGGGGTGTTCAGTAAGTAATGCACCCAAGTTACGTTGAAAAAAATGCGAAATGTGTTATGCAACATCGTGGAATATTCCTTTTCAGTCCATATAGTTTCATCAAGTTACGATAGGTTCGATGCTATAAGTAGCCTTCAAAACGGTGTCTTGAGCCAGAGTTACGTTCTAAGAAGAGAGCTGTCACTGAGTTCCTTTACGTGGAAAACGAGAGCATTGCAGATATTTATAGGCGCTTGTAGAACATGTAGAGAGACCTGGCAGCGAACGAAAGTAAGGTGAGTCGTTGGGCGAGATGGCTGTCATCATGGCAATAAGGGCGCGCAAATCTATCAGATCCCCGGCTGCCAGTCGGCTGCAAGCAGGTCTAACTCCTGCTATGGTAGAACGTGCGGACACACTTATTCGAGATGGTCAATGGATCACAATAAGACACCTCGCTGATCGTCTGGACGTCACTGTTGATGGTACTGACACAGTCATCCACTAGTTGGGGCTCGCAAAGGTGTGAGCCTAAAACATCACAAAGAGCAACCAAGGACCGTGTTACAAGCCTACTTGTGACAATTGTTTTTTTGTCGACCATTGCCACAAGTGATGGAAAATCGGTTCATCACTTCGAACCGCAGACAAAACGGCAATCCATGGAGGGGCGCCAACCCTTCTCCGAAGAAAAAGTCCAAACCCGCACCCTCTGCTGGTAAAGTCATGACGACCGGCTTCTGGGGCTCTGAAGTGTTTATTCTCTTTGATGTCCCCCTCTTGGTACAACGATCAACTCTGAAGTGTGCTGTGCTACGCTCAGGAAATTGAAGAAATGGCTTCAGTGTGTTCGTCACTACAAAAATGCAAACGAGCTTCTCCTTCACCACGATAACATAAGGTTTCACACAAGTCTGCTCACCATAGTGGAGCTCACAAAACTTCATTGGACTGTTCTTCCTCATTCACCCTAGCCGAGATATCGCACCTTCCGAGTTCCATCTGTTTGGCCCAATAGAGGATGCATTCTGCAGAAGCAGTATGTGGATGATTACGAAGTTATATGTCCAGCAAGACGTTGGCTCCGACGTTGACCGGTAGGCTGGTAGAATGCCGGCATAAAGGCTATCCCAGTAAGATGGTGTAAGGCCATCGCATTGAGCGGAGATTATCTTGAACAATATTGTTTTGTGGTCATAAGAGTGGGGAATAATGTGGTGTGTTGCTATCCTGAGTAAAACCAACTTGTTTTCAGAAAAAAAGATGTGTTGCATTACTTACTGAACGCCTGTCGTACATCTGTAAACTCTATTACTTCTGGTTGCACATCGTCTCGTTCTTAGGGTTCTGTAAATCAGTGAAAAACGGGAACTTTGTATGTTCACTTTGTTGCCCGCCTGTGTTTGTCAGTCCGTTGAGAGCGTTTTTTCTCAGGAATGCGCAGATGTATCCAACTGAAATTTATGTCATATACGAGGAGCTACGAATCCTAGGTGGTGTAAAAAAATTTAGGCTTCTAAGTCGATTTTGATACTTGCACATTTACCCGTCAAAACCTATATGTTTGTCGGTCCTGGTGATCTAGCGGTACAGTAACTGCCTGGAAAACGATACGTCGCTGGATCGGATTTCGGTCGGACAACGGATTTTTTAGTCTTCATTTTAAGCTAGTCTTCACCTCTCAACGATTTTATGAGTCGCCAGAAACGCCACGTCGTTCGAATTCAACGTTAAACTGTAGGTCCCTTGGATAACTGGGGTAGGTTAAGGACTCGAAAGTCGCCCAAATGGCGTCCAGTAGAAGACTCGCACCAGGCCATTGAGACAATAGTAATTATTATTATATATCTAAATACACATAATTGAGAACGGAACGATCATACCACGAGTCGTACTCGCACTCGTCCGATTTTTGATTAAATTCTTCCTTATTGTAAAATATTGGCGGTTAGACAACTATCAATTAACTTCTGATTTGAAGTATAGTTTATGAAATCATTCTGTGTGATAACGCACGTCTGTTTCCGTGAGTCTATTTAGATGGCACGAAAATGAACACATGATCACATCATTATTACATATTCTATATTCTGTGAATCTGAAGATGGGAGCTTGGTCTTGTCGAAACTACTAATCCAGTGTACTTACACGCGATCAACGCAATAAAGAATTTAATATCAGAAGCTTTTTTTCTATTTTTACTTTTTGTTTCCCTTTGTAAAGAAGTACGTATGTTATTCAAACTACAGTACTATTCTTTCAACTTTTATTTTGACTTTTTATTGTTCCATCTTGATCAGCCAAAGTACCGTTGAACAGAACTCCTCGCGTGAGTTGCGTGGTGAGGGACTGCCGCTTGCTGCAGAAGCCTGGGAAGCAGAGGTCGCCTGTCGCGCCCTTTACCCTCCCCCATGCCTGTCTGGCGGGTTGCCTATAGCACAGCTGCTGCAGGCGCCGCTCCGCTGATAACATTGAGAGCGGGCGCAGGCGCGGGGCAGCCGGCTGGCTCTGGGACGCACTCGCCCGGCCATTGTGCGCGTCGCGACAAATTCCTGCGCCTTGCCGGCGGCCGGCAAAAGCTGCGGGTCGCTGGCGGTGCGATACGATACGACGCGATACGATTCACCCCAGAGGAAATCCAGTCAGCAGGCGCACGGCTACAAAAAAGTACGGCTTAGCAAGGACACAATTGCAGTCTGCGATCACTTGCTACGCGTCCAACCTTAATGGATTTACAATGCTCGGTATTAAAATTTCCATACTGGGAAAGAAAACAAGTAACGATGTTACCCATAACGTGCACATCTACAGGGTGTTAGGAGAGGAAATGTCAATATTTTAAACAGTGATGTTGTTGTTGTTGTGGTCTTCAGTCCTGAGACTGGTTTGATGCAGCTCTCCATGCTACTCTATCCTGTGCAAGCTTCTTCATCTCCCAGTACCTACTGCAACCTACATCCTTCTGAATCTGCTTAGCGTATTCATCTCTTGGTCTCCCCCCACGATTTTTACCCTCCACGATGCCCTCCAATACTAAATTGGTGATCCCTTGATGCCTCAGAACATGTCCTACCAACCGATCTTTTCTTCTGGTCAAGTTGTGCCACAAACTCCTCTTCTCCCCAATTCTGTTCAATACCTCCTCATTAGTTATGTGATCTACCCATTTAATCTTCAGTATTCTTCTGTAGCACCACATTTCGAAAGCTTCAATTCTCTTCTTGTCCAAACTGGTTATCGCCCATGTTTCACTTCCATACATGGCTACACTCCATACAAATACTTTCAGAAACGACTTCCTGACACTTAAATCTATACTCGATGTTAACAAATTTCTCTTCTTCAGAAACGCTTTCCTTGCCATTGCCAGTCTACATTTTATATCCTCTGTACTTCGACCATCATCGGTTATTTTGCTCCCCAAATAGCAAAACTCCTTTACTACTTTGTCTCATTTCCTAATCTAATACCCTCAACATCACCCGACTTAATTCGACTACATTGCATTATCCTCGTTTTGCTTTTGTTGATGTTCATCTTATATCCTCCCTTCAAGACACCATCCATTCCGTTCAACTGCTCTTCCAAGTCCTTTGCTGTCTCTGACAGAATTACAATGTCATCGGCGAACCTCAAAGTTTTTATTTCTTCTCCATGGATTTTAATACCTACTCCGAATTTTTCTTTTGTTTCCTTTACTGCTTGCCCAATATACAGATTGAATAACATCGGGGAGAGGCTACAACCCTGTCTTACTCCCTTCCCAACCGCTGCTTCCCTTCCATGTCCGTCGACTCTTATAACTGCCATCTGGTTTCTGTACAAATTGTAAATAGCCTTTCGCTCCCTGTATTTTACCCCTGCCACCTTCAGAATTTGAAAGAGAGTATTCCAGTCAACATTGTCAAAAGCTTTCTCTAAGTCTACAAATGCTAGAAACGTAGGTTTCCTTTCCTTAATCTTTCTTCTAAGGTAAGTCGTGAGGTCAGTATAGGAGAAGTAATTCTGAACAAAAAATGTTATATGAACGTAGTTCGGCAACTGCTTCGTTAAGGAGGTATGGATATTGAAAGGAACTTTAATTCTGCAAAATTGATGAGCACAACGTGAACTTGTACGCAATACAGCTGGACCGTAACGTGATTTTCTTGCAAACAATGCACGGATACATGCCATGTTTACGTTATGCAACAAACCACGCATTATTGTCATGTGACGTACGTAGTACGTAGTACAGTCACCCGTTGTTTGCGCTGTTGTGCCGTGTAAGCCGCATTATGTAGTGTACCGGTGACGGATCGGTTAGCTGTGTAGTGTGTTGTGTTAACTGTGTTCGTACAAGCACTCTAACAATGACGCACTTCTATAGTAATGAGGAAATCCAGGTATGATGTATATTTATGGCTTCTGCAACGGTAGTGCTACCTCTGCAGGAGAAGAATACCACAGGCGCTTTCCGACTCGATGATTACCTGATCGAAGGGTGTTTACCGAAGTATTTATCACTTTGCGTGCAACGGGCTCTCTTCCAAGTAGACATTTTTCGTCCGAGCGTGCACGTCAACAAACTTTGCAAGAACAGGAAGAAATTATCGCAAATGTTGAGCGAAGCCACAATACGAGCACACGAAGAATGGCCCTGGGTATGGATGTCCCACAGACACATGTACGGGAAACATTACATATGGAAAACCTGTATCCATACAGCGTGTCCAAAACTCCACGTTGGCGGCAATGCCAAACGACTTCAATTCTGTCACTGGGAAATTGAGAAAAGTCATTTGCTTCCATACTTACCATTCATTGACGAAACGCAGTTTCCACGACATGGAATAAACTACACACGCAATAATCATCGATGGTCACGGGGAAATACAAACGCTTCAGTGGATAGCAATTTCCAAGTTTGTTTCGCCATAAATCTTTGGCGCGGCATGATCGGCAAACTTTTGTTAGGTCCATTTATTCTCAACCAGCGATTGACAGGACAGAGGTACCTGCAATTTTTTAACAATTAATTTGTGGAATTATTGGAAGACGTTTCCTCAGCCAGGCGAACAGGAATGTACTTTCAACATGACGGTGCCTCTCCGCATGTTACTTTACGCGTGAGGGACCATCTCAACCTCACATACCCTAATCGCTGGATTGACTGTGGCGGTGCTATTAACTGGCCTCCAAGATCACCTGACCTTACAAAAATGGCTCTGAGCGCTATGGGACTTAACTTCAGAGGTCATCAGTCCCCTAGAATTTAGAACTTTTTTTTTTGGTCATCAGTCTACTGACTTGTTTGATGCGGCCCGCCACGAATTCCTTTCCTGTGCTAACCTCTTCATCTCAGAGTAGCACTTGCAACCTACATCCTCAATTATTTGCTTGACGTATTCCAATCTCTGTCTTCCTCTACATTTTTTTCCCTCTACAGCTCCCTCTAGTACCATGGAAGTCATTCCCTCATGTCTTAGCAGATGTCCTATCATCCTGTCCCTTCTTCTTATCAGTGTTTTCCACATATTCCTTTCCTCTCCGATTCTGCGTAGAACCTCCTCATTCCTTACCTTATCAGTGCACCTAATTTTTAACATTCGTCTATAGCACCACATCTCAAATGCTTCGATTCTCTTCTGTTCCGGTTTTCCCACAGTCCATGTTTCACTAATTTTAGAACTACTTAAACCTAACTAACGTAAGGACATCACACACATCCATGCCCGAGGCAGGATTCGAACCTGCGACCGTAGCGGTCGCGCGGTTCCAGACTGTAGCGTCAAGAACCGCTCGGCCACTCCTACCGGCACCCGACCGTACGCCTTTAGATTTCTGTTCATGGGGCTGGATGACATCAGAGGTGCACAAAGTGAAGGTAAATATACGAGATGAGCGTCTTCGTCGCATCATGGACGCTGCTGAATTGATTAGTAACCAACCACAGGCAACTGAATAACAAAGACAGCATTTTGTCACTAGAGCGCAAAAGTGAGTTGACGTTCATGGTGGGACATTCGAACCTGTTCTGTGGACTGTACAACGTCTGTGCGATAAGTGTTAAAACAATTTGTAAAAGACGTGGTACGTCTTTTCCAACTGAATACCTATAACATGCATGTTGTAATGCATTTTGTTCTAAATGCATAGTATATAAACATTATGTAAAATGTGCGAAATAACTGCACTTCTCTGTAACATTGCTTTCAAAAAAAAAAAAAAATAATCAGGTTACGGTCCAGTAGTACTGCGCATACGTTCACGTTGTGTGCATCAATTTTGCAAAGTTTAAGTTCCTTTAAATACCCATACCTCCCTAACGAAGCATTTGCCGACCTATGTTAATATAACATTTTTTGTCCAGAATTACTTATACTATCACTGTGTAAATATTGACCTTTCCTCCCAAAACACCCTGTGGGACAGGAAACTTACAGAGGTGATGTGGAGTAAAACAACAACAAAAAATCTAGTAAACATGGGCTCTATAATGCATGCCTTAAGAGCTATGAGCACCTTTTCACTGTCGGTACTGTGAAACACATCTCTTCTACTGAAAGCTCTTTGGTTTCTACATTTTTAAAGGAGGTAGTATGGATCAGTAAATGTGGGCTATGAAATGCATACTTTAAGAGCTATTTGCAGTTGTCCAGTAGACGAGATACGTTTCACAGCAACGAAGGTCACCAAGTACTTATACAGTAGTTCTTAATGTATGCCTTTTAGACCCTATATTTGATACGCACTCTAAAACCGCTGGGCAGAACAAGTAATTAGGATTGTGAAAAGGGCCAAATAGGTTAGTTTCATCTTCCAATTGTAATTTATTGTAATTTAATAACACTTTTACAACCCAAGCTGCAAATAGCTGGACGTTTACCGAATATAACTCTTTCGCGGCTGAAGGCCTCCAAACAAGAAATCTTAACAAGTCAATAAGATAAAAATGCGATTAAGATAGCAATAAAACAATTAAAAAACATCACCGCAAAATAGGTAGAACAAACATCTGCAAGGTGCAATACTATTTGCTGAAGGCCACAATTAAGTTTCAAAATTTTAAAATATATTACCATAATCTTTTTAAGGCAGAAGGCCGCAATGTTCAAGCTTGAAAGATAAATTTTAGAATTAATTTTGCAAAATTTTTAAGAACAAAGGAAAATAACCACAATCCTTAAGTTTTAAGCAACTGAAAACAGATAATTAAATATCTTTAGCACTCAGAATCTTTCAGGAAGGTAGGTCTGCCCTCGTTCACTTTGGCGAGACGGGTGGGGAGCCCAACTACACTTGATCCGTCGGAACCCAACCAGGGGACAGCATCGTACCGACCGACACAACGACTTGCTTCCCATCAATCACTACATGAGAAGTCAAACAGAAAATATTACTGACGTAATTATCCAGAATCAAATATGTACAAACACTCGGTGTTGGTCACAGGAAAACCTCCCCAACAGCGAAGCACCGAAACGAACCACAAGATGATTGGAGGAGGCTTGGGTACTTACAACCACAATCAACTTTGACGTCCTGGGACGGCGAACCGCTAAGCTCCTAGCGATCGGACAGCTCCACACACGCTCTGACACTGCGCAGGGACCGGCAGCGGACCCAGCGACTGCACCGCGCGGAGATAACTTACCAGGTCCTCAGCAACTGACCGACTGCCTGCTGGTCCTTCGCGACTGCTGCTCGGTCGCGACTGCATTGCTGGTGCGTCTCCCACTCACTTCCAGACACACGACGGCGGAAATACTGGCTCTGACCCAACCGTGCAGAGGACACAGGCCCACTGGGTAAACGGCATCGCTGCAGCAGGAAAGGGCCGTCCCAAGTTCCAGAAGAAGGGGCCCAGAAGCGCTGTGAGAACCAGTTACACGTCGCCCGATGAGACGACCGACTTCTCACAAGGGAACATCCCCATCGCACCGCCCTCAGATTTAGTTATAAGTTGGCACAGTGGATAGGCCTTGAAAAACTGAACACATATCGATCGAGAAAACAGGAAGAAGTTGTGTGGAACTATGAAAAAATAAGCAAAATATACAAACTGGGTCGTCCATGCGTAAGATAGGCAACATTAAGGGCAATGTGAGGCGAGGAGCGCCGTGGTCCCGTGGTTAGCGTGAACAGCTGCAGAACGAGAGGTTTTCAGTTCAAATCTTCCCTCGACCGAAAATTTTAACTTTTATTTTCAGTTTATGTGAAAAACTCTTATGTTTTCATCACTTTTTTTGGAGTGATTATTACATCCACAAGAAAACCTAAATCGGGCAAGGTAGAAGAATCTTTTCACCCATTCGCCAAGTGTACTAGTTAGGTGGGTCGACAACATATTCCTGTCATGTGACGCACATGCTGTCACCAGTGTCGTATACAAAATATCAGACGTGTTTTCCTGTGGAGGAATCGGTTGAGCTATGACCTTGCGATCAAATGTTTTCGGTTCCCATTGGAGAGGCACGTCCTTTCGTCAACTAATCACACGGTTTTGCGGTGCGGTCGCAAAACACAGGTACTAAACTTATTACAGTGAACAGAGACGTCAATGAACGAACGGACAGATCATAACTTTGCGAAAATAAAGAAAGCAAAATTTTCAGTCGAGGGCAGATTTGAACCAAGGACCTCACGTTCCGCAGCTGTTCACGCTAACCACGGGACCACGGCGCTCCTCGCCTCACATTGCCCTTAATGTTGCATACCTTACGCATGGACGACCCAGTTTGTATATTTTGCTTATTTTTTCATAGTTCCACACAACTTCTTCCTGTTTTCTCGATTGATCTGTGGTCAGTTTTTCAAGGCCTATCCACTGTGCCAACTTATAACTAAATCTCAGGGGGGTGCGATGGGGATGTTCACTTGTCAGAGGCAGTACGCCGACAACATTTAAGATAACTCGACAAAGAAATAACGCCAACTACACACACAACCTGACAAACACTTGCACATAGACTTGAACGATACCCAACAGTAACTAAGCACGCACGAAGATAAATCTGGAGCCAATGCACACACACAGCCGACTCATGAACGATCTGCGAGCCCAAACGCGTCGCCCGGTTGGACGACCGACCGACGATGCACCAAGACCGTGGCCCGGCTCAAGTGATGCGTGGCGGCAACGGTCGGGAGAGCCATGTCGACGCAGAGCTCACTGCTGCTCCAACCCGACTGCACTAGTGCCGCGTTGCTATTTCCCGACTGCCAGGTCCGGACTGCGCTCCAGACGCGTTCCTACTGACTGGCAGACCCGAACTCGCAACCCGAACTGCGACCAACTCACTAGGACAGACAAGGACCGGGAAGTAAAAGCAGTTGAGCAAAGATATATCGATACGCGCTGATAACGCCGCTCACGATCAGGCAAAGCAGCAACTCAGTGACAGTAGTATCTAAAATTAATATAGTGAGACGGAAGTACGTTAAAAACAGGGTGTAAAGTACATTATGACGGGAACACGAGCCACGCACGGCTCAATGTTGACTGGACGTTTCTCCTTCTTTTGGTCCATACTGCTTATACAGGGTGTTTCAAAAATGACCGGTATATTTGAAACGGCAATACAAACTAAACGAGCAGCGATAGAAATACACCGTTTGTTGCAATATGCTTGGGACAACAGTACATTTTCAGGCAGACAAACTTTCGAAATTACAGTAGTTACAATTGTCAACAACAGATGGCGCTGCGGTCTGGGAAACTCTATAGTACGATATTTCCCACATATCCACCATGCGTAGCAATAATATGGCATAGTCTCTGAATGAAATTACCCGAAACCTTTGACAACGTGTCTGGCGGAATGGCTTCACATGCAGATGTACTCCTTCAGCTGTTCAATTGTTTCTGGATTCTGGCGGTACACCTGGTCTTTCAAGTGTCCCCACAGAAAGAAGTCACAGGGGTTCATGTCTGGCGAATAGGGAGGCCAATCCACGCCGCCTCCTGTATGTTTCGGATAGCCCAAAGCAATCACACGATCATCGAAATATTCATTCAGGAAATTAAAGACGTCGCCGTGCGATGTGGCCTGGAACCATCTTGCATAAACCACGAGGTGTTCGCAGTGTCGTCTAAGGCAGTTTGTACCGCCACAAATTCACGAAGAATGTCCAGATAGCGTGATGCAGTAATCGTTTCGGATCTGAAAAATGGGCCAATGATTCCTTTGGAAGAAATGGCGGCCCAGACCAGTACTTTTTGAGGATGCAGGGACGATGGGACTGCAACATGGGGCTTTTCGGTTCCCCATATGGGCCAGTTCTATTTATTGACGAAGCCGTCCAGGTAAAAATAAGCTTCGTCAGTAAACCAAATGCTGCCCACATGCATATCGCCGTCATCAATCCTGTGCACTATATCGTTAGCGAATGTCTCTCGTGCAGCAATGGTAGCGGCGCTGAGGGGTTGCCGCGTTTGAATTTTGTATGGATAGAGGTGTAAACTCTGGCGCATGAGACGATACGTGGACGTTGGCGTCATTTGGACCGCAGCTGCAACACGGCGAACGGAAACCCGAGGCCGCTGTTGGATCACCTGCTGTACTAGCTGCGCGTTGCCCTCTGTGGTTGCGGTACGTGGTCGCCCTACCTTTCCAGCATGTTCATCCGTCACGTTCCCAGTCCGTTGAAATTTTTCAAACAGATCCTTTATTGTATCGCTTTTCGGTCCTTTGGTTACATTAAACCTCCGTTGAAAACTTCGTCTTGTTGCAACAACACTGTGTTCTAGGCGGTGGAATTCCAACACCAGAAAAATCCTCTGTTCTAAGGAATAAACCATGTTGTCTACAGCACACTTGCACGTTGTGAACAGCACACGCTTACAGCAGAAAGACGACGTACAGAATGGCGCACCCACAGACTGCGTTGTCTTCTATATCTTTCACATCACTTGCAGCGCCATCTGTTGTTGAAAATTGTAACTATTGTAAGTTCGAAAGTTTGTCCGCCTGAAAATGTACTGTTGTCCCAAGCATATTGCAACAAACGGTGTATTTCTATCGCTGCTCGTTTAGTTTTTATTGCCGTTTCAAATATACCGGTCATTTTTGAAACACCCTGTAGGTACTTGCATGCCATTGTGTCCGAAGTATCAGAATGTTTTCCGCTTTTAACTTCACTCTCGGTCATTTCCCGACCTCAGATTGCTACATTTAATCTTCTACACCACCCCTGGAAGCTTGTAACATTTTCACGAAATCACCCTTTTCACGATTTTGGATATTGTGGCCTCTAAAAGTTAAATAATACACACTGTAAAGTCACGTTGATGTTACCACCTGTAGAAAGCCTGAAGAACGACGGTGTGCAGCGTAGGGCGCTGCAAGATGTGCAGGAAGAGGGTCAGTGAGGTTCTGCAAGCTACTGACAGGGATGTGACGCTATGTTCACGATAATGCTGTGAGCAGCTGCGCTAGGTATCTCGATTGATAATTCATGGCCCAAACAGTCCAATCGAGGTGTCTCATAGATTCTCGACTGGGCTGAAATACAGGGAGCATTGTGACCACTGGAGCTCTTCGAGCTGTATGACAAGTTGCATTGTGCAGTTGGGAGACGCCACCGTGCCGAGGAAAACTGCATGTAGTTGTGGACATGGTCCCCACGGATAGATGCACACATGTGTTGATCCAGTGGGCCTTCTAAAATGACGAGATCGCCCAGGGAATGCCACGAAAACGTCCCCCACAGAGGAGCTTTAACCTCTGTCCAGCCCGGAACATTCCGACAATTGCTGCAAGGGATTTGCTTTCCGGCGTTTCACGCCGATGAGGAAGAAAACGTGTTTCATCAGAAAGGTCACCTGTCGACAGTCAGTGGATATCTAGTCTGGGAACTGGTGTGCAAATTCCAGTCTTCGTTGCCGATGGACAGCAGTCATAATAGATGTATGAACCAGACGCCTGCTGCGGAGTCCCGTAGGCAGCAACATTCGCCGAGCAGACCCTGTTGGCCGCTCCTTGGTTCGTCTGAACGGCCAGCTGCTCTTCAGGTGCACGTTGCAGGCTCTCAAATAACTCCGCACCCTCCGACTCAGAGTTGCAATATTAAAAGTTTTGGCTGGTTTCGTTGTGTAGGGGCTGGGATACGTAGTTGCTTCATTACAGGCCAAATACTGCTGAGTCTACAGTATACGGTAAGAATACACACATGAATCGAATGGGCGAAGGTTTCTGTCACTCGGCAATTGCGAATTATGAATGTAACATATAAATTTATAAAAGAAAGTTTGCAATTAAATAAAATCTGCAGGAACCATCTTACCGACTTTAAATGATGAGTACGACAGTAGAAGTACTTTTGAGAATGCGGTATATTTCTGCGAAACACTTATTGGTGTCGATGGTCCAGACATTAAATAAAATAAAGTTGAATAACAGAGAAACAATAGATTCCTACTGCACGTAATTAGTTATGGGCAACAACATAGCTCGCGTGATATTCACTTCTAAACGCTCAATACGTCTCCACTGTAGAAACCTCGGAGATCTCACAAGTCCGCACTCCGAAGTATTTCTATCACTCGCGACCACGCGCAAACCGGTCCACACTCCGGGCGTCTGTCGCGCCGTCACGTCCAGCAGCCACTCACGTGTGTTCTCTCCTGTACTGTCCAGAACTGCCGCACTTCCCAAACTACCGCGTGTCCTCTCCGGCAACGATGCTCCCATCCAGTCTCCCCATTCACGAGCGCTGTGACTCGCAAGAGCGCTCGCGCCGTCTTCAAACCAACGCACTCACACACATATTTAAACACATACAAAATACTGGATTTACATTTAAATACTTGAAATTAAATAAATATTCCTACGACTGGACCATAAACATGCTCTAACACACATTATTAAATAAATAAACAATTAAATAAACATATATCAAAAGAAGAGAAGCAAAAGGTGGGCCAGTAGCCTAATGTCGCTGTAGTTTCTAAAACACAGTAAATATTTAACCAATTTCTTCATGAGTAGTATATATCGGATATAAACAAAGACATAGATGAATAAATATATTTATAAGCACGCTGCTACCGTTTTTTCGTGTAACTGTGGAGTACTTATGGCCTGACGCGATCGGTAGTACTACTCAAGTTACATGCCTGCAATTCATATCAATTTAGGTTTAAAGTAATATCTTTCTAAAGACACGGCGATCGACAAAATCGGATGAAGCGTTTAAATTTTGCAAATTCGTTGCTGCATGTAACTTGTATAATTTACAGTCAGATACTAAACTTCAAACTAATAAAGATATTGAAAATTTAATTACACCATCAGAATCGTCGTGCAAATAATGGTAATGTACATGTTTACTTTTGAGGTATCATGATTCATCTGGCTACTATTAATTTCTATACGAACTGCGAAATGTCTGCCATTAAGGTTTAACGAAGTGCGCCATATTTGGCATTCCCAGCGCGTCTCCTTCATCAACACAGCGTCACCCTTGGAATTCCCAGCCATGCGGCTCTCGACCCCTCTTGCTTCAGCCAGTGTCTGGCACCACGTGGTCGACCTGCCGAGCGGCCCACGCCCGCCAAGCGGCGCATGCGCCCACTGCTTCTTCCGAACTTAGAATATTTTCACGGCGGGACGACTCGCTCGTTACCTCAAAACGTCTATTCACCGGTACACACCTCCGCAGCTGTTGTCCATCTCTGGCATCTATGGCCCACTGTGCACCACAATTGCCTCTGCCCCGGTGTTAGCGCTATTTTGCCATGCATTGCATACATCAACCACAGTAGCACGTAGACAGCTTACAGACTTAGCCCTTTCGGAAGTCGTTCCACCTTTGGCCCGAAAACCGATTTTTGAAGTCAGTCAAATCGCTCCGTTTCCACATTACGATTACGAGAGCACTGTTTCTTAGCATCCCTCTGAAATGCACTAATAGCCCAAGCAGGACGTTTTTTTTTTGTTTCTGAAATATTGTAGGACTGTGAACCCAAATAAACGGAAAAAATGTATTCGCTGTACGGTTACACTGTGTTCATCGTTGTCACATACTTTCAAATCTACATCTGCAAAACATCATTTTTAGCTTGGCTTAGGTCTCCTTCATCAGGGCAATTTCCAGCGCCGCCCCATCCTGGATGATGAAGTTCGCCGTGATGTATACCCTTCCTTCCAACTATAACCTGGCCTTGTTCCTCCCCCTCCCCCTCCCCCTCCCCAGGGCCCCTTTTTTCCTCTCCCCTCCTTCTCCCAGAGCGGATTTTCCTCCTTCCCCCCCCCCCCTGAAACCCTGCACCCCATACTCGCTCCCTCCCTGGCCCTCTTCGGAGCACACCCCGCTCATCACGCCCCCTCTCTACCCCTCCATCCCTTTTTCCGTTCTCCCTCACCTCCTTGCGCCTGGCAGATCCTCCGCTATCATCATCATCAGTGTGCCACGTGAGTGTTGTGTTTAGTGCTGTTCTCCTGTGCATCGAGGAGTGTGATTTTAATTGTGTGCTGGCCTTGCACTTAGTGTTACTGTCAGTGGTTGTTATGTGCTATGCGATCCGCCGATACTTTTATGCTCCGGTCATCTGCACCCTGTGTTCCTTTAGTTGTCTCAGTGTGTGGTTTCTTGTGTGCACTAGTTTTTACGGTTTTTATCTTCATTTTACAGTTGCCCCTTTTTGTCTATTGTCTTCCAAAATGTTTCCCCTTTTTTATATCTATTTACACCATGTTTTCTCCTTTATCGTATTTTTAAATGTCTTCTATTGTTTGTTCTCTATCTTTCGGCTGAAGAGCAGCGCATATGCTGCTGCCAGCCCGCCCCGGTGGGGAAGTGAAATACAATAAAGAAAAAAAAGGAAAGCTTAGCTTAGGGTAAATTGTTTTGTAATATACGGATCAGCGGTACTGGATGACAACACCAGATGTCATTTTATATCCTCAGTTTGTTCATCACGACATCTTGTACAGAACCTTGAAATTTTTCCGTGTTGTTGTTCATTGCACCCTGCTAGCCCGGTGCTCCATACAAAAGGGATTCTGTTAAGCTGCATCCTGTTATTCCAGAAGTTTGTCGAAAGCTACACAAGATTCACAGGTGCAGTAACTGATGTGCTTTGCTCTGATTTATCACTGGCTGACAGCTGAGATACGCAACAGAGTGGCAGTTGAGTGGGAGCCTTAACGGTATTTTTGTTAGAAACAAAAGTGAATGAAGTTAAGCTGCAAACTCTTTCGTGACTAAGAAAGCGCAGAGAAATATCTCCGCGGTCTCCCCACAAATCCCCAGCAAGCTAGTCACTAGGGAAATGGCCACGAGTAGTAGCGGTTATCGTGATAAGAAATGGCATGAGAAAGCTTCTGGCACTACCATGCTCCATGCTTAACACCGTCCATGAACTTTCCGAAGGGAGATTGGTAAGGTTGGCACCCTGTTGACAAGACTGACGCAAGGGAGTTACCTTGTGTGACATCTCAAATTGATCCCGCCAATGACATTACAAAAGGGAATTCGGCACCTTCAAGTTCAAGAGTGGAGGAATAAGAACAGATGTGTGGGTAGGGGTACTCGACAGATCGTTCTCATTTCGTTCTGAATTCATGCAAGCTTTCATTCGCTGCATTCTGGAATCATTTGGAGCTCTTTGCAGTCCTCTCGATCATCATCATGATTGTGGCGGCTTCTAGTCGACTAGGAGATTTTCCAAGACGGTTCTCAGTTCTTTCTTGGATAATTTTACTTCATTGCAGTTTGATTCTTAGTTCATTCAGAGGTCAACAACACGCGCTGTGATCATTCTGAAACTCACACTGGAGATACTTGTAGGTGATTTACATGTGAGCGTATCCTCATTTACTCACTTGCTGTTTCACATACAGCGTTCTCACTATGTGTTTTGGAGGCCTATCGGCGTGTTTACTGCTCGCGCGGCATCTACACTCATAAATTAAGGATAATGCTGATACAAGGTGAAACAACGCTCTTGTGGGCGGTTTGCGGGTTTAAATCACCTCGGGGTATGACCATGCGGTGCATTTGACCTGCGGTCGTCGCACGGTGGCGGTAGCAGCAGTCCACATACGTAGAGGTGTGTTGGTGCATGTCAGGAGTACGGCGCACCGAGTAAGTGTGCAGACGTTTTCAGACCTGCTAATGGTGACTGTGTGTTGAAAATGGCTCAAAGAACACATATTGATGACGTTATGAAAGGTAGAATACAAGATCGACTGGAGGCTCGTCAAACACAGTAGGTCGTAACACGGGCCCTCCATGTGCCACAAAGTGTGATCTCAAGATTATGGCAACGATTAAAGCAGACAGGAAACATGTCCAGGCGCTACAGTACAGGACGTCCACAGTGTACAACACCACAAGAAGACCGATTTCTCACCATCAGTGCCCGCAGACACACAGTCTACAGACGACTGAACAGACATGGTTTATTCACCCTGAGACCTGCAAGTTGCATTCCACTTACCGCTGGTCACAGGAGAACACGTAAAGCCCCGGGTCAAGAACACAGTACATGGTCATTGGAACAGTGGTCCCAGGGTATGTTCACGAACGAGTCCAGGTACAGTCTGAACAGTGATTCTCGCCAGGTTTTCATCTGGCGTGAACCAGGAACCAGATACCAACCCCTTAATCTCCTTGGAAGGGTGTTGTGTGGAGGTCGTGGTTTGATGGTGTGGGGTGGGATTATGATTGGTGAATGTACACCCCTGCATGTCTTTCACAGTGTAACAGGTCAGGTGTATCGGGACGTTATTTTGCACCAGTATGTCCGCCTTTTCAGTGGTGCAGTGGGTGTCACCTTCGTCCTGATGGATGATAATGAACGGCCCCATCGAGCTGCCATCGTGGAGTACCTTGAAATAGAAGATATCAGGCGAATGGAGTGGCCTGCCTGTTTTACAGACCTAAAACCCATCGAGCACGTCTGGGATGCTCTTGGTCAACGTATCGCTGCACGTCTTCAAACCCCTACGATACTTCAGGAACTCCTACAGGCACTGGTACAAGAATGGGAGGGTATGCCAACCCGTTGTGCGGCCTGTGTATGTGCGCATGGTGGTCATACCCCATACTGATGTTGGGGTAGATGCACAGGAAACAGTGGCGTTTTGTAGCGCATATGTTTCGGGACGGTTTTCTCAACTTATCACTAATACCGTGGATTTACAGATCCGTGTCGTGTGTGCTTCCTATGTGCCTCTGCGATCAGAGCCTGTTTTGTGTAGTGCCACGTTGTGTAGTACCACGTTCTGCAATTATACTTAAGTTATGAGCAAGAATGTACTTCGAAATATTACTTGGACGCCTCCCTTGCAGTCTAGTTACGTGGACGATAGGTGCCCCACGTGTATTGGGAACCGGCTGTTCTTACCAGCTCAAGAGAGCTTCATTGTCTGCTTGCTAGATTCTTTGCCCGAAGAGCGAGTAGATAAGAAGAAAGGAAAAAGGAATGGCTTAAAGTGCTCTGAGTGTCGCCTGTATAGTCACGGAGGAGACGAAAGCCACCTAAGCCTTCATGCACTGCTGACTCCATCAAGTGGTGAGATGAAATAGTTAATGCGGCCCAGTCCACACTGTAAATTCGTTTATAGCACTGTACGTTATGGTCACATTCAGAGCTGGAAGATGGGGAGAAATACAGAAGCCCCCGTGGGACCTGTTACTTGGCTAATTGAATCTGTGTACCGGTTTTGCCTGCAGATAAGTAATGTAGCTAAACACCAAAATGTCAGTGACTTGCTGGTTGAAAATGTGTATGGAGATCTGAATTCACTCACGAGAGCAGCAAGTAACCCATCAGGTTCCAAGATAGATAGGTAGTCAGGCATTTTTAACTAATTTAAGATGTTTTGTTACGTCGCTTTTTTTGGAGGAGATTGGTATTTCACTTCCCATCGACAACGGGGTCATTAGAGACGAAGTACAAGCTCAGATTAGGGAAGAATGGGGAAGGACAGCGGCCGTGCCCTTTCGAAGGAACCATCCCGGCATTTGCCTGAAGCGATTTAGAGAAATCACGGAAAACCTTAATCAGGATGGCCGGCCGCGGGTATGAACCGTTGTCCTCTCGAATGCGGGTCCACTGCTAGCCACTACTCTAGCCCGCTCGGTAGGTCGCTTTCTTTTCTGCCTCTTTGTCTGCTCGCCAGCGGCCTTGCAGCAGTGGTAACACCGGTTCCCGTCATATCACTGAAGCTAAGCGCTGTGGGGCTGGTCTAGCACTTGGATAGTTGACCATACGGTCTGCCGATTGTTGGCAAGCGGGGTGCAGTCAGCTCTTGTGAGGCAAACTGAGGAGCTACTTGATTGAGAATTAGCGGCTCCGGTCTCGAAAACTGACATATGTCCCTCCATATCCTCATCGAGTGACGCCTCCGGAGGGAGGATGACACGGCAGCCGGTCGGTACCGTTGGGCCTTCAAGCCCTGCACGGGTGGAGTTTAGTTTCGTCAGTCTGCTTGGCTCAAATATTGTAATTGATTTTAAATCAACTTCCTGCTGGAGTTGAAACTTTCAACATGTCAGAACTGGATGACAATGCTATATTAACTCGCTTTCTTGTCTGGTGTGAAGCGAAGGGTGCTTTGTATGCCACTGGCTCACCCCTATTCCAGTTCGAGTCATGAATAATTCGTGGGAAGAACGACTGCTGGGAAGCATCCGTGTGAGCTCCAATCTCTAATGTCACGGTCCGTTAGCGAGATAAAAGTAGCAGGAAAAAATTTGATTGACACACATGAAAACAAATTATAGTAAACGTAAAATTTACCAAATATATGTGTTATAATCTCATCAAAATGTCCGAAATAGATTGAAAAATATCACACATGCAACACTAAAAGCAGAAAACAGTTATCAATATAAAATTAAATATTTAATATACACCGTTTTTACATCGGAATAAAAAGTATAAAATGATTTCTCCTAACCCTCTACAGATTCCTACAGATTCCTACCTCTTACACCGAGCGAGGTGGCGCAGTGGTTAGCACACTGGACTCGCATTCGGGAGGACGACGGTTCAATCCCGTCTCCGGCCATCCTGATTTAGATTTTCCGTGATTTCCCTAAACCGTTTCAGGCAAATGCCGGGATGGTTCCTTTGAAATGGCACGGCCGATTTCCTTCCCAATCCTTCCCTAACCCGAGCTTGCGCTCCGTCTCTAATGACCTCGTTGTCGACGGGACGTTAAACACTAACCACCACCACCACCTCTTACAGAAAGCCCTGGAAATTTATGCGAGACATGCACAGCTCGCGTTTATCCCATTTATTGTTTGTCATCTTCTATTACGGTACTGCCGCCTCGTTTTCTTATTCCATTTACTGGCGTCACTAACTTCCTGCCTTACTTGCCCATGAGCAGCAGCAGAAGTCTGTATCGATACGTACCATCTCTGGAGCGACCGATAGTATTTCCGGGTCATCGCGTGTCTGGCAGTCAATTCGGGGCGGACGAGTAAGTCAGGCCGCAGCAGCAGTGAAGTCGGGGGACGGAGCGCCATTGAGGCGGCGACAGCCAGTGCTCGCCGTTCTGAGCTGGCGAGGCGAGCGCATCGCTGCCGTTGCGCGCTACGCTTGCTTACTTGGCCGCTGAGAGCTCGTGAAGAGGTTTCTGTGCTGTGGGCGCCGCTGAGAGCAAATTGTCGTGCGTTGTTTTTACAACGCGTGCGGATTGTCGTGTTCCGCGCCTCGCAGCATGGGAAAGAAGGGTGCGCAGAGGAAACCTGCCGCTACGGAGGGTCCTTCGGTTGTGCAACTCACTGAGTCTGCCGACCGTGCAAGGAACTCCCGAGAAGCCGAGTCGCGGCCTGTCCCCCCTTTGTACGTCAAGTGCAAAGGCGGGTGGACAGCGCTGTTCGATACCATGACGAATTGCGCTCGGAACGAGGTGGTCTACGAGTCTGTCGACACAGACTCTCTGATCTGCGTTCGAGCTGCAAACGTGGCCGACCACAGGGCGGTCGAGGTCGCAGTGGCCGACCACGTCGACGCGCCGCCGGCGCGTGTAAAGGCACCTTCCGTAGGAAGGATGAAGACGGCCGAGGCACTCCTCAGGTAGTTACCTCGGTGCTGTGATGAGGCAGCGGTCCGGGAAGGGCTGCTGCGAGACGGGTTTGGTAATGCAACCGCAAGGTTGCACAACCGGACCGACAGGAAGAGGGCGCCGCTCTATGCCGTGACCGTGCAACATCTTCGACTTGCGGAAGTTGCTGGGCTTCCCGGTTACGACGGAGGCTCTCCCGACCGGCATGGACCCTCAGCCCCAGTGCTTCAGGTGCCAGGGCGAGGGCCACGTTGCGAAGTATTGCCGCAACGCGGCGCGGTGCGTCAAGTGCTCAGGCGACCACGACAGCCGCGCCTGCGACCGCGGCAGCAACGTTCTACCGACTTGTGTCCGGTGTGGCGGCCCGCACGTCGTCAGTTGGCGCGGTTGCGCGGCTTTCTCAAGCCGCCACCGTGCCGAGGGCGGCGAGGCGGCCGCGGCCGCACCGACGCAGCGGCAGAAACGAAGACGACGTCGGAAACGGCGTAGGGCGCAGCCCGGCGCAGCTGAGGTACGGCGCAGTAGCAGCTCCACCTGCCAGGGGCAGGGACGACCGCTCGGATACGGGCAGCCAGGACACAGCTCGCTCTCCCGTGAAGAGATGTCACCTCGAGCTCGGCACCGCCGTGAAGGAGGCCACAGCAGCCCTCAAAGCCGTCATGGCGGCAGAGAGGGCTGCCTTCGCAGCCGCCGTGGCTGCAGAGAAGGAAGAGGCCTCGAGGCAACTGCGAGCAGTCTTTGCCCGAGGCCTCAGCGCAGTCGTACCTGCGAACACTCCTGCGACCTCGCAGAAGGACGTTCGCGCGCCTATCCCAGCGGTCGCCCCAGCAGCACCGCAGGTGAAGGGTGCAAAGAAGAAAACCGCTGCCTCAGCGGAACCGGTGGCGACGCCGACCGCTGCGGGAGCGGCCCCTCCAAGGGACCGAGAAGACAGAAGGGCAGCCCTCATAGCGCAAGCGCGAGCGAACGGCGTGCATTTCTCCGACGCTCAAGCGGCGCAGCTCACTGAACATGCGGAGCTGCTCGAAGCTACACTGCAGAAGTCCTGCGCCGTGCAGTAGAGGAGGACGCTGAACGGTAGCCGATCGCCGCCGTTCTGCACCAGCCTGATGAAGCTGCACCAAGTCACCGACGACAAGGCGCAGCAGAGGGCCTAACAGCAACGCATGCGTTGCCGCGCCGAACTCTTATGTTACAGGGAGGAAGCCACTGCGGCCGGCCCAGGAGACTACGAGCGAACCCAGCCACAGCACCCGGACTGACCCAGCTAACGAACACGCAGCACATAGGTAACGATGCACGATACCTCACGCTAACCTTACCTCACCTAGCATGCTCTGTCGCAGCTAGCAAGCCGCTACTGCCCTTACTACCCGTCCGACTGTCGCAGAGGTTTTTTTTCCCTTGGCGCTGGCCTTGGCACTTTTTTTCCTCTGCCCTTACAACCGCTACCCTTCAATCGCTTTCGTGCACTTATATCTCCTGATGAACCATGTTAATGAGTAATCTTACCGAGACGCATGGATAACATCACAGCCCGCATCCTGTGACGCCCGATTCAAAAACTACCATGTGTACGGACGTGACAGTAGAACTTTTGGTTTGGTCACCACGTTGGTGTGGGCGTGGAGGGGCCCCATCCTTTTAAAGTGCTCGCCGACCGCTGGCCACAAACATAAACTGTCTGACAGACGGAGATTGGAGTGGGATGACCGTTGGTTGGTTGTTCGGTTGGACGTCTCATCGGCCGACGTATACTTCGGCCTTTCACCGTTTACGGTTGGCGTGGAGCAGTGAGGAAATCTTCGTGGCACATGGTTTGGCCGGGCACGCTGGCGGCCTCTATGTGGTGTTGGAGTGTGGGGTGATGATTCCATTGCTACAAGGTTCGGGGTTCACCGACCCTGGACATGAAAGTTGAATTTTGACTTAATCTACCAGCAAGTCATGACTGTTCACATTATGTCGTTTGGAGTTCGTTGTTATCTGTTGGGATATTCCCGCGAGCAACAACGTGTGTTTAGAAGTTGGCACATTTTAGCCACCCTCCAGTGGAGTTTAACTGTACTTCGTTGTTTGAATTGAAGTGCACCAGCGGAATCTTCTACATTGTGGCCGTTAACGTTCCGGTTGCCTGCCCTGGCCGTTGACGTAAATTCAGGCAGGGTATTATCCTCATTGTGTTGTCGCTGTCCATCACGGTGTGCAGTTTGGCAACCAATTGGTTGTGGGCGCCTATAACCTCTACATTGTTCCATTGAACACCCTGTTGTTTGCTGGTCGGGTTGAAGCGGAGGTTATCTTGTCAGTTGGTCCACTGACTGTCTGTCGGTTGGGTTGTCATCGGATCGAGAATGGTTGGGCCGACTGCCTGTCTCTCCTAAGCGAGAGTTAGTGTTTGAATTCCAAGCCGACCCTCAGAACTTGTGAGCACCCTTGGGTGTGCTGCCTTTTCTTGTTTGTTCTTGTTGTTTCTACTTTTTATGGCTTCTAGCCGATTTTTAGATTAAGGTTGTTTTGCCCTTAAGCCGTCAGATGGTTTGGGCCTTCAGCCTAATTTAAGAAATGTTTTACATAAAGCCTTTGGCATTTTCAAAATTAATGTTGTTGAGTCTTAAGTGTTGGGCCTTCAGCCAATTTTGAATTTGTTTGCTCTTAAAGTGTCAGTTTCTTTGGGCCTTCCCCTAATTAAGGAACTGTTTTATAATAAGCCTTTGCGTTTTAAATTTCTGATTTTGGTTGAGCTGCAAGTTATTGGTTTTCAGCCGTTTCTGAATTAAAGTGGTCTTGCCCTTAAGACATGAGATTGTACTGCGCATTCAGCCACTAATTAAGTTCCAAAACTAAAGCTGTGTTTCTTTAAAAAAAATTGTTGGCTCTTCTAATGTTTGATCAAATAAAAGGTTGTACGTTCGAGTGTAACTGACAGCCGCTTATTTTGGCCCCTTTCCACAATTTAAACTACCTGTCCTGTCCTGCGGGTTTTGCAGGGCGTCTCATTATGATTGTGATTTTTAATAACTACGAAAATATTTGTACGATTTAAAATGAAAATGATTGGACGCATGCAGTACGTAATTGATACATGAATAGTTCACCTCGTACCGTAGTCTACCGCATGTTCCCCACGTTTATAGTACTCAATCTTACAACTATTTATACAGATGTTTAAAATACAAAATCAGAAATTTTTGAGGACTATCGGTATGGAGTCAAGAATCTGTACTGAATAGGAGAAACTATTTTATAAGTTCCTTTTTAGTCTGAGTTAAAAATATATTAAATTAAAAACTGAATTTTATTTCAATATTTTCATTTCAGCTCAGCTACAAGAACTATCGTAAATCGGAGTAGAGAAAATACCAGTAATATCTAATATGTATCGATCCATTAGCGCAGTATGTAGCAAGTGTATTCAAATGATAGTGGAGTTTTCGGCTAGCAATATTTCTTCCGACAGTAATGATTCGGCTGACATTCTTGAGAAAACTGAGAACCTAAGCCTTAAACGGAGAGACGTATTCGTTCTCGGAGCGACGCAATATTCCGAGAAGCAGCGTAAAAAAGCTGAGTGCTCAACAAATCCGATGAAACCCCGGCGGGACTACGTCTGTCATCAAATTGCCTTCACATCGTCGCGAGCGGGCGGCGTGCAGTGTGGAGCAGCGACAGAGTCGAATGCCTGGTGCGTTGCAGGTCGTCAGCTCAAATCAAACCGACAGCGAATATTTGTTATTTTGTGTCTGCCGTTTCTGGAAGGTTCTCGAAATCTCATATCTTCATAGTGCTTCCATATTCCGAAATATTTAACGACTATATAAACAGAAGCAAACTCCATCCAGGAGGCTTTTCTGCTTAGTCTGTACGCTGGTATCCGCAATAACACGCTTTCAGTGCCTTGTCATGTACTTCAATACGATCCCACTTTCCTACGCGCGCTTGATTGTGGCTGAGACGTGGCGTTGTCTCGTGGAAACGCAGGGAACTTTAAAACATTTACCCTACCTTCGCTAGACATCGTGAAACCCGTCGCTAAGCTTTGTAATGCATTTTTATGTACTGCATTGACAGTTTTTTAAATACATTTTTATCTGTTACATAACTGTACGTGATGTAACGTACGTTACTCGAAAAAAGCGCAGGTGACGCCTGTATATAAGAAGGGTAGAAGGACGGATCCTCAAATTTCAGACCAATATCCTTAACATCGGTTTGTTGCAGGATTCTCGAACACATGCTCAGTTCGAATATAATGAATTTCCTTGAGACAGAGAAGTTGCTGTCCGTGCATCAGCACGGCTTTAGACAGCATCGCTCCTGCAAAACGCAACTCGCCCTTTTTTCACGTGATATCTTGCGAACCATGGATGAAGGGTATCAGACGGATGCCATATTCCTTGACTTCCGGAAAGCGCTTGACTCGGTGCCCCACTGCAGACTCCTAACTAAGGTACGAGCATATGGGATTGGTTACCAAGTATGTGACTGGCTCGAACACTTCTTAAGTAATAGAACCCAGTATGTTGTCCTCGATGGTGAGTGTTCATCGGAGGTGAGGGTATCATCTGGGGTGCTCCAGGGAAGCGTGGTAGGTCCGCTGTTGTTTTCTATCTACATGAATGATCTTTTGGATAGGGTGGATAGCAATGTGCGGCTGTTTGCTGATGATGCTGTGGTGTACGGGAAGGTGTCGTCGTTGAGTGACTGTAGGAGTATACAAGATGACTTTGACAGGATTTGTGATTGGTGTAAAGAATGGCAGCTAACTCTAAATATAGATAAATGTAAATTAATGCAGATGAATAGGAAAAAGAATCCCGTATTGATTGAATACTCCATTAGCAGGGTAGCGCTTGACACAGTCAGGTCGATTAAATATTTGGGCGTAACACTGCAGAGCGATATGAAGTGGGACAAGCATGTAATGGCAGTTGTGGGTAAGGAGGATAGTCATCTTCGGTTAATTGGTAGAATTTTGGGAAGATGTGGTTCTTTTGTAAAGGAGACCGCTTATAAAACACTAATACGACCTATTCTGGAGTACTGATCGAGCGTTTGGGATCCCTATCAGGTCGGATTGAGGGAGGACATAGAGGCAATTCAGAGGCGGGCTGCTAGATTTGTTACTGGTAGGTTTTGTCATCACGCGAGTGTTACGGAAATGCTTCAGGAACTCGGGTGGGAGTCTCTAGAGGAAAGGAGGCGTTCTTTTCGTCAATCGCTACTGAGGAAATTTAGAGAACCAGCATTTGAGGCTGACTGCAGTACAATTTTACTGCCACCAACTTACATTTCGCGGAAAGACCACAAAGATAAGCTAAGAGAGATTAGGGCTCGTACAGAGGCATACAGGCAGTCATTTTTCCCTCGTTCGTTTGGGAGTGGAACAGGGAGAGAAGATGCTAGTTGTGTTACGAAGTACCCTCCGCCACGCACCGTATGGTGGATTGCGGAGTATGTATGTCGATGTAGATGTTACACTGGAAGGTGGTGCTTTTTTTTGCGTCGTCTAGTGGCTGCTTCGATGCGGCCCCCGACGAATTCCTCTCCTGTGCTAGCCTCTTCATATCAGAGTAGCACTTGCAACCTACGTCCTCAGCTATTTGCTGGATGTATTCTGATCTGTGCCTTCCTCTACTGTTTTTGCCCACTACAGCTTCCCCTAGTACCATGGAAGTCATTCCCTCATATCTTAACAGTTGTCTTATCATTCTGTCCCTTCTCCTTGTCAGTGTTTTCCACACATTCCTTTCCTCTCCGATTCTGCGAAGAAACTCCTCTTCCTTAACTTATCAGTGGACCTAATTTTCAACATTCGTCTGTAGCACCAATTATCAAATGCCTCGATTCTGTTCTGGTTTTCCCATTGTCCGTCTTTCACTACGATACAATGCTGTGCTCCAAACGTACGATGTCAGAAATTTCTTCCTCAAATTAAGGCCTTCGTTTGAGACTAGTAGACTTCCCTTGGCGAGGAATGCGCTTTTCGGTAGTGCTAGTAAGCTTTCGACGTCCTCCTTGGTCCGTCCATCATAGCCTAGGTAGCAGAATTCCTTAACATAATCTACTTCATGTCCATCAATCGTGATGCGAAGTTCCTCGCTGTTCTCATTTCTGCTACTTCTCACTACTTTCCTCTTTCTTCGATTTACTCTCAGTCCATATTCTGTACTCATTAGACTGTTCATTCCGTTCAGCAGGTCATGTTATTCTTCTTCACTTTCACTCAGGATAGTAATGTCATCAGCGAATCGTATCATTTATATCCTTTCACCTTGTATTTTAATTCCCATCCTGAACCTTTCTTTTATTTCCATCATTGCATCCTCGATGTACAGATTGAAGAGTAGGGGCGAAAGGCTACAACCTTGTCTTACACCCTTCTTAATACGAGCACTTCGTTCTTGATCGTCCACTCTTATTATTCCCTCTTGGTTGTTGTACATATTGTATATGACCCGTCTCTTCCTACAGCTTACCTACTTTTCTCAGAATTTAGAACATATTGCATTATTTTACATTGTCGGACGCTTTTACAGGTCGACAAATCCTATGAACGTACCTTGAGCTTTCTTTAGTCTTGGGTCCATTATCAACCGCAACGTCAGACTTGCCTCTCTGCTGCCTTTATCTTGCCTAAAACCAAAGTGATCGTCACCTAACACATCCTCGCCCGTCCGGATAGCCGCGCGGTCTAAAGCACGGCTTTCCGGAGCAGGAAGGAGCGCCTGATCCCCGGCAAGAATCCGCCCGGCGGACTTGAGTCGAGATCCGGGGAATCGGCCAGTTGAGGATGGTTTTTAGGCGGTTTTCCATCTGCCTCGGCGAATGCGGGCTGGTTCCCCTTATTCCGCCTCAGCTACACTATGTCGGATATTGCTGCGCAAAAAAGTCCTCCACGTACGCGACCACCATTACTCTACCACGCAAACACAGGGGCTACACTCGTCTGGTGTGAGACGTTCCATGGGGTGGGTGGGGGATCCACCTGGGGCCGAACCGCACAATAACCCTGGGTTCGGTGTGGGGCGGCGGAGGGGAGAAGTGGACTGTGGTAGTCGTCGTGGGGTTGTGGACCACTGCGGCTGCGGCTGGAACGGAGCCTCTCCTTCGTTTCTAGGCCGCCGGTTAACATACAACATACAACACATCCTCAATTGTCTTCTCCATTCTTCTGTGTATTATGCTTGTCAGCTACTTGCATGCATGAGCTGTTAAGCTGGTTGTGCGGTAATTCTCGCACTTGTCACCTCTTGCAGTCTGCGGAATTGTATGGATGATATTTTTTCCGAAAGTCAGTTGGTATGTCACCATACTCATATGTTCTACACATCAACGTGAGCAGTCGTTTTGTTTCCACTTCCCCCAAAGACTTTAGAAATTCTGATGGAATGTTCTGGATCCCTTCTGCCTTATTTGATCTTAAGTTCTCCAAAGCTCTCTTAAATTCTGATTCCAATAGTGGATCCCCTGTCTCTTCTACATCGACTCCAATTTATTCTTCTACCACATTAGACAAATCTTCCCCCCCCCCCCCCCCATAGAGGTCTCCACTGTACTCTTTCTACATATCCGCTCTCTCCTCTGCATTTAACAGCGGAGCCCCCATTGCACTGTTAATGTTACCGACCTTCCTTTTAATTTCATCTAAGGTTGTTTTGACTTTCCTGTAAGGTGAGTCAGTCCTTCCGACAATCATTTCTTTTTCGATTTCGTCGCATTTTTCCTGCAGCCATTTCGTATTAGCCTCCTTGCGCTTCCTACTTATTTCATTTCTCAACGACTTGTATTTATGTATTCCTGGATTTCCCTGAACATTGTTGTACCTCCTTCTTTCATCATCAGCTGAGGTTTTTCTTTTGTTACCCATGGTTTCTTCTCAGTTACCTTTTTGGTACCTGCGTTTTTCTTTGCAACTTGTGTGATTGCCCTTTTTAGATATGTCCATCCCTCTACAACTATACTGCCGACTGAACTATTCCATATTGCTGTGTCTATAACCTTAGAGAACTTCTGACGTATCTCGTTATTCCTTATTACTTCTGTTTCCCACTTCTTTGCTTGTCGATTCTTCCCGACTAATCTCTTAGTCTACTCTACGTAACTACTAATTGTGATCTGAGTCTGTATCTGCTCCTGAGTACGCCTAACAGGCCAGTATCTGATTTCGGAATCTCTGTCTGACCATGACGTAATCTAACTGAAATCTTCCCATATCACCTGGCCTTTTCCTAGTATACCTCCGCCTCTTGTTATTCTTGAACAGAATATTCGCTGTTACTAGCTCGAATTTATTAAGGAACTCAATTATTCTCTCTCCTCTCTCATTCATTGTCCCAAGCCCATATTCTCCTGTAACCGTTTCTTCTACTTCTTCCCCTTCAACTACATTCCAGTCCCCCATGACTATTAGATTTTCATCTCCTCTTACACACTATATTATACTTTCTCTATCTGTTAATCTTCAGCTTGAGACGTCGGCATGTACAGCTGAATTATCGTTGTCGGTGTTGGTTTTCTATCGATTCTGATAAGGACAGTGCTATCACTGAACTATTCACAGTAGCTCACTCTTTGCTCTACCTCCCTATCCAGTTATAGAATTTTCTGCTGCTGATAATATTACCCCATACTCCTGTGACCAGAAATCCTGGTCTTCTTTCCATTTCACTTCACTCACACCTACTACATCTAGATTGAGCCTCTGCATTTCCCTTTTCAGGTTTTCCAGCTTTCCTAATACGTTCAAGCATCTGACAGTCCACACACCGAATCGTAGAACGTTACCGTTTCGTTGGTTATTCAATCTTTTTCTCAAGGTCACCCCGCCTTTGACAGATGCTACAGATCAAAACAGAGCTCACTAGCGTAATTTATAGATAATGAGGATATGATACCTCTAGTGTGTTTATGTATCCCCTTGGGAGCCCTTCCATTTCCTTTTATATTTAAAGATGGATTTGGCCCGAAACTTTTGTATAATGAGTCAGTGTGGAAGACATACCGCAACCTAGACGATGACTCAGATGTTAGACTTGGGCCATAAACTACTCAGCATACATCATCTGATTACTGGAGATGCATTATTGTACAAGACTCTACACTCGCATGTATTAAAGTTACACATCACAATATTCGTATCTTAGTTTCTATATACAAAGAATTTACCTGTAAGGCTAATAGTTCACCACTTTATGTATCTGGTAACAATATTCGTAACTCTGATATAAGGTACATTAATTTGTAATTACTTTTGGCATATATATTTCTTAAACTAGGTAGATAACACTTTCACTTTTATGGATTGGTATGTATATAAAATATAAAGAAGATAAAAAACATAAAATTCTTAACAATATACACTCCTGGAAATGGAATAAAGAACTCATTGGCACCGGTGTGTCAGACCCACCATACTTGCTCCGGACACTGCGAGAGGGCTGTACAAGCAATGATCACACGCACGGCACAGCGGACACACCAGGAACCGCGGTGTTGGCCGTCGAATGGCGCTAGCTGCGCAGCATTTGTGCACCGCCGCCGTCAGTGTCAGCCAGTTTGCCGTGGCATACGGAGCTCCATCGCAGTCTTTAACATGGTAGCATGCCGCGACAGCGTGGACGTGAACCGTATGTGCAGTTGACGGACTTTGAGCGAGGGCGTATAGTGGGCATGCGGGAGGCCGGGTGGACGTACCGCCGAATTGCTCAACACGTGGGGCGTGAGGTCTCCACAGTAAATCGATGTTGTCGCCAGTGGTCGGCGGAAGGTGCACGTGCCCGTCGACCTGGGACCGGACCGCAGCGACGCACGGATGCACGCCAAGACCGTAGGATCCTACGCAGTGCCGTAGGGGACCGCACCGCCACTTCCCAGCAAATTAGGGACACTGTTGCTCCTGGGGTATCGGCGAGGACCATTCGCAACCGTCTCCATGAAGCGGGGCTACGGTCCCGCACACCGTTAGGCCGTCTTCCGCTCACGCCCCAACATCGTGCAGCCCGCCTCCAGTGGTGTCGCGACAGGCGTGAATGGAGGGACGAATGGAGACGTGTCGTCTTCAGCGATGAGGGTCGCTTCTGCCTTGGTGCCAATGATGGTCGTATGCGTGTTTGGCGCCGTGCAGGTGAGCGCCACAATCAGGACTGCATACGACCGAGGCACACAGGGCCAACACCCGGCATCATGGTGTGGGGAGCGATCTCCTACACTGGCCGTACACCACTGGTGATCGTCGAGGGAACACTGAATAGTGCACGGTACATCCAAACCGTCATCGAACCCATCGTTCTACCATTCCTAGACCGGCAAGGGAACTTGCTGTTCCAACAGGACAATGCACGTCCGCATGTATCCCGTGCCACCCAACGTGCTCTAGAAGGTGTAAGTCAACTACCCTGGCCAGCAAGATCTCCGGATCTGTCCCCCATTGAGCATGTTTGGGACTGGATGAAGCGTCGTCTCACGCGGTCTGCACGTCCAGCACGAACGCTGGTCCAACTGAGGCGCCAGGTGGAAATGGCATGGCAAGCCGTTCCACAGGACTACATCCAGCATCTCTACGATTGTCTCCATGGGAGAATAGCAGCCTGCATTGCTGCGAAAGGTGGATATACACTGTACTAGTGCCGACATTGTGCATGCTCTGTTGCCTGTGTCTATGTGCCTGTGGTTCTGTCAGTGTGATCATGTGATGTATCTGACCCCAGGAATGTGTCAATAAAGTTTCCCCTTCCTGGGACAATGAATTCACGGTGTTCTTATTTCAATTTCCAGGAGTGTATTTTGAAAACATAATCTTACGTTGAAAAAGACTGCTACCATCTGGTGGAGCATTAAAAGACTATGTATTCTGTTGATTGCCTCGTAACAGATTCGTATCAGATGTCAACAAGGAGACAACATGAAAACATTTTATACCCGTCGTATGTATTATACACTCCTGGAAATTGAAATAAGAACACCGTGAATTCATTGTCCCAGGAAGGGGAAACTTTATTTGTGTATCTACTTAGATTTGTCATTGTGTGACCCGTACGTAGACATCTGCTGCCGCATAGTTTCAGGTACATATCAAGGACTTCTCGAATGCAAGCCACGCACAATCGCAGCTGTGTTTCGTTCGAAAGTTCGACCAACACGGTATGAAACATCTGGTCATAATGTGTCAACTCATAAGTGTTGTACAGGTGCGATATGTTTACTTTTGGTTCAACAACTTCGAATTAATTTTCGACACACATTGTATTATTTTATGCCAGGAGATGACAATGGTATCCACACAATCGCTAGATAAGTCTTTGTCTTTGGAATATTAAATTATTACTTGCAAGCTCGCTGGACAAAATTTAGTTATCCCACTAAAGGAGCACGTCCACATCCATAGCTGAGTGGTTAGCGGGGCTGCATGCCGTACAGGGGACGTGGGTTCGACTCGCGTTACTGACAGGGATTTTTCCTTGGTATGAGGACTGGAGTGGGGTGCACTCAGCCTCGTGAGGAGTGGGGTTCAAAGGTCA
Source organism: Schistocerca nitens (assembly GCF_023898315.1). Classification (NCBI taxonomy): domain Eukaryota; kingdom Metazoa; phylum Arthropoda; class Insecta; order Orthoptera; family Acrididae; genus Schistocerca; species Schistocerca nitens. The sequence goes on from NC_064617.1 coordinate 87,509,977, forward strand.
AGAAGACCGAAAATAGCCGGAAGGGTGATGAGATGGCCCCGTGTCCGTTCATATCACATCATGGTCTATGATAAATAAAACCCTAAGTTCAAGTCTATGTGACATCAGCAATATAGTGTTAACAACCTACCGACACAAACGCGTCTCTCGTCAAAGATTTCGTAAAATTTCATTGACGAAATTATTTCACTCGAGCTATTACACGAGCGTATAAAGTTTCGGAAACGGATGCCAGACAGCTGACAGCAGCATATGTTGGTGGTGAGCTCATTTCTGGTAAAGAAAGACATGGAAACACGGGTCAAACATTGGATAGCGAGTGGAGAAGTTCCAAACGTTCGCCAGAATTGGCTTCGTGAGCTGCAGTGCGAGGACATAATCAACAACGAAAATTATTTGAGAAGGAGCGAACAACCATTCAGTCTACCGTCTCGAAAGTGGCTCCTCATATTTGCAAAGACGATACTCAATTAAGAAATATCATTTCTTATTTTCATTCATAATAGTCGATGTTTTCGGAAAACCTGTGACTGTATCGTTCATGATTAAATGAAACACTCCACTAGTTACGTACTTTAATGCATATATTGCCGTATCAAAAGTAAATATTCACATACGTATTTTATATGGTGTTTGGGTGTTTGTATGTCTCTTGCCCTGAAGTTATGTTACTATCGTTAACTGAAATGGGACAGATTTCTTTTGGGCGGTTTTCCGGAACATATCATAAAATACCTATGTAAATATTTGTACGTAGCATGAGAATAAATTCTCGCAAAGCATTGTGAAAATCGCAAAAAAATATGTAACTGGTACAGTGTTTCATTCTTGAAACCGTGAATGCCATTTCTGCTAATGATCGTCTCATGGCTAAGATTTTTGTCAAGAGATGAAACCTATTCCAGTTTTTGATGCAGTATTCGAATCCTTCAATGTACCATTTTACGTATTATTCCAGAAACATGTGAACCAATGTATAAATCACCCAATGAGGAATTTACGAAGGTTAAACACATTTATTTCAATGAAATGAATACCCCTAGCTGCATACAGGCGTTGATATAAGCCAACGGGGACAGTGGAAAATTTGTGCCCCTACCGGGACTTGAACCCGGGATCTCCTGCTTACATGGCAGACGCTCTATCCATCTTTTTTTTCCAATGTCAGACTTACAACTTATCTTTATCTATATATAAAATGTATTTTTTGTAGTGGGCCTAAGTTATTGTTTACTGTTTTTGTTTTGTTTTCTGTATTACCATAAATTCTGGCAAAAGCTTCTAAAATTGACACGTTCCATATCCTGTGACAGTGTCACAACATGGATCGCCGGAACAAGAGATAAATAAATAAATAAATCGCATACGTTTCGTTTATCACTTATTTTCGAGCCGCGGTATCGGACAGTTTATTTTGTCATTTTCGGGACATGAGCGAAAGTCTGTCGATAAACTGAAGAATAAGCAGCGCTTGTGGTGGGGAAAGTGGCTTTTCGGGGAAGTGGCTTTCCTGGAAGAACGCCTGTCTGTTGTACAAGATGACTAAGAATCAGTTTGGCGTTTACCACTGCAGAGTAGTGTGCAGTAATTTACATAGAATTTGTTGATTGTTTTTCTTACGTCGGATATATACCTTACCAGTTTCTGTATTCCGCATATTAAATGTAGTATACATAATATAATATTACTTAATGGAAAATGTACACTCCCAGGTGTATCTGAATACCGGTTTGCCAAACATACAAAAGGCGCGCCGCAGAAGGGTCAGTTTTGTGAAACAGCGTGTAGTTGCCCCTCGTGAGATATGCAGGCCAAGTTCGACAACATATTTCCATACAAGAGACGTAGGGCAAGCGTACCAAAGTGTGCGCAGTACTAAAGAGAGCGCAGCTTGTGTTCCTCACGGTTGACCAAACTGATCAGCTCGCCACTGACGTACGAGGGTGAGTCAAATGAAAACTTCAAATTTGTAATAACAAAACGAAATTTCGCGCTCTTATCCTGTAAGTGACTAAGTGTGCTACAAACAGCGTGCAGAATGGCCTATAGGTGGCAGCATAGTGCAGATGCACACATACCGTCGCAGTATCAGTATAAAGATGGCCGCCCAACTTGCGACTTGCACCAGGGAAGAACAGCGTTCTGTTATTCGGTTTTTGCGTAGTAAAGGTGTGAAACCTATTGAAATTCATCGACGAATGAAGGTTCAGTAGGGTGATGCATGTCTGTCACAGCAGAAAGACTACGAATGGAGTACGAAGTTCGCAAACGGTGTGATTTCAGTGGAAGATGCTCCTCGTCCAGGTCACAGGTCAGGCACAACGAGTTGTTGCAGCAGTTGAAGCCATAGTGAAGGAAAACCGCCGAGTGACACTGAATGACATTGCAGCATGTTTACAGATTATTCAGGGATCAGCACACCACATTGTGCATGATGTGCTCCAGTTTCACAGTGTCTGCAAGATGGGTGCCACTGCAGCTGACTCCTGAAATGAGAGAACGACGTGTACATGCTTGTGAAGAACTTCTTCGGCGCTTTGAACGAGAAGGTGATGGCTTCCTTGCAAGAATCGTTACTGGGGACGAAACCTGGGTTCACTCCCACCCACCAGAAACGAAGAGAGCGAGCAAGGAATAGCGCCATTCCTCACCACCAAAACCAAAGAATTTTCGACAAAAACCATCAGCAGGGAAGGTTATGCTGACTCTCTTTTGGGACGGAAAAGGAGTCATTTTGAAGCGTTACATGCCTAGGGGACTACTGTCACCAGTGCATAATACACAGCTCTCCTAAAAAATCATCTGCGGCCTGCAGTCAAATCAAAGCGACGTGGATTACTGTCATCAGGTGTCCTTTTGCAACATGACAATGCAAGGCCCCACACTGCCCTTACAACAGTTGCTACAATCACAGACCTGTATTTTGAGTGTCTTCCTCATCCACCATAGTCACCAGACCATGCCCCAAGTAATTTCCATATGTTTGGACCACTCAGAGACGCAATGGGAGGAAAGAAGTTCCTTTCTGATGAAGAGGTACGCCACACGGTGCATAAGCAGTTGCGCGGACTACCAAAAGAATTTTTTTCTAAAGGAATTTATTCACTTTGTAAGCGCTGGAGGACTTGCATTGAGCGTTGGGGAGATTATGCTGAAAAGTGATACAGCTTTGTACCACTTCTGCACAATAAATAATATTTAAAAATATATAATTTTCATTTGACTCACCCTCGTAAAGATCCTAGAAGGAATAGAAATATAAACACATATGATAAAAAAACCAGACAGCAGGCTTAATAATAAGCAGAGTTACAGAATAAGATGTGTGTAAAAAATTTCAACAGTGTGTTAACCTGATAATTTTGATTTGGAGTTTATGTCCAGTAGACAAAAATTGTCGAATTTGATGTGACGTGTTATTTTTCATCCTTATATCTTTTGTATATTCTACCTTCACATGCCAATTGTCAAAAATTGTAATTTACATAATTGTATGAATGCTTGTCAGAGACATATATATGATCTTAGAAATAACAAAAGACAGGTAGTACAACCTCCTTGACCTGTCACTTCCATGTTTACTCTATATAACAGTCAAAAAATGTTCAAATGTGTGTGAAGTCTTATGGGACTTAACTGCTAAGGTCATCAGTTCCTAAGCTTACACACTACTTAACCTAAATTACCCTAACGACAAACACACACACCCATGCCCGTGGGAGGACTCGAACCTCTGCCGGGACCAGCCGCACAGCCCATGACTGTAGCGCCTTAGACTGCTCGGCTAATCCCTCGCGGCTATATGACAGTCATGTCAAACATTACCAAGAATTGTCACTGTCTAAAATCTGTTGGCAAAAACGTACATGAAAAACTGTGTACTATGTTATAGGACATATGTATATTATTGCTAAACATGAGCCGTTATTTTGTTCCTCTGTATCAGATGCCACTGACAGGGGACTGGTGCAATAAGACATGCCTAAAACTACCCTGAAATTTTTACACAGGAGGAAGACAACGAAAGAAATGTACTGTGAAAATTTTAGCTGCTCAGAGGCACTGCAAGTATGAAAAAAAAATAGCTGATAATTTCCAAATTCGTAGGGCGCCAAGTACCGGTAGAAATGTACACCACTACTGGCGCTGTAGCAGCTGCGCATGAGCGCCTAGGTACACACACATACACAACCGAGGTCGGCGGTACATTTGTAAACAGGAAACACGACACAACCCGACCGTAATTTGTAAAGGATGTCTCAGGTTACCGTTCGTTGACAGTTTCTCTAATAATACAGTACCACAGTCATTATTCTGTCGAATCAGCCACTCAAGTAACATCTTTTACAAATTATCAGTTGCTTTTTGTAGCATCTCTTTTTTTTCTCTTCCAGGTTCACAATTTGTTATTTGTTAGTTGATTTCCTTGACATTCATTCGAATGATTTCGACATTTCGTTTGAAATTATGGATACTCTAGAAGAAATAAGAAATAACTGTGACGATTCTATGAATTGTATTTCGGACGACGTCAGTTGTGCCAGTAACTGTTATGATGGAGAATACCTTCCAACCCCCCCCTCCCTTAAAAAAAAAACCACGTACTGCAACTGCTTTCAGCGCCAAAGAAAAGGCAGAGAAATATTGGTTAATCGTAGGACGGAATAACGTTTGAAGTTACGCAGTGTGGAAAGGCGTTTTTGCTTTGTAAAATCGGATCGTGAACTGTACAAATAGAATAAGAAGTACATGAGATAAGAAATATGCGCCAAATGGAAACCCGAAACCATCTGAATGAAAAAATATTCGAAATATTTAGAACTGCTCGTGAGATGCTATGCTCCGTTACCGATGGAGGAGTAGGAAACTGGGCCATCCGAATAAACGTAAATGCTGCTGCTCTCGGTCGTTAAGTGAAGACCGTCAGCCACTGTGTTGTCCATGGTGACCGGCAGTGCCTGAAATTTGGTATTCTCGTCAAACACTTGACACTGCGGATATCAACATATTGAATTGTCTATCGAATTCCGAAATGGAATAGCACAGTCATCTGTATATGCGCATATCTCTATCTCTTTTGTCACATCAATGTAGTTATCTCATTTTCTGCATTGACTGATCGAACTAATCCAATACCAATTTGTTATTCATGTACGTCAGCAAAGAGTATTGTAATAAAGAGGGATAAATGAAGTATGTTTTTCATTTCGTTGGCAGCAGAACACATTGTTTGTTACAGATCTAGATCTCATGTTTACTAGAGACATCCCTGCGTCATTAATTATCCATTGCCTGATATCTTTTGTCAATAAATGCATAAGTCGGTGGGGACAGGTTTGACTATCGGTGAGGGTAACCGATACTGTTCTTTCTGACTCTCACAGGGGTATGTCGAAGACTCGGCCGTAACCTCACATAAGGCAGAGAAATGTTGTGTACATGCAAGCCGGTTGTATGCAGTCGTCGCAGTAACTTTGGTCAACCTGGAAACGTGACAGAATGGCAGAGAGGACCTGTCGGTTGCGGTCGTGAGCATGGACAAACTGTGAATAAAGTTCCCCTATTTGTTGATGCATGAATGTGAATTGTCCTATGTGTCCAAGGACACGACATAAGAACAGTGGTTGTCAAAGAACATGAGTGGCACGTCTTGTCAATGACAGTTGCTTTGAAGACAGTGTGTGGTTGCTTCTGTCAGTGAATACTCGTCGACTGAAACAATTTTAAGAGCGGAAGTTGAGAAGAGAAGTGTATGTAATGGAGATCTACGGACAAGTACCTCGAAAAAGACCATTGATTACAGCCGTACATAAAGCTGCACGTTTTCAATGAGCCAGTGCCCGTTTCTAAACAATGAAATGCGCCGAATGCACGGACTGCGCAATGAGCTGTTTCAGTCGCTGTGTGCATTGGGTGCAGTTCACGTTGGAGATAGTTAGGTGTTGTGTTAGTATGTTTTTCGTACCACGACTTGGGCCCGATGGTGTATATTACCGAAAATATGGACAAGGAAGTTTACATCAGTTTTCTCTGTGACCAAGTGTTACCCTTTCTTCTACATGACTCTGACGAGTATCACAATTAATAAAATGTTCCGTGCTATTATGCCGTGGTCTAATGGATCTCACTTTAACACCCAACGTTTCGTCCCCATCTGCGGAGGACATTTTCTAGGTGGATAGTAGCGTCTTTGAATGTGCGGTTCACATCCTGGCTCGCTACTCGTATTGGGTCAGCGCAGGGGCGGATGCCAAGGGATAAGTAGGTGCTGAGACGGAGGGCAAAAATAATGAAAAACACACGTCCCATGTAGGTAACTCCGGTTCACTTAGCCTTCGAATCAGCAAGTCTAAATACAGTCCAACAGTTCCGTGAGACAGGTAGGTTCATCGTAAGCAATAACGACAGAGGCGAACAAGTGAGGCTTCAAACACAATGAATAAAGTCGACTAACGTATTGGGACCGGCGTCGGTCCGGCGTCTCCTTAAGGCGACTCCGTGCTGGCGCTAGCCGCATTCGTTGTAGACCAGTGTCTTAAAGCTGGCAGCGGATTGGAGGGGGAATTCACGTGAGTTACTGCCAACCTTTAGACCCGTACGCTATTGACAATCGCCTCTTCACGGGGTACCATGCACACGTCGCTGGCATGACTCTCAGTAACCTATCGGTCGTCTGCGTCCCTCTAAATGAGCCGATTTTTACCCCACAGAAGATGTCTGAGACTGTCTGGAATAGAGAGCGAAACAGATCCCCATAGGTTGGTAGTTCTACGGAGTCTAATCGTCAATACGTGGCTTCTGCTGCATGTGGGAAACCTAAAGAAAATTGGGGGCACTTCTCCTCAGCGAACTGCGGCTGTTAGAAAGGTTAGATGTGGTTCTACGACGATGTGTCCTGGGCAATCAACTTTTCATCACCTGTGATTAGAACATTGTTGATGGGCGTCGAGTAAATGTTAATCGTGAATGAAAGGTACGTACTGACTGAAAAAAGGCTAGTGCGCCCGTCCGGGATAACGCGCGGCTGGCACTGTGAAATACGCTAAGTCCCTATCAAGGTCACGCGCTCTGCCGCGTGTATAAAAGCGAGCGATCGCCGCACAGCGGCTCATTCGCGCTGCTGCCAAGATGCGCTACCGACGACAACGGCGACGTGCAAGACAGACAATATACAAAACTATAGAAGACGTTGAAATGACAACATCTGCTGCTGACAAGAAGAAGAACACAATGAAATCTGTCGCTGCACACGCCCTTCTAGATCGACCTGCAGTATTTTGTGGATGTAAACTGAATTTCAGCATCGACATCAACGATACATTTACCCATGGCAATGGATGGTTGACAGTTGCCATTGTACGAGGAGGAACAGGTGTTTCAAGCGTGTCTGGACTTGAATCTTTCGTCGACAGGGACATCATCGCCTACAAGACATATCATGTTACTGAAAATGCTCCAAAAAACTGGCATAGGCATGTGTATTCCAATACAAAGATATGTAAACCGGCAGAATACGGCGCTGTGGTCGGCAACGCCTGTATGAGACAACAAATGTCTGGCACAGTTGTTAGATCTGTTATTGCTACCACAATGGCAGCTTGTCAAGATTCAAAGGGAGTTAGAACGGAATTTTTTTTTGACATTTTAGGATTTTTATCTCATTATACAATTTGCAGTTTTCCAAATAAAATTATTTATATATATATATATATATATATATATATATATATATATATATATTTTTTTTTTTTTTTTTTTTTTTTGTCATTAGTCTACTGACTGGTTTGAAGCGGCCCGCCACGAATTCCTTTCCTGTGCTAACCTCTTCATCTCAGAGTAGCACTTGCAACCTACGTCCTCAGTTATTTAATTATTTGCTTGAAGTATTCCAATCTCTGTCTTCCTCTACAGTTTTTGCCCTCTACAGCTCCTTCTAGTACCATGGAAGTCATTCCCTCATGTCTTAGCAGATGTCCTATCATCCCGTCCCTTCTCCTTCTCAGTGTTTTCCACATATTCCTTTCCTCTCCGATTCTGCGTAGAACCTCCTCATTCCTTACCTTATCAGTCCACCTAATTTTCAACATTCGTCTATAGCACCACGTCTCAAATGCTTCGATTCTCTTCTGTTCCGGTTTTCCCACAGTCCATGTTTCACTACCATACAATGCTCTACTCCAGACGTACATCCTCAGAAATTTCTTCCTCAAATTAAGGCCGGTATTTGATATTAGTAGACTTCTCTTGGCCAGAAATGCCTTTTTTGCCATAGCGAGTCTGCTTTTGATGTCCTCCTTGCTCCGTCCGTCATTGGTTATTTTACTGCCTAGGTAGCAGAATTCCTTAACTTCATTGACTTCGTGACCATCAATCCTGATGTTAAGTTTCTCGCTGTTCTCTTTTCTACTACTTCTCATTACCTTCGTCTTTCTCCGATTTACTCTCAAACCATATTGTGTACTCATTAGACTGTTCATTCCGTTCAGCAGATCATTTAATTCTTCTTCACTTTCACTCAGGATAGCAATGTCATCAGCGAATCGTATCATTGATATCCTTTCACCTTGTATTTTAATTCCACTCCTGAACCTTTCTTTTATTTCCATCATTGCTTCCTTGATGTACAGATTGAAGAGTCGGAGCGAAAGGCTACAGCCTTGTCTTACACCCTTCTTAATACGAGCACTTCGTTCTTGATCGTCCACTCTTATTATTCCCTCTCGGTTGTTGTACATATTGTATATGACCCGTCTCTCCCTATAGCTTACCCCTACTTTTTTCAGAATTTCGAACAGCTTGCACCATTTTATATATTCGAACGCTTTTTCCAGATCGACAAATCCTATGAAAGTGTCTTGATTTTTCTTTAGCCTTGCTTCCATTATTAGCCGTAACGTCAGAATTGCCTCTCTCGTCCCTTTACTTTTCCTAAAGCCAAACTGATCGTCACCTAGCGCATTCTCAATTTTCTTTTCCATTCTTCTGTATATTATTCTTGTAAGCAGCTTCGATGCATGAGCTGTTAAGCTGATTGTGCGATAATTCTCGCACTTGTCAGCTCTTGCCGTCTTCGGAATTGTGTGGATGATGCTTTTCCGAAAGTCAGTTGGTATGTCGCCAGACTCATATATTCTACACACCAACGTGAATAGTCGTTTTGTTGCCATTTCCCCCAATGATTTTAGAAACTCTGATGGAATGTTATCTATCCCTTCTGCCTTATTTGACCGTAAGTCCTCCAAAGCTCTTTTAAATTCCAATACTGGATCCCCTATCTCTTCTAAATCGACTCCTGTATCTTCTTCTATCACATCAGACAAATCTTCACCCTCAAAGAGGCTTTCAATGTATTCTTTCCACCTATCTGCTCTCTCCTCTGCATTTAACAGTGGAATTCCCGTTACACTCTTAATGTTACCACCGTTGCTTTTAATGTCACCAAAGGTTGTTTTCACTTTCCTGTATGCTGAGTCTGTCTTTCCGACAGTCATATCTTTTTCGATGTCTTCACATTTTTCCTGCAGCCATTTCCTCTTAGCTTCCCTGCACTTCCTATTTATGTCATTCCTCAGCGACTTGTATATCTGTATTCCTGATTTTCCCGGAACATGTTTGTACTTCCTCCTTTCATCATTCATCTGAAGTATTTCTTCTGTTACCCATGGTTTCTTCGCAGCTACCTTCTTTGTACCTATGTTTTCCTTCCCAACTTCCGTGATGGCCCTTTTTAGAGATGTCCATTCCTCTTCAACTGTACTGCCTACTGCGCTATTCCTTATTGCTGTATCTATAGCGTTAGAGAACTTCAACCGTATCTCGTCATTCCTTAGTACTTCCGTATCCCACTTCTTTGCCTATTGATTCTTCCTGACTAATTTCTTGAACTTCAGCCTACTCTTCATCACTACTATATTGTGATCTGAGTCTATATCTGCTCCTGGGTACGCCTTACAGTCCAGTATCTGATTTCGGAATCTCTGTCTGACCATGATGTAATCTAATTGAAATCTTCGCGTATCTCCCGGTCTTTTCCAAATATACCTCCTCCTGTTGTGATTCTTGAACAGGGTATTCGGTATTACTAGCTGAAACTTGTTACAGAACTCAATTAGTCTTTCTCCTCTTTCATTCCTTGTCCCAAGCCCATATTCTCCTGTAACCTTTTCTTCTACTCCTTCCCCTACAACTACATTCCAGTCGCCCATGACTATTAGATTTTCGTCCCCCTTTACATACTGCATTACCCTTTCAATATCCTCATAGACTTTCTCTATCTGTTCATCTTTAGCTTGCGACGTCGGCATGTATACCTGAACTATCGTTGTCGGTGTTGGTCTGCTGTCGATTCTGATTAGAACAACACGGTCACTGAACTGTTCACAGTAACACACCCTCTGCCCTGCCTTCTTATTCATAACGAATCCTACACCTGTTAAACCATTTTCTGCTGCTGCTGATATTACTCGATACTCATCTGACCAGAAATCCTTGTCTTCCTTCCACTTCACTTCACTGACCCCTACTATATCTAGATTGAGCCTTTGCATTTCCCTTTTCAGATTTTGTATTTTCCCTACCACGTTCAAGCTTCTGACATTCCACGCCCCGACTCGTAGAACGTTATCCTTCCGTTGATTATTCAATCTTTTTCTCATGGTAACCTCCCCCTTGGCAGTCCCCTCCCGGAGATCCGAATGAGGGACTATTCCAGAATCTTTTGCCAATGGAGAGATCATCATGACACTTCTCAATTACAGGCCACATGTCCTGTGGATACACGTTACGTGTCTTTAATGCAGTGGTTTCCATTGCCTTCTGCATCCTCATGTCGTTGATCATTGATGATTCTTTTGCCTTTAGGGGCAATTTCCCACCCCTAGGACAAGAGAGTGCCCTGAACCTCTATCCGCTCCTCCGCCTTCTTTGACAAGGCCGTTGGCAGAATGAGGCTGACTTCTTATGCCGGAAGTCTTCGGCCGCCAATGCTGATTATTTATCAAAATTTAGGCAGTGGTGGGAACCGAAACCGGGACCGAAGACGTTTTGATTATGAATTAAAGACGCTACCCCTTTTTTTTTTAAATCTCGTTTTGTTCGCTTTTGTTCGTTGCATATGCTCGGGGCGGACTTTGTAAGACATCCGTTTAAGTTCGTTGATGATCGATTAACTCAGTTTTTTTATTACAGAGGGTACGTAACCCTCTGACGGAACACGCTGAGCTACCGTGCCGGCCCCCTGGACTACGCGTGACTAGGTAATATATATATATATATATATATATATATATATATATATATATATATATATATATATATATATATATATATATATATAACACTTATAAACTCTAGCGGGAAGTATTTGATTTTATTTGTAAATATAATCTACACCGGTTGAAAATGTTAAAATTTTTACGTGCGTTACTTCAAGATCTAATAAAATCGGTAATATTTTTATATACACTCGTGCCCATAAATTGAGGATAATCCTGATACATTGTGAAACAACGTTCTGGTGGGCGGTTTGCGAGTTTAGATCACTTCGGGATGTGACCATATGGTGCATTTGACTTGCGGTCGTCGCACGGTGGCGCTGGCAGCAATCCACATACGCAGTGGTGAGTTGGTGCATTTGAGAGTATGGTGTAGCGAGTAAGTGTGCAAACGTTTTCAGACGTATTAATGGAGACTGTGTGTTGAAAATGGCTCAAACTACATATATTGATGACGTTATGAAGGGTAGAATAATAGGGCGACTGGAGGGTGGTCAAACACAGCAGGTCGTAGCATGGGCCTTCCGTGTGCCACAGAGTGTGATCTCAAGATTATGGCAACGATTCCAGCAGACAGGAAACGTGTCTAGGCGCTACAGTAGGAAACGTCCACAGTGTACAACACCACAAGAACACCGATATCTCACCACCAGTGATCGCAGGCGGCCACGTAGTGCTGCAGGCAGCCTTGCTCGGGACCTTACAGCAGCCACTGTAAAAGTTGTCTCCAGACACACATTCTACAGACGACTGAACAGTCATGGTTCATTCGCCTGGAGACCAGCAGGGTGCATTCCAATGACCTCTGGTCACAGAAGAGCCCACAAAGCCTGGTGCCAAGAACACAGTACTTGGTCATTGGAACCGTGGTCCCAGGTTAAGTTCACTTACGAGTCCGAGTCTGAACAGTGATTCCCGCCGGGTTTTTCATCTGGTGTGAACCAGGAACCCGATGCCAATCCCTTAACGTCCTTGAAACGGACCTGTATGGAGGTTGTGGTTTGATGATTGGTGCACATCAACCTTCATGTCTTTGACAGATCAGGTGCATCGGGAAGCCAATTTGCACCAGTATGTCAGCCTTTTCAGGGATGCAGTTGGTCTCATCTTCCTCCTGATGGATGATAGCGCACGGCCCCACCGAGCTGCCATCGTGGAGGGATACCTTGAAACAGAAGATATCAGGCAAATGGAGTGGCCTGCCTGTTCTCCAGACCTAAATCCCATCGTGCACGTCTGAGATGCTCTCAGTTGACGTATCGCTGCACGTCTTCAAACGCCACGACACTTCAGGAGTTCCGACAGGCACTGGCGCAAGAATGGGAGGTTATACCCCAGCAGCTGCTCGACCACCTGATCCAGAGTTTGCCAACCCGTTGTGCGGCCTGTGTACGTGTGCATGGTGATCATATCCGCCGGCCGCCGTGGCCGAACCGTTCTAGGCGCTTTAGTCCGGAACCGCGCTGCTGCGGTCACCACGGGCATGGTAGTGTGTGATGAGCTTAGGTTAGTGAGGTTTAAGTTGTTCTAAGTTCTAGGGGACTGATGACCTCAGATGTTATCTCTCACAGTGCTTAGAGACATTTGAACCATTTTTGATCATATGCGGGGTACATGCGCATTAAACGGTGGTGATTTGTGGCACATGTGTTTCGGGACGGTTTTCAGAACTTATCGCCAATACCGTGGTCTTACAGATCTGTGTCGTGAGTGTTCCCAAGTGGCCTATGCTATTAGCACCAGTTTTGTGTAGTACCACGTAGTGTGGCACAACATTCTGCAATTATCCTCAATTTATGAGCATCAGAGTATAAATCTGTGGATTGCTGTTTTATAATGTCCAGAAGAGGATGGGCACCAGGTTGAGGAAGTTGAAACAAAGTTTGAGAGACAAGAAACTCTCTGATGGTAAAATCATAAGAGGCTGGCTGACAGAAAAAGTGATTGATGAAGTACAGCGCTATTAAGGGATGGCCATTAGAAATAATATTGAGGATTTGTTGAAAATGATGCAGGCAGTATGGGCTACCTTCTTCCACAGACTTTCAACTGATGAAAAACCAGTTCACCATCTTTGCCCTTCTGGACCTGAATCATGGTGCAATTCCCGCAGTGCCCAGCACTCAAACAGTTCATACAGCCATAAACATTCCATTCCAACAGCAGTCATGGGTATCATAAAACCTCTTTACAGAGACCTGGCAAATCCTGAGTTACTGAGGAAGAGTCTGCATGGGCAGACTCAAAATCCCAATGAGTCGTTCAATAATCATATATGGACTCGCTTACCAAAAAATGTTTTTGTTGGAATGAAGACACTAAAGTGGGGGGTCAGTGATGCTGCTATTGCTTTTAATGATGGCAACATTTGTAGGGTGAAAGTGCTACAGCATATGGCAATTAATCCTGGAGCAAACTGCATCAGAAACCACTTCGAATGGAGTATTCCAATTTTCAGGAAGTAATATCATATATATCCTGAGTCTACTGAACTAAAATAAGAACATAATGTGTTGTATAATTAAAATTATTTAGGATAACATACAAAAAAAGTACACAAAATTTTAATCTTGTACTTAAAAAATTGTATTTCTGAAAGCAGTGGCTGAAATGCAATTATGGTAGTTCAGTAGACTCGGAACATACAGTTTAATGTCCTGTAAAAGTTTCACGTCAATGGCTACAGTGGTTCCTGGAATACAGGGAAGCCAAGTCGTTAAATTTATCGGGATAGGGCGTTCCAACACCCCTTAAGTGAGTCTGAACGTGGTGTTAGAGTCGGTGCATGAGCGATGAGACGCAGAATCTCAGAGGTAGTGGGGATTTTCCCATGCGACCATTTCACGAGTGTACCGTGAATATCAGAAATCCGGTAAGACACCAAAACTCCGACATCGCTGCGGCCTGAAAAAGATTCTGCAAGAACGGGACCGACGACGACTGAAGACAAGCGTTCAACGTGACCAAAGTGAAAACCCTTTCTCAAATTGCTGCAGATTTCAGTGCTGAGACATCAACAAGTGTCAGCGTGCGAACCATTCAACGAAACATCGTCGAAATGGGCTTTCGGAGCCGAAGGTCTACTCGTGTACCCTTGATGACTGCACGACACAAAGCTTTACACCTCGCCTGGTCTCGTCAACACCGACGATGACTGGAAACATGTTGCCTGGTCGGACGAGTCGCATTTCAAGTTGTATCGAGCGGATTGACGTGTAGGGGTATGAAGGAAACCTTATGAATCCATGGACCCTGCGTGTTAGCAGGGGTTGTTCAAGCTGGTGGGGGCTCTGTAATGTTGTCGGTCGTGTGCAGTTGGAGTGATCTTTGATGGCACGTACGTAAGCATCCTGTCTGATTACCAGCATCCATTCATCTCCATTGGGCATTCCGACGGACTTGGGCAATTCCAGCAGGACAATGCGACACCCCACACGTCCAGAATTGCTACAGAGTGGCTCCAGAAACACTCTTCTGGGTTTAAAGACTTCAGCTGTCCACCAAATTCCCCAGACCTGAACTTTATTAAGCATGTTTGGGATGCCTTGCTAAGTGCTGTTCAGAAGAGATCTCGTACTCTTACAGATTTATGGACAGCCCTACAGAATTTATGGTGTCAGTTCCCTCCAGCACTACTTCAGTCATTAGTCGAATCCATGCCACGTCGTGCTGCGGCACTTCTGCGTGCTCACGGGGGCCCTACATGATATTAGGCACGTCCACCAGTTTCTATGACTCTTTAGTGTACATTTGTTGTAGAATTATTGAAGATATTGTATGCTAAAAATTATGATGTTTTTGAAGAACGGAAGTCTTGTTTATAAAAATCGATATGCATTCACTGATTTCGTAAACAGAGATATTGTGAAACTCTGTTCGCTCTATCCTCGTTGCGATCCATAGTACTATAACAACAAAGGTTATGTTGATGCTAAGTTCCTTGACTTCAGGTAGGCATTTGACACTATCCCGTACTGCCGTTCGGTGGGAAAAATACGAACTTATCCAGTACCGGGACAGATACTCAACATATTCCTGCGGCAGATGTCACAGGAGAGGTGTCGTGCATCATGGAGAGGTTTACTGTTGACATTTCTTCCCGCGAAGAGTCGAACAACCTGTTTGCTTCTCCCTTACACGGCTCACGAAATGACCGCGACGAGAATATTTGACAAATTGGACTTAATGCTTAGACTTACTGACAATCATTCTTTCCACGCGTTATTCATTAGTGGAACATAGAAGGGGAGTTCAGGCAGTAGTACCAGAAGTATCTTCCGCCACTCACCCTTACGTGGCTTGCGGCGTGTGATATAGATGGTAATATTAATAATGCCTGTCCCTTGCATCAGTATAGCATTAGGAACTCCGAACATAAATCTCGGTTTGTAGCTTAAGAAGCAGCCCCATTGAGAACATAATGCATCACAGATGGATCAGATTTCGTTTAGAAAAAAATCTTTCTCTCTCGGTTCCACTTATTACAGCTATTTTATGCTGGTATGCACACAATTATGTGCAGCTTCTTTCGCTCTTCGTATAATCGCTAGTTTTGGTGATAAACAGATCAGCCTCAAAACGTACTTTGCATATTTCCACTCAATAATGTCTTATGGAATAGTTTCCTGGGGTAACTCCCCACTTAGACATAAAGTATTGATTGTACAAAAGAGAGCAGTGACAATAATTATTGGTGTACACCCAAGGACGTCATGTAGGCACCTTTTCAAGGAGTTAGGTATTTTAATTGCACCATCAGAGTACATAAATTCGCTAATGAAATTCGTTATAAATAATCCATCTCAATTCGCGAAGGAAGGTGATGTTCATTCGTACAACACTAGAGGGAAAAATGACCTTTCCTATTCGTTAGTGAAGCTGTCAGTTGCTCAAAAAGGAGTACATTATTCAGCATGAAAAATCTTTTATCATTTGCCCAACAACATAAAGTGTCTGGCAGGTAGCAGATCAAGTGCTAAATCTAGCTTAAAATCATTTCTTTTGGACATCTTCTATTCCATGGACGAGTTTCTGTTCCAGAACCGGTAAAAAAAAATTTAAAATATTTTACCTCTAAATGTAGTTGCATGTGTAGAACTAAAAATATCAGTAATATTAATATTAGCTGACTTGTTCCACATCATATCGATAAAATAATCGTGAAAATGATCTACGGAACGTGACATAACTAAACTAAACTAAAATAAACTAAATTTACAGGCTCTTCCTGAGAATTTTATAAATTTTAAGGAGTTCTCGCCGTTGTGAAAATTTTTTAAGACTCTCAAATGTACCACATGTGTCATGAGCTACCTTCAGCTTCCACGGTTTTTTGTGCTGAGGGCACGATGTATTTTGCAAATGCAAAGATTGAATTGCAGGCCATTCTGCTTATTATTTAAGACATGTCATTGTACTGGTATTTGCAATATCACTCTTTTAATCAGAAAGTAGGTCCAGTGCTTTTAATATGTTTCGTAATGGAATAGACTATCTTATGTACGGTCTCCAGCATTTTGTACGTTTATGGGTTCTTCCACCACTAACGTAATTAGCACATTACGTACTTACTTATTTATGACAACTTTATGTGAGGAAAATAAGTGTGCAAATAACTTACGGTAATGCAGCCGGGTAATGTTCTCAACAACTGCCGATAATTCGAGAGGAGCACGTCCTGTCGTTTTCAGAGCGAAACTGCAGCAAGTAAGCTCTGTCCAAGGGAATTTAAAACCTTGGTTTGCAGAGCACACACACACGCACACACACACACACACACAAACACACTGTAAACGCTAGGACTGTCACATAACCAAAGATGATCAACTCAGAAGTTATCGATAGTGAAAATTAATAACCAACGGCCGGCCGGTGTGGCCGTGCGGTTCTGGGCGCTTCAGTCTGCAACCGCGTGACCGCTACGGTCGCAGGTTCGAATCCTGCTTCGGGCATGGATGTGTGTGATGTCCTTAGGTTAGTTAGGTTTAAGTAGTTCTAAGTTCTAGGGGACTGATGACCATAGATGTTAAGTCCCATAGTGCTCAGAGCCATTTGAACCATTTTTTAATAACCAACGGGTGTGGTAGCATAAACTTTGTCCCTCTGTTTGACAAGGTAGAGAGCAGGTTTCAACGTAAAATTTAAACAAAAATTTCCATCTCTATTTAAAATGTTACTTGCTAATTTAATTTCAACAACTTCAGTAATAACACTACCCCAATAGCTGGAAATGCATGACAGAATCCGCCTGTTGTTACGTTCTTAGTAACCGGTGCCACGACAATGTTCTGCAATGGAGGATTTGCTCGGCTGTTGTAAGCGTGTGTGACGCTTGTGTTCAGTACACTGGTCCTTCTCGGTTCTGATGATCTGATCAGTGTATGACATGTCACAACTGAAAGAAATACTGTAGACACCCACCTTCTTTACGGAGCTTTAAGAGACTCTGTCTCAGATGATGGTAGAAAAACACATTTAATCATATTGCGACCAATCCTGTTGAAAATTCTCCCCTCGTAAGGCAGAGAGGCCTTTGACTTTGGTGCCACGTCCGTACTGTCGTCGCTCACCGGGTGCAAGGCTTGTCGCCAGTGTAATGCACGTCTGGTCTGTCTTTCATTATAAACATCGTGACCTCTAGTTGGGCTGACTCATCTGACAATCTCTCACGGCTCGAGACGACGTCGCCCCTGCGAGCCAAGGTACGAAGTACTCCTTCACGATGTGGGCCTTGCGAACCAAGGTACGAAGTACCCCTTCAAGCTGAGCCTGTAGATGCAAGTGTGTGTATTCTCCCTACAAACCGGGCGTCTCAACGCACCATCTACCTTCCTCTTGACCAACTCCTCAAAAAACGGAAGGCAGACATCCTTTCCCATCTCCAACGTGAAACAAACATTCAGGTGGGCTGAGTTCAGGTGTTACAAAAAGTCGTTCAAATTCTCACTGTCATGAGAGCCAGCAACAAAAGCATTGTCTACATAACTGAAAAAGAAAAAACACTCAGGTTTCAAAGCAGCCGACTCCAAAGCACATGCATCGAAAACGCCCATAAACAAGTGTGCAATAATAGGTGACAAACGCTTCACATGGCAACTTTACCTTGACCTTCATAGTACTGGCGACTGAATAAAAGCTAAGTGGAAGTCAGCACGTGTAAAATTACATTCGTTGATTTAACACCAAACAAAATCTAACCGTAATGTATCAGACAGACGAATGCAAGGGAAGAGAGAGACCACATCAAAACTTACTAGGACATCAGAGTCATTCAAACGCATTCACTCTAATCGGTGTAAGAAATCCGGTGAGTTCTCAATGTGATGTTCACATCGTGTTACTAGGGGGCTCAAGAGAGTACTAAAGTGTTTTGCAACACCATATACAGGAGCACCAATGTTGCAACCATTCTGAGAGGACCTACCGAAGGCCATATAACCTACTGGAAACACCACAATAAGAATTAACACTCTAGTTAGTCTCCTAGGACAAGGAACTTTTCCTCAGGACGCTGTTCGTCCTTCTCTCAACACTAATGTGGGGTCAGCACAAATCCTGCGGTACGCTATATCAACGGTTGTCGATGACAACCAAGCTGCGTTCCTGTAAGTTACTTGAACACTGTGTATGCCAGAAGAAACTCAGGTCTCACAAGATATATATATATATACTCTGCCCATGGTGTATTTTTAAAAGTATATATATAGGGCATAATTTTACAAGGTTTAATTAGAACTTATTTATGATCTTTTTGTTCTTAACATTCAGTAGTTTTCTGTGTTAGGTGCGTTTAAGTAAATGAATTTCAGGATAACTATGCGTAATTTTTTTCTCTAAAAAAGATGATTTTTTATTCATCAGAGCCGTTCTTTTGTTACGCGCACCCTGATTCCCATTCGCGACAGTACAAATGAACGCAGTTTGCTTGACATTAAATCTGCATACATGTCTACGTATCTTATCTTCAGTTGTGTCCTATGTTGAGCTTAGCTTCCGTTGAAAAACTGTGATCACTAACAGTTTGACAGACGAATAATGTCCGTTGAGATCTGCTCTTTGGTAAAAGCCACTGACGACCATTGAGAGCTGCTACTCAGACACGCACACGGCCACCGAAGACTTGCCTGTGAGAGTATCTTGCTGTGTATTTTGCCGTTGCCGAAAGCCACTAGGTGACTTACCTTTGACCTGGCACAAAAGTCTTTGGTTTTATTAATGTACTCGCATATTTTAAAATCATATGGAAGTATTTCTGAATTTCTGGAGTCGATTAACTAAATAGTCCACGAACAATAATTCCCCAGCATTACAGCTGCATGTGTAATAGATTTCAGCGACTTCATCTCCAAACAAGCTGAATTCTCTGCTCGATACAGATACTAATAGAAGGTTGAGGATAAGAACTGTCATTCTGGAAAAGAGACGCAATCGATTTTGCCCATGTACCCCACACTCTTGATCACTAGATACTGATCGTCTTTAGTAATTAAGACAAAATTTTCAATGAAATCGAAATAACCTTTTGTCAGAGTCTCAACAGCGAGCGATGGAGCAAGGAGGTGAACATGGCGACTGACGGGTTGATTAGAGGGTGCTCAGACCGTTTTGTATGTTCTAGAGTAAGCGAATGCGGGAGAGAGAGAGAGAGAAAGAGAGAGAGAGAGAGAGAGAGGGAGAAAAAGAGACAAAGAGAGAGGGAGAAAATAGGGCACGTATTTCGGATTAAGCTCCAACTTAATTGTCTCCTTCTTCGTCTGTCACAGTTATTCCGTCTTTTTATTCAAAGTGCGGTTGCTTTACAAACATAACTTTAATTAGTACTTTGCAGTATGTTAATAGAGAGCCCTATCTCTGTCGTTGTTGCTGCTGTTAATTTAGTATTTTTCTCCATTTGACAAATGATAACTTGCATTTCTTTTAACTGAATGTGTTGAAAGGTATCTTTATCTATTGGTTGCCAGTGCCATTATTTAGCTCCCACATTAAATTTAAATGTGTATGAAGCTGCACTTTTTCTCAACATGAATTTTATACAAGGGGAATATTAGAAATCTGACTATTAAGGTGTAGCTTCTCGCGAGATCAATGATCACCAAAATTTTTGGAGCCACCATCGTTACTACCATGTGACCAACCCAAAAAATAAAGAACTCATAAGGCAGCATTCAGGACAGTAAACACCAGTGAATGTACCAGCAGACGATCATGAACAAGTTACTGAGTCCCACAAAAGTCCCAAAAAAGTGACTGCTCGGCTTACCTTCAGTCACTGAAACTTCAACACTCGTACCAGCGACCGGCAACTGAAATAATGAGTGGTTTCATGCGTTCTTGTTCGTTCTACGACGTGCAATGAACACTACAGTTCTGGCCACCAATAAAAAGAACAGTAGAGTTTGGAAATGACGTCACTTCCAGAATTTTCTAATTAAATGGGAAAGTAAGGCACACAGCCATTTAACGTTATTCAAAATTATAAGCTATTCCGTTGAAAGACAGACGGGATCGGAAAGGAGAATTGATGTAGCCGACACCAACACCGTTTACGTAATGTCAATACGATCAGTAACTGATCTTCAGCTTTAAGATAAAATGTTCTCACAAAATGATTTGTTGTTAGGTGAGAACAATGCGAACAGTACGGACAAACGTTGACTACAAAATGTTCACACTACCAGTAAACATGGAAAGGCATGGGGCATCATTCACTCAAGACTGTCCATTATCCCCATGCACGACTCAAATGCTTCTGATTTCCTCCAATGCTCTCACCCCTCTATTGAACTCAGACAGATTTCTCCACACGGCACTCCATTTTCTAGCGTCCACTGTTCCACTCACTATCTCCAAATGACAAAATCACAATATGTAAACTCAAATAGCAACAGTGAACTACAAATAAAAAATTACAATCTACAAATAATCACAAAGCAGCGGGAATACCAACACGAAAAACAGAAACTCTCCAAACGTAAACACAAACCTAATATTAAGCACCGACATAGCTGCAGATGTAACATATACATACTTATGATCATGATGTCGAAACCACCAATATTGCTCAACCATTGATTTGACAATGTAAAACAAACCTATGTTTGCTTAGAAAGAGGGACCACTCTACGTGAGACATAATTTCCCAGTCGGCTGTTGTGGCCGAGCAGTTCTAGGCGCTTCAGTCTGGAACCGCGCGACCGCTACGGTCGCAGATTCGAATCCTGCCACGGGCATGGGTGTGTGTGATGTCCTTAGGTTAGTTAGGTTTAAGTAGTTATAAGTTGTAGGGGACTGATGACCTCAGATGTTAAGTCTCATAGTGCTCAGCGCCATTTTGAACCATAATTTCCCACAAGTTTCATCTGCGCCAACTTACTACACAAACACTAAGTGCAGCGCTGCCCACAAATCATGGGACGCACAACATCTGCTTTCACGAGCTCTCCATCTGTCAAAAATGTTTAGATCTGTGTTGGAAACACTGTGAATACTCTACTAGTACGAGCATGTAATGGTATTCCCACGAATTTGAGACAAAGACCTTGTAAATCCACGCAAAGCATTTCGGTCAAAACTCTGTCGTTGAACAGGAGGCACAATTTGACACAACATTAAATGACGTAAGATAACATGAGAGTGAATTTGTAAGGCAACAGAATAAATGAAGGTCAGATTCACACCATACATGAGAGCTTTATACGTAGCAATGGGAAAGTGAATATGACACCTAACTTAATTCGGCGGTAATGAGCAAATTTGCCTAGCACTATGTAATGCAAAAAGGGATGACACTCAGTCAACAGAATTAACACACCATTCCTATAATGCATGTTTGAGCACAAGGTGAAACAAGCAGTGAGAGGCGTTTAATTTGGAATTCAGAGGGACAAGGACAGAGGCAAGGCTGTGCTACAGGGGGTACCACGGAAACCACTTTAAGGGGTGCCCCAGGCGGAAAGTCAACGACCGACCAGGTGACTCAGATGGGGAGAGCGATTATAATGGCCCATCTGAGGAAGGACAAGAAAAAAAAAAAGCTTTTAGAAAACTGCGTTTCGGAATTGCAAATGGATACGAAACAAGACCAGTGATGAATATTGGATCACGTGTCCAGCGAGTGGTACACACACGAGAGAGTGTATGTATGCATTTAGGCGTCTGGAACGGGCACAAAACGTCCTATTGGCGGAAACGCGCTAGGAAGGAGAAAAGAGCCAAACTTTCGACGCAATTTAATGGTAGGGACCTTGCGATTGGTAGAGAGAGTTTCCACAAAACAAGAGGAACGCTTCTATTGGTCGAAAAAAGCAGTGACGTGAAGAACGAAAGAACCCAGGTGGGGAGACAGTTCGGCTATGAGTAAGACATGACGGAAATTTCCGAGCACTCTTCTCTGAACTGGCGTCAACTGCATAACGCTCTGTACGATGTACAGAAGTAATTTGTGTGAACACTGCAGGTGATATCCAGCCAGAAATGAGCTGTAGCATCGCTTAGCTCCAGCTGTGGGGAAACGAACCTTCCAATTACTTAATTGTTCTTGCGAGAACTGAGAGGACATTATAATATGCACACTGCTCCAACCATGCACGTGTATATCGCCACATTCTAAGACTAGCGATGAGTACATGTTCTCTTGCATGACGAGAAACATAGGGAAAGTTTCTGTTGGAAAATTCGGCAAAGGTGTAATTAATTTTATAGGAATTTCAGCGGAAGAGAGTGGCCTAGCAGACGTCAGCTCATCGCAGCTTAAGGTAGATACTGCGTGCAGAGGTGTAAACTTGTTGGTTCACCAGCTTGCGTCCACTCTTAACTCGAGAAACCTTGGGTAATCGTTTGCTCAATTTGTCACATAACTAACCATACACTAGAGACTTGACTGTCATCCTAAAATAGTACCGAACTTTGAACCGGAATCGAACGATTTTCGTAGTACTGACCAACATCACAACGTAAGTGTAGGAACAATTTTGTAAAGAAACTTCTAGTTAAACTTCAATATTGTCATGTTTAAGATAATTTAACTTTCTGAGAGGAGCAATATTTAATATTGTTGTGTTTAGGATTATTTCACTTTTTGATGTTGAAGAGATTAGTTGTTCTGACAACTGTATTTCTTGTCGCATTGAAAACTGTTTAGGGGGGTAGGACGTCAAACGGGCCGCCTTGGAGCAGGAGAGGCAGCACAGGACATTTTAATTTCCACTGTCTATACTTTTACAAATAAATTCATAAAACTTTGTCAGCATGACCAGGAAGAATTCAGAATTCACACTCATGATAGCAGTGGAAGTTCGAAAACATAACGAAGTAATTTTTTTACATGTGAAATTTCATCTTTTTTCACTTACTAATGGCTGCATTTGTTGCTATAGGTACACTTTTCTTCATGAGTAAGAGAGATGGTTCGATGAATTTTGCACAGCATACAAATCATACTTAAAGGTGTACGAAACTCTAGAATTTTCCAAATCTATTAAAAACTGTGATAAAAATTGAGGTAATTAACTATAAAATTCGTGTTTTTTTTTCTAAATATGAAGTTTAAAATGCAACAGATCATTCGTTTTCTCATAAATTAAATACATTTTAGAGTTTCATACACCTGTAAGTATGGTATTTATGCTGTGCAAAATTCATCGAAGAATCTCTCTAACTTATGAAGAAATGTGAACCTGTAGCAACAACTGCAGCCATTAGTATGTGAAAAAATGATGACATTCCACACGTAAAAAAATTATTTTGTTATGTTCTCGAACTTCCACTGCAATGAGTGTGAATCCTGAATCCTTGCTGGTGATGCTGACAAAGTTTTATTCATTTATTTGTAAACGTATAGACACTGGAAATTAAAATGTCCTGTGATGCCTCTCCTGCTCCAAGTCGGCCCGTTTGACGTCCTACCTCCCTTAAAGGCGTGTATTTTGTGCTAATATTGCAACATTAAACATGTCATTTCACTTACACAGTTCTCTTCAATCATAGAATATGTAAACCACAAATATTACTTCAGAATATCTAGCATTAATCAAGAGTATTGAAATACTGGGGAGTTTAACTACTCATTCGACTGAAAAGTCCTCTGGATTTCATAAGGAATACCGTGATTAGAATAGGCACAAGTACTTACTTTTGGAAGACAGTTGAAAACAATAAATGATTGCTGATAGGATTCCTAAATGCTAAGGATGAAAGACAGATTTTAAACCCTTTACGGTGCAAGCTATGCCGCTTTGCAGTGATCCCTCCAAAGGATCAGCGACTCGGCATGTATCATGAATCAAGTTCACAGCGCAGCGCCCTGCGAAGGAATGCCGCAACTGGAGAGCCTTCCCTCATTCCCTTTGCTCAAAGGGCCGACGGCCAGATCTGGCAAACGTAACTTGGCCTGCAGTGCCTGCCGTTCTGTGTCGACCGCTTCCGCTGGATGCCATCATTTTAGCCACGGCCAGATGTCTTTATAGACCGCGTGTGCGAAACTAAAGCACTCGAGCTTTGAACCACTGCCTTCTGGAATCTGGCTCCCCCACTAATCTTACTTTAACATGGCGTGCAAAAACATGACTAAATGAAGGTCGGGCCCTGTGTTATGTGTGAGACCCTTTCAGTGAAACGCATTCCTTTGACATAATGATCTCTAAGACATGAGTGTGTTACATCGACAGCATATGCCAATTTTACTATGTCTACATCTACATCTACATCCATACTCCGCAAGTCACCTGACGGTGTATGGCGAAGGATGCTTTGAGTACCTCTATCGGTTCTCCCTCCTATTCCAGTCTCGTATTGTTCGTGGAAAGAAAGATTGTCGGTATGCCTCTGTGTGGGCTCTAATCTCTCTGATTTTATCCTCATGGTCTCTTCGCGAGATATACGTAGGAGGGAGAAATATACTGCTTGACTCCTCGGTGAAGGTATGTTCTCGAAACATCAACAAAAGCCCGTACCGAGCTACTGAGCGTCTCCCCTTAAGAGTCTTCCACTGGAGTTTATCTATCATCTCCGTAACACTTCCGCGGTTACTAAATGATCCTGTAACGATGTCCGCTGCTCTCCGTTGGATCTTCTCTATCTCTTCTATCAAACCAATCTGATACGGATCCCACACTGCTGAGCAATATGCAAGCAGTGGGCGAACAAGTGTGCTGTAACCTACTTCCATTGTTTTCGGATTCCATTTCCTTAAGATTCTTCCAATTACTCTCAGTCTGGCATCTGCTTTACCGACGATCAACTTTATATGATCATTCCATTTTAAATCACTCCTAATGCCTAATCCCAGGTAATTTATGGAACTAACTGTTTCCAGTTGCTGACCTGCTATATTGTATCTAAATGATAACGGACCTTTCTTTCTATGTATTCGTAGCAAATTACACTTGTCTACATTGAGATTCAATCGCCATTCACTGCACCATGCGTCAATTCGCTGCAGATCCTCGCTGCATTTCAGTACAATTTTCCATTGTTACAACCTCTCGATATACCACAGCATCATCCGCAAAAAGCCTCGGTGAACTTCCGATGGCATCCACAAGGTCATTTATGTATATTGTGGATAGCAACTGTCCTACGACACTCTCCTGCGGATCAGCTGAAATCACTCTTCGGAAGACTTCTCTCCATTGAGAATGACATGCTGCGTTCTGTCATCTAGTAACTCTTCAATCCAATGTCGGTGTTTGCTTATAATATTTAGTTTCTTCATAAGTTCCTGGAGTTTTTTTTTTTTTTGCATGTTGGTATCGCGGTTGCTTTGGGTTTATTTATAGACTGTAATTATTTATTAGTGGTTCACAGTTGCTATTTGAGTTCACGTATTATCATTTTGAGATACTGAGTGGAGCTATGGGCGCTACAAAATGGAGTGCCGAGAAGAGAAATTGGAACATTTATGACATTTTCTTCTGTTTGAGTCTAGTAGAGGGATCACACCAGCGGGGGCAGCAAGAAACAGTTGCGCCTTCTGTGGTGATAACGCCACTGGAGGGAGCACGGCCAGAAAATAGTTTACTTTTTTTAAAATGCCTCGTCTTGACATTAGTGACTCTCCACTTTCCGAAAGAACCTCAGGATTTAACGATGATCGTTTAAACGCTTTAATCCACATTGGCGCATGTCACTGCACTCGAGAGCCGGCAGATTTGATGAACTGCAATCATTCCACCATCGTACGACATTTACATGCAAAGTAGATGGTTCAAAAATCTGGTGTATGGGTACTACATTAAGCCAAAATCACAATTTCACTGGGTGGCCATACGTGCATCTCTTCTTGCTCATCATCGATTGGCTAGTGAACAACACCGACCACTCCTATCATCGTAACTGGCGACAAGAAATGGTGTGTCTATGATCACAGAAGGTAAAGAAAGAATGGTTGAACCAAAACAAAGTAGCAGGTCCACGTACAAAGACCTGCATGCGCTCACAAAATATGCATCTGTTGGGACAGCGACGCTGTGGGTACTACAAATTTCTTCCCCGGGTTGTAGCCACCACTGCTGACAGTAAATGACAACAGAAGTCTTGCAGTCGCAGTCCAGATCAGTGGATGCCAGGTTGAGATTCATAGAGAGAGTCCTTAGAAAATGTAGTCCATCAACAAAGGAGGTGGCTTACAAAACACTCGTTCGACCTATACTTGAGAATTGCTTATCAGTGTGGGATCCGTACCAGGTCGGGCTGACAGAGGAGATAGAGAAGATCCAAAGAAGAGCGGCGCGTTTCGTCAGAGGGTTATTTGGTAAGCGTGATAGCATTAGGGAGATGTTTTAGCAAACTCAAGTGGCAGACTCTGCAAGAGAGGCGCTTTGCATCGCGGTGTAGCATACTGTCCAGGTTTCGAGAGGGTGCGTTTCTGGATGAGGTATCGACTATATTGCTTCCCCGTACTTATACCTCCCGAGGAGATCGCGAATGTAAAATTAGAGACATTCGAGCGGTCACGGACGGTTTACTGCAGTCGTTCTTCCCGCGAACCATACGCGACTGGAACAAGAAAGGGAAGTAATGACAGTGGCACTTAAAGTGCCCTCCGCCACACACCGTTGGGTGGGTTGCGAAGTATAAATGTAGATGTAGATGTAGACGAAAATGCATTCTGAAACTGGCTCGACGAGTTCTTCGCCTCAACACCACCTGTTTTTTACTGTCGAGTAATTACCCAAGTATTGTCGGACTGTTGTATATACTGATGGAGAATACAGATAGACGGAAAAAAATCGCAACACCAAGAAGGAGTTGCGCGACGTAAACGAGAGTCTGAAAGATGATGTCTATTTGAATTTCGCGCAAGTTGCTTAACTATGGCGTTTGTAGCACAGCAAGGAGGAGGCAAATCAGGTTTGCTTAAACTACACGCCGCAGTGGTCATGAGTGTTATTTACTTACCCGGTGAGGTGATGATAGCCAAGAAAGCCTTTAAGGCGACAAAGATGCCATTATCATCATATCACTGAGCTTGAGAGACGTCGTGTAATAGGGTTACCACCTGGGTCTTCGTTCTGTGATGTTGCAGTGAGACTTGGCAGGAATGTAACCACTGTGCATGATTCTGAAAGCGGTGGTCAAGAGAATGTACGGTCGCAGGAAGACCTGCCTCTGGACGGCTACGTGACACTATCGAGAGGTGAGACCATCGAGCTCTGGCGCATCATACTGCATCTGCAGCGGCAGTCTGAGCAGCAGCTGGCACCATACTGGCACAGCGAACTGTTACAAATCGGTTATTTCAAGGGCAGCTTCGCTCCAGACGCCCTGTACCGTCATTCCACTGATGCATGCCACTGACCTCAAACAACCGCCATTTGCGAATTCAGTGGCGTCGGGCGAGAACTTGTTGGAGGGTATGGTAGAGGTCTGTTGTCTTTTAAGCTGGTTCTGCTTCGGTGCCAGGGATGGCCGTGTGTTGGTTAGAAGGCGGCCAGCTGTTGGTGTGCAACCAACCTGTCTACGAGCTAGACGCACTGGACTTACATCTGGAGTTATGATCTGGGATACGATTTCGTATGACAGGAGGAGCACTCTCGTTGTCATCCCACGCTCCCTGACTGAAAATTCGTCCATCAACCTGTTGATCCTCTGTCGGAAGTTCGACTCCTCCCTTGGGCAGGGGTGTGTGTGTGTTGTCCTGAGCGTAAGTTAGCTGAAGTTAGATTAAGTAGAGTGTAAGCATACGGACCGATGATCCCCACCAACCTGTTGATTTGATCTCTTGTCGTCCAATACTTGAACAGCATTCCAGGGGATGCTTTCCAACAGGAAAACCCTCCTCCATGTATCGCTGTTGTAACCCAACATGCTCTACAGGGTGTCGGCATGTTGTCTAGGTCTGCCCGACCACCAGATTTGTCTCCAATCTGGACAACTCCAGCGTCATCTACAAACAGCGTTAACCGCCTGTGTATTGATCGACCAAGTACAACAGGAATGGAACTCAAACCCTCAAACTGACATCTGTCACCTGTACAACACAACACTTGTACGTCTGCATTGTTCCCTTCAAGATTCTGGCGGTTACACCTGCTGTTACTGTACCAGAATTTCACATTTTCAGTGGCTTATCTCACGCTTACATTAAGTTGTGTGCAAAATTAATCACTTAGATAAATTTACCTAGACAGTTGTATTCTCGAAATTTCATTACTCTACATTAATTACTTTTTGGTGCTGCGACTATTTTCATTCAGTATATTCCTCATGACTAAAGTCCCTGTTCTGTGGATCTGTTGTGTTTATTTAAACTTATAGAAAAACGCTACGAACTTATGCTCTAACCCAATAAGTCCATTTAGGATGGTTGGCGAGAAAAATTTTGTGACTACCGCACGTTATGTCTACTTCATCGGTTCTTCAATGTGCATACTCCGCAATGACACACACCACAGACCAGTTACCTATTACCTCATCGTAATCGATTCACAAGGTCTCCCTAACTATCCTACCTGTGCCCACTCGTATAATTGAAAAATTCGCAAGCTTTTCCTCTTTTTTGTTATGTAAATGTGTTGGTTAGTTTTGAGACAAAACAAAATTTTGTGTGTGACCCAAAAAACTTATTATACCACGGAGAATAGATGGTTATTCATTCACTCCTAGAAGTGCATGAGAATTCAGTTATGACTAAAAACTCTGTACTCCATACTATAGCGGAGGGGCCAAGCGCCCACACATATCCTTACTCTTCCTCCCTTCACCTCCTTCACCCCGTTTACGGACGATTCTTCTGTCACTGCCCGCAGAAATGATCTAGCTATCCCTAATTTACCATCATCATTGTACTTGTCACAAAAAAATTATTCTTTTCTTTATACTAAATGGTATAACGGGATTACGATTCGTTTCGAATAGGGAAGTAGGGTAGAGAGTAAACTACTATGAAGGTTTGAGTGACAATGTTGTTCTCATCAGATTAGACAGCAAACCAACGACGTCACAAGCATAATACGAAAAGATACGGAAATTATATGAGGACATTGAACGGATAGTTCAGCACGAATAAGGGAGATTTTAATCTAACAAGGGAACCTCCCCATCGCACCCCCCTCAGATTTAGTTATAAGTTGGCACAGTGGATAGGCCTTGAAAAACTGAACACAGATCAATTGAGAAAACAGGAAGAAGTTGTGTGGAACTGTGAAAAAATAAGCAAAATATACAAACTGAGTAGTTCATGGGAAAATACGCAACATCAAGGACACTAGCAACGCAGGAGCGCCGTGGTCTCGTGGTAACGTGGGCAGCTGCGGAATGAACGATCCCTGGTTCAAATCTTCCGTCGAGTGAAAAATTTTACGGGGCTCCGGAAAGGCTCAAAATCATGAAAAGTTCAATTTTTACTTTTTTTCGTTTTCTGAATCTGCAGACTATTACCTTTTAATAGATATATAATTTATTCAATTCCGAAAACTACAACTATTTTTAAATTTTTTTTGAAATGTGTTCTACATGGGCGTGACCCACTGTGGCGCTGTCAAACTGCTGTCAAATGGTGTTATTATTAACGTCCGTGTTCATCAGGTACATTTTAGTGATGTGAGATAAAGTATGTGTTGTGGCTAACCTGTGATGGTTCAATATATATCGCTGGTGTGATTGTCGATTGTTTCATGTTTATTTACTCTGTCGTTATCTCGAAAATATTCGTAATAAATTCTGTTTCTTGAGTCTCTGTTTTGTTGAAGTATAATAATGAGTAAAAGTAAAGTTATTAGAAATCCTCTGAAGGCTTTTAAGAAAAGGAGAAATGTTGGAAAGCCAAAGGTATTTAGAAATATGGGAATGAAGATAGGTTCTAACATGGTACGAGCGATGCTTGCTTTAGACAAGGAACGCCTTTGGGCTGCAGACAGGGCTGTAAAGAGTCTAAAAATACAAGCAAGAGTAAACAGGAGGAGGAACAAGAGGAAGCTGGAGGAGGAGTTTGCAGAGGATGAAGATAATCCATCCTATGGACCTGGAATGCACTAAAAAGTTAATCCAATCTTTGTCGCTCGATTCCCAAACGTTTATTTTCTCATACTAATTACATGTTTCCTAAGGATCTTCCAAACATATTTGTTTCAAACTTTCAGTAAATGTTACACAGTACCTTCTGCATAATTTAACACAGCCTTTTTCCAAAACACTGTATATTTTTGTATATATAAATAAAAAATTGCAAAAAAATGTTGTGAATTTTCATTACAAATGAAAAAAAATCATCTTTAATAACTGAACTAAAATTTTGTAAAATCCCTGTGTTAAGTTGTAGCCCATATTCCAATAAATAATCTGTAAAAAGTTGAACTTCCTACCTCAAATACTTTGTGGAGAAAGATGTAATGTATAAGCGTTATTTTAACATTGCAAGTATAGGGCGTTCCGGAGCCCCTTAACTTTTTATTTTCAGTTTATGTGACAAACTCTTATGTTTTCATCACTTTTTTGGGAGTGGTTATCACATCCACAAGAAAACCTAAATGGGGCAAGGTAGAAGAATCTTTTTACCCATTCGCCAAGTGTACAAGTTAGGTGGGTCGACAACATATTCCTGTCATGTGACGCACATGCCGTCACCAGTGTCGTATAGAATATATCAGATGTGTTTTCCTGTGGAGGAATCGGTTGACCTATGACCTTGCGATCAAATGTTTTCGGTTCCCATCGGAGAGGCACGTCCTTTCGTCTATTAATCGCACGGTTTTGCGATGCGGTCGCAAAACACAGACACTAAACTTATTACAGTGAACAGAGACGTCAATGAACGAACGGACAGATAATAACTATGCAAAAATAAAGAAAGTAAAATTTTCACTCGAGAGAAGACTTGAACCAAGGACCTCTCATTCAGCAGCTGCTCACGCTACCACGGGACCAGTTTTTCACAGTTCCACACAACTTCTTCGTGTTTTCTCAATTGATCTGTGTTCAGTTTATCAAGGCCTATCCACTGTGCCAACTTATAACTAAATCTGAGGGGGGTGCGATGGGGAGGTTCCCTTGTAAGAATCGTACAGGATTTGAAAGCGGTTGTAGGGGAACGAATAGAACAAAGAGTTACGGCAGAATATGTGCTAGGCAGTAGGAATGAGAGAGGAGAATGTGTAATTGAGTTCCGCAATAAGCTTCAGATGGTACGGTAAAAGCAAACACTCTGTTCGAGAATAGCACGAATAGGAGATGTACCTCTAAAAGACCTGGAGGCACGGGTAGATTCTAGCTGGATTACGTCACGGTCAGACAGAGATTCTGAAATAAGATACTGGACCTTAAGACTTACCCAGGAGCAGACATAGACTCAGATCATAATTTAGTAATGATGAAGAGCACACTGAAGTTTAAGAGAATCGTACGAAAAGATCAGTGTGGAAGGGAAAAAATGATTTGACCTCAGCCATGGTCACTCGAGATGTGTGGCATGTTGCGCCATCCTGTTAGTACTAGTCGAGGGTAAGTTCTTCATCGTGCAGTTGGTTCACAAAATTCCCGAAATATTTCGAAGTGAACTGTATATGCTGTATTTATCGATGTTAAACTGTATATGCCGGTCACCAAAGAGTTCAACGAACTTTCACTCACATGTCGTAACGGAACCAGTAATCAAATACTGTTTCACAAGAAAACACACACTCTTCGACAGAATAGCTATATATTGTCACTAAACAGTCAACACTAAGCTCCAGCCACAGTGACGCGTAGAAACACACTGTTGCGTCAAACGATGCTGCAGAGTGTAGTGTTGCCGCGTCAAACGTGACAGATTACATGGTGCAATATCAGCAGGATTATTACACATGTCTAATGGGCCTTTTTCGAGTGGGTCATACTGTATTAGTGGACAGTAATGTGGGGTGTGTCGACTCTTCGCCTGTACGACGGCTTGACATCTGCTGGGGACACACTACACCAGGTGTTTGAATGTCTGTGGTGGAGTGGCAGCCCATTTTTCCACACTAGCCAAACGCTGAGAAGGTAGTGATATTGGATCTGGGTCGGCCGGTTGTAGGCGCTTCAGTCTGGAACCGCGCGACCCTTACGGCCGCAGGTTCGAATCCTGCCTCGGGCATGGGTGTGTGTGATGTCCTTAGGTTAGTTAGGTTTAAGTAGTTCAAAGTTCTAGGGCACTGATGACCTCAGAAGTTAAGTCCCATAGTGGTCAGAGCCATTTGAAACATATTGGACTTGGAGACTGGAGCAAAGTCGACGCTCTAACCTCTCACGGGAAACCTCCCCATCGTACCCCCCTCAGATTTAGTTGGCACAGTGGTTAGACCTTGAAAAACTGAACACAGATCAATCGAGAAAACAGGAAGAAGTTGTGTGGAACTATGAAAAAAATAAGCACAATATACAAACTGAGTAGTCCATGTGCAAGATCGGCGGATAATCTCAGCACGGGAGCGACGCGGTTCCGTGGTTAGCGTAAGCAGCTGCGGAACGAGAGGTCCTTGGTTCAAGTCTTCCCTCGAGTGAAAAGTTTACTTTCTTTATTTTCGCAAAGTTATGATCTGTCCGTTCGTTCATTGACGTCTCTGTTCACTGTAATAAGTTTAGTGTCTGTGTTTTGCGACCGCACCGCAAAACCGTGCGATTAGTAGACGAAAGGAGGTGCCTCTCCAATGGGAACCGAAAACATTTCATCGCAAGGTCATAGGTCAACTGATTCCTCCACAGGAAAACACGTCTGATATATTCTATACGACACTGGTGACGGCATGTGCGTCACATGACAGGAATATGTTGTCGACCCACCTAACTCGTACACTTGGCGAATATGTAAAAAGATTCTTCTACCTTGCCCAATTTAGGTTTTCTTGTGGATTTGATAATCACTTCCAAAAAAGTGATGAAAACATAAGAGTTTGTCACGTAAACTGCAACAAATGAATGCAACAGTTTCACAGCCGCACAGTTTTCCCTGTGCTCTGTCAAAACATATGTTTTGTTTCGATGTTTGTTTAGGTGTAGCGTCCCCATACTACGGCGCAGTTACCTCGCATCGGACGGACGGAAGGACAGATAGTAATTGTCTGAAAATTAAAAAATTAAATATTTCACTCAAGGAAAGACTTGAACCAAGGACCTCTCATTCCGCAGCTGCTCACGCTTACCACGGGACCACGGGGCTCCTGAGCTGACGCTATCCTTGATGTTGCCTATTTTGCACATGGACTACTCAGTTTGTATATTTTGCTAATTTTTTTCATAGTTCCACACAACTTCTTCCTGTTTTCTCGATTGATCTGTGTTCAGGTTTTCAAGGCCTATCCACTGTGACAACTTATAACTAAATCTGAAGGGGGTGCAATGGGGAGGTTCCCTCGTCAGATAGATGTTTTCCTGGGTTCACATCAGGCCTCTTGGCAGGACAGCCCATTTCAGGAACCCTATTTTACACAAACCATTGCCTCACGGATGCTGTTTTGCGAGAAGGTGAAATGTCATGATGAAACAATCATGGTCTCAGAACTGGTCCTCTCCTGTGCATGTTACATGAACTTGTAATTTGTGTGCATCAGCTTGTGCATTCGGAGGTTCTTAAGCACAATGAGGGAACATAACTACGAAAAATACCTTCATACCATAACACCATCTCCACTGTAGTTACTGTTGGCACACCACGTGATGGCAGCTTAGGTCCTCCAAGGCATTCGCCAAACTCAGACCTTTCCATCGGACTTCCACAGGGTATAGCGTGATTCATTACTCCAGTTGTCCGCTGTCCATTGGCGTCGCTTTTACACCACCTCAAGTGTCGCTTAGGATTGCCTACAGCTACTTGTGGTTCATGAGGACCTGCTCGACCACTGTACCCTTTTACCTCCATTGGCGCTTTGGAACTCCTCTGATTTCATGCGATTTTTTACAACTACTCACTCCAATGCGCGATGGTCCCTGTGCATGAGTACCTGACGTTTACCTAGTCGTGATTTAATAGTAGTAGTTTCTTCGCGTTTCCACTTCGCAACCACACCTCCATAATTCGACTCGGCCATCTTCAGTAGGACTGAGATGTCCCTCATGGATTTGTTACTCAGGTGATTCCGATTACTAGTTCACGTTCCAAGTCACTGAGCTCTCCAGACCGACTCATTCTGCTGTTCCTGTTTCTCTGCTGACCATACAACACATGTTCTATCGGTCTAGAGGATCGGATCGGACTATCTCTACTTCTGCTGGCATTTCCTATTTGATTGCATCAGCGTGGCCCACATCGGTCAAATTATTCACTGACGACTCCAAAATAGGAGAGGGCACGGTCTTTAGTTACTTATGTGGAGGTCCATTATCTTGGGCTATGTTGAAGCTACCGAGGGAAGCCAGTATCTTCACCGCTGAAGTCTTTGCAATTAAGGAAGCCCTTCAGTATTCGGCAAATCAGTTCAAAGACATCCTTATTATCACGGATTCGAGGAGTGCACTGGAAAAGCAGCAATGGTGCTGTAGCACTAACCGTCATGTACTCGATGTGATTCAGTTACTCTATCAGTGAGAAAGTCCACGTAAACGTGTCCAGTTGCGAGGTGCCGGGGCTAGCAGTGTATTTAACACTAAATTCTTCGAGAATCTTCATATATAAATGATGCTCTAAGCCCCACCTATGCTAACTCCGACTTTTGCTGTTGCACATGGATTAAAAAGAAACGCGAACTGACTGTAACCGACCCTGCAAGTGGAGTAGAAAAGAGTTTGGCACCTGCAATAATTTCATTTGATAGACATTAATTAAATAAAGGAAAGTTTCAGTAATGTAGTGAGAAATGAAAGGGTTGCCCTACCGATTAACAGAATGAAAGTTCTGTCCAAAATAACAATATGATTTATTATGACTAAACTGAAAATAATAAACAAAACACATGAAACATTTACAATACATCAAATTGGCTCAAATTAGATACTCAAATAAATGCTGTTAAGGTGAAGTTGTCCCTAAACTAGATTGTGACATTTATGATGAAGTGGCATGTGGAGCCAATTCCTTGCCACTCAACTCTTAAGAGAAAACACACAGCCAACGCAACATTAATTGCTGGCACCCAAGACAGAACAAAGTTAGAAAAAGACGAACAGGCGCGCTCTGCTCTGATTATCACCTAGGAAAATCGCTATCTGCCAGTGTTGCGGACATACATTACCAAACTGTCTTCTTAACTGCCAGAACACGATCTGGTGAACCGGAGGCGATGGCTGGTTGCTTCGACGTCCCGTCGTGGTGAGGATAATGTCGCGAGTATAGC
Organism: Schistocerca nitens; assembly: GCF_023898315.1. Classification (NCBI taxonomy): domain Eukaryota; kingdom Metazoa; phylum Arthropoda; class Insecta; order Orthoptera; family Acrididae; genus Schistocerca; species Schistocerca nitens. Next base: position 87,545,972 of record NC_064617.1, read on the forward strand.
CCGAAACAAATTATCCTGGTTTGGTTGTTCCACACTAAAGACTTCCTAGCAATAAAAATGTGCCTCTGAGGGAGACGAAGAAGGCTCGCCACACAATCACTGACGGTACAGTGATTGATTTTAACAAGCGAAGTCACACTGTAACTCCGATACAGTCAACTTTAGCTAAAACTGCTCAAGACAGACAACATAGGCCGCTTGTATGCAGAACGCTCAATTGCCAACTGTACTCGGAAAGTTACGTTGAAGTCGAAACTTCAGCAACTTCGTCAAACAGTTACAATTAAATAAAAGTATATTAGACAGCCAACGGAAGGCAGGCTGTCCAGAGCAGCGAGAGCTCAGTCTTGTAACCTACTCCAACCGAAAGGCGAGTGCCGACTACCACAAGAGCACCCGTACAAACCGAACACAGAACATTCCTGCCCCCACGCCAGTGGCTGTGGTTAAACGTTCCAATCAGCAACTCGAAAAGCGGCGGAAAACTGGGAATTTGCGCGCCAAGGCTGCTTGGGAACACAAGTCATTCCCACGCCTCGCTGGTAGCCCGCCACAAAGTGTTTTCGCTAAGTTTCTGCGAAGTAACGGAACCTCTAGCCCAGCCGCTACTTCAGGCCCCTGCGAGCGTGTCTCGGCCGCTATTCTACAATGTCGGCGTCTGGAAAGCATTCACTCGACTCCCTCACACCCGTCGGCTTACCCTTTCAAGATCAACAGAGCCCGCCTGTCACCGGACCACCCGGGTGACGAGAGACGCTGCGTGGGAAGTCCGCGTGTGAAGGAATAGCAATTTTTCACCGCATGCAATTAGAGAGGAAAATCGTAAGAAATATGAGAGGAGGCTCATGCCACCTCTAACAGTTATTATCGATCAAGGGTCACTCTGGTATCTCATGTAACGAGATGGCGGACATGCTGGCAAAACAAAGCGTGACTGATGGCCATCCTTGCTGCACACGCCTTACACATACAGATTTTGTTGCTGGTGTGAAGAAAAAGGATCATCAAGAATGGTCACATATGTGGAAGGTCTCACGACAGCCCAAAGGAAGACATTATGCCGCAATACAGCCGACTATTCCGCGAAAAATTTGTTTCTCCCACATCAAGCTCATACCACTACCGTAACGCTCATCCAGCTGGTTCGTACCTGTTACCATTCACATCTTTATAGGTCGAAAATTCAGCCATCTCCATACGGCGAAGACCACCCAAATGAAATTGCAGACCTCAACCACGTGATACTAGGATGTTCATGTTATGACAGACATCGCCGCAAGTTTCTTAAGCAGGAACTCCTGGACTTACATCTGTGATGAACCTGTTCTGACAGCTGACCACAGCGAAATATGTCAGCGTTTCCTAGTTTCTGCAAGAACCGGATATCCAGTTCTAAGGCTAAGTTGTGATATATGGACTGTGTTGAGTGCGTGAATGTACAGGTTGCAACATGACGTTTACCTGGAATTAATGTAATTTCGAATGTTTATGCTGTATATGTGATATTGTATACAAAATCAGCAGTCATTCGCTTCTCCGGCTAAATGTTTAATGCCAAAACCAACAAATTATTAGTGAAAAAATAATCCCCGCCTCCTTTTGTACCAGTGGGTTGGCTTCTAATGACATCTAATAGGCTGTTCCACAGTACATAGTCGTGTGCGAATACTTTTGATCATATGGTGTACTGCCGAGCTTAAATGAAGGTGTAGACACAATTCTAATCTGATTGAGCATGGTTATACACTACAAGCCATTAAAATTGCTACACCAAGAAGAAATGCAGATGTTAAACGGGTATTCATTGGAAAAATATATTATACTAGAACTGACATGTGACTACATTTTCACGCAATTTGGGTGCATATATCTTGAGAAATAAGTACCCAGAACAACCACCTCTGGCCGTAATAACAGCCTTCATACGCCTGGGCATTGAGTCAAACAGAGCTTGGATGACGTGTACAGGTACAGCTGTCCATGCAGCTTCAACACGATACCAGAGTTCATCAAGAGTAGTGACTGGCGTATTGTGACGAGCCAGTTGCTCGGCCACCATTGACCAGAAGTTTTCAATTGGTGAGAGATCTGCGGAATGTGATAGCCAGGGCAGCAGTCGAACATTTTCTGTATCCAGAAAGGCCCGTACAAGACCTGCAACATGCGATCGTGCATTATCGTGCTGAAATGTAGGGTTTCGCAGGGATCGAATGAAGGGTAGAGCCACGGGTCGTAACACATCTGAAATGTAACGTCCACTGTTCAAAGTGCCGTCAATGTGAACAAGCGGTGACCGAGACGTGTAACCAATGCTGTGTTGCAGCGTCAAGGGTTTCCGAGTTGATAGTCCATGCTGCTGCAAACGTCGTCGAACTGGTCGTGCCGATGGTTGTTGTCTTGCAAACGTCCCCATCTGTTGACTCAGGGATCGAGACATGGCTGCACGATCCGTTACAGCCATGCTGATAAGATGCCTGTCATCTAGACTGCTAGTGATACGAGGCCGTTGGGATCCAGCAAGGCGTTCCGTATTACTCTCCTGAACCCACCAATTCCATATTCTACTAACAGTCGTTGGATCTCGACCAACGCGAGCAGCAATATCGCGATACGATAAACCGCAATCGCGATAGGCTACAATCCGACCTTTATCAACGTCGAAAACTTCATGGTACGCATTTCTCCTCCTTACATGAGGCATACCAACAACGTTTCACCAGGGAACGCAGGTCAACTGCTGTTTGTGTATGAGCAATCGGTTGGAAACTGTCCTCATGTCAGCTCGTTGTAGGTGTCGCCACCGGCGCCAACCTTGTGTGAATGCTCTGAAAAGCTAATCATTTGCACATCACAGCATCTTCTTCCTGTCAGTTAAAATTCGCGTCTGTAGCACGTCATCTTCTTGGTGTAGCAATTTTAATGGCCAGTAGTGTATGTAAAAAAATACTCCCCGTCTCCTCCATCTGACTGACCTTGGTTATAGCACATTATAAGCTCAGTAGTGGATGAATTAACGAGTCGCTATAGCCGAGAGGGAAATTAGGTTCTGAATATGGGTCAACTACAAGTTTCTACGAACCGGTGACAGTTGCAAACTGCCTCTCGGATTAATTGTGCCATTATAAGGAAGAGTTATAGCTAATGGCATGTGCAGCGCAAAGAGGTAATCTGTGCTTAAAATTGAAATACGAGCTATTAGATTGCAGAATTACGAGGCGTAACAAAGTTTGCTCGTGTGAGGGAGATTTAGCGCACCTGCCGCGGCGCTGGCCCGCACGGCGGCGTTTAATTTGCCGGCAGGGACCTTGGCTGCCCTACCTAGGCTGGCCTCCCTTACCTGCGCAGCGTTGGCTGGCCGGCCGGCCCATATTCCCCGGCAGCTATTAAAATTCCCGGCGTGCCTCGCGGCCTGGACGCGTATTATGCAGGGGTCGCCGCCACCGCCACCGCGGCCTCCCTCCGCTGGCAGAACTTATTGCCTCGCCGTCAGCTGCGGGTCGAAGAGAGGACAGCGTTCCCAAGTATAGCGGACGGCTACCACCACGACCCTAGTGGCCAGCGATCGAGTCTTCTCGTCGAAGCAAGTGTTTACGTTAGAGGCAGGCTGAGGCTGAAATGAAGCGGTTTGGACGATGGTTGACTTTTACGAGCGTTATACGTCTATCCCGTGTGTAATCTTAGCCTGCTGAGTGGGTGGAAATCTCTAACTGGATACTCTAATTGAATAAATTAATTTGGCCACGTAATGTTTGGTACATCCGGTAAAACATCAAATCTCCGAGAGCACTGAGGCCGGAAAATTATCCTCCAAGAACGGGACCAACGACGACTGAAGAGAACCGTTCAACGTGACGGAAGTGCAACCCTTTCGAAAATTGATGCAGATTTCAATACTGCTCCTTCAACAAGTGTCAGAGTGCGAACCATTCAACGAAACATCGCCGATATGGGCTTTCGGAACCGAAGGCCCACTCGTGTACCCTTGATGACTGCACGACACAATGCTTTATGCCTCGCCTGGGCTCGTCGACACCGACGTTTGATTGTAGATGACTGGAGACATGTTGCCCGGTCGGACGAGTCGCGTTTCAAATTGTATCGAGCGCATTGACGTGTATGGAGAAAATCTCCTGAATCCATGGACTCTGCATGTTAGCAGGGGTTGTTCAAGCTGGTAGAGGCTGTGTAATGGTGTCGGGCGTGTGCAGTTGGAGTTATCTGGGACGACTCCCACAGGTGACACGTACGCAAGCATCCTGCCTCATCACCTGCATCCATTCATGTCCATCGTGCATTCCGACGGACTTGGGCAGTTCCAGCAGGACAATTCGACACCCCACACGTCCAGAATTGCTTCTGAGCTTAAACACTTCCGCTGTCCACCAAACTCCTCAGACGTGAACATTATTAAGCATGTTTGGGATGCCTTGCAGCGCGCTGTTCAGAAGAGATCTCCATCCCTCGTACTCTTACGGATTTATGGACAGCCCTACAGGATTTATGGTGTCAATTCGCTCCAGCACTACTTCAGACATTAGCCGAGTCCATGCCACGTCGTGTTGCGGCACTTCTGCGAGTTCACGGCGGCCCTACTCGATACTAGGGGGGTGTACCAATTTCTTTGGCTCTTCGGTGTATATCTTTGACGTCAATCTGTTGTAGAATTATTGAAGATACTGTATGCTAAAAACTATGATGTTTTGAGGTACGAAAGTCTTGTTTATAAAAATCAATATGCATTCATGGATTCCGTAAACAGAGATATTGTGAAAGTCAGTTCGCTCTCTCCGTCATTGCGATCCATAGTACAATAGACGACAAAGGTCAGGTTGATGCTGTGTTCCTTGACTTCAGGAACCTTCATATGAAACAGGTACCCTTGATGACGGCACGACATAAAGCTTTACGCCTCGCCTGGGCCCGTTAACGCCCACGTTGGACTGTTGATGATTGGAACCATGTTGCATGGTCGGAGGAGTCTCTGCCTGGTGGAGGTTCGACAATGGTGTGGGGCATGTGCAGTTGGAGTGATATGGGACCCCTGAGAGGTGACATATACGAGTATATAAACATCCTTTGTGATCACCTGCATCTATTCATGTCCATTGTGCATTTCGACGGACTTGGGCAATTCCAGTAGGACAATGCGACAAAGCACACATCCAGAGAACGGTCGATGTGGCCGAGCGGTTCAAGGCGCTTCAGTCTGGGACCGCGCGACCGCTACGGTCGCAGGTTAGAATCCTGTGATGTCCCTAGGTTAGTTACGTTTACGTGGTTCTAAGTACTAGGGGACTGATGACCTCAGATGTTAAGTCCCATAGAGCCACTTGAACAAACACGTCCAGAATCGCTATAGAGTGGCTCCAGGAATACTCTTGTGAGTGGAAACACTGCCGCTGGCCACCGAACTCCCCAGACATGAACATTATTGAGCATATCTGGGATGCTTTGCAGCGTGCTGTTCAGAACCTTATCGATCTATGGGTACCCCGTCAGGAGTCATAGAGTCCATTACTTCCAGCACTACTTCAGACATTAGCCTAGCCCAATCCACGTCGTGTTGCTGCATTTCTGCGTGCTTTCAGGGGCCCTACACGATATTAGGCAGGTGTACGCGTTTCTTTGGCTCTTCAGTGTAAGTTTATTGTTCATAAGCTATGAAATGTCAAAAGATACAAATTTAACTGTAACTGCAATCAGTAAACTAATTCCTCGGAAGTCTTGAATGAAGGGTATGGGATGGTAGGTAAAAGTTAACTCCTACCTGAATAAAACATTTACGTTTGTGAGTCGTACTGTAATTGCCCTAAGTTAGTACGTAGAGGTAGCAAATACTACAAAAGTATATCCGTGTACATCTATTGCATTGGTACCATGTTGTAACTGCAAATAAGTCTTAGAGAGGAAGAGTGGAATTACTGAATCTCATTACAAGACTATGCCTTTCCCTACAGTTTATTTGGCTGTTATGGCTGTGCCTCACCATACTTAGGATTTGCAAGTGGCAACTGAAGTCGCTGCTAAATCAGTCATTGGCTTGGTACCAACAAATCGTTCCTGTCTGCGCCTAAATTCAAGTCACACCGTTGACTGCCTCTTATCGTGAATGTCCTGAAGTTTCAAAGTAGCTTAGAGATGAAGATTAAGCCTGGAAGAGAAGTGAGTACTTTCAAACCACGATTGGTTGCGGGTTTTAAAATGTCATTCTCTGGTGTCTGAAATTATTGTACTTGATAACAGAAAACATGTGGTAGGACCAGTCAGAGGTTTTCCCAGAGGCAAACAGTTTCCGCTAACGTTTTGTGATTAGAGCTCTTTTACTGACAGGCCCAGCTGCATGTTATACGTTACCAAATACAATAATTTCATACACCTGACAATGGGATTTTAATATCCCGAAACTAGTCATGGTCTGAATAAATAATTAGTACAGCTGAAGTGAATTTTTCTGAATTAATTATCATACCTCTCAGTTGCGGATTCTTTGATTGCTCTGAGTGAAGGCTAATCAAACAAGGACACATGAAATGTTAGTTCACTTTATCACGTAAATGTATAAAAGGTTTACTTCATCTTGACACACTTCCTTGCCCCAGAAGCATTGAATCGTTTACAACTACCACTGACCAGTGAAGCACCATTTCATGGACTAATTACCATACTGTTCTCTTGAGGTTCAATGTTCAACGTCAACAACACTAGAAGTTAATCTGAGACTTTAACTACGCATTGGCCCTTGACGATGATGTTGACTGCTGCAGCTGAGGTCTCGAACTGTACCGAGCTCTCGCATGCTCGATGCTGTACTGACCTCAGTGCGAAGCCACTGCTGTTGCTGGATGGCAGGCGTAGTCTTCTGGAGCGCCTCCCGTATGTTGTTGCGGATTGCGGTGTGCCCTCGCTAACGTACGTGGTATCTATTCGCTTTGCCGACTTTGATGTGGTACTACGAACTCTGGATGACACGACACGCAGTGCTTGCAACAAGGAAAACTTCGAACTCGGTTTTTTCAGCCTTGTAGCGCTTTCATTGGCGGAATACTGATTGTTGTGAGTGCTGACCGGTAAGATATTGTCTTACAAGACACTAGCTTCCCTCGCTTACTAGAATTTCTAGTGGTTAGCAAATTGAAAGCTTGTTAGTCTTGGGGCTCCATAAGTGTATGATTTACTCCTTCTCTCAGACTTCCTTCGTGGGCCGGCCAGTACAGTCAGACCTCTGTAAGCAGAGTCACTCTCACTATTTCCGCTGTGAGATCACATATGTCAGGGCTTCACAACATACGTGCTCGCGGAGCAAGCTGTGAGCAGCAAGGCGCGAGCACGGAGCAGCGCGAGCATGCTACCCCCACTACCGGACCAGAGCGGAGAGTGGGGAGAGTCACGTGGGGTACACAACAGCTATCGCCAGTCGATGTAAATCCGCGGCCAGCTGCAGGGATATCACTCACGAATTATTACTGCGACAAATGAAACAAATAAAGGAGAATGTACACGTGCCACATAATTTTATTAGCTTAGTGTATGCCTCTACCATCTGTAGACACTGAAACTAAAGAATTCCACGACAATCCTATATTTTCAACACTTTCTTCAACACTACTTAAAATATCACCTCCGGTTGTAGTGTTCTTCATGGCTACTACATCAAGTAGCTCCTCCCTCACCTGAAGGTCTCTGTTAACACCTCTAATAAATATGGCAAGCTGCGCTGTTCCAGTGATATCAACACTTTCGTCCAGAGCTAGAGAATACACCATAAAATCTTAAAAGATATTTGCAAGCTGGCTCTGGACTTCGTCTGCCATGTCCTGTATGCGACGCGTAATGGTCATGTTAGATAATGGCAAAATCCGAAACTTTTCAACTTGAGAAGGACACAAATGTTCCGCTGCAACTACCAAACATTCTTTTATGAAATCGCCATCAATTAAGGGGCGTAGGGATTTTGCTAAAAGCAAGGCAATTTTGTAACCCACTCTGAGAGCTGCCTCAGTTGATTTTTCTTCGTCGTCCAGATCTTCTTCGGATAGCTTCCTTTTATGTTTAATAACTTCCTGTGCACGATCTGGTCCATCACATTTTCCACGTCCGTAGTCTTTCGCGTGGTACGACATATAATGTCGCTGCAAATTAAATTTCGTAAAAGAATTCACCGTTTTGTGACATACTAAACATTTTGCAACACCATCTTTTTCAGTAAACAGATATAATTCTTCCCAATGGGGGTTGAACTGCGAAAGCATGGTTGGGGTTACACAACGGCGACTTCACATGATTCTTAACCAGTGAAGTGACTGTTAAGAGTTGATCGTAGTACTTTAAACGTTACACAATCGGCGCGAATTCAATAGGCACGCTGCAGCCCTATTCAAACGTGAGCGCGCATTTCCCCTCCCTCCGTACTCCGCGACCTTGCAGCTGCTCGCGAGCACGTGCCTGAGCAGACGCGAGTACTCGCGCTCAAAACCTGCCAGTTGTTAAGCCCTGACCTATGTGAACCAGCAGGAGCTGCTGTTAGTCTTTTTTAAACATTGATTCAGTCTGGTGTCCCCAGTTGGGAACCAGTGTCTCAATGCATTACAAAGAAGTCCCAACTTGTTGTTTCCGTTCGACTTTCTAAGAAGTTCTTTCAACAGGCCATGTTCTTCCGAGAAGTGTGACTCCCAACTCTGCAAAAGCAGTCCCTGTGGAACTCTGCCTGCCAGGCGACATGCGTCACATGGCCTCGGCTTGTTGAAAACAAACTCTGTTATCGCGCAAATTCTTGAGATGTAATGTGCATTGTCTGATGGCAGATGCACAGTGCCAACTGTGCAGGAGTGGCGTTTTTCTTGCTCCCTCTCAACAAAACACAGCTCTGGCTACTTCACCTGCCTCGCATTTTCCTCCACACAGGAAGGTAAGTGGTGATTCTACGAATAGCGATGGGGCAGGCTACTGCGCAACCCTCGCCCTCACTGGTGTTCATACTGCTTCTGCAGTTGCCTCCCATTTAGCTACGCATGTAATTTAACATGGGAAATGTAAATCGAAGTAGTTACGTGTTGATTGTCACTAGTAATTATTCATATTTCATTTTCTGGAGGGGATTAATTTGTTCCAATTTGTCATGAAGAAAGAGGAAGCCAGAGTCGCAACTAAAATTGATGTTTATTTACTCAATGACCGGTTTCGGCCTATGCCCATTCTCAAACAGACCAATGTTTGCCAAGTAAAATGTCCATTCAAAACAGCAGTAAATAAAGTGAGTAGATATGTGTGTAGCCTCAAGTAATAATCGTTCCACTTTGATCTGACAATCTCTTACGAGTTTTTCCAGTTTGGTTGAAACGGTTCTGTTACATTGCATAATGTTCTAATTGTCATTTTGAAAACTACAACCTAGGACCCTGAAACTTGGTAAAGCTGTCATTCCTTATCTACAAATGCTTCCTTCACTGCGACACATTTTTTTCCAACGACGAATAACTTGTCGGAGACGTTTCTAGTAGTCTGTATTTTTGACTGCTCTGAAAACTGCCAACCTCCAAATCAGGTCGTCGTCATTCTTGAAATGCCTGTCATGCAATGGTTTCTTTATCTGAGTAAACAGCACGATGTTACCAGAACACAGAGGGTGAGGCAAAATTTGATAGCGTAAAGAAACAGTGTGGGTGACGGTATATTAGTGTCCTGTGCAGTGATCGGGCTGAACTGTAAGACCCTCCTCATCCACCCTTTCTCCCCTCTACTGCTTCTCGTTGTAATGGTACTTGAATTACGTAACCATTACGGCACCTCAACTCAACCTCTCAATGCCAGCAACTTTCAAGTGTGTTTCTGTAAAGCGATTGACATATTTATGATACAACATTCAGATTTGATTTCATTAATGTAGAGGTATTTTGATACATCGATATGTTTATGTTTCAGTGATATTATTCTTGTGTGTATTCTTTCTTTTATCACTATGATCTTTGTCATACTTGTAACTCTAATTTTTGGGCGCGTAAGCAGAGAATTAGAGAGTCGGACCTTGAGAAAGTCAAGTCTTGGACGTCATGTTGGAAAGACGCATATTGTAGTCAGCTTATAAAATGTGAATTTTAACAGTGAGGAAGATGTTTTCAAGTATGTTTTGTATTGTGAAGTGATGTTTTGTGTGTTACGTGATATTGCAACAGAAGTAATAAAAAAGAAGTGTAACTTAAATTCGAAGTGCTGATTATTTTTTTTACATCACCATTGTGCTAACTTTCAAAGGTTTAATCTTCAACAATTGTTTGTGAAACACATCTATAAAACTTTTGAAAACCTAGTCCTCTTTGCATCCGAGCTTGGAATCATCACCACCTAGATTTTCGACGATTGAGCCGTTCACAACGAGATCAGCGTGGGAAACAGGAAAAGATGAGTGCCTAGTTTATTCATTATTACATGAAATGACTTTATTAACTGTGCTCTAATGACACTTTCCACATAATAACTTCGTTGTTGCCCGAAAATGCAGTATTTAGCACCGTGAGGAACACCACAATTATTATTAGATGCGGACCTTCGTTGTGGTAGGGTTGTTAGATCGTGAAGCTTCAACTTGCAGCTTCCCATACCTTCAGTAGCACATTTCGATATAATCCTCTTGCGACGGTTCACCATTTACTAGCATCATCATTCCATGGCAGAATGACGTTAGGATCTACGCCTTCTTCGGTGTTGGTGATTGCACATGTTTAAGTACTCGGTTTGTTCTTTCGTTTCATGGCCGTGGTAACAGAATTTAGTCAGCCAGCGTCCATAGTTACTATGCTGCTAAAGATGTAATCTGTATCGGCCTGATATACACTGAAAAGCCAAATAAACTGGTACATCTTCCTGTTATCGTGAAGGGCCTCCGCGAGCACGCAGAAGTGCCGCAACACGACGTGACATGGACTCAAAACTAATGTCTGAAATAGAGCTGAAGAAAAGTGACACCACGAATCATGCAGGTCTGTACATAAATCCGTACGAGCACGAGGGAGTGGAGATCTCATCTGAGCAGCACGTTGCACGGCATCTCACACGTGCTCAATAATGTTCATGTCTGGGGAGTTTGGTGGCCAGTGAAAGTGCTTAAACTCAGAAGGGTGTTCCTGGGGCTACTCTGTTGCAATTCTGGACGTGTGGGGTTGGCATTGTCCTTCTTGAATTGCCCCAGTCCGTCGGAATGCACAATGGACGTGTCAGAGGTCCCATACCACTCCAACTGTATGTGGTTCAAATGGCTCTGAGCACTATGCGACTTAACTTCTGAGGTCATCAGTCGCCTACAACTTGGAACTAATTAAACCTAACTAACCTAAGGACATCACACACATCCACGCCCGAGGCAGGATTCGAACCTGCGACCGTAGCAGTCACGCGGTTCCAGACTGAAGCGCCTAGAACCCCTTGCCACACCGGCCGGCAACTGTATGTGCCCCATACCATTACAGAGCAAGGTGGGAGAGGCTCATGCTTACATGCAGGGTCCATAGGGTTATGACGCTGTCTCCACATACACGTCCATTCGCTCGACACAATTTGAAACGAGACTCGTCCGGCCAGGCAACATGTTTCCAGTCATCAGCAGTCCAGTGTGGTGTTGACGGGTCAAGGCGAGATGTAAAGCTTTGTGTTGTGCAGCCTTCGGCTCCGAAAGCCCATATCGATGATGTTCCGTTGAATGGTTCGTACGATGAGTCTTGTTGATGGTCCTGCATTGAAATCTGTAGCAATTTGCGGAAGTGTTGCGCTTCTGTCACGTTGAACGATTCTCTTCAGTCGTCGTTGGTCCCGTTCTCGCAGGATCTTTATCCGGTTGCAGCGATGTTGAAGATTTCATGTTTTACCGGGTTTCTGATATTCACGTTACACACATGAAATGGTCGTACGGGAAAATCCTCACTTCATCGCCACCTCGGAGGTGCTGTGTCCCATCGCTCGCGCGCCGACTATAACACCCCATTGGAACTCATTTCAATCCACTGTAGCAGCAGTAACCGGTCTAACAACTGTGCCAGACACTTGTTCTCTTACACGGCGAGGTGTTGCCGACCGCAGAGCCGTATTGAGCCTGTTTACATATCTCTGTATTTGAATACGCATGCCAATACCAGTTTCTTTGACGCTTCAGTGCAGCTGTGACCTTTACATTGGTGCCTGGATTCCGCGTGATTTTTAAATGGATGTGATCAGTCACAGAACTCAGAGGATGGCGATCTCTGTCATGTTCGGAGGTGCGTTCAAAGCAGTGAGTCGTCATTAAGTTTATTTTGGCGGGAAATCAGAGGATCGCAGACGCACTAGCAGAATGTCTATGGAGACCCGGCAGTGATCAAAAGCACGGTGAGTCGTCGTCCGAGGCGTCTGTCATCATCGGAACAAGGTCGCGCATGCCTGTCCGACTCGCCGCGTGCCTGCCGGCAGCATACACCTTTGACTCCCGGAATGTTGGAACTTTCGGACATTCTCTTTAGAAGTGATCGACGGCCCACAGTCCAACACCGCGCTTCATAACTGGACGTCACAGTTGGTAGTGCTGACACACTCGTCCATCAGTTGGGGTACTTGGCTGTGTGTACCCGCTGGGTTCCTCGGTGGCTAACAGAATACCATAAAAAAGGGAATTGGTTTCTCGTGACGAGACTCATCGTGACGATTTTTTTCTCGAACATCTTCACAGGCGATGAAACGTGTGTTAATCACTTCTAACCGGAAACGGTATGGCAATCCATGGAGTGGCGGCACACCAACTATCCTCCGACGAAAACGGTCAAAGCCGCACCCTCTGCCGATAAATCCTTGGCGACGGTCTTCTTCGATTCAGAAGGTTTTCTTGTGTTTGATGTCTTCGCTCATGGTACAACGATAAATTCGGAAGTGCATTACAGAACTTTTGGGCAATTGAAGAAAGGACTTCAGCGTGTTTGTGGCCACATAAATTCTTCATGATAACGCAAAGCCCCACAGAAGTCCACGCACCCGAGGGTAACTCATAAAACTTTATTGAATTGCAGTTCTTCGTCCACCCTACAGCCCGGATCTTGCACCTTCCATCTGTTTGGGCCAATAAATAATGCACTTCACAGGGAGCAGTGTGTGACTGATGAGGGGGTTATTGATGGAGCGAGACGTTCGGTCACTTCCTATCTGAAACAGGAAGCTGACCTGACACTGTTTGCTGATGATACAAGCATGATTATTAATGCAGTAAAAGAAAGTCAAATAGAAAATGATACAAATAAGGTCTTGGAAAAGTCATTAATTGGTTTTCTGCAAATGGGCTTGCTCTAAACATTGAAAAACTACAGTACATCCCATTTTCTGCTGCAAAAGGTACAATTCCTTCAATAAATATAACAACAGAAGCCAGTAGACAGGGTGTACATATGGATGAGAATCTTAATTTGGAAAATTCATATTTTGGATCTATTAAACTGACTAGGTTCAGCAACTTATGCGATCAGAGTAATTGCCAATTTTGAAGATATAGAAATTAGTAAGCCACCATACTTTGCATAATTTCACTCTCTGATGTCATACGGAATCATATTTAGACAAAAAGTATTCACTGCCAAAAAAAGTCGTTAGAATAATGTGTGGGGTTCATAGTCGCACATCTTGTAGCGATATTTTTAAAAGATTGGGAATTCTTACAACAGCCTCACAATACATCTACTCACTAATGAAATTTGTTCTCAACAACATGGACCAGTTTAAAAACAACACTGACATTCATGATTATAATACAATAAAAAAGAAAGACTTAGACTCTCCTTTGCACAACCTTTCGCTCAGAAAGGGGTAAAATATGCTGCTATAAAAATTTTCGACAAATTACCAGATGAAATAAGGTGTCTGACAGACAGCAGTAATAGCTTCAAAAATAAATTGAAATTATATGTCCTTGACAACTCCTTCTACGAGGGCGGTTCAGAAAAAAACCTCCGATTGGTCACAGTGCGGGTTGTGGGCGGAGTAGCGACGCCATCTGTGCGTTCACGCACTCAACAGGTCAGTCGGCATCAAGCCTGTGGTCGAGTGAACGTCGTACCTGCGCTAGTTTAGTTTTTGTGGCAGTTTGAAACGTGTGCTGCAATAGAAAACCCCGCCAAATGTGAAGTGCGTGCTGTCATAAGGTTTTTTACAGCCAAAGGATATTCTGCAGCAGCTATTCATCGTGAGCTTTGTGCCGTGTACGGACCAAGAGTTATGAGTGAAGGAGTTGTCCGTGAATGGGTACGTTTATTTAAAAGTGGACGAGAAAACGTTCATGATGAAGAGAGGAGTGGTAGACCATCATTGGTGACTGGCGAACTCGTTCAGACAGTTGATGCAAAAGTAGGTGAAAATCGACGTTTCTCAATGTCGGAGTTGTCTACTGGTTTTTCACAGATTTCTAAGACTCTCTTGTACGAGATAGTGACAGCAAGATTGGGTTACCGTAAGTTCTGTGCACGATGGGTGCCCAAAATTCTTACCGACCACCACAAAACTCAAAGAATGGCCTCTGCATTAGACTTTCTGTCACGTTATGAGGACGAAGGAGAACCATTGTTAAACAGAATCGTGACCGGTGACGAAACCTGGATTAAGTACGTGAACCCTGAGACAAAAGAACAATCAAAGATGTGGGCACATTCAAATTCGCCTACCAAACCAAGAAAAGCCTCGCAAGATTTTTCTGCCAGAAAACTGATGGCAACGGTGTTTTGGGATGCCAAAGGGGTGTTGTTGGTTGAATTCATTGAACGTGGTACGACCATTAATCAAGACGTGTACTGTGAAACAATAAAAAAGCTACGACGGGCTATACAGAACAAACGCCGTGGTATGCTGACTTCCGGTATCGTCTTTTTGCACGATAACGCCCGTCCTCACTCTGCTCGCAGAACAACGACCCTTCTTGAGTCCTTCAAGTGGGACGTTATCAACCATCCACCTTACAGCCCAGACCTGGCGCCAAGTGATTATCACCTCTTCATGCATTTGAAGAAATGGCTCGGGTCACAGCGGTTTCATGACGACGAAGAGCTCAAAGATGCGGTCACAGGCTGGCTCCAGGCACAAGCGGGTGATTTTTATGCAGAAGGAATTTCAAAGCTTGTGAAGAGATACGATAAGTGCCTCAATCGCTATGGAGACTATGTAGAAAAATAGTGCAAAGATGTAGTTGTAAGATGTATATATTAAAATATTTTTATTTAACTTGGTGTATTTTTTTAAATCAACCGGAGGTTACTTTCTGAACGGCCCTCGTATAAAAAAATGGTTCAAATGGCTCTGAGCACTATGGGACTTAACATCTGTGCTCATCAGTCCCCTAGAACTTAGAACTACTTAAACCTAACTAACCTAAGGACATCACACACATCCATGCCCGAGGCAGGATTCGAACCTGCTACCGTAGCAGTCACGCGTTTCCAAACTGAAGCGCCTAGAACCGCACGGCCACAACGGCCGGCACTCCTTCTATACCTTAGATGAATCCTTGAATAGGAATAAATAAATCTATAAGTATAGTATATGCATTTTGTGCCATTTAAGGGAAAGGATAAGTAATATAAAAATGTTGTTTCATGTCTGCATTTCCTGTGCACTTGACACGTTCCACACCATAAAGGCTACCGTACCGTGCGATTGATCAATGGAACACTCAACCAACTGAACAACTAACTAACTAGCTCCAACGTCGACCACTAGAGTGGTACCATAAGGACATAGTGGGTCCTCCCAGTAAGAAGGAGTAAGGCAGTCGCATTGAACGAAAAGTATTTTGAAAAATAGGGTTCTGTTATCAGAAGTGCGGGGAATAAGACTGTGTACTTGAATGCTGAATAAAATCAACCTGCTTTAGAAAACACTGTAATGCATTACTTACTGAACGCCTCTCGTATGTCACTTTATATAGCTGTAGGTTCTTCTGGTTGCTGACGTATAAACAATGTGAGTAACGTTCTTGATAGTAACGAACAGTCTTGAATGCTGATACAGTCTGATAAGACTGTGACACGCAGTAATGTTTTAGTAGCGTCGCGCTGCGGCAATATACGAGGGCAGTTCAATAAGTAATGCAACACATTTTTTTTTTCTGAAACAGGGGTTGTTCTATTCAGCATTGAAATACACCAGGTTATTCCCCAATCATTTAGCTACACAACACCATTTTTCAACGTAATCTCCATTCAATGCTACGGCCTTACGCCACCTTGAAATGAGGGCCTGTATGCCTGCACGGTACCATTCCTCTGGTCGATGTCGGAGCCAACGTCGTACTGCATCAATAACTTCTTCATCATCCGCGTAGTGCGTCCCACGGATTGCGTCCTTCATTGGGCCAAACATATGGAAATCCGACGGTGCGAGATCGGGGCTGTAGGGTGCATGAGGAAGAACAGTCCACTGAAGTTTTGTGAGCTCCTCTCGGGTGCGAAGACTTGTGTGAGGTCTTGCGTTGTCATGAAGAAGGAGAAGTTCGTTCAGATTTTTGTGCCTACGAACACGCTGAAGTCGTTTCTTCAATTTATGAAGAGTAGCACAATACACTTCAGAGTTGATCGTTTGACCATGGAGAAGGACATCGAACAGAATAACCCCTTCAGCGTCCCAGAAGACTGTAACCATGACTTTACTGGCTGAGGGTATGGCTTTAAACTTTTTCTTGGTAGGGGAGTGGGTGTGGCGCCACTCCATTGATTGCCGTTTTGTTTCAGGTTCGAAGTGATGAACCCATGTTTCATCGCCTGTTACAATCTTTGACAAGAAATTGTCACCCTCAGCCACATGACGAGCAAGCAATTCCGCACAGATGGTTCTCCTTTGCTCTTTATGGTGTGCGGTTAGACAACGAGGGACCCAGCGGGAACAAACCTTTGAATATCCCAACTGGTGAACAATTGTGACAGCACTACCAACAGAGATGTCAAGTTGAGCACTGAGTTGTTTGATGGTGATCCGTCGATCATCTCGAACGAGTGTGTTCGCACGCTCCGCCATTGCAGGAGTCACAGCCGTGCACGGCCGACCCGCACGCGGGAGATCAGACAGTCTTGCTTGACCTTGCGACGATGATGACACACGCTTTGCCCAACGACTCACCGTGCTTTTGTCCACTGCCAGATCACCGTAGACATTCTGCAAGCGCCTATGAATATCTGAGATGCCCTGGTTTTCCGCCAAAAGAAACTCGATCACTGCCCGTTGTTTGCAACGCACATCCGTTACAGACGCCATTTTAACATCTCCGTACAGGGCTGCCACCTGTTGGAAGTCAATGAAACTATACGAGACGAAGCGGGAATGTTTGAAAATATTCCACAAGAAATTTCCGGATTTTTCAACCAAAATTGGCCGAGAAAAAAAATGTGTTGCATTACTTATTGAACTGCCCTCGTATTATCCTCCCTGCAGTCTTCCGTACTATGGTTGGTAAACATGTAAGTTCACTGACGTCTCTAGGGCGAATCTGTGAGCACGGCTGCTTAACACAACAAGCCAGGCTATCAGGGACGCAAGGAGTGAGGTCATGTGAACTGAGCGGGTTCTGGTGGTGTGTATATGTGGCACACCGCATCAGAGACAGGGAGACATGGAAGAACAAGTTTGCCTAGCGGAGCGCTGGCCTGAGGTTCAAAAGGGCCGCCTCCGGCGTAGCTGTGAGCGGCGTGCGGCGCCCTGTGGGTGCGGTAACCATCAGGACTTCCGCTTTTCCTGCGATTCCCACTTGTTTACAGAGAGGTGGTATCCTACTTCGTTACTTTCAATTCAGACGTGTTTGACCACATTGGAAACGCCCGTGCCAAGTGAACACTGTGTCAGGTGATGGTGCATTGTGGCCCTACATTTTCAGTATCACTTGATGCGTTTAGTCGTTTACTAGTCGATAGTTATGAATATTATATCATTTGCGATAATAAAAATTTGTAGACTGCCAAATAACATTGTAAATTTAATAAAAGCTCATCCGACTATACGTATTTCTCCCATTATATCAATTGTAATATAAATAGTAAAGAATATGACAGTGTTAAAAATAAAAAAAGAAACTAACGAACGGGACTCGATCCAGCGATTACGGGGCTTTGACGCTACCGACTCGGCTGCCGCTGCTCCCTGGTGAAAACGGCCACACACAGGTATATATGTGACACCCGAAATTATCTTGCGATTTTCTCAATAACGCTTGAGAAATACGCGCTACTGCTTACACATTTTGTTGTCCTCATGGAGTACTACGAGTGCACGAAGTTTGAATCAAATCCTCGTTCCTAACGTCGTTGCCTCCCCTTGTTAGTGACTGCTCGTCGTAACATCCATTACATGAAATTTGTGAGTTGTAGCTTTACTATTGTTTTAAAATTTGTTATTGTTAAAGAAATGCCTGTCAGAAATTTGATATAGTTATTGGAGAAAGCGAACCGTAGATGTGGACGACGTGTGGATTAATATTTTTCGATCAGTACCTGTAATGGGACACTTTTGCATTTCCTGCGTACTGTAGGTGTACTGACAAACAGTCTGAATATACTGTGGAGGTCGGCTACACGTTTCCTTTCAGGGTTGCTGCATTACTCTGCTCTTTTTGTGTTGGACTATCGGCTAGTTAGTTAGTTCCTTAGATCCCCTTGTGGGGCGGCGTGTTATTGAAAAATATGGTTGCTGTATAAATGTTTGAAGAATGTAAAATCAGTTCCTATTATTTAGAATGTTATTTATGCTGTCTTTCGCCGTTCTCAACACTGGCTCTCTAATTACACTTTAGCAACCAGAAAGTGATTTAGCAAAACGTGAAGCCTGTAATTAGAATTCCTAGTGCCCACTTCATCTGAGAATACAATTATAGCTGCAGCTTATAGCTCTGAGGAAATAGGAGATTGTCCGGGATTTATAATCAAAAACGATTTTCTAAAATAGTTGAGTATATTCTGAAAGTCACAGATGAAAAACACAAGTATCTATACAACCTAACTAACAGAGCAGTTCAGAGTCTAATGCGCTGATGCAACTATAAATGTCCGAATTAAATGTTAAATTGAATGCTCGCCATAATTTGATGAAATATTTCATCAAACGCCACGCTAAATAATGGTAGAATGTCTGTCCCGCGACGGCACGTGAAAATACGACAATACGCAAACGGAAGCTAGATAATGAAAGTCAACCCAGAATTAACACTTCACTTGAAAACGATTTCCTGGTTACGCGTATCTCGAGTAACTTAATACGGCATCCGAGGCTGTTTGTAGCAGTGATACCGACGCGACGCGACTCCCGACACAGATGGCGTGTTATTCAGCGTCTGGAGAGAACTGGGGCCTTGCTTCCTCGCGCAGCGTTCTTATATATAAAGCCGCGGTGCGGACGGCTAAGGGAACGCCTGATCAAATCGGCTCTCCCGAGTAGCCGCTGGGCTAGTAATGCACCACTTTAAGTTACCTAATAAATCATAGCTTCTCTTGCTGATGGCCGATGAAGCTCTTAATTTAAATGTGCATTCAGCACGCAGGTAAGTATTGATAATAAAATTTTGGAGTTGCTAACTTAAATATTTTGGGCGAGGGAATTAATTTAATTACACTGCACGCAGTAGATGAGCTCTGAACTGGCCTTTTGGAGATACGCTATCGCCATAATTTTATAGGTATTCAAATGAAACTTTTCACATCTTCATAGTTATAGCGGATCTCCAACCTATTTAAATCTAAACATCCTAGCCTTATTTATTAGCCTACTTAATCTATCTTGCTTCCTTAAGTTTTGAGATGAAAACCAGAAAATCATGAATTTCCACTAAAATCTTAATTTGTGAAATCCAAAGTACTGTTTTTATTAAATCATTATAAAAGATGAATCTAAATATAATTGTTGAAGTCTCTAACTCTTTTCTGTTGCGCCAATGATTTTTACAGAAAAACGTCCAAATTTCAAAAATGGCTAAAGTTATCGAACTGATATTCAACACATATTAATTTAGTCTTACTTCTGACATGCTAGAAAAGTTTTAGGTTATTTGCTTGATTTTTAAAGTATTGCGCAACATTTATGACGTCAGAGCTAGTTACAGCAGACTGGCTGGCACACAATGGAAAGACTGATATGAATTTACTACAGCGTGAGTAGGCTGCTTCCCTACACCCTGACCTATTCTTTTATCGTAATGGTGTTGATCGAGTCAATTTACAGGATATGTATACATTATTACTGTTAAAATTAAAGATTAAAATTAAAGAATACGTCATCACTTTATTCCTATGCATCCAACAACCCTTAAAAACAAATTTTATAATGTTTTTATTTCTCTTTACTGGCTAACAGTTTTTAAATAGAAATCCCTCAAAAGAATAGTAGGAGCTGTCCAAAAGAAATGATTTTAAATTAGATTTAAAACTTGTTTCGCAGCCTGTGACACATTTTACGCTATCAACATTTTTTTGCTGTGTATTTAACTCTTCTCTCACCAAGTGACAGCTTTAACAGTGGCTAATGAAGGTCTTTTTTCCCTCTACTGTTGTAGATATGTACATCACTGTTCTTCTCAAATTCTGATAGATTAATTATTACGAATTTCACTAGCGAAAATATGTATTGTGATGACTCAGTTAAAATGTAAAGCCCTCCAAAAGGCGCCCTACAATGACATCGGTAGGTGAACACTAGATATTATTCTTAGTGCTCGCTTTTGGCTATTACGTATTACAGGTATTTTCACTAACGAGATATTTTCATAGACAAGGGGGACAAATGGAATGAATCATAATTATTTATTACCCTGTGACGAACCGCAAGACTCTTACAGCCAGATACTCAGAAAATATCCAGGAACCAACTCTGATAATTTGTCGCTGCATTTCTGGTTGACTTAATCTACGTATTTCCTCATTCACAATGACATTACCGGGTTATTAAATTAGAATACGTGTAGGGTACCTTCCACCTTGGGGCGAAATCAACAGTGGGGGACAGCGAGAGACAGCGACCAAGACCGCTCGAGTTCAAAAACGTGTCACACCTCTGCCGGGGACAGGTCGTAAAGCAGACTTTACCTCAGATGGTAACGATCCTGTGTGTCGCTGATTGAGACAAGACGTATTTGTCCAAGAATTACTCTCGACATTGGCGTAAACAGTCCGAATTATATCAATACCAGTAACTACCACCACACACCCGATTTATTACAGTATCATTTCCCATGTAATAGACAACTTACCTCCTGAACAGTGTGTCCTACAATGATATAATTTTGCAGGTAAATTTAGTGGTATATTTTGATATTGTATGCAAAAGTCTTACGAAAAGGGTTAGAAGCATAGAAGCAATGAATTACAACGACATGCTGATCCTAAAGTTTTATTGCATGAACAGTGAAAATGTAGTAAGTGACAAACTTCTTTCATTATTTTTTGCGGGGTGTCGACGAGAAGAATGTTTCGAAAAAGTTTTAAATGACGAGTAACGTTTATTGGATATCGATAAGTGTTATCATTTTCAAATACTGGATGATTATAGTCTTAAAATTGTACTCCTTAGTGGGTGGAATATACCAGACTTTTAAAGTTTTAAATTCAGTCATTAACTGTACGAAACACTTAAAATTTTTGTGTCCCTGGAAGCTGACCTGATATACACAAGTGTGACATCTACGGTCGATGCCACCATGTCGCTGACTGCTTTTCCTATTTCATTGTTTTTTCGAATATTTCTTCATGCTGATACATTATTGCGAGTGGGAGGTGAGAATTCATTGCTACGACTTAAGTGTGTGGCCTAATATTTGTTCGTACCTCAGGCATTGTACAGCCAACATTATCCCGTGAGATGCAAATGTGACTGCGTTGTTCTAACTTTTATAACGGAATTATCGGTATTCACTGTGCATTCCTCTTCTTTCTAGTCAGTCACAGTTTTGTACTTTACCATGTAATCTTACGTATGTCCAGAATCTTTAATAACAGTATCTACCGTGAAACAAAGCTAATAGGAGAGGATCAGTGTTTTAATGCCTCGCCCACTTAAGGTAGTTTCTTTTTGGTAATTGATTTCAGTTGGTACACTCTAAGAAAATAAAATAAAGAAAGAACTACGCATATCGGAGGAACTATCCGAATGGAACGGAAATAGGTAGAAGTGAAGTGCATGTACAAGCGAATAAACTGTTACAGTTTCAGAAAAGCTGGATGATTTATTCTAGACGAAGAGCTTCACAAATTGACAAAACAATAAAGCGATAGTCCTCCTTTGGTCCTTATACAAGCAGTCATTCGGCTTTCTATTGATTGATACAGTTATTGGATATCCTTCTATGGGATATCGGGCCACTTCTGTGTGCAATTTGCGCATCTGATCGTCAAAATCCCGAGCATTTGGAGGGTCCTGCCAATAATGCTCTATACGTTCTCAATTGGGGAAATTTTCGGCGAACTTACTGACCAAGATTGAGCTTGGTAAGCACGAAGATAAACAGGAGGAACTCTCGCAGTGTGCGGGTGGGCATTAGGGTTGTTGATAAAATGTCGATATGTAGATATATTGACATTTTCCCAGAAAATATCGATATATACTATTGATATCATTCCCCGATATCGTAATGGCAATATCGATAACCGATAGCTGAAAACTGTGGCCGAGATGATCTAGGCCCTTCAGTCCGGAACCGCGCTACCGCTACGGTCGCAGGTTCGAATCCTGCCTCGGGCATGTATGTGTGTGATTTCCTTAGGTTAGTTAGGTTTAACTGGTTCTGAGTCTAGGGGACTGATGACCTCAGATGTTGCCCCATAGCTCTTAGAGACATTTGAACAATTTGGAAATGCTGACGTAATCGCCGCTCTGCGCTGCCGATAGAAACTGCAACATTTTACTTCACCAAGAAATTTTGACACCACAACCGCTAGGTCGCAGATGTTTGCAGAAATGAAGGAAACAGGGAAGTCGACATGAAGTATTCCTGACAAACCGAACGACGGACCCATCGGACATCTTTTATTGTGCCATTTACATGCAGTTACTGTTGGTATCAAAATGGTTATCGCCAAACGTGAACGTGCATGGATTTCCTTTCAGTTCTTCCTTACAGAGGTAAGCAGGCTACTAGCTTCTTGATGTACAGAATATCTAATAATAAATCGATGCTTAAATATACAGCTCTAAATCCGGCTGTTAATTTCCTATGTGCAGCCGATAAATTTATAAGTTAGTACGTCGATATTTTTTCCGCTGATGTATCGATAGTTTAACTCAACATAGCGCCGGCCGATACTATCTTTTTTAAATAACGGTATGTTATTAAAAATATCAGACGCCTCATTAGGCATTATTGTTGTTGCTGTGGTCTTTAGTCCTGAGACTAGTTTGATGCAGCTCTTCATGCTACTCTATCCTGTGCAAGCTTCTTCATCTCCCAGTACGTATTGCAACCTACGTCCTTCTGAATCTGCTTAGTGTATTCATCTCTTGTTCTCCCTCTACGATTTTTACTCTCCACCCTGCCCCCCAACATTAAATTGGTGATCCGTTGATGCCTCAGAACATGTCCTACCAACCGATCCCTTCTTCTGGTCAAGTTGTGCCACAATCTCCTCTTCTCCCCAATCCTATTCAGTACCTCCTCATTAGTTATGTGATCTACCCATCTAATCTTCAGCATTCTTCTGTAGCACCACATTTCGAAAGCTTCTATTCTCTTCTTGTCCAAACTGGTTATCGTCCATGTTTCACTTCCATACATGGCTACACTCCATACAAATACTTTCAGAAATGACTTCCTGACACTTAAATCTATACTCGATGTTAACAAATTTCTCTTCTTCAGAAACGATTTCCTTGCCATTGCCAGTCTACATTTTATATCCTCTCTACTGCGGCCATCATCAATTATTTTGCTCCCCAAATAGCAAAACTCCTTCACTGCTTTAAGTGTCTCATTTCCTAATCTAATTCCCTCAGCACCACCCGACTTAATTCAACTACATTCCATTATTCTCGTTTTGCTTTTGTTGATGTTCATCTTATATCCTCCTTTCAAGACACTGTCCATTACGTTCAGCTGCTCTTCCAGGTCCTTTGCTGTCTCTAACAGAATTACAATGTCATCCGTGAACCTCAAAGTTTTTATTTCTTCTGCGTGGATTTTAATACATACTCCAAATTTTTCTTTCGATCCCTTTACTGCTTGCTCAATATACAGATTAAATAACATCGGGGAGAGGGTACAACCCTGTCTCACTCCCATCCCAACCACTGCTTCCCTTTCATGCCCCTCGGCTCTTTTAACTGCCATCTGTTTTCTGTACAAATTGTAAATAGCGTTTCGTTCCCTGTATTTTACCCTTGCCACCTTCAGAATTTGAAAGAGAGTATTCCAGTCAACATTGTCAAAAGCTTTCTCTAAGTCTACAAATTCTAGAAGCGTAGGTTTGCCTTTCTTTAATCTATTTTCTATGATAAGTCGTAGGGTCAGTATTGCCTGACGTGTTCCAACATTTCTACGGAATCCAAACTGATCTTCCCCGATGTCGGCTTCTACCAGTTTTTCCATTCGTCTGTAAAGAAATTGCGCTAGTATTTTGCAGCGGTGACTTATTCAACTGACAGTTCGGTAATTTTCGGTAAACACGCGATAGTCTGCCTCGAACGGCAACAAAATGGGCCGTGGAATATCGTTGACGTATCGCCGTGCTGTAAGGAAGCCGCCTTAGACAAACAAAGCTCTTCTGGTATCAAAATAAATGGCACACCAGACCACCAGTCCTAGTGGCCGGGCCATATGGCGGGCGACAGTCGGGTTGGTACCCCACCGCTACTTGAGGCGTCTCCAGACGCGACTTCGCAACTCATCGGGGCTGAATACGAAGCGGGACTCATTACTGAAGGCCTGTAGGCGTCCCACCTGCCATGAGGCCCGACAACAGGGAGTGATTGTGAGGGGTCTCGTTTGGTTTCATAGCAGGACCCCTTTTGTTGTCATTCGCATCACCCATACAGCACAGCGATACTTCGACGATATTGTACGCCCCTCTTTGTTTCCTTTCATGGCAAGCCGGTGCTTACATTTCAGCAAGGTAATGCCAGTCCGCACATGCTGAGAGTTTCTACTGCTTCTGTTAGTGCTTGTCAAACCATACGTTGGCCAGCAAGGTCTCTGGACGTCTCACCAATTGAGATGTTTGGAGCATTAGGGGCGTCGCCTCCAAGTAGCACGGGATTTAGAATATCTAAGGCACCAACTGCACAGAATTTGGCGTACTATGCCTCAGGGGGACATCAAGCGAAGATCTGTCAATGCATGCAAAGCCTTATAATTGCTTGTGTAAAGGCCAGAACTGGTCAGACTCGTTATGTCTTGCTCAATTTGTGTCGCCCTTTCTGTAATTATAACCATTTGTTTGTCTGTACATGTACATCACATCTTTCGAGTTCCGTCCCATTCGAGTAGTTCCTTCGTGGTGCGTCGCTTCTTTCGTCTTACATTGTATTTAATTAATTTCATCATGTCCTTACAACCACGACTATTCGTTGCAGATACAATACTGCTAGTATTGGAAGTGGCAATGGGACCTAATTCTTAGGTAAATGTACACTCCGCTGAGATATCAATTGTAGGCAAATGTTTACACTGGTGTGCCAAACTTAAGGTCGAAAGAAATTTTCGCGTGATGAGTTATTGCCAAGCAACATTGCTCGATCAAATGTTGATCTTAAATACAAGGAACTGCTACCTTACAGTGCAGAAGGTAATTGGAGGAAATACGTAATGAGGCGAAAACGGTGCGTTGGAAATGCAGGAAGACGGCATAGGTTATCTTCAGTCAGAAAGATTCCCAACAATTACTAATGAAACTCGTATTTGTTAAACATCAAGGAATACGCAACTTAACTCTAGAATACTATTGGTAGTCGATTCGACCCACAATTTCTCTTCACTTCGCATTCCTCTCCCCCTCTGTTGATGCGTAAGGGAGCAACGCGCAGTCCTCGCAGCAGTGTCCGGCGGGGAAAGGGAAGGGGGGGGGGGTGGCGGGGGACGGTAGTGGAGGGGGGGGGGCAATTGGCTCTGTGATTCCGCCGGCGTAAGTGACCTAAGCCGCTCTATCAGGTAAACCGTGTTTCGCTCCGAAGTTATAGCGTCGAACAGACAAAGGTACAGATGTTCACATAAATGTTGATTCGCCGAAACGACTAACGCGCGGCGTTCATGAACAAAATCGACTTGTCGATTCGACGAATGTTTAGCAATGAGCGCAACCGGTTTGCGGTATGTATTTGACTTGATGATTGTTGAAAAGAACGTTTTGGTTTCAAGTGGATTGTGGTACCTATTCCATAACTTCCATTTTCTTTTAAGGTCCTGACGAATTACCCAAAACTGAGTGTTATGGATGCAATAAAACCAGATCCTGAGATATCGTCTGATGATTCTGAAGAAGACTACAACTTCGAACAAGGAGACACTGTTTATCCACTCTGCATCAGATTGAGGTCATGAAACACTCAACGCAACGGTGAACCGAACTGAGAAGCAAGCGACTGTTGGGGGAAAAAAAAAGAAGGCAAAACATACAACGTTCGTCCCAAAAATACTGGCCCGAAAAATGTGCAGGACACAAGCAATGAGAATAGTTCAAGGGAGAAGAATTCCTCAGCAGCTTCCCGGTCGTTAGCCACAGTTTCGTCCTCTGGGGGAAACTTCCAATACATCTTGGAGCCATCCAAATGCGAGCTAGTGTTTAAGACAGGAATCGCCTGCCTCGGCTGAATTTCATCTTCTGCCTTGCAGATGCTGGGGATGGCTCATTGAAAGAAAATACTTTGTAGGAGAACATCGGCATGCGAAACAGATAACTTGTTGAGGCTACAAACGTCTTTGAACAGTGCCCGAAACGAAGGGAACACGAACTCCACTGCTCCTACTGCAGTTCCCAACGCAAGTCAAAGAATCCCATCGCAGCCCAGCAGCCCCCATCGCCTAAAAAACGCCACATTTGGAGAGACTGTTGTTATTTCTGAGAAGAATGAGGAAAAGCAACTGTGAAACGTGTGACGCATATGTGTGTGGGGAATATCACAAGACTGGGTGCAATAGGTGCCATCAGCAACGCTCATGAAGTCCGAAGAAACTCACATTGTCAGGATGAGTTACTTGTTCCCAAGAAGGTTTTTCCTTTGAAGTCGATTTTGCACAGTTCCTCAACTCAGAATTTGTCGTCAAGAGGCCATCAGCGGTATGTACCCATATAATTTAGTCAAGGACAAGTCTGAATTATTTTTTTGTCTTTTTCGTAAGTTTTTATCCGTTTTTACGTCGACTATTCTGATTATTTCGTGGGGTATGCGTACTTTCTATGTCTCCACATTGTTTGTCAAGTTACTTTTCATTCTTTAGATAAACTGATCAAGTATTTTCCTCTTCTGTTGTCGTGTAACTATTGTTTGTATTCAATATTCTTGGCATGCGATCACTCAGACTTTCATACAAGAGGTGATACAATTTACTTTCGGATACTCACGCCATAGCGTTCCCGCTGGATGAAAAATATGTATCAAACCTCTTTTGCGATTTTTCAGTTTCTCCCGGCGTATTTTTTGCTCGAACAGTCCACGGGTGTACTGCCGGTCCGTAGTGTCCAACGGGCACAATGTTTCGGCGACCAGACATGTCACCATCGTCAGGTGCGCTGACGAACCGAGCTCCTGAGGGCTGGCGGCCGTCTTAAATGCCCTCCCCTCGCGAGGCGTTCTCTCCGGTCGCTGAGACGCTGGCGTCGGCATCTGTGGTGGCGTCGGTGTAACTGCCTCGTCCGCCCCAGTCGCCCGCTCGTTGCCTTTGTTGAGCGTCTTTTTAATTAGACTCATTGCTGGTTCCCATGCCCTGCTGAGGCTGTAGCCGCAATATCGGTTGATGAGTCTGTCCCTGGTACGAATTTCGATAGTCTCTCTAACGAAGCTGTCCCAGTATTTAGATGTTTGTGCCAAGACCCTGATATGTTGACAGTCCATTTCGTGATTTTCGGACAAACAGTGCTCTGCGACCGCCGACTTGTTGGGGTGCGCAAGTCGAGTGTGCCTCTGATGTTCTCGGCAACGAGCTTCGATGATGCGCGCTTTCTGTCCAATATAAGTCTTCCCACATTGACGCGGAATCTGGTCTGTGATAACGTTCTGCAAACCGAGATCGTCTTTGACACTTTCTAATAATGCTCGTGCTTTATTTAGTGGGCAAAAGATAGTTACTACTCGGTGTTTCCTCAATATTCGTCCTATTTTCCCCGACACTGCGCCAGTACACGGTACATAGGCAGTGACTATTTCTTTCTCCGTGACTTCTTCCGTCTCCACACGCTGTAGTGTAGAGGTGGGGTGGAGAAGGCTTCTGATCTGTTATGCCGAGTAACCGTCAAAGACGATCACGGTTTGAGGAAGGCCGGCATATACCAGATTCCGTGTCAATGGTGCGAAGAAGGTGGGAAGACCTATATTGGACAGACAATGAGCGCACTCGAAGATCGTTGCCGAGAACATCAGACGCATACTCGGGTAACCCAACACGTCGGCGGTCGCAGAGCACTGTTTGTCCGAAAACCACGCAATGGACTACCAACATACCAGGATCTGGGTGCAGACATCTAAATACTGGGACAGCGTTCTTAGAGAGGCTATCGAAATTCGTGCCAGGGACAGACTCATCAACCTAGATTGCGGCTACAAACTCAACAGGGCATGGGAACCAGCACTGAGTCTAATTAAAAAGACGCTCAGTTAAGGAAACGAACAGGCGACCAGGGCGGACGAGGCAATTACGCCGAAGCCACCACAGACGCCGACGCCAGCGTCTCAGAAACCGCTGACACGCGGGCGCGGGCCGCGGAGAGAACGCCTCGCGAGGGGAGGGGATTCAATACGGCCGCCTGCCTTCAGTAGCTCGGTTCGTCAGCGCACCTGAGGATGGCGATATGTTTGATCTCCGTAATATTGTGCCCGTTGGACACTATGGACCGGCAGTACACCCGTGGGCTGTTCGAACGCTCTTTTGTTTGTGAACCCGTGTGGTGGGTGTTTTTGTGACTTAATCCAATGGAACGGCTTTTTAAGCCTTGAAATGTATTTTTCTTTAACTTTCCTGCAAAACAGAGTTTACAATTCTACTTTCGCGTCGCTTTTTACTGGCCAAACGCAGGTGGGGTAATCGAATCGACGTAGGTATAAGTACGGAAGGGTTTGAAATCAGGGTTAAATGATGCTTCTTGTTGTGAAATGTCCAGCACAATTAGACGTTTGAAATTATTGCGAGTCCTCTAAAATATTAAAGCCCTGCCACGGTGCCTATGTAGATTCCACAGCTGACCTACCATGCCTTCGAAGCCTAAGTCTCGGAGACGACGGACGGCCATTGCAGCTTGTAGAGTCGGCAGTATCTGGAGACTGTACACGAGTCGGCGCACTGAACAGAACTGTAGCTCAGTGGTCTGGTGTTTACCGAGGCGTCGACTAATAGCTATCCACACATGTGACGCTCATGGGTTGGGAGCTGCGACCCCTGGCGGACGTCGGTATAGTTCGTGCTGCCCACTGCTGCGCTGCGAGTCTCCCGTGCACTGGTCATCTCTCGAGTAGGAGTCTCGATATTTTTAAAAACATCAAGAACCCGATGTATCGACATTTAAAACGAGTGTAATTGGGCCGTCGACACGTCTGGACTGACTGGACTGATTTGGGGGAAGAGACCAAACAGCGGGGTCATAGGTCTCATTGGATTACGGGAGGATGGGGAAGTTAGTCGGCCGTGCGCTTTCAAAGGTACTATCCTGGCATTTGCCTGAAGCGGTTTAAGGAAATCACAGAAAACCTAAACCAGGACGGCCGGACGCGGGATGGAACCGTCGTCCTCCTGAATGCGAGTCGAGTGTGCTGACCACTGCGCCACCTCGCTCGGTCCTCGATATGTCGGAAGAAGTATCAATCCATCGATACATCATCGGACATAATATCGACGTACCTCCACATAAAAAAGTTGGCTGCACATTGTACAAATATGCCGGTTTTGAAGCTGTATATTTAAGAATTCGTTTATTAGGTACTCTGGAAATCAACAAGCAATCAACCTGCCTATCCTCCTTACAGCAAGAATTGAAAGGAAAACAATGCCCGTTCACGCTTGGCGATAACAAATTTGCTAACAATGCTAGCTCCATGTAAGTGGTACAATAAAAGGTTTCTGACAGGTCCACCGTTCGATTTCCTCACATATCGGATTTGTCCGGAATATTATATGTCGACTTCCCTATTTTTCATTTCTGCAAAGGCCAGCGACTTAGCGGTTGTACTGTCATAACTGCATGGTGAAGCTAAACGTTGCAATTTCTGTTGGAAGTGCCGATTACGTCAGTATTTCGCGTCACACGAGTCTGCCCGCCGCAACGACCACTCTTCTTAGTTACAGTTTTTTGCTCATAATTTTCGGTAGCTATTTTTGAAGAATGCCGATGTGAAGGAATAGCACACTAAGTGCGTTAAAAATTGTGCTGTTGCTTCACATCGGAATCTTGTTATTCCAGTAACCCCCCTCTCCCCCCCTCCAAGTGCAATCGGTGTTCTTCTTTTGTGCCACATATTCTTGCTTCACATAGTCAAAGATTGGACATGATGAATGCTCAAAAAGTAGTAAGACTCCTTCAAACAGTGAAAGTAAAATTATGTCCACTACAATTTCAAAAGAAAATCCGAAAATTGTGAAAAAAATTTAAAAAAATAAAAATTTTGGCATTCGATATTACCGTTTTCATGCCAATATATCGAGGGGAAAAATCGCCGAAATATATATATATATATATATATATATATATATATATATATATATTTCGGCTCTTGAATATATATATATATATATATATATATATATATATATATATATATTCAAGAGCCCTACTCTGGAATCGTGAACATCGTGGCGGTCAAGACACAATGACTTCAGTCACAGCGACTTATGACGACCGCCTGGACATTACAAAAGGCGGGATAGAGTTCCTAAGACGGCAGTGCATGCTGTATAACGTGCTTCCATGACGGACATAAGGTTGGTAAGGAGATTTCGGGACAGTGCGTTCCTTCCCTCCACCAGCGCATTTCATCACGGCTTCATGGTCGTTTGCAAACGTGAACGCGCTCCAATACGCCTTCCCAAAGCGTCACACACGTGATGTAAGTCCCTTGGAGGGGGGCGGGGGGTGACGTAGCACTCCAGTGTATACGTCGAATATGCCCTCCCTGCAGTACCTCCTCCAAATGTACGGTTCGATGTGGTCGCGGATCGTCATCCATAAAAAATGAATTCAGGGCTGAATGCACCCCTGAGAATACGCTCTTGGGGAAAGAGTGACGTATCACAATGACATTGATAGATAAAAGTGTACATTATTCACAGATTTGGAAGTCAGTAAAACAATGCAACATTTTGTCTCCCTACACCATAACACCTGGACCAGCAGAGCGATCAGGTCCGACAAACTTCTAGGTGTGTTTCGCCTACCCACCTCTCGCTGTATTATGGTACGTCCAGAGTTACTACTCAGATGGCTCTCATCTAACAGAGCGTTGACCCAGGCCCTACGCTCTTTGCAGCACTGCGTACGGTGCTGCCGATGTGTGAAACTCATCGGAACATAACGTACTGGTGGTCGGGCAACCAGCCCGCCCCAATGCAGCCGCCGTACCACTGTCGAACGCGAGACTGCGTGCCTTGATGTTGACCGTCGTCGATCACCGCTTCTCCTTCGGCCAGGAGTGCCTTTCCTTCGGAATGCTCCCCATGCAAGTAAAACAGTCCTCTGAGCCATAACAGACTCCTGGACTACACTCGTCACACTTCGTCCTTCTTCCTGTTTCCCGATGATTCTTCCCCGTGTTGTCTCCGAACCATGTTGTAAGCATCAACATCGCCACAGTGCACGGCAACTCCTCGTTAAGTGACACACACACTGCCTTTCCCCTTTCCTTCTACTGTCTCGTAATGCAGGCCTAATCCCATTTGGCCTTATCGCCACGCTGACGTCACGTCATGTGACGTCCAACTTCGTGTGCACAACTGGGAGGCCTCTGGCAACATCCTCACGCACTTCCTTTTCTACCGAGTGATTAGTGTCATACATTACTTTATATTTCTCTTCGTCAAGTTTTGCAGTACAATGTAATTACCTTAAAATTTACTACAGGCGACACAGAGTTGAGACGACAATCGAATGTAGACTTCCTTGTATGGAAGAAAAATAAACTCATTCATAACGATATTAAAAGAATCTTAGACAGAAGAACAAGATATGTTTTAGAAATAAACAAAATATATTCCATGAAAATCACCAACGATTTCATATTCTAGTGAGGATCTACAGAAAAATCTGCAAAGAGTTACAAACAGTGAAAAATGAGAGATAATCTCACTGCTAGATGATTGTTTGGAACTGGAGTGAGACTAAGACATTAGTAGATTATTCATTAGTAAATTACATGATACCAGATGCGACTGAGTACATCAGTCAGTGGAATTGTCCGGGAACGACAATACATTTATTCTGAGCACTTTCTTCCAGACTAAAACAAATATGCACGGAATTTGCGAGGAATTGATGTATTTTATAGAAAAATTGAGGTATTGTAAAGTATGTGACGGTAATTTTATGTAATGGTAAATCCATAAGCTTCAGACTTCAAACAGATGTGACAAGAGCTAACACATGTGACAAGAACTACCAAATGACACTTATGAGGATTTATTTCGGAACAGAGAGCTAAGCCACACATAATTAAACGATAATTTCATGCCGAGCGGAGTGGCCGCACGGTTTCAGGCGCCGTGATTGCTCGGACCCTCCCGCCGGAGGTTCGAGTCGTCCCTCGGGCATGGGTGTGTTGTTCTTAGCATAAGTTGGTTTGAGTAGTGTGAAAGTCTAGGGATCAATGACCTCAACACTTTGATCCCTTAGAAATTTACACACACATTTAAACATTTTTGATAGTTTCATCGGCTTAAAAAATGAAGATTTTACCGGTGGAGACGAAAGGGGAAATTATTTAAGAAAGGCATTTATGCAATCAGAACAAGGTATTACAGGTACCAATGAAGCAAACGAAAACGAAATATGAACTGGAACGAGGCAGATACTAAAGGAATGCGAGAGCTGTCTCTGAAACTTAGTTTACAGTCAGCATGTATAACAAGACGTAATTTATACCAATGATTTTTACTGAGTAGTGCGAAGCCTAATTAAAATATGAGAGTTGCTAAGCGATCCAAGTTACTAAGATGGGGAGGGAGCGGGGAGGGGAGGGGCATGGCAAAAGAAATTTTGTATCAGAGACCGGATCGCGATGAAAGGAGTAATTGCGATTGTACTGGGAATTAAATTGTGAGGGCGGGGCATGTAGCCCTGTAAATGGATGATAAATGCACTTTTTAAGTAATTTATATACGAAAGTAGCAGATATAAGAAAGGACTGGTAAAACCAAATAATAGAATTCTGGCAGATGAGATTAAAGCAACATGTATCCATATGTGTGAGAACGATAATACACAAGGAAAACTTTAGTGGAGGCCTCTGTCCAGATTTGGATATGAAATTGTTTCTGATGATGAAGACGCTGATAGAACAGCGTTTCGCACGAAGGAGGTCTCGTGATTTCTGTTCCGTATGGGGCAAGCAATACGTTTTCTTCCTCCCTCCTATCTCGCCCCTCCTTCTGTAAAAGAGTTAGGCCGCCGTTAGATTGGATTATAAAGATTGGTTCCTGTTAAAGTTGGAGAGCGGCCAAGGTGTGGCGTGCTGTGTGCCCTTTATACTCGCCGACAGGAAACAAAGTAGATGGGCGATTGCTCCACGCTCTACTTGGGCCGTCGACCAAATGGAGAAGGTCATCACTGTAGATATTACTTTATGGCGTAATATATTAGAAGAATTATTAATTGTGAAATAGAATGAGACTTCATTCAGCATCGCGTTTGTGAATATCTGTTGCTTGTTTGACAATTGAGATAATCTTCGTATATCCATAATCAAAACGGACGATTTGGGACGTCAGCTGGTATAATATATGTTCTGGGTACTGATTTCTCAGGATCTATGCACCCAAATTGCGTGAAATTGTAATGACATGTCAGTTCTAGTATAACATATTTGTCCAATGAATACCCGTTTATCATCTGCATTTCTTCTTGGTGTAGCAATTTTAATGGCCAGTGGTGTACCTGTCTTCCGCATGGAACACACCTATCTCACCACTGACTACTAGTGTTAGACACACATACGGTTACTGTCACAAGTATTGGCCTGAAAATGCTGTTGTAACAAAATCGAAACTAGTTGCGAATAAAACCAACACCTTAATACAGCTGGAGGAATTATGTCACTTTTTAACATACTGCAGATAATGGTCAAGTCGAAAACAGTGATATTCCTAAAAGCTCTTCTCAGAAGATCGGCATAGGTTTTGGGGACACAGAAACGGGGATTGTTGTAAAATAAGTGAATTTCCTCTTCCTAGTGTTCCAGTTAGTACTGTAGGTAGGCTATTTAGGTTTTCTTATTGGTAACGTTATGTAGCGCTCTGTATGAAAATCACTGGCTGTGCTGTGTGCAGTCTGTGGCTACTTTGCATTGTTGTCTGCCATTGTAGTGTTGGGCAGCGGCAGGAGGATGTGAACAGCGCGTAGCGTTGCGCAGTTGGAGGTGAGCCGCCAGCAGTGGTGGATGTGGGGAGAGAGATGGCGGAGTTTGGAAATTTGTAAGACTGGATGTCATGAACTGCTATATATATGATGACTATTAAGGTAAATACATTGTTTGTTCTCTATTAAAATCTTTCATTTGCTAACTATGCCTATCAGTAGTTAGTGCCTTCCGTAGTTTGAATCTTTTATTTAGCTGGCAGTAGTGGCGCTCGCTGTATTGCAGTAGTTCGAATAACGAAGATTTTTGTGAGGTAAGTGATTTGTGAAAGGTATAGGTTAATGTTAGTCAGGGCCATCCTTTTGTAGGGATTTTTTGAAAGTCAGATTGCGTTGCGCTAAAAATATTGTGTGTAAGTTTAAGCACAGTCATTGTTCAAAGGGGACGTTTCATATGTCGACCCTTAGCCGAGGATACCTCACTGGAATCTTCTGATTTTTTTTCTTGTAGTTTGTGTAATTAGTGTAGCTATTGTTTATTGCTAGCGCGTAATTGTAGAGAGAATCTCCTTTGTAGTTGCAGTCTTTCATTGTTGTTGTGGCATGCATGTAGATTTGCACCAAGTATTTTGCAGCTGCGCTTGGAATTAACTAGATATTATTTTCAATGCTATGTTAATGTGTTTTGTTATTTTGCTCTTCAAATTGTGCTTTTCTGTGTTGTCATGTGAAATATTGTGACAATAATGGCGTGTGAAAAACGTAATACTAGGCTTCAAAGTAAACTGAGAAATGACAGTGAAGACGAAAGCAGTGTGTTAGCGCCACCGAGCAATGAATTAACTAATGTTCAAAGTAGTAATTTGGTAATTGTGCATAGGGAAATGGAGCGGGCGGCAAATAATGGTGTAGACAGTGAATCAATTAGTGAACAGGGAAGCATTATCGATCGATCGGTCAGCAACAGTTCGCCTCAGGAATCCGAAATGATAGGACACAGTCTTGCAAATACTGTAGATTCAGGTTACGGGTCCTCACCGTTTTCTCAAATAAGTCAAGATACATTTTCTGCTTGTCAAAGTGTGAATGTTGCCGGTGCAACTTCACTGCCGAAAAGCACTGAGGAACATGTTTCAGACACCAGTGTATTGTTATTACAGTTAATGCAACAAACGGGACAAAGGCTACAAAAGTTAGACACAACGCTTGAGCAAAATCAGAAACAAATGGGACAAAAATCTTCAAAAGTTAGACACAATGGAACAAAATCTTCAAAATTTAGACACAATCGAACAAAATCAGAGACAAACACAGCAACAGTTTCAAAAGTTAGACTCATTGGAACAAACTCTTGAACAAACACGTGAAGATTTAACTACTGAGTTACATAACATTGAATCGAAATGTCAAAAAGCCGGTAATGGCGTAAAAACACAAATTTGTGAGCATTTTCAACCTATTTTTTCGCGGCATCAAAATGCATTACGGAATCACGAAGCAGCCATAAAAGAACTGCAAATTATTGTTCATGAAAATCACGACACCTTGCAAGCTAAAATTGACTCAGTTGCATCTACCGATACGGTTACGCAACTTGCAAAAACTCAGGAAAACTTAAAGGACACAGTAGATACGATTTCAACACAAATGGACACTCTGAAACTTGGTTCAGAAAAACACACAGAGGAATTTATTTCACTATCGGATAAAGTAGCCGAACTTTCAGATCATTTCACTAACTTATCTACGAAGGTAGATGATAATCTGAATGACACAATGAGAGGTGGCATGAGCCCCCTCTCATATTCCTATCTTACGATTCTCCTCTCTAGTTGCATGCGGTGGAGGTTCCGTTGTTCCTTCACACGCGGACTTCCCATGTAGCGTCTCTCGCCACCCGGGTGGTCCAGTGACAGGCGGGCTCTTCTCACTTTGAAAGGGTAGGCTGACAGGTGTGGGGGCCGAGTGAATACTCTCCGGACGCCGACATTGTCAGGAGACGCGGCCGCGAAAGCCGGAAGTGGCGGCTGGGCTGGTGGTTCCGTTGCTTCGCAGAAGCTTAGCGAAAACACTTTCTGGCGGGCTACCAGCGAGGCGTGGGAATGACTTATGTACCCAGGCAGCTGGGGCGGGAAAATTACCGCGCTTTCTGCAAAATAGGAACTGTGATTGGCTTGCTAAGGGCATAGCTCCGTGACGGGGCAAAATCAGCACAGAAATTGGCGCCAAGAATCTCCATTGGTGGAATGGTAGTGCTCCGGCAATGGAGTGGAATTTCCGCCGGTTTTCGTGTTGCTGATTGGAACGTAACCACGGCCACTGTCGTGGGGGTGGGAATGTTGTGTGTTCGGCCTGTACGGGTGCTCTGAGGAGTCAGCAGTCGCCTTTCGGTCGAGGACGTTGAAGCAGCCAGCCCTCGCCTGCGGTACGCCAGATCGTGTTCTGGGAGATAAGAAGACTGTTGGTAATGTACATCCGCAGCACCGGCAGATAGGGATTTTCCTAGGTGATAATCAGAGCTCAGCAGAGCGCGCCTGTTCATCCTTTTCTAACTTTGTTCAGTTTCGAGTAACAGCAATTACCATTGGGTTAGCTGTGTGTCTCTCTTGAGATTTGAGTGGAAAGGAATTGGCTCCACATACCACTTCGTCTTAAACCTCACGATCTAAGTTAGGGACAACTTCACCTTTATAGTGTTTGTATGAATCTCCAATTTTAGCCAATTTGATGTTTTATAAATTTGCTGTGTTTCTTTTACTATTCTGTGTTTAATCTTAATAAATCATATTGTTAGTTTGAACAGAACTTTCATTCTGTTAATCAATAGAGCAACCCTATCATTCCTCACTATGCTAATGAAACCTTTGTTTATTTAACTTATGTATCAAATTAAATTACTGCAGGTGCCAAACTCTCTTCTACTCCACTAGCAGGGTTGATTAGAGTCAGTTCGCGTATTTTTTTTTATCCTTGTGCAACAGCAAAAGTCGGAGTTAGAATAGGGGGGGCTTAGAGCATGATTTACACATGTGGATTCTAGTAGAATTTAGTGATAAATACACTACTAGCCCCGGCACCTCGCATAATATGGCGACCCTTGGCCTCGGATCTTTCCTGTGAATCTCTGATAAACAAACAGGATTCTTAGTAGGAACATTCAATTTTTTTTCTCTCTATTTTTTAATGATTAATACCCAAGTTTTTTTTGGTAGTTCCGCGTTTAGTTTTAAGTAGCGGCGCATGACTACAGTTTTTGTTTTCAGTGTATATATTTTTTGTTCATTGTTTTTTTTGTGTTTCGCTGATGTGGTGTCTGTACCGCATCGCACTTTGTCGGATTTGTGTGCGGTTTCTGTACCACATCAAATTGTGTTTGTGATTACAGCGTTGGAACGGCGTTGTTGAAATTTTATGTCTATGTGAAAAAAATATTGGGAGTAGAGGATTTTATTGTGAATTTTAGATAAATTTTGTTTCTCATGAATGATCACGAGAAGTAAGGCACGACTATTATCGATCGAAGCTAAAACAAAAGAGGATAGAATAATGGATAAGGGGCAGTTTACTGACGAGGATAGGTTCAGAGATGAGATGGGCACATTTTTAGCAGGACAGGACGGCAGGTTCATTGATGAGGAAGGTGATTTGGACGCGATCTTAGAGCAACGTCGCCGCCGTGATTATGAGAGTGAGGTAGAGGATGAAACAGAGACAGGCACACAGGTCGAGACGGTAGTAGAGGTTTATAATCAAACGAACGAGAGCAGACAGGGGCCAGCTCGGCCACGTCAGAGCTCTAGCGCCCAGGTGTCCAGAGTTACATCACCCATGTGTGACGAGGATCAAAATGATGACATTAACCCAATACTGAGCTTCCTACGATCAATGAAAGAAGAAGCTGACGAACAGCGTAAGAAGGACAAAGAAGAAGCTGACGAACAGCGTAAGAGGGAGAAGGAAGAAGAGGAGAAACAACGTAAGAAGGAGAAGGAAGAAGCTGACGAACAGCGTAAGAAGGACACGGAGGCAATAATTTCGCATATAGGAGAAATTCGTGGGGAATTATTAACAATAAAGAAAGAATGTGGAGAAGCAAAACAAATATCAATGGTAGCACAAAAAGCAGCAGGCCTAGCCAAAACTGCAGCAACAGGGGCAATGAAAATCGCAAGAGTAACTCTTAAACTCGCAGGGCGCTTGCGACGTGCGACACAAGTCCACTCGAAATCCCTAGCGGCCTTAAAGACTCAAGGTAATATTGCGGTTACGAACATCACGAAACGAATGAAAGAAGTAGAGAGTCGGATAGCAAAACTAGAGCGAAATGGGCACACGAGCACTGCGCGTTCGGATACCAATGATGGAGCACACAGGATTGTGTCTCCGAGGGAAAGCCCGCCGTGCTCTAGCCCAGTGACAGCGTGCGGGACAAACAATGCACACGCAGAAACAGCGAGTAATAGCTCCAATAATTGCAGCCCACTTAGAAGAGTGGATGCTGAATGCCACTTCCACTGTGATACAGACGTAGCACATCACAGTTATCAGCAAGATAGATCAGGACACTCCGCAGACGTGCAAGTATCGGAAACGTCTGACAACACCAGTGCGAGGATCGGACAGAATTTTGATCACAATCACTTCCTGTCGATACTCAAATTCCAGAAGTTCAAAGATAATGGAGGGTCGATGCATCCGAAGAGCTGGGTGATGCAATTTACTAATTCATTACCGTCGTCATGGCCAACCCAGGCCAAATTAGAATTCATGTGTGGACACATCGAAGGCCAAGCCGCGGAAAAGATGCGGGGCGTGGCAGCGACGTGTCGGACTTATCAGGAATTTGTTGGTGCATTCCTGCGGACCTACTGGTCAAAGGAAACGCAAGACAGGATTAAAGAGGAAATAATATTTTGTCCTGAACTGGAAGTGTCCGGGCATAAGAGCGCAACCAAATTTTTTGATGAGTTACTCAAGAAGAATCAGTTTTTAGATAGTCCATACAGCAACGGAGAAATTATTAAATTTTGCTTTTCGAAATTGCCAGTTAGGTATCAACAGACACTTGTCGGGAAGTGTGGATCTGACATAGATGCATTCAAGAGTCTACTGCGCGAACTCGAAGTAGTCTTCGATAAACAAGACGCAAAGGACAGGAAGAAGGCGCAAAATAACAAATACCACGGGCCAGCAAGGGAAGACGACAACAGATCGCATAATCGCACTGGTCAGTTAGGAAACCAGGGTTACCGAGATCAAGGTTACGCTATTCAAGGTTATGGAAACCAGAGACACGGAAACCAGAACGTCAGGGAACAGGGTCAATCCAGACAAGCAATCTGGGACAGGAGGAATGACGAACGGCAAAGCGACCGTAATTGGAGGGAGCGAAATCAAGGACAACAGGAGAACCAGGAGATTGAAATTAGACCTCCAAATCCTAATGCACGTCAGAGGAGGGGGAGTCTAAGAAGGGATTGACGCTAGTCCATAGGACTCCACCACTTCTCTCACATAAAGGAGTTCGTAGAATAGTAGTAGTGTAAGAAATGTACATAGTAGAATAGGCAAATATATGAACCTTTGTTCGGGGAACAATAATCGTTACATTAATAGATTAAGATTGCTAAAGTATTAACACGCTGCGTTGTCTTGCATAAGAATTTACTGCTGCTATCCTCTTTTTGTTTATGTTTGCGATCTCCAATGTCGATGGAGTAGGAGACACTACCTTTTCATGAGCAATGTTTTTGTCCTTTCCTATCTGGTGTCCATGTTAAGGGATAAGGATGAGTGATGAGACGTCGCACAAACGGGCGCATACAAGAACGTGCTCTTAGAAGCGTTCTGAGAGGTCGTGATACGCTCCATAGCGGCCACAACCAGTTCGTGAGACGTTCATACCAATGCTTGCAGGCACGCGTCAGTGCACTGCACGATTGTGGTATATTGCGCGATTTCGAGGGTGAATATGGGCAGTATAGTTTTTGCAGAGCTGCGCCGGTATCGTTGTCTTGCAAGTCGGGGTGAACCTGTGAGCATTTGACTCTAATGGTGCCCTAGACGAGAGAAATGAGGGCATAAAAGCCTACCATGCTAATGTGCTGGTTGGGGATTTAGCGTGCTGCTCGTTTTTGTCACAGATGAATCACCAAGGAATTGTACTTGGATATTCGTGACATACTGTGTAGCTGGCGTGTGTTGGGTGTCTGAATCCTCAACAGGAACCAGTCCTGGCTTGGTCATATTACATTGCTTCCAGAAAGGTGTACTTTGATCGCGAAAACCGCTTCACATAGAGAAGGAAGTTGCAACTATAAATTTATTGTCGTGTATAGCCATGGCTAACCCAGTCTCTGGAGTTTCAGTGAGGCGTAATGAAAACTCGGAGGTCATGTCGTACGGCGCGCACATCACTGTCGTCAATAGCGGCGAGCAGCAAGACATCTCAGCGTAACAGGAACTATGTAAGGGTATTGTATAAGGTAAATAAAAAAAAAATAAATAAATAAATAAATAAATAAATAAAAGGGAAAGTACGATACTAGGATAAGTTAAACTGTAGGATTTAACAATAACTAGATTAATATTGTGGGGGTTTTCTACCACAAGTGTGGCGTGCGCCTGTTGAGTTGCTATTTTTCAGGTCACCAAACCACAGACCCGAGATGGAGGGACGACGGGCGAGCGAAAGTAGCGTAGTTGCATGTTCTTTATAGCACAGTAAAACTTAGACCTGCATAACAACATAATTTAAGTAAAAGACGTCGAATGTAGATCGTTGGGATATGGTAGTTAATTCTTGAAGCATGTCTACTGTCGATCTATATAATTAATAGTAATATTAGTGCGGGCCCGCACATTTAGTTGTTCATCCATTATAAAGCATCAGTTATCACACACCATGTACATACTGAGATCAGTCTCTACACATATATCAAAATAAATTATTTCCATGTCTAGATTAGATGTTATAATGATTGCCATAGATTAATAACTATAAAAGTAAAATAAGAGTGTCTGAAATGACAGACCATCAATGTTTCATTATGTAAATTTATTATAACATAGAAGGTCATGGGAAAAAGTTAGGCATAAGACTTTTGTAAGAATTGTACAGATGACGAGGAACGTGGCAATGCAGAGGCCAGCCAGCGCAAAAACAAGAGGTCTTCGGCTACCTGCTAGAGGGCGAGCGTCCCGTCCTACACGCTGACAGTCACCCGGCTGCCTACCTGAGGGATTACACGGGACCCTCGCCCCGCCACAAGCGAAAGTGGGGCTGGCCGTTGACCCTGACACGCGACAGCCTGCTAGCTCTCCGGACGCGGCAGCCGCTTGGAGGGATTCCCTGCGGCAGACCACGTTGTCGTGAGTACACGAAGAACATCACATATCGTGTCAGAACCTGCGCATCATGTGCCTCAGGACAGAAAGGGACGCTCTATACTCACCTGTTTGGGTTTTTACAACTCACTAGCATTGGCCGATCTGCATACACAAAGCAGTATCGTGCCACACTAACAAATGTATGGTCTCATGTCTTACTTCTCCTCTCTATTAGAGAGCAGTTTTTAACAATAGTCGCTCCTAGTTCGATCCTGTATGGATGACCTCACACACTTGTGGAGTCACTCCACGTGCCATCATCCCTCGTCGAACTGCAATATTGGGAAACGTAAAGTTCTGTCCAGCGAGAGAAGAGACCTAGACTAGCGATGTATCCCAACAAGGAGATCTCAGAGACAATTAATCGACGTGAGGAGAACCTATCACTGTGTCTTCCTACCGTACTGCCGTGATCATATGCGTGGGTCTGACTACAATCTCAACAGCGTACTGCAGACACTCCAGAACTCCCTATTGCTGTTGCCACAACGTAGCAACTACACCCGACGTTTAGCCTTATGTGATGTCAGTACGGTGGAATTTGTGAAGTGCCACGGATATTTCTAACAATGTGATTTAGTGCCTCATTCTCAGCACAGTCGTGAACTTTGTGCAATGTGCACGCACAATTTGATGCCCCATGAACCTTGTTTTTTTTGTTTTTCTTAAATTTCTTTCTCTTATGTTGTTTCTGTAATGTATGTTATACCTTGTATGCGTTTGTGTTTTACACTGTAATTCTTATTACAGATTACTGTATTGTTCTCCACATCATGTTTTTTTTGTATTTTGTGTTTATTGTTGTGTGTATGCTAACAGTGTGCCTGAAGTCCCCATAAACTGAAGCAGATACCACCACTGTCATTGTGAATGGACCATCAGTTCAGGGAACATTTTGTAAAGGTTATTCTTGCTGCAGGGAGACAGAATGAATCGGAGGTTGTAACTAGATTCGGAAAACTCACAAAGAGATTGTTAACTTAAATATTACCATGTGTGAGTGAGGTCAGGTTAGTTTAATGATTAAAATTGTTGTAACATCTTGGGCATTTAATTGCGGAGCACTCCAACTCTGATTGTAAAGAATAAACTGCTCCATATTTGGCTCAGATGCCCGGGCCATGTTTAGAGCGTGAATGTCTGCGTGAATCGGTGTTTGGAAGGGGCTCCCTGGGTATGGATGTGTGATGTGAGTGTTAGTGTTCCATATTAAGAAGGTGAAGTTGGCTACATCATAAATAATCCTCCCTCTATGAGCTGCATTTTTCAGTTGCAGTGATTTTCTTTATAGAGTGCGGCATGTGGAGTCACTTTGTAAGATTGTTCTTGGGCGATTGACTCACTACCTTGCTCCTAAGTGAGCCAACCGCTCACCAATTACAATCTAAAATGGCGTAGGGGCAATGAGAGGTGGCATGAGCCCCCTCTCATATTCCTATCTTACGATTCTCCTCTCTAGTTGCATGCGGTGGAGGTTCCGTTGTTCCTTCACACGCGGACTTCCCATGTAGCGTCTCTCGCCACCCGGGTGGTCCAGTGACAGGCGGGCTCTTCTCACTTTGAAAGGGTAGGCTGACAGGTGTGGGGGCCGAGTGAATACTCTCCGGACGCCGACATTGTCAGGAGACGCGGCCGCGAAAGCCGGAAGTGGCGGCTGGGCTGGTGGTTCCGTTGCTTCGCAGAAGCTTAGCGAAAACACTTTCTGGCGGGCTACCAGCGAGGCGTGGGAATGACTTATGTACCCAGGCAGCTGGGGCGGGAAAATTACCGCGCTTTCTGCAAAATAGGAACTGTGATTGGCTTGCTAAGGGCATAGCTCCGTGACGGGGCAAAATCAGCACAGAAATTGGCGCCAAGAATCTCCATTGGTGGAATGGTAGTGCTCCGGCAATGGAGTGGAATTTCCGCCGGTTTTCGTGTTGCTGATTGGAACGTAACCACGGCCACTGTCGTGGGGGTGGGAATGTTGTGTGTTCGGCCTGTACGGGTGCTCTGAGGAGTCAGCAGTCGCCTTTCGGTCGAGGACGTTGAAGCAGCCAGCCCTCGCCTGCGGTACGCCAGATCGTGTTCTGGGAGATAAGAAGACTGTTGGTAATGTACATCCGCAGCACCGGCAGATAGGGATTTTCCTAGGTGATAATCAGAGCTCAGCAGAGCGCGCCTGTTCATCCTTTTCTAACTTTGTTCAGTTTCGAGTAACAGCAATTACCATTGGGTTAGCTGTGTGTCTCTCTTGAGATTTGAGTGGAAAGGAATTGGCTCCACATACCACTTCGTCTTAAACCTCACGATCTAAGTTAGGGACAACTTC
This sequence comes from Schistocerca nitens, assembly GCF_023898315.1. Taxonomy (NCBI): domain Eukaryota; kingdom Metazoa; phylum Arthropoda; class Insecta; order Orthoptera; family Acrididae; genus Schistocerca; species Schistocerca nitens. Next base: position 87,590,324 of record NC_064617.1, read on the forward strand.
ACCTTTATAGTGTTTGTATGAATCTCCAATTTTAGCCAATTTGATGTTTTATAAATTTGCTGTGTTTCTTTTACTATTCTGTGTTTAATCTTAATAAATCATATTGTTAGTTTGAACAGAACTTTCATTCTGTTAATCAATAGAGCAACCCTATCATTCCTCACTATGCTAATGAAACCTTTGTTTATTTAACTTATGTATCAAATTAAATTACTGCAGGTGCCAAACTCTCTTCTACTCCACTAGCAGGGTTGATTAGAGTCAGTTCGCGTATTTTTTTTTATCCTTGTGCAACAGCAAAAGTCGGAGTTAGAATAGGGGGGGCTTAGAGCATGATTTACACATGTGGATTCTAGTAGAATTTAGTGATAAATACACTACTAGCCCCGGCACCTCGCAACAAAACCGGTAGTCTTTAATGACACAGAAGAGTGCGAACAAATTAGGAAATTCAAACAAAATCAGAATCAAATTAATACGCAACACCAAAGAGAAATCCGGGAAGAACAAGATCAGCTGACACAGGTAATACAAGAATTACGTATTTCAGCGGACACTCGCGCCCCAATACGGGAAGAGGGACATAGAAATACGGAACAGCCACAAAATAATAACATAGCGCATTTCGGAAATTATGAAAGAAATTGGCAAGGTGCACCGAATTTTGAAATGGAACCGCCGAAACGACGTAACAATGACCGATATGCGACTCGCCGACATGATGACTTTGACTGTAAGCTGTTCATTACTACACGTAAATTTAAAACATTTAAGAATTCTGGCAACGACATTCATCCACAAGCATGGCTCCATCAATTCTCTCATCGTTTTCCTCCCAACTGGTCATCAGAGCCCAGATTAGAATTTATGTGTGGCTATTTAGAGAATGAACCAGCTGCAAGAATGCGATCGGTCATTCACGATTGTCACAGTGAAGGGGAATTTTAGCATGCCTTCCTCTCAGCATATTGGTCTCAAGCTACACAAGACCGAGTAAAACATAGCATCATAATGACGAAACATTTCGAACAATCTGAATTTTCCAGTCTTGTGAAATATTTTGAAAACATGTTGCACAAGAATCAGTACCTGTCAAACCCATACAGCCCCTCAGAACTCATCCGCATTTGCTTAATGAAATTGCCTGAACATTTAAGAAATATTATTTTGGCAGGGCGTTGCAAAGACAACATTGAAGCTTTTCAGGGTCTCTTACAAGAATTAGAAATCGACACAGACAGTCGCGGGATGAGAAAACAGAAAAACAATCACTACAGATCACATCCGTCACAATTCCGTGACGACAGAAACAATAACTGGACACGACAAGTCTATTCTTACAACGCAAATCGTGACCAAAACAGACGCCACCCATATGACAACAACTGGCAGAGTAATAACAGTTACAGAGAAAGATCGCATTTCCGTAGTAATGAATATGACAGAGATTACCATAGAAACCGACAATATGGGAACCAAAATAATTATTATCAAGGGAGACAGAATAACTTTAGACGCAACGGTCCAGCGCCCAGTTACGATTCAGGGAGTAATTCTCCACCACATGACCGACAAGAAAGAAACTACAGGAACTACAGACATGACGACAGACGATATAATCATAACGACAGACGTGAATTTCATCAGAACTGGCGGGATTCAAACAGAGCAGGGCCCTCTCGACAAGGTGAATTTGTAGAAGTTAGGTCTCCTAATCCCAATAACAACGGGCGCCAACAAAGAGACAGACAATGAGTCGAGCCGCAGGCAGCCACGTGCGCCGGCTGGCTTAGAGAAAAATAACATAGAAGCTAACCTTGAGAAAAATTCCAGTGTTCTTTACCGACGTATACTGCATGATAATTGCGTTCAAGCTGAAACTCTGAGTACTTTGAAGAGTAAAAGATTGTACCACATTTCAAATGTAAAACCGTTTATTGAAAGATAATCTGCTTTTTAACTTTGTCTTTGCCATTATACTTTTCAATTCACGCTACTAGTATGCTTTGTCACACTGAGGAACTGTTAACATGCAACAATGTTTTGAAGTTAAATATCCAATCAAGAACCAGGAGAACTTATTTAAACAGAAATTATGAATACATTGTTATAGTGAACAGACGTCACAGTGTTATTGTGTGTGTACATTCTTGCTTGTTAGTTGCACGATTACGTAACGACTATAAGGCATACATACTTACAACATATACTGGTACTGCTAATGAGATTTTAATGCAACATTTTGGTTTACTTGAAAATACATTCTGGATTTAAAGCACTTTCTGTGAGATACCAGATGACACAGTGGTTAGTTTATGTGACAGCTACACGATTTTATCACGACGCTACTAATGAGTGACAATTTACAATGTTGCTTTTGCGGTGTTTCTGTTTTATATCTGCACAGTTTTTCTGTATTATTCTGGATGTAAAACATGTTTTAGTAGTAACTTTTGTGGCATAGCGACAATGACACAGCCTTTTTCGTAGCACAACAATACATTACATTATAGTACTTTCTTGATCACCGTAAGGTACGTAATAACTACAACATCTATACGCAAAGCATTTCACTTTAGTTTATGATGAGGTAAGTAAATTGACTTCAGCAGAACTTTGCTTACAGAGGACGATAACTACGGCAGTTACACAGAATTATCTTACAGCAAGACGCACATTTAGTGCTACAGGACACGCATTTGAGTGATTAATTTTGTACTTAAACTATTTATTTTTCAAGATTTTTGAATTACAATGAAAGTTTTCCGTGATACATTTCATTCCATTTCTGTAATCTGTAACACCTGAGGGTATAATTACATTAATCCTCATGGGGGTACACGCTTACTTTGTGTACCATGTGTTTGGCAGACACAAGGAGCCCTAGCTAATATGGTATTTGCTTATACAACTTTACACATCGGTACCATATTCCTCTAACACAGAGTTACACAGCTATCTGATTATTTAATAGAGAAACAAACATTTTTTTTTACTATGGCAGTGACTGATATTTACGTAATTACACAGTTGGATAACTTCACACTTATTAAATTGTATTTTGTCTGTACTTTGTGAACTGTTCATATATTTTCGGAACCATTGTGATACTATGAGAGCTTTGAATGATGTATTTGGTAAGGGAGCATGATTGTAAAGTACGTTTGAGGTAGATGACACTATTGAAATGAGCAGAGAATATTTTTTAGGTTTTGACATTATTGCAGAAAGCTACGTCGTTTTTGAGATTTGGCTAAGTTTTTATGATGTTAATATTACCACGACGATGTGTATTATGCTGTTGAGGACTGTTTATTATGATATGTATTTATTATGATGAAATATTAAAGAAGTGTCGACGAATATGTATATGTGTAATAACGTAAGGAATAATGAGTAGTGGTTAGGGACTCTGACTTGTGAAAAAGGATGTTGGAAACCAAGAATCGTACTTTAAGAGTTATGAAATGTGTGTAAATGCGTGAATGTATCACAATGCCGGCGAAAATTTTTTGGACACTGTAATATTTATAAGATTTTGTTTCTACAGATTTGTAACGCAAATATTTCGACCAGTGAAATTTTATTCGTATCAAACTGTCACTGTAGCACACACTGTTGTCGTAAATATTTCGTTAAGGAAGGTAATGCACTGTAAGCACCCAGCTGTACCACCTGCCTGGGAAAAAGCCATTAGTGTGTACCTTTCAGAGGCACAGGTGAAAAAAGAAGGGGAGGCCATTATCCTCGCTATTGACATTTCTTTGTCGAAAGCATCGCAAATAAGACACCCTCAAACTTGAAAACATATGATTACACTGTGGAACTCTTAATTTATGATATTTATTAAAATGCCTAACGAAATGATGAGAAACATTTTACATCCCTTGTCTTTCTAGTTGAGAGACTGCTCATTTTGTTTAATATCTAGTTTCTAGCTACACTGAAGCATTGGTTAAAATGAAATTTTTTAGATGTACTAATATAAATACTTTATGAAACGATAATTAAATGAACACCCTAGCTGCAAGCAGGCGTTGATACACTTCATTGGGGATATGTTGAAAATGTGTGCCCCGACCGGGACTCGAACCCGGGATCTCCTGCTTACATGGCAGACGCTCTATCCATCTGAGCCACCGCGGGCACAGAGGATAGTGCGTCTGCAGGGACTTATCCCTTGCACGCTCCCCGTGAGATCCACATTCCCAACATGTCCACAACACTACATTCCTAGTGCGCCTAATAGATGTTTGCCCATCATACTCATTACTCGTGGCAGATTAATGTACCAAGTCCCGCACGAGTTCGGGCATAGCGTGTGCATTCGCACAAGAAGGTCAAAGGCCGGGAACCCATATTTTCAACTATATATGACGGTAGTATCTGTTCCCGAAAGAACAGTTACCGTGGATGACCTTGCAGCTTTGCTAGAAATGAAATGATAATTAAATGAACACCCTAGCTGCAAGCAGGCGTTGATACACTTCATTGGGGACATGTTGAAAATGTGTGCCCCGACCGGGACTCGAACCCGGGATCTCCTGCTTACATGGCAGACGGTCTAGCCATCTGAGCCACTAGCAATAATAAATCAGAAACAGGTATAGTACGGTAAGCTAAGATTTCCCGAGTTTCAAAGGATTCCAAACCGGCTCTTCCTGTGTTGTTACAAGCAACGAAAGCTACAGTTAACCATCCGTTACCCAAACTGGAGGAAGAAGAAACTTTCATTAAGGAAAAATTTAACCTCGCACCACAAAATAAAGTAGGTCCATTAATAAGAACAAATTGAGTAGTTTTACCTACTCCTCTTGTTTTGTTCTTTTTACCCTTCGCAGAAGATGTCGAAGCACCAAGAGTGCCGTCCACATTGACAAGTGATTTGTAAACCAGCATTCGCCGGCGACGACGAGGAGTAGGTAAAACTGCTCAATTTGTTCTTATTAATGGACCTACTTTATTTTGTGGTGCGAGGTTAAATTTTTCCTTAATGAAAGTTTCTTCTTCCTCCAGTTTGGGTAACGGATGGTTAACTGTAGTTTTCGTTGCTTGTAACAACGCAGGAAGATCCAGTTTGGAATCCTTTGAAACTCGGGAAATCTTAGCTTACCGTGCTATACCTGTTTCTGAAATTATTATTGCTAGTGAGGGTTCCTACCTTTTACCTCACGGGAATTTGTCTTTGTCTTGTCGTAGACGTATGAAGATAAATTCTGATTCTAGAGTTCACTTATGGGTGAAGGCGAGTGGTCCTTCTTCTTTGGAAGATTGTCGCATTGTGGGTGATTCTCCTTTATATAATCATTGAAAGCAGGAGATCCCGGGTTCGAGTCCCGGTCGGGGCACACATTTTCAACATGTCCCCAATCAAGTGTATCAACGCCTGCTTGCAGCTAGGGTGTTCATTTAACTATCGTTTCATTTCTAGCAAAGCTGCAAGGTCATCCACGGTAACTGTTCTTTCGGGAACAGATACTACCGTCATATATAGTTAAATACTTTATGCCTACAGATCCAGTAAATCATAACTTTATGATGTACTTCAGAGAAAAACGAAGGTGCACAAAAAGACCTTTCCCTTCACAGGAATTGTATACATAATTTTCTTTTCAAGTACTTGGTAATTTTTATGGTAGAATAAGTTGTGGTGCACCACTTTAATTACATAGACATTAAGATGTGAATATACATTTCCCTTGTCTGCATTGTTGTCTTTAGTGTAATATTTTTTCTGCTTGAGCTATGTCATGTTTAGATATAAGTTATTACATTTTTTGCTGCTGTTTGCCAGGCATAGTGCTACTAAATTTCACTTTGTATTACTCTGCTAAGCTAGTTTTACTACTGATTTATTTTTTTTTGTTGCTGCACATTGTCTCATGTTAGTTGTAATGTTGCATTGCTTGGTAATTTAGATTTACTGTAGCTTGCTTTGCAAATTTCCATTTTATTTGTCATTGCTGTTTGTGTTAATTGTTTTGTGCTGCTGCATTGCCTCGTCCCTTAGTTTAGCATCTGAGCTCAGTAGGTTTAAGTTAGCTTAAGAGGGGGTACACTATATGAGAGAACGAGTTGTGATGAATTGGAAGAAATGCATTGAGAAGCTATAAGAAAATGGTTTGGCCAAAAAAAAGTATTTTTGAAAGAGGATATGAGCAAAAAAGTAGGGTTTAGGGACAACAGGTTTAGGTAGGATTTTCTAGGAAATAAATGATGAGGTAAGATAATGGAAAATAAATAATGAGGTAAGAAACATGTGAACATATAAATACAGAAAGCATGCTTGGATAGGATTTTTTTTGGTTGAGACAAATGTTGAAATAATACGAAAGACCTATGGAATGAAGTTTTGGGTTGGACTGCAGTACCAAATGTTACCCTGAAAACGAACCCTGTCTTTCCTTTCGTATTATTCCGCTATGTGTTTATGTATCCTTGTGTATTTGTCTTTTTCCTGTCTTTATGTGTTTAGCTAATAAGATTTATGTTGTAGAATTTTTCAAATACCATGTTATTTTCTTTGTAAAGATGTTTAGACATTATTTATTCTGTTCTGTTTTAAGGCTCATGTTTGAAAGTAATGTTTCGAAAACTATTCTCATTATTTTATATATTAACTTATGTCATAATTCCTGTAACACTGATGTATATGTTATTTCGATTCTTTTGTAAAGCCTGTACTACAAATGTTATCTGTATTGTTATGTTCTTTAATGAGGTGTTTTGTACATTTGTAATTGTATTCTTATGTTATAAAATTGTAATTGACACCAGTTCATCGTATTATTAACTTGTAAGTTCCATTTCACTGCACACGTTTCTGTTGGTCATAGTATATGGACAATATGTGAGAAGTAGGGACTGTTAGTGTTTGCACGTGTGTTAATCATTCAGCAAGGGACTGGATAACAGCATTGCTGGTTCTAAGGACAATTCCAAAAACTTTGTGAGTGCATAAGTGGTGGTTATGGACTTGCTATATTATCCGCAAGACTCTTCAATGGTGATTGTGCACCTGCACAGTCACAACAGATGGCTGCTGGCCATCTCTACAAGGACTACAGTGGGTCTGCATCTTTTATGACCGAACAATACCATTATTTCTACAAGGACTACAATGGGTCTACACCTTTGCTGACTCACCAGTACCATTATTTCTACAAGGACTTCAGTGAGTCTGCACCTCTGGTGGCCCACCAATACCACAATCTCTACCAGGACTGCAGTGGGTCTGCACCTCTTATGGCCCACCAATACTGTAATCTCTACCAGGACTACAGTAGGTCTACTCTGTGATGACTTACCTACCAATATTCTTCATGAGTCAGCACTGTCTTTCCGTTGGAAGGACAACACTACTTCTTCAAGACAGCATGGAGATCCACTACATCCGTGTGCATTTTCGTTTACTGCTCAGACGTTAAAAAAAACTGCAATTTTACTGTGATGAATGATCAGGACTATCTTTATGGACTGTGAGAAAATTTTAGCTTTTGACCAACATTGTATCAATGTATGCATTTGATTTCTTTGTTATTGGAATTATGAAAAATTTTTTCAAATATGTATTGGCCACTGCCCAAAACAATTTGTAAAATTTTTTGTGGGGAGCATGGGAGCTATGTAAGTAGGCTATTCAAGTTTTCTTATTGGTAACGTTACGTAGCGCTCTGTATGAAAATCACTGGCTGTGCTGTGTGCAGTCTGTGGCTACTTTGCATTGTTGTCTGCCATTGTAGTGTTGGGCAGCGGCAGCTGGATGTGAACAGCGCGTAGCGTTGTGCAGTTGGAGGTGAGCCGCCAGCAGTGGTGGATGTGGGGAGAGAGATAGCGGAATTTTGAAATTTGTAAGACTGGATGTCATGAACTGCTATATATATGATGACTATTAAGGTAAATACATTGTTTGTTCTCTATTAAAATCTTTCATTTGCTAACTATGCATATCAGTAGTTAGTGCCTTCCGTAGTTTGAACCTTTTATTTAGCTGGCAGTAGTGGCGCTCGCTGTATTGCAGTAGTTCGAATAACGAAGATTTTTGTGAGGTAAGTTATTTGTGAAAGGTATAGGTTAATGTTAGTCAGGGCCATCCGTTTGTAGGGATTTTTTGAAAGTCAGATTGCGTTGCGCTACAAATGTTGTGTGTCAGTTTAAGCACAGTCATGTATAATTTTTCAAAGGGGACGTTTCAGTACTTTACGCTGAACTTAGAAAAATCAAATGCGTCTAGAATATTTGACGACATGTAAGATGGCTTCGACAACGTAACATTTTCAGAAAAATAGGTATAAACTATAGACGGGTAACATCTGTTTGCACAAGAATGAAGAGAGAAAAATCAGAAGGCAAAAGAGAAGTGATGGGATTAAAAATGAGATATGGCCGCGATGCAGTCTCTCTCCTCTATTGTCCGACATCCATGTAGGAAAAGCAATAACGGAAATAAAACAAATGTTTGCCATGAATGGGATTAAAATTCACGTTCAAATGTTGAATGAAATTAACAGGGTAATGAGCAAGGAACACGATTTAGATTCGCTCATGACATTGCTTCCTCAGTGGAACTATAGAAAAATTATGGGAACTGTTGAAATGATTTAACAATCTAATGAGCACAGAATGTGGACTGAATAAGTTCGGATTACGGATGAAATTAACATCAAAACTGGGGACCATCGTCATAGACGAAGTGAGGAAATTCTGTTATCTTGGAAGAGACAATACGCATGACTAGTGTTCGACGAGAAATCACGCCTCACGAAACGAAATGTAGTAATATCAAACACTTACCTTAATTTTAGAATTAAATGTCTGAGAATGTACGTCTGGAGTACGTTATTGTACAGAATTAAAGCACTCACTGTGTACTATATTCGTAATAATTGGATAAATCCCACATGGCAGTGTATCAAAGTCATGAGGAGTCGTTCCAAGAAGGCGACTTTTTTCTTGCCAACCCATATTGAATGTGTAATTGAAACTGATTAAAAAAATAATTTACAGTCCAGGTGACGTTCTGCGAGTAAAATAGTACGATTTCATAGAGTGGTATAAATTTATTCAATTGGGCAGTTGTACATATGGCACAGGAACGATGAGAATGAGAGACAATTGCCTCGACTTCGGTTGCTTAGGACACTGAGTTGAGAGCATCAGTAAGGATGAACCATTTAGGCAGGCCGAAGGCATGTTCAGATAACTCAGTGAATAAAGTGAGCGGTCTTTAAAAGCAAGAAATCCTTTATTTGTTTGATCTGTTGCAATTACAGCCTTTCTTCTTCTTTCACTACAGTTTAGCAGGAGATATTACCATATTATTAACAGACCGAAACCTAAACACATCGTTCTTTGACCCTGCAGAGTTGTGTTGGGGTCTTATACAAGTTTTCAACTGTAAAGATACAGTAGCGCTAAAAACACTTTTGTAGTTGCGGTGTTATGTTGTCAACGCTGTTTGCATGCAGTCATAAGAGAGCAATGCATATAACTGTGTCATTCAATTAAGAACTTAATGCCGCTCTGGTTACACATCTAGTAAACAAGGAAGGTCATACAATAACAACATAAGTACACATTGCTTTGGCTCAAAAGTATTTTGCAATTTGCTTTAGTGGTACGGTATTCATTAACTACTGTTACTTACGTCTTCAGACAGTATTTGTTTATTTGTGAAGACAACAAGAAGCACGCCACAACACACACAACACTCAGTCGTTGTGAGACAAACTATTTTGCATGCTCTGAGGGCAAGTCGCAATATAGCTTTGCTAGAGAGTGTGACATATCACAACAATTAATGAGTCTGTGGACTCGATGGCAAAAACAGTTACAAACACTGGCCGACAAGTTAGATCTTCCTCGAAAAATAACAAGGACGGAGGACAGAATGATTTGTAAGAAGCCGGCTGCTGATCCAGGAAAATCAGCTCGAGAAACAGGGGATGATCTGGAGCAGTATCATGGACTGAACCTACTGTAAAACATCGCCTGGTAGTTGGTAATTTACATAATGGACGACCATCACATAAACTACTCACAAAAAAAAAAATAGGAATTCCCGGAAAGAGTTTGCAAAGAAACATAAAACATGCAATGTTACAGATTGGTCTAAGGTTTTATGGAATGATGATAGTTAACTTAATGAATTTTCTTTTGATGGTGTGCAGTGTATACGTCGAACAAAAACGTAAAGTGTCAACAAAAAGTACCAGTTACCGAACATTAAGCACGGTGGAGGCAGGGAGGGGAGGGTAGGGACATCCATTAATGTAGTAGTCGATAGCAAGATTTATAATAGCTACTAACGTACCTGAATCCTACGATACATGTGATGACATACAGGTAATTGTTCCGTTCAGGATGTGTTGCAACTAATAAAATTATTTATTCAGTGTGTTTAACATGTAGTAATAAAGGTTCGTAAAGACATCATTGTTTTAAAATGAAGATTGTTATTCAGAACAAATGGAGGAGCTAATGATCCAAATAACACTTTATATTTCTTTTATACATATCTATTAAATACATAACGTATAGTCAATGCGTTCCAGAAATCGTCGGAACTTTAATGGTTTTTTACATTTACTTTTATCACTCAGTATTTATATGTACCCTAATTGTAATGGCGTTAAAACATTTTATTCAAAGAAATATGATAAAATAACGATACCTAAAACCTCTATAATACCTAAAATTTATACACAGGTGCAAGTTATTTGTATTCGTTTCAGCATACCTCAATTGGAACATCCTCTTCCACAATTCTGAAAGAACAATAATATGTTTGAAATGTTATTAGTGGTAAGAACTGTTCCTTTCTAGTATATTCGTTTCTAAAGTTGAATAAGATTTGAATAACCAATACTATAATATTCTTGTAACCCTTACTCTCAGTCTTCAAAATTTTTTTATCTTTTCCATCATAAGTTAGATGTAAGTAAAAACTTAGTATTTCAAGAAAATTCTCATGGAAAATTCAGTATTCTAAATATGGTCATTGAGCGCTGATTCCGAGAGACTGTGTTTTGGTTTTGATCTGTAAAGATGACATGCCAGTCACTCTGCGTTTTATTTACAACTTATAAGAGACTGTGCTACTCATCTGAGCGTGTTTACCAATTTTGTATCATTAACAGCTGATATGATGTTAATAAATGAAGAAAAAGGCGAAGCTATATGTCTCATTCATCATATGCCAAACACGGTCTTAAACACAGACCAGGAGGCAAGTGAGAATGATAAGTAAAACATATCATTTGTAATTATTTGTTTCCACTGATAGGTAGAATGGTTCACACTGACACCTAAAATTCACTTACTTTATGTGAGTGTCAACTTTGTTGCATACTGACTGGGATGTAATATTCCTTTCTTTTTCCTTTATTCTAATTTTAATACCTGTACATCAGGTAGGCTGGCAGCAGCATCCTACGCTGCTCTTCGGCCTTAGAGTGGACAATGAGAAAAACATAAAGAACACACATAATAGACAAATTGCCGGGCAAAAAACAGTAGACACAGAATACAAAAACATGGAGCCGTTCACACTCGACGAAAAATACACGGAAACACGTTGGCACAGCGCACAAACACTGACGAGTTCGACGGTACAGGTGAACGTTGGAGTGGGACGGTGAGCACTAAACACAAATATGATGGCACACACATGAGAAACCGATGCCGATGATCCACGTAGCGTGTGCGAGTCCGGGGACCTGCCAAGAGGGGAAGAAGGGGGGAGGGGAGGGAGAGGGGAGAGTAAAGAGGCCAATGGCAAAGGAGATCGTAGGAGGAGGGATAGGGGGAATCCCGGGGGTAATGTTCCACGAGTACAACGAATTTCTGGAGCCATGGCCATTAAATTCCTGCGGGCTTAGTAATTCTGTCCTCTTCTCAGTATTACATCTAATTCACAGTGTATGTGGGAAGCCATACATTTCACTTGAGTTTCGCGGCAAATGTTTTCATTAAAGTATGCTTGTCAAAGAATATTACATCGTTGATAACGATGTTTAGTGGTTTCTGTTGTATCCGCGGACCCAACCGAATAGCGCTCGCGCCCTGCCGTCGCATTGCTTGCCACAGTTTCCCGTGGCGACCGCCGGCGGCGCATGGCGTTGCCGCCGACCGAAGACGTCGCGCCATTGCTGAGCTGGGGCCTACTGCGCCCTCTGGCTACACGATGTAACAGGAGCGCTGCCCCCGAGTCTTGCAGACTGCTCGTTGTAGTCGTCAGTGCCATCGTTAGCTAGCTCTCTGCGTGATTCAGTATTGTATAACCCGGCCACGAATCCGGGATATTCTTTGGACACTAATTGGAACTGTATCTACGATTTTTGTCACAACCTGGTCACGTCCTACTTCATATCTAAATTATGGATGCCACGCCCGGGCAGCCATAAAAGTTTCAATGCTAGTCGACTATGAGCTGCTAATACTACTTTTCCGCATATATTTTGTATTTAATGAAGTGTGTGTGCTTCCTGTTAAGCACACTGCTTTGCGAAACCTAAGGTTTGTTGGTTGGTTGTTTGGGGAAGGAGACCAGACAAATGGTTCAAATGGCTCTGAGCAGTATGGGACTTAACATCTATGGTCATCAGTCCCCTAGAACTTAGAACTACTTAAACCTAACTAACCTAAGGACATCACACAACACCCAGCCATCACGAGCCAGAGAAAATCCCTGACCCCACCGGGAATCGAACCCGGGAACCCGGGCGTGGGAAGCGAGAACGCTACCGCACGACCACGAGATGCGGGCAGGAGACCAGACAGCGTGGTCATCGGTCTCATCGGATTAGGGAAGGATGGGGAAGGACGTCGGCCGTGCCCTTTCAGAGGAACCATCCCGGCATTTGCCTGGAGTGATTTAGGGAAATCACGGAAAACCCAAATCAGGATGGCCGGACGCGGGATTGAGCCGTCGTCCTCCCGAATGCGAGTCCAGTGTCTAACCACTGCGCCACCTCGCTCGGTGAAACCTAAGGACGAGATAGATAAAGTAAGATAAAATATTAACTGCTCGGTGGAAATGAATGAAAGTAGGACGACATAAATAAAGTAAGATAACACATTAACTGCTCGGTGGAAATGAATGAAAGTGCGACAGCATGATCTACACTTGCATCTACACTTACATCTACATCTACACAGATAATCCTCCGTACGGTGCGTGGTGGCGGGTAACCTGTACCGCTACTGTTCATTTCTTTTCCTGTTCCACTCGCAAATAGAGCGACAGGAAAACGTCTGTCAGTAAGTCTGCATATGAGCCTTAATTTCTCGTATCTTATCTTACGCGAAATGTATGTTGGCGGCAATAGAATCGTTCGGCAGTCAGTTTCATATGCTGGCTCTCTAAATTTGCTCAATAGTGTTCCAGTAAAAGAATTCCGTCTTTCCTTCTGGGAAGCGACTCCGTAGCACTTACATGTTGTTCGAACCTACCAGTAACAACTCTAGCAGCCCGGCTTTGAATCACTTCGATGTTTTCCTTATGTACGACGTGGTAAGGGTCCCAAATACTCGAGCAGTACTCAAGAATAGGTCGCACCAGTGTCCTATCTGCGGTCTTCTTTACATGTGAACCACTCTTTCCTAAAATTGTCACCATAAACCGAAGTCAGCAATTCGCCTTCCCTACTTGAGTTCTCACATACTCATTCCATCTCATATCGCTTTTCGACGCTATGCCCAGAGATTGAAACGACTTGACTGTGCCAAGTAGGACGCTAGTAATACTGTAACCGAGCATTACAGCTTTGATCTTCCGACTCGTCTGCATGACCTTACATTTTTCCACATTCAGAGTTAGCTGCCATTGATCACACAAACTGGAAATTTTGAGAAGGTCATCTTGTATCCTCCTACAGTCACTTCGACACCTTACCGTACACCACAGCATCATCAGCACACCGCTGCAGATAGCTGCCAGCTTGTCAGCCAGATCATTCATATATATAGAGAAAAACCTGTTGCCAGAGGTCTCCCTGTCGTGTACAGAGAGATGGACTTCACATGGCTCGAGGTCAGCCTGACAGTAACACCAGATGGGGCTGGTACTGCAACAAGAGGAATGAAGGGGAAATACAGTGTGAGACAATCGCCGAACAGTTACGGTGCACCATGGTGGTGTTGTTCCTTGGTTGGGTGAGCGCTGTTGGGTAGCGGGCTGCTCTCAGCACCTGTGAGACAAATGAAGGAGCTACTTGACTGAGAAGTAGCGGTTCTGGTCACGAAAACTGACAACGGCCGGGAGAGCGGTGTGTTGGCGTCACGTCCGTCCATATCCCCATCCAGTGACGCCTCTGGGCTGAGTACGAGAAGACGGTCGGCCGTTGTGTCTTCCGAGACCTGTTCTGAGTTTGGTTATAGTGGTATTGTTCATTACAACATGGCCCCCACAGAACATCTGGATGACTTCACATGGGGAAGAATCATCAAGAAACTGGAAGATGGATGAGGTTTGACGACTGTAGCCCAAGACTTTGGCATTGCTCACAGCATTGTTTCACGTATATGAGGAGCGTTCCGAAGCGTGTCTGATACCCTGTAGCATTTTCTTATTGCTCTCAGCATTGTTTCATGTGCATGGGGAGAATTCTGAATCACCGACACCGCTGGTCGAAGGAGAGAAGGTGGTCGACTACAGTCAACTACAGAAGCAGAAGACCGCTACAGTATGTAACAGCCACGAAGTGGCCCACGTCTAAAACTGAGTGCAACTGCAACAACACATAACAGGACTATGAGGCACACAATCTCAAGCACTACATTGGACCGACAACCGGATCAACGAGGACTGGGATCGCATGTTCTTCTGGGATGAGAGGAGATTCAGTCTGAGTAGTGATTCTAGACAGATCCTCATAAGGCGAGAGGTGGAAACACGTCATGGTCAGAGCAACATTGTCGAATTCCGAAGCACAGTGGTGCGTGGAAGTACTAACGTCCGAATGTTTGATTTCAGTACGCTGAACAGTCTTAGTTATTGCGACACCTATGCTCCTTCCCCACATGCGTCTTTGCCGCGGTGCGTAGGGACCTGAACGCATTTTTATGGATGACACTGCGTGACCGCATCGAATAGTGCATGTGGAGGAGCTCTTGGAAATGATGATGATGATGATGTTTGGTTCGCGGGGTGCTCAACAGCACGGTCATCAGCACCTGTACAAAGTCCCAATTTTAACAGTCCACTCTAGTCACTATCACGAATGATGGTGAGGGTGATGAATTGACGACGATAACATAAACACCCAGTCCCCGGGCAGAGAAAATCCCCGACCCAGCCGGGAATCGAACCCAGGACCCTGTGATCAAGAGGCAGCAACGGTAGCCACTAGATCACGAGCTGTGGACAGCTCTTGGAAAGAAGATATTTCGGCGAATGGACTAACCTGCCCGTTTTCACAAGGTGGATTTGATAGTAAATCCAATCGAGGACATGTGGAATGCGGTGAGGTGGCGTACTGGAGCACGTCGGCATTCGCCAACGTCCGAACGGCAGTTTTGAGCCGCGCTGGTGGATGAATGGAACGCTCCATCACAAGAAGTCCTTAGCAACATTGCGGCCAGCATAGGATCAGGTTGCAGGGGATGAACAGCCGTCAGTGGATGTCACATACCTGACTGTGAATTATCTCCTGTCTGTTTACTAAGATGGTATCTGTTCTTCGTACATGTCCGAAAGAACAGATACCATCGGTGACCAAGCAGTTCGTTAGAATGAAATTACAACGAAATGAACACTCTTAGCTGCTTACAGTCGTTGACATACGTCAACGGGGAGAGATGAAAATGTGTGCCCCGACCGGGACTCGAACCCAGGATCTCCTGCTTAAGCGTTCGGGCACTGTTTGTGCATTCGCACAGAAGAAGAAGATGGTCAAGTAGGCGGTGAGCCTTAACTATATATTTACTAAGATGGTATCTGTTCTTTCGGACGGTGCCCAAACTCTTACGAGAATCGGAAACGCACCGCGAGTAATGAGTATAATAGGCGGGGGCACTACGAATGTAGTGCGGGACAATACCTAGAGAATGTGGGTTTCGCGGGAGGCATGCCAGAGATAAATCTCTGCAGTCGCGCTATCCTCTGTGTAATCGGTGGCTCAGATGGATAGAGCGTCTGCCATGTAACCAGGAGATCCCGGGTTCGAGTTCCGGTTGCGGTACACATTTTCAACTGTCCCCCTTGACGTATGTCAAAGCCTGTAAGCAGCTAAGGGTTGTGAGGCGGCTGGTGGAATAATTTGCTATATAAAATGTTTGGTTTGTAATGTAGAAATTATGCGTTTCCCAGCCGATTAACCATATGTGGGGCGGCGGGTAGAATTATTGTTATTTAAATGTTCCTATTATTTATTTAATGTTGTTTGCCGTTCTCAACACTGGCTCTCTAACTACAATATTGGCAACCCGAAAGTGATTAGCAAAACGTGAAGCCTGTAATTAGAATTCCTAGTACCCACTTCATCTGAGAAACACACTTATAGCTACAGCTTATACACTCCTGGAAATTGAAATAAGAACACCGTGAATTCATTGTCCCAGGAAGGGGAAACTTTATTGACACATTCCTGGGGTCAGATACATCACATGATCACACTGACAGAACCACAGGCACATAGACACAGGCAACAGAGCATGCACAATGTCGGCACTAGTACAGTGTATATCCACCTTTCGCAGCAATGCAGGCTGCTATTCTCCCATGGAGACGATCGTGGAGATGCTGGATGTAGTCCTGTGGAACGGCTTGCCATGCCATTTCCACCTGGCGCCTCAGTTGGACCAGCGTTCGTGCTGGACGTGCAGACCGCGTGAGACGACGCTTCATCCAGTCCCAAACATGCTCAATGGGGGACAGATCCGGAGATCTTGCTGGCCAGGGTAGTTGACTTACACCTTCTAGAGCACGTTGGGTGGCACGGGATACATGCGGACGTGCATTGTCCTGTTGGAACAGCAAGTTCCCTTGCCGGCCTAGGAATGGTAGAACGATGGGTTCGATGACGGTTTGGATGTACCGTGCACTATTCAGTGTCCCCTCGACGATCACCAGTGGTGTACGGCCAGTGTAGGAGATCGCTCCCCACACCATGATGCCGGGTGTTGGCCCTGTGTGCCTCGGTCGTATGCAGTCCTGATTGTGGCGCTCACCTGCGCGGCGCCAAACACGCATACGACCATCATTGGCACCAAGGCAGAAGCGACTCTCATCGCTGAAGACGACACGTCTCCATTCGTCCCTCCATTCACGCCTGTCGCGACACCACTAGAGGCGGGCTGCACGATGTTGGGGCGTGAGCGGAAGACGGCCTAACGGTGTGCGGGACCGTAGCCCAGCTTCATGGAGACGGTTGCGAATGGTCCTCGCCGATACCCCAGGAGCAACAGTGTCCCTAATTTGCTGGGAAGTGGCGGTGCGGTCCCCTACGGCACTGCGTAGGATCCTACGGTCTTGGCGTGCATCCGTGCGTCGCTGCGGTCCGGTCCCAGGTCGACGGGCACGTGCACCTTCCGCCGACCACTGGCGACAACATCGATGTACTGTGGAGACCTCACGCTCCACGTGTTGAGCAATTCGGCGGTACGTCCACCCGGCCTCCCGCATGCCCACTATACGCCCTCGCTCAAAGTCCGTCAACTGCGCATACGGTTCACGTCCACGCTGTCGCGGCATGCTACCAGTGTTAAAGACTGCGATGGAGCTCCGTATGCCACGGCAAACTGGCTGACACTGACGGCGGCGGTGCACAAATGCTGCGCAGCTAGCGCCATTCGACGGCCAACACCGCGGTTCCTGGTGTGTCCGCTGTGCCGTGCGTGTGATCATTGCTTGTACAGCCCTCTCGCAGTGTCCGGAGCAAGTATGGTGGGTCTGACACACCGGTGTCAATGTGTTCTTTTTTCCATTTCCAGGAGTGTAGATCTGAGGAATTAGGAGATTGTCTGGGATTCATAATCAAAAACGATTTTCTAAAAATTGTTCAGTATATTCTGAAAGTCACAGACCAAAAGAATCCACAGAATCCAACTAACAGAGCACTTCAGAGTCTAATGCGCTGATGGAACTATAACTGTCCAAATTAAATGTTTAAGTGAATGCTCGCCATAATTTGATGATAATGTTCATCAAACGCCACGCTAAATAATGGTAGAATGTTTGTCCCGCGGCGGCACGTGAAAATACGACATACGCAAACTGAAGATAGATCATTAAAGTCATCCCAGAATTACTTCACTCGAAAACGATATCATGGTTACGCGTATCCCGAGTAACTTCTTACGGTATCCGAGGCTGTTTATAGCAATGATACCAACGCGACGCGACCCCCGACACAGATGGTGTGCTATTCAGCACCTGGAGAGAACTGGGGTCTTTCTTCCTCGCGCAGCGTTCTTATATATAAAGCCGCGGTGCGGATGGCTAAGGGAACGCCTGATCAAAATTGCTCTACCGACTAGCCGCTGGGCTAGTAATGCACCTCTTTAAGTTATTGAATAAATCATCGCTTCCTTTGCTGATGGCCGATGAAGCTCTCAATTTAAATGTGCAATCAGCACACAGATAAGTAATCATAATAAAATTGTGACGTGGCTAAGTCAAATATTTTGGGCGAGAGTATTAATTTAATTACAATACGCGCAGTAGACGAGCTCTGAACTTGCCCTTTGGAGATACGCTATCGCTATAGTTTTATAGTTATTCAATTGAAACTTCTCACATCTGTATGATTATAGCGGATCTCCCTTCTACTTAAATTTAAACATCCTAGCCTTATTTATTCGCCTACTTAATCTATCTTGCTTCCTTAATTTCTAAGACAAAAACCAGAAAATCATGAATTTGAACAAAATTTTTAATTGGTGATATCCAGAATACTGTTTCTACTAAATTAGTATGAAAAAGGAATCTAAATGTAAATTTTTAAGTCTCTAGCTCTTTTCTGTTGCGCCAATGAATTTTGCAGAAGAACATCCAAATTTCGAAAATGGTTAAAGTTATTGAACTAGCATTCAACACATGTTGATTTCGTATTACTCCTGACATGCTAGAACCGTTTCAGATTATTTACTTGATTTTTAAAGTATTGCGCAACATTTATGACGTCAGAGCTAGTTACAGCGGACTAGGCTGGCACACAATGGAAAGACTGATGAGAATTTTATAAGGCGTGAGTAGGCTGCTTCCCTACATCATCCTCTACTTAAATTTTTTAAATGTAAATGAACGAAAAAAAAGGGAAGCAAGGGTACAGCTTAACTCCCTATGAGAAATTAAAATTTAAATGTAAACATATAGAAATATTAAAAGAAAACTGATTACCTACTTCAGTTATTTAAATTGCTGGCATGTTCACTGCCTCTTAAGCAACATTATCACTCAAAATTTAAGCAAAATCAATGAAACACTTTGGCATACATATTGCCTTAGAGAAACACATAAAAATATGTAAAACTATGAAAATCTTAAACCCATTAAATACATTTTTACATACACAAATTCAAAGAAAATAACACAGTTATTCATGATACATAAACAGATGATTATATCTTAGCAGTCTTTTCCAAACCTGAAAGAAAATTTCACAAGTCATGACAATTTCATTTTTACACACGTGGTTGTAGCCGCTTTGGCCGGCGTTCCACTCTTCCATTCACAAGGGTAGAGGAGGGGAAGTTGCTATGGTGCGCGTCCTTCACGTTCACTCTAAATTACATGGGGAAAGGGGAGGGGTCACTGTGAGTTGTGTCCAAGTGACTCCACGCTTTCACCAGGCTGCCATTATCTGGTTTGTCCTGTAGAACAAACAAAAAGAGTGCCTCAGACTCTGTTCACTTAATATCTAAGGGTGGGTCACAATGAAATGGGGATATATACATTTTATCTTTCAACATGTTACTGTAACAAAGTTAACAGAACTTTTTCAATTTTACTCTCGCGGTTACTTAACTGTCATAAAACCGGTAAACAAATGGCTCAAAACGCCGTTAGTCACGTACTAGAGAAAATGTATGCTATTTAATTTCAATTTATTATTTCTGGGCCGGAGCACTGAACCAATGCTCGGTACATTCCTGACAAATCTGTATTTTATTTACTTAGTTGACTCATCTTCAATTACCTTATTCTTAGAGATAGTATGAGTATATTTGATTAGTAGTTGTCTTCTCAGCTTCTTTGTACATGTGAGTAACTTGTGGTAATAGTACAATTCTGAGTGTTCAAAACACACTACGTTTAGTTGACTACTAAATCCTCTTATTGGTCCTCTGCTGCTATGTCAGTTACACATCTGCAATTATGTACTTACTTCATCGAAGTGTATTTATGCTGAGCTATAAATAATGTTTCACTTCTGCAATTATGTTACTCAATTATGTTGCTAGTGTATTTACTTATTTAACACTCACTCTATTAACATTTAAAGTGTAGGATAGCACATTTATTTCATATCTATAGTGTATTGCAGCTGATCAATTTGCTCATGTGGCAATCCATTTCCACTCGATCGGACGCTGAAACCACAGGTAGTCTCTCTCGACCTACCACTAAAGTGCATTAAGTAATTATGGCCGAGCGTAATGCTAAATTCCTTAAACCTACAGGACACCATGAGCTGCTCTCTCTCTTTTAACATAAGGATACCTATGGTCGCATTCACGCCTCCAACTCATAACCTCAATACATGTAGGTTTGTCCTGTCACACACTACACCAAATAACGGCCAGCTCCAACCTTATAAACACTTCAGGGACGTGTCCTTCACGTCTCAACCACAAACACTACTCAATTCTATTACACTGCCATTCCTTGCTACACAAGGTGAGTTCATTCTTACAACTTATCTGCATTTTTTTTCATAACACTAAGCAATCTCTTTTACTATTAATTAGTTAGCTCTACAGCATGCAATAGGTTTCACTGCCACTTCAGATCCTGGTTGTACACGAATTTGTATATCTTTTTAAATTACTGTTGGTGGACCATTTCCAATATAACAATACTTTGTACTTACAATATTACCAGGGTTCTATACATACTTGTCACTCAAATACATTTGTATCTTAATTACATCATACTTCTCTGTTGTTTATGTCACTGTTAGGTTTGTCGCATTAGTTTTTTTTTTCACTAATCGGTAGATAGAATGGTTACAGAACTCATGGCTTGATAGCCATGACGGAAAATTTTTGTATTGCAGAGAAGGAGTCGAAACTTTGGTGGATAGGAAAGGTGAAGATTGAGTGAGACCTGAAAAGGAAAGAAGATCTCACACAGCTGGGACTGCACAGCTGCCACACTGTGTAGAGGTTACAGAACAACCTCCTCCCTACAGAATTCATTCACTGCCTATGACCTTCTTTAGGTCGATCACGTTCCTGAGACCTAATAGCTTTTTACTTTTAGGGTAGTCTAGCCTATATGCATTGGCATGTGGTTTTCCTATGATCCTAAAAGGTCCTTGGTATACGAACATGAATTTCTTTGTTTCTGCATTTATTTTCTTTGATTTTTCCGTGGTTTTGACAAGGACTAACTGACCTATTTCAAAACTGGTGGGTACAGCTTTTGCGTCATGACGCTTCTTCCGTTCCAATGCTCTTTTTCTTATATTTGCCCTAGCCATTAACTTTTTCTCATCTGTGGATATTTGCGTTAGAATAGGAAATTCTACCATATCTGCAATCACATTGTGCGGCTCTTGGCCAAACATCAATTCGCACAGCGCAAAACCAGTTGCATCATGCCTTAAGTTGTTAATTACATTCTCAAAATACTTCATGTGCTCTGCCCAACTTGAGTGTTTCCGAGCACAATACGTCCTGCAAAGCCTATTCAATTCTCTCATAATACGTTCACTCGTATTTCCTTGGGGGAAATACGCAGATATTTTCAGATGTTTCACTCCGGCCTTATCCAGACATTCTTTAAATCTTTCAGAAGTAAATTGAGGCCCATTGTCTGACAGCAAGTTCTTCGGAACGCCAACGTTCCTGAAGAAATCTTTTTCCAACTTTTCTACCAACGTTTTTGCATTTGCTCTTTTATTTGGGTATAGCTTAACATATTTACTAAATCCATCCACAACAACAAAAACATGGGTGCACCCACCTCTCGAAGCAGGAAGAGGGCCAAACAAATCACAAGCCAGTAATTCTAGTGTTTCAGTTGGCTCTACTGAATGCATATCCCCTTGTATTCTGGTGTTAACAGCACGGACTTTCTGGCACACTACACAAGATGCTAGACGCTTGGCAACACGGCGGTACATGTTGTCAAACACAACCTTATCTTTAATTTTGCAATGCACTTCTTTGCACCGTAGTGCCCATACCTCAAGTGTACATAGTCGATTAGTAGGTCTACATGGTGTGAAGGAAAGCTCAGCTTCCACTCAGAAACACCTAACTTTTTCCTCCTAAACAGAATACCTTTATGCAGACAATAGTATTGCGAAACCTTAGGATAGTTCGCATTTCCTAAATAGCTCTTCACTAATTTCAGCTGGTCATCTGCATTCTGCTCACGTCTCAATTTCTTAATCACTCTCTTTAATGCACTTTCTTCATTTACTTCGTGCAACGCAAACATTCGTACTTCACTTAGGTCTGTTTCTGTAATTCCCGCGTCATCACAGAGCTCCGCACTTCTAGATAACCCATCAGCCACCAGATTGTCTTTCCCTTGAATATATATAACCTCAAGGTCAAACTGCTGGAGATACAATGACCATCTTACCAAACGAGCATTCCTCAACTTACAGATCTTTAAAAAGGTCAACCCCTTATGGTCACTGTAAACAATTATCTTGTGACCAAATAGATACTGCTCAAACCTCTGTACCACAAATACAATTGCCAATGCTTCCAGTTCTGAGATGCCATAATTTCTCTCTGCTGCCTGTAAAGATCGACTTGCGAAAGCTATAGTCTTGTGCACTTCTTGTTCGTTCTCTATTTCTACTTGGAATACCTCCACAGCTATACCATAGCCACTAGCATCCACAGACATACAGAATGGTTTTTCAAAATCAGGATGATGTAAAATAGGACTATTAATTAAAGATTGTTTGAGCACCTCGAACGCCTGTTGACATTCTGCTGTCCAAACCCAAGGGGTATTCTTTTTGAGCAGGAGGTGAAGACAGGGCGCATTAAAAGCCTGATCACTAACAAAACGCCTATAGAAGCCGAAAAGACCGAACATCGATCTCAACCGCTTCTTTGTTTCTGGGAGCCCCAAATTTTTCAATGACTGCTAGCTTGCCTGGGTCAGGCAGAATACCTTTTCAACTTATCATATGTCCCAAGAAACCTATTTCCTCTTTAACGCACTCTGTCTTTTCAATCTTTAGTTTCATGCCATCTCTCTCAATAGCCTCTAACACTTCCTCTAATAAAACTATGTGTTCTTCCCAGGTAGGAGTTGCTATTAACAGATCATCTACGTAGACTGTGATTTTATTAATTAAGGCTGGTCCTAAAACATGGCACATCACACGTACGAAGGCACAAACAGAGATATTAAGTCCGAAAGGTACCACGCGGTATTGGTAACAAACTCCTTCGTACAAGAAAGCTGTGTACTTCCTTGAACTTTCCGCCAGTGGCAAATTCCAATATCCACACGTGATGTCCATAGAGGTTAAGAATTTTACTCCCCGGAACTTTTGCAATAACTCGTCCATGTTCTGCGGTCTATCACTTTCCCTAACCACTATTTCATTCAACCAACGAGCGTCCAAGACCAATCTGACACTCCCGTCTCTTTTTGGTACAACAACAAGAGGATTATTGTACTCACTGACCGCTTTTTCAATCACACCCCACTCTAGCATTCTCTGTATCTCCTTTCGAACCGCCTCCTTCCTAGCTACATGTATTTGGTATGGCTTCCTGAAAAACACTTGGCCAGGTTTCACCTTTAACTGACATTCATAACCTTTGACCACGCCAGGTCGATTTGAAAATACCTTATGATGCCTTTTTAAAACCTGTCTCAGTTCTTCCTTCTGATGAGCTGAAATTTTATCGATTTCCTGCAATTTAGCTTCTATTTTGTCCAAAATAATTGCTTCTTCTTCTTCTGTGTTTAGCTTACTTTTACTAAGATTAACACCTTCGTCCCAATATCTCTTATTTTTCAGAACTCGTATAGGCAGCTCCCAAGTTTCATCATTAGTTACTACATGTTTATCACTGAAAGGTACTGTAATTACTCCGGTTATCGGCAAGACCATTTTTAACTGGATTCGTTGAAAGTCAACAACACTCTGATATTTTGACAAGAAATTTATGCCAATTAAAACCTCAATACTGAGATTGTTTACAATTAAACATGGATGATCAATTAAATTACCATTAATGTTAAAGGGCAGCAAAGCTTCTTGCTTTACCGTTTTTGACACCTTGCCAGTAGCACCAATTATTCTTAGTCGTGATACCCTCATTACTGTAAGCTGGTCTTTACCAGGTAATGCATCAAAGAAGGACTGAGATATCGCACTCACCTCACTTCTACTGTCTAAGAGACAACGTACAATGATACCCAACATATTCACTATTATTATAGGGTGGCTTATTCTAGGTTGTACGCGTGGTTCCTCAAACTCATCCAATATTTCCTTCTGGTTTTGTCTCCAACTAAAGTGATCGACCTCTGTCTTCATTACATTTAGGTCAAAGTGTGTAGGGGTTTCCTGAATTACATTTTCAGCTGCCTTTTCCAGTCGGTCTATTATTTTCAAATCGAAACACCGCACGACTTCATTACACTTAGTTTTCTGAACATGACCCAAATTACTGTAGACTGAGCGATTCTGCGCCTCCAGACCGGGCATAACACTAATTACAGCTAAACCACTTTCACTATTTTCGTCGGGTTCCTTCTCAAGTGACAAATGGTCACAGCTACTGGGTTCATCGACCCCCAACAGGCTACCCTCTACATTCTCACTTACCTCCTGTCCTAAATCTATTAGTACAATATCAACATCCTGCACAGGCACTTTAGATAAGAGCACATCATCCTCATCGTAAATACAAGCATCAATTTCTTCTGCTTCTTCACGTGACAATTCAGTATTTTGTAGCTCTTCCCTACCGTTACACAGCTGCGCCTTCTCTTTCTCTTCCCACTTAGAAAGCGTCTCTAACACGGTATCTATCAAATACTTTGAGTGATCTAATATTTCTGCTGTATCCTTAGATGCTACCGTCCCCTCATCCATATGTTGAGCCTGAGTATTCTGATCTGTCTTACCAATTACTGTAATTACTGGCTTAGGAAAAATAACTGCCTGGTGAGCGCCAGTGTCCTCATAGATGGGAACTAGTTTTCCTGCCTCGGCCTACTACTGCTTCCTTTATTTCCATTATAGTTAACTGGCACAGCATTGCTTTCCGCGCTGTTGTTTACCTGCATAATTTAGCTCGGAACAAAATTACTATCATTTGGACGCCATTGTTGGTTCTGATAATTATTTCTGCAATTCCTACCTCTCTTAGGATGGCGAACACCTACTGTTCTGATGTTTGCATTGCCATTCTGCTCGTTCTTAAAATTACTACTAGTGTTATTAGCATTTCTGTTATTACGTGCTTGCTCCTCATTGGCAGCCACACGCTCTACACGTTCCAAATATTCAATGAAACTATCCAGATTGTCTCTAGGGGCTGATATAATTCTAGTTTGCCAATGCCATGGCAGTTTGGCTTCAAGACCTAGTATTATCATTTCAAGTTTTAGCTTTTCGGCCAGATGTGATAAACGTCAGATCCATGACCTAGCAAACTCTTTAATAGATTCCTTGCCCGCATTGAAGCGTTTTCCACTCCAAAATTCTCTCAACACTTCATTTTGCTTATTACTAGACCAATACTCATTAATGAAAGCTGTTTTAAATTCCGCTAATGTTTTACACTTCAACATAACATCAGCTGACCAACGCATGGCGTCACCTGCTAAATGGCTTCTAATAAATGAGATTTTCTCTCGTTCAGACCAAGTTGGTGGAATCACATCTTCAAAATCGTTCCAGAAATCTAGCGGGTGGATATTTTTATCTGGATCGAACCGCAAGAACTGCCGACACCCGATAAAAGCGGCGTTTGCAGCTACAAATTGTTGTATACTACCATTACCAGAAGTTACTGAAGCTACTTTATTCTCAATGTCAGCAATGTTAGTACTAGTATTTTCTACTCTCATTTCAACATTATCTACTCTTTGCACAATACGAGTAGTATCAGTTTTGATTGCATCTACTTCTGCTTGACATATGTTTACTTTTATATTAACATCTTTAAACCTATGTGAGCACAGTTCAGATTCCGCCTCGATCTTTTCTGTTAACTTGTGCCCCAGCTTCGCATCTTCCATTTGGAAGTCTTTGCGAACCTCAGCAACTTCGGATTTTACTGTTTTATACATTTCAGAAAATTGTTGAGCAACCTTTTTCGTAATATCCTCATGATTGTAATCAATTTTATAATTCAAACTGTCTAGATCCTCTTTCAACTTATTGCAACCAGCCTTGAAGGTATTGTCCATTACCTCCAATCGTTTATTAAAATTAGTTTGGCTGGCCACAATCTCATATTTTAATTCAGAATTACTGGCTGACAATTTTGCATCACTGGCAGCTATTGCTTGTAATATAACATTTAAATCAATAGCCCCAGTATCTTTGGGTTGCTCATTAGCTGGCTTTTTATCACAGATGACGAAAAACTAGCTCCAACACCAGAATCATCAAAACTAAATGAAACTTCTGATTGACCAGTCATATCTAACTTATCCTATTTAAACTCTACCAACTCTGATGACTGTTTCGTTTTTAACTTATCAGATAAACTATCATCCAATAGATTAACAATTTCTAATTTCTGTTTTACTACAGGGGTCTCTATTATTGAATCATTGCCCCTTTTCACACTACTGTCATATTTCACTTTTACATTACTATTTTCATGCATATTTACACTTGAACCATTGTCTGGATTTACAGTTCCCTCAACAGACATAGGTTCTGATTTAAGTTTAACCTTGGTTTCTTCTGGCAGTTCCATCGCCGACAGGTTAGTAAAAATTTTAATAGCTTTTCACTTAACTTAGTTCCTTCTGCACGACGTATGGCGTTGCCAGCGCGGCGTTACAGGATTACTGATGCGATGCGGCGCGTTGAATAGCAGACGGCACTTCGATGGCTGCTGTGTGTTTGCATGGCCCGCAACTGCAGGCGCGGCTCCGGTTGCTCTGGCAGACGACTGCGGTGAGGCGAAACTGGCTTCTCGCAATACTGGCAGCGCCGCTAGACACAGTGCCAGCTCCGTCAATCCAGATGCATTGTTCATCCAATTGCGTCGTCCACATACACACGTAACACTAACACTGTTCTATTACTCAGTTGTGTGTCGCATTTCACTCCCAAATCCGAATATTTAAAAATCACTTTCATTTTTACTCAGTTTTCCTTCTTCCCAGCCGATGCACCATATGTGGGGCAGCTGGTGGAATAATTTGCTATATAAAATGTTTGGTTTGTAATGTAGAAATTATGCATTTCCCAGCCGATTAACCATATGTGGGGCGGCGGGTAGAATTATTGTTATTTAAATGTTCCTATTATTTATTTAATGTTGTTTGCCGTTCTCAACACTGGTTCTCTAAGTACAATATTGGCAACCAGAAAGTGATTAGCAAAATGTGAAGCCTGTAATTAGAATTCCTAGTGCCCACTTCATCTGAGAAACACACTTATAGCTACAGCTTATAGCTCTGAGGAATTAGGAGATTGTCTGGGATTCATAATCAAAAACGATTTTCTAAAAACTGTTCAGTATATTCTGAAAGTCACAGACCATAAGAATCCACACAATCCAACTAACAGAGCAGTTCAGAGTCTAATGCGCTGATGGAACTATAACCGACCAAATTAAATGTTTAAGTGAATGCTCGCCATAATTTGATGATAATGTTCATCAAGCGCCACGCTAAATAATGGTTAAATGTTTGTCCTGCGGCGGCACGTGAAAATACGGCATACGCAAACTGAAGTTAGATCATTAAAGTCATCCCAGAATTAACACTTCACTCGAAAACGATATCATGTTTACACGTATCCCGAGTAACTTCTTACGGCATCCGAGGCTGTTTATAGCAATGATACCAACGCGACGCGACTCCTGACACAGATGGTGTGCTATTCAGCGTCTGGAGAGAACTGCGGTCTTTCTTCCTTGCGCAGCGTTCTGATATATAAAGCCGCGGTGCGGATGGCTAAGGGAACGCCTGATCAAAATTGCTCTACCGACTAGCCGCTGGGCTAGTAATGCACCACTTTAAGTTATTGAATAAATCATCGCTTCCTTTGCTGATGGCCGATGAAGCTCTCAATTTAAATGTGCAATCAGCACACAGATAAGTAATCATAATAAAATTGTGACGTGGCTAAGTCAAATATTTTCGGCGAGAGAATTAATTTAATTACAATACGCGCAGTAGACGGGCTCTGAACTTGCCATTTGGAGATACGCTATCGCTATAGTTTTATAGTTATTCAATTGAAACGTCTCACATCTTTATGATTATAGCGGATCTCCCTTCTACTTAAATTTAAACATCCTAGCCTTATTTATTCTCCTACTTAATCTATCTTGCTTCCTTAATTTCTAAGACAAAAACCAGAAAATCATGAATTTCAACAAAATTTTTAATTGGTGATATCCAGAATACTGTTTCTACTAAATTATTATGAAAAAGGAATCTAAATATAAATTTTTAAGTCTCTATCTCTTTTCTGTTGCGCCAATGATTTTTACAGAAAAACGTCCAAATTTCGAAAATGGTTAAAGTTATTGAACTAGCATTCAACACATGTTGATTTAGTATTACTCCTGACATGCTAGAACCGTTTCAGGTCATTTACTTGATTTTTAAAGTATTGCGCAACATTTATGACGTCAGAGCTAGTTACAGCGGACTAGGCTGGCACACAATGGAAAGACTGATGAGAATTTTAAAAGGCGTGAGTAGGCTGCTTCCCTATAGAGTGTTCATTTCATTGTAATATCTCCTGCCTTTCGTAATGCCCAGCGACTATCAGAAATGGCGGTGACTTCAGTGTAATTATTGTCTTTGAATAAGAGTGTCGTTTCCGTTCGTATCATTGGATGTTTCTTTAAGTTACCTTCTGTACTATTCTGTAGCAAGACATTCTGTGTATAGACCAAGTTTCAATGAGCTGTGGTACTTAGGAGTGGTAGGTCATGCAAAAGTTACTTTCCTCCTTAAGTGTTTCACACCAGTGTAGATTCGCAGCATTCGACTGGTTAACAGTGAGCAGCACTGTGAAATTAATTACATTCAAAATCATTTCGTTTACTTTGAGGAATAATATTATTATTTATTTTTGAATCAAATTATTACTCATTTTGCATATTGGTGGCTCGCTACGTTTACTAAATCAGAGGGTGCAGCGCAATTTCATAAATTTGATAGAGATCATAATTATATTACATTGCACTCAATTGACTGAATAGGTACTGTGAAGGAGAGTTTGAAAGGAAACAGCCGTATTAGTCAAGTACTACATGGTAATGAAGCGTATTTTTTTAGGCCTTTAGCTGCATTTCATATGATCTTATTTACACTAGCACCAACTGAACAAATTAAATTATATTTTTGCTAGGCGCCATATTCTGTAACGTTCACTAACTAATGCTGACATTTCGATTTTCAGCAGCGTTTAAGGCACTACTTTCTGCAACAGTTTTGCACGGCTGGTACCATTTCTAAGGAATCACGCCAGTGACTGTTGAGCCTGACTGGCTAATCACCACTATTGTCATCATAACTTGGGAGCTCTACCAACGCTCCATTTTGCGTTAACATATATTGAGAGCATTCAAATGACCATTTACACTTAGGGTGAACCGTCCTTGTGTCTAATGATTGGCTGTGGGTGAGCAGAGAAGGTCCTTGGAGGTAAAATAGCCTTAAGATGTAGTGTACTCCTGCCTTCGTGTGACCTTTGAATTGCCTCATGCAGCCAGTTATAGGGTGACCAATAACGTAATGTGTACTCGGAACCATAATTCCTACTGGAGTGTGTTCATAGAAAATTCATTACCACAGGTGAAAATAATGAATATTGACAGAGAATATCCCAAAACTTTGTATTTGAAGCATGGCATTTACCTACTTAGCCACCAACACACCCTCTACAACAAAAAAAAACAACAAAAAAATACAAGCACCACGATGGAGTTAGGTGAAAAACTGATATTCATCAGGTATCGATGGAAAATGCAAAATTGTAAACTTTGGCAGCCGATGGACGAAGACACTGCAGCACAGTTTCACCTCGCAGCTGACAAGGATGGTATGCAATGGGCGCGTCAATACCAGGGCATAAATTCACTGCGAATTTCATTCCGTGTACAGACACGTCTAGAATATACGCAGATGTCAGCATTTGAGGGAGGATGTGTAGTTGGGCTAAAAGAAGCCGGTTGGAATAATTGGCGAATCGACCGACATTTGAATAGGAGTGACGACACTCTTTGATGATGGTGGCAGGAATGGGGAGCAATGGGCGAGCACCGTGTCAAGAAGGAAGGAGTCGACCTCCAGCAAAAAGCCCATTTGCAGTGGTCTCAGGCACATCGGGCCTGTAATCTCATTGACTGGAGTAGAATTGTCTGCAGTGATGAGTTTCGCTAAGCCCCGATGACCACCGAAAACGTGTCTGGAGGCGCCCCCAGACAGCGATGGAATACCGTCCTGACTGTCTCCTGCCATGTGAGCAGAAAGCCAGGAGTGATGGACTGGGACGCCATTTATTTCGCAGGAGGACCTGTTTTGTTCTACAGCCCGTTTTGTGCCCTTCATGGCAAGCCGTCCTGGGTTTACATCTCAGCAAGGTAATGACCGTCCACACACGTCGAGAGTTTCTGATGCTTGTCTTAGTGCTTGCAAAACCTACCTTGGCCAGCAAGGTCGCCGGATTGAGAATATTTGGACCATTATGGGCAAGTTAATGCCCCACCTGGGCAGAAGAATATCCAGCAACTCTATCAATGAATACCACTCCAAATACGAGGGGCGTTCAGAAAGTAAGCTTCGATCGGTCGCGAAATGGAAACGATTATGAAAATCGGATAAAGCTTTGCACAGATGTGTTGGGTAGTGTCTCTAGTATAACCCCAGTTAGCATCACGTCGCTCTTCTCATTTCTGAGCTCGCAGTGAGTGCGTAAAGATGTCTAGAAAATAGTGTCTGCCGCCAAGTACGAGGGCCTGGTGAGAAATTTCGCCTGAAGCTATGCAGCTAACATTACATAACTGTCGTGCTGTTTCTTCTTCAAGACAATTCTCAGCCGCATTCTGCAGGGGCAATGAAGATGCTCCTGCATCGTTTTCAAATGAAAATGTGAGATTACCCACAATACAGTCCGCAATTGTCTCCCCCTGAGTTTCACCTCTGGTCACATGAACCGCTGTCTTTGAAGACAACATTTTGACACAGACAACGAGGTGTAGGCCAGCGTGGAGAATTGGCGGAAAGCACTGGCGGCTGCCTTCTATGATGAGGCTATTGAAAAGTTGGTACAACACTATGACAAAAGTCTAAGTCAGAACGGCGACTACGTAGAGAAGTAGCTGAAAGGTGTAGCTAATTGTTACAAGTAAAACATTTCTGATGTTCACTGTGGTTTCAATTTGGCAATCAATCGGAGCTTACTTTCTGAACAGGCCTCGTAACTACTTGCAAAAGAGCAAGAGGTGCATCAACGATCAACGCATCGTTGACTTGCTGTATTAATTTCCTTTGTTATTTGATGACTAGTTTCGAGCGTTAGTTCCTTATCCAATCATACGATAAGCTGCGCACTTACATATGTTACAACAGCCACATGAACGTTCATTGTAGTTGAACACTTCTTGGTATAAAGCAGTACAGGAATGCGCTTACTTTACGTAACTGTGTCTGTCGTAATTACGTTACTGTATAATTTATTGGGTAATCTGATAATGAGCTTAGGCTTGAAACTAGTCATCAAGTAACAAAGGAAATCAATAATTCACCTTTGACCTCTGCAGTATATTGCACAGAATAGTAACTGACGTCATGTCTTCCAGAATTCTAGAAATTAGTACACTCTGTAGTGGCACCACCGGTAAAGATAGGAAAAAGATTCGGTGCAATATTTCTCAGTGCACAAGTTACAGTCAGGTGCGGGCTGTTGATAGTAAGTTATGCTTACCAGTGGTTGCAAAGCAGAATGGAGGTCACATGGCCGTAGAACCGCTGAAAAGAGTAAATGCAGCTATTTGCATGGCGCAAGTTACGGGCAGAAGGGGCCCACTGGCCCAACCTAGGTGTTAGGAGTACATGACTCGAGTGGTGTGTTAGCAAAACAGAGGCGCACAGCCGCATATAAATGGGTGCCGGTTTTCAAACGAGGCTGATTCAAGTGTGGCAGCTCTCCTGGATGGTGGAGCGTGTCACACCACCAGCTACAAGCAGCTGCAGATAGGGTGCCAGCGTTCCAGTCCACGGCGGGTCGCTGGTTCGACCCTCTGAGGCCAATGCGGGGTCCACAATCAGCCAGTAGTGGGCCACTCGACGGCTCGCTACTGCGGGCAGTCTTGTTGGCTCCCAACACATGCCACAGATTTGGTTGTCGCATCGCTGGCGCTTGTTGTCTTCCACGATCTTAACCACGATGGCAAAGAAGCACACAGTGGACCGCCCTGCGACTCTGAGACAGCAGCACTGAGGCAACGAAGATGGAGGCTGTTGAGTCGGCTGCCAGCGCATCCAGACGTCGTCAAAACTCTTCGGCTGTAAATGGCTGGCACACTGCAGTACGTTAGGTGGGTCGCTGAGGTAGCCCTTCCCCTCCAAGCTGTTATGCAGACAGCAAAGTGGCATCCTCAGCATAGCGGGACCCTGTGATGTAGACGGGAATGTGGCACTGTGGCTGGGAATAATAAAACACTTGATGATCACATCCGAGTTTTAATATGGTGCATCCGGGCAGTTTCCATGCACGTCCTACATTTCTCTACCAAACGCCAACATCTACATTTGGCAGTGGTGGCTACATTTAATGTCAGAATAGCGGGTGTCGGCTGTACAGTACGATGTTGTAGCCCACCACCTGCATTACAGTCACAAAATTAAGTGAGTGTTGACCAATTTTTCTTTTTGAGTGTTGGACGTTTTCTTTCCTTGCGTTGTCACAGTAAGTGTTAGCACGTTTGGGCAGTAAGTTTTTTTTTCGTGGCATTTAATTACTTTTGTATTGGGTTGAGTATGATGTTTTATTTATTATATCATTGCATATAACATAAGATGAGATACTGAGCTTTAGGATATCAGTTTATTTTTGTAGTTAAATGTTTTATTTCTGTGGTATTTTATAGGTTGAAATGGGACTAAATGGGTACGAAAGCAACACCATGGCAGAGTCAAGGATTCAGGGTGTGTCTGAATAAGAAGCGGAACAGATTTTGTTGGAAAAGGTAGCACAATTAACAGCGGACAGTACACAGCTGATAAGTGAATTAACATCTAGGAGTGAGCGGGAAACCTCATCTGATAAGTCGTTGTTGCGTAGGGCGCCACAGCAGGAGATTGATCCAGCTGCCGCGAGTTTTATTATTCCGTTTCCTGGCAACGCATCTGAGGATGTGCGTTCGTTTGTGGAAGAGCTGGAAACTTCAGCTGTGATGAACGGTTCGTCTGATGAACAGTTGTTACATGTAGCCAAGATTAGATTATTGGGTGAAGTGAAGACATACGCATGGTGTTCTCAGGCCTTAAGGGAGGCAGGATAGTTTAAGCAGTTGAAGGAAGGCCTTTTACAGAGGTACAAGAAACAGAATAGCGCTCGGTACTCTAGGGAGAGGTTGCGTACAATGACGAAGAGATAGGGGGAGACGGTAGAGAAATTTGCGGACAGGGTAAGAGAAATTAACGAATATACGTACGAGTTGGGTCGGAGCGATGAAGCAAATGGTGTTCTGTTGCAGGAGGCCAAGCAAAGGGTACTTGATATATACTACTGGCCATTAAAATTGCTACACCAAGAAGAAATGCGGACGATAAACGGGTATTCATTGGACAAATATATTTTACTAGAACTCACATGTGATTACATTTTCACGCAATTTGGGTGCAATGATCCTCAGAAATCAGTAGCCATAACTACCACCTCTGGCCGTAATAACGGCCTTGATACGCCTGGCCATTGAGTTAAACAGAGCTTGGATGGCGTGTACAGGTACAGCTGCCCATGCAGCTTCAAAACAATACCACAGCTCATGAAGAGTAGTGACTGGCGTATTGTGACGAGCCAGTTGTTCGGCCACCATTGACCAGATGTTTTCAGTTGGTGAGAGATGTGGAGAATGTGATGGCCAGGGCAGCAGTCGAACATTTTCTGTATCCAGAAAGGCCCCTACAGGACCTGCAACATGCGGTCGTGCATTATCCTGCTGAAATGTAGGGTTTCGCAGGGATCGAATGAAGGGTAGAGCCACAGGTCGTAACACATCTGAAATGTAACGTCCACTGTTCAAAGTACCGTCAATACGAATAAGAGGTGACCGAGACGAGTGACCAATGGCACCCCATACCATCACGCCGGATGATACGCCAGTATGGCGATGACGAATACACGCTTCCAATGTGCGTTCACCACGATGTCGCCAAACACGGACGCGACCATCATGCTGCTGTAAACAGAACCTGGATTCATCCGAAAAAATGACGTTTTGCCATTCGTGCACCCAGGTTCGTGGTTGAGAACACCATCGCAGGCACTCCTGTCTCTGATGCAGCGTCAAGGGTAACCGCAGCCATGGTCTCCGAGCTGATAGTCCATGCTGCTGCAAACGTCGTCGAACTGTTCGTGGAGATGGCTGTTGTCTTGCAAACGTCCCTATCTGTTGACTCAGGGATCGAGACGTGGCTGAACTATCTGTTAGAGCCATGCGGATAAGATGGCTGTCATCTCGACTGCAAGTGATAATTGGCCGTTGGGATCCAGCACGGCGTTCCGTATTACCCATCAGAACCCACCGATTCCATATTCTGCTAACAGTCATTGGGATCCTGAATGCGAGTCCAGTGTGCTAACCACTGCGCTAGGTCGCTCGGTTATGCAAATTGAAATAAAGAGTAAATGAAGTGTAAATTATAATAATCAGAAACTAACAATCGCTAGCACCGTTGTGTATCACAGTTCATGGTGTCAGTTAAGCTAGAGGGTCTTTGCAGTATGATTTTACGTATGTTACAGGACTGTTTCCGAAGAAACGCCCATGTAACACTACCAGTTTAGCGCCTCTACCATGCGCTTCCCAGTGGTCTGGAGAGGGTAGGTATGATCTATGTATGTAGAATCGGCTACGCCTCATAAAATTGCTTAGCCGTAGCTATGCTCTGAATAATATGCCAGTAGGTGGAAACAGAAATATTGCATGATCAGTTTAGCCAAGAATGGTATTTCACTTTCTCACTTTGACAGGGTTTGCTAAGAATGGAACCCAATTACCCATACAGTGATGGTTCAAATGGCTCTATTTGAACCTGCGACCGTAGCGGTCGCACGGTTCCAGACTGAAGCGCCTATAACCGCTCGGCCACACTGGCCGGCCCCATACAGTACAGAAACTGGTACAGGCATGGTTATTCAAATATAGAGATACGTAAACTAGCAGAATACGGCGCTGCTGTCGGCAACGCCTACATAAGACAACAAGTGTCTGGCACAGTTGTTAGATCGGTTTCTGCTGCTTCAATGGCAGGTTAACAAGATTGAAATGAGTTCCAATGTAGTGTTATAGTCGATACGCCTGCGATGGGACACAGCATCCGCGAGGTCGCGATGAAGTGCGGATTTTCCGGTACGACCATTTCACAAGTGCACCGTGAATATCAGGAGTCCGGTAAAACATTAAATCCTCGACATCGCTGCAGCCGGGAAAAGATCTTGTAAGAATCGGAGCATCGACGGTTGAAGAGAATCGTTTAATGTGACAGAAGTGCAACCCTTCCGAAAATTACTGCAGATTTCAATGGACTGTTGATGACTGGAAATATGTTGCCTGTTCGGACGAGTCTCTTTCCAAATTGTATCCAGCGGATGAACTTGTACGGGTATGGAGACAATCTTGTGAATCCATGGACCATGCATGTCAACAGAGGACTGTTCAAGCTAGTAGCGGCTCTGTAATGATGTGGAGCGTGTGTAGTTGGAGCGATATGGGACCCCTGATACGTCTAGATATGACTCTGACGGATGACACTACGTAAGTATCCTGTCTGATGACCTCCACCCATCCATGTTCATTGTGCATTCCGACGGACTTGAGCAATTCCAGCAGGACAATGCAACACCCTACATGTTCAGAAATGCTACAGAGTGGCTGCAGGAACATTCTTCTGAGTTTAAACGCTTCCAATGTCTACCAAACTCTGCAGACGTGAATATTATTGATCATACGTGGGATGCCTTGCAACTTGCCGTTCAGAAGAGATCTCTAACCCCTCTTACTCTTACGAGTTTATGGCCATCCCTGCAGGATTCATGCTATTAGTTCCCTCCAGCTCTACTTCAGACATTAGTCGAGTCCATGCCACGTCGTGTTGCGGCAGTTCTACGTGGTCGCGGGGGCACTACTCGATATTAGACAGGTGTACCAGTTTCTTTGGCTCTTCAGAGTATAATTTAGTTAAAAACCTCAGTTGAACATAATAACAAAATCGAGTGCCTCAGAGACCTGCTGCAGAGCTTTAAACTGGACACTACTTCTGCAATTTGCATGTCTGGAACCTACACGAGTTACGCTGCTGGAGACAGGGCAGCAACAGTTCAACTAGCAGTCAGGACCATGAGTGGTTCCTGGCGAATGTTCATGTCATTGAAGAAGAGTGAAATCTGGTTAATGGCAGACTGAGTGATTTCGGTGGTTCGACCAGGAGTCCATGTCGTATCCTCTCCGTTTCCAGATGTGCACTTCGCCACTAAACCACCAGGACTGACTGAGTCTTAAACAATGCAGTAGTAGTAGTATGTGGATTAGCTGAGCTGCTGTTATAAACCTACCAGTTTCACCAACACAGACTAATACAGGTTTAATAGTTTCGTTGTATCCTTTTAGTAATTTAAGTGCATTGTCATCACGCATAGAAACGTGTTTCATTTAACTGACTGCAGCGCGCTGCTAGGAACTATCAGGTGTGAGGCATATTGCTATACAGCACCATGACACGAAAGTCGTTAGCCGCTGATGACGCGATAAAACTTTATTATACGTTGAAAATACCGCCAGATTAATTAGCATACTCAACGCAAATGGGACAGCCGCTGATCGCAAAGCACGGTAAATTACGCTCATTTGCTGACTCTCTAACGAGCTGCCGAGTGGTTAAAAAGGTCTAAATTGTTTTAATTCTTCGTAAAATCACTGTAATCGAAAGAGGTCCTGTGTCCAAACTGATTAATATAAAATGAAGGCCGAAATACGAAACTACGTTGGTCGAAATGACCTTAACGAAAATCACAGCGGGGTGGCCGAGCGGTTCTAGGCGCTACAGTCTGAAACCGCGCGACCGCTACGGTCGCAGGTTCGAATCCTGCCTCGGGCATGGTTGTGTGTGATGTCCTTAGGTTAGTTAGGTTTAAGTAGTTCTAAGTTCTAGGGGACTGATGACCTCACAGCAAACTTCACACTTTCGGGCGTCGAACGGATGCTGACATTACCTACGCACAAAAAAAGTGAGCGCTACATTGGAAAGCAGCTAAAACGTCTGTGTAGAATATTCATACCAACTGGGCCCTCTTGTAGTATGAGTCTGAGACTAAGAACAATGGAGAACGCCAGGTGACAAGAGAAACGCGCAGCTCTTGACACATATTTATAAGATGGGTCGCAAGAGTGAGACACAAAACTGTAGACTTTTCCGACTGGCGTTCATTTCTCGTACAATTACGTTAACTATTTTGTACTCACATATGATGATTTTTCAAGAGACTGAAGTACAATTTAGGAATCAACATGGAATCCACATCCATTATCTTTTTCATTCACATACCTCATTATCTGACTTAGTGTGGGTCAAGTTTTCTTATTTCGTTTCTGTTTTAAAAATTATCTCCAGCCAACATACAGTATATGACGAAGTCAGAATCGCCATTTATGCGCAGTGACATAAGACTGTTTTGGGGGACAGTTTTTGTAAACTAATGAACGTGAGAGCACTGCTTATCTTTATTTTAACATTTTCAGGAAAAGCGTTTTGAATCAACTGAGGTATTTCAGTCATAGCACAAGGTGAAAATACACTATGACAAAAAAAGGCGACGCACCACACAGGAATTATCTGTTCAAAATGTTCAAATGTGTGTGAATGACCAAGGGACCAAATCTTTGATGTCATCGGTCCCTAGACTTACACACTACTTAAACTAAAGTATGCTAAGAACATCATACACACCCATGCCCGAGGGAGGACTCGAACCTCCGGCGGCAGAAACCGCGCAATCCGTACATGGCGCCTCAAACCGCGCGGCCACTCCGCGGGGCGGAATTATATGAGTGGAACGGAAATTGATAGATGTGATGTACCTGTACAGACGAACAAATGATCACTATTTCAGAAATATTTGATGATTTATTCAAGAGAAAGAGTTTCACAAATCGAATGAATCAATAACGCGTTGGTTCACCTCTAGCTCTTAAACAAGCACTTATTCGGCTTGGCTTTGACTGAGTTGTTGAATGTCCTCCTGAGGGATAACTCGCCAAACTCTGTCCAGTTGGCGCGTTACATCTTCCAAATCCCGTGATGGACGCCTCTGCCCCTAATGCTAAAAGGTTTCTCAATTGGGGAGGGACCTGGTGACCTTGCTGGCCAGGTAGGGTTTGGCAGGCACGAAGACAAGCAGTAGAAACTCTCGCCGTGTGTGTACGACCGTTATCTCGCTGAGATATAAGCATAGGATAGCTTGTCATGAAGGGCAACAAAACGGTGCGTAGAATATCGTCTATGTACCGGTGTTCTCTAAGGATGCCGCGGTCGCGTTCTCGCTATCCGAGCACAGGGTCCCTCGTTCGATTCCCGGCGGGGTCAACGATTTTCACCTGCCTCGAGATGACTGGGTGTTTGTGGTGCCGTCATCATTTCAGCATCATTCATGAAAGTGGAGAGACTGAACTGAGCAAAGGTTGGGAATTTTTACGGGCGCTGATACCCGCGCAGTTGAGCGCCCCACAAACCAAACATCATCATTATCATCATCTAAGGATGCCGCGAATGACAATCAAAAGGATCCTGTTATGACAAATACTGGCACCCCAGACCATCACTCCTACTTGTCAGGCTCTGCTGTGTGGATTTTGATGAACTAACGAGGCAGTTGGATAGAGTTTGACACAATATCCCTTAGGAGGACATCCAGCAACTCAATCAATGTTGGTGTCGCTTGTTTCACCCACAGTGGCACCTCCTACTGTACGCGACGCAGTGTATCTGTCTTCAGAGCAGGGTGACTGGAGGGTGGTAA
This sequence comes from Schistocerca nitens, assembly GCF_023898315.1. Lineage (NCBI taxonomy): Eukaryota > Metazoa > Arthropoda > Insecta > Orthoptera > Acrididae > Schistocerca > Schistocerca nitens. The sequence goes on from NC_064617.1 coordinate 87,629,923, forward strand.
CGCGTTCGCGTCGCTTGAGGTGGAGTGCCAATGTTGAGACTGGTCGCCTGGCCTCACCTATTCACCCAGTAAGTGGACGGTGGCCACTCCGTTAGCAAGATTCGAGGAGGAGTTATCGTGAGCTCCAACGTTAGACGCGTTATGGAGCCCATTAGGCAGATAACGTTCAGGGCTGCAAAGAAAGCCAATATGTCTGCTGGGGAACCTCATCGGGGATGTGGATACGGCATTGCCTGCGGTATCGAGCGTGCAGAATGCAGTCGTCTGCATGTTGTGGATCAGCACTAATGACACCTTGATTCAAGCAGGTGAGTGGAGAAAGTGATGAATGCTCCTCGCTTCACGTGTGAGGAGCAAGCAGAGCTTGCTATTTGCAGCATTGTTGATTGGAGCCCTTTGGTTTGGAGCCGAGTGGACGGCCTCAGACAAAGTAAATTGTCGGCTGTGTCCTGTCTGCAGATTTCTAGACCTACGCTATTGGTTGGTAGTTCGAAATACTCTGACGTACACTCGCCAGTCGATGCGCAGCAAGGGAAGTCAGAGTAAAGAACTTAGACTGTCAAAATTTTATGGGTAAATTGTCGATGTATTCGTAACAAAGTCCCCGAATTTACTGCCCTCCAGGAAAGTTCTCGTCCTCAAACTATTCTCGGGACCCGGAGCTGGCTGAAGCCCTAATGGCCAAAATTTCTTCAGGAAGAGTCTGTTGAGTATGGTTGTTTTTAAAGATAGTGATGCATCAGGTAACCAAAACAGCCCGACCCAGCAGAGAGCTGGAGACTTACCTCCAGAGAAAAGAAATGCAGTTTCGTCACAAAATCAAGCACGAGGACAGGCCGCGTCGGAAGACATTCACAGAGACAGTTCTGGAAAAAATGGATGAAAAAGGAGCATCCCTCCATTTCGTCGGTTTCTCGGTCAAGGCTACACTCCGCACTTCCAGCATGGTAAACACGGACAGTTGTAGCATAAGGCAAACTGATTCCTCCACGTAGTGATATACTGCGAACGTGACTCTCCGAAAGTGAATATGTGGTTTAGGTTGTTAAAGGACACGGTCATAGGCCCATTCTCCTTCGTTGAGCCTACAGTTGCTGCAACAATGTACGTAGACTATTGCTGTACCACCACTTCTTCCTCACGTGATCTTTCAACAAGCTGTCACACCATGCCATTTTGCGAACATTGTGAGCAATTCCTTGAGTTCCCAGATCTCTTGTTTGGGAGAGGTAGTCCACCCATTGCGTGGATCCCTAGGAGCCCAGAAATTACGCCACTGTGGTTTTTTCTGTGCACGTCTACCAGACACCAGTCGTAACCTACCAGATATGCGCCATCGCATTCGTGCAGCTACCGAAAATGTCACGCCTGCAGTGCTGCATATAATTGGAGAGAAGTGGAACACAGATCAGGTGGCTATAGCGCCACTAATGGTGCGGGTATCGAAGTGTAATAGGTGTGTTAAGTAACCAAAAATATTGAATTTCCATACGTGTAGCAACATATTGTCAATAAATAGCTCAATAACTTCTCATGTTATCACATTTTATATTACTATATGTTTAACCAGAACACCCTGTATTAACATGTTTGAGCACTGGTTTATAAAAACACATTTCATGATGTAGCCTAATACACAGGTTTAAATTAAACTTCAAAATATATGAAAAGTAGAAGAATAAAGAAATGGTGGCCGTATATTTATAAATAGATTTACTGCAATTACTTAAATAAATCGATCGACAGATCAGAACGAAGAATCAGAGCGACATACGAAAGTTCTGAACGCCATCTCACAATTCACGGTTCTAAAAATTTGCAATGTTCACAACGGCCCCACAAAAATCTCAACAAAGTATTAATGTAATCCAGCCAGTTCTGCTCCTCACTCGCGTGACACACCAATGTGTGTTCCAAGTGGTCACACAGAAATCGCTGTAAGTCCGTAATACGGGTGTTGTGAGCAACTTCAGGACACACAGCTGACGATCATCCAGTCTTACCAAGCTTACCGACCAGTGCCCCAAGACCAGAGTTCACAAGGCAGGCTCTGCTCGCTTCTTCCAGAACTTGACCACTGATTGACTGCTACGTAATCGGAATGACATTATCGGAATATTACTCTCTTACAGTGATTTCTCTGCATTATACATATTATGTTAATGAACATGCTCATAAATCTATATGTAACTATATCTTGTCTCATATAGAAATATCTGTATCTACATCTATATTTACATGGGCACTCTGCCAATTACATTTAAGTCCCTGACAGATGGTCCATCGAACCACCTTAAAAATTCTCTGTTATTCCCAACTCGTATAGCGCGCGGAATGAACGAACACCTATGTCTTTCCGTGCGAGCTCTGATTTCCCTTATTTTATTATGGTGGTCGTTTCTCCCTATCTGGGTCGGCGTCAACAAAATGTACATGGAGATCTGATACGTTACTGGAAACGCTTGTGAGGCACTTTCCCACTGCCCTTCTCCTTTGGAATCAGCACGGAGTTTTTATTCATTAAATAAGTGTTATATACTTCTAGAAGTGATTTCCCATGACTCTGCAACATCACCCATTTAGCCAAATGTAACATTATGTAGCTGACAGCAGTGAGACGCTATTACGCATTTAGCAGTTGCTGTATAACCGTTTGTCGTTTTAAGAATCTCAGTAATGTACGTGCAAGAAATATTGAGTGGATGATGATCAATATTCGGGGATCTGATGTTTTTGTGTCACCTATAAAATACGTCTCAAAAGTGATCAACTCATTTACGTCGAAAATGGCAATGCTAGAGTTACCCCAGCCACGAATAAATTTCTTCGCAAGACTTTAAATTTACAATTGCAGTTTCACCTTACACCATATCAGACTTAGTAATGAAAACGTGTCGTCTTTTCCAATAATACGTGTATTGAATCGTCGTGTTCAGGTAGATAGTGTAAACACACGTGAATGTATATACTCTTATTCATAGTTTTGCATCATTAATTTTTTAACATCGTCCTTCGTTAGATTTCACCGTACTTGCTGAGCAACAAATCATGCGATTCATTCGTAAAATTTCTGCTTTTCTATTCGTCTGACCTAACATCTCACAATGGCGGCAGTTATTTACACATTTCAATGCATTCCAGTCATAGCGCTCTTTCGTCTTTCTTTGAACTCATTTTCAAAACTGTAACAAAAAGAACAATGAACACACTCATATTCAAAGTGTATAGCACGCTAGAGATTGGCAAGGATATGGTCTATGTAGGTCACGGACGGCACAGAATTTCCTTGCAGTACAAATTATTTCGGAAGTTTTTGATGTCCTCACTATTATTGCTCAATCTCTCAATCTCACTAGCGAACGTTCAACATTATTGCACTTCAGTAAAAATTGTGCTCCGTCCAGGGGGCGCTTGAGAGGAAGTCACGGTACGTAGTCAAACGCAGGACGGTATTCAACCCGCCACTGCGGCAATACGTGATCCAAAGCATTTTTGTTAATTCTGTAAAACCCAACAAAATGGTTCAAATGGCTCTGAGGACTATGGGACTTAACTGCTGAGGTCATCAGTCCCCTAGAACGTACAACTACTTAAACCTAACTAACCTAAGGACATCACACACATCCATGCCCGAGGCAGGATTCGAACCTGCGACCATAGCGGTCGCGCGGTTCCAGGCTATAGCGCCTAGAACCGCTCGGCCACACCGGCCGGCCAAAACCCAACAGATTCTAATCATATACATTATTACTTGTGATCAAGCCGGCACTGTTAACGTGCTGAAGTTATTTGATTGTGTGTATCTGCGGATTTCTTTTGATTGCGAAGGTGAATTAAATATTACAAATAATCTATTTAACAATTTAGTTTCGTGCATATCGCACAAACATGCTTGCTGGTCGTGTAGCTGAAGTCATGATGTAGCTGTTGATGTATCATATCAGTACCATGTTTGCATATAGACTACTGGTCATTAAAATTGCTACACCAAGAAGAAATGCAGATGATAAACGGGTATTCATTGGACAAATATATTATACTAGAACTGACATGTGATTACATTTTCATGCAATTTGGGTGCATAGATCCTGAGAAATCAGCACCCAGAACAACCACCTCTGGCGGTAATAACGGCCTCGATACGCCTGGGCATTGAGTCAAACAGACCTTGGATGGCGCGTACAGGCATAGCTGCCCATGCAGCTCCAACACGATACCATAGTTCATTAAGAGTACTGACTAGCGTGTTGTGACGAGCCAGTTGCTCGGCCACCATTGACCAGACGTTTTCAGTTGGTGAGAGATGTGAATAATGTGCTGGCCAGGGCAGCAGTCGAACATTTTCTGTATCCGGAAAGGCCCGTAAGGACCTGCAACATGCGGTCGTGCACTGTCCTGCTGAAATGTAGGGTTTCGCAGAGGTCGAATGATGAGTAGAGCCACGGGTCGTAACACATCTGAAATGTAACGACCACTGTTCAGAGTGCCGTCAATACGAACAAGAGGTGACCGAGACGTGTAACCGCCGGCCGCGGTGGTCTCGCGGTTCTAGGCGCGCAGTCCGGAACCGTGGGACTGGTACGGTCGCAGGTTCGAATCCTGCCTCGGGCGTGGATGTGTGTGATGTCCTTAGGTTAGTTAGGTTTAAGTAGTTGTAAGTTCTAGGGGACTGATAACCACAGCAGTTGAGTCCCCTAGTGCTCAGAGCCATTTGAGACGTGTAACCAATGGCACCCAATACCATCACGCCGGGTGATACGCCATTATGGCGATGACTAATACACGCTTCCAATGTGCGTTCACCGCGATGTCGCCAAACACGGATGCGACCATCATGATGCTGTAAACAGAACCTGAATTCATCCGAAAAAATGACGTTTTTCCATTCGTGCAACCAGGTTCGTGGTTGAGAACACCATCGCAGGCACTCCTGTCTCTGATGCAGCGTCAAGGGTAACCACAGCCACAATCTCCGAGCTGATAGTCGATGCTACTGCAAAAGTCGTTGAAATGTTCGTGCAGATAGTTGTTGTCTTGCAAACGTCCCCATCTGTTGACTCAGGGATCGAGACGTGGCTGGACGATCCGTTGGAGCCATGCGGTTAAGATGCCTGTCATCTCGACTCCTAGTGATACGAGGCCGTTGGGATCCAGCACGGCATTCCGTATTACCCTCCTGAACCCAGCGATTCCATATTCTGCTAAGAGTCATTCAATCTCGACCAACGCTAGCAGCAATGTCGCGATGCGATAAACCGCAATCGCCATAGGCTACAATCCGACCTTTATCTAAGCCGGAAACGTGATGGTACGCATTTCTCCTCCTTACACGGGGCAACGCCGGCCAGCTGCTGTTTGTGTACGAGAAATCGGTTAGAAACTTTCCTCATGTCAGTACGTTGTAAGGGTCGCCACCGGCGCCAACATTGTGTGAATGCTCTGAAAAGCTAATCATTTGCATATCACAGCACCTTCTTCCAGTCGGTTAAATTTTGCGTCTATAGCACGTCATACTCGTGGTGTAGCAATTTTAATGGCCAGTGGTCTAGTATATTTAAATTTTTAAATTTTTTTTAATCACAATTCTTCCTACAGGTTTGATGCGATCCACCACGAATTCCTCTCCTGTGCCAACCTCTACTCATCTCAGATTATTGCTTGCAACGTACGTCCTTAATTATTTGCCGGATATATACCAGATCATTCTCCTCCTCTACAGTTTTTACAATCCACAACTACCTCATAGTACTATCGAAGTTATTCTCTGTTATCTTAATACATGTCCCATATCCTGTCACTTCTTCTTGTCGGTATATTCGATGTATTCCTTTTCATTTATGTTCGGCGGACTACTGCCTCATTCCTTATCAGTCTACCTAATTTCCAACATTCTTCTGCAGCACCACATTACAAATAATTCGCTTCCCTTCCGTTCCGGTTTTCCCACAGTCCCTGTTCACTGCCACACAACGGTTAGCTGCAAACGTACATTCTCGGAAATTTCTTCCTCAAATTGAAACCTATGTTTGATGTTAGTAGACTTATCTTAGCCAGGAATGCCTTTTCAACTAGTGCAACTCTGCTTTTCATGTCATCCTTGCTCCGTCCGGCTTGGGTTGTTTTGCTACCTGCGTAGCAGTATCCCTTGACTTCATCTACTTCATGATCAACAATCGTGATGCTAAGTTTCTCGCTGAGCTCATTTCTGCTATTTTTAATTAGTTTCGCCTTTCTTCGATTTACTCTCAATCCATGTTCTGTACTCAATAGACTATTCATTTCAGCCGAGCGCTACGGTCGCAGGTTCGAATCCTGCCTCGGGCATGGATGTGTGTGATGTCCTTAGATTAGTTAGGTTTAAGTAGTTCTAGGTGCTAGGGGACTGATGATCTCAGATGTTAAGTACCATAGTGCTCAGAGCCATTTGAACCCTTTTTATTCATTCCATTCAGTAGATCCTGTAATTCTTCTTCACTTTCACTGAGGGCAGCAATGTCATCAACCATATCGTTGATGAGCTTTCACCCTGAATTTTAATTCCGCTCTTGAAACTTTCTTTTATTTTCGTCGTTGCTTCTTCGATGTACAGACTGTACAGTAGGGGTGAAAGACTACATCCCTGTCTTACACCCTTATCAGTACGAGCATTTCGTTCTTAGTCTTCCGCTCTTACTGTTCCCATTGTTTCTTGTATATATTGTATATTAATTGTCTTTCTCTACAGTTCTCCCCTAATTCTTTCGCTGAATTTCGAAAATGTTGCACCATTTGACATTGTCGGACGCTTTTTCCAAGTCGAAAAATCGTATGAATAAGCCTTAATTTTTCTTCGATCTTGCTTCTGTTATCAACAACAGCTTCATAACTGCCTATCTGGTACCTATACCGTACCTAAAGCCAAATGAATCACCTTATAACAGATTTTCTATTGTCCTTTTCTTTCTGATGTACATTATTCCTGTCAGCAACATGGATGCATGAGTTGTTGACCTGACTGTGCAATAATCCTCGCACCTGTCGGCTCTTGGAATCTTCGTAACTGTGTACGTGATGTTTTTCCGAAAGTCAGATGGTATACCGCCAGCCTCATACATTCTACACACCAACACGAGTAGTCATTTTGTTGCCACTTTCCCCAAAGATCTTAGAAATTTCGATGGACTGAGATCTATCCCTTCTGCCATATTTGAGCTTAAGTGACCAAAGCTCATTTAAATTCTGATTTTAATAACTGATCCCCTATCTCTTCCCTATCAACTTCTACTTCTATCATGTCATCTGACAAGAGCTCCCTCTCACAGACACCTTCATTGTACCCACTCTATCCTTTGAATTTAACAATGGATTTCCCATTGCACTCTCGCCTTTAATTTCACCGAAGTTTGTTTTGACTTTTCTGTTGCAGAGTCGGATCTTCCGACAGTAATTTCTTTCTTGATTTCTTCACATTTCTCACTTAGCAATTCCGCCTTAGTTTCCCTGCATTTCCGATTTATTTCATTTGTGACTTGTACTCCTTTATTCCTCAAATACCCTGAACGTTTTTGTACATCGTTCGTTCGTCGATTAACTGAAGTACTTCTTCTGTCACCCATGGTTACTTCGCAGTTACCATCCTAGTACATATATTTTTCTTTCCAACTTACGTGACTGCTCTTTTTAGAGATCCCATTCCCTTTCAACTGAACTGCCTCTTGAACTATTCTTTATCGCAGTATATATAGCCTCGCCCGCCCGGTTATCCGTGCGATCTGACGCATGACTTTCCGGGCGGGAAGGAGCGCCTGGTCCCCGGCACGAATCCACCGGCGGACTTATGTCGAGGTCCGCTGAGCCGGCCAGTCTGTGGATGGTTTTTAGGCGGTTTTCCATCTGCCTCGGCGAATGTGGGCTGGTTCCCCTTATTCCACCTCAGCTACACTATGACGAGGATTGCTGCGCAAACAAGTTCTCCACGTATGCGTACAGCACCATTACTCTACCACACAAACATGATCTGGTGCGAGACGTGCCCTGAGAGGGGCCACCGGGGGCTGAACCGCACAATAACCCTGAAAGAGTGGTTCGGTGTGGGGCGACGGTGGGGTGTAGTGGACTGTAGAAGTCATCGTGGGGTTGTGGACCACTGCGACTGCGGCGGGGACGGAGCACCTCCGTCGTTTCTAGGCCCCTGATTAAGATACAATGCAATACAATACAGTCTATAGCCTGAGAGAACTTCAAGCATAGCTCTTCATTCCTTGCCGATCGTGGTGGCCGAGCGGTTATAGGCGCTTCAATTCGGAACCGTGCTACCATTCTGCGGTGCAACGACCAGCAAGATCGGCAGAGTCCTGAGCCGGCAGGGAACCAGACCAGTCTTCCGGCAACCCAGGAAGATTAAGGAGACGTCGCGACCCGTGAAAGATAATCTTGGTCTGAGAGTGCCGGCAATTTACAGCATTCCTTGCGAGTGTGGCAAAAGTTATGTGGGCCAGTCTATAAGAACTGTCGCCGATCGCTGTGTGGAACATCAGCGTCACCTGAAAAACAGTTATCTAGAAAAATCAGCGGCGGCTGAGCACAGTTTGTTAAATAAACATAAGATTTTATTCGATGAAACAAGACTACTTGCTCACGCTTCAAACTATTGGCACTATGTCATCAGAGAATCAGTTGAAATTAGACTTTGTGAAAATAATTTCTACAGAGACTCCGGTTATGCACTCAGCAATGCATGGAAGCGCGCAATTGATAAAGAAAGAGCGCAGAGAGAGACTTCTTACATTCCTCGCAGTTCTCCGCCTGTTGCGATGGATGGCGCTGCAAGCAACGCTGGATAAAGCGCGCAAACAAAATCTATAGACCTAGAGGCCGCCACCTCGGTAAGCGCCGTTTTCACCGTGACGTCATCCAGCCAATGAGAAGCCGTCCACTGCTTATGAAAGCGGGAGCCTCACCGGTCCACGACAGTCAGTTTTACCCCTGACGAAGATGACGGAGGTAGTCATCGAAAGCTCGGGATGTTATCCAAATTTGACGCGGCAAGTAAACCGAGAACTTTTTATCTTCAGGCAACCTCTTGGCTTAGTTTTTCCACGCGTTGTATTTTGACAAAGCCCACTGCACTTTGGTTAGTCCCTCGCGTTTCTCTTCCCATCACATTCAAACTTCATGCAGTCACACACTCATGGAAGGGTATAGAAAGGAAATCGAAAATGTGACACATTAAAATAAAACACAGACGGGTCTGTTCTCATACCCAACGTCCATATTTCGTGATTGTTACAATACAAAAATTCACAGAGTACTATGACAGCCATTCTAACGACACTCTAATATCACTGACATGCACGTGGTTTCTATGAAGTATGCTAACAAAACCTGGCGGTTCATTACAATATAATTTTGTGTGCTAATTTGCTTCTTACCGCTTACAAGAAGAAATCCTGCGAAACAATAGTTGTTACGATAGGACAGAAGTATGCATTATTTAATAACATTACCCTGAGCGTACAGGATGAAAGAGTTATCTGTGGAAGCGGTGCCAAGCCGGCCGAAGTGGCCGCGCGGTTCTGGCGCTGCAGTCTAGAACCGCGAGACCGCTACGGTCGCAGGTTCGAATCCTGCCTCGGGCATGGATGTGTGTGATGTCCTTAGGTTAGTTAGGTTTAACTAGTTCTAAGTTCTAGGGGACTAATGACCTCAGCAGTTGAGTCCCATAGTGCTCAGAGCCATTTTGAAGCGGTGCCCACCAGAAGTAGACTACTGTGGTGGTATACTGGAAAACTGGTAATGAAGCAATGTTGTTTTAGGTAAGCTGTGGGCTAGAATTGAGCAGTGTTTCTATAGTAGGAGGGTAATTTGAGTTTAAAACGAGAGATATACACTAGCCGCGATCCCATGGATCACGTGAATCCAGGTTAATCTACACTCCTGGAAATTGAAATAAGAACACCGTGAATTCATTGTCCCAGGAAGGGGAAACTTTATTGACACATTCCTGGGGTCAGATACATCACATGATCACACTGACAGAACCACAGGCACATAGACACAGGCAACAGAGCATGCACAATGTCGGCACTAGTACAGTGTATATCCACCTTTCGCAGCAATGCAGGCTGCTATTCTCCTATGGAGACGATCGTAGAGATGCTGGATGTAGTCCTGTGGAACGGCTTGCCATGCCATTTCCACCTGGCGCCTCAGTTGGACCAGCGTTCGTGCTGGACGTGCAGACCGCGTGAGACGACGCTTCATCCAGTCCCAAACATGCTCAATGGGGGACAGATCCGGAGATCTTGCTGGCCAGGGTAGTTGACTTACACCTTCTAGAGCGCGTTGGGTGGCACGGGATACATGCGGACGTGCATTGTCCTGTTGGAACAGCAATTTCCCTTGCCGGTCTAGGAATGGTAGAACGATGGGTTCGATGACGGTTTGGATGTACCGTGCACTATTCAGTGTCCCCTCGACAATCACCAGTGGTGTACGGCCAGTGTAGGAGATCGCTCCCCACACCATGATGCCGGGTGTTGGCCCTGTGTGCCTCGGTCGTATGCAGTCCTGATTGTGGCGCTCACCTGCACGGCGCCAAACAGCATACGACCATCATTGGCACCAAGGCAGAAGCGACTCTCATCGCTGAAGACGACACGTCTCCATTCGTCCCTCCATTCACGCCTGTCGCGACACCACTGGAGGCGGGCTGCACGATGTTGGGGCGTGAGCGGAAGACGGCCTAACGGTGTGCGGGACCGTAGCCCAGCTTCATGGAGACGGTTGCCAATGGTCCTCGCCGATACCCCAGGAGCAACAGTGTCCCTAATTTGCTGCGAAGTGGCGGTGCGGTCCCCTACGGCACTGCGTAGGATCCTACGGTCTTGGCGTGCATCCGTGCGTCGCTGCGGTCCGGTCCCAGGTCGACGGGCACGTGCACCTTCCGCCGACCACTGGCGACAACATCGATGTACTGTGGAGACCTCACGCCCCACGTGTTGAGCAATTCGGCGGTACGTCCACCCGGCCTCCCGCATGCCCACTATACACCCTCGCTCAAAGTCCGTCAACTGCACATACGGTTCACGTCCACGCTGTCGCGGCATGCTACCAGTGTTAAAGACTGCGATGGAGCTCCGTATGCCACGGCAAACTGGCTGACACTGACGGCGGCGGTGCACAAATGCTGCGCAGCTAGCGCCATTCGACGGCCAACACCGCGGTTCCTGGTGTGTCCGCTGTGCCGTGCGTGTGATCATTGCTTGTACAGCCCTCTGGCAGTGTCCGGAGCAAGTATGGTGGGTCTGACACACCGGTGTCAATGTGTTCTTTTTTCCATTTCCAGGAGTGTATTTATGAGCACTTGTTGGGTGTTAAGTATTAGGTTCATTTTATCAACTGTCATATTTGAAGTTGTTTATTATGTAACCAAGAGATTGTGATCCTCTCATTTATTATGACAGATTTATATAGTTATCCAGGCTCACTATCAATTCATATGCTACATTTCTTGAAAATTAACGGGGGACGGAGGAGGAAACAGGGGATGCGGTAAAGACATACGAGGCATGCGCAAAGTGGTCTGATGATCGATGGGCCACAGGAGATGACGAGTATTTCAGCTGGATGTCCACTGACCTCAAAACGTTGTCAAGCAGACTGGCACTTACCAAACGAGGAAGCTGGAAGCACTTACCAGTTTCGGTGAAATGCTACCTGCACTGTGGCACAAATATACACATATGATGATGCCCAAGGGTCTACCCACACACTTCATTAAAATTACATCAGGTGAGGCCGCACCGCAAAAACTGCCAACATAGCCGCGGAATTGTCAGCCAACTGTCTTCGAATTTTCACAATGCTTTGCCAATACTGTGTCATCCCTATTGTCAATGCGAAAAACGTATTTAGAGAACCCGTGTGTGTGTGTGTGTGGTGTGTGTGTGTGTGTGTGTGTGTGTGTGTGTGTGTGTGTGTGTGTGTGTGTGTGTGTGTTTGACAATGCCACAGCAAACAAGCATCACTTCAGTATCTTTCCATTCTCCTCCAGGCCAGCATTATTGTATTATATTATGAAAGACAGTCTTTGTAACAAAATAGGTAAATGCTAATCCTGAAATGCTGGAAGCTAGAGACTTCCTGAAAAACTGAACTTGATAAACTGTCTACTCATTTAGAATTGTGTTAACTAATATCAGACGATGACTCAGACTAATAAGTATTTTGACTGCTCAGACATCTGTTTGACTGAGGAAAACGTTTGATGGGTATTATTACCACGATCTGTTCGATGAGCCATTCGCTGCACAGACTGTTGGGAGACAAGATGAGCAAACAATTTTGAAGTGGACAAATCTTTGCGGACTCTGATCAGCTAGGTGGTCGACTGGTGCTAAATACGGCACGAGAAGATTAAGTCCATTTATTGCGGTTCTTCGAAGTGGTTCTTCATCCGTAACGTTTTCTATTAAATCACTCATGTGGTACACTCATTTCACGTTTTTATCTTTCATTAATTTCGTGTGCTGGACTTGCAACGAATTGCAGAAGTAAACCTGTATCACTCTGTGTGAAGCTGCGAAAGTCTGTATTTGTGAAAGTTGTAAGTTTGAATGTATTCCTGTTGTTTAATTTGAAACAATGTGCCATCAATTCCATCATTCCTCTTCAATGTAGTTAATCCTGTGCTTTTTTTAACTCTTTCTCAGAACTGACTTTCAAGCGGCAGGTACTAAATCTGACACGTAACATACATCCGTCAGATGCTAAACGGCATATGTATTATGTCTACTTGATCTAGAATCAATTATATAGGGTGTCCTAGGAGGAATGATCAGTATTGAGGGATGTAACAGGAACGATCATTCGAAGCAAAAGGTCTACTAAACAGGAAGTCTAAAATGCGTGCCTTAAGAGCTGAGACCACTTCTTCGGTACTATGAAACAAATGTCTTGTACAGAAAGTCCTTTGCTTCGCATATTTCGCTACTGTGAAACACATGTATTCTTCTGAAGAAGTGCTCGTAGCGCTTAAGGTACGCATGTTTACTAGACAACTTTTTCTTGTTTTAGTCCATACTACCTCCTCCGAAAATGGGTTTGCGCTGCAAGGGATTTATTCATACTACTGAAGATGAAGAAGTGTTCATTGCTCTTAAGGTACGCATTTTAGGGGCTATATTTTCTAGACACTTTTTCTGCTTCAAATGATCGTTCATGTCATATCCCTGAATACTGAAAATTCCTTCTGGGACTACTACACTTTTCTAGTTTTGATAGGAATGTACGTGCACTTTTCATGTTCATTGTCACTTTGTTATTCCTACTATTCCCGCCTTTTATTAAGTTGCGTAATGTAAGCACTAGCTGCTCGTTTGACTTTGTTTTCATTATTGGAGTCAGATACCGTTCATTAACAAATCAGCCAGCCGCTGTGGCCGAGCGGCGCGCCGGCACGTTAGCTCAGCGTGTTCGGTCAGAGAGTTGGTTGGCCTCTGTAATAAAAAAATGAGGGGAGGAATCAACAAACGAACTTTAACTGATGTCATGTGACGTCCGCAACGACCAAACATAACTATCAACAACGAACAAAATGAAGAAAAAGATAATAAAAAAAGAAAAAATCGGTTCTAGGCACTTCAGCCCGGAGCCGTACTGCTGATACGGTCGCAGGTTCGAATCCTGCCTCGGGCGTGAATGTGTGTGACGTCCTTATGTTAGTTAGGTTTAACTGTTTCTAAGTCTAGGGGAATGATGACCTCAGATGTTAAGTCCCATAGTGCTTAGACTCATTAACTGATTATTTGTGTCATGGTTTTCTTAAACATAACTACACTAATTCAGAGACTGGTGGTTCCACTTACACCAGCAGTTCAATTACAATAGAGCACAATCACCTTACAACCCGTAAATAATTTACGGGCTGTTACCTGCGGACCTTCAGCGGTTCGTATCGTAAAAGGTGTTGCTTCCTGGGAGTATCATTATAGAATTTTTTCTTCTCGGGCTTCCTGTAGGAGTAGGTGGCACTATTTTTAAAAACCAAGTATATCACAGTTGTAACTTTCGACCCAGTATTCCGTGTCAGTGACCGAGTGGTCGACAGAACGTTATGGGAAACAGAGTATCCAAACGGTAGTCACAGTATCAGATGCAGAATGAATCACATGAAAACATATGTAAAAGGTTTCATGACACGCAGATGCGGCATGTGCCACAGTTATAGAGGAGTGGAAAGCAATAGCATCGTGGAAAAAGTCTGTCCCAGTCTTTCGCTGGAGTTTCCCACGGAACTGTATGTCTGAACCACGCTTTAAGTATTTTACTTTTTTCGCTCGAGAATCTTTTCGTTGCAAATCGTTCGTTACGGAAGAGAGGCGGGTCACTAACCGGGAGTTTCCATTGAATGTCGTATATGCGAATAGTGCCCGAAGGATCGATGTTCGAAACATTTCAACTGTGCTGTGGAGAATGTCTGTATTGGCGTTGAGTTATGCCAGAAGTTCGTCTGAGCGGCAGCGCAGATTCCATTCGCAGATTGGATAGGAATCCGATAGCTCTGCTGCTGCCAGCTTCATCACGGGCGTAGCGGTCGTTGTGCGGAGCAAAGCCGCTTGGCCTTTCTTAGAGACACGTCGTATTTGACTCCGACCGCCAGCCCTTGCATCACGCTACTCTTCAAATCTCCAGACGTTTTGGCAAACAGGGCGGATGTGAGGGATGAGTACTGTGCAGTCTGCAGCTGAACCAGAGCAGAATATGATTGGTCGAAGGGTAAACATCGAACTATAATCCGTTCATCACAAGAGCAAACCTGATGTAAACATTGCACTATGTTTTCTTCCTCCTTTTCTGAACCGCATTCGATTTCCGTTTCACGTTGGACTGAAGCCAAGCTGTCTCGAGTACTGTAAAGTACGATAACAATGTTTTGTGATGTGCGTTACGCGCACATTCTCTTTGGAATTGCCGGCCGAAGTGGCCGTGCGGTTAAAGGCGCTGCAGCCTGCAACCGCAAGACCGCTACGGTCGCAGGTTCGAATCCTGCCTCGGGCATGGATGTTTGTGATGTCCTTAGGTTAGTTAGGTTTAACTAGTTCTAAGTTCTAGGGGACTAATGACCTCAGCAGTTGAGTCCCATAGTGCTCAGAGCCATTTGAACCATTTTTCTTTGGAATTCTATCCTCCGCCATTCTCTCCAAGTGTCCTAGCCATCGTATTCGCTGTGATTTCACAAATTTTACTATGTCCCTGCCTTGTATTAACTCTTGTAATTCGGCATTGTTGCGTATTCTCCAGCCTTCTTCCTCCCTTATTGGCCCATAGATTTTGCGTAGTATTTTCCGCTCAATGCTTCTTAGAGCATTTTTATCGTGTTCTGTCAACGTGCATACCTCTGAGCCGTATGTGATAACTGGGCGGACTAGGGAATTATATATTAGCAGTTTAGTTTTCCTTGTAACAAGGCTATTTTTGAAAAGCTGCATATTTGAAAAGTAAGCTCTGTTTCCTGCTTGTATTCTTTCCCTTATAGCCTTTCCAATACTGTTATCATTTGTTATTAGGGCTCCCAAGTAGTTAAAAGAGGACACTCCACTGAAGCATTTCCCATTGATGTTTAGGTTTTTAGGGGTTCTTCTGGCCTCATATTGTGACATTACCATATATTTTGTTTTGTTTTCATTTACTATGAGGCCAATTTTTAAGGCTTCTGTTTCCATTGCCCGGTATGTTTCTAGGAGTGTATTGGTATTTCTTCCTACTATAGCAATGTCATCAGCGTATGCACATATCTGGCTAGTTCTCATAAGTATGGTGCCTATTTCGTTGATTTTATTTACTGCACTATGCAGGGCTATGTTGAATAGGACAGTGGAGAGACTATCCCCTTGCTTCACACCTTTATTAAAGTCAAATCTATCACTTGTTCTGCTAAGGACCTTTACTTTTGCTCTTGTCCCTGTCATTGTCATTCTGATTAGTCTTATTAATTTAGCACATATACCAACTTCTTTCAGTACTCTGTATAGTTCTTGCCGATTTATGCTGTCAAAGGCTTGTTTGAAATCGATGAATAAGAAATGCAGATCTATATCATATTCATAGAACTTTTCCATCATTTGCCTTATCACAAATATTTGATCAGTTGTTCCTCTGCCTGTTCGAAAGCCACACTGATATTGCCCTAGTATGCCTTCTGCACACTTCTGTATCCTTTCGTTTAATATACTTGTGAAGATCTTATAAGCTGTACTTAGGAGTGTTACACCTCTATAGTTTTCACATGCTGTTCTGTCCCCTTTCTTATAAATGGGGACAATTATTCCAATTTTCCAATTATCTGGCGTAGTTCCTGTTTCCCATATATCTGATATTAATGTGTGCAGTTCCTTTATTACAGCCTCACCACCAGTTTTTATTAATTCAGCAATTATGCTGTCTTCACCAGGGGCTCGATTGTTTTTTGACTTGTGCACAGCCTGGGAGACCTCTTGTAGTGTTTGCTTTCTTGCCTCATTGCTTTCATTGTCTACTTCCAGCTCCACTCTGCCCGCCTGTGCAGCTGTCTCCTCATCTTCTAGGCTGGTGCTTAGTGTATCTTTGAAATACTCTGCCCATCTTCCCACTATCTGTTCTTCCTCCCTTATCATTTTCCCATCTTTACTGGAACAGGCCGTTGTTTTTGGTTGGAATCTATTCTTCATTTTCCCTATAGCATGATAGAACTTTCTTATTTCACTTTGTTCCTTTAGTTCTTCTGGTTCTTGAGGGAGACCTAGAAGAAGATGGATCGATGAGGTAATAATGGATATCAGCAATATGGGAGTCCGGGGGTGGAAAAGAGCAGCAAATAACCGAGAAGTGTGGAGGGAGATTGTTGAAGAAGCCAAGGCTCACCAAGGGCTGTAGAGCTACTGAAGAAGAAGAAGTTACGCGCACATCGACTTAGCGATAATACGGGACAACAGCTTTACCGGCGCATTGAACTCGGACAACACTGGCCGGTCAGCTGGTACAGCTAGCATGCAGTGACGCCCCCCACAATGCGCTCCATAGACGACTAGACGAAAACGACAACACTTTATCGTTTTTAGCTACCTAATATTGTAATTACAAACAAAAATGATGAAAATTCCGGACTTAAGCACAGGGTAATTTTTCTGCATAAGCTGTGTTTAGCGAAAAAGAGTATCGAAAGTTTTGTATTAGCGGAAGAGCCAACACCGTGTTACGAGTGGAGGCCGAAATGCACGCGTTTTAGCTCACGCAGGCTGGCGTTAAGAGGGAAGAACTATACTGACGTGAGGTCTGGAACATGACAAAGAATGAGAATTCAAAAAGCGGACGTAATTAGTTTGATACTTAGCTTTAATCCATTAATGATGAACGTCGCTCTTGACGGTACATGATTCACAATATTTTCTGTTCAGAATACATTCTTGAAGATAGTTCTTATAGTAACTGAATATGGCGCCTTGCTAGGTCGTAGCAAATTACGTAGCTGAAGGCTATGCCAAACTGTCTGCAAATGAGAGCGTATGTAAACAGTGAACCATCGCTAGCAAAGTCGGCTGTACAACTGGGGCGAGTACTAGGGAGTCTCTCTAGACTAGACCTGCCGTGTGGCGGCACTCGGTCTGCAATCACTGATAGTGGCGACACACGGGTCCGACGTATACTAATGGACCGAGGCCGATTTAAAGGCTACCACCTAACAAGTGTGGTGTCTGGCGTTGACACCACAGAAAGATTTTACCGTATTGTTAAATACTGAAGCTATTGAAGGTATTACCTACAGCAAGTCGTCTGGTACTCTCTTAGCTCCTTCCTTATCCGAATCCGAGAAATACATTTCAGTTCTGGAAGAGTCATCTGGTACGTGGATAACGAGCCAATCAACAACAAAATCCACGAAGCCAACCAGGCGCAGCACTTTCTGTTCCTCTTCTTTTATGACGAGCCGTTCTATATCCCGCCAGCGTTCTGCAGTAACGTGAAAAAGCTGCTTGCGTTAGTTCCAGTACGCCTGGCAGCTTAGCAGTGTTGCTACTTCTGGGGCCAAATCCCGCAACTTGGCTCCAGATCAGTTCTGTTGGGTTCATATTGTAGTGGTACAGTAGCAAATGTAAAAATGCAGCATTTGTATTATGATGTGCTCGATGCTGTGAAAATGATTGTTTTTCATGTTTCTACGATACTCATCTACCTCTGTGGAATAAAACGATGGACATAGTCCTAATAAAGAGGATTTGGTTTCTCATTTATGCCTTAAAGAATGAAATTGTTATGTTTTATTAATGTAAACAACTATTATGACCAGTCTTTCATAAAATATCGATAATTAAGAATTTGTATTTGAAATTGAAACAGGAATTTCACGTCCAGTACGTAATTAAAAACAAGAAGAACTGCATTATTCATAAAATATTATTATGTGTTTTATAATTACGGGATGTAGGTATTTCAAATTGAAAGGCAAATAAAAATCAGACGGGCCAGATTTGAACCAACATATAATTTACCACGTTTGATTCACATCCCATTACACTACCGACAGTGCTACCCAATGTAAGGGGTCCGCAGGCCCTTACTACTAAGTTTGCGCTCACACAGGTCGACAGGGCAACTATCGAGTAGTGTGTGTGCAGGTCGCGAGAGCTAGAGGGGGTTCACCGGAGTGCCGAGTGCTGCTTGGGTAGATTCCCGCGAGGCGGGAAGAACTGAGCGGAGAGCAGTTAGTGTTGAGATGTGCTGAAGTAGGGGTGTGGTAGGTTCCCGCGAGGCGGGCAGAGCCGTGCAGAAGCCAGCAGTTGAATTAATGCAAATTACCGGCAAAGGGAGTGGCCAGCGCCGTGGTTTAACCCCTTTGTGTTAGGATTATACGGGAAAGTGAGAAAGTTTAATTATAGAGTGAATTCAGTGATATTAAGTGCCGCTATTGAACTTCCGCGTCTACCGCGCCGGCATTACTTGGATTACAGTGATTGGATGTTGCGTGTGACGATTAAGAATAACTAAAGAAACCTGTACTGAGATTAGCCGTCATTTACAGTGTATTGACGAAGGCAGTGGCTGTCTCCTTATTTTGTGCTTTTGCTAAGAATATAGATCTTGTTTGTGAAACTGTGTTGTGTCCTTCTTACCACCAAACAGTACGTATTACAGTATTTGCGAAGGACAATACGGAATGTAACATCCCCTGAGCAGTCCAATCCGATTGCCAGCCCATTAGGTACACGGTCACATTAATCAATTATCTAAATTTTGGCTGCTATTCAGATCCCGAACGAGCGGGAATAATAATAATAAATAAAAGGACCTGTTACACCCTTGGCTTACCGTGAAAGGACAAGTGCAATTTTCGGACGAGTCATAATGAACAATAGGTAATTTACCTTGCTTAACGCCAGAAAACTAATTTTTCAATGTGGAATAGGGACAGTGCATGAACGTTAAAATCGCGACAAGGAACAGTGCATTTTTTGAAAAATACGAAGTAATAATATCTTACGATCGTGACTAAACTGTTTTTCTGGCCATATTAAACTGTGTTGTAAAATGCAAATGCGTAAATTCGCACGAAAAACTGTGAAAAGTGGACACTAAAGAAAGACACGTGTGAACAGTAAAATAGCAAAACGAGCTAAGTTTTCGTGACAAAAGTTGTTAGAAAGGTGTTTAGTGATCACATGTTGACGGAAATTATTTTTTGAACGGTGAAAATCGGACGGTTTAGTGCGGACCCGTAAACTGGTATGCTGACGATAATGTATTGTGGCGACGCAATTAGTGAGTGACGTCACGCAGAGCCACGTAGCAGTTGCACCAAAGAGCTTCGATCCGCGAGGTGATTTCACACGACACCACGGCGAGTGACGTGACTTCGAGATACCGAGCGCAGTTCCGGCATCTAGCGGCCGAACTACAAACTACGCCCGCCTACAGCGCCACGGAGCGACGCAACTTCGAGACAACGAGCGCAGTTCCGGCATCTAGCGGCCGAACTACGAACTACGCCCGCCTGCAGCGCCACGGAGCGGCCGACGGGGAACTACGTCGCCTTGCAGCTGATCTTCAACTTCACGCGAGCTCCAGCGGCGGCACAGCCACGCCCATCTCAAACGTCAAAACATCGCGACTCGCGGTACGTCGGTTGGTGAGTGAAGACGACGGGTTAACATAACAGTAAATTGCAGTGTGCAGTCTTCGCGATAAATAAACAATTTTTAATTGGTAATTACATTAGGAAAAGTGCTCAATTGCAGTAATTTCCGAAAGGTTGTGAAACATACTCTGAAGTATAGCATGCTTACTTATGCACACTGCACTGTATAAATGGTAATTGTTTTGATGAATTTGCATTTTTAGATTTTATGAGTGTTGTGATTATCTTGTTTAAAACATTTTTACCTAAACTGTGTATGTGGAAATTGTTACTGGAAATTTAGGTTTTTGAGGGCTGTTATGTTCAATACTCAGGCATGTTGTATCATTTTGGGAACTAAATGAAAGGATTGCAGGTTCTGTTTGATTAGTTTCATGATAATTAGGAGTGTTTTGGGTTATTAGAGGTTATATTAAATTACTTGTCTGTACATCAGAAATAAACCGAACATGTCTACTGAAGATAAGCAGATCTGTGAGGCAGTAGTCGAAAGAAAAGGGATAGGACAGGAGAACAGAGATGGTTCAGGAATCAGTGATTGTGGGTTGTCATTAGGAAGCCCATCAGCACATTCAACTAGTTATCCTGAGACACCGGGACAAGCGATGAGAGCTAGGCCAGTTTCAGAGGATGCAGATATGTGGTCGATGTTGGCGGCCTTGCTAAAAGAAAGTAGAGAGAGGGAAGAAGGTTACACAAATCAGTAGACTTGATAGAAAAGAATTCACAAGAAACGAGAGAAAGGGAAGAAATATTTCGCAAATCATTAAAGGAAGATTTACAAGCGTCGTTAGAGAAGAGTTTACAAGAAAATAACGCATCCTTAAAGGAAGAGTTACAAGCAACTATAGCACAAGAGATAAAAACATCGCAGATGAAGATGGAATGTAATCTGAAGAAGGAAATACAGGAGCTACAAGAACAGTGGAAAATGGATATCAATGAGAGAGAGAATAAGCTGCAGAAGAGTATAGAACAAGTCCAGGGAGATGTGGAGAAGGTAGAAGGAAAATTAACAAAAAAGATAGAAGACGATATTGAGGAAACGAAAGCCGAATTGGGAGAAAGAATTAACGAAGTGGAAACAAATTGCAATCATCGAATCGCCAAGGTGACGCAGATGCAGAAACAATGCAATGAGGCGGTTAAGGGGATAGGAGATAGGCAGAACCAGCTAGCTGTCAACCTGAGAAATGCTATAGCCGTGCAACGAGAAGAGGATAACAAGAGAGTGCAGCAATTGGAGAACAAGACAGAAGAAATTGATAAACGAATTAGCAATGCCACCTTAGCCATTGGGGGAGGTAAGGTCGTTACATTGATGAGTAGTGATAATCGGTGCATCCAAAGTAATACAGGGCAGAAATTTAGACCGAAAGGAGGGTTGCACCCAATGATATTTATGAAATGGCTAAAAGGAGTTTTCCCAGCACATCTTAAGGACTCAGACAAGATTCAATTTGCAATAGATAGAATGGAAGGTGAGGCCTTCACTTGGGGAGTCAGGAAGAAGGAAGGGACTACTAGTTATGACCAGTTTGAAGAGGAATTCTTGAAGAAATACTGGTCCACAAGTCATCAATGTGCAGCAATTGAGGACCTACTCCATCGAAAATCACTTAGTACATGGAGGGGAACGTTGAGAGAGTTTGCCGAACACTTGTGGGAATTGAACGAGACCTTGGAACAACCCCTGAGTGATAACGTCATGATATCTGCAATAAAAAGAAGATTGAATCAGAGAATGCAAGAAACTGTATCTGGGAGCCTAATTAAAAATAGGGAGGCCTTGATGGAGATACTGGAACAGTTGGAATCTGTTCGGTCACAGGGGCACAGTCAACCTAATGATCAAAACCGAGGGGGAGGTAATGATCCAAGGAATCATTTCGGTAATTCGTCTAATTATAGAGGAAGAGGTGGTAGTCATAGATACAGGAACCAGGGTGGTGAACGTCAATGGAGAAATGATTGGAGAAGGAATGAAGAACCAAGAGATCATGAGAGAAGATGGGATAGACGAATGAATGACACGATGCATATAGAAGAGGAGGAGAGACCGGAAAACTGAATGGCACTCCAGATGAGGTCCGATCGGGAGTGAGAACTACGAGGACCAGAATAAACCTACTAAGACACGACAATGGTGGAGACCTCAGAGAAGATCTACTGGAGGAAAGAAGTGGGATTCCCAAAGAACCCAGGCTACCCATGATAGGGATCAAGTTATGTGGACTGAATATCGAGGCATTAGTCGATACAGGAAGTGAAGCATGTGCAATATCCAAAAGGTTATATGAACAGATACTAAAAGCAAATGTTAGCTTGCCTAGTTTCCCAGTGAGTAGAGTGAGAATCGTGAACGCGTTGGGTGCAAAGAGTAAACCTATGAAAGAACAAGTGTTAATTATATTCGAAATAGAGGGAGAAGAATACGAAGCAACGTTTTTGGTGGTGGATGGATTGAACACATCGATTATTTTAGGGATTGGTTGAATGAAGTTGATGCAGTAGTGAGTTTTGATGAAGGTACTATCAAAGTCAAAGGAAGAAAGGGAGAAGAGAAGAGGTTGAAATTTGCTGAGGGGAGTGCAATCGAAGAAGAGGAAGAATTCACAAGAATAAATTTGTGTCACGAAGAGGAACCCACCACAGGATACGGGGAAGAGGAACCAGGAGCAGAAGTGTTGATATACCTTGAGGGACTAGCACGAGAGGATAGACATAAAAAGGACAAAATCAGAAAAAAATTGGAGGAGATGACGCAACTAGATGAGAGGACTAAGAAGAAATTAGCTACAGTATTATACAGGCGTTGTAAAGTAATTTCTCAACGGCCAGGTATCATGCAAGGAGTGGAGTGTAAGTTAAAGATAAAGAACCATAAACCGTTCAATATAAAACAGTATCCCATTCCCCAGGCGAAACGAAAAGCAGTAGATGAAGAAATACAGAGGATGATGGACCTTGGGGTTATAGAACGGGCCAATAGTCAATACAACAACCCCCTATTTGTTGTTGATAAGAAGGATGGAAAAGTGAGGATAGTTTTGGATGCCCGAACGGTGAACAAAATCATCGAACCGGAGAAGGATAAACCAGAAACTATAGAAGAACTGATTCAAAAATTCCGAGGAGCAAAGGTGCTTAGTAGTATCGATTTGACTGCTGGGTACTGGCAGATACCGTTGGCCACAGAGTCTCGCCAGTATACAGCATTTACTTATGGAGGAAGATGCTATCAATTTAGGGTGTTGCCATTTGGACTTAATGTGTCAGTGTCTGAATTTATAAGAGCGATGGATAAGATACTAGGCGAGGAGTTACTTAAGAAGGTCACCATCTACATAGATGACCTCTTGATAGCAAGCGAATCATGGGAAGAACATTTGGATAGACTGGATGCAATCTTGGCAGCTTTTGAAACCGCAGGGGTAACTGTAAACCTGGACAAGTCGGAATTTGGCAAATCTAAGATAAAATTTCTGGGCCATATAATATCCGAGGAGGGTATCTATCCTGATCCTAGTAAAATGGAGGCTATTAAAAATTTTCCGGCTCCCCATAGTAAGAAACAGTTGCGAGCATTCTTTGGGGTTTGCGAGTTTTATAGAAAGTTTGTCAAAGGACCTATGCTTAATGCCCCGAATATGAGGGAATTGACCAAGACGAGGATACCGTGGCATTGGAGTGCAGAGTGCCAAACCGAGTTTGAGAATATTAAGGAAGCACTATATAATGCAGATATATTGTACCACCCAGATTTTTCCAAGGAGATTTATTTAGGAGCAGACAGCTCTGACTATGGACTAGGAATACATTTGTACCAAATAGAGAGGAGCGGAAATGGTGAGAGTGTGAGAACAATAGCGTTCGGTAGCAGAAGTTTAAATGCTTGGGAGAGAAAATATTCGATTACTGAAAGGGAAGCATTGGCAATTGTGTGGGGATTTAAAGGTTTCCGGTATTATTTGGCCGGGAGGCATGTGAAAGTCGTGACTGACCACAAGGCCCTTACATTTCTGACTACAAGCAAATTGAGGCATAGCAGACTAGCGCGATGGGCCCTAGCATTACAAGACTATGACTTCGAGATAATTTATGAACCAGGAGCAACACATATAATACCTGATGCTTTGTCAAGATTACCAGCTGACTCAAGAGGAATGTTGGGGGACAGGCCGGAAGGAGAAGGAGTTAGAATCAACCTGATGAGGGGAGTACAGTATGAAGAATTCATAAGGAAGTTCCTAAGGAATGTGCGTAGGGAACAGAACGAGGACGAGAAATTAAAGACAATTAAAAACAAATACAGGTGTGCAGGAGAGGAAAGAATTCGCACATTCTATTATATTCACAATGGGATACTTTATAAAAGAAACAAGGAGAGTGAGGAGAACTGGAAACTCTGTGTGCCTGAGCATGTGGTAGAAAAATTAATTTGGTATACGCACTATAGTAATGCGCATTATGGACCAAAGAAGTGTCTGGATAAGTTGAAGTTGGATTGTGCTTTCAACAACATGGGAAGCAGTATTCGTAAAATACTGAGTACATGTGACACCTGTCAGAAATCTAAGACGACCACAGTACAGCACAAAGGATATATGCATCCAATTGTACCAACAGCAATTAAAGACATAGTTGCAGTGGATCTATTTGGGCCACTTCCTGCCTCACGAGGGAATTACACACAAATCTTAGTAGCGGAAGAACTGGTTTCCAAATACATAAAATTTTACCCGTTGAAGAAAGCTACTAGTAGAGCCATCATTAACCAATTTGAGAAAGACTACTTCCAAAAGGTGTGTATACCTAAGCGAATATTGAGTGATAATGGGTCACAGTTCAGGTCAAAGGAATGGACGGAGATGCTAAGGGAGCACGGAATAGAGCAAATTGCCATTTCTAGGTATAGGCCAGCTTCTAACCCAGCGGAACGAACAATGAAAGAGTTGACCCGTTTATGCCGAACCTACTGTCATAGGAAGCATGGTTCATGGAAAGAATATCTGGAAGAATTTGAGCGGGTTAGGAATCACCTCCCACATGATTCTACAGGGTTTGCACCATGTGAAGTATTGCTCAATCAGGAACCCGATAGTATTTTTCGTGAGTTGGTAGTCTACCCACCAGGGAGTTCATTGACCTGGGAAAGAAAGTTGGAGCTGGTGGAATTAAGTATGAAGGAGAAGGCTAGGAAAAGACAGGAAAGACACGACAAACTAGTGAAACCGATAACTTACCGAGTGGGAGACCTGGTATTAGTAAAGGTTCATGCTAGATCAAAGAAAATAAACTCTGAAATACATAAGTTTAACCACGTTTATAAAGGACCATACAGAATTATAAAAATTGGTCATCCTAACACTGTGGAGTTGGAATATGCCCGGACAAAGAGAGTGCATGGTAAAGAGCATGTGGAAAACATAAAAAGGTACTACTCGCACGAGAGCAGAAATAACCCAGGTGAGGAAGAGGAACTCGATTAGAGCAAATGTATGAACTGAGAGCGTCTAAGCTCCTTGAAGTAGTGGCATAGGACAGGGTTAGAGCATCTAGCTGTAAAATGGACTTTTGAAAGAGGGAAAGGTTTCTTTACATTGTGTTTTGTGATGTATTACAATTAGAGTTGCATATTTCATGTCAAAGATTATCTAGGGATGAATGTAAAACCTGTAATAACTATGTTGAAGTAATAATTCATATGTCCTGTGTTTAGGTAATGAATTTTTGAGTGTATATGTTGTGTGTTGTCATCTGATATTGGACTAGAGAGGACTATTGCTGGTTGAGATGAAAAATTGTAACTTTGGACAATGCCATTTATGTGATGTAATAACCTTTTGTAGAAATTGTTGTGGAGGCAGCCCACTACCGGAGTCCAGGATTAATTTGCAAATTGTAAATTCATTAATTATTTGTATTGCATGTTTTGTTCAATGTAACTATGTTTTTAAATCCCTTGCCGATTCTTTTTCACCTGCGGTTCAAAAAAAGTTTTTGAGGGCGGGGATGTAAGGGGTCCGCAGGCCCTTACTACTAAGTTTGCGCTCACACAGGTCGACAGGGCAACTATCGAGTAGTGTGTGTGCAGGTCGCGAGAGCTAGAGGGGGTTCACCGGAGTGCCGAGTGCTGCTTGGGTAGATTCCCGCGAGGCGGGAAGAACTGAGCGGAGAGCAGTTAGTGTTGAGATGTGCTGAAGTAGGGGTGTGGTAGGTTCCCGCGAGGCGGGCAGAGCTGTGCAGAAGCCAGCAGTTGAATTAATGCAAATTACCGGCAAAGGGAGTGGCCAGCGCCGTGGTTTAACCCCTTTGTGTTAGGATTATACGGGAAAGTGAGAAAGTTTAATTATAGAGTGAATTCAGTGATATTAAGTGCCGCTATTGAACTTCCGCGTCTACCGCGCCGGCATTACTTGGATTACAGTGATTGGATGTTGCGTGTGACGATTAAGAATAACTAAAGAAACCTGTGCTGAGATTAGCCGTCATTTACAGTGTATTGACGAAGGCAGTGGCTGTCTCCTTATTTTGTGCTTTTGCTAAGAATATAGATCTTGTTTGTGAAACTGTGTTGTGTCCTTCTTACCACCAAACAGTACGTATTACAGTATTTGCGAAGGACAATACGGAATGTAACATCCCCTGAGCAGTCCAATCCGATTGCCAGCCCATTAGGTACACGGTCACATTAATCAATTATCTAAATTTGGGCTGCTATTCAGATCCCGAACGAGTGGGAATAATAATAATAAATAAAAGGGCATGTTACACCAATAAGTTTGTAAGTGTTTGTGAACTGCTGGATATACAACTCCGTGGAAACTTCAAAGCCGATTATTTCCGTAAATCTATGAAATTCATTAAGAACAGAGTATCTCTCGGCACTTTTTAAGCGAGTTCCAGGCGCGTGTTTCACTACGGAACAGAAAGCAGCCTCAGCCACTTCCATACTGCGCATTAACAGCGCGATAATCACAGCACAACCATGCAGAGGCTGTGACTGTACA
This sequence comes from Schistocerca nitens, assembly GCF_023898315.1. Lineage (NCBI taxonomy): Eukaryota > Metazoa > Arthropoda > Insecta > Orthoptera > Acrididae > Schistocerca > Schistocerca nitens. The sequence goes on from NC_064617.1 coordinate 87,657,085, forward strand.
TGATTTTTTAAATAAAAACTACGTAGCTAAGCGTTATTAAGAGAAACGTTGATCGCTGTTAATACATATGAATATCTTAAACATTCATTTAACGCAACTTAAGCAGTAAGATACCTCTTACATAAGTAGTTGCTATTTCCAAGGGGGTAACAACAGCAGTGCACGTGTGCTACGGCTTCTGACCAATCATTGCGTTTGTGTTTGTTTACATCAGGTTTATTCTTATGATGAATGGATTATAGATGTAGGATGATAATGTCCGAATACAAAATGGTTCAAATGGCCCTTAGCGCTATGGGACTTATCATCTGAGGACATCAGTCCCCTAGAACTACTTAAACCTAACTAACCTAAGGACATCACACACATCCATGACCGAGGCAGGATTCGAACCTGCGACTGTAGCGGTCGCGCGGTTCTAGACTGAAGCGCCTAGAACCGCTCGACCACAACGGCCGGCGTCCAAATACAAATCATATCCTATAGTTGCGTTTATCACGTCGTAGAACCCAAAACATGAAAGATGAATTCTCGTATTTCAGTCTTCTGATATTTTTGCTTTATCCTTCTTTCACACTGTTTGGCTGACATGCTGATTTTCTTATTCCCACTCATCTTTTCTTATTAACTTAAATTGCTGTACATAATTTCACCCCCTTTTTATTTTCCGGTCACTAAAACTTCAGTGTTTCTATTATTTAACAGCACTCTTCACATAAGACAATACTAGTGTCTATGAAATCGTTTTTATGAATCATAAAGGCGAGATCATAATGAAAAGTGTTTACAAGTTACGTTTAAGCATAAAGAAAAGATAACAAAAACGGTCGTGCTTGAATGTCTACTTCAAAACTGTTTTCTCTCGGCCCAATAATACGACACCACATGCGTTAACTTCTCTTTAGATTTTAAAGAGAGGCCATGAATGACGACTTTTTCAATGTCTGAAAGAACGGATACCACGCATCCAGACAATTGATTCGCGTCGATAGGCAATGGGTCCACCACATTCAGTGTGGATGCACGATTACATCGGACCTCCTGCGGCAATCTCAAAGTAGAAAGCGTGGAGGACACAGACAAGGGCTGCGAAATGGTCTCGCTATGTGGGAATATGGGTCGGCCGAGAGACGAATGGAGATAGCACAGTTGCGATAAACGCTGTGTGCTGGTGGTGCAGTGGTTAACGCAACTGCCTACTAACAAGGGAACCTCCCCATCGCATCCCCCTCAGATTTAGTTGTAAGTTGGCACAGTGGATAGGCCTTGAAAAACTGAACACAGATCAATCGAGAAAACAGGAAGAAGTTGTGTGGAACTATGAAAAAAATTAGTAAAATGTACAAACTGAGTAGTCCATGCGAAGATAGGAAACATCAAAGAGAACGGGAGTCAAGGAGCGCCGTGGTCCCGTGGTTAGCGAGAGCAGCTACGGAGCGAGAGATCCTAGGTTCAAATCTTCCCTCGAGTAAATAGTTTATTTTTTTATTTTCAGTTTATGTGACAAACTCTTATGTTTTCATCACTTTTTTGGGAGTGATTATCACATCCACAAGAAAACCTAAATCGGGGAAGATAGAAGAATCTTTTTACCCATTCGCTAAGTGTACAAGTTAGCAGGGCCGACAACATATTCCTGTCATGTGACGCACATGCCGTCACCAGTGTCGTATAGAATATATCAGACGTGTTTTCCTGTGGAGGAATCTGTTGACCTATGACCTTGCGACCAAATGTTTTCGGTTCCCAATGGAGAGGCACGTCCTTTCGTCTACTAATCGCACGGTTTTGCGGTGCGGTCACAAAACACTGACATTAAACTTATTACAGAGAACAGAAACGTCAATGAACGACCGGACAGATCATAACTTTGCGAAAATAAAAAAAGTAAAATTTTCAGTCGAGGGAATACTTGAACCAAGGACCTCTTGTTCCGCAGCTACTCACGCTAACCACGGGACCACAACGCTGCTGAGCTTAGAGTATCCTTTATGTTACCTATCCTGCGCATGGACTACTCAGTTTGTATATTTTACTAATTTTTTTCATAGTTCCACACAACTTCTTCCTGTTTTCTCGATTGATCTGTGTTCAGTTTTTCAAGGCCTATCGACTGTGCCAACTTATAAGTAAATCTGAGGGGGGTGCGATGGGGAGGTTCCCTTGTAAGCAGCAGATCCGAGGTTCGAATCCCGGGCCGGCATCACTTTCACCTCTCGCGATGATGCCGCACGAAGTCCTAATGCAGCTAATATCAATAATTCGTTCCATTTACTTTCTTTTCTCCCCCCGTCCTCCTTCAGTTGACATAATAATGAAAGTTGGTTGTGATTCGTCCAAAGATCGAGGTGCCATACAAACTCGGGAACACACGTAGATACGACAGAGACAATAGCTATGTCTGGCTACAAGCCGCAACCCCAAATGGGAGACTCTCCTGAAGAGCACGCCTCGCTTTCAGCACCGCAGCGTCCTCCTATGGAGGTCAGTATAGAGCCAAGCACGGAGGTAGGGTCTATATCGTGACCACAAGTGAAACAATCAACATCATAGAGTAGGACTAAAGACTTATCGAAGTCTCAGATGTAAATGTACATTTGTAAATGTTGAACATTGTACTCCAAGAGAATACTTGTAACTGTACGCATCGAGTGATGTTTTAATAGTCATTGACACTTGTAAATCATCAAGCACTAATATAGGAAAGGATTGTGTCAATTTAAATAAATCTTTTTATTCGTATATATCTTTTTATTCATATAAATCTTTTCATTCACATAATAAACTAATATTTCATATGTTATAGTGAGCCATGCCCCAGAACTATCAAAGAACCCACAATTATGGCCGGACGATTGTTGTTTCGTCTGGTCATAATACTGGCTATTGTTGATGATATACCTTGGGAGACGTGATAAAATTCTCTGATTGATTTGGGTCCAATTTGGAAACTCCACACGTTTTCTTCGGCCTGCATACACTGCCATGACATTGCGTGATAGAAGGAATATAACGCAGAGCTCCTCATCGCCAATGACAAATGAAACAACAACTATTGTAAGTAGTCTGTTTATGTTTTTATGTCGGTAACGCCACGTAGAACCCTTATGTAAGTAGGCGGTTTAGGTTTTTATGTTGGTAACGCCACGTAGCGCTCTGTATGAAAATCACTGACTTTGCTGTGTACAGTCTGTGGCTGGTTAGCATTGTTGGAAGATTCGCTATTGTTGTGTTGGGCAGCTGGATGTGAACAGCGCGTAGCGTTGTGCAGTTGGAGGTGAGCTGCCAGAAGTGGTGGATGTGGAGAGAGAGAGATGCCAGAGTTTTGAGAAATTACTATGCGAGCACTATCTGGACGTGTGTCCGCCAGAAAAAGGAAATTTGTAAAGATGGATGTCATGAATTAATATATATACACTATTGGACATTAAAATTGCTACACCAAGAAGAAATGCAGATTGGACAAATATATTATACTAGAACTGACACGTGATTACATTTTCACGCAATTTGGGTGCATAGATCCTGAGAAAGCAGAACCCAGAACAACCACCTCTGGCCGTAATAACGGCCTTGATACGCCTGGGCATTGAGTCAAACAGAGCTTGGATGGCGTGTTCAGGTATAGCTGCCCATGCAGTTTCAACACGATACCAAAATTCATCAAGAGTAGTGACTGGCGTATTGTGACGAGCCAGTTGCTTGGCCACCATTGACCAGACGTTTTCAATTGGTGAGACATCTGCAGAATGTGCTGGCCAGGGCAGCAGTCGAACATTTTCTGTATCCAGAAAGGCCCGTGCAGGACCTGCAACATGCGGTCGTGCATTATCCTGCTGAAATGTAGGATTTTGCAGGGATAGAATGAAGGGTAGAGCCACGGGTCGTAACACATCTGAAATGTAACGTACACTGTTCAAAGTGCCGTCAGTGCGAACAAGAGGTGACCGAGTCGTAACCAATGGCACCCTATAGCATCACGCCGGGTGATACGCCAGTATGGCGATGACGAATACACGCTTCCAATGTGCGTTCACCGCGATGTCACCAAACACGGATACGTCCATCACGATGCTGTATTAGAACCTGGATTCATCCGAAAAAATGACGTTTTGCCATTCGTGCAATCAGGTTCGTCGTTGAGTACACCATAGCAGGCGCTCCATTCTGTGATGCAGCGTCAAGTGTAACTGCAGCCATGGTCTCCGAGCTGATAGTCCATGCTGCTGCAAACGTCGTCGAACTGTTCGTGCAGATGGTTGTTGTCTTGCAAACGTCCCCATCTGTTGACTCAGTGATCGAGACGTGGCTGCACGATCCGTCACAGCCGCACGGATAAGATGGCTGTCATCTCGACTGCAAGTGATACGAGGACGTTGGGATCCAGCACGGCGTTCCGTATTACCCTCCTGAACTCCCCGATTCCTTATTCTGCTAACAGTCATTTGATCTCGACCAACGCAAGCAGCAATGTCGCGATACGATAAACCGCAAACGCGATAGGCTACAATCCCACCTTTATCAAAGTCGGAAACGTGATGGTACACATTTCTCCTCCTTACACGGGGCATCACAACAACGTTCCACCAGGCAACGCCGGCCAACTGCTGTTTGTGTATGAGAAATCGGTTGGAAACTTTCCTCATGTCTGTACGTTTTAAGTGTCGCCACCGGCGCCAACCTTGTGTGATGCTCTGAAGAGCTAATCATTTGCATATCACAGCATCTTCTTCCTCTCGGTTGAATTTCGCGTCTGCAGCACGTCATCTTCGTGGTGTAGCAATTTTCATGGCCAGTAATGTGTGCATATATATAGACTTTTCAGCATTATGAAGGTAAATACAGTGTTGGTTCTCTATCAAAATCTTTCATTTGCTAACTATGCCTATCAGTAGTTAGTGCCTTCAGTAGTTAGGATCTTTTATTTAGCTGGCAGTAATGGCGCTCGCTGTATTACAGTAGTTCGAGTAGCGTAACGAAGTTTTTTGTGGGGTAAGTGATTCATGAAAGGTATACGTCATTGTTAGTGAGGGCCATTTTTTGTAGGGATTATTGAAAGTCAGATTTCGGTGCGCTAAAAAAATATTGTGTGTCAGTTTGGTGATGATCAGAATAGGTAAAGAGAGAAATGTCCGAGTACGTTCAGTTTCGCTCAGCTGTTTGAAAATCAAATAACGTGAGACGTTTACCAGCACAGTGATTCATAATTTTCCATAGGGGACGTTTCATAATGAATATACGAAGAGGATTAGAAAACTGTCACTGTTACCTACTTCCAAATGAATATTAGTACTAGCGATGAGACGTAAAGCAACAAGAACGTTTGTTTTGCGACGCTGTGGTCTGTGTCTGAGAGTGCATACGTCGACGTCCCCGACTGTTTCCGTATTCAAACGGCAACCGCAACCGCTCTCTAATACTCCGCATCCGAGCACACCTCACCGGATAACACGAAGCTTCAACTTGTCACGACGTTCTCCCGAATCCTTCCGCATATTCCAGAAGCTCTCACACACAGTTCTGTGAGGCAAGGGACGGAACACCAGGGCTTCACGTTCTGTCCGCGACTGACAAGAGGCGTAAGCTCTGGACGAGGCTCACATACGGCTTTTCTGAAAAACCACCTGGAGTTTTCTTAGAGCTGTTTTGTGATATCCGGGTCAATCTAACTCTGGGTTGCTGGACGGGAACGGGTATTACATCGTTGCTCTTCCTGACTGCTGTTACTGCGAATATAGCTGAAAGGCACCACGACAACGTCACTCTTACAAGAGAAGTCCATGAGCTGGAGCTGCTAAACAGACAAAAAACGATTGTAAAATACGAAGATTTACTCATGGATAATATACAAATAAAAACTTTTACGGATATACGAAGATCACTCCAAAAGAAATGCACACTATTTTTGTTAAATCCATCTTTGATTCTACATGTCTGAAAGTTTGTCAGTGTGTAGACACATCGTTTACGAACTATATTTTCATTTGTCCACATAATTTCCATCCCTCTCAACTGTCTTACGCCATCTTGGAACCAGCGCCTGTATACCCGCACGGTAAAATTCTGGACCAACCTATTGGAGCCACTGTTTGGCAACGTGCACAAGGGAGTCATCATCAACAAACCTCGTTCCACAAAGAGAGTCTTTCAGTTTCCCAAAGAGATGATAGTCACATGTAGCCAGGTCAGGACTATAAGGCGGGTGTTTCAGTGTTGTCCATCCGAGTTTTGTGATCGCTTCCATGGTTTTTTGACTGACATGTGGCCGTGCATTGTCGTGCAACAGCAAAACATCCTGCTTTTGCCGATGTCGTCGAACACGACTCAGTCGAGCTTGAAGTTTCTTCTGTGTCGTCACATAAGCATCAGAATTTATGGTGTTCAAACAAATTTTGTGCTTGCAGCCGGTCGTCGTTCAATACTTCGCACGATATTTCAACTCGGCACCTGCCAGTCATCTTTGAGTGAGCCGTCGCAGACTGGCGAAACCGTCCTCCGTTCCGCAATATATAACTTACTGTAACTACTCTGCGCATGCGTCGAAAACTTGATAGATGAACCACACTGCCCACCGGCAGCGTCCTCGCTGGTCGAATAGCATAACTCAGTCGCCCTCTGCGTGGCTATTTGCCACGGCCGTCAACGCACTCTATCGTCTTCGATTTGAGCAAATCGTGGAGATGATGGGATTCCATGCACTGTCCAGCTGGTAGCCGCTGTCACGGTTTAACAGATTTTCCGCCAGTCGTATTTCTACGGATTCTTTAATAATGGAGTCCCAGAAAGACGTTGCTGTGGAAAAAATCATTGTTTTATCATACACCATTGAATGTCCAATAGAAATACAATGTTCAGCAATAGCGGACTTGCTTGGCAGCAAAAGGCGGATGTAATGTTGATGTTCAGTGCAGCGTTCTTTCACGGTGCGTGTGGTTTTACCTATGTAAGCTGTACCACATTTATGGTGGTTCCACTTGGCATTATGTACACAAGCAAGGGTCGATAGGAATCGAAAAATACAGTAGTCATAACTTTTCCAGCAGAATGTGTGGTTTTGAATTTTTTTTCTTGGGTGAATTTGGATGATGCCACTCTATTGATTGCCTCTTCGTGTCTGGTGAAAAATGATGGATCCATGTCACAATTCTTCCAAGAAATTCATCTCCACCATTGTCGTACTGTTCCAAAAGTTCGCTGCACACCGTTTTTCTTGTTTCTTTGTGAGCCACTGTCAACATCCTAGGAACCCACCTGGCACAAACCTTTTTTTACGCCGACACTTTCAGAATTCTGTAAACATTTCCCTCCCCTATCCCAAAGTAGCGTGACAATTCGTTTACTGTGATGCGTCTGTCAGCAGTCACCAATTCGTTAACTCTGTGCACATTGTCTGGAGTGCGTGCAGTACGAGGCCTGCCGCTGCGAGGACAATCCCTCAATATTGCTGTGCCCGCTTTCATCACGTAACCTGCTTGCCCACCGGCTAACCGTACTGCGATCGACAGCAGCATCTCGATACATCTATTTCAACCTCTTGTGGATGTTTCCCACTGTCTCGTTTTCACAGCACAGGATTTCTATGACAGCACGTTGCTTCTGCCGAACGTCAAGTGTAGCATCCATCTTGAAAACATGCTGTGAGGGTGCCACTCACGGAAACAGGTTGAACTAAGTTTTAAAACAAGCGGGTAGGATGTATCTACACACTTTCACACATGCAGAATGAAAACTGTATTTTTAGAAAAATAGTGTGCATTTCTTTTGGAGTGACCATCGTTTGATATAGATGTGTGGTAAAGCAGGCAAACGAAAACGAAATTGTGACGAGTCAAACAGAGAGCGGCTTCCTAGGCAATTGCAATGTTGATGTGTTGTTGACTCATTAAAGATATCTCTTAGATTTATGGCATAATATTAGACATACTAACAGAATAATGAAAATGATTGGTGCCAACATGCCTAGTTAGTTCAACTGGGACGCAAACTGTGATTGTTAAATCATATAAGATAAGATGACACTAAGTTTAGGAACTTGCAAAACAGAAATCTTTTTTGCTGCTGCTCGCATTATCCCGTTCAGGGACAGTACAGAAGTCATGAATTTTCTTTAAATTAAAGTACGCTGAAAAATCCATAAAGAATGGCATTTCCTGTCACTACATACGTGACAAGTCAAATTAACTGTTTCACACATTCACACTTTAATACACTTCGCACAACTTGTAGTTGCTGTGGTCTAGGGACAGAATCGGGAAATTGTTAGAGACATTTAATAGTACCGTAAAAATGACGTCGCTACATTGTGTCTCGCTGTAAATACGACACAAATACGCCGAAGCGTGACATTTTACGAACGCAGACACTGTTTCACATTTTTGCTTTATCCTGCGGGAAACCTGACACCTGTCTGAACGTAAATCGGTGCATTACTGGTTGTCGCGCAAAATGACAAGTGGCAACAAAATTACGGTAAACAGAACTTCCATTAAAGAGACAGCACATTTCCATGTAAATCTATGTACAGAAAAACATAGGTTCTGTTCAAACACGGTTTCTGTTTAGCATGCGTCATTACGTGGAATGCAAAACTGCCTTCAAAACGCAACGGGATTAATTTGGGAAAATTACTGCATATAACCAATTTAATTACTGCAGTGGAAGAATAGAATAAATGTGTTGCCAAGTGAGCAGTACAGTTTCCTTAGGAATGAAAAGAGGAAACTGTCTAGCGTTGATAGAATGTGAGAGACTCCGAAAAGTTACCCCAATAAGCTCAACTATATTTATCAAAACAGAAATGGTACTGGCTTTAGCAACGGAAGATTGTAATAAAGCTGTACAGTGCTCGAAATTAACGATTACTGCAAAGAATAGACGAGGAAGGAATGCTTGTGTATTTTACATAGAGGCAGGTTCATCTGACACATTTCACATCACCCATGAATATTTTACAAAGCGCTCAAAAGAGAAGTAGAAGCGGATGTTATAGGCGCAGACAGTCTAGAATACGCAAAACAAACTATAGGGTGACTGAAAAGAGAAACAGAAGCGAAGTGTTACAGTTTCAGACAAAGTCTAGAATATGCAAACAGATTATATTTGTTATATGAACAGGAAAAACACATACCAAAGATATTACAAAACGTTCACAGTAATAATAATAATAATAATAATAATAATAATAATAATGATAAAAGCCCTTAAGACTTATATAAATGAGCTCAGTACGTTTGAAACAGTATTTAGTATTATCAGAAGAGGAAATGAGAAAGAAAGAGAAAAAGATTGAAATGACAGTCCCAGTGGCCGTTAGGGAAGAGCAGAACTTAAACAGAAAACTCTGCGAACAAGGAGGAGGGAATGGTTTTGTGGGAGGGGTCAGCTGCAGACTTCTACATAGAAGAGCTGACTATAAACATTGAACCATTATCTGCGTTCTGAAGTTTGAAAGGAATTTAATTCCCGTAATGTTTTGAGGAAGATACAGAAAATGATGTAGAGAACTTGCTGGTGTTACGTGATGAACAGGGAGAATTTTACTTTGTTTAGAGTGAGTATTTCTGATAAACTGTTCAGATAGTATTGCAAGGGTTGAAGATAAATAAGAGGGAGCGCAATGATTTATAAATCGATGGAACAGACATAGAATATGATAGCTTCTATGCTTATCGGCCCGTACCCATAGTAATTGTCCGTAGACAGGAGTGATATGCTCCGAATAGTGTACGTGAAAAATATATCGTACACAAGCATTCATTGACGATTCCAGCTAGCGTGGGCTTTCGGACGAAAGTCCTTGCAGAATAGTATCACCTTAACCTAGTATGGACAGTATTAGTCACTCTACGAGTTTCTTTTTAAGTTCGAAAGCAAATACCTTTTTATATTTCTGTAGTGAGTGAAGTTATAATTGTACAATCTACTAATATTTTTGTTGGTTTGTCTTCGGTGTAACAGTTAACTTCAAGGAATTATGTTACAGCAATCATTTAACGCCAAGATTTGGTCGGTAGATGGTAAAATGCTTCGCAGTGTGCAAGGCGGTCCAATTTTGCAGTTTATGATCGGCATAATTTGACGAAACTAGTAGGCAATACTCGTCATAGGAGACACGTTTGGTAGCCTCCCGAAAATTGTTAACACTCCAGGCCAAGACTTGATATCAAGAGTGGAAATGATTCTCAGTCGTAAGTCAAACACGCCAAATCAGTTTTAGTTTAAGTGTCACCACACATGACCAGCGCGACATTCATTCCTCTTCTGTAATGTATTTGTAATCAATCACAAGCTGCTGCAAACTTAACGAACTGAAACATGATGTGCTACAAAGTGCCGCTTGAAACGTCCCCTTAGAAAAATTTATACATGACTGTGCTTAAACTGACACACAATATTTTTAGCGCAACGCAGTCTGACTTTCAATAATCCCTACAAAAGAATGGCCCTGACTACCAATAACCAATACCGTTCACGAATCACTTACCTCACAAAAATCTTCGTTACTCGAACTACTGCAATACAGCGAGCGCCACTGCTGCCAGCTAAATAAAAGATTCAAACTACTGAAGGCACTAACTACTGACAGGCATAGTTAGCAAATGAAAGATTTTAATAGAGAACAAACAATGTATTTACCTTAATAGTCATAATATATATAGCAGTTCATGACATCCAGTCTTACAAATTTCAAAACTCCGCCATTTCTCTCCCCACATTCACCACTGCTGGCGGCTCACCTCCAACTGCCAACGCTACGCGCTGTTAACATCCAGCTGCCCAAAACTACAATGGCAGATAACAATGCAAACTAGCCACAGACTGCACACAGCACAGCCAGTGATTTTCATACAGAGTGCTACGTAACGTTGCCAATAAGAAAACAAACAGCCTACTGACATAGCCCCCATGCTCCCCACAAAAATTTTACAAATTGTTTTGGCAGTGGCCAATAATGATTTGATAAAATTTTTCATAATTACAATAACAAAGATATCAAATGCACAGACTTATTGATACAATGTTGGTCAAACGCTAAAATATTCTCACAGTCCATAAAGATAGTCCTGATCATTCATCACAGTAAAATTGCAGTTTTTTTTAACGTCTGAGCAGTAAACGAAAATGCACCCGGATGTAGTGGATTTCCATGCTGTCTTGAAGAAGTAGTGTTGTCCTTCCAACGGAAAGACAGTACTGGCTCTTGAAGAATATTGGTAGGTAGGTCATCACAGAGCAGACCCACTGTAGTCGTGGTAGAGATTACGGTACTGGTGGGCCACCAGAGGTGCAGACCCACTGCAGTCCTTGTAGAAATAATGGTATTGGTAGGCCATCAAAGATGCAGACCCACTGCAGTCCTTGGAGAAATAATGGTATTGGTGGGTCATCAAAGGTGCAGACCCACTGCAATCCTTGTAGAAGTTGGTGGGCCATCAAAGATGCAGACCCACTGTAGTCGTGGTAGAGATGGCCAGCAGCCATCTGTTGCGACTGTGCAGTTGCACAATCACCATTGAAGAGTCTTGTGGACAAGCCACCACTTGTGCACTCACAAATTTTTTGGCATGTCCTTAGAACCAGCAATGCTGTTAACCAGTCCCTTGCTGAATTATCAACACACGTGCAAACACTAACAGTCCCCTTTTTTTCACATATTCCGCGTGTACTATGACCAACAAAAACGTGTGCAGTGAAATGGAACTTACAAGTTAATAATACGATGAACTGGTGTCAATTACAATTTTATAACATAAGAATACAATTACAAAGGTACAAAATACATCATTAAAGAACAAAACAATAGAGATAACATTTGTAGTACAAGCTTTACAAAAGAATTGAAATAACATATACATCAGTGTTACAGGAATTATGACATGAGTACATACATAAAAGATTAGAATAACTTTTGAAACATCAACTTCACACATGAGCTTTAAAACAGAACGGAATAAATAATGTCTAAACATCTTTACAAAGAAAATAACATATTATCAGAAAAATTCTACAACATAACTCTTATTAGCTAAACACATTATGACAGGAAAAACACAAATTCACATAGTGTAATAACACAAAAATACAGGACAGGGTTTGTTTTCAGTTTCACATTTGGTACTGCAGTCCAACCTAAACTTCGTTCTGTAGTTCATTCCTCTTATTTCAACATTTGTTTCCACCAAAAAAATTCTATCCAAGCATGCTTTCTGTATTTATATGTTCACACATTTATTACCTCATTATTTGTTTTCCATTATATTACCTCATCATTTATTTCCAAGAAATTCCTACCTAAACCTGTTGTCCCTAAACCCTACTTTTTTGGTTCATATCCTCTTTCAAAATACTTTTTTGGCCAAATAATTTTCATATAGCTTCTCAATGCATTGCTTTCAATTCATCACAACTTGTTGTCTTATATTGCCTACCCCATCTGAAGCTAACTTAAATCTACTGTGCTCACAAGGGAACCTCCACATCGCAGCCCCCTCAGATTTAGTTATAAGTTGGCACAGTGGATAGGCCTTGAAAAACTGAACACAGATCAGTCGAGAAAACAGGAAGAAGTTGTGTGAAACTATGAAAAAAAATTAAGCAAAATATACACACTGAGCGCAAGATAGGCAACATCAAGGATAGTCTCAGCTCAGGATCGCCGTGGTCCCGTGGATAGCGTGAGCAGCTGTCGAACGAGAGCTCCTTGGTTCAAGTCTTCACTCGAGTGAAAAGCTTACTTTCTTTATTTCCGCAAAGTTATGATCTGTCCGTTCGTTCATTGACGTCTCTGTTCACTGTAATAAGTATAGTATCTGTGTTTTGCGACCGCACCGCAAAACTGTGCGATTAGTAGACGAAAGGACGTGCCTCTCCAGTGAGAACCGAAAACATTTGATCGCAAGGTCAACCGATTCCTCCACAGGAAAACACGTCTGATGTATTCTATATGACACTGGTGACGGCGTGTGCGTCACATGACAGGAATACACTCCTGGAAATGGAAAAAAGAACACATTGACACCGTTGTGTCAGACCCACCATACTTGCTCCGGACACTGCGAGAGGGCAGTACAAGCAATGATCACACGCACGGCACAGCGGACACACCAGGAACCGCGGTGTTGGCCGTCGAATGGCGCTAGCTGCGCAGCATTTGTGCACCGCCGCCGTCAGTGTCAGCCAGTTTGCCGTGGCATACGGAGCTCCATCGCAGTCTTTAACACTGGTAGCATGCTGCGACAGCGTGGACGTGAACCGTATGTGCAGTTGACGGACTTTGAGCGAGGGTGTATAGTGGGCATGCGGGAGGCCGGGTGGACGTACCGCCGAATTGCTCAACACGTGGGGCGTGAGGTCTCCACAGTACATCGATGTTGTCGCCAGTGGTCGGCGTAAGGTGCACGTGCCCGTCGACCTGGGACCGGACCGCGGCGACGCACGGATGCACGCCAAGACCGTAGGATCCTACGCAGTGCCGTAGGGGACCGCACCGCCACTTCCCAGCAAATTAGGGAACTGTTGCTCCTGGGGTGTCGGCGAGGACCATTCGCAACCGTCTCCATGAAGCTGGGCTACGGTCCCGCACACCGTTAGGCCGTCTTCCGCTCACGCCCCAACATCGTGCAGCCCGCCTCCAGTGGTGTCGCGACAGGCGTGAATGGAGGGACGAATGGAGACGTGTCGTCTTCAGCGATGAGTCGCTTCTGCCTTGGTGCCAATGATGGTCGTATGCGTGTTTGGCGCCGTGCAGGTGAGCGCCACAATCAGGACTGCATACGACCGAGGCACACAGGGCCAACACCCGGCATCATGGCGTGGGGAGCGATCTCCTACACTGGCCGTACACCACTGGTGATCGTCGAGGGGACACTGAGTAGTGCACGGTACATCCAAACGGTCATCGAACCCATCGTTCTACCATTCCTAGACCGGCAAGGGAACTTGCTGTTCCAACAGGAAAATGCACGTCCGCATGTATCCCGTGCCACCCAACGTGCTCTAGAAGGTGTAAGTCAACTACCCTGGCCAGCAAGATCTCCGGATCTGTCCCCCATTGAGCATGTTTGGGACTGGATGAAGCGTCGTCTCACGCGGTCTGCACGTCCAGCACGAACGCTGGTCCAACTGAGGCGCCAGGTGGAAATGGCATGGCAAGCCGTTCCACAGGACTACATCCAGCATCTCTACGATCGTCTCCATGGGAGAATAGCAGCCTGCATTGCTGCGAAAGGTGGATATACACTGTACTAGTGCCGACATTGTGCATGCTCTGTTGCCTGTGTCTATGTGCCTGTGGTTCTGTCAGTGTGATCATGTGATGTATCTGACCCCAGGAATGTGTCAATGAAGTTTCCCCTTCCTGGGACAATGAATTCACGGTGTTATTATTTCAATTTCCAGGAGTGTATGTTGTCGACCCACCTAACTTGTACACTTGGCGAATGGGTAAGAAGATTCTTCTACCTTGCCCGATTTAGGTTTTCTTGTGGATGTGATAATCACTCCCAAAAAAGTGATGACAACATAAGAGTATGTCACATAAACTGCAACAAATGAATGCAACAGTTTCACAGTCACATCGGATGTCTGAAAATAAAAAATTGAATGTCAGACTTGAACCAAGGATCTCTCGTTCCGCAACTGCTCACGCTAACCACGGGACCACGGCGCTCCTTAGCTCACACTCTCCTTGATGTTGCCTATCTTGCACAAGGACTACTCAGTTAGTATATTTTGCTTATTTTTTTCATTGTTCCACACAACGTCTTCCTGTTTTCTCGATTGATCTGTGTTCAGTTTTTCAAGGCCTATCCACTGTGCCACTTATAACAAAATCTGAGGGGGGTGCGATGGGGATGTTCCCTTGTCAGATGATAAACTAAGGAACGAGGCAATGCAGCAGCACAAAACAATTAACACAAACAGCAATGATAAGAAAATGGAAATTTGCAAAGCCAATTACAGTAAATCTAATTTTTTGTTTTTGTTTGGTTTTAGGGCGCAAAACTGCTATGGTCATTAGCGCCCAGCCTGTGACTTAGGAAATAGTAAAAAAAAAAAAAGCCGAAACTGAAAATCAGCAGCAATGGTAACAAAGTCATAAAATTGGAGAAACTAAAAGCAGAAGGAAGGCTTAAAAATCCACTACAGAAAGGGGTTGGTTGTCCCCAAAAAAAGCTTCAAATGACTGACGTCATTTCACTGTCACTAATAAACTGGAGAACGCGGTCGGCTGAGCGCGTGTCATCTGCTAAAATCGACGATAGATCAGGCGATAGCTGTAGACGGGCGCGTAACGGATTAAAATAGGGGCATTCAATTAAAAGGTGTCTTACCGTCCACAGCTGAGAGCAGTGGGGACAGAGTGGGGGAGGATCGCCGCTTAAAAGATGTCGATGGCTAAAAAGACAGTGCCCTATCCGGAGGCTAGTTAAAATTACCTCCTCCCGACGACGCGTTCGGGAGGAAGAAGTCCAAGCGCAAGGAAGAGCTTTCACTTCCCGCAATTTATTATTGGGAAGTGTTAACCAATGCGCATGCCATAAATGAGCAACTTTGCGACATAAACCGCTCCGTAGATCGGTGAAGGGAAGCGATTGAATAGCTGGCCGAGGAAGAGAAACTGCAGCCTTGGCCGCTATATCGGCCGCCTCATTCCCACAGATACCAGCGTGTCCCGGGAGCCAGAGGAACGCCACCGAGACGCCCCCCAGATGGAGCAAGCGCAGACAGTCCTGAATCCGGTGGACCAGAGGGTGCACAGGGTAAAGAGCTTGGAGACTGAGGAGAGAGCTGAGAGAATCTGAGCAGATAACGTACTGTATCCGCCGATGGCGGCGGATGTAGTGGACAGCCTGGAGAACAGCGTAAAGCTCCGCAGTATACACCGAACACTGGTCGGGAAGCCGAAATTGATTTGGGGTGTCGCCACCAATATAGGCACTCCCTACACCTAACGATGTTTTCGAGCCGTCGGTGTAAATAAATGTGGCGTCCGTCATTTGTGCACATAGAGCAGCAAATGCCCGACGATAACCAAGTGTAGGGGTACCATCCTTGGGAAATCGACAAAGGTCACGGAGCAGGCAGATCCGGGGACGGAGCCAAGGCGGTGCTGTACCCGAAGTTGTCAAAAAGGTTTTAGGAAAGCGGAAGGAAAGAGAATGGAGCAGTTGACGGAAGCGGACTCCCGGGGGTAGTAGGGAGGAGGAGCGGCCAGCATACCCTACATCAAATGAGGCGTCGAAAAAAAGGGCATGGGCTGGATTAGCAGGCATGGAAGACAGATGGCTAGCGTAACGACTTAGAAGGACCGCTCGCCGATTGGACAACGGAGGTTCAGCAGTCTCAGCATAAAGGCTTTCCACAGGGCTAGTGTAAAAAGCTCCAGACACTAAACGTAATCCACGGTGGTGGATAGAGTCGAGACGCCGAAGAATAGACGGCCGAGCAGAGGAGTAGACTATGCTTCCTTAATCCAATTTCGAGCGCACTAAGGCGCGATAGAGGCGGAGAAGGACCACTCGGTCCGCTCCCCAGGAGGTACCATTCAGGACACGGAGGGTGTTAAGCGATCGCAGACAGCGAGCCGAAAGATAGGAAACGTGGGAGGACCAGCACAGTTTTCTGTCAAACGTAAGACCCAAGAATTTAGCGACGTCTGAAAACGGAAGGTTGACAGGTCCTAGATGTAAGGAGGGCGGAAGAAACTCCTTACGTTGCCAAAAATTAACACAAACGGTCATACTGGGAGAGAAACGGAAGCCTGTTTCGATGCTCCAAGAGTGGAGGCGATCGAGACATCCTTGAAGACGTCGTTCAAGAAGGCTGGTCCGTTGAGAGCTGTAGTAGATCGCAAAATCATCCACAAAGAGGGAGCCCGAGACATCGGGAAGGAGACAATCCATAATTGGATTTATAGCGATGGCAAACAGTACAACACTCAGCACGGAGCCCTGGGGTACCCCGTTTTCTTGGGAGAAAGTGCGGGAGAGAGTAGTGTTCACCCGCACCCTAAATGTGCGCTCTGCCATAAATTCGCGAAGAAAAAGGGGCAGCCGGCCTCGAAAGCCCCAAGAGAACAGTGTGCGGAGGATGCCTGTCCTCCAACAGGTATCGTATGCTCGCTCCAGATCAAAAAATATTGCTACCGTTTGGCGTTTCCGGAGAAAATTGTTCATGATATAAGTGGAGAGAGCAACAAGATGGTCAACTGCAGAACGATGCTTTCGGAATCCGCATTGGGCAGGTGTTAAAAGACTGCGGGATTCCAGCCACCACGCTAAACGGTAATTCACCATACGCTCCAAAAACTTAGAGACACTACTCGTGAGAGAAATGGGGCGATAGCTAGAGGGGAGATGTTTGTCCTTTCCAGGTTTCGGAACAGGAACGACGATAGCTTCCCGCCATCGTCTGGGAAAAGTACTGTCGGTCCAAATTCGATTATAAAGGCGAAGGAGGTAACGCAGACTATGGATTGATAAATGCAGCAACATTTGGACGTGGATACCATCTGGTCCTGGGGCGGAGGAGCGAGAAGAAGAGAGTGCATGTTGGAGTTCCCGCAAGGAGAAAACAGTATTGTAGCTTTCGCGATTTTGAGAGGAGAAAGCAAGAGGTCGCACTTCCGCTGCACGTTTCTTCGGGAGAAACGCTGGCGGGTAATTAGAAGAGCTCGAAATCTCGGCAAAGTGCTGACCCAACGAGTTAGAAATTGCGACGGGGTCCACTAATGTGTCATGCGCAACAGTGAGCCCAGAGACCGGGGAGAAACTAGGCGCGCCTGAGAACCGTCGAAGCCGACTCCAAACTTCCGAGGCGGGAGTGAAGGTGTTAAATAAGCTAATAAAGAATTTCCAGCTTGCCTTCTTGCTATCGCGGATGACACGACGGCATCGCGCTCGTAGCTGCTTATAGCGGATACAGTTGGCCAAAGTAGGATGGTGGCGGAAAACGCGGAGAGCACGTCGCCGTTCACGTAGTGCATCACGGCATGCCTCGTTCCACCAAGGAACTGGGGGGCGCCGGGGCAATACGGAGGTGCGTGGTATTGAATGTTCCGCAGCTGTAAGAATAACGTCGGTAATATGTGTGACCTCATCGTCGACGCTGGGAAAGTGACGGTCATCGAATGTCGCTAGAGACGAAAAAAGTGTCCAATCGGCTTGAGCAAACTTCCAGCGTCGCAGGCGCATATATGGCCGTTGAGGCTGCAGTCTAAGGACACATGGAAAGTGGTCACTGGAGTGTGTATCATCAAGGGCGAACCATTCGAAGCGCCGAGCTAGCGGAACAGTACCGACCGCAAGGTCCAAATGAGATAAATTTGCCGTGGAGGCAGACAAAAACGTAGGGACCCCAGTGTTGAGGCAAACTAGATCTGCTTCGTGGAAGGCGTCTAGCAATAGTGAGCCACGTGGACAAGGATATGGAGATCCCCAAAGCGGGTGGTGGGCATTGAAGTCCCCAACCAGCAAATATGGGGGTGGAAGCTGACCAAGAAGATGAAGGAGATCAGCTCGTGCCATTGGTGTGGACGATGGAATGTATACAGTACAAAGAGAGAACGTGTATCCGGAAAGGGAAAGACGGACGGCGACAGCTTGGAAGGAAGTGTTTAAATGGATTGGGTGATAATGGACCGTTTCATGGAGAAGAATCATGAGTCCTCCGTGTGCTGGAGTGCCTCCAACAGAGGGGAGATCATATCGGACGGACTGAAAATGAGGGAGAACAAAGCGGTCATGGGGACGCAGCTTTGTTTCCTGAAGACAGAAGATGACCGGCGAGTAGGATTGTAAGAGGATCGACAATTCATCCCGATTGGCTCGAATACCGCGGATATTCCAGTGGATAATGGACATAGGGTGAACAGAAAATGGAGGAATGCGACCAAGGTCGCTGTCAACTCAACGACTGCTCTGAGCTTGCGACCGACAGCATGGAATGGCATTCAGCCGAAGGCAGAAGATCCTGATCCATAGGTTGGTCAGGAGCAGCTCCTGCCACCAGCGACCGGCCGGTTGATCGGCCGCCAGCAGTGCGCCTCGGCGACACAGAAGACGGCCGAGGGCGACTTCCGCCAGGTGGTGCTGTAGATGGGACACGCCTTGGCGGAGAAGGAGAGGAACTGGGTTTCTTTGTAGCCTTCTTGGAAGTATGATGTTTAGAGGAAGGAGGAACCGATGGTTGGGAAGTTGCCGTATGTAAAAACTCTTCACGAGTATGCTCTTTTTTCGAAGTCTTGGTGTCTGACTTTTGGGCTCGAGATTTAGCAGAACTCGACAAAGGGTGAGCCAGAGAGTGGGCAGGCGAATGTGGTGAGGTTGAACGGGCGATCTTTGCGCTGGCCGATCTGACGACCGTGACACTAAAGGTGAGGTCGCAAGTCTGCGTGGCCGCCTCCTTTGTTGGCCGAGGAGGAGCAAGGACAGTGCTGTAGTTTCCTTTCTGAGGCACGGTGGGCTGTCGACTGGCGAATAATTTTCGAGCAGCAAAGGTCGACACTTTTCCTTCACCCTAATTTCCTGGATGAGTTTTTCGTCCTTAAAAACGGGGCAATCTCGAGGGGAAGCGGCGTGGTCACCCATACAGTTGATGCAGCGAGGGGATGGAGGTGGACAAGCACCCTCATGGGCATCCCTGCCACACGTAACACATTTGGCCGGATTGGAACAGGACTGGCTGGTGTGATTGAACCGCTGGCACCGATAGCAACGCGTAGGGTTCGGGACGTAAGGGCGAACGGAAATTATCTCATAGCCAGCTTTGATTTTCGATGGTAGTTGAACTTTGTCAAATGTCAAGAAGACAGTGCGGGTTGGAATGATGTTCGTGTCAACCCTTTTCATAACCCTATGAACAGCCGTTACGCCCTGGTCAGACAGGTAGTGCTGAATTTCTTCGTCAGACAGTCCATCGAGGGAGCGTGTATAAACGACTCCACGTGAGGAATTTAAGGTACGGTGCGGTTCCACCCGGACAGGGAAGGTGTGTAGTAGTGACGTGCGCAGCAATTTTTGTGCCTGGAGGGCACTGACTGTTTCTAACAACAGGGTGCCATTCCGTAATCTGGAACAAGACTTTACAGGACCTGCAATTGCGTCGACACCTTTCTGAATAATGAAAGGGTTGACCGTGGAGAAGTCGTGACCTTCGTCAGACCGAGAAACAACAAGGAACTGTGGCAACGATGGAAGAACTGACTGTGGTTGAGACTCAGTGAACTTACGTTTGTGAGCAGACATAGTGGAAGGTGAGGAAACCATTGCGGAAGAATTCCCCATGATTACCGGCGTCTCCGATGGCGCGCTCCTCCCTTGTGGGGGCCATCTCTGAGGGCACTCCCGCCTTAGGTGATTGTTCACACCTCAGGTCACACCTCCCGACAAACGGACGGAGGGACCAATCGGCACTTTCGGAAGGTATCAGCTCGGGTAATCACCCCTCCCTGGGCCTGGCCGTTACCAGGGGGTACGTACGTGTCCTACCTGTCTACCCGGGGTGGGGAATTACGCGTTACCCCGGCACCGGCTACGCATGGAAGTGCGTGGGTCGGCCTTCAGACACGCACAGGGAGGAAGAAAGAGAAAGGGAAAGGAAAGAAGAGAGGTCTCAAACGCCGCAGCGGAGAAGGTAGAGAGGAGAGGTAAGGAAAAGAGAAGGACAAAGGAAGGATGAAGACTTACAAGCAAGGAATGAAGGCGACGAATGTAGTATATGTACAAGCGTCTGTCTCTGGACGTAGGCACAAACCATAACCCCAGAGAAAGGGAAAGAAAGAGCCAGAGGTGAAGGGCGGGGGGTGGCGAAGATGGGGAATGGGGAAGGATGCGGAAAGGGAAGGTATGCAGCCCGGAAAGGAAGGAAGGCCACATCAGCTCGGGGTCCCGTGCTGGCTACGCACGTATCCACAAAAGAGTTGTGGATCCCCTGGGGGGGGTAAATCTAAATTACCAAGCAATGCAACATTACAACTAATATGAGCCAATGTGCAGAACAAGAATAGTAAATCAGTAGTAAAACTAGCTAAAGAGAGTAATAGAAAGTGGAATTTAGTAGCACTATGCCTGGCACACAGCAGCAGCAAATGCAATAACTTATATCTAAACATAACAAAGCTCAAGCAGAAAGAATAGTAACCTAAAGACAACAATGCATATAAGAGAAATGTCTATACACATCTTAATGTCTATGTGATTAAAGTGGTGCACCACAACTTATTCTACGAAAAATATTACCAAGTAGTTGAAAAGAAAATTATGTATGCAAGTCCTGTGAAGGGAAATGTCTTTTTGTGCTCCTTCGTTTTTTTTAAGTTATTATTTACTGGATCTGTAGGCATAAAATATCTATATTAGTACATCCATAAAATTTTATTTTAACCAATACTGCAGTGCAGCTAGAAACTAGATATTAAACAAAATGAGAAAACTCCCAACTAGAAAGACAATAGACGTAAAATGTTTCTCATCATTTCATTAGGCATTTTAGTAAATATCATAAATTAAGAGCTCCACAGTATAATCATATGTTTTCAAGTTTGAGCGTGTCGTATTTGCGATGCTTTCTACAAAGAAATGTCAGTACCGAGGATAATGGTCTCCTTTTTTTTCTACCTGTGCCGCTGTAAGGCACACACTAATGGCTTTTTCTCCAGGCAGGTGGCACAGCTGGGCGGCCACGACGCATTACGTGCAGGTCAGTCAACTTTCTTACCGAAATATTTACGACAGCAGTTTGCACTACAGTGACAGTCTCATATAAAAAAATTTCACAGGTCGAGAATTTGCGTTGCAAATGTGTAGAAACAAAATCTTATGAATATAATGGTGTCCAAAAAATTTTCGCCGGCATTGTGATACATTCACGCATTTACACACATTTCATAACTCTTAAAGTACGATTCTTGGTTTCCAACATCCTTTTTCACAAGTCAGAGTCCCTAACCACTATTCATTACTCCTTACCTTATTACACATATACATATTCGTCGACACTTCTTCAATATTTCATCCTAACAAATACATAGCATAATCAAATTCTTCATATAACATCAGGTTATTGATCATAAACATACCTCAACAGCATAATACACATCGTCGTCGTAAAAATAACATCAAAACACCTCAGTCAACTCTGAAAAACGTCGTAGCTTTCTGCAATAATGTCAAAACCTAAAAAAAATTCTCTGCTCATTTCAATAGTGTCATCTACCTGAAACGTACTTTCAAAATCATGATCCCATACCAAATACATCATTCAAAGCTCTCATAGTATCACAATGCTTCCGAAAAATATGAAGGGTTCACACAGTACAGACACAATACAATTTCATAAGTGTGAAGTTATCCAACTGTGTAATTGTGTAAACATGTGTCACTGATATAGTAAAAAAATGTTTATCTCTCAGTTAAATGATCAGATAGCTGTGTTATTATGTGTTAGAGAAATATGGTACCGATGTGTAAAGTTGTATAAGGAAATACCATATTAGCTAGGGCTCCTTGTGCTTGCCAAACACATGGTACACAAAGTAAGCGTGTACACCCCTGAGGATTAACGTAATTATACCCTCAGGTGTTACAGATTACAGCAATGGAATGCAATGTATCACAGAAAACTTTCTTTGTAATTCAAAAATCTTCAAAAATAAATGGTTTAAGTACAAAATTAAGCACTCAAATACATGTACTGTAGCGCTAAATGTGCGTCTTGCTGTAAGATAATTCTGTGGAACTGTCGTAGTTATCGTCCTCTGTAAGCAAAGTTCTGCTGAAGTCAATGTACTTACCTCATCATAAACGAAAGTGAAACGCTTTGCTTATAGATATTGTGGTTATTACGTAACTTACCATGATCAAGGAAGTACTATAATGTATTGTTGTGCTACGAAAAAGGCTGTCTCATTGTAGCTATTCCACAAAAGTTACTACTGAAACCTGTTTTACGTTCCAGAATAATTCAGAAAAACTGTGCAGATATAAACAGATACACCGCAAAAGCAACATTGTAAATTGTCACTCATTAGTAGCGTCGTGATAAAATCGTGTAGTTGTCACATAAACTAACCACTGTGTCATCTGGTATCTCACAGAAAGTACTTTAAATCAAGAATGTATCTACAAGTAAACCAAAGTGTTGCATTAAAATCTCATTAGAATTACCAGTATATGTCCTTAGTATGTAAGCCTGATAGTCGTTATGTAATTGTGCAACTAACAAGCAAGAATGTACAAATACAACACTGTGTCGTCTGTTCACTATAACAATGCATTCGTAATTTCTGTTTAAAAATGTTCCCTAGGTTCTAGGCTGGATATTTAACTTCAAACATTGTTGCATGTTAAAAATTTCTAGAGTCTGACAAAGCATACTAGCAATGTAAAGTGAAAAGTTACATGGCAAAGACAAAGTTAAAAAGCAGATTCTCTTTCAATAAACGGTTTTACATGTGAAATGTGGTGTAAACCTTTACTCTTCCTAGTACGCAGAGTTTCAACTTCAACGCAATTATCAGGTGGTATACGTCGGTAAGGAATGCAAAAATTTTTCTCAAGGTTAGCATCTATGTTATTTTTCGCTGAGCCAGCCGGCGCACGTGGCTGCCTGCGGTGCGAGTCATTGTCTGTCTCGTTGTTGGCGCGCGTCGTTATTGGGATTAGGAGACCTAACTTCTACAAATTCACCTTGTCGAGAGGGCCCTGCTCTGTTTGAATCCCGCCAGTTCTGATGCAATTCAGGTCTGTCGTTACGATCATATCGTCTGTCGTCATGTCGGTCACGTGGTGAAGAATTTCTCCCTGAATCGTAACTGCGCGCTGAACTGTTGCGTCTGAAATTATTCTGTCTCCCTTGATAATAATAGTTCTGGTTACCATATTGTCTGTTTCTATGACTGTCTCTGTGATAGTCACTGCCGCGGAGAGGTGATCTTTCCCTGTAATTATTACTACTCTGCCAACGGTTGTCATATGGGTGGTGTCTGTTTTGGTCACGATTTGTGTTGTGAGAATAACCTTGTCGTGTCCATTTATTATTTCTGTCATCGCAGAATTGTGACGGATGTGACCTGTAATTGTTGACCTCCTGTTTTCGCGTTCGGCGATTGTCAGTGTCAATTTCCAATTCTTGTATCAGTCCCTGAAAAGCTTCAATGTCATCTTTGCAACGTCCTGCTAAAATAATATGTCGTAAATGTTCAGGTAGTTTGATTAAGCAAATGCGGATGAGTTCTGAGGGGTTGTATGGGTTTGACAGGTACTGATTCTTGTTCAACATGTCTTCAAAATATTTCACAAGACTGGAAAATTCAGATTGTTCGAAACGTTTCATCATTATGATGCTATGTTTTACTCTGTCTTGTGTAGCTTGAGACCAATACGCTGAGAGGAAGGCATGATAAAATTCTCCTTCACTGTGACAATCGTGAATGACCGCATTCTTACAGCTGGTTCATTCTCCAAGTAGCCACACAAATTCTAACCTGTGCTCCAATGACTAGTTGGGAGGAAAACAATGAGAGAATTGATGAAGCCATGCTTGTGGATGAATGTCGTTGTCAGAATTCTTAAATGTTTTGAATTTACGTGTAGTAATGAACAGCTTATAGTCAAAATCATCGTGTCGGCGAGTCGCACATCGCTCATTGTTACTTCGTTTCTGCGGTTCCATCTCAAAATCCATTGCGCCTTGCCAATTTCTTTCATAATTTCCGAAGTGTCCTGTGTTATTATTTTGTGGTTGTTCCGTATTTCTATGTCCCTCTTCCCGTACTGGAGCGCGAGTGTCCTCTGAAATACGTAATTCTTGTATTACTTGTGCCAACTGATCTTGTGCTTCCCGGATTTCTCTTTTGTACGGTGTTTTGATTTGATTTTGATTTTGTTTGAATTTTCTAATTTGTTCATACTCTTCAGTGTCCGTGAAGGCTACAGGTCTTGTGTCGTTCAGATCATCATCTACCTTTGTAGATAAGTTAGTGAACTAATCTGAAAGTTCGGCTACTTTATCTGTTAGTGAAATTATTTCCTCTGTGTGTCTTTCTGAACCAAGTTTCAGAGTGCCCATTTGTGTTGAAATCGTATCTACTGTGTCCTTTAAGTTTGCCTGAGTTTTTGCAAGTTGCGTATCCGAATCGGTAGATGCAACTGAGTCAATTTTAGCTTGCAAGATGTCTTGATTTTCATGAACAATAGTTTGCAGTTCCTTTATGGCTGCTTCGTGATTCTGTAATGCATTTTCATGACGCGAAAAAATAGGTTGGAAATGCTCACAAATTTGTGTTTTTACGTCGTTACAGACTTTTTGACATTTCGATTCGATTTTATGTAACTCAGTAGTTAAATCTTCATGTGTTAGTTCAAGCGTGGTGTGAAGATTTTGTTCCATTGCGTCTAACTTTTGAAGATTTTTTCCCATTTGTTTCTGATTTTGTTGAAGCGTTGTGTCTAACTTTTGTAGCCTTTGTCCCATTTGATGCATTAACTGTAATAACAATGCACTGGTGTCTGAAACATGTTCCTCAGTGCTATTCGGCAGTGCATTTGAACCGGCAATATTCGCATTTTGAAAAGCAGAAAATGTGTCTTGATTTATTTGAGAAAACGGTGAGGACGCAAAACCTGAATCTACGGTATTTGCAAGATTGTGTCCTGTCATTTCGGAATCCTGAGGCGAGCTGTTGCCGACCGATCGATCGATAATGCTTCCCTGTTCACTAATTCTTTCACTGCCTACACCATTATTTGCAGCTCGCTCCATTTCCCTATGCACAATTACCAAATTACTACTTTGAACATTAGTTAATTCATTACATGGTGGCGCTAACACACTGCTTTCGTCTTCACTGTCATTTCTCAGTTTACTTTGGAGCATAGTATTACGTTTTTCACACGCCATTATTGTCACAATATTTCACACGATAACACAGAAAAGCACAATTTGAAGAGCAAAAATAAGAGAACACATTAACATAGCACTGAAAAAAATATATAGTTAATTGCAAGCGCAGCTGCGAAATACTTGGTGCAAATTTACATGCATGCCACAAGTGTTTTACTGTACAACAATGAAAGCCTGCAACTACAAAGGAGATTCTCTCTACAATTACGCGCTAGCAATAAACAAAATCTACACTAATTACACAAACTACAAGAAAAAATCAGAAGATTCCAGTGAGGTATCCTCGGCAAAGGGTCGACATATGAAACGTCCCCTTATAAAAATTTATACATGACTGTGCTTAAACTGAGACACAATATTTTTAGCGCAACGCAATCTGACTTTCAAAAATCCCTAGAAAAGAATGGCCCTGAATAACATTAACCTATACCTTTCACAAATCACTTACCTCACAAAAATCTTCGTTACTCGAACTACAGCAATACAGCGAGCGCCACTACTGCCAGCTAAATAAAAGATTCAAACTACTGAAGGCACTAACTACTGATAGGCATAGTTAGCAAATGAAAGATTTTGATAGAGAACAAACAATGTATTTACCTTAATAGTCATAATATATATAGCAGTTCATGACATCCAGTCTTACAAATTTCAAAACTCCACCATTTCTCTCCCCACATCCACCACTGCTGGCGGCTCACCTTCAGCTGCCCAACACTACAATGGCAGACAACAATGCAAACTAGCCACAGACTGCACACAGCACAGCCAGTGATTTTCATACAGAGCGCTACGTAACGTTGCCAATAAGAAAACAAACAGCCTACTTACACGCTGACACCTTCCCGTGTGTTCGTTCCGGCTCAAGTAAAGGTCCATCTGCAGCGGTAGAGAATAGTCGAAAGACAAAAGTTATGGGCCCAGTACTGACCCTTGTGGACCTATGATATATCACTCCATAGTGACCTTTTTACTGCAATCATTACACACTGTTGGCGGGATGTAAATTTTAAATGATGCCACTGTACACTATTCGAAAAAAAAATTGATGATGGAAAAGGAGGTGGCTCACAGGAGAAGTAGAAGCGAAACTTTGTGGGGGCGGACAAAGTCTAGACCAGGCAAGGGCAACCATTGGAGACCCGCGGGCTTGATTTAAGAGCTCGTGATGTGACGCGACAACAGCGCTCTGCATCGTGAACACTGCTTCTTTATTTACGACGTCTTACAATAGGTTCCTTAAAAATACTGAACTGTTGGCAATAAACCCTTTTCGCGAACTGACCCTCGCAGGTGCTGCATCAGGACATACACCAGGGAGTTGCTTCCAGTGAAAATAGAACTTACTGATTATTTTTTTTCTTTTCCTCAAAAGTATCTTCACAAGTAGTGGTTCCTTTCAGTCACTGTAGTGCTATTAAATTTTTGATTACGTTGAACTCCACATCTACATCACTAACTGTGCCTCACCGATCAATGGTCTCGTCCAAAGTGATCGCATATGTTTCGTACGTGGCAGCACGACTGCAGAATCTTTTTAGTGATCAGCCATCATACGAATTCGTAGTGCAACTGTTCGTCTTCACGAACATATTTGTGCGATTTTTCTTTATCGGAACATAGTACATCTGCAATGGCCAGGAGGCAATCCTTTACGTATTCGCCTTTAGTAAAAGGCTTTAACAATTTCTCAATTTTTCTACTCGCTATAAAACTAGCTTTAATCGAATCGTCGCACTGTATCCTCAGTTTGGCAAACATTTACTGTTGCTTGTCCAAACGGAATATTAATATTTTAATTTTTACCCTATAAGCTGTCCTTGGCCAATGTGTTTCGTAGAACAGTGCCTTTCCCATATTATATTCCTTCTCAACGCATAGTGAATTATTACACAACAAACAAAGAAGTTTATCTTTGTACATGGTAAGGAAATAATTCTCCGTTTAATTCTCCTGGAATTGGCGATATTCAGCATCTCCTTTGCTCTTCTTAATGGCAGACGTTTCGAGAAATAACTCAGTAAACGCTTGCATGAAACTAACAAACAACGAGAGCAGAAAATTACGGGTGAACCGGCAACAGCTAAATAGCTTATTCACTGAGTTACGACCCAGACTGGCACCGTTCAAAGCGGTACATTACAAAAGTAGTCGGCAATTTCCGCGCCGCCCTCGCCTTCTACCAACGTTTGCGATGACGTAGGCAGTAAGCCGTAAATAATGTGTCTGGGTTTTCAGCACTGGTACAGAAAGCGAAAGTGAAAGTACATTTCAGCGCACTCCAACAAGGTAGTGAGCTGTTTTTCGCACTCTCTGCACGCACGCGACCACATGGGTCATAATTTTGCGCTCAGAATGGAAACGTATTTATCTTACCAGAGGTGGCGAAATAGCATTGCGCGTGCGCAGAATAAGCAAAACTTTCTGTGATGTTTGTCATGAGCTCGAGACGAGCGGAGCGTTGCCTTAAATACACCAGTATATGAAAATGCTTGCCGAGCGCGGTGTACAATGCGAGCGCCTCATTCTCATTTCCTATGAACGTCTTCCGAAGGCCGGATTGAAACCAATAGCGGACTGGATCCTGACAGTGGGCCGCCGGTTACCCATCCGTGGTGTAGATAATGCAGAACATACACTCCTGGAAATTGAAATAAGAACACCGTGAATTCATTGTCCCAGGAAGGGGAAACTTTATTGACACATTCCTGGGGTCAGATACATCACATGATCACACTGACAGAACCACAGGCACATAGACACAGGCAACAGAGCATGCACAATGTCGGCACTAGTACAGTGTATATCCACCTTTCGCAGCAATGCAGGCTGCTATTCTCCCATGGAGACGATCGTAGAGATGCTGGATGTAGTCCTGTGGAACGGCTTGCCATGCCATTTCCACCTGGCGCCTCAGTTGGACCAGCGTTCGTGCCGGACGTGCAGACCGCGTGAAACGACACTTCATCCAGTCCCAAACATGCTCAATGGGGGACAGATCCGGAGATCTTGCTGGCCAGGGTAGTTGACTTACACCTTCTAGAGCACGTTGGGTGGCACGGGATACATGCGGACGTGCATTGTCCTGTTGGAACAGCAAGTTCCCTTGCCGGTCTAGGAATGGTAGAACGATGGGTTCGATGAAGGTTTGGATGTACCGTGCACTATTCAGTGTCCCCTCGACGATCACCAGTGGTGTACGGCCAGTGTAGGAGATCGCTCCCCACACCATGATGCCGGGTGTTGGCCCTGTGTGCCTCGGTCGTATGCAGTCCTGATTGTGGCGCTCACCTGCACGGCGCCAAACACGCATACGACCATCATTGGCACCAAGGCAGAAGCGACTCTCATCGCTGAAGACGACACGTCTCCATTCGTCCCTCCATTCACGCCTGTCGCGACACCACTGGAGGCGGGCTGCACGATGTTGGAGCGTGAGCGGAAGACGGCCTAACGGTGTGCGGGACCGTAGCTCAGCTTCATGGAGACGGTTGCGAATGGTCCTCGCCGATACCCCAGGAGCAACAGTGTCCCTAATTTGCTGGGAAGTGGCGGTGCGGTCCCCTACGGCACTGCGTAGGATCCTACGGTCTTGGCGTGCATCCGTGCGTCGCTGCGGTCCGGTCCCAGGTCGACGGGCACGTGCACCGTCCGCCGACCACTGGCGACAACATCGATGTACTGTGGAGACCTCACGCCCCACGTGTTGAGCAATTCGGCGGTACGTCCACCCGGCCTCCCGCATGCCCACTATACGCCCTCGCTCAAAGTCCGTCAACTGCACATACGGTTCACGTCCACGCTGTCGCGGCATGCTACCAGTGTTAAAGACTGCGATGGAGCTCCGTATGCCACGGCAAACTGGCTGACACTGACGGCGGCGGTGCACAAATGCTGCGCAGCTAGCGCCATTCGACGGCCAACACCGCGGTTCCTGGTGTGTCCGCTGTGCCGTGCGTGTGATCATTGCTTGTACAGCCCTCTCGCAGTGTCCGGAGCAAGTATGGTGGGTCTGACACACCGGTGTCAATGTGTTCTTTTTTCCATTTCCAGGAGTGTATTACAGAGTGATGGAAAAGGCGGAGACCAGCAATAAAATAGTCGTAAGGTTTTCGACTTTAAAAGGTATGAAAGCTAGACTCTGACGCAACTCTAACTTGTACGGTCATGTAGGCAGCACTCAGGGTCAAAATCATAGTGTCAACGTAGGACATCAGCAAGAAAAACATGAGAGAAATTAGGGATTAACGTCCTATCGACGGCAAGGTGATCACAGGCGGCGAAGGAACTTGGACTGGGTAAAAGAGCTGAAGTAGCTAGTCGGGATGCCTTACAGGAAACAAGCGAGGTATTTGCCTTTAGCAATAGAGGGAAACAATGGGAAACCTAAATCTGGATGACCAGATGGTTCCAATGTGAGTCCACTATCTAAACACTGCACTTCCTCGCTTGTTTGCGTACCAGATAAATGAGGAACGTACCAACTGTACACCTGTTTCTCCTACAGGCGCCCAGTTGTCGACATCTTAGTTAATGGGAATATGCTTAGTCAGTGAACATCAGCCTACGAATACTCAATCCCATTAATTCGAATCGCTTCCTAGGGATTATCCGGTGTGTGAGGTCCGCTGTTTTTATGATTTGGCCAATTTATTCTGTTTTAGTTTTGTGGCCTGATGCCCTTTCCTGGCGCCATTGTCGTCAGTTATCCTAAGGGAGCGGGGGAGCCGGCCGCTGTGGCCGAGCGGTTCTAGGCGCTTCAGTCCGGAACCGCACGACTGCTACGGTCGTAGGTTCGAATCCTGCCTCGCGCATGGATGTGTATGATGTCCTTAGGTTAGTTAGGTTTAAGTAGTTCTACGTCCTAGAGGACTGATGACCTCCGATGTTAAGTCCCATAGTGCTCAGAGCCATTTGAACCATTCTTGGAGAGGGGGAGTGTGCACCATCTGTCTCCGTATCGTGTAAATTTTGTGCTGCGTGGTACCATATTTCAACTGACGAAATAAATCTCGGGTGAACAGCCTGGTATGAGTGTGCATAGAACATCATACCAGGCTGTTCACCCGAGATTTATTTCGTCATAAAATACGCGTGGAGAAATTGAAGAATCACATCATATTTCAACTATTTGTGTAGCATATTCTCTGACAAGAGAAGGGCATGACATCGAATGATCGGAACCGCACGGAAATGTGCTTAGTATATAAATCACTCATCGCAAAAACAGCAATGTGAGACATTCGCATGCAAAACTGCGCGTCTTACTACAATAGACATTTGAATGATCACCTATTTAATGTCTAAGACTGTTAATGCGAAGTAGCAAATTGTCGATGTAATAGGAATGATACCACACATATCATAGCTTACTGTATATTTCTCTCTGGTTAAAATAATGTTGCTTTCTCAACAACCAACTTTTTCTACTGTACCGATAATGTTCACACATACTCAGTTTTCAGAGTGGAAGTGTCGGATACGAGTGAAATCGTCAAAGTGGAAAAGACCAACAAGCACACATGACTAAAGCCACTTTTTCACAGCCATTATAATTCGAACAGTCCAGTATCAAACGTCACACAAATGACATTTTAGAACAATAATATTGGTATGTTATTCTCATAAACTGCCAAGTAGCCTATATTGTAACAAAGGCATCTACTTTGGTGTAGAAAGCTCACTGTGCACCAAAGAGTGATGTTCGATGATAAAGTCATGATCGTGCACCTAAAATTTGTCCCATTCGATCTTGGCGTAGTGGTACGACAACCCTGTATTGCTACTGTTTAAAAAACAGTCGTAATCGTAGGTTGCAGAATGTTTTTTATTAACTTAAGCACATTCTTCAAACTACAGCTACTTTTTTAAGTAGTATCACTACATCGTGTAACTTCACTTGTTGCTTTTAACATTGTAGTATTACAAAATTAACGATCCTTCTCATGTACATCTTATATTGCCTGAAGATGTGCACATCAAGAGTTTGGCAATGCTTTGATATCGATTTTTGTTTCTCCGTGTTATCAAAGTTTCTGTCTTGGACCCTGAATAGGTGATCGTTCAAATGTCTCTTGTGGTAAGACGTGCATTTCTACATGCTAACAGCTGTTGTTGGATTTAGCTGTTTCTATTACAAGCACACTATCCTGCGGTTGTCACCACTGTAGGTCACGAATTTCCTTTGGCATCGAAATTGGGGATCAGTGGAGTATATGCCCAAACGAGCGTGGGAGACTGGATAAAAACCATCCTTAGGCTGGCGGTTCGCCAAACGAACGATCATTAATCCGATCGCAGAATCGTTTCGGATCTTCGTTGCCTCTTTATTTCAGAGGCTAACAAGCTGCATGTTGCACTATACGAACAGGCCAATTCAATTAACATAAGTATTTTAGCATCTGATTGATTGTGATGGAGAGAAGAGATACGCAGAAAGTAAGGGAAATTTGTGACGCAAGATATTGATAAAGCATCAAGATTTGTCGAGTCGCAGTCCAGGATCACATTAGAACGAGGTGTAAAATACACTCCTGGAAATTGAAATAAGAACACCGTGAATTCATTGTCCCAGGAAGGGGAAACTTTATTGACACATTCCTGGGGTCAGATACATCACATGATCACACTGACAGAACCACAGGCACATAGACACAGGCAACAGAGTATGCACAATGTCGGCACTAGTACAGTGTATTTCCACCTTTCGCAGCAATGCAGGCTGCTATTCTCCCATGGAGACGATCGTAGAGATGCTGGATGTAGTCCTGTGGAACGGCTTGCCATACCATTTCCACCTGGCGCCTCAGTTGGACCAGCGTTCGTGCCGGACGTGCAGACCGCGTGAAATGACGCTTCATCCAGTCCCAAACATGCTCAATGGGGGACAGATCCGGAGATCTTGCTGGCCAGGGTAGTTGACTTACACCTTCTAGAGTACGTTGGGTGGCACGGGATACATGCGGACGTGCATTGTCCTGTTGGAACAGCAAGTTCCCTTGCCGGTCTAGGAATGGTAGAACGATGGGTTCGATGACGGTTTGGATGTACCGCGCACTATTCAGTGTTCCCTCGACGATCACCAGTGGTGTACGGCCAGTGTAGGAGATCGCTCCCCACACCATGATGCCGGGTGTTGGCCCTGTGTGCCTCGGTCGTATGCAGTCCTGATTGTGGCGCTCACCTGCACGGCGCCAAACACGCATACGACCATCATTGGCACCAAGGCAGAAGCGACTCTCATCGCTGAAGACGACACGTCTCCATTCGTCGCTCCATTCACGCCTGTCGCGACACCACTGGAGGCGGGCTGCACGATGTTGGGGCGTGAGCGGAAGACGGCCTAACGGTGTGCGGGACCGTAGCCCAGCTTCATGGAGACGGTTGCGAATGGTCCTCGCCGATACCCCAGGAGCAACAGTGTCCCTAATTTGCTGGGAAGTGGCGGTGCGGTCCCCTACGGCACTGCGTAGGATCCTACGGTCTTGGCGTGCATCCGTGCGTCGCTGCGGTCCGGTCCCAGGTCGACGGGCACGTGCACCTTCCGCCGTCCACTGGCGACAACATCGATGTACCGTGGAGACCTCACGCCCCACGTGTTGAGCAATTCGGCGGTACGTCCACCCGGCCTCCCGCATGCCCACTATACACCCTCGCTCAAAGTCCGTCAACTGCACATACGGTGCACGTCCACGCTGTCGCGGTATGCTACCAGTGTTAAAGACTTGATGGAGCTCCGTATGCCACGGCAAACTGGCTGACACTGACGGCGGCGGTGCACAAATGCTGCGCAGCTAGCGCCATTCGACGGCCAACACCGCGGTTCCTGGTGTGTCCGCTGTGCCGTGCGTGTGATCATTGCTTGTACAGCCCTCTCGCAGAGTCCGGAGCAAGTATGGTGTGTCTGACACACCGGTGTCAATGTGTTCCTTTTTCCATTTCCAGGAGTGTATAACCCACATTGAGTCAGATGCTAGACAGTACATCCTTCTAATAGATTTGTGTGTTCTTGATAGAAACCTAGAACTATGGCGCGTGTTGCATGCGGCCGGATAGATCTTCAGGATGAGCACGCACTGCAACGTTAGTTCTCGAGCCAAGACTGCACTAGCTCCACCATACTGTACGAGTCTCTCCAGCAACAGAGGATTCCTGCGCAGGGAATGACTTTAGTAAGCAAGAAATATTTACGAGCATACACACTAACTAATGGGGTCGCCACGATATACCTATGATCCAGAGTCACTAATGAAATGTAAACTGCTGTTAATTATTTTAAAAAATCAGACTGACGGAAAACACCGACAAGGCAATCGTGTGGAAGGAACTGTTTCGAAAATAAGGCCCGAATATTAAGAGACCTGAATGTAAAGATATTGTTTTAGAAAGAACACTGAAACACAGATATACCATTTCCACTAGTCACATAAACGCAGAAGTAGCCCTGTATCTACACCTACATCTACTTGTATACTCTGGGAACCAGCGTGAAGTACATGGCACAGGGAACGTAACATTGTACTATTATTAGGACTTTTTGTCGTTGCGCTCACGTATGGATCGTGGGAATAATGATTGTTTAAATGTCTCTGTGGGTGCTGTAATTAATCTAACAGTGTCTTCAGTATCGCTCTGGGAGCGATGTTTAGGGGATTGTAGCATATTCCTAGAGTCATCATTTATACCTGGTTATTGAAACTTTGACAGTAGATTTTCTCGGGATAGTTTCCGTGTATATTCAAGAGATTGCCAGTTCAGTTCCTTCAACTTCACGGTGGAAATCTCCCACAGGTCAAACAAAACTGTAACCATTCGTGCTGCCCTTCTCTGCATACGTGTAATATATACTCTGCTAGTGCTATTTCGTATGGATCCCACACACTTGAGGAATATTCTAGGATGATTCGCACAAGTGATTTGCAAGCAACCTCCACTGTAGATTGATTGCATTTCTCTAGTAAAACCAATAAACCGAAGTCTGCTACCTGACTTACCCACATCTTAGTCTACGTGGTCGTTCTATTTCATGTCCCTACACAATACTGCACCCAGATATTTGTATGAGTTTAAAGATTCATAGGATAGTATCTTCCTTTTTTCGTTTTCTGAAGCGCACAGTTGTACATATTTGCACATTTAAAGCAAGCTGCTAATTATTACACGACTTTGAAATCTTATCAAGGTCTGACTGAATATTCCTACAGCTTCGGTGAACCTATACTCGGCTGCAGGTAGCGGTATCATCTGCGATAAGTCTGAGGCTACTATTCATATTTTCTGCAAGATCGTTAATACACAACATGAACAGCAAAGGACTCAACGTCATTTCCTGGTGAGCACTCGAAGTTACTTTTACATTTCTCGATCACTCTCCATCCACGATAACATGCTGCGTCCTGCCTACCGCCGGCCGGAGTGGCCAAGCAGTTCTAGGCGCTACAGTCCGGAACCGCGCGACCGCTACGGTCGCAGGTTCGAATCCTGCCTCGGGCATGGATGTGTGTGATATCCTTAGGTTATGACCTCAGCAGTTGAGTCCCATCGTGCTCAGAGCCATTTGAACCATTTTGAACCTGCCTACCAAGAAAGTCTCAACCCAGCCACAAATTTCACTTGATTCGCTTCATGTCCGTACTTTCAATAATAAGCGTAGGTATGGTACTCAGCTAAATGATTTTCGGAAATAAAGAAATAGTGCATCTGCCTGAATACCTTGATCCACAGCTTTCAGGATGCCGTGTGAAAGAAGTGCGAACTGGGTTTCACATGATCTATGTTTAACATAGAGTATAGATTTAAGTGCCAGGAAGTCGTTTCTGAAAGTATTTGTATGGAGTGTAGCCATGTATGGAAGTGAAACATGGACGATAAATACTTTGGACAAGAAGAGAATAGAAGCTTTCGAAATGTGGTGCTACAGAAGAATGCTGAAGATTAGATGGGTAGATCACATAACTAATGAGGAGGTATTGAGTAGAATTGGGGAGAAGAGAAATTTGTGGCACAACTTGACGAGAAGAAGGGACCGGTTGGTAGGACATGTTCTGAGGCATCAAGGGATCACAAATTTAGTATTGGAGCGCAGCGTGGTGGGTAAAAATCGTAGAGGGAGACCAAGAGATGAATACACTAAGAAGATTCAGAAGGATGTAGGTTGCAGTAGGTACTGGGAGATGAAGAAACTTGCACAGGATAAGGTAGCATGGAGAGCTGCATCAAACCAGTCTCAGGACTGAAGACCACAACAGCAACAACATGATCTATGTTTTCGAAATCCATGCCAGTTTGTGCGGAGGAAGACAGGGAGTCCCATTTCAGTCTCGAAGCATCTGCGTAACACTTGCGCGTTATTTGAACTCGAATGACTGCCGAAGCAGAGTATTATCAAATGATATTTCGCAAAACCCATGAAATTCCGATCATAATAACAGCTGTTAGTGGCACCAAAGTTGGTGTGCAGTTACTTAGGACGGGACAAGAACGTAAATTGAGAGTTACAAATAGATACTGACTCAGTTTTCAAGTGTTCCCTTAGCAAAGAAAACTAAGGACTATTGGATCAAATTAATTCTCGCATCACGGAAAATATTATTGAAATACATATTAGTTGAGTGGCGTTGAAACTGTACAAATTGCCAGGGCCCATATGAAATCCCTATCATATTATACAGGGTCTTTCTGTAAGAGTGTGCAAAAATGTAACAGGGCATAGAGAATGCTCCACTGAACAATTTGAGGTAGGGATCATGGGGTCGGAGAAGCCAGCTTATGGAGATACGGAAGTAAACTTCTCTACCACTTTGTTTAGCATTGCTATTTTCCAGCTTCTTTACAACTAACATGCGTACAAGTCTACACGTACTGTGTTGTTTTTACACGTACATTCTTTATTTCCTGCAAGGAAACAAGGAGGAAGAGCCTGATTACTACGAAGTCTGAATGGCCACCTGTACTTCAAGTTGGTGCAAAGAGTTCCAGCTGAGTTTTTGCAAAGAAAATTCCGCACTGGCTATATGAAAGATTTTTTATTAAATCTGCGACCGGTTTCGCACCACTTATCGATGCATCCTCAGGCAAGCTGTACAAAAAATAACATGACAAGAGCTCATATAAATTATTCGATACCCCAATTCTGAGGTGTAAATTAAACTTTTAATTAGCCAGTGTTTTGAATAAAACAAGAAAGTACTCACATACGCTATTTATAACATGGTAACGCTGAACATTTACCTGTAGCTACTCACCACCATTCACGTCCAATATACAGTCATCTGGTGAAAGCGGAAGTTAAAATTTAAAAATCGTTTCTAGAATTTTTTTAAATGATGAGAGCGGCAATGACCTAGAAAATTAAAATAAAATACGTTGCTGATAGCCGCGCGGGATTAGCCGAGCGGTCTAGTGCGCTGCAGTCGTGGGATTGTGCGGCTGATCCCGGCGGAGGATCGAGTCCTCCCTCGGGCATGGGTGTGTGAGTTTGTCCTTAGGATAATTTAGGTTATGTAGTGTGTATGTAAACTTAGGGACTGATGACCTTAGCAGTTAAGTCCCATAAGATATCACACACATTTGATTTTTGCACGTTGCTGATAAAACTCCCCTAAACACGAACGACGAAGAGCGGAACATTATCATGAACAAACAGCGGAATTAGGGCCATGTAAACATATCAGAACACGGAATAGTTTCAAGTCGTCGGGGGTATATAGTGTCGCATGTGATGATTGTGATGCGGAGTACATAGGCCAGACAGAAAGAAGTTTTGAGACGCGCTTTAAGGAGCTCATCAGCGACCTAGGCTCAAAATCGGCCGTAGGTGAGCATTTGCGGGAAACGGGTCACAATATCACCGGTATCCAGAACAACATGCGGGTCTTACACCTGGAAATTAAGGACAACACCCTGAATGTTTTGGAAGAGGTTGAAATCTTCAGAGTTCTGAAGAAATCCCCTCGCTCCTCAATGCCCAGACCTATCTGAGGCACAAGGGTCTTTTAGAAAATTTTGATTACTTAAACAGGTAGCCTTACCCCTACAGCTTAATTGCTAGTAGGTTCTGTCCAATATATTTTTATGCGTACTCCGGGCCTTACACATTCAGAAGCACCACGTTTATTATGGTTTTAACTAACTAATCATTTTTTTATATTGGCCAACTTGGCCAACTAGTATGGTATTAGACTTTTTAAAAATAGTCATAAGGAACTGTTTATCAAATGTTCAGCACCCCGCTCCCACCCCCACTCTTCACACCTTGTACAAGTCACCCGTTCTCTGGCGATTCTCGCGCCACTGCGTGAGGGCTTTCCGGGTTTCGGCCGGTCATCCAGTCAGTCAGGCCATGTCCGCTGCCGCGCGGATCCTCTTAACTTGCACGGTATGTTCTGATATGTTTACATGGCCCTAATTCCGCTGTTTGTTCATGCTAATGTTCCGCTCTTCGTCGTTCGTGTTTAGGGGAGTTTTATCAGCATCGTATTTTATTCTTATTTTCTAGGTCATTGCCGCTCCCATCACTTAAAAAAACAATTTTTAAAAGATTTTTAAATTTTAACTACCGCTTCCACCAGATGACGGTATATTGGACGTGAATGGTGGGGAGTGGCTACAGGGCAATGTTGAATATTACTATGTTATAAATAGCGTATGTGAGTACTTTAATGTTTTATTAAAAAAAACTGGCTATTTAAGAGTTTCATTTACACCTCAGAATTGGGGGATGGAATAGTTTATATGAGCTCTTATTATATTATTTTTTGTACAGATGGCCTGAGGATGCACCGGCAAGTGGTCCAAAATGGTTCAAATGGCTCTGAGCACTATGCGACTTAACTTCTGAGGTCATCAGTCGCCTAGAACTTAGAACTAATTAAACTAACCTAAGGACATCACACACATCCATGCCCGAGGCAGGATTCGAACCTGCGACCGTAGGGGTCGCTCGGCTCCAGACTGTAGCGCCTAGAGCCGCACGGCCACCCAGGCCGGCCGGTAAGCGGTGCGAAACCGCTAGTGGATTTAATAAAAATCGTTCATACAGCCAGTGCGGAATTTTCTTTGAAAAAATGTCGACGTTTGGCTGTGTTGCCCGCCGTGCAAAACAACATTCTACCTGAGTTGTTGGAGAACGTACCCTTGGCTGCTCGTGAGGGGTAGTAGGTACGACATGACGGCGCACCGCCTCGCTTCAGTGTGGATGTCCGCATCCATCTCAATGCTGTATTTCACGGCCTGCGAGGTCACCTGACCCGAATAACGTTGATTATTTCCCATCGGTATATCTAAAGTCACTCGTGTACGAGACCCCAGTGGACACGGAGAAGGAATTAGTTGCCATATTTGTAGCTGCCTGTGATGTGATTCGAAATACACGAGGGATACGAGGTGTGGCTAGAAAAAAACCGGACTAGTACTGGTGAAACAATAAAACGAATGCAATAAGGCTGAAAGTCGCGTGGCCTGTCACGTGACTCTCGCTCCGCCTACTGCTCGAGTTTCATCTGCCTCCTGCACTCAGTCTGCACGTAGCGTCTGTTTTAAGTAGTTGACGTTTTGTCTGTGCGTCGGAAAATGTTGAGTGTACAGAAAGAACAGCGTGTTAACATCAAATTTTGTTTCAAACTAGGAAAATCTGCAAGTGAAACGTTTGTAATGTTATAACAAGTGTACGGCGATGATTGTTTATCGCGAACACAAGTGTTTGAGTGGTTTAAACGATTTAAAGATGGCCGCGAAGACACCAGTGATGACACTCGCTCTGGCAGACCATTGTCAGCAAAAACTGATGCAAACATTGAAAAAATCGGTAAACTTGTTCGACAAGATCGCCGTTTAACAATCAGAGCAGTGTCTGAGTTAACAGGAGTTGACAAGGAAAGTGTTAGGCAGATTCTTCATGAAAGTTTCAACATGAACAAAGTGTGTTCAAAAATGGTTCCAAAGTGTCTCACAATTGAACAGAAGGAACGCCGAAGAATGATTTGTTCTGACATCCTGGAAAACATTGAAAGTGATCCCACCTTCTTACAAAATGTTATTACTTGCGATGAATCGTGGTTTTTTTACTTACGATCCCGAAACTAAACGCCAATCGATGCATTGGAAAACTCCTGATTCTCAACGACAAAAAAAAGCACGAATGTCAAAATCGAAATTCAATGCAATGATGATTGTTTTTTTTGACATCAAAGGGATTGTGCACATTGATTGGGTACCAAACAGTGAATCAGCATTACTACATTAGCGTCCTGGCTACCCTACGTGAGCGAGTACGGAGAAAACGGAACGATTTGTGGAGAAAAAAGTCACGGATCCTTCACCAAGACAATGCCCCAGCTCACAGTGCGTTGTCAGTGAAGACGTTTTTGGCAAAACACAACATTCCCATCTTAGATCATCCACCCTACTCACCTGATTTGGCCCCCTGTGACTTTTTTCTTTTCCCTAAAGTCAAGTCAGCTTTGAAAGGAACTAGATTTGAGACTGTTGAAGCAGTAAAAGAAAAAGCGACGGAACTAATGTATGGACTTACCGAAAATGATCTGCAGCATTGCTATGAACAGTGGAAAATTCGTATGGAGCGGTGTAGAGACCGAGGAGGAGAGTACATTGAAGGAGATAACATGAAATTGTAAATAATTGTAAATAAATTTTTTTTCCAGCATCAGTCTGGTTTTTTTCTAGCCGCACCTCGTATTTGTTAAGGTGCGTCAGAATCTTGTTTGCCGATGTCGTGCTTGCACTGAGGTTGATGGCCGTCAGTTTCGGCACATTTTTGTAAGGTACAGTACAAATGGTTTGCTCATTGCGTCAACGATGGGATTTGAAGTTAACTTTAACTAACGTAAATAAAAAAGTAAACAGTAATGTCATTTTATTCCGATTATCTACTTAAACTGGCTTCTGCGAACCCAGGTTCTCTACCTCAAATTGTTCAGTGGAGAGTCATATATGTCCTGTTAAATTTTTCCAAGCTCTTACAGAAACACCCTGTGTATCTCCTCAGTTAATTATAATATACCATAGACCCCTCGAACAAAAAACTGTGTCCAATAGCTTGAAGAGTGCACAGGCCAGAGCAGAACTGATACCCAACATCCAGTACCAGTGATATTTATTTGTTGCAGAATATTAGAATCTATTCTGAGCTCTTCTCGAGGAAAAGTAGTGGAAAAGTTTAGAGAACCGGTACTTGAAGCTGACTGCAGATCATCAGTTTTGTTTGCA
This sequence comes from Schistocerca nitens, assembly GCF_023898315.1. NCBI lineage: Eukaryota > Metazoa > Arthropoda > Insecta > Orthoptera > Acrididae > Schistocerca > Schistocerca nitens. Next base: position 87,698,212 of record NC_064617.1, read on the forward strand.
TTCTTCTGTAAATTAGCGGCTTCAGTAACTTGGATGACTGATCTGTTACGCTGCTTATGCCATACTTCTCGCATTTACCTGCCGTTGCTATGCACGGAATCGAGTGAATGATATTCTCCCGCAAGTTTCGTTTAGTTGTCACTTCCCCAACAGTTTTAGATATACCAGTGGAATCTGTCCCTCCTGACTTACACTCCTGGAAATGGAAAAAAGAACACATTGACACCGGTGTGTCAGACCCACCATACTTGCTCCGGACACTGCGAGAGGGCTGTACAAGCAATGATCACACGCACGGCACAGCGGACACACCAGGAACCGCGGTGTTGGCCGTCGAATGGCGCTAGCTGCGCAGCATTTGTGCACCGCCGCCGTCAGTGTCAGCCAGTTTGCCGTGGCATACGGAGCTCCATCGCAGTCTTCAACACTGGTAGCATGCCGCGACAGCGTGGACGTGAACCGTATGTGCAGTTGACGGACTTTGAGCGAGGGCGTATAGTGGGCATGCGGGAGGCCGGGTGGACGTACCGCCGAATTGCTCAACACGTGGGGCGTGAGGTCTCCACAGTACATCGATGTTGTCGCCAGTGGTCGGCGGACGGTGCACGTGCCCGTCGACCTGGGACCGGACCGCAGCGACGCACGGATGCACGCCAAGACCGTAGGATCCTACGCAGTGCCGTAGGGGACCGCACCGCCACTTCCCAGCAAATTAGGGACACTGTTGCTCCTGGGGTATCGGCGAGGACCATTCGCAACCGTCTCCATGAAGCTGGGCTACGGTCCCGCACACCGTTAGGCCGTCTTCCGCTCACGCCCCAACATCGTGCAGCCCGCCTCCAGTGGTGTCGCGACAGGCGTGAATGGAGGGACGAATGGAGACGTGTCGTCTTCAGCGATGAGAGTCGCTTCTGCCTTGGTGCCAATGATGGTCGTATGCGTGTTTGGCGCCGTGCAGGTGAGCGCCACAATCAGGACTGCATACGACCGAGGCACACAGGGCCAACACCCGGCATCATGGTGTGGGGAGCGATCTCCTACACTGGCCGTACACCACTGGTGATCGTCGAGGGGACACTGAATAGTGCACGGTACATCCAAACCTTCATCGAACCCATCGTTCTACCATTCCTAGACCGGCAAGGGAACTTGCTGTTCCAACAGGACAATGCACGTCCGCATGTATCCCGTGCCACCCAACGTGCTCTAGAAGGTGTAAGTCAACTACCCTGGCCAGCAAGATCTCCGGATCTGTCCCCCATTGAGCATGTTTGGGACTGGATGAAGCGTCGTCTCACGCGGTCTGCACGTCCAGCACGAACGCTGGTCCAACTGAGGCGCCAGGTGGAAATGGCATGGCAAGCCGTTCCACAGGACTACATCCAGCATCTCTACGATCGTCTCCATGGGAGAATAGCAGCCTGCATTGCTGCGAAAGGTGGATATACACTGTACTAGTGCCGACATTGTGCATGCTCTGTTGCCTGTGTCTATTTGCCTGTGGTTCTGTCAGTGTGATCATGTGATGTATCTGACCCCAGGAATGTGTCAATAAAGTTTCCCCTTCCTGGGACAATGAATTCACGGTGTTCTTATTTCAATTTCCAGGAGTGTATTTAACCTCAAGTCTGGGAAAGCTCTTTTAAATTCTTACTCTAATGCTGAATACTATTCTGAGACTTCCATCAGCCCTTCTTCGCGGTGAATCACACCCTATAAATACACATAGCTCAATTCGGAATGCGTCACATGCATTGGTCACACATTCCTGCAACGTCGATACACTGTTTATGAGTTGGGCAGACACCTATGTCTTTACATGTCCCCATTGTGAGAAATCCAACGGTTTCAGGTCCGGTGAACGGGGAGTCCCTGCTGCTCGACCACACTGACTAATTCATCGCTCATGAAACGCTCCGGTGAGATGTCGCATAATCAATAGAAAATGGCCTGGCGCTCCGTCGTTCGTAAACCACAGCCGCTGCCCTTCTACAAAAATGTAACGTTATCCAATAGCACTCGTAATTCATCTCTCAGAAATCGGTGACGCACAAGACACGCTAATCTGTTTAGTAAAGTGTATTGCGCTCTGAATCTCTCATCGTTAATTTTTGCCCATGTATTGATACTGCAGTAGTCCTGCAGCCTTACCTCAATGACTGTTCCAGTGTTATCATCCGACCATAGGTGCGTATTGCTGTAATTTACCGAGCTATCTCTTTTGAATCCTGGCTACATCACCAAATACTAAACATTATTCGTCACAAGGAAAAAAGTCCATTTATCAACAAGCATTGGTTTCCGGGTATATACGAGGGTTGGAACTTAAATAGTGGCAACTATATATTCACAACCGATACAAAAGAGCTGCATGTTTGCACCTGTTACTGTCCAAAGTAGTCACCAGCGTTGTGTAGAACCCGTTGCCAGCGACGTGGAAGGCGTAGTATTCCGTTAGCAGAGCCTGTTCTGTTGATGGTGGGAGTGGAGCGGTCTACTGGCTGTCGAATCTCTGGAACAGTTCTGAAGCGAATGTCACTAAGTGGTTCCTTCATCTTCGGAATCAAAGTCACAAGGACTTAAGTCCGGGTAGTACGGTGGATGGTACAGTACTTCCCAGTCCTATCGATCGAACAGAGCACCCACAGTTTGCGCTGAATGCGGTCGCGCATTGTCGCGCAAAATGATGGGTTGGTTGCGCAGAAAGTGTCGCCGCTTCTTTCGCAAAGCTGATATGAAACTTTCTGGCAGATTAAAACTCTGTGCCGGACCGAGACTCGCACTCGGGACCAGAGTTCGCGTCTCGGTCCGGCACACAGTTTTAATCTGCCAGGAAGTTTCAGTAATACTGTGCATTGACCGTCTGCCGTGGAGGAATGTAATGCGTTAGTATAACTCCATTACAATCGTACACGAGAATCACCATAACTTTAGACCGCTCCATTCGCACCATTAACAGGCCCTGCTAACGGTATACTACGCCTTCCACGTCGCTGGCAGCGGTTTCTACACAACGCTGGTGACTGATTTGAAGGACAGCAACAGGTGCAAACATGTAACTCTTTTTGTATCGGTTGTGAATAAATATTTGTCACTATTTAAGTTCCAACCCTCGTAGGTATTGGAATTTTTCTTCTAGTTTCGAAGGAAAATGCCACACTTTTGTTTAAACACCCTACACGCTCCACAAGTCCTTGCGTTGTATGTGATGGAGAATACTTTGCTCAACTATTTGAGATTTTTTTCTGCTATTACATTCGCATACTGAGCCAGAGAAAGTCTGTATAATTCTATACGCGACCCAGTAAACCTTGTGTTGTTCTTATGCCCTCAGTGGCGGTAGCAGAAAAACGCTCAATCTCAATGGAAAACACGCACTCCAAATTTACCTGACAGCTTTCGCGAGAACTACGTTCCGTTTCACCCAAAGACTGCCTTTAAATTCCCCAGGCAGCTTTTTTACATTTTTGTATAGTTAGTACTGACCTGTTTGGTCTAGGAGCGCGTTTCTGCTTATTTCAATTTCGGTTTTCCTGCCGACTCCACAGTCCAGACCGGTACTTTAGAACTGCTCTCACTAGCGTCTTGTATGAGATTTCAGCAACAGATTCAAATTGGGTTTCGCAGGACCCTTCTAACAACTTTAAATTGAAAACGAAATTTTCGCTCTGCAGCTGAGTGTCTGCTGATATGAAACTTCCTTGAAGATTAACGCTCTGTGCCGGACCGAGACTCGAACTCGGGACCTTTGCCTTTCACGGGCAAGTGCTCTAACGACTGAGCTACCCAAGCACGACTGACGACCAGTCCTCACAGCTTTAATTCCGCCAGTACCTCGTCTCCTACCTTTCAACCTTCAGATAGCGTTCCTGCGGTACTGGTGGGACGGGACGAAAGGGGGGCAAGGAAATTATGACGTATATCCAACTCCCATACATATTTAAAATTACGGAGCGTTGCTATGTACGCTGGTACCAAAAAAGACAACTACAGCCTGGCTGCATTGACAAAAAACTGAAGAAGCCAACTTCACTGACAGCGCCCACGAAAGCCTAAAGATTTAAGTTCTGACAAGGTAGTCGGCGTCCAGAGGCGCTAGAGTGAGGTTGTGTTTGCCATGTCTGTCGCGCATAATAGTTATTTTCGTACTGCGCGTGAACATGAAGTTCGGTTTAAAGTTGCAAAAAAAGAGCCGAAGAAACTCATGAAACGTTGAAACTGGTGCTTGATGAAGCCTGTTCACAACTGGTATGAGCGATTTAAAAGCGAAAATGAGTCGGTTGAAGACGAGCGACGTCCATAAGCCTTAAAAACAGGACAAAATTTGGAAAAGGTGGCAAAAAGTGTTCTTCAAATAGGCGAATAACTATTCTAGAGCTTACCACAGGGGTCCGCGCAAAACATGTAACCGATAATTTGCACCTGAGACGAGTTAGCGCAGAATTTGTTCCCATCAGTTTTAGAGATGAACAGAAGGAAAATCGCGTGCCAGTTTGCACGGAACTGAAAGATCGTCTTCCTTCAGATCCGGACTTCGTGCTTAAAATTGTAACTGTAGATGATACTAGGGTCTGTAAGTGTGACCCTGAGACGAAAATTTAGAGTTCCCAATGCAAACACCAGTGAACGTCCTCGCCCTAGAAAGATACGCCAGTCAAAATCGAATACCAGAATCGTGCACAATTTATCTTCTGGTATTGAGGGGATAGAGCGGTCAGACTTCGTTCGAAGGGGAACCACTGTAAATGCCAAATTTTGCAAGGGTGAACTGCAAAGTTAGCAAAACGATGTACGAAGGAAGAGACGAGGAAAAGGGGCGACTGCCTTTGTAATTCATCACAACAACGCGCAGTGACACACCTCGCTTTCGATTCGCGAGTTTTTGGCTGGAAAAAGTGTTTCTGCCTGTCCTTATCCGGCTTACTCACCAGCTTTACCAACATGTGACGTTTAGCTCTTTCCATAAATTAAAATTATGTCTGAAGGACAACGTTTCGACACAATTCCTGACGCTAAGAGGGTCGCGAAAGAGCAGCTGAACGCCTTTCCAAAAGAGGCCTTCCAGAATTTCTTCCAGGCATGGCGTCACATTTGGAATAAGTGCACTGCTAGCCAAGGACAGTACTTTGAAGAAGATTAAATCAAATTCCATTTAAGCTTATTACTTTGTTTCTAGTAAACATGGTCACCGTGTTATTTGAACACACGTCGTTTACAGAAAGAGAAAGAATACTTATGAGAGAAAGAATGTGTTTAGTGGCTTAAATTCTCCGCTATCATAGCTAAAGGTGACTGCGAGTAACAAATGGAACAACAGATTTTCACCGCATAGCATTTTCTTTCTCGCTCCTGTTCATGGTTGTTTGTAAAGATATGTAGCCTATGTCTTAACACGAGGGCTGGAACTTAAATAGTAGCATCTATTTATTCGCAACCTACACAAAAGAGTTACATGTTTGCACCTGTTACTGTCCTTAAAAGTAGCCAACAGCGTTGTGTACAACCCGTTGATGGTGCGAATGGAGCGGTCTACTGACTGTCGAATCCCTGGAACAGTTCTCAAGCGAATGCCACCAAAGTGGTTCCTTCATCGTCGGAATCAAACTCACAAGGACATAAGTCCGGGGAGTATGGTGAGTGGTACTGTAAATACTTCCCAGTCCCATCGACCGAACAGAGCAGCCACAGCTTGCGCTGTATGCGCCCGGGCATTGTCGCGCAAAATGATGGGTGGGTTGCGCAGGAAATGTCACGGCTTCTTTCGCAAAGCTGGTGGCAGGTGATGCTCCAAAAACGAATAGTAATACTGTGCATTGACGGTCTGCCGTGGAGGAACGTAATGCGTTAGGATAACACCATCACAGACGTACACGAGGATCACCATAACTTTATACCGCTCCATTCGCACCATCAACAGAACAGGCTCTGCTAACAGTATACTACGCCTTCCACATCGCTGGCAACGGGTTCTGCACAACGCTGGTGACTGCTTTGAAGGAAAGTAACAGGTGCAAACATGTATCACTTTTGTATCGGTTGTGAATAAATAGATTCTACTATTTAAGTTCCAACCTTCGTACTTATTAGATTACCACGTAAAAATATGAAGTGACTCGGTGAAGACATTTCCAAAATTTTTGGTAACGACGTTAAACCATGACAAACGACTTATCTTTGAGTTGTAGTATAGAAATACAGATAGTTGTAACCCCATTTCCAGAGTGGTAAAAATTTCTAAATCGCCTCCATTGGGTTTAAGGAGTGTTTGACATATGCCTATACACGCGAGTTACGTATAAGTACAATTACCTTTTTGTACTGGCATTGATTACCGCTGTCCTGTGGTTATTGAGTATTACTAAATCCTTCGCTTAATATTATCAGATTTTCATAAATATTTATTCAAAGTTCTGAAAGCCGTTGATTTTATAATACTTAATGTGTAATCTGAGGTTTTCTGTTTTCATATTTTTGTAATTGTATATCTTTTAATCATTTCCCGATTAGTGAGAATTGCTTTGTGAGTGTTGCAGTTGCCACGTACAACCAGATTAATGCTTCAAATACTATGCGTGTACGTCCAGCTTCGGACTTGGCTGCGTTAACTCGTGTTGTTTTAAACACTATAACTGCCGGTGTGGCACGTGGTTAGCCCCATGTATTGGCTGTTAAGCCTCACGGCAATAAACGTGTGTACATTTTACTGCTTTGTGTACATCACTGGCTTCAAAATAAAACAATTTGCCTTTCGGGTAATTTTTCTTATTTTTTAATTGCTCTGGCAACTTTCAGACCTATCTCCTCGCTCTCTACCTTCGCTGTATTCCACCTTGCGAATGTGAATGTATGGGAATCACAATATGTAGATCCAGTGCTTCACAGAAAAACCTAACTTTAAATTGCTAAAAGGAAGAATCACACTTTACCTTTATTCCTCGACGGCAAGGGCAGCTTGCAAAAATGAAAGCACGTAATGCACGTAAAGCACACGATGTAAAGTACACGCAACAATTGTTAAGTAGCCTGTTTGTATGTTGGCAGCGCTATAGACTGTGTTAAGAAGAAATTCTGTGGTTGGATGGACTAGCAGTTAGCGAGTGAATAGGGAGGTGTATGGACATGATTTTCTTAGAGGAGACTATGCGTTGGTAGTACACTCAATGTAAAAAAAAAATGGCTCTGAGCACTATGGGACTCAACTTCTGTGGTCATCACTCTCCTACAACTTAGAACTACTTAAACCTAACTAACCTAAGGACATCACACACATCCATGCCCGAGGCAGGATTCGAACCCGCGACCGTAGCGGCCTCGCGGTTCCAGACTGTAGCGCCTAGAAACGCACGGCCACTCCGGCCGGCACACTCAATGTAAAGTGATATGAAATTTGTCATAAGAAAATGTGCAAGGAAAGGTATGATAATGGATGTATGGTTTATAATGTTTAGGTAGTGGAATTATTGACAACTACATAGTTTTTGGAACTTTCACATGACTAAGGTAAAATTTTCCAAATACATTGTTTGCTCTCCAACAAAATCTTTCTTCTGCGAACCATCTGCCTACTAGTAATTAGAGTCTGTAGTACTTAGAACCCTTATATTTAGATGGCTGTTGTTGCTACTTGTTGTAGTTCGTATTATGAAGATTTTATGTAAGGTAAGTGACTTATGAAAAAGAATGGGGCTTCCACTAACAGGTTTTGTGATTGAAATGAGTTTAGGCAATTAACAGGGTTCGACGTAGTTTCATATTTTTTTAATTTCATATTTCTTGGGTTTGTATTATTGTTAGTATTTCTTGCAATTTAGGGCCATTCTTACATGTTGATTATTGGAAGTCATGTTGTCAATATATAGCAGTCAGATTATATGTTGTGGGTAATAAATGAATAGGTTGAGTTTGAGAGTTTTTGTCAGGGAAAATTCTGTAGGTCAGTGTTTAATAAAAAAAATAATTAAAGAGGTAGTTTGACAATCAGGCACTGCAAGTTTAGTTAACTGCCTCAGCCGGAAAAAAAAATAGAAGTTTGAAGTATCATATATGCTGCATGAGAAATGAGGATGTTATGTAAGAAGACACAAAACACTAACTACGATGGTTCTATTAATTTCTAGATTTTAACCCATAGCAGCAAATAAAGTCATAATGGAGCCTATCGCCATCTCCAACAACTGGGCTGCTATTTTGCGGAGATTCCGAGCTCCACCCATTATCGTTGTGCCTTCCTCCATCAGAAACAAGTGGAGGAAAAACCGAAAACCTGATGACCCCTTCATATGCCCATGTAAGACCTATACGCAAATTGTGTCGAACTGTTCAAGTTTGGTCCCATCACAGTTTTCTGTTCATTATTTTGAAGGACAGCAAACTAGAAAAAGCTTAGAAAAAGCTTGAATTTTTGTGTATAACTTTTTGCAATTCTCCGATACTGGATGAATATATTGCGGGTAATATGCATGCAGTGAGTTATTTACATGTCACACCCAGTTTGTAACTTTAATACTTCAGTTACTGTATTCAACTTTTAACGCGAGATTATATCCCTTATTGAGTAGATTGTGACACCATTTTAAGTTTTTAAATTCATTCAATAATTATGTGAAATACTGAAAAGCAAATTTTTCTATCCCTCACCTCCGCCTGAGACTGGGTGATCGTTTTAGTCATATTCTTTGCTTTGATATTGTCTTGCAATTACCCACATTTAAAGAGAGCTAACGTTCAATATAGTAAGTGGTAATTGTTTCAAAGTCTTACTTCAGCTGCCTATGGTCGCCCTACTACTATAAACAATATCCAGAGAACTATCTGGTATCAGTATTCATTCCAGCTGATAAATCAGTTATGACTATTGAGAACATTAGTCAGCCTACTACAGTTACTAGGGGCACGACCGATTTTACTTCCGTCTGTGCTCAGCATCCACCGTCCATTAAGAGCCAAGTTCTGTTCGAATACCCTTATGCTTACTACATTGAAGGATGCTGTGGTGCAGCAACGAAGAATACTTGCCGGTTTAATTTTTTTTTAATGCCTCCTTTCCTACAATTACGATAAACTCTGAATAACACAAACACCACTGAATCTAATGCATTATTTTATTATAACACTTTATAGCAACAGCACTGAAGAACAATACCAAAAAATAAACAAAAAGCTGTTCATAAAATAGACGAGTTCCTGGACACTATAACCCTCCACTCGCACTTCCTTGTCTGCTACTTTGCAGCGAAATACTAATTTCGCCAGAATTTCAATAACTGTGCGTAGATGCCTGACGATTATGCCATAAAATGCTTCGAAATCGTTTGCAGATAAAGTAAACAACAAACACAGCTGAGTGGAAAATTAGTATAAAAATAGCGTGTGTGCTCCAAAACAAAGTAGTTTACAGCTTAATTCCTCATTATCTACTGTCACGCCGAAAGATTACCACAATGCGATCCTAACTCAGTATTAGTGTAAAATCAAATTTTTATGTTAGTTTCTAGTTACTTTATTAATAGTCGGAAGTGTGTCTACAAACACACACACACACACACACACACACACACACACACACACACACACAGACACAGAGCATACACACACACACTAAAGAAAGAGAGAGTAGCTTCCATGTATCGTAAACAGTTTCCATTTGACTTGTGTATTCTGGGTTTTCTATTGGTCAAAGATGTCATATTAGTTGTTGTTGAGTAAGAACTACCACCATATGCATTTAGTGTAGTGAACCATATCCTAAGCACGAGAACCACCACCATATGCATTTAGTGTAGTGAACCACATCCTAAACACGAGAACCACCACCATACGCACTTCGTTTAGTGAACCATATCCTAAGCACGAGAACCAGCACCATACTGTAACACCACCTTCTGCTCCAAACTTGTCTCCTCCATACATATGAATGAGGGAAGGGTTCACCTGTCATTTGCGGGTTGTCACTGCGTATAGCATGATTCCTCACTCCAGATTACTCGCTTACCGTCATTCACCGTTGAGTGGCGTTGGTGTTCAAGCAGCACTGACTGCAGAAATGCGTGGTTTATGAGTATCTGCTCGACCACTGTTCCCCATCCGTAATCCATTCTTACTAACTCATTCTGCACAGTCGTGCTAGCTGGTCATCTGGCAGTACTTTGCACCTCACGACTGGTTCCTTCCATCGATTTTAAGCCTCCACAATGCTGGGTGGTCCTTGTCCGTCAGTATAAATCACCTCTGTTTGGTATTGGCTTACCTGTAATTAATCCTTCGCGGTTCCACTTCACTCACGTCACCAACAATCGACTTGGGATGTATTAGGAAGGTTCGAATGTCCCTGACGGAGTTGTTAGTGACATGACAACTAATGAGTAGTCTCTTGTTGGAAGTCACTAAATTGTCCTGACTGACGCATTGTATTATTACTGCTCGTCTACGGGCAAGACAGTTCTCTCTCCGTTACTTAGGGTGCCGGAATACTTTTGATGGGACTAGACTAAGCCGGCTGCCCCGCGCCAGAGCGCTCGGCGTCCCAGCCGTCAGCTAGGCAGACAGACGGGGCTATAACTCCATCCCCTGGAGCCTGCTGGGTTTGGCTGGGTTGGGGTGGGCATCGCCAGCGCCCCCGGCGGGCGCCAATCAATACGCAGTCGGCGCGCCCGCGGCCTCGGCCGTGGACGCCTATTGTGCAGACTCCGACTCGGAACTCGGCGCCGGACGGAGCGACCAATTCACTTTGCCAACACAGCAGCCGGCCGGTTTCAGTCGCTGATTACAGGCGAGGCGCAAACGCCGCGGGCAGCGTACACAGAACACTCCCTGCCTCTCTCTGTCCGTCTCTCTATCTCTCTCTGCTGACCGGTCCACGCGTTTTGTTACGCCACGCCATGCAGCGCGGTACTTGTCGGGCGTCAGTACCCGCGCTGCTGCCCAACGCCCCAGCGCCATGTCAGGGGCATTGAACTACGTGTGCTCGACTCGGAACCAGTTTCAAGCGTCCAATTCCCCAGTGGAAGTGTAGCGTGATTCCATCTACCGGGCACACAAGCGGTGTGCTGCGTTTGGTGGCTTCCGACACTCGTTCACGAGAACGGCGGTGAATTACGCTGAGTGACGGTGTAGCATGAGGGCTACGCCTGACCACGGAGGCAAGGGAATATTTTCGAACTTTCTTCCGTGCACTAGAGAGAAGAAATTAAATTTCTGTTATTAAATTTTGAAGTTATTAAACTCCAGTAATCTTTGCACAGGTTTCACCCGAGAGGTCGTAAATGCACTGCGCAACAAAATGAAAGTATCACTTTTTCGAAACGCCATAACTGCTGTTGAACTGTCGCTTTCGTTCGCGAAACGTGTAAGCACCAACGTCCAAGGGAAACGGGTGGTTCTATTGTCGCTCTTTATGCCTCTGCCCGAGGCCTTTCCACGTCGATTCTGAAGGGCAGTGAGACGCCCGCTAAACACGCTGGGCAGAAAAGGTAATAGGATTGTGGAAAGGGCCAAAGGTTAAGATCAGTTTCTGCTTCTAATTGTCATTTATTGTAATTTAATAAACTGTATAACCAAAGCGGCACATGGCCGAATTTTTAACGAATGCATCTCTTTCACGGCTGAAGGCCTCCAACAAGAAATCTTAACAAGACGAAAATCCAGTTAAGATAGCAATAAAATATACAAAAAACAACATACCCAAAGTGCAATACAAATGGCTGAAGGCCACAATTAAATTGCAAAATTTCAGAATTTATTACCATAGACCTTTAAAGGCAGAAGGCCAACAATAAATCTTTAAAAAATCAACATTCAATTAAAATAGCAATAAAATATTTAACCCCTCCCCAAAAAAAGCAACATATGGAAGGTGTGGTGTCACCGCCAGACACCACACTTGCTAGGTGGTAGCTTAAATCGGCCGCGGTCCAATAGTACATGTCGAACCCGCATGTCGCCACTGTCAGGATCGCAGACCGAGCGCCACCACAAGGCAGGTCTCGAGAGACTGACTAGCACTCGCCCCAGTTGTACGGACGACATTGCTAGCGACTACACTGACGAAGCCTTTCTCTCATTTGCCGAGAGACAGTTAGAATAGCCTTCAGCTAAGTTAATGGCTACGACCTAGCAAGGCGCCATTAACCATTTGTAACGTTGTATGTACCTCAAGATAGAGTCTCACTTGTATCATCCAGAATGCTGTATACCAAAGGACAATATAAAAGTTAAGTGTTCTAGTAGCTACGTTCTTTTCTTTATCACATTCATTACGAATCCTGTTCCAGACTTAACGCCAGACGGCGTGAGTTGACGCGTGCCCTTTCGGCTACTTCACTGTGGACTGGCTGCCTTGTCAGTCCACTAAATTGGCGACGAGTCACAAAAGGGACTTTAGCGTTCGTATTGCACTAATTTGCTTGTGTCATGGCTTCGCCACATTCTCCAGATGTACTGTCCGAATTTTATCGCTTGCAGAATCAGCAGACGCAGGCGTTATTGGATGCCCTGGGACAGCTCGTCCAGGGTCAACGTGCGCTGCAAAACGATGCGGCCGCCGCCGCTTCATCGCTACCGCAGCCACATACCGCAGTTGCACCGTCCTTCCGTAATTTTGATTCAACCCAAGAAACGTGGACGGAATGGTCGCGGCAATTTGGATTTCATCTCGCCGCCTACAGAATTCAAGGTAATGAGCGGCAGCCGTTTTTGCTTTCGTGTGTAGGTGTGTCCACCTACCGTGTGATAGTGAAATTGTTTCCCCGGCGCGACGTAGCAACTCTGTCATACGAAGAAATATTGTCTGCTTTAGATGCCTATTTCAAGGAAACAGTCAATGTCATTGCAAAACGGTATACGTTCTTTCGTACAAAACGTACGGCCAGTCAGACTCATAGGGAGTGGGTTGCAACTTTGCAAGGACTTACTACGGAGTGTGCATTTGAATGTGACTGTGGACTCCCTTATTCAGATACAATGGTCGTGATGCAATAGCACAGAACGTTTCTGATGTTCGTATAAGGGAACAGATTTTGAAACTAGTCAATCCCACCCTTCAACAAGTGATAGACATATTGGATAGGCAAGACACACTTGACTTTGCTCAGGAATCATTTGCAACTTCGCCAGCCGTGTGTCACATTAACCGGCCCGCCGGGCCCGCTGCACGGAACGCTAACCTGCCCTCGCGCACGTCCGCGCAGCCACGTGTCCCGCGCAAGCAAGCAAATGCAGTGAAATCATGCCCGCGGTGTGCAACTAGACATTCGCGTGAGAATTGCCCGTCACGTCAGGCTATTTGCTTTTTCTGCGACAAGAAAGGACATGTTCGAAGTTTTTGCCAGAAAAAGCTCAGACCCGACAATCACAACCATTCCAGGCCCTTTGCTTCGCGCCGGAATCGAACCAAGGACACTCAGGCTCGTGGACCTTCGCCCATGGACATTCATGTAGTTAATTCCACTCCGCCCAGTGTTCCTCTCGCTAACAGTGGCTGTGTTCGTCCCACAAAAAGTGTGCGTCGACGTCGACGGAAATCCCGTAAAGTCGCAAGTGCTTCTGTACCTGTATCTGTTCACGTTGCACAAAACAGTCGCTCGTGTCGTCAGCAGGACAAAAAACTTTTTGTAGATTTGGACTATGCCGGACAAGTGATACCGTTCCAGCTCGATACCGGAGCTGCAGTTTCATTACTCAATCACGACACGTACAAACAGCTGGGCAAACCTCCGTTGCGTGCTGCGCGTGTTCAGTTAAATAGTTATTCCGGCCAAGCTATCCCTGTGTTAGGACAGTGCAGCCTTCTTGCAACATACAAGGGACAAACAAAACGTGTCATTTTACGTTCTTCGTTCTTCTTCTGCAGTGAACTTGTTTGGTTTAGATTTATTTCAGTTGTTTAACTTGTCTATCGTCAATCAGGTCCTATCAGTGAATCGGACTGTGCCTTCAGCCGGTGTTTCTAGTCTATGTGAAGAATTTGCAGACATTTTTGCACCGGGCCTTGGTTGCGCTAAGAACTATGAAGCTCATTTGGAACTGAAAGTAAACGCGCAACCGTAATTTTTCAGAGCGCGCAATGTTCCCCACGCATTGCGTGATGAGGTCGCCAGAACATTACACGATTTAGAATCGCATGGTGTAATTGAACGTGTGCAGGCTTCTCTCTGGGCATCACCCTAGTTATTTTGCAAAAACCTTCCGGAAAATTGAGACTTTGCGTGGACTTCAAGGCAACTGTGAATCCACAACTTGTGACTGCTACTTTTCCTTTGCCCCGCCCGGAAGATCTTTTTGACAAACTGTGCCCGGGAACATATTTTTCCAAGTTGGACCTAGCAGATGCGTACTTGCAAATACCGGTGGACGAAGAATCCCAGCGCGTATTGGTGGTTAACACGCATCTTGGATTGTATCGCTTCAAAAGACTGCCATTCGGGTGTACATCCGCCCCTGCATTGTTTCAGCAATATTTACAAACTGTTTGTGCGTCAGTCCCTACTGCTGCGAACTATCTGGACGATATTGTGATCTCCGGAAAGACAGAAGCCGAACATTTAGCAAACCTCCGCACATTATTTCAGGTCTTGCGACAAAATGGTCTTCGCTTGCGGGAGGACAAATGTGTGTTTTTTGCTCGTGACTTACCATATTTGGGACATGTAATCAATGCCCAAGGCATACATCCGAGTCCAGAGCACCTCTGTGCCATACAGGACTTGCCTTCGCCACAGAATGTGAAGCAGCTACAGAGTGTGTTGGGAAAAATTACCTATTATCATCGCTTTCTGCGCAATGCCTCTTCCATTTCAGCTCCGCTTCATCGCTTACGCCGTAAAGGTGTTCCGTTCGTCTGGACGACGGAATGCGAACGCGCCTTTCGCCAGTTGAAATCGGCGTTGCTTTCTAATACTTGCCTTACGCCATTCGATCCCCAGAAACCACTTTTGTTGATGGTAGATGCATCGGATTTCGGGATCGGTGCTGTGCTTGCGCACAAAGATGGTTCGCATGATCGTCCTATCGCCTTTGCGTCCAAATTGCTCTCGTCAGCGCAACGGAATTATTCACAAATAGAGAAAGAAGCTTTGGCTCTCGTGATTGGTGTTACGAAGTTTCACGATTTCTTGTATGGTCGTCACTTTACCATCATCACAGACCACAAACCTTTGACATCGCTTTTTCATCCAAACAAGCCTGTACCTCCACGTACAGCGCAGAAGTTCATTCGCTGGTCTATTTTCCTCTCGCAGTACCGCTACGATATCTTGTATCGGTCCACTGCTAAGCACGGCAACGCCGATGCGTTGTCCCGTTTGCCTGTTGCTGCGGATAAAGCATTCGATTCTTCCGAACTTGCTTCCATGTTCATTGACTCGGAAACAGATGACGTGGTCGAATCGTTTCCGATTGATTTTCGTCGTGTAGCTACAGCCACAGCTGCTGACCCTGTCCTAGTTACTGTTTTGCGTTTTGTTGCTACGCAATGGCCCTTGTCGAAGTCACGGATCGAGGATCCGTTGGTTCGCCGATTTTTTGCTCACAAGGAGAGACTTTTTGTACGACGTGGTGTTTTGTTGCTGCGTTCTGATAATGATCAGTCCAGAGTCGTGGTCCCACGTTCGTTACAGTCCTCTGTCTTACGGATTCTTCACCAAGGACATTGGGGTATAGTGCGCACGAAACAACTTGCTCGTCAGCACTGTATTTGGTTCGGAATCGATGCTGCGATTACGAATATGTGCTCTTCTTGCATGGCGTGTGCCGAAAAACAATCCGCACCGCCGCGGAAATCCTTTGCATGGCCGAAAGCCACTTCCCCTTGGCAATGCTTGCACATAGATTTTGCCGGTCCATTCTGGAATGCTCGATGGTTGATTGTGGTCGATTCTTTCAGTAATTTTCCTTTTGTTGTACGGATGTCTTCCACGACGTCATCAGCCACCATACAAGCGTTATCCGCTATTTTTTGCGTTGAAGGTCTTCCGCAGACTATTGTTTCCGACAATGGCCCACAATTCATGTCCGCAGAATTTCAGTCATTCTGCAAGGCCAATGGTATTCAACATCTGACGTCCGCGCCGTTTTCGCCTCAGTCAAACGGTGCCGCTGAACGGTTGGTCCGGACTTTCAAGTCACAGATGTTGAAGTTGAAAGAGTCGCATTCTCGGGAGGACGCGTTGTTGCTCTTTTGGTCCTCGTATCGCTCTCAGCCCCGAGATGGTCGCTCGCCGGCTGAGTTGCTCCATGGTCGCCCTCATCGCACCTTGATGTCTTTGCTACATCCGCCGCATCAGGTTCTTGTGCAGCGGCAGACTCCTGCTTTTGCTCCTGGCGACGTTGTCTTCTATCGCAACTATCGCGGTTCATGGCGTTGGCTCGCAGGGCGCATTCTTCGCTGCCTCGGCCGCGCGATGTATTTGGTTTTGGGGGCCTCTGGTGAGGTGCGTCGGCATCTCAATCTGCTGCGTCTCTGTCGTCGCCCGGGTTCTGCCGCTCCCCGTCTGCTTTCAGCGACGGTGCCGTCCGGTCAGCGCCCTGGGGACCCATCTACTGGCTCGCCTCATCCCCAGGTGTTACCGCCGATGCCTTCCATTTTGCCCCATGGCGACGCGCCGCTGCCGCCGCTGCCGCCGCCGCCGCCTGTTCTCCCGCCGGCGCCGCCCGCGGTGGACGCTTCGCTGCAGTCGCCCAGCGCCTCCCTTGGTCGCGCGCCGCCGATCGCTTCCCGTGACCAGCTGTCCTCCGCCATGGAACTCTTGCCCGCTCCGGACCAGTTGTCATCGCGCGTCGGATCCCCCGACGCAATGGAGGTCGACCCTTCGGCCCCTCCTGTCTCATTACGGGCGCATACACCGCATGTTGACGTGCACCCTGGACTAGGTTTTCAGGCGTTTCCTAGCTCCCCTCGGACCGAATGGCAGGGTGCGGGTGGCACAGCCACGCCTGTTGTTAGGCTCCCCACCTCGTCGCATACGTCAACATGGGGTCCTCCCCACGGCGGGCGGAAGCCTTATCACACGACCGTCCGCCGATTTGCGGGGGAGGAATGTGGTGTCACCCCCAGACACCACACTTGCTAGGTGGTAGCTTAAATCGGCCGCGGTCCAATAGTACATGTCGAACCCGCGTGTCGCCACTGTCAGGATCGCAGACCGAGCGCCACCACAAGGCAGGTCTCGAGAGACTGACTAGCACTCGCCCCGGTTGTACGGACGACATTGCTAGCGACTACACTGACGAAGCCTTTCTCTCATTTGCCGAGAGACAGTTAGAATAGCCTTCAGCTAAGTTAATGGCTACGACCTAGCAAGTCGCCATTAACCATTTGTAACGTTGCATGTACCTCAAGATAGAGTCTCACTTGTATCATCCAGAATGCTGTATACCAAAGGACAATATAAAAGTTAAGTGTTCTAGTAGCTACGTTCTTTTCTTTATCACATTCATTACGAATCCTGTTCCAGATTTAACGCCAGACGGCGTGAGTTGACGCGTGCCCTTTCGGCTACTTCACTGTGGACTGGCTGCCTTGTCAGTCCACTACAGAAGGTGCAATACCAAAGGCTGAGGGCCAAAATTAAACTTCAAAATTTTAAAATATATTACCATAATTTTTAAATGCAGAAGGCCGCAGTGTTAAAGCTTGAAAGATAAATTTAAAATTTAATTTTGCAAATTTTAAGAAAACAAAGCAAATAACCATTGCCTAAAATTTAAAATAGCTGACAACAGATAATTAACCACGAGTCGCACTCAGAAGGCCTCCAGGAATGTCGGTCTGCCCTCGTTCACTTACGTGAGACAGATGGTGAGCCCAACTACACTTGAGCCGTCCGAAACCAACCAGGGTACAGCCACGGACCGACCGACACAACGTCTTGCTTCCCGTTAAACAGTACATGAGAACTCAAACCGGCAATATTGATAATCCACAATGGAGTATGTACTAGCTGTCAAAATTACACACCATGTTGGACAGCGACAACAGGTGAGGAAACGACGCTACCTGAAATTACGTTAGTAGCCAGGCAGGTAACCAGAACACTAACGGCCACTGGGCAGAAAATTTCGCTGGTACACTTGAATTTGAAACTTCGCTCAGAAGAACACTGCGTGAATTTACGTCAGTGCCCAGGAGAGGTAATCAAAACACTAACGGCCACAAGACAGAAAATTCCACTGGCGCATTCAAATCGTAGTCGACCAAAATAGTTAATTGCACTGTGGTGTCACCGCCAGACACCACACTTGCTAGGTGGTAGCCTTTAAATCGGCCGCGGTCCATTACTATACGTCGGACCCGCGTGTCGCCACTATCAGTGATTGCAGACCGAGCGCCGCCACACGGCAGGTCTAGTCTAGAGAGACTCCCTAGCACTCGCCTCAGATGTACAGCCGACTGTCTACATACGCTCTCATTTACAGAGACGGCAGTTTAGCATAGCCTTCAGCTAAGTCATTTGCTACGACCTAGCAAGGCGCCATATTCAGTTACTATAATTACTTCAAGACAATATTGTGAATCATGTACCGTCAAGAGCGACGTTCATCATTAATGGATTAAAGTTAAGTATCAAATTAATTATGTCAGCTTTCTGAATTCTCATTCATTGTCATTTTCCAGACCTCACGTCACTATAGTTCTTCCCCCTTCACGCCAGCCTGCGTGAGCTAAAACGCGTGCATTTCGGCCTCCACTCGTAACACGGTGTTGGCTCTTCGGCTAACAGAAAATGCACCGCGTGGCGGCTAAATCTCAGCAGTAGAACCACTCGGTGTTGCTCACCGGAAAACCTTCCCAACAGCAAACCACCGAAACAAACCACCACAACATGAATAGACGTGGCTTGTGTAGTTGAAACCACTACTGAACTTTGACGTCCTGGGTCGGTGAACCACGAAGCTCGTAGCGATCGGACAGCTCCACACGCGTTCCGACACTATGCAAAGGCTGCCAGCGGTCCCAGCCGACTGCACAACGCGGAGACAACTTCCCTAGTCCGCAACAGCCGACCGATTGACTGCCAGTACGCCGACAACATTTAAAACAAGTTGCCAATGCAAATGACACTAACTACACACACAGTTTGACAAACACTTGGACGAAGACTTGAACGACACTCAGCAGTAACTAAACACGCACAGAGAAAAATCGGGAGGCGGCACACACACACACACACAGACACACACACACACACACACAGCCGACTCATGAACGATCGGCGAGCCCAAACGCGTCATTCAGTTGGATGACTGACCGACGATCCACCAAGACCGTGGCCAAGCTCAAGTGATGCACGGCGGCAATGGTCGGGCGAGCCATGTCGACGCAGAGCTCACTGCTGCTCCAACCCGACTACACTAGTGCCGCATTGCAACTCCCCGACTTGCAGGTCCGGACTGCGCTGCAGACGTATTCCAACTGACTGGCAGATCCGAACTCGCAATCTGGTGACCCGAACTGGCTTACGACAAACAACGACCGGGAAGTCATAGCAGTCGAGCAAAGATACTACGAGAGGGGATATATCGATACGCGCTGCTAGCGCCGCCCACGGTCAGGCAAAACAGCAACTCAGTGACAGTAGTAATTTAAATTAACGTAGTGAGGTGGTCGTACGTTAAAAACCACGTGTAAAATACCTGATGGCGGGAACACGAGCCACGCGCGGCGCAGGCAGTATGTCTGAAATGTGTTGCTCGCCCATCCATAAGAAAACCTCGTCATTTCAACGCTGGGTGTCACGGTAGTGACCCCTATCGCAGAGGCGTCAAAAGAAGGGATGAATGTGTGTAAGAGGGGATGTAAAGGTTTTCCTATCATGCTAGACGTCAATGGAGGCGTTAGGCAGATTTGTGGTGAAGTTTGGTGCCAATGTGACATCATTAACCCCTCAAACGGACTTCTCAACTGTAGCCATTTTTCCGCACATGTTGACACCTTTCTGTTTGAAGCATCGCCGAGGTCAAGGCTGACGTCGGGGGACGCCACACTATTGTACTGTTACAGAGGGAGGTGAAACCTACAATTATGGATAAAGGGATGTACTCGTAAGGCGAAAGGTTAGGGTCCGTGTACCATCATGTGTAGTTTCCCGTTACTACCTTATTGACATAACTACCTCCGGAACAGGTAGGCTTTTGGCAATCACAATTTCATTAATTACAACGTATTAAATCTCAATAATAGGGCAACAAAGCAGGTAGGCTTTTATTAATAAGAGTTTCAGCTAACACGTGTGTGTGTGTGTGTGTGAAATCTTATGGGACTTAACTGCTAAGCTCATCAGTCCCTAACTTACACACTGCTTAAACTAAATTATCCTAAGGACAAACACACGCACCCATGCCCGAAGGAGGACTCGAACTTCCACCGGGACCAACCGCACAGTCCATGACTGCAGCGCCTGAGAACGCTCGGCTAACGCCGCGCGGCAGTTTCAGTTAACGCAAATTATGAAACAGCTCTTAATTTAATTAAAAAGCAACAGGGAGGCCTTCAATAATAACAGGTATAGTTAAGTAAAATTTCCAAACAGAAAACAGACACCCCTTCAATGATAACAGCATCAATTAAGTGCAATGATCAAACAGAAAACAGGCAGATGTTCAATAATTACAGCTTCACGTAAGTAAAATTACCAAATAGAAAACTGGCAGGTTTTCAGTGATAACAGCTTCAGTTACTGTTGTAGTAGTAGTTGTTGTTGTTGTGGTCTTCAGTCCTGAGACTTGTTTGATGCAGCTCTCCATGCTACTCTATCCTGTGCAAGCTTCTTCATCTCCCAGTACTTACTGCAACCTACATCCTTCTGAATCTGCCTAGTGTATTCATCTCTTGGTCTCCCTCTATGATTTTTACCCTCCACGCTGCCCTCCAATGCTAAATTTGTGATCCCTTGATGCCTCACAACGTGTCCTACCAACCGGTCCCTTCTTCTTGTCAAGTTGTGCCACAAACTCCTCTTCTCCCCAATTCTATTCAATACCTCCACATTAGTAATGTGATCTACCCATCTAATCTTCAGCATTCTTCTGTAGCACCACATTTCGAAAGATTCTGTTCTCTTCTTGTCCGAACTATTTATCGTCCTTGTTTCACTTCCATACATGGCTACACTCCATACAAATACTTTCAGAAATGACTTCCTGACACTTAAATCTATACTCGATGTTAACAAATTTCTCTTCTTCAGAAACGCTTTCCTTGCCATTGCCAGTCTACATTTTATATCCTCTCTACTTCGACCATCATCAGTTATTTTGCTCCCAAAATAACAAAACTCATTTACTACTTCAATTGTCTCATTTCCTAATCTAATTCCCTCAGCGTCACCCGACTTAATTTGACTACATTCCGTTATCCTCGTTTTGCTTTTGTTGATGTTCATCTTATATCCTCCTTTAAATACACTGTCCATTCCGTTCAACTGCTCTTCCAAGTCCTTTGCTGTCTCTGACAGAATTACAGTGTCATCGGCGAACCTCAAAGTTTTTATTTCTTCGCTATGGATTTTAATTACAACTCCGAATTTTTCTTTTGTTTCCTTTACTGCTTGCTCAATATTCAGATTGAATAACGTCGGGGAGATGCTACAACCCTGTCTCACTCCCTTCCCAGCCACTGCTTTCCTTTCATGTCCCTCGACTCACAACTGACATCTGCCTTCTGTACAAATGGTAAATAGCATTTCGCTCCCTGTATTTTACCCCTGCCACCTTGAGAATTTGAAAGAGAGTATTCCAGTCAACATTGTCAAAAGCTTTTTCTAAGTCTACAAATGCTAGAAACGCAGGTTTGCCTCTCCTTAATCTTTCTCCTAAGATAGGTCGTAAGGTCAGTATTGCCTCACGTGTTCCAACATTTCTACGGAATCCAAACTGATCTTCCCCGAGGTTCAGTTACTAAGATTACTAAATAGACAACAGGCTGGCCTTCAACTGTCTCATCTGTGTGCTACGTCCCATACCTCGCTGACCAGGCTAACCCCGAAGACGGCACTCGAAGTCAGCCACAGATTCAAATCGTCGCACAAAAATGCGCAGCAACTACTCGCCGGAAGCCGTGCTCAAGACACTTGCGTTAGTGTTCGCCTTACTCGCCTGGCAGATCTCTCACACCGTCCTCCACTCTCGTACTCACCGCGCCACAACACGCCCCCGTTACCCCATTAACAACCTCGAGCAAAGATCTTAGTCGCCTCAAACCAAAGGGACATCACACGACAGATCGAGCCAGTGGTGCCAGGAATTCGAAAGGCGACGTACCAACCCTGTAGACACTTTGAGCCAAATTTCACAGTTACGCGCTGCGATATGAGGCAATTACGGGGGGGGGGGGGGGGGGGGTAAAAATGTGATCCTTTAATACTATTGCGCTGATTATGCAAAGAAAGTCACTTTCACGTAACACCAAAAGATGATAATACACTACTGGCCATTAAAATTGCTACACCAAGAAGAAATACCGATGATAAACGGGTATTCATTGGACAAATATATTATAGTAGAGCTGACATGTGATTGCAATTTTGGTGCATAGATCCTGATATATCAGTACCCAGAACAACCGCCCCTGGCCGTAATAACGGCCTTGATACTCCTGGGCATTGAGTCAAACAGAGCTTGCATGGTGTGTACAGGTACAGCTGCCCATGCAGCTTCAGCACGATACCACAGTTCATCAAGAGTAGTGACTGGCGTATTGTGACGAGTCAGTTGCTCGGCCACCATTGACCAGACGTTTTCAATTGGTGAGAGATCTGAAGAATGTGCTGGCCAGGGCAGTAGTGGAACATTTTCTGTGTCCAGAAAGGCCCGTACAGGACCTGCAACACGCGGTCGCGCATTATGCTGCTGAAATGTAGGGTTTCGCAGGGATCGAATGAAGGGTAGAGCCACGGGTCGTAACACATCTGAAATGTAACGTCCACTGTTCAAAGTGCCGTCAATGCGAATAAGAGGCGACCGAGACGTGCAACCAATGACACCCTATACCATCACGCCGGGTGATACGCCAGTATGGCGATGACGAATACACGCTTCCACTGTGCGTTAACGGCGATGTTGCCAAACACGGATGCGACCATCATGATCCTGTAAAACAGAACCTGGATTCCATTTGAATACATTATGGGAAAGGCAGTGATCAATGTCTTACAAATATTGACTATTAAAAACAGTCTTGATCACGATTTATTTATCAAGGTGACCGGTTTCGACCACTACTGTTCTCATTTACAGACCATTGAGTAGGAACCTCTTTCTGTTGGAGAATCACTACTCACAACAGAAAGAGGTTCCTACTCAATGGTCTGAACATAACCACAGTAGTGGTCGAAACCGTTCATCTTGATAAATAAATCGTGATCAAGACTGTTTTTAATAGTAAATAGAACCTGGATTCATCCGAAAAAATGACGTTTTGCCATTCGTGCACTCAGGTTCGTCGTTGAGTACACCATCGCAGGCGCTCCTGTCTGTGACGCAGCGTCAAGGGTAACCATAGCCATGGTTTCCGAGCTGATAATCCATGCTGCTGCAAACGTCGCCGGCCGCGGTGGTCTAGCGGTTCTAGACGCTCAGTCCGGAACCGCGCGTCTGCTACGGTCGCAGGTTCCAATCCTGCCTCGGGTATGGATGTGTGTGATGTCCTTAGGTTAGTTAGGTTTAAGTAGTTCTAAGTTCTAGGGGACTGATGACCACAGATGTTAAGTCCCATAGTGCTCAGACCCATTTTGCTAACGTCGTCGAACTGTTCGTGCAGATGGTTGTTGTCTTGCAAACGTCCGCAACTGTTGACTCAGGGATCGAGACGTGACTGCACGATCCGTTACAGCCATGCGGATACGATGCCTGTCATCTTGACTGCTAGGGATACGAGGCCGTTGGGATCCAGCACGGCGTTCCGTTTTACCCTCCTGAACTCACCGATTCGATATTTTGCTAACAGCCATTGGATCTCCACCAACGCGAGCAGCAATGTCGCGATACGATAAACCGCAATAGCGATAGGCTACAATCCAATCTTGATCAAAGTCGGAAACGTGATAGTACGCATTTCTTACACGAGGCGTCACAACAACGTTTCACGAGGCAACGCCGGTCAACTGCTGTTTGTGTTTGAGAAATCGGTTGGAAACTTTCCTCTTGTCAGCACGTTGTAGGTGTCGCCACCGGCGCCAACCTTGTGTGAATGCTCTGAAAAGCTTATCATTTGCATTTCACAGCATCTTCTTCCCGTCGGTTAAATTTCGCGTCTGTAGCACTTCATCGTCGTGGTGTAGTACTTTTAATGGCCAGTAGTGTATAAGAAATGTTTAATATCTCAGTTTTTGTCGAACTGACAAACCATCAAACAATATAAATTGCTATAGTGGCTTATGACATCACACCTGTAGTAGCATCAATAACAAAAAATATATTATAAAAAGATTAGCTGTGAAATAAAAACAAAATAATAATCAGACCAAAGTCAGTGAGCCGTGGCTGGCTCATGCTATGCATTGGATTAAACCTTGGCTGCTATTCTGTGTTTAGTCTCCCACGGTTATCGTGATTATGCTGTTATTCTCTCTGTCTGCGGGTGGCAGCATCGGTGAATATCGATATTCGCACCTTGGATTATCTTTGACCTAACCTACCAGCAAGCCACGACATTTCACATTGTGTCGTTTGGAGTTCGTTGTCGGCTGTTGGGATATTCCCGCGGCCAACAACGTGTGTTTTTTAGTTGGCAAATTTTAGCCACCCTCCGGTCGAGTTTAACTGTACTTGGTTATTTGAATTGAAGTGCAGGAGTGGAAGCTTTTGCCTTGTGGCCGTTAACGCCGGCCGGCGTGGCCGAGCGGTTCTAGGCGTTACAGTCTGGAACCGCGCGACCTTTGCGGTCGCAGGTTCGAATCCTGCCTGGGGCATGGATGTGTGTGATGTCCTTAGGTTAGTTAGGATTAAGTAGTTCTAAGTTCTAGGGGACTGATGACCTCAGAAGTTAAGTCCCATAGTGCTCAGAGCCATTTGAACCATTTTTTTGGCCGTTATCGGTCCCGTTACCTGCCCTGGCCGTTGACGTAAATTCAGGCAGGGTATTTGCCTCATCGTGTTGTCCCCGTCCAGCACGGTGTGTTGGTTGACAGCTCAATGTATAATCGGTTGTGGGCGCCAATACCTTCTATGTTGTTCCATTGAACTGCTTGTTGTGTGCTGGTCGGGTGAAGCGGATGGTTATCTTGACTCTCTGTCGGTATGGTTGTCCTCGGATCGACAATGGTTGGGCTGACTGCCTGTCGCTCCTAAGTGAACATTAGTGTTTGATTTCCAAGCTGACCCTCGGAACTTCGGAACGCCCTTGGGTGTACTGCCTTTTCTTGTCTGTTCTTGTTGTTTGTACTTGTATGGCTTCTAGCCGATTTTTAGATTAAGGTTGTTTTGCCCTTAAGGCGGCAGATGGTTTTGGCCTTCAGCCTAATTTAAAGAAATGTTTTACGTAAAGCCTTTGGCATTTTTAAAATTAATGTTATTGAGTCTAACTGAATTTATGTTGTTTGCTCTTAATGTGTCAGATTCTTTGGGCCTTCAGCCTAATTAAGGAACGGTTTTAAGAGAAGATTTTGCCTTTTAAATTTCTGGTTTTGGTTGAGCTTTAAGTTATTGGCTTTCAGACGTTTTTTACATTAAAGTTGTCTTGCACTTAAGGCATGAGATTGTACGGAGCATTCAGCCGGTAATTAAGTTCCAAAACTAAAGCTGTGCGTTTTTTTTAGTTTTCTTGGCTCTTGTAATTTTTGATCAAATAAAAGGTATTATGTTCGAGTGTAACTGTCAGCCGCTTATTTTGCCCCTTTCCACAGCTTAAACTACCTGTGCTGTTCTGCGGCTTTAGCAGAGCGTCTCAGTCAGTCTCCTCTTTATCCTTCTTTGTGAACGTGACCCGCATCTGCGCAGGGTTTGGATGGTTGTTAACAGATTTTGCACGACTAATTTAAGGTGTGGCCAAATATTGTCCCTGCTACCACCCCGTTTCCCTCCGCGACGTTGCGTATGTACCCACAGCTGTCTATGTGTAGTGTTTTGCATGTGAAAGGGAGCTGCCGGCCGCGTTGGCCGAGCGCTTCTAGGCGCTAGAGACTGGATCCGCGTCACCGATATGGTCGCAGGTTCGAATCCTGCCTCGGGCATGGATGTGTGTACTATCCTTAGGTTATTTAGGTTTAAGTAGCTCTAAGTTCTAGGGGACTGATGACCTCAGAAGTTAAGTCCCACAGTGCTCAGAGCCATTTTTTTAAAAAGTGAGCAGAGTTTTCTAAATGTTCGTGAATTGTGTAACTAAGGTGCGACTTGAGTGGGATGTGGGAAACCGCCTAAAAACCGCATTAAGGATGATCAGCACACCGACCCTCGTCGTTAATGTGCCGGACGTTTTTCGAATCGGAGGCGGCGCACCTCCCACATTCCGGAAGCGGAGCTTTAATGCGCGCGGTTATCCGGGCGAGTAAAGTGAAGACAGTGTGTTCGAAAGTTTCCATTTTTGCACATCTGTGATATAAAAACTCTGCGAAGCGTATCACTAAACATGCTCCATACTTGACGAGTGCTGTGTCAGCACACTCTCTTTGATTTTCAACAAATTAATCTATATTTTTTTATGGCACCACCCAGGAATTCGTCACTCTCTGCCGTTTATTGCTAGGAGCTCTACACAGCCATATAAATCCTCGTGGACAGATCAACACAGCGTACTGTAACACATCATTTCGTTAGTTCTTGTAACGAATTCGACCTAACATCGTTTTTATCTACAGCCAATTTCTATAATTATTCTGCGTTAACACTCACTCTTTCATATTTAAGGTTTCATGACACACCATGATTACAAGACTTCTTAAGTAACAGAACCCAGTACGTCATCTTCGACGGCGAATGTTCGTTAGAGACAAGGGTAACGTCAGGAAGTGAGACATGACCGCAGTAATTTACTATATACGAGGGTTGGAACTTAAATAAGGCAACTATTCACTGACGACTGATACAAAAGAGTTACATGTTTGTACCTTTTACTGTCCTTCAGAGTAGTCAGCAGCGTTTTGTAGAATCCGTTACCAGCGTAGTATACCGTTAGCATAGCCTGTTCTTTTGATGGAGCGGTGATTCTTGTGTACGACTGCGATGATGTAATCCTAACGCATTACGATCCTCCACGGCAGACCGTCAATTCACAGTGTTACTGTTCGTTTTTGGAGCATCACCTGCAACCAGCTTTGCGAAAGAAGCGGCGACACTTCCTGCACAACCCACCCATCATTTTGCACGACAATGCGCGGGCGCAAGCTGTGGCTGCTCTGTTCAGTCGATGGGATTGGGAAGTACTGTACCGTCCACCATACTCCCCGGACTCAAGTCCTTGTGACTTGGATTTGATTCCGAAGATGAAGAACCACTTTGGTGGCATTCGCTTCAGAACTGTTCCAGAGATTCGACAGGCAATAGACCGCTCCCTTCGCACCATCAACAGAACAGTCTCTGCTAACGGTATACTACGCCTTCCACATCGCTGGCATCGTGTTCTACACAATGCTGGTGAGTGCTACGAAGGGCAGTAACAGGTGCAAACGTGTAAGCTTTTGTATCGTTTGTGAATAAATAGTTGGCACTATTTAAGTTCCAACTTTCCTACATGAATGCTATGGCACAAAGGGTGAGCAACAGTCTGTGGCTGTTTGCTGATGAAACTGTGCTGTACGGGAGGGTGTCGTCGTTGAGTGACTGTAGAACACAAGATCACTTAGATGAAATTTCTACTCGGTATGATGGAAGAGACACATTTTCCACTTGGTCTGATGAACGGCAGCTAGCTCTAACTGTAGAAAAATGTATGTTTATGCCAATGAGTAGGAGAAACAGAATCATAGTGTGCTGCTCGACATCATCTCGTCACTTTAATATCTACGAGTGACGTTGCATAGATATATGAAATGGAACGATTGTGTAATGCCTGTAGTAGGGTAGGATAGTGATCGACTAGGGTTTACTGGGAGAATTTTAGTGAAATGTGGTGCATCTGTATAGGAGGGCATACAGAACCCTAGTAAGGTCCATTCTTGGGTACTGATTTAGTGCTTGCGATCAGCGCCAGGTCGGATTGAAGGAAGACTTCCAAGCACTTCAGATGCGGGCTGCTAGATTTCTTTCCGCTAAGTCCAAACAACACTTATTACGGAGATGCTTCGGGAACTAAGATGGGAATCGCTCGAAGTAAGGCAACGTTATTTTCAAGGGAAACTTCAGAGAAAACTCGCATTTGTAGCTGACTACAGAACGATTCTAGTGACCGAATGTGCATCTCGCGTAAGGACTAAGATCGTAAGATAAGAGAAATTGGGGCTCGTACGTATGTATGTGGATAGACGCTTTTCTCGCGCTCTATTTGCGAGTGGGACAGGAAAGGAAATGATTAGTAGTGTTACAGCGCACCCTCCGCCAAGCACCGTGCGATGGCTTGTGGAGTATTTATGTAGATGGTAATGCAGATGTGGATCTACAAGGTACTACCTTGTTAACTAAAGTTCTCATCAACTGCATAATGTGTGCAACAGAGTTTCCAGCAAGACCTTTGCTCTGAAACGTAGGGTAAGAACATGTACAGGGAGTTCGGAATATCCCGTTACCAACCTCAAGGACTTGTGCAGGGTAATGGGTACATAATCTCAACAGGAAACTGTGGCCGCGAAACGGGCCGTTTCCGCACCGTACTACAGCCGTTTAAAATGATTGGTATGCAATAGGGTAGTCGTGGTGGGAATTGCTCACGTAGGATCGGCTGATGTTATTTGACATCTACCCTACCTCTCTGAAGTGACTCGAGCCTCATTCCCGTGTTTGTGAGTGATAGTGCAAGACGTTTGAGAATACCCTGACATGGTTGTTCTGAATGATGAAGCTCGCCGTAATGGACGAGCTGGTCGTCACCTTTATCAAGATCGTTCACCAGAGCGTCCGACACCGCCGCATTCGCTTTTCGCCACAATTAGGCAGTGGCTTCGAGAAAGGGTACCTTCACCATCATTAGGCGCGACTGTGATGCTCCAAGAAAACCCAGCACCTACATTGGAATGGATCGAACTGCACCAATTTCAAGAGAACTCCTAAACAAGTACATGAGGAATCTCTTTGGGTATTAATGAGTGGAACTGAAAACATCTGATGTACTGAGTCACAACTAATCAATTACTTGTAAAAGTGGTCGCGTAACAACGTATTTTCAAGTAGTTGTACCACGGACACAGTACGTTTCCGGTCATGAGCTCCATTTCAAATTACACTGAAGAACCAAAGTAACTGGTACACCTGTCTAATATCGTGTAGAGCCCCGGGAGCACTCAGAAGTGGCGGAAGACAACGTGGCATGGACTCGACTAATGTCTGAAGCAGTGCTGGAGGGAACTGACACCATGAATCCTGCAGGGCTATTCATAAATCAGTAAGACTACGTGGGGGTGGAGATCTCTTCTGAACCGCATACTGCAATTCATCCCAGATATGCTCAATAATGTTCATATCTGGGGACTTTGGTGGCCAGCGGAAGGGTCTAAGATCAGAAGAATGTTCCTGGAGCCAGTCTGTAGAATTCTGGACGTGTGGTGTGCCACATTGTCATGCTGAAATTGCCCAAGGCCATCGGAATCCCCAGTGGAGACGAATGGATGCAGGTGGTCGGACAGAATGCTTACGTACGTGTCATCAGTCAGTCGTATATAGAAGTGTCAGGGATCCCATATCACTCCAACGACACACGCCTCACACCATCACAGAGCCTCCACCAGCTTTGGTTGAGTTGGGTTGTTTGGGGGAAGAGACCAGACTGCGAGGTCATCGGTCTCATTGGATTAGGGAAGGATGGGGAAGGAAGTCGGCCGTGCACTTTCAAAGGAACCATCCCGGCATTTGCCTGGAGTGATTTAAGGAAATCACGGAAAACCTAAATCAGGATGGCCGGACGCGGGATTGAACCGTCCACCAGCTTGAACAGTCCCCTGCTGACATGCAGGGTGCATGGATTCATAAGGTTGTCTCCATAACCGTGGACGTCCATCCGCTCGATACATTTTGAAACGACACTCGTCCGAACAGGCAACATGTTTCCGGTCAACAACAGTCCAATGTTGGTGCTGACCGACCCAGGTGAGGCGTAAAGCTTTGTGACATGCAGTCATCAAGGGTACTGAGTCTCCGACTCCCAAAGCACATACCTATGATATTTAGTTGAATGGTTCTCACACAGTCTCTTGTTGATAGCTCAGCATTGAAATCTGCAGCAATTTGTGGAAGGGTTGCACTTCCGTCACATTAAACGATTCTCATCAGTCTCCTTGGTCCCGTTCTTGCAGGATCTTTTCCCAGCCACAGCGATGTCGGAGATTTGATGTTTTACCGGATTCCTGATATTCACAGTACAATCGTGAAATGGTCGCACAGGAAAATCCGCACTTCATCGCTACCTCGGAGGTTCTGCGTTCCATCGCTCTTGCGCCGACTATAACATCACTTTGAAACTCACTAAAATCTTGATAACCTTCCGTTGTAGCTTCAGTAATCGATCTAACAACTGTGCAAGACACTTTTTGTGTTATATAGGCGTTGCTGACCGCAGCGCCATATTCTGCCTCTTTACACATCTCTGAATACGCATGGCTATACCAGTTTCTTTGGCGCTTCGGTGCAGTTTCTAATCTGGTACGTACTGCCAATAATAGATGGTTGATAATGCTCCACAAGTGAAAACAATTATTTTAAGTTGATCATTTGTTAATTAAAACGTGTTGGAATACGGTGCAAATACTAACTGGCAAAAACATTAACTGCTCCCGGTTTCTTCCGGCGTGACACGTAGTAAGTCTCACTCCAAACGTTCAGCGCGGACGACATGTAGATGACTACGGGCGTATCTCTCACTGAAGTCGCCAATTTGAAGATAGAAAAGGGTCATGAGGTTCTGCGTGGCAATTACACTCGTCGTATGCATTTCCATCCGCTCCCAGTCAGCGGGTATTTCTTTATACAATACATGTATTCGCAGTAGTGTGGATAAGCATCAGCTGTACAATGGAATGACGGCAGTGAAAATTTGTACCCGACCGGGCCACGAACCCGGATTTCCCGCTTATCGCGCGAAGTCCCCTTGCCATTTGGCTACCTGAGCGCGACATACGACCAGACCCAAACTTTCATATTTCGTCAACCATGCGCCTACAACCTGAACTCATACATCCACTATATATACACCTGTACAGGAGAGACATTTTACGTGAAGCCGCTTGGTCGGTGTCGGCGAAAGAATACGATATTGCAGTGTTATTCCGAAACACTATGCACAGCTCCTTCTGACATGCATGCGTATGTCATAAAT
This sequence comes from Schistocerca nitens, assembly GCF_023898315.1. Taxonomy (NCBI): domain Eukaryota; kingdom Metazoa; phylum Arthropoda; class Insecta; order Orthoptera; family Acrididae; genus Schistocerca; species Schistocerca nitens. The sequence continues at coordinate 87,729,596 of NC_064617.1, forward strand.
GTCTGAAGGAACTTTGAATTTCAGTTCGGAACAAGAAAGGCACTGCAATATCGTATCGTCTTTTCTCTCTCTAGCAACTTGTTTTCTACTTCCCGCTACACGAAACATGTTGTCCCAGCGAGCGCCGGTAATACGACTTATAAAACTGTAAAAAGAGGGTTTAGTGCCACCCGATACCTCATTCGTCAATGTAGCTTTCAACACGGGGTATCGTATGTAAGAACAAAATTCATCATCGCAACAAATAATCCGTTATCGTTTGCGATACTATGTATAGCACCACGTGTTGTGTTATGCTGTAATGTGTAGACAGAGTTATTCAGGTTCTCTGTGTAAAGGCAAAGTGAAGGAGTTGCTATAGCCTTTTACAGTCGTTGCTATTCTTATAGTCTGCAGAGAAGTGGTACAAATGTGCGACGAATAAACGTGTCTTGACTATAATGAAAGAAAAAAATTGGAAAACAGCGACGTAATTTTATACAGATGGAAGAACGACGTCAGTATTGATCCAGTGACGGCATATGGCATGTGGGGGAAAGTAGATATGATGATAATGGTTTCCATGTTGTCCGCCGACAAATATCGTAGCTGCATAGCTATTATAGCGCCATCTGTGTATACCGTATAATAGGGAATGATTACAGCCCGAGTCCGCAGCTCGTGGTCTCGCCGTAGCGTTCTCGTTTCCCGAGCATTGGGTCCCGGGTTCGATTCCCGGCGGGGTCAGGGATTTTTCACCTGCCTCAAGATCGCTGGCTGTTGTTGTGTCGTCTTCATCATCATCATTCATCCCCATTGCGGTCGGAGGAAGGCAATAGACCTTGCCTGGTACGGCGGTGCGAGTCTTCCGCATCCTTCCCCTACGCTCTGTCAAGGAGTATGGGACTTCATCATCATCATCATCATCATCATCATTAGAGCGAGAAGGCTCAGAGTAGTGCAAGCATGCGAAGCAAGGAGGCAACCATGCCATTGAGACGCATTCGTGCCTCCTGCAGCCAACTGATCGAGTCTTAGAGGAATCGAACTGTAGCTTTCCGAGTGATGGGATGGTCCTTTCGGAGAATTGCCATGTAAGTTGGACACGCTGCTTCAGATGTACAACGATACATTTATCAGCGGTCACATGAACATTCTGACAACCGCAGATGACGTTTTGGAAGTCCACTTAACACAGACGCCCGCGAGCATCGTCGTCCTGCAAGGCCATCAGTGGCTGATCGTACAGCTACCACAGCAGAGCTAGGAGGGCTTGTGAGCTCAGACGTGTCAACACAAACTGCTACGAACCGGTTATTAGCAGTGAGACTACTGGCATGCACAACTCTATCCCATCTTCCACTCACGGCACAGCATCGACGTGTGTGACCCAACTGGTACCGTCGGAGGTGGAAGATGGAATGGAACCCTGTCATCTTCAGCAATGAAGGGAGATTCTGCCTGCACGCCAGCGTGTACGAAGTAGTCCTAATGAGCACTGTCTCGTGGATTGCATTCATCCCACAGGCATTATGGTGTGCGTTCCGAGAAGCTACAACACTCGTTCACCTTTGGTGTTTCTGGAGGTGACGCTGACCAGCACTCGGCAAGTGCAGAATGTTGTCAGACCCGTTCTTTTGCCGTTCTTGGAACGGGAAGGTGAGGTGATGTTCCAACAGGATAACGCTTGCCCACCCAATGCCCTTGAAATTTAACGCGCTTTGCATTACGTGCAGCAACTTTCCTGGCCAGCACAATCTCCTGCCAGGTCTCCAGCCGAGAACGTGCTGGGTATGATGGGATTGAAGTGACTCATGTGAGTTCTCAACCAATGACCCTTACAGAACTACGAGAACAGGTCGAGCAGGCTTGGTATAACGTATCCCGGGACAGTATTCGTCCTCTGTAGGATCGAGTGGACCTGCATTGCCGCCCGTGGAGGCTATACCGCATACTAACACAGCTGATTCAACAGGTGTCGATATCTGCTACCTGGGAATCGCTTGTGCTACTTGTCTGTAAATGTGATCATTTCATGTTGATCATTTCATGTGCTCCATATTCAATGTTGCAACAGTAAATCTCGAGTGAACTGGATACCTCCAAAAGGATGCCCTACTTTTTTCTTCCAGTGTAAGTAGTAATACTAAAAATGAATATTCCATTTTTAACCCTGTAAGGTGCCAGGACATTGTCACTTACACGTTAGCTTACCAACATTAGTATTAATAATAAAGGGACTGGCAAGGGCATCAGATCATGACTCTACTGAATTATGGTAAATATGAGGCACTCTCGAGCAGTATTCCCTGCATGTCTGCATGATTGAGCCACTGACTTAAAGCGTTGGTGAAAAGTGTCGGAAGTTGAGAACTGTGGAATATAAAGTCTGCAGCTGGCCGTAGCTCGCCGGGCCGCCCTGGGCGGCAGGTAGCGGTCACCAGAAACGCGGGACAATACGGCGCTTTTGGGGATAGCCCGGCATCCAGAGCCACCTGTGCTGAGCAACACGTAGGGAATACGGGAATTTCGTTTGTCTGGGGCGTTATGATCTACTCGATCATTGGGTAGATCTCAGAAATGCCGTTGGAGGGATTATGGCGATGATAGAGCGTTCGACAATGGCCGAAACTCAGTATTTCCCCGCCGCGTTTTCGTACGCGTGGGAGACGGGAAAACTGTGGAGAGGGTGGACTTCGCCTTCAGCCATCGAGCGGTACGAACTTGGAGACGGCGTCTTGGCCATCGTCTTCGAAGGGAGATCTACGGTCTGCGTCGCAGCATTGCACCATCGCGTGTTCCTCGCAGATTTCCGCGGTTAGAGCTCTTTGTGTGCTCAGAAGCGAGATTTTCACCAACGCTTAACCACTTCCAACTTACCTAATATTCTTGATCCGGTAGTTATCCTTGCGAGGTGCCGAGTATTTATCAACACAGCTTCCGGTAATAGGGGCGCGTAATTGCAAATTGTTAATGTGCCATTCTCAGGAGTGTGTGGGTATACAAAGAAATCCGCATTGCTTTTGTAAATTTTGTCAGTTGTGGTAGATGTCAAATTAAAATACCAGTATTACAATCGAATTATCGACTTCATTATACAGGGTGTTTCAAAAATGACCGGTATATTTGAAACGGCAATAAAAACTAAACGAGCAGCGATAGAAATACACCGTTTGTTGCAATATGCTTGGGACAACAGTACATTTTCAGGCGGACAAACTTTCGAAATTACAGTAGTTACAATTTTCAACAACAGATGGCGCTGCAAGTGATGTGAAAGATATAGACGACAACGCAGTCTGTGGGTGCGCCATTCTGTACGTCGTCTTTCTGCTGTAAGCGTGTGCTGTTCACAACGTGCAAGTGTGCTGTGGACAACATGGTTTATTCCTTAGAACAGAGGATTTTTCTGGTGTTGGAATTCCACCGCCTAGAACACAGTGTTGTTGCAACAAGACGAAGTTTTCAACGGAGGTTTAATGTAACCAAAGGACCGAAAAGCGATACAATAAAGGATCTGTTTGAAAAATTTCAACGGACTGGGAACGTGACGGATGAACGTGCTCGAAAGGTAGGGCGACCGCGTACGGCAACCACAGAGGGCAACGCGCAGCTAGTGCAGCAGGTGATCCAACAGCGGCCTCGGGTTTCCGTTCGCCGTGTTGCAGCTGCGGTCCAAATGACGCCAACGTCCACGTATCGTCTCATGCGCCAGAGTTTACACCTCTATCCATACAAAATTCAAACGCGGCAACCCCTCAGCGCCGCTACCATTGCTGCACGAGAGACATTCGCTAACGATATAGTGCACAGGATTGATGACGGCGATATGCATGTGGGCAGCATTTTGTTTACTGACGAAGCTTATTTTTACCTGGACGGCTTCGTCAATAAACAGAACTGGCGCATATGGGGAACCGAAAAGCCCCATGTTGCAGTCCCATCGTCCCTGTATCCTCAAAAAGTACTGGTCTGGGCCGCCATTTCTTCCAAAGGAATCATTGGCCCATTTTTCAGATCCGAAACGATTACTGCATCACGCTATCTGGACATTCTTTGTGAATTTGTGGCGGTACAAACTGCCTTAGACGACACTGCGAACACCTCGTGGTTTATGCAAGATGGTGCCCGGCCACATCGCACGGCCGACGTCTTTAATTTCCTGAATGAATATTTCGATGATCGTGTGATTGCTTTGGGCTATCCGAAACATACAGGAGGCGGCGTGGATTGGCCTCCCTATTCGCCAGACATGAACCCCTGTGACTTCTTTCTGTGGGGACACTTGAAAGACCAGGTGTACCGCCAGAATCCAGAAACAATTTAACAGCTGAAGCAGTACATCTCATATGGATGTGAAGCCATTCCGCCAGACACGTTGTCAAAGGTTTCGGGTAATTTCATTCAGAGACTACGCCATATTATTGCTACGCATGGTGGATATGTGGAAAATATCGTACTATAGAGTTTCCCAGACCGCAGCGCCATCTGTTGTTGACAATTGTAACTACTGTAATTTCAAATGTTTGTTTGCCTGAAAATGTACTGTTGTCCCAAGCATATTGCAACAAACGGTGTATTTCTATCGCTGCTCGTTTAGTTTGTATTGCCGTTTCAAATATACCGGTCATTTTTGAAACACCCTGTAGCTAGCATTTACTCTGGCCCACTAAGATTTACATGTACGCTAGTTACTGCACAGCTTGCCCAGACTGGAAGGAAAGAAGGTTTGCGGTCTTCTATGTCAGCGAAGGACAAATAAGCTTACAACACTTCGCACCTTATTCTGTTCTGCAGCAACAGTTCTATTAGTAGGCGAAGGTGATGGTCCGATTAGTGTTTCAGGTAAATAAATATCGCATTGCAACACCGTAAAACCGCTACCTCTAAAGTAACTCATGGAGAAGAACAGATCGAACTGAAAAACGATAGTAAGTTTTACACGGTATATAACAAGCTGCCAGTTTCAGAGCCATTTACCAGTCCTATTTTGCCACGAAGGGTTTAAAATGGATGAAAATCTGGCGACCTTGTTACGGAGAGCTTTGATAGGCAGTTTACCCCTGTTCGTTAACTCGACTCGCCTGTAGTTTTCAACTTGCTGTTATTGAAAGGCCGGAAAAAGGGGGGTCTCACTTACAAAGGCGCTGGATATCAGAGCTCGTTTATTAATTAAGGTGAAAAGTTTGCTCTGCAGTCGGCCCCTCTCTTTCGCTGCTGGAACTCTACCTCGCTGCTCTCTAAGTAATCAGCTTTTTTTTTTTTTTCTTCTCCAAAATCTCATTCCGCCTTCCCCAGGAATTTCCCCTTTTATAAATATTTCCTACCTTTAATCTCCTGTAAATGTCAGCGAATACCTCGAAATCCGTAAAAGAGTTCTTAGAAGATTCTTGCTAAAGAAACTAGGTAAATCAAATATCGTATGGAGGTTTCCTAAAGTCTGCAAACTTCTTAATGAATTTTTTTGGTATTGGTAACAATAAAGAAAAACAAGGAGTGCTTAACAACTTCTCACACCACGTAATCTAGTTCCGTCCATCCAGCATTTTCACCCCCAAGTGAGACTAGATCGGCCTTTGTTTTCGTAGTAGCTACACTTTAAAAGTTTAACATACCAAGGAGTGACTATGAAAGATGCATATGTCGTGAGATATTATGATACTGGTACAGCTGGCAGTTTATTTCGAATGTTTCCCACTATAATCATCTTTGCATGCCTGAACACATGAATGATATGTATTCTTTGGCTACCAGAGGCTGGAGTGTTGGCGAAAAGTACTCAGACGACGGAAGAAGGCGGGACAGTTATCGGGTAGACAGGGAGAGAAGAGTGTGTTGTGTCATGACAGGTCGAGGAGCCCAGATCGTACCGCTCAGAGAATGGAATTTCAGCTGCATTGCTCCATGACGTGACTGAGGGCAGAAAATGAATTTGACACGATTTCATAGAGGGATGACAGTCTTCGAATATTTTATTTGCTGTAGGCGCTAATCGCGAAGTACTGTAGTGCAAAGGATTCATTGTGCCTAACAGTGTAGGTGAGTTGTCAGTCATCTGTTGATAATTCTAATTATCTTTTTCCCACCACTTTTAGATATACTTTAAGTAAAAGAGTGAATTGTGTAATTTGAAGATCGTGTACAAAAGCAATGCTAAGAGAGTGTTGGAATTTATACTGGTATGAGTCATTTCTATGTCATTAAAAAGTATTCAATATAATTGCTGAATACTTTCCTACTCATTTAGAAGTATTTCATGAGTTTTATCCCACTATCAGATGAAAGGTAGATTTAGCGAGACCTGCATTGTCACGGCTTTCCTACTGCGTGGGCAGTGAACCATTATTTCCTCAAACAGGACAAAAGCTTAATTTACAAGAGCAAAATAAAATAAGCAGATTGCTTCCCACTGATTTATTTCACGTATACGCAGTTTAGTACTTCAAATTCTTGCAGTGTCCAGGCAGAGTAGAGCCGAGTTATCCGTCGCACAATTATCAAAGATCGTAGGGCCTAGATGAACCATCTGAGATAAAATGAGGAACGATTTTCATTGGAAAAATTTCATATAAATTCAGTAGATGCGTTTTTCTAGCAGAGAATATTTTTGTTGCGCAGCAGTTAAGTCACTGTGTGTGACTGTTTCGTCATAAAGGCATTCTGAGTATTATTGATAACGTTATTTATATTCAATCTCATTTACAGATAGTCAGACGCAGTTTAGATTAATTGACAGCACATACATGAAAGTAATTTACAGAGATGCAAGTGCGATTCTTGATCAGGCGACATAGGCGACGCTGCAATCGAAATTGAAAAGTACTTTCTTTCACACTGCTAGCGAGAGGTTGTGTCACACACATATTTCACATACTTAGTTTATAAGGTATAGCATATAAGTGTAAACTTTGTTTCCTAGTTTCCCTCAATTTAGCTTTAAGAAGCCTATTGCAATGGTCACAAATGGATCGTACTAGCTTTGTAAGGTTATCGTTCTACCGAAAATTCACTAATGTGTAAGGCGACGCTTCCCACGCCCGGGTTCCCGGGATCGATTCCCGGCGGGGTCAGGGATTTTCTCTGCCTCGTGATGGCTGGGTGTTGTGTGCTGTCCTTAGGTTAGTTAGGTTTAAGTAGTTCTAAGTTCTAGGGGACTCATGACCAAAGATGTTAAGTCCCATACTGCTCAGAGCCATTTGAACCATTTGTAAGGCGATAAACATTGTGAAGCAGGAAGAATGATCAAGATTCAGAGATCTAACTGGAATGTTCATTTGAAGCAAAAATCTCTAGTAAACATGGACTCTAAATGTCTCAGCTACTCTGGAATACATCTCTTTGTTGAATAAGTGCTCACAGCTCTATGGTATGTATTTCAGAGCCCATGATTACTAGAGCAAGCAAAGATCTTCCTACTGGGACACCCTGATAATATCTCTTATTCATATTTAAAACATGAAAACAGAACAGAGATACAAGAGATACTTTTGCGATGAATGACTTGCCGTCCATAGTGGTTCACTGATTTATTATGTTCCCTTTTTTTTTACATATTTTCTTACAGTAAAACATCACATAAGCATTTCACGCTGAACTACCTGTAATAGTTTCGTCCAACCAGGGATCATCTTCGGATTGTAATTTGATAATAAGGAAAAACGAAGAGTATACGTTGTAACTGCGACCGGAACGGTCGCGGGGCTGACGTAACGGAAAGCGCGGTGGGACCCACGGAGCGGCCCGCGAACAACAACATAAACGGAAAAGGACGGACACAAACAATGAAGGACCTAACGAACAACAACAAGTCGGAACAACTGAATTACAAGAAAACTACGTCCACTCGCACACAAAACAAGAAAGTAAATACGCTAAGGCAAGGCGATATGTCCAAAGACGCACGCAAGATTAGATTTTTTTTTCTTTATTGAATTTCAATTCCCCCCCGAAGGGGGCGGGCTGGCAGCAGCTTAGTATGCCGCTCTTCAGCCTACAGACTTTGTGAGAAAGATGAAGAAAATAAATAATAAAAACAGGCGATAAAATCGGAGACTTAAAGAGTAACATGGCGAAAAGAAATCGTGGAACTTAAAACAAAGAACAGAGGGATGATGATGCTAATAAAATACATACGAAGCAGACAGGTAAAACAATACACAGCCAATTAAAAAACACGGCGACAGTCTGGATTCTGTTCGCAAAAGACATAAAATTCACACCTAGCGACAGCATGGATTCTGTTCGCAACACGAGAAAGACTGGAACACTGCACTAAAAAGTTGGCAAATGTGACATACCACAGCCGAGAGCAGGTGGGGGGAAACTGGACAGATGATGGGAAAACAAAAAAGGGGAGAAAGGAGAGTAAAAGCGAAGGGGGGAACCGGGAAAGTAGATGATGGAGGATGAGGACCCATAAGAGGGGTGGGGGGCAGACGCGACAGGGAGTGGGGTAGGCAGAGGAGGGGAATAGAAAAGGACGTGTGGGGGGGGGAGAAGGGAGGTAGGGAGAGGTTTAGTGGGGAGAAAACAGGACGGAAGGGGGGAAGAGGGAGCCCAGGGAAAGGACAGAGGAAAGGAGGGGGAGTGAGGATCAGAGTTGATAGGAGGGGTAAATGGAGGGAGAGAGGGCTTCGTCCGGGAGGGGGAGTTGATGGAAGCCACCTTGGGAAAGGAGATGTAGGGTGTAGAGATGGAGGGTAGGGGGGGGACAACGGTGAAGACGTGGCAAGGGGCGAGGATGGGAGAGGAGAGGAGCAACCAGGGGGTGAGGGGTTCAAGACGGCGGGAGGTGTAGAGGATGCGGATATGTTCGAGGAATAGGAGCAGATGGGGGAAAGGAATGAGATCAGAGAGGATCCGCATGGTGGACGGGAGGCGTATATGGAAGGCGAGGCGGAGTGCATGACGCTCAAGGATCTGGAGGGACTTATAGAATTTGGGGGGGGGGGCAGAGATCCAGGCAGGACTGGCATAACAGAGGATGGGACGGATTAAGGATTTGTAGGTGTGGAGGATGGTAGAGGGGTGCAACACCCACGACCGGCCAGAGAGGAGTTTGAGGAGTCGGAGGCGGTAGTGGGCTTTGGATTGGATGGAGCGGAGATGAGGGATCCAGGTGAGGTGACAGTCAATGGTGAGGCCAAGGTAGGTGAGGGTGGGGGTGAGGCGGACAGGACGGGCGCAGACAGTAAGGGAGAAATCCAGGAGCCGGAAGGAGCGAGTGGTACGACCTACGATGATTGCCTGGGTCTTGGAAGGAGTGAGTTTCAGGAGCCACTGGTTACGGAAGATTAGACTGGCTTGCAGGCTCTTAAATACATGATCGGAAGCACCGCTATTAGCCGGCGGGACCACGTGTTCCACTGTGGCGCCCTCACACTAAATGTGAGCCAGGAGGCGCGCCGCCATGGCTTAGGGGCGGTGGTGCAGACCTCTAGGCGTCTTCGACCTCCATGCCCTCTGGCGCGGATTCAAATTCCGCGGCGAGCGGTACCAGAGTATATAGTCTGCAGAATCTGCCACAAAATTCTCTATGCAATGATGAGGAATTGTAATCAAAACTAAAGACACATGCTGCAAATTGTTACGTTGTCAACAAGACGGCAGGTACAAATCGAGGGTTTATAGGCCGAGTGAAATCGTCTATCTTTTTGTACATGTCTATATTAGAGGAAGGAATGTCTACTTGGAGAGAGGTTATAATTACAATCAATGTGATTTAGTGCGTATAATAGAGCCAACAGATTGTAACAAGATTTTACTTTAATCTGGTTTCGATATCAAGAAACAAATACCTGAAAAGAGGTCAAAGCCATTAAAATGGAAAAAAAAACTAAGAAGAGATGGTTAGTATATCAGATGTATGAGGAGACTGCACTCATATGCAGTAACAGATAAAAAGATTTACGAGTAAAATGATCTCGTCATGTAAATTGAGCACGTAATGTTTTACGATATAAAATCAGACACTTAAGCCAACACAAAATTGGCAGTTGTCAGTAAAATTATAGCTACATGGCGTAACACACTATACGCCGCCAAGGGCTCTAAGAGGGAGCAGGCACTGGTGGTGGGATCAGATTAAGAGGCTCACAGGTCGAAGTTGTCGCAACGTGGACACGAAAAAAGTCGCGCCGTCTATTGATAATCGAAGAACTCATCTGCTTTTATTACAAAAATATTATAAATAGCAATAAGTGTTCATCTCACAAGACGACAGCCAGTATTTCGCAAACTGAAATTTGTGGAGGACAGTGGAAAAGCAGTTACTCTATGCATTATGTCTGAAAACGATTAAAATGTAGTACACGAAAAGGAGAGACGAAGATGTTTTTTTAGAGTTTACTCTGAGGAAACAGAGGAGTCAATTTTATAAGTGTCTAGGTGCCACTGAAAAGACTTTTATACGTAGCTGCAGCTTTTGATATAATATGCTTCAACACCAAGATGATATATGTGTATATTATATATTCCCGTGTTTGGTTTAACAATACATATGTTTTTGGATAGGTTCCGTCTTTAGCAAAACACAATTTGGTTTTTTAGCCCTATCTCACTGCAGTTGCAGTGGGCTTTTGTTTTATGGCTGTTAAAGATAATGAATGATCTTTACTGTTTGTATAAATGTAAATATTAGTTTTTAAAATCGTAATTAGGGATATTCGAAGAAACAGAAAAAATTATAAATTAACGCCTTTTTACGACATGGTGTGGTGGTTTCAGGATTTATTATGTTTCTACAGTGACTGTTTTGTTTCGCAGTTTGTCATCTGCAACTAAATAATTTCAGTCAAAATTACGATTTGAAAATTGTTACATATATATATATATATATATATATATATATATATACTGCTGGCCACCGTAAATGCAACACCAAGAAAGATAAGAGGTAGCACAACAAAATTTATTTTGTAGATAACATGTTGACCAAGTATCAAATGATTACGTTTACAGACGTCTGTGACATGTGGTTCCTGCTAGAATCAGTAGCCAGAGTAGCCGCCATTGTTGGAGATCACCGCTGCCACACGTCTCGCCATTGAGTCAAAGAGACGTTGGATGTGTTCCTGGGGTACAGCAGCCCAAGCTGCTTCCACACGTTGCCAAAGATCATCTGGTGTGGCAGCTGGGGATGTAATCTGGGTCACTCGTTGAGCAACGATGGACCACATGTTTTCTATCGGCGAAAGATCCGGAGAGCGAGCCGGCCAGGGAAGCAATTTAATCTGGTTATTGACGAAGAACCTTTGGACAATGCGTGCCACGTGTGGTCGCGCATTATCCTGTTGAAATATGGCTGTGGCCGAGCCCTGAAGGTAAGGAAGGACAACTGGCTCCAGCACCTCGGATATGTAGCGCCGGCTATTTAAAGTACCGGCAATGCGTACTAGAGGCATGCGAGAGTAATATCCAATACCGCCCCATACCATAATACCCGGTGCAAGACCAGTGTGGCGGTGCATAATGCAGCTGTCCAGCATCCTCTCTCCACGGTGTCTCCACACTCGAATCCGACCATCGTGGTGCAGCAGACAGAAGTGTGCCTCGTCAGTAAAGACAACGTCATTCCATTCTGCCGTCCACATCCGTCTGTCATCACACCATTGGCGACGGAGACGTCTGTGGTTCTGCGTCAATGGTAGACGAAGCAATGGACGTCTTGCGGACAGAATACTCTGCGTAAACGGCGTCGAATGGTACTCGCAGACACTGGATGATGCGTTACAGACGCAATGTGCTGTGCTATGGTTCGGGATGTCACTGAGCGATCCGTCACTGCCATGCGCACAATTTGCCTATCAGCACGTGCAGTGGTGCACCGATGTGAATGCGATCGTCCACGTCGGTCCGTCGTACCCTCCTGCATCCAACGGTTACATATCCGCATTACAGTTGTTTGGTTTCGTCCAACACGACTAGCGATTTCTCTGTATGATAATCCACAATCTCGGTAAGACACTATCCTTCCTCTGTCGAACTCGGATACTTGATCAAACGATGTTCGCTGTTGTCTACGAGGCATAACTGATCGTCTTGTGAAACAACCACAAGGTAAACACACGTGCCGAACGTACACTCGTCGAAATCGCCAAGCCTTAAATAGCGCTATGAGGTGGCGCCACAGGCGTGCATGATGTGCGTCTGCGCTGAAATTCTAATCAGTTGCATATCTCATCGCTGCAAACCCATGGTGTAAATTTCACTTGATTCGGATGCTTCCTTCAGGGTGTTGCATTTACGGTGGCCAGCAGTGTATATATATATATATATATATATATATATATATATATATATATATACACTCCTGGAAATTGAAATAAGAACACCGTGAATTCATTATCCCAGGAAGGGGAAACTTTATTGACACATTCCTGGGGTCAGATGCATCACATGATCACACTGACAGAACCACAGGCACATAGACACAGGCAACAGAGCATGCACAATGTCGGCACTAGTACAGTGTATATCCACCTTTCGCAGCAATGCAGGCTGCTATTCTCCCATGGAGACGATCGTAGAGATGCTGGATGTAGTCCTGTGGAACGGCTTGCCATGCCATTTCCACCTGGCGCCTCAGTTGGACCAGCGTTCGTGCTGGACGTGCAGACCGCGTGAGACTACGCTTCATCCAGTCCCAAACATGCTCAATGGGGGACAGATCCGGAGATCTTGCTGGCCAGGGTAGTTGACTTACACCTTCTAGAGCACGTTGGGTGGCACGGGATACATGCGGACGTGCATTGTCCTGTTGGAACAGCAAGTTCCATTGCCGGTCTAGGAATGGTAGAACGATGGGTCCGATGACGGTTTGGATGTACCGTGCACTATTCAGTGTCCCCTCGACGATCACCAGTGGTGTACGGCCAGTGTAGGAGATCGCTCCCCACACCATGATGCCGGGTGTTGGCCCTGTGTGCCTCGGTCGTATGCAGTCCTGATTGTGGCGCTCACCTGCACGGCGCCAAACACGCATACGACCATCATTGGCACCAAGGCAGAAGCGACTCTCATCGCTGAAGACGACACGTCTCCATTCGTCCCTCCATTCACGCCTGTCGCGACACCACTGGAGGCGGGCTGCACGATGTTGGGGCGTGAGCGGAAGACGGCCTAACGGTGTGCGGGACCGTAGCCCAGCTTCATGGAGACGGTTGCGAATGGTCCTCGTCGATACCCCAGGAGCAACAGTGTCCCTAATTTGCTGGGAAGTGGCGGTGCGGTCCCCTACGGCACTGCGTAGGATCCTACGGTCTTGGCGTGCATCCGTGCGTCGCTGCGGTCCGGTCCCAGGTCGACGGGCACGTGCACCTTCCGCCGACCACTGGCGACAACATCGATGTACTGTGGAGACCTCACGCCCCACGTGTTGAGCAATTCGGCGGTACGTCCACCCGGCCTCCCGCATGCCTGCTATACGCCCTCGCTCAAAGTCCGTCAACTGCACATACGGTTCACGTCCACGCTGTCGCGGCATGCTACCAGTGTTAAAGACTGCGATGGAGCTCCGTATGCCACGGCAAACTGGCTGACACTGACGGCGGCGGTGCACAAATGCTGCGCAGCTAGCGCTATTCGACGGCCAACACCGCGGTTCCTGGTGTGTCCGCTGTGCCGTGCGTGTGATCATTGCTTGTACAGCCCTCTCGCAGTGTCCGGAGCAAGTATGGTGGGTCTGACACACCGGTGTCAATGTGTTCTTTTTTCCATTTCCAGGAGTGTATAATATGGTAGGCGTATGTCACACTTGATTTTATAGATACCTGAGTTTACTAAGGGAGAATAAGACAGTTTCTGATTATGAAGAAGATTATTTTTCAAGTAATTGTTAGTAGAAAATACTGCTTTACAGTCGTGGTTTTTTTTTTTTTTTTTTTTTTTTTTTTGAGGAGACGTCGGATTCTGTAAGTTACAAGTACTAAAAACGGTAAAAAATGTTTTCATTATGTTCATTATTAGGAGAAGTGATAACAGTGATGACTCTGTTATTAGTTTTCTTTCTGAAAATATTATCCGTTATGGCTGTATCGTATTCATTATTGAATGCAATATACTGAACTCTGGCCAATCCGGCCGTTCCTTGTGCGTATGGGTGCCGGATTAGCGAAAGTGCCGTATTATGGAGAGTGTCTTAAATTTACTGTAAACACATAAGGATTATATTTTATTAAGCCCCACGGTACACTCATTTTCATGACAAACTTAGTCTATGAGTGAGTACATACACATTACTGTCACTATGGAAGAGCACCCAAATTTTTAGTTGCCGAAATGACTATAAGCGACTGCAGCGTGTCGCATCACACAACAGCTTCACACGCATTACATCGGTACTAATTGTTTATGATTGTTGCATATTGTACTTGAGGAAGATGTCTGCAGCTTCGCCAGCCGGTGTGGCCGTGCGGTTCTAGGCGCTTCAGTCTGGAACCGCGTGACCGCTGCTGTCGCAGGTTCGAATCCTGCCTGGGGCATGGATGTGTGTGATGTCCTTAGGTTAGGTTTAAGTAGTTCTACGTTCTAGGGGACTGATGACCTCAGATGTTAAGTCCCATATGTGCTCAGAGCAATTTGAACCATTTTGTCTGCAGCTTCAGCCCCACCAGCGTAAGATATCTTCATATTCTCTCCTCCTTTGTCCTCTTCTTCATCTCTTTCATCGCAACTTTCCTGTCCGCTTTCGATTATCTCTTCGTCTGTTAAAGTATGGTCATAAACTGATGCTCGTCGAGCATTGTACTCACAAGGGAACCTCCCCATCGCACCCCCCTCAGATTTAGTTATAAGCTGGCACAGTGGATAGGCCTTGAAAAACTGAACACAGATCAATGGAGAAAACAGGAAGTTGTTGTGTGGAACTATGAAAAAAATAAGCACAATATACAAACTGAGTAGTCCATGCGCAATATATGCAACATCAAGGACAATCCGAGTTCGGAGGCGTCGTGGTCCCGTGGTTAGCGTGAGTAGCTGCGGAATGTCAGGTCCTTGGTTCAAGTCTTCCCTCGAGAGAAAAGTTTACTTTCTTTATTTTCGCAAAGTTAGGATCTGTCCGTTCGATCATTAACGTCTCTGTTCACTGTAATAAGTTTAGTGTCTGTGTTTTGCGACCGCACCTCAAAACCGTGCGATTAGTAGACGAAAGGACGTGACTCTCCAATGGGAACCGAAAACATTTGATCGCAAGGTCATAGGTCAACCGATTGCTCCACAGGAAAACACGTCTGATATATTCTCTACGACACTGGTGACGGCATGTGCGTCACATGACAGGAATATGTGGTCGACCCTCCTAACTTGTACACTTGCCCGATTTAGGTTTTTTTGTGGATGTGATAATCACTCCCAAAAAAGCGATGAAAACATAAGAGTTTGTCACATAAACTGCAACAAATGAATGCAACAGTTTCACAGTCGCACAGGTTTCCCTGTGCTCTGTCAAAACATATGTTTTTAACGTTTTCAAATTTTTCCGTGTGTAGACCGTCGCGGTGTGGTCGCAAAACACAGACACTAAACTTGTTACAGTGAACAGAGACGTCAATGAACGAACGGACAGATCATAACTTTGCGAAAATAAACTTTTCACTCGAGGGAAGACTTGAACCAATGACTTCTCGTTCCGCAGTTGCTCACGCTAACCACGGGACCACGGCGCTACTGAGCTCACACTTTCCTTGATGTTGCCTATGTTGCTCATGGACTACCCAGTTTGTATATTTTGCTTATTTGTTCCATAGTTCCACACAACTTCTTCCTGTTTTCTCGACTGATCTGTGTTCAGTTTTTCATGGCCCATCCACTGTGCCAACTTACAACTAAATCTGAGGGGGGTGCGATGGGGAGGTACCCTTGTCAGTAGCAACGGCTTTCTGTGAAGAACGTTCGTTCAGATTATCTCTAATTATGAGTTTCTGTTTGAAGTCTAGCTTAAGTTGTTTCCTTTTAGAAGCCATGATACCGAACCGTAAAGAAAGCCACAGTTTTAAACATGTATATCATTGTTTGACATTTTAGTTAACTAACTGCATTGCTGCACGCGAGAATTGACTATTGTGTGCGTCATTTCTTCTTGAACGACTAGACGTTGGATGTGGGCCGGATTACTGAGAGGCCAGAGTACTGAGGGTTGGATTAGCGAGAGTTTAGTGTAGTTTTACTCAGATTACTCTCAATATCGAGACTTTCAGCATAAAGGAGTAGGAACAGCTCTATGGACCAGCTAAGCCATGTAGCTATAATTTTATTGACAATTACCAATGTCAGTTCCAGTGTATATAATTTTTATATGGGTTAAATATTATGTTCTTATAAAGTTTTTTATGTGACGAGATTATTTTCCTCGTAAATCTTTTCGTCTGTTATTACATGTATGTATAGTCTCGTCATAAAAACGTTTGGTATAATATCCATCTAATCTTGGGTTCTCTCCATGTTAATGGTTTTGTAATCTTTTTAGGTAATTGACTGAATTTTCTGATGAAGACACCCATAGTCCGTGTGAAAACCAGGTTAAAGTGGAATCTTGTTACAAGCGTTTGGGTGTATTATGCATGTAACATTCGTGTACTTTTGCTGTTTCACAACCATGTTTAACGTTATAAGGTTGGAATGACATTAAACAGTTTTTAGAAACATAAGAATTTTAAATAATTTTCAAAATTATAGCATCTGTAACGAGGAGGCAGCAGAGGTGGACATTGGTGCTTCATAGGTGTACGATGATGTGGGTACATTATTTCCTTCCTTACCCTGTGGTGCGAGAGGCAGAATTCAAATACACACGTTTCAACAGTCTGTTTATTAACCATAAACTAAACTCAGTAAATCTTCTGAGGATAAATCTGCACAGAACTTGATTACTACTGAAATGTTGAGCTTTGATGGTGTGCAACAGGTGCTCACTACGCTGAAAATAGTGAATGCCGTAGTGGCGAGAAGGAGGGGTTGCTGTGGAATATCAGTTCTACGAGGCTAAGAGCTCATGCACGGTTAGTCGGTGGGGAGTCACGTGTCGTGGCGACACTGTCGCACGAGGCGCTGGCTGGCCGGCAGTCCAGATAGCAAGTCCGACGGAGAGAAGCTTACACGAAGCAGCGCACTGCTAGGCACTGTGTGACGGGCAGCAGCAGTGGTAGGCGTTGGGTGTGTAGCGGAGAGTCGAAGCAGTTGGTGGTATGACTGGCTGCAAGAGTACAACAAGCTCTGGATGACACGAGCGGCGACTCGAGTACCCATCAGCGAAAGAGCACAGGCGTGGTGTCATGTGGGCATGTGACCGTGCAAACGCAAAATAATGCCTGCAGTTCTGGTGCTGTTTATCGAGAGCTGCTCTCCGCATACCGGCGTGGCTTGCGTTTCCAGACGCTGTGGCACCTCCAACAGATTTTTCATTATTTTTTATTTATTTATTTTGGATTGGGTTACAAGGTCCATATAGCCAACAAGTGTTATAAAGCACGAAACAAACATAATGTGAATAAAGCAGACTAGCACAAAATTACAGACTCTTAAAGTAAAAGAAAAGAGCAAGCAGACAAACACGGGACAGCCGGCGGCAGTGATGGCAGTGTCAGTGGAGCAGAATTACAAACAGCACTGTGCACCAACATTGTGACAAACATGCATGTGCTCTCATAGTATAAGACAAAATATGATGGGACAAACACCATACATCGTACAATAAGCACAACAACAGCTGAAGAACAAAATTGCAAATAACACCATATAACAATATAAGAAATGTAACACAGGGCCAGACGTACTTAAAGTAAGAGAAAAACCCAAAATGGCAGTCACAATACAATCAACAATAGTGCCAGCAGAGCAGTGACATAAAAAGCACAAGAAAGCAATAATGAAAATTTAATTTACAAATAGAGGCATGTACGCAAATTAAAACACAAAACTACGCACCAGATTACTAACCAGGCTGATGTCATGTGAAAATCAAGACCTCGGCAACTCATAAATTAAATAAAATATTCTGTGAGCAAGCTATATTTATCAAAACGGTGGAGTAGAACAGGAATACTGATGGGGAGAGGGTAACACCTCGCAACCAGTTTCTTCTAAAAGTCTGATTGAGCAGTCGTGTAGTTGGAACGTGCCCATTTGATGTGGTTAAGATTCGCTACTGCCGTTGTACCCTTTCCGCGAAGTCCAGCCTTAATAATCTTGAAGCGATATGGGTGCGCGTGGTGTGACCCTTGTCCTAGCCCCATGCGAATGACGCCTGCGAAGCTGCACCGAGGCAAACCATTAGATGTTCCCCTTTACAGCCGACACGCGGCCGCCCTTAGAACGCTGAGAGACATGCCATTTTCAGTTCCAAGCGGGATAAGCAGTCTTCCACATCGTCGATGCGAGGTCTATATAAGGTATCGGCGTTGGGCGTCACTGCCCTTCTGTAATAGTTCTCTTGGCAATGCGGTCAGTAATTTCATCATGAAGAATGTCATGATATCCCTTAACCGATACTAATTGAACAGCAGTGCCCAAGGTCTGCGAGTCTCTTATGGCCACCAAGATGTCCAGAACATATCTGTTCATCTGTGTATCAAACATGGGATGTTGCAATTTCTGCAGCACACTATGAGAGTCCGTAAGCATTAGGCCGAACTTGAATGTCATGGTACGATAATGAATAGGTTTCCTGATAGCCAGTATTTCCGCCATGTAGATAGAAGATTCAGGACAAAGCACAAACGTTTGGAAGGAGCCACTAGAAGGGTTAAAGAAGCCGTATCCTGCACCCGCTTCAGATTTAGAGCCGTCCGTATAGATGTGAGCGTACTGCTGAATTTCTGTTCATTCGCCGTCTATGAGGTGCCTGTGAGAGTCCCCAGAATCCAACCAACGCCTAGAGGCACAGCCAGATATCGAATATCGACTAAGGAGAAAAATATCAGACAACATCTGCAGTCTTATAGACAACGCCATGACGGATTCATCCACTATCAGGTCGTTGGTGGGTGTTGATTTCATGGCTACGAGGACAATATGAACCACTCAGTAATGGTTGTTATCGAGGTTGCGCAAAGTTGACTGTGTTGCATTGCCTCATACAATGCTTCCATTATCTGAGATATAACGCATCAAAACCTTATACGGTGTCAAGAGCATAAACTGCAGCAGACATTGCGGTAATTAGCTAAGTGACACTTCTGTTGACAAACAACCGCCGACGGGAGACAGTGGCCGTACCTGGCCTACGAAGGATATCCGTTAGTGCGATGGTGGAACATGCAGGGGCGCAACTCTGCATACACCACGGATTAAACAAGGAAGTTATTGGATAGGATGGCTAGGAGTAATACACTACTGGCCATTAAAATTGCTGCACCACGAAGATAACGTGCTACAGACGCGAGATTTAACCGACAGGAAGAAGATGCTGACATATGCAAATGATTAGCTTTTCAGAGCATTCACACAAAGTTGGCGCCAGTGGCGACACCTACAACGAGCTGACATGAGGAAAGTTTCCAACCGATTTCTCATACACAAACAGCAGCTGACCGGCGTTGCCTGGTGAAACGTCGCTGATGCCTTGTGTAAGGAGGAGAAATGCGTACCATCACGTTTCCGACTATGATAAAGGTCGGATTGTAGCCTAAAGCGATTCCGGTTTATCGTATCGCGACATTGCTGCTCGCGTTGGTCGAGATCCAATGACTGTTAGCAGAATATGGGATCGGTGGGTTCAGGAGGGTAATACGGAACGCCGTGCTGGATCCCAACGGCCTCGTATCACTAGCAGTCGAGATAACAGGCATGTTATCCGCATGGCTGTAACGGATCGTGCAGCCACGTTTCGATCCCTGAGTCAACAGATGGGGACGTTTGCAAGACAAAAACCATCTGCACGAACAGTTCGACGACTTTTGCAGCAGCATGAACTATCAGCTCGGAGACCATGCCTGCGGCTACCCACGACGCTGCATCGCAGACAGGAGCGCCTGCGATGGTGTACTCAAAGACGAACATGGGTGCACGCATAGCAAAACATCATTTTTTCGGATGAATCCAGGTTCTGTTTACAGCATCACGAGGGTCGCATCCGTGTTTGGCGACATCGCGGTGAATGCACATTGGAAGCGTGTATTCGTCATCGGCATACTGGGGTATCAACCCGCGTGATGGTATGGGGTGCCATTGGTCACACGTCTCGCTCACCTCTTGTTCGCATTGACGGCACTTTGAACAGTGGACGTTACATTTCAGATGTGTTACGACCTGTGGCTCTGCCCTTCATTCGATCCCTGCGAAACCTTACATTTTAGCAGGATAATGCACGACCGCATGTTGCAGGTCCTGTACGGGCCTTTCTGGATACAGAAATTGTTTGACTGCTGCCCTGGCCATCACATTCTCCAGATCTCTCACCAATTGAAAACGTCTGGTCAATGGTGCCCGAGCAAGTGGCTCGTCACAATATGGCAGTCACTGCTCTTGATGATCTGTGGTATCGTGTTGAAGCTGATGGGCAGCTGTACCTGTACACGCCATCCAAGCTCTGTTTGACTCAATGCCCAGGCGTATCAAGGCCGTTATTACGGCCAGAGGTGGTTGTTCTGGGTACTGATTTCTCAGGATGTATGCACCCAAATTGCGTGAAAATGTAATTACATGTCAGTTCTAGTATTATATATTTGTCCAATGAATACCCGTTTGTCGTCTGCATTTCTTCTTGATGTAGCAATTTTAGTGGCCAGTAGTGTAATTTCGTTCTTTCATGTCTGCACATCGTAAAGGTGCTATAACTGAGCCATATGGATTCTTCTGCCTGACAGACTGGTGAGGGCTAGTGAGCCAACCAGCCTGAATGTCATTTTCCGGCACTTTCCCACATCCTCGCAGCAAAACACCGGGTTCCTGCCCATGTTCCACATCCGATATTCACTGCACAAATATTTACTAAACATTAGCACACTTAAACATGATGTTTATGCTAGACGTACACGGATGGGGTACACAGATTCTGTCCAGGGGGGAGCATTGGCGACAGGAAGGGCATGCTTGCTATAATATGTCAGTAACAATACTCAAACCATATATCAAGGCAGACTCCATAGAGACACGGGAGCAGGAGAAAAAGAATAAGCAAAAGTAGATCATAAGTGCCTATGAACTACTCCCGCCATCCCACAATCCTTCCAGACGCTCCTTACGAACGCTTAAGTATTGTTTAAAAACTGTGTCACATTAATGAGTGTGACTATAGAATCATTCATTTCATGGTTTTGGACTTAGATCAGTAGACAAATGGAGGAACTCATTGGTGCTACAATTCTTCTAACTCCACAACTGTTGAGAATGCATTGCAAACCACATACAGTATGTGTCTTTAGCTGTGACTATTATCTTTTATCTTTGCATAAACATTTACTTGATAGATATTAGACACTATATATTGAGTCTTTGTTTCCCCGTTACGTCTGTTGGCGTACTACAGATAGCCATTGGATGGTTGAAGCCGTTTATGGCAGTGAGAATTTCTGATGTGACTGTCATTAAAACCATTTACAAAACAAAAGAACACAGCTGTTAGCATAAATGAAATAAATTTTAATACTGTCAGTCACTTTCTCTTTCTACTGGTCTTCTTACATGTGTCTGTTAATTGCTATTAAAACAAAACGAGAAAAACAATGCATTTATCATAATCAGAATTATACCTGTCAAGAGATACTGAATTACCACTTAACTGCTTGGAAAAAGAGATACGATAAATCCAAGAAAAGGAAAAGAATTAGACACACATCAAACCCAACAAAAAACGCAGAAAATACCCAAAAAGAAGTAAAAACTTGGAAAGTAAGAATTGAAAAAAAAAATGTGATAAAACTTCTATGAATTTCATCTCACCAGTATCACAGAAAGTTTGAAAAGAAGTGGAAGGAAATTTACTCCGTACGAAAATGTTTCTGTAACATCCTCTTTGATTAACTAAGATATATAAACGGTTTTAGCTTTTAGTGAGCATTCTTTCGCTCTTCTATTGAAAATTTTACTTTACTTGAAAACACTATTGTATTAGTTTCAGGAAGCTGGATATTATGATGAATAGAGTATGATGCCTTAATCAATTTTTTGTTGACAAAACCAAAACATTAATTGGTTCTCATTTTTCATGTAATGACATTTACTGTAAAATCTTACAAGGAAATATGAGAAAAGTTTAACTGGATTAAATGTTGTGCTTGTGATAGTGTCTTGCAAGAGCATACGTTTTCACCATCGAGTAAGAGCGGAGTAATTACAAACAATGTGAACAATGAGAAGACCTTACAAACTTCTGGAACGAATCTATTTTAAGATGGCGTCACCCTGTTTAACTTTTCTCCATACCTGACAAATCCAGGTGAAAACACTCACAAAGCTAATCACTGCCAGTATGGGGGAAGACATCAAAGTGTAACAGCAAAGAGTGCATTTTTAATGACTGATCACATTGCACCTGTTTATACATCAGCTCATCCACTAATTCGTTGTTAATTTCAGCTTTGTGGTTTAATGCAAAACCATAAAAAAACATTCTTAAAAGCGTGAATTATTCTTCTCTCTTCGTCCTATTTCACTGGATGTCTATAAAAATTATCTGGTCTATGGACTGATTAATACACTCACGTCATTTTTCTCGAAACTTTCCATGTAGGTAAAGGCAGAGTTCATTCATTTGAAAACATTTATTTACGCCTTCATAAGCTCCAAATCTGATATGCTGTGCAGGAAGCAAAACTATGCTTGTCCCTGCAAACGGTTCATCCACAATTTTTTCATTCCAGGAATTTGTGAGGTCTTCTTATTGTTCACTTTGTTGATAATTACTCCTCTCCTTGTCAATGATGAATTGTTATGTGGAATGGGATGAGATGTCGGTATTAATTCGTATCTTTTGTTGGAACATGTTGCTGAATTACAGTAACACCTATACATTTAAGTTTGAATAATACTTATAATCATATGAAGTTATAATAACGAAAACATAAAGAATTCATTGTGGTGACGAAGATAATATTGGACTTAGAGTGCATAACAGCATGGTCATCAACACCCTTACTGTATATGGAAGTTTGAATGATCTCTCTTCTTGTTAGGTATTAGAATGAAAATCATTATATACTCTCACTGTCTCATGAAAGTGTGGAATATATATATAAACAGATGCTGATTGAGAGATTATTGTCGAAGGTACATAGAATTTTTGGAGTTATATGTTTCTGTAACTTTATTTAGCAGTAAAACAACGATGCTCATATGTTGTAAAAACTTCTTTAAATTTACTTCTTGGTAGCAGAGCGTGGCTGTTCATTAACAACACCGAACACTTTAATACCCCTGCCCTGTTGTGTATATCAGAAGCATCACGTCAGAAATTTAGTTGGTGTTCGTTTTCAGCCTTTGCTTTAACTGACAGAAAATCATAAGCAAGGTTTTGGTACGTATAATACATCTCTTTCGTTTTCATCAACATTCAGTAACAAATTGATATTTCTGCAGGAAATGGCGTCTTGCTGGCAACAGTTATAGTAGGTATTGGAGGGCTTCATACACCTTAATATCCCGTTACATGGTTTAGTCTTGTGAACTAAGGTACCTGAGTCGACATACAATATATTTTGGGTAATAGAACATGAAGAAGCTGAAGAATCTTCAATGAAAGTTTCATCTTCTTCAAATTTTGTTTATATATATTTCTTTGTAACGTAGCACTGTCTGTTTATATGACTGCATATGTTGCTATTCCACCAATGTAACCTTATCGCATTTCATTATGTTTTGGTTTGGCACCATTTGTCTTTGAACATGCCTCATTACTGTGAAGAATGCTTAATTCTGCAAGTCTGTTACTTGTTGTAAGAGAATTGTATTTATTACGAGTGCACTAGTCTTACTGAAAAATTTTCAGTTTCTGTTACCATCAATCCGCATGATTCATGTAAAATAGCCAACACGAGTGTTACAAGCCTCTCGCCATTGATATCAAATTTAGTATTTCTTAATTTGTGATATTTGACATGATTATGTTAACGTAATCTTCGACACTTTTAGACGATTTCAAAGTGATGGTATTGTGGCTGTTCAGTAATGACACTTGTCTGTATAAACCACTGTCATAGTAAGCTTATTCCGCTTCCTCCTTGACCTCCTTAGGTGTAGGCACATAATGGATTGCATGTAATAATAAAGACAGCTTGTATATTGCCTTGACTTCTTTCTTTGGATAAGTATTGGTACTGCAACACATTTCCAGAGTTTGTCACATCGTATTGAGAGTTTCTCATTCATGCTGTTATCAAACTGGGTGAATTTTTGACCATAGAATTAATTTTCTTAGGAAGTTGACATATTCTCCTTGTGTTAAACACAGGAAAAAATGGAGAGCAATAGTACATGTAAATGATAGCTGTAGCTAACTAATCTATGCCAACTCAAAAGACAAAATCTTTTAAACTTTTCTCTGAGTTTCTAATCACTTGTTCCATCAGTAATCACACTCTCTTACCGTGAAGGAAACTTTATAGCACATAACCACATAAAGTTATCTTCAGTTCTCATAAAGGAAAAACGTCTTCTTCTTCGTTTTCTTACACATTTGTTCCGCACCAGTGCTGGGTCGATATGGTTATTAACAGAACTGGCATTGTTACATTTATAGGGTGACTGGGTGCCCTTCGGGACACTACCACATTACCATATGGGACGGAATACTGTCCGTATAGTGTTCATTTCATGAAAGTGAGCGATATTTTCTAAATGTTTGCGAATCTTGTAATTGTGATTGTACTTCGGTTCCAGCTCTGAATTCATCTAGTGAGATGTGGAGAATCGCCTAAAACCCACATCCGACGGACCTTCGTCATTAGTGACCCGGTTGGTTTCGATCCGTAGCCTGCGACCGATGCTTTAGCATGCACGGGTACCATGGCAGGTTATCGCAAGCGAAACTGCTGCGACTGTCTCCCAGCACAGACATTAGCAGATTACTTTACAATATCTGGTTGCATCGACACATACACATGTGTTTGGTGTTATATTTTGCTACATAGTCCACCAACATAACAGGCCGACCCAGCAGGTTGCTGAAACTTTGGCCTGTTGGCGCCACGTCTTCGAGAATGAAATACAAACAGTCCTGTATGGCAACAACAAGACCAGCCTGTTTTCATGGCCAACTCTAGCAGCCCACGTCCAACAGGCGACTTCTGCATCACCAGCAGGAGGCGTGGCAGTTACGGTTCTACTTGCGCCCGAAATGTCACGTGGCCGCAAGTACGCCTTGCCATAACTAGCCGCCCCATGGCCACAGGAATACCTGAGTAATGGAGTAACGGCGCCCATCGAATGGTCCCCTACAGCCATGCACCTTTACGTCACGCTGGACAGGAAACTGACATGACGCCAAACCCGTTCTCCAGGTCTAAGGAAAGGCATTCGAAAAACTGAAGGAATATTACGTCCTTTTAAATCCACTGTCTTCTCTTCCTTGTCATCCTGGGCCCACTCAATATAGAACTATGTTGTTGCCACTGCTGGAGAGTGCTGCTGATGGCTGTCAGGGAAACACAGTAGAAACGTACCGCCTAGGACCAGCAACTTCGGCCGGCGAATAACGGTGTTTCGCGCAAAATAATTGTCAGTGTGACGAATTCTCAAAGAGACATCTTGAAAGTAACTACTTCTTAAAAAAGGTGTTATGGTGAGCAGTAATGCGTAGTAGGGCAAAGAGAAGTAAATTTTCCGTGTTTATTGTGTATAATGCGTTCGTGTGTTGTGTTTATATTCTGTCTGTATAGTGTAAATTGTGAAAAAATGCTCCTTTGGATCTCTTTGGGATGTCCAATTAGCCGCTGGGAAATGTGAGCGAAATGTTCTCATGATTTTTCTAAAAGTATGTAAAATCAAACGTTATTTTGCTGATGTTGTTCTGAACGAGTTTTATGTCGATAATCAATATTATTTAACTTACGTTTACTGTCTCTGATGCTGTATTTGAAGTATTATGTTTGATATATTACTAGCATTCAATAACGTTCTATGACATTTAATTTTACGAGAGCGTAGGAGATAAAATTGAGAGATTCTGTTAATACAGTTAATCAGAAAGCGAAGAAAACCTCTTAATTACCTCAAAGTGTAATAGTATCTCATGAAGAAATAGATTTTGTATTTAAAACATCTCATAACGAAATAATAACATTAATTTGACGAAAAAAACAGAAACACATAAAAAGTGGAGTAAAAAATGAACTCAACTAAATTGTACAGGCTGCTCCTAAGAACTGAAAGACAGCGTTCTTAGTATTTCCAAAATCACGATATTGTTTAAAGAAAACACTGTCTCGAATTGAAATTAGCTAGGGGGATGTGTAAAGCACCCCTTCTGTTGAGGCCACATTTCATTTCCTTATTCTCCAATTTTACAATATTTTATCGCATCTGTAGATATGTAACATTTGTTAACGACATTTCAATCAGTGACAAGAAAACATATTATGAATACTGCTCTCAGGGGGCAATAACATTCTTTGTATGCTAGGGAACTGACGATTATCAGGTGCCCCAGTTAACTGACAGCATACATTTTCCTTTCCTCCTGATAATTCCTCCTCTTTTTTCATTCAGGACATTCTTCTTTAATGTTCTTCACTATCACTGTTAATGTGAGAAAATTTCTTGCACTGAATGTGACTACAAAGAAACAAGCTACCACAAAACAGAGTAGCCCAGCAGAATAAACTTCTGCACAGCACGGGCGAAAAAACAGATTTTTGACAGTCTATATGTGAAAAGGCCCGAATATACGAAGTATACGATTACAGATACACCAGCAAGAGAACACAGTACATAGTTACAAGACACCGGTACTATATTAATGCACATGACAAAAACATACTATAAGCTATGTAGTGGAACTATTTTCATATATTTACAACAATGATAAACAATACTGTGAGTTTGAAAATACTTTAAGACTAGAGAAACAAGATAGGGGCTGCTATACCTAACACAGATGAAATAACACATCAGAATAAGCTGAAGGCTGCAGAAGGAATGGACGATGCTAAACTAGGTAAGCGCATATGATGACGCACGGTAGCAGAAATTCCGGTGGTAAAATTAATGTAAATCATTAAATATTGTCTTGAGGTAATGTGCAGATTGTGTCAAAACAGACATATCGTTACTCTTTAGCGTGAACTGAAAAGGAGAATTGGTGTCCGCGGTAATTAATTATGACACACTGGTAGGGTAGGAACAGTCCTGCCAAAGAAGTTTATAATAAATCGAGAGATATGGTTATTAGCTGACAGAAAAGTCGGCCAATTATTTGCGACGAAAGAAAAGAGGTAAATAGAGAACTATAGTTTAGGCGACAGAAGAGTCAGCCAATTATGTACATAGAGAAAGGAGAAGTGTGGTAATCAGGCGACATGGTGGTCACCAAATCATTAATAAAGAACACTGCTGACATAGGACACAACACTGACTTGGAAATCTCATTAAAGATATAAACGTACTAAATAAGGTTTAAATAGAAGGCCACGGGATATGGAGCGCAGAGAGTAAGGACACACACTGTTTTCAGATATGAAAGGAAGGTAGAATAAATGTGCCGCGCGGAGGAGCCGCGTGGTTTGAGGCGTTTTATCACGGATTGTGCGGCCCCTCCCGCAGGAGGTTCGAGTCCTCCCTCGGGCATGGGTGTGTGTGTTGTTCTTAGCGTAGTTTAAGTAGAGTGTTAGTCTAGAGACCGATGAACACAGCGGTTTGGTCCCTTAGAAATACACACACATTTGAACATTTTAGAATAAATGTCTAGCTAAGGATAATTACCTCCTACACATTACAAAGTTACACAATGCTCGTATGTGAAAATCAGTAGAAAATACACTGGATTTAAATAAATATAGTTCCACAAGTGCTTTTTGTAGCAACAATGACACACAAATATAGAAGGATTGATACCTCTTCCTGTGGGATGAAGCAATAATTTGATAAATGAATGTTTGTGCATTATGTTCGAAGCAATAATTATAAAATCTTCTCTCAGTGTATCTGTGAATCACAGTTGTGAGCTTCCGTAGATAAATTTAGAGAGCATTGCAGGTGTCGGCAGCTAATGGCGTGACTCATTAGGAAACTGGTTGCTAGCAACAGATGGAGAGAGCAAGCATAGAGCTCTTCAAGAATGCGAAGGACAATGACCCAGGTGTAGGTAGCTACAGCTGTGACCAAAATAAAAACGCTGATGAAGCACCGTCGTAGTATGACAGCGGCATTGTTTACAAACATTCTAAATCAAAACAAAACATTACGTATTATGTATTTATATTCTAATAATGTATGGAAACATGTTTATTTAAAATTTGTTTGAAATTATTAGCAAATTAATCTAAGGATTTTTTTATTGTTTCATGGAATTGTACTGGAGCTGTATGCTGAGACTGGAGACGGGAGAATGGACTGACAGTGGTTGAACTCAACACCACTTTGAAATGTCTGGAGTTTCACAACGCAAGACCACATCATGGACAAGAAAATCATCAGTATGGGTTGCTGTTGTTCGCTACTAGCATACGTTCTGGTAAAAGGTGTCAGCGCCAAGTTCTTCCGTCTCCACGTATTTGTGAAATGTATAGGTTGTGTTTATTTTGTTTGTAACCATGTGAAGTGGAAGTTTTTATGACGCGTTCATGTAAATGATTGCAGAAACGACTTGGTGCTGAAATAACAGTGACGAAGACTGTAAAGTGGGAAGAATGATTCATTTAATTGAAAGGGCGGCAATGCGCCGATAGTGATAGTGTAACAGTGTAACTTTTCGAGAGATATTTTGTCGAATTTTGTGGTCAGCAATGGGCTGGTAGTAGTGGTACAGCAGTTATTCTGTTTAACGGACGAAATGCGCCGATAGTAGTGAATAACAATTTAACTTCTTATGACACACACTTTGTTTAGTTTAATGGACGGCATTGCGCCGATAGTAGCTTAACAGCAGTATATAATTTCTGATTAATTGAAATCTGACTGGGAGATAGCTGACTGCTATAGAGTATTCTAGCAGGAATGACAGTTTGTAAGTTAATATAAGACTACCAATAACACAGAGATTCATAAAAATGATTCTATGACAATATTTACTATTTAAAGAATAATGTAGTTAGTATAGTAAGTGTAACTAAAGATTAATGATTTTGGAATATAAGGTTACTCATGAATTTATTAAGGATAACATTAGTTTTTCCTAATAAAAGAAATTTTATTTCTGTGATTATATAAGCTGATTAATAATCTGAAAATGAAAAATTAATAAGTAGATTCAACTTTTGAAAAATAATCATAAATTACATGTACAGTGGCATTATATGGTTTCTGAGAGATGATAACTGGAAAAATTTATAAAAATTTGAATCAAAATTTTTTTATTTCCAAAATGTCTTGTTGTCTGTGAGAACATCCCAATTTTTGGAAATCTCAGGAGGGGGATGTGTAATATTTCTGGCTTTGCAGCCATCATATTCGGCTACAAGAAGCTCTTTCTAGAACAGTTGAGAAGGCAACTGTGACAAGATAACGTAATGTGGTAAGAGGTACTGAAGCCAAGTGGTTTGTTTGGTACGGGTATTGTGAGAAAGACTGCCTAAATTGTGGTCCTTCTCCGTGACTGGCTGCTGTGTTCGAAGGTGCGCGCCAAAATGCTATTCGGCTGTAGGATCAGAGCTTGTTAGACAGTGTCGAACACGTTGTCCGCTGCGGTATCGGTTAAAATTTAGTTAGCAATGTCTAGTGTGAAAGAACAGTGTGATACCAACTACGAAAATATGCAGTTCATTAATTTGTTGATGCTTAAAAAGAATGTAATTGTGCAGTTTCTCGTGTTCTGCTAATAAAAAATCCAGGGGCACCCCGTAGAACAAACTGATTGGAAATTAATCATTTCTAAAACAACAATTCCTTGGTAAGAGTTTCTTACAGTTTCAAGAGTACGGATTCACGACGTACGTGCTGTTTTCTGCGCAGGGTCAACAACTATAGAAGACTGCTGGTTGGTTGACGTTTATTAGAACTTATGCATTCCACTCTGGGCGGGCCCGCCGCTGTGGCCGAGCGGTTCTAGGCGCTTCAGTCGGGAACTGCGCTGCTGCTACGGTCGCAGGTTCGAATCCTACTATGGGCATGGATATGTGTGATCTCCTTAGGTTTCTTAGGTTTAAGTAGTTCTAAGTCTAGGGGACTGATGACATCAGATGTTAAGTCCGATAGTGCTTGGAGTCATTTGATGCATTTGAACTGTGGGCAGTGGAAGCAAATAGGCACCTCGCGTGTACTGCAGTCTCAGTGATATCAGTGACACGTCATCTGTGGTAACACACAGGAGGTATGAAGAAGGGAAATACTTTTGAGGAAATGGGTTGATCATACACTCGTATATATCACTTCTTCCACAATCTCCCACGCTCCCTTTTTCAGCTTACCATAAGGTATTAGGAGAAGCATGGGTGTCATCTTAAAACGCCAGAAATCGAATTCTTAGTAAATAAATGAATATTTCCAAACTAACGAAAATGTACGAACTTCTACGAAACATCACGACTGTAAGTAGGAGTTATAGGTTGTGTCGCCAGTCCCTGATAGGATGTGTTCCTGTCTATTTTGTACCAAGACCGACTATGCCCGCATAATATTTTTAGTTTTCAGTTTATCATTATTAATTCTGTCGATATTATCAGTTTGTGATGTTTAGTAAATAGATGCAACATAATGGCTTCCTTTTGATTGTTTATCCGAATAGTACAGCTTATCGCTTCAACTCCTACAATTGCAGTAAGTAGAACTGCACTTCATGGGAAACCCAACACCACTACATTGCTTCTGCGAGGGACATAAGCTTCGAGAACTTCTTGGAAGAACAAAAAGAATCCTACATGACAGTCGGTTCTAGCGTACATTTGATAAGAAATTAATATCAAATTGATTGAATAATTAATTAAATTATGAATTAATTATCCAGTATCCCTCTGGGAAATCCCCAGCCCATTGAAGGATCGTTCGTTGCCCCCTTCAGGGAAATCCCCAGCCCTCCCCACCTCTTCCACCTCTCGCCTTTCCCACGCCAGCTAGACGTCACTCCTAGAAAAAAACTTGTCCGGAAAAATGGTTCTGAGCTGTTGGACTCAAAGGATCTGATGGCACAAAATTCTAATCAGTGTAAATTACAATGCAGAGGTTATAGTGTTTTTTTTTTTAAAACTCAGTTTTCGTATTTCTTATTTAACAGTCTGTGGGAGACAGGACTCTTCCCCTCTACTCCCACTCTGAAATTGGCGAGAATCGCTCAGTTGGTGCTGTCCTGCTGGGCTGCAAGGACTTCACACTATGAAATTCATATTGTGTTCTTGATATGAAATTAATTAAAATGCTTAATTAAATTGTTAAATTAATTACCGTCTCCCTCTACTTGCCCCTTCCCTATCATCCCTCCCTTACCCTCCCCTACTTGGAAATTGGTGGGAAGCTGTTGATGTGGAATGATGTAAGGTGGTTTTCCCCTTGTTTTGGGTGTTATCCTGTAGGAAATAGGCAGAGAAAGCTTAGCCCCTCTCCTCACATCGTCTCCTCTCCCCACTCTTTCCACCCCACCCCAACCCACCTCATGGAAGAATAGTGGGAAACGCACAGCCTATGCTGAGCTGTTGCTCTGAAACAATACGTCTTTATTTCACCATTTTTCTCTGTTACCCTGTTGAAAAATGGTTTAAATTTTTTTCATGTGAATTTGCTCACAGTGATGGAGACCACCTGATCTAGTTCACATCACAGCCTTCAGAAGGCTCTCGAAATTGAGATTCAATGGGCGAAAATATTGGTGGGGACCAATGGCAGCACTATCAATGAATAGGACAGGTATAAGGCGAGCAGAATTTGGTGCATACAATAAACAGTTATTTGGGAAATACTGTACCACTCTGAAAAATGAACCAATGGATTTTAATGTGGATTTTTGAGTCGGATACCACTCACTACTTTCATAAAGAGTATCGCACGATGTATTTCCCTTGTTTGTTGGCTAGAATGCGGCTTGTGACTCATAAACAGGTTGCGTTTCGTTCCCAAATGCTGTTGGTACATGACTGCTGTAGAGAGAGGGGCAGGCATTTATAGCAGCATTGCGACAGAGGTTTGCTGTCCGTATACTATAACTTATGTCTCTCACAGCAGCTCTTCACTTGTAGGTCAGCAGGAGGCTATTGCCCTGCACTTCAGTGATAGTCTGCTGTCCTTTTTCATAGTGCTTCCATTGGTTCCCAAGCATTTCTTCACCCATTATGTCACAATTTTGAGAGCCTGCTGGTGGCGGTACTGTGAACTAGGTCAGTCGGTCTCCACACTTGAGCACATACACAAGATGAAATTTTAGGATCATTTTCCAACAGGACAACACCAAGCAGTGACGGAATACATCCTTCCACACTATCATCTCAGCAATGACTGAGCATTTCCCGCCATTTTTCCAGATGCTGTGGGGAGGGGAGAGGAAGTGCTGAGATTTTCCTCCAATTTCCAACAGCACAAGATCCAACATGAAGAAAAAACCGCGGCCCGGGATGGCCGAGCGGTTCTAGGCGCTACAGTCTAGAATCGCGCGACCGCTATGGTCGCAGGTTCGAATCCTGCCTCGGGCAAGGATGTGTGTGAAGTCCTTAGGTTAGTTAGGAAGAAGTTCTAAGTTCTAGGAGACTGATGTCCTTAGAAGTTAAGTCCCATAATGCTCAGAGCCATTTGAATTATTTGAAAGAAAAAACCACCCTGTGTCTTTCCATACTAACAGCTCAGGTCAGACTGAGCACTTGATTCCAGTTTCCAAGTGAGGTAGGGGGTGATGAAATGGGAGGGGAAAGTGGTGGGAGCACAAGGGGTAAGTAATTTATCAGTTTAAATAATTAATTTATTAATTGGATATAAATGTCTTTTTTTTTAATTTCGTGTCATGAGGTTCTTCCAGTCCAGCAGCTCAGCCCAGACTGAACGATTCCCACCAGTTTCTAGTTGGGGAAGGGAAGACGAGGAGCCTTATCTCCCGGAAAATTATAAAATAAAGAATACACAAACTGAATTTTATTAATAAACAATATATCCTCTGCGGTTTCTGGGTGAGGTGGAAGGGGGGGGGGGAAGGGGGAGAGCTGGGGATTTCCCAGAAGGGGAGGGTTAAAGAACCCTCTGATGGGCTAGGTACATCCCATATGGGAAGGTGGTAATTAACTGATAATTTATTTAATTAATTAATCTGACATCAGTTTGACATCTAAAGTGTGCTAGAACCATCTTTTCTATACTACTCACGACGATTCATTAAGATAGTCCAAGGACATAATGTCTTATTGTCCACAAAATTCGGATGGAAAAGCACAGCTGGTCGTGCTGTAAGGCTCTTATACCATCTTCTACTGACTCACTACATAAAGTGGGACATTTTTAGAGGTTCTTATAATGTTGAGTTGACTGTATATCTGCAGGCATCGTAGGTTATAAGTTTCTTTTATGTTGTTCCATTAAAAGTATTCCCTATTTTGGGGCTTTGCTTTTGTTTAGTAAGCCCTTCTAAAGTCGCTCCAGTATTAAAGTCATCCAGTCGTTCGCAAGAACATCTTAAGGAAACACTGCCTGCTGTCGCAAGAGAACAGTACACTCCAGATTTAAGAGACCGTGGACGGTAGCCGTCGTTTAGTGGTCCGGTGTCCGGAGCTGGTCGGTGATGTACGGCGGTAAGTCCGCTGTCGCGCCGCTGACACCGTGAAATACGAGGCGAGGCCCGTCCACAGCAGGTATCTGCTGGCGGCAGGCGCTGTCAGGGCCCTGGCAGAAATTGCTCCGTACCACCATTTATCGACACCGGACACACTACATCTACATCTACAGCTACAATTCACACTTAAGTGCCTGGCAAAGGGTTCATCCAACCATTTTCATACTATTTCTCTACCATTCCACTCTCGAATGGCGCATGGAAAAAAGGAGCACCTAAATCTTTCCGTTAGAGCTCTGATTTGTCTTTTTTTTATTATGATGATCATTTCTCCCTACGTAGGTGTGTGTCAACAAAATATTTTCGCACTCGGAAGCGAAAGTTGGTGATTGAAAATTCGTAAATAGATCTCGCCGCAAAGAAAACCTGAAATTTCGTAAATAGATCTCGCCGCAAAGAAAACCGCCTTTGTTTCAGTAACTGCCACCCCAACTCGCGTATCATATCAGTGACACCCTCACCCCTATTGCACAATAACACGAAACAGGCAGTCCCTCTTTGCACTCTTTCGATGTCCACCGTCAATCCTACCTGGTAAGGATCCCACACTGCGCAGCACTATTCTAGCAGAGGACAGGCAAGTGTAATGTCGCTTTAGTGGGTTTGTAGCATCTTCTGAGTGTTCTGCCAACAATGTGCAATCTTCGTTTCGCCTTCCCCACCATATTATCTATGTGGTCTTTCCAATTTAAGTTACACGTAATTGTAATTCCAAGGTATTTAGTCGAATTGACGGCCCTTAGATTTGTGCTATTTATAGTATACCCAAAATTTATCGGATTTCTTTTAGTACCCATGTGGATGACCTCGCACTTTTCTTTTCTTAGTGCCAACTGCCACTTTTCTCACTATACTGAAATTCTCTCTAGATCATTTTGTAATTGGAATTGATCGACTGATGATTGTAAACAATATGAGTGTACTGCTCAGATTATCACCTAGATTTTATATGTAAATCAAGAACAGCAGAGGGCCAATGACACTACCTTGTGGAACGCCCGATATCACTTCTGTTCTACTCGATGATTTACTATCACTACGAACTGTGACCTCTCTGAGAAAAAATCACGAATCCAGTAACACAACTGAGACTATACTCCATATACACGCAATTTGATTAATAGTCGCTTGTGAGGAACGGTATCAAAAGCCTTCTGGAAATCTAGGAATATGGAATCGATCTTAGATCCCTTGTCGACAGCACTCATTACTTCATGGGAATAAAGAGCTAGCTGTGTTGCACAAGATCGATATTTTCTGAATCCGTGTTGGTTCTGTATCAATAAGTCATTTTCTTCAAGGTGATTCATAATCTTCGAGTAAAGTATATGCTCCAAACTCCTACTGCAAATTGAGGTCAGTGATCTGGGTCTTTAATTCAGTGGGTTACTCCTACTTCCTTTCTTGAATATTGGTATGACCTGTGCTACTTTCCAGTCTTTAGGAACAGACCCTTCGTCAAGTGAGTGGTTGTATATGATTGCTAAGAAAGGCGCTACTGTTTGCATACTCTGAAAGAAATCTGACTGGTATACCATCTGGACCGGAAGATTTGCCTTTCTTAAGTGATTTGAGTTGTTGCGCAACACCTAAGACGTCTACTTTTATGCCATTCATGCTAACAAATGTAATTCTGAAATATTTACTTCATCTTCTTTCGTGAAGGAATTATTGAAAACTGTATTTAGTAACTCCGCTTTAGTGGCATCATGATCGGTAATATTTCCATCGCTATCGCGCAGAGACGGTATTGACTTTTTTTTTTTTTTTTTTTGTCGCTGGCGTACTTTACATACGACCAGAATCTCTTTGGGATTCTAGCGTATTTTGAGACAATGATTCATTGTCTCAGCACAGAGAGCCATGGATAGATCAATGCTGGCTATACAAGAAAGGACAGGAAAAGGGCAGATGACATCCGGTCTGTGACGAAGGTTAATGACATCTTAGAGACAGTAGGTTCCTTGAAATGGCAGTGGGCTGGCCACGTCGCAAGAAGAAAAGACAACAGATGGACGAAGCTAGTACTGGAGTGGAGTCCGAGGGAGCACCGGAGGCCTAGAGGAAGACCACCAGACAGATGGGACAAAGACATCAAGAAGATCGCTGGTAACACCTGGCAGAGAACTGCCCAAGACCGTCCCACTTGGAGAAGACTGCTGAAAGCCTACCTGAATCCACGACTCGAAGAGGCCACATCATTTAATGATTGAATTGGCTGATGATGATGATGATGATTCATTGTGGAAACTATTAAAAGGATCTCGCATTGACATCCGCACTAAATTTCGAGCTTCCGTGAAACTTAGCAAGTCTTGGGGAATTTGCGTCCTTCTGAATTTGGCACGCTGTTTTCGTTGCTTCTGCAACAGTGTTCTGACGTATTTTGTGTACCATGGTGGATACATACACCGCCAGTGTGAGAGTAGAAGTGCTACCGTCTGTTTGGTCCACGCGCTGTACAATCGTGACAGTAATATTTGAAAAATGTCTTATTATCAGTGGCGGCTGTTGTGTAAGAGCACAAGAGCACTGAACACCAGAACTTTCGATACCGTACGGATTTTTTGGTTATTTTGCTTTGAATGCTGTTAAACTTAATGTAGATGCGGTAATCTGAAATACACGGCACTAAACCGTTACGCTATGCTACATGGCTGCTCCGTGAAGCTTGACATCAGGGTCTCAAACACATCTTCAGTTGTATACCTCTTGAGGAGCTTTTTCGCTTGCGCAGCTGGCGTGACGTACTTGCCTTATGCACCAAGTACATACTGATTTGATAAACAATCTGCACGGTTCACGGAGTGCACAGCTAGCTCTTACCACTCGACTAAAAGTTTAATTCAGTGCAACAAGATGGTAGCACACTGCAGCCGACTTTTATCCCCGTTCGCTTGCCATAAACCCTGCTAGATGATAGTAAACTCCTCAGATATGTCAATTCACTCACTATTTAGGAAAATTAGACCGGTCATCAGTATATGTTACAGTTATACTGAAAGAAAAACCTATTTTGTGGGAGTCTGAATGAGATATAGTGTATTAAGTTTTGATCATATCATAATCCACTAGAGGTGCTGAAAATCACTAAGCACATCGTTGGCGACTGTGAAACTGTAGCATTTATTCAAGCTTCTGATATGTGTTGATCTTACGGCGGGTCAGGCTTATCTGTGCTGTAGGCCCTCATTTTACATACGAACATTCACGAAAATCTAACTGGTTTCTCTGATATTCACTTAAATATGGGAACAAGATGACGTGCTTTTGTCTCTTATGGTTCTCAGCGCCTCATCTGTATTCTAGTCAAGTAACGATGGTTGGTAGAAAGCACTACTTGAATTTACGCACGTCCGCAAAAGGCCGTTTGTGCTTGGAGCTGGTTGTTTAGCGTGCAGGAATCAGCTTTCATGTGCAGTGTCACATGAACTCTGTTGAATATGTTTTAAGTGCTAACAGGAAAGAAAATAACTAGGAAAAGTTAGCCTCAAAGCATTAGGGCCTTCCGAATCAGAGCCATTGACTGAGAAAGTGTTGAAATCAAATATGCATGACTGCAAGGGAACATTTTACAAAGAAGTGTGTAATAAGGGTAAG
This sequence comes from Schistocerca nitens, assembly GCF_023898315.1. Classification (NCBI taxonomy): domain Eukaryota; kingdom Metazoa; phylum Arthropoda; class Insecta; order Orthoptera; family Acrididae; genus Schistocerca; species Schistocerca nitens. The sequence goes on from NC_064617.1 coordinate 87,766,998, forward strand.
TTGTTGTGTGGTTGCGCCGTAAGAATGTCTGATTTTCAGCCTGAAAGTTAATTCGTTAACTAATACGTGTGTTAGGGAAATTGAACATATGTCAGAAAAAAACTCCCAGTTATGCAAAAATGCTAACGGAGAGTAGCGAAAGCTTAAAGTTTATTTTGTTGTTGCCCTAAGCTGTACTTAATTTTGTACAAAACATAAAATTCCACGAAAACAATTCTTTATATTTTCAGATAAGTTATGTATATTATTGCTACTACCATCATTATTATTATTGTGAGTGGCTGTAGTTTCATTAATAAGTCGATAAGAAAAACTGTTACGTAGCACATGCTATTAATTTCCAATTTTTATATTTCTCTTAATCTAAAAATTTGTGAACTTCCAGAAAGTATACTTGCGAGTCGCCAATGCGTGTTACCGAATCGAGCTGCTGGTAAAATTCTTTAGTTTCAGTCGTCCGACCATAATCATGTCTTTTGTCATGATCATTTCATTTCGTGACAAGATCTTGTGCAATGTGGTCAAATTCTTTTTTTCTACTTGTTTTGCCGGCCGGGGTGGCCGAGTGGTGTGGCCGAGCCGTTCTAGGCGTTTGAGTCTGGATCCGCGCGACCTCTACGGTCGCGGGTTCGAATCCTGCCTCGTGCATGGATGTGTGTGATGTCCTTAGGTTAGATAGGTTAAGTAGTTCTAAGTTCTAGGGGACTGATGACCCCACATGTTACGTCCCATAGTGCTCAGAGCCATTGGAACCATCTAACTGTTTTGACTGTTCCTCCGAAATTTAACCAAGCATTGTTTTGTTTTTGTCTCACTGTTCCTTGCAATATTGCTTAATGTACCACTCATCATAGCCTCCAATTTCTGACATAATATGGCAGACGGATCTGCTATTGCAGATGTTTGTTGATCTGGTTCGGTTGGGGGCGGATCTAGTAACACTTCCGCCATACTGCATTCTCGAGCTTTTCTTGACTTTGTATTTCTTCTACATGATCCATTTTCCTATCTTGAGAGTGGCAGTTGCTACAGTTTTTGCTCTCTACAGCTCCCTCTAGTATCATGGAAGTCGTTCCTTGATGTCTTCACATGTCCTATCATTACGTCCCTTCTCCTTGTCAGTGTTTTCCACATGTTCATTTCCTCTCCGATTCTGCGCAGACCCTCGTCATTTTTTACGTTATCAGTCCACCTGGTTTTCAAAATTCGCTTGTAGCACCACACCTCAAATGCTTCGATTCTGTTCTGTTCCGGTTTTCCCACAACCCACTCGAGACATACATGCTCAAAAATTTCTTCCTCAGATTAAGGCCTAAGTTTGATACTAATATACTTCTCTTGGTGAAGATGCCCTTTTTGCCATTGCTAGTCTGCTTTTGATGTCCTCCTTCCTTGTCCGTCATTTGTTATTTCACTGTGTAGGTAGCAGAATTCGTTAACTTTATCTACTTCGTGACCAATCATGCTGTTAAGTTTCTCGCTGTTCTCATTTATACTACTTCTCATTACCTTCGTCTATCTTCGATTCACTCTCAGTCCATACTACGTACTGATTAGACTGTTCATTTTGTTCAGCAGATCAAGTAATTCTTCTTCACTTTCACTCCGGATAGCAATGTCATCAGCGAATCATATCATAGATATCCTTTCACCTTGAATTTTAATTCCACTCTTGAACCTTTCTTTTATTTCCATCATTGCTTCGTCGATGTACAGATACGAGCACTTCGTTCTTGGTCGTCCACTCTTATTATTCCCTCTTGACTGTTGTACAAATTGTGTATGACCCGTCTCTTCTTATAGCTTGCCCCTACTTTTCTCAGAATTTCGAACATCTTGCACCACCCCTACTTTTCTCAGAATTTCGAACATCTTGCTCCATTTTACATTGTCGAATGCTTTTTCCAGGTCGACAGATCCCATGAACGTGTCTTGATTTTTCTGAAATTTTGCTCCCATTATCAACCGCAAAGTTAGAATTGCCTCTCTCGTCCCTTTACTTTTCCTAAAGCCAAACTGATGATGATCGGGAACACCCTTTTTTCTTTTCCATTCTTCTGTACATTAGTCTTGTAAGGGAATTGGATGCATGAGCTGTTAAGCTGATTGTAATTCTCGCACTTGTCAGCTCTTGCCACCTTCAGAATTATATGAATAATGCTTTTCCAAAAGTCAGATGGTACATCGCTAGACTCATACTTTCTACACACCCATGTGAATAGTGGTTTTGTTTCCAGTTTCCCCAATTATTTTAGAAATTCGGATAAAATGTTATATATCCCTTCTGCCTTATTTGATCTTATGTCCTCCGAAGTTCTTTTAAATTCTGCTTCAAATACGGTATCCCCTATCTCTTCTAAATCGACCCCTCTTTCTTCTTCTATCACATCAAATCTTCGCCCTCATAGAGGTGGTGGTGGTGGTGGTGGTTAGTGTTTAACGTCCCGTCGACAACGAGGTCATTAGAGACGGAGCGCAAGCTCGGGTTAGGGAAGGATTAGGAAGGAAATCGGCCGTGCCCTTTCAAAGGAACCATCCCGGCATTTGCCTGGAGCGATTTAGGGAAATCACGGAAAACCTAAATCAGGATGGCCGGAGACGGGATTGAACCGTCGTCCTCCCGAATGCGAGTCCAGTGTGCTAACCACTGCGCCACCTCGCTCGGTCGCCCTCATAGAGGCTTTCAATATATTCTTTCAACTTTTCCGCTCTCTCGTATGCATTTAACAGTGGAGTTCCCGTTGCACTCTTGATCTTCCCACCCTTGCTTTTAATTTCACTGAAGGTTGTTTTGACTTTCATGTATGCTGAGTCTGTCCTTCCGACAATCATTTGTTTTTCAATGTCTTCATATTTTTCGTCCAGCCATTTCGTCTTAGCTTCCCCGCACTTCTTGTTTATTTCATTCCTCTGCGAGTTGCATTTCTCTATTCCTGAGTTTCCCAGAACATTTTTGTACTTCCTCCTTTCACCGATCAGTTCAAGTATTTCTTCTCTTACCCACGGTTTCTTCGCTGTTACCTTCTTTGTACCTATGTTTTCCTTCCTAACTTCTGTGATGGCCCTTTTTAGATATGTCCATCCCTCTTCTACTATACTGCCTACTGAACTATTCCAGATTGCTGTATCTATAGCCTTAGAGAACTTCAACGGTATCTCGTCATTGCTTGTACTAAGCACTTCTTTGCGTATTGATTCTTCATGACTAATGTTTTAAACTTCAGCCTACTCTTCATCACTGCCATATTGTTGTCTGAGACTATGTCTGCTCCTCGGTACGCCTTACAATCCAGTATCTGATTTCGGAATCTCTGTCTAACCGTGGTGTAATGTAACCGAAATCTTCCCCTCAGTGTATTAATTCATGGTTTTATCACCTGGCGATAATGATTTTATATTTCACCTAAAATGATGCTGTGAATTCTATAGTGAACCTGATAATGGTCGAGCGACTGAAACTAAAGAATTTTGCCAGCAGATCGATTCGGTAATACGCAGTGGCGACACGCGAGTATATTTTCTGGATGTTCACAAATTTTTATATTGAGACAAATATGAACGTGTGAAATTAATAGCATGTGCTATGTAACAAATGACAATTAATTTCGACTGTTTAGCATAAGGTTTGGACCCACAGATGGATGAAAATTTTAATAAAGCTGAAAAAGAACAATCAGATCAAATTAGAACATTAGATCATCGACGATGAACACTCCGATCAGATCAACGTGAATACCATAAAAATACTTAACAAAATTACATCATGAAAAGACATGTACTATGGTATACTGGACGTGTTTCAGCCGCTATCGAATGGCGACCGCTCCCTAAAAACAGCGCCAACGGAAGTGGAAACATCTATACAACAGATCGAGGCAGTGAGGTCAAAAAGAGTTTTGACGAGTAACGACAAGAATTTGGGAATCACTTTTTGTCTCTGATGTGGGCGCATGACAGGAAAGTTGATGGATCGCTCGACACTGAATTCCGTTCTGCTGCGCAAAATGTTAGTCAAGGAGTGCATCACCTCTAATGAGTTAGCAAAATATGAAATGATACAGATAAAGATTGAGTTAAACCTCAAAATACCGCAGCGGCATCAACGAGTTGCGCGGATGATATTTTTCGAAATTCACGTTTAAATGTGTACAAAGAGGAGACACACAGACATTTCCTTCGGTCTGGTGGGGGAAGGACCAACGTTATCCACAACCAATCTAAAAGCGTTGCTGAGGGGGTGGCAGACGCAGGAGAAAGCAGTTGCAGCATGGCTGGTAACGGATGTTTCATGACGATCATCTGCTATGGTATAAATGTCTCACGGAAGTGACAAAGTTTTGTGAAAGCACCTTGCAAATACGCTCACGTTCAGATCTGGCACTTATTTATAAAATGAATACGAATTTAATTTAAACCTGAGAAAGACTTCAAATATGCAAACATTTACAGCAGTGAGAAGCAACACAGTGTCTATCGATCTCTTCCACTTCTGCGGAATGGAACGAGGGCGTCGAGAGTCACCAAGTCTTGTACAGATAGTATTCACCTCTGAGAGGTTAGCAGGGAGAGGGAAAGGACCACATCAACTTCCGGGCTGGAACAGCGGTGCAGTGGCAGCGTCTTGTGTATTACTGACAATTTGGTTTACGTGCGAATCATCTACTGTGATAAAAATATCACACGGAACCAGAACAATTTATGAAAGCACATTTCAAAGATGATCACGTTGAAGAGTGATACAAAATGGCTGCATCAACACACACACAGCTCATGTGCAAGGTTTGCCACCACAGTTACTAGAATGCAGTTCAGCAACAAGCTTCGAACCAAACAATTGATCGCTAGGATTGGCAGCAGTGAGACAAGGCACGAAGTTCAGCAAGTTCTACCGAGCGGATCTATGATGCCTGGGCTCAATTTACACTTTAATTCACACACTGTATGTTGACATTCTTTCTATTTTCTTAGTTCTGTGGCTTCATCAAGATTCCCACAAAATAGTCGTTGCTGATCACCTGTTTAATTTCTCATTTCTTTCGTGTAGTTGATTGTGGTGATTGCCGTGAAGTGAATCATTGTTTTTTTTATAGTTCTTTATAAATGACTTGAAAAAATCTTACAAAAAACTAGTACCATCATTTGTAAGAATATATACTAAATATTCTCGCAATTAAATAAAAAGAAATGTGTTATTTTGAAGCTGAATGAAAGTAAATGAAATAACCATCCTGCTACATGACTCAAAACTAGGGATTCTGTAATACAAAAACATAGGCCTATGAAAATGGTATTTATTTTTTTATTAAAATTACGTAATCCCTTGTTTCACATTAATTCTGAATTCAGCATAAAGTAGATTGTTTCATAATAAATACATATTGTTAACGATAAATAAACGCAAAACTGGAAAACTGTTTTCAGGAACCGATCGACAAATAAATGAACAAGATCCAGTAAGTAAATGTGAGAAATTCGAAAATATATCTTCTTGTTTACAGATTGACTAACAGTGGGGCCTCGTTTAACGAGCATAATTCACTTCTGAGTCTTACCTGCATTGCGAAACACTCGTTATGCGAAACATATTTTTCTGTTGGAATTCACGTAATAAAAAAGGATAATGGATTCCATTCCGAAAAAATACTGAAACAGTTTATAAGATGTTCATCCTTTTTTAAAAGAAAGTCTAAAGAGTTTTTTTATCCTCTATTCGAAATGAGTCATAAACACAGAAGCCGGCTAGCTGAATGAAACATCTGCCTACGTATTGGTTAATGTGCAGGTTTATTGAATTCGTGTTGATAACGACAACATATCTAAAACGGAATCCATATAGAGGTATTCCAAGGCCATGAAGTAACATGAGTCTTGCTTGTAACACCGTCACAGAGAATTTGGCAGCATCGTCGAGGAGACCCAAGTGGAAGTATCCGTTACAATAATTGCAGCGTGAGGAGTGTCGCTAACAGTACAACTAAATACTGCACTGTCGACGGCGTTGTCTTTGTTGAAGGGTCTATTGTACTTTGCTCGTCACAATAATAATAATACCAATACTGACGTAAAACATTATGCTCTTTTTTCCTCCGCGTCTTGTTATTTCATTGTCATGTCTTTCCCGCGGAGCATAAGCCATACCGTCAAGAGTAAAGTAAATAACAACAATGGTACGATCCAGCGATTATAAGTAAATTCACAGCGCTTTATCGGCACAACTGCAATTTGATGCCTGATGACTAATGTCTCTCATTTGTATTATTAAAAAGCATACTTGACACTTATTAAGATATTACTGTGTTGAACAGTTTTTATTCATAGGGCGACACCAGCGATATCTGCCACGGGTGCCACTTTGACAGATGAAAGTAAGCAAGTGTTATAGATTCGAGACTACAATAAAAATACAACAGTTTCAATGAGAAGGCTGTGCCTGTTCATTTATTAATAATTTGTCAAATCGTGGTTCTATCTTTGAGACACAAATCACCAAATCATTTTCTAGTTGAAGCCTATTTCTCTTCTTAGTTGTTATGTTCACCATTGAAGAGAACGCTAATTCACAAAAGTAGGAAGTGACGAATGGTACTAATAACTTCAAAGCTCCTATTACCAGCTGTGGATACTCATCTTTTCTCTTCATCCACAAGACATCTATCTTTCGCGATTAAATTCCATTTTAAGCATCCCGTCAGCTGCTAATACTATGAGTGTTTCTTTCGTCATCGTGCTCAGATCAGCCAGTTGCACAGACATACCTAAAACAGGATTTAGTATCCATCAATGACTGTTGTCAGTGTCAGAGTTCAGCTCTGGAAAGAGACTTAACAGTTTCTCTTCCAAATTATGCAAGCTCTGTATCATGCAAGGAATGTGAGGAATTAGTACCATTGGAATTTCTTCGACAATCGTATGAATACAAGGGAAAGACTCGGACATCATGTTTTGTAAAAACGTTGACCGCAATATACGTTTTCCGAGGAATCCTTTGATTTTATCCTGTTGTAATGTTTTCTTCTTTCCGTTGGAGGCACTTGTTTAAAGTATTTAGGTCGTTTAAAATATCTGCGAGAAATGCTAATTTTAGGATCCAGGCAGGGTCACAAAAGTAATTCGCATATCTAGATTTAAAATCTTGTAGACCACTAACAATTCACCTTTCAGTTCCAGAACTCGTGTCAATACGTTTCCTTTGGAAAGCCACCTCACCCCTGTGTGATAAAGGATATTTTGATGGAGCGAACCCATATCTTCACAGATGATCCTAAACGGTAGAGATTACAACGCTTTACCTTTAATAGAGTTCACAACTTTGATCACCTCTTTAAGCACATCATTTGAATCAGAAGTTAAAGTCGTGGCTGCCAGAGCTTGTCGATGAGGAAAGCAATGTGTCCAGCAAAAATTTCGAATTATTGATTTTAATTTCGTGACGAGCCTACGTTTACTGCCAGTCAAAGATTTAGCACCATCACTACAGATGGCGGTACATGTTGTCCAGTCAATCTCGTAGTTGCGAGTGCTTTCTAAAAACATGTCATTCAGACACTGTCCAGCAGTGTTCAGCCGGCCGAAGTGGCCGTGCGGTTAAAGGCGCTGCAGTCTGGAACCACAAGACCGCTACGGTCGCGGGTTCGAATCCTGCCTCGGGCATGGATGTTTGTGATGTCCTTAGGTTAGTTAGGTTTAACTAGTTCTAAGTTCTAGGGGACTAATAACCTCAGCAGTTGAGTCCCATAGTGCTCAGAGCCATTTGAACCAGCCAGCAGTGTTCACACGGAGCGCTTTGCAAAACAAAATGTCTTCCATGAGACTTTCACCTGCTTCAAAGAGCACAAATACTATAAGTTGAGCACAATCTGAAACATCCGTAGATTCATCAAACTGCAAAGCAAAATGTGGGCTCTTCTTTAACTTTTCGACTCCGGCCATATCGTTTATTCTGCGTTCAGTGGTACTACCAGAAGGTGGTATGCTTTTTAACTTGTTTGCCTGTTGCTTACCTGACACAATTTCAACCTTATTCAGGGCTGCTGGCAAAATAAGATTCTCTGCATCTGCATGCGGCTTCCCTGCTTTAGCGACTCGGAATGCGACTCGGTAGCTAGCTAGTAACGCTTTCTGGTTGACACTGGATACCTAAAATCAGATAAAAAGTATTGTTAAATCAGAAAAACGAATAAAAAATCAGAAACATTAATACAATTTTAAATCAACAAATAACATTAGTATTTTATTACCCGAATAATAGTAGTTTGTGCTGGTTAAGTGTTTTCAGTTTCCTTTCGAAGAACTCCAACGGCTTATCAGCTTCCTTGGAATGTTTAGTTGAAAAGTGATGCAGAAGCTTCGATGGTTTCACACTCTCACGTGACAATACTTCGCCGCAAATTACACATTGAGCTTTATTGCTCATGACAGTAAAACCATACTTCAAATAACGGTCGTCATAAAGTCTATTTTTTTCTATTTTGATTCGCTTTCGCCACTGCCATTTGTACCAGACGTGGAGGGCTGCAAAGATCTTTTGAGAAACTTGTCCATTTTATCCTCGCTCAGAGCGATGCGCGAAGACTATTAACGCCCGTACTCGCTGGCGTACTGACTGTAGTGACCGAAAACGCTCGACTATGCCCGCTAACCCCTTCTCGCCCCCCACGCCTCTACTACGACGAAGAATATAATTATAGCTCTGCCCGTAGAGAACTGCGATCTCTTTTCACATTGTACTTGATTTCTCGATCAATATAGGATCAATAGAAAGAAAATTAAATACGTTGCCTTTGAAATTGCCGACATACTTTTATTAATGTTCTGAGGTTCGCCAGAATATTTTTATTTGGAAAGGGGTCGTGTATTCAAAAAGGTTGAAAAGCACTGCACTGTACTATGAGAAGACAGCGCTCAAAAACATAGGAATTAACAATTTTCTTTTTCCAGAGAAAAAGTTATCACATACAATTGTATTCATAAGGGGATTTGGAGGCCTGTTATCCCAGACATGGAACGATGATGCCATGGAAACATATGAAAATTGCTAGAATTTGAAAGAGCTCTCTTAAATAAATACTGGCCCATATCCATACAGGAGCACTAACATGAATCAGGGTAGTTTAAGAAAGTATTTAGAACGCTATCCAAGCAACTGGGACGTGCCCATGTCTCATAAGGACGTTATTAAACTGTTAAAATCGAAGTTGCTAGTGCACGTAAAGGAAAACTAAGCCTATCGCAGGAGACGAATTTAGAGAGATTTACCTGCATTCTTAATTCACTGGACTAAATATATGAAAAATTGAAATGTAGCTCTGGCAACGGTGCTGGGAGGCTGGCGGCGGCCATCAGCGACCTCAACAATGACGTAGGAACGCCGGATGGCACAACATTCGCTCACAACCACACAGTGGATCTGTGCGAATGTGAGCAAACACCAACATCAAAGCAATTCTCTTCATTTCAGTACAAAGACGAAAAACAACCAACTGTTCAACCTGGGGTACAACAACAACCTACGCAGGAACAGTAACCAGGACATATGCACAGTCATTTGTGGGGGGGGGGGGCTTCATGTGCCAAGCAACACAGGACTGGCCCACATAAATAACACACAAAAAGCAGAGGAGACCTAATAGAAATAATGAGCTGAACTGGTCGGAACCAGGAAATAAAAACTGGTTGCCATTAAAAAACCAGTCTCTGAGAATAGTGGAGGTGTGGAAAGATCATGTTTCACCAACTTCGAGTGATCGAGAAGCTATAACGACCATACTTAGCCTCCTGGTGCATGTCGTGGGGTGGATTGGGGCAGTAGGTACATTTACAGCATATAAATTGAGCTATAAGGATTAAATGGATATTTACTCAATGACGCATGCAAAGAGCAAACAGAGGATTTTGTCCAGGCGGCTGTAATCCCAATTGCAGGTAGTTTTTCCACTATTAGCGTTGTACACACAGGTGCCATGGGCAACGCTGTTTCGAGCACTTGTATTGTTAAGATCTCAGAGTGAAAGGAAGAGTATCATTGACCTTTTATGTGGTAAATGGATTGTGATAGTTGACAGTGAGGAAGTTTTGTGTATCTACTAGAAACTAGAGCACGGCATGACAGATACTTTCAGAGTGACAGAGTAATAATTATACACAAAAATGAAATGAAATGATCGTATGGGTTTTACGGCCGGGATACCCCCTTCGGTGTTCGGCCGCCGTATTGCAAGTCTGTTTAGTTGACGCCACTTCGGCGACTTGAGTGTCAATGATGATCAAAATAATGATGAAGGACACACAACACTCAGTCCCCTGACGGTAATCAAACCTGGGCCTCCTTGCGTACTTGCGTACTACTCGGTAATGCTACCGCTGCGTTACGGAGGCGGACAATTATACACAAATAATCATTGTATCTAAGTGACATACAGTCTCAGTATCTTGACGAATCAAAGTCATACTCTATTAACAATGACGTGGAGTCTAACTACATTCAGAGTAAGGTGTCACAGTCACAAAGCCTCGATGCTATATGGCAAGTGTAATTGGCCAGACTATTACTGAAACACATTAGTGTATCTCCGACAAACGAGGCTCATCAAGGGCTAACATGTAGATAGTCCCTCATAAGATCTGCTGCGCGTCTGCTTACCCCATCCTGAGGGGAAATTGTATGAAGATGTGTGTACATGCAATAAACCAAATAGTTAAAAATAAAAAGGAATACGGAAACCAAGCTATACGTACCACACCATTCATCATATTGGAAAGTGAAAGAAGTGAGTAAGCAAAAGTTAAAATTGTAATGTAAAAATTATTGTAGACACTATTATGTATAAAGTATTTCAGAAAACTTTAAATTTATTATTAATAAAAATAAAATTCTGATGCATTGGGGATAAAAAATACGGAGAGATCGGGTACTTAAAAACGTGGAACTTGAGGTGTGTTAAGAGTTAGGAAAAATTTAATACAGTGGACTCGATAGTGAGAGTGAAAAATTTGTATTTACTCGAAAAGTGTAATTGTGGACAGTCATGTGACTGGTACACATGGGTCAATGTATGTGTAATGTCACGGAGATGTGTGGTGGAAAAAATAATGAAGCAATCACTTACCTGTGTGTTCTCGAACTGTGAAGTGTAGAAGAAACCCAATGCAAGATGCTGCAGGTGATGAATTCTTCAAGTAAAGTAATGCATTTTCACCATCACAACGAAAGACACTTTGAAGATGGGAACACCGCGTACATGAATGGCAACCCAGTGCGACTGTGAGTGGTTATACCAACCTTGACAACGCAGTGTACTGCGTGAGGCAGTTGTCACTTTTGAAACTCGGTGCCCGATATGTACAGCTTTGAACTAACTGAAAACTGTTACAAAAACTTGACGTGGAAGGACACAAAAATGCGTGTCATGGTGATTCGGAAACAAACACGCATTTTTGTAGAAAGGACAAAACACCTCTTGATGAATAAAGAGAGTACAGTTTGACGGTATTACAAAAATAAAAGGGTATTAACTCTAATAAGCACACGAATGTTTGTATTGCGAACTGAAATCCCTACTAACGAATACGGATAAAATAAATGAAAGCAGTCACCTAAAACAAATATTCTAACGTGTTCTGCATATTGTAAGACGAACAACTGATTACTAACACCATTATTTTTCAGCGTACATTAAAATAGACTTTATGTAGCATAAAACTGATACGCCCATGTGATCATTAGAAGTAATCAAGCCCGATGAGCAGCTATTCAACCGAGTGGAGAAGATCAAATGAGCGATGCTGATGTCAACGTTCCGTGAGCCCACTACAAGGGGTGATTTAGCAGCAACAGCGACGACGTAAACATCGAGGTTCCCGTCCGAGGCCCACGGGAAACACACACCGTGGCCCTGACGTCACAGCACGTGACACTGCAGGCCTGAACAGTGCCACCAGCCGTCTCTGGCAGGGAGCGAGTAACTATTTCAGGCGAGTTTAATAATTCTTGACTACGTTTTAAGTGCACGCAAGTTCTCGAGATCACACGACAAAATTATGACCTTTATTGCGTACCTTTTCAATTAAATATTGACTTCTCGTGGACCCTGCACGGAACGGAGAGTTAGTGAAGTGTGACGGACAAGTCGTCTAGCGTGACGTCACAAGTTAGTTGCAGGAACCGTGTATCTCATTGACCCCGTTCGCGCACTGCAGACGTCACGGCATTCCTCGCACATGCGCCGCCCACCACATTTCAGTGCTACAAACTTCCGACGTAAAAATGAAACGATATAATTTTGGTTTCTGAAACGTACTTATGTAATCTGGATACTGAAGTCCAAAATTTACAATACGTTCAAACTGAAACATAAACTGTTAACAGTAAAGACTGAAGCGCATAAAAGATTGAACGGAAAGACATTGCCGAAAATATAACGAAATTCAGGATCATGACACAAACTTAAATTTCAAATAACTATTTGAAAACGCCAAGAAAACTTCCACAAAAGTTAATTACGTTGTCTTGTAAGTAAGATACTGAAATTATTCATTGTCTTTTTATCAACTGAAGACGTATTCCATACTGTTGTCCAGTTACGTAAAGAAACTAATTACTGAATGTCATTTAATAGAAGGCATTGAAAATGAGGAAGTCTGAAGGTTCAGACTGGGATTTCAAGGTCCGGATTCCACCATCTCGCAATAAAACATCTGCCTGGCCTACAGTCAATATGATTCCAGTTCCAGACTTCCTGTGTGAGTCATTAAACATACAAAAAAGTAAAAATTTGTTAACTTGTAAGAGTGTGCAAACGAAAAAATATGCTTGTATTCGAGTCAAGTAACAATAACCCATTACCATTTAAGTAATCCCAACTCTAGCCTGGAAGTGAGGTACTGTTAAACCATTCGAGAGCTCAGGAGGGCAGAAAAGAGTATCTTATAAAAGGACGCTTTGTTCTTTATCTTTTTACGAATTGTAAAAATTCTTTGTCATGTCACTGATAAACTAACAAATGTTAAGGGAAATTCATAAACTTCTTGTATAAAACGTAAAAACGAAACCTCTGTAAAAACGATTACGTTCATTTTTGTACAGAATCAAATGACTCTGGAACGAATGCTCTTGTGATTCATTTCTGTTTTGGCATTCGATACACTAAGAGATGTCAAAATGGCTGTATAATGGATTTTTTATGGAATAATAATATTTTCATTCATAAATATCGATGTCTGTAGTTATTGTAGCAAAAATGGTTCAAATGGCTCTGAACACTATGGGACTTAACTTCTGAGGTCATCAGTCCCCTAGAACTTAGAACTACTTAAAACTAACTAAGGGCATCACATGTATAAAAGGGAGGATTCGAACCTGCGATCGTAGTGGTCGCGCGGTTCCAGACTGTAGCGCCTAGAACCGCTCGGCCACTCCGGCCGGCCGTAGTTATTGTAGCGAACTTGTTAATATCGTCATATTGAATTTCCTTAGCGGTTTTATATTTCTCAGGAAGATGTATCAGAAAATTGTGTTCACATTGTTTGAAGGCAAAGTGACTGATTTTTATCGCGTTGTGTCGTTTAAATGTTCCGTCCTCCACAGGTCGAATCTGCAGATCTGTTTTTACAAGACCGATCAAATATTCATTACTACTTTTTACATGTAAGTCACAATAGTATTTTACGGTCAGTGAGCTTCCAAACGGTGATGCGTGTTATGTGTCTTTCCTGAGGCAAACTTATACTCACGGACAGAATACTTTTTATTGATTTTAATAATTTTCTCACTTCTGTCTACCAGCAAGGAAACATTCTTTACAGCATGCATGGCATGGTGGTTTGCAGAGTATGTATGTAGACGTAGGGGTAGTCTGATGAAATCTAATGTCACTGAAAGTCCCTTAGCTTTCCCACTTTTCACCCCACTCCCTTCTATGCCATCCAACCAGCCAACCAACGCCTGGTCTCACAACTTGAGTAATGACGTATTTTAGATTTTCTATCAAGAAGATAACACATGATGTTACATTATCTTGCAGGATGATAACACATGATCTCATGTTTCCTGTATTTTCGTGACGTACCCCATTCAGAGGGCGTTGGTTGTTGGCCTAGCTTACACGTTTTGCAGTGCTTTCATCAACTGCAAACGTCTGGTCATATGTTGCCTACAGAGAGCCACGCTAGGCAATATAGGCCATGATCAGTGGCCTGGGGTTGAAGCAGTATGGAATGACATACCTGTATGTGTTATCGAAGCTCATTTGGACTCGTTGGCAAGCCGGGTGATAGGTACTGACGTATCATTCGATGTTCCCTCAAATCAAATACAAATTTAATCACGCATTCTTTGTAATACGCTGCGTATACAGAGTTGGTAAAATTTATTTTCTGTTCTTTCTGGTGTTGCAGCTTTATTAGTCAGAGGAGTACTACTTTGAGAAGCGAAAGGAGATGGTCGAGGAGAAAAGAACAGACATAAAAAAGTCTCGAACGAGTTACTACTCTGACACACGTTATTGAAAGTAATCTGAGTGAAACTTACCTATAGGCTAAATAGTTCTACTTGGCATTTAGTGAAACAGTTATATTCCTTTGTAGCTGCTATATTTTCCAAGCAATGTCTGTTTCACGATTATTAAAAGTAAAATTATTGCAGTAGTCATAATAAACATCTTCTTTAGGTACGCAGTTTTGAGGAAAGGTAGTCAATTTAAAATTATTCAGTAAATTTGGGGTTGCACGTGGGAGTGTAACATGTACTATGTTAGTGTACTACCAAGTTCAAGAACGTGAATAACACGGCGAGAGGTCAAAGTGAATTTTCGAGAGGCTCTCTTCGATTGAAAAAGTATTCCAATAATAGAAGTTATGGAACGTGCACCTTTATGGCCTCATGTACTCTGCTACAGCTCTGATAACGTCGTATTTAGACTCCTTTCTTTTCAAAGTTATGCCAGCAAACAGAAAAGCAAAATCGAAGAATTAATACGAGAAGGAGCCCGCATCTCGTGGTCGTGCGGTAGCGTTCTCGCTTCCCACGCCCGGGTTCCGGGTTCGATTCCCGGTGGGGTCGGGTATTTTCTCTGCCTCGTGATGGCTGGGTGTTGTGTGATGTCCTTAGGTTAGTTAGGTTTAAGTAGTTCTAAGTTCTAGGGGACTGATGACCATAGATGTTAAGTCCCATAGTGCTCAGAGCCAATACGAGAAGGAATGTATTCTGTAGCAAATTCTCCGTGCACCTTCTATAAAGATGTCGTTTTGTTATGAATTCACTCGAAATCTCATTTCATCAATGGCGCTGTTCTGCTTTATTCCTTTTATCTGAGTTCTTTTGTTTACTTCAGATATCAGATGGTGCGCTCCGCGGCTATCTGACATCGCGAAATCGATGGCCAGCGCTTTAAGAAAAAGTGGACTGGTTGCGAAAAAGAGTGATAGAAGACAAGGGAGTGAATAAAAGCAGGGCAGCCCTCATCAGTCTAACTCACAGGGAAGCGCTTCTCTAGTTGCAAGAAGGGACAGTGGAGGGTGAAATATCGCCTGCTCCGCCGCCTCCATCTCGTGTGTGGAGCTTTAGTCGGTTGGACCGCAAACTCTGACTAAGGTTTAAACCGCCTCTCGTGTACTGTAGAGGCAGCGTTACACTGCAAGGGGTGGGGTGGCGTGGGGATACTGGGAGCACTGTTGTTATGTCTAATTTCAATCGATGATAGTTGGTGCTGGTTAGACAATTTATTTTAACATTTTTAATGTTGTGAACATGTTTGTGACGCAGTTCAGTTAAATACTGAGGTGACAAAACTCATGGAATACATCCTAATATCGTGTCGGACATCCTTTCCTCAGGCATAGTGCAGCAACTCGATTTGGCATGCACTCAACAAGTCGTTGGGTGTCCTCTGTAGAAATATTGAACTACGCTGCCCCTACAGCTCTCGATAAGTGCGAAAGTGTTGCTAGTGCTGGATTTTTGCCACGAACTGACCTCTCGACTATGTCCCACAAACGTTCGATGGGACTTGTAATGGTTCTTTATTTACGTGACCATTACGGCACTCCAACCCCGGTTCTCGATACCAGTAATATCGTACTACTTTACTGCGAAGTAACAGGCATGCTTTTGGGACAATATTCAAGTTTGGTTTGACAATGTATAGGTACTCCGATGTATCGATACATTACAGTGATATGGTTCTTGTGTGTATTCATTTCTGTGAGACTTTCATAATCTTTGACTTATTTGTAACCGTTTTGGCGCGAATGCTCACAGAGCAGTCTTTGTTTCACTTTGCAGAAGTTAAGTTGTTATTTCGCTTTGTAAAAGAACAGTCAAGTATTGTGTTTGGTTAAAGTGGAAATTAAATATACGAAGATTGATACAAAACTGTTTTCTTGATGATGTGACAACTAAGAAGAAGTATATGTGAATTTACAAGAAGTTTAATAAAACTGTGGATCGTGAACATCAACTCAAAAATTATTTCTACCATACCATTGTTCTGATCTGGGATTGTTTGATCATTAAGAATTTCCTGAAAAACGCATTTGTTAGGTACTCAAATGTTGCTAAAATACAGATCTGGACCTTCTAGCAGTCAAAGTGGAATCACCCGAGAATAGCCGGCCGAAGTGGCCTAGCGGTTCTAGGCACTACAGTCTGGAACCGCGCGACCGCTACGGTCGCAGGTTCGAATCCTGCCTCGGGCATGGATGTGTTTGATGTTCTTAGGTTAGTTAGGTTTAAGTAGTTCTAAGTCTAGGGGACTGATAACCTCAGAAGTTAAGTCCCGTAGTTCTCAGAGCCATTTGAACCATTCACCCGAAAATCAACAAGATGAGCCACAGCAACTTCGACGAAATCTACGTGGGAATCCATTCAAGATAAGTGCCAAAATTAATGACTTTTTTTACAGTGCTTTTATTATTTCCATTCTGACGATACCATCCACAGTCAATAACTTTGTTGTTGCCCGATAAAGCGAACATATGCTGCGTAAGCAACATTATTAATCTAAAATACTTTGCAAGTGGTGGTATTGTTAGAGACTGATGTCGGGCGATGTGGGTGGCCATATCATTGGCTCAAATAGTCAGAATGTACTTCCAACTAATCGCGAACAACTGTGGCACGGTGACATGACGCAATGTCATCCATAAAAATAACATCGTTTTCGCAATATGAAGTCCGTGAACGCATGCAAATAGTCTCCAAACAGTCAACCATCTAGAGGAGCCAGTCTATTCAACGTAAACACAGCCCACACCACTATGGAGTCATCACTAACCTACACAGTGCCTTGTTGGCAAGCTGTGTCTATGGCTTTGTGGGGTCTGCGCCACACTTGGACCCTACCATCAGCTCTTACCAACTGAAATCGGGTCTCATCTGACCAATCCACGGTTTTGCAGTCGTCTGGGATGCTACAAAGATGGTCACGAGTCCAGGAGAGGTGCTGCAGACGATGATCTATTGATAGCGAAGGCACTCGCGTCGGACATCTGCTGCCATAGCCCGTTAACGCCACATCTCGCCGCACTGCGCCAACGGAAACGTCCGTCATACGCCCCACATTCATCTCCGTGGTTATTTCAAGCAGTGTTGCTTGTCTGTTAACACTGAGAACTCCCTGCAAATGTCAGTGCTGTCAGTCGTTAAGCAGAAGGGCGTCGGTCACTGCGATGCCCGCGGCGAGAGTAATGCTTGAAATTTGGTATTTTAGGCATACTCTTGATACTGTGTATCTCTGAATACTGAATTCCCTAACGATTTCCGAAATGGAATGTACGATGCGTCTACCTCCAACAACGTTTCCCCGTTCAGAGTGTGCTAATTTCCATCATGCGACCATAATCACGACGGAAACCTTTTCGCATGAATCACCTGAATACAAATGACAGCTCCATCAATGTACTGCCCTCTTATATCTCGTGTACATGATACTACCGCCATCTACATATGTGCACATCGCTATACCATTACTTTCTCACTTGAGTAAATATTTAGAAACTGATTGTAGAGTGGGCGATTATGTTGAGTATTTCAAAGGTTATGGTAGATTTAAGGGGCTCCGGAACGGCTCAAAATCATTACTTTCTCACTTGAGTAAATATTTAGAAGCTGATTGTAGAGTGGGCGATTATGTTGAGTATTTCAAAGGTTGTGGTAGATTTAAGGGGCTCCGGAAAGGCTCAAAATCATGAAAAGTTCAATTTTTACTTTTTTGCGTTTTCTGAATCTGCAGACTATTACCTTTTAATAGATATATAATTTATTCAATTCCGAAGACTACAAATATTTTTAAATTTTTTTTTGAAATGTGTTCTACATGGGCGTGACCCACTGTGGCGCTGTTAAACTGCTGTCAAATGGTATTATTATTAACGTCCGTGTTCATCAGGTACATTTTAGTGATGTGAGATAAGGTATGTGTTGTGGCTAACCTGTGATGGTTCAATGTATATCGCTGGTGTGAATGTCGATTGTTTCATGTTTATTTACTCTGTCGTTATCTCGAAAATATTCGTAATTAATTCTGTTTCTTGAGTCTCTGTTTTGTTGAAGTATAATAATGAGTAAAAGTAAAGTTATTAGAAATCCTCTGAAGGCTTTTAAGAAAAGGAGAAATGTTGGAAAGCCAAAGGTATTTAGAAATATGGGAATGAAGATAGGTTCTAACATGGTACGAGCGATGCTTGCTTTAGACAAGGAACGCCTTCGGGCTGCAGACAGGGCTGTAAAGAGTCTAGAAATACAAGCAAGAGTAAACAGGAGGAGGAACAAGAGGAAGCTGGAGGAGGAGTTTGCAGAGGATGAAGATAATCCATCCTATGGACCTGGAATGCACTAAAAAGTTAATCCAATCTTTGTCGCTCGATTCCCAAAACTTTTATTTTCTCATACTAATTACATGTTTTCTAAGGATCTTCCAAACATATTTGTTTCAAACTTTCAGTAAATGTTACACAGTACCTTCTGCATAATTGAACACAGCCTTTTTCCACAAAACCGTATATTTTTGAGTATATAAATAAAAAATTGCAAAAAAATGTTGTGAATTTTCATTACAATTGAAAAAAAATCATCTTTAATAACTGAACTAAAATTTTGTAAAATCCCTGTGTTAAGTTGTAGCCCATATTCCAATAAATAATCTGTAAAAAGTTCAACTTCCTACCTCAAATACTTTGTGAGGAAAGATGTAATTTATAAGCGTTATTTTAACATTGCAAGTATAGGGCGTTCCGGAGCCCCTTAATCTGTGTGCCGGACCAGGATTCGAACCAAGAACTTTGTCTATAGCCGACAGTCCTCTTATTGATTGACCTAACCAGAGATCACGACTCGTTGTCACAGTTTTACCTCTTTCCCACATTCCAAATTTCACAGAAATTCAGCCGTATACAGTATCTTGCTGCAACACTCTTGGAAGAAAGGATACTGTGGAGAAATGTCTAGTTTGGAAGGTAGGATATAGGTAATGGCAGAAGTGAAGCTGTGACTGCTACTCATAGTTGAGTCCTCACTACAGTTGTGCCTGTATAGGTCGGTAAGAAAATTACTCGCAAATCGCAACGTACTTGGCTCGAACCAGCGTCCATTACAGTCATTTAATCTGTCAGATCGTTTCTATAGAGCATACACTCCGATACTGAGTGAAACTTGCACACTGATTACGTAGATTGATGGATAAACGTGTTGCTATTGTGTAGTCTGCAATCTGAAGTGTGGTTGTACGCAGCTCCCGTAGGGTCGCCATAACTCCTGTCTGACAAACAGAGACTTTTCTCTTAAACTGGCCTGGATCGGACGTAATTTAGGGGAATCGGGACAAACCAGGACACTTCCCTTAAGCTTAGCACAAGTGAAAGATACGAGCAAATTGCCCCTTTCACTCCTCAGATTGCAAACTGCTGTGGTAAGCTACTCACGGTAGAAGAGAAGTGGCCTATACAAGCAGGTCCTCTGCCTGGGTACCTCAGATAACAACTACCCTTCAGCCAGTAAGTCACACTATGATCGAGGGTGAAGAAGTAGCTGCTGTTGCTGCTGTGGCCTTATTAAAGAAGTGTAAGATGGCTGTAATTTCGCACCTTACAAGAACCCATCCACATACTTTGCCATGATCTACAAACACAATTAGGTATCCCGGGTTCCCGGGTTCGAATCCCGGCGGGGTCAGGGATTTTCTCTGCCTCGTGATGGCTGGGTGTTGTGTGCTGTCCTTAGGTTAGTTAGGTTCAAGTAGTTCTAAGTTCTAGGGGACTTATGACCACAGCAGTTGAGTCCCATAGTGCTCAGAGACATTTGAACCATTTGAACAATTAGGTATCATGTGATAGGCTGTACATTGTATATATTAATATGTAAAGGAGGCTGACATTGTCATGTATGCCTCGTAAATAATTGTTAATGCTTATTTCGTGAAAGGTGACGGAGTGTCTGTATTATCATACTAGCAGAGGTTGGAAGACAGTGTAAAAGAAACAGCAAGCGTAACTTGCTGGGTGGAAGGCCCACACAGGTGTGTTGGTCCTGCTTAAACACAGGAAGTACCAACACGGACATTGAGGCACCTGAGCGCTGGGGCACAATAGAGTCGCGACCGGCCGCTATTGTAGTAGGGCTGGAAGGATAATGGGATAATACTTTGCAAATCTTGGACGCAGGTGAGAGGAACGAAGAAGTGGCACCTCAGAAACCACACAGGCTGGGTTATTTCCATGGATTTTTACTCAGAAGCCGGCCGCGGTGGTCTCGCGGTTCTAGGCGCGCAGTCCGGAGCCGTGCGACTGCTACGGTCGCAGGTTCGAATCCTGCCTCGGGCATGGATGTGTGTGATGTCCTTAGGTTAGTTAGGTTTAAGTAGTTCTAAGTTCTAGGGGACTGATAACCACAGCAGTTGAGTCCCATAGTGCTCAGAGCCATTTGAATTTTTCTCAGAAAAGTATAGGTTTTCCTCGCAAACTTTCTGCGCTGGACCACAAAAGAGTAAAATACGGTTGGTCGGCGTTCGGAAGAATCTGTAGAGAGGCAGAATATCCGTGGTTTCGGGGATATGATTCGTTTCCGGAATTACGATGGTGGGGAGCCGAGCATTGCTGGGAAGTCAGCAATGGAGAGACGATTTCTTCTGTTGTGGGCGCCCGTGTGTGACGGTCACTCGGTATCAGCTTCGTTGGTACAGACAGACATGCTATCTTTTCTGTCAGGAAAGTTTGTAGTTAGAACAGTTAGGCACTGTAATGTGCGAGCCTATACGGTTTTGGACTTCACCTCTGCCTTGGAAGTCGTCGTTGAGTACGCTGCATTCAGTAATTGAGAGCACTTCCTCTGCCTATAATTCTGTTGAGATGTTATCTGATCTCCGTCCTTGTGGCTGGGAGTTCCCATTTCTCGTCTGTAGAACGGAGAGAAGACAGTATTAGAGTATATCAGTCAGAGGAACGCCTTCTGCCGTCCTAGTGTTTGAAAGAGTTTATTTGTGGCTGGAGTTCTTCCATCGTCACAGACGACACACCACACGCAGTACATACGGTGATACCACAAATTGTTTCGGCTTATTAGGGCTATAAAAGCTAAACAGCTGTGATCACGTTAGTTTATTTCCACTGAGTTTCCATACCACCGAATATCATCTTTGAAAGTAGCGTCTTCTAGTGTTTGGTACGTAGATGATGTCGGTCATTTCAGGTTATTGATAATAGACAGTGTACTCATAATAAGGGGCAGAGTTGGGCAATTGATTAGTAGTTTTGCCTAGGAAATGTAAACTTTGTAATATAAAGGCTTTTTTTTTAATCTACAATGAATATATAAGCAGGAGCAACGTTTATCATTTAGTAGGATTAGTTGCATTCATCATTCATTAATGTTTAGACTGTAATTTATAGAATTACGAGGTCCTAAGATCTGCTTGAGGGGATAGTCAGACTGGACCAAATCATTTTAGCGTTTATTATTTTCCGTTGCGCACATTCATTTTACACCCGCCTGGAGTAGCATCTTGGAGATGAAAAAGGGAGGAGAAGAGGAGGAATTTGCAGAGGAATCGCATTTCTCTTACAAGACTGTACAGGACGTAATTGAGTAAAAGGTTTAATGCAAAGGTTGCAAGAACCTCCCTCCCCCTCCCCCCCTACTCGTATTATACTTCCAGAAATGTCTCAGTTTAGCCGGTGAGTCCGTAGATAAGGGGTGTTCAGTATAACTGGTAACGGTTTCCCGCCTGAGTTCAGCGATAATTAAGCCAGTCCGTCCTTGAACTGACTTAGTGGGCTGCCGTCCTGGAATTCTACCTACCTGTTATGCGGAGATTCCCTCGTAGTTTTACGTGCCCTTGCAGCCGCAGCAGCGCCGTCGGATTCTGAAAAGGCAGTACAACGTAATGATGCGGGAAAATGTTTATCATGCAAATAATTTTTACACCGGGTGCCAACCAACATGGTGCGTTTTTCTAAGAAACACCGTAAAATGGACTTTTTCACACTCATTGTAATCTAACGATTAACGGTACGACCATGGTTTATTGCATGAATAAATTGAAAGGCGTCTTATCGACGACTGCCGTACCTTGAGTGTACAGTCGGTACAGTTCGTATAGGATCGTACATCTTCGATTATGCCAGCGTTATTCTTTTATTTATTAATATCAACGTTTCCTGACGTAAAATTACTGAAGCATAGTATTTATGACTCGTAGATTCCTCCTAATGCCTGAGTAGCAAACCGCAACTTTTGTTATCAAATGTTTCTTAATAACAACTCCTTGATTCGCGCCAGAATAAATGTACTTTCCTTACCAATCTCTTTGCTGACGTCACGAGCGATTCCTGCATTAGCACATCATTCTACTGGCTCTGGAAGCGCCAGATGGCCAACCGCCTCTGCTAGCCAGCGTGGGAACCTAACGTTCGCTCCTTATTCTGTACATACTGCAGCGCTGATACATTCACTTTGCGTATGTGAAATACCAAACCTGGAAATAACGTAAAATGCGCTCTTGTCCGCAAATAAGGAGTACTTTGCATGGTACATTTGCACATTTATTGTTTTGCAGCTCAACTACACTCGGAAGTACTCAAACTCACTTCGCACAAATTAAAAATTTTTTGGTGAAGTAATAGGCCTCAGTGAGTTTGGAGCTTAGCCTGTAGTACAGAGCACTGCTTTCAAAGAGATGTGATTTTCTCTTGCGTAGGGTGGTTGTAAAGGTTGGGAAGACTCTGCAGTTATTATAAGGAGCCAAAATAGTACAATAAACAATAATTTTAACAAAAGAAACAAAATGCATCAAATAAAACAACAACAACAGCTACTACTACCACTACCACCGCCACTGATAATAATAATAATAACTAACTTGTTCAAGAAACGATATCAAATTTGTGGAATTCCAGCAGCAAGAGAAGAAGCACTCATATTTTCTTGTACACAAGTGCAATGCGCCTGTCTTTTCTTTCCACGAATACGTCTATAACTCGGTCTACAAAGATCTGACCACTGGATAGCTCTCCAAGTGGTGTCTTTTCTATTGCTAACGTGCTCAAACACGACAGCCGGATGTTGGACATTGAATTCCTTAAATAATTCTTCACTCGTTTAAGAGCACTCATGCTTCGTTCACTGCTTGCTGTAGTTGCGGATAGGGTCAAAACCAAACGCAGGAACTTCGTTGTTTCTTCATAAACGGAGTCCAAATCATTGTTGACACTGAACTTTAAGAGGATTCTTGGAGATAAGTGTTTTTACTCATCAGCGTTTATGTTACACAGTTCATTTTCAAGTAACAACTTGTTTGAAAAAAGGGTACTGTTCTAATAATTGAAGCAGTTTCAACTTGGGGAATTCTTTTTGAAGTTCGGGAAACAGTTTCCGTTCAAATGTTCAACAAACTGAATTTGGGGAAAGACTTGAAACCTTCTTTCCATCTAAACAATTTGCAAATCCAGTATCTCGCAAGTTAGTGCCCTGAGAGATGTCTTTTGACTGTCACAGAATGATAAGTTGCCATTCAAACACAAGCTGCATTTAATGCATTCATCAACGAATGTTTCCGTTTTTAATTGTCGTAAGATTCTCAAAACAGTTCTTATTTTGCCGTGGCAAGCAGTTATACTGACAGATTTTGACTGAAGAACATTAAAGAGATGGTCAAAGCACCCTCGGTAGAAGCAAAGCAAGTTGACAAACGTAGGATCATCCATCCGTCGTTTCATTCCCACAGCACAGCTCAAAGATTCTGGATCCCACTGACAGTCTGTATCATCAAATATATAATTAAAAACACTATACAGCCCTGAGAAATGACTAGATGTTCTTGAAACTGCCCTGGAATGAAAGTTCCAGTTAGTGTTGCTTGCATGTGGCAGTTAAATCCTTTCCTAGCTAGCAATTTAGTTCGTTTTGATAATTTGCTGAAAAACGCGGTAAGATCACCTATGAACATGCGTACTTGTCGTATAATTTTGGAGGCGTGTAACAGTACCAAATACAGTTGGTGTGCGTAACGACGAATAAACAGCACATAGGGACAGAACTGCTTCACCAATTGTTGTAGTCCTCTTTCTCTGCCCGCCATTGCTGAAGCGCCATCACATGTTTGGTTAACCACTTTTCCTTCCACACTCCATTCTTTCAACACTGCATGAATAATGTTTGACAAACCTTCAGCAGTTTTATCTCCAGAAACATCGTAAAATCCAAGGAATCTTTTTTTGTCTGCAATACAGTACCTGAATATTATACTCATTTGACTCTTGCATGACACGTCTAATGTTTCATCAGCCTGAATCGAAATGCAATTCTGAATTTCAGATTTTATTTTCTCATTAACTAACAGAGTTATCATTCTATTACACCATTCTGTATATCTGGAGAAGTTCCTTTAAAGGTTGATGATGATGACAGATGGTCTCGGATTAACTGCTCTCCTTAAGCTAGTAAATCCAAGAATTCCAGATACTTACCTTTGTTGCTGAAGGATTCGTCTTCTCGATGGCCGCTAAACGCTAGTTCTTGTTTACAAAGAATTGCCTGAATAAGACGAGCCAGTACTCTCCTGCTGGGTGCAGCTTCTTTGTTGTATTTTACCGCTGTCAGACCAGCGGCTTCAGAAAGGGCGTGCTCAGTTCTACTTTTGCCCAATAACTGAAATGATTCTTTGTTCTGCAGGTGACGTTTTGATATCCGATGTTTTTGTGCTTTCCTGTC
Organism: Schistocerca nitens; assembly: GCF_023898315.1. Taxonomy (NCBI): domain Eukaryota; kingdom Metazoa; phylum Arthropoda; class Insecta; order Orthoptera; family Acrididae; genus Schistocerca; species Schistocerca nitens. Next base: position 87,792,190 of record NC_064617.1, read on the forward strand.
AAAGTACTTTATTGTACAAATGCCGTCATTGCATCATTCCTTTTCACAATCGAACAGAAAACATACACTCCTGGAAATGGAAATAAGAACACCGTGAATTCATTGTCCCAGGAAGGGGAAACTTTATTGACACATTCCTGGGGTCAGATACATCACATGATCACACTGACAGAACCACAGGCACATAGACACAGGCAACAGAGCATGCAAAACGTCGGCACTAGTACAGTGTATATCCACCTTTCGCAGCAATGCAGGCTGCTATTCTCCCATGGAGACGATCGTAGAGATGCTGAATGTAGTCCTGTGGAACGGCTTGCCATGCCATTTCCACCTGGCGCCTCAGTTGGACCAGCGTTCGTGCTGGACGTGCAGACCGCGTGAGACGACGCTTCATCCAGTCCCAAACATGCTCAATGGGGGACAGATCCGGAGATCTTGCTGGCCAGGGTAGTTGACTTACACCTTCTAGAGCACGTTGGGTGGCACGGGATACATGCGGACGTGCATTGTCCTGTTGGAACAGCAAGTTCCCTTGCCGGTCTAGGAATGGTAGAACGATGGGTTCGATGACGGTTTGGATGTACCGTGCACTATTCAGTGTCCCCTCGACGATCACCAGTGGTGTACGGCCAGTGTAGGAGATCGCTCCCCACACCATGATGCCGGGTGTTGGCCCTGTGTGCCTCGGTCGTATGCAGTCCTGATTGTGGCGCTCACCTGCACGGCGCCAAACACGCATACGACCATCATTGGCACCAAGGCAGAAGCGACTCTCATCGCTGAAGACGACACGTCTCCATTCGTCCCTCCATTCACGCCTGTCGCGACACCACTGGAGGCGGGCTGCACGATGTTGGGGCGTGAGCGGAAGACGGCCTAACGGTGTGCGGGACCGGAGCCCAGCTTCATGCAGACGGTTGCGAATGGTCCTCGCCGATACCCCAGGAGCAACAGTGTCCCTAATTTGCTGGGAAGTGGCGGTGCGGTCCCCTACGGCACTGCGTAGGACCCTACGGTCTTGGCGTGCATCCGTGCGTCGCTGCGGTCCGGTCCCAGGTCGACGGGCACGTGCACCTTCCGCCGACCACTGGCGACAACATCGATGTACTGTGGAGACCTCACACCCCACGTGTTGAGCAATTCGGCGGTACGTCCACCCGGCCTCCCGCATGCCCACTATACGCCCTCGCTCAAAGTCCGTCAACTGCACATACGGTTCACGTCCACGCTGTCGCGGCATGCTACCAGTGTTAAAGACTGCGATGGAGCTCCGTATGCCACGGCAAACTGGCTGACACTGACGGCGGCGGTGCACAAATGCTGCGCAGCTAGCGCCATTCGACGGCCAACACCGCGGTTCCTGGTGTGTCCGCTGTGCCGTGCGTGTGATCATTGCTTGTACAGCCCTCTCGCAGTGTCCGGAGCAAGTATGGTGGGTCTGACACACCGGTGTCAATGTGTTCTTTTTTCAATTTCCAGGAGTGTATATAACAATATAATCTGTTATTAATTGCATTCGCAGTCGGCCAAGCATACTTTTCGTAACAGGCTGTCTGAAAAGTGCGTTTTTGTTTGGCTTCGCTTAAAATTACACTGAGTGTAGGAGCAGGTCGTTTGTCTTCAATTCGTACTTTTCTTCAAACGTTAATGTAGAAAAAGGCGTTTTTAATAAAAATTCTGTAAGGTGTTCAGTTGCTGGCTCTCACGTTGGCGACGCAACGAAAATATGTACTAAAATCACACAAGAATGACTATGAACACAAACCGCGCGACTGTTCGCGTACGTGTTAAAAGCCAGCATAGAAGCGGCAGTCTAGTCTCGATACCTGCTAGCAAGTGCAGCGCACCAGCCTTCGTGGGAGAGGGAATGTGGAGGGGAGCCGAGAATGGCACTAACGCTCAGGCGCACACAGCCAGGTAAGGGAAGGGAGGCAAGAGGCTGAGAGCAGTCGAGTCTCAAGCAGGCAGGTACACCAATACTCAGGGTGCGGCGGCGCGGGCTACAAAACTGATGTCTTCGCACATTTAGTGGTCTTCATAGGAAGTTGTTAATATTTTTGTAATGAATGACTATTGCATCTTTTTTAAGCAGGAATACAGGGGAGACTAAGTCTCAAAGTCTCCCCTCACGCTACGCCACTGGTGATTTTACCGGTATGATAATGAAACGGTACAGTAGTCACTGCTCCATAAGCAGCAGGTTTCGCTGACTCGCTCGCACCGGGAATACAATCTCAGGCTGCTCCGCCTGGCAATTTATTGCACAACGCGGCCGGCCGCGGGTGCAGCGAAACCACATGTGGACGGATGGAGAATGTGTTAGGCTTCATTATACATATTTATATATGTCGTGTATTGTATTAATTGTACCTGAATGCGAAACATGCACGTGAACATTCGTAATCCACCTCCCACCTTTCCATAAAGCGTAGCCAAATACTAGTTGGTAAACAGCAGAAATAGTTCTGTAGTGTAGGAGTGCCAACCTTACTCCTGGGTAGGGGTTCAAAAAATGGTTCAAATGGCTCTGAGCACTATGCGACTTAACTTCTGAGGTCATCAGTCGCCTAGAACTTAGAACTAATTAAACCTAACTAACCTAAGGACATCACACACATCCATGCCCGAGGCAGGATTCGAACCTGCGACCGTAGCGGTCGCTCGGCTCCAGACGGTAGCGCCTAGAACCGCATGGCCACTCCGACCGGCCCTGGGTAGGGGATCAGAGATACAGCACAGGCAGGTCGAAGTCAAAGACGTTCCAGTATCATAAGATTTGGGGTGGACAGGTTGGTCACGGCCAAGTGGTGCGGCCATCCCCTCCACTGGGAGTGGAGGGGTCCACTGGGACCCAGGAAGACCTCCGGGTGCCCGCCATATTCGAGTTCTATAGAAGATGGGTAAGTGAGCAGACGTACCCCTCAGTGCGTCTTTCTCAGTTATTTGAATATTTGAACTGATTCTTTTTCATTTAGAGCTTCAGATTATGTAGGTAAACGAATGTACGCAATGATTGCTTTCTCGTTTATTTCGGAAATTTCGTGTGGAAACAGAGTAGGCTTACATCCTTTGTACAAAGGCACATGGTGTCGTAAGTTACAAAGTCTCATCAATAGTTCCAATGTGTAAATTCTACTCGCAAATCGAGTGCAACGAAATACACTCCTGGAAATGGAAAAAAGAACACATTGACACCGGTGTGTCAGACCCACCATACTTGCTCCGGACACTGGGAGAGGGCTGTACAAGCAATGATCACACGCACGGCATAGCGGACACACCAGGAACCGCGGTGTTGGCCGTCGAATGGCGCTAGCTGTGCAGCATTTGTGCACCGCCGCCGTGTCAGCCAGTTTGCCGTGGCATACGGAGCTCCATCGCAGTCTTTAACACTGGTAGCATGCCGCGACAGCGTGGACGTGAACCGTATGTGCAGTTGACGGACTTTGAGCGAGGGCGTATAGTGGGCATGCGGGAGGCCGGGTGGACGTACCGCCGAATTGCTCAACACGTGGGGCGTGAGGTCTCCACAGTACATCGATGTTGTCGCCAGTGGTCGGCGGAAGGTGCACGTGCCCGTCGACCTGGGACCGGACCGCAGCGACGCACGGATGCACGCCAAGACCGTAGGATCCTACGCAGTGCCGTAGGGGACCGCACCGCCACTTCCCAGCAAATTAGGGACACTGTTGCTCCTGGGGTATCGGCGAGGACCATTCGCAACCGTCTCCATGAAGCTGGGCTACGGTCCCGCACGCCGTTAGGCCGTCTTCCGCTCACGCCCCAACATCGTGCAGCCCGCCTCCAGTGGTGTCGCGACAGGCGTGAATGGAGGGACAAATGGAGACGTGTCGTCTTCAGCGATGAGAGTCGCTTCTGCCTTGGTGCCAATGATGGTCGTATGCGTGTTTGGCGCCGTGCAGGTGAGCGCCACAATCAGGACTGCATACGACCGAGGCACACAGGGCCAACACCCGGCATCATGGTGTGGGGAGCGATCTCCTACACTAGCCGTACACCACTGGTGATCGTCGAGGGGACACTGAATAGTGCACGGTACATCCAAACCGTCATCGAACCCATCGTTCTACCATTCCTAGACCGGCAAGGGAACTTGCTGTTCCAACAGGACAATGCACGTCCGCATGTATCCCGTGCCACCCAACGTGCTCTAGAAGGTGTAAGTCAACTACCCTGGCCAGCAAGATCTCCGGATCTGTCCCCCATTGAGCATGTTTGGGACTGGATGAAGCGTCGTCTCACGCGGTCTGCACGTCCAGCACGAACGCTGGTCCAACTGAGGCGCCAGGTGGAAATGGCATGGCAAGCCGTTCCACAGGACTACATCCAGTATCTCTACGATCGTCTCCATGGGAGAATAGCAGCCTGCATTGCTGCGAAAGGTGGATATACACTGTACTAGTGCCGACATTGTGCATGCTCTGTTGCCTGTGCATATGTGCCTGTGGTTCTGTCAGTGTGATCATGTGATGTATCTGACCCCAGGAATGTGTCCAATAAAGTTTCCCCTTCCTGGGACAATGAATTCACGGTGTTCTTATTTCAATTTCCAGGAGTGTATATTCAAATGCGAGTGATTTATTTTGGTCGAAAAACAGAACCGTAAAAAATGTTTCTTTGTGCGAAGGGGCCTTAGAACACGTGGTATGCCCTATGCTAGTAATAGTGAACGTGGTTGATCAATGGGTAGCCAAATTATAACATCGAACGGTCACATCGTAATTCGCCGCCTCAGGGTATAGTTAAATTGATTGTCGGTTCCACTCCCTTTGTAGTTGAATGAACTGTAATTCGACGTGGTCGATCGTTCGTTGCCGAAGGGCTCGAGTTTCAAATAGCGACAAAACAGGTATCGCTCCGTTAAACTCCTTCGACCCCCTGTGTTAATGTGTCTGGTGCCCCGCCAGCCTGTTATCCTCCTCTCACATATTGGGTGTTCTATGTAAAGTAATGGTAGAATTTGGTGGTAGACATTTTGGCCAAACGCAGTTCCGTCTTGTCCGTAAAACAATAATGTGGTTGCAGATTAGCATACTAGCATACAAGATAGCCAAGCTATACGTTGTAAAACTGTAATCTCTGTAAAGTGGAATCATTACTGTAATAGCTGCATAGTGGAATAATTATGTTTAAAATAAATAGGTTATGAATAATCATCAATCTTTAACATACCCTGAAATCACAATGAAGTCAATCTAAAGAGAAATAATTTAAAGAATGAAAAGAGTTATAAAATAAAAAAATATATAGAACACAAGGACCCACACATCAGTGTGTGAGCCCTTTAGCCCCTTGCTTAGTAACGTGCAAAGTAGGACACGCTCTGTTCTCTAGGTTGCGCTCTCAAGCACCCCTCACCCAATTATCTGTTGCACCATTTCCATTCAGGGTTAGTTGCAATGACTACCTCTTTTATTAGTGCCGATGTAAGGTGTCGGTTTCCGACTGGTTGTAGACCAGTAAAGAAACAAGAAAATCCACAAAAATCACGATAGTTGCGTAAAGCAGAAATACGGAATTTGTTTGTAATAAAGCACAGGCAGAAGCATAGTTTTCTCTCCTCCCCAATAGCACGGTTAACTTTCATCTGGCGTCTTCTGCTAGGTTTATTGTAAGAAAGTTTGTTTAATCCCCACAGTACGGTTATCTTTCAATAACACGTTATTAATTATGATGCTGTTACTAATTTACTACGTTTCAATTTCAAACAACATAACTGTCAATTTTTTAAGTGCTTGCAGAGTACACGTTTGATTTGTGCCTTAATCTCTGCTCTTCTCCCATGTGCAATGGAAACATAACACAAGTTACACATTCTACTTAGTAGTCACTTCTCCCTCGTTTTATGAAGAACCGTTCTTCTGATTATTTTTCTTGCAATGATGACTTCCTCTTTGACATTTTGAGTTAACTTGAAACGTTCAAATACTTCAGTAACAAATTAACCGCTTTACGACGCAGACAGTGATGCAAGAAAGTACATTGCTGGAAAGCTTCAACTGAACTGAGACAAGGGACAATAATGGAAAGTCAGCATCACTATGGTGCAATAATAGTCCTTAAAAAACTCATTCAGCTACGATAATAAAAGCATCCGTTATTTATTTTAACAGCTGTGGCTGAACTATTGATCCACGCAAGAATTTGGAGAAAAATAAATAATATGAGAATACTTCTCTGAAATCCGAAATCTGGGACAAATTGCCATTCCAAACGTATTTTTCGGGACACAGATTTCTTTAGTCTTAATGCGGGGCTGTCCCAGAAAACCGGGACATCTAGCAACCCAAATCTCCAAATTACTGTATTCTGTGAAGTCTCTTAATCTCTGAATAACTACGTCAACTTAATATCCATTAGAAGCTGCTTACTGTCGTCAGACCTGAGTATACTACTTCAATTTTTACTACCACCCACCCCCTACTCTGATATATTAGTTATACGTATAACGAAAATTGGTTTTTCATCATTCACTAATCTTTAATCTTCCTTTGGCTTTGCCAGAACTATTCTCTGCACTCTTTTTGTCAATTGCTTTTCAGAACAACGTAAAATCAGTAAAAACAAACTCTTTGAGAGTTCAGGTTTTCTTTAATGGAGCCTATTGTTAGTAGGGTGTTTTCATACTCGTTATTTGAACAACACGTTAGTTACAAGTTTTGTACAGGTTACGAGTTTTATGTGCAACACAAACCTCTGAATCACTGCGACTACATAAAGAATAAAGGCCGTGGAATATCTGCAACTCCAAGTATTTCGTACTGTTATGAGATCTGAAGGTGGCAGGGGTAAAATACAGGGAGCGAAAGGCTATATACAATTTGTACAGAAACCAGATGGCACTTATAAGAGTCGAGGGACATGAAAGGGAAGCAGTGGTTGAGAAAGGAGTGAGACAGGGTTGTAGCCTCTCCCCAATGTTATTCAATCTGTAAATTGAGCAACCAGTAAAGAAAACCAAAAAAATAGGAGTAGGTACTAAAATCCATGGAGAAAAATTAAAAAGTTTGAGGTTCGCCAATGACATTGTAATTCTGCCAGAGACAGCAAAGGACTTGGAAGAGCAGTTGAACGGAATGGACAGTGTCTTGAAAGGAGGATATGAACATCAACAAAAGCAAAACTAGGATAATGGAATGTAGCCGAATTAAGCCGGATGATGCTGAGGGAATTACATTTGGAAATGAGACACTTAAAGTAGTAAAGGAGTATTGCTATTTGGGGATCAAAATAGCTGATTGTGGTCGAAGTAGAGAGGATATGTAGACTGGCAATGGCAAGGAAATCGTTTCTGAAGAAATTTGTTAACATCGAGTGTAGGTTTAGGTGCCATTAAGTCGTTTCTGAAAGTATTTGTATGGAGTGTAGCCATGTATGGAAGTGAAACATGGACGATAAATAGTTCGGACAAGAAGAGAATAGAAGCTTTCGAAATGTGGTGCTACAGGAGAATGCTGAAGATCAGATGGGTAGATCACATAACTAATGAGGAGGAATTGAATAAAATTGGAGAGGAGTTTGTGGCACAACTTGACCAGAAGAAGGGATCAGTTGGTGGGACATGTTCTGAGGCACCAAGGGATCACCAGTTTAGTATTGGAGGGCAGCATGGAGGGTAAAAATCGTAGAGGGAGATCAAGAGATGAATACACTAAGCAGATTCAGAAGAATGTAGGCTGCAATAGGTACTGGGAGATGAAGAAGCTTGCACAGGATAGAGTAGCATGGAGAGCTGCATCAAACCAGTCTCAGGACTGAAGACTACAACAACAACAAGAACAAGCACAACATGACAAATCCAGCCAAATACCGAACATTGTCCAAGCTCACAGCGTAGGTAGCCGGGTAGCAGGCACTGATGTCGTAAGTGTGTAGACTGAATATGACAATTTCTTGTTTTCGCTGTGTCGACAGCTGTATTCTTCTTTGGATGCCACAGAATCGCGCTACGTATCGTGACGTGGGGGAGAAGTGAATGTGGGAGGACCGTTGTGGGAGTAAATATATAGGGGAAGGCGGGGCAAGACGGGGAGCTGGGGAAAGACGGGGAAGTGCTATGAGCTACAGTTAGAGTGCTGCCATCTCTGGATGGCTACGTCAACATCATCAATACACAGGTCCCAGTGTGTTGACATTGCTGAACCTTAGTTCCGCGGCGGTTTCTGTGAGCTTCGGAAGGTACGTACGATTGTTATACTGATTTGCAATGTTTTACACCTTTCGAGGTCCTAAAGCATGTGTTTCGTGAACATTTGTCCAGACTGTATATATGGCACTGAATAGTACGTCTTATTAAGAGTTAACTGCTGTGTCAGTAGTCAATGTTCACTAAATAGTGCTCATGTAGGCGTAACATAACCTGACAGCATGGTAGGGGCAAGACAGGGTGGGGCAAGATGGGGGGCTTCCCCGTCTTGCCCATATTATTTGTCCAACCATTACGTTCTTATCGTCTCATGTGTTTACCTCGCTGCGGGTTTTAAACACGTACATTATAAGTTGAATGTAAATAGAATGGTATTCGTTATTCCAACGTTTCCTAGTTAATTACAAAGTATGCCTTAGGCTATATGGTGAATAAAAATACACAAAACGTACAGAGTCACTATTCTTGCTATGCTTTAACGACTGACTATTGGAAATATGGTATTTACTATATAATATAGATTACCAGGAATGATCTGACTCAATAGTACGTTCCACGTGTTTTATTTCAGATGGTTCGCAAGTATCGGCGACAAACGTCTAGGCAAGATTGGTCATTGGAGTCAATGGAAGGCGCTGTAAATGGTGTTATAGAAGGTCATATGGGTTCTTTCAGGGCTGTTCGAAGTTCAACGTGCCACAGACAACGATTGAACGACATGTGGCAAAGAAACGAGCTGATCCTGGCTATACAGTTGTGAAAAGGTTAGGACCAATCACTAATGTGTTTACCCCAGAACAAGAGGCAGAACTTAGACTACTTAACACATATGGAAGGACAGTATTTTGTCCTAACACTTAAAGAACTTTGTGAACTTGCTTTTCAGCTAGATGAAGGAAACAACATCAAACATCCATTTAATACTGCAGCCAAATCTGCTGGAAGACATTGGTTAAATGGGTTTCTTGCACGAAATCCTACCTTAACAATACGAAAACCAGAGGCCCCATCAATCGCACGAGCAATGGGGTTTAATCGAGTTAATGTAGATCGGTTTTTCGATCTGTTACAAAGTCAATTAGACACATTCAAGTTTACAGGAGACAGAATTTTCAATTGCGATGAGACTGGTTTAACAGTTATTCCAAAAGGTCACACAAAGGTGGTTGAAAGGGCACAAACAGGTGGGAGCAGTTACTTCAGCAGAAAGAGGCCAGACTGTGACTGCCGAGATCTCTGTTTCAGCGTCGGGGTGCTACGTACCACCTATTTTAATTTATCCCCGAATGCAACAAGCGTTTGAGACTGGCCTGCCCCCTGGTGCCTGCACAGAAGACCAAGAAACTGGTTGGATGACGAAAAAACTATTTTTCATTTACTGGAGCGTCAAAGGAAAGACCGATACTTCTCATATTGGACGGCCACAAAACGCACACCAAGGACTTAGAACTGATAGATGTGGCCCGCGGAAATGGGGTTGTCTTGCTGCGTTTGCCACCACACTGCTCACGTCGTCTTCAACCACTGGACGTGGCATTTATGAAACCTGTCAGTAAATTTTACGAAGATGAGGTAAGACCGTGGCTTTGCACCCATGCTGGAAAAGTTGTTACGCTGCATCAGATCGCAAGTTTATTAGGCAAAGCCTTCAGTCATTCAGCTACAATGTCCACAGCAGTGAACGTGTTTCGGGAAACAGGCATTTGGCCTGTAAACAGAAATGTGTTTCAAGAAAGTGATTACCTTCCCTGTTCAACTACAGACATTTATCAAGCTCACACATCTGAAGTTACAGAAACGGAAGACCAAATACCAGAGATGTTGTCAAGACGTAAAACACCTGAACAATTAGCAACTGACGATCAAGCTTCTGTTTCGTCTAACTTTCAGGTTACCAGCCATGAAATGGTGTTAGTTATTCCAAAGGTGGATAAAAAAAAACAAAGGAAACCATCTAACAGGCGTCGAAAACCCGTTGTTTTAACCGAATATCCTTATAGGAGTGAACTATCTGAAGGAATTAAACGTAAAGGAGTCCCCAAACGTGCTGCAGGTAAACGAAAACCCTTCTGAAAGACGTTTAATAAACCTGGGATACCACCAAAAGGACATAATGACAACGAAAAAGTGACGAACGTCACTGAGGTCTTAACCACCCCTTCATGCTCAAGGGATAATAAACTGAGGTCGAATGACAAGGAGGAAGAGAGTTAAGAATGTTTATACTGCTATGACTTCTCTGAAGGAGGCTGGATACGGTGTACTAGCTGCGGACGCTGGGCCCACGACACTTGTGCAGGGATAGAAAGTCATGATGACGAGGCTGTCCACACTTGTGAACTATGTGAAAGTAAGAGGCCTAAATAAAACGTAATAACTGATTCTACAATTCGTAGAACCATGTTACGAAACCTTATCGTCACATGATTTCGTTATTCCAGTCCTTATTGAAGCTTTAGAGATGAATTTGTGCTAATTCCTCATCTTACCCCGCATATGGGGCAAGACGCGGAATTGGTAGTTTATGTTTCAAATCGAGATATTTCTAACTAAATGTAAAAAGTTTGCAGGTTTCTTTGCATGCTGTTGTAATTCAATGGTCAAGTAAACAAATGATAATCAAACCTACTTGAATTTGTTTATTTTTGTCGCTTTTGTAAGGGTTTAAAGTTAGCTTCCCCATCTTGCCCCGCCTTCCCCTACAGGATGTTTAAAAATGAACTTTCCAGCTTTGATCACGTATATTTCAGGAATGGGGATAGGTAGAGCAGTGCGGCTTGCGGCCTACTGTTCACACACACTCACTTAAAATTTTGTATCGTTTTTGTGTTGCCGGTTAGCAACTCAAGAAAATGCTATGCCTCGGCAGATGGTACGTTATGTGGAATGCTTGGTGATAAGAAGATGTGGCACCCATGTGCTTCTGAGCACGTTACAGAAATAAACAATCATCAGACCATACGACAGTGTTGGAATCCAGAACTGACGCGTATAGGAAGAGTTCTGTCCGTTGGAGCAAGAGGAATGCTGATATGGAACGGGTGTAGTAGTCACTTATTATGAGGCCAACGAAATTAGTCAGGCAAGCGTCTCAACAGTTGTAAGAAAACACCAATTACGGTGCACAGGGTGCGATACGAGAGATGGCAAATGGATGCCTACAAGATGCAGTGCTGCACGTGCTTCAACCTGATGACAGGGTAGAGTACAAAGCATATGAAATTGAGTATCTGAGTCACATCAGTGATGACACAGACTACATGAAAAAAGTGATGACGGCCACCAATGAAACTTGCTTTCACATGTCCGAGAAGGTAAACCGACGTAATGCGAGTATCGGGACCTCTCATAACTTACACATTGACATGGAAAGTCTGTGCGACAGTCCAGAGATAGACTTGTGGTGTGGTCTGCTTCATGACCGTGTGATGTTTTCTTTTGCAGATGCGTTAATAACCTCGACTGAACAGGACATATTGGAAGAAATTGAATTCCGACAAGTCAGTCGAAGAACTGCTCCTGACATCATGCTGTCCCAACTCACATGCCTCGATCGTTAGTAAGGCTTTGGAGGGTTCATTTCTGGGTCGGTGGATTGGCAGAGAAATACTCAGTTCCTGGTTCCCAACGTCTCAAGACATAAAGCAAATAATATTTTTTATTTGGAGCTTTGCGAAGGATTCTCTCCACCAGACCCCACCTCGTCACTGCGAACTCGTATCAAAGCAGAAATTTCAAACGTTAATCAGGACATGAGAGGCTGGACATGGGAAGAGGCGGAATATCACTTTGTATCCTACAGATGGCGCACATATCGAATTTTGCTAAACAGCTACTAAAATTTCAGGTATGTATGAAGATGCTGCCACAAACCTCGCTACATATCTCCATATTTGAAATATCGAAGATGTAAGGGTCAAGGATTAAAAAGGGTGTAAGACAGAGATGTACTATTTTGCACCTAGTGTTCAATCTATACATCGAAGAAGCTATTACGGAAATAAAAAGAGATATTTATACGTGGGACCAAAACCCGATGTGGAAGGATATCAGTGATTCAAGATTCACTGACGACATTGCTGTTCTCACTGAACGTGAAGAAGAATTAAACGATCTACTGAACGGAGTGAACAGTCTATTGAATACGAAAAATGGACTACAAGTAAGTCGAATTAAGAGGGAAATAATGATAGGTAGCAAAAATGAAAACAGCGAAAAACTTAACATTAGAATTACGCCTCCTAGGCAGCAAAGAAATCCATGATGGATGGAGCAATCAGAAAAGTAGACTGTCACTGGGAAGAAGGGCATTCTTGACCATGAGAAATCTGTTAGTATCAAACATAGGACTTAATTTGGGGATGCAGTTTTTGAGAATGTACGTTTGGACCGCAGCGTTGTGTGATAGTTGAACATTGGCTATGGGAAAACACGAACAGAAGAGAATCGAAGCATTTGAGATGTGGTGCTGCAGATGAATGTTGAATGTTAGGTGATCTTGTAAGATAAGTAGTAAGGATGTTATCTGGAGAACCAGTGAGGAAAGGAATATATGGATAACAGTGATAATAAGAAGGGGTAGGATGAGAAGACATCTATTAAGATGTCAGCGAACAACTAGAGGGAGCTGTAGAAGGTAAACGCTGTAGAGGGTGACAGAGATGAGAATACATTCAGCAAATAATTTAAGATGTAGGTTGTAATTGCTGCTCTGAGATGAAAGGGATGACAAGCAAGAGGAATTTGTGGCGGTCCACATAAGATGACTGATGAACGCTCATACCCCTCCTCCTCTAAAATAAATATATAAATAAATAAATAATAAAAAAGGATCGTTTTCGAACACTGTGTAAATAAGAAGACCCGTGAACCCTTAACCCCCAAAAATAAGTAAACAATAAAAAAGAATAGTTTTGGAATACCATGTATTCATGATCTCTGAGTTACTGACTACAGCACCCACAGGACAGGAAACTTGTCTTGTTTCCTTGTTTAAGGCGTCCAGTATTTGATAAGTTATTGTCCAAATGGCGTTCCTTGTCCAGCAACATATCTGAACCACAGTCTGCGATTTATCTAGTAAATTGTTTCTACTAAAATATGCCAGTACATGTTGTAAGCGTATTGTCATATCGCTGGTTTAGTTGTGGAGTATCTTTGCGGGCAGCCGCGTCTGTAGAGTCGAGCGCGGGACACGTAACAGTTATGATGTGTGGGGTGTAGCTCTGCATGTGAGAGGCATTGTTAGTATGGAAATTGAAGTGTTGCTACAAGTGCTATTACAGTAAAGTGATAAAATAAGCAAATTATTCAGAGGAAAGTGCGTCAAGAAGTAATTTAAAAATGAGCAGTGCTGCTGATAACGTATTTGTGTATCCTCTCGTTGCGTGTCGTACCGTACAGTATCAATCAACTGCGCCGTGTTCCGTCTCCCAGAGTGAACTAATGTAATCGGAAAAAACGTAGTTACCACAAAAGAGTGCAGTCTAGTGCCAGTGTCTTGTTGCGAGCGTGAGAACGTGCGTTCGGTCATCGTTTTCCGCATTATCAACAATCAGCCGCGACGCGACGGTTACGCGCACGCTCGTACAAGTGAGAACTGAGAACTGAAAAATTAACTTTACGAACAGTGTTATATCATTACTAGTGTCAAGCAGGACTGGTACCAAATATCTGTGTATGCGTGACGAGCGTAAGAACCTTCGTGCGATCATTCGGCTTCCGCATCATCAACAATCACCCGCGTAGTAGTCGGTTACGCGTACGGTCGTCTGTGGGCTGGTGATCATCTATTAATTGGGATAAACACTTATGAAATAGACATCTTCAACTTTTATAGTCCTGTCTTCGTCAGTTGCGTGTAATATTACGGTATATTAATAATTTTTACTTATGGACCGTCTGACAGCAACTGAATAAAACACAATTTTAGTGCCATACGCGTTTCGCCTTTATTTTCTGCAAGGCATCGAAACCAAAACATTGCTTTAAAACAAGCGTTCAGTGCATAGTGTTGTGGAATGGGGAAAAAAACCGCAAATTGGCGTTCATAAGAAGAAGAACAACACCAAAAATGCAACAGGAGCGTAATATGTAGGAAATTGTCCGCGCAACCTGTAAGTACAGTTCAAAACATTACTACTTAATAGGAATACCAACCACCAGAACTGTTTATAACCTATAGGCACAATGACAAAAATGTAAATAAAATAGCTAACATATGTACATATTCCAGGCCACTGATGATGCCTTGCAGAAAATAAAGGCGAAACGCGTATGGCACTAAAATTGTGTTTTATTCAGTTGCTGTCAGACGGTCCATAAGTAAAATTTATTAATATACCGTAATATTACACGCAACTGAGGAAGACAGGACTATAAAAGTTGAAGATGTCAATACAGCTATGTCAAGCATTCCCTGTCAATGTGTACAACAGGTTCAAGGAAATACATCTGAGACTCCATAAGACGATACAGCATATAAAATTCAACAAAACATGCAAAGAGTACGATTTAAATCCAAGTTACATTAATGTAAAGGTTAAAAACAGTTCTACAGTGGCACAGAAGTCGAAATCATTTGCAGAACGATATTGGTTACTACATGAAATTAAGATGCTCTATTCGAAAAAACAGCACCTAAACATGATGCTCTATGAGACTCATCTAGAATTGGCGAGAAACGTAGGAAACGCCGCAGTTTTCATGGCACTAGTAGAAAAAACTGAACACAACACATATACAGCAACGAAACATTTACAAACCAAACATAAACAGAAGATAATGAAACTAACAGTAAAAAAGACGCAAAAACACATTTACATTTTAAATGTGAAACCACATGAACACCAACACACATTCCATCCACGCTTAGTTAACCTAACAGAGACAGAACTACACGAAAACGAAAAAATGCTCTTGGAAAAAGGTTTGAAACACTGCACCAATAGCAAAGTGAACAATCAATACATAGAAAATCTCATAATAGAAACCGAACACATCCTTACACGTGAAGAACAACAAAATAATTGTGAAATAAACATAGGACTGACAAGAGAACTAGTAAAAGAAGAAATAAAAGGCATAATAAAACAAACACAGCAGACGCACAATAGGAACAACCAAACAGAAGCAGCTACTATGAAAAGGTTAAAACAAAAGTTAACAGACAATAACGTATTAATAACACGAGCAGACAAGGGAAATGTAACAGTACTCATGGATAAAGATCAATACATCACAAAAACCAAGGAATACATAAACACCAACGCCATACAAAAACTGTAGTCAGATCCAACTACACGGTTCCAGGCAAATGTGAAACGAACACTGAAAAACATTGAACACACACTCACAGACAAACAGAAATACTACTTAACACAGAAAAACCCACAAGCACCAACACTCTGCAGTCAACCGAAAGTACATAAAGACGGAATGCCAATGAGAGCTGTTATCAACTTCAAGAAAGCCCCAACATACCGCATAGCCAAACACCTCCAAAAGTTAGTTACAAAACACTATAAAGTAGAAAACAACAGAACAGTGATAAACACAGGAAGCCTAATAGAAAACATACAGAACATACAGGTACCACACACAGCATCACTGATTTCATTCGATATAGAAAATATGTATACCTCCATCCCTATCACAGAAACAATAGAAATCATAGAACAAAATCTCTCATCCCACAGCAATCTCACCACAGACGCAATAAAAGAAATAACAGATATGCTCAGACTGACAACTGAACAAAACTACTTTCAGTTTGAGAAAGAATATTATCTACAAACTGATGGACTGCCCATGGGATCCCCAATATCAGGAACACTAGCAAACATTTTCATCAGTCACCTACAAAATCAGATATTTGATAAGATAACCACAAATGAAAGTTTCAAAATCATATATTGGTACAGATACATGGATGACATTATTTGTCTGGTAGATGAGCCAAGTGAAAAAATAGACGAACTCCATTCAGAAATAAACAAAGCTCATCAGAACATAAAATTCACACTTGAAAAAGAAAAAGAAAATCAAATAAATTTTCTTGACATTACAATTAAAAAAGAAAATGGTAAACATACATTTAACATCTTTAGAAAACCAACAGCCACAGACACAATAATACATTCCACATCCAACCACCCCCACAGCCAGAAACTTGCAGCACTAAGACACATGTTACATAGATTAAACAGAATCCCACTCAGCAAGAGAAACTATGAACAAGAAATGAGTACAATCATACAAATAGCAAGGAACAACGGGTATGACACACATGTGGTACACGAGCTCAATCAAAAAATAAAAAAAACAAATAAAAAACAAACACAACAGTTCCACAATACAAAAGAACTCACAAGCTAAAAACTTACAAACACACTCAACAAACACACACAATGACAACACCACACAGAAAAGAACCAGATGGTACACCATGACCTACACACATAAACTAACACACAGAGTTGCAAACATCCTAAAGAGACAGGGCTTCAAAATAGCATATAAGCCTGGGCAAACCCTTCAATCACACCTAAGCCAGTCAGCTACCAAGAGAGACAAATTCCAACAATCAGGAATATATAAACTTGAATGTCAAAGTTGTGATGCAGTATACATAGGCATGACATGCAGGAATTTTCAAACAAGATACAAAGAACATATCAGATGTTGGAAGTATGAAACAAACCATTCCACATTTGCAGAGCATTTAAAACACTACAACAATCATCCTACAAACATGGAACAAGAAATGAAAATAATGAGAATAAGCAACCATGACAAACATCTTATACAAATGCTAGAAAACTTCCACATCCAGAAAGCCATACCAGAAAACAAAGATGTGATAAATGAACAAACACACATCAGCACAGGCTCCCTACTACACTTAGTAAAGGAAATGATAACATAAAACAAAAAAAAAAAAAAGAAAACTCTTCCCCACATCATCTGGAGACACACACACACACTCCCATAGCAATATATATATATATCACACCAAAAAACACTCACACACATACACAAACGCACACACAAATGCATACACGAACAGACCACAGATACTTCAATAGTTACACTCATAAGTTTGGCAATAACATTCGATCTTTGGCAAAAACATTTGACAGTCGGTAACAGAAACCAAAACATTGCTTTAAAACAAGCGTTCAGTGCATAGTGTTGTGGAATGGGGAAAAAACCGCAAATTGGCGTTCATAAGAAGAACAACACCAAAAATGCAACAGGAGCGTAATATGTAGGAAATTGTCCACGCAACCTGTAAGTACAGTTCAAAACATTACTACTTAATAGGAATACCAACCACCAGAACTGTTTATAACCTATAGGCACAATGACAAAAATGTAAATAAAATAGCTAACATATGTACATATTCCAGGCCACTGATGATGCCTTGCAGAAAATAAAGGCGAAACGCGTATGGCACTAAAATTGTGTTTTATTCAGTTGCTGTCAGACGGTCCATAAGTAAAAATTATTAATATACCGTAATACTTATGAAATAGACCTGCGATTTCCTTTAATGTTCTCAGAATATAGATGTTCATACCAGACGTCGAACAGTGTTGCGTTTTAACATTGAGTGGCTCCCCTAATGCCTCTGAGCACCATGGGACTTTACTGCTGAGATCATCAGTCCCCTAGAACTTAGAAAAAAAAATGTTCAAATGTGTGTGAAATCTTATGGGACTTAACAGCTAAGGTCATCAGTCCCTAAACTTACACACTACTTAACCTAAACTATTCTAAGGACAAACACACACACCCATGCCCGAGGGAGGACCCGAACCTCCGCCGGGACCAGCCGCACTGTCCATGACTGCACCGCCTTTGACCACTCGGCTAATCCCGCGCGGCTAGAGCTTAGAACTACTTAAACCTAACTAACCTAAGGACATCAGACACATCCATGCCCGAGGCAGGATTCGAACCTGCGACCGTAGCGGTCGTGCGGTTCCAGACTGTAGCGCCTAGAACCGCTCGGCCACCACGGCCGGCGGCTCCCCTAAGCCCGATTGCATAGCTTGACAGATAATTTCAGGCAAGCCAGCAGCAGTGTAGAGCAGAACAGTACGACCGCCGCGGGATTATCAGGTACGTGGTGTGGACAGGGCGCACAGTCAAGAAAAGCAGAAACGACAACCAGTTTAAGGTACCACCCCACCCATCTGTACCCCCGGGGCGTGTTACAATCTGCGTAGTATTTATGTGCAGAACTCGGTATCCAGTATCATTTGTCAGTCAGCAAATTGCGAATTACACTGTATAATACCACTACACTTATAAAAGTGCGCTAAGAAACTGCACAAACCAGTAGAGTTGTAAACAAGGACACTGAATTACGTCGAGGTAGCTGGGCGCGCCGTACGTTGACGGAATCTGTGCTACTGTCGCGTTTAGCAACTGGCAATACCGTAAGCCGGCCGTAATGCAGCCGGGGCCTCCAGTTTTGATGTGGCTGGCAGGGGCAGCAGGTAGCAGGTAGGCGGGCGGCGGTCGGTGTGATGTGGGCGGTGCCGGAGTGGCCCTGCATAATGCACGGCAGGTAAGCGGCCCCCGCGTCGCGCCGCCCCTGAATAATTGAGGGCACAGCGCCGCCCGTGTCAGCCAGAGGGGGAGAGTGGAGGGGGGACAGCGCGGATTTGGCACAGCTCCCTGGGATGTCGCGCGAAATCTGGCAGCCGCGCCGTCGAGTTTCCCTCCAGCCTCCTCGCCCCGGACTCCGCTGACGCGCCGAACGCCAACTGGTGGAGGTGCTGAGGCAGCTTCCTCACACTTCTCACTTCGCACTCCCTAGTTACTAACAGGCAGGGTAGTTGAGGTATAGTGAACACGAGTGAGTGACCATAGAATAGTGGAGTGCGAGTAATGAGCACAATACTGCATCTTTGTTTAAGGACTAGTTATACGACTACTATCGAGCCACACGGCGCTGATGAGCTACACACTACTGGCCATTAAAATTGCTACATCAAGAAGAAATGCAGATCATAAACGGGTATTCATTGGAGAGATACATTATATTGGAAATGACATGTGATTACATTTTCACGCAATTTGGGTGCATAGATCGCTGAGAAATCAGTACCCAGAACAACCACCTCTGGCCGTAATAACGACCTTGATACGCCTGGGCATTGAGTCAAACAGAGCTTGGATGGCGTGTACAGGTACAGCTGCCCATGCAGCTTCAACACGATACCACAGTTCATCAAGAGTAGTGACTGGCGTATTGTGACGAGCCACTTGCTCGGCCACCATTGACTAGACGTTTTCAGTTGGTGAGATGTCTGGAGAATGTGCTGGCCACGGCAGCAGTCGAACATTTTTTGTGTCCAGAAAGGCCCGTACAGGACCTGCAAAATGCGGTCGTGCATTATCCTGCAGAAATGTAGGGTTCCCCAAGGATCGAATGAAGGGTAGAGCCACGGGTCGTAGCACATCTCTAAGGTAACGTCCATTGTTCAAATTACCGTCAATGCGAACAAGAGGTGAGCGAGACGTGTAACCAATGGCACCCCATACCGCCGGGTGATACGCCAGTATGGCGATGACGAATACACACTTCCAATGTGCGTTCATCGCGATGTCGCCAAACACGGATGCGACCATCGTGATGCTGTAAACAGAACCTGGATTGATCCGAAAAAATGACGTTTTGCCATTCGTGCACCCACGTTCGTCGTTGAGTACACCATCGCAGGCGCTCCTGTCTGTGGCGCAGCGTCAAGGGTAACCGCAGCCATGGTCTCCGAGCTGATAGTCCGTGCTGCTGCAAACGTAGTGGAACTGTTCGTGCAGATGGTTGTTGTCTTGCAAACGTCGCCATCTGTTGACTCAGGGATCGAGACGTGGCTGCACGATCCGGATAAGATGCCTGTCATCTCGAGTGCTAGTGATACGAGGCCGTTGGGATCCAGCACGGCGTTCCGTATTACTCTCCTAAACCCATCGATTCCATATTCTGCTAACAGTCATTGGATCTCGACCAACGCGAGCAGCAATGTGGCAATACGATAAACCGCCATCGCGATAGGCTACAATCCGACCTTTATTAATGTCGGAAACGTGCTGGTACGCATTTCTCCTCCTTACACGAGGCATCACAACAACTTTTCACCAGGCAACGCTGGTCAACTGCTGTTTGTGTATGAGAAATCGGTTGGAAACTCTCCTCATGTCAGCACGTTGTAGGTGTCGCCACGGGCGCCAACCTTGTGTGAATGCTCTGAAAAGCTAATCATTTGCATATCGCAGCATCTTCTTCATGTCGATTAAATTTCGCATCTGTAGCACATCATCTTCGTGGTGCAGCAATTTTAATGGCCAGTAGTGTAAGACGCGCAACGCCTTGGCTACTAGATGCACCCGTCGGTTGAGGAAGCGTGGAGAGAGCGGCAGTGGTTCGCTTAGAGCGCTGAAGGGAAAATGTCGAGCGGTGGAGGGGGAGTGCTGTTGTAAACTGAAACATACACTCACATTTTTGGTAAAATGCACACTTGCAAGATCACCATTCAAAATGATGACTTACGTCTCATTTGGTTATACCTGCAAAGAATTCCGCCGAAAACGCAGATGTTTGTTTTCGCCTGGTTTATTATAAAGTCTGTCTGTAAACACAGGAGCGAGCAGGACTCTTGGTGGAGGAAGTGGCCTCTCCCGGAAGAACCCTGCAACTGGCCTACAGGGGCACCCAAAATCGGTTGTCTATTACCTGTCTAGCGGTGTAGATCGGCGTGCAGTGGTATACAATATATCGTTTCTGTTCGTGGGATCTTAGTTGCAAATGTCAGTCAGTCAACTTTGTATACTCACTCATATACTTCGGTATCCGGAAGTGATAGGTAATCGCCCTGCATTGCAAGAAAATGTGCAGAATATGGAGAAGAGGAGGTACTTGCGGACGAGAGTCCGATCGTCTGTAATGTTATTGCAGCGTGTGTTAAAGAGGCGACACGAAAACAACTGTTAGCTAATATTACAAGGCCCAATCAAAGGGCTGTAAGCTATGCAAATGTGAGCCTCGCCACAATAGGGCGCAAAAGGAAGGAACGCGAAAATAAGCCGCATTAGCCGGCCGAAGTGGCCGTGCGGTTCTAGGCGCTGCAGTCTGGAACCGCGGGACCGCTACGGTCGCAGGTTCGAATCCTGCCTCGGGCATGGATATGTGTGATGTCCTTAGGTTGGTTAGGTTTAACTAGTTCTCAGTTCTAAGGGACTAATGACCTCAGAAGTTGAGTCCCATAGTGCTCAGAGCCATTTAAGCCGCATTGTTTACTGGAATTCCCACGAAGGGGAGTAAACCCATCGTTATAGACAGTTTCACAATCAAGTAAAACCTTTGATGTGTATGGAACAGCAGCATTTGAATGTATTCTGTCACTAAAGATCTCGGTTACTATTTACCTGATTCTAAGACGTATTGCTTAAAATATGTGCGCAATAGCTATTCTAAACACTGCTGAAATTTCCTTCGAAATTCTGGACTTCTGAATAAAAAGCTTGACATACGAGGTGCGTTTACATATTAATTTTTATTATTTTGTAAGAACTTTATTTGTCAATCTACAGCAATGTTATCATCTTCAAAATATTCCCCATTACATACTATACACTTATGTCAGTCCTTTTTCCAATTCCCAAAAAACTTTAGGAACTGTTTTCACGGGGTAGTTTATAGATCTCTTAAGTGTGCATTTTTAATCTCATCCATGCTTGTAAAACCTTTGTCCTTTAAGGCCCGCTTTGAAATGTTTATACCACTTGTATGCCCTTGGTTTACCGATGTGTTTACCGCTGTGACCGAGCAGTTCTATGCGCTTCAGTTCGGAAGCGCGCGGCCGCTACGGTCGCAGGTTCAAATCCTGCCTCGGGCATGGATGTGTGTGATGTCCTTAGGTCAGTTAGGTTTAAGTAGTTTTAAGTTCTAGGGGACTGATGACGTCAGACGTTAAGTCCCATAGTGCTCAGGGCCATCTGAACCATTTGAAACTCCTCAACGGATCCCTCTATGGAAGAGCTGATGACAGAAACGAGCACGATCAATCCAGATAGTGAACCTCCAACTCAAGAAGAAGTTAAAGAAATAAGTTACTCAAGAATCGTAGAGCACCAGGAGAAGACGGCATCATAGCGGAATACCGGAAGTTACAAGACCCAGAACTCACCAAAACATCCACAGGATCTTGGAAGATATCTGGGAAACCATGAAAATTCCTGATGACTGGAAAACTGCCCTGATGCACCCACTACACAAAAAAAGGGGACAATACTGACCCGAACAACGACAGAGGAATATCCCTATTACCGGTCACATACAAGATCCTCTCTAAAGGTCTACTGGACAGACTAGAATGCCAGACAAGCCACTTGATTGGGGAATACCAAGAAGGCTTCCGTAAAGGGCGGTCTCGTGCAGGAACAAATTTGGAACTTGAAAATGATTTTACAACGCAAACATAACCTGATAATTATCTCTGGCGACTTCAAAAAGACGTACGACTCTATCGACTGGGAAACTCTCTTCAAAATTCTAGCCGAATACTAAGTAAACAAAACACGGACTATCATAGAGCAAACCTTGACGAACACGATCTCCAAAGTAAAGTTCTGTCGGGAACTATCAGAGCCCTTTGTAATTCCCACAGGTGTCCGACAAGGCGATGGCCTCTCGCCTCTCACCTCTCCTTTTCACTCCATATCAATCTAGTTTTAGGTAAGATAACAAAAGAATGGGAAATATCACAACAGGGGATAACGTTAGGAAACCTACAGATTAAATGCCTGGCTTTTGATGACGATTTGGCAATTGTCACTAAAGGTATAAACGAAACAAAAGGCATACAAAGTAGTGTGGAATCATTACAACAAGAAGTCTATCTCACAAAAAGCCAAATTACACCACTACGACACGGTGGGGCTCCCCGAGGCAGTATATGCAGCAGAGACCACACTAATCCTAGGGCATACACGTATCAGACAACTAGAAAAAGCAGAACGGAAAATACTAACAACAATGGAATATGGACCAAGAAACTTACAGAGGAATTATGCAAACATACGGAGACAATCACAGAAAAGTTTAGAAAACGCAGACAACAGTTCTATGGACACCTATACAGAATGCCATCACACAGACTGACCAAACAGATCTGTGACTGGGTAACCACTAGACACAACAAATGGGTGGCAGAGGTGAAAAACCACCTGCACCCACTCAACATCACACCAGACACAATAAACGACAGAATAAAATTCAGAAACATCATTAAGAAAAGGAAACTACATGAGATACGCTGTGACAAACGAACAGGCGTAAAATGGACTGAAGAACGCAAACAAGATTACAGACTGAAGATGAAAGAAATATGGCAACCAAAAAGGTAACCAAGATGAAGCAGAAGACACGAAGCCGACAAGAAGCATGGACAGAGGACTGGAAACGGAAAAACAGCGACATATATATATAAAATCAGTTGGTTCTACTGAGAAATTCATCAATGGAGTAGAAGGAGTTGGCCACCAATAAATCCTTTAGGCTTCTATTAAACTGAATTTCATTGATTGTTATGCTTTTTACGGCTGCTGGCAAGTTATTGAAAACACACATTCGTGAATAATGCACACCTTTCTGTACAACAGTAAGTGAATTTAAACCCTTGTGAAGATTATTCTTATTTCTAGTATTGATTCCATGAACTTAGCTGTTGGTTTGAAAAAAGTGATATATTTTTAATGACAAATTTCATTAACGAATAAATATATTGGGAAGCAGTAGTTAATATCCCTAGTTCCCTAAACAGGTCTCTGCAGAATGTTCTTGAGTTCACACCACACATAACTCTTATTGCACGTTTTTGTGCCTAGAAAACTTTAGGTTAGCTTGATGAATTACCCAAAAAATAATCCCATATGACATTATGTAGTGAAAGTAAGCACAGTAAACCCGGTTTTTCATTTTTATATCCACTATGTCTGACAGAATTCACATTGCAAATAGAGATTTGTTTAGACACTTCAGCTGTTCTGTGGTGTGCTCCTCCCAGTTGAATTTATTATCAAGCTGTAATCCCAAGTATTTAACACTGTCCACTTCTTCTATCTGCTTGTCATCAAATGTTAGGCATATACTCGTGGGACAACCCTTACAAGTTCTGAACTGCGTGTAATGTATTTTTCTTTTTTTTTTTAATTTAGTGACAAAGAATTTGCGAGTAACCAGTGATTAATGTTCACAAACATTTTAGTTGGCGATCCTTATAAGACTAAACTTGGTTTCCTATTTATTGTAATGTTTGTATCTTCAGCAAACAAAACAAACTTGGCCTCTGGTAACGTTACTGATGAAAGGTAATTGATATAAACAAGAAAAAGTAATGGCCTTAAGATGGAACCTTGTGGGACCCTACACATAATTAGTTCCCAGTAGGATGATGCCTGATAGCTTAATACGTGTCTCTTTTTAACAACACTCTTTGTTTCCTGCCAGAGATTTAATATTAGAACCATTTTGCAGCATTTCCTGTTAAACTATAACTTTCTAATTTACTTAAAAGAATATTGTGATTTACACAGTCAATTGCCTTTGACAGATCACAAGATATACCAGTTGCCTGCAATTGTTTGTCTAATGAATTAAGTAAATTTTCACTGTAAGTGTAGATAGCCTTCTCAATATCAGAACCCTTTAGAAATCCGAACTGCGACTTTGACAGTATGTTAATTGTGATAAGATGGTTGTAAGGGCGATTGTACATAACCTTTTCTAAAATTTTTGAGAATGCTGGCAAAAGTGAAATTGGACAGAAATTTGAAGCCTTTTCTTCATTTCCCTTCTTACACAGCGGCTTAACTTCAGCATATTTCAACCATTTAGGAAATATTCCACTGATAAACGACTGGTTACACAGACAGATTAATATGTTACTTAACTCAGAATCATATTCTTTAATTAACTTTTTTGGTATTTCATCATATCCACTAGATGTTTTTGATTTCAAAGACTTTATGATGGACATTACTTCTGATGGAGTAGTGAGGGTCAAATTCATATAATGGAAGTTACTTGAAATGTCTGTTCTGAGGTATCCGATGGCAGCATCCACAGAACCTCACAACACCATATTTTCAGTAAAAGTTATAAAACGTTTGTTAAAAAGTTTTGCAACGCTGTACGCATCTGTTACCAATGTATCATTTACTCTTAATGCTATTTGTACCTCTTCATGTCTGGTTCTACCGGCTTCCTCCTTCACTATATCCCATATTGTCTCTATTTTGTTATCTGATACGACTACCTTTTCCGCGTAATATATTTGCTTTGATGTCGGTAATACAGTCATTGCAGTATTTCTTATAATGTGCTATAGCATAAATATCAGATTTCGGATTGATGGATACTGTTTTCTTTTTGCTTTACAAAATACCTCTATTCCTTGAGTAATCCATGGCTTCTTTGTAGACTTTGCTCTAACCTTGGTTAGTTTTGGGGGAAAACAGTACTCAAATAAGGTAAGCACTTTATCAGCAAAAGTGTTATATGCTATGAGCACTGTAAACATCACTCCAGTGAATGTCTCTTAGGAGTGTCCTAAAATACTCAATTTTTGGCTTACTCATTACCCTCTTGAGTTCAGATTTAACATCTTTTATATCGTGTTCAGTATTAACAATTAACAGAAGGAACAGCATGTCATGCTGTGAGCTCTTGTGTTAGCGCGTTCCGTTCCCCCAGCAGTTCATTTGGAATTGCAGGATGGAACGTTGACGCATGTGGATGTGCTGCAGTACGTACCCCAGATGTGCTCGATTGGTTTCAAGTCGGAGGAACGGGCAGGTCAGCCCATTCGCCGAATATTCTTTCGTTCCAGGACCACCAAGAGACGAAGCTGGATGTACTCTCGTACAGAGAGAGGAAGGCACATGTAATACACGAAGAACGTTATGTAACGTAGTATTTCTGTTGGTGGTGCTATTATGATGTGGCAAGGCATATCGTTGCATGGGCGCACTTATCCCCAAGTCTTTGAACACGGCACACTCGTCGGACACCATTATTGTGACTCTGTGCTATTTCCTCAAGTGCGTTTTTTCAGAGATCCATTTGGTTCTGACCTCATTTTTATGGATGAGGGTGCGCGACCAAATCGAACTGCGAGAATGGAAGAGCTCTTGGAACGAGGGGAATTTCGGCGAATGGACTGGCCTGTTCGTTCTCTCGAATTAAATGCCATCGAGTACTTGGAGGATGCGTTGCGGAGACGTATCGCACCTCGGACACATGCACAAACGACTAATATGCACTGACATCTGTGGTGAGCACACACTTTATTAAGAACCACGTCCGGCCTTTTGTAATGTGCAGCAGACCATCATAAATTGCAGTGACTGCAGGGTAATGACTGTCTGTGAATAAAAGCGTGATTTCTTTTCGTCTCACTGGGTATTTCTTTCAGTTACCTCCTGTACTATACTGTCGCATTCCTTCTGTGTATGCTCATTAAGTGTTATCGAGCTACATGTCTTGGCAGTGACCTGTCATGCGGAAGTTACTTTCGCCCTAACGTTCTGCGCACCAGTGTAGTTTGGGACACGACTTCTGCCCCTTTATTGAACATAAACGAAAAAAACCTAATTGATTTATTTACAGATTGATTCATCTATTCGACAAATACGCCCCTTAAAACCGGGACAAATCCAAAGCACCAAGATATATTAGTAATAAACACAGTCTTCTACGTTTTTTTTTTTTCAAGCCATACCGTTGCCGAGGCAACATGTAAGCTCCTCGTATTCCCTCTTGCGAAAAAAAGTTAAGAATTAGTTCTCTAACTGTTTTTAATTTTTAAGATGAGATGCAATACCTTACCTCAAATGATATTTCCTGGATTAAGTGTATCATTTATGTTCACAGAGGCCGTTCTTCAAACGGTAGGAAGCGGATTGTTCATTGGCCAGACTATTCGGGATTTATTTGAGCTCTTTTGTTAATCATTCTCTTAACAGAGAAAGACCCTGTCTTCGTCAGCATCGAAGTACGAGTGTCTTAACTCCTATATTACTTTAGTGTAAGAATTATATTAAACTTTCACAATCGAGTATCACTGAACAACGGCGGCAGACAGGCAAAACGCACTGTCTTGAAATTTAATCATTTTCTTCTTTCAGCGATGTGTACCATTAATTATATCTATTATCATTTTCAGATTGCTACACGTTGTTTATAAAAGCTGTTAATGCCGATTATTGGTCACAAAGGAAGTTCCATCGTTGTTGGAATGTCCCTTGTCGACGCCACAAAAGTAAGCACGTCAAATTGTCAACCATTTGCATTTCTCAATGTCCTTCAGCTGCAGAAATCTTCCTTTGAAGAACTTAATCGAGAGAGGGCACATTTCACTACGTGGAGACAGGGGGAATGATTTGAAACTTCCATTCAGATTTAAAACAGTGTGCTGGACCGAGACTCGAACTCGGGATCTTTGCCTTTCGCGGGCAAGTGGTCCTTACGCTGCGTCTCCTGTACTGTTTTATCAGCGTATACTATTCCTCATAAGTCTTCTCGATCGGAACGCTCTTGTCTAAACAACATATCAGAAACACTAGTTCATATCAGAGGAAATTCATTCTCTCCCGCTCCAACACTCAGTCGATTTCTCTAAGTTCTTTTCGGTAGCAAGTACCTGGCTCAGGTGCGACATCACTCATTATACTGGAGAACTGAATAACATCTCGAGCTGCAAAAGACAGTTGATGACTTGTCTACTGAAGCAACAATAATATCTTTGTCCCCGTAAGCACTCATTTTCCTACTATATCCTTCTTTCCAACCAGATCTTCCTCATTTCCCAGTGGTCTTAGCTGCTGTAGTATGCCTATATTTTCCTTCCTCAGAAGTCGCTACGTCAGAAAGTAACACTTTTGTACACCTATAAACAGTATCTGGCGCTTTCACTGTTGTTATTATTCGTGGCAGCAGCAGCAGAAGTGGTACTGCTGGCATTATCTTCCTTTGTTATTAATACTGTTTATTTTCATTGTCTCTGCAATCATTCAGATTATTTTTGAGTCTACTAATACTATTTTATTTGCTATTTGTTAAGTATAAATTATTTTTATTTCTTAGGTAACTATAATGTAAGAAAATACTGAGCATGTGTCAACCCGTGGTCCGATGTAACAAAGTGTCTGATCAGGTTAAATTGAGAGGCACCCACATGCCTTACTCATACTGTGGCATCAAGCAGTCAGGCCTGCAAGATGAGTGGTCTGCCAAGCGTGTGGATTCATTCTTATTTATCAAGTAACATGAGCTCTAGTACTCACAATTAAGTTACAAATTATTCTCCTGTTTGAATATTACGCAACGGATAACGCACATCTGACTGATAGTAATTTACACAACTCTGACTGTTCACTACGCACTGGCAATACCACATTTTCTTTATTACCCAACGGCTCTGAACAACACGTGGCCATCGCACTGAATATGAATGGCGCACACATTATAAATTATGGATATCATGACAACATACTATTCGAAGGAAAAGGCCACAAATCTTTTTCTTTTCACTATCTTTTTTATTCCGATAAATTCTATAACCTAAACACACCATTACATTTTTCTAAAACAATTACACATGAGAAACTCCGCCCAGAGGGCATGGCTTTACATCGGTGACTCTCTATCTTATGGTCTCGTAATTACTGTATTTAACGCTACAGTGCACTTTCTGGATAGGATGGTGGATCTTTTGCTATATCTCACACTTCGACTCTCACAACCATCATCACGAAACTTTCCTCCAGACTGAGCGGTACAAAAGGAACATGCATAACCCACTGCCTCTGAAACTATCTTGTTACTCTCCCATGCCAACCACACATACTTAAATTTCATGAAATACATCACACTGGCAACATACAAAGAATAGTCACAACGTTATATTCACATCACTTTAAGCTTTCCCACTTAAATTAGTATTCATCCCAGTTTCACACGACACTGCCCCACTTCGTAACTTTTCTTTCCTACTATGAACTCTGGAGGATATGTGCACGTCTTCCCGTGCAATGCAAGCCGAGTGGCGTTGCTGGATAGACGGCTGACTCACCTTGCTTCTCTCCCAGAGTATTATAGTTTGACTCAAGCGTCACACGGAAACATAACACGCAAAGTAATATTAAGAACATATTCATCACACACGCGAGTCCTCAACTGATACCATGGACGAGTACTTCTCTTTCTCCTTTGTCTCATACACAGATTGAGACTCACCCAGTACTCACCACGTGGAAGTACTCGTCTCTAATTTCAAGTCCTGCACACACCATTTCTTAAATATTTCCAACTTATAGTACACATGCTAGTAATTCAGCTTAACTTAAGCACTCGGAAGTACACTCCTGGAAATGGAAAAAAGAACACATTGACACCGGTGTGTCAGACCCACCATACTTGCTCCGGACACTGCGAGAGGGCTGTACTAGCAATGATCACACGCACGGCACAGCGGACACACCAGGAACCGCGGTGTTGGACGTCGAATGGCGCTAGCTGCGCAGCATTTGTGCACCGCCGCCGTCAGTGTCAGCCAGTTTGCCGTGGCATACGGAGCTCCATCGCAGTCTTTAACACTGGTAGCATGCCGCGACAGCGTGGACGTGAACCGTATGTGCAGTTGACGGACTTTGAGCGAGGGCGTATAGTGGGCATGCGGGAGGCCGGGTGGACGTACCGCCGAATTGCTCAACACGTGGGGCGTGAGGTCTCCACAGTACATCGATGTTGTCGCCAGTGGTCGGCGGAAGGTGCACGTGCCCGTCGACCTGGGACCGGACCGCAGCGATGCACGGATGCACGCCAAGACCGTAGGATCCTACGCAGTGCCGTAGGGGACCGCACCGCCACTTCCCAGCAAATTAGGGACACTGTTGCTCCTGGGGTATCGGCGAGGACCATTCGCAACCGTCTCCATGAAGCTGGGCTACGGTCCCGCACACCGTTAGGCCGTCTTCCACTCACGCCCCAACATCGTGCAGCCCGCCTCCAGTGGTGTCGCGACAGGCGTGAATGGAGGGACGAATGGAGACGTGTCGTCTTCAGCGATGAGAGTCGCTTCTGCCTTGGTGCCAATGATGGTCGTATGCGTGTTTGGCGCCGTGCAGGTGAGCGCCACAATCAGGACTGCATACGACCGAGGCACACAGGGCCAACACCCGGCATCATGGTGTGGGGAGCGATCTCCTACACTGGCCGTACACCACTGGTGATCGTCGAGGGGACACTGAATAGTGCACGGTACATCCAAACCGTCATCGAACCCATCGTTCTACCATTCCTAGACCGGCAAGGGAACTTGCTGTTCCAACAGGACAATGCACGTCCGCATGTATCCCGTGCCACCCAACGTGCTCTAGAAGGTGTAAGTCAACTACCCTGGCCAGCAAGATCTCCGGATCTGTCCCCCATTGAGCATGTTTCGGACTGGATGAAGCGTCGTCTCACGCGGTCTGCACGTCCAGAACGAACGCTGGTCCAACTGAGGCGCCAGGTGGAAATGGCATGGCAAGCCGTTCCACAGGACTACATCCAGCATCTCTACGATCGTCTCCATGGGAGAATAGTAGCCTGCATTGCTGCGAAAGGTGGATATACACTGTACTAGTGCCGACATTGTGCATGCTCTGTTGCCTGTGTCTATGTGCCTGTGGTTCTGTCAGTGTGATCATGTGATGTATCTGACCCCAGGAATGTGCCAATAAAGTTTCCCCTTCCTGGGACAATGAATTCACGGTGTTCTTATTTCAATTTCCAGGAGTGTATTTCAACTTATTGCTACACGTGGTTTCATTTTGACCATTGGTCACTTCTGAAGATTACTAAGATCCCCTTAATATTACCTGCCTGACATTTAATTCTCCCCACAAAAGTTCCTGAAATAGAGAATTTATTATTTCAAACTACTCTTAAGTATTTCACATGCATACTATGTCTCCACTCTTTTGTCTTTACGGAGCACACCGCAGACAGGTCTTACCAACATTAGATTCAGCGGCAGAGTGCTGAAACATGGCCGTTCTTCAGGTCATCTCGCACCTCTGTCGAAGTGGGGAAGCACCTTGCTGCCGTATTGGTCTGCCACATTTCCGGCACTCAAAGCTCAGGTAAATTTCATCTCTTTGGTTCCACCAAAGGTGACCAAAGGACCGTCTCAAAGATGATCATATATTGCACATTCACTATCTGCGGTTAGCAGACGACCATGCATTCATTCATTACACAGATCTCACCAAATTGGATGTAGGGATTGATTTTGTGGTAGTGCACATGTCATCAATTAAATAAATAAATTGTCATTCTTTCGTACACTGGTATCCGGCTTCGCTGTGTTAATTGAAATTGAGTTATTTTTAGAAAAAATATGTTGTTCCGACAAGAATAACGAAGAATGTTGCACCTATTTTCAATGTCGGATGGTACTGTACCCTTTCAATATAAATAAATAAATATATAGTATAATTATCAGCTCGGACTGATAAAATTAGGTAATTGATGTACGCAGGTGCATGACTGTCACCTTATCAACTTTGAAATTCCCGTTACATTAGTACATACAACACAAGTGGAGGTCCCAAAAATAGACAGTTCAGCCCACTGACAGAGAGCCGAAGGGATACAGCTTTTTGTTTTGGCTCTTCTACTACCTGGAACGTTATTGTGGCAGGAGGATTTCGATGTGCTCCCAGACCAAACTCGTGTAACAGCGCACAAACTAAAAATTATGTGCGTAGCATTAGTTCTCTGAGGGAAATACAAAAAATTGTTTCTGTTCTTATTTTTAATTTGGTCATAACCGAAAAGTTACATGAGTTTCTTCACAGTAACATCATATCACAGTAAAGATGAATTGGATTGTCCTGATGGACGCATCAAGATATTAAAATCTGAGTATTTTAGTCCCTTCTTCAGACTGATTATGAATTAGGTGTTAAAACTCCTTATTATAACACCAGAATGAATTATATTTTCGCAAAACATATAAAGGAAATGTCTATACTACTCATAGATTCTGAAAGCATTATATATAAAATTTACTGATACTTATTACTGTCCTTCAGTTTCACCTTCCTTTGCAGTAAGTGTTGTTGGTCCCGTAGACACCTCCTTATAAAATTGTCTGTACTCATATGTAGTCTATGAAACTATCTTGTGTACATCCTCGATCTTCTTGTCTTGTATTTGAATTTTTCCTTGTACCCCTTTTCTTGTGCTTCTTTTCTTACATCAAAAAGTTTTTTCCACCACAAGATTAGTATCCTAACTGCTTGTACTCGGAAATCGAAAAATGAGGACTTATCAAGGGACTTCCTTGTTTTTTTTTTTTTTTTTTTTTTTTTTTTTTTTTTTTTTTTTTGTAGAACCTAGACTACCTGTTCTTTGAAATCAAAGGAACTTAAAGCAGAGATTTCGGTGACATTGAATCCCGTCTACTGTGATAATTGAATCAAATCATTATATTTTTGTGGTATGTGACTTGTGGCTAGTCGTCTGACTTTCCTGTTCACAGTTCATAAATTGTGAACATATTGAAAAAAGAAGTGTCCTCGTATTTATATGTACTGATAAATCTTCGTAAATCGCACAGTAACAACAGATGGTAAGAGAAAGCACAAAAAAGTGTTGTTGCGGTTTCGACGTTCACAGGTGTCACTGAAAAGGCGAAGTACTTAAATATTAGCGGTAGAATCTATTTTCACATAGTGTGTGCATAATAAATATAAGCAGAGTTTCCTTAAAAAATGTTTCCTGAACAAACGATTTTGGTAAAAGAGAGGCTTTTCATATAGTGAAAGACAAGTGATTTGTTTCTGTTTGCTATAAATAGCCGTGCGGGATTAGCCGAGCAGTCTAGGCCGCTGCAGTCATGGAATGTGCGGCTGATCCCGGCGGAGGTTCGAGTCCTCCCTCGGGCATGGGTGTGTGTGTTTGTCCTTAGGATAACTTAGGTTAAGTAGTGTATAAGCTTAGGGACTGATGACCTTAGCAGTTAAGTCCCATGAGATTTCACACACATTAGAATATTTTTTTTTTGTTATAAATAGGGCCCGGATTTTAATGACCAGTCATATTTTTTTCTGAACTATAGGGTCAATTTTAGAACAATTTATATACAATTATAGGCATTTTAGTGTCGAAAAATGTATTTTGATTGTGCATATAAAGTTATATGTCAACAAATTTTAGTAATAGGTCATATTGCGGCTAACTTTAAGTATAATAGGTCATATTTCCGTCAACTTTTGCCAAAAATGCATATACCGTTTTTCTCCTATCTTACAGGACACACGAATAAGAAAATGAACCTGTTGCTCACGAGACGATATTTAACGTGCTATTATGAAAGATAAACGGATAATTTAGTACACACTTTATTTCTCAGGACTGTAGCGGATTATCGGTGTCCATAACAGTCGTTTCGCGAATATAAAACATTGTTGCGCAGAGTCGACAATATGCTCTCAGAGCCAACAAAGGCGGCTTCTGCCGTAAAAATCATCGCAGTCGCACAGGTATTCCCAGTAACCAGTTTGAATACAGCCTTTGCCTTGTTCAACTTGCCTAAAGTAAAGTGCTCCGACAGCGTGAAGTTGCGAGGATATGTTCGAGAATCTGGAGGAACGTTCTTTAGTATTGGTGGGAAAATATTATTTTGTAAACTGTGTGAATTTAAAGTTAGTGCAGAAAAGCGCTTTAATGTGCTACAACACTGTAATGCCACTAAACACAGCAGCTGTGTGAAACGAAGTGCTGAAAATAACAGCAGGCAAACGCTGTTATTTGAACAGACAAGTCAATCGTCAACCTTGCAATCATTCTGCAAGGATTTGTGTGAAATGATGGTGTCCTGCAACATCCCATTGGAAAGTCTGAAGAATCCACGCTTCAGACGGTTCTTGGAGAAGTACGCAACACATCCAGTTTCAGATGAACCTACACTGAGAAAGAACTATTCATCCATATGCTACAATGATGTGCTCAACAAAATACGAATTACTATTGCCGAGCAAAATATCTGGCTGTCGATAGATGAAACTACGGACATTAGTGGGCGATATATTGCAAATGTTGTTGTTGGTGTTCTAAAAGTTGATGGCCCTGGAGATATGTTCCTACTAACGTGTGAAGCTCTCGATAGAGTAAACAATTCGAAGGTGCTATTTTGTTTGACAACTCTCTAAAGCTACTGTGGCCGGATGGTGTGAAAACAGTTTTGCTGCTTGTAGCAGATGGTGCTTCACATATGGCTAAACCAGCCAAAGGGCTTCAGATTCTCTACCCCAGTATGGTGTACGCCACTTGTCTTGCACATGTGTTGCACAGAGTTGCCGAAGAGGTGCGATCAAATTACCCTGACGTGGACAAATTAATTTCCTGTGGCAAGAAAATCTATGTGAAGGCTCCGCTATGGGTGCAGAAATTCAAGGAACTAGCACTTTCAACGCCCCTCCCACCTATACTTGTTCTTACACGATGGGGTTCTTGGCTTAATGCTGCTGAGTATTACTCCACCAACTACACCAAAATAAAGACAATCGTCTGTGAGCTTGATAGCGATGAATCAAGTGCTATCAAAATTGTGAAAGAAGTTTTTACAGATGCATTGTCTCGAAACTTGGCATACATCAACGCCAATTTTTCAGTGATATCAAAAGCCATAAAACGGATGGAAGCTGTTGGCATTCAGTTATGTGAAGCCCTAAGTATTGTGCAACATGTGCAGAGTGGGTTGGGTCGAGCTCGTGGTCTTGTGGCTGACAAAATGAAAACCAAATTGCAAAGCGTTCTCCAACGGAATCCTGGATATTCTACACTGCGCAAAATTAGTGACAGTCTTTCAGGGTATGCCGCAATATTTGAAAATACTGAAACAAAGCTGACCTCCAGTTACCTGGCTGCCTTCGAATACGCTCCAGTGACGTCTTGTGAAGTGGAGAGGAGCTTTTCCAGGTACAAAGCTATCCTCAGCTACAACCGTAGATCTTTGAAAATGGAAAACCTGAAAATGCACCTTGTGATCCAGTGCAAATTTGCAAATTCTGAAGATTGACACACGGTATTAAATAATCTGAAACGCTTTAAATACTATGTAGAAATAAAAACATTGTATTACTGTTTCGATAGATGATCTTTTCACCGTGCTTTGTGTTAAGAAAATAAAACATCCAGACATTCAAAAAATAGGTGCAAATTAGCCACGAACCTTACAGAAAGAAAGAACTATACCTACAACATTTTAAGAAGTGAATTTTGTATTACTTTACGGTGAAAGAAAAAAACAAACAAGAATGCTTCAAATAAGCTTCTATTAAGTCATATTTTATTTTTTAAGGTTATATTTATGTATGTTTTAAGTCATAAATGCTTCCATACTTCACTGTTTTTTTAGGTAATTAAAATGCGGGCCCTAGTTATAAAACTTCTGAAACCGACGAACATGAACGATCTTTTCCTCGACACCAGCTCGCGTTGTGTTGTCGTTCAGATGGAGATTTTTTATCTTTCCAGTTAGTTCTTCACAAGTACTGCAGATAGCAGTCTGAGGACGTCCGAATATATAATCATAAGTTTCGTGGAGTCGTATTTTACTTTTTTGCAACATCTGGATGTTTTTTTACTAAAGAGGTAATACACTGATTTGATGTTAAGTTCAACTCTCAAATGCTTTATATACTGATTGCTATAGTGTGTTTCTTTAACAGGAAATTCGTTACTGAGTTTATCGATAAAGGCCGGAATGTGGATCAGTATTGCTTTATCACGATGTCCACGCTTGCCCTTATTGTGGTGTCACTGCCAGACACCACACTTGCTAGGTGGTAGCTTAAATCGGCCGCGGTCCATTAGTACATGTCGGACCCGCGTGTCGCCACTGTGTGATCGCAGACCGAGCGCCACCACACGGCAGGTCTCGAGAGACGTACGAGAACTCGCCCCAGTTGTACGACGACGTTGCTAGCGACTATACTGACGAAGCCTTTGCTCTCATTTGCCGAGAGACAGTTAGAATAGCCTTCAGCTATGTTAATGGCTACGACTTAGCAAGGCGCCAATTGTATCAGTGCATGTATCTTACGAGTCTCATTTGTATAGTCAAGAGAGATGTACCAAAGGAAGCATTAAAAGTTAAGTATATTCCAAAGCTACGTATTTTCTTTATAGCAGTCATAACTTATCCTGTTCCAGACTTGACGCCAGTCGGCGTGTGTGTACGCGTGCCTTTCGGCTTCCTCCTCAGTGTGGCGTGACTAGCTTGTTACGCCACAACACTTATTATCTACTGGAACAAGTTTGCAGTTATTATCGTTAATCGGAAGACTGCTTTATTCATTATGCAGTACACAATACTAAACATATTATTACTCATAGTCATGCCTTCATTGTCATGCGTTACATGATGTGCAAAACAGCTACCTCGTTTGAGTGGTTCTTCTCTTTGAGATCGCCTCCGTAATGATGATTTTCGATCAGTCAGCCCTGTCAAGAAGGTATCCTCCACCTTTTTGGAACGTGTATCTAGTAAAACTCTCAAGAAAAATTCCTTTTCATTTGCCACTTAACTTTTCGGTACATTTATGCTCAGAAGAATGAACACCACTGTTGTTGGTCTTAAATGGTACCGTTACATCGATCGTAATACTCGCATTCTTATTACCACGAAGTCGTTTGGTTTTCCGCACTTCATAACTATATGTTTATGGACGATAGGTACTTTTCTTCTTTTTTCTGTACTAGAGTAAATATCACTTTTATAGGCGGCTGAAGACATTGTAGTAATAACCTCAACAGAAAAAAATGAAATGTAGAATGGTAACAACAACAAATAATGGCCAAGTGCGAATAGAATTCTCGCACTGTACAGTTCATCCAACTCAGCAATCTAGGGTCTATACGATTTTTGCCTGTTATCGATATCAATTCTGGCAAGATGCTGGTCTCGGGAATTCCAAAGCCGTATCAAAATCCCTACGTTAGTTACTAAGACTAGTCCACATATACAAAAAGAACCGAGCAAGGGACTTGAGATTATAAATGTAGAGAGAAGATTTAATAAGACTCTCTTTTTATTTTCTCAATAATACATAATTACATTTTAACATTTTATGTTTACATACAGTAATGTCCGTCAATTAAGCTTTTGACAGGTGATGAATACAATGTATGTTCAAACAGAAAAAGATATTTTGAAGCGATGCCATTACAGTTTAACAAAATTCATATTTTTTTTATTTACTTCTACAGGGATACCTTGCTTCTTTCCGAATTTCATGATTCTGATCAACGGGAAGTACCCTATAGGTTTTGATGAGTCTGTTCTTGGATTTCAAAATATGTGACATAAATGGTCGTATCTTTTGAATAAAGTGACTTAAAATCTTAAAATTTTTTTCCTTCCAAGGGACAATATATCTTGATGTTTGAGATTAATCTAAACTTGGTACGTTGAACTGTTCGTGAGGAAGAAGGGTCTGGTACCTCCTCAAGCTTGATGTTATTTCTTAGTTTGTGTTGTCTATGTCTTACATTTATGGCCATTCTTTGGTACATTAGACTGGCAGCGCACTGTGTATTATCACTTGTGGGGTGGCGGGTGGAATTATTGTTAATAAATGTTCCTATTATTCAATTTTATTTAATGCTGTTGTTTGCCGTTCTCAACACTGGCTCTCTAACTACAATATAGGCAACCAGAAAGTGATTAGCAAAACGTGAAGCCTGTAATTAGAATTCCTAGTCCCCACTTCGTCTGAGAAATACATTTATAGCTACAGCTTATAGCTCTGAGGAATTAGGACATTGTCTGGGATTCATAATCAAAAACGATTCTCTCTAAAATGTTCACTATATTCTGAAAGTCACAGACCAAAAAGGATCCACACAATCCAACTACCAGAGCAGTTCAGAGTCTAATGCACTGATGCAACTATAGCAGTTCAAATTAAATGTTTAAGTGAATGCTCGCCATAATTTGATGGTAATGTTCATCAAACGCCACACTAAATAATGGTAGAATGTCTGTCCCGCGGCGGCACGTGAAAATACGACATACACAAACTGAAGATAGATCATTAAAGTCATCCCAGAATTAATACTTCACTCGAAACCGATTTCATGGTTACGCGTATCCCGAGTAACTTATTACGGCATCCCAGGCTGTTTATAGCAATAATACCGACACGACGCGACTCCCGGCACAGGTGGTGCGCTAATCAGCGTCTGGAGAGAACTGGGGCCGTTCTCTTCTCACACAGCGTTCTTACATATAAAGCCACGGTGCGGACGGCTAAGGGAACGCCTGATCAAATCTGCTCACCCGATTAGCCGCTGCGCTAGTAATGCACCACTGTAAGTTATCGAATAAATCATTGCTTCCTTTGCTGATGGCCGATGAAGCTCTCAAATTAAATGTGTAATCAGCACACAGGTAAGTAATCATAATAAAAGTCTGACGTGGCTAAGTCAAATATTTTGGACGAGAGAATTAATTTAATTACACTACACGCAATAGACGAGCTCTGAACTTGCCCTTTGGAGACACTCTATCGCTATAGTTTTATACAGTAGTTGGTTCAAATGGCTCTGAGCACTATGGGACTCAACTGCTGTGGTCATAAGTCCCCTAGAACTTAGACCTACTTAAACCTAACTAACCTAAGGACATCACACATATCCATGCCCAAGGCAGGATTCGAACCTGCGACCGTAGCAGTCGCACGGTTCCGGACTGCGCGCCTAGAACCGCGAGACCACCGCGGCCGGCAGTTTTATAGTTATTCAGTTGAAACTTCTCACATCTTTATGATTATAGCGGATCTCCCTCCTACTTAAATTTAAACATCCTAGCCTTATTTATTCGCCTACTTAATCTACCTTGCTTCCTTAATTTCTAGGACAAAAACCAGAAAATCATGAATTTCAACTAAAATTTTAATTTGTGAGATCCAGAATACTGTTTCTACTAAATTATTATGGAAAAGGAATCTAAATATAATTTTTTAAGTTTCTAGCTCTTTTCTGTTGCGCCAATGATTTTTACAGAAAAATGTCCAAATTTCGAAAATGGTTAAAGTTATTGAACTGATATTCAACACATATTGATTTAGTATTACTCCTGACATGCTAGAAATGTTTCAGGTTATTTACTCGATTTTTAAAGTATTGCGCAACATTTATGACGTCAGAGCTAGTTACAGCGGACTGGCTGGCACACAATGGAAAGACTGATGTGAATTTTATAAGGCTGCTTCCCTACACACTGTAAATACCCGCATGGTTTTATACGGGTTGGGTTATAACTAAACTTTCCCAATTTAACACGTTATAACACGGAAAATAATTAAGGTACGAGTACCAAACTTGGTAACATTAATGTCGAGTGTGTGGAGTGCATGATTCCCATGCGTCACGGCGCCACCGTCTAGTCCCAACTATGGCCACCAGGTGCCATGATCAGTCATCGTAATTCATAGTCCCACACATCTGACCAGGCGCAGTGCACTTCTTGACGTGTCAACATGAGCATGGACAAAAGGAGCAGGAAATTATTGGTGAAGCTCTATTGTCAAAACAACAGTAATGATGAACCTGCACTACAAGAATATCACCTGCTGAAAAGATGACGTAAGGGTCTTCTTTCTCCACCTGCTGTGTGGAGCATGATGAAATTCAAATCAACTGGAGAACTGGGCGTCGCTCCGGGAAGAGGCCAACCACCAGTTGCATCACAGGTGGTTGATGAAATCGCTGTTCCTATGGCAGACAACGCAGCGAGTAATTCCAGATCGTCAGGCAGTGCGCGTGCTGTGTCACGACAGTTGAACATCCCGTGGTCCATTGTACGGAAGGTGCTTCGAACCATTCTCTTCCATATCGTACAGCAGCTTGCACCAATGACGCTCAACAACCTGTTTACTTCGCTCTCCACTTTCTTGCAAGGACTGAAGTTGATGAGGCTGACCCTGGACCGTCCTATGGACAGATGAAGCTCATTTTTCTCTGACAGGTGAGGTGAACACACAGAATTGCCGAGTGTGGGGATCTTCTCTTCCAATCACTGTGCATGAACTTCCTCTGTATCGTGAACGTGTCAACGTGTGGCGTGGTTTCACGTCTACATTCGTCATTGGCCCATTCTTTTTTGAACAGGTTGTCGCTCAGGGACCAAAGCCGTGCACTGTGACTAGCCAGCGTTAGTGTGACATGCTTGGCCAGCATGTCATACCCGACCTACAGGAGAGAGATGCATTTAACGCAACATTTTCCATCCAAGGTGGGCCCCACCGCACATCGCTCGTGAAATTCACCTGCTCCTCCGAAATACATTTGGAAACGATTGAATTATCACCTGATCGTTTCCAAATGCCTAGCCGGCACGATCACCAGATGTCACTCACTGTGATTTCCCGTTGCGGGTCTACCTGAAGCCAGGGTTTACCAGGGGAACATTCACACGTGTGCAGCATATCAAGAGAGGTAAGCAGCATACCTACGTACGTACTTCGTTCTGCTGTGCGGAATGCAATCCTGCTCTTTCGGACTGTTCTGGACACTGATGGGCGCAAATTGAGCCCTTGTTGTAGCCGTTGTGTAATGGTATGATGTACCGTAGCAGCACATTAAAAGTATTTCCACTGAACTGATTTTGTATTATTTCTCTTCTCCACGTCCTTGACATTAATACTACGAGGTTTGGTACTTGTACGGTAATTATTTTCCGAGTTATAACGTGTTGAATAAGGGAAGTTTAATTATACCCGTCCGATATTTATTCCTAGAGTAGATTATAAACTGCCAGTTTTACAGTTTCTTGACTTCACAGGTAACCTTGATATTTTGTGCAGTTTGAAATAGTCACGAAATAACTTACTGTCGTTAGTTTTGTTGTATACAGATAACGGTTTTTTTTTGCAATAATTTTGTAATTACCAGCAATTACCAGCTTCTTTCCAGAGCTGTGTAGTTAAAGTTACCAAACAGCAAAGTATTAGAGTACTTTGAGCGGTAGAGTATAGTTTTGAAATGCATATTATGCCAACAGCTAGATACTTGTATTTATTATCTGACAGGGGGATCCTCCATACTGTAAATCACGGATTGTGATGCACTTCAAATACACTCCTGGAAATTGAAATAAGAACACCGTGAATTCATTGTCCCAGGAAGGGGAAACTTTATTGACACATTCCTGGGGTCAGATACATCACATGATCACACTGACAGAACCACAGGCACATAGACACAGGCAACAGAGCATGCACAATGTCGGCACTAGTACAGTGTATATCCACCTTTCGCAGCAATGCAGGCTGCTATTCTCCCATGGAGACGATCGTAGAGATGCTGGATGTAGTCCTGTGGAACGGCTTGCCATGCCATTTCCACCTGGCGCCTCAGTTGGACCAGCGTTCGTGCCGGACGTGCAGACCGCGTGAGACGACGCTTCATCCAGTCCCAAACATGCTCAATGGGGGACAGATCCGGAGATCTTGCTGGCCAGGGTAGTTGACTTACAGCATCTAGAGCACGTTGGGTGGCACGGAATACATGCGGACGTGCATTGTCCTGTTGGAACAGCAAGTTCCCTTGCCGGTCTAGGAATGGTAGAACGATGGGTTCGATGACGGTTTGGATGTACCGTGCACTATTCAGTGTCCCCTCGACCATCACCAGTGGTGTACGGCCAGTGTAGGAGATCGCTCCCCACACCATGATGCCGGGTGTTGGCCCTATGTGCCTCGGTCGTATGCAGTCCTGATTGTGGCGCTCACCTGCACGGCGCCAAACACGCATACGACCATCATTGGCACCAAGGCAGAAGCGACTCTCATCGCTGAAGACGACACGTCTCCATTCGTCCCTCCATTCACGCCTGTCGCGACACCACTGGAGGCGGGCTGCACGATGTTGGGGCGTGAGCGGAAGACGGCCTAACGGTGTGCGGGACCGTAGCCCAGCTTCATGGAGACGGTTGCGAATGGTCCTCGCCGATACCCCAGGAGCAACAGTGTCCCTAATTTGCTGGGAAGTGGCGGTGCGGTCCCCTACGGCACTGCGTAGGATCCTACGGTCTTGGCGTGCATCCGTGCGTCGCTGCGGTCCGGTCCCAGGTCGACGGGCACGTGCACCTTCCGCCGACCACTGGCGACAACATCGATGTACTGTGGAGACCTCACGCCCCACGTGTTGAGCAATTCGGCGGTACGTCCACCCGGCCTCCCGCATGCCCACTATACGCCCTCGCTCAAAGTCCGTCAACTGCACATACGGTTCACGTCCACGCTGTCGCGGCATGCTACCAGTGTTAAAGACTGCGATGGAGCTCCGTATGCCACGGCAAACTGGCTGACACTGACGGCGGCGGTGCACAAATGCTGCGCAGCTAGCGCCATTCGACGGCCAACACCGCGGTTCCTGGTGTGTCCGCTGTGCCGTGCGTGTGATCATTGCTTGTACAGCCCTCTCGCAGTGTCCGGAGCAAGTATGGTGGGTCTGACACACCGGTGTCAATGTGTTCTTTTTTCCATTTCCAGGAGTGTATGTTGTAGAGGCACTTACCATGAGCAACTGGGTATCGGGTTTTTTAGCGATGGGCCTTGGTTTTTGAGAAAATCGATTTTGAAGTTCATTTCACACTTTGTATATCCGTAACATTACATATTTTTTAAGCAAGGAAGCTTACCGCAGCGGGAAAGGTTCACGGATTCCGCAGTGGAGGTACCGTGTTCGAATCCTACTCTTATAAATAAAATTGAAAAATTCGGTCGATTTTGAAAAAAAATACGAGTAGGATTCGAACACGGTACCTCCAGTGCGGGAGCTGTGAACCTTTACCGCTGCGCTACGCTTACTTGCTTTAAATGTATGTAATGTTGCGGATATACAAAGTGTGAAATGAACTTCAA
Organism: Schistocerca nitens; assembly: GCF_023898315.1. NCBI lineage: Eukaryota > Metazoa > Arthropoda > Insecta > Orthoptera > Acrididae > Schistocerca > Schistocerca nitens. Next base: position 87,835,353 of record NC_064617.1, read on the forward strand.
AATCGATTTTCTCAAAAACCAAGGCCCATCGCTAAAAAACCCGATACCCAGTTGCTCATGGTAAGTACCTCTACAACATATTTGAAGGGCATAAAAATACGTGATTTACAGTATGGAGGGTCCCTTTGTGAATAAAATATGGTGAAGCAGTCGCGCTAAATAAATAATTCCATACGTTCCCTCCAAAGTCCGGCGTGCTGCATGTCATCATGTTATGTCCCTGTACGAGACAAATTCCAAACAGCAATGCGACGAAAAATGTATGAGCCGAGCAAATACCGAGCACGGTCTTCCCACGTCGTCGTAGCTGCCCATACGCAGTCAACGCTAGTTGTCTTGCGCTGGCTGGCAGCTACTCAAATGATCAGTATATCGAAAGGTACTTTGCCATAGATGTGCACAAAGAATCGTGTGTTTGTGTAGAACATTAGGGAGGTAAAAGGAAGTAGACATACACACAAGGGAAAAGAGGAAAGCTATCCTCTGTCTCTCACATTGCTAGAAACTTCTACCACACGTACCAATCAGGTGCTGTGGTACAAATAACACACTAGAGGAACAAATGATAAACGATTACACAACTTTGTACGTAGGTGCGATACTGAGGGGAAGTGTCCTGGCTGACTGCACCTGATGAAATGGTTCGAAGCAGTCGCGGAGCTCGTAGACCGCGACAGCACCGGCTAGAGGGCGCTGTCGTCTGTGCCTCTCGTAGTGCCAACTTGAGAAACTATTCCGTGGCATCGTTGCTTTCGGTACCACAATTCGCAGTAACAGATGGACAGTGGGCAGCTACAGTACCACAACTCCTACTTGTTTGATGTTGTGAGCAGTGGCACTTGAAATTTAGAAAAGAGGTCGCCGAGGGCAACAAACATTGTTTATTAGCTTCGTTTTTTTCCTTACTTTGGTCGAAGAGTAAACAGAACTAATTTTGTGTTAGGTTGCCGCCGTCACCACAAAATCTGAAGTGTTCCTAATTTTCGATTTCCTCATTTTGAGTAGCTACGACTTTTATTAGTACATGGAAATCATATTTGTTTTAGGCTATGCCGCCGGCCGAAGTGGCCGAGCGGTTCTAGGCGCTTCAGTCTGGAAACGCGCGATCGCTACGGTCGCAGGTTCGAATCCTGCCTCGGGCATGGATGTGTGTGATGTCCTTAGTTAGGTTTAAGTAGTTCTAAGTTCTAGGGGACTGATGACCTAATATGTTAAGTCCCATAGTGCTCAGAGCCATTTTAACCATTTTTAGGCTATGCCTTGAAGGGGAACACTAACGAGTCGGACTGAGAAACGAAGAAATAGAGGTACACAATTTTTGCGTCCATGAAACGTAATACGAATAATGTGCACATTGATAATAATAATCCTATTGTTGTTTCTAAAAGATACATTTAAAAGTGCACTGAACGCAATTTCAAATAATTTTGAGAGTTGTAATCACGGTTTGATGAATTTGCAGATCAGATTTAGTAACGCAAAAAAAAAAAAAAAAAATCGTTCAAATGGCTCTGAGCACTGTGGAACTTAACATCTGAGGCCATCAGTCCCCTAGAACTTAGAACTACTTAAAGCTAACTAACCTAAGGACATCACACACATCCATGCACGAGGCAGGATTCGAACCTGCGACCCTAGCGGTCGCGCGGTTCCAGACTGTAGTGCCTAGAACCGCTCGACCATTCCAGCCGGCTTAGTAATACAACTCATTTCACATGTGATGTTACTTTACGCGATAAAACAGCAATCACATTGTGTGGTCATAAGTTATTTTGCCGCTACTTATACAAAATTTTATTTTTCAGCACACTGTATCAAGGACTCGCTTCAAACGATCAGACAGTGAAAAAGAAATCAGAGAATTATTTCAACAACACTGGTATCTACAATGTAGCATTTGCTGTGGGTCATTTCTGATCCTAAAATTTCTGAGATCTACATCTACATTTATACTCCGCAAGCCACCCAACGGTGTGTGGCGGAGGGCACTTTACGTGCCACTGTCATTACCTCCCTTTCCTGTTCCAGTCGCGTATGGTTCGCGGGAAGAACGACTGTCTGAAAACCCCCGTGCGCGCTCTAATCTCTCTAATTTTACATTCGTGATCTCCTCGGGAGGTATAAGTAGGGGGAAGCAATATATTCGATACCTCATCTAGAAACGCACCCTCTCGAAACCTGGCGAGCAAGCTACACCGCGATGCAGAGCGCCTCTCTTGCAGAGTCTGCCACTTGAGTTTATTAAACATCTCCGTAACGCTATCACGGTTACCAAATAACCCTGTGACGAAACGCGCCGCTCTTCTTTGGATCTTCTCTATCTCCTCCGTCAACCCGATCTGGTACGGATCCCACACTGATGAGCAATACTCAAGTATAGGTCGAACGAGTGTTTTGTAAGCCACCTCCTTTGTTGATGGACTACATTTTCTAAGCACTCTCCCAATGAATCTCAACCTGGTACCCGCCTTACCAACAATTAATTTAATATGATCATTCCACTTCAAATCGTTCCGCACGCATACTCCCAGATATTTTACAGAAGTAACTGCTACCAGTGTTTGTTCCGCAATCATATAATCATACAATAAAGGATCCTTCTTTCTATGTATTCGCAATACATTACATTTGTCTATTTTAAGGGACAATTGCCACTCCCTGCACCAAGTGCCTATCCGCTGCAGATCTTCCTGCATTTCGCTACAATTTTCTAATGCTGCAACTTCTCTGTATACTACAGCATCATCCGCGAAAAGCCGCATGGAACTTCCGACACTATCTACTAGGTCATTTATATATATTGTGAAAAGCAATGGTCCCATAACACTCCCCTGTGGCACGCCAGAGGTTACCTTAACGTCTGTAGACGTCTCTCCATTGATATCAACATGCTGTGTTCTGTTTGCTAAAAAATCTTCAATCCAGCCACAAAGCTGGTCTGATATTCCGTAGGCTCTTACTTTGTTTATCAGGCGACAGTGCGGAACTGCATGGAGTGTATCACTTTGAGATAGACGACATTTTTTTATCACAGAACAGGTCGCTTGTTCGAATTTCGACCTCAGGCGATGCGATGCTAGTCGTCCCCTTCGACAGAGACTGGCGTGTTGACATCCGCCCGTTGCAACGAACGCTACCGGTCTCCTTCCTCCCTGCGGCACGAGTGTCTGCCTCTGTCACTGTGCGTTGTGCCAGCCCTGCTCCTCGTTTACGATGTCTGCGCTGCCGGAAGCTCGCGCCGCCGTTTGAATCGCGGCCCCGCAGACTGCCGGCTGCCCACCCACTGTGCAGCGTGTACTGTGCACGGCGCCTGTGGCTGTACCTGGCCCTGCCCGCCCCCGGCTGATCGATACGCTGCACGCAGCACTGCCCGCTTCCCGCGTCCCGGCCGGTGCACACCTGGACGCCGGCCTACACGTGACGTACACGCGTGCCGCGGGTCAATGCCGTCTTCATCATCCCTATTCGCCGCGCCGTCAGTACCGTTAGGGCTTCGATTGTCACCACCTCCATCAAAGTCGAGAATGCCTTGCACTAGGGCTATTGATAAAATATCGATATTTACTCCGGAAAACATGATACACTACTGGCCATTAAAATTGCTACACCGCTAAGATGACGTGATACAGACGTGAAATTTAACCGACAGGAAGAAGAGTTGTGATATGCAAATGATTAGCTTTTCAGAACATTCACACAACGTTGGCGCCGGTGGCGACACCCACAACGTGCTGACACGAGGAAAGTTTCCAACCGATTTCTCATACGCAAACACCAGTTGACCGGCGTTGCCTGGTGAAACGTTGTTGTGATGCCTCATGTACGGAGGAGAAATGCGCACCATCACGTTTCCAACTTTGATAAAGGATTGTAGCCTATCGCAATTGCGGTTTATGGTATCGCGACATTGCTGCTCGCGTTGGTCGAGATCCAATGGCTGTTAGCAGAATATGGAATCCGTAGGTTCAGGAGGGTAATACGGAACGCCGTCGTGGATCCCAACGGCATCGTATCACTAGCAGTCGAGAAGACAGGCATCTTATCCGCATGGCTGTAACGGATCGTGCAGCCACGTCTCGATGCCTGAGTCAACTGATGTGGACATTTGCAAGCCAAAAACCATCTGCACGAACAGTTCGACGACGTTTGCAGCAGCATGTACCATAAGCACGGAGACCATGGCTGCGGTTACCCTTGCGCTGCATCACAGACAGGAGCGCCTGCGATGGGGTACTCAACGTCGAACCTGGGTACACGAATGGCAAAACCTCATTTTTTCGGATGAATCCAGGTTCTGTTTACAGCATCATGATCGTCGCATCCGTGCTTGGCACCATCGCGGTGAACGCACATTGGAAGCGTGCATTGGTCATCGCCATACTGGCGTATCACCCGGCGTGATGATATGGGGTGCCATTGGTTACACCTCTTGTTCGCATTGACGGCACTTTGAACAGTGGACGTTACATTTCAGATGTGTTACGACCCATGGCTCTACCCTTCATTTGATCCCTCCGAAACCGTACATTTCAGCAGGATAATGCACGACCGCCTGTTGGAGGTCCTCTACGGGCCTTCCTGGATACAGGAAATGTTCAACTGCAGCCAGCACTTTCTCCAGATCTCTCACCAACTGAAAACGTCAATGGTGGCCGAGCAACTGGCTCGACAATACGCCAGTCACTACTCTTGCCGGTCGGAGTGGCCGAGCGGTTCTAGGCGCTACAGTCTGGAACCGCGCGACCGCTACGGTCGCAGGTTCGAATCCTGGCTCGGGCATGGATGTGTATGATGTGCTTATGTTAGGTTTAAGTAGTTCTATGTTCTAGGGGACTGATGACCTCAGAAGTTAAGTCCCATAGTGCTAACTAACCTTTTTTTTTTTTCAGTGAAGCGCCTTGGCATTTGCAAAGCAGACATCCATGATATTAACATAATTTACTAAGGCGACATCGGACGAAGATTGATGTTTAAAGGCATTCTTCAGATTTCGTTCAAGGAATTTTTCAGATTTCTTTCAAGGAATTTTTACTAGCAGTTTGCAACTCCATTAATTAAAATGGAAAATAAAAGGTTGCATTCAGCGGCTTCCACCGAGATTGGAACTGCTATGTCACATAGTACGAGCACCGTAACGCACGAGGGAACCTCTTTTATTTTTTATATTTTTATTTTTATTTTTTTTGCGAACAAAGGCAGCGTGCACCTGACAGGCAAGCACGTTACCTTTCTTTTTTTTTGTGAGTGAGTTTTTTTTATTTATTTATTTTATATGAAGGACGGTAGGAGGAACAGAAACCTTTATTATTCACAAAATAAACATAGTACGTACTGACGCATGATAACTTTTCTGGAAGGAACCTCGCTGCCGTCCTACCATGCAGCATGCAATAACAACAAAATCGAAGTGGGGCCACCTCCGGCACCCTAAAGCATACTATTTTGGATATGAAAACAAAATTTGATGTACATCCATTTGCTAACTGTTCAAGCGTGAGTTTTTCGTAGGTCGCATACTCGCATAGTGTTCTTAGTCGATCACATTACTTGGTCGGTTTCACAACGAAAGCACCGCCGCTCATCTTTGCGCACCCGGCACACCCAAAGTATATGGCGGGTCCGCAAAAACCGTTACTAGTAAATTGGCATACCAATCCATGTACTTTTGTAGCCGTAATAGTTTTGTGTGTCCATCTTGCAAGTATTGCCAGTAATCCAGGACGTTCAGTAAGTTCGTACGTGTGTCTCTATAGATGTAATGGACCGTCATACCTGTGATCCACGCCACTGCATTCGTCTTATGACGCGGAAAATACGTTTCCTCTGGAAAAAAGTCTATGTCAGAACAGACTGCTGCATAGATAGTGCGCCGCGCCGCATGAACGCTGTTATCTTTCTTGCGAGAGTCCAGCCAATGCCTCGCCGCAGACCAGCCGAGGGTCGTCCGTATCCAGCACGCAACATTGCTGACACAAGGGCGAATCCGCCAAATGTATTGCGTACTTTTTATCATTTGTCGGGTATTTTCGGTTGACGACAATGCTCCATGTTGATCTGACTGATGTAGGTAGGTCGGGGTCGTGGACCGTGCGCCACACCACGTGCCAATTAACAGTTGGATGTTTGCGTTCCACCCTATTCCGGGCGATATGTCGAAGAAGCAGATGGTACACGTCCTTCGATGTCGACTGTCGGGTCGTCGGTAAACGCTCTCGAACGTAACTGTGTTCCACGATGAACGTGCGCACATACGTTAAAGGGGGCGATATATGGCCGACACTGACTGGAGGAAGATGCAATGTTGGAACGAGTTCTTCGATGATCGTCCCCGTAAGCGAGTGATTCCTGTTGCGCCACCGTTTGAGCATAGTATTAATATACATGGCACGCGCCTTCTCGTGCACGTTCACTAAACCAACGCCCCCCTCTCGCGCTGGGAGGTTAAGCGTGTTGTACTGTACCTTAAAGAGTTGTCCCAGGCACACATAGTACCCAAAAGCCGCCTGAATCCTCATAGCCATCGTGCGCGTCAAGGGGAGAAGGTGTGTCAGGTGGCACATCATGGGCGCGAGATAAAGGTTGACGAGTAACACTCGCTGCAGCATATCCATCGACCGTAGGGCGTTTAGTCGTACTGCCGTGCGGACTCAGTCTTCGGTAGTTGTCCGCAGCCGTTCTCGCTGTCTCTTTATGAAAGGTGATACCCAAACAGCGGAGGGTTTCCACCGCAGGTAAGGGTCCTTCCGTTCCTGGTCCTAGTCCACGCCCCACTTGCATGAATTGTGATTTTCGGTAGTTGACCACACTGCCAGCTGCCATCCCATACGTCTGTAGCCAATCCAGTGCTGTTTGAGTCTCCCTCTCATTCCGTACGAGGAACACAATATCATCCGCGTATGCTCTGCATTTGAATGATAAATGCCGTAGGGAGATCCCGGTAAGACGGCGGCGAAGGCCTGCGAGGCACGGTTCTAAGGCGATCGCATAAAGGAGGATCGACAAGGGGCAACCCTGTCTCACTGATCTTAAGGTCTTAAAATACTCAGTTCTCCCTCCGTTGACCACCATCGCTGATCTGGCGCCGTGCAACAGCCGCACCACAGCATTGGTCAGTAATGGCGAGAAACCCATCTTGTTCATCACCGCCGCGAGGTACACATGATCCACGCGATCAAAAGCATGATCGAAAGCTACTGCAACCATCGCCTCTCGGAGGTGGCATGCAGCCGCGAGGGCGACGACGTCACGATAGTCTCCCAAGGCTGTGTGGATATTACTGATGCCGCCAAGACAAGTCTGATAGGCATGTAATCGATTCTCCAGCGACTTTTTGATACGACTTCCCAGGATTCGCATGAAGATCTTGTAGTCACTATTAAGGAGGGTCAAGGGTCGATAATCACAAGGCCGTTTGCCACCACGGGGCTTCGGTATCGGTATCATGAGCCCTTCCCTGAATTGAATGTGAACCGGTACTTCTTGCCGCAGAAGCTCATTAAACATACATAGCCACATCGGTGTCATAATGGTCACAAAGGTACGGTAAAATTCCAACGGGAATCCGTCTGGACCTGGGGACTTGTTACAAGCACCTCGTGTAATCGCTTCCTCCAGCTCTTCACACGTAATTTCAGATAACCCGTCTGCTTCCCCGTTCACACTCGTCGCGTCTGGGATCTCTTCCAGGACGTTCCCCAGCTCCCTCTGACCCTCCCCGCTGCTCGCATAGAATCTGCTAAAATGATCCGTGAACGCCTGTGCGATGCCCCTTGTGTTGTAAAGCGACGACCATCGCCGAGATCGATCTCATGTATTAAATTCCTGCGTCTTCTTCGTCTATCCTCTCGGTGGACGGCCGTCTGGCTTTCTGGTGTAGGTGGTTGAGCTATCAGTTCCCGTAAAGTAAAACTCAGTGGTCGTGCGCTGCCATTGAGAAACCTCCTTCCCGTAACCTATTAACGTCCTCCGTAAAGCTGGCTTCGCGCACTCGATCCACCACTGCAGAACAGAACCGAAAGAATTTCGTCGACGGAGGCAGCCATGTCACGCGTCCTCCACCATGCGTCGGCATTCTGCATCTCGCAGGTGGGAGAAGTTCATCTTCTAATTACCCCTCCGTCTCCATACCTGCTGTCTATCAAGGTTAACCGTACAAATATATGCCTCGTGGTCTGTAAACCCTGTCGGCCATATTTCTGCGTCCACCGTCGACATTGCTAACGCCCTTGAAACGTAGATTCGGTCCAAACGGCCCGCGGAGTGGCTAGTAAAAAAAGTATATCCTGGTTGGTTGCGATACTTCAGGTCCCATGTATCGACTAATTCCATCCCGTTGACCAGCTCCCTAAGTTCTTGGCTAGTAGTAGAGTTAGGTTGTTGCTCCTTTCTGTCGAGCACGCATTTAAAATCTCCGCCGAGTATGCAACCATCATATCGTCCCTGGAACAACGGTGCAACCTCATGGGCGTAAAAATCTGCTCTGTCCCTTCTCTTATCCGAGCCTGACGGTGCGTATATGTTGATCAAACGTATTCCACCTATGGTCACGGCCGTACCACGGGCAGAAGGCAAATACTCTACTTCGTCTGCACGTATCCCTTCCTTTAATAGTATAGCTGTGGCAACGCCTCTCTTGTCACACGAGGAACAGTAAATGTCGTAACCGTAAAAGTCCGAGGGGGGAAGTACCCGAAATTCTTGTAATAGTGCGATGTCTAAATCCGCAGCCTTTATCATGTCACTGAGCATCTTGATTTTTACCGGCGTCACAACGCTATTTATGTTAACAGACCCTATCCGATAAGCTTGTTGCATGGCGGTCAACATAGATAGGGTACCGTACGGTCGCTAATTTTGCCGTATATAGGCTGCTGTCGGACTAACGTCCCCCGCCGTCCCCTCGTATGGTCTGCCATTATTCCGTGCACTCTGCCGGTCTTACACCGGGAGAGTGCGTGGGAGCAGTTCCTCCGGCATCATCTGTTCCCCACGGGGGTGGCTCTTCTGACCAGTCCCCTAGTGTCCCATCGTTGTGGTGCGGTGCAGGCGCCGTAGCCTCCTCAGTAGCCTGTTGCCGTCTATCGAGCTCCTTCGCTGTGTCTGGAGCATGGTCAGCGGTAGGTCGTGCCGCCGTCCCGCTGGCCACCGTTGCATCCACGCTAGGCTGTTCTTCTGTATCCATGGTCGTCTGTTCTGTGCCCGTAAACTTCTCAGAATTATCTGCTAGATCAGAGTGGTCGTTCTCCACCGTGAGGCGGCGCTTCTTCCGGCGTTTTTGTGATCGCTGTTTACGTTGCCGGGCCTCGGAATCAGAGGTCAGCATGGTCTCCAGTTGTTCGTGGGGGACGTCGGAATCGTGCGCCGTCGTATTATCGACGTCTCCAAGTGCCTTATCTGAAGGGGCCGCAAGCGGAACCGAAGAGAGGGCGTTCTGTGACTGCTGCAGGCGTCCAGCGCTAGGTCGTCTTTCTGTGGCTCGCCACGATCCGTCGCTGTCTGTGTGTTCTGGTACGCGTCTGTCTCGCGGTCCACGTCATCGCGTAATGCGGCGACGTAAGTCATGGGGAGCACAGTCGGATGCGGCGTGAGGGGTGGATCATCCCGTGGCAGCTGTAACAACCTTCGTTGAGCACACTCAGAACGTATGTGTCCCTCCTTCCCACATCCAGAGCACGTCCTTGGTTGTCCGTCGTAAATGACAATCGCCCTACAACCGGCGATGTACAAGTATGACGGGACGTGTTTTCGGAGTTCGATCCGTATTTGTCTGACGCCACGTCTTGAAACTCGCCCATTTTTCAGCCACGTGGGATAGGACCGTTCCGTAAGGACGCAGGGCGTCTTTCACCAATTCTTCTGGCACTTCGAATGGAGCCGGCCGGTGTGGCCGTGCGGTTAAAGGCGCTTCAGTCTGGAACCGCGTGACCGCTACGGTCGCAGGTTCGAATCCTGCCTCGGGCATGGATGTGTGTGATGTTCTTAGGTTAGTTAGGTTTAATTAGTTCTAAGTTCTAGGCAACTGATGACCTCATACGTTAAGTCGCATAGTGCTCAGAGCCATTTGAACCATTTGAACTTCGAATGGAAGCTCAAAGACGTGGATCGTTCGGAGGCCCATGCCGGCGTGTTCTACTGTTACCGTTCCAACATTCCCTTCCGAATGACAGAAACGAAGTCCTTGTCGGTGTCGAAGTAGTAGTTCGTCACATGCCGCTTCATTTATGAGCTCGACATAAACCACGCTGCTGACTATAGATAAGTGTATTCCAACTAGAACGTCAGGTTCGATTTTCACCTCGTCCCGTAAATAACGATCGATCTCGTAAGCCTTCGGTCTAGCATATTCGTTAACAAAACTAAATTTCAGTGTCGATTTGCGGAACGACAAGGCCATGATTCGTTCTATGTATACCGCGACACACCGCTACACACTTAACGTAAACACCTCTCGCGCAGACGTGCGGCAGGGACGTAAACACCGTCCGAACCGCTGCGCCGCCGAAGGCTGACGCCTAAGGATATCACACACATCCATGCCCGAGGCAGGATTCGAACCTGCGACCGTAGCAGTCGCGCGGTTCCGGACGAAGCGCCTAGAGCCGCTAGACCACCGCGGGCGGCAGCAATTTTAATGGCCAGTAGTGTATATACACTCCTGGAAATGGAAAAAAGAACACATTGACACCGGTGTGTCAGACCCACCATACTTGCTCCGGACACTGCGAGAGGGCTGTACAAGCAATGATCACACGCACGGCACAGCGGACACACCAGGAACCGCGGTGTTGGCCGTCGAATGGCGCTAGCTGCGCAGCATTTGTGCACCGCCGCCGTCAGTGTCAGCCAGTTTGCCGTGCCATACGGAGCTCCATCGCAGTCTTTAACACTGGTAGCATGCCGCGACAGCGTGGACGTGAACCGTATGTGCAGTTGACGGACTTTGAACGAGGGCGTATAGTGGGCATGCGGGAGGCCGGGTGGACGTACCGCCGAATTGCTCAACACGTGGGGCGTGAGGTCTCCACAGTACATCGATGTTGTCGCCAGTGGTCAGCGGAAGGTGCACGTGCCCGTCGACCTGGGACCGGACCGCAGCGACGCACGGATGCACGACAAGACCGTAGGATCCTACGCAGTGCCGTAGGGGACCGCACCGCCACTTCCCAGCAAATTAGGGACACTGTTGCTCCTGGGGTATCGGCGAGGACCATTCGCAACCGTCTCCATGAAGCTGGGCTACGGTCCCGCACACCGTTAGGCCGTCTTCCGCTCACGCCCCAACATCGTGCAGCCCGCCTCCAGTGGTGTCGCGACAGGCGTGAATGGAGGGACGAATGGAGACGTGTCGTCTTTAGCGATGAGAGTCGCTTCTGCCTTGGTGCCAATGATGGTCGTATGCGTGTTTGGCGCCGTGCAGGTGAGCTCCACAATCAGGACTGCATACGACCGAGGCACACAGGGCCAACACCCGGCATCATGGTGTGGGGAGCGATCTCCTACACTGGCCGTACACCACTGGTGATCGTCGAGGGGACACTGAATAGTGCACGGTACATCCAAACCGTCATCGAACTCATCGTTCTACCATTCCTAGACCGGCAAGGGAACTTGCTGTTCCAACAGGACAATGCACGTCCGCATGTATCCCGTGCCACCCAACGTGCTCTAGAAGGTGTAAATCAACTACCCTGGCCAGCAAGATCTCCGGATCTGTCCCCCATTGAGCATGTTTGGGACTGGATGAAGCGTCGTCTCACGCGGTCTGCACGTCCAGCACGAACGCTGGTCCAACTGAGGCGCCAGGTGGAAATGGCATGGCAAGCCGTTCCACAGGACTACATCCAGCATCTCTACGATCGTCTCCATGGGAGAATAGCAGCCTGCATTGCAGCGAAAGGTGGATATACACTGTACTAGTGCCGACATTGTGCATGCTCTGTTGCCTGTGTCTATGTGCCTGTGGTTCTGTCAGTGTGATCATGTGATGTATCTGACCCCAGGAATGTGTCAATAAAGTTTCCCCTTCCTGGGACAATGAATTCACGGTGTTCTTATTTCAATTTCCAGGAGTGTATATGGGCTATATCTTTCCTAATGATATATCGATATCAAAATGGCAACTTCAAGGGGCCATATTTTTATTTTATATTACTTTTTTTCACAATTCTCGGTAAATATTTGAAACTGTTCTTTTGAAACTGTAGTATTACATAGTTTTACTCCCACAGTATTTTTTTAGCTTTCATCATGTCCAAGCTCTCTCTTTGACTGTGTGAAGCAAGTATAAGTGGCACAAAAGAAATAATCCAATAGCACTGGGCGGTGGGACGTTGGCGCGAGGGGTTGGGGAGGGGGGGGGTGATGTAAATGGAATAACAAGATTTCCATTGTGAAGAAACTTCGGCAGTTTTCAAAAATGCTTGCTGAAAATGATGAACAAAAGATTAAATAACAGAATTGGTAGTGGAGACGTGTGAGGGAAATGCTGACGTAATCGGCGCTCGGCGCTACTAGCAAAAACGGCAGCGTTAACATCACGATGCAGTTCTCACACCAGAACTGCTGGGTCGCTGGCGTTGGCGGAAATGAAAAAGACAGGGTAGTCGACACGAAGTGTTCCGGACAAATCCGATATGTGACGAAGCCGAACGACGCACCCATCGGACACCTTTTCTTGTGCCACTCATATGCAGTTACCATCGTTAGCAAAATGTTTACGCCAAGCGTGAACGTGCATCGTTTTCCGTTCAATTCTTGTTGTATGGGAGGTAGGCAGGCTGCTAACATGTTGATGTACAGAATATCAAATAATAAATTAATACTTGAACATACAGCTCAAAAGCCAGCAGTATATTTACAATTTGGAACCCTCAATTTTTTTGCCTGGTCCGTCGATATTTTTTCTGATACTAGATCGATAATTTTTCGATATATCGACAGGCAGAAATGTTATTTTAAAAATATTAATACATCGGATTCCCAATAATTTTAAATATATCAACAGTCCTACCTTGTACACCTTCAGAGCCTTCTACATTCTGTTGTTTTGGTTGTAAAAGAGACCATACCGGTACAACCTCAGATCCTTATGGGCAACATTAAAGAAAACCGCATGCTAATAAAAGATCCACCAAAACCCACAACTTTCAAGATCTTCTTCTTCTTTTGCTAAAGCCTTTATTCTGCAGTTTTCACCGGGTCAGCAGGGTTACAATCGGATTTGGCATGGTTAATGTGAAGGGGCGGCCGGACACCGTTCTTGCCGCCAACCTGTACCCCCAGGGACAAAATCAGTGTACCCCATCTGTCTGCGTCTAGTGTAAATCATGAAATAGTGTGAACATGTTTCAAAGCTCTGAAAGTCGTGTAACTGAGGCGGGACATGGGGATCAGCCTGGTATTCACCTAGTGGGATGTGGAAAAACGCATAAAAACCACATCCAGGCTGGCCAGCACACTGGCCCTACGTCGTTAATCCGACAGGCGGATTCAAAACAGGTCGGCGCACCAACCCAAGTCCAGGAAGCAGCACATTAGTATTCGCAGCTAACCTGACGGGTAAACCCACAATTTTGAAGATATGGCAATAAAATTGTCTACCAACCTTTATATGGAATTAACACATCTACTGTTAAGTTTATACATTTAACTTTATATATACATTAAACTTTTTTAACGAAATTGAAAATTTTAGTTTCAGAAAAATAATGTATGGACCTTTGTCTCAGAAACTGTTGAAGAGATAACTAAAAAATTGTCTCAGTTACATTGAGAGGCACCCACATGCCTTGCTCATACTGTGGCATCAAGCAGTCAGGCCTGCAAGATGAGTGGTCTGCCAAGCGATTGGATTCATTATTATTTATCGAGTAACATGAACTATCGTACTCAAAATTAAGTTACAAATTATCTTCCTGTATGAATAATACGCAACGGAAACGCACATCTGACTGTCAGTAATTTACAGAACTCTGACTGTTCACTACGCACTGGCAATACCACATTTTCTTTTTCTTTTTTTTTTTTTTTATTTAACAGCTTTTATCAACACGTGGCCATCGCACTGAATATGAGTGGCGCACACATTATAAATTCTGGATATCATGACAACATACAATTCGAAGGAAAAGGCCACCAATCTTTTTCTTTTCACTATCTTATTTATTCCGATAAATTCTATAACCTAAACACATAAATTCTACAACCTACAACAATAACACATGAGAAATTCCGCCTAGTGGGCATGGCTTTACATTGGTGAATCTCTATCTTATGGTCTCGTAATTATTTAACGCTACAGTGCACTTTCTGGATAGGATGGTGGATCTTTTATTATTTCTCACACTTCAACTCTCACAATCATCATCACGAAACTTTCCTCCAGACCGAGCAGTACAAAAGGAACACGCATAACCCACTATCTCTGAAACTACCTTGCTACTCTCCCATGCAAACCACACATACTTAAATTACATGACATACACCACACTACAACATGAAACACAACACAGGGAATAGTGACAACATTATCACTTTCAGCTTTCCCACTTCAATTAATATTTATCCCAGTTTCACACGACACTGTCCCACTTCGTAATTCTACTTTCCTACTATGAACTCTGGAGATATATGCCCGTCTTCCTGTGCAATGCAAGCCAAGTGGCGTTGCTGGATAGACGGCTGACTCACCTTGCTTCTCTCTCAGAGCATTATAGTTCGAATCAATCGTCACACGGAAACATAACACGCAAAGTAATATTAAGAACAGGTTCATCACACACGCGAGTCCTTAACTGATACCATGGACGAGTACTTCTCTTTCTCCTTTGTCTCATGCACAGACTGAGACTCACCCAGTACTCACCACGTGGAAGTACTCGTCTCTGATTTCAAGTCCTGCACACACCATTTCTTAAATATTTCAACTTATACTACACACGCTAGTAATTCAGCTTAACTTAAGCACACGGAAGTATTTCAACTTATTGCTACACGTGGTTTCATTGTGACCGTTGGTCACTTCCGAAGATTACTACGATCCCATTAATATTACCTGCCTGACATTTAATTCTCCCCATAAAAGTTCCTGAAATAGAGAAATTATTATTTCAAACTACTCTTAATTATTCCACATGCATACCATGTCTCCACTCTTTTGTCTTTACGGAGCACACATAAGACAGGTCTTAACAACACAAGATCCAGCGGCAGAGTGCTGAAACACGGCCGTTCTTCAGGTTCTCTCGCACCTCTGCCGAAGTGGGGGAGCACCTTGCTACTGTATTGGTCAGCCACATTTCAGACGCTCAAAGCTCAGGTAAATTTCATCTCTTTGGTCCCACCAAAGGTGGCCAAAGGATCGTCTCAAAGATGATCATATATTGCACATTCACTATCTGGGGTTAGCAGACGACCATACATTCATTCATTACACAGATCTCACCAAACTGGATGTAGGGATTTATTTTGTGGGAGTGCACATATGATGAATTAAATAAATAAATTGTCATTCTTTCCCACACTGGTATCCGGCTTCGCTGTATTAATTGAAACTGAGTTATTTTACAAAAAAATGTGTTGTTCTGACAAAAATTTTCAATGTCGGGCGGTACTGTACCCTTGCAACATCTCTTTTCATATATTGCACTTCTCTCTTGAGGTTTTTAGAATATATCGAATAGGAAAACTTTAATACTATTTTAATTATATTTCTGTAAATATAATATAAAATTTGTGCAGAATTTTAAGCACATTGCTCCATAGATTACAATCAGAATTTCAAAACTTACGTTTAAGACATCATTTATTGGGTTTATAGAAATATATGTACAAAATTTCATAATTCTAGCCTTCACAGATTCCGAGAATTTTCAGGATATGCAATTTGAAGATCAATCTAACGTTTTTTCTTATGTCACCTCCTCAGAAGATCTCAGATTTGTAATCAGGGTCCTATTTCCCTTCAAGGCTTCTCTTCTGGTTTCTTGTTATCTGCCTTCTTTCCTCTAACAGGTCTTCAACTGACTTTTCAGCTGCAGCGAGGCGTTGTAGATCTATTTTTTTCACCATGCCTTGAGTGAAATTTCCTATCTTAAAGCTCATTCTCTATAATACCTACATCTTCCCAACGTTTTCTATACACTCTTTGTGACCGTGGAATTATTGAAACATGCAAGAAACAAACACTTGTGTAAATCTTCGTCAGTAGCACAAGGCAAAACAAGAATTGCTTCTTCATAAACAAAGCAGCTGGTTTATTATTTTTGCTACGATACAGAACAGAGTCGCAGATGATCTATAAAGCCAAAGAGTATATTTCACGGCCTTCTAGATGTATCTTGTACAAGTTTGCTAGAATGTAATCCACGGAATCGTTGTTCACTAAGCTTGTAATGAAATGTTGTTTGATAATGTGGGCGTGACAGGAAGGTCGCGTCAAACATGTAAATATTTTTCAGGTGCTTCAATTGCGATTTCATTATTGAAACTTTGGAAGCTATGAGTACTGATAACAAATAAAAAATAAATTGAAAAATGACATTTTAGGTCAATTCGTGAACGCTCCCCTTAACCACAACTGTACTAAGTCGTTGGTTTGCCCATCCATAACAGCTACACTGTTTCATACAATGTTTGAGATGAAATTAAAAGAAAACAAACAGAAACTTATCGTAATGGCTGTTTATTATCTTTCATCACAATTTCAGGACACGTTACTCCACTATCACCTGTCTTTAGTGCTGTCACCATACTCTTCCACAGAATGTAGCTATCGTAATGTGTCTGCTATGTTTTGACCTCAATACTGTCCACAGCTCTCCACAACTGCCCACAATCAGCTGACGAGCTCTCTTTTATTATGAGAGCTTGTCACGTCATCCT
Organism: Schistocerca nitens; assembly: GCF_023898315.1. NCBI lineage: Eukaryota > Metazoa > Arthropoda > Insecta > Orthoptera > Acrididae > Schistocerca > Schistocerca nitens. The sequence continues at coordinate 87,852,234 of NC_064617.1, forward strand.
ATGACGCTAGACAACCACTACATCAGAATTACAATGTGTCTTGCAAGTAGAATGAATATTTCTACTATTTCTAATGCGCTGAAGACCAACTTTGGTTACGATTGAGTCGATCGAAATAGTACTCAGACTTCCACACAGACTGTGGGTCCTGTTTGCATGCGGTATAATATATTGACTGAATGGGGTTGGCGTGGGGTAGAAGAGCTTAATCGTAGAAAAACGAAAATCGCTTTAATAGTGTTAATATCAAAATTAAACGTGAGCCCTAGTCTATGTCGAAAGTTCTATAGTAAACCTCTTCGTGATTCACAACGCTCCTCACGTGCCATCGGACGCAGGAGTTAGTTATTCATGGCCGTAACTGTTTCGCACTTACTGACTATTCTATGACAAACCGCACCGCTCTTCGTTGGATTTCCATTCTCTCTTCTATTACTGCTACCTGGTAAGGATCCGACACTGATGCACATTACACAAGAAACTGTCCAACAAATGTTTTAAAGCTATGTTTTTCGTAACTCAATAACATTACTTAAGTTTCTCCTAGTGAAAGTCAGCCTTCTTTTCCCCCCTAATTGTTTTAGCGTTCTTTCCGCTTTAGATTGTCTTGTATAGTCACTTACAGGTATTTTACAGTAGTTACTGTTCCCAAGGATTTATCATCAATAACGTAATTGAGCAGTACTCGATCTCTACGACCGTTTATACGTAATATGTTACGTTTCTTTACAGGATCACATGTTACCCACCAGCTGTAAAATTTCCTCTTCGTTTTAAAAGTTTCGATCGTATTGTATACCTACAAATCAAGAAAAAGAACTGTACATAGAACGATATGCAAGTCAACTTTCTATAGTAAACGTTGAAAACAACGTGAGTCATAAAATGTTTACACAGTCACATAAAACACGCCATAATTTCGATATCAGCACAAAATTGATCTCAATATGATTAGACAGAACGTTCAGTCGAATTCTGGACAGTTGTATCGAGTAATCTCATTAAGCTTGTAGTTACATTTCCTTTCGCCAATGGTCAGCTGCTAGTAGCTGCAACATAAGGAGATTTTCTGCAATTTGATACATTATTCTGGCTTTACAACCTTCCTACAGACAACAGCATCAAGCGCAAATAGCTGAACGGAACGTCTAATTTTGACCATATAACTTCGACGTAAACTGTAAACAGTTACGACCTTATAATACTCCCTTGGGGTATTCTCAAAATTATTTATACCTCTGTCCATTTCGTTACATTAAGAACGACGTGTTGAGTTCTGTCTGCAAGGAAGTCCTTTGTCCAATCACAAATCTGGTTCGATACTCAGTGCGCTCGCATTTTACTCACTTGGTCCGAGTGTAGTGTATTTAATGAAAGAGTTATACTCGCCGTCACGAAAGCAGACTGCTCAAGGTCGCCTCGTCCTATGTTGCCAGGTCACAGAACCTCCTGGTCTGTCATCACAATCAGCTGCTTCTGCGTGTTTGATTTAGCTTTGTCCACGAACTCCTTCTGCTTTACACACACACACTGTGCCAACAAAATACGGAATAACATCTTCGAGACCCCGAGTTGTCTCCCATTGTGATATATGACATAGAAATTTGCCACAAGGTTGCCTACAACTTTCCTGTGTAATGGTGTGAGAGTGTCGCGCCCTGCGATGTCACCCTCGGATTCGGCGCCCCTTCAAACAGAAAGGTGTCAAATGGCTCTGATCATTATGCGACTTAATTTCTGAGGTCATCAGTCGCCTAGAACTTAGAACTAATTAAACCTAACTAACCTAAGGATATCACACACATCCATGCCCGAGGAAGGATTCGAACCTGCGACCGCAGCGGTCGCTCGGTTCCAGACTGTAGCGCCTAGAACCGCACGGCCACTCCGGCCGGCAGCAAAGTGTCGACACATGCGAAAAAACCACAGCTCGGAAGTTCATGTGACGTGTGAAGTTGGTTAGCGACGTCACATTGGCACCAAATTTCACCACAGTTCAGCCTGAAGCTCTGCGACGGACGTCAGAACCGCGACACACAGCGTTTAAATTACGCTGATTTCTTGTGGGTGTCTGAGCTAAGATTTCCCGACTTTCAAAGGCTTCCAAACCGGCTCTACCTGCATTGTTACAAGCAACGAAAGCAACAGTTAGCCATCCGTTACCCAAACTGGAGTAAGAAGAAACTTTCATTAAAGAAAAATATAACCTCGCACCACAAAATAAAGTAGGACCATGAATAAGAACAAATTGAGTAGTTTTAGAAACTCCTCTCATTTCGTTCTTTTTACCCTTACCAGAAGATGTCGAAGCACCAAGAGTGCCGTCCACATTGACAAGTGGACACATCGCCCCTCAGAATCGACGCAAAAGGGCCTCAAGGGTTCGCATAAAGCACGTCAACGAAACCGCCCCCTTTCCTTGGGCGTTGATTGCCACACATTTCGCGACAGAAATCGACAGATCGTAGTGTGATGAGCAAGAGAAAGACGTTCTTCGCAACCTTTAACACTGCTGACTAGCCGCAGATGTTGCAGCCCATCTGGATGGGCATTGTGGTGCTTCTTCCACACTGAACATGATCGCGCCTCTTTGAAGTATAGCACAACCTCAGTTTTTGCTCTTGTGTACACACTGGAACAACTAGTGACGATTCAAAACCATTCGACGAAATTTGAACGTGATCCGAGGCAACAAAGGGAGCTTATGCTTTTTCTGCCCTCCTGTTTCTACCCTTCTGTGGCGTGGTCACGTGAGAGTGAAACATTAGCACATTGCCTGTGAAGATTGTTCTCGAAAGAACAGATACTACTGATGACCGTTCAAAAATGGTTCAAATGGCTCTGAGCACTATGGGACTTAACATCTGAGGTCATCAGTTCCCTAGAACTTAGAACTACTTAAACCTAACTAACCTAAGGACATCACACACATCCATGCCCGAGGCAGGATTCGAACCTGCGACCGTAGTGGTCGAGCGGTTGCAGACAGTAGCGCCTAGAACCGCTCGGCCACACCGGCCGGCTATTGATGAGCGTGCAGCTCCAATAGAATAAATGATAATTAATAGAAACCCTCAGATGACGACAGGTATTGTTGATATACCTCGATGGGGACAGCTGTAAATGTGTACCTCTACCGGGACTTGAACCAGGGATCTCCTGCTTACGTGGCAGACGATCTATCGATCTGAGCCACCGAGGACACACATGAACAGCGCGACTGCAGGGACTTATCCCTTGCACGCTTTCTGTGATCAGGAGATCCCTGGTTTGAATCCCGGTCGAGGAATACATTTTCATCTGTCCCCATCGAGGTATATCAACAACACCTGTCGGCAGCTGAGGGTTTCAATTAATTATCATTAACACCCCCCCCCCTCGAACCATGATTAAATGATGATGGCGTCCTCTTCGGTAAAATATTCCGGAGGTAAAATAGCCCCCCATTCGGATCTCCGGGCGGGGACTGCTCAGGAGGACGTCGTTATCAGGAGAAAGAAAACTGGCGTTCTACGGATTGGAGCGTGGAATGTCAGATCACTTAATCCGGCAGGTAGGTGAGAAAATTTAAAAACGGAAATGGATAGGTTAAAATTAGATATAGTGGGAATTAGTCAAGTTCGGTGGCAGGAGGAACAAGACTTCTGTTTAGGTGAATGCAGGGTTATAAATACAAAATCAAACAGAAGTAATCCAGGAGTAGGTTTAATAATGAATAGGAAAATAGGAATGCGGGTAAGCTACTACAAACAGCATAGTGAACGCATTATTGTGGCCAAGATAGATACGAAGCCCACGCCTACCACAGTGGTACAAGTTTATATGCCAACTACCTCCGCAGATGATGAAGAGATTGATGAAATGTATGATGAGATAAAATAAATTATTCAGATAGTGAACGAAGACGAAAATTTAATAGTCATGGGTGACTGGAATTCGATATTAGGAAAAGGGAGACAAGGAAATATAGTAGGTGAATATGGATTGGGGGGAAGAAATGAAAGAGGAAGCCGCCTGGTAGAATTTTGCACAGAGCATGACTTCATCAGCTAACACTTGGTTCAAGAATCATAAAAGAAGGTTGTATACATGGAAGAAGATTGGAGACATTGGAAGGTGTCAGATAGATTATATAATGGTAAGACAGAGATTTAGAAACCAGGTTTTAAATTTTAAGACATTTCCAGGGAAGATGTGGACTCTGAACACAATCTATTGGTTATAAACTGTAGATTAAAACTGAAGAACAAAAAAACTGAGAAATTGGGGAGATTGGACCTGGATAAACTGAAAGAACCAGAGGTTGCAGAGAGCTTCAGGGAGAGCATTAGGGAACTATTGACAAGAATGGGGTAGAGAAATATAGTAGAAGAAGAATGGATAGCTTTGAGAGAAGAAATAGTGAAGGTAGCAGATGATCAAATAGGTAAAAAGACGAGGGCTAATAGAATTCCATTTGGTAATAGAAGAGATATTGAATTTAATTGATAAAAGAAGAAAATATAAAAATGCAGTAAATGCAGCAGGCACAAAGGAATACAAAAGTCTCAAAAATGAGATCGACAGGAAGTGCCAAATGGCCAAGCAGGGATGGCTAGAGGACAAATGTAAGGATGTAGAGGCACAATTCACTAGAGGTAAGATAGATATTGTCTACAGGAAATTTAAAGAGACCTTTGGAGAAAAGATAACCACTTGCATGAATATCAAGAGCTCAGACGGAAAGCCAGTGCTGAGCAAAGAAAGGAAAGCAGAAAAGTGGAAGGAGAATATAGAGGGCCTATACAAGGGCGATGTTTTTGAGGACAATATTATAGAAATGGAAGAGAATGTAGATGAAGATGAAATATGAGATATGATACTAAGTGAAGAGATTGGCAGAGCACTGTAAGACCTAAGTCGAAACAAGGCCCCGGGAGTAGACAACATTCCATTAGAACTACTGACAGCCTTGGGAGAGCCAGTCATGACAAAACTCTACCATCTGGCGAGCAAGATGTATGAGACAGGCGAAATATCCTCAAACTTCAAGAAGAATATAGTAATTCCTATCCCAAAGGAAGCAAGTGTTGACAGATGTGAAAATTACAGGACTATCAGTTTAATAAGCCACGGTTGCAAAATACTAACACGAATTCCTTACAGACGAATGGAAAAACTGGTGGAAGCCGACCTCGGGAAAGATCAGTTTCGATTCCATAGAAATGTTGGAACAGGTAGATAGATTAAGGAAAGGCAAACCTACGTTTCTAGCATTTGTAGAGTTAGAGAAAGCTTTTGATAAAGTTGACTGGAATACTCTCTTTCAAATTCTGAAGGTGGCAGGGGTAAAATACAGTGAGCGAAAGGCCTCTCCCCGCCGTTATTCAATCTGTATATTGAGCAAGCAGTAAAGGAAACAAAAGAAAAATTCGGAGTAGGTATTAAAATCCATGGAGAAGAAATAAAAACATTTAGGTTCGACGATGACATTATAACTCTGTCAGAGACAGCAACGGACTTGGAAGAGCAGCTGAACGGAATCGACAGGGTATTGAAAGGAGGATATAATATGAATATCAACAAAAGCAAAACGAGGATCATGGAATGTAGTCGAATTAAGTCGGGTGATGCTGAGGGAATTACATTAGGATGGTTCAAATGGCTCTGAGCACTATGGGACTTAACATTTGAGGTCATCAGTCCCCTAGAACTTAGAACTACTTAAACCTAACTAACCTAAGGACGCCACACACATCCATGCCCTAGGCAGGATTCGAACCTGCGACCGTAGCGGTCGCGCGGTTCCAGACTGTAGTGCCTAGAACCGCTCGGCCACCCCGGCCGGCTTAGATTAGGAAATGAGACACTTAAAGTAGTAAAGGAGTTTTGCTATTTGGGGAGCAAAATAAGTGATGATGGTCGAACTAGAGATAATATAAAATGTAGACTGGCAATGGGAAGGAATCCGTTTCTGAAGAAGAGAAATTTGTTAACATCGAGTATAGATTTAAGTATCAGGAAGTCGTTTCTGAAAGTATTTGTGTGGAGTGTAGACATGTATGGAAGTGAAACGAGGACGATAAATAGTTTAGACAAGAACAGAATAGAAACTTTCGAAATGTAGTTCTACAGAAGAATGCTGAAGATTAAATGGGTAGACCACATAACTAATGAGGTGGTATTGAATAATAATTGGAGAGAAGAGAATTCTGTGGCACAACTGGACTATAAGAAGGGATCGGTTGTTAGGGCATATTCTGACAAGGGAACCTCCCCATCGCACCCCCCTCAGATTTAGTTATAAGTTGGCATAGTTGATAGTCCTTGTACAACTGAACACAGATCAATCGAGAAAACAGGAAGAAGTTGTGTGGAACTATGAAAAAATAAGCAAAATATACAAACTGAGGAGTCCATGCGCAAGATAGGCAACATCAAGGACAGTATCAGCACAGGAGCGCCGTTTTCCCGTGGTTAGCGTGAGCAGCTGTGCAACGAGAGGTCCTTGGTTCAAGTCTTCCCTCGAGTGAAAAGTCTACACTCTTTATTTTCGCGAAGTTATGATCTGTCCGTCCGTTGACTGACGTCTCTGTTCACTGTAATAAGTTTAGTGTCTGTGTTTTGCGACCGCACTGCAAAACCGTGCGATTAGTAGACGAAAGGACGTGCCTCTCCAACGGAAACCGAAAACATATTTGATCGCAAGGTCATGGGTCAAACGATTCCTCCACAGGAAAACACGTCTGATATATTCTATACGACACTGGTGACGGCATGTGCGTCACATGACAGGAATATGTTGTCGACCCACCTAACTTGTACACTTGGCGAATGCGTAAAAAGATTCTTCTACATTGCCCGATTTAGGTTTTCTTGTGGATGTGATAATCACTCCAAAAAAGTGATGTAAACATAAGAGTTTGTCACATAATCTGCAACAAATGAATGCAACAGAGTCACAGTCGCACAGTTTTCCCTGTGCTCTGTCAAAACATATGTTTTTAAAGTTTTCAAATTTTTCCGTGTGTAGACCGTCAAATCCTGCATATGTCCAAGCAAATCTGAACATGTCCTGGAATTTTAGAGAGCGAAGTTGATTATGTGTGAGTGCCTGAACTTTGATAATTGACACGGACTGACAGATATTAATTGTCTGAAAATAAAAAAATTTAACTTTTCACTCGATTAAAGACTTGAACCAAGGACCCCCCCGTTCCGGAGCTGCTCACGCTAACCACGGGACCACGGCGTTCATGAGCTCAGACTATCCTTGATGTTGCCTATCTTGAACATGGACTACTCAGTTCGTATATTTTGCTATTTTTTTCATAGTTCCATACAACTTCTTCCTGTTTTCTCGATTGATCTGTGTTCAGTTTTTCAAGGCCTATCCACTGTGCCAACTTAAAACTAAATCTGAGGGGCGTGCGATGGGGGGGTTCCCTTGTGAGGCATCAAGGGATAACGAATTTAGTATTGGAGGGCGGCGTTGAGGGTAAAAATCATAGGGGAGACCAGGAGATGAATACACTAAACAGACTCAGAAGGATGTAGGTTGCAGTAGGTACTGGGTGATCAAGAAGCTTGCACAGGATACAGTAGCATGGAGAGCCGCATCAGACCAGTCTCTGGAGTGAAGATCATAACAACAACAATAACATTGTGGTTTTAAATCATGTAGCCACATATTATAATTGTATTAAAATGGTGATATTGGGCCACGTTAGCCATATATGCCTCACACCTGTTATCAGTCCAAATCAGTCATAAACTGACATTTTATGAAGTAACTTAATTCTACATGTTCGAAAGAAGACATGTGATGCAAAAGATGACTTTGGCTTCACAAGTAATATTCGTGATTTCAATGTGGCGTAGCAACGCATGGTCCAGATTTCATGTTGGCGGTCAGTGTGTTAGTACGAGCGTCGATAAAACGGCAAAAGGTTCCTCTAAGACCCCCAGAAATATCTTTGTTACCATCTATGCAACTTTGATGAGCACGTTACAAATGTACCTGTCGGAAATGTCGACTCCAAGCACCTGAAGGTAGGCAATCCCCATCAAAGGAGTGTCGACGGAATTGCCTAAGAATGAGCATTTCATAATTTAAGTTCTCTGAGAATGAAAAAATTTTGTTCATACAATTTTATTGTGTTCAAGTGATTAAATGCGTTAAAAAAATTATGTGCTTATTTCAGCATAAACTTGAGCAACAAGATCTAACTTCATTGCACGCTTATGGCCATGTGTTCTGTCTACATTTCAAAGCCATTGAAATAATACAGGAGTGCAAAACAGAGTCTCTGGGAGACGTCGATACAAGGTGAATGTTAATAAAATCGACAAACCGCAGGGATGGATTCGTGCCTGGAAATTGGAAAAAAAGGTACTATGAACTTGTGTACAGAAACGCATCGTTGCCATGGTGGATGGCTCAGACGAATGAAAGTTCCTCCGACCACGTGCTGCGTCTTCCTTACATGTTGCAGGCTGTGTGATTGACGCAGTATACTGTAAGCAGCACGTCGGAAAGATGCCGGCCGAGATGGTGTCTGTGTACGGTTAAGCAGGTGGAAACGGTAGACAGGCAGCATATCGTGTTGAACCAAACCCCCCAAATCTGGTGTACACGCAGTCCGGCACCTCCGTGCACATTCATCTGTCTGAACGGACCTGTGACTACATAAACGCTCAAAAAGCGCTTGAAATGTTGCGTGATGTGGTTGGTGTCTGTGACGGTAGTTGTTCTGGTATAGCTATGCTGCCTCTCGACCGTTTTCAACTGCTTGGCCATACACCATCTCGGTTTGAAACTTCCTGGCAGATTAAACCTGTGTGCCGGACCGAGACTCGAACTCGGGAACTTTTCCTTTCGCGGGCAAGTGCTCTACCGTCTGAGCTACCCAACCACGACTCACAGCTTCAATTCTGCCAGTACCTCGTCTCCTACCCTCCAAACTTCACAGAAGCTCTTCTGCGAACCATGCAGAACTAGCTTTCCTGGAAGAAAGGATAGTGCGGAGACATGGCTTAGCGACAGCCTGGAGGATGTTTCTGGAACCATGTCGGTTTGTTCCCGACATTAATACCGGACTATTCTGCTGCTTATAGTCCATTGCATCAGTCACACAGCCTGCAACAAACAAGGAAAACAGAGGAACTATCATTCGTCAGCACAATCTAGCGTGGCAACGATGCGTTAGCCTTCTATCGATTTTACCCCTCGTTGACGATCTTTGTCTGGATATCTTTGGAGGAACGCCGGTGGGGCCATAGGTGGGGACAAAGCCACGAAGCACAAAGGTTTTGTGCATTGACTGTGTGGTGTGTTGAGCGAGTCACCCCAGGGGGTGCGAGAGGTTGCGAGTTCTGTATGGTGAGAGAATGAATTGGTTCGTGTGAAGGCGCCGAACCAGGTTTTGACTGCTGGTTATCGCCCGCCGTTGAGTGGGCATGATATTTTTGAAAACACACCAGCTACTTGTAGGTTATTTGGCCAGTTCGACACTAGTGGTGGCGGTCCGTTCTGCTGCAGACTTAAGGAGTGGAAGGCAGCTGTCATCCTGTTCAAGTTAAGCAACTTCCTTACCTGTCCTTCTCCCCCCCCCTCCCCCACCCCCACCACACCACCACACCGTGGAGTTTGTGTATCCACCATCCATAACTAACAGCAGCTGTTTAAAAGTCATTTGCTGAAAACCTGATCAGTAAATATTGTCTTACTGTAGCTGCCTATTCAGTGACAGTTAATGGTTTTTAAATTTCTGTACCTTATGTATGAACTGCATGACTGTGGGTTCATAATGAATGGCACCTTTTTAAAAGCTATTTGGTAAAAAATAGTGCTCAGAGAATTTTGCTACCTGTAATTAATTGTTTTTAAAATTCAGTTCTTTTGGTGCATAGTAAATTGCTGGTGGCTCGTGATTAGTGGCATCTGTTTAAATGGCATTTTTCTAATGTTTGCTCAGTCAGTTTTGCAGTTTATTGTTTTTAAAATTTGTTTGACTTTAATAAAGGGAATTTGTTCGACATTAATAAAGAGAAGTGGTATATTTTTTGGTCATCAGTCTACTGACTGGTTTGATGCGGCCCGCCACGAATTCCTTTCCTGTGCTAACCTCTTCATCTCAGAGTAGCACTTGCAACCTACGTCCTCAATTATTTGCTTGAGGTATTCCAATCTCTGTCTTCCTCTACAGTTTTTGCCCTCTACAGCTCCCTCTAGTACCATGGAAGTCATTCCCTCATGTCCCTTCTCCTTATCAGTGTTTTCCACACATTCCTTTCCTCTCCGATTCTGTGTAGAACTTCCTCATTCCTTACCTTATCAGTCCACCTAATTTTCTACATTCGTCTATAGCACCACATCTCAAATGCTTCGATTCTCTTCTGTTCCGGTTTTCCCACAGTCCATGTTTCACTACCATACAATGCTGTACTCCAAACGTACATCCTCAGAAATTTCTTCCTCAAATTATGGCCGGTATTTGATATTAGTAGACTTCTCTTGGCCACAAATGCCTTTTTTGCATAGCGAGTCTGCTTTTGATGTCCTCCTTGCTTCGTCCGTCATTGGTTATTTTACTGCCTAGGTAGCAGAATTCCTTAACTTCATTGACTTCGTGACCATCAATCCTGATGTTAAGTTTCTCGCTGTTTTCATTTCTACTACTTCTCATTACCTTCGTCTTTCTCCGATTTACTCGCAAACCATACTGTGTACTCATAGTTGTATATTAAAGATGGCTAAGTATGTGGGGACCCAATCCCTTCTCTTAGGATGACCCGATCCCAAATATTCCCACCCAAATTCCTAGTTATCAACTGGTAACCCAGAGCGTGGTTATTTTCCGTTTTCTGGAAAGACCTAGGAGGGGGGTAGTGGCCATCCTTTCGCTTCAAGCAAGAGCGTTCTCAGTGACCACCTTACTCGTGTTAACTGTAAACTGTATTTGGTTGATCCCATACTGTTTTCCAAGTAGGAGTCATCAGCATGGAAGCCAGTCTGTGCCGAGGGATATGCTACCCGAAAAAAGATCACCTTTTGTACGAGTTACGATTTAGCTTGCATTCGGTCGAGGGCGCAGTGCCTGAACTGGATGTTCGTTTGCCCAGTGCCGTGGGGAAGACTTGGACCTCAGTCTCGGCTACACTGGTGAGGCAGGTTCTGTGGTCAGTGATGGTTCGGCGGTGTTGGCGGGACAGAGGGAAAATGTAAACTTCGTTCGGGACCGTCAGCCTATGTGCAAACAAGTGTATAGGATTCAAGCGCAGGCCACACACCGGGTGAATGATCTTGGCAATTGAAAGCAGGCACCCCTGAAGACCACCGAACGCGCTGCTGTTGATAGTTTAATTAGTCAATTTATTGAACTGCAGGCAGATTTGAAACTTCCCGCATTAGATAACCTAACTAGTGTGAGTAAGGGGGATGGTGTAGTTGACGATCTGCACTGTCAGGAGAGTGGGAAGGAAACTGAAGTACCAGTGAATATTATGTCGTCTAATGCTTATGCTAGGTTGCTAAACCCCATTTTGCATCTACTACAAGGGATTAGCGAAGATACTATGGAATAGGTTGTGTAAGGTGGCAGGTTAAATCAAGTAAATTTCGCACCTTACACGACAGTTATTATACATCAGAATGTGAAGGTGAATTTGGAACCTAATGTACTTCAGCGAAAATGAGCAGATTTGCCTACAAGTATGTAATGCAAAGGGATGACACGCAGTTGACAGTATTAACACACTGATCCTACAGGGTGTTTCAAAAATGACCAGTATATTTGAAACGGCAATAAAAACTAAACGAGCAGCGATAGAAATACACTGTTTGTTGCAATATGCTTGGGACAACAGTACATTTTCAGGCGGACAAACTTTCGAAATTACAGTAGTTACAATTTTCAACAACAGACGGCGCTGCAAATGATGTGAAAGATATAGAAGACAACGCAGCCTGTGGGTGCGCCATTCTGTACGTCGTCTTTCTGCTGTAAGCATGTGCTGTTCACAACGTGCAAGTGTGCTGTAGACAACATGGTTTATTCCTTAGAACAGAGGATTTTTCTGGTGTTGGAATTCCACCGCCTAGAACACAGTGTTGTTGCAACAAGACGAAGTTTTCAACGGAGGTTTAATGTAACCAAAGGACCGAAAAGCGATACAATAAAGGATCTGTTTGAAAAATTTCAACGGACTGGGAACGTGACGGATGAACGTGCTGGAAAGGTAGGGCGACCGCGTACGGCAACCACAGAGGGCAACGCGCAGCTAGTGCAGCAGGTGATCCAACAGCGGCCTCAGGTTTCCGTTCGCCATGTTGCAGCTGCGGTCCAAATGACGCCAACGTCCACGTATCGTCTCATGCGCCAGAGTTTACACCTCTATCGATACAAAATTCAAACGTGGCAACCCCTCAGCGCCACTACCATTGCTGCACGAGAGACATTCGCTAACGATATAGTGCACAGGATTGATGACGGCGATATGCATGTGGGCAGCATTTGGTTTACTGACGAAGCTTATTTTTACCTGGACGGCTTCGTCAATAAACAGAACTGGCGCATATGGGGAACCGAAAAGCCCCATGTTGCAGTCCCATCGTCCCTGCATCCTCAAAAAGTACTGGTCTGGGCCGCCATTTCTTCCAAAGGAATCATTGGCCCATTTTTCAGATCCGAAACGATTACTGCACCACGCTATCTGGACATTCTTCGTGAATTTGTGGCGGTACAAACTGCCTTAGACGACACTGCAAACACCTCGTGGTTTATGCAAGATGGTGCCCGGCCACATCGCACGGCCGACGTCTTTAATTTCCTGAATGAATATTTCGATGTTCGTGTGATTGCTTTGGGCTATCCGAAACATACAGGAGGCGGCGTGGATTGGTCTCCCTATTCGCCAGACATGAACCCCTGTGACTTCTTTCTGTGGGGACACTTGAAAGACCAGGTGTACCGCCAGAATCCAGAAACAATTGAACAGCTGAAGCAGTACATCTCATCTGCATGTGAAGCCATTCCGCCAGACACGTTGTCAAAGGTTTCGGGTAATTTCATTCAGAGACTACGCCATATTATTGCTACGCATGATGGATATGTGGAAAATATCGTACTATAGAGTTTCCCAGACTGCAGCGCCATGTGTTGTTGAAAATTGTAACTACTGTAATTTCGAACGTTTGTCTGCCTGAAAATGTACTGTTGTCCCAAGCATATTGCAACAAACTGTGTATTTCTATCGCTGCTCGTTTAGTTTTTATTGCCGTTTCAAATATACCGGTCATTTTTGAAACACCCTGTATATACTGCATGTCAATGAGCGGGAGGTGAAACAAGCAGGTAGAGGAAACGTTTTGTTTGGAAGCAGGCGTGAAGGGCACACCACAGGCAGTACAACGGAAAGCTCATAGGTGGCATCCTGTCAATGAATGGGTGCCAGGTGACACATGCAGAAGAGCAAGCAGTGGGCCACCAGAGTGGGATGGAAAGAAGCTTTAGAAAACTGAGTTTTGGAATTTCCAAATGGATACAAAGAAACCAGTGACGCAATTGATCACGTGAATAGCGCATGGTACGCTCATGCTGTATGCATGTAACTTTTAGGCATCTCGAGTGGGCACAAAATGGCTGATTGGCGGAAACGAAATAGGAAGGAGAAAAGTGCCAAGATTTCGATGCAGTTTAATGGCAGGGCCTTTGCGATTGGAAGAGAGAGTTCCCACAAAATATGAGGAATGCTCGTATTTTTCAGAAAAAGCCGTGACATGGAGCAAGAAAGGACCCAGTTGGGAGGCAGTTTCGCTACGAGAAAGAGAAGACCGAAATTTTCGAGGACACACTCCTCTGAACTGGCGTCAAGTGCAGAACGGGGCAGATAACGCTCTGTATGACGCAGAGGAGAAATTTGTGTGAACACTGCGTTCACTGCGGCTAACTTTGAGCTAGATATTAGCTGCAGCGTCGTTGACCTCCAGCTGTGGAGAAAGGAACCAGCCAGTTAGTTAATTGTTGTTGTGAGAACTGAGAGGGCATTGTAATAGGCATGCTGCTCCAGCCATGCACGTGCATATCGCCATATTCCAAGACTAGAATTGAGTGCATTTTTTCTCGCCTCACGAGAAACGTAGGAGAGTTTCTGCTGATAAAATCAGCAAAGATCTTGATTAGCTTTTATAGGAGTTTCAGAGGACGAGAGCAGCCACGCAGACGACAGCTCATTGCAGCTGAGGCAAATGCCACAAGCAGAGACGTAACTTGTTGGTTCACCAGCTTGTAACCACAGAGAACTCCAGCAACCTTGGGTAATCTTTTGCTTAGCTTGTCACAAAACTAACTATCCTCCATAGACTTGATTGTCATCCGATTAGTACCGAACTTAGAACCGGAGTCGGACGATTTATCGTAATATTGGCCAACATCATGATGTAGTAGTAAGAATAATGTTTTAAAGAACTTATAATTAAAATTTGATATTGTTGTGTTTGGAGATATTTCACTTACTCAGGACGAGCTGCATTATCTTGACAACTGTCCTAACATTGTCAAGTTGCAAACTGTGTAAATTCGCGTATTTCTGTGAAAAAGTTTCAGTATTAAAAATCAATTTGTGTACAGCTTAAACACCGTTGTGCTCTGTCGTAGAATAAGGGTCCACTCCATGCCCCAGTCATTTATTCTATAGACGTTAATGCACTGAAAGAGTGTTCATGCTGACCTCTGACGAAAGAGAAAAGGAGTGAAGCGTGAGAGTTGAACACTTAGAATTTGTGTTATGATTAACTGTTTGGTTTGAATTTCATGCTAATGCACTCTGTATTTCACATGCCATTATTCTTCAGTTTTTTCATCCGTAAACAGATTGAGCAAGATTTTCTCTGGAATTATAAAAGAGTGGAGGATCCCTTAGTGATTTGAGACAGTGCATCAGTCAATTGAAGTTGTCACCCCACATCAGGCATGAGTTATAGCGCAAGCATTTCTGGCATGTGCAGCACGAGACCTTTCCCAAATACGCTGGTGAGATCTGCACTGCTGTGTTAGCTTTGGGGCTGCAAGTAGTTGAAGGTGATGTGGTTAATACCATATCGGAAGGCATGAAGCCTGAATATCGGTTACATGTGGGCCTTTCTAGGAAACCTACAACATCATGGAATTCGGTACCTTGTTTGCTGAGATGGAAGGGTTAAGATTTGCTGACGCGCAGCATAAAGTAGGCAGACCTCGTTACTCCATCTGAGAGGAAGCAGCAGGAGGCCACGGTATTTGAGCTTGGTAAGTTTAAACTTGATATCTGTTTTAGGTGTGGTGATAGTAGACATTTTGTGCTGTCATGTCTGGTGAAGCGAGACTCACTTCTGACCATCGCACACCATGGGATAATGCCGAATGCCGGGAAGAGGTGCCTGTCTTCCTGTTAAGAATTGCTCCCACATTAGAGCTGTGTAAAATCGGATGCTTCTTTATGTACGAAAGCACTTGCACACTGGGCCAATATCCGCTCTTTTGGATTCTGGGAGTTTTGTTTCACTACTTTATTACAACTGATACCTCAGTTTTGGGAATTTATGTAAAACGTCTCCTCTGTGCCCCGCCCAATTCCCCTCCCCCACCTCAGTGACGTGTGGTTAAGGGACAAAAGTTACCTCTGCTACGTGAGTTTAAGGGCAAGTTAGGCGTATTGGATTTTACGTAGCCTGTGAACTTTGTTGTTAAGAATTTGTCAGTTAACTTGATACTGGGCTGTGATTTCATTAAGTATACCAGCCTGGTTATTTATTATCAAGCTCGCGCTTTTGCATTCGTGTAGGCGCTCTTAACCGATTAGTAATGTGCAGCCAAGGCCGTCTAAGTTTGGCGCTGATCATTTGGAATCCAGTGAGCCTATACAACTGCTGAGCGTGTTATCCCGATTTCCCAGTGTCCTCGCTAATAAATTAATAAATAATAAATTAGCATCACTAGTAAGATCCAATACAAGATACACTCGGTTGACGATATTCCTGTTCGTCCGGCTCCTTATAGATTATCCCCACTCAAGATGGAGATTTTGCATGGGCTAATTAATAACATGCTCTGGGATGGTGTCATCAGACCTTTGACTTCTCCCTACGCTTCACGTATTTTTCTTGTTCCTGAAGGACAGATTGGCGATTATCGACCAGTCGTCGATTATAGGGCACTCAACCAGAAGGTTGTCATGGAATCAGTTCCGTTGCCTGACCTTGACAATTGCTTCACCTAGTTCATAGGTGTTCATTGGTTCTCTGTACTGGACCTCCATCAAGCCTACCATCAGATACCCTTGACCAAAGGTTCCAAACCAGTAACTGCATTTTGTAGTGATTGGAACTGTTACTAATTTAATCGAGTTCCTTTCGGACTTTCAACGTGCTTGGCCGTGTCATCTCGTCTTCCGGACCATGTTTTGAGAGATCTTAACTTCAGATCATTTCATAAATATCTTAATGATGTTTGGCCTACAGTGGCACGTTCCCGGGGAATTTGGACCACCTCAAATAAGTTTTGTTACGTCTTAGAGAGGGTGGGCTTACTGCCAAGTCTTCTAAAATTACTTGGGCTACCCCCTGAATATTCTATTTGGATCTCCTTGTTTCGGCTCAAGGGGTTAGGTTCAGCATTGATAAGAAGCGGACTCGTTCCTTGCGTTACATCCACCCACTCACCTCCAAAAAAAGACGGATTGGCTAGATTTATTGGAACGGTGAACTTCTTTCGGAAGTTTGTTCCTAATTTCGCCCGATTGGGGGCGCTCTTGAATAACTTGCTCAAGAAAGGCGAGCCCTTCCTTTGGGGGAGAGCCATCCAGCTTCCGTTGAGGCAATTAAAGCTGCCCTTAGCAACCCCTTGAAATTCTCGATAAACCAGCTGGGCGGCCGGCCGAAGTGGCCGTGCGGTTCTAGGCGCTACAGTCTGGAACCGCGGGACCGCTACGGTCGCAGGTTCGAATCCTGCCTCGGGCATCGATGTGTGTGATGTCCTTAGGTTAGTTAGGTTCAATTAGTTCTAAGTTGTAGGCGACTGATGACCACAGAAGTTAAGTCGCATAGTGCTCAGAGCCATTTGAACCATTTGAACCAGCTGGGCAGAATAGGTAATTAGGATTGTAGAAAGGGCCAAGTAAAGTTGGGGTCAGTTTCACCTTCTATTTGTAATTTATTATAATTTAATAAACATTTACAACCAAAGCGACACATAGCCGAACCTTTACCAAGTGCAACTTTTTCACGGCTGAAGGCCTCCAAACAAGAAATCTTAAAAATCAACAAGATAAAAACGCAGTTCAAATAGCAAATAAAATAATTAAAAAAACATATCACAGCTAAGTGGAAAGCCTCAAGACAAGCAGATAGAACAAACATATGCAAGGTGCAATACTAATCGCTGAAGGAAACAAATTTCAAAATTTTAAAATATATTACCATAATCTTTTAAAGGCAGAAGGCCGCAATGTTTAAGCTTGAAAAATAATTTTAAGAATAAAGTTGCAATGCTGGAAGCCCACAAATAATTTTCCAAAATTAAAAAAAAGTATAACCATAAGCCTTAAATTTTAAGTACCGGAAAATAGATAGTTAAACACCGGTGGGAAAGACAATGAAAACAACGGCACTCATAAGCCTACAGGGAGATCGGTCTGCCCTCGTTCACTTACGTGAGACTGGTGGTGAGCCCAACTACACTTGATCCTTCGGAAACCAACCAGGGGACAGCCACAGACCGACCGACACAATGACTTGCTTGCCATCAATCAGGACATGGGAACTCAAACACAAAATGTTATGGACGTAATTATCCACAATCAAATATGTACAGACACTCGGTGTTGCTCACGGGAAAACCTCCCCAACAGCGAACCACCGAAACGAACCACAACATGAACGAAGGGGACTTGGGTACTTAAAACACCACTCAACTTTGACGTCCTGGGTCGGTGAACCACGAAGCTCGTAGCTGTCGGACAGCTCCACACACGCTCCGACACTGCGTAGGGACCGGCAGCGAACTCAACGACTCCACCGCACGGAGACATCTTTCCTGGTCCGCAGCAACCGACCGACTGCCTGCTGGTCCGTCCGCGACTGTTGCTCCGTCGCGACTGCACTGCTGGTTCGTCTCCCACTCTCTTCCAGACACACGAAGGCGGAAATACTGGCTAGGACCCAATCATGCAGAGGAAACACGCCCACTGGCTAAACGACATCCTTGCACCAGGAAACGACCGACCTAAGTTCCACAAGATGGTAATTGGAAGGGACCAGAAGCGCTACGAGAACCAGTTACACGTCGCCCGATGAGACGGAGAACTGCCCTCAGAATGCCGACAACACCTATAATAGTCCTCAATGGAAATAACGGCAACTACACGCACAACCTGAAAAACACTTGCACGAAGACTTGAACGGTGCCCAACAGTCACTAAACACGCACGAAGACGAATCAGGAGTCGATGCACACACACACAGCCGACTCATGAAGGATCGGCGAGCCAAAACGCGGCGTCCGGTAGGGCGACCGACCGACGATCCACCAAGACCGTGGCCCGGCTCAAGTGATGCGTGCCGGCTATGGTCGGGCGAGCCATGTCGACGCAGACCTCACTGCTGCTCCAACCCGACTGCACTAGTGCCGCAATGCAACTCCCCTGCTGGTAGGGCCGGTCTGCGCTCCAGACGCGTTCCAACTGACTGACAGACCTGGACTCGCGACCCCAACTCCGACGACCGGGAAGTTATAGCAGTCGAGCAAAGATACTACGAGAGGGGATATATCGATACGTGCTGCTAGCGTCGCTCACGGTCATGCAAAGTAGCAACTCAGTGACAGTAGTAATTTAAATTAACGTAGTGAGGTGGAAGTACGTTAAAAACAGGGTGTAAAATACATGATGGCGGGAACACGAGCCACGCACGGCTCACCCCTCTGCGTTATTTTTCCAGGATTTCGGCAAACGCTTTATTGTCAAGACTCATGCATCCAATTCTGGGGTAGCGGCGGTACTCCGCCAAGAAAATTTGTGGGAGCGGCGTCCAGTCGTCTGCGCGTTGCTCTACCTATCTTCCGCTGGATGAAAATTTTTAGTGTATGAATGGGAAGCTTTAGCAGTGCTTTTTATCTTGGAGAAGTTTAAACTCTACCTAGAGCATAGAGAATTTGATTTCGAGCATGACAATGAGGCGTTGAGTATCGGCCCACCTCAGGAAAACTGGTAGGATTGCTCGTTGGGCAATTCGCATCTCCACATTTCGTTAGAAAATTCATCATATCAGGAGTCCAGACAACAGCGTGACCGAAGCTTTAAGTGGCATGTATTTCAATTGCAACTTCCACAAAATGGTAGCCAAAATGCCTTGGGCGGCATTGTGTTGAGTGAAGTTCCTGAACATTTTTGCGATCTTTAGGGGAAAAAGGAAGAAGATTCCCATATTTTTCGAAACAAAAATAGGGTTCTTAAATGGCATGCACTCAAACGGATGTGGCCTTAATAAAGGTATTGTGTGTCAAAAGGGAAAGGGTGACTGTACGCTCAAAATTTGGTTGTCTCAGGTTTAGGTCCTGCTGTTTTTAGGTATTTTTATAGCTCCACGATGGGTTGTTGTATGAGTTTCCATAAGACCTTGGCCAAAATTAGACAACATGTGCTTTGGTCGGGCATATGTAAGGATATACGTCGGTTAAGGGGTTCGGGAGGGGATGTCAGTTATGCAAACAAGAAAAATCCAATTCTCAATCTCTCAAGGGTATTCTCGAGACAACTAGTGAGATCAGATCCACGGACCATCTCTTTGTGGAGTAAGTCGGACTTCTTCCACATACCTGGGGGTGGGGGGGACGGTTACATCTTGGTGGTGGTGGACAAGTTTTCCCATTTGAGCTGGTTAGTTGCCAGTCGCTGGGTCACTAGTGGGCAATCTGTGCAGAAATTTACCAAAATCATTGCTGTCTTTGAACCCCCGAGCACCGTATAAAGCGATAATGCTCCGGCATTTTACATCTAGGGAATTCCAGAGATTTTGTTCAGATCGTGGTGTTAGACATGTTACCACTACTCCTTACTACCCCCAGCCATTCTTTACTGAGCACATGAATAGGTATTTCAAGGCTACATTGATAGTAATTCATGCTAGGTCACAAAAAAATCTGGGCCTTTTCTATCCTATGGTTAAATCTTGCTTTTAATACTGCTTAGCATGAGCCATCAAGGTCACTTCGGCCTCATTAATTCGGGCCTGTTCAGTAAATATCCCTTGGGTAATCTTTGGTCTATTGACGAAATGCCCCTTGAGCGAATCACCATTTCCTCCTTCCTCCCTTGTTGGCCTGCGATTCTAGATTTTACGTTCCGTCGACATTGAGATCATTAGAGACGGATCACACGCCATTATTGAGTCACGGATGGGGAAGGATATCGGCCATGCCCTTTCAAAGGAAGCATCCCAGCATTTGCCTGGAGCGGCTTAGATAAATCACGGAAAACAAATCCGGAAGGCCGAATGCGGGTTTCAACCGTCGTCCTCCAGAATGGGAGTCCAGGGTACTAACTGTTGCGCCACCACGCTTGGTCCCCGCTAGGGAGATTACAATCAAAATCGGAACGGCCGGTGACCCCGTAGCGTCCAGTACCACGGTAAGAGAAACTTCAGAACTTCGCTCAGCACTGAATTTAGAATAAATAGAATCGGTAATACAGCAACCTAGCTGCGTCTGAAGATCGCGAAAGAGAACTAGTGCAAAATCAACCACCGGATTCATAGGTACCACGCGACTTATTAACAAGTCCACGCAACAATGCGAGTTCATGATTATAAGTTCCACACTAAAAAACTGAGCACACATAAAGGTAAAATCCTACACTTGAGAGTGCTGGTACCACCAGTTCTGAACGCAACCTAACCGAAATATCAGACCTACTTAGCATCTAAGCCCGCCCGGCTCGCTGCGCGGTCTAGCGCTCTGCTTCCCGAGCGGGAAGGCGTGCCGCTGCCCGACACGAATCCGACCGGCGGATTAGTGTCGAGGTCCGGTGTGCTGGGCAGCCTGTCGATGGTTTTTAAGGCGGTCTGCCGGCTACCTCGGCGAATGAGGGTTGGTTCCCCTTGTTCCGCCTCAGTTACACTGTGTCTGCGATTGTTGCGCAAACACCGTTTCCACATACGCGTACACCATAATTATTCTACCACGCAAACATTTGGGGTTACACTCGTCTCGTATGAGACGTTCCCGCGGGGTCCGTTGGGGGCTGAACCGCACAATAACCTTGGGTTCGATGTGCAGCGACGGTCTGCTGTGGCCTGCTTTGGGTTTGTGAACCACTGAGGGCTGGGGCGGGGCGAAGGCTGTCGTTTCTAGGTCCCCGGTTTAATACGTACATACATACATTCTAAGCATCTAACACCACGTTCCATTGGAAACGCATGTGCTTATCGACTGCCCGTGTCCGAATGTCTCTCGAGAAAAAAGGCACATCCTGCCCCAGACGCAGTGTCCACAATCAGCTCGTTTTGGAGGAGCAGCAACATACCTCCCCTCAACGCCGCTTAAAAAGTGTGTGGCACTAAGCCCACCATACGAGCTGAAAAATGTGGGTGGCTTTTGCCCTTCGGTTGTTTCTAAACAGCGAGAACTTCCAGAAGGTTCTAGGAGGATCTGCAAGGAATACAAAAGGGCAAATAAAAGCGCTCGATTTTAATAAAGGCAGTAATGCTGCCTTCTGCCGTTGAGACTTATTCTCGTCAAACTTGCGTAAAAGGAAGCCAACGAACTTTTCACCGACTCCCAGAGAAAAAGAAAAAAAAAATATAAGCTACGTCGCCATGTTATAATCTCATGCACGTGACTAGACTGAAACTTGGTCTATGAATAAGAACTGAGGCTGCTGATTCCAGTAACAAAATAGAAAAAATTAAAGTAAACTCAAGTGTCCAGCAGAAAATCCTCCTCCAAATGTCATCATGTGAAAGACAAAAATGTACCTGACAGGAATACGGAAGAGCAGTAATATGTCAGGGAAAGCTTTAAAAGCGTTTAATATTACTTCTACCACAATTAAAGCATTTCGGAATATTTACGAAAACTGTATAGCAGGAATAGAAGTACAAAATTATCTCTCAACTGGATTTAGAGTTAAAAAGGTAACGTCAAGCGTGCAGTCTGTCACGAACACTTTACAAAATATATACGAAAAAAGCATTGGAAAAGTGGAAAAGGAAATGTAAAAGCATGGGCATCACAATAAATGATATTACGGTATATTCTTTACAATTTGCTGACGGCCAGCTAATTATGACACAAGATAAAAAAGACATAGTGTACACGACAAGGAAATTAATAGAGGAGTATAAAGAAATATGGACATCAGGTCAACAGGAATAAAACGAAGTATATGGTAATAGGTGACACAAATCAAATGTGACACTGGAAGAAGGGATGGGAACTATTAAACACACTGAAGAGTAGAAATATCTAGGAGTCAATACCATACAAGACGGAAAAAAAGACAAGGAAATCAATTCGCGAATAAATGTTGGGAAGTTTGCTTTTGGAACAATAAATGGCACTTTATGGGACCAACAGATTGAAAAGGAAAAAAAAGGTCTTCAACATAGTTGTGAGAAGCATTATAATATATGGATCAGAAGTACGGACAGTTAAATCGCAAATATTAAATGCCGGCACGGTAACCCAGTGTGTTCAGTCAGAGAGCTGGTTGGCCTCTGTAATAAAAAAAAAAAAAACCCAGAGGAACGATCAACAAACGAACTTGAACGGATGTCAAGTGACGCCCGCAGCAACCAATCACATCGACTTAAAAAAAAAAAAAACAAGTGCTCAGCTTGATGGATTGCCGTCCTACGGGCCCGGGTTCGATCCCCGGCTGGGTTGGAGATTTTCTTACGGCGCACAGGTCGCCCAATGTGGCGTCGAATGTAATAAGACCTGCACCAAGGCGGCCGGACCTGCCCCGCAAGGGGCCTCCCGGCCAATGACGCCAAACGCTCATTTCCATTTTACCATCGAATCTGTTATGGCAACGGAGATGGACTTTTGGAGATGATATGTAGGGATATCTAGGAGAGAATGAATCAGAAATGAAGTCATGGAAATGGTCATTACAAATTCAATTGCAGATTTTATAGATGAAAAACGTCTGTTATGGTATGCACATACAAAAGGGATGTCATAGATTACCACTGATAATTATGGAATGGGAGCCACCAGGAAGGAAGAGAAGAGGGAGGTCGCCCACCACATGGATTTAAGGAATTCAGACCACAATCAGGAGAAGAAATAAAGAAGAAAATTTATGTATAAATAGACAAAAATGGAAGATGAGAATCAAATTTGGTGGATAATTTTGGGATACCGCAAAATGTAAAATCTCACACTGTGAAACCGGATAATAATAACAATAAAAGATAAAATTATGAAACGACTTACAAAAATAATGTACCCATTCGAAATGGTTACAAGATAAAGACTCAGGAATTTTAGCAATCAAGATTAAAGCTGAATGTTCCAGATCCTCTCACTATAATTTTATTCCAACCAAATTATATCGTATAAACAAGTATAAAAAGGCATTGCACAATGACAGATTTAAATTGTAACACTTTAAACAAAAAAAAAAACAGTAAATCAGAATAGCAGACACGTTATACTTAGCTTCCTTTGCTATGGTTATCACTGTTAGCATTCAACCGCGATTCTTATACATATATTTTAACAACGCGTTTCAAGACACAATGCTCTCATCATCAAGTTGTAAAGTCTATGTCATGAAATTAAACGTACTAAAAAAACAAAATACCATCACAAATAGTTGGGAAGTCTATAGAGTACAGAATTAAAAGTATATTGGACTGTGGTTCCTCGTCTTAGATTGAAGTTGTTGACACAAGTCGATGGCCGTCCCATAGCTACCAGATATGCTGTCGCACTGCGCCGGCTCGGGAGCTGTTGTGGACTGACGTGCCTAGGTGTTGCGGCTTGGTTGCAGCCGTGTGCTTGACGGTAACGCTATGCTATTGGGCGCCATATTTCCTTATTGCATTGGTTTGCCATCGTTAGCCTCTCGCAACTCCGTCAGTGACATGCTACAAGTTTAAAGTCGCATACCTACCCTAAAATAATTCTAAAAACCCGCTAAAAAATCTCATTTCTTTAAAATTATATTGTGCATTTAGAATACTGCTTTGTTTCTTTTCATGGATAGCTATCTCGAATTCCTCTAGTAAATAAAGTTTCCTCCCTTTCTTTTCTACATGCAATATTTCTACGTTATCTTCTATGCTATTAAGGGGATGGCCTGTTTCATATATATGGTTCGCAACAGCTGATTTGTCTTAATTTCCTAACCTGAACGCATCTTTATGTTCTTTATACCGGATCGCGAATGATCTTCCTGTCTGCCCTATATATTTTGCATTACAAGTTCTGCACTGAATCTTATAAATTCCCGATCTTTCAAACGTATTTGTCTTCTCGCGAATATCGTGCTTGAGGCTATACCTCACTAGGTTATTAGCCTGAAAAGCTATTTTAACATCGTATGGCTTAAAAATATTTGCTATCTTCTGTGAGACTGTTCCGTAGTATGGCATCGTGATAATTTTCACTTTCTCTCCATCAGGTCTTTTTTTTTTTCTTTTTGCGCTTATTACTTTTCCGCAACAGTTTTTTAACCATATCTATTTTGTAACCGTTATTCATCGCTATTCTCTTAACGGTATTAATTTCAGTCTCCCTATCTTTTTCGCTCATAGGTATATTGACTGCCCTATGCACGAGACTACGGAAAGCAGCTTCTTCATGCCATCCCAGGAAAGAAACTGTTTATTAAACATCCGTTCAAAGAATTCTTGTGTATTTTTCATCAGTGTGGGTCGCGTAGTTCGTTATGTTAATAGAACAGATTCAGCGAATAATGGTGCGTTTCGTCACAGCATCGTTATAAGCGCGAGACCATTAAGGAGATGCCCAAAAATAACGTAATGTCATATGCTACAAGAGATGCGTTGTGTATTCCGGAGAAGTTTTCCGTGGAAAGTAACTTGAAAGAAAATCGGGCAACATATTACACTAAAGAGTCAAAAAAACTGGTACACCTGCGTAATATCGTGCAGGGCCCACGCAGTCACGAAAAGTGGCGCAGCACGACGTGACGTTGACTCGACTAATGTCTGAAGTAGTGCTGAAGGGAGCTGACATCATGGATCCCGCAGGGCTGTACATAAATCCGTAAGAGTACGGAGGGGTGGAGTTCTGAACAGTACGTTGAAAGGCATCCCAGGTATACTGAGTAATGTTTATTTCTGGGGAGTCTGGTGGCCAACGGAAGTGTTTAAACTCAGAAAAGTGTTACTGGAACCATTCTGTAGCAATTCTGTACGTGTTGGGTGTCGCGTGGTCGTGCTGGAGATGTTTAAGTGCACCGGAATCCACAATGAACATGAATGGATGCATCTGAACAGGCAGGATGCTTACGTGCGTGTCACCTATCGGAGTCGTATCTACACGTATCAGGGTTCCCATATCACTCCAACTGCACATTCCCCACACCATTACAGAGCCTCCGCGAATTTGAAGTCCTCTGAGGGTCCATGGATTCGTTTGTTCAAAATGGTTCAAATGGCTCTGAGCACTATGGGACTCAACTTCTGAGGTCATTAGTCCCCTAGAACTTAGAACTAGTTAAACGTAACTAACCTAAGGACATCACAAACATCCATGCCCGAGGCAGGATTCGAACCGTAGCGGTCTTGCGGTTCCAGACTGCAGCGCCTTTAACCGCACGGCCACTTCGGCCGGCATGGATTCGTTGTCTCCATATCCGTACACATCCATCCGCTCGATACAATATGAAACGAGAATCGTACGACCAGGCAACATGTTTACAGTCGTTAACAGTGTAATATCGGCGTTGAAGGGCCGAGGTCTAAAGCTTTGCCGGCCGCGGTGGTCTAGCGGTTCTAGGCGCTCAGTCCGGAACCGCACGACTGCTACGGTCGCAGGTTCGAATCCTGCCTCGGGCATGGATGTGTGTGATGTCCTTAGGTTAGTTAGGTTTAAGTAGTTCTAAGTTCTAGGGGACTGATGACCACAGATGTTAAGTCCCATAGTACTCAGAGCCATTTGAACCATTTTCTAAAGCTTTGTGTCGTGCCGTCATCAAGGGTACACGAGAGGGCCTTCGGCCCAGAAAGCCCATATCGGTGATGTTTCGTTGAATGGTTAGCATGCTGAGACTTGCTGATGGCCCAGCATTGAACTCTTCAACAATTTGCGTATGGGTTGTACTTCTGTCACGTTGAACGATTCTCTTCAGTCATCGTATGTCCCGTTCTTGCAGAATCTTTTTCTGCATATTCACGGTACACTTGTGGAGTGGTCGTACGGGAAAATCCTCATTTCATCGCTACCTCGGAAATGATATGTCCCATCGCTCTTGCGCCGACTATGACACCACGTTCAAGCTCACTTACATCTTGATAACCTTCCGTTGTAGGCGCAGTAACCTATCTAACAACTGCGCCAGACACTTGTTGTCGTATATAGGCGTTGCCGACCGCATCGCCGTATTCTGACTGTTTACATATCCCTGTATTTGAATACGCTTGCCTATACCAGATTCTTTCGCGCTTGAGTGTACTTCCTCGCACAGACGTCTCGGTAAGCGCCCAGAAGATTTAGGAGTTATACGTGGATAAAGAGAGTGTTACTTCCCAAGCACCATTTGTGTATGAAATAGGGAGGGGAGAAATGATATTCGCACCGGAAACACCTTTCAATACACTTTCGGTATACTACGTAAGGTGATTTGTGCAATATGGTTTCAGATGAAGTGAATGCGCCATCCGACAACAGACGTCTTTCCATATAACTTCTCTGTGTGGTACTGGGCTACAGGGAAAGTATTCCAGAAAAAAAACTGAGCACGTCGCTCCAGTTAGGAATGTGGAAATGGGAAGTTACATTTGGGTGTTACACAATTTCTGTTGAATTCTTCTGTGTGTTGTAGAGAGGACATAGAAGAAAAAGTTTTGATAAGGAAGCTATGTCCGGAAATGCACCGTTTGAATGTTAAATAAAACTGAAGACAGGCTCACTTTCAAATCTTCCGCATCACGATACGCACGCAAACTGAGAAATGGGTGCTGTCATGCGTCTCCTGAGGAGGTGACGTGGCCTCTGTTTACTATCACTGCTTCGGCGTTCTGTTGACTTGTCAGTTCGTCACTGAGCAGTAAGGCCAGCCGAACAGTGCAGAACGGCGGAATACACGTTTGCTCCGTCAGCAGATGTGATTCCGCCATGATAGAGCATCCGCGCGTTTTGCATGTGGCATTCGTGAAGGTGTCAACCATACTTACTTTACATCCAAACGGTTCATTTCTGGACATGGGATCATTATCAAAAATTGATCTAGTATGTACAATGACCTCAGATGTTAAGTCCCTTAGTGCTCAGAGCCATTTGAGCCATCTAGTAAGTACCCCCTATATGCCTACAGCAAAACAGTGAAACATTCTGCATAACGCGTTATTGTGGGAAACTGTACCGTCCCGCCAGACATTTTAGCTGGTAACAGGAAAATGCTAATGCCTGCATTGATTTCTGACATATGTAGACAGCCCTCCTTAGTAACAAAGTACATGTTTCGTAATTTAGGTTAACTTCACTTGCCGGCCGGAGTGGCCGTGCGGTTCTAGGCGCTACAGTATGGAGCCGAGCGACCGCTACGGTCGCAGGTTCGAATCCTGCCTCGGGCATGGATGTGTGTGATGTCCTTAGGTTAGGTTTAATTAGTTCTAAGTTCTAGGCGACTGATGACCTCAGAAGTTAAGTCGCATAGTGCTCAGAGCCATTTAACGTTACTTGATGGTAAATCATTCGTACGAAATTATAGAGCCTAGATGAATTCGAAATATTACAATGAATTGAATAGCCTTGGCTGCATACAGGCGTTGATATAAGCCAACGGGCACAGTTGGAAATGTGTGATCCGACCGGGACTCGAACCGGGGACCTCCTGCTTACATGGCAAACGCTCTATCCATCTGAGCCACCGAGGACACAGAGGATAGTGCGACTGTAGGGACTTATCTCTGGCACGCCTCCCGTGAGACCCACATTCGCAACTTATTGTCCCGCACTATATTCATAGTGCCCCTGCCCATTATACTCATTATTCTCGGCTTTGCTGCCGATTATCGTAAGAGTTCTGGCACTGTTTGTGTATCTGCACAGAAGAAGATGGTCAAATGGCCGGCGAGCCTGAACTATGTATATGTGAAGATGTTATCGGTTCTTTCGGACGTGTCCGAAAGAACAGATACCATCTTCATATTAACCTCTTCCCTGTACAGGGTTTAAATGGCACAGAATAAATCAATTCTAAGTTCCTAGAGCAGGTGGAGATTTTACGGTTAATGAGTAGCGTAACAGGAGGTACAAGCTCATGCCCCGTCAGTTACTAGTTCTGAAGTGAATATCGATATAATAATAACTGTATCAATGTGTAGAAAGTGGTTACATGTTCATACAGCATTTTTAGCCCATCACAAAACAATATGAACGAGCACATACAATGATTTCTCCGGCAACGCTAGTCTTTCAGGGAACATTCAGACTCCAAATGTCTAAACGGTTACTAATCTTGTCTGACATTCATAACTGATATACACATCTAAACTCTACACGATGGAGGATCACACTAACTCTATCCATACTAAACAGTCTGTGCACGTTGCAGCATGTATCTACGTGCATGAAGTTGAGCGTGAATTCACTAACTGCCGAATAAGAATCTCCCTCCATCGAAGCGGAAAGTGTATCCAATTGCAAACAATAGGATTTTATGCTTTGTTATTGAGTCCCCGCAAAATACATCTGGAATGCAAAAATCAAAATCGACTGTATTTGAACATTGCAGGGAGAGATTCAGTTAACAATGCAGCTCATTAATCCTCGGATGTTGAAGAGAACACATGATGTGTGTATCAATTTGCCCTCTTTTGAAAAACAAACATTGTAGTATACGAGCAAGGGCGCTAATGAACTGATTCCTAGCTGTCACTTTGATATACTTCAAGAAAATCTCAGTTTAGGAGTGAACATGAAATGAACTTTTCTGAAAGGGCTCTTTTTAATCTTTCAGATTTCCCAGCAGTTGGTGCAGCGTCCAGATGCTCGTTCGGTTTTCTAGATAAAAATCACGGTCCACTACTTTAGTTACAGCCACAAGGCACTGTTCGAATCAATGAGTTTTTCACGCTTCTAGCATACAAGTCAGTTTGAGAAAGCGTGCAGTGAATGGTTGAACAAACCACTATCACAAATGCCTAAAGACTTCATAGAAAGAGTTCGTGGAGAATTTGGAAACAAATATTTAGCGACGACAGTGCATTCCCTTCCACTAATAAGACGTAGGGAGAAAGAATTTCACTTGGTGTTGTTATATGCTGCGAATATCTATGTTCAAAATGTTCAAATGTGTGTGAATTCCTAAGGGACCAAACTGCTGAGGTGATGAATCTCTATAGTAAGTTGATTATAAATTGGTCCTCGGTTCCATCGGTTCCATAACTGTCTCAGAATTAGTGGGTTAAATAGGGTAGTAACGGAAGGTCCCTACGTTCATGTACAGTACAAATAATTTTACTTTCTTCTAATTTACCCGTTTCTGAATTGTTTAAAGCACATCGCAGTACAGCCTCGGTATTAAATTCACAATACATAATGTGATAGGGACCATTGAAATTCCTCAGACTGCGGGCGGCTGTGTACCTCTTGGAGGTGTTTGCGTTTAATTACTGCTCCAGTCTTTTAATTTCTAGATGGAATTAAATGAGGTGGGAGAAGAAATTTAGAGATATGCTGCTACATTTGTAGCCTGTTGGTGCAGTGGTAATTAGTGTGTAAGGTAATTGCTCAGCTATGGTTACTGGATGTCTTTGGGGGAAGTGACCCTCTTTTCACAATTGTTTGCTTAACAAATTAAGAGAGCCAATGCTTGAGACAGTAAGAGTATCCAAAATCGGACATGTGTAAGCAGCACAGGCAATAAGAGACATATCGACGCCCATGGAAATACACCGACCCTCGCTTCTTCCGCATTATATTGGTGAGTGAGGAGGAAAGGCAGAGACAAATAATAGTAATAACAATCTTCGTATCGCCGTTACACGGCTTGCAGAGTATTAGACAGGAAAATTTTTAATTCCGCCACAGCGACATTTTATTGGAAACGTGTAACGAACAAAATCGTACCTAGAATTGCTTCTTCGATAAATGGCCACGTTCACATAAAAATATTAATAATGAAAACAAGATATCTTTCAAAGTGAAGCAGAACTTAATAAAAATATAAACTTAAAAATTTTAGGAAACTTCATACGTTTCCAACGAAATAAATACATGATATCTAGTGCTTAAATATCTTGGAATAACTACAAACATAAAATTTTGACCGTTCCAGGTTTCACTGAGTATTACACTCACTCAGACTGAAACAATTATTGACATTCATCTCCCACAATGACTCTCGAATATAGCACTACGACGAGTTTTGATATGTAAAGTAAGGCCAGCCACGAACAATCTGTCAGATTTAAAATTTTCACGTAGTGTGAATGCTTCATTAATGAAAATCCACGTACTCTTTCCTGGTTGGTCGAAAACAATTGGATTAATGGCGGCCACTATATGACGCACGTATTTTACCAACAGACTGCATAATACAACACGTAAGTCCTGGGAATGCGGCTTTTCCCGGCGAATTACGTTAACGAAACCTTCCCGGGTTATTAACCGAGTTGTGACGTCACGCTGCTGCAATTTTTCTGAGTTTGCTATATGTAGTCTTTGCCTGAAGATGACGAAGATTTTGTCATGACGTAATTCTACATGCAACTTGGAAAAACGTGCAAAAGAAAGGAGTAAGACTCCGAATCGCTGAAAATACATTTATAAACTTCGCATCACTCCAAATGAATGTACAATGATGAGCCAAAACATTATGACCAACTGAATATAGTTTGTCTGTCCGTCTTTGAAACGAAATACATCACTGATTCTACATCTACATCGTACTCCGCAAGCCACCTAATGGTGTGTGGCGGAGTGCACTTTTGGTACCTCTATTTGATCCCTCCAACCCTGTTCCAGTCGCGAATAGTGCGTCTGTATTGCCTCTTATGTCTCGAATTTCCTCCTCGTGGTCAATACGCGAGATGTATGTGGGGAAAGTAATATGTTGTCCAACTCCTCCTGAAAAGTGCTGTCCCAAAATTTCAATAGCAACTCTCTCTCTGATGAAACGACGCCTCTCTTCAAATGTCTGCCAGTGAAGTTTGTTTAGCATCTCCGTAACGCTCTCTCACCAGCTAAACGATCCCGTGAAGAAACGCGCCGCTATTCGTTGGATATTCTCTATCTCCTCTATCAGTCCTACCTAATAGGGATCCCAGATAGATGAACAATTCTCAAGAATCTGGCGGACAAGCGCCTTATAAATCACTTCTTTCTTCGATGAGTTACATTTCCTTAAGATTATTCCGATGAATCTGAGTCTGATATCTGCTTTTCCCGTTATCTGTTTTATGTGGTGATTCCACTTAAGGTCGCTCTGGGTAGTTATGCCTAGATAGTTTAGGCAGACGCTGTCCCCACCTGCAGCCGGCCGAAGTGGCCGTGCGGTTAAAGGCGCTGCAGTCTGGAACCGCAAGACCGCTACGGTCGCAGGTTCGAATCCTGCCTCGGGCATGGATGTTTGTGATGTCCTTAGGTTAGTTAGGTTTAACTAGTTCTAAGTTCTAGGGGACTAATGACCTCAGCAGTTGAGTCCCATAGTGCTCAGAGCCATTTGAACCATTTTTTGTCCCCACCTGCTTGTCACGAATAAAACTGGCTCTGAGCACTATGGGACTCAACATCTTAGGTCATAAGTCCCCTAGAACTTAGAACTACTTAAACCTAACTAACCTAAGGACATCACACACACCCATGCCCGAGGCAGGATTCGAACCAGCGACCGTAGCAGTCCCGCGGTTCCGGACTGCAGCGCCAGAACCGCTAGACCACCGCGGCCGGCTGTCACGAATAGTGTACCTGTGTAGTAGGGGATTTCTTTTCCTATGCATGTGCAATATGTTACATTTATTTAACTTTAGGGTCGACCGCCAGAAGCTGCACCATTCATCAATTCTCTGCAGGTCGTTCTGCAAAGTCTTACTGTCTTCTGGCGTTGCTACTTTGGTATAGACAACTGCATCATCTGCGAATGGCCTTAAAGAGCATCCGACGCTTTCTACTAGATCATTTACATATATTGTAAACAGCAACGGTCCTATCACACTTCCCTGTGGTATTCCGTATATTTACATCTGTCGATTTTGTTCCATCAAGAGCGACATGATGCGTTGTGCCTGCAAGAAATTCTTGAATCCAATCGCAAGTCTGCTCCGAAACTCCGTAAACTCGTATGTTTTTCATTACTCGGCAATGCGGGACGGTGTCATACGCCTTACTGAAATCAGTGAACACGGCATCAACCGGAGCGCCATTGTTCACTGTGCTGTGGATCTCATGGAGGAACAGAGCGTGATGAGTTTCGCAGGATCTATGTTTTTGGAATCCATGTTGGTTTTTATAGAGGAGATGTTCATTTTCCAAAAACGTCATAATTCTTGAGCATGAAACATGTTCCATGATTCTACAACAGATTGACGCCTCTGACATTGATCTATAATTGTGCGGATCTCTCTTACAGCCTTTCTTCAAAAGGGAAATTATATGCGCCTTTTTCCAGTCGTTAGGTACCTTTCCTTGCTCAAGTAATCTACAATAAATTACTGCTAGAAGGGAAGCAAGTTCTTTCCCATAATCTTTATATAATCTTATATGTATCTCTCATATGGTCCTCATGCCTTTCCACTACTAAGCGATTGTACCTGCATTTCAGTTCCGCGATCGGTTATCTCAATATCTGTCATTTCGACGTTCGCACTCTGATTGAAATGACGGACAGTGTTACGATCTTCCGCGGTGAAACAACTTCGGAAGAGCGAATCCAGTATTTCGGCCTTCTCTCTGTTATCTTCCGTTTCGGTGACGGTGTGATCGCTGAGAGAATGAGTAGATGATTTTGTTCCACTTACTGATTTTACGTACGACCAAAATCTCTTAGGGTTTCTACTCAGGTCGGTTGACAATGTCTTACTTTCAAAATCATTGAACGCTTCTGTCTCCTTTCGCTCGTTTTCGCTTCGTTCAGCTTTTGTCTGTCAGCTAGGTTTTTAGCTACCTTTCTGAACATTCCTTGTAGGATCCGTCGCCATAGATGCTGTCACAGCCTTATGATCACTGATACCTTCCTCTACGTTAACTGTTTCGATAAGTTCAGGTCTGTTTGTTGCCAGGATGTCTAAGACATTACCCTCAGGAATTGGTACTCTATCTGCTTAAGGGTATTTTCGCACGAGACATCCAGAACAATGCCACACGAATCCCTGTATCAGGAACCTGATTTGATGACATAACACTCCCAATCTATACATGGTAAGTTGAAGTCACTCCCTATTACAACGGCATGTTCAGGAAAATACTAATGATATTCTGCAAGTTCTGTCTCAAGCGCTCTACAACTACAGCTCCTGACCGATGTGGTCTATAGATGCATCCGATCACCATTTTTGACAGTTCTTTGATACTCAATTTCATCCAGATTAATTCACATTCGGAAACCGTGACAACCTCGCTAGCTTTAATCGAATTTTTTGCTACACTAAACACGCCGACATCATTGGCGAATAACATGTCCTTACGATAAACATTCCAATCTGAACTTAACACTTCGTTGTTACTGACGTTAGGTTTCAACCACCTTCCTGTTCCCAATACTCTTTTTGCATCATAGCCTTCAGTAAGAGACACTAATTCTGGAACCTTTCCTTGGATTCTCCTGCAGTTTACTGAAATCATATTAATCTTTCTCTGATCTACGAAGACCAAGGTTCTCTGAGGTCACTGTGGCGGATTTAACAGCAAAATCCTCTTTGATCCCAAGGGAAGGGTTCTCTAACCTGAAAAAGCCCCCATGTGCATGCCACACGTACCCAGTTACCCTAGGAGCCGCTTCCTGCGTGTAGCGCACCCCTGACCTATTGTGGGGAACCCTAAAATTCTGCACCCGATAGCGGACGTCGAGAAATTCGCATTCGATACCGTCCCAGAGTCGTCTGAGCCTGTGGTTTAGACCTTCCACTTTGCTCCAAACCAGAGGACCGTGATCGACCCTAGGTATCATGCTACAAATAGACGGCTTAGCCTGCACACCTCGTGCGTTGCTACACTGCTGGCCACCGTAAATGCAACACCAAGAAAGACAAGAGGTAGCACAACAAAATTTATTTTGTAGATAACATGTTGACCAAGTATCAAATGATTACGTTTACAGACGTCTGTGACATGTGGTTCCTGCCAGAATCAGTAGCCAGAGTAGCCGCCATTGTTGGAGATCACCGCTGCCACCCGTCTCGGCATTGAGTCAAAGAGACGTTGGATGTGTTCCTGGGGTACAGCAGCCCAAGCAGCTTCCACACGTTGCCAAAGATCATCTGGTGTGGCAGCTGGGGATGTAATCTGGGTCACTCGTTGAGCAACCATGGACCACATGTTTTCTATCGGCGAAAGATCCGGAGAGCGAGCCGGCCAGGGAAGCAATTCAATCTGGTTATTGACGAAGAACCTTTGGGCAATGCGTGCCACTTGTGGTCGCGCATTATCCTGTTGAAATATGGCTGTGGCCGAGCCCTGAAGGAAAGGAAGGACAACTGGCTCCAGCACCTCGGATATGTAGCGCCGGCTATTTAAAGTACCGGCAATGCGTACTAGAGGCGTGCGAGAGTAATATCCAATACCGCCCCATACCATAATACCCGGTGAAAGACCAGTGTGGCGGTGCATAATGCAGCTGTCCAGCATCGTCTCTCCACGGTGTCTCCACACTCGAATCCGACCATCGTGGTGCTGCAGACAGAAGCGTGCCTCGTCAGTAAAGACAACGTCATTCCATTGTGCCGTCCACATCCGTCTGTCATCACACCATTGGCGACGGAGACGTCTGTGGTTCTGCGTCAATGGTAGACGAAGCAATGGACGTCTTGCGGACTGACCACTCTGCTGTAAACGGCGTCGAATGGTACGCGCAGACACTGGATGATGCGTTACAGACGCAATGTGCTGTGCTATGGTTCGGGATGTCACTGAGCGATCCGTCACTGCCATGCGCACAATTTGCCTATCAGCACGTGCAGTGGTGCACCGAGGTGAATGCGATCGATCACGTCGGTCCGTCGTAACCTCCTGCATCCAACGGTCACATATCCGCATTACAGTTGTTTGGTTTCGTCCAACACGACTAGCGATTTCTCTGTATGATAATCCACAATCTCGGTAAGCCACTATCCTTCCTCTGTCGAACTCGGATACTTGATCAAAAGACGTTCGCTGTTGTCTACGAGGCATAACTGATCGTCTTGTGAAACAACCACAAGGTAAACACACGTGCCGAATGTACACTCGTCGAAATCGCCAAGCATTAAATTGCGCTATGAGGTGGCGCCACAGGCGCGCGTGATGTGCGTCTGCGCTGAAATTCTAATCAGTTGCATATCTCATCGCTGCAAACACATGGTGTAAATTTCACTTGATTAGGATGCTTCCTTCAGGGTGTTGCATTTACGGTGGCCAGCAGTGTAGATGCCTTCACCAACTCAGCCAGTCGGCGAAATTCTAGAACCCTTCCTTGTATGCTCCGTAGTTTACTGAAATGATATTAATCTTTCCTATCTCTGATCTACGACGACCAAGGTTCTCTGAGGTCATTGTGGCTGATTTAACTGGCAAATCGTCTTTCATCCCAAGGGAGGCTTTCTCTGAACCAAGGAGCCGAGGATGGCCTCAGAACCCAAACGGTAGGCGTCATTCGTGCCGACATGTGCCACTACACGCAGCCGGTTGCACCCAGTGCACTCTATAGCCGCCGGCAGGGCCTCCTCCACATCAAGGATGAGACCTCTCTCCAAACATAGCGAATGCACACTGGAATTCTAACCCGCCTTGCCTGCTATCTACCTGAGGGGCTCCGTCACTCGCTTCACATTGAAGCTCCCAAAGACAAACATACCCACCCACTGTAATTGTCCGGAATGGGCAGGAAAATCTAACGTTGGCCCAAGAGGAGAGGCATCCTGTGCTGGCTCAATCATCAACACTGGGTGGCACCTCGTACCTATTGCTAAGACAGGGAGACAGCCACGTCGAGTGCTCCCTCTTTCGCCTTCGGCCCAGTGACAGACGAACCCACCACTGTCTGGCACCCACCCTGGAGTGAGGAGGAACCTGTCAGATGTCGCGTAT
Source organism: Schistocerca nitens (assembly GCF_023898315.1). Lineage (NCBI taxonomy): Eukaryota > Metazoa > Arthropoda > Insecta > Orthoptera > Acrididae > Schistocerca > Schistocerca nitens. The sequence goes on from NC_064617.1 coordinate 87,888,665, forward strand.
CAAAAGCCGTAGCACCGTCCGGGTCACCAAGGGTGTGACAGGTCTCGTCACTGGGGCCCCGAGACCACCGCAACTTTTAACATTAGCTAGAAGCTTGTCGACGATAGCCAATGCAGCTTCCAGCTATTTTCGGACAGCAGCCAACTCTCCTTGGGTCCTCTCACAACAAGCACAGTCCCTAGCCATATCGTAGCGTGTATAAAATAGATATACGGCTTCAAGTCGCGCTACTGAATTTGAAATGTATACAAAATGTACCAAAGGAGAATAAAGTAACACTAAAAGTTGCTGTGCAGATTTCTCACTGTACTCTAAGACTGCCAGCTATTAAACAGAAAAAAATTTCTCTGCTGAAGTTGATATGTTTACAGATATCTGTTATTAGAAATCCTGTTTACCGAAGTTACTGCACGAGATAGATATTCAAACTAGAATGCACTGATCTAAGCTGTGAGCTGTCTACTAGAATAAAAATTAAAACGTTGCGGCGTGACGAAGTTTCTGGCGAAGGGAAAATTTACACTAGGAAGCCGCCCTACACGAGGATATTCACAAGACTTGCGCAAAACAAAAACTACGATTAATTTTCTAACCAATAGTCTGCACAGTAAAATACACACGTATAGTTCACTTCTTTGCAGAAGCACGTCAAAAAAACAAAAAAAAACGGTTTGTTGGTAGGTTTTTCGAGGTATGTACCAAGATGTTTACGCTCGGGTTATGTAATTCTCGTAAATAACTGGCCGCTGATTTGCGTACGCAGTGAAGGCGCCCGATAGCGACCCAGATGGGTTCTGTAAGTTTTACATCAGGCGAATCTGGTCGCAGAGACATCAGCGTGAGTTCACTACGATGCTCCTCAATACACTTTAGCACAGTTCTGGCTCCGACACACGCACAGCTATACTGCTGAGAGACGACATCGGCATAGGGGAAGACATCAAGCATGAAGGGATGCAGGTGATTCGCAGCTGTTAGCGTGTCTTCGATTACTATGACAGTTCCAATCCAAGCGCAGAGGAATGTCTCCCATAGCATAACACTGCTCCCACCAGCGTGCTCCCATGGTTCGCTGAACGTTTCGAGCCGGCATTAACCTCGATGACGGCGTTTGTGGAGACGACCATCGACCTAGTGTAGCACAAATGTGATTCACCTCAAGAGCCGACACGTTTCTATTGATCGACGGCCGAATCCCTATGGTACCGTGTCCATTGCAATCGTAACTGACGATGTCATTGGGTCAACATGAACATGTAGGAGAGGCCTGCTGCGGAGCTCCATGTTCAAAACTGTACGATGAACGGTGTGCTACGAAACACTTGTGCTTTCGCCAGCATTGTGCTCTATCCGCAGAGATGCCACATATCACCATCTATCCTACTTTACAGAGCAGACAAGCCTCCGTACCTAGCATTTGGGAAGAGTCGTGGATGTCCATCCATTTAGAGCCTAGTGGTAGTTTCGCTGTCCTACTACCTCTTCCTGTAGATGCTCACGACAGCAGCACGTGAATATTCGAACAGCTTTCGAAATACTCATTCACAGGCTCTGTGTAATAATAATCTGCTCTTTGTCAAAGTCGCTTATCTCAATGGGTTTTGCCATGTCGCGTGCCCCCAACGCCACCAGCAGGCATCCAGCGTCGCGATGGACACTAGTCATTATGTTTTGGCTTATCAGTGTATTAGGTTTTAGAAATGGTTTAACAACTGAAAATGCTATATTGTCTTTTCTCTGTGAGGTTTTGAAAGGATTAAATAAAAGGTTGCGAACGGTAGATGTTTTCTTTGATTTAACGAAGGCTTTTGACTGTGTTGACCATAGTGCGTAGTGGGAATGTTCGTGTTACTGTTAAGTCGCATATATGTACAGTATTTAATAATCACTTTCTGAGTATAGCAGGTGAACTAAATAGAACCCTAGTCCCAACAGGGAATCATATAGCGCTCTTAGAAAAAAGTGTTCCGAGACTGTTACCTGAAATGCTCCTCCATGATACTGACAAGAGGGAGATTGACTTAATAATTAAATCACTAAAGACCAAGAACTCTCATGGATATGACGGGGTATCTAGCAGAATACTGAAGTATTTTTGGTGTCACCGCCAGACACCACACTTGCTAGGTGGTAGCTTAAATCGGCCGCGGTCCATTAGTACATGTCGGACCCGCGTGTCGCCACTGTCAGGATCGCAGACCGAGCGCCACCACAAGGCAGGTCTCGAGAGACGTACTAGCACTCGCCCCAGTTGTACGGACGACATTGCTAGCGACTACACGTACGAAGCCTTTCACTCATTTGCCGAGAGACAGTTAGAATAGCCTTCAGCTAAGTTAATGGCTACGACCTAGCAAGGCGCCATTTGTACCATTGCATGTATCTCAAGATAGTCTCACTTGTATCATCAAGAATGCTGTATACCAAAGGACGACATAAAAGTTAAGTATTCTAGTAGCTACGTTCTTTTCTTTATCACATTCATTACGAATCCTGTTCCAGACTTCGCGCCAGTCGGCGTGTGTGTACGTGTGCCCTTTCGGCTACCCGTCACTGTGGACTGGCTGCCTTGTCAGTCCACTACAGTATTGTTCTGTGTTTGTTAGCCCAGTACCTAGCCATATCTGTAACTTTTCCTTTAGGAGTGGTCGGTTTCCTGACCTATTAAAGTACTCTGCAGTGAAGCCACTTTATAAAAAGGGAGACAGGGAAAATGTTGACAACTTTAGACCTATTTCCAGGCCATCGGTGTTTGCTAAAGTTATCGAGAAGGTTGTGTATACAAGGTTACTGGAGCATTTAAATTAATTCACATAATTTGGTGTCAAATGTACAGTTTGTTTTAACAACTGAAAATGCTATATTCTCTTTTCTCTGTGAGGTTTTGGACGGATTAAATAAAAGGTTGTGAACGCTAGGTGTTTTCTTTGATTTAGCGAAGGCTTTTGACTGTGTTGACCACAAAATATTACTGCAGAAGTTGGACCATTATGGAGTAAGGGGAGTAGCTTACAAATGGTTCGCCTCTTACATTAAGAACATAAATCAGAAGGTAATTATACGCTATATTGAGAGTGGTAGTGATGTTCAGTTTCAATGGGGCATTGTTAACTGGGGCGTTCCCCAAGGGTCGGTGCTGGGGCCACTGCTGTTTCTTATTTATATAAACGGTGGTGGTGGTGGTTAGTGTTTAACGTCCCGTCGACAACGAGGTCATTAGAGACGGAGCGCAAGCTCGGGTTAGGGAAGGATTGGGAAGGAAATCGGCCGTGCCCTTTCAAAGGAACCATCCCGGCATTTGCCTGAAACGACTTAGGGAAATCACGGAAAACCTAAATCAGAATGGCCGGAGACGGGATTGAACCGTCGTCCTCCCGAATGCGAGTCCAGTGTGCTAACCACTGCGCCACCTCGCTCGGTTTTTATATAAACGATATCCCTTCTAGTATTACAGGTGATTCAAAAATATTTCTGTTTGCTGATGACACCAGCTTGGTAGTGAAGGATCTTGTGTGTAATATTGAAACAGTATCAAATAATGTAGTTCATGAAATAAGTTCGTGGCTTGTGGAAAACAATTTGATGCTAAATCACAGTAAGACTCAGTTTTTACAGTTTCTAACTCACAATTCAACAAGAACCGATATTTTGAACAGACAGAATGGGCATATTATAAGCGAGACGGAACAGTTCAAGTTCCTAGGTGTTCGCATAGATAGTAAGCTGTTGTGGAAAGCCCATGTCCAGGATCTTGTGCAGAAACTAAATGCTGCTTTATTTACCATTAGAATAGTATCTGAAATAAGTGACAGTTCAACACGAAAAATAGTCTATTTCGCATATTTTCATACACTTATGTCGTATGGTATTATTTTTTAGGGTAATTCTTCTGATTCAAAAAGGGTATTTTTGGCTCAAAAATGGGCTGTTCGAGCTATATGTGGTGTAAGTTCGAGAACCTCTTGTCGACCCCTATTCAATAGTCTGGGAATTCTGACATTGCCCTCACAGTATATATTTCCTTTAATGTCGTTTGTTGTTAGCATATTAGCCTTTCCCAACAGTTAGCAGCTTTCATTCAGATAATACTAGGCAGAAATCAAATCTGTATGTGGAATGCACTTCCTTGACTCTTGTGGAGAAAAGAGTGCAGTATTCTGCTGCATCCATTTTTAATAAGCTACCACAAGAACTCAAAAATCTTAGCAGTAGCCCAAAGTCTTTTAAGTCTAAACTGAAGAGTTTTCTCATTCTTCTATTCTGTCGAGGAGCTCCTGGAAGAGCTAAAAAATTAAGCAAATTCCAGTGTTACATTGTTGATTTTTTTATTTAAACTTACGACTTGTCGCCTGAATATGTTTTTATATTTCATTTTATCTGTTTCTACTATCGTGTTATGATTTCATGTATTGACTCGTTCCATGACCATGGAGATTTCTCCTTAATTTGGTCCCACGGAATAGTAAATAAATAAATAAAAAATAAGCAAACATAAATCTTACAAGAACGAAAGGAATATCAAATCATAAGATATTTGTCAATCTATAATAGCTTGCTATGGAAAATCATATTATAAAAATTGTAGTAGTATAACGTTTTTAAATTACTGATAGTATGATTTAAAGCACCTTGTGAGACATCATTTAAATAATCGATTATGAATTATTGCAGCAACGTAGATCGGAACATACTCTTTCATGCTATCCTAAGTTGATACTCTGTAGGTTTACATCCTGTTTTTGTTATGCACACGACATGTTTTTATCAACACAGCATTGCTAACTGCTTGATGATACCGAAGCGCCGGCCGAAGTGGCCGTGCGGTTAAAGGCGCTGCAGTCTGGAACCGCAAGACCGCTACGGTCGCAGGTTCGAATCCTGCCTCGGGCATGGATGTTTGTGATGTCCTTAGGTTAGTTAGGTTTAACTAGTTCTAAGTTCTAGGGGACTTATGACCTCAGCAGTTGAGTCCCATAGTGCTCAGAGCCATTTGAACAATTTTTTTGATACCGAAGCCACCAATAAAAACCCCAGAGTTATTTTCTGATCTCTGTAAGAAATCAAAACCTTGAGTGCTGAAAACAAATAAATTAACTATCCCAAAATTTATTACCATGAACTGACGATCTTTAACAACTAAAGATCACCACGGAATTTCATGGGGGACCTGCTGTTTTGGGTACCACAACTACATCAAGTACTGAGAAACGATACTGCTATGTAGTATCAAAATTCAATTAAACTATGTTTCCAACTAATGTTAGACGACAAAAGATAATGTTATACACCTACACCTCAATCCCAAATACATCTGACGAGTTGATATTAATAAAATATTAATCACAATATTAAATTCTCCATACGTTTGGAAATATAGCACTCTCATGAAATGTAGGACCACTTTTGGAATCAGTACAACAGTTTCTCTAAGATGAGGCACTTCACACATCAGGTAAAGTGGTTTCAAATTTCGTGAAAGTTACATTTATTACACTTCATTAAAGTGGCAGAACTATTTGTGGAAGGAATAGATTACTCAATTGTCGTTGCTATCACATTAATATACATTACGATTACTATACTATACACAGGACAATCTGTTTTATGTAAAACCGAATGTAAATAAAAATAATGCTAGTCACAAGGGAGCTTACTTCTACCACGATTTACATATCTGTACTTCATTTGTGTATCCTGATATCCCCTAAAACTGGCAATGAGAGACTTGTTTATCTAAAGATTTTTAAGGGATGCTACAAAAAGTGCTATCTCAGTTTATGTTGAGGTTGGTCCTCACATCCTCCAACAAGTGATTGTGTTGGCAACTTTGAAAAAAAAATGGCCGATGGTTGTTATTGTGGGTGTTGTGAGTTCTCTGAACGGTGTTTACTAATAAACTGTAATACATACCTTGAATAAATGTTATGACTTACTAATTTATACATGAAACACAGAGAGCTTAGCGCAAGAGAACATAGGGGCCCATCCCTGAAAAGGACTGAAGACAATTTGATTCGCCGTTGTTACCGATGAAATCCATAATATGGATTTATAGCGAAATTTTACGAGGATTCACAGTGTAATTGCTTTTAGAGTTTTTTCAGTCAAGTATCTACAATCAACGATGAAGGCGAAACGTGCTTCACCCAAAAAAGCTCGATTAAATCCGCCAGCAGTGCGCTTATTAATCTTTTATCACAACTGGTCGAACGTTGTAGCTTTCATATTATTTTCTTATGTACTAGGTTATAGCGAAAAGCACTTCATTGCATTTATATTTGAAAGTCCGTGATATACATCGAAAACAGTTAATTTCGTTACCATATTACTCCACTGTCCGATTTTATCGCCTTAGAATTACTTCGTGCAATTTCAGATCACGTCAGGAAGAACTTTCGTATATTTATACTTTTTCTTCACTGTCCGCGATATGCATAGAACACAGTCTGCGTTGCAAACGGAAACACAGTCTGACGCTGCTGCTATGAAACACGTCATTCCCTCGCTTACGAACGACAACAATCAGTCTCCTCCCTTCTCTCCGGACTCCTTTGTCATTGTTTCACATTGTGACCCACCGATATTTTTTAAAGCTCGTCTCCCTCGTGAAGTAGGGTACTATATCAATTACGATTTTTGCACAGAGAAATATTTAACAGGAAGTTAACAGCGCAGAAACAGCAGAAAATAAGAAGTAATAATTCCTTTGCTTGCAGTTATAGAACGTACACTGACGGGGAAAAGAAACGCAAAACCGAGTAGGAGCTGTGCGACATAAACGAAAATTGGTAGTGTAACACCCCAAGAAACCTGAAAACCCAAATAAGAATGTCATGATAATTTAAAGTAGGGAAAAGTGTTATCCTGACAGGTACGACAACTTTAACAATAATATAACACCTTAGAGTTTTGATGAACACCAATTTCAATAGTTACTGAGTATGTCATGATATGAAGGTAGAAAGAAAGAAAGGTTATTTTTAATTATGTATAAAGCATCTCGGAAATAACTGTAAATCAGTACGACGAAAGTTAATTCCAAAGTAATATGTCGGTCAGAGATGACATTTATTGTAAAAGAGAGTTGTAAACGCGGCGAAAAGGAAATTCAATGCGTCTACAATGCTCGATCATGGAAAAGTTAGTCGCTTGCTAGCTTGCTTGCTATCAAGTCGAGCGAGAGAGCCGTTTGTTATAGTACTACAAACTGAACGGTACGAGATTCTTTTAATTTATTTATTTATTATTTTTTTTAAAGTAATTTTGTGTGATGGAGATGCACGGACTTTCTTCTCAGTTATTCTGACTTGAGAACTTGAACCGAAGTAATATCCTGATAGTGTACGACGAGTTAATGAACTTTAATTATTGGAGATACACTCGTGGAAATGGAAAAAAGAACACATTGACACCGGTGTGTCAGACCCACCATACTTGCTCCGGACACTGCGAGAGGCCTGTACAAGCAATGATCACACGCACGGCACAGCGGACACACCAGGAACCACGGTGTTGGCCGTCGAATGGCGCTAGCTGCGCAGCATTTGTGCACCGCCGCCGTCAGTGTCAGCCAGTTTGCCGTGGCATACGGAGCTCCATCGCAGTCTTTAACACTGGTAGCATGCCGCGACAGCGTGGACGTGAACCGTATGTGCAGTTGACGGACTTGGAGCGAGGGCGTATAGTGGGCATGCGGGAGGCCGGGTGGACGTACCGCCGAATTGCTCAACACGTGGGGCGTGAGGTCTCCACAGTACATCGATGTTGTCGCCAGTGGTCGGCGGAAGGTGCACGTGCCCGTCGGCCTGGGACCGGACCGCAGCGACGCACGGATGCACGCCAAGACCGTAGGATCCTACGCAGTGCCGTAGGGGACCGCATCGCCACTTCCCAGCAAATTAGGGACACTGTTGCTCCTGGGGTATCGGCGAGGACCATTCGCAACCGTCTCCATGAAGCTGGGCTACGGTCCCGCACACCGTTAGGCCGTCTTCCGCTCACGCCCCAACATCGTGCAGCCCGCCTCCAGTGGTGTCGCGACAGGCGTGAATGGAGGGACGAATGAAGACGTGTCGTCTTCAGCGATGAGAGTCGCTTCTGCCTTGGTGCCAATGATGGTCGTATGCGTGTTTGGCGCCGTGCAGGTGAGCGCCACAATCAGGACTGCATACGACCGAGGCACACAGGGCCAACACCCGGCATCATGGTGTGGGGAGCGATCTCCTACACTGGCCGTACACCACTGGTGATCGTCGAGGGGACACTGAATAGTGCACGGTACATCCAAACCGTCATCGAACCCATCGTTCTACCATTCCTAGACCGGCAAGGGAACTTGCTGTTCCAACAGGACAATGCACGTCCGCATGTATCCCGTGCCACCCAACGTGCTCTAGAAGGTGTAAGTCAACTACCCTGGCCAGCAAGATCTCCGGATCTGTCCCGCATTGAGCATGTTTGGGACTGGATGAAGCGTCGTCTCACGCGGTCTGCACGTCCAGCACGAACGCTGGTCCAACTGAGGCGCCAAGTGGAAATGGCATGGCAAGCCGTTCCACAGGACTACATCCAGCATCTCTACGATCGTCTCCATGGGAGAATAGCAGCCTGCATTGCTGCGAAAGGTGGATATACACTGTACTAGTGCCGACATTGTGCATGCTCTGTTGCCTGTGTCTATGTGCCTGTGGTTCTGTCAGTGTGATCATGTGATGTATCTGACCCCAGGAATGTGTCAATAAAGTTTCCCCTTCCTGGGACAATGAATTCACGGTGTTCTTATTTCAATTTCCAGGAGTGTATTATTGTTGGACTCAACCTTCATCAAAGTGAACAGTTACAACGAAGAATGGACATAGTATCGAAGACTGCAATACCTGATTAGCCTGGAGTAGGAAACATTAATACGACCACACCAAGATAATACAATTATGCCGATTGTAAAAGTTGTCGTAATTGTCACGATCACCGAAATGAAAATAATCGTAATTGATCTCATCCATCAGTCTGCGTGCGGTGTGATTGATTATAAACTCACCGCTAAGAAGGAACAATAAAATTGTTCGTCAGTAATGGAAATCCCACGTATTGGCTCCATCGTTAATTGAACTGTGTGATAGTTGATGATCAAAATTAATTAACTGTGAACATTTTAACTGAAAGAGTGACTTGATGAACATTGAGCATTGAAAGGAGTGTTTTGCCGAAATAATATCACGACGCACGAATGCAAGACAGCATTATAGATTATCTCTGGATTTGCGTCGTGCCGTAGTGAATAATTCTGCCTAGCAACGTAACAACAACTACAGATACTGAACCGCAAATGAATTTTTCCTCACTTCAGTGGTGTGAAACGACGCCGGCGATGAATGATTCACTCAATACTGCAATAACTAACTATCCGGGCATAGCAAATCATCATAAAACCATAACAGACCAATAAAATCAGCAGTTCGCATCGCTGAGAAGACTGTGCGGACTCGCAAACGGACTTTCATACAATACGCGAGGAACAATTTTCTTTAGAGATTTTCAGGTCCTGTTCCACGTTATCCGACGGGGACAACCATCACTGCGCGTCGCGTCTCCATTCCGCCAACCGAGCTGTAGCAGTAGCGGCTCAACATCAACAGCGACAACAAAAAGGGGAGAGGAGACGTCACAGTAGACATGTTTCTAGATCTGCAAGATGAGGTCTGTTCATAGCACACAAGAGTGGCGCCACTGTGAGGATATTAATCAGGTTTGCATTAAATACATTCTCTAACGGTCGTGAGCGTTCGTTGCCTTTCAGACCGGGCGTTGTGAGTTGATACCAGCCAAGAGTGCCTTTAATTCGACAGAGACGCCCTTGTCAACATCTCACTGAGTTTGAACGAGATCGTGTAACAGGGCTACGAGAAGCTAGATGTTCTTTCTGAGTTATTGAGAAAGATTCGACAGAGATATGCGGTCGCAAGAAGACCTGGTTGCGAACGTCCAAGCGGCACCAACGAAAGGGCAGAGTATCATGTTCGGTTCAAGGCTCGGGTGAATCGTATTGCATCTCAAGCAGTAATTTGAGCCGCAGTTGGCACAACAGTGACACAACGGAGAACTCGGTTACTACAGGGATTGCTCCGAGCCAGACGCCCTGTAGCGTGCATTCTAATGACCACAAACCACCACCATTTGCGACTTAAGTGGTGTCTGGCAGGAGCCCATTGGAGGGCAGGGTGGAGGTCTGTTGTGTTTCCTGATGAAAACTGGTTCTTCCTCGGTGCCAGAGGTGGACTTATGTTGGTTAGAGGGAGGCCAGTTGAGGACCTGGAACCTAGACGAATTGGACCTACACCTTGAGTTATCATCTGGTGTGCGATTTAGTATAACTGCAGGAGCACTCTAGTGGTTGTTCCACGCACCCTGACAGCAAATTTGTCCGTCAATCTGATTATTCGGTATGCTGTGCTGCCATTCATGAACAGCATTCCGGGAGGTATTTTCCAACAGGATATCGTGCGCCCACATACCGCATTTTAACCCAACGGGCTCCACAGAATGACGAGATGTTGACTTGACCTGTTCGATCACCATATCTGTCTCGTCGAGCACGTACGGGAGGTCATTTGGCGACAACTCCAGCGCCATCCGCAGACGACATTAACCGTCCCTGCATTGACGGACCGAGTGCAACAGGCATGGAACTCAATCTCATAAACTAACATCCGGCAACTGTACAACACCTCAGCATGCTTGCATTCGACATCCGGTCGGTTAAACCGGTTATTAATGTACATGCATTTCACATTTGCAGTGACATATCCCGTGCTGACATTTATCTGTGATCTTACGATGTTAATCACTCAAATATGTTACATAGGCAAATGTGTTACCAAAATTTCATTACTTTACACTAACTGCTTTTTGGAGTTGAGATTTTTTCCCGTCCGTGTATGTAGAAAGGAACACAAAACCACCACTATCAGCAGTTCTATCTTAGATATGAAAATGAAATGGGTAAAATATAATGTCAGATCATAGACGTAAGACAGACACGAATTCAACACCAATCACAGCGACAAGAATTTAGGTACCAGCTGACTCCGCAAAGATGGAGAGATTGGGAAAATGTTCACTTAGACGAAAGAAATTATTCAAGTAGCTGAGGGAGAGGAAATCGTAATTCTGATGGAGTACTAATATTTAGTAGTAGGAAATAAAGAACAGTAAAAATAGCATGAGATTATGGAGTGAGACAAAAGAATGAAAGAGGAACCCACCTGGTATAATTCTGCGCAGAGCATTAGCTAATTATGGATAATACATGCTAGAAGAATCTTGAATGAAGGTGTATACGTGGACTGTAGGTGGGCACACTGGAAGGTTTGAAATTGACAATAAAATTGTAAGACGCAGGTTCCGCAATCAGATTTTAAACTGTGCTATGTTTCCAGGGACGTTGTAAACTAACACTGAAGAAGTTGCGAAAAGGTAGAAAACAAAGAGATGGGTCCTGATACGTTGAAAGAGTCTGGCGTTGTTGAAAGTTTCAATTAAAGCATTAGGTAACGACTGAGTGAAATAGGAGAAAGAAATTGAGAGATGAAATAAGAAAGGTAGCAGAGGATTAAGTAGGCAAACAGAGGCTAGTAGAGATCCTTGGATAACAAGGGAGATATTGAATTGAAATATAAAAATATAGCAAATAAAGCAGGCGGAAGGCAATACAGTCGTCTAAAAATGAGATTACAGAAAAAACAAAATTGTTGATCAGGTTTCGCTCAAGTACAAATTCAGAGCTATAGATGAATATATAACTAGAGGAAAGATAGAAGTAGCCTACAGAAAAATTTAAGTCACCTTTGCAGAAAAGTAGTTCAGATCGAAAACCAGAAATAAGAAAGAAGAAAAGGATGAAAATTGGAGGGAATATATACACATTAAGAGACTTGAAAGAGCAGTTGCTCGGAATGGACAATATGGAGGTGTTTAACGTCCCGTCGACAGTGAGGTCATTAGAGACAGAACACAACTTCGGATTGGGGATGGATGGGGAAGGAAATCGGCCGTGTCCTTTCATAGCAAGCATCCCGGCATTTACCTGAAGAGATTTAGGGAAATCTCGGGAAACCCAATTCGGTATGGCCGGACACAGGCGTTCCAGAAGTGACACAACACAGTTTCTTTCTGAAAGCTAGTTGGTTTTATTCAGGATTCCAACACACCATATTATTCCCCAGTGTTTTGCCTATAAAATGATATTTTTCAACATAATTTCCGTTCAGTACCACGGACCCATGCCACCTCACTGGGAGGGCCTATATGAATGGTGTCACTCTAGTGGTCAACGGCGGATCCAACGTCTTGCTGCATCAGTAAACTCCCCTCATCTACGTACTGATTCCCGAGGAGTGAATCTTTCATTGGGTCCTACAGATGGAAGTAAGTCGGAATGTGCGAGATCCGTGCTGTAAGACAGATGAGGAAGAAGACACCTTTGAGTACCGCTACTGGCGTAGGCTACCAACACTAAAAACAGAGACTTGCAAATGAGAAGCAATGTGTTTGATTGTGATCCGTCGATCACGGCTAATGGCACTTATAAAGGCACATTTGCATGCCGAGCGTGAGTTTCCGCGGAAACGCGAAATATTAATTAAATAAATAATCAGTGACTAATAAATAAAGCCTATGGCACACAACTGCAGCGCTGTGTCGCTGATAAAGACAAAAGAATAATTACGTTACTCTTATGTCTGTTTAGGAGAGCTCAGGTGGAAGTGGTGCGAGAAGCACGTATTTTATTTTATTGTCTGGCACACCGCCATATTCTCATGTTATAGAAGAATACTGCGAGTTGCAACCACACTAGGCACTCGATTCTGTAATGAATTTATATTTATAAAAGTAAGTAGGATTATGAACTGTAGGCTATTTCATTGAATATATCTGATTTAACTAACTGTGTAACTTTTTATGTTAGTAGACAATCACCTCTGTACGACGTATTAGCATGGCTGGCAAATCATTGTAATATTGAGATTAGATCATGAGTCCGTACCTACCGCAGCAGTCTTTGGAAACGATTTAATTACGAAGTCCGATAATTTCAGTTTTCTTTCACGGTCAACTACGAGTTACATTGCCTTTTCCAAATAGCCATTGTCAAGCGTCTGATACCGAATAATTAAACGTCCACGTTCCAGATAAGCAAATACCAATTACAACCAATCATCATACATACAGAATAATTAATCATTAATATTCTATTCCAAAATTTATTTTTATTTATTTTATATTGGCGACCGTGACAGGACTTGTTATTTTGTCATTTGTTACATTGTTCTTTTTGTTTCATGTCAAAAATCAACTTTCTGGACCTGGACGTGAATGTATGAGAGATAATGAAAATCTGAAGATATTTTCCAATTCGAAAGTTTTGCCGGAAGACGCAATGAAGCTTCCAGCAAAATAAGGTAAGACGCAGCATCTTTGCATTAGCAGGCTTGACCAGACGTATAATTCAGTGTATTAGCTTTTCAGTAAATTCTGTAGTGTTTCTTTCGCGTATAACAGTTTTCAGTAACAAATTTCATTCTTAGCACTTTTCCCTAAACAATAACGTATCCAACAATACCAATACACGAGTGTACAATATGGCCGACTTCTGTACGATATGATGTAACATGGCCAGCAGCCATTACCAATAATCTCAAATTCAGTTTATATTTTTAAATTAACGGGACAGCCATTGTTGCTACGAGCGATTCATGCTCAACTGCATTTCATTTTAAAATCAGTGTCAAATATTTTCTTGAAAATTTTGACAATAGGCCGTCCACCACAAAAATTTCAAAGTCTCAGTCAGAGCCCATGTTAATGCATGACGTCACGTCTAATGACGCGGCGGGGGCACAGACGTTGCAAACGGTAAACATTGCCGACATGTTACAAATGATAATGAAACAGAACGCCGAAAACATGGCAACCTTACAGACACAAAATGCCGAAATTAAATCTGACCTCATAGCACTCAAGACGAGTAATGACACTTTATGTAAACGTGTGGAACTTATAGACGCCACACTGACCAAACAGATGACTGAACTCAGTACTAAATTTTCCCAGCTTAATACGACACAAGAAAAGACTACAACTGACGTAGCACTTTTACAGACACAAGTAAAAAATCTTAATGTCACGTGTGAAGTTCTTACTGAACAAATTCAAACATATCCTTCAGTACACGACAACCTTGAAAAACGAATTACTGACGTACAGAATAAATTTGACAATGTTGAACAACACCTGACTGACATCTTACAATCTGATGCTACAGCTCATTTTCAAAACATTAATAAAGAATTTCATGATTGGGTAGTGAACAAAGACAAACATTTTGATAGATGCCTACGTGAAAATTTACCAACAATTGTGCACGACTCCGTAGCGCAATACATTACTAATAACAAACAGCTGATCAGTGACGCAGTACAATCCGTCACTGGACCAATGACACAATTCACCGATCGACCACAGTCTGAATGTAACGAAAATATCAGTCAAAATGTACAGTTCAGGAACCAATATACATTCGAATATGACACACACATACCGCACACGACAAACACACAAGAACAAAACACACCACGACTACAACACATACCACGATGTACAAACACAAACACAAGCTATTATCATGGTAAACCACAGCAACATTATTGTAATTACTCGCCAGCTGAACATTGCAGTAATTACAGTGGAACAAATCCATATCACAATGCGAAGGAAGAAGAAAGCTTAATGAAACACAGGCAATTTCAGATTTTTATCCCAGAAAAACGAACCATTCGTCCGGTGATTTTTCTTAAATCTTTTAGTAACGCATTTCCACGCACTTGGAGTGACCGGAAAAAGATTTCATATATTGTCAGTTACATCCAAGGCGATGCAGCTGTCTGGGCATACAGTCAAGCTGACGTATGTACCACGTACAGTGAGTTTGTGCGTGCTTTTCTGAACAAATTCTGGTCGCAATCCGTCCAGGAGCGACTCAGAAGACAAATTCTAGAACCTGAAACTTTTAACAGTAAAAATGGCAACTTACGCAGATATTTTGAAAAATACTTGAACATGGGACACTTTTTAGACGAACCAGTCGCAACACGCGATATACTCCGTGCGTTGAAGGCCAAATTGCCTTTCAACATTAAAGAAAAACTCCTACATATCCCGGATGACGATTCAGATTATTTTCTAACAGCTTTAGATTTGGTTGACATGTTACTTGAAGATCAGCGCTTCGCGCGGCAAAACAGCAGCCACAATGTTTACACTAGTGGAATGCAAAACATGCAGGCTTGCCAACTCAATTCTGGCGCGCCCACAGTTGGATACGCGGTACAACAAAAACAGCAAACTCACATGCCATCTCAATACGGAAATCAAAATCAACACGCGTATTCCAATACAAACAATAGTTACAACAGTAATAACACTTCATGCGGCAATCCATACAAAAGGCACCGCGGTAATAACTACAACGGTAACAACGGATACATAGGCAACAATAAAAACACAAACAGAAACAGAAATAATAATAACTACCAGCCAAGACAGCGTCAAGGCTGGACTCGTAACGATCAGTACTTTCATTCAAACACTGCTTTAACACAGCAGCCACCAGGACAAAATTGGAGCATACCTTATGACCGACAGGTAAGTTATAATGCGCAACAGCAACAACAACCGCAAAAGTTTGGAGATCACAATAGGCAATATCCGAATGTGAATATAATAGAAATGACACCTGACACACAACCTCAATCTGTGTCAGTACCTAGTACAAATGCTAATCCAACAAACTAGAAACAGTCACTTCTATGCCCCAGGTCGTGGCTGAGGAATTCTTGGGGGGCGACTTCAATGTTAATCAGTTATTTGGCACCACAGTTGAACATCAGAATAAAGATATGCCGAATAATTCTAAACAAAAATTACCTGCTTTATTTATAAGATACAACCACAATAACAATATATCAGATGAACTTTTACAAGACAGTACACAATGTCGTTCAAACACAAATGAAATTGTTTTAGCATCTACCACTGGTGTAGTAGGTGGGATTCCAACTACTATTATTCTAGATACAGGTGCAGCTGTGAGCGTTTTGTCTTTTAATTTCTATAAAAAGATGTGTGAATTGGAACCTGTGCCTGAGTTTCCTGCCCAAAACTGTAAAATAACTACTGCACTAGGTAATAAGTCATGTAGGGTTACGAAGCAAGTTTTTGTAAACATTAAAATAGGTAATGGAACCGTACAATGGCCATTCCTGGTTGTACAAAACCTTGTGACAAATTGCATATTAGGAATAGATATTATGAGCGAGAAGGACTGCATTATAGACTTCTCCAAAGGTAAATGTATTTTAAATGATAGAGGCAGTGTAATTATTATTGATTTGGACAGGAGAACTCTAAAGCATGACAAACACTGTACAGGGTACAAGGTTCAGTTAGCACTTGACAATGACATTCAAGACACGCACACACACTCATTTGACACAGAGCTAATGGACTTGAAAACATTGCTTGATCATAAGATAAATGAAGCTACAGCTCTCAGTGCACATGAACGTATAAAACTACAGGAAGTGTTATCCAAATATTTACAAGTTTTTGCCAAACGAATAGGTGTTATCAACACGTATGCGTACAAGGTTGAAGTTAAGCCTCACAAGATCTTCTACCACAAGACATATAACGTACCGTTATCTCAACGACCTGCTGTGTGGCAAGAATTAAAACAAATGTTAGACTGGAAGGTCATTGAACCATCCACCTCACCTTACTGTAGTCCTCTACTTGTTGTCAAAAAATCAAATGGAAGCATTAGGTTAGTGTTAGACGCACGAGCAATTAATGAAATAATTTTACCAGTTCACACAAAACCCGAAAATTTGGAAGAGCAATTACAGAAATTTCTAGATGCAAAGTATTTTTCCACAATAGATCTCGCTAATTCATTTTGGCAGGTATCACTCCTGATTCTCGGAAATATACTGCATTTATGTTCGGGGGGCGAACCTATCAGTTTTGTGTTCTACCTTTCGGACTGAATGTCAGTTCTGGGGTATTCATTACAGCCCTGGATACCGTGCTTGGCGATGATTTAGTTGGGACAGTCACACACTATGTTGATGATATACTGATAGCTACACAGTCTTGGAATGAACACGTTGACACACTTCAAAGAATTTTAGAAAAATTTGCACAAGCTGGAGTCACAGCCAATCTTAGAAAATCAAAGTTTGGTTGCAGTGAGATAAAATATTTAGGACATATCATTAATTCACAGGGCATACGGCCTGATCCCAGTAAATTAGATGCTATCAGAAACTTTCCTAGTCCTCGAACTAAAAAGCAGTTAAAATCATTCCTTGGGCTATGTTCATTTTTCAGACGTTTTTTGCCACAACCACTTTTGAACAGTAAACATCTGCTAAATCTACTCAGAAAGAATCAAGTTTGGATCTGGTCGGAACAGTCCCAGAATGACTTTAATACAATTAAACATGCTTTAGTGAATGCAAACATATTGAGCCATCCAGATTTCAATTTAGATTTTTGTATGACTTGTGACGCTTCACGTACTGGTTTGGGATGTTGCTTATTTCAAGTTGCAAAGAATAAAGATAAGGAACAGATAAGAATTATTGGGTTTGCGAGTCATACTCTATCTGAATGTGAGCGTACATACTCCACTACTGAGTTAGAAACACTTTCCATAGTATGGGCATTCAAGAAATTCAATTATTATTTATTTGGAAAACATACAGTAATTTATACCGACCACCAGGCCCTGACATTTTTGTTAACTTGTAAACTTGTACATCCTAGACTATCACGATGGGCAGTTACACTTCAGAACTACTCTTTTGAAATTAAGTACATAAAAGGTAAGGACAACACCATTGCCGACGCTTTGTCTAGACTTCCACAAGGTATGAATGAAACCAACAGTGACTTAGAAAATATAAATGACTACAGGATTCTCTTAATGCAAGACAAGCAGTATCACCAATATTATATTGATATGTGCAGAAACATGGCTAAATTACAAAAATCTGATCCTCACTGGTATAAGATAATAACATTACTGGTAGAAAAACACAATCATCCTTTGACTAAGTATTACAAGTTACACAATGATGTGTTATTTTATCAACGACATCCAAATGCTACTAACTGGTGTGTATGCATTCCCAAAGAGTCTGAACATAATCTAATTTGGCACACACACTTAGTTTGGGGTCATTATGGGACGAAGAAGTGTTTAGCAAAGCTCAGCACATACTGTTATTTTAGCAATATGAGAAGAAAAATTTACAGGGAACTGAAAACATGTGTCATATGTCAAAAATCAAAACCTCAGAATTTATCCACAAAGACAGATTTACATTCTATTTTACCCAGTAAACCCCTGGAAATTCTGTGTACTGACATCAGTGGACCGCATCCAGCAAGCTCTGGAGGCGTCAAATATATCTTGGCTTTTTACGATATATTTTCTAAACATGTAAAACTTTATGCTTTAAAATCCGCCACTGCAAGTGCTATAATACGAAGATTCTCAAGTGATTACCTGACGCACGTGGGAAAACCTAAAGCAATTCTGTCAGATAATGCAGCATACTACTCTGGGTACAAATGGAGAAATTTCTTGAAGGACAATAACATTAAAAGTATATCTATTTCAAAGTTTAGTCTACAATGTAACGCGACTGAGAGACTTTTCCGAGAATTAAACCGATTCATGAGGACCTATATTTCATCAAAACATACTAATTGGGTGTCCTACCTAAGTCTTTTCGAAGACGTACACAATAACTTAAATATTTACGATACAAATTACACACCTAACGAGATCATGTTCAATTGCAAACAGAACGATCAGTGGATAGAACCATTACCTAAGTTGTCAGACAAGGAAATCACACCTGAACAGAAAATAAAAGAAGTTTTGACTACGCTGACACATCACGCACAGATACGAAACAAACATCACAGAAACATAATAAAAAGAAAACAAAAATTCGAGGTAGGAATGCTTGTACTACTTCGTACTCATCATAAATCTGTAGCACTCAAACGACGCAACGCTAAGTGGCGTCTGCTATATGAAGGACCTTATATGATTGTTAACATACCGCATCCTGGTGCGTATTTGTTACAACATCGTAGAACTAACAAAATTATTGGGCTATACGCACACCGAGATCTTAGAGCATTTCATGCGGAATAATGTCAAAGTCACATCCATCAAAACATTGCTAAGCAACTCCAAAAAAAACTCTGTTGCTACAACACAGATAGTAAGTAGTATAGAAATTTTCATTTCAGCGGTTCCAGTGACGCAGTTGAAGGCAGAAGAACTCTTCTTTCAGCGCGCGCCACCACCTGGAAGACGGAATATTAAAATAAAATTAATGTTTACGTAGCAGTGAATGATATATTAATTTTTTTTCACGGAACATTTGTGACTGTAGGTATCACTGACTTGGTGTGACACCTGACGAACCGACAGGCGTCATCTGTGAAGCGAACTTTTACTTTGAGAAATAGATTAGACGCACATCTCTCAACACGAAAAGCATCTATCAGTAGTCAAGGCCACACAGACACTATACACACACGCACAAAACGCGAGGAATCAAACATTTTCTCTCTTACTATTTTGAATATTTATTGAGTAGTGAAAATGCCTGGTCTTGCCTACTGATGTAATGAATGTTGTGTCTAACCTATCTTAATTTCAGATGACATCACAAAATAAACATCGATAAAATCCCAGCAAAACCCTTAAAGAGGACGTAATTATCTGCAATTCATGTAATCAAATGTGACACAATGTAATAACCCATAGCTATGTAATAATGATGTAAACATGTTTATGTGCAACTGTATTATGTTTATGCTAAGAAAATATGTGACGTGTGTATGTATGATTACTTATATATTTTTTTCTTCTTCTCTTTCAATGATGTATAATGTAACTGTTACTATGTAAAAGAAATTTGAACAAAACGAGTGCCAAAAGGACATTGCATAGTGAACCATTGTTCACGGACATTAATGAACATTACTAACTCTGCAACTACGCAGAAACCTATGTAAAAGAAACTGTTAATGACATTCATTATGCATCGTACCTATGTAAACGCGATGAACCATTTCTTTGATTAATAACTACGAACATTTAGGTGAGCTATATTCAGCAAAAAACTGAAAATGTGAAGTGCATAATTCGTGCATCGTCTAGTGACAATACTACAGTACCTAACTTCAAGATGTTAACTGGATTAAACGGACACAAAGTGCCTGTCCAGAAAACAACACGACGGGTGGAAGAATTTTGGTTGGAACTTCAGGGAATAAAATGTTCTCGAAATGTGACGGACACTCTTACCTGGACTGTCCAAGGATGCACGCCAGCTATGTACCGTCCGAGGTTCTGCAACCAAGCTTCCACGGAATGTAAAAAACGAACTGCACGTGGACCAATTACTAACGGGTCACGTCAGATCTGTAATAAACAATGCCTTTTTGTCACAACGAACTGCATCACAACGACTATAATGGAAATGGAAATGGACACGCTTATGTTTTAATCACGTTGTTATACAACGATGATACTAACCTGTGAAAAAATTATTGCGCAGCAGATGAATATGAACTGTAATAACGACACGATGTGAATAGGTCGACGCACCTGAAACATACGGACATTTTTCTTTGAAGTATTTCAAAACAATACTATGTAACTAAGAACATTCAACAATCTGAGTTGTATTGTGATATAACAAATATTGTAAATTTAAAACTAAGTTACCTGTTATAGAATGTAGTCTTCATATGTAATCTTGGTTGAATATTTTCTTTGTGCAACGACTAAGATACGCGCGCACACGAACAATATGAACTGCATTACTGTGCCGCGTGATCTAACTGTATGATATAACGGCACTGCCGGAGTCACACAGACGCTTCTGCGCATGCGCGCACTCTATCTGCCAACATAAGAACTTTTACGGCGCACCCGCGTCATTCAAATTTTGTATATAATGTGTATAATGTGTGTAATGTAAGTCATGTGAATAGTTGTAGATAACTTAGATTTTCTTGTGCCTTTAGGTGAATTGCTCGCCTGCAGGTGTGTCCTTTCGCCTCGCAATTCAGGGGGCAATATAAAGGCACATTTGCATGCCGAGCGTGAGTTTCCGCGGAAACGCGAAATATTAATTAAATAAATAATCAGTGACTAATAAATAAAGCCTATGGCACACAACTACAGCGCTGTGTCGCTGATAAAGACAAAAGAATAATTACGTTACTCTTATGTCTGTTTAGGAGAGCTCAGGTAGAAGTGGTGCGAGAAGCACGTATTTTATTTTATTGTCTGGCACACCGCCATATTCTCATGTTATAGAAGAATACTGCGAGTTGCAACCACACTAGGCACTCGATTCTGTAATGAATTTATATTTATAAAAGTAAGTAGGATTATGAACTGTAGGCTATTTCATTGAATATATCTGATTTAACTAACTGTGTAACTTTTTATGTTAGTAGACAATCACCTCTGTACGACGTATTGGCATGGCTGGCAAATCATTGTAATATTGAGATTAGATCATGAGTCCGTACCTACCGCAGCAGTCTTTGGAAACGATTTAATTACGAAGTCCGATAATTTCAGTTTTCTTTCACGGTCAACTACGAGTTACATTGCCTTTTCCAAATAGCCATTGTCAAGCGTCTGATACCGAATAATTAAACGTCCACGTTCCAGATAAGCAAATACCAATTACAACCAATCATCATACATACAGAATAATTAATCATTAATATTCTATTCCAAAATTTATTTTTATTTATTTTATATACTGTCCGCACGTTCCAACGCTGCAGGAATCGCAGCTCTGTGCGGCCGGCCGCCACGCGGGAGTACGGACAGATTTGCGAGACATTGTTGCGATTATGATAGAGGTCTCGCCTAACGACTCACCGTGCTTTTTTTCGCTGTCAGGTTTCCGTGGACATTGACCAGTGACAGCTCTCTGCTTGCAACGGACCCCCGTTACCGACGCACAGCGCCTGCCATCTGTCGGAACTTGATGAAACTATAGGGTCTGTAGTGAGAATAATCCACCATGTCTCAAAACAAATTTAGCATTTTTTCAGACGAAGTTGGCCGAGAAAAAAAATATATATTGCTGTACTTAATGGACGTGCTCGTAAGAGGAACTTAAGCAAAAAATGGTTCAAATGGCTCTCAGCACTATGGGACTCAACTGCTGAGGTCATTAGTCCCCTAGAACTTAGAACTACTTAAACCTAACAAACCTAAGGACGTCCCACACATCCATGCCCGAGGCAGGATTCGAACCTGCGACCGTAGCGGTCGCGCGGTTCCAGACTGGAACTTAAGCAAAAAGCAAGTCGTGGGTAATTGAATGTTGTCAAATAAAATGAAGCGGTGCTGAAGCAGTCAGATTTGGAAATGAGACATGAAAAATTGTAGACGTTTTGCTATTTGAGCAGGAAAGTATGGCCGAGGCAGAGACGATATAAAATACGGACTGCCTATAGGAAGAAAAGCGTTTCTGTAAAACAGCAATTTGTTGACATCTAATTTAAATTAAAGTGTTAGGAAGTCTTTTCTGGCGGTACTTACGTGGAGTGTAGCATTGTATGTCAGTGGAATGTGGACATTCAGATCAAAACAAGAAGAAAATAGAAGATTTTCAAACGTGGTGCTACAGAAGAACGCTAAAGACTGCAGCGGTGGACTGCGTAACTAATTGGGAGGTACTGAATAAAATTGAGGAGAAAAGAAATTTCTGGGACAACTTGACTAAAAGAAGGATTGGTTGATGGGACACGGTCTGAGACGTCAAAGAATCATCAGTTTGGTATTCGGGGGAGGTGGCGGAGAGTAGAAAGGTGTAGAGCGTGGTCAATGTATCAAAGTATTAACCAAATGGATGTCAGCTGTATGATTTATTCGCAGTTGAACAGGCTTGAACAGGACAGAATAGCGTCGAGAGCTGCATCAAACCAGTCTTTGGACTGAAGGCCACAGCACCAGCAGTAATGTCGTCACATACTGTACTCTCGTTCATTTTCGAGTAAAATGCTTTTCTTGCAATCTGATGTGAGCACATGTTATGGTGAGCTTACATTAACTGAAAGCTACTGGAAAATTGAGAAACAGGCTCACCTTTAGTATTTATAATTGGTACATGGGAAAAAATGGTCAACGGCTATGTCATGGAGGATACACTGATTCCCGTCGTACCACCGATGTTAAGCACCGTCAGGCGTGGTTGGCACCTGGATGGGTCACTGTCCGGGACGCTGTGAGATGACTTACTGGAGTGCACATAGCCAATCGAGGAGCTAGTTGACCGAGTTGGAGCGACTCCATGCCACGAAAACAGAGAACGAGAGGGAAGGTGGTGTGCTTACCACATGCCCCCCCCCCCCCCATATCCTCATCCTATGACGCTAGTCGGCTGAGAATGATACGACGATTGGTCGGTACTGTTGAGAGGGAAGTATTAGTAATGATGAAAGTGCTGTGTTGGCAGAAGAACCAACGCTGTGTTGCTAGAGGAGGCCGAAATGCACGCGTTTAAGCTCACGCAGACTGGCGTGAGGTCTGGAACAATTAAAGGAGTTGAGTCTAATAAATAAAGAACGTAGTTGCTTGAATACTTAACTTTAATCCATAATTGGAGAACATCGCTCTTGATGATACATAATTACAATCTCAATATACACTGGTAATGGCGCCTTGCTAGGTCGTAGCCAATGACGTAGCTGAAGGCTATGCTAACTATCGTCTCGGCAAATGAGAGCGTATTTGTCATTGATCCATCTCTGGCAAAGTCTGCTGTACAACTGGGGCGAGTGCTAGGACGTCTCTCTAGACCTGCCGTGTGGCGGCGCTCGGTCTGCAATCACTGACAGTGGCGACACGCGGGTCCGACGTATATTACCGGGCCGCGGCCGATTTAAAGGCTACCACCTAGCAAGTGTGGTGTCTGGCGGTGACACCACAGAAAGTACTCTAAAAACGGTACTTTCGGCGACATATTTTCAAAGTTTTCTGTGGCAGTCCTCATCTTGGTCCTGTTATTCGCTTAGGAATGACATACTCTAGCAAAGAGGCATACGGTATACTTATGGTTGTAGGAGAATGTCGCCATACACACCTGAAAGAAGTTTATGCAGAGAGGTATCGAGAAAGATGGGACGCGCGGATGCATAATAGTGGCTAGGTGCAACCGCACCTGTGCGAGCCTTTTTAGAGACAATTGAACTGCAGATATTCTTGCTGTAACATGACGTTCATGTTAATCACGCAGTATGGGAAGATGATTTTCAGACAGAAATCGCCTTGGGTATTTGGTTTCCAAATCGAAAATTTGAGATTCACGACTGTGAGCTGATGTAACTACTATGAAATCTGATGCCGAGGAAAGTTTCTACAGTGTTCATTATTGGTCACAAGAAAATCCTTACTAGTTAATCTATGCCAGCAGCACGTCTGGAGTGTAAATACCTAGATACTGCCCAGTGCATCTCACCTTGGGGAAAACAACCTTAAATAGAATTTTTTCTTGTCGATCTTTTGTTAGTGAAGGGCCAGTATAATATCTCCTACTGGCGCCAAAATTAACTGCATCTTCATTATTTCTTTTGGGGACATTTCAAAAACTTTTTATCAGTAGCTACTACAATGCGAGATGATATGAAAGAACTCGCAAAGCATTTCAGCCGCTCTCACATACAGAGATACTTCAGAAAGAAGTGATAGTAATTTGATAAAAATTTAAAAAAATGCAAATGTAGTTTACTCAAGGTTAAAAGTGTTAGGAAATGTTTTTTTTCTTATCACTGCAACTGGCAAAGCATTTTAGCAGCTCTGACATACAGAGCTACTTCAGAAAGAAGTGATAGTAATTTAAAAAAAAAAAAAAATGCAAAAGTAGCTTACCCAAGGAAATGTTTTTTTTTTTTCCTCACTGCAACAACATATAGGATCCGAACAACTTCCTTGTACTTTCCTTAAACGTTGTTAAAAGTATCATCTCGACGAATAGTTGTGTCACAGAACATCGAAATGGCGAAACATACGAAAAGAAAGTGTTTAAACATAAATGTTTAGTTCTGAGATCTCGTTTCAACGGTATTAATTTTCCTCAAGTTCACTGTAGGAAAATCCGACTTTCAGTTAATTTCTGTCATTTACCAGCAGCTTCCAGGAACCGTAAGTTTCCCTGTCCTATTTGTATTTATCGGTTTGACAGAAACGTAGTAACGCTGAGTGAAAGGGTCCTGTAGCCAGCTTTCATTTCCTTGTTTCTCTTTTCTCTTTGCTCTCATAGTGGTGTGATTGAATGAATGTGGTTGTGTGTCACGTTGCTAGTCGGTGGCGTAGTCTGCTGCAGAAAGTCTGCCGCCGGTACGGGAAGCGTCCACAGCTGTCCTCCAGTCGAAGAAGGGTGAGTTAGACTGACCGCGTGGCGCGTTGTTACTTGGCGAGAGGAGAGCTGTTAGCTTTTGGTCTCGCTTTTCAACTCTGAAAGATTGCTTTGCCTTGTTGCAGCAAGGAATGCAAAACTTTGGCAGATTTTTCTTTGAGTAAATTTCTGTAGCAGACTTGCATCGGCCGTTAGAGCGCCACACAAAAGTGTCGATAAGAAGTGAGCACTCGCTTCTGTATGAATGTCTGTTTGCCTTCAGCTGTGCATGTATAGGCTTTTATTTTTCTAAATATTAATAGCTTTGCCTAGTCGTAAATTTTCCATGCTTTATGTGTCTTTCGTCCGTGGGGAGCCAACCACGTGGCAGATCATTAGAGTTTGTTGGACTACCGTCATCGCTAACTGTCCGATCTCATGTTTGTTTTACAGAATGTTAACTGTTCATGATTGCATGATGTGACATTGTTGCAATTTGGCCACAATACCTGAAATTGCGTCTCCATAAACCACGTGGGCACGCGGGTGTACTGCAATACGTGTACCGTTTCACGAGTTATTGCGATCAGTTATCAGGCAACAGGAGTTGTACGAATGATACACACCAGTGCTTTTAGGTGTAGATTATAACGGTGAATGTATCGATGCTTTTCTTTAATGTTTTAGGAATTAATGTTATCCGGAATTGTGTACTTGCCTCACATCCATATCTTAGGAATAAATGATTTTAAGTACAATTTTCTCTTGTATTCCGAGGTTACGTTTTTGCACCTAAGCCACTCACCTCGTAGAGATCCGGCCAAACCTTTGATTAGTTGTATGGTTAGAGTCGGTGGCGACCCGAATTTGAACGTAATAACCCCTAGTAACAGGTTAATTACAACGCAAAAGATTGGACGCAACGTTCAGAGAGAGAGAGAGTGGCTGTACGCTAGGTCTGAAGCACTGCCTTTGTCTTCAGATATAAAGATTGCAGCAGAATAACTTAACAAATTGATGGAAAAAATTTATTGCAAGTGATACCCACAATTCTTAAGGGTTTGAAACGAAACGAAACCAAACTGCAGAAAGCAAAATTTTATTCTAAATAAATCTTTATTAACTAGCGGTTTCGATCCATCTAATCGTCTTGAGGTATCAAAAAGTTATTTACAACAGTCTTCATCGTAAAGATCTTCTTGCGGTGACAAGTAATATAAAATCCATCCTGCATCGCTTCCATCAGTATAATACTTTTAGTTATTAACGGAAGTGACTCAGGATGGTATTTATTTTATTTGACGATATGGTAAGAAAGTTATCACGTACACTGTTGTAAATAATTCTTTGATACCTGAAAATGATCACATGAAATGAAACTGGCAGTCAATAACGATTTGATTTTATGCGTAATGGATACAATCTCGTTTTTAAAACCAATCTTAAAATGTAGGCTTATCTCCTAGATGTGGTTGAGGGTACATTTTAACATTAATGAAATTTTATAATTTTATCATGAGCTCTTGGTTGTTCTGTAATACTATTTTATCAAGAATGATCATATCTGAAAAAACATTGAGAACAACTGTTTGACTACTGTGACAGTTTTGCACAGTTTCAGGATGCACTCCGTCGCACGCCATGCATACGTGACAGAGTTCATATCGAAGATAGAGTATGGTAACTGTAGTAATTACAGTACATTCAACAAGACAGAGAGGTTCAACCAGTGGACTGGTTGTAAACTTTCTCCAGCTGGTCCCTTGCAAATTCCCCAGAACATTTCCACTAAGACAATGCAGGTAAACTACATGAAACGTATTCGCAGTTGCGAATATGGGCAACCATCAGGTGTATACTGGAACGACGACAGGAAAAATTTGTGCCCGACCAGGACTCGAACCCGCATATCGCGAGCGGTCACCTTACCAATAGGCTACCCGAACTTGCATGTATCGTCAGTCATTTGTCTACAACTTCCTCTCACTACATTAATTACGTATATTCCAGTACAGGGGAAACACTTTTATTTTTAAGTTACTTGTCTGGTTTCGGTTGATAAATACGATATTGCAATGCCTGTGTTGTTCAGAGATACGATGCAATGTTTCTTCTGAACAACAAGGCACTACAATACCGTAAAGTAGGTGAATAGTCTGAGGCGAATAGGTCAAAAGTGACACATAAATATGAGGTTTTCACAAAAAACAAATTGTCCCTTGCAAATTCCGCCGGTAATATCCACGCGGAAAAAAGAGGATAACAATTCATATCACATAGGTCAAAAGTCACACGAAAACACAGCAATTCAGATTGGCACGAAAAATTAATGTCATGTGCTATGTTTAATTATGTATTCCAAATCCGCCTGTTTAATTAGTCACTACCATCAGCTAGCTCGTGGCTCCACGATCTGATACGCGGCCTTCAGTGCCGAATATCTGCACTCTTGCTGTGCCGCAACACTCGCACATAAAAAAGGGAAATTACTTGCGGTGTTGGAATTCCACCTCCTCGCGCACTTGTGAGCAGTAGTAGACTTTCGAATATAGAGATACTAGTAATTTGGATCACAAGGGACTACGAACTTCCGACTTCGGGAATGTCAAAGGGACCTGGCCGTCACGGCCTATTGTTTTTGTTAATAATTTGAGACAATAACTCAAAACCTTTAACAGATTTTCGAGTGAAACTTTCAATAAATAATAGGTATACTGTGACCTATATGTGGGAAAAAATTTAAAAGTGTGGAATACATAGTGGAGTGAATATTGGATTTTACCTTACGTACTGAATTACGTGTAATTTGTATGTTAGGTACACTGTACTTCCACACTAAAAGATCAAAACAAATTTTATTCTTTGAATTATTAACTTGTTGGAACATTAAACCACGAATATTTGCCGGTTTGTTGTTTTGTCCGTTTAAAAAAATGGTTTTCAGAAGTCAGTTTTTTTCTCACAATAATTTAAGAACATATGAAAGGCTGCAGCTTAAAATATTTAACACTTTATTGAATAATACGGTTCACTATGTAGGCGAGCACTATGTTATTATTCATGCAGAAAATAGTTTTTGTAGCTTCAATATTCGATGAGATAATGATACTTGAGTATACGAAGACGTCGATTAAGTAAACTGAAACAAATGATTTGCGTGTTATTTTCTTCTCAATGATAACATTCCAGCTCGATAATCTTGCTGATAATGAGTGTACTTTCCATCTTATTTAGTTTTCTTCCTTTTATTTGTTATTCTCACCTCCTTTGTCACGCTTTCAACTGCTTTTTTCAACTGATAGGAATACAGCAACGCAGATAAGGTACTAAATTAACAGTAATGAGTTGTGCAAGTCTGAGCACAGCAGGAGCACACATTATGGCAGTTTCCTGTGAACAAAGGGTCGAAGTCTCTCAGTATTAGCAAGCTTATACTCACTGAACGTATTCCTTTGAGAAATTACATAAAAATTCAACTTTTTGGGTCCTCATGACGTGCTGGTACCCTTAAACACTTTTTAAGAAGAACTCTGCCTGAGAGAGCCAACGTCTTGCTTCTTATACCCAGGAGAACTGCCTACTGACTCCCGATCCCGCTAGCCAAGAAACACCGGGAAATGTTAAAAACGCGCAAGAGTTTCAGGCACTCATCCTCGCCAGCAAAACGGTGACATTTACATCGGTATTTTCTTGTCAATACTTTCTCTTTCAGGTTTAGGTCTAACAGCTGCTGAGAGACAGTTGCTGTAGTAAGAAAGTCATCAGCCCTTAACGCAGTCCTGTGTCCTTTAACCACTTTAACGAATAAGGAAAAGACCAGCTCACCAGCTCCTGATACCGGCTCCAGAGTCCCTAAAAGCCAATTGGGCGATCACATGGCTAAGCCGGTAACTACACTACTGGCCATTAAAACTGCTACACCACGAAGACGACGTGCTACAGACACGAAATTTAACCGACAGGAAGAAGATGCTGTGATATGCAAATGATTAACTTTCAGAGCATTCACACAAGGTTGGCGCCGGTGGTGACACCTGCAACGTGCTGACATGAGGAAAGTTTCCAACCGACAGCAGTTGACTGGCGTTGCCTGGTGAAACGTTGTTGTGATGCCTCGTGTAAGAACGAGAAATGCGTACCATCACCTTTCCGACTTTGATAAAGATCGGATTGTAGCTTATCGCGATTGCGGTTTATCGTATCGCAACATTGCTGCTCGCGTTGGTCGAGATCCAATGACTGTTAGCAGAATATGGAATCGGTGGGTTCAGAGGGTAATACGGAACGCCGTTCTGGATTCCAACGGCCTCGTATCACAAGCAGTCGAGATGACAGCCATCTTATCCGCATGGCTGTAACGGATCGTGCAGCCACGTCTCGATCCCTGAGTCAACAGATGAGGACTTTTGCAAGACAACAACCATCTGCAAGAGACAGTTCGAC
This sequence comes from Schistocerca nitens, assembly GCF_023898315.1. Classification (NCBI taxonomy): domain Eukaryota; kingdom Metazoa; phylum Arthropoda; class Insecta; order Orthoptera; family Acrididae; genus Schistocerca; species Schistocerca nitens. The sequence goes on from NC_064617.1 coordinate 87,918,622, forward strand.
AACGTTTGCAGCAGCATGGAGGATCAGCTCGGAGACCGTGACTGCGGTTACCCTTGACGCTGCATCACAGACAGGAGCGCCTGCGATGGTGTACTCAACGACGAACCTGGGTGCGAGAATGGCAAAACGTCATTTTTTCGGATCAATCCAGGTTCTGCTTACAGCATCGTGATGGTCGCATCCGTGTTTGGCGACTTCGCGGTGAACGCACATTAGAAGCGGGTATTCGTCATCTCCATACTGGCGTATCACCCTGCGTGATGGTATGGGGTGCCATTGGTTACACGTCTCGGACACCTCTTCTTCGCATTGACGGCACTTTGAACAGTTAACGTTACATTTCAGATGTGTCATGACCCGTGGCTCTACCCCTCATTCGATCCCTGCGAAACCCTACATTTCAGCAGGATAATGCACAACCGCATGTTGAAGGTCCTGTAGGGGCCTTTCTGGATACAGAAAATGTTCGACTGCTGCCCTGGCCGCCACATTCTCCAGATCTCTCACCAATTGAAAACGTCTGTTCAATGGTGGCCGAGCGACTGGCTTGTCACAGTACGCCAGTCACCACTGTTGATGAACTGTGGTATCGCGTTGAAGGTGCGTGGGCAACTGTACTTGTACACGCCATGCAAGCTCTGTTTGACTCAATTCCCAGGCGTATCAAGGCCGTTATTACGGCCAGAGGTGGTTGTTCTGCGTACTGATTTTTCACGATCTATACACCCAAATTGTGTGAAAATGTTATCACATGTCAGTTCTAGTTTAATATATTTGTCCAATGAATACCCGTTTGTATTTCTTCTTGGTGTAGCAATTTTAATGCCAGTAGTGTATATCTTAAAAGAGGGGCATTGCTCTTCGATCGTTTCCAGTACCTTGTCACCCCTATCGTATGGGCTATACCTTTTTTTGGCCGCGTTTCTAAGTAAACTGCTGCCCATTCAGCCGAATGTCATCACCATCCATGTGCATTGTGCTCTACAGTTTGATTGCTGTTATCAAAGACAGTGAGTTTTATAAATGGTCACAAACTACAGAAAATGGTATCTGAGAACATAAGGAGCAAAAGAGAGCATAGTCAGACGGCTAGAAAGGCGTGACAAGGGAGGAATTTCCACTTGCAGGTGCAGGTAAGAGAGGTACACCTATATCAATACCAAGCGGATGGCCCGTCAGCCTGGGAGAAGACATACGACCGAGCAGAACATTGTCCACGACAACTGCCATTATCCTTAACATTTAAAATGTGCACAAACCTTGTCATTGGGTCGATTACGCCGGCCTCTGTGGCCGAGCGGTTCTAGGCGCTTCAGTCCGGAACCGCGCTGCTGCTACGGTCATAGGTTCGAATCCTGCCTCGGGCATGGATGTGCGTGATGTCCTTAGGTTACTTAGGTTTACGTAGTTCTAAGTCTACGGGACTGATGACCTCAGATATTAAGTCCCATAGTTATTAGAGCCATTTGAACCGTTTGGATCGATTCATAAGTTCGTAGCGTTTGCCTGAAGTTACAAGAGATACACATAACAGAGACTTTAGGTCTCAATAATATTTTCTCCTTCACTATTTACGACAGCCTGTCAACGTTGGGGTAATTTTTCGATTCCGCGACTGTAGAAATCATTTAGTTTTGAAGCGAAGAACTCGTCGAGCCATTTTGGCATAGAATTTTCATGCGGACGGGTAGTTCCTTGAAGGTTGCTCTACAGAACTGGGAAAGGTGGAAATCTGAGGGCGCATTTCGGCTGAATAAGATGGGTGCGAAATGACTTCCCAGTACAACTGCTGTATAGTGAGTTTTTGTCAGTAGCAGAATGTGTGCGGGCGTTATCTTGGAGTAGCGTCATTTCAAGCAGTGTTCCTGGTTGTTGTTCTTGGGCTGCGTCTACAATAATTGCCAGCCGCGGCGGTTACGCCTCGGAGGAGTTCACAGCAGCGTCGCTGTTCCACCACATGCATAATATTATCTTTTGAGGATGCACAGAGGCCTTTGTACGGGGAGGGGCTGCTTTGCTTAGGCTCAAGTATTCCTTTCTTTTCCGTGTGTTGGCACAAAAACACCAGTTCTCGTCACCACTAACGATACAGGTTGGTTCATATGCCTCTGAGCACTATGGGACTTAACTGCTGAGGTCATCAGTCCCCTAGAACATAGAACTACTTAAACCAAACTAACCTAAGGACATCTGAGACATCCATGCCCGAGACAGGATTCGAACCTGCGACCGTAGAGGTCGCGCGGTTCCAGACTGTAGAGCCTAGAAACGCTCGGCCAATCCGGGCGGCGATACACCATGGGAATGGTGGATGCTGTTCAGGAGTTAGTTGCTGACGAGAAAGCAGATGCACATATGGCCACCCACTGAATTTTGGGATTCTGGCTAAGAGCATGCGATAGCCATATACACGGTTTTCGAACCATTCCCATTGCATGCGACTGTCGTAGATGATGGGATGGTCACAGTTCACGACATTTCTCAGTTTTTGAGTACACTTACGCGATCATTGTGGATTAATGCGTTTAAACTATCTTCATCAAACCCCGAAGATCCATCCTGAACCTCGACAGCCTTAAAACGAGAAAACCGTTTTCCCGTCGTGGTCTGTCCAGTGGCATTATCCCCATGTTTCTGGCTGCCTTCGGCACTGACACTCCTGTATTGAACTCTGGCAGAAGAATATATTGGAAATGTACCGATTTCACAGCTTGGCACTCCACTTCCTAGCGTCTCCAGATGACAAAATCTCAAACGGAAACAGTGAACTACAAATAAAAAATTAAAATCGATAAATGAATCCACAGCAACCGGAATACCAGCATGCAAAACAAAAACGCTACGGTGTTATGCGCCAACCAAACACCTACGGACTTGCTTCTGCGGCAACGATTCTGTCCCTGGTTCGTTAGACAGTGCACCACGGGTTCGGGGCTTCTGACATCCACTCTCTTCACAGATAAGTCAACCTTTACTATGGGCGATATCGCCAAAAGTCCCTGTGGGCTACGGAGAACCCCTGTGGTATTTTGGCAGTGATCCAGCACCAGTTCAGCCTCAGTGTGTGGGAGGATTTATTTCTGACAGCCGTGTGGGACCAGCAACCGTTCTACAATGTCACACAGACGACGCATTCCCGCATTTCCTGCGGGTGACCCTGCATCCTCCGCTGGGACGCGTGCCTTTGGTGGTGCGGAGGATGATGAGATTGCTACTACGGTGCTGCAGCTCACTGCCGTCTTGGATGTGGAGCTAAAACACTAGCATACACAGGACATTCGCCTTTGCCTGGTATGCTCTCTTATGGACTTTCAGCTACCGAGATTTACACTGTCAAAAATCTATTCTCTTCGCCTTTAAGTGGGTATATTTCTCTCGGAGCGCATATCCATCTAAGCTATTTTTCTCCTTTTCCTCTCAGATAGCGTTTCCTGTAGTTTGTCCCCATTTAGCGAAATCAATGTGTACAATCTCACCCTTGTGCCAGTAGCAGTGGCTTTTGTCGTGTCCTGACATAGGTGGAATAGGGAGAAAAGGGGTTGCTGGTCAGTCTGTGCTCCCGAGCGGTACAGAGCGGAAGGCAGGACCATTCACAGTGAAGGTATTTGATTGTGTTCTTCTATCTGAGCCAACACTGGTACAGGTATTTACTTGAAATGTAGGTGGTGAAACTTGGTAGGGAACTCGTTGTGGAGACTCTTGGACAAACAGGGTTTTGAAATACACTCCTGGAAATTGAAATAAGAACACCGTGAATTCATTGTCCCAGGAAGGGGAAACTTTATTGACACATTCCTGGGGTCAGATACATCACATGATCACACTGACAGAACCACAGGCACATAGACACAGGCAACAGAGCATGCACAATGTCGGCACTAGTACAGTGTATATCCACCTTTCGCAGCAATGCAGGCCGCTATTCTCCCATGGAGACGATCGTAGAGATGCTGGATGTAGTCCTGTGGAACGGCTTGCCATGCCATTTCCACCTGGCGCCTCAGTTGGACCAGCGTTCGTGCTGGACGTGCAGACCGCGTGAGACGACGCTTCATCCAGTCCCAAACATGCTCAATGGGGGACAGATCCGGAGATCTTGCTGGCCAGGGTAGTTCACTTACAGCATCTAGAGCACGTTGGGTGGCACGGAATACATGCGGACGTGCATTGTCCTGTTGGAACAGCAAGTTCCCTTGTCGGTCTAGGAATGGTAGAAAGATGGGTTCGATGACGGTTTGGATGTACCGTGCACTATTCAGTGTCCCCTCGACGATCACCAGTGGTGTACGGCCAGTGTAGGAGATCGCTCCCCACACCATGATGCCGGGTGTTGGCCCTGTGTGCCTCGGTCGTATGCAGTCCTGATTGTGGCGCTCACCTGCACGGCGCCAAACACGCATACGACCATCATTGGCACCAAGGCAGAAGCGACTCTCATCGCTGAAGACGACACGTCTCCATTCGTCACTTCATTCACGCCTGTCGCGACACCACTGGAGGCGGGCTGCACGATGTTGGGGCGTGAGCGGAAGACGGCCTAACGGTGTGCGGGACCGTAGCCCAGCTTCATGGAGACGGTTGCGAATGGGCCTCGCCGATACCCCAGGAGCAACAGTGTCCCTAATTTGCTGGGAAGTGGCGGTGCGGTCCCCTACGGCACTGCGTAGGATCCTACGGTCTTGGCGTGCATCCGTGCGTCGCTGCGGTCCGGTCCCAGGTCGACGGGTACGTGCACCTTCCGCCGACCACTGGCGACAACATCGATGTACTGTGGAGACCTCACGCCCCACGTGTTGAGCAATTCGGCGGTACGTCCACCCGGCCTCCCGCAGGCCCACTATACGCCCTCGCTCAAAGTCCGTCAACTGCACATACGGTTCACGTCCACGCTGTCGCGGCATGCTACCAGTGTTAAAGACTGCGATGGAGCTCCGTATGCCACGGCAAACTGGCTGACACTGACGGCGGCGGTGCACAAATGCTGCGCAGCTAGCGCCATTCGACGGCCAACACCGCGGTTCCTGGTGTGTCCGCTGTGCCGTGCGTGTGATCATTGCTTGTACAGCCCTCTCGCAGTGTCCGGAGCAAGTATGGTGGGTCTGACACACCGGTGTCAATGTGTTCTTTTTTCCATTTCCAGGAGTGTATTTATTCCAGACAGGACTAACTAATACTCTGAAGGCTAGTTCTAAGGTTAGAAAAAGCATGAATAACACTGTTACAACAGAAGACAGTGCAGAAGTCCCAGGAACGGCTGCTAACGACAGTAGCAAACACCAGCAGCATCTTAAGGCAACAAATTAGTTGCAAAACAAAACATACTGAATGTGACACTGTTCACTGAGGCACTCCAAGAGGGAGAGAGATAGCAGACGTACGCGGAGCTGGACCGAGGCAGGAGTCGGTGGACGCGGATTTGGCGCCCAGACCGTCTGACTGACAACTCCGCCAAAATCTGGAATTCAGGGTTGTAAAGAGTCGTGTGGGACCACTGTTTTTCCCACATAAAGCCAATCCCGTAGGTCTCTTTCAGGCGCCTGCCAATCTATTGCTCCTAAGGCGGGGATGTTAATGCAGTTGCACTAACTATTACGTATTTGGTATCAACATTGTTCAGCTGAAAGTTAAACGTAACTGCTCTGCCAAATTAGGCTTGCAACATTATTGTAATACGTCATTTACCCCGCCCCTTGGGCTCTCCGGAGTAGGGACTGCTAGGTCAACAGTTTTTTTTGGCGTTTTCGCTCTCTTTCTAACCCTTGTGAGCCTACTGACGTTGCTGTTCTCAGGGCTGGTATCAATCTGGCTTTATACGCTAGAAGGTGCCTGTTGGTTACAAAGTTCTACAGTGGCAACCTACCACAGCGTCTAGACGAGGTATGAAGTTACATGTTAATTCTTTGAAGAGTAACTAACGCCCTGGGACCGCGTTTGGGGGCGTCTGCATTTTTGCAAGGCTCTCCCCTTACGGTTTACTTCATGTAACAACATCTAGTTTCGTCTGCTATCAGCATCGTCTCTGCTTCCGCCCCTTGGACCGCCTGTCCTCCTTCCTCACAGCTTCAAGGTAACATTACAGTAGCAAGTAATAATCAATATATGACAATTTACATGTTGTGGCGACAAACTGACCTTCAGATCTACTTCTCTGCATCTGTGCTCTCCAAAGTTCCGTAAACTGCGCTGAAGAATCCTTCGCGTTCCATCAGTGCTCATGCCTGGGAAAATGTGTCTTCACTTTCATCAATGGAAACAGTTTATCGCTGTGTAAACCAATCCTCCGATATTTCTAAGAAGTATTTCACTATACAGGATGCCTCAGGAGGAATGGTCAGTATTCAGAGTTATGAAACGAATGCTCATTTCACGCAAAAACCTCACGACCATAAGCCGTATTCCGAATGGTTTCCTAGGTAGAAAACAATAAACCTGCATTTGCTTCTGGGCGAGTGGCGCACTCGTATGTGACTTACCCACTCAATCTATTTGATGTTTTATTGTAGCCTGCCTCGTTGCTTTCAACCTTGTACTTTGAGTTGTCTTTAAGCCATTAAACTAGCCTGTCTGAACCGCAAAATTACTACTGGTTCATCAAAGGTTATTAATCTCAATCAATACACAAAATGTAAAGTGGAAGTAGGTGCCAAGGAATAACTGGTGAAATTAGACACAACTTTCAATAACACTCTTTATTCAAATTTGATGCAAGACTTTACGATATTTAAAAAAAAAGACCAACAACAATAGGTCACAGTTTACGATAGGAAACGACTTTTAAATTATTAAATTATTATAAAAATAATTTCACTCCAGTAAAAGGCAAGTACAGGCAAGCAACTTAACGTATACAACGCGACGCTGTACAATATTTCAAGCTCAGCTAAATTACGGGTGAATTACACTCCATTCATTAAATGGCACCGAATCTAACTTGTCTGCAACATATAAAGACAATCCTGTTTACAAAAGTTCTCAAAATAGAAAAACCAAAACGTATGAGTCATGTACACGAGGGCGGTGTGTATGTGTGTGTGTGTGTGGGGGGGGGGGGGGGGGGGGCACTCACAGTTAATAACATCAGCATTTCCAAAATATATTAAAAACAAACTTTACAAATTTCTGCCAGTTAACTTACTAACTTACGGCAAACACACACGCTCGCCAGGTAGGACTTGCGAACTTATACAACATTCTCCTTTCAAGGCAACAGTTTCTATCCGTAATGAAATGGCCAACTTTTACATGGCAAGAAAACACACTAATAACAACTACCTGTATAAAACGCATATGCACGTTGCGTAAAAGCCTTAACAGGTATTGAATTGGAAAAACACACAACAGTTTTTGTTGACTAGAAACAATACAAAAAAATCCACTACGGCGTATGTTAACAACCTTGCATGATTATAGCCAAATATACATAAACACAAATTTACTTAAGATACAGCTTCCGGATGAGCAGGAATTCGTTATGCAATTGACTAGTTCTTACCACGAGGCAAAAGGAGTTTTTCTTCTTTCTTAGAGTACCTTTTACACGTGAGTCTAGTAATACTAGCAGACAGGCGAGAGAATGGATCAGGTCTTAGTGCCTTGCATTTTAAACAGTACAGTCACTGGTGCCTTAGACTTTCACAGACATGGCAGACGCTAACAGTCGAATAAACTAGTAGGTAAGCTGGGAGGGGAAAGAAGCAATCCGAACCACAGATTTACTCTGACTCCCCACCTTTCGTCCTCAAAAGAGGACAAACGGACCACCCTTTCTAACATTACCACCTTCCCGCGGGTGGGCAGACGAGAATGAATGGCGGGAAACCCCCCAAAAAATACACCTGGTATTATTAACAAGAATAAGTAAATTGAATTCTATTAAAATTCATAAAATCTGTTAACAATCAATACTCAACTTCTGGTGCGTTACGCCTCCCAGAACTGAACCAACGCAGCACCTCCAAATGCTCTGCCGAGCCGCCCGCTGCCAGCCGTTTCAACGGACGCAGGAAGGCGCGCCGATTTTCAGAACCTCCTCGCCGGTCGACAGCATACGGCCGAACTGCAGATTAGACTCCTCGGGGACCCACGCTCAGGAAGATTCCTTTAGCGACGAGCAGTTAACGCCCCATACCACGGAGCCGCTGCTCGCGTCGCTTACACTGATGCCGCGGTCTGCGTGCTGTCCCTCTAGCACCGGCAGAGAAGTCGCTTCTTGATGCCCCGACTGCCATCTCTCCACGAGAGCCCCTACAGCTACACCTTAAACGCACGCGAACAGCCCACTTTCCCCCTTTCCCGCTAAAGGGAGAGACTGAAGCCTTCAATTGGGACAAAGGCGCCACCGCCAGAAAACGGAGGGCGACTGCTTCACGCTACGCGCTGCGGCGCGATTTTCAAAGCTAACTTAACTACAGCTCACTGTTGGAAGGACAGTTGTCCGTGGTGTGCTGTAAGTGAAATACTGCCAGGGACTGATAGTCTATTGGAGAGAAACATCGGTTCGCTGTGTTAGTGCTAAAATGCCACTCACCTACACCAATAAACAATATGCAGATGTGGCCAATCCTCATGGTTTCTACCTCAGATACACTGTAATTGGCTGTTTAGGTTTTTATGTTGGTAACGTCAGGTAGCGCTCTGTATGAAAATCACTGGTTGTACTGTGTGCCGTCTGTGGCTGGTTGGCATTGTTGGAATATTCGCTATTGTAGTGTTGGGGAGTTGGATGTGAAAAGCGCGTAGCGTTGCGCAGTTGGTGAGCCGCCAGCAGTGGTGGATGTGGGGAGAGAGATGGCGGAGTTTTGAGAGCGGATGATCTGGACGTGTGTCCATCAGAAAGAGTAAATTTGTAAGACTGGATGTCATGAACTATATATATATATATATATATATATATATATATATATATATATATATATATATATATATATATATGTTCATTACACATATATACAGGGTGTTACAAATAGGTACGGCCAAACTTTCAGCATACATTCCTCACACACAAAGAAAGAAAATATGTTATGTGGACATGTGTCCGGAAACGCTTACTTTCCATGTTAGAGCTCATTTTATTACTTAAAATCACATTAATCGTGGAATGGAAACACACAGCAACAGAACGTACCAGCGTGACTTCAAACACTTTGTTACAGGAAATGTTCAAAATGTCCTCCGTTAGCGAGGATATACGCATCCACCCTCCGTCGCACGGAATCCCTGATGCGCTGATGCAGCCCTGGAGAATGGCGTATTGTATCACAGCCGTCCACAATACGAGCACGAAGAGTCTCTACATTTGGTACCGGGGTTGCGTAGACGAGAGCTTTCAAATGCCCCCATAAATGAAAGTCAAGAGGGTTGAGGTCAGGAGAGCGTGGAGGCCACGGAATTAGCCCGCCTCTACCAATCCGTCGGTCACCGAATCTGTTGCTGAGAAGCGTACGAACACTTCGACTGAAATGTGCAGGAGCTCCGTCGTGCATGAACCACATGTTGTGTCGTACTTGTAAAGGCACGTGTTCTAGCAGCACAGGTAGAGTATTCCGTATGAAATCGTGATAACGTGCTCCATTGAGCGTAGGTGGACGAAACTAAAATGAGCTCTAACATGGAAATTAAGCGTTTTCGGACACATGTCCACATAACATCTTTTCTTTATTTGTGTGAGAGGAATGTTTCCTGAAAGTTTGGCCGTACCTTTTTGTAACACCCTATATATATATATATATATATATATATATATATATATATATATATATATATATATATCACATCAAATACTGAGGAACCGATTCCACAGACCGAACGTGAGGAGAGCGGCTAGTGTAATTGTTTAATACAAACCATACAAAAATGCACGGAAGTATGTTTTTTAACACAAACCTACGTTTTTTTAAATGGAACCCCGTTAGTTTTGTTAGCACATCTGAACATATAAACAAATACGTAATCAGTGCCGTTTGTTGCATTGTAAAATGTTAATTACATCCGGAGATATTGTAACCTAAAGTTGACGCTTCAGTACCACTCCTCCGCTGTTCGATCGTGTGTATCGGAGAGCACCGAATTACGTAGGGATCCAAAGGGAACGGTGATGGACCTTAGGTACAGAAGAGACTGGAACAGCACATTACGTCCACATGCTAACACCTTTATTGGTCTTTTTCACTGACGCACATGTACATTACCATGACGTGGAGGACGCATAAATTGGCCCGCCCGTTCTCCTGATCTTACACCTCTGGACTTCTTTCTGTGGGGTACGTTAAAGGAGAATGTGTACCGTGATGTGCCTACAATCCCAGAGGATATGAAACAACGTATTGTGGCAGCCTGCGGCGACATTACACCAGATGTACTGCAGCATGTACGACATTCATTACGCCAGAGATTGCAATTGTGTGCAGCAAATGATGGCCACCACATTGAATATCTATTGGCCTGACATGTCGGGACACACTCTATTCCACTGCGTAATCGAAAACGGAAACCACGTGTGTACGTGTACCTCACCCCTCATGGTAATGTACATGTGCGTCAGTGAAAAAGACTAATAAAAAAGTGTTAGCATGTGGACGTAATGTGCTGTTCCAGTCTCTTCTGTACCTACGGTCCATCACCGTTCCCTTTGGATCCCTACGTAATTCGGTGCTCTCCGATACACACGATCGAACAGCGGAGGAGTGGTACTCAAGCGTCAACTTTAGGTTACAATATCTCCGGATGTAATTAACATTTTGCAATGCAACAAACGGCACTGATTACGTATTTGTTTATATGTTCAGATGTGCTAACAAAACTAACGGGGTTCCATTTAAAAAAACGTAGGTTTGTGTTAAAAAACATACTTACGTGCATTTTTTATGGTTTGTATTAACCAATTACACTAGCCCCTCTCCTCACGTTCGGTCTGTGGAATCGATTCGTCAGTATTTGATGTGGTTTACGAAATGTATCCAGCGGTAATGTTAGGTGACTCACCCTGTATATATATATCAGTTCATGACATCACACTAGGTGCCCAGGTATGCAATGGCGTTTTTCAACGCCACGTAGATGCTTCATTCTGCACAGTTTTCCATTGTGCAAAACGACAGCGCGTTGATTAGACGACAGCTCGTGACGTAAGAAATGCTGATGTTTGTCGTTGTACTAGGAGTGGAGGAACAGTTCCTTACTGAATTACGGATGGAGGGTGTGCTAAGTGCTGGATGGCATGCGGGCTAGAAATAGAAATTTGCTGTACGCTTCTACCACCAACAACCGTCGTGTGTTCCAGAATGAACTCGCGAAATCTATGTGCAAGCTGCACCGTGGCCCAGACGCACATGGCCAGAGGAAAAAGTGTTGCGGTGGAGTGGACTGACCCTCCACACAAGCTATGTAACTGGAGGTGATCTGCTGAATTTGTGCGTCCGTGCCCTGCCACGTTCAATAACATCGGTCGTGTGAACGACCTCACAGTGACGTTAGTGTAACAAAGACAAAACTTCCCGCTGGAGGGAGTGAGGAATCACAGCCGGTGCACCGTCGTTCTCTGTATGGAGGAGCAGAACATCCGACCGCGCGAGCACCGCGTGACCATGCGCGAAGTGGTGACACGTCACTGGGTGGGGAATTCCTTTCAAACTACATGCCCACCATGGCACTCTTGTTACAAAACTGCCCGAAGAGCTGGATCGGAAGAAGTGGCTCCATCAATAAGCCGAACGTCAAGATGAAAATTATGACTCATTTTAAAACCTTGATAACATTATTTCTTAGATCACTGGTTCCCAATCTTTCTCAGACCATTACCCCTGAATGCAATCAGAGCACCCCTGCCACCAGCCTTCCACTCCCCCCCCCCCTCCCACCCGTCTGCTATCTATCTGTGTGTGTGTGTGTGTGTGTGTGTGTGTGTGTGTGTGTGTGAATGATGAAGTATTTCGTGGTGCATCGCAAGTGCTGCCCACAACTCCTTCGCAGAGAAGAATGGTGAGGGTAGACACTTGTTACAAAACATGCTTCCCCTGCATTACTTCCGCACAGCGCCACTTGCTTGACCTGGAAACTGTAACCTCATTTAAACAGAAACAAGTTCACGTGTGTGCACTATACTTACTGTTCGTAAATCACTTCATTGAGGATCCTTACTTCTGAGCTGGCAATAAGTGGACGACTTCAGGCTGTTAACGCTTTGTACCTAACCACTTTAATAATAATAATAATAATAATAATACTTTGAACAGCACTATAGCAGCCCTTCATCAGGAGAAAGAAAAGTGGCGTTCCACGGATCGGAGCGTGAAATGCCAGATCCCTTAATCGGGCAGGTAGGTCAGAAAATTTAAAAAGGGAAGTGGATAGGGTAATGATAGATATAGTGGGAACTAGTGGAGTTCGGTAGCAGGAGGAACAACACTTCTGGTCAGGTGAATACAGGATAAAAATCAAATAGGGGTGATGCAGGAGTAGGTTTAATAGTATATAAAAAATAGGAGTGCGGATAAACTACTACTAACAGCATAGTGAACGCGTTATTGTGGCCAAGATAGGCACGAAGCCCACGCCAACTACAGTAGCACAAGTTTACATGAGTGACTGGAATGCGATAGTAGGAAAAGGAAGAGAAGGAAACTTAGTAGGTAAATATGGATTGGGGGTAAGAAACGAAAGAGGAAGCCGCCTGGTAGAACTTTGCTCAGAGCATAACTTAATCATAGCTAACACTTGGTTGAAGTATCATGAAAGAAGGGTGTATACATGGAAGAAGCCTGGAGATACTAGAAGGTATGAGATAGATTATATAACGGTGAGACAGAGGTTTAGAAACCAGGTTTTACATTGTAAGTCATTTCCAGAGGCAGATGTGGACTATGACAACAATCTACTGATTATGAACTGTAGATTAAAACTGAAGAAACTGAAAAAAGGTGGGAATTTAAGGAGATGGGAACTGGAAAAACTGACTAAACCAGAGGTTGTACTGAGTTTTAGGAAGAGTATAAAGGAAGAATTGACAGGAATGGGGGAAGGAAAAACAGTAGAAGAAGAATGGGTAGCTTTGAGGGATGAAGTAGTGAAGGCAGCAGAGGATCTGGTACGTAAAAAGACGAGGGCTAGTAGAAATCCTTGGTAACGGAAGAAATATTGAATTTAATTGATGCAAGGAGAAAATATAAATATGCAGTACATGAAGCAGGCAAAAAGGAATACAAACGTCTCAAAAATGAGATTGACGGGAAGTGCAAAATGGTTAAGCAGGGATGACTAGAGAACAAATGTAAGGACGTAGAGGCTTATCTCACTAGGGTAAGACACACTGCCTACAGGAAAATTAAAGAGACCTTTGAAGAAAAGAGAACCACTTGTATGAATATCAAGAGCTCAAATGGAAACCCAGTTCTAAGCAAAGAAGGGAAAGCAGAAAGGTGGATGTACAGAGGGTCTATACAATGACGATGTACTTGAGGACAATATTACGGAAATGGAAGAGGATGTAGATGAAGATGAAATGGGAGATATGGTACTGCGTGAAGAGTTTGACAGAGCACTGAAACACCTAAGCTGAAACAAGGCCCCGTCAGTAGGCAACATTCCATTAGAACTACTCACAGCCTTGGGAGAGCCAGTCCTGACAAAACTCTACCATTTGGTGAGCAAGATATATGAGACAGGCGAAATAACCTCAGACTTCAAGAAGAATATAATAATTCCAATCCCAAACAAAGCAGGTGTAGACAGATGTGAAAATTACCGAACAATCTAATAAGTCACAGCTGCAAAATACTAAGGCAAATTCTTTATAGACGAATGGCAAAATGGTTGTGAAGGGAGAGAGACAGGGTTGTAGCCTCTCCCCGATGTTATTCAATCTGTATACTGAGCAACCAGTAAAGGAAACAAAAGAAAAATTCGGACTAGGAATTAAAATCTATGGACAAGAAATAAAAACTTTGAGGTTCGCCGATGACATTTTAATTCTGTCAGAGACAGCAAAGGACCTGGAAGAGCAGCTGAACGGAACGGACAGTGTCTTGAAAGGAGGATATAAGATGAACATCAGCAAAAGCAAAAAGAGGATAATGGAATGTAGTCGAATTAAGTCGGGTAATGCTGAGGAAATTAGATTAGCAAAAGTAGTAAAGGAGTTTGGCTACTTGGGGAGCAAAATAACTGATGATGGTTGAAGTAGAGAGGATATAAAATGCAGACTGGCAATGGCAAGGAAAACGTTTCTGGAGAAGAGAAATTTGTTAACATCGAGTATAGATTTAAGTGTCAGGAAGTCATTAGTGAAAGTATTTGTATGGAGTATTGCCATGTATGGAAGTGAAACATGGACGATAAATAGTTTGGACAAGAAGAGAATAGAAGCTTTCGAAATGTGGTGCTACAGAAGAATGTTCAAGATTAGGTGGGTAGATCACATAACTAATGAGGTATTGAACAGAATTGGAGAGAAGAGGAGTTTGTGGCACAACTTGAATAGAAGAAGGGTTAGATTGGTAGGACATGTTCTGAGGTATCAAGGGATCACTAATTTAGTATTGAAGGGCAGCATGGAGAGTAAAAATCGTAGAGACCAAGAGATGAATACACTAAGCCGATTCAGAAGGATGTGGGATGCAGCAGGTACTGGGACATGAAGAAGCTTGCACAGGATAGAGCAGCATGGAGAGCTGCATCAAACCAGTCTCAAGACTGAAGACCACAACAACAACAACACACCGTCCAAAACTTGGTGAGGACATTTTCTTGAGGTATTTAGATTTTTTACCTATATGTCTCACTTTTACCATATATAAGGGACAAATCACAACATACATGTGTAGTGTCTGTAACTATGTTAGGAACCTGTAACCTCCACCGCATCAATGCAAGTAATTAACAAAAACTAATTATTGGTATATTATGTGAACAGTATAATTGTTATACAAAATTGTCATAGTAGTAATGATATTTTGAAAATATTTTAGTTTTTACCCCTCAGAAAATGTTATTTTACCACTCAGGGGGTTATTACCCCCAGGTTAAGAATCGCTGCCCTAGATAAACCAAACGCTCTGTTGGTACTGACTAGCCGGCCGAAGTGGCCGTGCGGTTAAAGGCGCTGCAGTCTGGAACCGCAAGACCGCTACGGTCGCAGGTTCGAATCCTGCCTCGGGCATGGATGTTTGTGATGTCCTTAGGTTAGTTAGGTTTAAGTAGTTCTAAGTTCTAGGGGGACTAATGACCTCAGCAGTTGAGTCCCATAGTGCTCAGAGCCATTTGTTGGTACTGACTGTTAACTGAGACAGTAAGTCAGCGGTCGAATACTGCAGTGGGCCTGTGCAATTACTGGTATTGATAATTAGACAATAACAGAGCCCGGCGTTGCCATTTTTGCACCGTTTGAGATGAGACATGCTTGGAGGTATTGAAAAAAAGCCGTTAAAGGCCGATGATCCAATGCTGAGGGTGGTATTCCCTGTTTGGCATACCGGTGCCGGATTGTACGGCTTCGAACGGAAACTTTTGATCGGCCCTAATAGATTGCTGTGGAAGTCTATGGGGATACTATTGCGTTATTGTTGTCGTCTTCAGTCCGAAGACTTGTTTGAAGCAGCTCTCGACGCTAGTCGATACCGTGCGAGCATATCTGCTGAAACCTATATCCATCAGTAATGTGCTTTCTGCAGTCAAGCCACGGCATTCCTCTACAACTTTTACTCACACACTTCCCACACTACAAAATTGACGGTACTGTGTACTGTCTCCTGGAAACAGTTAAAAAAGTTTCCAGGACCGGCTTTGATTAAGGAATATTCGGCGATTTCTAGCAGAGGTAATGGGAAGAAAATTGGAATAATAGCGGCACGCAAAGAACCGTGGAAACAAAGAACCGTGGAAATCCCCCATCTTCACTCGCTGAACTAAGGCCGGATTCACGCTCTGGTTATCTAGACTGCACTCTATGGGCCCGCACCACAATAACATGAAATAAAAGAAAAATATTTGTTTTACTGCTGTGGGTGGCTCTCTTTACAGTCGTAATAGACGTAGTGGTAATTATTTTGTTTTTGTTTTTCGGCTGAATTTTTCAGGTGTCAGGTGATATGAATTAACGCAACATTGATGTTCAAAAAATTTTTATCTCCTGACACCCGACGCTAAATGTTAGGCTCTAGGACAAGGAGAAACTACAGTATATCAGGATAACTTTACTCGTTAAGAAGATATTGTGGTAAACGTAAAAGATGTCATAAGATCCACAGCGTCTGACTGTTTACTTTGCCGTGACGTCGTAGGCAGACATGCGACCAACGTGAGTGCTTTAGCTGGAAATTGAAAGATGAAGTAAACCAATGCTTTTTTTTTACAAATATTAACATATTTTATGAAAAATGTCTGTCGTAATAATTATGCTATAACCAAATGAAAACAACCGCAAATATTTGACAATATACCTATTACAGCATTAGGACATCTGCATAGGTAATAAGTATACTGTAAAGTACATAATTAGTTGAACTGTAGGCGGAATCTTTAAAAATTCTTGACCAATGAACTTCAGATTTTTACATGATATTTTAATAAACGGACGGACATGAGGTAAATACTTTTCAGTATTTATGGTATACAAAGAGATAAATGAAATTTATAGTATTACGTAAAGACAAGTAGGTGTTCAAGGTTGTTACCAAAAATCTTGAAAAATTCTTGACCGATTTACTTCAAATGTTTCAAAAAACTCTACTATGTTCAATAGACATAGACTACATATTTTTAAGTATTTATGGTACACAAACACGAAAAAAATCTATAGTACCATTAAATAGAAGTCGTTCTCCAAATATATTACCAAAAATTTCTAATAGTTATTGACACATTTACTTTAAATTTTGCACGATGCTCTAATAAACGTTGGACGGAGATAGGCTTCATATTTTTAATATATACGATATTAATATATAAACAAGGTGGGGCAAATAACGAGTAGATACCAGTGGACGTATAGCTACATCCAACACGATGCAGCAACTGCCCATACAGCCGGCTGCACCTTGGGACACATTTACACAGTCTTCACGCCTGACAGGGTTGTTAGCAGAGGGCAGTCAAGTCGCGGCCCTAGCTGACCACCCAGGTCACCTGACCTGCCACTGTGCGATTACTTTGTATGGGGAGCGCTTAAGTGTACATCCAACACCGCTCATAGTGATCAAGGACTGCAGCAAAACATTTCGGAGGAGATTACAGCAATTCCAGCAGTCCAGCTTCGATCCGCTTTCGACAACTTGTTGACCAGGGCACAAAAGTTTCAAGAGAGGAATGGTGGTCACTTTCAATATCTGCTTTAGTCAGTTTAGCACAGTATTTTCTTTCCTCTGCAGTGTTTCATTTTACCCTCTAACTCGGTTCTCCGGACCACTTTTATTGGCCCTACCATGTATATACTATTCAAAGTGGAAACATTGTCAGAAAAAATAACACTCAGAAGGACATGTGCTACATTTCTTAAAATATATATGGTGTATTAACTATACTTGCTGTTTGAAGGGGAAATATTGTTCGCAAAAGTCTAGAAATGTTTTTGAACAATTTACTTTACATATTTACACGGTGCTTTAATGAACATTTGGGCGGACATAGGCTATATATATATATATATATATATATATATATATATATATATATATATATATATATATATATATATATATACTCCTGGAAATGGAAAAAAGAACACATTGACACCGGTGTGTCAGACCCACCATACTTGCTCCGGACACTACGAGAGGGCTGTACAAGCAATGATCACACGCACGGCACAGCGGACACACCAGGAACCGCGGTGTTGGCCGTCGAATGGCGCTAGCTGCGCAGCATTTGTGCACCGCCGCCGTCAGTGTCAGCCAGTTTGCCGTGGCATACGGAGCTCCATCGCAGTCTTTAACACTGGTAGCATGCCGCGACAGCGTGGACGTGAACCGTACGTGCAGTTGACGGACTTTGAGCGAGGGCGTATAGTGGGCATGCGGGAGGCCGGGTGGACGTACCGCCGAATTGCGCAACACGTGGGGCGTGAGGTCTCCACAGTACATCGATGTTGTCGCCAGTGGTCGGCGGAAGGTGCACGTGCCCGTCGACCTGGGACCGGACCGCAGCGACGCACGGATGCACGCCAAGACCGTAGGATCCTACGCAGTGCCGTAGGGGACCGCACCGCCACTTCCCAGCAAGTTAGGGACACTGTTGCTCCTGGGGTATCGGCGAGGACCATTCGCAACCGTCTCCCTGAAGCTGGGCTACAGTCCCGCACACCGTTAGGCCGTCTTCCGCTCACGCCCCAACATCGTGCAGCCCGCCTCCAGTGGTGTCGCGACAGGCGTGAATGGAGGGACGAATGGAGACGTGTCGTCTTCAGCGATGAGAGTCGCTTCTGCCTTGGTGCCAATGATGGTCGTATGCGTGTTTGGCGCCGTGCAGGTGAGCGCCATAATCAGGACTGCATACGACCGAGGCACACAGGGCCAACACCCGGCATCATGGTGTGGGGAGCGATCTCCTACACTGGCCGTACACCACTGGTGATCGTCGAGGGGACACTGAATAGTGCACGGTACATCCAAACCGTCATCGAACCCATCGTTCTACCATTCCTAGACCGGCAAGGGAACTTGCTGTTCCAACAGGACAATGCACGTCCGCATGTATCCCGTGCCACCCAACGTGCTCTAGAAGGTGTAAGTCAACTACCCTGGCCAGCAAGATCTCCGGATCTGTCCCCCATTGAGCATGTTTGGGACTGGATGAAGCGTCGTCTCACGCGGTCTGCACGTCCAGCACGAACGCTGGTCCAACTGAGGCGCCAGGTGGAAATGGCATGGCAAGCCGTTCCACAGGACTACATCCAGCATCTCTACGATCGTCTCCATGGGAGAATAGCAGCCTGCATTGCTGCGAAAGGTGGATATACACTGTACTAGTGCCGACATTGTGCATGCTCTGTTGCCTGTGTCTATGTGCCTGTGGTTCTGTCAGTGTGATCATGTGATGTATCTGACCCCAGGAATGTGTCAATAAAGTTTCCCCTTCCTGGGACAATGAATTCACGGTGTTCTTATTTCAATTTCCAGGAGTATATATATATATATATATATATATATATATATATATATATATATATATATATATATATATATTGCAGGGTGGTCCGTTAATCGTGACCGGGCGAAATATCTCACGAAATAAGCGTCAAACGAAGAAACTACAAAGAAGGAAACTTGCAAGCTTGCTAGATGGCGCTGCCATAGATCAAACTGATATCAACTGCTTTTTTTAAATAGGTACCCCCATTTTTATTGCGTATTCGTGTAGTACGTAAAGAAATATGAATGTTTAGGTTGGACCTCTTTCTTCGCTTTGTGATAGATGGCGCTGTAATAGTCACAAACATATGGCTCACAATTTTTGACTAACAGCTGGTAACAGGTAGGTATTTTAAATGAAAATAGAGAACGTAGGTACGTTTGAACATTTTATTTCGGTTGTTCCACTGTGATACATGCACTTTTGTGAACTTATCATTTCTGAGAACGCATGCAGTTATAGCGTGATTACCTGTAAATACCACATTAATGCAATAAATGCTTAAAATGATGTCCGTCAACCTCAATGCATTTGGCAATACGTGTAACGACATGCCTCTCAACAGCGAGTAGTTCGCCTTCCGTAATATTCCAACATGCATTGACAATGCGCTGACGCATGTTGTCAGGCGTTGTCGGTGGATCACGGTAGCAAATATCCTTCAACTTTCCCCACAAAAAGAAATCTGGGACGTCAGATCCGGTGAACGTGTGGGTCATGATATGGTGCTTCGACGTCCAATCCACCTGCCATGAAATATGCTATTCAATACCGCTTCAACCGCACGCGAGCTATGTGCCGGATATCCATCACGTTGGAAGTAAATCGTCATTCTGTCATGCAGCGAAACATCTTGTAGTAACATCGGTAGAACATTACCTAAGAAATCAGCATACATTGCAGCATTTAGATTGCCATCGCTAAAAATGGGGGCCAATTATCCTTCCTCCCATAATGCCGCGCCATACATTAACCCGCCAAGGTCGCTGATGTTCCACTTGTCGCAGCCATCGTGGATTCTCCGTTGCCCAATACTGCATATTATGCCGGTTTGCGTTACCGTTGTTGGTGAATGACGCTTCGTCGCTAAGCAGAACGCGTGCAAGAAATCTGTCATCGTCCCGTAATTTCTCTTGTGCCCAGTGGCAGAACCGCACACGACGTTCAAAGTCTTCGCCATGCAGTTCCTGGTGCATAGAAATATGGTAGGAGTTGTGGCGTAACAAGACAGCTACGCCACACGGAGGTAGCCGAAAGGCACGCGTTAATCTCACGCAGGCTAGTGTAGGTCTGAAACAGGAGACGTTATGAATGCGATAAAGAAAAGTACGTAGTTGCGTAATACTTAACTTTATTCCCTCTTGTGGTACATAGCTCTTGACGATACAAGTGAGCCGCAGTAGATACATGAAGTTACTAATGGCGCCTTGCTAGGTCGGAGCCATTAACTTAGCTGAAGGCTATTCTATCTGCTCGGCAAACGAGCGAGGCTTCGTCAGTGTAGTCGCTATCAAAGTCGTCGTACAACTGGGGCGAGTGATAGTCAGTCTCTCGAGACCTGCCGTGTGGTGGCGCTCGGTCTGATCACTGACAGTGGCGACACGCGGGTCCGACATGTACTAATGGACCGCGGCCGATTTAAGCTACCACCTAGCAAGTGTGGTGTCTGGCGGTGACACCACAGTAGGAGTGCAATCGATGTTGATGCAGCATTCTGAACACCGAAGTCTTTGAGATTCCCGATTCTCGCGCACTTTGTCTGCTAGTGATGTGCGGATTAGCCGCGACAGCAGCTAAAACACCTACTTGGGCATCATCATTTGTTGCAGGTCGTGGTTGACGTTTCACATGTGGCTGAACACTTCCTGTTTCCTTAAATAACGTAACTATCCGCCGTACGATCCTGACACTTGGATGATGCGGTCGAGGATACCGAGCAGCATACATATCACACGACTGTTGGACATTTTGATCACAATAGCCATACATCAACAGGATATCGACCTTTTCCGTAATTGGTGAACGGTCCATTTTAACACGGGTAGTGTATCACGAAGCAAATACCGTCCGCATTGGCGGAATGTTACATGATACCGCGTACTTATACGTTTGTGACTATTACAGCGCCATCTATCAGAAAGCGAAAAAAATGGTCCAACTAAAACATTCATATGGCTTAACGTACTACACGAATATGTAATAAAAAATGGGGGTTCCTATTTTTAAAAAAACGCAGTTGATATCCGTTTGACTTATGGCAGTGCCTCTAGCGGGCCAACCATAGCCCCATCTGGTTTCCCCCTTCAAGCTAGACGAGTTTCATTCTTTGTAGATTTTTTCAGCCCCATCTGGTTTCCCCCTTCAAGCTAGACGAGTTTCATTCTTTGTAGATTTTTTCGTTTGACGCTTATTTCGTGAGATATTTGGCCCGGTCACTATCAAAGGACCACCCTGTAGGAAAAGTTGTTAGCAAATATCTCGGTAAGCTCTAGACTAAATTATTTCAAATATTTACATGATAATCTAAAAACCATTCAGGCGGAGGGAGGAGGAGCACAAGCTCAGATTAGGAAACCATTAAGGCATTTTCCTGATACGATTTAAGGGAAATCACGGAATGGCCGGAGACGGGTTTGAGCCGTCATCCTCCAGAATGAGAATCCTGTGTGCTAACCACTGCGCCATCTCACTCGCACAACTTTTTTTTTTTTTTAATACTTAATACAGCCGACAGCGAGAAAGAAAATGTTGTGTAAGACCGTGCTGTGGAAATGTGTGCATCCGTTTATTATCCCGTAGTCAGTTTTAACTACGACAGCAGGGCATTTAAAGCATGAGACAAACTTTTTCTGCCATATATATTCTTTCTTCTTACATATAATTCTTATCAACAATTGTGTACAGAACTATGTCGTATATGCTTTCTTTTTCACGGTCAGTTTTATAAAAAACAGTATAGTTGTATTTATGTCTTATCGGATTATGATTAGAATACTACTACGGAATCTGAATCTTCCAAAACTTTGTATTCTTTTCTAGGTGGCTCTTTTTGTTCAATAATTGATTGATTTGCAATATATTCCAGCATCACAAGTTTCCTTGTGATAACATACACACGCTGCAACCTTTGGGTCAGTTCATGACGGATATTAAGGAGCTCGGATTGTGGGTGGCAATACCTATTACGAACACCTAGAAAAAATAGTAATTCAAGAGCACTGACGTAAACAAATTATTGTCCTATTGAAATATTTTATATTTTCAATCTATGTTTTTTTGTTATTCTCATAATCCTAGGCACGTGAGGTACATCAAGGGAAAGTAATGTTTGACGCGTGGCCAGGGGACGGAATCAGTAACAAACTGTGCGCCCCCTACATACTGAACTGGACCCTGCGTCCGCACCTGACGTTAATGATCGGTTTGTGGTTTGCGGTGTGCGCCGGGTGCGGAAGATCGATGGTTACTGCTGAAGCTGCCACACCTGTTTCCCCCCTACACAGGCCAGGAAGTGGCTATTGATTGAATAGAAAATGTCATGGTAGAAACGTAAAACACTTCTGCCGCCCACTAGACCTCATACTAGGTCGGTCCATACGTTATAAAATTGTTTCTCTATTTCCTATTTTATAGTTCATTTGTGTTTTTACTTAACAACCTTCTGATGCTTCTGAGTCCGTCCTCCAATTTGTCCAGTTTTGGGTTCATCTACTATTGCTAAGCGTCTACTATAACTCCATAAAGCTTCATCATACTCTGCCATCTTCATGTATATTTAATGATGCTCATTTTGCTTCATCGTAACTCTTCCAAGAAGTCTTAACAGTTAAGCGATCCAAGTGATGAAGTGGTTAAGACACTGGTAAAATATTTCGGTGAAGGGAGATTCAAATCCCTGTCCGACCGCAAAGATTTAAGCTTTCAGTGCTTTCTTCAAATTGTAGATGCGAATGTTCGGATACTTCTTTGTAAGCGTACGTGCAAATCTCCCTTCGCCATTTTCGTTTAGGCGGAGCTCATGTTAAGGTTCTTAGTAATATTTCGCGGACTGGACTTAAAACCCAAAGCATCATTCCATTTTTAGCACTAGCTTGGAAGTAGGCTATGGATTTGAGAAAGGGAAAACTTATCGACTACCAGAAAACAGTAGGATTTCTGACGATTAAGGAAGGTGGTTCTTATTACTCTTTTTTGACCGTTTCGAATTATTTGATTGATACTCAACTGCTCCAAAGCGCTTAGCCATCAGGAAATTTACAGATGGGTGACATAATGCCCTACATTATCTTAAAAGTCTAGACTTTTCGAATATGTAGGTTGAGCTCTGTCCACTGTAGCGACTGCATTGTTTCTATATTCAGCTGAGCAATATACAGAGCTAGTAAAAGATGCTGGGCTGGTACAATCAGCGTTTCGGTTACTAAATTTGTTTATATACGGAGGTGTGTGTTGTCAGACAAGGTTACAGAAGGTTAAACTTGAGTTCAGAATCAGAAGTGGGAGATAGACTTTTGATCTTCACAAAGAAGAAAATTAAAAATGAATATGAAAAAAATTAAAAATGTCGCTATTATCGTCTTGCCAGCTTTTTGTCACTTTCCAACATCTCGTTACCGAAAAACACGGTTGACTTACACATCGTGATACTCTGACTCGGTGGCAGATTAATGAAATTTTGTCCATGAAAGTTAACAAGAAAAGAAAAAAACTACTATTTTAAAGTATTAAAATATCGACGATGTGCTAAAGTGTTCTTTATTTTTGACAAAAAAGCATTGAAGTTCTTGAAACGGGTAGCATTCATAGCCATTGTCTGAGTAACTACATTTGCGTACTTGTTCACACAAGATCCACAAGCTCTGTAAGCTTTGTCAACACAGAGATTCTAAGTAAATTAATAGCAAATGAAATGAAATTATCATAAAACTTCTAAACTAATATTTTTTTGATTTCTTGATAGTTACATTTGCACCAGTTTGGTTAAGAAATATATATAATTATATTTTTTAAATCATTTGTAAAGTCTTGAAAAGATAAATATTTTTAAATTAATGATTGTAAAGTCTGTAACAGGCACCCAAAGAACTACAACGTAAATAGTAAGAACGTTAAAGTAACGTGAAAGCTTACTTAAACTACATGACACCATACTTTTGAATGTAATATTGTATTTTTTTAATACAACGAGTGGTTAAAATCTGCCGTAGAAGACCATTTTACAAAAAAAAGTTATTGTGTTTGTATATTTCAAATCAGTTCCCTACTCGTACAGTATATACACTAAGTCAACAGAAACGTCGCACCACGAAGGAGTTATCCGAATGGGACGGAAATCAGTAGATGTAATGTACGTGTGCCCGCCCGGTTTGCCGGCCGGAGTGGCCAAGCGGTTCTAGGCGCTACAGTCTGGAACCGCGCGACCGCTGCGGTCGCAGGTTCGAATCCTGCCTCCGGCATGGATGTGTGTGATGTCCTTGGGTTAGTTAAGTTTAAGTAGTTCTAAGTTCTAGGGGACTGATGACCTCAGAAGTTAAGTCCCATAGAGCTCAGAGCCATTTGAACCATTTGAACCGCTCGGTTAGCGTGGGATCTAACGCACTGCTTTCCGGGCGGGAATGCGTGCCGGTCCCCGGCACGAATCAGCCCGGAGGATTAGTGTCCAGGTCCGGTGTGGATGATTTTTAAGGCGGTTTTCCATCTGCCTCGGTGAATGCGGGCTGGTTCCCCTTATTCCGCCTCAGTTACTGCGCAAACACTTTCTCCACGAACGCGTACACCGTAATTACTCTACCATGCAAACATTGGTGTTACACTCGTCTGGTGTGAGACGTTCCCGGCGGGGTCCGCTGGGGGCCAAACCGCACAATAACCCTGGGTTCGGTGTGGGGCGGCGGTGGGGTGGGTGGACTGCTCTAACCTGTTGTGGTGTTGTGAACCTCTGAGGGCTACGGCATAGACGAAGCCTCTCCATCGTTTCTAGGTCCGCAGTTCCCTACAATACTACAATACAATGTACGTGTACAGATAAACAAATGATTACAATTTCACAGAAGCTGCTTGATTCATTCAAGAGAAAGAGCTTCAGAAATTGAGCAAGTCAGTGACGCTGTATTCCACCTCTAGCCATTATGCAAGCAGTTATTCGTCTTGGCATTGATTGACAGATTTGTTGGACGTCTTCCTGAAATGTATCGTGCCAAAATCTGTCAAATGGCGCTCTAGATCGTCAAAATGATGACATCCCAACGTCCTCAATTGAGAAGGGACGGGTGACCTCGCTGACCAAGGTAGGGTATGACAAGCACGAAGACCAGCAGCAGAAACTCTCGATTTGTGCGGTCGAGCGTTATCTTGCTAAAATACAAGCCCACGATGTCTTTCCATCAAGGGCACAAAAACGGAGCGTAGAATATCGCCGAAGCATCACTGTGCTATAAGTGTGCCACTGATGACAACCAAAGGGGTCCTTCTGTGAAAGGAAATGACACTCCAGGCCACCACTCATGGTTGGCCGGCCTTATGATTCGGACGGACGACGGTTCAATCCCGCGTCCGGCCATCCTGATTTAGGTTTTCCGTGATTTCCCTAAATCACTCCAGGCAAATACCGGGATGGTTCCTCTGAAAGGGTACGGCCGACTTCCTTCCCCATCCTTCCCTAATCCGATGAGACCGATGACCACGCTGTCTGGTCTCCTTCCCCAAAACCAACCAACCAACCAACCGGCCTTATGCCGGGGACAGTGGGAGTGCCATCCCATTGCTGTCCAGGGCGTCTCCAGACACGTTTTCATTGGTGATCGGGGCTCATTCGACACAGGACTCATCAGTGAAGAAAATTCTACTGTGATCAATGAGACTCAAGGCCGCAGACATGTCTGAAGATGCCCCAGAAGGCGGTGGGACACCAGCCTGACTGTTGATTTCATGAACTGTTTATTTAAATAACGTATGTTTTCGAACAGAACGAAAAGAAGACGAAAAATATAACGAGATTCGAACCAGCTCTAAAGTCATGGCCAGTCTCACTCGCTATCAATTTTTTTTTCCAACTTAATGTATGTCACGCCCTTGCTGCAGTGTCAAAACCTGTTCCCGTTAGATCACTGAAGTTAAGCGCTGTCGGGCTGGGCTAGTACTTCCAAGGGTGACCATCCGATCTGCCGAGCGCTGTTGGCTAGCGGGGTGCACTCTTCCCTTGTGAGGCAAACTGGGGAGGTAATTGATTGAGAAGTAGCGGCTTTGGTCTCATAAGCCGACATATGGTCAGGACACATCGCCTCGCCTTAGATAGCTTATTTACTTTCTTGTTCTGTGTACGAGTGGACGTGGTTGTTAGGTTTTCGTGTGACTCCGTTGTTTAGATCTTGTCGTTGTTCGTTCTGTCCTTCGTTGGTCGTGTCCGTCCTCTCGCGTTGTGTTGTCGTTCGCAGGCCGCTCCGCAGATCCCGCCGCACTTTCCGTCACTTCAACCCTGCGACCGTTCTGGTCGCCATTACAACAAAAATAGATTAGCTCGTGAAATTTTGTGAGTTGCATTGAAATGTGTTGGGTGATTCATATTTCAGTTCTGGACTTCACGTAACGTATGTATAAAAAATTATAAATATCCGATTACCATGTGCTCTCCCTATCAGAGCTCAACTTACAGCCAATGACTATTTCATGGATTTATTTCAATCACACTTTTTGCTCCCTATGCCCTGAAGTACCATGAAAAAATTTTCCCAATGTAATAATGCAAGTTCTAAAGTAGTGTCCGTTCCTCTAGACAGTTTCTTCCACGAACGGCTTTCGTCACCGAATCTCTGGAGAACTCCATCATTTCTTGCCTTATTATTCCGCCCTTCTCAGACACCAGATTTCAAATGTTTTGATTCTCTTTCTTTGCTATTTTCCCATAGCCCATGATTCACTTCCATATAGCTCTGTTTTCCAGACGGAGATTCAAACGAATTTGTTAATGAAATTAAAACCAGCATAAGATAGCTGTAAACTTCTTTCAGTGAGTAATATACTCTTTCCCGGGGGACGACTGCTTGCTATATCCCATTGCTACTTCAGTCACGCATTCTTTTGTTTATAAAGCAACAGGACTCCTCTACATCGTCTGTCACGTCATTTTCAGTTTTGACTACTTGTAATAATACAGTTACCTTATTAGAGAATTGAGCTATACGTTAACAGAAAGAGATGCTGCTTCCCCCACCCTTACACATCTGACTTTGCGTGTGACCCCGAGAGTCAGACGGAAATTACTGAACATTATTTCCTCTGCACAGGAGTTAGTTTGGGTCGTGATAATTTTATGCCAACGCATTTCAAACTATAATTATTATTAACCACGAAGAAAAAAAACTAATGCAGTTCTAGTGAAGTCCAGAACAGGGAACATTATGTACAGTGTGGCAACTACCTGACGAGATTTAGACGACCTGTGGCTTGACAGGAAAGAAGCACTGGACGTGGCCCGATACTGAGCTGAAATGCGGTAAAAGAAATTTTCCGAACACGAAAAAGTAAAAAGTAAGTATAATTATTGGTAGTCACCAAGATGGCGATGACCAAGATGGCGAATCTACTTGATTTCAAGAAGGACGTCTAGCGTTAGAAGGTTTCTTGGCTTTTCACATTTAACCAAATATAACATTGATGATGATAATTTATGGCAATGTTTGCCGACAAGATAAATAATGCACCCTTTAACACTAGATTGCGTACTCACGGCAGTTCTCCTTGGCCGTTTTTTGGTACGACTTGGAAAGAGAGAGAAATTAATGAATGATCACTGATGCGTCGGTTCTCGATTGTGTTCAGGAGACGTACAGATTGATTGCGCGAAAATAGTTTCTCAAATGACCTCTTAACCCGGATTGCATTCACGCAATCAGACTCTTCAATGAAATTACCTAAGGGACCTATTTGAATAATAAAAAATATGCAAAACAGTGAAATTTTGTAAAAAAAGTTGTCAGATCGGAAATTGAACACATTAATGGTCTCCCAAATACAATCGAGACACCGCGATAAAGAGCGAACCTGTAACAAAGTTCATTTAAACATAAACATTATTTGTGGTTAATTTAAAGAAAAGAATAAGCATAGATTTTCTGTACAGTGAAGCATCAACATATTCTGAAAGAACAAAGGCGTTAAAATACAAACATTAACAAATTTACAATGAATACAAATCTTACTTTTTTATGTTTTTCTCATACATGGAGCAGTCCAACAATCGCTGCTTTTGTATGTGTGATATTTTGTAAAAATTAAATGTCCTGGCGTGCGCGTAAGTATTTTTTTATCGTCACAAGGTTTACAAAAGCGTTTTCTTTCTTGATGATAACGTGGTTTTTCACACTAAATGAAATATAACTTGTAGCAGTGCTACACAACACGTCTTAACAAGTCGGCAACCAAACATCAAAGGTAATGAAGTACATGTTAACATATCAGCGACAACTAACTATAGAGACTCTAGAATTTTCCTAACAAAAGATAAATTGTTCTTTCTTCTGTTTCGCAGCTTCTTGCTATCAAGCGCTGCGGCAATGATTTTAAATATCTGCGCCCAGCGAGTCATAGTGTTTAAAAGTACCTTTTAAACGCTGGCCGCGCGTCTTGGTATAGGCGCACGTTATAAACAGATTTCGTTTCTTTACTCTCGCGTTGTCATGCTTAGTATCATTACAAACTACAGCTCGACGGCTGTCCTTTTCTCATATGCAAAATGTCTGAAATCCAATAATATCACAGACTCCAGAACCGCAGGGACACTTTCCAGGAAGGTATTTAGCGGTTGGGACCAACAAGTTTATGGCAACCAAATACATCTTCAGGGTTCTGTCAAAACTCACTTTTTCTTTGAACGGCCGTTTAGCGAGCAGCAAAAATTAGTACCTAGACCGGAGATGTGCTTTTTTCTTGCTATTAACCAGCAAACTACACACAGGAGGTAAATGTAAGCAAGCAAATTGCTGTTGAAAGCGACTACAAAACGGACACAATAAAATAGTGGCCACCAACTCAAGAGCACAACCAACGGATCTGAAAGCGCAGAGGCAGAACACACAGACAACACAGCAGATCACACCACCTCAGCAAAGAGAAACATATGGTACACATTACTTACACTAATAAAGTAGCATATAGAACTGGAAATATATTGAAAAAGCAAGGTATCCCAATAGCATTCAGAACAATCAACACCGTTCAACAAAGGCTAACATCAGACAAAAAAACCTCTGACAAGGGGCTCAGTCACGGCCAACCGATTCGGCTCAAATTTGGCAGGTCACTTGTGCACAACCTAAAACGAAGGAATCTAAGATATTTTGGGTCAATACCCCCGCGTTTTTGAGAAAATCAACCCTAAAGGTTATGACGAGCAATCGACTCAAAATTGGCGGGATCGATTGATAATTGTAAATAGAGCGTTTTTCATCATCAGGTATGGGGTCCGAAAACGCATACTTTTCCAGAAATCGAGGTAAGAAACTTTTACAACTGCCGCTTCTGTACCCACATGGTAAACGCTTTTCGCCGACATCGCCGAAAGTCGCCGGCAAGGTAGCTCAGCGTGTTTCGGTCAGAGGGTTAGCTGCCCTCTGTAATAAAAAGCTTAGTCAACGGCTCAACACTGAACTTGAACGGGTGTCATGGGACATCCGCACCGAACAAATGAATCGAACAAAACGAGAACAATAAAAAAAAAAATACCGCAACGGCCAAGGTAATTGTCTGAGATTCGGAGAACTCGGGTTTGAATCTCGAAAGAACCTAGCGGATGTTCTTCTTTTCGTTTGTATTTTTCTATAACTCAATTGATAGGGATTAGCCAAATAAATTTCTCGAACGCCGAGAAACAGAACTGCCTGCTTCCGGTAGTGCATTGATAATGCATCTGTCTAGCAACACTTTTACAAACCAACTTCCCGCTTTCAATCGTCTGTGACAGGCTCCCAGCTATATATTACAGCGCTATTCGAAGGGTGTACATCCTCCATTATTCAGATTATGCACCTGAAAGATATGACCCAAGAAACAATAACACTACGGCATAAACAGATGAGCTAATTACTACAAAGAACACACAGTACTCGTCATATGTTACTTACGGAAGAACACTGTATTCACTCACAAAACGTGTTTCTTTCGGCGCATTAACAATGGAAAAATCACTACATGTATCCGCGAGGTTCGCGGCAGCCTAATGACGGAAAACAATTCTTTCCGATTGACTTCTATTAGGCTCGTGCTGTACACCTTCACTCTTCCAGGTGCACAACTACGATATTACAAGAGGCAACCGGGACAACATAACTCTCCCCGCGTTCATTCTGTCCCGTGCCTCGCTGTAAACAAGCGTCGCGCGGTTTGTTATCTTTGATCCCTCGTGAGGAATTCGCAGCACTCTTACTCGGAGTTGTTTTCATGTGACAGGGCTTAAAAGTTTAATACTTTACTAACTCATGGCGTTTGGGAAATTAGTTGGCCTACCTTATTATTATCATTCCATATTGATTTACTTACGTTATTAAGCCTCCTATTCGTATCAATTGAGATATGGCAAAATACAAACGAAAAGAATAACATCCGCTAGGTTTCTTCGAGATTCCAAGCCGGGTTTTCCATTCCCAGCCAGTTTCCTTGGCCGCTGCGCTATCGGCACTGTCGGCGAAAAACGTTTACCATTTGGGTACAGAAGCGACAGTTGTAAAAGTTTCTTTCCTCAATTTCTGGAAAAGTTTGCGTTTGCGGGCCCCATACCTGATGATGAAAAATGTTCTATTTACAATTATCTATCGATCCCTTCAATTTTGGGTCGATTGCTCGTCATAATCTTTAGGGGCGATTTTCTCAAAATTGCGGGGGTGTTGACCCAAAATATCTTAGAGTCCTTCGTTTTAGGTTGTACACAAGCGACCTGCCAAATTTGAGCCGAATCGGTTGGCCGTGTCTGAGGCCTTCCCCTTGTGAGAAAATCAGCACTGCTGGTATATACCGACACACATGTAAATCCTGTAAGCCGCAGTACATAGGACGAAGGAGCAGAGATTTTCGAACAAGGTACACAGAGCATATGAGAGCTCTGAAGAGTGACAACACACATTCCACTTCCGCGCGACACTTAACGAACCAAAACGACAACCCCACTAATGGCTAAAGTGATTTACACATCCCGAAACACAGCAACAGTTTATACCCAAAACTAGGAATAGAAGAAAATTGTGACATATAAAAGGCTATAGTGGAAGGAAAAAAATGTAACGAGCGAAAATCAACACTTTACAACACACTCTTGACAGCTCTAATAGAACTGACACACGAACAGAACAGGAAAATGCACTCACGCACACACACACAAACACACACACACACACACACACACACACACACACACACACAATACGCAAAACCAGTCCCCCATAACCACACAGAGCTTTAAATAAGGAATAGAAGTCGTCAGAACCACCACTACAATTTTCATAACCTTCTCGAAATGGCTCTGAGCACTATGGGACTTAACATCTATGGTCATCAGTCCCCTAGAACTTAGAACTACTTAAACCTAACTAACCTAAAGACATCACACAACACCCAGCCATCACGAGGCAGAGAAAATCCCTGACCCCGCCGGGAATCGAACCCGGGAACCCGGGCGTGGGAAGCGAGAACGCTACCGCACGACCACGAGATGCGGGCTAACCTTCTCGCAATATTCGATACATTTCTCGCGACACACAAGAACAGCAAGATGGCGTAACGTTTTGGGTTATGAACAACGTGTGAAAGTCATGTTTCTCGGTGTATAAAAGTAGCTGCAAGACATCCAATGAACATTAGTAGATAATCACAACTGTATAACGCTGACACGTTTTTGTATTTGTTTACCAACAGCCATTCATATAGCTATCGATGATGTCATGTATGCCGAGAAAGACGGCAACAAAAGAAAAAACCCAGGAAATTTGCTAGAAACAGTTGCAACAATCGTAACATCATGCTGCGACGTATAGTAAATAAGGTATTATGAAATTATTCACGGAAAACAATATTTGGAACAAAACAATACACATGTAAGAACGTTTTACAATGTTTTATTAGCATGCTATTTCTACGTATTTTAGAATCAAAGAAGACACTGATGACGGCGGTATTTGTCGTTGGAACTAGTCTGAGAACAAATAAATAAATCACAATAGTGTTTTGCATCAAGGGGGATCCGTGTAGTTGTGTTTGTATGCAAACACTGGCTAGTGGAAGACTTTCAAGATAAAATTATTGGGACGGAGGTTTTGAGTAGGACCCAGCAGGGACACCCAGCCGCACTTGTGTCGGAGTCATGGAGCAGTCAACACGTGGGACCCACGTCCAACACAGAGGATCTCGTGGGCAACCGGCCGCCGCCGTTGGGGCAACACGGCGAGATGTTTTTCCTGCAGACTCTGTCTTTCGTTGTTTAAACTGATGCGGGCTTCACAGATTACATTTTTGTAACTTTTATTTTATTTGATACATGATAACATGCGAACTTGATACTGAACACCATTGCACTGTTATCTACCGATTTTAGTGCTTAATATTCGCTTTCAGTTGCTTTGTAAAGCTTAAATGCAGGATACGCTGAGGTGACATAAGTCATGGGATACGTCCTAATATCGTCTCAGACCACCTTTGGCCCGTGCGTAGTGCAATAACTCCACGTGGCAGGGACTCCATAAGTCGTTGGAAGAAATATTCAGCCACGCTGCCCGCCCATAACTGTGAAGGTGTTGCCGGTGCAGGATTTTGTGTGCGAACTGACCTCTCCGTTATTCCACATAAATGTTCGATGGAGTTGAGCCGTGAGCCGCTCGCGTTTTTGCCGTTCATAACTTGGCGTCTGGTAATAGTGGCAGTGGCGTCTTGTTTCCTCCTTGTATTAATGGCACCACTGAGTTTCCTAGTATTGTTTGTCCACGAGTGGCAGCAGCGGTTGCCGATACCCAGTACTGTGGTACTAGCTTTGGTGCCACGCTAGTATTTCTGGGTCGTCGTGTGGGTCAGGCAGTTCGGCTTCGGACGGAGCAGCGAGGAGGTCCACGGCGCAAGGGCAGGTCGGGAGCACTGGAGGCGTGCAGGCACTGTCGGATCGAGGGGCTGTACACGACGACCGAACCCAGGATGTTTGAAGTTGAGTGAACCTTATGAAGTAGTGAAACCTGTATTGTTTGAGATCTCGCTGTTGCTTGTGTGTTACTGCTCCTAGGGCCGGTGAGAACAATCGCAACAAGTGGGGTCTGTCAGGTTGGCAGAAGCTATTAGCCGCCTTCTACTGCTTGATGTTAGATTGGATTTAGTGTTATTATTGCTGAAGTGCAACCAGCGGTATCTTACTGCCTAGTGGCCGCTAACGCCCCAGTTACGTGCCCTGGATGTTTGTGTGTTTTGCGGCAGTGTACTTTTGCTCGTCTTGCCGATGCTGTCCGGCATGGCACGTAATTGGACAGCTTCCATGATTGGGGTATGGATAATTGTTTTCCTTGTCTACCTGGGTTATAGTGGTTCCGTCTGCTTTATGGTTTTTTTAACACTGGATTCTGGAGATGCAGTGATGTCTGTCACTTCGCTCTAGCCTGAATTATTCCATCGTTGTACTGGTTATCTGGCGTTAAGTGGATTTGCTAAGAAGATTGATCGGCGTTTAAACCGTCTCTAGTTTGAGTTTCTCTACTTAGGTGAACATTACTCTTCGCTGCCTGTCTCACCGCTTACACAAAAGTAGTCACCTTCCTCAGTTCGATCCAGGGAGCACTCTGTCTGTGGATGACTCCATCTTACTTGGTCAAGTTGTTATAGTTGTTTAAAATTTACCCTAATGTAATTGCCTTCCTCACTTGTAATTCTGGTCTTCAGCAGACAAATAATTTTCAATTCTATCTTAACAAGGCCTTCAGCCGTCAGTATAGCCTGTTGCAGTTTGTCGAGATTGTTTAAGATTTTTTAACATGTAATTGCCTCCTTACTTGTAACTCAGGCCTTCAGCCGTTGAGTAATCTGAAATTGCTTGCGGCCTTCAGCCGCCAAATAATTTTCAATTCTGTCTTGATAAGGGCTTTAGCCGTCACTATAGCTTGTTACGGTTTTAGATTGTTTAAAAACGTTTTAGTATTTTTAACCTGTAATTGCCATCCTCACTTGTAATTCAGGCCTTCAGCTATTGAATATTCTGAAATTGCTTGTGGCCTTCAGCCGAGAAATAATTTGCAAATTCTATCTTAACAAAGCCTTCAGCCATTGCTCTAGCTTGTTACAGTTTTTAATTGTTTAAGAAGTAAGGCCGTCAGTGCAGTAAAATCTTTTAAAATGATTGTTGAAAGTTATTTCTTCAAATAATGTATATGCGTTTACTGCAGCCAGCGGTAGCTGATTACGGTCCCATCCACAATCATTGCTTTATCCTGCCTCTCCCTGACTACCAGATTACAGGTGTTCTTTTCGGGCGATCTGGGTGGCCAAACCATTCACTCGAACTGTCCAGGACGTTCTTCAAACCAAACAGCTGTGGCCCAGTGACAGGCCGCATTGTCATCCATAACAATTCCATTTTTGTATTCGGACATGAAGTCCATAAATGGTTGCAACTGGTCTTCAGGTAGAAGAACATAACCATTTGCCGTCAATGATCGGTCCAGTTGGGCGGTAGGACTCAGTCCATTCTATCTACACTCAGCCCACACCATTGTGGAGCCACTACCAGCTTGCGCAGAGCCTTGTTGTCAACTTGGCTGCATGATTTAATGGGGATTTGCGCCACACTCGAACCATTCCATCAGCTCTTACCAACAGAAATCGGCACTCATATGAACAGGCCATAGTTTGCCAGTGGTCTAGAGTCCAACCGATATGGTCACGAGCCCAGGAGAGGAGCTGCAGGTGACGTCGTATTGTTAGCAAAGGCACTCGCATCGGTCGTCTGTTGCCCTAGCCCATTAACGCCAAATTTCGCAACAATGTCCTAAGAGATACGTTCATCGAACGTCCCACACTGATTTCTGCTGTTATTTCACGAAGTGTCGCCTGTTTACTAGCACTGACAACACTATGCAAACGTAACTGTCCTCGATCGTTAAGTGAAGGCCATCAGCCATTGCACTGTCCGTAGTGAGAGGTAATGTCTGAAATTTGATATTCTCTGCACACTCTTCACACTGTGAATCTCGGAATACTGAATACACTGAATACTCTAACTACTTGCCGGCCGCGGTGGTCTCGCGGTTCTAGGCGCGCAGTCCGGAACCGTGCGACTGCTACGGTCGCAGGTTCGAATCCTGCCTCGGGCATGGATGTGTGTGCTGTCCTTAGGTTAGTTAGGTTTAAGTAGTTCTAAGTTCTAGGGGACTGATAACCACAGCAGTTGAGTCCCATAGTGCTCAGAGCCATTTGACTACCCAAGAGGAATGAGCCATGCGTCTAGCTCCAGCTACTGTTCCGCGCTCATTGTATGTTAATTCTTATGAGACCATAATCACGTCGGAATCCTTTTCACATGAATCAATGACAGCTCCACCAATGTAATGTCCCTTTAATAGCTTGTGTTCACTATACTATCGCCGTCTGTGTATGTGCATGTTGTTATCCCACGCCTTTTATCACTTCTTTGTGTAACGGATCCATACTTATAATTTTGTAGCTATTTCCCCTAGTTTTCAGTTCTTAATATTCATTTTCAGTTGCATTGTAAATACTGAATACACAATATATCGCCATTAAGAGGTCTAATTTGAACTCTTGTACATCTACATTTACACACAGTCCGCAAACCACCGTACGGTGTGTGGCGGATGGTACCGTTCCCGTTTTTATGACTGTTATGATCCTGTTCACTTACGTTATCATGGTCAGCTTCATTTAATCAGTGTTCAGAGTGACTGATTCACGCCTGCAAATAGGTTCGAGTCACAGAGCCACACGGAGTGATGCCACCTTTACTGTGTTAGTGGAAGGGGTCGGCTGGTGGTCTGTAACACCCCACATACTCTCAGTTCTGTTACTCCTCTTTCCTTTCGTCTTTCTCTGGTTTACTCTCAGCGGACAACAGTGGTATATGGACATGCAGAAAAGTTTCTGTGCTGATGCTTGTTCTGAGACTGGCGGTCGTCACTTCGATCTGTTCGTATGACTTCATAAAAGGGAAAAAGCGGAAACAAAATACAGAATTTTGTGAGCAGGATCAGTACACCCGTATGCTGATTCTGTAAAAGGTTTTAGAGCACTTGGCCGGCCGCGGTGGTCTAGCGGTTCTGGCGCTGCAGTCCGGAACCGCGGGACTGCTACGGTCGCAGGTTCGAATCCTGCCTCGGGCATGGGTGTGTGTGGTGTCCTTAGGTTAGTTAGGTTTAAGTAGTTCTAAGTTCTAGGGGACGTATGACCTAAGATGTGGAGTCCCATAGTGCTCAGAGCCATTTTTTTTAGAGCACTTGGCGAATTACAAATCCTATAACAGCAGTGCTTAATGTTTATAATGTGATTGTGTAACAAATTTCTGTACGTTTTTGTGCTCATTTGGGCACGCTGCGTCGCATATGTCATATAAGGACATTATACGTGGTGTTCAAAAAGTCTCTCCGCAGTGCCGTATGATTGTTAGCCGCGCCTGCCGTATGCCGCAGTGAATGTACCGAAATGAAACTCAGTGAAATGCAAGTTATTAATTTATTGAATATTCATTTTTACTTACAAATTTTCACATTAAATGTCGGAAGTGTCCCACCTGTAGCTGAATACACAATTCATTTCGTCTAATCATGTTTTCAAACACAAGCTGTAACATTTCTTCTGTAACAGAAGCAGTAAAAGTGGATATTGCAGTTTTCAGTTCATCGATGGATTTTGGACGGTTTTTATAGACAGTCGCTTTCGCTGCACCCCAGAAGAAAAAGTCAGGTGGTGTTAGGTCAGGCGAACGTGGAGGTCGAAGTCCCTGTGAAATTAGGCGATCACCAAAAACATCAGCCAGCAGTGACACTGAAACGCGAGCTGTATGAGCGGTTGCACCATCTTGTTGAAAATAACCGCTCAGTATTTCACTTAACACAAGTTCTCCAATGAATGGGTACAGAATATCACTGCAGTATCGTTGTGCGTTTATTGTTTCGTTGAAAAATATGGGACCCACAATACGACGTCTAGTAACTGCAATCCTAAATCCCATTTTAACAGAATGAAGTGGTTCTTCATGAATACACAATGGATTTGCAGTACTCCACATACGAGAATTTTGCGAGTTCATGTACCCGGATAGGTGAAACCGCGGATCATCAGTGAGAAACGTTTCATTGAGAATATCCCTTCGATTTTGTTGAAGGAAATTTTTGAACCATTGACAATAATGCAGCCTCTTGCCATGATCAGTATTTTCCAGTTCTTGCATGACTGTCACTTTGTATGGGAAAAGTTCTAATTTTTTCCTTGCGGCTGTGTTCCGACACTAATATCGATTTCCTGGGTCAGTTTTCTTACTGACTTGTTCGGACTCATGGACATTGTATCGGAAATATCGAGTAGTTTATCTCCAGACAAAACGCTAGGACGACCACTTCTCGGTGCATCTGTCACTGAACCCGTACTTCGAAATTTGTTAATCAAATCTCGCACAGTACCGCGATGTGGGAGTGTTGTCTCCGGGAAAACTGAATTAAATGTTTGACGAACTGAAACTGTGTATTTACCGCCAGCTTTGAACACTTGTTCGACTAAAAAAACACGTTCTTCAATGGTTAGCTTTTTAACAGCGACAAAAACGAAACAAACGAACAAAGGAACTAAACTTAAACGTTCACGTCAACACTTAACGACACACACCAACGATACTACTGACACTGGCTGAGATAAACGAAATAGTGGAATGTGGAGAGAGTCCGCTTGAAGGGAAGTAACCCAGGCAGGCGAACAATCATACGGCACTGCGGAGAGACTTTTTGAACACCCTGTATATCACGCTATGATACCAAGACGTTGCGTGTCAAATAACATCGTTATGCAATAAACTTTCATAATTCTACAACTTCACAAATAACTGCCCCAACAAAAGTTTAGCACCTACTATAGCTCCACCGATATCAATGGAGCAAACTTACATAGCAGTGTGAAAGCAACTAAGACACTGATTGTGATATGGATATTAAGACCACCTGATGTACGTAGCAAATCATAATTATATAATACCTCAAATTATCTGCTTCAAAATTTGATGTATTCTACCAAACTATACGCTTTCGGTAGATAACCTGAATAGCAGTCGAGCCGATATAGGACTCTTGTAATAAACGACATGGCCGAGTACATCATCGTCTTGGTTTGGTGGCATAATATGACTGTCAGTTTATGAGTATAGTGATAGCTTTCTTTTCTAGCATGCTAGTATTCGCCTAAAACAGAAGCTGCAGACGATGTGGCAGATTCGTATATTGCGGCTACAATGCCGCTCATTGGAATTGTTAATAGTATAAATTTTACGATGAAAATATTTTCTTTTAAGTTAAAACTTCACTTGTCGTAGCCACACTTTTCATTCGATGAAAACTGCGTTCCGCGTTTCAATAATACATCATTTCCAAATGCTTAAAAGATGTATATACAAAGTATCGTAAATGCTAATGGTTGGGTTAATGTCACAATGGATCTGATAAAAGTTATGGAGAAATCCTACCAAACTTTGAAAGTATAAAAAAACTTCATGCTAAAATACTGTTCACAGTACTGACGTATGTGTATATTTTGCCTCGTCATCTGCTTGTGTCACAAGAGGACATTAATGCAGTAATATGGCCGCCAATTACCTATGGACTTGCAAACAGAAACTTTTAAAATTTAAAAAAGTTAAAGAAGTAACCAGAAGACTAACAAATTGTCCATTACATTTAACCTACAAGAAACTGTATTGTAAATTATCTAAGAGGCGCTTCATTGCAAACTGATAGAAGGCACTGCTTATGGAAACAATTGCTAGGTAGACTTACATCACCAACCGCTAAACGGCATTGTTTCTGGCGAGAAAATTCAGCATGTACCTATGTCGTAAATACAAAGCTCGTAACATCTGCCTAAGTTAACTTATTTACAGAAGCATGTGGAAGGCTGCAAATGCAAATGGTGGAGTTATAAAATGAGTAGAATCACTTTACTTTGTTCATTAAGTGACCGATGTAATAACATTGTTTCTCGTATGATGTGCATGGGCGTAATATCGTAGTACAGATATAAAGTTGTTGACTTTACTTATGAAACTATGGTCTTATACAACCCTCATGCCCTCCGTATCTACCAGCACTCGTGCGGTTTCTTGTTTGTTTCTGCGATGACTCACTAGTAGCTGCGACTGCACACGATGGTATCATTTCTTCGTCGCAGCCGACATAGTTCTTTCTCTAAGTACTATCAGGAGTTTGGTACGTTCCTACCGTATTATATTTATGGGATTGTATGCCACAGTTTCTTATTTTGTCCCTTATCATCCCTGCTTTTCTAGTCCAAATTAGATTGTCCCTCAATGATGGTTCAAATGGCTCTGAGCACTATGGGACTTAAAATCTGAGGTCATCAGTCCCCTAGAACTTGGAACTACTTAAACCTAACCAACCTAAGGACATCACACACACCCATGCCCGAAGCATTATTCGAACCTGTGACCTTAGCGGTAGTGCGGTTCCAGACTCAAGCGCCCAGAACCGATCGGCCACTCCAGCCGGCCCTTCAGTGATGATCCATAATTATCTAATATTATTGATGGACATTTCAACGCCAGTTGCATTTTATGAAACCAGGATATGAACGTTGGAGAACGTGTTGGTTTAATGGCTTAATGTATTCCAAACAAGTGAATTGTTTTCTGTCTCCTTCATAGTAGGCTCTACAAGTTTTTTCACTGAACGAATCCGTATGTATGTTGTTACAGGTTTAACCTGAAGATACGATTCATTATTGGAAAACAGGTTGTAACTTGATTTTACTATAAACAAGGATCAGCAGCAACAAGCGGACTCTGAAATTTTGTAGAAGATTTTACCACAAAATTAAAAAAAGAAATTTAACTAATTTGTCGTACAGTTAATACAGTTATTGCATTGGGGCCAAAGATGGACCTCCATCACATACAAATAGATGACACTGGTTACAGAGACAAAATGCGAATGGATAATATAAAGCATTTTATAGATCTCTCAGTTAAGCCTATGATATAAATAACTTAAACGATGTAGCAATAAAAATAGCGAAATTGGTCACTTACCAATAGATGTAATTGCAAACTTCTTCAGATTTATGTGGATAAACTATGGTGTTGTGAATGCAAAACTGGTGGTGAGATTACTGTAAAATAATTAGAATCCTGTTTCATTGTGAACAGTCACTACCGTCTGTCAAACAGCCGACCAGTTTGACCGAGCGGTTCTAGGCGCTACGCGACCGCTACGGCCGCAGGTTCGAATCCTGCCTCGGGCATGGATGTGTGTGATGTCCTTAGGTTAGTTAGGTTTAAGTAGTTCTAAGTTCTAGGGGACTGATGACCTCAGATGTTAAGTCCCATAGTGGTCAGAGTCATAGTCAAACATCATGAATTTACCTAACTTACATGAATCCATTATATACCTAAGCAGCACATAATGTATCTCCATGGGTTTACATAGATCACTGAATACATATTTAAGTATAGTGTATGGTACATGTGTATGTTGAGTAAAGGGAAAGGAAGAATATAAACCGGTGTTAAATTTCCAACAAATGCAAAATTAGTCTTTGTTGATGTGCATAGCTTGTTCACATGTATTCCAATGAAAGAGTGTTTAGATATTGTGTGATAATCATTGTATTCACACAACATAATTCCAGAAGAGCAGTTGATCATTGTTAGTACAGTGGAATGTTCTTTAAA
The DNA here is from genome assembly GCF_023898315.1 of Schistocerca nitens. Taxonomy (NCBI): domain Eukaryota; kingdom Metazoa; phylum Arthropoda; class Insecta; order Orthoptera; family Acrididae; genus Schistocerca; species Schistocerca nitens. Next base: position 87,959,651 of record NC_064617.1, read on the forward strand.
TCAAAATTACTTCTGCTTTCAACACAGCTATTATCAGCAAGCTGATGGTCTGGCAATGGGCTCACCTTTATATCCCCCTTACTATCAGAAATGGACAAGTGGGAGACTGATTTTCTGAAAAGAGAACCACTTGCAAAACGTGTTGAGTACTGGTACAGATACTCGTATGTAGATGATACTATTTGTATGTGGAAAGGCTCCAATAGACAACTCCATAAATTTGTGGAAAATATGAACCAGTGACACACTAACATAAAGGTCAGCATGGGGCTGGGGGGGGGGGGGGGGAGACCAGCATAAGTTTCCTGGACACCTGCAGATTAGCTTAAAGATAGAAGACAGTAACAATAAATTTAAAATTTACTGAAAAGATTCCTTCACTGACACATTTATCTCGGCTTCCTCCCAACATCCTACCGCCTACAAACATGCAGCACTCCACCACATTATCCATCGCCTCCTTTCTGTCCCTATGTCCCAAGAAGAATTTGACCAGGAACTAAACACAACAAAAATAATAGCCATAAATAGTGAATTCCACCCAAACTCCAGTGATGAAATTTTAGGTAAAACGATGAAGACACAAGCCAGGTCCCTACTGTCCCCAATGAAAAGCACAGACAATCTGGAAAAGAAATGTTGCAGATTACCTTTTACAGGGAAAACATCAAATAGCATAAGAAACGTCTTGAAGGCAAAGAGGTTGTCTGTGTTTTTCTATGTCTCTCAGACAATAGGTAGTTTCTTGTTGAATGCAAACCAGTTATCACAAAACGTGGGGTTCATAAAATCACATGCCGTGAGTGTCAGTCTTGCTGCAATGGAGGGACGGGGAGGTCAGTCTGTACCAGGCTTAAAGAACACCACAGAAGCTGGAGATTGAAGAAGCCTGATCCAGCCTTTTCAGAATATTGCCTGAATAGTAACAACAGATGCACAATAGATGTACAAATCCTGCACACAGAGAAAAAGGGGGCCAAACTCAACCAATTATAAATTTTAGAAATTAAAACACAGATGTGTATATCCCCACACCTATTATTAAACGAGCAAACCCAACTCAATTATTCATCTCTTTTAGATGAGATCACAACCCCAGGATAGAAACAAAACTTTGTGACCCAATCCATAATAGTTTAAAAGCTCTTGGATGAGGCATAACTTTAGTCTGGTCATTGTAGTGTAATTGCTGAATGTGTAATAATCTATGTAATTTGTTAAAAATAGTCATTGACGTAACTGTGCATTAAGCTATGGATAGATACCTGAAGAAGTTGAGATGGTATCTTTGCCTTGTCATCATGTTTATCTGTGCATTATCATCTTTGGGGGAATCGGTAATGTACTTGAAAATGAGCTTACAAAACGAAACCTAGATTGTAAAGTAACATTAATAATAAAATTGTGAAACAAGACCAAAAACAGTGTTTGCATAGAAAGCGAAAAATTTTATTAACATACGGGTGGTGGTGTGGTGTGGTGTGGTGCGGGTCCACATGCTGTACCCTACATAGCCTGCTCGTTATTATTTCTTGGTTGTAGCTCTGGCTGCGTTGCGTGAGTGGTTTTTGTGTCTGAAAAGCTAAATATTTTTTTCCGATCTTTGGTACCATATCTCTGTTTGTTCAGTTTACGAGTCTCGGACGTTTGACCCTAAGTGTTGCACGGACTGTCTGTAGCTGCCGAATATACCACGAGGAAATGGAAACAAGGATTGCTGATCATTATTGCGAAACTCTCTTTTAATAATGCGATTACAGCTACAATTAATTATTTACCAGATGTTGAAAGCCGGTTATTAGATCACGTAACTCATGTATTTTACCTTTATGTGAATTGCAAGTATCTGGTAACGTACAAAAACATTCTCTGTAATCTTTTTGTCCGCTAAGGGAAAGCGTATTTGTACGGTGTCCTTTGGAAAACTCAACTGATGAACCCAGTAAAAGGACGGTTAAGTTTTGAGTTAAACTATGTGGAGGAAGACATAGCATTCTGTTCGACTACGTTTCTTTTTCTTCTGACTCCCGTGACAAGTATCATACTTCAACTCATGTTGACGCTGCCTGCAACTTTCTGGGTTCTATCTGTTCAGGTCGGACGCCTGTGTTTTGCGTTTCACTGCGATGGTCGTTTCTACGCTGCAATATGCAAAGATTCGTGGTCAGAACGTTGTCTACTAGCGCCCTTTGGTGTAGTATTCTCTTCACGTGATTTTTATCTCTGTCGGTGTGCTTTCTTTCTGACGGATGTTAAATCTGCTATTACAGTCCAGACACATTCTGCTATTTTCAGGGATCAACAGTGATCTTTTATTAACTCATTAGTGAATAATGGTTATGGATCACTTGTTTAATAATGTCAAAGTATTCTGAAATTATATGTGCCTCCCTTGTTAAATTCTGGTCTTTCATTAATAAATACTGACCAAAGACTACTTCATATTCTAATGTCATCCCGATCATCATAATTTATCAAGTTTTCATCGTCAGTAGCCATATACTCACGTTTTGTCCAGATTCATAGTCGGTGCGGGTAAAAGTCACTGAATATGTTTTCCATCCAGAAACCCCACTCCACCGCTACTTCTGAGATGCTGTGTCCCATCGCTCGTGCACCGACTATAACACCACGTTCAAACTCACTTAAATCTTGATAATATGCCATTGTAGCAGCAGTAAGCGATTTAACAACTGCGTCAGACACTTATTGTCTCATATAGGCGTTGTCGACGGCAGCGCCGTATTCTGCCTGTTTACATATCTCTGAATACGCATACCAATTTCTTTGACGCTTCAGTGAAGAATAAAATTACATTAACCACAACCGCTTAACATTTCCAATCGTAAATTTCCGATCAAAATAATTTTCTACAAGTTTTCTATGGCTGCAGATGAAAATCAGCTATAACGCAAAATACAGACAGCCAAAAAAACCACAGAATGTGATAAAAAGGCATACATATACAGCGGGATTGGGGGGTGGGGGAGCCTTCAATATATTATGCAACAATTTTTATCTCTCGGTCAGTTTCGGTTGAAAAACTTCAGGATTTTTTGTGAGACATCGTGGAATGTTCCCGCTTCACCTCCTATAGATTGATGAAATTCCAGTAGCGGTGGTACTGCAATTAGCCTTCAAAATGGCATCTGTAGCGAAGGTGTGTTCCAAGCAGACAGCAGTCATTGATCATCTTTTGGCGGATGTCTACGGACACCTGGCAGCGAACAAAAGCACGATGACTCGTTGGGCGAAGTGTCTGTCATCATTGCAACAAGGGCGCGCAAACCTGTCCTATCTCCCCCGTGCCTGGCGGCCGCATATAGCATTGCTGGAATGGGCATGCTCATTACCCAAAAATGCAGACGACCTTCGCCTTTTCCATGGCAACTCAAGGCCTTACGCGAGTTTGCGCACCCGATAGAAGCTCACAAAACTTCATTGGACTGTTCCTTCTTGTCCACCCTAGAGCCCGGATCTCGCACCTTCCGACTTCCATGTGTTTGGCCCAATGAAGGATGCACTCCGCGAGAAGCAGTACGTGCATGACGGGAAGGTTATTGATGCAGCAAGACGTTGGCTGCGACGTCATAGACTAGAGTGGGGCCATGCGAGCATACAGGCCCTCACAGTGAGGTTGCTTCAGTCCATTACACTGAACGGCATGGAATCCAATCCTCGAGAAACTTCTTGTCCTCCGAAGCCGGTGTAGTTCTGTGATGGAACCGCGGGATGACAATCGAATTGATATCGATGCGGCAAGTTGTCACCACGGAGGGCGGACGGCGCAGCTGAATCGCTCGCGCTTCAGTAGCACACGCGCAACGCCAAGTGAATCCATCACGCATGTGCCGGAGGGGCCTTAAATATCAGAGCTCAGGGAGTTTTAGCCAGCATCACCTGAACATGGCCAGAAGACTGTGCGCCGAAATATTGTGGCAGGAAGTTGCAAACGTCCCACAAACATGCTTCCTATACGATTAAAATATAATTTGAGTACGTAAATGATATGACCTCAGTACTAATGCACCGAAAATATTCTCTTTCGTTCACAAAATTTTGGATAATGAATGAACTGCAACGCGATGTGAGTTCTATTAATGAGATATTAGGAATCTGGAAAAAAGTTAAATGACGGAACTAGAAATGTAATGTAATATTCGACACAAATAATTACAACATTACGACCAATACATTTATATTCTGATAACACATAAATTTGGATTTGGGTAGGCTTCGCCTTGAGTAAACACAATTTCTTTCCTTCTTCCTAACCAAACATGCTTTGTGGGACCATAGCATCATTAGCGTTTCTTATTTTAAATTTTCTGTCTGTTAAAGAATAGGAGAAGTTCTTTTTATATCTGTAAATATACAGTTGTTAGGGGGAAGTATTCACAAATTTGAAAACAAGCAGAAATTTTTATAAGTAAATAATGCAATATATTTTTGGTGAAGGCAGATTGGTTTCGTTCAGAATTCCGATACGCCACATTATTGCTCACTCTTTTGGCGACGAAACCCTGTCTTTCAAAACAATCTCCGTTCATTAACCGCCGTCTCGATTAATAAGAGACTCATTGTCAGACAGCCGTATGTCTCCGGATTCATTAATAATACAAGTCCAAAAGTTAGACTTATGGGCCACAATTTTTGTCTCATTGTAATTCATGGCATGACCAGTGGAAATACAGTGTTCGGCGATGGCAGATTTACAAGGCTGAAGAAGGCGAGTATGCCGTTTATGTTCTACAAAGCGATCCTGCACAGTACCCGTCGTTTGCCCCATATAAGATTTGCCCCATTCGCACTGAATCCTGTAAACACCTGCCTTGCCCAGCTCTAGGTCGCCTTTGACAGTTCCCAACAGCGACGAAATTTTTGCAGGAGGGCGAAATATTGCTTTTTCATATTTTATAATAGTATTCTGCCTATTTACGCTGAAATATTACCAATATATGGTAAATAGGCAGTCGTTTTAAAGACCTCTTCCTCTTCTTTGTTGAGCAGTTTACAGGTCTGCAGCGCTCTCTCCACTTGCTGGGACGAATACCCATACTTCAGAAATACAGTCTGTAGGTGCTCCAGTACCGTTTGCATGTGTCGGAGGGGCCTTAAATACCAGAGCTTAGGGAGTTATCGGAAGTATCACCTGAAGATGGCCAGAAGACTGCGCCGAAACATTGTGGCAAGAAGTTGCAAACATCCGGCAGATCGCCCGAAATTTTGTGGAACAATATGGGCGCCGGAAAAGATTTAAATGTCACATATTTGTGGGAGTTTATTGTCTACAACGAATCATTACTCACGTGAACATCTACTAACAGAAGCATGAATTAATACATAACGTACGACAGTGCAGGTGGTAGATTCTGCTGCGTCATTGTACAGAGCGGCCGATGTGCCATGTGTATAAGGATTTCAAGTCACGGATAGAGACCTTTAATGCTGGTATTCAGGCCTGCGGCTGAGGCGGGTCAAAGTGACATTTCCCCCGCGCTGAAATGGCACAGCGCCCTCGACGTTGCCCGAGAATATTGGGACACACCCGTTGAAACACCGCCGTGTGCTTCCCCTAAAAGCCGGGCGTCGCGTGTGGACGCCAGGGAGTTCCGTGATGTCGACGTGAACTTTTAAACTTAAAGTTTACTAAACTAGGTTTCACGGGTCAGCACGTAATCAGAGAAGTTAATTATTTGAAAGACAAATTTCAATGGGAGAATTTTAGTACTGCGGTCATATTACGCAACTTATTCGCTTGAATCGCAGAGTACCAGTGTGGCCATGGAACTGTGTGGTACAGCAACAGGAGCTTTGATGCATTTCTAAACAGAAAGAAAAATTATGTTGTAAGAAGCGCATTTAAGGGGGTAACATTTGTTTACTGAGGAAAAACGTAAAACATAAGTAAATCAAAATGGAAAATGTTGTTGTTGAGGTCTTCAGTCTAGAGACTGGTTTGAAGCAGCTCTCCATCCTACACTATCCTGTGCAAGCTTCTTCATCTCCCAGTACCTACTGCAACCTACATCCTTCTGAATCTGTTTAGTGTACTCATCTCTTGGTCTCCCCCTACGATTTTTACCCTATACGCTGCCCTCCAATACTAAATTGGCGATCGCTTGGTACCTCAGAACATGTCCTACCAACCGATCCCTTCTTCTAGTCAAGTTGTGTCACAAATTTCTCTTCTCCCTTATTCAATACCTCCTCATTAATTATTTGATCTACCCATCTACTGCATTCTTCTGTAGTACCACATTTCGAAAGCTTTTATTCTCTTCTTGTCCAAACTGTTTATCGTCCACGTTTCACTTCCATACATTGCTACACTCCATACAAATACTTTCAGAAACGACTTCCTGACACATAAATCTATACTCGATGTTAGCAAACTTCTCTCCTTCAGAAACGCTTTCCTTGCCATTGCCAGTCTACATTTTATATCCTCTCTACTTCGACCATCATCAGTTATTTTGCTCCCCAAATAGCAAAACTCCTTTTCTACTTTTTCTCATTTCCTAATCTAATTCCCTCAACATCAGCCGAATTAATTTGACTACATTCCATTATCCTCGTATAGGTTTTGTTGATGTTCATCTTATATCCTCCTTTCAAGACACTGACCATTCCGTTCAACTGCTCTTCCAGTTCCTTTGCTGTCTCGGACAGAATTAGAATGTCATTGGCGAACCTCAAACTTTTTATTTCTTCTCCATGGATCTTAATTCCTACTCTGAATTTTTCTTTCGTTTCCTTTACTGATTGCTCAATATAGAGATTCAATAACATCGGGGATAGGGTACAACCCTGTCCCACTCCCTTCCCAACCACTGCTTCCCTTTCATGCCCCTCAACTCTTATAACTGCCATCAGGTTTCTGTACAAATTGCAAATAGCCTTTCGCTCCCTGTATTTTACCCGTGCCACCTTCAGAATTTGAAAGAGACTATTCCCGTAAACATTCTCAAAAGCTTTCTCTAAGCCCAAAAATGGTAGAAACGTAGATTTACCTTTCCTTAATCTATCTTCTAAGATAAGTCGCAAGGTCAGTATTGCCTCAAGTGTTCCAACATTTCTACGAAATACAAACTGATCTTCCCCGAGGTGGGCTTCTACCAATTTTTCCATTCGTCTGTAAAGAACTCGCGTTAGTATTTTGCAGCCGTGACATTAATCTGATAGTTCGGTAATTTTCATATCTGTCAACACCTACTTTCTTTGGGATTGGAATTATTATATTCTGCTTGAAGTCAGGGTATTTCGCCTGTGTCATACATCTTGCTCACCAGATGGTAGAGTTTTTTCAGGGCTGGCTCTCCCAAGGTTGTCAGTAGTTATAATGGAATGTTGTCTACTCCCGTGGCCCTGAGATATAGTAAGAAAATAAAATGATTCCACAGGCTAACATACTACCTATGCGAACTCTTTATCAATTAGTGAATCAATAAAATGAGTATAGAAGCTTGAAAATTACATGTTCCATATCTTTCAATAACCAGTGAGTAAAAATTACTTCGGTTTTGTTCATACAAGTTGCAAAATGGTTTGGTGCAATGGAACCCAATAGTGTTGATGCGGTATCCCAATCGTTACCAAGTAATCTGCCAAGGCCAGCAGTTATGTTAAAATTTTATCTTGTTTCGAATAATAATTCCCCTGCGATCTACTGGAATATAAAGAGTTATTTAAATAATATAGACTCAAGTTTCTGCATTATGGAAAATCAGCTTTAATTTCGCCTGATCTTTCTTTTTCTGCACGCCAAATCAGTAAACCATGAGCGTAAGTTTTATTACAACAGCAAAAATTATGCGTATCGTATGACAACATGAACAAAGGCATTCTGGATTAAAATCCACATATACAGCACACTCCTTTGTCAACATTTCGTAATCAGTTTAATGTTTAGAACCAGTTCTATCGTCTGGAGTTACATTTTCAGAATATAGAGTGACCTGAGTTATTGTTTCTACGCGTAGAAACACTGTTGCTAAAACTCACGACATATTGAATAAACAAAATGAAGCTACAAGTATGACTGAGTTTTGTCTCTTAATATTTAATGACGACACTGTAGAGGCTACTCATCTCATATTGATAACGGTTGTCGAATTCTCTAGGGAATGAAATCCTTTAAGACGCACTGAATATCTATTGCTATTAGAACACTCCAGAAGGGTAAATAAATTATTTTCAGTCCTTCCTGACATTCGACGCTGAACAATGGACGGCGCCTGAAGCATTGACCTGTAACCAGTTGACATGCAGCGGTAACGCCAAAATTTATTCAGCGGTTGCTGCTGGAATACGCATGACTATTCATTCGTATAATAAAGTTATGAGCAAAGCTCCGTTGCTCGATGCAGATTGCTTGATTTATGTCAGTGTGGCAGATAAAAATGGAAAACCGTACGGCTAATATCCGAATGGAATAACATTCAGCTTTCCGGAATACGTTGTACACAACCCTGCCAAAAAGATAACCACATATTGATATAATAAAATTAATTTTAAAAAATTCGAAATTAGTTTTTGAAACAAGTGAGGAACGCAGCAGTGGGATGTTAACATCGTTATATGGAGAGTGCATATCAAAATGTGTTTCGGTGCAGAACTGAAGATGGTCCACTTTAGGAACCATCAAACACCCATTTTCTTATGGGTTCTATGCCAAACGAGAAAACGTATTCGTATTGCAGTACGTTTCTATTTTTTTGTAAAAGCTGTGATCTGATTTCGCAGGTCAGAGCGGATCAGGTCGTGGGAAGGGGCCAAGGTCAATTACTGTTAGTTATACGAGAACACACACAACTTTATTCCTCAAACCAATGGACAGTTTTCTTTTTAAAAGAACAAAGATCAATTGATGGCTGATGGCCCAAGTAACTTCTGCAGAATAAGTTTAAATGATTCGTTTTAAAACAGCGGGATTTAGAGTAACGGCTGGAAGACTTTAAGTAAAATTGCAATATCTTCTCGGCTAAAGGCCGAAATAATATTTCAGATCAACTAAGAAAATTCTTTAAAAACCAAGCATTTACAAATTTCGGCTAAGGACATATTAAGGAAAATTCATATTACTTCTTCGTCTGAAATCCAAATAAAAAAAAATTGCATAATAAACGAGAGGCTTTAAAGGTAAGCTTCTACACAGTACAACAGAGAAACATCGTAAGAAAACTTGAAGTATCTTGTCAGCTGGAGGCCCAAAAAATTACTCACGAATAATTAAAAAGCTCCTTAAGAAAAACATGTACAGAACCCGGCTGTAGGCCGTTTCAAGAATTCAAGATAATTAAAGAGAAACGTTACTGACAAGGATTTACATATTGAAGTCACAGATTCTGAAACAAACAGAGCAACAAGAATTTTAAATAAAACACAGCTGAAGGCATACTCTTAAAATAGTTGTCATGAAGTTTGGCTGAAGGCCATATACTAAACACAAAACAGACAATGTTAATACGCGGCTGAAGATCTGGCACAGTACCAGCGACGAAATAAAATGACACTCACAACAAGAACGTGGTACTCAGAAGTGTTCCAAGGGTCTGCCTGGGGAGGAAACTCTAACCACAGTAACACTGAACAATCCGTTGGCAACACGACCTAGCAACGGCTGAAGAAACAACCAACAACCTATTTAGTTCCCTCTGTCACACCCGACCGACAGTCTATTACAGTACACAGACAGCATCCATCTGCTCAGTGGAAATCACAGAGGCTACACACAGTTCGATGTAAACACACTTGCATAAGAAATCTAACAATCGTAAAAGCAATCACTGTGGAACAACAAGGACGAATCAATTCGACACATAGAGATACGACCGACCGAACGACCAACCCAGGCCGTTTCCACTCAAATTTCGTGTCGACGACGGTCGGGCGAGTATCGGCTGTCCGGAGCTGACTGCAGCTCCAACCTGACTAAACTCCATGTCCGTTCGGAACTCGGAGACACGGCGACACGGGAACCCTGGCTCGGACCCATCCATGCAGATGTAACTCTTGCCCATTGGCCACGCCACCTCTGTAGAAAAAAGGAACGGACCCACATCCGGCAAGTTGACCAACTGACGAGGCCCACAAACGGTCAAAAGACCAAATACACGTCGCCCGATGAGACGACCAACCGAACGACCGACCACCGGGCGTCCCGCTCCAATCTCCTTCCGTCGGACAGTTCATGTGTGTCGCCAGCGGCCGGCGAGCATTGGCTGTCCGCACCTCATGGCGCTCCGTCCCAGACTACACTGCTGCTGCACCCCCGAATGAGCTCCCAACCCAACACTAAGACACACGACGACCCGGAAATAATATCAGTCGCTCCAGAGATGGTACGACAGTGCACTTATCGATAAGCGCTGCTGCTGCCACTCATGGGCAGGTAAGATAAGACGTTAGTGACGTCAGTAAATGGAATAAGAAAACGAGGCGGCAGTACCTTAAGAGAAGATGACAAACAATAAACGTGATGAACACGAGCCGCGCAGGGGTCAAAAGTATTAATATTATCGCAATATTTTCGACTAGTTTAAGATTATATAAGAATCACGTTACATAAAAATCAAGACACTTTCGTAAGCTTTGTCAACGTAGTAAAAGTGTTCGACAACGTCAGATAAGACTGGAAGACCAAGAACGAAGTACACGGATCAAAAAGGGTGGAGGGCAGAGATATAATCTTTCGTTCAAAAAATGGTTCAAATGGCTCTGAGCACTATGGGACTTAACTTCTGAGGTCATCAGTCCCCTAGAACGTAGAACTACTTAAACCTAACTAACCTAAGGACATCACACAGATCCATGCCCGAGGCAGGATTCGAACTTGCGACCGTAGCATTCGCGCGGTCCAGACTGTAGCGCCTAGAACCGCTCGGCCACTCAAGCCGGCTAATCTTTCGTCCCTACTGCTCAATCTACAGGGTGATGTCTTCCACTGGGTACAAACTCTAGCTCTAGGGATTGAGCGATGAGATGATACTTAACAACAAACAAAAATCTAATGAACTTATTTCCAGAAATGAGTGGTTTCCATTCTACAAACTATATATTCAGTCATACTTTGTTACAGAGAATGCGGGCTAATAGGCGCTGTACCATGCAGCCACAGTCACAGCATGCATGGTTACGGTTTGCGGTAGGCAGCAAGGTTGTATCAGGAGACCTATCCCCACCGACAATAGCAACGGCCTTTAAAGTTTGCAACAATTTTTCGCCGTTTGTCTGGGGCAGGATCGTTTCAGCAAGCAGGAGATCATGAAGGACGTACTCGAAATGGTCAGACACCATATTTGGAGGAAAATGTAAAGCGACCGCCGTGTCAGTACCAGGCAGTTGACCCGCCAGTACATGGTAAGCCAGATCACCGTGTGGAACATTCTCCATGACACTTGTTACTACGCTTATTACTCACAGCGTGTGCAGGGCTTATTAGCGACAGAAGTTCCACATCGGGAGCAGTTTTGTCACTGGCTTCTTCAGCAGCCAACCATGATTCCGGGATTTGCGTCATCCATCCTCTTCACAGATGAGACCACCTTTAGGCCGAGTCAGAAAGCTGAACAGTCATCTGTGGGACAGTATTCAAAATTCCCGTGGTACGGTGTCAGCGAATCATCAGCATCGGTGCAGCCGGAATGTGTGGGCCGGGATAATTGGGGACCCTATTTTGGGGTCAGTCTTCCTTCCACGTCGCCTAACAGGCCGGAACTACTGGCGTTTCTTGCTGGTAAGCTTGCCGCCGGTGCTGGAAGAAGTGCCATTAATGATTCGAAGGGTTGTAGGCTGCTACATGATGGTGCTCCAGCCCACTTCACCGTTAGTTCTATGCGCTGTAGTCCGGAACCGTTTGACTGCTACGGTCGCAGGTTCGAATCCTGCCTCGGGCATGGATGTGTGTGATGTCCTTAGGTTAGTTAGGTTTAAGTAGTTCTATGTTCTAGGGGACTGATGACCTCAGATGTTAAGTCCCATAGTGCTCAGAGCCATCTGAACCACCGTTAACGTCTGGACACATCTCAATCGAAATAATAATTAAATCAAGACCCTAAGCTGTCGACAGGCGTTGATATACATCGACGGGGAGAGTTGAAAATATGTGCCCCGACCTGGACTCGAACCCGGGATCTCCTGCTTACATGGCAGACGCTCTATTCATCTGGGCCACCTAGGGCACAGAGGATAGTACGACTTCAGGTATTTATCCCTTGCACGCTCCCCGTGAGACCCACATTCCCAACTTAATGTCCACACACTATATTCGTAGTGCCCCTGCCCATTACACTCATTACTCGCAGCAGACAATCTTACCGAGTCCCGTAAGAGTTCGGGCAATGCGTGTGCATCCAGCACAGAAGACGAAGGTCAATGGCTAGTTAGCCTTAACTATATGAAGATGGTATCTGTTCTTACGAACATGTTCGAAAGAACAGATACCATCTTCATACATATGAATCGTGTCTTTCCTGGTCGATGGATCGGACGAGGCGGTGGAGTTGCACGGCCTGTTCTTTCACCGGATCTCATCCTTCGCAGTTTCAGGTTACGGGGCCATCTCAAAAGTATCGTGTATTCAGAGACCATTCCAGATGTGGATACGCTGGAGGAGCTCATTCATGTTGCCTTTGACACTGTTCGGATGCATTCTGGCCGATGTGCAGTTGTGAGACTGAACATGCTATGGTGCATACACACGACAGAGACGAAAGTAATGGGTTGTAGAAGAAATGAGAGTAGCGGGAAATTTATCATCATAATTCGTGATCACGAAGTAAATGAAGGTAATGAATTCAGGTACATAGGCACAACAATAACGAATGGCGGACGGAGCAAGGAGGGCGTAAAAAACAGACCACCACTGGGGAAAAGGACATTCATGGTCAAGAGAAGTCTAATAGTACCAAACATAGGCCTCAATTTGAGGAATAAATTCTGAGAATCCGTTGACTAGGGGGCAACCAGAACATGAGAGAATCGAAGCATTTGAGATGCTTGGTGCTGCAGACGAATGTAGAAAATTGTGTGGGCTGATTAAGGTAAGGAATGATGAGGTTCTCTGGAAAATCGGAGAGGAAAAGAATACTGTGAATGGATAACACTGATAAGAGGAGTGGACAGGATGGTAGGACAATTGTTCAGACAGCTGGGAATAGCTTCTGTGTTACTGTACGGGGCTGTAGAGCGTAAGAACTGTAGAGGAAGACAGATAATGGAATACTTTTTTTTTTTTTTGTGGGGTTTAAGGGCGCTCAACTACTGAGGTCATTAGCGCCCAGTCACAGTTGTTAGAGCACATGGAATCTAGTAAAACTCAATGGGAGGGGGGGACACCAGAAAGTCCTAACAAAGATGCAGATAAAATAAGTAAAAAAGTTGGACGTCTTTGGACAAGCCAGTCAAAGTTATAAAACGCAGAACACGAGCAGCTGCTCGAGCGTCATCAGCTAAAATATCCGGTAAAGTAGATGGCAGGGACAGGACAACACGAGATTGACTAAAGCGGGGACACGACAATAAAACATGGCGCACTGTTAATGCTTGACCACAACGGCACTGTGGGGCTGGGTCACCGGAGAGCAGGTAGCGGTGGCTAAACCGGCAATGCCCAATCCGCAACCTGGTCAGAAGGACCTCTTCCCGCCGAGATGGTCGGGAAGAGGTTGTCCAAGCAGTTGAGAGCGGTTTTACTGCCCAGAGCTTGTTTCCTTGGAGGGATTACCAAGCATCCCACCACAACGACACAATCCTCTTACAAACAACCCCACGAACGTCAGATGACGGGACACAATGGGAGGCTGGCCGAGGCAGGAGGACTGCAGCCTTGGCTGCAGCATCTGCAGCCTCATTCCCAGGCATTCCTACATGTCCGGGAACCCACAGAAACCTGACAGGATAACCATTATCAGCGAAAGAATGGAGGAACTGCTGGATCCGTTGCACCAAGGGATGGACCGGATAGGGAGCTCCAAGGCTCTGAAGAGCACTGAGGGAATCAGAGCACGTACGATGAATGGCGGTGGCGGCGGGCATACTGAACGGCCTGATGGAGAGCAAAAAGCTCGGCCGTATAGCTGGAACATTGGTCGAGGAGCCGGTATTTAAAGGTGGCGGCCCCGACGACAAAGGCACAGCCGACACCATCGTCAGTTTTGGAGCCATCGGTGTAAATAAAGGTGTGACCAGCAAGTCAAGCACGAAGTTCGACAAACCGTGAGCAATACACTGCAGCCGGAGTACCCTCCTTCGGGAGTGAGCTGGGGTTGAGATAAATATGAACCAGAACCTGGAGCCAAGGTGGTGTCGGGCTCTCACCCTCTCTGAAGGTGGAGGGCAAAATCCAATTGTCGAAGCAGGCGACGGATGCGGACTCCAGGGGGCAGCAGGGCAGACACATACAACCCATACTGACGGTCGAGAGAATCGGCGAAGAAGGACTGATAAGAGGGGTGGTCGGGCATTGACAACAGCCGGCAGGCATACCGACACAGCAGTACGTCGCGCCGGTAGGTCAATGGTAATTCGGCAGCTTCAGCATAAAGACTCTCGACAGGACTAGTGTAGAAGGCTCCGGTCGCAAGACGTAACCCCCGATGGTGGATGGAGTTGAGACGGCGTAAGCGGGATGGCCGAGCAGACGAGTAGACGAAGCTCCCATAATCCAGCTTCGATCGGACTATGGACCGATACAAGCGAAGTGCGATCCGCTCCCCAAGATGAACCACTAAGAACTCTGAGGACATTAAGGGAACGTGTACAACGGGCCGCCAAATAAGAGACATGCGGAGACCAACAAAGTTTCCTGTCCAATGTGAGCCCTAGAAACTTAGTTGTTTCCACGAATGGGAGAACAACGGGACCGAGATGTAAGGATGGCGGAAGGAACGCTTTATATCGCCAAAAGTTGATACAAACCTTCTTCTCTTCAGAGAACCGGAAGCCATTTGCCACGCTCCATGAGTATAGGCTGTCTAGACAACGCTGAAGGCAGCACTCCAGGAGGCATGTTCTCTGGGCACTGCAGTAGATCGCGAAGTCATCGACAAAGAGAAAGCCTGAGACATTAGGTGGAATGCAATCCATAATTGGATTGATTGCGATGGCAAAAAGGGCTACGCTCAAGACGGAGCCCTGAGGCACTCCGTTCACCTGGAGGAAGACGTCGGACAATACGGAACCTACACGTACCCTAAACTTCCGATCCGTTAAAAAGGAATCAATAAAAATGGGCAGGCGACCGCGTAGGCCCCACCGGTGCATAGTGCGGAGGATACCTCCTCTCCAACAGGTATCATAAGCCTTCTCCAAATCGAAGATCACGGCTACCGTTTGGCGCCTTCGCAAAAAGTTGTTCATGATGAATGTCGACAAGGTCACAAGGTGGTCAACAGCGGAGCGGCGGCGACGAAAGCCGCATTGGACATTGGTAAGTAGCCGTCGAGATTCAAGAATCCAGACTAACCGAGCATTAACCATGCGCTCCATCACCTTACAGACACAGCTTGTAAGAGAAATGGGGCGGTAACTAGAAGGAAGGTGTCTATCCTTCCCGGGTTTGGGTATAGGAACAACGATGGCGTCACGCCAACGCATGGGGACCTGACCTTCGGTCCAGACGCGATTGTAGGTACGAAGAAGGAAGCTTTTGCCCGCCGGAGAAAGGTGTGCCAGCATCTGAACGTGAGAGGCATCTGGCCCCGGTACAGAGGACCGGGACAGTGCAAGCGCACGTTCGAGTTCCCACATAGTAAAGGGGGCATTATAAGTTTCCAGATTCAGCGAGTGGAAGGAAGGTCGCCGAGCCTCTTCTGCCTCTTTCCTGGGAAGGAAGGCAGGGTGGTAATGGGCGGAGCTTGAAACCGCGAAAAACCGGCCGAAGGCGTTGGAGACAGCCACAGGATCAACAAGGACCTCATTACCTGAGGTCAGGCCAGGTACCGAGGAGTGGGCCTTAATGCCCGACAGCCGGCGCAGGCCACCCCAAACGACAGAAGTGGGAGTAAAACTGTTAAAGGAGCTGGTGAAAGAGGCCCAACAAGCTTTTTTGCTGTCTTTGATGACTCTACGGCATTGCGCTCGGAGTCGTTTGTATACAATACAATACGCCAACGTAGGATGGCGGCGAAAGGTGCGTAAAGCACGTCGTCGAGCACGGATAGCGTCTCTACAAGCCTCATTCCACCAGGGGACGGAAACGCGACGTGAAGAGGTAGTATGAGGAATGGAACGTTGGGCAGCATTGACGATAACAGCCGTGAGGTATTCGACCTGACTGTCACAACTGATGAAATCGTGGTCTGGAAAGTTCGCCAGGGAGGAGTAAAGTCCCCAGTCAGCTTTCGGTATGTTCCAGCTCGAAGGACATGGGGATGGGGTGTGGTGCAGGAGACGAACGACACAGGGGAAGTGGTCGCTCGAATAGGTGTCAGAAAGGACATACCACTCGAACCGACGGGCAAGAGTGGTAGAACAGATCGAGAGGTCCAAGTGGGAGTAGGTATGAGATGGTTGAAGACATCCGCCAAGAGTGAGCCTCTTTGACAGGAAGCAGGAGAGCCCCAAAGGGGATGATGGGCATTGAAGTCGCCAAACAATAAAAACGGCGGAGGAAGCTGAACAATCAGGTGCATCATGTCAGCCCGACTAACTGCGGATGACGATGGAGTGTAAATGGTACAAACTGAAAAAGTAAAAGCAGAAAGAGTAATACCGACAGCTATTGCTTGGAGAGGGGTGGTCAATGAGATGGGATGGTAATAGACATCGTCCCGAACGAGCAACATGACCCCACCATGAGCTGGGATACTGTCCACAGGGGTGAGGTCATACGGCTCCGAGGTACAGTGGGTAAGGGCATTATGGTCAGTCGGGCGCAACTTGGTTTCCTGGAGACCAAGGGCGAGCGGATAGTGCAGGCGGAGGAGCAGTTGTAATTCCTCCCGATTAGATCGAATACCTCTTATGTTCCAATGTAACAAGGCCATCGCTAGTCAAAAAAGAGGGGGAACGAGGCGGGGGAAGAGCTGGTCACCTCGACGGCCGCAGAGGGCCAGGTGTCGAGGGAACAACGCTACAACCAGCGGGAGGCGGATCCTGTTCCATCGAGTCGTCGCCAGCTGCGGCCGCTGTCCCGGGTTGTGTAGGAGGGGCAGCATCATTTGCCGACGAGAGGCCAGCTGAGCGCCTGGCAGCAGAGCGTCCTGGCGAAACTGAGGACGGTTGGGAGCAGCGACTCAAGGATGAAGCGTCAGACGAAACGCGCCGGGGTGGAGAGGGGGATAGAGACTTCTTCTTGGAGGCCTTCTTGGAAGTCCGAGGAGGCACAGGGATGGTGGGCAGGACCCGAAGAAGGTCCTCACGCGCGGGGTCCGTTTTGGAACGCTGACCTCGGAAGCTGGGGTCTGGAACGTTTCCCCGATGGACGCCTGAGAAGAGGATCGCTTCTCAGGCGGCGGGGGGAGAGGAGGAGGAAGGGTGGGCCCTGGGGCAGAGGGGGCGGGGGCCGCGGGGGAGGAGGATTAGGAAGGGAGGGATTTGGGAGGCGGAGGCATAGGCCCTGGATGGGGGGAGGAGGTGGAGGGGGGAGAGGATAGGGGTGAGGATACCGTGGAAGGAGTGGACACAACTGAGGCAAACGAAGTGGTCAACGTCACGGGATGGAGGCGGTCATATTTCTTCCTGGCCTCAGAATAAGAGAGATGATCCAAAGTTTTGAGTTCTTGAATCTTCTTCTCCTTCTGATATGCGGGGCAGTCTAAGGATCTATGCGAGTGGATGCCAGGACAATTTACGCGCCGAGGTGGTGGGGTGCATGTATGCTCCTCACGAAGAGGACATCCACAATCGCCACAAAAGGGTTCAGCCTCACACTGTGACGACATGTGCCCAAAGCGCAAACACCGAAAACAGCGCATAGGAGGTGGGACGTAAGGTCGCACGTAGCACATCACCTTTTACTTTCTCCGGGAGAACGTCCCCCTCGATGCGACGGTCTTTGGGGCCGCACTGGACTCGCCGGACGAAATGCACGCCTCGGCGCTCCAGGTTGGCCCTGAGCTCCTCATCAGATTGCAGCATGAGGTCCCGATGAAAAATAACCCCCTGCGTCCTATTCAGTGCCAGATGTGGGACAATGGACACTGGGATGTCCCCTAGTCAGTCGCATGCCTGGAGCGCCGCCGACTGTGTGGCGGAGGTGGTCTTTATAAGATCGGACCCCGAACGCATTTTACTGAGAGCCTCGATTTCCCCGAAGATGTCCTCGATGTGCTGAACAAAGAACATGGGCTTGGAGGTGGCGAACGTCCCCCCATCGGTTAAAAAATGGTTCAAATGGCTCTGAGCACTATGGGACTCAACTGCTGTGGTCATAAGTCCCCTAGAACTTAGAACTACTTAAACCTAACTAACCTAAGGACAAGACACACATCCATACCCGAGGCAGGATTCGAACCTGCGACCGTAGCGGTCGTGCGGTTCCAGACTGTAGCGCCTTTAACCGCTCGGCCACTCCAGCCGGCCCCCATCGGTTCGAGAACAGACCAAATAGCGGGGGAAGTACTTCACCCCATGCCGGCGGGCCTGTCCTTCCTCCCAGGGAGTGGCCAAGGGGGAAAGGGCAGGAGAACCAGAACCAGAGACAGTACCTTTCCTTTTAAAAGACTCGGCCGCAGAGCGACCTGATACATGTTGACGTTTCATCTGCGAAACGTCCGCCCCGATACCACCCACTCCGACCAGGGGCTCTCCCCACGGGCGCCACCCAGCCTCAGCAAGGGCCACCTGGCAGGATGTTGCCGGGAGTCCTGATGCCCCAAGGAGACGGGCATCTACTCCTTGGCCGACGTGGGGAGGGTGCAGCTCAGGTATCGGCAGTACGATCCCTGTGTTGTCAGGGGGCTACAACCTAGAGGGTACATGACGACCCCACCACAACGGGCTGGCTACCGTGCAGGATTTCGGGTGCCATGGAAAGTCCATCATGATCGTAGGTGCAGATGGGGACGCACTATGGGCGTAACTTGTACAACCCATAAGGCGTTTAGGCCCAATTTGAGGAATAGTGGGTATGGTTACAACGCCGTTACAATGCTGAGTGCCAAGGTATTAGTGCACTGAGGACCAGTGGTACACCACGTAAGGCGTCCCTCCCCAAAAGGCTCGTACTTCTGTAGAATTTTGAAAAATGGAGGTCAAACCCCAAGGGGGACCAGCACATGGAAGGCCGAAACGGTTGAAACTCCTTTTAGTCGCCTCTTACGACAGTCAGGAATACCTCACGCCTATTCTTACCCCGGACCGGCAGGGGGGAGAGAATGGAATACGAGTACATCGAGCAAATAACTGAGAACGTAGGTTGCATCTGCTACTCTGAGGTGAAAAGTTTGCCACTGGAGAGGAGATCGTGGCAGGGCACATCAAACCAGCCAGAAGACTGAGGAGTCAAGAAAAAAGGCTGCACTAAATTGTAGACTAACGTCGATAAGTGATAAAAAAAACATATTTAGATTTCTCAGTATTTGAGAATGGAAAATAATTGTTGAAAAACAACTTATCTTACATAAAACAAAGTAAGTAGTTTAACAACTTGCTTCTTTCGTTCTTTAACCACACAGTTGTGTACGTCTAAGTACATATTTTGTAATAACAGGCAATTCCACATGGAGCAGAAGATATCGAAAATCAACCCTGCAATGTAAATCTTTTGGACGGTCTTCTTAACTACGATTAAGGAAAAAAGGTTTCTAGGGCCAAATTAAAACGATATAATGTAGGATTTATCGGCCGGTGTCTACTCTTTTTCTGACGTTAAGTTTCTGACTACTGGACCGAAATCTCTCGCTTAGTATCCAGCGGAGGAACCTATCGACACATGTTGTTCCGACAGACGTTTAATCTCCGACGCCCATGATTTCAAAAATCAAAATCTAGATAATTTTGCAGGTGGAGAGAGAAAAAATAAACAAACTTTGAGAATCGTTTACCGCATTTATGCAGGGTGTTTCAAGAGGAATGCTTAATATTTTTGGTACTGACTTACACTTCGTAATGTGAGGAGCGCTTTTTAAAATGCGTAATGTGACCGAAGGAAAAATTTTCAAGAAAGGTGAAAAACTTATGTCGAAAGAAGTACTTTACTACTTTGTCGAGATTTTACGCAAAATAGTTAAGTAGGAATGTTGATAAAAATGAGTGTACTACAACGTAATTTTTTTGTTTCACTTTCGAAGCATGAGTTTGCAGTTTGTTGTATTCTACCGTTAAATGTGCATTTTGATGTGAGATGTTTTGCACACAATGCATTTTGATTAGTTTTCAGCAACAAAAAAGTTACTTTTTAATATTGCACACTTTAACACCATAAGTAGAAACTAAAACATAAATGTGTTTCATTTCCAATGATGGTGTTCACCTTGTTTTCCTAAGAACAGGATTCTCTTCCAAACAATCGCAAACAGTATCTTGGGCAGCAAGTTCGTTACGTGGAAGGCTGATAACCTTGTAGAAAAACTTAAGCAATTAATTTTTAACCGATTTTTGCCATATATATTATTGGTTTTTCTGCATCCTCTTCGTTTTGTTGTTTATCCCTGTTCAGAGATGACACTTTGGAGCTGAACCCACCTCCAAAGCCGAGGTCACTAATGCACAGGGGACTGATGACCTCAGGTGTTAAGTCTCATTTCATTGTGCTTAGAGCCATTTGAACCATTTGAGCCACTCATGCACGCGTGTGCAGTGGCGCTCGACTCGCAGGTACACCTGTTCGAAACCTGGTGGTGGATGAAATTTTCCCTGCCAGCATCTGGCCGACAATGGCAGGAGAGGCGTTGGCGTAAAGTTTTTGAGGCAATGTCCTGGTTTAATTACCAAAACCTCTCCACAGTGTCTCATGAAGTGCGGGCATGTAACACTGTTCGTGGTGATCCGTCAGTGGGATGGGGACGTTAAGTTCGACGGTCCCCTTGGTGCTTTTCAAGAAGAATAGGCTAGCTCCTGTCCCCGGGTTTCACACTCTCTCTTCTGGCATGACCTGCAACATGACGCTACACTCTGTATACATCCATTACAGTCACCTACACTTAGCAGATATACTTGCATATATTGCTCATACCTCGCGGACGCAAGGTGCCTGCAACGGCGAAGTGTAGGAAAATGTTTCCAATTAGGAAGCTGAATATGCCCTTCGTGCTATGAAAGTATATTGTTTCATTGCTACAGCGCATTGATCATTTATCAAAAGTGCGACGTTTTGTTATAATTTGTTATTGCTAAATATCAAACAATGACATTTGTGCTCATAACCTTTAGGCTAGGGGAGTCCAATCCGCGGCCCGTGGGTCGTATGCAGCCCAAAACAAGTATCAGTACTGCCCAAGAAGTGAGCATCTGTCATACAAGCAGGATAAAAAGAAATTCCATAAAATTCCATTTATCTAAAGTTGTGATAAATTAAATATTTTCGATTTGAAACTCCCGCCACATGATGCTATTCTCTCAATGGTCCGCCCGTTTCTTTTTGCTTTTTTTTTTCTCAGCAGTTATTTCTAGTAGTGTTAAGTATACTATATGCGACCCGACTTTACTCGTCTTCTTCCACTGTGGCCTAAGTCAGCTAAAAGATTGGGGCCGTTGTGGTATAGAGACATCAGACAGGAGACTGCTTAAAAATACTGTATACATGCAAGCTTTAGAGAATTGTTGATTAGGGTTCAAGGAATCTTCTCTCTGGGGTACTCCTTGGAGCTGCGGTTGGCGATTATGTCTCGCTGTATTTGCTCTGACTTCACGGCATTGGTTGTTGCGTCCCAACGCCGCTCGTAGTCCAACAAATGCTTCAGACGGAAGATGCACAAACAGAGAGGCGTATGTCTACAATACGTAAGTTACACAGGAGTTCACAGGATAACGTCATGTAACACGATTCAATACGAGAATAAAACTATAACTCTCATTTACGGCACAAAGGGAACAGAAATTTTAACGTGATAAAAATTAAAATGTCACGATTTTCAGCACTTAGTGAATCCCAGCTAACTTTTAGCATACGTCCAAAAACACCGACGATTTTATCAATCGAATTAATCATCTACGTCTTGTGCACCTGATATAATGGTCATTTTTGATGAGGACTCTGTATTTACGCGTCTTCCTGTCAAAGACTGCATAGATCGTGTCTCTTAGTTATCCGATAGTAAAATTGTGACATTGGTTAAAGGCACGTTGACATCATCGTATTTCCTATATATCGGGCAGTATTTCGACCAGCTGGACAGCGTGGCGATAGGAAGTCGTTAGCTCCACCCACAGCGAAACTTTTCATCGAGAAATTTGATGAAATTGCTTTGGACACGGCTCCAGATAAGCCAAGTTGCTTTCATTGTTACGTGAGTGACACTTATATCATCTGTCCCAGCGGATGTGGAAAACGGAGGGAATTCTTACAGCACCTGAACGGCATTCACATCACATTAGATTTATGATGGAAGTATCGGCAGATCTTGCATGGCCGTTGCTTAACGAGCTCATTCGTCGCACAATCAATGGACACCTCAGCCACACTGTGTACAGGGAGCCTTACACACACGGATCACTCTCTTCACACCCTTATCCACCATCATCCGACAAAAAAATGTGATATTCTGAACATCCTCGTGCACTTGGTTAAAGTCGTCTCAGAGGCTGAAACTCTGCCACTATAACTAAGAGTAAGCCACTTCTGAAAAGTCTTCCGAGAAAGCGGCTACAAACACCGCCAGCTATCACAGGCTATTTCTGGTGAGACACGCAGAAAGAAACGCCACCGAAGAACAAGGAACTTGCGTTTTTTGACGTTCTGTGGCTCAGTGTCAGGGAAGGCCAGCCAGCTCTTGAAGAGACACAACATGTTCATCAGTGTTCAGGCACTGAGCAAAAATTTTACAGCTCATGAGGCCTTTGGAGAACGGTCTAGGATTCAAATGGCTCTGAGCACTATGGGATTAACATCTCAGGTCATATGTCCCCTAGAACTCAGAACTACTTAAAGCTAACCAACCTAAGGACATCACACACATCCATGCCCGAGGCAGGATTAGAACCTGCGACCGTAGCGATGGCGCAGTTCCAGACTGCCAGCGGGCGGCACGGTCTAGGGCTTAGAACGCCTGGAGTGTACAAAATACCGTGTCAGTGTGGCTTATACAACACTACTGGCCACTAAAATTGCTACACCAAGAAGAAATGCAGATGATAAACGGGTATTCATCGGACAAATATGTTATACTAGAACTGACGCGTGATTACATTTTCACGCAATTTGGGTGCATAGATCCTGATCCTCTAGCCGTAATAACGATCTTGATATGCCTGGGCATTGAGTCAAACAGAACTTGGATGGCGCGTACAGGTACAGCTGGCCATGCAGCTTCAACGCGATACCACAGTTCATTAAGAGTAGTGACTGGCGTACTGTGACGAGCCGGTTGCTCGCCCACCACTGACCGGACGTTTTCAGTTGGTGAGAGATCTGGAGAATGTGCTGGACAGGGCAGCAGTCGAACATTTTCTGTATCCAGAAAGGCCCGTACAGGACCTACAACATGCCGTCGTACATTATCCTGCTGAAATGTCTGGTTTCACTGGGATCGAATGAAGGGTAGAGCCACGGGTCGTAACACACCTGAAATGTAACGTCCACTGTTCAAAGTGCCGTCAATGCGAGCAAGAGGTGACCGACACGTGTAACCAAAGGCTGCTCATACAATCATTCCGGGTGATACTTCAGTAGGGCTATGAGGAATACACGCTTCCAATGTGCGTTCACCGCGATGTCGCCAAACACGGAGGCGACCATCAAGATGCTGTAAACAGAACCTGGATTCATCCGAAAAAAAGACGTTTTGCCATTCGTGCACCCAGGTTCATCATTGAGTACAACATCGCAGCCGCTCCTGTCTGTAATGCAATGTCAAGGGTAACCGCAGTCATGGTCTCCGAGCTGATAGACCAGGCTGCTGCAAACGTCGTCGAACTGTTCGTGCAGACGGTTGTTGTCTTGCAAACGCCCCCATCTGTTGACTCAGGGATCGAGACGTGGCTGCAGGATGCGTTACAGCCATGCGGATAAGATGCCTGTCATCTGGACTGCTAGTGATACGAGGCTGTTGGGATCCAGCACGGCGTTCCGTATTACCCTCCTGAACCCACCGATTCCATATTCTGCTAAGTCATTGGAACTCGACCAACGCATTTCTCCTCCTTACACGAGGCATCACAATAACGTTTCACCAGGCAACTCTTGTCAACTGCTGTTGGCGTATGAGAAATCGGTTGGAAACTTTCCTCATGCCAGCACTTTGTAGGTGTCGCCACGCCAGCTTTGTGTGAATACTGTGAAAAGCTAATCATTTGCATATCACAGCATCTTCTTCCTGTCGGTTAAATTTCGCGTCTGTAGCACGTCATCTTCGTGGTGTAGCAATTTTAATGGCCAGTAGTGTACGTCGGTCAAACAGTACGCTCTGTGGAGCAGCACCGGTCGGAACGGGAGAGGTGCTTATGCCTACGCTATCCTGAAAAATCAACCGTGGCAGAACACGCTTCAGAAAATCGATGCCGAATTCTTCTCCACGAAAAATTTTTCATCCAGTGTACGAAGGGATTTTGAGATAGCAAACAATGAAGAGGTAAAAACAAATATATTTGAAAACACAATCAACAGGCACCGCGATTTGCACCTCAGCACAGCTTGGAACCCGACCATCGCGGAGCTCAAGCGGGCGCGACGGACGCGGGACGAAAACATTACCACCGTCAGTGAGGAAAAGAACACCAGTGACGTCACAACCAGAAGAGCGGCTATACAACGGCGAGACAGCAGTCGTTTACCATTTGACAACTGAGAGCTCGGGCGACCAGTCGATGCAGAATCGAGTGGATCGGAGCGAGCTCGCGACCGACGCAGTCGCGCGGGGGTCGACTGATCGCCGTCAGGTTGTGCTGCCAGCGGTCCCGTGGGCCTCCCCGTCTACGACGACCGTAGGCTTGGAGGACGGAAATTTGGTGACGACGTTAGATACTGCGGTCACGCAGCTTCTACGAGGGTCACTCCAAAAGAAATGCACACTATTTCTGTAAAAATACATTTTTTATTCTGCATGTGTGAAAGTCTTACAGTGTGTAAACACATCCTTCCCGCTTGTTTTCAAACTTAGTTCAACCTGTTCCCGTGAGTGGCGCCGTTACAGCATGTCTTCAAGATGGCTGCTACACTTGACGTTCGTCAGAAGCAACGTGCTGTCATAGAATTGCTGTGCTGTGAAAACGAGACAGTGGGAGACATCGACAACAGGTTTAAAAAGGAGCATGGAGATGCTTCTGTCGATCGCAGTACAGTTAGTCGGTGGACAAGCAGGTTACATGAAGAAAGCGGGCACGGCAGTATTGAGGAGTGTCCTTGCAGCGGCAGACTTCGTACTGCACACACTCCAGACAATGTGCAAAGAGTTAACGAAATGATGACTGCTGACAGACGCATCACAGTGAACGAATTGTCACGCTACATTGGGATAAGGGAAGGAAGTGTTTGCAAAATACTGAAACTGTTGGTGTTAAAAAAGGTTTGTGCCAGGTGGGTTCCCAGGATGTTGACAGTGGCTCAGAAAGAAACAAGAAAAACGGTATGCAGCGAACTATTGGAACAGTACGAGAATGGTGGAGATGAATTTCTTGGAAGAATTGTGATAGGTGATGAAACGTGGCTCCATCGTTTTTCTCCAGAGACGAAGAGGCAATCAATGGAGTGGCATCATGCAAATTCACCCAAGAAAAAAAATTCAAAACCACACCTTCTGCTGGAAAAAGTTATGGCTACGGGGGTTTTCGATTCCGAAGTACTCTTGCTTGTGGACATCATGCCAAGTGGAACCACCATAAATTCTGATCCATATGTGACGACACTGAAGAAACTTCAAGCTCGACTGAGTCGTGTTCGATCACATAGGCAAAAGCGGGGTGTTTTGCTGTTGCACGACAATGCACGACCACATTTCAGTCAAAAACCATGGAAGTGATCACAGAACTCGGACGGACAACCGCCTTACAGTACTTACCTGGCTCCATGTGAACTATCATCTCTTTGGGAAACTGAAAGACTCTCTTCGTGGAACAAGGTTTGAAGATGATGACTCCCTTGTGCACGCTGCCAAACAGTGGCTCCAACAGATTAGTCCACAATTTTAACGTGCGGGTATACAGGCGCTGGTTCCAAGATGGCATATGGCAGTTCAGAGGGATGAAAATTATGTGGAGAAATGAAAATATTGTTACTAAAGGATGTATCTACACAGTGTAAAGCTTTCAAACATGTAGAATAAAATATGGATTTAAAAAAAAAAACAGTGTCCATTTGTTTTGAAGTGACCCTCGTAGAATGACACGAACGGATAACAACGAAAGGCCTTCGCCCCGGCCGCGGCCTAGCCCGCGTCCTCCGCGTCAACAATCGAGGTCTGGAACCCGCCACTGCTCCACGGGAAGGACGGTCACACTGAGAAAACACACCTCATCTCCTATCAACACTCCAACTACTAAAGACAGGGGGGGGGGGGCAGCAAATAACAAACGAAGGTCGGAAAAGACAGCCGGCCTGTGTGGCCGAGTGGTTCTAGGCGCTTCAGTCTGGAACCGCGCGACCACTACGGTCGCAGGTTCGAATCCTGCCTCGGGCATGGATGTGCGTGATGTCCTTAGGTTGGTCAGGTTTAAGTAGTTCTACGTTCTAGGGGCCTGATGACCTCAGAAGTTAAGTCCCATAGTGCTCAGAGCCATTTGAACCATTTTTTCGGAAAAGACAAAACCAACTGGCGCGTGATATGGCAGCTGGACGCGGCGAAATCACGCCGTCGCACCACGACGATGAATCTTCTGATTCTGATCACCCACAAATACCAGCCACCGAATCTGATTCGGATCGTCCCCATCCGTCGCGCAACGACAAAGACGAAGATTTTCAATTAGCCCGGAACAGACGAACCGGACGTAAGCGGAAGGTCACAAGACGTCGCTAAAGCCACTAAGTCACAGTTTCATCTGCCAATCTCCAACCAATTCACCCCCTTGCAAGTGGAGGGTAAATTAATGGAAGTGGCGCCTCAACCAGGAACGGAAGACGGACAAGAACCTTTCACCTCTCACGCAAGACAGCCAGCTAAACTTGTACCGACGAAGATTCTTCCAATAATAGTACAGTACACGTGTAAATATCTTGGCCTACACAACGAACTGAAGTGACATGTAGCTCTATCAATCAAGGCCAATATAAAGGAGAATCCATCACGTACCCCTTGGAAACATTAGCGGACCAGTCGAGTGGTTCTCACAGAACGCAAAAATTCCGTTCTATACACACCGATCTCCAAGTTAGAAGCTGATCAAGGTCTTCATTAAATATCTCCCGGCGAAGAAAGTTGAAACTGAGTTTTACACCACTGGTTTCACCCAAACTGTGGTGCACCAGTACAAGACGAGCAACAGGAAGACGAATACATTAACAATCCAACTACTGTATGTCATGCGCCCTGTTGACGCAACAATTGTGAAATCGGGTATCGCAGGACAGAGCAGATCAGGTTGTGGAAAGGGGCCAAGGTCAATTACTGTTAGTTATACAAGAACACACACAAGTTTATTCCTCAAACCGATGTACAGTTTTCCCTTTAAAACAACAAAGATCAATTCACGGCTGAGGGTCCAAGTAACTTCTCCAGAATAAGTTTAAATGATTGCTTTTAAAACAGAAGGATTTAGAGTAACGGCTGAAGGCCTTACTGAAATAAATTTACAGTATCTTCTCTTCTAAAGCCCGAAATAATATTCCAGATCAGCTAATTAAATTCTTTAAAAGCCAAGCATTTACAATTTCCGGCTAAATCCAATATTAAGGAAAATTCAAATTAATTCTTCGGCCGAAAGCTCAAAAAATATAATTTTTTTTAGATAATGAAAGAGAGACTTCAAAGATAAGCCTTTAAACAGTACAACAGAAAAACATCTTAAGAAAACTTGAAGTATTTTGTTGGATAAAGGCCAAAGCAATTATTCAAGAATATTTAAAGACAACCTTAAGGTAAACAGTTACGGAACACGGCTGAAGGCCGTTTTAAGAATTCAAGATAATTAAAGAGAAAACTTACAATGATTTACATATTGAACCCACAGATTCTGAAACAAACGCAGCTGTAGGCCTAAATGCTGAGCAATAAGAATTTTAAGTGAAACACGGCTTAAGGCCTAATCTTAAAGTTGTTATGAACACAAAACAATATTAATAAACGGATAAAGGCCTGGCACAGTACCTGCGAACAAATGAAAATACAATCACAAACAACAAACAGTGGTGCTCAGAAGTGTTCCAAGGGTCGGCCTGGGGAGGAAATTCTAACAACAGTTTAGGTGAGACAGGCAGCCAAGCGATGACAGCACGACCTAGGAAAGGCTGAAGAACCAACCAACAACCCAATCAATTCCTTTCCACCCAACCAACGGCACGAGAACCGAAAATATCCGAGAGGATGAAGATCGCAGCATCACTGGAAATGGAAATGCGCGTTTGGCGTCATTGGCCCGGAGACCCCTTACGGGGCAGGTCCGGCCGCCTTGGTGCAGGTCTTATTACATTCGACGCCACATTGGGCGACCTGCGCGCCGGATGGGGATGAAAGGATGATTAAGACAACGCAACACACAGTCCCTGAGCGGAGAAAATTCCCAACCCAGCCGGGAATCGAACACGGGGCCCCATAGGACGGCAGTCCGTCGCGCTGACCATTGAGCTATCGGGGCGGACGCAGCAGCACTACGTCGTGATATTCGGCATTGAAATACAGTCAAGGCACAATAGGTACTCATTCCCTCGCAACAGACCGACTGGCTACTCCAGTACACAGACAGCATTCATCTGCTCAGCTAAATCACAGAAGCCACACACAGTTCCACGTAAACACTTGCACCAAGAACTCCGACAGTCCTAAAACCAATCACCGTGGAACAACAAGGAGAAGTGACAAGTAACGCACACAGAGTTTGCATAAGCGGTCGGCGACCAAATACACGTCGTCCGATGAGACAACAGACCGAACGACCAACCAAGGTCGTCCCCATTCACGTTATGAGTGCCGGCAACGGTCGGCGAGTCTTGGCTGTCCGGAGTTCACTGGAGCTCCAACCCGACTCAACTTGATGTCCGTTAGGAACTCGGAGACACAGCTACCCGGGCACACTGCCTCGGACCCAACCATGCAGAGGTAACTCTTGCCCATCGGCGACGACATCTCTGCATGAGGAAGGAACCGACACACGTCCGGCAAGATGACGAACTGATGAGGCCCAGAAACGGTCAAAACACCAAATACACGTCGCCCAATGAGACGACCAACCGAACGACGAAAAGGCGGTCGTTCCCGCTCCAATCTCCTTCCGTTGGACAGTTCATGTTTGTGGCCAGCGGTCGGCAAGTACTAGCTTTCCACGTCTCACTGGCGCTCCGTCCCTAACTTCATCTTTGCCATAATTACGACTGCATTGAAGAATTCTTACGAAGCACCAACTATCATACCCAAACATGCTAAAATGACTTTTCACTCTGTATATTTAATGCCACTGGCGTTTTAAATAAGAAAACTGAATTGGAAGAATTTGTTCGTCGTTACTGTGTACGCATTCTGTTTGTTACTGAAACACACCTATGTCTCACACAAACTTTTAAGTTGCGCAAAGTGCCCTGCTATAGGACAGACCGCGCCAATGTCCACAGTGGAGGTACAGGCATGTTTATCAAGAATTCAATTACACATGCACCAACAAGTCCCCCAACACAGGAAATCCTTGAAGCCACGGCTATCACAATTTACACTGCCTACAGCCATATCACACATATCTCTGTGTACCTCACCACCAACAGGCAATTCAATTAACAGGATTTCCTGGCAATATTAACGTGTGATGACCTCAATACAAGACACTTTGCATGGCACCCTCGATGCAACAACCCAAGGGGTGAGAGACTCTGTGCTTTGGAAGAAAGACTTCATGTTACCACTTTCGCGCCTGAGAATCCAACGCACATTCTGACGAACTCCCAGGATAGACCACGTGTCCTGGACGTAGCTACGCTTAAGAATATGCGGCTGGACTTCCAGTTGCTGACGATCAAAGATTTAACCTCCAATCACCAACCCTCTAGGGCGTGATCACAGAGACTTTGCACACGATATAGCATCGATGAAAAACGTCCATGATTTGGTACTAGTTTGAGTGGTGGCTGCAGAACAATGGACGCTGCAGATGTTTCATCTGCAGTCTGTATTGACGAAACCACTGACAAATTAACTGGGCAATTTCGAAGAGCATACAGTCAGGCATCACTCACCACCAACTACCATATCCGTTATCAAGACTACGTCTCTCCACTCATCCAAGATTACAAAACCCTCAAGAATAGAGCCAGGCGTCGCTGATAGCGCTATCGCAACCGAGATCAGAGGGGGATGAAACGCCTCACATGATATCTTCACTGAAGTGCCTTAGAACATCGGACTAAGTTGTGAGGAAACAAAATGTCGATCCTCCTGCTCCAGTTCCAGAACGAGTAGAGCCTTGTCCGCTCCCTACAGAATCCACGACTACTGAATGAGCACTTCAGGGACCCAGATGTCAAATGTACGACCCACTCGCCAAGACAGACCTTTTTGCTTCAACTTACGAAGCTCAGAACGATATGGACACTCCAGAGTTGATGGTGACACAGATGGGATCAGGCAGAGAGCTTAAATAACCAAGGAGAATGTCCAACAAGCAGAACCACCTCTTACCAACCTGGCCGAAATCCGACGAATAGTTCGCAACCTTGGGGTTCACTCTGGTCCGAGACCAGATGGCGTCATCCATGGGCAACTCAAGCACATCCACCGGAAGCCACTTATTTTGCTCACACGCATCTACAACACCTGCATGTCGTTGGGTTACTTCCCAAAACCTTGGAAGATTGCTCACGTGGTGTCTGTTTCTAAGCCTGGAAACGATCTAAGTCAGTCCTCTAATTATAGAACCAATCACTCTCTTCCTGACAATGTCCGAAATCCTTGAACGGTTGCTACACTACAGGAAATGACCAGTAATTCTCGTCCAGGACGAGGTAAGATCTGATCAGATCGTCTTTCAACCTCGGTTTCTACGTATCTCAGAACCTGTAATAAGAATGTGTCTGATTACACCGCCGCCATTTTCTTGTGTCTAAATAAGGTGTACGACCAGGTCTGGTGTGACAAACTGGTCACCATATTGTATACCTTCAAGTCCTTCCTGACTACAGTATCAAATCGATTATCAATTTCCTTCAGGACAGGAAAATAATAGTTAAGATCCAAGGACAACGCTGTAGTCTAAAACACCTTTCGGGAGGCATTCCACAGGGATCGGTTTTGTCATCAATTATCTTTGTCAACAATGTTAACGACCTTCCAGTTCTGCTGCAAGTGGTGCTTGCCCAATATGCTAATGATACAGCTTTCTTGCCGAGTAGCCGACGACTCACTGCCGACATCAACCGCCACCACCGATAACTGACGTTAGCTGAACCAAAGACGGCGCAAAACTGTATTAAATTCAATACAGAAACGGCGAAGGTCGTGATGTATACACTACGACACCCCGATGTCCGCGATCGCCTGATTCTGCACAGTCGACCACTCAACTGGACGGAGAGAGTTAAATATCTTGGTATTATCCTGGACAAGAACCTACTTTTTTACATATATGTACGAGAGAAACGAATCAAGTTGCCACACCTTCTGCACCAGACCTACTCTATACTGACCAGCAAGGAACTACGGATCAGGACCGAGTTCCACCTTTATTCTGCAACAGAACTCCCGGCACTTCTTTACGGATGCTCGTCATGGGGCGCTGTTTGCCCTCGTCCTTACACTTCCTCCAGACAGTCCAGCATCGGCGCTTTCGGGTCCTACTCTGCGCACCTCGATGGACCAGGGTCCAGAACCTCCACAGTGAAATTGACATGCCGCTTCTCACGGAACACATTCGGATTTATGAAAATTGTCAACAAGGCTGAAGAGTTATGTCCAACATCCATGCACCTTGAGCATGTCGGCCTTGAGGCACCTGCAAATTAGCGCAGGATCAACGAACCGTGAGCCATCGTGCAAGAACTTCCATAATGACGTCGACTTGAAACCGGGCGAAGAAAATAAAATAAAATAAATGAAAATTTAAAAAATGAAAATAAAGAACATCACCTCAGTAGGGTCTACGGACCTAGAGCCATAGGGCCTGCTCAAGACCAACGAAAATGAACTTGACACATTTACCTTCCAGTCACACCGATGGCAGTACTTCGCAAACACCACACAGACACAAAAAAAGAAAAATGTCGGAGCCTCATGGGATTTTAATCACCTGAAGCGACTGGAAGCCCTAGACGATTTCATTAATTTCAAACCCTCTCTAAACTTCTTCTGGCTTACATATTTAAAGTCAAATATTTAACACGTTAACTCACTTGTGAAGTAATCAGACATTTCAAACTGTTTTACAAACGTGAGTCAAATTCTTTAAACAATAGTAGGTTTACTAGTTGCGCAAGTTGTGCAAGAACTCGGTCGCAGGTGCTGGTAGCTCTCGGCATTATACAGCACCGATGCACACACACACACACACACGCCGCGGTCTGCTATTGGTACGATGGCGGCCGACCCCTCACTTGCGTTCTCATAATTTTGGTTACTCAGCTTTGCTTCCTTCCAGGAAAAGAGAGGACAGGGTCTTGTAAGACATATTTGTTTCGAGAATACATTATCGGAACTATATTTGTTTATTAAACAGAATACTGTCTGCCAAATAACCTTTTCTCTCTCCTTTAGCGGCCGTTTCCATAGTCACAGAGAGGCGTTGGCGACCCGCGGTATTACGAAGTCCGTACACCCCTGCTCCTTAGTATAAGGCCACGAAAAGCACCTCCTACAAGATGTCACGCCGTTCGCCCACTATAGGGGATTTCCGGCAGGCCTCGATTGTGAGCAACAGTCCTTCGTGCAGTAGCGATTTTCTCTCTCCCTTACTCTCCAAAGAGCGTTGAAAGCTACAGGCGACAGTGAGAGTGTCGCCCACCCCCTCCCCCCCACCCCATATACACCCACCCACCCACCCACCCACCCACACACACACACACATACACACACACACACACACACACACACACACGCGCGCAGACGCAGCTTACCTGCTTTCACGTAAGCGCAGATAAGGAATCGCTGATACTAAAAGGTATTAAATACAGTTTTTTTATGTACACATAAGCGTTCATTAATGAGTTCAGTGGCCCTTCAGACAGGGGTGCACAGATTTTTACCAAATCTTCTTTTAAGGGGGGACGTTGATGGAAAACACACACTATTTCAAAAATGCACCAAATCCACAGTTTTGGAGATATAGCATGGAAATTTTGTACCACGCTTTACATTAAAGTGACACATTTACATATAAAATCCTTTGATTATATATATTCAACTTTTTTAATGAAATTTGAAGTTTTATTTTTTAAAAAATGTATGTTCCTTTTTCTCAGAAAGTATTCAAGAGATTTCTACGAAAAATTTCTCTGCTTCATCTCCTTATATGTTGTAAGCTCTTTCATGAGGTTTTTGGAATAGTTCAAATAGGAGAATTTTCATAATTTTTAATTAAAATTCCACAAATACAATTTTAAATTCATGCAAAAGTCCAAGCACTTTGCCCCATATCTCAGCTTGAAATCAGAGTTTCAAAATTTGCTCTTAAGACAGCGTTTATTAGGTTTACAAAAATGTGTGTACAAAATTTCATAATTCTACCATTTACAGAATCTGAGGAAAAGGTACATAAACTTTAAAAAACAAAATTTTCAGTAAACACAATTTAAAGTTCAACCTAACTGTTTTCCTTATGTCACTTCTTCAGAAGGCACCACATTTGTACTCTGGGTCGTCTTTCCCTTCAAGGCTTCTCTTCTGGTTTCTTGTTGTCTGTCTTCTTTCCTTTACCAGGTCTTCAACTGACTTTTCAGCTGCAGAGATGCACTGTAAATTTATTTCTCTCAGGATGTCTTGAGTAAAAGTATTACCTTCATCCTCCCGACATTCTCATCATTAAATACAATAACTGCATCATAAGTTACAATTCTGACAACTGTATCAGTTGCAAATGTGTTCTTAGGGTATCGTTTCCATGTGAGTTTATAAGATACGTAACAGAGACAAAGATGATCTATAAATCCAAAGATTATGTATAACGGCCTTCACTGCTACGGTCGCAGGTTCGAATCCTGCCTCGGGCATGGATGTGTGTGATGTCCTTAGGTTAGTTAGGTATAAGTAGTTCTAAGTTCTAGGGGACTTATGACCACAGATGTTGAGTCCCATAGTGCTCAGAGCCATTTTTATAACGGCCTTCCAGCCGGCCGAAGTGGCCGTGCGGTTAAAGGCGCTGCAGTCTGGAACCGCAAGACCGCTACGGTCGCAGGTTCGAATCCTGCCTCGGGCATGGATGTTTGTGATGTCCTTAGGTTAGTTAGGTTTAACTAGTTCTAAGTTCTAGGGGACTAATGACCTCAGCAGTTGAGTCCCATAGTGCTCAGAGCCATTTGAACCATTTGAACCATAACGGCCTTCCATATGTATCCTGCATATGTTTGGTTTACAGTAATACACAGAATCGTAGTTCACTGAGCTGGTATTGAAGTGCTGCTTCAAAACGTGGGCGCGCAGGGAGGTCGCGTCAAACTTTTAATTAATTTTCAGGCACTTCGGATGCGATTTCAACATTGAAACTTTGGGAACTTATTGTCCATGAGTTGTACTAACAAATTAAAGATAAGTCGAAAATTGACAGCCGGCCGATGTTGCCAAGAGGTTCTAGGCGCTTCAGTCCGGAACCGCACGACTGCTAAGGTCGCAGGTTCGAATCCTGCCTCGGGCATGGACGTGTGTGATGTCCTTAGGTTACTTAGGTATAAGTAGTTCTAAGTTCTAGGGGAGTGGTGACCTCAGATGTTAACTACCATAGTGCTCAGAGCCATTTGAACCTTTTTTTGAAAATTGACATTTTTTGTCAGTTTCATCGACGTCCCCCCTTAAGTCACCAGTTTTTTTTTACTTGATTGGCTGTTATCCTCCAGCTTTTCCTCTTTTGAAGCTAATATTTGAACCGCTACACAACTACATCTTTTAGCAAAGCGATAACAGATAGCCGGGAAATCTGTTGATACTAAACTACCTCCTTAAAGGCCTCGGAAGTCCCAACGGTACTGGCCGAGCACCGTGTCATCCTCAGCCTTCTGGCCGTTGTCAGTTTATTACCGAAGTCGCTACTTCTCAACTAAGTACCTCCTCAATTTTCCTCAAAAGGGCTGAGTGCAACACTTAACTACGATGATCTGACGGGAACCGGTGTTACCACTGCGTCAAGGCTATTAGCACGCAAATATAGCGCAACTGAGTGGAACTGAGAGGAAGGAAAGTTGATGCACTGGAACGGGGCCCATGGGATATACGGGCCTCGCAAACGAACCTGTGACGTCACACTAGTCGGCTTGTTCGCCACACTTCGCGGACGCTCGGCTCCAGGGCCCACGGGAAATCACTAAGTAATGGAAAAGGTACCCACTAAAGGTCTTAACTTTGTCTAGTGCTATAGAACTTGCATGAACTTAAAAAAGCACACTCATTAATTATTAAACTCGTCTGAAATAATTACCCGCTCCCCGACGGAGACGCCTGGTGGCACTCGCAAGAACTGGTGTCACGTGCTCTCTCGTACGCATCACGGTCGCTCATTCTCCTCGGCGTCTCAGCGCAATTAGCTACGTAATCTGGCTACCGTGTTGTTCACATTGTCGAGTAGTAATTAATAACCCGATATAGCTCTGTGTTTCTGAAAGGAAGAGGAGGCGAAGGCAGATTTTTTTATGATGCATAGTGCTAACATAACAGCTGTTGTTGTTGTTGTGGTCTTCAGTCGTGAGACTGGTTTGAAGCAGCTCTCCATGCTACTCTATCCTGTGCAAGCTTCTTCATTCCCCAGTACCTACTGCAACTTACATCCTTCTGAATCTGTTTAGTGTATTCATCTCTTGGTCTCCCTCTACGATTCTTACCCTCCACGCTGCCCTCCAATACTAAATTGGTGATTCCTTGATGCCTCAGAATATGTCTACCAACCG
Source organism: Schistocerca nitens (assembly GCF_023898315.1). Taxonomy (NCBI): domain Eukaryota; kingdom Metazoa; phylum Arthropoda; class Insecta; order Orthoptera; family Acrididae; genus Schistocerca; species Schistocerca nitens. The sequence goes on from NC_064617.1 coordinate 87,995,907, forward strand.
ATCCCTTCTTCTAGTCAAGTTGTGCCACAAATTTCTCTTCTCCCCAATTCCACTCAATACGTCCTCATTAGTTATATGATCTACCCATCTAATCTTCAGCATTTTTCTGTAGCACCACATTTCGAAAACTTCTATTCTCTTCTTGTCCAAACCATTTATCGTCCATGTTTCACTTCCATACATGGCTACACTCCATACAAATACTTTCAGAAACGACTTCCTGACACTTAAATCTATACTCGATGTTAACAAATTTCTCTTCTTCAGAAACGCTTTCCTAGCCATTGCCAGTCTACAATTTATAGCCTCTCTACTTCGACCATCAACAATTATTTTGCTCCCCAAATAGCAAAACTCCTTTACTACTTTAATTGTCTCATTTACTAATCTAATTCCCTCAGCATCACCCGACTTAATTCGACTACATTCCATTATCCTCGTTTTGCTTTTGTTGATGTTCATCTTATATCCTCCTTTCAAGACACTATCCATTCCGTTCAACTGCTCTTCGAAGTCCTTTGCTGTCTCTGACAGAATTACAATGTCATCGGCGAACCTCAAAGTTTTTATTTCTCCTCCATGGATTTTAATACCTACTTCGAATTTCTCTTTTGTTTCCTTTACTGCTTGCTCAATATACAGATTGAATAACATCAGGGAGGGTCTCAAACCCTGTCTCACTCCCTTCCCAACCACTGCTTCCCTTTCATGCCCCTCGAGTCTTATAACTGCCATCTGGTTTCTGTACAAATTGTAAATAGCCTTTCGCTCCCTGTATTTTACCGCTGCCACCTTTAGAATTTGAAAGAGAGTATTCCAGTCAACATTGTCATAAGCTTTCTCTAAGTCTACAAATGGTAGAAATGAAAGTTTGCCTTTCCTAAATCTATCTTATCTTCTAAGATAAGTCGTAGGGTCCGTATTGCCTCACGTGTTCTAACATTTCGACGGAATCTAAACTGATCTTCCCCGAGGTCGGCTTCTACCAGTTTTTCGATTCGTCTGTATAGAATTCGCTTTAGCATTTTGCAGCTGTGAGTTATTACACCGATAGTTCGGTAAATTTCGCACCTGTCAACACCTGCTTTCTTTGGGATTGAAATTATTATATTCTTCTTGAAGTTAGAGGGTATTTCGCCTGTCTCATACATCTTGTTCACCAGATGGTAGAGTTTTGTCAGGGCTGGCTCTCCCAAGGCTGTCATTAGTTCTAATGGAATGTTGTCTACTCCCGGGGCCTTGTTTCGACTCAGGTCTTTCAGTGCTCTGTCACGCAGTATCGTATCTCCCATTTCATCTTCATCTACATCCTCTTCCATTTCCATAATATTGTCCTCAAGTACATCGCCCTTGTATAGACCCTCTATATACTCACTCCTTCCACCTTGCTGCTTTACCATCTTTGCTTAGAACTTGGTTTCCATCTGAGCTCTTGATATTCATGCAAGTGGTTCTCTTTTGTCCAAAGTCCTCTTTAATTTTCCTGTAGGCAGTATCTATCTTACCCCTAGTGAGAGAAGCCTATGCATCCTCACATTTGTTCTCTAGCCATCCCTGTTTAGCCATTTGGCACTTCCTGTCGATCTCATTTTTGAGACGTTTGTATTCCTTTGTGCCTGCTTCATTTACTGCATTTTTATATTTTCTCCTTAACGTAACAGCTAGTATTACAACATGAAAAACGCTGTTAATGTAAGACGTCTTATGCCTTTCATAGTTAATTACGTTTTGAAAGACTTGCCAAAGACTTGAGTTAACTTTACCGAGGGAAAGAGGTCTTCCTTTAACGACAAATGTTCATTCAAAAGGAAGCAGACGTTCTCAAAGTTCTTTTTGGCGCCTGATTCTCGTGCAAAATTTTATCGGTGTTACTCCTAAACGATTCTTTGTTTTCCTTGATGCCTTCCCGTTCTCTTTTCATTTTGGTGTTGATCTTTAATATAAGAAATTGTCATACAAATCAGATCATGCGGTGTACATGTTATCAGTCACTGTCAAATATTTAACAGAACGCGATCCAACTATTGTAAGTCAGCGATGCAGTTCTCATCAAAAACTTGCTGGCTCCTCCAACAACACCGTTTCGACCAGAGCCGGCTCTTCAATAAAGAACCAAAAAGTTGCCTACAGAAAGAAAATATGCAGGCGATAGAATCATTACCTGCGTCAGTTGGTGGTACTGACTCCATCTTTCAATCAAGAGATTCATAACACCCGCGCAACACTTACTGAAAAATATGGGAGCCTTCAGCGGCGGCGGCATTGGGAGGTTGCAACAGAAACGTAAACATTATCAGGCTACGATATCGGTAGTGAGCGACAAACAAGCATGCCAAGCCCAAATAAAGTATGTCCCGTACTTCTTACGTCCGAAGAATCTACGCCTGTACTCTCCTGTAACAACGTATTGGTGACCGCTTCGATCTGTACTCTGACATGATAAACTACGTCAAGATCTGAACTAGCATTAGTTCTGGTTTCCTTTCAACTTTACAGATCGGAGAAAAGACTTCAGCCGCGTGGAAATAGTATCTTCGCATACTATGAGCAATTCGTACCAAAACTGTATCATTAAATTAGATTCAAATTCCGTAATCAGGGTTTTTTTGTGTCGCAGTGCCGCTAGGTGAACCGAACAGCAATTGAACTTTACCAGATGTAGAAGTATGAAATCGGTATTTCACAGTAATAATTACAGCTATGTTGTTTGAAACTGATAAACAATATTTTATTCAAAATGATCTCCATTGCTGTTTATATATTTCTCCGATCTCCCAGGCAGGCTATGAATGCTACGCCAAAACAGAATTCTTCTTTTGAAGCGAACCATTTTCGTACATTTTCATACGAATTGAAGCGTTGTTTAGCGAGTGCGTGTCCCAGCGATGTAAACAGATGATAACCGGAAGAATAAACCGCATGTCCTAGTATTTCACAAACTGAACGCCTCCATCGTTTCCCTGAACCGTTTTGCTGCGTGTGATGGGGCGTTATCATGGAGCAATATGACTTTGTGTTTCTTTTTTCCGTATTCCGGTCGTTTTTCTCGTAATGCTCGATTTAAATCGATGATTTACTGTTGGTAGAGATCAGTATTAACGGTTTCGCCAGGATTCAGCACATAATAGGTGACACTCTTCTGATCCCACTAAACACAGAGCATTGTCTTCTTTGCAAAGGGATTTGCCTGGATTCACCAGTGATTTACGGCGCTCAGGATTGTCAAAACAAAATATGTCCAGTTTTCATCACAGGTGAGTATTCGATGGAGAAACGGCTCTCTTTTGTATCAGGTGAGCATAAATTTCTATTTGCTTGCTGTCTTTCATTCAGTTCATGGGGGAACCCATTTTCCCACTTCCTGCACTTTTCCCATGGCTTTCAGCCGAAGGGAAGCGGCTTTCTGCGTCACATTCAATTATTCCGCGAGTTCCTGTTGAGTGTGAGTATCATCTTCATCCAATAAGGCATGCAATTCGTTGTCTTCGAACATTTTCTGTGGTTTCCCACTCTCGTTGTTTCTCAAATGGTTCAAATGGCTCTGAGCACTATGGGACTTAACATCTGAGGTCATCTGTGTTCGATAAGGCGCGGCGGGACCAAACGGAGAGCGGCGCGCGAACAAACAAACGAACGGAAAGGACGGACACGAAACAACAACGGACGATCGAGAGAGACTTTACGACGACAGCACGCAAGAAGCAACGCGGTGGCAGAGACAACCAAACGAATCCAAGACGTCCACTAGTAATGAAAACAGAGAACGGTAAACACGCTGCCTGTTGTCAAGGCGATACGTCAATACGCACGCAACGATAATACTCACTAGCTGAGCGAGAGGCAGGCGCTTAAATACACGATCAGGGACGCCATTATTGCCATCTGAGACCACGTGTTCCACTGTGGCGGGCCAGGAGGTGCGCGTGGTACCAGATCCGTCCCCCCCTGAAACCTGCGCGTAGGGCGGAAACGTCCCGGATGGTCTCGGAATGGGCAGCAGTGGGAAGAAGAGCCAGGCTCATCAACCGCCGTTGGCGGGGAGGAAGGGATGCCCGAGGTATCCATGACAGACGACCCAGAGTCCAGGGCGGGGGAGTGAGCTGCCGATCCACCCAGAGGTGGGGAGGGCCGGCGGCAGGAGCGCGGGGTGACGACAACCTGGGGCAGGGGTGGCGACTCGAGGACCACGTCCGTATCCGAAGGAGTTAGTTAGGGGATAAGGCGGTTGCGGGAGTCCCGCGGGGGCACGTGGGCGGAACTGATTATGATGGCGGCGCTCCAACCCTTTCGACGTCTGCACCGATGTCACACGCCGCCCATGGGCCGCGACGACCGTGGCGGGCGTCCAACCCGCCTTGCGCCCGTACTCGCGGGCCCCCACGGCCGGGGGCATAACGTTGCGAGGGACAGTACTGGGGGCGGGAGGGGGATGGCATCAGCATCCAAGGGTAACTGTTGGTATACATCAGCCAGGTCGATCTTTGAAAAATACTCTCACCCGGCAAGCTTGGCGAGAATTCCTGTTAGGGAATCGGTTAAGTGTCGACTAGGGACTGAGGATTGACAGTGGTGCCGAAGTCCCCACACAGCCGAAGGGACCCATTGGTATTCCGTATGGCCTCCAACGGTGTCGCCCAGACATTGTAAGTCACAGGCTCCAGAACGCCAATGGCCTGGAGCTGGTCAAGTTCCTGCTTGACCGCCGGCTGTAAGGCCGCCGGAAGGGGCCAGGCCCGGAAAAAAGGAGGCTGCGCATCCGGTCATAGGGTGATGTGCGCCTGAATATCGGAAGCACATCCGAGTTCCGTGGCAAACTACGACGCAAAAGCGGACAACGTATCGTCCAAGTACTGAAAAGCAACAGCCGTGTCAGCCGTGGGAAAAATTTGCTGTTTTGAAGAGCGCACCACAGCACGTAGTGTGAAGCTGTCGCACTCCGTTTCTGGCAGTGGAGTCGCTGTGGCAGTCGCAGCTTTGGTGTCTCCCTCTGGTGGAAAAGGGGAAAGGCTGCCTGTTCACGTGCATTTAAGGGGCGCTATGAGCTTGCTAGGCGGCGAGTTGGGTCAGTTCGCCAGCTGGGGCAGTGTGGGGCGGTCAGTGTCTGTCTGTTGTCCGGAGTGCTTGTATGTGTTAGGCCGCCAGTCTGATCGAGTTTGTTCAGGCAATGGGCATTGGCGGTTTCATCGATCGGTTGGTCGGTCGCGCACTGAGACACAAGATGACTTGTCTGCCCTGAGCGTCGGCGCATGTGAGGTCGACAAGGGTTGCAACCAAACTGGTTGCGAAGTTTTGTTGCAGCCTGTGTTCACTCAGGTACGAGCAACCCTTAGCGGCTCACCATCTTATCATATTTACAACTTTTCATGACGTCGCCTTCCCGGCTGAGATTTTTTTAGAATGTGACTTGTAAGTACTGCGTCTCTTTCCAGTCAGTACACACTTTAGTTTATTAATGTCTTATATACCTATTATGTTGTGGAACAGTTTAATTCTGAAGACGACGCTCATAGTAGCGTCAAACCTAGTGAATTTTGGCTTAATACTTGTGACCGAGGGCTTATTTGTTCTAATATAATCTTAAGAAAAGGTTTTGAAAGTAAATTGACGATACACCGTGGAAACGATCTCAATTTCGTAGGAAATTGTAAAGCCAAACAGTTGAAACGCATCCGGGCCAAAAATATTCGAAGCCGACGGATGGTCGACGACAAAGAGGGTAAGGAGCCGGGGAACACGCTTCTACGTAGCCTCGACGACGAACTGCCCACGAAGGGGAATGGAACCCTCTCCGTAGGCGACCAAACAGCGAGAAGAAGATGACAACTCAGGAGAGCCCAGCCGGGTGAATGTCGCCATATTAAACAGGGAGACGTCCCAGTGTCGACCTGAAAACTGACATCCTCAGTGAAAATGCGGGGCGTGAGGAAAAGCTTCCCTGCTGACGGGTCATCCTGTGGGACGACCGACTGCAGAGCATGGACGGTATCGTGAGATCCAGGAGGGGCAGGACCGGAGCGAGTCGAGCGACTACGACAAAGTGATCGGATGTGGGCGTCCTTGTTACACAGCGTGCACGCTTTCCAGCGGTGGGGACAATCTGCCCGAGAATGTGCAGTAAAGCACTGTGGGCAGGATGGAAGTGGTCCGCGCGACCGACGACGAGGGGCGATCGGAGGCGCCGATGCCATAGAGACATCGGACAATGATGAGTCACAACGGCGATGGCCCCTGTCGGCTGGGCCACGTTGACGTCGCGAGGGTGGAACCCGCCGTGACGCCTCGATCGCCGCCACCTGCGGCCGCGCCATAAGATGCCCATTAGCCGCTTGAGCAATTTCAAAGGAGTGGGCAATGCGGAGAATCTCTTCTAAGGAGGGGTTATCGAGTTTCCGCAGTACGGATCTCTGGGTCGGGAGCCAGCTGAACCACCACATCCCGGATCAGGGAGTCCGCATACGAAGCCTTACACTGCTGATTGGAGCACGTAAAATCGCATCGACGGCTGAGACGCTGCAAGTCCGTGATCCAGGAACGATACGATTGACCAGGCTGGTTATGGTACTGGTAGCACCCCAGCCGAGAGGCGACCTCATTGTAGCGTTGGGAATAATACACTCCTGGAAATTGAAATAAGAACACCGTGAATTCATTGTCCCAGGAAGGGGAAACTTTATTGACACATTCCTGGGGTCAGATACATCACATGATCACACTGACAGAACCACAGGCACATAGACACAGGCAACAGAGCATGCACAATGTCGGCACTAGTACAGTGTATATCCACCTTTCGCAGCAATGCAGGCTGCTATTCTCCCATGGAGACGATCGTAGAGATGCTGGATGTAGTCCTGTGGAACGGCTTGCCATGCCATTTCCACCTGGCGCCTCAGTTGGACCAGCGTTCGTGCTGGACGTGCAGACCGCGTGAGACGACGCTTCATCCAGTCCCAAACATGCTCAATGGGGCACAGATCCGGAGATCTTGCTGGCCAGGGTAGTTGACTTACACCTTCTAGAGCACGTTGGGTGGCACGGGATACATGCGGACGTGCATTGTCCTGTTGGAACAGCAAGTTCCCTTGCCGGTCTAGGAATGGTAGAACGATGGGTTCGATGACGGTTTGGATGTACCGTGCACTATTCAGGGTCCCCTCGACGATCACCAGTGGTGTACGGCCAGTGTAGGAGATCGCTCCCCACACCATGATGCCGGGTGTTGGCCCTGTGCGCCTCGGTCGTATGCAGTCCTGATTGTGGCGCTCACCTGCACGGCGACAAACACGCATACGACCATCATTGGCACCAAGGCAGAAGCGACTCTCATCGCTGAAGACGACACGTCTCCATTCGTCCCTCCATTCACGCCTGTCGCGACACCACTGGAGGCGGGCTGTACGATGTTGGGGCGTGAGCGGAAGACGGCCTAACGGTGTGCGGGACCGTAGCCCAGCTTCATGGAGACGGTTGCGAATGGTCCTCGCCGATACCCCAGGAGCAACAGTGTCCCTAATTTGCTGGGAAGTGGCGGTGCGGTCCCCTACGGCACTGCGTAGGATCCTACGGTCTTGGCGTGCATCCGTGCGTCGCTGCGGTCCGGTCCCAGGTCGACGGGCACGTGCACCTTCCGCCGACCACTGGCGACAACAATGATGTACTGTGGAGACCTCACGCCCCACGTGTTGAGCAATTCGGCGGTACGTCCACCCGGCCTCCCGCATGCCCACTATACGCCCTCGCTCAAAGTCCGTCAACTGCACATACGGTTCACGTCCACGCTGTCGCGGCATGCTACCAGTGTTAAGGACTGCGATGGAGCTCCGTATGCCACGGCAAACTGGCTGACACTGACGGCGGCGGTGCACAAATGCTGCGCAGCTAGCGCCATTCGACGGCCAACACCGCGGGTCCTGGTGTGTCCGCTGTGCCGTGCGTGTGATCATTGCTTGTACAGCCCTCTCGCAGTGTCCGGAGCAAGTATGGTGGGTCTGACACACCGGTGTCAATGTGTTCTTTTTTCCATTTCCAGGAGTGTAGTTTGTCAGCAAAAGGCATGTCCCCTGGAAAGAGAGAGCCACAGCATCGGACAACGGTGCCAACTTGCAGAGAGGACCAAGACAAAAACAACGACCGCTGCAAGGAGTCGTCTGAGACCGTAAAAGCCGTGAAATGTTGTTTCGGCCGACGTAAGTAGGTTTCCCAGTCCTCTTTAGCGTCCTTAAAGGTTGGGAACGACGGCGGACGTTGGAAAGCGTCGGACACCCGAGGACTCGGAAGCTGTTGTGGCAAGGCGTCCCGGGCATCGACTTTGTCCGTCAGCAAAAAATGGCTGTGAGCGCTATGAGACTTAACATCTGAAGCCATCAGCCCCTAGAACATAGAACTATTTCAGCCTAACTAACCTAAGGACATCACACACATCCACTCCCGAGGCAGGATTCGAACCTGCGACCGTAGCGGTCGCGCGGTTCCAGACTTAAGCGCCTAGAACTGTTCGGCCACACTGGCCGGCCGTTCTCACTTTTGATTTTTTTTTAACCACTCGGAACACTGTGTTTTCCCAGTATTACGTTCCCCATAAACTTCGACAAGCCTTCGATGCGATTCTGCAGCAGTTTTCTTGAAATTATAACAGAAAACCAATGCTGCCCGCAAATCGCAGTTCGTAGGCACAATGCTCGACGTGTTTACGTTCAAAAAAAAAAAAATGGCTCTGAGTACTATGGGACTTAACTACTGTGGTCATCAGTCCCCTAGAACTTAGAACTACTTAAACCCAACCAACCTAAGGACATCACACACATCCATGCCCGAGGCAGGATTCGAACCGGCGACCGTAGCAGTCGCGCGGTTCCGGACTGGGCGCCTAGAACCGCTAGACCACCGCGGCCGGCCGTGATTACGTGTTTGAAACAGATACAGATGTATGGGACCTGGGTTATTGGGTGTTGACATTCGTCATCAGTCGTTACAGAAAGCAGATGGCGCTGGAGAAGCGGTGTCATGGGCCCTACAGTGACGGCTAGCACCGTCTATACGCAAATTCCGGTTTCATACTTCTACACTTGGTATTCACTTCCTCGAAGTTTCACTTTTCAAATTTTGATCCCAGTTAACGGCGTAGATTCGTGATTAATTTTTATAGAACATATATTCCCGACTTCGTTTCTTGTGCTAATCTTCTTAAATACAATCGGCCACTTATAGTTTCAAAAACATGTGTGGTGAGCACTAGAGATAATCTAGGGATAGGGAGCAGTGGGCCTTACTCCTTGCTGAGAACTCCACTCTTTTTTCATGAACGTCTCACTGTCTTCAACGTCAGGCGATGCAGAAAGTGTCGTTTTCTGAACAGACCACGCACCTCACAATAAGTAGACGTTTTGCTTTGCAAATAGCTAGGTTCTGGAAAAGCAGTAGAAAAATAGAAAGGGAAAGGGGGAGGAAACAGCCCCTCCCTCGCTCCCTTCCGTGACTATGTCACTGGCCACCCGAAAAATATTGCACCTCTTGCTAATAGATTTGAATGTAAGCATAGTGCCTGTCACTGTTCGCCGATTATGGTCCCAGACTTCCATTTTTTTATTCTCATCTCCAATGACAAAGGGGAAAAATCAACTGAAACCTGAATGCACATATCAAATCCACATAAAAAAAAGGAACAACAGACGAGAAAATCCTACCATTGGCGAAACGTGTTTCATTATGGGGAAATAGTCAAATACACATTTTTGTAGCTGCATGAACAATTCGAGTGTCATTATATAAGAAGTATCAGTGCATGGAAGTCGTGGAGCCATTCAGTCACCGCTAAAATTTTCGCGTCGTGGTATTAATGTCCTGTGTAGACCACGTCACAGCAGTTGAAGCAACATTCCTTCCGCACACATTCGTCTCAGCTGCGGACGTCGTCTTGAAACGCGGGTATTGCCATGATTGCTGGCGAGATGGTGGCACGGAGGGGGGCGGAAAGGTGGGGGGGAGGGAAGAGGAAGAGAGGAGACGGTGAATGATTCTGAGTTCGTGAAACTTCAGCTGCATCCTTGGCCTGTATGCGATGTTGTCCCACCGTACACCAACTACATTCTATTGATCTGGACAGGGCAAAACAATGCTAAGCATTTTCTTAAGGTTAAACTTTTTAAATGTAATACCTCACTTCTATAACGGTTATATCATTTCCGATTTTCGAAGCGGTGCGACAAATTACAAGACAGCATTGGCTGATTTTATGTTCGTGTGACTTGTTTATTCTTCCACGGTAATTCTTGAAATATTTTGTTTTGCAAGTTTTAGATACAGGACGAAATTCAATACGTCAATAATCAGACAAGTGCTCTATTTCAGGCACGCTGATCCTTTCGATATTACATACAGGGGTATTCTAAATGATGGAACCATTTTGAAAAGTTCGTATATATTCATGCTGCAATTTTTTTTTTCATAATGTTTCATATCAATTTCTAACTTTCTTGAATCCGTCGGACATCATCCTCTGGCACATGCGATCGACCTGTGCTGTTTCATTTGCACACACTCCCAATCTGTTTAAATTGCTTCAACCAACGGCAAATACTGTCGCGATTTAGTGGTTGAATACCGAATTTGGTTCGAAATGCCCGCTCCAGTGTAATTTACGACTGGCTTTTCGCGAACTCAAGAACGCAGGAAACCTAGTGCTCCACAGTCGTCATCTCACTCACAACTGACAGTGAAACTGAATGACGGCCCTATCGCCGCGCGAACTCTACCGGCCGCTTCTGAGGCCATCACTGTTCGCACGCCACCGCCAGCCAAAAACTTCGAAACTTCCTCTATTCATTGGTGTGAAGCTTGTTCATTTTGGATTTGTACTTGAATACATACGGATTCTCGAAAATGGGTCCATCATTTGGCATAACCCTGTAGTTTGTAAGAGTAAACTTACTAAAATTGAAGCGTAAGATAGACTAAATTAGCAGATTTTCTGGTACGTAATAGTTTGAAATACATACGGCGAGTAATGGTCACTGGTTGTGGCTTCCGACCCTCCTTCTCCGCTGAAGACTAACTACTTAATTTCGTTCATCTTCTCACCCTCCAGCTTAACTCCCGTCGCTCCGCCATTTTTGTTTCCCTCGACCTCCAAAATGCCTATGACCGTGTATGGCGTCCCGATCTAAACTCCAAACCTACCCCCTGCCTATCAATTTTGTCCGTCTGGTCGCTTCCTTCCTCTCGCGCCGTCCTTCCTATGTCACCCTCCACAGCACCAACTCCTGTATCTTTTATCCCACGGCTGGCGTCCCCCAGGCTCTGTCATCTCCCCTCTCCTTTATCTCTTGTATACGGCTGATATGCCCAAGCCACCCCCACCTGTCCACCTTTTCCAGTATGCTGATGACACCGCCTTCCTGGCTCTCTATCCTACCCTTCAACGGTTCCAATGCACCCTCCAAACCCACCTTAACCAGTTCACCACTTGGTGTAACCAGTGGTTCCTCCGTCTCAACCCCTCAAAAACCCAGGCAATCATCGTAGGCCACACCATCCGCTCCTTCCATGATTTCTACCTCGTCCCTTATGGTCGTCCCATCCCACTCACCTTCACCCATAGATACCTTGGCGTCACCCTCGATCGTCACCACACCTGGACCCTTCACCTCCAAACCATCCAGCAGAAAGCCCATTCCTGCCTCCGCCTCCTGAAACTCCTGTCTGGCCGGACATGGGGATTGCATCCTTCCACCATCCTCCACACCTACAAATCCATCATCCATCCTATCCTCTTTTATGCCAGCATTGCCTTGATGTACGCACCCACCCACTTTTACAAGTCCCCCCCTCCCCCCCAAATCCTCGAACGCCATGCGCTCCGCCTTGCCTTACATATCTGCCTTCCTTCCCCCACACAGCTCCTGTATGAAATCATCCCCTTCCCCCACCTCCTCCTGTTCCTCCAACATCTCCACATCCTTTATACTGTCCGCAGGTTTGATCCCCCCCACCCCCTTCTTTCCTCCTTCCTCTCCACCCCCCTCCCCCCTGCCGCCCTCTATCGCTGTATCCCTCCCTCTCTCCACTTCAACACCCACCATCTCCTTCATCAGGGCAATTTCCAGCACCTCCAACGTCGCTGTGTCATATACCCTTCCTTCCAACTATAACCTGGCCTTGTTCACCCCCCTCCCCAGGGCCCCCGTTTTTCCTCTCCCCTCCTTCTCCCAGAGCGGATTTTCCTCCTTCCCACCCTGAGACCCTGCACCCCACACTTGCCTCTTTCCTTCCCACATCCCTCCCTACCTGGCCCTCTTCGGCGCGCCACCCCCCTCTCTTCCCCTTGCTCCCGTCGGTCTCCCTCTTCTCCTAGCGCCTGGCAGATCCTCTGTTTTGATCATCGTCAGTGTGCCACGTCAGTGTTGTGTTTAGTGCTGTTCTCCTGTGCGTTGAGAGGTGTGATTTTAACTGTGTGCTGGCCTTGTACTTAGTGTTACTGTCAGTGATAGTTATGTGCTACTCCATCTGTTGATACTTTTATGCTCCGGTCATACTGTGCCTTGTGTTCTTTTAATTGTCCCAGTGTGTGGTTTGTTTATGTGCGCTACTTTTTTACGGTTTTTATGTCCATTTTACAGTCGCCCCTTTCTTGTTTATTGTCTTCCATGATGGTCCCCCTTTTTATATCTATGTACACCATGTTTTCTCCTTTCTGTTATTTTTAAATGTCTTCTATAGTATGTTCTATGTCTTTCAGCTGACGAGCAGCGCATATGCTGCTGCCAGCCCGCCCCGATGGGGAATGGAAACACAATAAAGGAAAACAAAAAATAATGGTCACTGGTGTGCTGCACCATTGACCAAGAAGCTAAGTTGGAACTAGTCACTGTTCTGTCATCTTCGCGGAAATCCTTCTCGACAGGGCACGGTGAGGGGAGTGGTAGGCAACTCCGTGTCCGCCATACACGCTATACACTACACGGGGCGCCTTTAGCTTAGCAGTCAACGTCACCACAATGTAGCAAAATGGAGAAACACTGATAGACAGAGAACGGCAAAACATCCAGACCTGTTGCGTGGCTATCTGAACAAGTATTAGTAGTGTTCTATACACCGTAATGATGCGGATCGAGTAATTTTACGGAACATTATTTGGCTGCGGTGCAGTCGTTTACAGATTGGTCACATACAGTAATAGGAAACAATGACCAATGTAACAACACAAGTATAATTTTTTCATAAACGGTCTTCTCTTGAACAGCAACAATTGCCCAGAAGAGATAATATCGGCTTATTTCAAATATAGCGCCTTAGATTTGGATAACAGGAAGATGTAGGTAACTTATGTGTTACGCAAATATGGCGTATGCCACATATTACGGACGTGTGATTACAGAAATGACCACGGTCCCTGGTCGAGACTGATTGTAGTCTAAAGACTTCGGACACTGCAATTGGCCTGTAAACGTTGCAGCATGGGAGCAGACAGCCGCAGTAAGTTGTTGGTGAAACATACCAGATAGTGTATGGCCAGCACCACAGCCTTCGCGAATGACTCATAGGCAGTCCGCTTAACATTTTGCGAAAGGTATGCGCGGAAAGTGGAAAACTCAAATGTTCCTGCGCACACCAAAGTCTAATTATATTTTGTCATTACTACTAATCTCTAGTTGTAGCCAGCTGCAATTGCATCCCTCCTGATGTTTTTTTTTAGGAATTCCGCTCTTCGAAATATGACGGTATTTTCCCCTATAAAAATGTAGGCCGAGCGGTCTAAGGCGCTGCAGTCATGGAGTCATGGACTGTGCGGCTGCTCCCGGTGGAGGTTCGAGTCTTCCCTTGGGCATGGGTGAGTGTATTTGTCCTTAGGATAATTTAGGTTAAGTAGTGTGTAAGCTTAGGGACTGATGACCTTGGCAGTTAAGTCTCATAAGATTTCACACACAACTGAACAAAAATGTAGATACTCGGTCGGCAAAAAGACAATCATGAATGTGTAAGATTGCAAATCCCGTGTTTCCTTAGGATTTGATTTATGCTCGTTTAGAGTATGGTTACAAAATACCGGACGCTATAACTGTGCATTTTTATTTCGAATGATTGAAGGAAACTGCAATTGACCAATTTAATTTCTAGTAAATTTCCTAGAGTGAAACATCTGCTTAGTTCGAAGTGACTCTTTATTATAGTGAAATGAAGCTATCTAGCTTATCAGAACCGTAAGTGTCGCAGATATTCTCACAATGAAATAGTTCGCCTCACAGTCATTTCTGTGGGCTTTCTTTTCCATTAACTGCACCGGTACAATAAAGGAATTTCCTTGCCACATCGAATGAATAGGCAGTCATTTTCCATTCATTAAATTAACCTGTAACATGAAACAAGAAGTGAATACTTAAAACTAACTTAATCAATGGAGATGAATCCAAACAATCATACATTTCAGTGATAAGAAATAAATAATATATTTGGAGACTGACTTAAGTCTTTGGAGATAAATTTTCAGGAACAACAGAAAACTATTTACTATCTCAATGAAGCGAATATTGCACAAAAATATTTAATGTCCAAGATGATACTCCAGGCGGGTGTATAATGAATGTGCGCAACGGAAAATACTGAACGTGAAAATCAAGATTTGCGCCTGACTGACTACCTTCTGAACCACATATTAGGATCTCTTAATTGTGACATTATTTCCTCCATCTTTCTCTATAACATGTAAATTACAAACTAAATATAAAAAAATGATTAAGCTTACTGGTAACTACTAAATGATAAAAGTTGTTTCTGCTTATACATTTACTGTACCGGTATATTAAAAAGCCATTTATATTACAGACGTTTACATTTCATGACTAACATATTGCCCAAATATGCCCCTTTTTATGGCTACGCAATCCAATATAAATAACGCGACATGAGTGACATCATCTACGTTCGAAACACTTGAAGACTCTACTTTCAAAGATGATCTACAGTGGTGTGCAGCCTCAGTGGAAATAAAACTTACTTTATCACAGCTATTTAGCTTTATAGCCCTAATAAGCCGAACAATTAGCAATATCACAGTATGTACTGCACCTGGTGCGTCGGAGTGAAGGTTTTCGTACATGTCTGCGACGATGGAAGAACTCCAGCCACAAAATAAACTCTTTCAAACACTAGGGCGGCAGAAAGCGGTCCTCTGACTAGTATAATCTAATACTGTTTTCTCCTCTTTGTGTTCTACATACAAGAAACACGAACTCACAGCCACAAGGGCGGAATTCAGATGACGTCTCTAAGTGAGTAAAGACAGAATAAGTGCACTCAATCACTGAACGCTGTGCACTCAATGACGACTCCCTACTCGGAGGCGAAGTCCAGAATCGTATAAGTTCGTAACAGTACAGTGCCTAACCGTTCTAAGTATAAAATCTCCTGAGAGCACACACAGCGTCTGCACCAACAAAAGTTGATACTGAGCGACCGTCAAACACGGATGCTCTAAATGGAAGACCTCTTTCTCTCCATCGCTGGCTTCCCAGCAAAGCTCGGCGCCTCTCCCTCGTAGAAGGCGAATCATGTTCTCGAAACCACGGAATATTCTCCGTTTCTACAGATTCTTCCGAACGCCGGCCAACCATATTTTAGTCTTGTGGAGGAAAGTTTGCGAGGAAATACCTATCTCCGTTAATTAGGAGTTCATACAATGGTACGCTTCTCAGAGTAAAAATCCTCGAAAATAACCCAGCCTGCATGATTTCTGAAGTAAAGCTTCCTTATTTCTCCCTGCCGCGTTCACGATTTTCGGAGTTTCCGGTGATCCTTCCGGCCTAGCTACAATACTGGCCGCCGCGGGGGATTAGCCGAGCGCTCTAGGGCGTTGCAGTCTTGGACTGTGCGGCTGGTCCCGGCGGAGGTTCGAGTCCTCCCTCGGGCATGGGTGTGTGTATTTGTCCTTAGGATAATTTAGGTTAAGTAGTGTGTAAGCTTAGGGACTGATGACCTTAGCAGTTAAGTCCCATACGATTTCACACACATTTGAACATACAATACTGGCAGCCACCACTCTATTGTGCTTCAGCGTTCAGGTGCCCCGACCGTTTGGCTAGGGGTACTTCCTGTGATTAGCAGGACCAACACACCTGTCCAGGCTTTACCACCCAGGACCTGAGTTACGCCTGCCGTTTGATTTCCACTGGCGCTGCAACCTGAACTAGTATAGGCAGTCGTTTATTACGCCGTTTTGAAAATAAAGACACTCCATCACCTTTCATGCAATAAGGGTTATCAACTATTTACAAGGTGTACCTGACAATGTCAGTCTTCTTTAAATATTCATATATACGAGGTACAACCTATAAAATGATACATAATTCCGGTTGTAAATCAGAGCAAAGTAAGTCGATGAGAGCTAGTAAGGAGCGAAATTGTAGCCACCTTACAAATGATATGATATTTACAAGTAAATTTCATAAAACTTCCATTAAAAAGTATGAGCTTCTAGTCTCTTCATGTTCAAATCTTATTTTAAAAAACCAGGACTTAAGTCTTTTTTGCCAAATTAACTTCAGTTATGCTTCTTATATAATAAATGTCATCATCATCATCATCATTTATTGCCTTATCGGGTCTTTAAGGCCTACAGCAAGAAGAACAAACGGAAAATTAAGGAAAAAATGACTTACAAAAGTACACTATACAGTAGTAAAAGTTACATATATACATTACAGCTTAAAGAAAAACGAAAAATAAACAGGGCATTCAATCAAAGGTTTAAAAGGCAAGAGGGATACATTACAGAAACAAAAAACACACACGCAGTGTCTGTCAATTACACGAGAGGAGGGAGCTGTTGCAGATGGCAGTCCATCTCATCCGGTCGTTGGCGTCCTCCTCCACGGCTGCTGGTTCCACTTCTTTCAGGATCGTTGTTATCCTATCCTTCCATCGAGTTCTTGGGCGTCCTCTAGGGCGTTTTCCTGTGGGTTGAGAGTGGAGGACTCTGTTTGGAAGGGATCCGTCTGCCCGTAGGATGTGGCCAAACCATTGGAGTCTCTTCTGCGCCAATATTCGTCCAATGTGTGGCTTTCCATACCGCTGGTATAAATCTTCTTTTTTTCTTCGTTCCCATTTACCTTCCATGGCATTGTAGATGGGTCCATATATCTTCCGAAGTACCTTCCTTTCAAATGCACATATTGCTTCTTCTGTTGTTGCTGATGTTGCCCAAGTTTCACAGCCGTATAAAAGTACTGGTCTCACCAGTGTCGTGTATAGGTGGATCTTGTTTTTTTGCGATATCAGCCGAGATCTGAAAAGATTGTTCAGGCTAAGGAACATGCGATTAGCATTTGTTATACGTTGCTGTACTTCTTTCGTTACTTCACTTTTATTTGTTAGTATGGAGCCCAGGTACTTGAACTCTTCAACTCGTTCGAAGGTATGCCTGTCGACATCAATGGAAGGAGGGAGATCTCGGCGGCGTGATACAACAAGATATTTAGTTTTTTCATCGTTCACCACCAGCCCAATTTTCTCTGCATTGTGGAGGAATCGGGAAGTATCACTGCGTACTTGCTCTAGAGTGTCGCCAAGGATCACAACATCATCAGCAAATGCCAAGATTGTGTCTGCTCCCACCATCTCCATCTCTCTGGTTCGACAAGTGTCACGGCTTACTTTTTCCAGGGCCAAATTGAATAATATTGGCGCCAATGGATCTCCTTGTCTCAATCCATTTTGTATACTGAATGATGGTGATAGTTGATTACCAAACCGCACTTGGGCCGTAGACTGAGAGTAGCAAGCAGCAATTAAGCGGATGTATTTTGATGGGATGCCAAGTTCCTCTAACGTTTCCCATAACGTGGCGCGGTCAATGCTGTCATAAGCTTGTCGAAAATCGATGAAGATGAGGTGTAGATCCTTATTGAATTCGTAGAATTTTTCTATCAACTGCCTCAGAGTAAATATGTGATCAATTGTCGATCGTCCAGCAACGAACCCACATTGATAGGTCCCTACAATTCCTTCAGCCAGTGGTTTCATGCGATTTAGTAGCAGTGTTGTAAAAACTTTGTAGCCAATTTCAAGTAACGAAATCCCTCGGTAGTTGGATACATGAGTAGCATCTCCCTTCTTGAATATGGGACATATGATTGCTCCCTTCCATTCCTCAGGAATTACTTCTGCTTCCCAGATGGTAGAAATTAATCGTTTCAAAGCACCCACCAGTGTTTCCCCTCCCAAGCGAAGCATCTCAGCTGTGATACCACTACCTCCTGGAGCCTTGTTGTTCTTGAGTGCTTTTAGGGCAACACTGATTTCTTCCTCAGATGGTTCAGGGACTTCAACTCTGTCAAAACGGGCATCCGTCTGTGTTGTCCCTACTGGTGGGTTGTCGGGATTCAATAGGTTTTCAAAATGTTTTTTAAATAGGGTTGCTTGCTCTTCTGGCGGTACAACTTCACCCGTCTCATTCGTTAGGACCAATGTACGTTGTCTGTATGCGCCTCTGGCGAATCTTGAGGCCTGGAAAAACGAGCGTGACGACTTTGCTTCTTCGACTGCAATCAACAGACTTTTGTGGTGGTCCCGTTTCTTCTTTCTCATGAGTTGGTCCGTATTACGCCTCGCTTCGTAGTAAGCTACCCTTGCTTCTTCCGAGAGTTGCTGTAGCCATTGTATCCTCTTCGCTGATCTAATCTCAACAGATTCTCGACATTGTTCATCGAACCAAGGTTTACTTCTTCGTTTTGCATCGCAAACTAGTTCTTCATTTGCACTTTCTAACACTGCATTCCTCAGCAGCAGCCATGCGTTCTCCACACTGGTAGGGTTCTCTGATATTGTGAGATGTTCTGCAATTTTTTCTTGATAGCGCTGTCTCACTTCTACATCTTTCAACTTATTCTTGTCGAAGCGGACCATCATTTCAGAATTTCTTCTCCACATGGTTGAAAGTTTCAGACGTAGTTTGACTACCACTAAGAAATGATCTGAATTCATATCTGCCCCGCGAAAGGATCTTACATGTTCGACACTACAATGATGTCTTCGGTCAACAAGAACGTGATCGATCTGGTTCATCGTACTTCCATCTGGGGATATCCAGGTTACTTTATGCACTGCTTTGCGGGGGAAGTATGTGCTTCTAACGATCATTCTCCTTGTATCGGCAAAGTTAATTAATTTGATACCATTCTCGTTGCTTGTTTCATGGATACTATCAGGCCCTATCGTTGGTCGATACTGCACTTCTCTTCCCACTTGGGCATTGAAGTCTCCCATTATCAACTGAATTGAGTGTCTTGGGAGTTTGTCTACTACATTCTCTAGTTCTAGATAGAAGTTATTCTTTGTTTCTTCATCGGCATCCTCTGATGGGGCATGACAGTTGACTAGGCAGATCTTATATGGTTTAGCGTGTAAAATCATCCAACAGATAATAAATGTCATACCATATAAACTCATAGTGCGTATTTTGTTTATTGCAAAACACATGCAGAATAGTTTAAGTTAGAATCATTCCATGTAGGCTTTCACGGCCGGCGTCTTCATCAATAAACACTTCCGAGCTAAGTTGCCGTGGTTGATCAGTAGAACTTCTCCCTGACGTTTCGTTCTCAACTACGGAGATGTTCTCTGTAGTTGAGAACGAAACGTCAGGGACAAGTTTTAGTGATCGACCACGGCAACTTAGCCCGGGAGTGTTTATTGATGATGGAGTTTAAGTTAGATTAAGAAGTGTGTAAGCCTAGGGACCGATGACCTCAGCAGTTTGGTCCCACAGGAACTTACCACCACTAATTATTATTGCCTAAAGTGTGTGTGGTACAAGGACTGACAGGGTATTTGCTGCAATTCTTACTGCGTAGGCCAAAGATGGAACGTTTCCTCAGTTGCCAGGAATCTCATCTCGACTGCTGGAAACACAAGTAAACACAACTTGCACACTGGAAATTTTTGCTACTACGATACTTGGTGTGTATGAAATGTACTTACCTCTCGGTTTTATAGGTAGTCTCATGTTTGTATGTTGTGGCAGTTAAGTTTGCAGAATGTCTAGATTTACTTTCAACCATGACATCCAAGAATAGTATGCTACCATCTACTTCCACTTCCATCGTGAACTGAAAACTCTAATGGTACTGTTTCAAACGCGATTTTTAGTGTCTCTATTCTGTAGAGCCACACCACAAACGTATCCTCAACATACCGCAGCAAATAGTTGTCAACAGCAGTGCTTTTCCTCGAAGCTTTGCATTAAATACACTCTCGGGGAAAAAAATTATTTCATCTGGAAAGACAACGTCGATTTTGATCCGATGACGGCACGTGTCATCTGGGGGATACTATATGAACTGATAATACACTACTGGCCATTAAAACTGCTACAACAAGAAGAAATGCAGATGATAAACTGGTATTCGTTAGACATATACGAGTATATTATACTCGAACTGACATGTGATTACATTTTGTGTGCATAGATCCTGAGAAATTAGTACCCAGAACAACCCCCTTTGGCCGTAATAACGGCCTTGATACGCCTGGGCATTGAGTCAAACAGAGCTTGGATGACGTGTACAGGTGCAGCTGCCCATGCAGCTTCAACACGATACCAGAGTTCATCACGAGTAGTGACTGGCGTATTGTGACGAGCCAGTTGCTCGGCCACTATTGACAAGACGTTTCCAAATGGTGAGAGATCTGGAGAATGTGCTGGCCAGGGCAGCAGTCGAACATTTTCTGTATCCAGAAAGGCCCATACAGGACATGCAACAAGCATTCGTGCATTATCCTGCTGAAATGTAGGACTTGGCAGGGATCGAATAAAGGGTAGTCATACGGGTCGTAACACATCTGAAACGTAACACCCACTCTTCAAAGTGCCGTTAGTGCAAACAAGAGTTGACCGAGACCTGGAGAGAGGTCGGTTAGTGTGCGATTGCCTGACCTCTTCTCGTAGCATTCTCTTCCCTGTCATTCCCGACTGGCGTGCTGGCGCTGACTTGACGCTGTAACAGTATAGAACAGTAACACTGTGATGAGGAACAGAATCCAGAAACGCAGCCTGTCCAGGGATGTGTACCGTTAATAGGATGCTGTCAATACGTGTATTTGCTCGTTGAACTCAACAGGAAGTACACAAGAAAGATTGTCGGTAGCGCTGCAAGGTGCGTAGATGAATGTCGCTACAGAATGATTACGATACGTCACTGGGTCCATGCCTGGATGTGTTAATTCAGATATGAGGGCTCACTGATGAGCGACTCGCTGGGAACATCAAAGCCAGTGCCGTCCTGCAACTTTCAGTCACTCGGAGTAATGTGTATGTAGAGATGAAAAAACAGATAGAACGAGATGGAGGAGAATGTCATTCCTGATCAAAGGCTGTTAAGTTACAGAAAAGGGCACACAATATTGACAGCAATAAAATGTCCTCTTTGTGAGGAGACGGGTTCTGAGCGTCCAATAGCAAAGCAACACTGTGCAGTGGGCCGCGACCTTTTATGGAACGCCGGCTACCAGAGAGCACGCACGCCCTGTCTGTTGCCACTGCACAGCGGCGGGGCGAGTGCTCTTACTGCGTAGTTTGTGGGCCATAAACACCACCTGAAAGCCCCGCGAAAAAGCCGACAACTGGTCGCCGCTTAAGCGGGCCTTAAAAGCGGCCATTCGCGCGTTAACGGCGCGCGCGGGCGTGGACCCGCAGTAAACGCCGACCCCCGCTGTTAATGGATCGGACGATCCCTGGGCGAGGCGAACAGGCGCCACGACGCGCCGGATGGCCGCGTTTCACGGCTCTCCGCCCTGTGGTCGCTCCCCAGCCCACTCCGCCGTGATGTTCTCACCTCTTGCTGGAACGCTGCTGGAAGGTTCCTCGACTCTACGTCGCGGAATGGTCTTGGGGACCAGCGAACTTCTAACTGCTTGACTGGAAAAGGGAAGGTAGATTGAGCTTTAACGTCCAGTCGATGACGGACTGTTATAGATGGAGCACAGGCTTGGATTTGGGAAGATAAGAGGTCAGTGTTTTCGCACTTGGGCCTCTTCGATGTCGTAGTCATCAAAGAGTAGTACCACTTGAGTGAGGTAGTTCTCCAAGTTGCTGAGCAAAGCGTGGGAGAAATATGTCTGGTTTGATTGGCTCACCAATTTCTCTCCTGTGCTAACCTTTTCATCTCAGATACGCACTTATCATCTACATCCTCAATTATTTGGTTGGATGCATTTCAGTCTCTATCTTCGCCTACAGTTTCACCCTTCTACAACTCCAAGTACACAAGACCGATCACACTGTCCCTCCTGCTCTCCCGTATGCTCCTTTCATTGCTGATTCTGCTGAGAAACTCCTCACTCGCTACCTTGTTCCTAAACTCCGTCCGAACAGGCCTAACGCTACCGACTGGCAGCCATGTCATCGTCAGGCGATAGGTGGCACTGGATACGGATATGGAGGAGCAGGTGGTCAGCACATTGCTCTCCCGGCGGTTGTCAATTTTCGTGACTAGAGACACTACTTCTCAGTCAAGTAGCTCCTCATTTGACCTCAGAAGGGCTGAACGCACGCAGCTTTGCAGCAGCACTCAGCCAACCCAGCCAGTCACCCATCCAAGTGTTACTCAAGCCCGACGGCGTTTGATCTGACAAGAACCGGCGTGACCACTGTCGCAAGGCCCTTGGCTTCCTTCTCTTATCAGTCCTCCTACTTTTCAACATCATTGTATAGCTCCACATGTCAAACGCTTATTTATCTTCTTTTCTGGCCCAGTCTGTGATTCAGTAACATACAATGCTGTTCTCTGTTCTCAGAAATTTGTTCTTCAGATTTAAGGGCAATATATGATTCTAGCCCAACTCTCGTCCACTGTCTTCTCTTTTGCATTCAAAGTACCACAGTTCCTTTACTTTGTCGTCCCAATTTTCATTATTTTATTACTAACTTCATTACTGATAGTCTTCATTTACTTTTCGGTTCGCCTCCCAATCAAATGAAACTATATGGTTCTAGAAACGTTTTTAAGTCTTGAAGCTCCGTGACGTCTATATTCAGACTGTAGCGATGAATAAAAAGTTGTATAAGTGCTAGAATGAGAACCTGAGTCTCCTGCTTGCTAGGCAGATGTGCTAACCATTATGTTACACCATCATAGTGGCTTTGCACAAATACACATACTGTCCTAATACATTTCCTCACATCATAGTGATACACGCAGGGTAGTCCATGCAGTCGTGCAGAGCCACTGTACCATGTTGGTGTAGTGGTTACCTCATCTGCCGAGTGAGCAAGAGACTCAGTTTCGGATCCTTGCCTTGGTACAAATTTTTATTCGTTGCTTCAGTCTGCATATAAACATTATAGGAGTTTCAGTCTTGAAAACGTCTCTGGAACCATTTAGGTGTATTTGATTGAGTCACCTACGCCTGGGTTTCAGGCAGTATCCCCCATTTAGCACGAACTGGAAAGATAGGGACCTGTACGGGCGCTGATGACCTCCATGTTGAACGCCCCACAAAGCAACATCATCATCATCGTCATCAGTACTGTTGGAGAGCCTCTGCAATGTTGTGCTAGTTTATGGAAAAACGCCAACTAGTATGAGGCATGAATAGGAATTTATACTGAGTATGAAGGCATGCTAGACTAGCCACATACAGTTAGGCGAAGCCACTGTGCCTCAATGGTGAAGTGGTTTGTGCATCTACCTAGTGATCAGGAGCGCTAGGTTCGAATCCAGGCCTTGGTGCAAATTTTTATTTGTCACTTCAGTCAGCATACATATATAACACTGGTCAGACGCGATTTTGTTGCCGATTAATTGACAGTGAATTTAGGGTAACTTAATGGCCCTGAATTCGAAAATGTCACTCGTTTTTCTAGACTGGCTCCATTTATTGTGGTAACATACAATGTGTAGATAAAAAACGAACAAAAATTCAAAATATTAATTGAGATACCTTGTGTACACAGTCAAATGAAAATGAGAAGAACATATGAAAAGGATCACCAAAATGAAGTGTCATTGTTTTTTCTGCATATAATAGAAGAAGAAAGGAAAAAAAAACATCAGAATTATCTTATGGAGAAACGCCGCCTGTGTGATTTTCTCTTGTGTTGATCGTCAGGACCGTCATGCTGAAGATTCCAGCAGCAGTCTGCCATCATGTGCTTGTCCCATCTACCTTGATATCGTTCTTCCGTCACCTGAAAATCTTGATCCAATCTTTCACCTTGTTTCTCACTGTAGTCACCAAGATTGTCTGGCAATCTATCAAGATGGCTGTAGAGGTAGTGAATCTTAATGGTTATATTAGCTCCCAAGCTTTTGAAGTTTCTGAGCATGTTTTGCACCAGTTCCTCATAATTATGTGCTTTCTAGTTACCCAAGAAATTCTTGACAACACAGACAAAGCTGCTCCAGGCAGATGCTTCAATTCAATTCATAGCTTCAATGAATTCCAAATCATGTATAAGCTTTCAAATTTGGGGACCATCAAATACACCAACTTTAAATGTTTCATTACTAAGCCCAGGGAATGATTTGCATATATATATTTAAAATAGTCACTATTTTCGTCCATTGCTTTCACAAATTGCTTCATTAGAGCAAACTTAATATGAAGTGGTGGAAGAATGATTTTGTCTCTGTCAACTAATGGTTCTTATAGAATATTACCTGCTCCTACAGTAAAACTATCTGTTGATGGCCACGAAACATTTTCCGAATGATTATGCGTTGCTCTGCTGTGCCACATGCAAATAAAGCAAGGGAATTTAATGTATCCATTTCTCTGTCCAAGCAAAAAGTTAACCATTTTTAAATCAACACAAATAGGCCATTGGTGTTGACTATAACGACGTTTCTAGAGAATCATCTGGATATTATCGTATTGCTTATGAAGTTTCGTCGAGTGGCCAATTGTAATGGAAGCGTAGCAGTTACCATTATGCAGCAACACACATTTTAGGCTTCTAGTTGAGCAGTTGATAAAAAGCCTCCCGTCTTGAGATTGATATTTTGGTAGTCCCACTGAAACGTCCCCTTTGGAAAATTATAAATTACTGTGCTGGCAAACCTCTTATGTTACTTGAATTTCAAACAGCTGAGCAAAACTGAACATGCTCAGACATTTCTCTCTTTACCTATTCTGATCATCAATAAACTAACACAATATTTTTAGCGCAACGCAATCTCACTTTCAATAATTCCTGCAAAAGAGTGGCCCTGACTAACAATAACCTATTGCTTTCATGAATCACTTACCTTACAAAAATCTTCGTTACTCGAACTACTGCAATACAGCGAGCGCCAGTACTGCCAGCTAACTACGGAAGGCACTAGGTACTGATAGGCGTAGTCAGCAAATGGAAGATTTTGGTAGAGAACAAACAATGTATTTACGTTAATAATGTTCAAAAGTCATTTTATATATATATATATATATATATATATATATATATATATATATATATATATACAGGGTGATTCAAAAATGCATGTAAATATTTCAAGGGTGTATTTCTGAGGTAAATATAAGACAAAAATGTTCTATACAATTTTTTCCGTACTTGGCTTATTACAGAGTTATGAACAAAACAGGATAATACATTCAATACAACGTAAGGTATTTAATTCCCAGAGTTCACAGTTTAATTAAGTGCATTTGGACTAACAACGCAAACTGATAAATAAACGTGACGTAACAAACTGAAACAATTCCTCGCGAACACTGTATTAATTTAGGTCCTGTTGATTGAACTACAGCAATGCACAATAACTAAGGAAAATTGAAGCATTTTACAGACTGTACTGTACTGTACTGTATTTGCACAAATCTTAATGCAATGCATGTTCAAAATGCTGTCCCTGAACTTGCAGACAGACCCGTGCTCGTCGCATCAATGATCTCTGCACATTACACAGTCCGTTCAACTCTCCACGAACAATTTCACAACCACCTTCAATTCTTTGTTGTAGCACTTCTCTGTTCGGTACTGCAGAAGAATACACCAATGTCTTTAGTCGGCCCCACAAATAAAAGTCTAAAGGGTTCAGGTCAGGTGATCTGGCTGGCCAAGCAATTGGTCCTCCGCGACCTATCCATCGATGTGGATACGCAGAATTGAGGTACGCCCTTATGTTGCGGCTGTAATGGGCGGGAGCACCATCGTGCATAAACCACATGGTGGCTCGTGTTGCAAGAGGGACATCCTGTAACAATCCAGGCAATTCTCCCTCCAAAAATTCGCAGTACGCGTGCCCATTCAGCCTTGGTGGCAGAACATGAGGTCCGAGTAAGTAATTCCCCACAATACCACACCAAATGTTTATGGAGAATTGATGTTGATATCCACGCACAATTCTCGCGCCAGGATTCTCGACAGCCCACTGGTGCATATTATGCGAATTGATTACACCCGCACGAGTAAACATGGCCTCATCTGTGAATAATATCCGCCGAATGAACATTGGATCATTCAAATGACGCTCTTGTAACCACTGGCAGAATTGCTGACGGCGAGGATAGTCTTCAGGTGTCAATTCGTGCACTTTTTGCAGGTGAAATGGATGCAACTGTTGTCTCCGAAGCAGCCGCCATACAGTAGATTGTGGAAGTCGTACAGCTGCACTAATTTGTCTCGTACTGATAGATGGATCTTGGTCTACCAGGTCCAAAACATGTTCCTCGACGTTCACTGCATGCTCAAGTGGTCGACCTGAATGTGGCCCAGGACGAATGCCATACTCCCGCATACGTCTGTCCACAGATACAAACGTCTGATGACTTGGTAACCGTCTTCCTGAAAACAGCTCACTGTACCTTCGTCTTGCTGCAAGTGCATTTCCATCTGCTGCACCATACACAAGGTGCATATCAGCATACTCACTGTTTGAGTACATCATGTGCACGAAACCTTTAGCCTTCCGACGATGAATGAACGACAGGACGTACTTTTCCGTTACCAACAACATCAGCGCCATCTTCCGTACAGTAGGAGTAAACATCACGTGCAAACAAAAACAAACACTATTCATGCAGTTTCGAATCAACTGTTGGGAGATACGTATGTGAATTACGTACCAGAATATGGCATCCTGCTGCTTGCACTGCCGTCGTTTTGATACGGACATGACTTTCGTATTTAACGATAACTCTGGAATTAAACGTTTATGGAAAAACATTTATAGAACATTTTTGTCTTATATTTACCTCACAAATACACCCATAAAATATTTACATGCATTTTTGAATCACCCTGTATATATATATATGTGTGTGTGTGTGTGTGTGTGTTCATGACATCCAGTCTTACAAATTTCCTTTTTCTGGCGGACACACGTCCAGATCGTCCGCTCTCAAGATTCTGCCATCTCTCTCCCCACATCCACCACTGCCGGCGGCTCACCTCCTACTGCGCAACGCTATGCGCTGTTCACATCCAACAGCCAAACACTACAATAGTAAATACTCCAACAATGCCAATCAGCCACAGATTGCACACAGCACAGTCAGTGATTTTCATACAGAGCGCTACGTGGCGTTACCAACATAAAAACCTAAACAGCCTACTTACTCCACTTTTAGTAGTAAACCAGGGATGTCACTGCAGTAAACAAGTCCATCATCTTCTCTGTAGTGTGAAGGTAGATCTCCTTCTCCTGTCCGGTAACCAGTGATTTTAGTTCCTGGTTGTAGACAATTCTTCTGATTTAGTCTAGATACCAAGAGTTCAGAAGACCGTTTAGAAAAACCAAGGTCACTAACCAAATCGTTAAGCTCTGCCTGACTGAAGAGCTGATGTCTTGAGGAACTTCCTTCGTATTCAGATTCACTACTACTAGAGTTCAAGTCCTGCACATCATCATCATCTGAAGGAAGTAGTTTTGGCGTAATGGTACAGTGCTGTCATCACTGTGTGTCACAGGGGCTGATTCTAAATGGGGATATTCCCACTTATGCGCCTTATAGCGATTGAAACCTTTTACATTGGCAATGCAAAAATAACAATCGTTATGGTGTTTTTTTTTTGGTCTCGCCATACCATTCCAAAGTTTAAACCCCTTCGTTTACCATTAATCCACAATAGAAAAGACATAGTTTTTGCAAACTTTATGAGGAGCCCAGTTTAATCAGAAAATACGCATGATAGGCTTCTTTCACAAAGTCAATGATGCTCTTCCATTGTTCTTCTTCTCCACAAATACAGCAGAACACCAGGAGAGTTGAAACAAACTCATGTTTATCTATGAAAAGAATAAAATAAAATAAAAATTATATTTGCAAAAATATATTATTATAAATATGATAAGGTGGAAGTAATAATACATTATATATTACAATATGATCTATAACTTATATTTAACTAACAATAATGTAATAACTAATCGTGATACACGATTCTCTTGATACAATGAACAAGGAATTCTTTACTAAGAAAAACTCTGAATGGCTATTACACATATCGGGTCCTCGCACACCCTCTTTCCTACCTCGACTGCCGCTCTGGCCACAAGCAGAGGGGGTGGGGGACCCTGACCTTCAATGCAGCAGTGTGACCAACTGACTCTCCTCAAAATTGTGAGACAGAAGAATGTGTCTCAAATTACTACCACGTCCCATGATATCACCTTCTCCTCCATAACGTGTAACATATAAGATATTGCTTTTGTACATACCCAGTCACAAAATCTAAAATAAATATACACAACTACGGAACTGACAGCCGATTTACTGATAATTTAACGACCAAACTATACACGTCAGAGAAAACCTGTATCTAAGAAAATAGAGCCAACTGGGGAAATCCGTTTTCAGATTCAGAGTCAACATACCAAACATACCTAGTATACGTTCAAATATCCCTGGCAACAAGATTTTTTTTTTTTTTTGTAGAGCTGCGTAATAGATATTTGGAACTTACTCTCAATCCATATTTTGCACTGATTAAACCATTCCATTCAACACATCATGTAATTCTTCAATTTCACTGCCGATAGCAATGTCAGCAACCAGTCTTATGAATGACATCCTTTCACGCTGAATTTTAATCCCATTCTTGAATGTTTCGTTTCCATCATTGCTTCTTTTGTTTACTATCATGCTCATAAATTAAGGATAATTGCAGAATGTGGTGCCACACAACGTGGCAGTACACAAAACTGGCGCTAATAACATAGGGAACACACACGACACATATCTGTAAGTCCACGGTATTGGTGATGTTGAGAAAATCGTCCCGAAACACATGTGCTACAGAAGGCCACTCTTTCCTGTGCATGTATCCCGACAACAATATGGGGTATGTTCACCATGCACACGTACACAGACCGCACAACGGATTGGCATACTCTGGATCAGGTGGTCGAGCAGCTGCTGGGATATAGCCTCCCATTCTTGCACCAGTGCCTGTCGGAGCTCCTCAAGTGTCGTAGGGGTTTGAAGACATACAGCGATACGTCGACCGAGAGCATCCCAGACGTGCTCTATGGGGTTTAGGTCTGGAGAACAGGCATGCCACTCCATTCGCCTGATATCCTGTGTCAAGGTACACCTCCACGATGGCAGCTCGGTGGGGCCATGAGTTATCATCCATCAGGAGGAAAGTGGAACCCACTTCACCCCGGAAAAGGCGGACATACTGGTGAAAAAATGACATCCCGATACACATGACCTGTTACAGTTCCTCTGTGAAAGGTATGCAGGGGTGTACGTGCACCAGTCATAATCCCACCCCACACCATCAAACCACAACCTCCATACAGGACCCTTTCAAGGTCATTAAGGGGTTGGTATATGGTTCCTGGTTCACGCCAGATGGAAACCCTGCGAAAATCACTCTTCACACTATACCTGGACTCGTCGATGAACATAACCTGGGACCACTGTTCTACTGACAATGTACTGCGTTCTTGACACCATACTTCACGGGCTCTCCTGTGACCAGGGGTCAGTGGAATGCACCTTGCAGGTCTCCAGGCAAATAAACCATGTTTGTTCCGTCGTCTGTAGACTGTGTGTCCGGAAACAACTGTTCCAGGGGCTCCGGTAAGGTCCAGAGCAACGCCACCTGCAGTACTGCGTGGCCGTCTGTGGGCAAGGATGGTGAGATATCGCTCTTCTCATGGTGTTGTACACTGTGAACGTCCCGTACTGTAGCGCCTGGACACGTTTCCTGTCTATTGGATTCGTTGCCATATATGTGAGATCACACTTTTTGGCGCAAGGAGGGCCCGTGCTACGACCTGCTGTGTTTGACCAGCCTCCAGTCGCCCTAGTATTCTACCCCTCATCAATATGTGTTCTTTGAGCCATTTTCAGCACACAGTCACCATTAGCACGTCTGAAAACGTCTGCACACTTACTCGCTGCACCATACTCTGACTTGCACCAACACACCTCTGCATATGTGGACTGCTGCCAGCGCCACAGTGCGACGATCGCAAGTAAAATACAGCGCACGGTCGTACCCCGAGGTGATATAAACCCCCAAACCGCTAACCAGAGCGTCAGTTCACCATGTATCAGCATTATCCATAATTTACGAGAATATATATATATATATATATATATATATATATATATATATATATATATATATATACTCCTGGAAATGGAAAAAAGAACACATTGACACCGGTGTGTCAGACCCACCATACTTGCTCCGGACACTGCGAGAGGGCTGTACAAGCAATGATCACACGCACGGCACAGCGGACACACCAGGACCCGCGGTGTTGGCCGTCGAATGGCGCTAGCTGCGCAGCATTTGTGCACCGCCGCCGTCAGTGTGAGCCAGTTTGCCGTGGCATACGGAGCTCCATCGCAGTCTTTAACACTGGTAGCATGCCGCGACAGCGTGGACGTGAACCGTATGTGCAGTTGACGGACTTTGAGCGAGGGCGTATAGTGGGCATGCGGGAGGCCGGGTGGACGTACCGCCGAATTGCTCAACACGTGGGGCGTGGGGTCTCCACAGTACATCGATGTTGTCGCCAGTGGTCGGCGGAAGGTGCACGTGCCCGTCGACCTGGGACCGGACCGCAGCGACGCACGGAAGCACGCCAAGACCGTAGGATCCTACGCAGTGCCGTAGGGGACCGCACCACCACTTCCCAGCAAATTAGGGACACTGTTGCTCCTGGGGTATCGGCGAGGACCATTCGCAACCGTCTCAATGAAGCTGGGCTACGGTCCCGCACACCGTTAGGCCGTCTTCCGCTCACGCCCCAACATCGTGCGGCCCGCCTCCAGTGGTGTCGCGACAGGCGTGAATGGAGGGACGAATGGAGACGTGTCGTCTTCAGCGATGAGAGTCGCTTCTGCCTTGGTGCCAATGATGGTCGTATGCGTGTTTGGCGCCGTGCAGGTGAGCGCCACAATCAGGACTGCATACGACCGAGGCACACAGGGCCAACACCCGGCATCATGGTGTGGGGAGCGATCTCCTACACTGGCTGTACACCACTGGTGATCGTCGAGGGGACACTGAATAGTGCACGGTACATCCAAACCGTCATCGAACCCATCGTTCTACCATTCCTAGACCGGCAAGGGAACTTGCTGTTCCAACAGGACAATGCACGTCCGCATGTATCCCGTGCCACCCAACGTGCTCTAGAAGGTGTAAGTCAACTAACCTGGCCAGCAAGATCTCCGGATCTGTCCCCCATTGAGCATGTTTGGGACTGGATGATGCGTCGTCTTACGCGGTCTGCACATCCAGCACGAACGCTGGTCCAACTGAGGCGCCAGGTGGAAATGGCATGGCAAGCCGTTCCACAGGACTACATCCAGCATCTCTACGATCGTCTCCATGGGAGAATAGCAGCCTGCATTGCTGCGAAAGGTGGATATACACTGTACTAGTGCCGACATTGTGCATGCTCTGTTGCCTGTGTCTATGTGCCTGTGGTTCTGTCAGTGTGATCATGTGATGTATCTGACCCCGGAATGTGTCAATAAAGTTTCCCCTTCCTGGGACAATGAATTCACGGTGTTCTTATTTCAGTTTCCAGGAGTGTATATATATATTCATTCTCGTAAATTATGGATAATGCTGATACAGCATATATATATATGCTCACTCTTATTTTTCTCAGACTTTGAACATCTTGCACCATTTTGCATTGCGGTATCTTCTTCCGGGCCTACAGAGGTGTAGGAAAATCTGGGATTTGACCATGCTCTAGGATGGGTTTTGCCAAAATAACCATCCCATTACTCCTGTCATTTCAAGGAAAACGAAGAAGATACTTCCTCATGAGCAACTGAAGCAGACAAAACAGCCTAATAGCGTACATTATCCCCTTTCACGTCAGTGACGGTGGAAACAAGTAATAATTATGTAACTGGAGGAGGAACGGGGAGAAAGGAACGGTACTATTGATTTGACCTGTATGAAGGATTTGTGTTGCACCAGTGGCGACAAGTAGAAATGTGTGCTGGGGCGGGATTCGAACGAGGGAGCTCCGGATTGTTATGAAGCTGTGCAACTACTGAGCCACCCGGACACAGAGTTTATTGCACGCGTGCAGACTACCTTGGCACGCCTCTTGGCCGATCCACATTCCGACCTAGCGCCACCTAACCGCACTCCCTGTCCATGTCCACCACGGTCGTTACTTGGAGATTCACAAAGGAGGTCGGAGGTAATTGTGCATCTGCATTGAGTGTGGTGGATCCACTGCAGGTGAGGTTAATACATCATATGAATGTGGCGTCTCTCCTCTTTCAGAACATACACAAGGCGTTCGTATAACAAATAATAATGGTGCAACGTACAGGGGTATACTGCGTATGAAACATCTTTATTTTAATTGGTGGTATCCGACCTCGGGTGTGTCTAATGCGCTAATAATACCCCTAATACCGTTTGCATCAATTTTTAATGCAAATTTCTGTTAATAAAACCCTTATTCTCAATAAGTGGTATGGTACCTACGGAAATAGTAATACTTTAATTTTGGTATGTAATCAACTCTTAGATTTATTCATTAAAAACAGTACGAGCAATATGACTAACCTAACACATTACAACACCAATCAAATTTATTCCCTAAACTATGCAACCATTGACACAATGGAAACTCTATCCGTAATCGCGCCGCTTTCCCTAACTTACTTTGGTTAATACTGGCGCCGCAAGTTGTTGTTGTACTGAAGCTCCACCTAGACGGACACAAAATCAGAGACCTCAAGCAAAGAGTTAGTGGAACAGGTACTCATTTACAATTGCAGTGCTCTATTTTACCAGCTGTTTGCGCTAATATCATCAATAATTCTGCGCGAAGATTACGACGGTCGTCCCAGGCACTGGCGTGATGTCGTCTTTCCGCTGTGAAAGCTCGACTTTATCTAAAACGTGGGCGTGATTCGAAAACTCCTGACCGTAAGTTGCTCAATTGTGGAGTCCATCTCGAGTCGATACACGACCTACTTGCACAAATGCCAGGAGCAGTTGGTATACTCAAGTGCGCGGCAACAAAGGAACACTTAATGTTGCATTCGAATGCCAAAAGTGAACACAAATATGTTTTCTCTCCTCAGAGCAACAGATGATTCTGCTTTTGTGCAGGCGTATGCACTACCTTTTAGAAATTGTAGAGGGATCACTAGTCGCAATGCCAGCATTATTTCCAAACCTAACTGTTTCTGGGCCTCGACTCGCAGAGCAGGCCCTCTGTGGCTCTCCAGAATCCATACAGGAACACCAGAGTAGAGGTGGCAAAAAATAACGTAACTGACGGAAATAACCGGTTACTGAGAAGTAACGGTTACTGTGATAGCCACTCATCTGATACTGGCAGTTATTTCAATAACTGCCAACAGTGCCTCGCGCCATCTGTCGACCGCATATCATACTACGTGAATTTTAAAATTTTCCTGGCGAATTGACTGATCAAACAAATTTCGGGCTTGCAGCCGGTCGTCGTTCAATACTTCGCATGATATTTCAACTGGTCTCCTGCCAGTCATCTTCAGGTGAGCCATCGCAGACTGGCGAAAGCATCTATTTTTTTTTTCTTTGTTGTTATTTTGAAACCTGTAGTACAGGCAGGCCTGCAGCAGCATACGACGCCGCTCTTTGGCCGCAGAGAAACACAAATATACAAATGAAGACATTTAGAGAAAAAACATGGTGGACATATAAACGGATACAAACACTTTTTAAAATACAAGGTGCCGTTCACGGGTGTAGAGTCCAAGATAAAATTGTTCAGACACTTGGACACAGACAGAGACGAAAAGTGTCACACGTAAACGTAGGTGCACAAAACGAATAACACTGAACCACTTAAGCACAAAACGACGGCACACACAGAACACGAGGCGTTGATCTCCGGCGCGCGAATGTTCACTAACCGTGTACGAGTCCAGGGACCTGCCAAGAGAGGAGGAGGGGGGGGGGGTGGGAGAGGGAGAGGGGAGAGCAGATCCCATGGGCAGGGGAGATAGGGGGAAGGGAGGAAGGGGGAGGGGAAGCCCGGGGGAACAGTGGTGGAGGGAGGGGACGGGGGAAAAGGAAAGAGAAGGGAGGGAGGGTGCCTAAAGGAAAGGACACAGGAAGTGGGGGGAGGATCAAAGTTGGTAGGAGAGGTATATGGAGGGGAGGAGGACATCATCAGGGAGGGGGAGCTGGCGGAAGCCGCCTTGGGAGAGGGTGAGGAGGATGGAGAGATGGAGACCAGGTGGGACGTGGGAATACAGGTGCGGCAGCGGGTGGGGGTGGGACAGGAAGGGTGAGACAAGTGGATGGGGAGGATAGACCATGCGGGAGGTGTACAGGATCCGTATCCTTTCAAGGAAAAGGAGGAGGTGGGGGGAGGGGATGAGATCGTACATGATCCGCGTGGGGGAGGGGAGACGGATGCGATAGGCGAGGCGGAGAGCATGGCGTTCACGAATTTGGAGGGATTTATAAAAGGAAGGGGGGGCGGAGATCCAGGCCGGAAGGGCATAACAAAGGATAGTGTGGTGTCACCGCCAGACACCACACTTGCTAGGTGGTAGCCTTTAAATCGGCCGCGGTCCGTTAGTATACGTCGGACCCGCGTGTCGCCACTGTCAGTGATTGCAAACCGAGCGCCGCCACACGGCAGGTCTAGAGAGACGTCCTAGCACTCGCCCCAGTTGTACAGCCGACTTTGCTAGCGATGGTTCACTGACAAATTACGCTCTCATTTGCCGAGACGATAGGATAGCCTTCAGCTACGTCATTTGCTACAACCTAGCAAGGCGCCATTATCATTTGCTACTTATCTTGTGATGCATGTACCGTCAGACTGATGTTTACCAATTATGGATTAAAGTTAAGTATTCCAGAAGCTACGTACTTTTTTTACTAGACTCAACTCCTTTAACTGTTCCAGACCTCACGCCAGCCTGCGTGAGCTTAAACGCGTGCCTTTCGGCTATCTCATAGTAGCTTGGCTGTCTTGCCAAGTCACAACAGATACGGTGGATGAGGGATTTATAGGTGTGGAGGATGGCGGAGGGGTCCAGACCCCACGTGCGGCCGTAAAGGCGCTTGAGGAGACGGAGTCGGGAGCGTGCCTTGGATTGTCCGGAGATGGGGAGTCCAGGAGAGGCGACGGACGAGGGTGACGCCAAGGTACTTAAGGGTGGGACTCGGGGCGATAGGACGGCCATAGATGGTGAGATAGAAATGAAGCAGGCGGGAGGAAGGGGTGGTTTTGCCTACAATGATCGCCTGGGATTAGGAGGGATTGACCTTGAGCAACCACTGGTTGCACCAAGCGGTGAACCGGTCAAGATGGGATTGGAGAAAGTGTTGGGAGCGCTGCAGGTTGGGGGCAAGGGCAAGGAAGGCGGTGTCATCGGCAAACTGGAGGAGGCGGACGGGGGGTGACGGCGGCGGCGAAAGAATCCTAAGTTCCGCAATATATAGCGTACTGTAACTATTCTGTGCATGCGTCGAAAACTTGATAGATGAACCACACTGCCCGCCGGCAGCGCCCTCGCTGGTGGAATAGCAGAACTCAGTCTGCGTTGCTAGAATGACATTTTCACTCTGCAGCGGAGTGTGCGCTGATATGAAACTTCCTGGCAGATTAAAACTGTGTGCCCGACCGAGACTCGAACTCGGACCTTTACCATTCGCGGGCAAGTGCTCTACCATCTGAGCTAACGAAGCACGACTCACGGCCGGTACTCACAGCTTTACTTCTGCCAGTACCTCGTCTCCTACCTTCCAAACTTAACAGAAGCTGCCCTGCGAACCTTGCAGAACTAGTACTCCTGAAAGAAAGGATATTGCGGAGACATGGCTTAGCCACAGCGTGGGGGATGTTTCCAGAATGAGATTTTCACTCTGCAGCGGAGTGAGCGCTGATATGAAACTTCCAGGCAGATTAAAACTGTGTGCCCGACCGAGACTCGAACTCCGGACCTTTCCATTTCGTAGGCAAGTGCTCTACCATCTGAGCTACTGAAGCACGACTCACGCCCGGTACTCACAGCTTTACTTCTGCCAGTACCTCGTCTCCTACCTTCCAAACTTTACAGAAGCGCTCCTGCGAACCTTGCAGAACTAGCACTCCTGAAAAACAGGATACTGCGGAGACATGGATTAGCCACAGCCTGGGGGATGTTTCCAGAATGAGATTATCACTCTGCAGCGGAGTGTGCGCTGATATGAAACTTCCTGGCAGATTAAAACTGTGTGCCCGACAAAGACTCGAACTCGGGCCTTTGCCTTTCGCGGGCAAGTGCTCTATCATCTGAGCCACCGAAACATGACTCACGCCCGGTACTCACAGATTTACTTCTGCCAGTACCTCGTCTCCTACCTTCCAAACTTTACAGAAGCTTTCCTGCGAACATTGCAGAACAAGCAATCCTGAAAAAATGATATTGCGGAGACATGGCTTTGCCACAGCCTGGGGTATGTTTCCAGAATGAGATATTCACTCTGCAGCGGAGTGTTCCGCTGATATGAAACTTCCTGGCAGATTTAAACTGTGTGCCCGACCGAGACTCGAACTCGGGAGCTTTGCCTTTCGCGGGAAAGTGCTCTACCATCTGAGCTACCGAAGCACGACTCACGCCCGGTACTCACAGCTTTACTTCTGCCATTACCTCGTCTCCTACCTTCCAAACTTTGCAGAAGCTCTCCTGCGAACCTTGCAGAACTATCACTCCTGAAAGAAAGGATATTGCGAACACATGGCTTAGTCACAACCTGGGGGATGTTTCCAGAATGAGATTTTCACTCTGCAGTGGAGTGTGCGCTGATATGAAACTTCCTGGCAGATTAAAACCGTGTGCCCGACCGAGACTCGAACTCGGGACCTTTGCCTTTTGCGGGCAAGTGCTCCACCATCTGAGCAACCGAAGCACGACTCATGCCCGGTACTCACAGCTTTACTTCTGCCACTACCTCGTGTCCTACCTTCCAAACCTTACAGAAGATCTCCTGCGAACCTTGCAGAACTAGCACTCATGAAAGAAAGGATATTGGGGAGACATGGCTTTGCCACAGCGTGGGGGATGTTTCCAGAATGAGATTTTCACTCTGCAGTGGAGTGAGCGCTCATATGAAACATCCTGGCAGATGAAAACTGTGTGCCCGACCGAGACTCGAACTCGGGAGCTTTGCCTTTCGCGGGCAAGTGCTCCACCATCTGAGCAACCGAAGCACGACTCACGGCCGGTACTCACAGCTTTACTTCTGCCAGTACCTCTTGTCCTACCTTCCAAACTTTACAGAAGCTCTCCTGCGAACCTTGCAGAACTAGCACTCCTGAAAGAAAGGATATTGCGGAGACATGGCTTTGCCACAGCGTGGGGGATGTTTCCAGAATGAGATTTTCACTCTGCAGTGGAGTGAGCGCTCATATGAAATATCCTAGCATATTAAAACTGTGCGCCCGACCGAGACTCGAACTCGGGACCTTTGCCTTTCGCGGGTAAATGCTCTACCATCTGAGCTACCGAAGCACAACTCACGGCTGGTACTCACAGCTTTACTTCTCCCAGTACCTCGTCTCCTACCTTCCAAACTTTACAGAAGCGCTCCTGCGAACCTTGCAGAACTAGCACTCCCGAAACAAAGGATATTGCGGAGACATGGATTAGCCACAGCCTGGGGGATGTTTCCAGAATGAGATTTTCACTCTACAGCGGAGTGTGCGCTGATATGAAACTTTCTGGCAGATTAAAACTGTGTGCCCGACCGAGACTCGAACTCGGGACCTTTGCCTTTCGCGGGCAAGTGCTCTACCATCTGAGCTAACGAAGCACGACTCACGGCCGGTACTCACAGCTTTACTTCTGCCAGTACCTCGTCACCTACCTTCCAAACTTTACAGAAGCTCTCCTTGCGAACCTTGCAGAACTAGCACTCCTGAAAGAAAGGATATTACGGAGACATGGCTTAGCCACAGCCTGGAGAATTTTTCCAGAATGAGATTTTCACTCTGCAGGGGAGTGTGCGCTGATATGAAAATTTCATTCTGGAAGCATCCCCTAGGCTGTGGCTAAGCCATGTCTCCGCAGTATCGTTTCTTTCAGGAGTGCTAGTTCTGCAAGATTCGCAGGAGAGCTTCTGTAAAGTTTGGAAGGTAGGAGACGAGGTACTGGCAGAAGTAAAGTTGTGAGTAACGGGCGTGAGTCGTGCTTCGGTAGCTCAGATGGTAGAGCACTTGCCCGCGAAAGGCAAAGGTCCCGAGTTCGAGTCTCGGTCGGGCACACAGTTGTAATCTGCCAGGAAGTTTCACCTCTGCGTTGCTATTTTCCACGGCCGTCGACGCACTCTGTTGTCTTCGATTAGAGCAAATCGTTGAGATGATGGGATTCCATGCACTGTCCAGCTGGTAGCCGCTGTCAAGGTTCAACAGATTTTCCGCCTGTTGTATTTCTACGGATTCTTTAATAAAGAAGTCCCAGTAAGACGTTGCTGTAGGCAAAATCATTGCTTTCTCATACTCCATTGAATGTCTAGTAGAAATACAACGTTCAGCAATAGCGGACTTGCTTGGCTGCAAAAGGCGGGTGTAACGTTGGTCTTGAGTGCAGCGTTCTTTCACGGTGCGTGTGGTTTGACCTATGTAAACCATACCACATTGGCAGAGTATCTTGTAAATTGTGGCCTTTCGTAGCAACAGATTGTCCTTAACTGATCCCACAAGATCGTCAATCTTTGATGGTGGGCGGAAAACCACTTTTATCTGAAATTTTTGGAGGATTCTTGCTATTTTAAACGAAGTGTTGACAACGAAAGGAATAAAAGCTAAAGATTTTTCAGGCATGTTCTCCTCTTTATTCACTTCCTGCTTCTCAGTTTTAACTGCTAGTGGCCTGTTAATCTGCAAGATTGAATACACATTTTCGCTAAATACTGTCTTTAGATAGGCGAGTTCTTGAGGTAAGCTATCTAGATTTGAAACAGTATGAGCTCTATGAACAAGTGTTTTAAGCAAACTCATGGTTTTCGAAGGGTGATGGCAACTCGATGCTTGCAAGTAAAAATCCCGATCCAATCGTTGTACAGCCGCAACGGCGGGAAGCAGTCTCTCTCTGTCTCGCATGTACGCTCTCTCTCTCTCTTTTCCTCCACCTGTGTGACGCTCGCCCGATGGCTCCCGCGGTCACTTGTACCACTCTGCCGCCAAAGCAGCCACCGTGTGAGACTCCGGCCAGCCGCCGGCCACCGGCCACCTCACTTGTTCTACAGCTCAAAACAGCTCTTTCCTGCGTCCGTCCAAACCACCTTCCCAATGCACAATTCTAAAAATCTAACCTACCATATGAACCCTGGTATGTTGGTATTAGTATTGTTCTGTCTAACGGCTATACCTGTCCGCGAGGTATTTGTTATTTACTATTTTTTGAATAAATCTCTTGTAAGGTGCAAAAATCTGCCATCTTACAATGGCACAGAGTGAACGAGACGTTGGGAGCGAACCAGAGACGGATTGTCTCGTGTCCACTCAATCATGGGCCCTAAGGTAACGGAAATTTGTTAGAGCTGGCTCTGAGGCACACGTACTGTCTCACCTTCACACAATCTGTTATTACATAGTTTACTTAAGTTTTGAACAATAATTTTCTGCCTGTGGCACATCAGAGTGAATTTGGAATAGTGAGACTTCCTTGGCGAACTGTTTTTAACTTTCCGTCCTATACGTCTAAATTCATTTCTATGGCCTATATGTAGTTGTGTGTCTGTAGCTTCTGGGAATTTATTCATAAGGTGTGTCCACTGACGAACATACTAGGTATAACAATACATGGAATGTAACTTTCGTTTCACACTTACCAGAACGTTGTGACCATATGGCTTTGTGTAACTGAAAATGAGCCAAAAGAACCAAACTGCCCAATAGCACAGTACTTTTTAAAAAAAATTAACGGCATGGGTGGAAATGGTGATCGATACTGTGGTGTCCAACCGTTAGTCAAACAGTTACCACAATTTGTTTACAGCGCTGTTGAACTCGACATTATTTGATCCTGGTGCTTATACATACCTCTATTACTTCTTTGCTTCGCTGAAACTATGTCGGTGTGTTAACAATACAGTCGTAGTAACCTGGCTAAGTACCTGTGATCTCATAACTGTGAGCTAACCGTCACTCATTTAAACATCTTGGACGTACTTCTGAACCGGCTTGGACAATCTTTAAGTAGACAATGAGACGTTCTAGTAGACTCAGCAGTCCAACAAACTGCTGCACGTCTGTTCCTGTTGACTGGCGGGGTGGGATGCTACTGTATCTCGCCACTCAACTGCGCCTTGTGAAAACCAACAATCAGGTTTCAAGGGGAACGACAATACACAGATGACCACTCGATTCAAGCAAATACATTTGACAGCCTCTGTAGAGACAATGTGAATACTTCTTTTTATAACTTAATATCGAACAATTTTGAAAGCTTAACTCTACGAACAAAATTAATAGTTATTGCAAATTATCAGACCAAACTTAACCGGCAGCCAACAGGTTTCTCTACTACGACAAAGACTAAGCCTATCATTTTCCTCCCATGAAAATACAGGACACCTAAAAACGTTGTGATCAGCTGATTAATAATTTCCGACGTACTGAATTTAAAGAATACTAGGACGACGAAAAGGAGATGTAGCATCAATGCACTTTCTGTCACAATAGTCTTTACTAACACTCTATGTGAAGTGCACTTTGAAATACTTCATATTACGAATCTGAACACATAACTTCATATTGCTTAACAATTTATCGTACAAGTCTGCACATAAAATGCTTAGATTACACTTGAAAATAACCCCATTGGTAACTGTACGATCTAAAACTTTTTTTTTCATTTTTGAAAAGAGATGCGTAGTTCCTACATTCGATTCCGACTCCAGCCTATACGGAGAAACTTCTACAATTTTAGTAAGGACTTTCGTGAATTTTTCCTTTAAGTCTTTAAATATTATGTACTTATTCCTTGGAATCGTTCCGGTAATTCGAATTTTCAGTTACAGTCCTTTTGACTATACATTATTCATCAAAGTGTTTTACACAATCAGTTTCTATATAGCTTACTTTTTGAATAAATGGTGTACTTGATTCTATACTACTCCATTGTAGCTCCTTTTTCAAATCGGTCCGCTAAAATAAGTCATATCTGAAAAGTACTTACCTCATGAAACCGAATATTCAGTGCTACTATACAGAATGAATGAATATAGTAATAAGACCTACTGTGAGCAACTTCATCAACATCATACAGTTCCTTCGACATAAATTTAACCTTCAAATTCATTAAAATTATTTCATTCCCCGTTTCTTTTCAAAGTTTGTTATGAGTAACTCATAACAAGATACTGTCTGCAAGGCAAGCATACTGTTTTTCGAATTCTTGAATGCTTGTTTAAAAAAGCTTGATCTGACTATGAGCGATCGATACAGTTCCCCACAGTCGTTTAATGAACAAAGTAAGAGCATATGGACTATCAGACCAATTATGCGATTGGATTGAAGAGTTCCTAGATAACAGAACGCAGCATGTCATTCTCAATGGAGAGAAGTCTTCCGAAGTAAGAGTGATTTCAGGTGTGCCGCAGGGGAGTGTCGTAGGACCGTTGCTATTCACCATATACATAAATTACCTTGTGGATGACATCGGAAGTTCACTGAGGCTTTTTGCGGATGATATATCGAGAGGTTGTAACAATGGAAAATTGTACTGAAATGCAGGACGATCTGCAGCGATTTGACGCATGGTGCAGGGAATGGCAATTGAATCTCAATGGAAACATGTTTAATGTGCTGCGAATACATAGAAAGAAAGATCCCTTATCATTTAGGTACAATATAGCAAGTCAGCAACTGGAAGCAGTTAATTCCATAAATTATCTGGGAGTACGGATTAGGAATGATTTAAAATGGAATGATCATATAACGTTGATCGTCGGTAAAGCAGATGCCAGACTGAGATTCATTGGAAGACTCCAAAAGGAAATGCAATCCGAAAACAAAGGAAGTAGGTTACAGTACGCTTGTTCGCCCACTGCTTGAATACTGCTCAGCAGTGTGGGATCCGTACCAGCTAGGGTTGATAGAAGAGATAGAGAAGATCCAACGGAGAACAGCACGCTTCGTTACAGGATCTTTTAGTAATCGCGAAAGCGTTACGGAGATGATAGATAAACTCCAGTGGAAGACTCTGCAGGAGAGACGCTCAGTAGCTCGGTACGGGCTTTTGTTGAAGTTTCGTGAACATACCTTCACCGAGGAGTCAAGCAGTATATTGCTCCCTCCCACGTATATCTCGCGAAGAGACCATGAGGATAAAATCAGAGAGATTAGAGCCCACACAGAGGCATACCGACAATCCTTCTTTCCACGAACAATATGAGACTGGAATAGAATGGAGAACCGATAGAGGTACTCAACGTACCCTCCGCCACACACCGTCATGTGTCTTGTGGAGTATGGATGTAGATGTAGATTTAGATCCATAACTGCTATTCATCATTGTTAAAAAAATTGTTATAAAGATAAAGAAAACCTGACTCAGAGAGGAAAAACTATTTCAGAGGAGGATCTCAATTCAAAATTCCGTCAAGAGCAATCATATTATGCTGCTGTAACATAGCTATTGAAGGTAATTGCCACTACAAAATCAGGAGACAAACATGCAACTGACACCTATAAGATAGTTTCTACCAAGGCTTGCTTGTAATTCAGCAAAATCGTTTGCTCTATCACTTCTGTTTATCCCATTAAACGTATTGTTCAGCACGTACTCAGAAACTTTGATTATAAGCAGTGATTATGTAGAACTGTCATCACTTTTGTGATTGTTAGACTATAAGCTTCATTTTCAGTAGAAATAAGTTCCAATATTTTTTGATGCACATCAGTTTTTGAAATGAAATATGTAACTAATACTACAAGAAACTTTGTGATTAATGGTATGAATGGATAAAATTACAAAGTTTGCATGGATGCTTGCTTGCAACAAAGAGTTAATACATTATTAACAATGGCTTCAACTTTGGTTCGTTTACAACTGAACGTGGCTTCATACTCACTTTTAGTGACAATTACGGTGTAATGCATGGAATTATAGCTATGATTATGACACACGATGTGGTAAGAAAAAATTCGCTCAGCTGCAGGTAATGTAGTCTCTCAACATCCTGGAATCCCAGAAATCATTGATTTACCATTTTCCGTCCTATCTTGATACAAAATAAAGATCGTAATTGTAATTGTAACACGTGTTATTCTAACTACATAGACTGGACGTTAGTAAAATATCTTTTAGCAGTTGCAGCGAAGTACCAGATCAGCCTTCAACGATAATATCATACTTTCCATTATTATATTTAATACTCTGTGATACTGAATATCAATGATTTCATTTCATGATATCCATGCAATAAAGCATGCTTATGATGGAATTTTTTTTTTTTTTTTGAAGAAGGCGTTCACTGTATAAGTTGTTGCAATAGGAGGAGAAGAAACCAATTGTTGTTCGTTTGATTTGTCATGGTAGTCATGGTAAACAATGAAACAATGTCCGTGGCATGGCATAGGTGTATGTGTTGTCCTTAGCGTAAGTTAGTTTCAGTTACATTAAGTAGTGCTTAAGCCTAGGGACCGGTGACCTCAGCAGTTACGTCCCATTGTTCTTACCACAAATTTCCAGTTTCCCACCATGTGCAATCGAAAATGTGGTATTGAAAATTTTACAGTAAACTTCATAATCAAGCTTTGTCTCTTCGAGGAAAAAAACACACCACATCAACAGGCAACAGGCAACGCTGGTCTAAGCAATCCGTGACATAGCGCCTGTAACCGTGCGGCAGAAAATAATTCAGTAATACGAGAGTGTGCTGAAAAATAGTGCTTCAGAATTTTTTGTGTGAAGACTCTTACACCTTTTTAAGCAAAACAGACGTTGTTAACATTGTACATCCTGGTTCTTCATGTCTGCACATTTACAGCCCTCTGCAGCAAGAGGGCTCCGAACTGTAATTTGTAAACAAGGTGGTGTATAAAATAACTATGTCGATACTTGAGAAACAGCGTGCTGTAATCGAGTTTCGAAATCGTCCACACGTGGAACATCCTCTCCTTCAGAATGAGACGAACGCTGCGATATCTGCAACAATCCAACTCCTTGTGTTCAATGTCATCGATCATCCTCCATACAGCCCCGACTTGGCCCCATCCGATTATCCTCTGTTTCGAAAACTTTATGATAACCTTCGAGGAATTCGCTTTGACTGTGATGAAGAGGTGCAAGTAGAGGTGAGATTGTGGCTCCGTCAGCAATGT
The DNA here is from genome assembly GCF_023898315.1 of Schistocerca nitens. Lineage (NCBI taxonomy): Eukaryota > Metazoa > Arthropoda > Insecta > Orthoptera > Acrididae > Schistocerca > Schistocerca nitens. Next base: position 88,040,657 of record NC_064617.1, read on the forward strand.
CAAACGATCTACAGTGACGATATCAACAAATTGGTCTCCCATTGGGAGGAACGTATTAGCCCCTAGGGTGACTATGTTGAGAAATACATGTGTAGACATGAAGATAAAATTGTAGAATGTTAATAACGATTGGTTTATTTAAAATGCTTTAAGAGTTTTCGCGTAAAAACTCGGAGGCACTATTTGTAAGAATGCCCACGTTCAAACACTTTACCGGTACATGTGGAATTGCTTGTTTTCTACCTTGTACTGGTAGCAGATATGTAACAGAGAACATGGTCGAGCTCATCATTACTAAATTGAGGTTTAGTACTTTCCACCGCCGACCACTCCTATTGTCATTCTCATGACTCAGCAGTTCCACTTCCTGTGTTTTCTTTCTGCAGTGTATATGCTTTACAAATGTTAAAATTGAAGTTATTTGGTCGACGAACATGTGCCCGCGTTCGCTGTAGAACGATAAATGCACCTTTCATTCATTGTACGGGAAGACTGCTACGAAGTTTTCTCATTTTCGTGAGATGGGGTATAGAATTACAGTACAAGCGCATCATTAAAAGTTTACCATCACGCAGCGATCTGTATCTCATTACGTGGCTGCATTTCTTGAGACAACACATTCACTGCGCTCTGCGTGACGTCAGACTATGAAACCAGATAAACAAAACTAGATGCACAAGGCACCAAGATTCATCTCAGAAAGTTTAAACGGAGAGAAAAGAGCCATTTTGAATGCAGTAACTCATTATGTAGCTCGAAGGTTCGATAATTCCGACAAAATGATTCCGAAATTATACCCCTTGAAGTCCACCAGTAGGAAAGTTATTCTGAAAGTTATCCAGACGAGTCTGTCTGCTTTGCCTTGTACGCCCTTGGGCACAAGAGTCAGCTGTGGAGCGATCCATAACGAGTCGACACCAGCTCACTTAACTTGTTCTTTTGCTGCACGGTATAGCTAGTCACGAAGAAAATTTCGCGACATGTCGTAGAGCGGCATAAGTTGGCAACTTTGGTTAGTCGCAAACTTATCTTATGATGTTAAGCACCTTTTTTAGGTACAGATGCTCAGTGTCTCTTCGGGTTACAAGTGAATTTCTTTACATGGGGAACGACTAAAATACATGTAATCTGACAGAAGAATTCATCAAAAATAATAAACATTTTTTTCAAATATTAAAATATAAAATAACTGACTAAATTACAGTTGTTTGAAAAGGTGGGCATAAAATACCCCCCCCCCCCTAGGATTGCGGGCGTAAATTCATATTAAATTACGTATCGTCTGTTTTTGGAAGGCAACGGCCTTGTCGCAGTGGGTACACCGGTTCCCGTGAGATCACCGAAGTTAAAGGCTGTCGGGCGTGGTCGGCCCTAGGATGGGTGACCATCAAGCCGCCATGCGCTGTTGCCATTTTTCGGGGTGCACACAGCCTCGTGATGCCAATTGAGGAGTTACTCGACCGAATAGCAGCGGCTCCGGTCAAAGAAAACCATCATAACGACCGGTGTGCTGACCACACGCCCCTCCTATCCGCGTCCTCAACTAAGGATGACACGGCGGTCGGATGGTCCCGATGGGCCACTTGTGGCCTGAAGACGGAGTGTGGAGTGCTGTTTTTGGAACACTTGGTGTCTGAACTGATCTACTTTGATCTCTTGCTTCGAGAGAGGAAGTTCAACTACAGTAAAAAGCTGTTTATATAATAGTAACTAAATTTGCTACGAGAAGATTTGGTGCTGTTGCCGACAAACCGTATGTTTCACTGTGAACGGAAGATGGTTCTTTCTTAATATGTGAAATGGAAAACGTTTTAAGTGCCATTTTTTGAAAAAAAGGTGTTTTGAGTGCTCTTATGTTCTCGTCCATAGCCTTGTTCCAAGTGTCAAATCAAAGAGACACTGTCAGAAACATCCGTTAACAGAAGGTGCATGAGTTTTGTGTCAAGCAGCAATCCCGTCTGTAGTTCCGCCAGCTACGCATTCCGTGTACAGTAATTCCAATGCATACTACGGACTTCTTTGACTTTAAAGATGATGCTGAAACATTGCTAACAGTGTAGGCGTGTCAGGTCTCCAAGAACAGTGTAATCAAAGTATGTCGTACTCATATATCTCAAATAGCGCTTAAAAATTCTTACTACGAAAGAGAGGACTGGAAAAATGCCCATATAATCAAGACAGGTTAAAGCATGTTAGATGCATGCCATACCGTTCTTCATCTAGAAGAACAGCCATATTTATGAGCTGCAAAATAGAAAGACCTGATGGCGATGTTGCCAATTATTCTTCAAGAGCATAGGGAGTTTTACAGTGAACTCTGCAGCATCTGATACCAAGATTGCAGCTGTGTAAGAAACTGAAGTCAGTATTGATAGATTCTTTTTCATGAATTTATTCTGTTATTCTCGTATAAGACAGTTTGTTGACTACATTTCCAGTAGCTAATATATCACTGTCGTATTTCTGTACTTGTATATCCCAAATAAAACTTAATGGATTTGCAGTAATGGCACTTGGGACAAAAGCTTTCCTATTGGCACTTAGAGCCAGTCGTGTCGTGTGACTACGGCCTCCCGTCTGATAGACCGTTCACCGGGTGCAGGTCTTTCGATTTGATGACACTTCGGCGACTTGCGCGTCAATGGGGATGGAATGATGATGATTAGGACAGCACAACACCCAGTCCCTGAGCGGAGAAAAATTTCCGACCCAACCGGGAATCGAACCCGGGCCCTTGGGATTGACATTCTGTCGCACTGACCACTTTTTTTTTTGTTGTTGATCTCATTTTGTTCTATATATTGTTCGTTGAATTTGTTGGTGGTGGACGTCCGATGACACTCGTTCAGGTTTCTCGTTGATCGGTTCACCAAGTATTACAGAGGGTAGCCGAACCCTCTAACCGTAGCTGAGCTACCCTTCCGGCAGCCACACAGCTACCGGGGGCAGACACTGAGATTCGTGATACAGCGCTTAGAACGCTCCTAATAATTTATTTGTATTCCAGAGTATCTCATTGTTTTCTGCAGGCAGGCAGCATAATACTCTCGTGTCCGCATGCCTTCTGGTATTTTGGATACAAATAAGGTATTTGCAAAAAAAAGTTACACTGCCTTTCGATTCTCCTGACAAATGTGAGATTTGGTAGTTAGATCGTTTTCCACTTCCATCCTGCATGTGTTACTAACTCTGCGCAAGATCATAAGAAAAGGAAGCCAAAAGTGAGAAACAGTACAGCTAGCGCGATGACTGTGGGTATGGAGTTATGGAGAAGGGGAACGATGTTGGGGCAGCTCCTCATAAGCAGTAAATTTCTGTACTGAATTCTAGCCAGTTCTTGAGGTGGTGTGGAGAAAGTCGTCACTGGACACTATATGATCGAAAACGTGTGATTCGGAGCGATGAATCACGCAATAAACAGTGACAACCCGACGAAAGCGTGTGGGTTTGGCGTATGCCCTGGAGTACGTTACCTGCCAACACAACGCCAACAGTGAAGTACAGAATATGATGTGTTGCGGTACGAGGGAGTTTTCTCATTGTTAGCGTTATTGCACTTAAGGATACGCTAAATGCGGAAGGATATGAACAAGCTTTACAGCATGCGTGTAGGAAACGAAGTTTGTTAGACTTTTATACCACCCATGTCTGCCATTCCACCTCCTTAAGGGTCACCGTGTCTGCTGCCATACAGAAGACCTGCGTTCGATTGCCAGTACCGTCTGGAATTTTTTTTTTGTTTTTGTTTTTTTTGGTGGTGTAAAGCTACTTCAGGGAGGAGTAACGGCGCCAAGGTCGAGAAAGCAGACAACTGCCGGGACTGGTGTCTGTTGACTGCTACTCACCCCTACCATACCGCTTACAGTTGACACAGGACGACACGACAGTCGGTCGGTCCCAGTTAGTCCATCTTGGCTAAACGCGGAGCTTTGCTTTTATGTCTGACAACACCCGCATTGCAAATAAAGATTTTTAGGCGTTTCAGCTTTCCTGTGGTATACTAATGATAGCTGAATTTATGCCCCAATTTCAGTCTCAAGAAATTAACAATGTCTCCACCTTCTGCCTTAGGTATAGACTGGGGAAAATTTCTTACACGGTCTGACCAGCAAACAGTGTGGATTTTCGGAGTTTAGAGACAAGAAGTTGGTTAGGAACCATACACTAACACCCATGATAATTTTATTGAATAATCTTTCTACAACTGTACTTGGTTTGCTATTTATTGTGATGTTTACGTCACCTGTAAGCAAAAGAAGCTTAGCATGTGGTAATGTTACTGATGAAATGTCAATGAAGTTCACATGAAACACCTTGAGGGACACCACATGCAAGCTGTTTACAATTGGATCCTGCCTGATAGCTTACTACAGAACTCTTTTCCATTGACAGCCTTTGTTTTGTGTCAGGAGGGACGATTTGAACCAATTTGCAACATTTCCTGTTAAACTGCAATATGCTTATTAATTTACAAGGAAGTTGTTACCTACATAGTCAAATGTCTTTCACAGATTGCAGAATATACCATTAGCCTGTAATTTATGGTCTACTGACTAATTACATTCTTAATTTCGGAAAAAGTTTAGTAATCTCAGCCTTGCCTCTGGCAAATTTTTCTTTGTTTTAAGGTGGTTAAGAAGTTGATTGCACCTTAACGTTTCTAAAATTTTCGATAAATCTGGAAAAAGTGAAATTTGTCGGAACATTTATTGTTATTCTTTTTCTAGTTTCTTACACAAAGTTTTAACTTTAGCATATTTCAGTCATGGGGGGAATGTTTCCCTGATAATTGGTTACACAAATATCATAATTTGTTAGTAAACTTAAAAGAGCAACCTTTAAATAAATTTCTATTATTTTATTGTAATCAATAGAATTTTTTTATTTTAAACATTTTATGGCGGACATTAATCTACTGTCGTAGTGAGGGATCATATGGATATTACTGCTGTTATTTGTAATGGCTGGACTGAGATAGTCCACGGCAACATCTATTGACTCAGACAACTCCACCTTTTCAGTAACTGTTGTGAAATACTAGTTAAGAAAGTGTTTCAACGCTACACACATCTGTTACCGATGTGTCATTTACTCTTAATGCTTTCTGATCCTGTTCATCTCGGGCTCTACCTGTGTCCTCCTTCGTTATACCCCATTTTTATTTTGTTAGTTTATGTGGCTATCTTTCACTCGTAATATATTGCTTTGATGACTGCAGTATTTTCTTCTATATTTCTTAATGAATTGTAATGTCAACATCCTTGCACGTAAAACAGCTTATAAATTAGTTAACGACTTAATTAATAAACGTGCAGTATTTTTCATTCATGAGCACTGTGAATATCGATCCATTCCATATCTTTCAAGAATTTCCAAAAATAATTAATTTTTTTTCATTCATTCTACCCTCTTGAACCGAGATGTAGTAGATCTTGTATCCTGATCATCATTAACAATAACATAAGAAACTGCGTATTATGGTCTAATAGACCATTGACTATGGTTTTTGTAACACAAATTTGTTCATTAGACTTTTCTAGAAACATATCGTAGATACCTGTTTTCAATCAAGTAGCTACACAAGTTGGGGAGCTTACTATAGGAATGAACTTGAATGATAATTTTACTGACAGCAAAAGAATTACTGGAAGATTTGTTAAGAAAATCTACATTGAAGTAACTGTAATTTTTTTTTTAGTGTCCACTTGATTTTTTGACGATTCCTGATACATGTGCTATGTCCTCATTTCTTCAATTCTACTTTAGAGCAGGGAGATGCTAATTGAAATGCTGTAGCAGATAACACATCTATTCCAGTGGTCAAACAATGTTCAGAGGGACAGTGTGTCCACTGCTATTGATAACAACTTAATCATTGCAGATAGGTTGTTCATTATTTCCACTTCCCACTTTGATCAATAATGATAGCTGGAATTTGACACTTACACGCAATCCCCCCAAGGGGGTCCACAACTCTTTTGTGGATACATGCATAGCGAGCACGGGCCCCTGACCCAGTGTGGCCCTCCTTCCTTTCCGGGCTGCATACCTTCCTTTTTCCGCATCCTTCCCCATCCCCCATCTTCACTCCCCCCCCCTCACCTCTGCCTCTTTCCTTTCCTTTCTCCCCCTTTGGGAGTATGTTTTGTGCCTACGTCCAGAGACGGACGCTCAAAAATGTAACACCGCTTTCTCTTCTTGCAAGTCTTCATCCTTCCTTTGTCCTTCTCTTTTCCTTACCTCTTCTCTTCACCCTTTTCTCCGCTGCGGCGTTTGAGACCTCACTTCTTTCCCTTTGTTTTTCCCTTTCTCCTTTTTCCTCCCTGTGCGTGCTGAAGGCCGACCCACGCATTTCCATGCATAGCCGGTGACGGGGTAACGCGTAATTCCCTGCCCCGGTTAGACAGGTAGGACACGTACGTACCCCCTGGTAACGGCCAGGCCCAGGGAGGGGTGAGTACCCGAGCTGATACCTTCCGAAAGTGCCGATTGGTCCCTCTGCCCGCCGGCCGCGGTGGTCTCGCGGTTAAGGCGCTCGGTCCGGAACCGCGCGACTGCTACGGTCGCAGGTTCGAATCCTGCCTCGGGCATGGATGTGTGTGATGTCCTTAGGTTAGTTAGGTTTAAGTAGTTCTAAGTTCTAGGGGACTGATGACCACAGAGGTTAAGTCCCATGGAGCTCAGAGCCATTTGAACCATTTTGAACCCTCTGTCCGTTTCTCGGGAGGTGTGACCTGAGGTGTGAACAATCACCTAAGGCAGGAGTGCCCTCAGAGAGGGCCCCCACAAGGGAGGAGCGCGCCATCGGAGACGTCGGTAACCATGGGGGATACTTCCGCAATGGTTTGCTCATCTTCTACTATGTCTGCTCACAAGCGTAAGTTCAATGAGTCTCAGCCACAGACAGTTCTTCCATCGTTGCCACACTGGGGACCCTTCGAATGATTTGCCCTTGCTGATACACACTCGAGTGACCATTTTCCATGTGTCCTTCGATTGCAGCCACAACTGCCATATATCCGCCCGCGACACTGGAAGTTTGCCCAAGCCGATTGGACACTATTTTCGTCTCTAGCGACATTCGATGACCGTCACTTTCCTAGCGTCGACGATGAGGTCACTCATATTACAGACGTTATTCTTACAGCTGCGGAACGTTCAACACCTCGCACCTCCGAATTGCCCCGGCGCCTCCCAGTTCCTTGGTGGAACGAGGCATGCCGTGACGCAATACGTGAGCGGCGACGTGCTCTTCGCGTTTTCAGACACTATCCTACTTTGGCCAACTGTATCCGCTATAAGCAGTTCCGTGCGCGATGCCGTCGCGTCATCCGCGATATCAAGAAGGCAAGCTGGGACTTCTTTACTAGCTCATTTAACACCTTCACTCCCTCCTCGGAAGTTTGGAGTCGGATTCGACGGTTATCCGGCGCGCCTAGTTTCTCCCCGGTCTCTGGGCTCACTGTCGCCCATGATAAATTAGTGGATCCCGTCGCAATTTCTCACTGGGTCAACACTTTGCTGAGATTTTGAGCTCTTCAAATTACCCACCAGCGTTTCTCCCGAAGAAATGCGCAGCGGAAATGCAACCTCTTGCCTTCTCCTCTCAAAATCGCGAAAGCTACAACACTGTTTTCTCCATGCGGGAACTCCAACATGCACTCTCTTCTTCTCGCTCTTTCGCCCTAGGACCGGATGGTATCCACATCCAAATGTTGCTGCATTTACCATACCATTATCTGCGTTACCTCCTTCGCCTTTATAGTCGAATTAGGACTGACAGTACTTTTCCCAGACAATGGCGGAAAGCTATCGTCGTTCCTGTTCCGAAACCTGGAAAGGACAAACCTCTAGCTATCGCCCCATTTCTTTCACGAGTAGTGTATGTAAGGTTTTGGAGCGTATAGTGAATTGCCGTTTCGCTTGGTGGCTGGAGTCGTGCTGTCTGTTAACACCTGCCCAATGCGGTTTCCGAAACCATCGTTCTGCAGTTGACCATCTTGTTGCTCTCTCCACTTATATCATGAACAATTTTCTCCGGAAACGCCAAAGAGTAGCAATATTTTTTGATCTGGAGAGAGCATAAGATACCTGTTGGAAGACAGGCATTCTCCGCACACTGTTCTCTTGGGGCTTTCGAGGACGGCTGCCCCTTTTTCTTCGCGAATTTATGGCAGAGCGCACATTTAGAGTGCGGGTGAACACTACTCTCTCCCGTACTTTCTCCCAAGAAAATGGGGTACCCCAGGGCTCCGTGCTCAGTATTGTACTGTTTGCCATTGCCATAAATCCAATTATGGATTGTCTCCTTCCTGATGTCTCGGACGCCCACTTTGTGGACGATTTTGCGATCTACTACAGCTCTCAACGGACCAGCCTTCTGGAACGACGTCTTCAAGGATGTCTCGATCGCCTCCACTCTTGGAGCATCGAAAGCGGCTTCCGCTTTTCTCCCAGTAAGACCGTTTGTGTTAATTTTTGGCTTCGTACGGAGTTTCTTCCCCCTTCCTTACATCTAGGACTTGTCACCCTTCCGTTTTCGGACGTCGCTAAATTCTTGGGTCTTATGTTTGACGGAAAACTGTGCTGGTCCTCCCACGTTTCCTATCTTTCGGCTCGCTGTCTGCGATCCCTCAACATCCTCCGTGTCCTGAATGGTACCTCCTGGGGAGCGGACCGAGTGGTCCTTCTCCGCCTCTATCGCGCCTTAATGCGCTCGAAATTGGACTATGGAAGCATAGTTGTAAGTAGGCTGTTTAGGTTTTTTTATTGGTAACGCCACCTCAGTATGAAAATCACCGGCTGTGCCATGTGCAGTCTGTGGCTGCTTTGCATTGTTGTAATACTCAACCATTGTAGTGTTAGGCAGCTGGCTGTGAACAGCGCGTAGCGCTGGGCAGTTGGAGGTGAGCCGCCAGCAGTGGTGGATGTGGGGAGAGAGATGGCGGAGTTTTGTAATTTGTCATGATATCAAGGTAAATACATTGTTGGTTCTCTATTAATATCTTTTATTTGCTAACTATCCCTATGAGTAGTTAGTGCCTTCCATAGTTCGAATCTTTTATTTAGCTGGCAGTAGTGGCGCTCACTGTATTGCAGTAGCTTGAGCAGCGAAGATTTTTGTGAGGTAAGTGATTTGTGAAAGAGATAGTTTAATGTTAGTCAGGGCCATTCTCTTGTAGAGAATTTTGAAAGTCAGATTGCGTTGCGCTAACAAAATATTGTGTGTTGAAAGTCAGATTGCGTTGCGCTAAAAAATATTGTGTGTCAGTTTAAGGACAGTCGTGTATATTGTTCAAAAGGGGACGTTTCATATGTCGGCCCTTAGCCTAGGATACCTCACTGGAATCTTCTGATTTTTTCTTGTAGTTTGTATAATTAGTGTAGATTTTGTTTATTGCTAGCGCGTAATTGTAGAGAGAATATCCATTGTAGTTGTAGTTTTTCATTGTTGTACAGTAAAACAGTTGTGGCATGCATGTAGATTTGCAGCAAGTATTTCGCAGCTGCGCTTGCAATTAACTAGATATTATTTTCAGTGCTATGTTAATGTGTTTTCTTATTTTTGCTCTTCAAATTGTGTTTTTCTGTGTTGTCGTGTGAAATACTGTGACAATAATGGCGTGTGAAAAACGTAACACTAGGCTCCAAAGCAAACTGAGAAATAATAGTGACGACGAGCGTAGCTTGCCAGCACCACTGTGTAATGAATTAACAGATGTTCAAAGTAATAATTTGGTAGCTGTGCATAGGGAAATGGAGCGGGCTGCAAACAATGGTGTAGACAGCGAAACAATTAGAGAACAGGGAAGCATTATCGATCGATCGGTCGGCGACAGCTCGCCTCAGGAATCCGAAACGACAGGAAACAATCTCGCAAATGCTGTGAATTTAGGATTTGGGTCCTCACCGTTTTCTCAAATGAGTCAAGACACATTTTCTGCTTGTCAAAATGTGAATGTTTCCGGTGCAAATTCACTGCCGAAAAGCACTGAGGAACATGTTCCAGACACCAGTGCATTGTTATTACAATTAATACAACAAATGGGACAAACACAACAAAAGCTTCAAAAGTTAGACACAACGCTCGAACAAAATCAGAAACAAATGGGACAAAATCTTCAAAAATTAGACACAATCGAACAAAATCAGAAACAAATGGAACAAAATCAGAGTCAAACACAGCAACAGCTTCAAAAGTTAGACTCATTGGAGCAAACTCTTGAACAAACACGTGAGGATTTAACTAATGAATTACATCACATTGAACCGAAATGTCAAAAAGTCTGTAACGACGTAAAAACACAAATTTGTGAACATTTCCAACCTATTTTTTCGCGGCATGAAAATGCACTACAGAATCACGAAGCAGCCATAAAAGAACTGCAAACTACTGTTCATGAAAATCATGAGACCTTGCAAGCTAAATTTGACTCAGTTGCATCTACCGATTCGGTTACGCAACTTGCAAAAACCCAGGAAAACTTAAAAGACACAGCAGAAAAACACACTGAGGAAATAAGTACATTATCGGATAAAGTAGCCGAACTTTCAGATCAGTTCACTAACTTATCTACGAGGGTAGATGATGATCTGAATGACACAACACCTGTAGCCTTCACTGACACAGAAGAGTATGAACAAATTAGAAAATTCAAACAAAATCAAAATCAAATTAATACGCAACACCAAAGAGAAATCCGCGAAGTACAAGATCAGCTGACACAGGTAATACAAGAATTACGTATTCCAGAGGACACTCGCGCCCCAATACGGGAAGAGGGACGTAGAAATACGGAACAGCCACAAAATAATAACTCAGGGCACTTCGGAAATTATGAAAGAAATTGGCAAGGTACACCGAATTTTGAGATGGAACCGCCGAAACGACGTAATAATGACCGATATGCGACTCGCCGACATGATGACTTTGACTATAAGCTGTTCATTACTACACGTAAATTCAAAACGTTTAAAAATTCTGCCAACGACATTCATCCACAAGCGTGGCTCCATCAATTCTCTCATTGTTTTCCCCCTAACTGGTCGTTAGAACACAGATTAGAATTTATGTGTGGCTATTTAGAGAATGAACCAGCTGTAAGAATGCGATCGGTCATTCACGATTGCCACAGTGAAGGAGAATTTTACCATGCCTTCATCTCCGCATACTGGTCTCAAGCCACACAAGACCGAGTAAAACATGGCATCATAATGATGAAACATTTCGAACAATCTGAATTCTCCAGTCTTGTGAAATATTTTGAAGACATGTTGCACAAGAATCAGTACCTGTCAAACCCATACAGCCCCTCAGAACTCATCCGCATTTGCTTAATCAAACTGCCTGAACATTTGCGACATATTATTTTGGCAGGACGTTGCAAAGACGACATTGAAGCTTTTCAGGGACTCTTACAAGAACTGGAAATTGACACTGACAATCGCGGAACGCAGGAGCACAACAATTACAGATTACATCCGTCGCAATTCCGCGATGAAAGAAATAATAACTGGACGCGACAAGGCTATTCTCACAACACAAATCGTGACCGAAACAGACACCACCCGTATAACAACCGTTGGCAGAGTAGTAATAATTACAGGGAAAGATCACCTCTCCGCGGTAATGACTATCACAGAGACAATCAGAGAAACAGACAATATGGGAACCAAAACAATTATTATTACGAGGGACAGAATAACTTTAGACGCAACGGTCCAGCGCGCAGTTACGATTCAGGGAGAAATTCTCCACCACTTAACCGACAAGAAAGAAACCACAGAAACTACCGACATGACGACAGACGATGTGATCGTAACGACAGACCTGAATTGCATCAGAACTGGCGGGATTCAAACAGAGCTGGGCCCTCTCGGCAAGGCGAATTTGTAGAAGTTCGGTCTCCTAATTCGAATAACGACGCGCGCCAGCAAAGAAACAGACAATGACTCGCACAGCAGGCAGCCGCGTGCGCCCGCTGGCTCCGAGAAAAATAACACAGACGCTAACCTTGAGAAAAATTCCAGTATTCTTTACCGACGTATACCACTTGATAATTGCGTTAAAGTTGAAACTCTGCGTACTAGGAAGAGCAAAGGTTTACACCACATTTCACATGTAAAACCGTTTATTGAAAGATAATCTGCTTTTTTTTAATGCAACATTTTGGTTTACTTGCAAATACATTATGGATTCAAGGTGCTTTCTGAGAGATACCAGGTGACACAGTGGTTAGTTTATTTGACAGCTACACGACTATATCACGACGCTACTAATGTGTGACACAATTCACCTTGTTGCTTTTGCGGTGTATCTGTTTCATATCTGCACAATTTTTCTGTATTATTCTGAAAAGTAAAACATGTTTTAGTAGTAACTTTTGTGGTATAGCAACAATGAGACAGCCTTTTCCGTAGCACAACAATACGCTAGAGTACAGTACTTTCTTCATCACAACAATAAGCGTAATAACTAAGATATCTATACGCAAAGCATTTCACTTTTCTGTATCATGAGGTAAGTACATTGACTTCTGCAGAACTTAGATTTCGGAGGACGACAACTACGACACTTCCACAGAATTATCTTACAGCAAGACGCACATTTAGCGCTACAGGACACGCATTTGAGAGATTAATTTTGTACTTAAGCCATTTATTTTTCAAGATTTTTGAATTACAAAGAAAGTTTTCCGTGATACATTTCATTCCATTGCTGTAATCTGTAACACATGAGGGTATAATTACATTTATCCTCAGGGGGGTACACGCTTACTTTGTGTACCATGTGTGTGGCAACCACAAGGAACCCTAGCTAATATGGTATTTGCTTATACAACTTTACACATCGGTACCATATTTCTCTAACACAGAATTACACAGCTATCTGATTATTTACCTGAGAGAGACAAACATTTATTTTACTACGTCAGTGACAGATGTTTACGCAATTACGCAGTTGAATAACTTCACACGTATGAAATTGCATTTTGTCTGTACTTTGTGAACTGTTCATATTTTTTTTTTGGAACCATTGTGATACTATGAGAGCTTTGAATGATGTATTTGGTATGGGATCATGATTTTAAAGTACGTTTGAGGTTGATGACACTATTGAAATGAGCAGAGAATTTTTTTAGGTTTTGAAATTATTGGAGGAAGCTACGACGTTTTTGAGATTTGACTGAGGTTTTATGATGTTATTATTACGACGACGATGTGTATTATGCTGCTGAGGTATGTTTATGGTCAAGAAGCTGATGCTATATGAGGAATTTGATTATGTGTCGACGATATATATATGTGTAATAAGGTAAGGAGTAATGAATAGTGATTTAGGGACTCTGCTTTGTGGAAAAGGATGTTGGAAACCAAGAATCGTATTTTAGAATTATGAAATGTGTGTAAATGCGTGAATGTATCACAATGCCGACGAAAATTTTTTTTGGACGCTGTTATATTTATAGGATTTTGTTTCTACAGATTTGTAATCCAAATTCTTGACCTGTGAAATATTTTTATATGAGTCACTGTAGCGAAAACTGCTGTCGTAAATATTCCGGGATGAGAGGTAAGTGACCGAGACGTAATTCGTTGTGAGCGGCCACCTGTGCCAGCCACCTGGAGAAACAGCCATTAGGTGGAGAAAAAAAAAAAAAAAGGGGGGGGGGGCATTATCCTCGCTTGACGTTCCTTTGTAGAAAGCATCGCAACATTTCACGGCTATTGTCGTGCTAGTTGAGAGAAATGCCATATGGCGACAGAAATGCCTAATGAAATGACGAGAAATATTTTTACATCTGCACACCTGATTACGACAAGCGTCTTTCTACGAGAGTTGAGAGAATTTCTAACTTATGAAATGTCACATGACTACTGAATGATTATTTTATGCTTTACTTTGTACATAGTTGCTTATTTCATTTGATATCTAGTTTCCAGCTGTGTTGCAGCATTGGTTTCATAAAAAAAAAATTCATTTGCTAATGTGAACACTTTCTGTCAACAGATCTATTAAATAATTACTTTATGACCCACATTCTTCGAAAAAGGAGCTCTTGGAATGGAAAGAACAATAAGAAGGGACTAGTAACAGTTACTGCACACATAATTTTCTTTTCAAGTACATGGTAATATTTTTTTTTACAATAAGTTGTTGTGGTGCACCACTTTAATTACATAGACATTGAGATGTGATTATACATTTCCCTTATCTGCATTGTTGTCTTTACTGTAATATTTTTCTGCTTGAGCGTTGTCATGTTTAGATATAATTTATTGCTTTTGCTTCTGCTGTTTGCCAGGCATAATGTTACTGAATTTGATTTTGTATTACGCTGTTAAGCCAGTTTTACTGATTATTTTATTGTTTGCTGCGCATTGCCTCATATTAGTTGTAATGTTGAATTGCTTGGTAATTTAGATTTACTGTAGCTTGCTTTGCCAGTTTGAAATATTTGTCATTGATGTTTATTGTTTTATGTGATGCTGCATTGCCTCGTCCCTTGGTATATATATCTGAGCTCAGTAGATTTAAGTTAGCTTAAGAGGGGGTAGACTATATAAGACACTAACTATGATGAATTGGAAGAAATGCATTGAGAAGCCGCAAGAAACAGATAGGGCCAAAATGAGTATTGTACAATGAGCCATATTTATTTTGAAAGAATTATGGTTGGAATACAGAAAAGAGGTACAGATAGGACTTTTGGAAATAATGAGGAACGAAGGGAGATCTCCAAGAACAAAAAAAGTTTTGTTCGCAAGATACTGCAGTAAAAGAAACCCTGTCCTTTCCTTGTGTTATCCCACTATGTGTTTGTGTTCCCTTGTGTATTTGTGTACTTCCTGTCTTTAGTTGTTTATCTGATAAGACCTATGTTGTAGAATTTTTCTAATACCATGTTATTTACTTTGTAAACATGTTTAAACAGTATTTGTTCTGTTTTGTTTTAATGCTCATGTGGAAGTTGATATTCCAAAAGTTATTCTGATCTTTATGTATGTACTTATGTCATTATTTTTGTAACACTGATGTATTTGTTTATTTCTATTCTTTTGTAAAGCCCCTATTCCTACAAATGTTATCTGTATTATTATGTTTTTAATGATGTATTTTATACCGTTGTTATTGTATTCTTATGTTATAAAATTGTAATTGACACCAGGTCATCAAATTAAGTAACTTGTAAGTTACATTTCACTGCACACGTTTTTGTTGGTCATAATATATGGACAATATGTGACAAGTAGGGACTGTTAGTGTTTGCACGTGTGTTAATAATTCAGCAAGGGACTGGATAACAGCATTGCTGGTTCTAAGGACAATTCCAAAAACTTTGTGAGTGCACAAGTGGTGGTTATGGACTTGCTATATTATCCGCAAGACTCTTCAATGGTGATTGTGTACCTGCACAGTCATAACAGATGGCTGCTAGCCATCTCTACAAGGACTACAGTGGGTCTGCACCTCTGGTGGCCCACCAATACCGTAATCTCTACCAGGACTACAGTGGGTCTGCTCTGTGATGACCTACACACCAATACTCTTCAAAACTTCGACTGACTCTGTTGTGGGTTTGCTCTGTTGTGGCCCATTACCTGTCAGCATGTCAAGAGTCAGCACTGTCTTTCCGTTGGAAGGACAACACTACTTCTTCAAGACTGCATGGAAATCCACTACGTCTGTGTGCATTGTCTTTTACTGCTCAGACTTTGAGAAAAACACTGCAATGTGATGAATGATCAGGACTGTCATTAGGGACTGTGAGAAAATTTTAGCTTTTGACCAACATTGTATCAATAAGTGTGTGCATTTGATTTATTTGTTATTGTAATTACGATTATGAAAAATTTTAACAAATATGTATTGCCCACTGCCCAACCCAATTTGTGAAATTTTTTGTGGGGAGCGTGGGGGCTATGTAAGTAGGCTGTTTAGGTTTTTTTATTGGTAACGCCACCTCAGTATGAAAATCACCGGCTGTGCCGTGTGCAGTCTGTGGCTGCTTTGCATTGTTGTAATACTCAACCATTGTAGTGTTAGGCAGCTGGCTGTGAACAGCGCGTAGCGCTGGGCAGTTGGAGGTGAGCCGCCAGCAGTGGTGGATGTGGGGAGAGAGATGGCGGAGTTTTGTAATTTGTCATGATATCAAGGTAAATACATTGTTGGTTCTCTATTAATATCTTTTATTTGCTAACTATCCCTATGAGTAGTTAGTGCCTTCCATAGTTCGAATCTTTTATTTAGCTGGCAGTAGTGGCGCTCGCTGTATTGCAGTAGCTTGAGCAGCGAAGATTTTTGTGAGGTAAGTGATTTGTGAAAGAGATAGTTTAATGTTAGTCAGGGCCATTCTCTTGTAGAGAATTTTGAAAGTCAGATTGCGTTGCGCTAACAAAATATTGTGTGTTGAAAGTCAGATTGCGTTGCGCTAAAAAATATTGTGTGTCAGTTTAAGCACAGTCATGTAAAATTATTCAAAGGGGAAGTTTCATAGTTTACTACTCTGCTCGGCCGTCTATTCTTCGTCGTCTCGACTCTATCCACCACCGTGGATTACGTTTAGTGTCTGGAGCTTTTTACACCAGCGCTGTGGAAAGCCTTTATGCTGAGACTGCTGAACCTCCGCTGTCCAGTAGGCGAGCTGTCCTTCTGAGTCTTTATGCTAGCCATCTGTCTTCCATGCCTGCTCATCCGACCCATGACATTTTTTTCGACGCCTCCTTGGATTTAGGGCATGCAGGCCGCCCTTCCTCCCCACTACCACCGGGAGTCCGCTTCCGTCAACTGCTCCATTCTCTTTCCTTCCGCTTTCCTAAAACTTTCTTGACAGCTTGGGGTACAGCACCGCTTTGGCTCCGGCCCCGGACCTGACTGCTCCGTGACCTTTTGTCAGTTTCCCAAGGATGGTACCCCTTCCCTTGTTTATCGTCGGGCAATTGCTGCTCTATGTGCACAAATGAAGGAAGCCACATTTATTTTCACTGATGGTTGAGAAACATCGTTTGGTGTAGGGAGTGCCTATATTGTTGGCGACACTCCAGATCGATTTCTGTTACCCGACCAGTGATCGGTTTATACTGCGGAGCTTTACGCTGTTCTCCAGGCTGTCCAATACATCCGTAGCCATCAGCGGATACAGTATCTTATCTGTTCAGATCCTCTCAGCTCTCTCTTTAGTCTCCAAGCTCTCTGCCCTGTCCACCCTCTAGTCCACCGGATTCAGGGCTGCCTCCACTTGCTCCACTTGGGGGGCGTTTCTGTGGCGTTCCTCTGGATCCCAGGACACGTTGGTATCAGTGGAAATGAGGCGGCCGATATAGCGGCCAAGGCTGCAGTCTCTCTTCTTCAGCCAGCTATTCGCATGATTCCCTTCGCCGATCTACGGAGTGTTTTATGTCGTCGTGTTGCTTTCTTATGGCATGCACATTGGTCGACACTTCCCAATAATAAATTGCGGGACGTGAAAGCTCTTCCCTGTGCTTCGACCTCTTCCTCCCGAACGCGTCGTCGGGAGGAGGTAATTATAACTAGACTCCGGATAGGACACTGTCTTTTTAGCCATCGACATCTTTTAAGTGGCGATCCTCCCCCACTCTGTCCCCACTGCTCTCAGCTGTGGACGGTAAGACACCTTTTACTTGAGTGCCCCCATTTTACTCCGTTACGCCCGTCTACAGCTCTCGCCTGATATGTCTTCCATTTTAGCAGATGACACGCGCTCAGCCGATCGCGTTCTCCAGTTTATTAGTGCCAGTGAGATGACGTCAGTCATTTGAAGCTCTTTTTGGGGACAACCAACCCCCTTCTACAGTGGTTTTTAAGCTTTCCTTCTGTTTTTAGTTTTTCCAATTTTTTCAGTTTTCTTCCCATTGCTGCTGGTTTCGTTTTTCTACCTTTTCCTAAGTCACAGACCGGGCGCTAATGATCGTAGTAGTTTTGCGCCCTACAACCAAAAAAAAAGAGACTTACACGCAATGAAGTGGAATTAAAATTTGTAGTGATCTTCACTATACTCCTGGAAATGGAAAGAAGAACACATTGACACCGGTGTGTCAGACCCACCATACTTGCTCCGGACACTGCGAGAGGGCTGTACAAGCAATGATCACACGCACGGCACAGCGGACACACCAGGAACCGCGGTGTTGGCCGTCGAATGGCGCTAGCTGCGCAGCATTTGTGCACCGCCGCCGTCAGTGTGAGCCAGTTTTCCGTGGCATACGGAGCTCCATCGCAGTCTTTAACACTGGTAGCATGCCGCGGCAGCGTGGACGTGAACCGTATGTGCAGTTGACGGACTTTGAGCGAGGGCGTATAGTGGGCATGCGGGAGGCCGGGTGGACGTACCGCCGAATTGCTCAACACGTGGGGCGTGAGGTCTCCACAGTACATTGAAGTTGTCGCCAGTGGTCGGCGGAAGGTGCACGTGCCCGTCGACCTGGGACCGGACCGCAGCGACGCACGGATGCACGCTAAGACCGTAGGATCCTACGCAGTGCCATAGGGGACCGCACCGCCACTTCCCAGCAAATTAGGGACACTGTTGCTCCTGGGGTATCGGCGAGGACCATTCGCAACCGTCTCCATGAAGCTAGGCTACGGTCCCGCACACCGTTAGGCCGTCTTCCGCTCACGCCCCAACATCGTGCAGCCCGCCTCCAGTGGTGTCGCGACAGGCGTGAATGGAGGGACGAATGGAGACGTGTCGTCTTCGGCGATGAGAGTCGCTTCTGCCTTGGTGCCAATGATGGTCGTATGCGTGTTTGGCGCCGTGCAGGTGAGCGCCACAATCAGGACTGCATACGACCGAGGCACACAGGGCCAACACCCGGCATCATGGTGTGGGGAGCGATCTCCTACACTGGCCGTACACCACTGGTGATCGTCGAGGGGACACTGAATAGTGCACGGTACATCCAAACCGTCATCGAACCCATCGTTCTACCATTCCTAGACCGGCAAGGGAACTTGCTGTTCCAACAGGACAATGCACGTCCGCATGTATCCCGCGCCACCCAACGTGCTCTAGAAGGTGTAAGTCAACTACCCTGGCCAGCAAGATCTCCGGATCTGTCCCCCATGGAGCATGTTTGGGACTGGATGAAGCGTCGTCTCACGCGGTCTGCACGTCCAGCACGAACGCTGGTCCAACTGAGGCGCCAGGTGGAAATGGCATGGCAAGCCGTTCCACAGGACTACATCCAGCATCTCTACGATCGTCTCCATGGAAGAATAGCAGCCTGTATTGCTGCGAAAGGTGGATATACACTGTACTAGTGCCGACATTGTGCATGCTCTGTTGCCTGTGTCTATGTGCCTGTGGTTCTGTCAGTGTGATCATGTGATGTATCTGACCCCAGGAATGTGTCAATAAAGTTTCCCCTTCCTGGGACAATGAATTCACGGTGTTCTTATTTCAATTTCCAGGAGTATATATATATATATATATATATATATATATATATATATATATGTGTGTGTGTGTGTGTGTGTGTGTGTGTGTGTGTGTGTGTGTGTGTGTGTGAGTGTGTATGAAAAATAACGGAATACGAGCATGATATTAACCATACGAGTAGAACTGGGAAAAACGGTCACTTAATTTTGCAGCGAAGTGACGTCGTGACAGCCTTTACACCTGCTGGGGTAAGGATGGGGAATTGGTGGAGGTTTCGGTTTCAAGAACTAGTATACAAACGAGCATAAATTCCCTCTTAGGAGGAGTTTCTCCGCAGTCCCACTCCGAATCATCAGGTATTTTCACAACTCTTAGATCCGTTAACAACCACCAGCCGTTCGAGATAATAGGTAGCCGCAAGCGAACAACATGGATGTTGGTTATTTTCGCAGGAAGCGGCCAAAGTGGTCCATTACGGCAGAATACCCGGCGCTAATCGAGTTCCATATTGCCGTAGCGACCTGCCCTGTGGTCGATCAAAACAGAACACGGAAGTTAATTACAAGTTAATTGAGTTTCCGCTTGGGATACCGATCGACAATACAGGCGCCCCCTCAAAGCTGTCAGTTAGTGCGTTTTCAAAACGTGCTGGAGTAAAACACCTAAGCATACACATTTTCTGTGCTTTCTAATGATGAAAAAGTAATTCAATAATAATTTCAGATTCAGCCAAATGCTGTATACCATAATTGCTATTTAAAACTACACCTTCCTCAAACTGTCCCTTTAACTTTGGTGACAGCTATTTAGGACTCCTATCTTTGTGGCCCTTTTGCTATTTCGTTAAGTGTGGGTA
Organism: Schistocerca nitens; assembly: GCF_023898315.1. Classification (NCBI taxonomy): domain Eukaryota; kingdom Metazoa; phylum Arthropoda; class Insecta; order Orthoptera; family Acrididae; genus Schistocerca; species Schistocerca nitens. Next base: position 88,060,913 of record NC_064617.1, read on the forward strand.
CTGTACACGTCTCACTTACATACACTGTTATACACACATCAAAATAGGTTTTGCATCACCTTAGTTCGAGAGTTCCGGAACCTGTACAGAAAATTGGAATAGAGATCAACATAAACATCCTTTCTGCCCTTTTTATTGGTCACATTGCATTTTGTACCACCATACAGCGAGACCTTCAGAGGTGGTGATCCAGATTACTGTACACACCGGTACCTCTGACACCCAGTAGCACGTCCTCTTTCATTTATGCATGCCTCTATTCGTCGTGGCATACTATTCATAAGTTCATCTAGGCACTGTTGGTCCAATTTGCGGTCGCAGGTTCGAATCCTGCCTCGGGCATGGGTGTGCGTTATGTCCTTAAGATAAATAGGTTTAAGGAGCTCTAAGTCTAGGGGACTGATGACCTCAGGTGTTAAGTCCCATACAGCTTAGAGCCATTTGAACCATATGAATTTGGTCGAGATTGCGGTCTCAGACTCGAATCCTGCCTCGGGCATGGATGTGCGTTATGTCCTTAAGATAAATATGTTTAAGGAGCTCTAAGTCTAGGGGAGTGATGACCTCAGGTGTTAAGTCACATACAGCTTAGAGCCATTTGAATCATTTGAATTTGGTCGAGATTGCGGTCTCAGACTCGAATCCTGCCTCGGGCATGGATGTGCGTTATGTCCTTAAGATAAATAGGTTTAAGGAGCTCTAAGTCTAGGGGACTGATGACCTCAGGTGTTAAGTCCCATACAGCTTAGAGCCATTTGAACCATATGAATTTGGTCGAGATTGCGGTCTCAGACTCGAATCCTGCCTCGGGCATGGATGTGCGTTATGTCCTTAAGATAAATATGTTTAAGGAGCTCTAAGTCTAGGGGAGTGATGACCTCAGGTGTTAAGTCACATACAGCTTAGAGCCATTTGAATCATTTGAATTTGGTCGAGATTGCGGTCTCAGACTCGAATCCTGCCTCGGGCATGGGTGTGCGTTATGTCCTTAAGATAAATAGGTTTAAGGAGCTCTAAGTCTAGGGGACTGATGACCTCAGGTGTTAAGTCCCATACAGCTTAGAGCCATTTGAACCATATGAATTTGGTCGAGATTGCGGTCTCAGACTCGAATCCTGCCTCGGGCATGGATGTGCGTTATGTCCTTAAGATAAATATGTTTAAGGAGCTCTAAGTCTAGGGGACTGATGACCTCAGGTGTTAAGTCCCATACAGCTTAGAGCCATTTGAACCATATGAATTTGGTCGAGATTGCGGTCTCAGACTCGAATCCTGCCTCGGGCATGGGTGTGCGTTATGTCCTTAAGATAAATAGGTTTAAGGAGCTCTAAGTCTAGGGGACTGATGACCTCAGGTGTTAAGTCCCATACAGCTTAGAGCCATTTGAACCATTTGAATTTGGTCGAGATTGCGGTCTCAGACTCGAATCCTGCCTCGGGCATGGATGTGCGTTATGTCCTTAAGATAAATATGTTTAAGGAGCTCTAAGTCTAGGGGAGTGATGACCTCAGGTGTTAAGTCACATACAGCTTAGAGCCATTTGAATCATTTGAATTTGGTCGACATTGTCCCACACCTCAACGGCGATTCGGAATAGATCCCTCAGAGTGGTTGGTGGGAAACGTCGTCCATAAACAGCCCTTTTCAATCCATCCCAGGCACGTTCGATAGGGGTCATGTCTGGAGAACATGCTGGCCACTTAAGTCGAGCGATGGCGATATCCTGAAGGAAGTTCAAAAATGTTCAAATATGTGTGAAATCTTATGGGACTTAACTGCTAAGGTCATCAGTCCTTAGGCTGACACACTACTTAACCTAAATTATCCTAAGGACAAACACACACACGCATGCCCGAGGGAGGACTCTAACCTCCGCCGGGACCAGCCGCACAGGTCATGAATGCAGCACCTGAGACCGCTCGGGTAATCCCGCCCGGCTGAAGGAAGTCACTCACAAGATGTGCACGATGAGGGCGCGAATTGTCGTCCATGGAGACGAATGCCTCGCCAGTATGCTGCCGATATGGTTGCATTAGCAGTCGGAGGATGGCATTCCCGTATCGTACGGCCGTTACGGCGCCTTCCGTGACCACCAGCGGTGTACGTCGGCCGCACACAAGGCCACGCCAAAACAGCAGCGAACCCCCGCCTTGCTGCACTCGCTAGACAGTGTGTCTAAGGCGTTCAGCCTGACCGGGTTGCCTCCAAACATATCTCCGACGATGGTCTGGTTGAAGGCATATGCGACACTCATCGGAGAAGAGAACGTGATGCAATCCTGAGCGGTCCATCGGCATGTTGTTGGGTCTATCTGTACCGCGCTGCACGGTGTCGTGATTGCAAAGATGGACCTCGCCATGGACGTCGGGAGTGAAGTTGAGCATCATGCAGCATATTGCGCACAGTTTTAGTCGTAACACGACGTCCTGTGGCTGCACGGAAAGCATTATTGAACATGGTGGCGCGGCTGTCAGGGTTCCTCCTAGCCATAATCCGTAGGTACCGGTCATCCACTGCAGTAATAGCCCTAGGAAGAGTCAACCAATACCTTGCTTTCCACTACGTATATCTCGTGAGAAGACCATGAAGATAAAACCAGAGAAATTCGAGCCGACGTTGCCTACCAGCAACCGTTCTCCGCGCGAACAATTCGCGTCTGCAACAGGGAAAGGGGGAGGTGACAATGGTACACAAAGTACACTCCGTCACACATCTTGTGGTGCCTTGCAGAGTAGGTATGTAGAATTCTGGCAGTGAGCTGAAGCAGTGAGGCAGACGCATCCATAACTTGTATCCACTGATGTCATTTTGGCTTGAAGGCCAGCCAGGTTCTAACAGTTGCTGTTGCCAGAGATGTCAGCTCTACATACTAAATTTAGCACACAGTATAACTTAAATCACCTACAAATTTAAACATGTATTCTTTCTACTGTACTGTTTATATATAGAGAGTAAAATATCGCTGTTCACCATTCTTCCTGGTGTTTAAGTCGCCTGCTTTGTACATTACTAAAAGTAACGAAGTTAGTTCATCATACACTACTGGCCATTAAAATTGCTACACCACGAAGATGGCGCGAAATTTAACCGACAGGAAGAAGATGCTGTGATATGCAAATGATTACATTTCAGAGCATTCACACAAGGTTGGAGCCGGTGGCGAGAACTACAACGTGCTGACTTGAGGAAAGTTTCCAACCGATTTCTCATACACAAACAGCAGTTGACCAGCGTTGCCTGGTGAAACGTTGTTGTGATGCCTCGTGTAAGGTGGAGAATTGCGTACCATCACGTTTCCGACTTTGATAAAGGTCGGACTGTAGCCTAACGCTATTGCGGTTTATTGTATTACGACATTGCAGCACGCATTGATCGAGATCCAATGACTGTTAGCAGAATATGGACTCGGTGGGTTTAGGAGGGTAATACGGAACGCCGTGCTGGATCCCAACGGCCTCGTATCACTAGCAGTCAACATGACAGGCATCTTATCGGCATGGCTGTAACGGATCGTGCAGCCACGTCACGATCTCTCATTCAACAGATGGGGACGTTTGCAAGACAACAACCATCTGCACGAACAGTTCGACGACGTTTGCAGCAGCATGGACTATTAGCTCGGAGGCCATGGCTGCGGTTACACTTGACGCTGCATCACAGACAGAAGCGCCTGCAATGGTGTATTCAACGACGAACCTGGGTGCACAATGGCAAAACGTCATTTTTTCGGATGAATCGAAGTTCTGTTTACAGCATCATGATGGTCGCATCCGTGTCTGAGGCATCGCGGTGAACGCACATTGGAAGCGTGTATTCGTCATCGCCATACCAGCGTATCACCAGGCGTGATGGTATGGGGTGCCATTAGTTACACGTCTCGGTCACCTCTTGTTCGCATTGACGGCACATTGAACAGTGGACGTTACATTTCAGATGTGTTACGACCCGTGGCTCTACACTTCATTCGATCCCTACGAAACCCTACATACCAGCAGGATAATGCTCGACAGCATGTTGGAGGTCCTGTATGTGCCTTGATGAATACACAAAATGTTCGACTGCTGCCCTGGCCAGCACATTCTCCAGATCTCTCACCAATTGAAAATGTCTGGTCAATGGTGGCCGAGCAATTGGCTCGTCACAATACGCCAGTCACTACTGTTGATGAACTGTGGTATCGTGTTGAAGCAGCATGAGCAGCTATACCTGTAAACGCCATCCAAGCCTTGTTTGACTCAATGCCCAGGCATATCAAGGCCGTTATTACGGCTAGAGGTGGTTGTTCTGGGTACTGATTTCTCAGGATCTATGAACCCAAATTGCGTGAAAATGTAATCACATGTCATTTCTAGTATAATATATTTGTCCGATGAATACCCGTTTATCATCTGCATTTCTTCTTGGTGTAGCAATTTTAATGGCCAGTAGTGTATTATCTTATTGTTGGGTAAAGAGTAACTGGCAAAACTGAGAAGATATTGCACATTGGAGGTGACTCTGCCATAGTATTATAAAAATATGTACATGCAGTTTCAAGTGTATATTAAAAGCAGTTGGAGGGAGCCCGGCAAGATATCTTGAATTTGGGCTGTGTGCTTGATCGGCCTGAAGAAATGAGTTGTCACACGAAAGAAAGGAACATGTATGATATTGTGTGCTGAAGTAGCGTGGCGTGCCGTCAGTGGTTAATATAGACTCATCAGAACTATATAGAAAAATCTTACGCCCACCACGATTCGACACTCACGGCGTTTTCCTTCAAAAATGGTTCAAATGGCTCTGAGCACTATGGGACTCAACTGCTGTGGTTATCAGTCCCCTAGAACTTAGAACTACTTAAACCGAACTAACCTAAGGACATCACACACATCCATGCCCGAGGCAGGATTCGAACCTGCGACCGTAGCAGTCCCACGGTTCCGGACTGCGCGCCTAGAACCGCGAGACCACCGCGGCCGGCGCGTTTTCCTTCAAAGTACCCCTAGTTATAGATATAGATTATTCGTTTGTAGAATTTAATTTTAATGCCATTTGAAGTAAAAATATTTCTTTAGATACCAATTTTCCTACTTATTTGGTGTGATGCGCTACGAATTCCCTTCCTATGATAAGCTCTTCATCTCAAAGTACCATTTTCATCCAATGTCCCCTATTATTTGTTGGATACATTCCAATGCCTGTCGTCACCTGCAGTTTTTATCCTCTACAGGTCCCTCTATCACAATGTAAGGTACTCGCTGACGTCTTATCATCCTGTCCCTTCTTCTTGCCAGTATTTTTGACACGTCCCTCTCCTTGCGGACAACCTTCTCATTTCTTATGTTGTCAATCCTTCTAGAGCCACACATTTCCAATGAATCGACTGTTCTTTTCCCGTTCTCTTAGAGTCCTCACTTCCATACAATTATTAGAGAGCATTGCCCTCTTTGTCTGTACTAGTGTGCTTTTTATGTCCTCCTTGCTTCGGCCGTCATGTGTTATTTGGTTTCCAATACAGCAAATTACTTTCCTTTTTTACTACGCAGTGCCCAGTCTTGATATTAAGCTTTTCGTCACAATATTTCTGCCTCTCGTCATAACTTTCATCTTTCTTTGGTTTATTCTCAATCAATATCGTGTGCTGAATCGACTGTGTATTCTTTTTAACAGGTTATGCAATTCCTCTTTTCTTTCACTGCTGAAAGCAGTGTCATTGGCGATCTTGTCATTTATATTCTTCCAGCCGGTCGCCGTGGCCGAGCTTCGGTGTAGAACCGCGCGACCGCAACGGTCGCAGGTTCGAATCCTGCCTCGGGCATGGATGTGTGTGATGTCCTTAGGTTAGTTAGGTTTAAGCAGTTCTAAGTTCTAGGGGACTGATGACCTCAGATGTTAAGTCCCATAGTGCTCAGAGCCATTTGAACCATTTATATTCATCCACCCATAATTTTAATTCAACTCTGGAATTCCGTCAGTGCTGTGTTGAACAGTACTGGCGAAATAGTGCGTCCTTGTCTCACACTCATTCGTGCACTTTGTTCTTTGTCTTTCATTCTTACTCTTCCCTCTTGGTTCTTGTAGAAAGTGCATACTACCCATTTTCTCCATGGCTTACACATATTTTCCTAAGAATTTCGAATGTCTTACACAATTTTACATTGTCGAACAAGAAGTAGGTCGACAAAACCTATGGACATATCTTGATTTTTGCTTCCATTATCAGTTGGTCTGTTTCAACTGCTTCTTTGGCGTCTTTGTCGGTCCTAAAGCCAAACTGATCACTGTCTAATACAGTTTTTTCCCCATTACTTTGTACACAAGTTGTTGTAACGGCGACCGGAACGGTCGCGGGGTAGTAGTGACGGAAACGCGGCGGGACCCACGGAGCGGCCCGCGAACTACAACACAACGGGGGAGGACGGACACGACCAACGGAGGACCTTACGACACAACAATAACAGACAACAGAGTAACGAACCAAACAAGACAACCACGCTGACTCGTATAGGAACACGAGTGTCAACACGCTGTCTGAGGCGATGTGTCATGAGACATACGCGAGGTTAGACTGGCAGGCTGAGCTTTTTTTTTTTTTTTTTTTTACTTTATTGTTATTTTAAAGCCTGTACAACAGGCAGGCTGTCAGCAGCACACTATGCTGCTCTTCAGCCATAGAATATACAAGCAGTAGAAACAGGAGAAAACATAAAAGTTACAAAAGGTGGGCAATAAAACAGGAGACACAGAGAGACACACACGGAGCCGTTCACACTCGTCGAGAATCCACACTGCTAACAGATGAGACGACGCACAAACACTGAAGATGACGATGGTACTGGTGAACGAGGGAGTGCGACGGTGAACACGGAACACTAAACATGACGGCACACACGAAACACTGATGGCGGTGATCTCCGGCGCGCGAATGTCCACTTAGCGTGTGCGAGTCCGGGGACCTGCCAAGAGGGGAACAGGGGTGAGGTGGGGGAGAGGGGAGAAAAAGGATGCCAATGGCGGAGGAGACGGGGGCAGGAGGAGAGGGACAGGGGAGGGGAGGCCCAGGGGAGGAGGGGAGAGAAAAGGAGGAGGGAGGGAAAAAGGGAGAGAAGGGAGGGAGGGTGCCCAGAGGAGCAGGCACAGGAGGAGGGCGGGAGAATCAAAGTTGGTAGGAGGGGTAGATGGAGGGGAGGAGGGCATCATCAGGGAGGGGGAGCTGGCGGAAGCCACCTTGGGAGAGGGTAAGGAGGGTGGACAGATGGAGACCGGGCGGGACGTGGGAATACAGGCGCGGCAGCGGGCGGGGGTGGGAGAGGATCGGGGAGTCGAGCGGGTGAGGAGGGTCGAGTTTACGGGAGGTGTACAGGATACGTATCCTTTCAAGGAAAAGGAGGAGGTGGGGGAAGGGGATGAGATCATACAGGATCCGCGTGGGGGAGGGGAGACGGATGCGATAGGCGAGGCGGAGAGCATGGCGTTCAAGGATTTGGAGGGATTTATAAAAGGGAGGGGGGGCGGAGATCCAAGCCGGATGGGCATAACAAAGGAGAAGGCTGAGCAACAGGCAGGCGCTTAAGTACTGGATCGTGGACGCCGGTATTGGCCGCTGCAACCACGCGTTCCACGGTGGCGCCCTCACTCTAAATGCGGGTCAGGAGGCGGGCACCGCCACAGCTTACGGCGCGATGGTGCAGAGACCTCTATGGTCTATATGTCTTTTTCCAAAGCTGTTTCACAGAGGAAGACTGCACTGTAGTTCCTTCTCTAGATTGTCACACAGATGACAAAATGGTAGATATCGAAATAGACGACAGAGGGATAGAGAAACAATTAAAATCGCACAAAAGAGGAAAGGCCGCTGGACCTGATGGGATACCAGTTCGATTTTACACAGAGTACGCGAAGGAACTTGCCCCTCTTCTTGCAGCGGTGTACCGTAGGTCTCTAGAAGAGCGTAGCGTTCCAAAGGATTGGAAAAGGGTACAGGTCATCCCCATTTTCAAGAAGGGACGTCGAACAGATGTGCAGAACCATATATCTCTAACGTCGATCAGTTGTATAATTTTGGAACACGTATTATGTTCGAGTATAATGACTTTTCTGGAGACTAGAAATCTACTCTGTAGGAATCAGCATGGGTTTCGAAAAAGACGGTCGTGTGAAACCCAGCTCGTGCTCTTCGTCCAAGAGACTTAGAGAGCCATAGACACGGGTTCACAAGTAGATGCCGTGTTTCTTGACTTCCGCAAGGCGTTCGATACAGTTCCCCACAGTCGTTTAATGAACAAAGTAAGAGCATATGGACTATCAGACCAATTGTGTGATTGGATTGAAGAGTTCCTAGATAACAGAACGCAGCATGTCATTCTCAATGGAGAGAAGTCTTCCGAAGTAAGAGTGATTTCAGGTGTGCCGCAGGGGAGTGTCATAGGACCGTTACTATTCAGAATATACATAAATGACCTTGTGGATGACATCGGAAGTTCACTGAGGCTTTTTGCAGATGATGCTGTGGTGTATCGAAAGGTAGTAACAATGGAAAATTGTACTGAAATGCAGGAGGATTTGCAGCGAATAGACGCATGGTGCATGGAATGGCAATTGAATCTCAATGTAGACAACTGTAATATGCTGCGAATACATAGAAAGATAGTTCCCTTATCATTTAGCTACAAAATAGCAGGGCAGCAACTGGAAGCAGTTAATTCCATAAATTATCTGGGAATACGCATTAGGAGTGATTTAAAATGGAATGATCATATAAAGTTGATCGTCGGTAAAGCAGATGCCAGACTGAGATTCATTGGAAGAATCCTAAGGAAATGCAATCCGAAAACAAGGGACGTAGATTACAGTACGTTTGTTCGCCCACTGCTTGAATACTGCTCAACAGTGTGGGATCCGTACCAGATAGGGTTGATAGAAGAGATAGAGAAGATCCAACGGAGAGCAGCGCCCTTCGTTACAGGATAATTTAGTAATCGCGAAGGCGTTGCGCAAATGATAGGTAAACTCCAGTGGAAGACTCTGCAAGAGAGCGCTCGCTAGCTCAGTACGGGCTTTCGTTGAAGATTTGAGAATATACCTCCGCCGAGGAGTCAAGCAGAATATTGCTCCCTCCTACGTTTATCTCGCCAAGACACCATGAGGATAAAATCAGAGAGATTAGAGCCCACGCAAAGGCATACCAACATTCTTTCCACGAACAATACGAGACTGAAATAGAAGGGAGAGGTACTCAAAGTACCTTCCGCCACACACAGTCAGGTGGCGTTCAAAAAATGGTTCAAATGGCTCTGAGCACTATGGGACTCAACTGCTGAGGTCATTAGTCCCCTAGAACTTAGAACTAGTTAAACCTAACTAACCTAAGGACATCACAAACATCCATGCCCGAGGCAGGGTTCGAACCTGCGACCGTAGCGGTCTCGCGGTTCCAGACTGCAGCGCCTTTAACCGCAAGGCCACTGCGGCCGGCGGTGGCGTTCGGAGTATGGATGTAGATGTAGATGCGGAGAACTGTCGACCTTTGCGGAGACGGTACCTGTTGAGTGAATCCTTTCCTGACCTAACAGTCAATCATGGGAGACTGTGAAAGGGGCTTGTGGCGCCGTAACTTAGACGCTCCCTTAGTCTGTTCTAGTCTCAGGGCAATTGCGACACACGCAGAGGATACCGAACCTGTTGGCCCTATACAGCAGTTCTCCTGTGGACCGGCCGCCTGCGTGCATTGGCTTCCGACATTATCTTCGCCAAACCTCCCGCCCCTTGTGACATTCGCTATTTTTGGCTTCATTAAAACAGCAAATAGCCAGAAGGCAAATACTTGTTTATAAAGAGTGATTAATGTATAATAAGGCGTCGCATAGCGACGGTGGAATTTTCTAAATAATGTAATTCGTCGTCTTTGGGCGGCAATATAAACAGATAAATACGGATAGATATGCGATCCTTCACTATTTTGTTCGCTGGAGAACAAATGAAGCCTTGAGTGCTTAAGACGTATACTGTTTTTCTTAAGTAAGATGGACGCAGATTTGTGGCGGTCTGATCTAATTTTTTACTAAATAAATAAAAATGTGGTCCGTCTTAGTTTGAGTTAAGTGTAAAAAAAAAAAAAAAGGAGAACTGTTATAACTTATCGTGACGACGCACGAGCGACTCAAAGAAGACAATGGCTGTATAAAAGAAAGCCCAATGGACATGAAATGGACATAAAAATCTACTGTCATTGTAGTACTAAGCTTAAGGTACGATACATGTTTTAATTATAATAAATATTTGTTCTGGAAATACTGAATCATTCAGCAGTGCTCATTCCTATCATATCCTCAGTACTATTTTCATTTTAATTATGCATTTTGCTAAGATTACAGACACCAAGATCAGCAGTCCAATGTGCGTGTTACATTGATAAAAAGAAAACTGTTTTATCGTCTTCTTGCATCAGCTTCAATATTGAACTTCCCTTTGGTGTGATGTTACAGTTGTTTTTGCGCCCTTAAGATCTTTCTGGTCCCTTAGGAAATCGTTTTGTCATAACAATAACTTCACAACCGGGTATGATCGTACCTACGATCATGAAGTAATTAGAAAGACGATAATCCAATTTCTTAATCAATAGCACGCTAGCTGTGACTGCTTCAAGCCACGCGAAACTGCAAGTAAAAACTATTCACATTTCGTAATGCAATATTTTATGAAATGGTCAATCCATGCTTCTTACGCCAATTGTGATTGATAAAACAGTAAGCGAAATCTCAAACTCCAACTTTCCATTGAATAACAACATCACTTTTATTTTGTAACATCACACTTGGCGCCCGAACAGGGACCTGACCAAAAATTATTTCAAATTCTTGGAAAAGTTTCTATGTGATTGTGTTAATAAATGGTCTGTCGTTTCATGTACATATCATCCCTATGAGAGAAAGACGGAAAATACTCTGGTCAATAACGCAGTTTGATTACCGAATGGAAGGAAAAGAAAAGAGACGCGAATTTTCTGAGACAACATAGCGGTAACCAAGCCGTCAAAAAGTTAAGTCTGAATTTTGCATATGCAGTGTAGTGCTTCAGTAGCAACGTTGCTTTTCCAAGTCGATCCATATCCTTTCTATCTCCTTCCCGCTATAGAAAATCGGCTTTATTTTATCTTTCAAACTAAAATTCTTTGTAGTCTGATAATAGAAATTATTTTTCTCCATTGTTAGTATAGCTGTATTACATTTTCAACGTGGTGCATATTGTGTGCAATTTGCAGTGAAGAGCATCTTCATTCATTTGTCTGAAATGTTTAGGTTCCATCTTGTCTTCTCGCCAGATAGACTTTCATTTGTTGCTCACGCGAGAGCGGTGCTCTTAGCGGACTCACCACGTCACTGACAAACGACGAAAGCCTTGCGTAGCACGTGATTTACTGACGAAAATGGCAGATAGTAAACAGAGACAGGTGACAACAGGAGACGGGAGTGAAGACGTTAACAGTATTCCATACCCTTTACGATCGCGAACGGTAGGTTCCCGAGTGGAAACTGAACTATGTCTGTAACTGGGGAAAGTGACCCTAAAGTCCAAACTCTTCCCGCTGCAGCTACAAATGACCTTGGTGCGTTAATGGAAATGCTGAAACAACAGTTTGACGCAGTAAATGAGACTATAAAAACACAAAATGAGACTGTTAACGCCCGATTAGATGCTGTAAGCGAATCAGTAAAAACACAAAATGAGACTGTTAACGCCCGATTAGATGCTGTAAGCGAATCAGTAAAAACACAAAATGAGACTGTTAACGCGCGATTCGATGCTGTAAGCGAATCAGTAAAAACACAAATTGAGGATGTTAACTCCCGATTAGATGCTGTAAGTGAATCAGTAAAAACACAGGTAGGCACAATCAAAACAGATCTGCATAAAGAAATTACGGCTGAATTAAATACCCATTTGGGTGAGGTGCAAACTAAGATCAGTGATGAAATTCAGAAAATGCAGAAACAGGTGAAAAGTGAAATAAATGAAGTATCTGGAACATTAAACACAAACATTCAGGCAGCTACCAAAGAAATAAACTCAGTTAAAAGTACGGTATCTGGCACTGAAGGTGTAGTAGAGGATCTGTCGAGGCAGATAGACCCAATCAATATCGAAGAACAGGTTCAGAGCACCGTGAAAGCACACGCGGAGGCATTGTCGGAACACTACGGTGAATGGATAAAGGGTAAAGACATTTTTACCGAAAAGAAGGTCAGGGAGGAGCTTAGAAAGACTGTCAAGGATGTAACATATGAAATCTTAGCTGCTCCTGGTAAGTTGGGAGACACAGTGGTTTCTGAATTGGGACAGATTCGGAGGACACTTACACGGGATCTTCCCGAGTGGAAGCAGCAAGTAGTGGACGAGGTCAGAATGCTGAGAAACTGGGTAGAAAATCCGCACACGCATACGCAAACTATAGGGAGCAACTCTACAGACGGTGACGAATGTCAGTCAACTCCTTATGGTTCACCGCCTGATTACTTGCAAAACAACAGTTGTGTTGAGCCTCGAGTGTGGAAAATAAATGATCCGCCCACAATTGTGAGTTTAATGCAAGAGGAAAGTGTGATTAAGCATCGCACTTTTCCTGTTTTTCATCCGCAGAAGCGAGAAATACACCCGATCGTGTTCCTAAAGAATTTTTCCGGCATATTTCCCAGGAGCTGGACAGACAGACAGCGTACGCAGTTCGTCACTGGCTTCATTTCCGGTGATGCAGCATTATGGGGAACGGAAATGGTAGACACGTGTAGGAATTATAAAGAGTTTGAGAAAATGTTCTTGGCAAAATTTTGGAGTAATGGGGTACAGCAGAGATTAAGGAAGGAGTTGTATTGTGCGGAAATTTTCAATGGGAAGCATGGAAGTCTCCGGCGATACTTTGAGAAGTATCTAGCAAAAATTAAATTCTGGGATTCTCCGATTTCTTCCAAGGACGTAATTATGATTCTCAAAAGCAAACTCCCTGTGTCTATTAGAGAGAAACTAGTAAATGTGTCCGAAGAAGACACGGATGTATTCCTTTCTGTGCTGGATTCCTTAGATTTAGTTAGCGAGGATGTGCGCTCCAAGGTTGGCAGCGGCAAATTCTTCCCTGGCAGCCAGCAGAATGCATCGCACGCGGACAACAATGCGCCGAAGGAGAGAGCGAGCTTCTGCGACCGCTGTTGCCAAACTGCCAGCCGTTATGAAAACGCAAACGGCAATAACTTTAAACGGAAACAGAAAACCAATTACAGTAATCAGCAGAGATACCACCCAATTTACAACCACCATGTACAACACCACTACGGAAACCCACCCTTTAATTCTGCGCCTGAGCAGTATGGAAATTCTCCACAAACGAGTGATAATTTTTCAAATGGGCCAGTGTACAATCAAAGTTATAGGTGGAAAAATAGCAAGTGGCATGGGCAAGGCGGAGGCCACCCAGCACAACATCAGAACAACTTTTCACAGGATAGAGGCCAGCGGAACAATTTTCAAACGGCACCAAATGCGAACTTTCCTTCACAAGGAAATGGTTTTGCCGGCAACCAAAAGATCGGGTGACAGCAGCCGTCTCGAGTATTCTATTCACAAGTGAATGTACCCAGTGGATTTTACCCCTTTACACCGGCATTTGTATCACATAACCAGCACCAATATGGAACGGAACAAACACTTAAGGCCATGAATGACAAACAGACTAAACATCCTGCGGAAAATTAGAGGCAGCGCATTTCAGCCTCCAAGAGGTCGCTGCCGGTTCCAGTGGGGGTACTAACGAATACTCTGATTCTGAGTATGTTAATGCAATACGGTACGACCATGAGACTGACTTACGAGATGACCTTGCACCTGACCTAGAAGCTCAAGACATGAATGACATTTATGATGAACAGGTCCAGGCTTCGATTAAGATTTCTATTGCCAACATTCCTGTCACAGCCATTGTTGATACAGGAGCAAACATCAATGTCATGTCATCATGTTTCTTCAGACAGGTGTCTCCTGTTTCAAAAGTTTTATCATTGCCGATTCAGGGTTGCTCTATATCGGGAGCGATTGGTCCATTGAAACACAGAGTTAGTTTACAGACGCAGCTTCAACTGTAGATACAATCTGTTTTGGTTTTTTGACACTTTCTAATAGTCAAGAACTTGTCAGTTCCATGTCTCTTGGGGATGGAGTTTCTTCGACAAACAAAAGCAGTGATAGATATTGAATGTGGATTGTGTACCTTTATCGTAAATCAACAACCAATTGTTGTTAACTTGTTAAGCAGTAAAGTGAAGGCGGTGTTCACAATGCATCAGGTTTGGAGACGACAGAGGACAGACAAACCGTGGTTTGATCAGACAAATGACCTGACTAAATGGGATGACATAAATGACAATGAGTATGAAGACTTACTTCCTGACTGTAGTGTTGGCAGAAGAGCCTACACCGTGTTGCTAGAGGAGGCCGAAATGCACGCGTTTAATTACACGCAGACTGCGTGAGGTCTGGAACAATTAAAGGAGTTGAGTCTAATAAGAAAAGAACGTAGTTCTTGGAATACTTAACTTTAATCCATATTTGGAGTACATCGCTCTTGACTGTACATGCTTCAATATAAATATCAATTGAATACGGCGCCTTGCTAGGTCGTAGCAAATGACGTAGCTGAAGGCTATGCTAACTATCGTCTCGGCAAATGAGAGCGTAATTTGTCAGTGAACCACTGCTATGAACGTCGGCTGTACAACTGGGGCGAGTGGTAGTAAGTCTCTCTAGACCTGCCGTGTGGCGGCGCTCGGTCTGCGATCACTGAAAGTGGCGACACGCGGGTCCGACGTATACTAATGGACCGCGGCCGATTTAAAGGCTACCACCTAGCAAGTGTGGTGTCTGGCAGTGACACCACACTGACAAAGACGAGATCGATGCTAAAGCCAAGGAATCGACTGAACTCAGGGAGGAGCAGAAAGATGAGTTGTTCCATTTATTACTAAGTTACAAGAAAATCTTTTCAAAGAAACCAGGAGTAATAAAAGGCTTCGAGTATAAAATGGAAGTGCTTCCCCACTCAATGTTCTGCAAAGCAAGCTATTCAGTACGCTACGCCCGACGAGAAGCTGTAAAGCATGAGATTAGGAAAATGCTGTGTTGGGATGTTATCGAGTTATCGAATTCGCCGTACTCAAGTCCCTTGTTGTCCGTGCTTAAGCAGGACAGTAGTGTCAGACTAGTACTGGACGCTAGATCAATAAACAAAATAATTGTACCGATAAGAACTCGGCCTGAAGCACTTGAGGAGCACTTGCAAAAATTTCATGGTATTAGATTTTTGAGTAAACTTGATTTAAGGGGTAGCTATTGGCAGGTGAAATTGGCCAAGGAGTCCAGGAAATATACTGCTTTTATATTTGCCGGCCACTCATATCAGTTTAAGGTCATGCCTTTTTGTTTAAATGTAAGCTTGGGAATATTTATTTCTGCTCTAGATTTTGTGTTAGGACCTGAACTTCTGGATGAGGTAACTGTTTATGTAGATGACGTGTTGATAACCACTAAGAACTGGGAAGATCATTTAGCTACTCTACGAAAGGTGTTTCAGAGATTTGAAGAACATGGTGTTACAGGAAATCTGAAAAAGTCAAAATTTGGAAAAGGTGAGGTAAAGTTTTTAGGTCATGTGATTACACCTGAAGGGATTAAACCCGACCCGGAAAAGTTGTCTGCGATTAAGAATTTCCCTACACTGGTAACTAAGAGGCAACTAAGAGGATTTCTCGGTCTTTCGTCTTTCTTTCGACGATTTCTGTCTGGTCAACTAATGAACAATCCCGCTTTGCACAATCTTCTGAAGAAAAGTACGCATTGGATTTGGACACAAGAGTGTCAGAAAGCTTTTCAGGCAATTAAAGATGGTCTTTTAAACAGTAACATTCTCTGTCATCCACAAATGGCAAATAAGAGGATTTCTAGGTCTTTCGTCTTTCTTTCGACGATTTCTGTCTGGTCAAGTAATGAACAATCCCGCTTTGCTCAATCTTCTGAAGAAAAGTACGCATTGGATTTGGACACAAGAGTGTCAGAAAGCTTTTCAGGCAATTAAAGATGGTCTTTTAAACAGTATCATTCTCTGTCATCCACAAATGGACAAAGAATTTTGTATCACCTCAGACGCTTCGTTTGTTGGAATTGGATCGTGTTTGTTTCAGATTGAATTAGTAGGCGAAACAGAGCCAATCAGAGCGATTAGTTTTGCGAGTAGGGTCTTAACAGAATGTGAAAAGTCCTATTCAGTTACCGAGCTGGAGGCACTTGCAGTTATTTGGGCTTTCAAGAGGTTTAATTATTACATTTTTGCTGGAAAGATAAAAGTATTTACGGACCATCAAGCACTTTCGTATCTTCTGACCTGTAAATTACAACATCCGTGCCTGACGAGGTGGTGTTTATTTTTGCAAGAATACGACTTTGATATTGTGTATATAAAGGGCAAGAATAACATTATTGCAGACGTA
Organism: Schistocerca nitens; assembly: GCF_023898315.1. Taxonomy (NCBI): domain Eukaryota; kingdom Metazoa; phylum Arthropoda; class Insecta; order Orthoptera; family Acrididae; genus Schistocerca; species Schistocerca nitens. Next base: position 88,077,418 of record NC_064617.1, read on the forward strand.
CTTTCTCGTTCACCAGTAGGTCTGCCTGAGGCAAGTGAGTTGATAGAACAGATGTCGAATTACAAAGCTCTTCTTATGCAGGATCCCATTCATAGAAAATACACTCCTGGAAATGGAAAAAAGAACACATTGACACCGGTGTGTCAGACCCACCATACTTGCTCCGGACACTGCGAGAGGGCTGTACAAGCAATGATCACACGCACGGCACAGCGGACACACCAGGAACCGCGGTGTTGGCCGTCGAATGGCGCTAGCTGCGCCGCATTTGTGCACCGCCGCCGTCAGTGTGAGCCAGTTTGCCGTGGCATACGGAGCTCCATCGCAGTCTTTAACACTGGTAGCATGCCGCGACAGCGTGGACGTGAACCGTATGTGCAGTTGACGGACTTTGAGCGAGGGCGTATAGTGGGCATGCGGGAGGCCGGGTGGACGTACCGCCGAATTGCTCAACACGTGGGGCGTGAGGTCTCCACAGTACATCGATGTTGTCGCCAGTGGTCGGCGGAAGGTGCACGTGCCCGTCGACCTAGGACAGGACCGCAGCGACGCACGGATGCACGCCAAGACCGTAGGATCCTACGCAGTGCCGTAGGGGACCGCACCGCCACTTCCCAGCAAATTAGGGACACTGTTGCTCCTGGGGTATCGGCGAGGACCATTCGCAACCGTCTCCATGAAGCTGGGCTACGGTCCCGCACACCGTTAGGCAGTCTTCCGCTCACGCCCCAACATCGTGCAGCCCGCCTCCAGTGGTGTCGCGACAGGCGTGAATGGAGGGACGAATGGAGACGTGTCGTCTTCAGCGATGAGAGTCGCTTCTGCCTTGGTGCCAATGATGGTCGTATGCGTGTTTGACGCCGTGCAGGTGAGCGCCACAATCAGGACTGCATACGACCGAGGCACACAGGGCCAACACCCGGCATCATGGTGTGGGGAGCGATCTCCTACACTGGCCGTACACCACTGGTGGTCGTCGAGGGGACACTGAATAGTGCACGGTACATCCAAACCGTCATCGAACCCATCGTTCTACCATTCCTAGACCAGCAAGGGAACTTGCTGTTCCAACAGGACAATGCACGTCCGCATGTATCCCGTGCCACCTAACGTGCTCTAGAAGGTGTAAGTCAACTACCCTGGCCAGCAAGATCTCCGGATCTGTCCCCCATTGAGCATGTTTGGGACTGGATGAAGCGTCGTCTCACGCGGTCTGCACGTCCAGCACGAACGCTGGTCCAACTGAGGCGCCAGGTGGAAATGGCATAGCAAGCCGTTCCACAGGACTACATCCAGCATCTCTACGATCGTCTCCATGGGAGAATAGCAGCCTGCATTGCTGCGAAAGGTGGATATACACTGCCGGCCGCGGTGGCCGTGCGGTTCTGGCGCTGCAGTCCGGAACCGCGGGACTGCTACGGTCGCAGGTTCGAATCCTGCCTCGGGCATGGGTGTGTGTGATATCCTTAGGTTAGTTAGGTTTAAGTAGTTCTAAGTTCTAGGGGACTTATGACCTAAGATGTTGAGTCCCATAGTGCTCAGAGCCATTTGAACCATTTTTGTGGATATACACTGTACTAGTGTCGATATTGTGCATGCTCTGTTGCCTGTGTCTATGTGCCTGTGGTTCTGTCAGTGTGATCATGTGATTTATCTGACCCCAGGAATGTGTCAATAAAGTTTCCCCTTCCTGGGACAATGAATTCACGGTGTTCTTATTTCAATTTCCAGGAGTGTATTTCTTGGCACTGTGCAAGCAAATCCAGACACTACAGAGCACGAATCCTAAGTGGGGAAAAGTAATGAGACTTCTTCAAGAAAATCCAAGCCATAAGTTGTCTAAATTCTTCAAGATTCATGATCAGGTATTATTTCATCGTACCTCTGTATCATTAGACAACTGGCTTGTTTGTATACCTAGCAGTTTTGTCGAACATCTTTTGTGGTATACCCACATTTCTTGGGGCGACTATGGTCCAGAGAAGTGTAAAAAGAAGATTGCTACTTACTGTTATGTGCCCAACCTACATCGTCGGATACACAAGTTGCTAAAATTCTGTGTCATCTGCCAAAAGGCGAAAGCTCTGAATATTCCTACTTTAATTCCAGTGAATCCGATCATCGCAGAAAGACCTAATCAGCTTATTAGCATTGACCTGGCTGGCCCTCTACCGATGGGTAGGGGAGGTGTCAAATACCTCGTTGCTGTTCTTGACAACTTCACAAAATATTTCGAATGTATGTTATGAAGACATCTTGTGCTCCGCCTATCACACGCTGTCTTGAAAATGACTATTTCCCTCGATTCGGAGTCCCCGAATCTATGCTTTCAGATAATGCATCCAACTTTACTTGCCGCAAATGGCGTGAGTTTTTGGCCCATCACAATGTCAAGCAGATCTTAATATCACGTTTTAGCCCTCAGTAGAATTTGACTGAGCGGATCTTCAAGGAGTTTAACAGATTTGTTCGGACGTACATTCCAGACAAGCAAACTCGTTGTGTTGATTTTGTGACACCTTTTGAGGAGATAGTCAATAATTTGCCACACACTTCCACAGGTTTTATTCCACACGAGTTGATATCTCGAAAGAAGGAACAGAATGAGTGGGTTGATCCTCTTCCCAAGATACCTAGCCCTGAGGTAGATCTAGATGTCAAAATTCGAGAAGCTTTAAGTTCCATTACTACCAATGCTCAATTAAGGAGAAAGGCTATGATAAAAAAGTAAACAAAGTTGTAAATTACCATGTAGGTGAAAACGTATTACTTAAGACTCATTTCAAGCCATCCTTAATATGTAAGAAAAATCGCAAGTGGCAACATACGAGGTGTGGCTAGAAAAAAACCGGACTAGTACTGGTGAAACAATAAAACGAATGCAATAAGGCTGAAAGTCACGTGGCCTGTCACGTGACTGTCGCTCCGCCTACTGCTCGAGTTTCATCTGCCTCCTGCACTCAGTCTGCCCGTAGCGTCTGTTTTAAGTAGTTGACGTTTTGTCTGTGCGTCGGAAAATGTTGAGTGTAGAGAAAGAACAGCGTGTTAAAATCAAATTTTGTTTCAAACTAGGAAAATCTGCAAGTGAAACGTTTGTAATGTTACAACAAGTGTACGGCGATGATTGTTTATCGCGAACACAAGTGTTTGAGTGGTTTAAACGATTTAAAGATGGCCGCGAAGACACCAGTGATGACACTCGCACTGGCAGACCATTGTCAGCAAAAACTGATGCAAACATTGAAAAAATCGGTAAACTTGTTCGACACTTTCCTTGTCAACTCCTGTTAACTCAGACACTGCTCTGATTGTTAAACGGCGATCTTGTCGAACAAGTTTACCGATTTTTTCAATGTTTGCATCAGTTTTTGCTGACAATGGTCTGCCAGTGCGAGTGTCATCACTGGTGTCTTCGCGGCCATCTTTAAATCGTTTAAACCACTCAAACATTTGTGTTCGCGATAAACAATCATCGCCGTACACTTGTTGTAGCCGGCCGAAGTGGCCGTGCGGTTAAAGGCGCTGCAGTCTGGAACCGCAAGACCGCTACGGTCGCAGGTTCGAATCCTGCCTCGGGCATGGATGTTTGTGATGTCCTTATGTTAGTTAGGTTTAACTAGTTCTAAGTTCTAGGGGACTAATGACCTCAGCAGTTGAGTCCCATGGTGCTCAGAGCCATTTGAACCATTTGAACTTGTTGTAACATTACAAATGTTTCACTTGCAGATTTTCCTAGTTTGAAACAAAATTTGATGTTAACACGCTGTTCTTTCTGTACACTCAACATTTTCCGACGCACAGACAAAACGTCAACTACTTAAAACAGACGCCATGGGCAGACTGAGTGCAGGAGGCAGATGAAACTCGAGCAGTAGGTGGAGCGAGAGTCACGTGACAGGCCACGTGACTTTCAGCCTTATTGCATTCGTTTTATTGTTTCACCAGTACTAGTCCGGTTTTTTTCTAGCCACACCTCGTATGTACAAGGTCCTTACCTTATTTTAAGGAAACCGCACATAGGGAGTTATTTATTAGCTGACCCGGCTACGGGGAGAGTAAACGGCTTATTTCACCACCAAGACTTAAAGAAATTTTATGATGGTAGTGGTTAAGTACTGTCTTGGAAATGAATTCTTGCGTACTGGAAATTTCCTTGTGTGAACTGTTAATGATAAGTATTGTGTTGAACAGCGCACTGACTACATGGTAACGGCTACTACATGTAAACTTTAAGTATTAAATGTTAAGTATGGAAAAATTGTTTATAGTGATTGGCATTGAACTGATATTTCTTCAACAAGCTGTAGCAGGAAAGTAAAGTTGCAGAAAGAATTTCAATTTAACTTTAAGTTAGTATACAAAAAAAAAAGTGCTTGCGAGGTGACTGCCCGGAGCTATATAAATATGTAAAGGTGAGAATGGAGGAAGATGCGTAAATAAGCACTTCTCCCAAGGTACAAGAAGATTTATAGATTTTATTTTTAGTAATGTAAGTACTTGAAGTTCTGTTGTAAAAGCCCAAATTACCTGCTTAAAAAAAAATACATGTTCAAAACGTCCAGACAGTGAACAGGAGTGGAGGAAATAGCTTAAAGTTCAGCTAAAGCGTGCTGTTAAATGAGTAAACAAGTGGTAACACTCATGTGTTCACGCAAAGAGACGAAAAGCTGTAGTAAACTAAGTTAGTTGAAGTACAGTACAAAAAGAGAGGCAAACCGTGAAACATTAATAATGTAGCGTAAGTACTCCACGAGGCCATTAATTGCTATGAAAGTAAACTGTGATCTGAGCCCAATCTAAACAGTATGTGAGGAATGTTAGCTGACGAATTGATTTCAGTAGAATCAAGGTACTAAATAACCACACAGCAAGCCCCCAGCATCATGAATAAGTCCAAGTAAAGATCTTCAGAAGTTTTTTAGTGTAATCTAGCGACCATTCAATACCCTAATTGGACGCTAATCTAAAGAACAAGCAATGCAGTGATATTTAAACTTAATACTGACTATAACGAGAGTAAAATGTAGAAGTAGCAAAGCATACTGTAATGAAAGAGGTTAAAAATTTATATATGTGTCTATGTTTATAATGATAATTTTATTTACATGCAGATTTTATTGTAAAAATGTCTCCTAAGACATTCCTCTCATGAAATCCATTTTCCTTGTGCCCGTTCCTTTTGATCCTGGTTCATTAACCCAGACCAAGGGTCAACTTGTAAAAGGCACGTGTGCTTGGAGGCAAAGCAGTGCTTATGAGAAATGAGACGAGTAGCGTGATCAGCTTCGCTAGCTTTGGTAATGTTTTTTATGGACAGGTTGCGTAAACCCAGTGAAATGTGGGTAATTCCATTCATGCGAAAATTAGTAGACACGCGTTACCCTATTTTTTTTTTTAACAGAGAACGATTGCTGCGTACATGAAGCGAAGAGGGAGACCTATTGTTATCCAGTCTGCCCTTAAATAAAAAAATAATTGGCAAGCACAAAGGAAAGCACAAAAGAAAGGGTTCAGCGTTAAATGCGTACTCGTTAAGTAGTAGATATGCTGCGTGGCAGTAGAAAATGACCTTGGGTGCACTAAAGAATAAATGCAACGAGTGTTGCGCGATCTGTAGTTTTCATAATGGGGAGATGAGACTTTAAAAGAAAGTTTGAAAGAATATTTTTAGGTTCACTAGTGAAAGTAAACCTTGAGATACAAAGGGTCCATTCATAAAGCAGTTGTTCACTGGACTTAACCAAAGGAGTGACCATTAAATACAAATATTAGCTCGTAAGTGATCTTTCGTAAATAGTAGAACATAAGTGTTTCTGTACCAATGGAGGAAACCTGCAAATTTTTATTGTTTTGTAAATGAACGCTATCGACGAAGGAACTGAGCACGAATGCTGTGTGAAGATGCACACTAAAGTGCGACGTGCATAATAAAAATAACTGTTCAGTGTGTATTAGTGGTAGTGTTGTACTGCAAGTGTAAAAAGAAGTCAAGGCTACGACAACAGTTGCAACGCAAAGTTCCGTGTTGTTATAAGTGCAGCGACAGCTAAAATATTCATCGTCACTTACCTGTGAGCCTCATGGGAGGCAATTGACAGGGCAGTATGGAGGCAGCTTCAGTATCCGGCTCCTCCGATGGAAAACGGGCGCGAGATGTGTGTATCGATGCACTCGCGTGATACGAAGTTCACAAAAAAAAAAGGGCGAACGACGGGCAGCAGCTCTGTTACAGCCTGAGCGCGAACGGATACTGAGTATTGGATCTCACGCAACACTGTGCAGCCGCTGTGAGTGGCTGACGAGTGGGTGACGAAACAATCCAAACTTTAAACTGCTAACCGCCATGACTTCGATCGTACATACTGGAGGAAAGACATTTGCACACTTGTGTGACTACATTTTCATACGTAAATTAAGCAATTTTCTTGAGTTGAAGTTAAGATGAGTGAGAAATAGATTGTTAGATTACTCAGACCTTAAAGCCATTAACACCGGCACTCCTGAACACTGCTAAAATGAATTATAGTCCTGTCTCTTGACGGACAAAGAAAATGAATGTGCACTATAGGAAGACCCTGAACTCCAGACCAGTCCGGATCCTTAACAAATGTATCCAATAGATTGTAAGTTACACTAATTATTTTCCACTTCTTCTGTTTCATATTGTCAATGAAAACCCTGGAAGCCAGTTGAATTCCTCGGACCGCAGTGGACAGGTCAGATGTACTGCATGATGAACGCCGTAGACAGCTAACTCAGAAAGTGAAAGTATCACGAAGTGTAGTGCTACGTTATTAAACTGTAACTGAACCACAATGAGTCAACAAAAGCTCGAACATTGTCCACTCTAGTTTAGTGAAAATAAGCACTCACTGTACTCATGTATTAGTTGTTAAGGTCAGGAGAATGTAATTTCTGAATTCTATCCCCTGAAGTGAGAAATGAACGTTCACTTATTATTATAAGCAAATATGGACCAAACTTAAATATGCACATACATGTGAATCTTGGTATTAAGGAATGAAGTGAATATGAACAAAGAGCGAAAAACTTTATTTTGATTCAAATGGTTCAAATGGCTCTGAGCACTATGGGACTCAACATCTTAGGTCATAACTCCCCTAGAACTTAGAACTACTTAAACCTAACTAACCTAAGGACATCACACACACCAATGCCCGAGGCGGGATTCGAACCTGCGACCGTAGCAGCCCCGCGGTTCCGGACTGCAGCGCCAGAAGCACACGGCCACCGCGGCCGGCAAACTTTATTTTGAAAAATGATAAATATCTCATACATATTTTTTATAAATGTAATTTCAATTTATGTACTTAGTACGCCAGTAACATTATGTAAATGTCACACCAAAAATCACGAATATCTCATGAGGACATGAGGATCGAGGTAATCCTTCGGCATTCCTTTTCTCCTCATGGGAGGCGATGTGATATTCGCTATTTTTGGCTTCATTAAAACAGCAAATAGTTAATACTTTCAGCCAGAAGGCAAATACTTGTTTATAAAGAATGATTAATGTATAATAAGGCGTCGCATAGCGACGGTGGAATTTTCTAAATAATGTAATTCGTCGTCTTCAGGCGGCAATATAAACAGATAAATACGGATAGATATGCGATCCTTCACTATTTTGTTCGCTGGAGAACAAATGAAGCCTTGAGCGCTTAAGACTTGTACTGTTTTTCTTAAGTAAGATAGACGCAGATTTGTGGCGGTCTGATCTAATTTTTTACTAAATGTATAAAAACGTGTTCCGTCTAAGTTTGAGTGAAGTGTAAAAAGAACTGTTATAACTTACCGTGACGACGCACGAGCGACTCAAGAGGACAATGGCTATATAAAAGAAAGCCCAATGGACATGAAATGGACATAAAAATCTACTGTCATTGTAGTACTAAGCTTAAGGTACGATATATGTTTTAATTATAATAAATATTTGTTCTGGGAATACTGAATCATTCAGCAGTGCTCATTCCTGTCATATCCTCAGTACTATTTTCATTTTAATTATGCATTTTGCTAAGATTACAGACACCAAGATCAGCAGTCCAATGTGCGTGTTACATTGATAAAAAGAAAACTGTTTTATCGTCTTCTTGCATCAGCTTTAATATTGAACTTCGCTTTGGTGTGATGTTACAGTTGTTTTTGCGCCCTTAAGATCTTTCTGGTCCCTTAGGAAATCGTTTTGTCATAACAATAACTTCACAACCGGGTATGATCGTACCTACGATCATGAAGTAATTAGAAAGACGATAATCCAATTTCTTAATCAATAGCACGCTAGCTGTGACTGCTTCAAGCCACGCGGAACTGCAAGTAAAAACTATTCACATTTCGTAATGCAATATTTTATGAAATGGTCAATCCATGCTTCTTACGCCAATTGTGATTGATGAAACAGTAAGCGAAATCTCAAACTCCAACTTTCCATTGAATAACAACATCACTTTTATTTTGTAACATCACACACTGCATCACGTCACACCGCAGAGAATGAAGTTACGTGACCCTCTTACGCCATTCTACGGCAATAATTTTTATATTTTTGTTCTATTCCTACTTCTTGTTTTACTTAATCTGATTTTGAGTTTCACTCTGTTTGGCAGGGCCGTGGACGGTCATTGCCCAGGCTGTAAATTTCCTTAAACTTTATTACCTGGCGCTGGCCGGTTTCAAATTTTTGAAAAGCTATGATTGGTCGTTTCTAAATTTGTTGAATTTTTTAAAGTTTTTACTATCTGGCACTGGCCATTTTCTTAGTTAAATGGGCTTTTAGATGTAGAGGCAATATTTTAATGGAATTTATTTATAAGTAACTGTGGAGCTTATTTCCAAAAGGTACCAAACCCGACCGGGGATATTTCTGAGAAGAGAAGAAAAATTCCTTGCAGCCACAGTAGATCTCCTATGGAAACCATAGTTGATATACAATTTGTCTTACACTCACTGATAAATCTTTTAGAAAAATTTAAGGTGCTTCTCATTACTGTATAGATCCTAGAAATGTAATTTTGGATTTGGTTGTTTTGTTATAAAAATTATTTTAAAAGTGTACAAATTATACTTCATGAACAAATAACACTCTTCTACCAAGATAAATACAACTTCTTACGTATGGCTTACTTCTGGGTGCAATTATTTTTTTTTAATGGTGCCTTCTTTCTCCCCAGTGCTGTTCTCTGCATTTAAAACTTGTTATGTAAGCTATAATTTCTACCCATAGTTTCTTCATATCATCATCAAGCCTTGCACCATCTTTTGCTCCTGTGCCTGCTGTCTCACTATTCGTTATTTCATCAGCTGCATGCTCAACCTTCCTTCTCCCAGCATTAAAATACTTAAGAATTTATTTCTACAGAGTCCTTCCACTGAAGAGCAGTTTGTATCCTGTAGTTTTCTTCTTGCCAGAAAATTCTTTTGTACCTTCATCAGGCCTTCTTCCTTTAGGATAGTACACATCAGTACACCCCATTCAAAAGTTTCTCTGACTTACAGCCTTTGTAGTGCTCCAACATCTGTTATTTTTAAGTATCATGTCATCTTCTGATATGCATAATGCTTTTCAAAAGTTATCTTTATGTTAACTCATGATTTGATATTTTGCACTTGAAGGTGCATTACGTTTTTCGTGTTTCAAAGCACTCCGCTTCCACATATTTACAGATCTTTTACGTTTCCTTGTCTTTTTTGTAAATTCAGGCGCATCATCATATCATCAGACATATCAGAATTCATTTTAAGCATTCGTCGAAAGTAAGCACAACGGAAAGTATAAGAATATTATATGAAGTAACATGGTAACAAACTGAAGCTGGCTGACTGCTTTGTAACCTCACAGCACTCAGCCAGATCAGTGCAAGAGGATTTAGTACGTCTTGCTATGAACGTTCAAAGGTATTCGGCATGTTTTCGTGTAAAATGCTGGATTGATTACCTCTGTTAAGAGATTTGGTACTTTTTGCAAGAAAATATTTTCTTATTATGCTTATCCACCACGGATATTTTAGAACCGTGACTGTATATTGAATGTAAATAAGTTATACAAAACTACAAACAGTCACTTTTTTGAATACACTACTGGCCATGAAAATTGCTACACCAAGAAGATGACGTGCTACAGACGCGAAATTTAACTGACAGGAAGAAGATGCTGTGATATGCAAATGATTAGCTTTTCAGAGCATTCACACGAGGTTGGCACCGGTGGCGACACCTGCAACGTGCTGAAATGAGAAAGGTTTCCAACCCATTTCTCATACACAAACATCAATTGACCGGCGTTGCCTGGTGAAACGTTGTTGTGATGCCTCGTGTAAGGAGGAGAAATGCGTACCATCACGTTTCCGACTTTGACAAAGGTCGGCCTGCAGCCTATCGCGATTGCGGTTAATCGTATCGCGACATTGCTGCTCGCGTTGGTCGAGATCCAATGACTGTTACCAGAATATGGAATCGGTGGGTTCAGGAGGGTAATACTGAACGCCGTGCTGGATCCCAACGGCCTCGTTTCACTAGCAGTCGAGATGACAAGCATCTTATCTGCATGGCTGTAACGGATCGTGCAGCCACGTCTCGATCCCTGAGACATCAGACGGGGACGTTTGCAAGACAACAACCATCTGCACGAACAGTTCGACGACGTTTGCAGCAGCATGGACTATCAGCTCGAAGACCGTGGCTGCCGTTAACCTTGACGCTGCATCACAGACAGGAGCTCCTGCGATGGTGTACTCAACGACAAACCTCGGAGCACGAATGGGAAAACGTCATTTTTTCGGATGAATCTAGGTTCTGTTTACAGCATCATGATAGTCGCATCCGTGTTTGGCGACATCGCGGTGAACGCACATTGGAAGCGTGTATTCGTCATCGCCATACTGACGTATCACCCGGCATGATGGTATGGGGTGACATTGGTTACACTTCTCGGTCACCTCTTGTTCGCATCGACGGCACTTGGAACAGTGGACGTTACATTTCTGATGTGTTACGACCCGTGGCTCTACCCTTCATTTGATCCCTGCGAACACCTACATTTGAGCAGGATACTGCACGACCGCATGTTGCAGGTCCTGTACGGGCCTTTCTGGATACAGAAAATGTTCGACTGCTGCCCTGGCCCAGCATATTCTGCAGATCTCTAACCAATTGAAAACGTCTGGTCATTGGTGACCGAGCAACTGGCCCGTCACAATACGCCAGTCACTACTCTTGATGAACTGTGGTATCGTGTTGAAGCTGGGCAGCTGTACCTCTTCACTCCATTCAAGCTCTGTTTGACTCAATGCCCAGGCGTATCAAGGCCGTTATAACGGCCACAGGTGGATGTTATGGGTACTGATTTCTCAGGATCTATGCGCCCAAATTTCTTGAAAATGTAATCACATGTCGGTTCTATTATAATATATTTGTCCAATGAATACCCGTTTATCATCTGTAGTTCTTGTTGGTGTAGCAGTTTTAATGGCCAGCAGTGTAATTATGTTTTATTCCATGAACCGGTTTTGGAACCTTTTCAGGTTCATCTTCAGATGGATTCAGGAAGTTACAGGTAGTTAGCAGCAAGTTACAAGAAGTTAGCAATACTGATGTAATTTCCTGAAACCATCTGAAGATGAACCTGACAAGGTTCGAAAACCGGTTCATGGAATAAAACATAATTATTCAAAAAAGTGACTGGTTGTAGTTTTGTATACATTAAATATTTACTTGTTAGATCCAGCAAATAAGTAAGTCGGAGCTGCCATCTCTAAGTCATTTTTCGTATTTCTGTGGATTTGGTAACGTTTGGGTACAAGCTCCACAATTGCCCTTATTAACCATAATGTTTTTGGTTTCATATTAGTCGGGATTCAGTTTGCAAATTTGAACTGCGGTATAACATTCTGAAAGGCCAGCTGATCGTCTTTATTGGACTAAGAACGCCGAATGATGGAATTGAGAGTTTTTGCTTTCTTTACTAAATCAGTAAACTCAAAAGTAGAGTAAATTGCATTATATTTTGTTCAGGTTTAAGTGCCCTGTTGGCTTGTTCTTAAATTGCTAAGGATTTCGTTGGATTCTGTGTATTATAAAATATTAAGTGGCTATAGCAGTTGAGTATATTCAGAAAGATTGCCTAATGTAAAATTGGATGTTTTACTCTATAATCTTTTATAAAAAATGTTTAACAAATGGTGAATGATGTTTACCCAAATCCTGGTCCAGTCATTCCACGTAATTCGTCCTGAGCGCAGCGGCCACGCGGTTAGTGGCGCCATGTCACTAATCATGTGGCCCCTCCCGATGGAGATTCGAGTCCTCCCTCGGGCATGGGTGCGAGTGTTGTCCTTAGCGTTAAGTAGTTTAAGTAGTGTTTAAGTATAGAGACCAACGACCTCAACAGTTTGGTGCCTTAGGAATTCACACACATTTGAACATTTGTCCTAAGCGCCTGGGTGCCATTTGAGATGCTATATTTACGTCAGTCTGATGGTATATCTCCAAAATCATACATTCCACAATGTTGTTGTTGTGGTCTTCAGTCCTGAGACTGATTTGATGCAGCTCTCCATGCTACTCTTTCCTGTGCAAGCTTCTTCATCTCCCAGTACCTACTGCAACCTACATCCTTCTGAATCTGCTTAGTGTATTCATCTCTTGGTCTCCCTCTACGATTTTTACCCTCCACGCTGCCCTCCAATACTAAATTGGTGATCCCTTGATGCCTCAGAACATGTCCTACCAACCGATCCCTTCTTCTGGTCAAGTTGTGCCACAAACTTCTCTTCTCCCCAATCCTATTCAATACTTACTCATTAGTTATGTGATCTACCCATCTAATCTTCAGCATTCTTCTGTAGCACCACATTTCGAAAGCTTCTATTCTCTTCTTGTCCAAACCATTTATCGTCCATGTTTCACTTCCATACATGGCTACACTCCATACAAATACTTTCAGAAATGACTTCCTGACACTTAAATCTATACTCGATGTTAACAAATTTCTCTTCTTCAGTAACGCTTTCCTTGCCATTGCCAGTCTACATTTTATATCCTCTCTACTTCGACCGTCATCGGTTATTTTGCTCCCCAAATAGCAAAACTCCTTTACTACTTTAAGTGTCTCATTTCCTAATCTAATACCCTCAACATCACCCGACTTAATTCGACTACATTCCATTATCCTCGTTTTGCTTTTGTTGATGTTCATCTTATATCCTTCCTTCAAGACACCATCCTTTCCGTTCAACTGCTCTTCCAAGTCCTTTGCTGTTTCTGACAGAATTACAATGTCATCGGCGAACCTCAAAGTTTTTACTTCTTCTCCATGAATTTTAATACCTACTCCGAATTTTTCTTTTGTTTCCTTTACTGCTTGCTCAATATACAGATTGAATAACACTGGGTAGAGGCTACACCCCTGTCTCAGTCCCTTCCCAACCGCTGCTTCCCTTTCATGTCCCTCGACTCTTATAACTGCCATCTGGTTTCTGTACAAATTGTAAATAGCCTTTCGATCCCTGTATTTTACCCCTGCCACCTTTAGAATTTGAAAGAGAGTATTCCAGTCAACATTGTCAAAAGCTTTCTCTAAGTCTACAAATGCTAGAAACGTAGGTTTGCCTTTCCTTAATCTTTCTTCTAAGGTAAGTCGTAAGGTCAGTATTGCCTCACGTGTTCCAGTATTTCTACGGAATCCAAACTGATCTTCTCCGAGGCCGGCTTCTACTAGTTTTTCCATTCGTCTGTAAAGAATTCGTGTTAGTATTTTGCAGCTATGGCTTATTAAACTGATTGTCCGGTAATTTTCACATCTGTCAACACCTGCTTTCTTTGGGATAGGAATTATTATATTCTTCTTGAAGTCTGAGGGCATTTCACCTGTTTCATACATCTTGCTCACCAGATGGTAGAGTTTTGTCATGACTGGCTCTCCCAAGGCCGTCAGTAGCTCCAATGGAATGTTGTCTACTCCTGGGGCCGTGTTTCGACTCAGGTCTTTCAGTGCTCTGTCAAAATCTTCACGCAGTATCGTATCTCACATTTCATCTTCATCTACATCCTCTTCCATTTCCATAATATTGTCCTCAAGTACATCGCCCTTGTATAGACCCTCTATATACTCCTTCCACCTTTCTTCTTTCCCTTCTTTGCTTAGAACTGGGTTTCCATCTGAGCTCTTGATGTTCCTGTAGGAAGTATCTATCTTACCCCTAGTGAGAAAAGCCTCTACATCCTTACATTTGTCCTCTAGCCATCCCTGCTTAGCCATTTTGCACTTCCTGTCGATCTCATTTTTGAGACGTTTGTATTCCTTTTTGCCTGCTTCATTTACTGCATTTTTATATTTTCTCCTTTCATCAATTAAATTCAATATTTCTTCTGTTACCCAAGGATTTCTACTAGCCCTCGTCTTTTTACCTATTTGATCCTCTGCTGCCTTAACTACTTCATCCCTCAAAGCTACCCATTCTTCTTCTACTGTATTTCTTTCCCCCATTCCTGTCAATTGTTCCCTTATGCTCTCCCTGAAACTCTGTACAACCTCTGGTTCTTTCAGTTTATCCAGGTCCCATCTCCTTAAATTCCCACCTTTTTGCAGTTTCTTCAGTTTCAATCTACAGGTAATAACCAATAGATTGTGGTCAGAGTCCACATCTGCCCCTGGAAATGTCTTACAATTTAAAACCTGGTTCCTAAATCTCTGTCTTACCATTATGTATTATATCTGATACCTTTTAGTATCTCCAGGGTTGTTCCATGTATAAAACCTTCTATCATGATTCTTAAACCAAGTGTTAGCTATGATTAAGTTGTGCTCTGTGCAATATTCTACCAGGCGGCTTCCTCTCTCATTTCTTAGCCCCAATCCATATTCACCTACTACGTTTCCTTCTCTCCCTTTTCCTACACTCGAAATCCAGTCACCCATGACTATTAAATTTTCGTCTCCCTTCACTATCTGAATAATTTCTTTTATTTTATCATACATTTCTTCAATTCCTTCGTCATCTGCAGAACTAGTTGGCATATAAACTTGTACTACTGTAGTAGGTGTGGGCTTCGTATCTATCTTGGCCACAATAATGCGTTCACTATGCTGTTAGTAGTAGCTTACCCCATTCCTATTTTCCTATTCATTATTAAACCTACTCCTGCATTACCCCTATTTGACTTTGTGTTGATAACCCTGTAGTCACCTGACCAGAAGTCTTGTTCCTCCTGCCACCGAACTTCACTAATTCCCACTATATCTAACTTTAACCTATCCATTTCCCTTTTTAAATTTTCTAACCTACCTGCCCGATTAAGGGATCTGACATTCCACGCTCCGATCCGTAGAACGCCTGTTTTCTATCTCCTGATAACGACATCCTCTTCAGTAGTCCCCGCCCGGAGATCCGAATGGGGGACTATTTTACCTCCGGAATATTTTACCCAAGAGGACGCCATCATCATTTAATCATACAGTAAAGCTGCATGCCCTCGGGAAAAATTACGGCCGTAGTTTCCCCTTGCTTTCAGCCTTTCGCAGTACCAGCACAGCAAGGCCGTTTTGGTTATTGTTACAAGGCCAGATCAGTCAATCATCCAGACTGTTGCCCTTGCAACTACTGAAAAGGCTGCTGCCCCTCTTCAGGAACCACACGTTTGTCTGGCCTCTCAACAGATACCCCTCCGTTGTGGTTGTACCTACGGTACGGCTATCTGTATCACCGAGGCACGCAAGCCTCCCCACCAACGGCAAGGTCCATGGTTCATGGGTGGGGGGGGGGGGGACATTCCACATTCGTCTTGATTTCTCCCAATGATTTTATTAATCCCCAAATAATGTTAGCTAAGCCTTCAACATTACTGGATCGCACGTCTTTGAAAGCTCAGTCTCTAATATTGGATACCCTACACCTTTCATATAAACTTCTACTACTTTTTATCGTAACTATTGTTCGAGGTGAAGTCACTGGCGGTCGCAGTGTAAAATATGCTCTGCGAAAATGCGCAGTTAATATGACTGAACATCCGATGTCCGGTTAAACACTTGGCCGACTTTTAATCAAGGTCCTCCTCATTCCCTCCCATCGCCCCCTACATCCCTCCCGGGGAACCACAGTGAAATTATGAAGGTCGGCCATAGGACCCTCCCCCACACCACCCACACACACACAAGTACTAACGAAATGTGTGACTTTTATTCACAGTCATGATATAACTCGGTACCAGTCACGTGGACCTACACACACACACACACACACACACACACACACACACGCACACACACATGTACACGCAAACACATTAGGCAACTGGAATCGATAAAACTGGCGGGAAACCGCTTCCTGTCTCACTCTCTCGCGCAATGCGAGCTCAGTAAAACGGCGGGAAACCCAATATGAATCGAGTTTCACCTCCTTTTCCCTCCTCTTTTATAACTCGCTCGATTGTGTGTGAAATTCTTTATTCGAGGCCTGAGCGCCATGGGGTATAGGTTCAGGTTTGTTATAAACAATAAGAAATCAACTGACAATCATTTTCTCTCTCTCTCTCTGTATTGTTCAATTACTACATGAACCTACTCAGTTGTACTCTGTAGTGATGCGGTTTGTAAATAATAACAATGACAGAAATTACTTGTGGTTAACTGAAATCATTTCTTGTTAACAATTTCTTGAACATTTATTAAGTTCTTAAAAAATAATTTCTGGCTTTATTTGCAAGGTTATTGTACTACGATAGTTTTTTTGCAGTATTTAAGTAAACAAATTAGAAATATATATTCTAATTTGTTTCAATACACACAGCTCCTTCACTACAGCGACTATTTACATCTTTTCTTCCTATTTCCAATTTTTACTGTGTATTTACATTTTCGTTGTGATCATTCTAAATATATTTAATCAATGATTTCTTTCCATGCGTGATACATTCGTGGGAAACAGTGATTAGAAGCACCAGGTGAAGAAAAAACCGCGCGCACACTCACACACACACACACACACACACATATATTTTTACAAGCACAATTCGTGTGCAGACATGTACACGGTACATGTAATAGTACACAGTTAACGAACATATAATGTGCAATGAGGCACTCATAGGCACATACACACACCTATGACAAGTGGTTCATGTTACTGTTCTGCACACATTCACACATCAAAAATATAAACACACCAAAAAAAGTTATGCATCACCTCAGCTCCCAGAACTCCTGAAGATCAACGTTGACTATGGATATTGTATCACAGATACAGTAACTTTGACTGTTAAGAGGTGTCACTAAACCCGCCAAAAGATGTAAACATCCATGCATGACCATCGCCTATTAGATGGAGGGGTTTCGACAGTCGATCAGTTCCAGTCATTCCACAGAAAGGAGGTAAATGGCTCGTTTTGTCTGTAGTTCAACCATGCCTAGACGGTCAATACCACGGATCGATCGCGTCCGCATTGTTACTTTGTGCCAGGAAGGGCTCTCAACAAGGGAAGTGTCCAGGCTTCTCGGAGTGAACCAAAGCGATGTTGTTCGGACATGGAGGAGATGCAGACAGACAGGAACTGTCGATGACATTTGTCTTCATGGACGACAAATCGCGGCCCCATAGTGCACATCTTGTGAATGACTTCCTTCAAGATAACATCGCTCTACTAGAGTGGCCAACATGTTCTCCAGACATGAATCCTATCGAACATCCTGAGATACATTGAGAAGGGCTGTTTATGGACGACGTGACCCACCAACCACTGTGAAGGTTTTACGCCGAATTGCCGTTGAGGAGTGGGACAATCTGGACCAAGAGTGCCTTGATGAACCTTTGAATAGTATGCCACGACGAATACGGGCATGTATTAATGCAAGAGGACTTGCTACTTGGTATTAGAGTTACTGGTGTGTACAGCAATCTGGACCACCACCTTTGAGGGTCTCGCTGTATGGTGATACAATATGCAGTGTGTGGTTTTCATGAGCAATAAAAAAGCCGGAAATGATGTTTATGTTCATCTATATTCCAATTTTCTGTACAGGTTCCTGAACTCTCGGAACTGAAGTGATGCAAACTTTTGTTGATGTGTGTACAAATAAATACACAGCTAAACAGTCACTCCAATAAATAGTGTGAGTACGGTATGCTCCCGATCCTGTCCCCACAGATGAACCGTTGTCGTCATAATAGTACAGCCCAACTTTCAGCTGCAGCGCAGTATATACACTCCTGGAAATGGAAAAAAGAACACATTGACACCGGTGTGTCAGACCCACCATACTTGCTCCGGACACTGCGAGAGGGCTGTACAAGCAATGATCACACGCACGGCACAGCGGACACACCAGGAACCGCGGTGTTGGCCGTCGAATGGCGCTAGCTGCGCAGCATTTGTGCACCGCCGCCGTCAGTGTCAGCCAGTTTGCCGTGGCATACGGAGCTCCATCGCAGTCTTTAACACTGGTAGCATGCCGCGACAGCGTGGACGTGAACCGTATGTGCAGTTGACGGACTTTGAGCGAGGGCGTATAGTGGGCATGCGGGAGGCCGGGTGGACGTACCGCCGAATTGCTCAACACGTGAGGCGTGAGGTCTCCACAGTACATCGATGTTGTCGCCAGTGGTCGGCGGAAGGTGCACGTGCCCGTCGACCTGGGACCGGACCGCAGCGACGCACGGATGCACGCCAAGACCGTAGGATCCTACGCAGTGCCGTAGGGGACCGCACCGCCACTTCCCAGCAAATTAGGGACACTGTTGCTCCTGGGGTATCGGCGAGGACCATTCGCAACCATGAAGCTGGGCTACGGTCCCGCACACCGTTAGGCCGTCTTCCGCTCACGCCCCAACATCGTGCAGCCCGCCTCCAGTGGTGTCGCGACAGGCGTGAATGGAGGGACGAATGGAGACGTGTCGTCTTCAGCGATGAGAGTCGCTTCTGCCTTGGTGCCAATGATGGTCGTATGCGTGTTTGGCGCCGTGCAGGTGAGCGCCACAATCAGGACTGCATACGACTGAGGCACACAGGACCAACACCCGGCATCATGGTGTGGGGAGAGATCTCCTACACTGGCCGTACACCACTGGTGATCGTCGAGGGGACACTGAATAGTGCACGGTACATCCAAACCGTCATCGAACCCATCGTTCTACCATTCCTAGACCGGCAAGGGAACTTGCTGTTCCAACAGGACAATGCACGTCCGCATGTATCCCGTGCCACCCAACGTGCTCTAGAAGGTGTAAGTCAACTACCCTGGCCAGCAAGATCTCCGGATCTGTCCCCCATTGAGCATGTTTGGGACTGGATGAAGCGTCGTCTCACGCGGTCTGCACGTCCAGCACGAACGCTGGTCCAACTGAGGCGCCAGGTGGAAATGGCATGGCAAGCCGTTCCACAGGACTACATCCAGCATCTCTACGATCGTCTCCATGGGAGAATAGCAGCCTGCATTGCTGCGAAAGGTGGATATACACTGTACTAGTGCCGACATTGTGCATGCTCTGTTGCCTGTGTCTATGTGCCTGTGGTTCTGTCAGTGTGATCATGTGATGTATCTGACCCCAGGAATGTGTCAATAAAGTTTCCCCTTCCTGGGACAATGAATTCACGGTGTTCTTATTTCAATTTCCTGGAGTGTATTTTATAGCCGCTTCATCGAAAGATTACCTGACGTAGCATGCTTGGAGATGCGCTAACACACTCGAGGACTAGCCTTCTGTAATCCTCGATGGTGAGGGCCATTGAGGCCGCATGATGCACCCCCTCACACCATTAGCCCGTCTGTGGGTGGCATCTTCATCTATATGTTAGCGTACAGCTTAGATCACAGCCCCGCAAAGTCCACATTCCGCAAACAATTCTCCACATCTTTCGTCATTCCGATAATGTTCTCGTTTTGAGGTATTATACCAGAAGTATTACCGGCAGCATATGCACACTTGTCGAATTCTTCGTGATTGTACCTAATTACTTCGTGTCGTACGCAGCCTTTCACCCAGTAGGTGAAAATATCTGTATGCTGTCTGAAGAAACTTGTGGTCGATGAGGCGTGGCTTACAGAAGTCATGTCGAAAGCGGTACATGTTGAGTTTTGGAAAGGTTCAAAACGCCCCTACAGACATAAACAGGTCTCGAGAACGCCACTGAAACCTTGGGCAGCTCCTCCGCGACCAGTACTTCATTGGAGATGGTGACTGATTTGAAATTTGGTCTGGCGGTATAACTTCTTGCGCCATTGCGCCCACCCTACGGGTAAAGTAAATGAATTTGACGATATTCTATAACACTCCCCATGGTGTTTCCGAAAACTTTATTGTTCATTAATTTGTTAAAACCTTTTCCAAACGCATATGTCGTGAGAGTCATCTGCTCAGTATTTAAATCAATCTACTCCTTCATCCTCAGATACTGCTTCAGTGTGAAGATGATACAACCAATTTCCATCATCAGAACGATACGTTGCTGGAACTTTCTGTATGGGATAACATAACGTTGTTTTTTCCCAACGTTGTCAACTGCTTCAGGACCTTACCATTTCGCATCACTAGGCGCTGCTGACATAGCGGCAATTCACTGTGCTCATCATGCAGTTGTGTTGGATATTTCAGCTCTGCATCCAGGACATATCCATCACCAGCATCCTCGGCCCCATGTGCGATCTCTTCCTTCAGTCTGTCGATTTCCCCTTTGGACATCCAAAGGAACCCTCCAAATCGTAGACTTCGTTGCATGGCTTGTCCGTAGAGGTTGTTTGAACTAGGTGCAGGATGTAACGTAAGCCGTCATATGGCCTCTAATCTTCCTCACTCATTCGTGGATTCTTCGCCTTGGCATACCTGTTGGCGCAGTAGCAGAGTCCCCCACGATTCCCGGATTCGAAGATGAACATGGCTATATCGGTCAGTAGTTCAATGCTGACGTACGCCTGCCTTATCATTGCATCCCACAGAAGCCCTGACGCGGTCAGTTATAATGCAGGATCCAGAAAGCATGTGCTCAGGCAAACACTCTGGGACTGAAGATGTCCGCAAGCATGTTCACGTCACTGTTCATATGTAACCTTGTATATTCTCCTAAATTAAGGACGTCGAACAACTGACATATGTTCAGCGTCTGCTCCTGCTCCGCGTCATTTATAGCAGTCTCTGTTAGATTACTGGAGAATATTGTTATGTCTGAGAACGTGTTTTCATCGGTTCTCTCCATCAAATCCGGTTTTTCTCGTGGATGTACCCACACCTTCTTCATAACCTGCAACTTTGCACCATAGGATACATGGATTTGGTGATATGCGTATCTTCCTGACTCATCGTCTAAGCTAATTTCTGAAGAGACACGTTCAAGAAGCGAAGTAAGTCCAGGAAATGGAGCGTTGTTCCTGCAGTAATTCTCTTTGAAAACAAAGTGCACTTCTCGACGATTTCAGGAATGACACTAACCTTATCAGCCCTCAACGCGAAATTACCCAAGTGTTTAAGTAGAAAATGAGTGTCATACCAGCTCAAACTTTGCATAATAAAGGTACGTGGCATGCCAGTAGTTATTTCAAGTTGCATACGTTGTGAGCTGCATTCCATTAGATGACAATGGTCTCTATTGGGGGTTCCCGATTTTCTGTTCAATGACAGCCCACAATTATGAGAATGAGGTGCATGCTTGTACAGTGCACCATTCTCCTCCGAGTTGCAAATGGGGACATTGTCACCGTAAATGTGATCAACTTCCAAAGTAGGTTTCCCGAGCTCGGCGAGCAATTGTCTTGCAGGATTATCCCCAACGTAAGATTCGAGTATGATGTAACGTGAGCATTCTTAAACTCTAACAACTTTTTGTCCTTGGTAGGCTTTTGCACACGTACCATTTGATGTACAATCAATCTTGAATTTCAAGATACACTCTCCTCAAAAGCAGTTGAGACATCTCTGACGAAAATGTCATGTACATTGTGTTTTTCTTGACTGTGTGAAAAGTAGGTGGGACATATTTTTGATCCACGTGTGATGTTGCTCCTCGTCTTTGGAGATTGCCAAAAGGTCTATGTGCTTGGGCGCTCTTGTCAGGTAACTTGGAAAAGTGGAGTGGTCCAGTTAATTTTCACTTGACATTGATATTCTGCACAGAGTTCTCATGATCGTCTTCATGTTTTAGCTTGCCAACGTCGAGGATGTAACCGTGAATCGAGATATCGGGATTCTGCCTCTCAAATTTTGGAATGTGGTGAGTTTTATGAGTAATAGGTGCCTTGGAAATAAAGATGCCCATGTATGAGTATTTGTATCTGTACGATACAACTGTTCAGGGTAATTTCTGGCGCTACTTAGAAGGGCCCGAGGAAAGAGATAATTATCCTCAAGATTGTGGAGATTAATTCAACCGTGGAAATATCTTTTGGAAGTGGTATGGGAATTGACCCCTATTAAATGAATCAAAGACATGAGAGCAAATGTCATGGTGGAGTACACGGCTGTGCATATTACTGAACTCCCCTGACTTGCATATCAAAAAAAATTGCCCAATATGACGCTCTTGATTAAAATTTCCGAACTGCTTTGCAATCGTCTGCGGCGACAGTCCTGCAGCACCCTCGTTTTGGTGATGATTTTCTCCTCAACACCACTGCCCTCTTTCGGAGGATATATAAGTTGACAGTACTTTTGCATTTAATGGCTTGATAGCGTGGATCGTTGACGTATTTGGAAAACTTCCTTTTCAGAACTGCTTGACAAGGATTAAGAAAGGATCTCAGTAGCCCGCGTTCGAATTATTGCTGCGGGAAAGTGAGATACCACCTCCAAATGCTCCAGCGATCACTGCATGGTTCAGTGCCGCCACTGGACTTACCTGATGACCCATAATATTGGAAGTAGGCTTGCTGCTGCTGCAGCTAGACCAAACTCGATGTCTTGGAGATCTCTAGCGATGCTCGCGAGATGTGCCTGGACCGATGTGACAATGGAAAATGGACCGGGTTCGTGAAACTGCGCCACAGACAGGCCCGGGACGTTGACGGACTGGGCTGCACCGCAGATGTCGATGGGACGAGCTTGTGCTGCTGCTGCTGCTGCTGCTGCCTGCCTGCCTGTCCGTGGTTGCACAATCTTCGGTGGGCCTACTACTACTGCTGCTCCTGTGGTAGGTGCAATGATAATTAAATAAAAACGCTAACGGGGACAGTGCTCCGCTCAGTACTCGAACCCGTGATCTCCTGCTTACATGGCAGACGCTATATCTATCTTTTTTTCTTTTTGTTGATCTTTGTTCTTGGTCGTTGCGGACGTCACATGACATCCGTTCAATTTCGTTGTTGATCTTTTCACTTCGTTTTTTGTTACAGATGCCAACCAGCTCTCTGACCGAACACGCTGAGCTACCGTGACGGCTAAACGAGATAATGTCCACACACTATATTCGTAGTGTCCATGCCCATGACACTCATTACTCGCATCAGACAATCTTACCGCGTCCCGTAAGAGTTCGGGCAATGCGTGTGCATCCAGCACAGAAGAAGGAGGTGAACGGCCGGTTAGTCTTAACTAACTGAAAATGATATCTGTTCTTTCGGACAAGTTCGAAAGAACAGATACCACCTTCATATAAAAGTGTTAAGTGCAATACATAATTTACAAAGAATAAGGTATATGTAGGTATCTGTAGTGTTAGTACAATTGTCAAAACTCACCGGGCCTTAGTCAATTGGATACCATTGGCCACTATCTCGAACAACTGTCCAACATGACCAGCGCGTTCAGTGCATCTAGAAAGTAACAAGAAAACATTAAGTTAGTAATCCCTGCATTAAACTGTGTGTGTTGGATGTTAGTATTGCTAGAAGAACAACAACAGGTTCTGTTACTACAGCTACTCAAAAGTTTCCTCCTCGATGACTGTCATCATAAACTCAAACTAATGGTGGAGAAAGGGCTGATAATTTATGTCAGCATGTTCTCCTAGAGCCATCATCGTTATCGAGTGTACCTACGAACAGACAAGAACACAATACGTCAATAATGATAGCATACAGTTGTGTGTGTGTTATTATTGTTAGATGAAAATTGACAGCAACAACAGCCCTCAGTCGCAAAAAAGGAGGTCTCACGTATTAAACTAAAAATCAAGCGATAAAGCTTTAGTTAGAAAATTTGTAAAACATAAAAGGCAAGCCAGTATGGACTGCTCACATGCGTCGGCCTACGGTAGTGTTTAGTTTAATACGTGAAATGCAATTTGATACTTTTATTTCTGATGAAAGTGCTCATAGCAGTGCCGAAACCTGGGTCAAAATACTGTAGAAGAAGAAACTTCCTGGCAGATTAAAACTGTGTGCCGGACCGAGACTCGAACTCGGTCCCGAGTTCAGGTCTCGATTCGGCACACAGTTTTAATCTGCCAGGAAGTTTCATATCAGCGCACACTCCGCTGCAGAGTGAAAATCTCATTCTGGACTATAGAAGGAGAACAGAAAGAACTTCTGCTCATGGATATGCTCCTCAAACCTTGGCATCGTTTCCTACGTGCTTATTGTAGAGAGTGGTGTTCCATCAGTTACTACAGGGATCTCCTGCAGATCATCATCGTCTCAACTAATGACAAAGGCATGCTGTGGCAGTGCTAAGTTGTTATTTGGCTGGGCTGTGGGACTGTACCCAATCCCATGGCCTTGGGCTCATTGAGGAATTCTACAACAGACAATAAATGCATAAAGTTATATGACTGCATTATTACACATATGGAGATCGAGGGACAGAGAGAGAGAGAGAGAGAGAGAGAGAGAGAAAGGGGAAGAGGAGAAACTGGTACTTACATTCGTATGAACTATAATTTATGCAGCTGGCAAGATTTTTCATCCCAGACTGCCTCACCAGCCCCGCAAGTGCGTTGTCATTCAAAAAGTGTGACAGTATGTTCCTATCGATAACAGACAAAGAAGAAGGAAAAGCAGAAATCAGACATCTGATTGCGACTAATGAAAACTGAACTATGCACATACAGACAGTAAAACAACATGAACATAAATGATCTCCACACACCTGTATCGTCAGAAGTTAATATGGGTAACTTATTAGCGACATCATCGTCCTCAGCAACAGCAATGCAGTGCATCATAGCGCTCACAGGGGTCAAGATACGAAGCCACAACGTGGGTGATAGCAGTGGGAATGAAACGAATGTTGGGATCGCTGCTAGTGAGAAATACTAGCTAGGCTGCTAAGCAGTGGAATGAAGGGAATGGTAGGATAGCTAATGACAAGCACCAAAGAGTTGCTTTGAGCAGTCTACTCACTAGCAGAAGGAAGCTACTCCTGTTAGGGATCACACTCGAATGAGCGTCTCAGCCGAAGTGCAACCCCTAAAAAGGTCGCGGACCACCTATCCCAGCCAGTGTGAAACAAGAACACGTATTGCTGCAAAGTCACGCCGGTTCCTGCATGCGTGGGCGCAGGTGACTCATGGCCCGACCACTGTCACATCGTAGTATCTTGTGAGCAAAAGAATCATATTTCCTGTAGCTGCTTTGCAGCGGATTATGATTCTGGAATTATTATACACTATGTGATCAAAAGTATCCGAACACCCCAAAAACATACGCTTTTCCTTTTAGGTGCACTGTTCTGCCACCCACTGCCAGGTACTCCATACCAGCGACCTCAGTAGTCGTTAGACATCGTGAGAGAGCAGAATGGGGCGCTCCGGGGAACTCGCGGACTTTGAACGTGCTCAGGTGGTTGAGTACCACTTGTGTCAGATGTCTGTAGGCGAGATTTCCACACTCCTAGACATCCCTAGGTCCACTATTTCCGATGTGATAGTGAAGCAGCACAAACGTGTGCAGGCCGACCTCGTCTGTTGACTGACACAGACCGCCGAGATTTGAAGAGGGTCGTAATGTGTAATAGGCAGACATCTATCCACCACACAGGAGTTCCAGACTACATCAGGGTCTACTGCAAGTGCTATGACAGTTAGGCGGGAGGTGAGAAAACTTGGATTTCATGGTCGAGCGGCTGCTCATAGGCCACACATCACGCCGGTAAATGCCAAACAACGCCGCGCTTGGTGTAAGGTGTAAGGAGCGTAAACATTGGACAATTGAATAGTGGAAACACGTTGTGTGGAGTCACGAATCACAGTACACAATGTGGCGATCCATTGGCAGGGTGTGGGTATGACGAACGTCCGGTGAACGTCATCTGCCAGCGCGTATAGTGCCAACAGTAAAATTCGCAGGCGGTGGTGCTATGGTGTGATGGTGTTTTTCAAGGAGGGGGCTTGCACCCCTCGTTGTTTTGCGTGGAAATATCACAGCACAGGCCTACATTGACGTTTGAAGCACCTTCTTGCTTTCCACTGTTGAAGGGCATATAGGGGATGGCGATTGAATCTTTCAACACGATCGAGCACCTGTTCATAATGCACGGCCTGTGGCGGAGTGGTGACATGACAATAACATCCCTGTAATGGACTGGCCTGCACAGAGTAGGACTTAAATCCTATAGAACACCTTTGGGATGTTTTGGAACGCCGACTTCGTGCCACGCATCACCGACCGACATCGATACCTCTACTCAGTGTAGCACTCAGTTGTCATTCCCCAAGAAACCTTCCTGGACCTGATTGAATGTATGTCTGCAAAAGTGGAAGCTCTCATCAAGGCTAAATATGGGCCAACACCATATTGAATTCGAGCATTACTGATGGGGGGGGTGCCACGAACTTGTAAGCCATTTTCAGACAGGTGTCCGGATACTTTTGATCACATAGTGTATTTCGATGCAGATGAATATTGTTTCCCGTTGATGGCCCCTCACACATATGCTGGGAAGCAACAATTTCATTAGGCAAGAGCGAATGGAAGAAAGATGGCTAAGTACAGACTCCTACCCAAGCAAAAGCAATATTCATCAGATTTTGCCTGGCTGAGATCGAGCTACATCTGCAGAGTACTGCTGAGAGGACAGGGATACTGTCGGCGGCCATTGCAGTTCTTCCTGCTGCTGCTGGGGAGCTGCCCAGGTTTGCTCTGAGCCAGGCTCAGGCTTGCTTTGGGCTCAGGCCAGATCCAGGCGACTGCCCAGAACTAGCATCGGGCAGATCTGCAATGGATTCAGACGTTATCGTGCTTTTGTGGGCAGTACTCTCCAGATGCAGTGAGATCTCAGCACGGAAAGAGTCAGAAAGCCAGAGATGTTGCACTCACGTGGGCAGGAGACTGCAGACAGACTGCTCTCATTCTAGTCATGGCCTAGTGGCGTCCGTGTTTGCTAGCACATGAGTGAGTGGACATTATTGGGAAATGCTGAAAACTGTTGGAAAATGCTGAAAACTGTTGGAAAAATATTCACCTCTGGACGTGCAGCAGCCTACATACATCCTCGAATATTATATACCACACACCTGCACTGAAGTATAATGACAACTGCTTTGTATGCTGCTACAGTGCAGTTGAAGAAAATTCGTTAGGTTTGATCTCAGGATGATGTGATTTGACGGCACTGACTCACTCGCAATCGGCTATGCACACTGGAATGCACCTTTCTAAGACACCAGTGTGATAGTCCAGTCGCAAACAGGTGCAACGATAAATTATTGTTTCCATCACTGCTCTGGGCTCCCTTACACCTACTCATGCAGGAACCAGCGTGACTATGCAGCGATAAGTGTTCTTATTTCACACTGGCTAAGGTATGTTGTTCTCTACTTTATATGAGGGAAGTAGCAGTTCATCTCAGATGACCATTACAGTCTAATCCCTGAGAGGATTCACTTTCTTCTGCTAGTGAGCGGACTGGTCAAAACAACTCTTTGGTAGTTCTCACTACCTAGACTGGCATTCTTTTCATCCTGCTATTGAATAGCCTGCCTAATACTAGTCAGTAGTAATAATTCCAACACTCCTTTCATTCCCACTGCTATTTGTTCTTCCTTCATATCTTGACCCCTGTAATTACCATGAATCACCGTAGTTCTTCCGATGATGATTATAGAGTCGCTAACAAGCGGCTCATATTGATCTCTGAAAATACAGGTATGTTGATATCATTTACGTTCATGTAGTATTACTATAAAAGTGTGTGCGTACTTCCATTTCTGTTAGTTGAGATCGAATGTATAATTTCTTCTACTATTTCTTCATCGTCTATTGCAGACGGAACCATACAATCACTCGTGACAAGCGAGTGCACTTGAGAATCTAGTGAGCCAGCTTGGCTTGCCAAATGATGGCGGCTGTATAAATTCTTATTCGTGCGAATCGAAGTACGAGTCTCTCTCTCTCTTTCTCTCTCCATCCATGTCTGTGAATAATATAACGCGTTCCTTTTCTGTTTCTTGATGTTGTAGAATTCTTCAGTGGCCTCGATGCCATGGAGATGACACCAGTCGTTGAGGAGTACATACATGAATACTGGTCCGTTCTGTACTTCTTCTACCAATACTAACACATACACAACTGTGTACTTCCATACTAACTCTATGTGTTCTTTTTGTTTCTAGATGAACTCAATGCACAAGTGAAGATGCAGGTACTGTTGCTGTAGATAGCGGCCAAGAGCATCCCGTTGACTCTTTAGGATACAGTGAATTTAGAATGTTAGTACAAACACTTTAGACACCTACATATACACTGGAAAGCCAAAGAAACTGGTACACTTGCTTAATATTGTGCAGGGCCCCCGCGAGCACGCAGAAGTGCCGCAAAACGACGTGGCGTGGATTCGACCAATGTCTGAAGTAGTGAAGCGGGGAATTGACACCACGAATCCCATATGGCCGTCCGTAAATCGGTAAGAGTACGAAGGGGTGGAGATCTCTTCTTAACAGCACGTTACAAGGCATCCCATCACAGATATTTTCAATGTCTATGGAGTTTGGTGACCAACGGAAGTGTTTAAGCTCACAAGAGTTTTCCTCGAACCACTCTGCAGCACTTTTGGAGGAATGCGGTGTCGCATTCTCCAACTGGAATTGCCCAAGTCCGTAGGAATGCACAATGAACATGAATGTTCAAATGTGTGTGAATTTCTAAGGGACCCTAATAATGAAAAGTGTGAAGTTATTGACATGAGTACTAAAAGAAATCTGCTGAAGTTCGATTACGCGATAAGCCACACAAATCTGAAAGCTGTAAATTCAATTAAATAGTCAGGTATTACGATTACAAATAACCTAAATTGGAATGATCACATAGAAAATGTTGTGGATAGAGCAAACCAAAGACTGCGATTGATTGGCAGGACGCTTGGAAGATGCAACAGGTCTACTAAAGAGACTGCTTACACTACACTTGTCCCCCCTATTCTGGAATATTGCTGTGCGAGATGGAATACGCATCCGGTGGGACTGACGGATGACAACGAAAAAGTACAAAAGTACAAAGAAGGACAGTTCGTTTTGTATTATCGCGAAGTAGGGGAGATAGTGCCACAGACATGATACGTGAATTGGAGAGGCTATCATTAAAACAAATAAGTTTTTCGTTGCGACGGGATCTCCTCATGGAATTTGAATCACCAGTTTTTTCCTCCGATTGCGAAATCATTCTGTTGGCACCTGCCTAGATATCGAGAAATGATCATCACAATAAAATAAGAGAAATCAGGGCTCGCACAGAAAAACTGAAGTGCTCGTTTTTTCCACGTGCCGTTCGGGAGTGGAACGGTAAAGAGACAGGTTAAAGGTGGTTAATTAAGCTCTCTGCCAGGCACTTTATTGTGAATAGCAGAGTAATCACGTAGATGTAGTTACAGATGGCACAGACCAACCTGCGAGGCCGACAGCTTGGACTGGATGACAGATGTCGAAAAACGCAGCGGCTGAATGTCCGGTCGTGGGGACTGAGCTGGTGCTTCTTTGTGGTCAGCTGTGCGTACATCGTTCCAGACGACTATGGGTTCAGCTCATGCTGCTGTATGGCTGGCTATGGGTATGTAATGGGAGCGCGGGCCCAGGTGCTGGATGGTCAGCTGTGGGTACATCTATGGACTTGGCTGCTGGTGCATGGCCAGCAGTGGGTACATCCATGGACCAAGCTAGTGCATGACTGACTGAGGGTATATCATCACAGAGTGGGTTGATCACTATCATGGATAGTTCTGGGGTAGGGTTCATCACCATGGATAATGGACTGGGCTGATGGTACATTATGACAGCTTACACAATAGGCAGCTGCTGCTCATTTGGCTGCGGCTGCACCATCGTTGACGGGTCAGCTGCTACTGCTGCTGTTGCAGATTCGATGTTAACACACAGTATCGCCTTCATATCACCTGCAAGACAGAAGAAAGAAAAATGTTATGTATCTTGCACAATTTAAAAGAAAGTACTCTGACACGCCAAAGAGACTGGTGTAGGTATGTGTATTCAAATATGCAGATATGTAAACAGGCAGAATACAGCGCTGCTGTCAGCAACGCCTATATAAGACAACAGGTGTCTGGCGCAGTTGTTACATCGGTGACTGCTGCTGCAATGGCAGGTTATCAAGATTTAAGTGAGTTTCAGCATGGCGGTGTAGTCGGTGCACGAGCGATGGGACACAGTATCTCCGAGGTAGCGATGAACTGAGAATTTTCCCGTATGACCTATTCAGGAGTGTATTGTGAATATCAGGAATCTGGTGAAACACCAAATTTCCGACATTGCTGCGGCCAGAAAAAGATCCTGCAAGAACGGGACCAATGACTACTGAAGAGAATCGTTCAACATTACAGAAGGGCCATCCGTCGGCAAATTGCTGCAAATTTCAATGCTGGGTCATCAATAAGTGTCAGCGTGCGAACCATTCAACGAAACATCATCGGTATGGGCTTTCGGAGCCTAAGGCCTACTCGTGTACTCTTGATGACTGCACGACAAAGTTTTACGCCTCGATTTGGCCCGTCAACACCGACATTGGAGTGTTGATGGCTGGAAACATGTTGGCTGGTCGGACGAGGCTCGTTTCATATTGCATCGAGCGGACGGAAGTGTTCCGGTATAGGGACCTCATGAAGCCACGGACCCTGCATGTCGGCAGGGGACTGTTCAAGCTGGTGGAGGCTCTGTAATGGTGTGAGGCGAGTGCAGTTAAGTGATATGGGACAACTGATTGGTTTGGATATGACCCTGACCGGTGTCATGTGCGTAAGCATCCTGTCTGATCACCTTCATCCATTCATGTTCAGCCTCGCCGAGTGGACCCGCGGTTTGAGGCGTTATGTCACGGACTTCGCGGCCCCTCCCGCCGGAGGTTCGAGTCCTCCCTCGGGCATGGGTGTGTGTGTTGTTCATAGCATAGGTTACTTTAAGTTAGTTTAAGTAGTGTGTAAGCCTAGGGAGCGATGACCTGCAAACAATCTAAGACGTCTACTCAGATTGTCTCCCATGTCGTTAATATACACTCCTGGAAATGCAAAAAAGAACACATTGACACCGGTGTGTCAGACCCACCATACTTGCTCCGGACACTGCGAGAGGGCTGTACAAGCAATGATCACACGCACGGCACAGCGGACACACCAGGACCCGCGGTGTTGGCCGTCGAATGGCGCTAGCTGCGCAGCATTTGTGCACCGCCGCCGTCAGTGTCAGCCAGTTTGCCGTGGCATACGGAGCTCCATCGCAGTCTTTAACACTGGTAGCATGCCGCGACAGCGTGGACGTGAACCGTATGTGCAGTTGACGGACTTTGAGCGAGGGCGTATAGTGGGCATGCGGGAGGCCGGGTGGACGTACCGCCGAATTGCTCAACACGTGGGGCGTGAGGTCTCCACAGTACATCGATGTTGTCGCCAGTGGTCGGCGGAAGGTGCACGTGCCCGTCGACCTGGGACCGGACCGCAGCGACGCACGGATGCACGCCAAGACCGTAGGATCCTACGCAGTGCCGTAGGGGACCGCACCGCCACTTCCCAGCAAATTAGGTACACTGTTGCTCCTGGGGTATCGGCGACGACCATTCGCAACCGTCTCCATGAAGCTGGGCTACGGTCCCGCACACCGTTAGGCCGTCTTCCGCTCACGCCCCAACATCGTGCAGCCCGCCTCCAGTGGTGTCGCGACAGGCGTGAATGGAGGGACGAATGGAGACGTGTCGTCTTCAGCGATGAGAGTCGCTTCTGCCTTGGTGCCAATGATGGTCGTATGCGTGTTTGGCGCCGTGCAGGTGAGCGCCACAATCAGGACTGCATACGACCGAGGCACACAGGGCCAACACCCGGCATCATGGTGTGGGGAGCGATCTCCTACACTGGCCGTACACCACTGGTGATAGTCGAGGGGACACTGAATAGTGCACGGTACATCCAAACCGTCATCGAACCCATCGTTCTACCATTCCTAGACCGGCAAGGGAACTTGCTGTTCCAACAGGACAATGCACGTCCGCATGTATCCCGTGCCACCCAACGTGCTCTAGAAGGTGTAAGTCAGCTACCCTGGCCAGCAAAATCTCCGGATCTGTCCCCCATCGAGCATGTTTGGGACTGGATGAAGCGTCGTCTCACGCGGTCTGCACGTCCAGCACGAACGCTGGTCCAACTGAGGCGCCAGGTGCAAATGGCATGGCAAGCCGTTCCACAGGACTACATCCAGCATCTCTACGATCGTCTCCATGGGAGAATAGCAGCCTGCATTGCTGCGAAAGGTGGATATACACTGTACTAGTGCCGACATTGTGCATGCTCTGTTGCCTGTGTCTATGTGCCTGTGGTTCTGTCAGTGTGATCATGTGATGTATCTGACCCCAGGAATGTGTCAATAAAGTTTCCCCTTCCTGGGACAATGAATTCACAGTGTTCTTATTTCAATTTCCAGAAGTGTAGAACAGGAACACTAAAGGGCCTATAACACTTACTTGGGGAACGCCGGATATTACTTCTGTTTTACTCGATGACTTTCCGTCTGTTACTACTAACTGTGACCTTTCTCACAGACAAGACGAATCCAGTCGCACAACAGAGGCGGTATACCATAGGCACGGAGTTTGATTAGAAGACGCTTGTGAGGAACGGTGTCGAAACGCTTCCCGAAATCTAAAAATATGCAATCAATTTGACATCCCCTGTCGATAGCACTCATTACTTCATGAGAATATAGAGCTAGTTGTGTTTCACAAGAACGATATCTTCTGAATCTGTGTTGACTATGTGTCAATAAATCGTTTTCTTCCAGGTACCGTACTTTATAATGTTCGAACACAGTATAAGTTCCAAAACCCTAGTGCAAATCGACTTTAGTGATATGGGCCTGTAATTCCGCGAATTACTCCTACTTCCCTTTTCGTTTATTGGCGTGACTTGAGCAATTTTCCAGTCTTTACATTCGGATTTTAATGTGAGCGAACGGTTGCATGTAATTGCTAAACATGGAGCTATTGTATCAGCATACTCTGAAAGCAACCTGACTGGTTCGACTCGCAAGTCGCCGAAGTGGCGTCAAATCGAAAGACTTGCACCAGGATAATGGTTTACCCGACACGACCTAACTGGACCGGAGCCTTGCCTTTATTAAGTGATTTAGGCTGCTTTGCTACACCGAGGATATTTACTTCTATGTTATTTATATTGGCAGTTGTTCGTGATTGGAATTCAGGAATATTTACTTCGTCTTCTTTGTTGAAGGAGTTTCGGAAAACCGTGTTTAATAACTCTGCTTTAATGTCACTGTCATCACTCACTTCACTGTTGTTATCGCGCAATGAAGGTATTGTTGCGTCTGGCCAGTGGTGTGCTTTATGTATAACAAGAATCTCTTTCGGTTTTCTGCCAGATTCCGAGACAGAGTTTCGTTGTGGAAATTATTAAAAGCATCTCGCATTGAAGTATGTGCTATATATCGAACTTCCTCAAAACTTTGATAACCTTGGGTATTTTGCTTTCTTTTAAATTTGGCATGCGTTCTTCATTGCTTCTGTGACAGCGATCTGACACATATTGTGTACAATCTGGGACCAGCACCATCTCTTATTAATTTATGTGGTATATATCTCTCAGTTGCCGTCGATGCAAACCCTTTGAATTAATTCCACATCTTTTCTACGCTTACGTGATCAGATAGGAAGGGGTGGAACCTGTCTCTTAATAAGGCATTAAGAGCACTTTTATCAGATTCTTTAAATACATGTACTTTGCGTTTCTTTTTGATTGTTGTATTCAGCCTAGCAGGAACTGCCTTGCGGTCCCTTATCCCTGTATTCATCATGATACTCCCTGTTTGTAGCGGATTATTTTTTGCTAAGAGGTCAAGTATGCTTTCGCAACCATTTACGCTTCGAGTGGGCTCATGAACTAATTGTTCAAAATAATTTTCTGAGAAAGCATTCAGTGCCATTTGAGATGTTTTATGCCTGCAGCCGGCTTGAAACGTATAATTTTTCCAGCAAACCGAGGATAGATTGAAGTCTCCACAGACTGTAATTGTATGAGTGGGATACCTATGTGAAA
This sequence comes from Schistocerca nitens, assembly GCF_023898315.1. Taxonomy (NCBI): domain Eukaryota; kingdom Metazoa; phylum Arthropoda; class Insecta; order Orthoptera; family Acrididae; genus Schistocerca; species Schistocerca nitens. Next base: position 88,111,827 of record NC_064617.1, read on the forward strand.
TGAGATCTGAGACGGGGGTGGGTAAAACGATCCAATTAATAGTTTAGTCCGATTGTCAAGTATAATCTGATTTCATTTAGTTAACAAACTGATTACATGTTGGGTTCGAGTCCCCATCACAAAACTATACGTCTTTTATAGTTCATTTTAAACATGTGCAGACTTTGTTGCTTGAAATTTAGTTAAAAGTTTTCCATGATTAATTAGCAAGAATATGTGCTCTTGACAGGATTTCAGGAAGTAAACAAAAGTTTTCAAGTTCAAAAATGGTTCAAATGGCTCTGAGCACCATGGGACTTAACATCTGCGGTCATCAGTTCCCTAGAACTTAGAACTACTTAAACCTAACTAACCTAAGGACATCACACACATCCATGCCCGAGGCAGGATTCGAACTTGCGACTGTAGCGGTCACGCGGTTCCAGACTGAAGCGCCTAGAACCGCACGGTCACACAGGCCGTCTTCAAGTTCAGATTTGTTAACTGATACTGGTGAGAACTTCGATATATCACGACCCTTTACGCCTGCTCACCAGTGACGAAAGTAGCTGCGATCGAGTCTCGGTTTTACACGAAAGCTTTGATTAGTTACAGTGGCTACAGGTGCTTGGGTTCAGTCCAGATTGAGAACAAAGCAATTCGTAATGTAGTTTAAAGTGCAAACATGTAGACTAATAACTGCTCAATAATGAGTACAAAGAAATAACTTGTGAAACACCGTCAGTTTTGAGGTTTCCATAGAGAGCGTCCCGCTGTGAATGCGTTTCTTTTAACATGTTAGTTCAACATTTCATTTACAACAAACCACTTATATCGGAAACAACGTTTCACAGATATGAGAAAATCTTTTAAAGAGCAAAAATACTCCGAACCTTTAGAGAACTTTAGGGAGTTCCGATAATCTCCAGGTGTTGTCTCTTGTTCATAAAAATATTAAATTTTTCCTAAAGATGGTTGCAGTGACTTTTTACTCGTGACGGAGTTAGTAAACTCCAATTCTAATGGGTATGACAGTTATCTTCAAATCTCACTTACTGTAATAAAATCGAGTTTACAAGCGTTAAGGATTGTAATGACACGTTTCCTAGTATTTGCACAATCGTGGTTTTGATTTACATCTGGACTGATCACCTTAAGAAAATCTCACTAGTGATATCTTGTGGTATACATTTCGTATAACCAAAAGACTGTACTGCAAAGAGATTACAACACTGCAAGACAGATACACTACGTGGGCTGCTGGCAAATCAAGCGTAACACATTTCAGGTCGTTCTGATACTTTTGGGTATGATAGTACATAGTACAAATAATAAATACTCAGAATGAGATTTTCACTCTGCAGCGGAGTGTGCGCTGATATGAAACTTCCTGGCAGATTAAAACTGTGTGCCCGACCGAGACTCGAACTCGGGACCTTTGCCTTTCGCGGGCAAGTGCTCTACTGGCAGAAAGGCAAAGGTCCCGAGTTCGAGTTTCGGTCGGGCACACAGTTTTAATCTGCCAGGAAGTTTCATATCAGCGCACACTCCGCTGCAGAGTGAGAATGTCATTCTGGAAACATCCCCCAAGCTATGGCTAAGCCATGTCTCCGCAGTATCCTTTCTTTCAAGAGTGCTAGTTCTGCAAGGTTCGCAGGAGAGCTTCTGTAAAGTTTGGAAGGTAGGAGGCGAGGTACTGGCAGAAGTAAAGCTGTGAGGAACGGGCGTGAGTCGTGCTTCGGTAGCTCAGATGGTAGAGCACTTGCCCGCGAAAGGCAAAGGTCCCGAGTTCGAGTCTCGGTCGGGCACACAGTTTTAATCTACCAGGAAGTTTCATATCAGCGCACACTCCACTGCAGAGTGAAAATCTCATTCTGGAAACATCCCCCAGGCTGTGGCTAAGCCATGTCTCCGCAGTATCCTTTCTTTCAGGAGTGCTAGTACTGCAAGGTTCGCAGGAGAGCTTCTGTAAAGTTTGGAAGGTAGGAGGCGAGGTACTGGCAGAAGTAAAGCTGTGAGGACCGGGCGTGAGTCGTGCTTCGGTAGCTCAGATGGTAGAGCACTTGCCCGCGAAAGGCAAAGGTCCCGAGCTCGAGTCTCGGTCGGGCACACAGTTTTAATCTGCCAGAAAGTTTCATATCAACGCACACTCCGCTGCAGAGTGAAAATCTCATTCTGGAAACATCCCCGAGGCTGTGGCTAAGCCATGTCTCCGCAGTATCCTTTCTTTCAGGAGTGCTAGTTCTGCAAGGTTCGCAGGAGAGCTTCTGTAAAGTTTGGAAGGTAGGAGGCGAGGTACTGGCAGAAGTAAAGCTGTGAGGACCGGGCGTGAGTCGTGCTTCGGTAGCTCAGATGGTAGAGCACTTGCCCGCGAGAGGCAAAGGTCCCGAGTTCGAGTCTCGGTCGGGCACACAGTTTTAATCTGCCAGGAAGTTTTAATAAATACTCAGTTTACACATTCATAGTGTGCAATAACACATACATTCTTACACACAAACAACAATGACGTATGGTTCATCTAAGAGGCTCACACACATTTGAGCTAGTTAGAAACGATGATAGGGGTGAGGAGGAGGACGGGGAGCGCAAATCTTATTGTATTTCCCGCTATTTTACTAAGCACCCATTGGCTGAGAGTGATAGGGAGCGGTTTCCCACCAATTTTATGTCGTGTGGCCACTATCGAGTCCAATTCCCTAAGTTGAGTGACTGGTACCAAGTTACACCATGACCTAGAATATAAGCCGCAGCTTTGCCTAATGCTTGTGTGTGTGTGTGTGTGTGTGTGTGTGTGTGTGTGTGTGTGTGTGTGAGGGGGGGGAGGGGTTGGATGTCCCATGGTTGACTTTGATCTGTTCCCATTGGTTGCCTGAGAGGTGGTGAGGGTGATGAGCGAATGGTAGGGGACCTCGATTATACGTCGGCCAAGTGTTCACCGTGACACCAGTTGTGATACGATTGCTATCTGGCCCGGAAAGAACCTTGGCCTACTACTCTTCTTAGCTGTAAGATCCATGCAATGATCTGGAACATGTAGTATATAGAATTGGGGATGTTATCATTTCAGACATAAGATCAGGGGAAGGAAGCCAGTGTGCACTCCGTGTTCATTCCGCGGGGACTCATTAAGGATGTGTGAAGGGTGCTTTCGGATGCCATGAAGAGTACAGGGTGCTGCCAGCTGCAGGTGGTGGCTCATGTCGGTACACATGACGTGCGTCGCTTTGGATCGGAGCAGATTCTGTCTGGTTTCGGGCGTCTAGCGGAAATGGTGAAGACTGCCAATCTTGCTTCCGAGACTAAGGCGTAGGTCACCATCGGCAGAATCGTCGATAGAACCGACTGAGGTCCTTTGGTGCAGAGCCGAGTGGAGGTTCTGAATCAGAGGCTCAGGCGGTTCTGTGACCGTGTAGGCTGCAGATTCCTTGACTTGCGCCATCGGGTGGTGGGTTTCCGGGTTCCGCGTAGTAGGTCAGGAGTCCACTACACACAGGAGGCTGCTACAGGGGTAGCGGGGGCTGTGTGGAAGGGACAGGGTGGTTTTTTAGGTTAGAGGGTCTCAGTGAACTACAGAAGGGACGTCCGTCTAAAAGTTGGCAGGTAAAACACAGTAAGGTAGTTGTAGAAACGATTGGTATTGTAGCTGTCGTAGCTCCAATCCCTAATAGAAAGCACTGAAGCTCAAATAGTTGTAGGTACAGAGAGCTGGCTAAAGCCGGAAATAAGTTCAGCCGAAATTTTTTTCAAACGATCTAACAGTGTTCAGAAAGGATAGATTAAATGCAGTTGGTGGTGGAGTATCTATTGCTGTCACAGGTAGTTTGCCTTGCAGCGAAATTGAAGTAGATAGTTCGTGTGAAATAGTATGGGTAGAGGTTATACCTAATAATCGGACTAAACTATTAATGGGATCGTTTTACCGACAGCCCGACTCAGAAGATATAGTTGCTGAACAGTTCAAAGAAAACTCTGTTTTCAAATAAGTACCCGCTCATAAAATTATAGTCGGTGGTGACTTCAATCTACCCTCGATACACTGGAAAAATTATACGTTTAAAGCCGGCGGCAGGCGTAAAACGTCATCCGAAATTGTACTGAATGCTTTCTCAGAAAATTATTTTGAGCAATTAGTTCACGAGCCCACTCGAAGCGTACATGGTTGCGAAAGCATACTTGACCTTTTAGGAACAAATAATGCTCGACAAATAGTGAGTATTGTGACGAATACAGGGATTAGCGACCACAAGACAGTTGCTGCTAGGCTGAATACCGGAACACTTACAACCATCAAAAAGAAACGCAAAGCATATCTATTTAAAAAAAAAAGCTGATAAAAATGATCTTAACGCCTTTTTAAGAGACAGTCTTCACTCCTTCCGATCTGATCACGTAAGTGTAGAAAAGGTGTGTAATGTGTTCTAAGAGGTAGCATCGACAGCACTTGAGAGATATATGCGACATAAATTAATAAGTGATGGTACTGATCCCCCATGGTACACAAAACGGGTCAGATCGTTGTTGCAGAAACAACGAAAAAAGCATGCCAAATTTAAAAGAACGCAAAATCGCCAAGATTTGCAAAGTTTTACAGAAGTTCGAAATATGGAGCTTACTTGAATGCGAGATGCTTTTAATAATTTCCACACCGAAATTCTGTCTCGAAATCTGGCAGAAAACCCAAAGAGATTCTGGTTATACATAAAGCACACCAGTGGCAAGGCGCAATCAATACCTTCACAGCGCGATTACAACGGTGAAGTCACTGATGACAGTGCCACTAAAGCAGAGTTATTGAACACGGTTTTCCGAAGCACCTTCACCGAAGAGGACGAAGTAAATATTCCTCAGTTCCAATCAAGAACGACTGCTAAGATGAGAAACATGGAAGTAGATATCTTCCCTGTAACGAAGCAACTGAAATCAATAAAGGCAAGGCGTCCGGTCCAGATTGTATACCAGTCAGGCACCTCTCAGAATATGCTGATAAAATAGCTCCATATTTAGCAATTATATACAACCACTCGCTCACAGAAAGATCCGTACCTAAAGACTGGAAAATTGCTCAAGTCACACCAATACCCAAAATGGGAAGTAGGAGTATTCCGCTGAATTACAGGCCTGTATCACTATCGTCGATTTGCAGCAGATATTTGGAACATATACTGATTTCGAACATTATGAAGTACCTCGAAGAAAACGATTTATTAACACACAGTCAGCACGATTACAGAGAATATCATTCACGGGAAACACAACCAGCTCTTTATACTCATAAAGTAATGAGTGCTATCGACAGGGGATGTCAAATTGATTCCATATTTTTAGATATCCAGAAGGCTTTCGACACCGTTCCTCACAAGCGTCTTCCAACCAAAGTACGTGCCTCAGTTGTGCGACTGGATTCGTGATTTCCTGTCAGAAAGGTCACAGTTCCTACTAATAGACGGAAAATCATCCAGTAAAACAGAAGTAATATCCGGCGTTACCCAAGGAAGTGTTATAGGCCCTCTATTGTTCCTGATGTATATTAACGACATAGGTGACAATCTGAGTAACTGTCTTAGATTGTTTGCAGATGATGTTGTCATTTACCGTCTTGTGATGTCATCAGATGATCAAAACGACTTGCAAACTGATTTAGATAAGATATCTGTATGGTGCGAAAATTGGCATTTGCCCATGAGTAGAGAACAGTGTGAAGTTATTCGCATGAGTACGAAAAGAAATCAGCTAAATTTCTATCACGGGATAAGTCACACAAATCTGAAGGCTGTAAATTCAACTAAATACTTAGGGATTACAATTACAAATAACCTAAATTGGAACGATCACATAGATAATATTGTGGGTAGAGCAAACCAGAGTCTGCGATTCATTGGTAGAACACTTAGAAGGTGCAACACGTCTACTAAAGAGACTACTTACACCACGACTGTCCGCCCTATTCTGGAGAACTGCTGTGCGGTGTGGGATCCGCACGGATGACATCGAGAAAGTACAAAGAAGGGCAGCTCGTTTTGTATTATCGTGAAATAGGAAAAACAGTGTCACAGGCATGATATGTGGACTGGAGTGGCAATCCTTAAAATAAAGGCGTTTTTCGTTGCGACGGGATCTTCTAATGAAATTTCAATCACCAGTTTTCTCCTCCGATTGCGAAAACATTCTGTAGGCACCCACCTACATAGGGAGAAATGATCATCGTGATATGATAAGAGAAATTGGGGCTCGTGCCGTTCGAGAGTGGGACGGTAGAGAGACAACTTGAAGGTGGTTCATTGAACCCTCTGCCAGGCACTTTTTTGTGAATAGCAGAGTAATCACGTAGATGTAGATTTAGATCGCACTGTGCAAGACGCAGTCAAATTACGAGTATGGTGGTTGAATCAATGTTATGTTAATATAGTAAATGTCGAATCACTGACCATGGAAGAACGTACGCAATTTCCACGATGTATAATTAATTCAAAAGTAAGTGGATTGTTTAGTACACACCCTGTTAGCAACATACCGTCATATAACAAGTGAGCCAGATATGCACAGATGCTGTCAGCCCAAGTTCATACACGATGGAAGACACTGATTAAATTAAATATACAGAGGCAGAGTGACTGAATTGACTGATCTAATCTTCGAACTGAATGAATTTGGATTCTATACGAAGGATCGCAACTACACACCTCGTAAGATAATGAACTCGTAACGACATGTCGGGTATGCTTCCACACACTTCTCACACAGCAACTGCAGTACTGAAATCCGTGGAAGTCTGAGCATGTAACAGGAATACCTGGCCTAAACAACACAAAATCCTTTCGAGAAATGGGCAATGCCTACAGGTAACCCCCAATAATGTGAACCACTCACCAATCTGCCAGCCTTCGACGTCACAGTGAACACAACACGCCGATCGGCTCTCGAACAAGGATTTAAAATTCTGAGAAATTGCGTCTTCGCGTACCGGCTAAACGCCCACTGGCCAAAGCGCCAGGAAACACGTGGCCATGCTTCCACCCTAACCTAACTCTGGAAAAATCGTTACTGTTTGTAGTCGATACCGGCCGCAGAATCATCAGCTTGTGCGATGACTAATTCGCACAATAAAGTAAAGATGTAAGTTGCAAGTGGCTACTTATGAGACAGCTTTAGAAGTACAGTTTGAAAGACGAAATCAAATTGGTGGCTGCGGAAGAAAGTTTTGCCTATTACAAGAGGCACGCCACATCGTAGTGCTGAGTCAGCGACAGTGGGATGGACTCCGGTGTCGGCGTCAGCTGTTTTCACCGTCGCGGGCTGTCGCCGCCTCGCAGCTGGCGGCGGCTGGTTTCTGCTGATACGGTGTGGCTGGTGACGTACTTTGCATATGGCGGTCGAGACACACCATGAAAGTGGCAGCGCGCAGCAAGCAGCAGGCTGGAGGCAGCGGGGATACTTCCAGAAATGCGCAGGCGCCTGCTGAAAATAAAATGTGTCCAGAATCCTAGTACGAAGACTCTTTAGCCTTGGTTGTTGTTGACGAGTCAATAGGGAAAACATAGGAAGTTTCTGCAGATGTCGTTGCAGAATTTGAGCAGAAAGCTCAGAAAATGGGCAATGTACTAGTCAAAGCTGCAAGTGCATGCCTTCGTAAAGGTAAGTGCCCAATTACGGATTCTCTAGAAATCAGACAACGTGTCTCCGAATAATAAGTATAGCAGCCTTTATGTCGGGGGAACTGTAATGAAGGTTAGCGCAGACAAGAGAGAGACTGTAAAAGCTAGACAGTTAGACGGCCAAGCACCCGCTTCGTTCGATGCAGGGGCGGAAAGGATGCCAGGAAAACAAGGAAAATATTGACAAACATTACAGACAAAAGCAAAGATGCTGTGAAGACGTGAAACATTCTAACGGCCGGTAGTCCGTTGCTAAAAGACGCCGAAAACCAAGAAAACAGACGAAACCTCGTCAAAAGAGCACAATGTCGTTCTTAAGAGAGAGTCACGACATCAATGACCCTCACATTGGAGATCCCCGTTTGGATGGATCGTAACTCACCTACATCTACATCTACATCTACGTGGATACACATTTAAGTGCCTAGCAGAGGGTTCATCGAACCACCTTCACAATTGTCTCTTATTCCAATCTCGTATAGCACGCGAAAAGAATGAACACCTGTATCTTTCCGTACGAGCTCCGATTTCCCTTATTTTATCGTGGTGATCGTTCCGCCCTATGTAGGTCGGAGTCAACAAAATATTTTCGCATCCGGAGATGAAAGTTGGTGAATGGAATTTAGTGAGAATATTCCGTCGCAACGCAAAACGCCTTTCTTTTAATGTTGTCCAGCCCAAATCCTGTATCATTTTTGTGACGCTCTCTCCCATATTTCGCAATAATACAAAACATGCTGCCTTTCTTTGAACTTTTTCGATGTACTCCGTCAGTCCTATCTGGTAAGGATCCCACACTGCACAGCAGTATTCTAAAAGAGGACGGAGAAGCGTAGTGTAGGCAGTCTCCTTAGTAGGTCTGTTACATTTTCTAAGTGTCCTGCCAATAAAACGTAGTCTTTGTTTAGCCTTCCCCACAACACTTTCTATGTGTTCTTTCCAATTTAAGTTCTTCGTGTTTGTAATACATAGGTATGAAGTTGAATTTACGGCTTTTAGATTAGACTGATTTATCATGTAACCGAAGTTTAACAGTTTCCTTTTAGCACTCATGTGAATGACCTCACACTTTTCGATATTTAGGGTCAACTGCCACTTTTTGCACCATTCAGATATTTTTTCTAAATCGTTTTGCAGTTTCTTTTTATCTTCTGATGACTTTATTAGTCGATAAACGACAGCGTCATGGGCAAACAACCGAAGACGGCTGCTCAAATTGTGTCCCAAATCGTTTATATAGATAAGGAACAGCAAAGGGCCTATAACAGTACCTTGGAGAACGCCTGAAATCACATCTTACTCGATGACTTTCCGTCAATTGGCACAAAGTGTGAGCTCTGTGACAGGAAATCACAAATCCAGTCACATAACTGAGACGATATTCCATGAGCACGCAATTTCACTACGAGCCGCTTTTGTGGTACAGTGTCAAAAGCCTTCCGGAAATCCAGGAATACGGAATCGATCTGAAACCCTTGTCAATAGCACTCAGCACTTCATGTGAATAAAGAGCTAATTGTTATCATAAACACTTCCGGGCTAAGTTGCCGTGGTCGATCTGTAGAACTTCTTCTCCCTGACGTTTCGTTCTCAACTACGGAGAACATCTTCCGAGGTGAGTCGACGACTGGCTGCTAGGAGCTGGGGCCGCCGCTTATATGGAGATCGTAGAGGGCGCCACCGCACGTCACGTGGCGTCGATGTGCAGCTATCTCTGGCTATCGTTTGTTCTCCCGATTGCAGGCAATCTATTGTCACGTGATTGATGCAACGTCGACCGCCATATCTTATCCAATTTTAATCCTTCTTCTTTACGAATCCACCACATACAAGAAGTTGAAAAAGAATCCCACAACGAATGTGCTGAATGCCATCAATCGTCTGATAAAACAGTCTTCCATTCCTACAGAAGTTAAAAAGTATCTTTGTAAAACGGAGGCTTATCCTCCGAGATTATATGGATTACCAAAGATACATAAACCTGATGTTCCTTTGAGATCAATAGTCAGCGCAATTGGAGCTCCTACCCAAGAACTAGCCAGAAACCTTGCCTCTTTGTTACAACCTTACATAGGCAAAACTGAGAGTCACATTAAAAAAACTCTCTACACTTCATTGAGAATTTGAGGGAAATTACTGTCGGTCCTAATGACATACTTGTCAGTTTTGATATAGTGTCTTTGTTCACTATGGTTCCAGTTGATGAAACTCTCTCCCATATAGCCGATATGTTCCCTACTGATATAGTAGCCTTGTTCCAACACTGTCTATCCTCAACCTATTTTCAGTACAATGGTGAATTTTATGAACAGATCGATGGGGTAGCCATGGGAAGCCCCCTAAGTCCCGCAATTGCGAATTTATTCATGGAATATTTTGAACATCAAGCACTGCAGTCGGCCAAAAAAAGCCCCTCGAAGTGGTATCGGTATGTGGATGATACCTTTGTAATATGGAATCATGAGGAAGAAGACTTGAATGATTTCCTGGTACACTTAAATAGCATCAACGCAAAGATTAAATTTACTATGGAGAAGGAGAAGAATGGACAACTTAACTTCTTGGATGTATCAGTTATCAAACGGGCGGATGGGACCTTAGGCCATAAGGTCTACAGGAAAGGTACACATACTGATCGCTACCTCCATAAGAACTCAAACCACCACCCTAGGCAAAAGAGGGGGGCCATAAAATCCCTAGTGGATAGGGCCAATAATATTTGTGAACCAGGCTACTTACAAGAAGAACTAAATCATTTACGAATGGCCTTTGCGAAAAATGGTTATACGAAAAACGAGATTAACCGAGCACTTCACCCAAATAGAAAAATGCCTAAAAATAGGAGACAGCAACAACCATCAGCTGGAGAAGTATTCCTTCCGTTCATCCATAATATCACGGATCGAATTGGAAAAGTACTAGCCAAGTTTCAGGTAGAGACCATTTTTACACCTACTAAGAAAATTAGTGAATGCCTAAGATCAACAAAAGATGCTCGTCACCCCCTAGCCACCCCAGGGTTATATAAAATTCCGTGTAGTTGTGGCAGGGTTTACATAGGAACTACAAAAAGAAGCATCAATACACGGTTGACGGAGCACAAAAGAAACTGTCGCTTGGGACATATCGACAAATCGGCAGTAGCGGAACATGTTTTTAAGGATGGAGATCACGAAATAAAATTTGGTGAAACCAGCGTGCTAGCGAGGACGTCGCACTATTATACACGTATGTATAGAGAGGCAATTGAAATCCACAAACATCAATACAATTTTAATCGTAAAGAAGAAGGATTCAAATTGGATAAGATATGGCGGTCGACGTTGCATCAATCACGTGACAATCGATTGCCTGCAATCGAGAGAACAGACGATAGCCAGAGATAGCTGCACATCGACGCCACGTGACGTGTGGTGGCGCCCCCTACGATCTCTATATAAGCGGCGGCCCCAGCTCCTAGCAGCCAGTCGTCGACTCACCTCGGAAGATGTTCTCCGTAGTTGAGAACGAAACGTCAGGGAGAAGAAGTTCTACAGATCGACCACGGCAACTTAGCCCGGAAGTGTTTACTGATAAAGACGCCGGCCGTGAAAGCCTACATGGAATGAAAGAGCTAGTTGTGTTTCACAAGAGCGATGTGTTCTAAACCCATGTTGACTGTGTGTCAAAAAATGGTTCTAATGGCTCTGAGTACTATGGGACTTAACATCTGAAGTCATCAGTCCCCTAGAACTTAGAACTACTTAAACCTAACCAAATTAAGGACATCACACACATCCATGCTCGAGGCAGGATTCGAACCTGCGACCGTAGCGGTCCTGCAGTTCCAGACTGAAGCGCCTAGAACCGCTCGGCCACGACTGTGTGCCAATAGACCGTTTCCTTCGAGGTAATTCATAATGTTCGAACACAATATATGTTCTAAAATCCTGCAGCATATCGACGTCAACGATATGGGCCTGTAATTTAGTGGATTAGTCAACAAGTGTATTCACTGAAAAAAAATCATGCCACGAACGAATTATACGAATGGGGCTGAAATAGGAAGACGTGATGTAAATGAACACAACAGAAACAAATTATTAAAATTTCAGAACAACTGGATAATTTATTGAAGAGAAAGAGCTTCACAAAGTCAGCAAGTCGAGAACAGGTTGCTCCACCTCTGGTCCTCATGCAAGCAGTTAACCGACTCTGCACAGTTTTCGGATCTCCTTCTGAGTGATATCGTGCCAAATTCTATCCAACTGGCGCGTTAGAAAGTAAAACTCCCGAGCTGATTGGAGGGCCTTGCCCATAATGCTCCAAACACTCTCAACTGACGAGGGATACGGCAATCTTGCCGGCCAAGATAGGACTTGGCAGACGCGAAGACAAGCACTGCGAACTCTCACCGTGGGCGGACGAGCAATATCTTGCTGAAATGTCAGAGAAGGGTGGCTTCCCAGGAGGACACACAACAACTCTATCCACCAACGCCAACCCGAATATCTGGTTGCACAGGGGCCAGAGGCGGACCAACGCGTTATTGACTTGCTCGATTTGTGAAACTCTTTCTCCTGAATAAAATATCAAATTTTTCTAAAATTTCAGTTATTCGTTTGTGTGTAGATGCACATTACATTTGACGATTTCCGTCTTATTTAGATAACCCTTCGTGATACGTCTTGTTTCATTTTTCTCTTAAAGTCTATTCTACATCTACATCTACATCCATACTCCGCAAACCACCTGACGCTGTGTGGCGGAGGGTACCTTGAGTACCTCTATCGGTTCTCCCTTCTATTCCAGTCTCGTATTGTTCGTCGAAAGAAAGGTTGTCGGTATGCCTCTGTGTGGGCTCTAATCTCTCTGATTTTATCCTCATGGTCTCTTCCCGAGATATACTTAGGAGGGAGCAATATAGTGCTTGACTCCTCGGTGAAGGTTTGTTCTCGAAACTTCAACAAAAGCCCGTACCGAACTACTGAGCGTCTCTCTTGCAGAGTCTTCCACTGGAGTTTGTCTATCATCCCCGAACGCTTTCGCGATTACTAAATGATCCTGTAACGAAGCGTGCTTCTCTCCGTTGTATCTTCTCTATCTCTTCTATCAACCCTACCTGGTACGGATCCCACACCGGTGAGCAGTGTTCAAGCAGTGGGCGAACAAGTGTACTGTAACCTACTTCCTTTGTTTTCGGATTGCATTCCTGTTGATATGTTTATAGTACATTTGACTTTTTTGAGGAGTGCTATCTCTCGTAAAAACATGGCACAGACATTTGTGGCTAAATGCCACCAATCACTCTTGGCCTAAACTACGGATGATTTCGTGACTCAGAAAAAGAAGCGGATGAGTAAACTTGGTACTGGTGTGCACAGGAAACTTCTGCAGAGTAGACACAACAGCACATATGACATTTGTTCAAAATTCGCCGCACTGTGGCGGGAGGTTTATCGACGCAGAAAGTTCCGCTCGGGTGGCGACACGTGTTTTGTGGCGCGGCAGCATTCCGCAGTTCGGTCACAGACGTGCAGAACTCGAACGGCTTCCGCAGTAAGTCTGCCGAGTAGGGCGGCTGGAAGGAGAGAGAAGCAGGGGGGAGAGGAATGGAAGGCGGTCGATGCGATCGGGAGGCCGCGCGCTCCCTGGGGAAATGTGTAACTTCTTAAGCCGGCGCGGCGCGCGGCTGCACGGCCGGTTCGATTTGACAGATGGAGCGGCGCAAGGCGACGCGATAGCCGGAGCCCCCTCCACCTCCGCTGTGCGAGGGAGGCAGGTACCCTGCAGCTGAGCGCCCGCCAAGGCAGGGGGCGCTGCAAGCGAACCATGGATGAAGGGTATCAGACGGATACCATATTCCTTCCGGAAAGCGTTTGACTCGGTGCTCCACTGCAGACTCCTAACTAAGGTACGAGCATATGGGATTGGTTCCAAATTATGTGAGTGGCTCGAAGAATTCTTAAGTAATAGAACCCAGTACGTTGTCCTCGACGGTGAGTGTTCATCGGAGGTGAGGGTATCATCTGGAGTGCCCCAGGGAAGTGTGGTAGGTCCGCTGTTGTTTTCTATCTACATAAATGATCTTTTGGATAGGGTGGATAGCGATGTCCGGCTGTTTGCTGATGATGCTGTGGTGTACGGGAAGGTGTCGTCGTTGAGTGACTGTAGGAGGATACAAGATGACTTGGACAGGATTTGTGATTGGTGTAACGAATGGCAGCTAACTCTAAATATAGATAAATGTAAATTAATGCAGATGAATAGGAAAAAGAATCCTGTAATGTTTGAATACCTTGTGGATGACATCGGAAGTTCACTGAGGCTTTTTTCGGATGATGCTGTGGTATATATAGAGGTTGTAACAATGGAAAATTGTACTGAAATTCAGGAGGATCTGCATCGATTTGACGCATGGTCCAGGGAATGGCAATTGAATCTCAATGTTTACAAGTGTAAGGTCAGCAACTGGAAGGAGTTAATTCCATAAATTATCTGGGAGTAGGCATTAGGAGTGATTTAAAATGGAATGATCATATAAAGTTGATCGTCGGTAAAGCAAATGCCAGACTGAGATTCATGGGAAGAATCCTAAGGAAATGCAATCCGAAAACAAAGGAAGTAGGTTACAGTACGCATGTTCGCCCACTGCTTGAATACTGCTCAGCAGTGTGCGATCCGTACCGGATACGGTAGATAGAAGAGATAGAGAAGATCCAACGCAGAGCAGCGCGCTTCGTACCAGGATCATTTAGTAATCGCGAAAGCGTTACGGAGATGGTAGATAAACTCCAGTGGAAGACTCTGCAGGAGAGACGCTCAGTAGCTCGGTACGGCCTTTTGTTGAAGTTTCGTGAACATACCTTCACCGAGGAGTCAAGCACTATATTGCTCCATCCTACGTATATCACGCGAAGAGACAATGAGGATAAAATCAGAGAGATTAGAGCCCACACAGGGGCATACCGACAATCCTTCTTTACACGAACAATACGAGACTGGAATAGAAGTGAGAACCGATAGAGGTACTCAAGGTACCATCCACCACACACCGTCATGTGGCTTGCGGAGTATGGATGTAGATGTAGATGTAGAATACTCCATTAGTAGTGTAGCACTTGACACAGTCACGTCGATTAAGTGGGACAAGCATGTAATGGCACTTGTGGGGAAGGCGGATAGTCGTATTCCGTTAAAAAAGGTTAAAATGGCTCTGAGCACTATGGGACTTAACTTCTGAGGTCATCAGTCCCCTAGAACTTAGAAGTACTTAAACCTAACTAATCTAAGGACATCACACACATTCATGCCCGAGGGAGGATTCGAACCTGCGGCCGTAGCGGTCGCTCGGCTCCAGACTGTAGCGCCTAGAACCTCACGGCCACTCCGGCGGGCCGTCTTCGGTTCATTGGTAGAATTTTGGGAAGATGTGGTTCATCTGTAAAGGAGACCGCTTATAAAACACTAATACGACGTATTTTTGAGTACTGCTCGAGCGTTTGGGATTCCTATCAGGTTGGATTGAAGGATGATATAGAAGCAATTCAGAGGCGGGCTGCGAGATTTGTTACTGGTAAGTTTGATCATCACGCGAGTATTACGGAAATGCTTCAGGAACTCGGGTGGGAGTCTCTAGAGGAAAGGAGGCGTTATTTTCGTGAATCGTTACTGAGGAAATTTAGAGAACCAGCATTTGAGACTGACTGCAGGACAATTTTACTGCCAAAAACTTACATTTCGCGGAAAGACCACAGAGATAAGATAAGAGAGATTAGGGCTCGTACAGAGGCATATAGGCAGTCATTTTTCTCACTAGCTGTGGTACGAGGTACCCTCCGCCATGGTCGATTGCGGAGTGTCTGTGTAGATGTAGATGTAGATGAACGCGGTTGTCACGCGCTATGTAACTATCGCTGTCAGTTTTTAACGCGTCATTTCTCCAGTAGGAAGAGCTTTTGACGGTGGATACTAGAATATACTTAGTTAAACACTGAGGTGGCAAAAGTCATGCAACACCACCTAATATCGTGTGAGACCTGCTTTTTCCCGGTGTAGTGTTGCAGCTCTAGGTAGCATGAACTCAACAAATCGGTGGAAGTCCGCTGCAGAAATATCAAGCCATGTTGCCCCTGTAGCCGTCCACTATTGCGAAAACATGCCGGTGCAGAATTTCGTGCGCGAACTGACCTCTCGATTACGTCCCATAGTAGTTCATGTCGGGCAAACTGGGTGGCCAAAACATTCGCTCGAACTATCGAGAATATTCTTCAGACCAATCGCTAGCAAATGTGGCCCTGTGAAAATTCCGTCGTTGTTTGGAAACTTGATGTCCATGAAACGCCGAAGATGGTTCCCAAGCAGCCGAGCATAACCATTTAAAGTCTATGACCGGTTCAGCTGAATCAGAGGCGCCAGTCCATTCCGTGTAAACACATTCCGCCCGCCCGGCTAGCCGCGCGCTCTAACGCGCTGCTTCCTGAGCGGGAAGGCGTGCCGGTCCGCGGCACGAATCCGCCTGGCAGATTTGTGTCGAGGTCCGGTGTAACGGCCAGCCTGTGGATGGTTTTCAGGCGGTTTTCCATCTGACGCGGCGAATGCGTTCTGGTTCCCCTTATTCCGCCTCAGTTACACTATGTCGGAGATGGCTGCGCAAACACTTTCTCCACGTACGTGTGCACCATAACTACTCTACCACGGGAACGTTCCCAGTTGGAGGGGGGGGGGGGCGTCCACTGTGGGCCGAACCGCATAGTAACCCTGGGTTCTCCGATGCGGGATTAGCCGAGCGGTCTGAGGCGCTGCAGTCACGGACTGTGCGGATGGTCCTGGCGGAGGTTCGAGTCCTCCCTCGGGCAGGGGTGTGTGTGTTTGTCCTTAGGATAATTTAGGTTAAGTAGTGTGTAAGCTTAGGAACTGATGGCCTTAGCAGTTAAGTCCCATAAGATTTCAAACACACAACCCTGGGTTCGGTGTGGGGCGGTTGTTGGGGTAAGTGGACTCATGTGGACGGTCTTGGGGTTGTGAACCACTGAGGTCTAGGGCGGGACCAAGCTTCTCCGTCGTTTCTAGGTCCCCAGTTCAAAACACCATACACAAACACATCCCACACCACTACTGAGCCACACCAGCTTGTACAGTGCGGTCCATGGCTTCGTAGGGTTTGCACCACACTCGAACCCTACTATCAGCTCCTGCCACCTGAAATCGGGACTCATCTAGCCAGACCTCGGTTTTCCAGTCATCTAAGGTCCAGCTGATATAGTCACGAGCCTAGGACCGGCGCTGCACGTGATGTCATGTTGTTAGCAAAGGCATTCGCATCAGTCGTCTGCTGCCATAGCCCATTAACGCCAAATTGCGCCGCACTGTCCACGTTCTTTGTACGTCCCACATTGATTTCCGCGGTTATGTCACGCAGTGTTGCTCTTGTCTGTTAGCACTGACAACTCCCGTCGGCCACTGCGATATCCGTGGTCAGAATTGACCCCTGAAATTTGATATTCTCGGCACAGTCTTGACACTGTGTATCTCGGAATCGTGACTTCCCTAACGATTTCCAAAATGCAATGACCCATGCTTCTGTGTCCAACTGTCATTTTGCATTCGAAGTCTGTTAATTGCCGTCGTGCGCCCGTAATTTCGTCGGAAGCCTTTTCGCATGAATCACCTGCGTACAAATGATACCTCCACCAATGCAGTCCCCTTTTACACCTTCTGTACGCTGTACTATCGCCAACTGTATACTTGCATATCGCTATACCATGACTATTGTCACCTCCGTGTAATTCCATTAAATCAAAGGGCGAAATGTTTTCTACATATTGAACAAAAACCAGACTGCAGTTCTTAGAATGAAGAAAGCGAGCCAATAATTAGGAAACAAGTTAGAGTTGAACATTATCCGCTATGTCATTCAGACAAAAATCAAAAAGGAAAAGGTAAAAAAGGCAAAATTTCGACTAATAAGTCAAAGTCGTGGGAAAGGGAATAATGAAATAAATACGCTATAAGGCAAAAAAAAGACAGGACGCAGCAATAAAGAATTGTCCCAATGGGACGGAAATCGGTAGATGAGACGTACTTACAAAGACAAACAAATGATTCCATTTCCGACTAATTGTATGATTCATTCAAGAGACCGAGCTGTCTTAGGCGCTTAAGTCATAGACTGTGCAGCTGGTCCTGGTGGAGGTTCGAGTCCTCCCTCGGGCATGGGTGTGTGTGTTTGTCCTTAGGGTAATTTAGGTTAAGTAGTGTGTAAGCTTAGGAACTGATGACCTTAGCAGTTAAGTTCCACTAGATTTCACACACATTTGAACATTTTTCCTACACGGTGCACAATATGCATAAGTTGGAGAGAACTGTAAAGCTCGTTATACGGGGTGTTCAAAAAGCCTCTCCGCGGCACCGTATGCCAAGGTGAATGTACCAAAATGAAACTCAGTGAAATACAAGTTATTAATTTATTGAATATTCATTTTTACTTACAAATTTTCAAATTAAATGTTGAAAGTGTCCCCCATGTTCAAACTCAAATTGCTCTGAGCATTATGGGACTTAACATCTGTGGTCATCAGTCCCCTAGAACTTAGAACTACTTAAACCTAACTAACCTAAGGACATCACACACATCCATGCCCGAGGCAGGATTCGTCCCTCCTGTTGAATAGACAATGGATTTGCAGTACCACACATACGAGAACTTTGCGAACTCATGAACCCGTATAAATTAAGCCACGCCTCATCAGCGAAAAACGTTCCATTAAGAATATCCCTTCCATTTTGTTGAACGAAATTTTTCAACCATTGACAATAATGCAATCTCTTGCCATGATCAGTATTTTTCATTTCATTCACGACTGTCACTTTGAATGGGAAAGGTTCCAATTTTTGCCTTACAGCTGTGTGTGCCGTTCCGGCACTAACATCGATTTTCTGGGCGACTTTTCTTACTGACTTGTTCGGACTCGTGGACATTTTATCGGAAATATCGAGCAGTTGATCCTCAGACAAAACGCTAGGACGACCACTTCTCGGTGCATCTGTCACTGAACCCGTACTTCGAAACTTGTTAATCAAATCTCGCACAGTATCGCGATGTGGGAGTGTTCTCTTCGGGAAAACTGAATTAAATGTTTGACGAACTGAAACTGTGTATTTACCGCCAGCTTTGAACAGTTGTTCGAATAAAAACACGAGTTCTCCAATGGTTAGCATTTTAACAGGGACAAAAATGAAACAAATGAACAAAGGAACTCAACTTAAACTTTCACGTCAACACTTACCGACACACACCAATGATACTACTGACGCTGGCTGAGATAAACGAAACAGTGGAATGTTGGGAGAGTCCGCTTGAGGGGAAGTAACCCAGGCAGGCGAACAATCATACGGCACGCGCAGCTAACAATCATACGGCACTGCGGAGAGACTTCTTGAACACCCCGTAAGTATTATAAATGAATAATTGTTACTTTTGTTAAATAAGCAGTAAATACTAGAAATTCTGATTTTAATAATCTGATTTGGTTACTTAAACACTTTTAACTGATAAAATAGTTCGAATTCCCACGGAAGTTCAGGCCAAAGCCCATCTGAGCTATTTTTAATCAATCAGTTGAAAAAACTAATTCCAAAAGATTATGTTGCCGTCTGCTGCAGAGGGGAAGAGAAAATGTTTAAATTACTTCATTCCAAGTTGCACGTCTTTCTTGTAGCTGAAATGGTTTCAGAGCACCCCATAATGGCGGCGGCTGCAGCTATCCAGCGATGTTCCTTCTGTTGCTGTGAACGGAGCTAAATTCTGAAAAGAGCTGGATTATTCGACATGGCATTTTACCAATATACATGAAATAACTGCAGTACGCATATTTTTTAATAAATTGTAAACCATATATTAAAATATTTGTAACATTTGCACACCTTTTGTTCTACAGCAGTATTTACAAATTATACATTTCATCGATCACAGAGGCACATACTAACAGAGAAATCGAACTTTTTTAATGACAACTCTTATTCATATGGATGGCATGAAGATCTCATATAATAATAACTAACAGTTCTTTCTGCGATTAAAATAAAAGCAGTACATGTTTTATTCTCTGGTACATCATATAGTAATCACACACACTTCATAAATATATTTGTTGAAGGTTTCTTACACAATTTCACACGTCCTTTCGTATGGGGACGCTACACTATACAGGGTGGTCCATTGATAGTGTTGTTGTTGTTGTGGTCTTCAGTCCTGAGAGAGGTTTGATGCAGCTCTCCATGCTACTCTATCCTGTGCAAGCTTCTTCATTTCCCGGTACCTACTGCAACCTACATCCTTCTGAATCTGCTTAGTGTATTCATCTCTTGGTCTCCCTCTACGATTTTTACCCTCCACGCTGCCCTCCAATACTAAATTGGTGATCCCTTGATGCCTCAGAACATGTCCTACCAACCGATCCCTTCTTCTGGTCAAGTTGTGCCACAAACTTCTCTTCTCCCCAATCCTATACAATACTTCCTCATTAGTTATGTGATCTACCCATCTAATCTTCAGCATTCTTCTGTAGCACCACATTTCGAAAGCTTCTATTCTCTTCTTGTCCAAACTATTTATCGTCCATGTTTCACTTCCATACATGGCTACACTCCATACAAATACTTTCAGAAATGACTTTCTGACACTTAAATCTCTACTCGATGTTAACAAATTTCTCTTCTTCAGAAACGGTATCCTTGCCATTGCCAGTCTACATTTTATATCCTCTCTGCTTCGACCATTATCAGTTATTTTGCTCCCCAAATAGCAAAACTCCTTTACTACTTTAAGTGTCTCATTTCCTAATCTAATTCCCTCAGCATCACCCGACTTAATTCAACTACATTCCATTATCCTCGTTTTGCTTTTGTTGATGTTCATCTTATATCCGCCTTTCAAGACGCTATGCATTCCATTCAACTGCTCTTCCAAGTCCTTTGCTGTCTCTGACAGAATTACAATGTCATCGGCGAACCTTAAAGTTTTTATTTCTTCTCCATGGATTTTAATACCTACTCCGAATTTCTCTTTTGTTTCCTTTACTGCTGGCTCAATATACAGATTGAATAACATCGGGGAGAGGCTACAACCATGTCTTACTCCCTCCCCAACAACTGCATCCCTTTCATGTCCCTCGACTCTTATAACTGCCATCTGGTTTCTGTACAAATTGTAAATAGCCTTTCGCTCCCTGTATTTTACCCCTGCCACCTTTAGAATTTGAAAGTGAGTATTCCAGTCAACATGGTCAAAAGCTTTCCCTAAGTCTACAAATGCTAGAAACGTAGGTTAGCCTTTCCTTAATCTTTCTTCTAAGATAAGTCGTAAGGTCAGTATTGCCTCACGTGTTCCAGTGTTTCTATGGAATCCAAACTGATCTTCCCCGAGGTCCGCTTCTACTAGTTTTTCCATTCGTCTGTAAAGAATTCGTGTTCGTGTTTTGCAGCTGTTGCTTATTAAACTGATAGTTCGGTAATTTTCACATTTGTCAACACCTGCTTTCTTTGGGATTGGAATTATTATATTCTTCTTGAAGTCTGAGGGTATTTGGCCTGTCTCATACATCATGCTCGCCAGATGGTAGAGTTTTGTTAGGACTGGCTCTCCCAAGGCCGTCAGTAGCTCCAATGGAATGTTGTCTACTGCTGGGGCCTTGTTTCGACTCAGGTCTTTCAGTGTTGTGTCAAACTCTTCACGCAGTATCGTATCTCACATTTCATCTGCATCTACATCCTCTTCCATTTCCATAATATTGTCCTCAAGTACATCGCCCTTGTATAGACCCTCTATATACTCCTTCCAGCTTTCTGCTTTCCCTTCTTTGCTTAGAACTGGGTTTCCATCTGAGCTCTTGATATTCATACAAGTAGTTCTCTTATCTCCAAAGGTCTCTTTAATTTTCCTGTAGGCAGTATCTATCTTACCCCTAGTGAGATAAGCCTCTACATCCTTACATTTGTCCTCTAGCCATCCCTGCTTAGCCATTTTGCACTTTCTGTCGATCTCATTTTTGAGACATTTTTATTCCTTTTTGCCTGCTTCATTTACTGCATTTTTATATTTTCTCCTTTCACAAATTAAATTCAATATTTCTTTTGTACCCAAGGATTTCTACTAGCTCTCGTCTTTTTACCTACTCGATCCTCTGCTGCCTTCACTACTTCATCCCTCAAAGCTACCCATTCTTCTTCTACTGTATTTTTTCCCCCATTCCTGTCAATTATTCCCTTATGCTCTCGCTCTCCCTGAAACTCTGTACAACCTCTGGTTCTTTCAGTTTATCCAGGTCCCATCTCCTTAAGTTGCCACCTTTTTGCAGTTTCTTCAGTTTTAATCTACAGGTCATAACCAATAGATTGTGGTCAGAGTCCACATCTGCCCCTGGAAGTGTCTTACAATTTAAAACCAGGTTCCTAAATCTCTGTCTTACCATTATATAATCTATCTCATACCTTTTAGTATCTCCAGGGTTCTTCCATGTATACAACCTTCTTTCATGATTCTTAAACCAAGTGTTAACTATGATTAAGTTGTGCTCTGTGCAAAATTCTACCAGGCGGCTTCCTCTTTCATTTCTTAGCCCCAATCCATATTCACCTTCTACGTTTCCTTTTCTCCCTTTTCCTACTGTCGAATTACAGTCACCTGTGACTATTAAATTTTCGTCACCCTTCACTATCTGAATAATTTCATTTATTTCATCATACATTTCTTCAATTTCTTCGTCATCTGCAGAGCTAGTTGGCATACAAACTTGTACTACTGTAGTAGGTATGGGCTTCGTATCTATCTTGGCCACAATAATGCGTTCACTATGCTGTTTGTAGTAGCTTACCAGCATTCCTATTTTCCTATTCATTATTAAACCTACTCCTGCATTCCCCTATTTGATTTTGTGTTTATAACCCTGTAGGCACCTGACGAGAAGTCTTGTTCAAATGGTTCAAATGGCTCTGAGCACCATGGGACTCAATATCTTAAGTCATAAGTCCCCTAGAACTTAGAACTACTTAAACCTAACTAACCTAAGGACATCACACACACCCATGCCCGAGGCAGGATTCGAACCTGCGACCGTAGCAGTCCCGCGGTTCCGGACTGCAGTGCCAGAACCGCTAGACCACCGCGGCCGGCAGAAGTCTTGTTCCTCCTGCCATCGAACTTCACTAATTTCCACTATATCTAACTTTAACCTATCCATTTACCTTTTTAAATTTTCTAACCTACCTGCCCGATTAAGTGATCTGACATTCCACTCCGTAGAACGCCAGTTTTCTTTCTCCTGATAACGACATCCTCTTGAGTAGTCCCCGCCCGGAGATCCGAATGGGGCACTATTTTACCTCCGGAATATTTTACCCAAGAGGACGCCATCATCATTTAATCATACAGTAAAGCTGCATGCCGTCGGGAAAAATTACGGCCGTAGGTTCCCCTTGCTTTCAGCCGTTCGCAGTACCAGCACAGCAAGGCCGTTTTGGTTATTGTTACAAGGCCAGATCAGTCAATCATCCAGACAGCTGCCCTTGCAAGTACTGAAAAGGCTGCTGCCCCTCTTCAGGAACCACACGTTTGTCTGGCCTCTCAACAGATACCCCTCCGTTGTGGTTGCACCTACGGTACTGCTATCTGTATCGCTGAGGCACACAAGCCTCCCCACTAACGGCAACGTCCATGGTTCATGGGGGGAGGCATTGACAGTGACCGGGCCAAATATCTCACGAAATAAGCATCAAACGAAAAAACTACAAAGAACGAAACTCGTCTAGCTTGAAGGGGAAAACGAGATGGCGCTATGGTTGGCCCGCTAGATGGCGCTGCCATAGGTCAAACGGATATCAAATGAATTTTTTTTAAAAAAAAAGGACTACCACTTTTTATTATACACTCCTGGAAATGGAAAAAAGAACACATTGACACCGGTGTGTCAGACCCACCATACTTGCTCCGGACACTGCGAGAGGGCTGTACAAGCAATGATCACACGCACGGCACAGCGGACACACCAGGAACCGCGGTGTTGGCCGTCGAATGGCGCTAGCTGCGCAGCATTTGTGCACCGCCGCCGTCAGTGTCAGCCAGTTTGCCGTGGCATACGGAGCTCCATCGCAGTCTTTAACACTGGTAGCATGCCGCGACAGCGTGGACGTGAACCGTATGTGCAGTTGACGGACTTTGAGCGAGGGCGTATAGTGGGCATGCGGGAGGCCGGGTGGACGTACCGCCGAATTGCTCAACACGTGGGGCGTGAGGTCTCCACAGTACATCGATGTTGTCGCCAGTGGTCGGCGGAAGGTGCACGTGCCCGTCGACCTGGGACCGGACCGCAGCGACGCACGGATGCACGCCAAGACTGTAGGATCCTACGCAGTGCCGTAGGGGACCGCACCGCCACTTCCCAGCAAATTAGGGACACTGTTGCTCCTGGGGTATCGGCGAGGACCATTCGCAACCGTCTCCATGAAGCTGGGCTACGGTCCCGCACACCGTTAGGCCGTCTTCCGCTCACGCCCCAACATCGTGCAGCCCGCCTCCAGTGGTGTCGCGACATGCGTGAATGGAGGGACGAATGGAGACGTGTCGTCTTCAGCGATGAGAGTCGCTTCTGCCTTGGTGCCAATGATGGTCGTATGCGTGTTTGGCGCCGTGCAGGTGAGCGCCACAATCAGGACTGCATACGACCGAGGCACACAGGGCCAACACCCGGCATCATGGTGTGGGGAGCGATCTCCTACACTGGCCGTACACCACTGGTGATCGTCGAGGGTACACTGAATAGTGCACGGTACATCCAAACCGTCATCGAACCCATCGTTCTACCATTCCTAGACCGGCAAGGGAACTTGCTGTTCCAACAGGACAATGCACGTCCGCATGTATCCCGTGCCACCCAACGTGCTCTAGAAGGTGTAAGTCAACTACCCTGGCCAGCAAGATCTCCGGATCTGTCCCCCAATGAGCATGTTTGGGACTGGATGAAGCGTCGTCTCACGCGGTCTACACGTCCAGCACGAACGCTGGTCCAACTGGTGGAAATGGCATGGCAAGCCGTTGCACAGGACTACATCCAGCATCTCTACGATCGTCTCCATGGGAGAATAGCAGTCTGCATTGCTGCGAAAGGTGGATATAAACTGTACTAGTGCCGACATTGTGCATGCTCTGTTGCCTGTGTCTATGTGCCTGTGGTTCTGTCAGTGTGATCATGTGATGTATCTGACCCCAGGAATGTGTCAATAAAGTTTCCCCTTCCTGGGACAATGAATTCACGGTGTTCTTATTTCAATATCCAGGAGTGTATATTCGTGTAGTACGTAAAGAAATATGTTTTAGTGGGACCACTTTTTTCGCTTTGTGATAGATGGCGCTGTAATAAACATATGGCTCACAATTTTAGACGAACAGTTGGTAACAGGTAAGTTTTTCAAATTAAAATACAGAACATTTTATTTCGGTTTTTACAATGTGAACTTATCATTTCTGAGAACGAATGCTGTTACACCGTGATTACTTGTAAATACCACATTAATGCAATAAATGCTCAAAATGATGTCCGTCAACCTAAATTCATTTGACAGTACGTAGCAATACGTTGGCAAACCATAGCCAACCATCTGGTTTCCCCCTTCAAGCTAGACAAGTTTCGTCTTTGTTGTTTTTTGTATGACGCTTATTTCGTGAGATATTTCACGATCAATGGACCACCCTGTATAGCCTACAATATGAATTCAAATTATTTAGCCCCTAGCTACACGCTGTAGCAGGTACCGAGACTTCATGTAGCTGGTTATGTAAGAAAGAGATTTTTATCATTACCTTTTGGATGTGAGTCGTGACGTTTTGCAGTGATTATACCATTTGAGCGACATGAGTCTGATGCGTACAGTAAAAAAGACGTGTCAGTTTATACACCAATGCTGGTACAGTCCCCTGTTCACTTATTGAGTGAGTAGAAATCCTTTCTGTGGCAGTGCTGTTACAGTTCCACTCACACTGCTACACGCAGTTGACGCACGCACTGTGTGCACTTGCTCCTCGTATAACGGAGCAGATAAGCCCTAATGAGAGAAGCGATCGAGCGCCTGTGCAGGGTCGGTGACGCTGGGATCTTGTCTCGCTTATCGGCAGGGCCGCCCCCGTCCACACACAAGCGAGTTTTGCGTCTCTGGGGCCCAGTGGGCATTAACATTGATCGTGGCGCGTGGGGTGAGGTCTGGACGCCGTAACCGCGTTACGCCCCTCCCAGCTCTCCCGCCCCTCCGGGGGTAAACAGTTTACCGGCGCGTCGCGGCACGACGCCTCTCAGGCACCGCTACCCCAGACCTAGCGCCAGACCCAGACCCGGGCTCAAGGTCGGCGGCAGCTGCGTCCCAAGGCGACCCTCAGCCCACTCCAAACGTCTGGCGAGGGCACGCACTGTCTCGCAGAGCAGACAGCCAACGGCTCCCAACTCTGACCAGCTAGGCAGCACACTTACTTCACAACAGGAACCACAGCCATGTTTCTCCGCTGAGAGGGCGCTATACGCCTTGTTGACGTGTCATAACTAGGCGTTTTTTATGTTTTGTCATGGTACAGCGAACAGTCTGAAAGGAGTCTACTGGGGTACACTCACATGTCTCACCCGAATGTCGTAAAGATAATAATGTAAACTAAAGTGAAGCTATTATACTGTAAACGATGTATATCTCTGATGGGTTCTACAGGGTAGTCCAAAAGCCCAGAAACGCCCTCATAAAATTCAAATGGAGTAGGAACAAGGGAACAGTTCCTACACACGAGGAGCGGGAAGGGGAAAACTTTATAGGCTATGCCGCCGACATGGCGGCCATCTTGAAAGCCGCCATCTTGGATGAAACTCCAGAATTTCAAATGGGAATGTGGTCATGTGACATATCAAACAGATAGAGAATTTCACCAGAAAAACAATGCCGTAATTATTTTAAACATAGCTTTATTCATTCTCGGGTTATAGCCAGTTACATGTGGCAGCCGTGGGATGCTTGGCAGCATGTGTGTTATGTGCCAAAGAGACATTACGCCAATGTTACACAGTCCTGAGAGACCACTAACAGTCATAGGAATGGCTCGATATGTTGTCCATTACGTTGGATTGTTAATGCTATCCTCCGAATCCAGTCCTGATGAACTTTGACAAACACATCTGGCTATTTGACCACACGCATCAACAATGTGCTGCTTTAGATGATGCAAATCCTGTATTTTCACAGAATAAACCAGTGCTTTGACATGACCCCAAAGATAAAAATCCAAAGTAGTCAAATCTGGTCAACTTGGTGGCCACTCCACAGCACCCCTACCACCAATCCACTTTTGAGGGAACTGCACATCCGGGTATGCTCGCACATTGTGCCCATAATGTGGTGGGGCTCCATCATGCTGGAAGAATTTCGGAAATACACCGTCCTCCGTTAACAACGAGGGAAACACTTCTTCATCCAATAACCTCAGATAACCATTGGCTGTTAACATACCATCAATAAAAAAAAGCTCCAACGACTTTGGTAAAGCACACACCACACGACACCATCACTTTTTGTGAGTCGACCGTTTTGGAAGCATCAATCCAGTGCGGATTTGTGTCGGACCAGTATTTGTCATTCTGCTTGTTCACTTCACCATTGATAAAGAAATTGGCTTCATCACTGAACAGCACCTGATAGGGGAAACGTGGGTTTATCTGCAGCTGCTGTGTCACCCATTCTGCGAATTGTACCCGACGGTCTGGGTCATGCTCGTTCAGGTGTTGGAGCAGCTGAATTTTGTACAGGTGCCATTTGTGCTGCCATAAAATTCGCAGTTTGGAGGTACGGCTAACCCCACATTCTTGTGACAAGCGACGAGTACTCCGTTGTGAAGTCTTGCTCAGTGATGCCAACACGCTCACTGTTGTTGCTCCATCGGTGGCCGGTTTTGGTCCTCCAGCCTTAGGTTTATCTGCGACAGAAACTGTTGCTCGGAATTTGGCCAAAAGCTTGGGAACTTCGCTGTGAGTGATGGGCTGTCTGGTTGGGTGACGACTGTTGAAATCATCAGCAATGACCCGTGTGCTTCTTTCTCCTGATATCAAGATGATTTCAATGTGTTCTTCAAGTGTTAAGGACATTTTGTAACCTGTAAATAAGGAAACACTTATTAAAACGTTACCATGAGTAAATGATACCTAACAGTTAAACACATGTAACATATCAGGCATAGGATAGACATTTTGCACCGTTTCAGACTCAATTTTATGACTTCTCAGTATGTAATACTCACGCTGCCGAGAGTCCCACTGCTGCAGTAAATAATTGGCTATAACCCGAGAATGAATAAAGCTATGTTTAAAATAACAACGGCATTGTTTTTCTGGTGAAATTCTCTATCTGTCCGATATGTCACATGATCACATTCCCATTTGAAATTTTGGAGTTGAATCCAAGATAACGGCTTTCAAGATGGCCGCCATGTTGGTAGCATACCCTATAAAGTTTCCCCCTTCCCGTTCCTCGTATGTAGGGACTCTGTTTCCTTGTTTGCTGTTCCATTTGGATTTTATCAGGGTGTTTCCGGACTTTTGGACCACCCTGTATAAAGCAGATCTCTGACTCTGCACCACCGCAGAGATACTGCTCCTGGTGTAAGAGAGCGCTTGGCGCACAGCAGTAATAGTGTATCAGATTGTGAGCAAAGGACGATGAAGTAGGCAAGTGTTAGATTATAATGTAGGAACTTTCTCATACGAATATTTTATGCTACACCGCACGTAAGATAGGAAGTTAAAGATGATGAATGTGAAATGAAATGATGGAATGTGAATTTAATTTTGTCGAGAAAGGATTACTGGACTGATATTACAATGAAGCTTTAAGAGTACATGTATTGCTAGAAATATAAATGCGGCAGCCGAAGTCTTCTCACACTCAACGTAAAGAAGTCAACTTCTTATTACTTTCCTTTTGCCAGTGCCTTAGTGTCAGTGGGTTGGCTGATAACTGATAACAGTGAATTCTATAATGAGTAACCCCATAACGTACGTAAACAGATTTGATGTAAAGGCTAGTTAGATATTTCCCTTTTGTAATGTTTCTAAGATTTGTTAGCACAGGTATACGTAATTTGAAGATTTGTCTTTATGTTTTTCAGTGATCTTATATAACACTTACTGTACAAAAGGATGTAATTTTTCTGAGTAATGTAATTTCAACTCTCAGATGTTTTGAAAAGACAAACTTACCTTTGAATACAACTTCACCATTGAAAAAGTCAGTGTTAGTAATTCACCAAAATCACTATCGCCTGACTGTCCAGGTTATATGTTTTTTAAAGACATTCAATTTTTCTTAAATGTTTTCATTTATCCGCCAGAAGAATGTCATTGATATTTCAAAGCATTACGTCCATCATTGGACACCTTTGAGCCTACAGCTAATACATTCTATTCTTCTTCATGAGAGAGCAGCATTTAACGCGTTCCACCATTGCTGCTTTAAAGGTAAGACAATTTTATTTATTTGTTATGTGCACAGGGACCAAAGTTATCAATTTTGAACCGGGCCAGAGGAGCCGGTACCTAATGCGCTGAATGTATTTTTCTTTATTGGTATTGGGAGTTGCACTGCCCAATCAGTTCGTACAACGTTTTGCTAACAATAACACAGAGTCTGCACAGCACTTGCAGTTACAACACGCTACTCGATAACTCCAGTTTTGTATGCTTTCCCAGTTCAGGCATTCATTTAAGTATTTCAGTAGTTATGAAGAACGCTATACCCGTCATAAAGAATGTTAGAAGTCGTTGTGGCCCTCTTGGACTTTCTTCAAACTTTAGAACTTGAATCTCAGAGCCAGGACAACAATTTTCTAAAGCAATACAACGCAATTGCAGTATGTATGTATGTATAGCCACCTCGGTTGCAAAAATCAGTGTCAAATTTGATTGTAATTAACGTACAGTTGCTTGACCTCAGCCAATAGTAATATTTAAAATTGCAATACAATGCAATAAAAAAAATACTGAAAAACACTCGTTCTATCACAGCGCCTCTTCGTTATTACTAGCTCCTAGTACAATATATACACCACTGTCCATTAAAACTGCCACACCACGAAGATGACGTGGTACAGACGCGAAATTTAACTGACAGGAAGAAGATGCTGTGATATGCAAATGATTAGCTTTTCAGAGCATTCACACAAGGTTGGCGCCGGTGGTGACACCTACAACGTGCTGACATGAGGAAAGTTTCCAACCGATATCTCATACACAAACAGCAGTTGACCGGCGTTACCTGGTGAAACTTTGTTGCGATGCCTCGTGTAAGGAGGAGAAATGCGTACCATCACGTTTCCCTCTTTGATAAAGGTCGGATTGTAGCCTATCGCGATTGCGGTTTATCGTATCGCGACATTCCTGCTCGCGTTGGTCGAGATCCAATGACTGTTAGCAGAATGTGGAATCGGTGGGTTCAGGAGGGTCATACAGAACACCGTGCTGCATCTCAACGGCCTCGTATCACTAGCAGTCTAGATGACAGGCATCTTATCCGCATGGCTGTAACGGATCGTGCAGCCACGTCTCGATCCCTGAGTCAACAGATGGAGACGTTTGAAAGACAACAACCATCTGCATGAACAGTTCGACGACGTTTGCAGCAGCACGGA
Organism: Schistocerca nitens; assembly: GCF_023898315.1. Taxonomy (NCBI): domain Eukaryota; kingdom Metazoa; phylum Arthropoda; class Insecta; order Orthoptera; family Acrididae; genus Schistocerca; species Schistocerca nitens. Next base: position 88,142,139 of record NC_064617.1, read on the forward strand.
CTATCAGCTCGGAGACCATGGCTTCTGTTATCCTTGACGCTGCATCGCAGACAGCAGCACCTGCGATCGAATACTCAACGACGAACCTGGGTGCATGAATGGCAAAGCGTCATTTTTTCGGATGACTTCAAGTTCTGTTCACAGCATCATGATGGTCGCATCCGTGTTTGGCGACATCGCGGTCAACGCACACTGGAAGCGTGTATTCGTCATCGCCATACTGGCGTATCACCCGACGTGATCTTATGGGGTGCCATTGGTTACACGTCTCGGTCATCTCTTGTTCGCATTGACGGCACTTTTAACAGTGGATGTTACATTTCAGATGTGTTATGACCCGTGGCTCTACCCTTCATTCGATCCCTGCGAAACCCTACATTTCAGCAGGGCAATGCAAGACCGCATGTTTCAGGTCCTGTACGGGCCTTTCTAGATAGAGGAAATGTTCGACTGCTGCCCTGGCCAGCACATTATCCAGATCTCTCCCCAACTGAAAAAGTCTGGTCAATGGTGGCCGAGCAACTGGCTCGTCACAATACGCCAGTCACTACTCTTGATGAACTGTGGTATCGTGTTGAAGCTGCATGGGCAGCTGAACCTGCACACGCCATCCAATCTCGGTTTGACTCAATGCCCAGGCGTATCAAGGCCGTCATTACTGCCAGAGGTGGTTGTTCTGGGTACTGATTTCTCAGGATGTAGTTATCCGAATTGCGTGAAAATCTAAGCACATGTCAGTTCTAGTATAATATATTTGTCCAAGAAATACCCGTTTATCATCTGTATTTCTTCTTGGTGTAGCAATTTTAATGACCAGTAGTGTATATTTTGAACGACATATTGATAATGGTTAAGCTATGCACCAACAGTTGTAAATCCGTGTAATTCTTGAATTTCGTTTCAATAAATGCTTCAGTTAAAAATAATCTATAGCCTAGAGCGTACAATACAATTTGTCTATTCGCGAAATCGCTAGGTCGATTCCCACTAATAGCGAATTCTATTTACTTTTATTTCATTTCCGTGTTAATTATCGAATGGAAAGGTTAATCAACAAATATTGAATGATAACATTTTATTATAATACCATCTTTTTATTTTCATTTACAAGTTTTAGGATATTAAATTAAAATTTGTTAGAGATATTTGGAATGCCTTACTGTTAGACGAAAACATTATATGTGTACAAATGTCACAAAAACACTGCTCGATCTCTAGAAATAAAGCATTTTATTTTCAGCTATTGTGAGTATTCGCCTATTCGTTCGATCAATAGTTATTAGAATTATAATTCAACATTTGTTAACTTTTATTTACGTTTGATAACAGATAAGGTACTCAAATATACGAAGAAAATGCTACTAGCAAAAATCGAACTTCGACTTTAGAGCACTTACTTGCTAAGTGGTCAGTAACAGGACTCTCGCCAAAAAATATTCAAAAATTTTTGTAGGTGACAGTGTAATAAAATCTTAATATTTACAAAGGTATTTTTAGAGATTTTTTTCGGATTATTGCTCATTACTGATTTGGAAATTGGTGTCCAGTAGTATGGAGGAAACACAAGAGCGACAGTCTATAAGAATTCTTTGTCAGACACACAGTAGATGATTCGTCGTGCTGGGGTCCGACACTCATCGCATAAGTTCTGAGATAATCTTCCACCTTTGTTCTCAGATGATGCAAATTTAGTCCTTTCTGCAGCTCTGTATCTATATCTATACCTCTGTATTTACATTTATACTTTACAAAGCACTGGGAGATGCATGAAAGGAGATATTGTCCAATGTAACACCTATTCATGTTTCGTCTTGTCCCATTTGCATATGGAGAACAGCGCAAAGAGTACTGCATAACTGCTCTTGTCCGCAGTGTAACTGGTCTAAAGTCGTCTTCGCTGTTCCTATAATAGTGACACATAAGAGGTAGTACTATATTCCGAGATTCCTCTCAGAATACTGGTTCTCCGACTTTTGTGAAGAGGCTTTCACGAGATAAATGGCGTCTAACTTCAAGGGTATCCTTTTTCATAGTTTTCAGCAATTTCCCCAACTATTGTGGATCAGCAAACCTGTCATCATTCAGGTTGCTATTCCTTGTACTCTTTCTACATTCTCCGTTAGTCTTATTTTGTATCTGCCCCACACAGTTGCAGCATTTAAAGCTAGTAGCTACTCAGTGCACCACTTTGAAATCTTAGTAAGGTTAGAGTCAGTGTCTGTGAATCTTTTTTATATTACTTCACTGTAGTCAACGGCAGCATACGAAAAATATGAGAGATTATGGTTAATATTGACTGTCAGGTCATTGGCATACAAGAGGAACAACAAGGACGTCAGTATGCTTCCCTGAGGCCTTTTGACTATAATTCTGTACCCAGCATAACATGCAGCGTCTCCCCTACCTACGATATCCAACATGTTTGATACCCAACATGATCGTAACCCTGTTAATAAACTTTGGTGTCGTTTTGAATGGAATACTTTTTGGAAGCCAAGAGTAGTGCATATTCCTGATGGCCTTGACCCGTAACTTTCAGGATGTGAAGTATGAGTAAGGCGAGCTGGGTTCTTCCACATGACTGTTGTTTCCGGAACGCTTTCAGGTTTGCACGAAGGAGATTATTGAGTTAAACACACTTATTACCTCAGGCTATGTTTTAAGATTGTTCGATACATACTAGCCAATTACAGGGGCGATAGTTTTGTGGACCAATTACGCTAGTCTTCTTGTGGACTGTTGTGATCATGGTTTCTTCTCATTTCAGGTCAAACTTTTTCAGAGGAATCTACCGGATATTCTGTTAAAAGATGGACTAATAGAGTCGTAATTTATGCATAGAGTGTGATAGTGATGTCATCAGTCTTTGAGACCTCAATAATTTTATTTGGTTTTTTGGTTTTTCATTATTTCCGCTGTTTTTCAATACTACTAATATTTATAATCGGGAATATTTCCAGTATAAAACACTTTAAAATGAATTTTCATTTAAGAGTAGCACAGGAAAAGCAGAATTTCTGACTGATGTTTATGACCCTGCCATTTTTTAGTCATCTAAAGCTTCACACACTGCCATTTCGTCAGCTAAATACGTTTCATTCAGCACCTCCTTGTACAAGAATGTATCCCTACAATCTGTGTTACGCCAGTTACTTAGTAACCACTGTTTCTTGAGAAGTTCCTTGACAGAGAGTATTTACCATCACGAATAGTTCATATACTGGGCAAGTGTCATCTGGTAGTTATTTTTCTTGAAATCCTACTTCTTGCGTGCGTACTTCCATTGACAATGAATGTGATTTAAAAGATTCCGTCTTAAGCAAAACACAATTTCTGCTTTTTGCACACTTGCTTGTGTGGTGTCACAGCCAGACACCACACGTCCTAGGTGGTAGCTTATATCGGCCGCGGTCCTGTAGTACATGTCGGACCCGCGTGTCGCCACTGTGTGATCGCAAACCTAGCGCCACCACAAGGCAGGTCTCGAGAGACTGACTCGAACTCAGCCCCAGTTGTACGGACGACAGAGCTAGCGACTAGACGTACGAAGCCTTTCTCTCTCATTAGCTGAGAGACAGAATAGCCTTCAGCTAAGTTAATGGCTAGGAACTAGCAAGGCGCCATTAGCCTTACAGTGATTGTAATTAGAGTCTCACTTGTGTTCACCATAGAGATGTACAAGAAGAAATTAAAGATAAGTATATGAGAAACTCCGTTCTTTTCTTCATAGCATTAATTATGTATCCTCTTCCAGTACTTCACGCCCGTCTGTGTTAGTCTCGCGTGCCTTTTTAAGCCACCTCTATCTACAAGGTGTTGGCCCAGCTGCCGACACATCACATGGCGACGAGGATGGGATAAGTGTTCTTTCTGATTGCTTACATTTACTTGTGTCATGGCTTCGCCAGATGTACGTCCGAATTTTATCGCTTGCAGAATCAGCAGACGCAGGCGTTATTGGATGCTCTTGGACAGCTCGTCCAGGGTCAACGTGCGCTGCACACCGATGCGGCCGCCGCCGCTTCATCGCTACCGCCGCTACAACATGCTGTTGCTCCTCAATTCAGACCCTTTGACGCAACACAAGAGTCATGGCAGGAGTGGTCCCGCCAGTTCAGCTTTTATCTAGCCGCCTACAGAATTCAAGGTAATGAGCGGCAGCCGTTTTTGCTTTCTTGTGTCGGTGTGTCCACCTACCGAGTGATAGTGAAGTTGTTTCCCCGGCGCGACGTAGCAACTCTGTCCTACGAAGAACTTTTGTCTGCTTTAGATGCCTATTTCAAGGAAACAGTAAATGTCGTTGCAAAAAGGTATACGTTCTTTCGTACAAAACGTACGGCCGGTCAGACTAATAGGGAGTGGGTTGCGACATTGCAAGGACTTACTAGGGAGTGTGCGTTTGAATGCGAATGTGGACTTCCTTATTCAGATATTATGGTGCGTGATGCAATAGCACAGAACGTTTCTGATGTTCGCATACGGGAACAGATTTTGAAACTAGTTAATCCCTCCCTTCAACAAGTGATAGACATATTGGACAGGCAAGACACACTTGACTTTGCTCAGGAATCGTTTGAAACTTCGCCAGCAGTGTGTCACATTCACCGGCCCACCGGGCCCGCTGCACGGGACGCTAGGCGGCCCTCGCGCCCGTCAGCGCAGCGGCAGCCTAGCTCGCAAACACGTGCGCCGCGTAAGCAAGCTAATGCAGTGAAATCATGCCCGCGGTGTGCAACTAGACATTCGCGTGAAAATTGCCCGTCACAGCCAGACACCACAAAACGTACGGCCGGTCAGACTAATAGGGAGTGGGTTGCGACATTGCAAGGACTTACTAGGGAGTGTGCGTTTGAATGCGAATGTGGACTTCCTTATTCAGATATTATGGTGCGTGATGCAATAGCACAGAACGTTTCTGATGTTCGCATACGGGAACAGATTTTGAAACTAGTTAATCCCTCCCTTCAACAAGTGATAGACATATTGGACAGGCAAGACACACTTGACTTTGCTCAGGAATCGTTTGAAACTTCGCCAGCAGTGTGTCACATTCACCGGCCCACCGGGCCCGCTGCACGGGACGCTAGGCGGCCCTCGCGCCCGTCAGCGCAGCGGCAGCCTAGCTCGCAAACACGTGCGCCGCGTAAGCAAGCTAATGCAGTGAAATCATGCCCGCGGTGTGCAACTAGACATTCGCGTGAAAATTGCCCGTCACAGCCAGACACCACACGTCCTAGGTGGTAGCTTAAATCGGCCGCGGTCCTGTAGTACATGTCGGACCCGCGTGTCGCAACTGGGTGATCGCAAACCTAGCGCCACCACAAGGCAGGTCTCGAGAGACTGACTCGAACTCAGCCCCAGTTGTACGGACGACAGAGCTAGCGACTAGACGTACGAAGCCTTTCTCTCTCATTAGCCGAGAGACAGAATAGCCTTCAGCTAAGTTAATGGCTACGAACTAGCAAGGCGCCATTAGCCTTACAGTGATTGTAATTAGAGTCTCACTTGTGTTCACCATAGAGATGTACAAGAATAAATTAAAGATAAGTATATGAGAAACTCCGTTCTTTTCTTCATAGCATTAATTACGTATCCTGTTCCAGTACTTCACGCCCGTCTGCGTTAGTCTCGCGTGCCTTTTTAAGCCACCTCTATCCACAAGGTGTTGGCCCAGCTGCCGACACATCAGCTTGTGTTCTTGCTGTTTAGCCAGCACCAATGGGTTCCTTTGTTCTGTCGAAGCGTTATATGAAAACACGTACAAGTTTGGAATTGTGCTATCACGACAAGCACAGCTATTCACAAAAAGACGAGCTACCCTATAACGCATAATCAGTCCCATTTCTGATAACTGCTACATATACTGAATGAGACTTCACTCAGTGAAACACCCAGAAAAATCAACTGTAGACAAACAAATTGTTGTTTAAAATGTATATGAAACAAACATGACAAGAGAGCTACAAAATTAAAACAAAGATGAGATGGGCACCAATAAGAAGAAACGGAGTACTATCAACATGCAAACCCATATACACAGAGCACAGTAATGCATAACACAAATGCAATATTAAAGGTACACCATTGCAGAGACACACAACACATCTCGCATTTATCAGTTCACATGCCGAAACTGTGAGTCAGTTTGTATCTGCCAGACATGCAGTAATTTAAACATCACACACACACACACACACACACACACACACACACACACACACACACACGCGCGCGTTACATAATGGCACTAAGGAATCACATACGTCACTTCACATTTCTAGAGCAACTTACTGATACATATTTCTAGAGCAACTTACTGATATGGTCCACGGGCCAACAGACATTAACACTGACCTCCATACTTTTAAAGGCCATTCGCTGATAATAGTACTAAGAGAAGTGAAATACGACATGCAAGATGTTAGTGTAGAAGGAAAGAAATAATGAATGTATACACAGCTCTCTGTAATGGAACTTTGTTCACTGCTCTAAAAGAGCAGTCTAAAGATCGAAATTCACATAACGCAAAATAATACTCAAGCTCTCTCTCCCTCCCAATTCTCGTGCTACCCCCCACACCCCACACCCCTCTCTACGTCTCTCTCTATCTCTCTCTCTCTCTCTCTCACTCTCTCTGTGTGTGTGTGTGTGTGTGTGTCTCACACATAAATGCCCCTCACAAGCTCTGCTGTCTAAACGAACTCCGAAATTTTCACCAAAAGTACATAACGTAACATGCGGAGCAGATGAGTGTGTGGTAAACATAGATACAGTATGTGTTCGAGAACATTAGTGGACCACAATATTATTGCACCAGGGTGTAAGGGCACTTCGGTCATCCTGTCGTGAGTTTTTTTCGTGATATTTCACGACGACACACTGCACCAGTTGATAATACATGCAAAACTGTCTTGAAATCGTCCATAGTGAGATGTGTATTACATAGTCACTTGCTTAGTGTAACGCCACCACGTGTTTCTGGTAACGGCCACGGGAGGCCAAGTTCTGTTCCATCGTGGCCGAATTGTACAGTTCATGGTCTTGAAACCACGGAAGCATCACAGAGTTTGTTAAAACTAATTACATACTCATCCAACATTCAGGAATTATGAAGCCTGTTTACAGTTTTTGTTGTAAACTATAGCATTAACCACCTAAACAAACGATAAACATAATTAACATACAACTCTTCGCCGTAGAAATTAAAAAATGAATAGTAGCTGTAAGATAAATAACAATAACCGAGAGCAAAATAACCCAGTCATCAACAGTATCATCTGACCTAAAGAAAGTTCCGTGCGAAGCATGTTACCTCACGAGCCGCAGATAAAAAACTGTATGTAAAATAAATAGATGATAGCAATGTGACTAAAAGCGTGTACTATTACGGTATATGTGAAAGCTTGCCTCGCATTGTAAAAATTTAAGTGAAATTTCGGATTTACTTTGAACAAATTTTACCCTGAATTTTACACCCGATTTTCAATTGTGGAACTCCGAATACCACAATCGGACTTGTAGAGCGTAAGTAACGACGTCGCAGAAGCTACGCAAGCGGAGCGGGACTGATTTTTCTGATGTATTCTAAAGTAACTACACAGGAAAATGGGCTTAAGTCACATGAAATAATCAATAATATTGAACAAACCCACGTGACTATACGGGATGTCGAAGTAAATGTTCTACTGCAGCAAATATAAATTGTTGTTACATTTTTAAGAACAGTATCACAGAAATGGCAGTCCCACATGGACAGTATACATCTTCAGTGCAGCCAACGTGCAACTTCATAACTCTCATATTCACCCGACAGCATCTATAATGAAAGCTACGAAATGTTACCCACGCCTTTAACGAGAGACAGATGCAACAAGACATATTTACTCACAGATAATCAGATATTGCCAATCTCGTGTGCACGTGGACTATAATAGATTACAAAAAAATAAAGAAATCTCGCAACAAATCCTCAAATAAACACTGTTATCACACTCCAACACACACAGTTGGTACACTCACTGCTGCGAAATTTGTTACCGCCTGACAATTGGAACGACACTAACGCCCCTAGCGGCGAGAAAGCCAGGCGTAAGTTTTTGATTATTTTTCTACTTAATTAGCGAAACAGTTACAAAATTTTTGGGTTCCAAGAATTATTATACTGTCAAGAGACATTAATGATCACAAAATAAATGTAACAATAGTCAAATGTCATTAATACAGTGACACAAGCAGTAACTTATTCATGAAAAAGTGCTTTCGAATATGCATATAAATGCAACTTACTCATTGAAAGCAAGAGATTATAATCACAAAATTCATGCATGGGACGCATATACACACTACCGGAACAAAATTTGTGTACCTGGAAAGACGACGTCGATTTTGACACCTATGTACTGAAGCAAACTAGAGGTACTATAATGATTTCACCGTCATCCGCCAACAGATAGCGTAGTGGCAAATCTACCAGAGTGCCGGCTGTATCTACCCTTTAATATGGAAAGTTCACAGGCATATGACATAGTGTGAAGCAAACGTGTGAAGCAAGCAGGCAACCATGACACAGAGCTGCACTAGTGCTTCCTACATCCAACAGAGCGAGTTAGAGGTAGGGGTCAAATTGTGGAGGTAGGGGTCAAATTGTGGCCTTCCGATTGGAGGGATGGTCCGTTCTGAGTATTGCCACACAAGCTGAACGTGCTGCGTCAGCCGTGCAACGATGCGGGCCTCAGTGGTCAGGGGAACCATGATCACAACGGTAGATGATGTTCTGGAAGTCCATGCAGCACAGACGCCCACCAGGATCGTCATATTGTAACGGCAGTAGTGGCAGATCGTCCAGTTACCACACCAGGGATATCTTGCCTTGCGCGTCCAGACATGTAAACAGGAACTGTTGCGAACCAGTTATTAGCAGTGGGACTGAGGGCGCGCACTCCTCTAGCCCATCTTCCATTGACACCACAGCATCGACGTGTTCGGCTCAGCTGGTACCACCAGAGGATCACTCGGGAGATGGAATGGCGCGCCTTGGTCTTCAGCGACGAAAGCAGACTCTGCCTGCACGCATGTGCTGGTCGTTTGTGCGTACAACGTAGAGTCGGTGTTCACTGCTTCGTAAAGTGCATTCCTCCAAGACACACTGACCCCACACCAGTTCTTATGGTCTGGTGTGTGATAAGCTTCAAATCCCGTTCATCTTTGGCGTTTCTGGGTGGGAGGCTAAGTAGTGCTCGGTACGTGGAGAATATTATCACATCATTTCTTTCGCCGTTCTCGCAACAGGAAGTGGTGTGTGGTTCCAATAGAAGAATGCTCGCCCACATGCTGTCCGTGAAACTCAACGTGCTCTGCAAGAAATGCAGCATCTTCCCTGGCCAGCATGATCTCCGGATTTATCTCAAGTCGAGGGCGTGTAGGATATGATGGGACGAGAATTGACCTGTGCGACTCTTCAACCAACATGTCTTACAGAGCTACGTGAACAGGTCGAGCAGGCGTGGCATAATGTACTCGGTGATCAAAAGGCAGTATAAATTTGAAAATTGAATAAATCACGGAATAGTGTAGATGGAGAGGTACAAATTGACACACATGCTTGGAATGACATGGGGTTTTATTAGAACCAAAAAATACAAAAGTTCAAAAAATAAGTTCAATAATTAGCATAACTAAGACAAAGCAAAGATGATGCACAATATGTGCACCATCATTCCTCAACAATAGCTGCAGTCGAGGAATAATGTTATGAACAGCACTGTAAAGCATGTCCGGACTTATGGTGAGGCATTGGCGTCGGATGTTGTCTTTCAGCATCCCTAGAGTTATCGGTCGATCACGATACACTTGCGACTTCAGGTAACCCCAACGCCAATAATCGCACGGACTGAGGTCTGGGGACTTGGGATGCCAAGCATGACGCACGCGTCTAGCAATATGGGGTGGGCCGCCATCCTGCATAAACATCGTACGTCCCGGCAGGTGTTTATCAGCCAGGCTGGAGATGATGCGATTCTGTAACATATCGGCATACCTTTCACCCGTCAAGGTAGCAGTTACAAAACCAGAATCACGCATTTGCTCGAAGAAAAAAGGCCCGATAACGGTAGATGTGGTAAATCCAACCCATACCGTGACTTTCTCGTCGTGCGAGGGAGTTTCCACAACAGTTCTAGGATTTTCGGTAGCCAAAATTCTGCAGTTGTGGGCGTTGACAGACCCTCGGAGCGTGATATGAGCTTCGTCGGTCCACAACACGTGACTTAACCAATCGTCATTTTCCGCCATCTTTTGAAACGTCCACACCGCAAATGCCCTCCGCTTCACTAAATCGCCAGGTTACAGTTCATGATGCCGATGGATTTTGTACGAACAGCATCGGAGGGTAAGCCTAAGTGCCAACCAAACAGTACGAGGTGTGGCTAGAAAAAAACCGGACTAGTACTGGTGAAACAATAAAACGAATGCATTAAGGCTGAATGTCGCGTGGCCTGTCACGTGACTCTCGCTCCGCCTACTGCTCGAGTTTCATCTGCCTCCTGCACTCAGTCTGCCCGTGGCGTCTGTTTTAAGTAGTTGACGTTTTGTCTGTGCGTCGGAAAATGTTGAGTGTACAGAAAGAACAGCGTGTTAACATCAAATTTTGTTTCAAACTTGGAAAATCTGCAAGTGAAACGTTTGTAATGTTACAACAAGTGTACGGCGATGATTGTTTATCGCGAACACAAGTGTTTGAGTGGTTTAAACGATTTAAAGATGGCCGCGAAACTTGTTCGACACTTCCCTTGTCAACTCCTGTTAACTCAGACACTGCTCTGATTGTTAAATGGCGATCTTGTCGAACAAGTTTACCGATTTTTTCAATGTTTGCATCAGTTTTTGCTGACAATGGTCTACCAGTGCGAGTGTCATCACTGGTGTCTTCGCGGCCATCTTTAAATCGTTTAAACCACTCAAACACTTGTGTTCGCGATAAACAATCATCGCCGTACACTTGTTGTAAGCCGGCCGTAGTGGCCGTGCGGTTAAAGGTGCTGCAGTCTGGAACCGCAAGACCGCAACGGTCGCAGGTTCGAATCCTGCCTCGAGCATGGATGTTTGTGATGTCCTTAGGTTAGTTAGGTTTAACTAGTTCTAAGTTCTAGGGGACTAATGACCTCAGCAGTTGAGTCCCATAGTGCTCAGAGCCAACACTTGTTGTAACATTACAAACGTTTCACTTGCAGATTTTCCTAGTTTGAAACAAAATTTGATGTTAACACGCTGTTCTTTCTGTACACTCAACATTTTCCGACGCACAGACGAAACGTCAACTACTTAAAACAGACGCCACGGGCAGACTGAGTGCAGGAGGCAGATGAAACTCGAGCAGTAGGCAGAGCGAGAGTGACGTGACAGGCCACGCGACTTTCAGCCTTATTGCATTAGTTTTATTGTTTCACCAGTACTAGTCCGGTTTTTTTCTAGCCACACCTCGTAGTGTATGGAATGCCGGTGCGACGTGCGACTGCACGAGCGCTGACTTCCCCGTGCATAGACGAACCCGCTACAGTCTCCATTTCTTCCTGGACTGTCTCAGCAGAATTACGCCATGTGCTCGGTCGGCCACTACTGGGTCTATCGTCTAAACAACCCGTGACTTCGAGCTTCGAATTCATTCTCGCCACAGCTGCATTCGTCGACGGACCTTTACCCGTTCGAATCCTCTTCCTATGGCGATATCACCGTAAGACTGAACTAGCACATTCCCCATTCTGATAATACAGCTTCACTAGAAGCGCCTTCTCAGGTAACGTCAACATGCTGCGACTTCTGGCGCATCTGATTCTCTCTCTCATTACTGCTCCTTTTATACACAATTGTCATGCGCAGTCACTGACGTTGTGCTGTCCAGTGCCATCTGTCGGACATTTTGTTAACTTTGTTTTTTTTTTTGTTCTAATAAAACCCCATGTCAGTCCAAGCAAGTGTGTCAATTTTTACCTCTCTATCTACATTATCCCGTGGTTCATTAAGTTTTCAAATTTATACTGATTTTTTGATCACCCAGTATCTCTGGACAGTATTCGCCATCTGCACGATCGACTGAATGTCACGGACAGCGCCTGCATTGCTGCCGTGGACGCTACACCACTTACTAATGTGGGTGTTTAAGCGTGGGTCGATACCTGGTACCTCAGAACTGCTTGTGCTATTGATTTGTAAATGCAGTCATTTCATGTAATCCATATGCACCTTTGCAACAATAAATGTTGAGTGAATTGGATACGTCCAAAAGGGTGCACCAGTTTTTTTCGGCGTTGTATTTCTGTTGTTATCTGGTCTTATTATGATGGCGACTATCCTTCAGAAGTAACAATTTTGTATGGAGTCTACGTATTTGTATACACAGACAATTCGCTTGGCTTTCTAATAGACGAATATTTTTTGTAACTATAGTTACTTTCACTTTTAAAAAATTGAAAACGGCTTCTTCTGTGTTGGCAAACTGTTTTATTGCAAGGTAGGAGACAGGGTACTGCCGGAAGTACAGCTGTGAGGAGGGATCTTGAGTCGTGTTTTTGGTAGCTCAGTTGGTAGAGCCCTTGTCCGCGAAAGGCAGAGGTCGCGACTGCGAGTCTCGATCCGGCACACAGTTTTAATCTGCCAGGAAGTTGTAAACTGCTTTGTACTTTGGATGTTTTGTTATAACGTCTGTAAGATTTTCCTTTCAGATACTGTTTTACTCGCTTATTTGGTGCGTTAAATAATATGGGTATTGCATTCCATACACGTTACATAGGGCCAACACTCACTGATGTCACTGCAGGTGTAGTGGAGGAAACTTCGTGTTGTTTAGTAGGTATAAGACGTCTGTCTGCAAAAGGTCAGGTATTCTGATGTTTTTAACCATTTCTTGTTCTTAAATGAAGACGACGTTCTTCAGTAAATGTCTGTATGTTATAAGAGTAAAGTTTCTTGTAAAGAACAGTTACGCACCCTCCGTGTCCTTAGGAGGCCAGGAAAAGGCAAATGTGGTATTACTTTTTAGTTAGGGCTGATTTTTACGCTGCTACATACGCTCCCTGTAGCAAAAACTATATTCAAAATATAAACGATACTATTCTCATTAATCCGATAACGTATTCTGAAGTGCAGCTTACTTGCCGCTAGGAGCTCTGCTGTCACAGTGTGTAACACGAAGCAGTGAGACATCTGTGTCACTGTGTGTTAGAGTGTGCTGTTCTGTTACAATGGGGTAAATGGAAACAACCGAAGAATTTTTCTGCCATTTCCCATACGGAATAATAGGTTTCCATTCTGCTGGTAAGTGCACAGGCAACTACAGCGTAAAAACATTTCACAAACTTATCAAAACACAAACTGGTTCCATTACAACTAGTGTATGTATTACAATTACCCAGAATTGTGATTACTGTTTACAGTAACAATTCTAACAAATGTTTACTGCATGCTTTAACCACGGACAATAACAGAGGAAGTTTTCCATTTGTTAACAGCACTCCGCAGGTAATTCGTAACTCAAAGAGCTTACACTAGACGAGAGGTATTCGACAGTAGCGAAGATGAATAAGCGCTCATAAAGTACGCATTTCATACTTACTTGGATTTTTTTTCTGTTTTTGGTCCTACCGCTCAAAAAAAGAAATACTTTTTTTTTTAACAGCGTTTATTCTAAGGTCCTGGACAGTATTGGAAGAATGCAAATGCGTACGCAGTAAGAGTGTGCTATGGCAACGTCCTAATTAGATAGTGGCTTAGCAAGTCCCTCTTTCCATGTCCAAGGGAAACCACTTGTAGTTAAGGAGAGGTGAAGATATCTGTCAGTAACACGACTCATTGTGCACTGGGCCAAACGGAAGATGGATAGGCAACCCGCACTATAAGTTAAGGGGCGGTCGCACTGCAGGAACCTAACATGCGGCCTTCCGGATGTTGCAGTTTTTATAACTAGCACCCGTTCCCTTCACCCTAACCCTCTATTCTAGGTCAGTTTGTTTAGGTAAAAATGCCAGGCTGTTCTCCAATTGTCTCTGGCACCTGCATTCCTTATCCTTTTCACTACTTGATTTCCCAATTAATACTACCTTTTCCTTACATTCTCCTTCATCTTATTCTGTAGCACTGCTGCCCTCAGTGAGCTTTGACTTCTTCAAATATTTTCCTCCACGCCCCTCTCTCTGTCTCCCTCTCGCTTGTTTTTATTTATTACTTTGTTTTTTTTTTATTTTTTGGCGCTCTTTTCCACCTCAGATGCCGACACCGGTGAGATCCTCTGCTACATCATGAATTCAGTTTCTTCTAAGTCTCCTTTTTCGCCTATCATCTTGTATCTTACCTTTCATCATTTTGTTTTGTATTCTGTCCTCTGGTATTCTTTCCACATGTCCTAGTCTTTGTATTTGTTGTGATTTCATATATTTTACTCTATCTTTTCCTTTCTTAATGTATGTAGCCCGGTGGTATAGTTTCTCTTCTACCCTTCTTTCCGCTTTATTGAGCTATAAATTTTGTGTAGTATTTCTTACTCGAAGATTATTAAAGCATTTTTGCCATCCTCTGTCAGCACCATTACCTCTGACCCATACTTGACAACTGGGAGAAATAGGGAGTTATGTACTAAGGGTTTCGTTCTTCTTGTGACAAGGATCTTCCTGAACAGTTGTAAATTTTGGAAGGTAGCTCTGTTCCTTGTTTGTAGGGAGTTATGTACTAAGGGTTTCGTTCTTCTTGTGACAAGTATCTTCCTGAACAGTTGTAAATTTTGGAAGGTAGCTCTGTTCCTTGTTTGTATCCTTTCCATTATATACCCTCGAATGCTGTTATCATTTGATATTAAGACTACCAGTATCTAAAAGAGGAACTCCTTTAAAACGTTTCCCCTTTCTACTTAGTTGTTTAGGTGTCCTTCTTTCCTCAGAGCATGACATTAGCATTGTATTTTCATTCACTGTGAGGCCAATTTCAAAGCATCTATTTTCATTGGCAGGTATACTTCTTTAAGTGTAGTGTTACTTCTTCCTACTATTGCAACGTTATCGGCATATTCACACATTTGGCTGGTTTCCATACATGTCATGTAACTTTTAGTGCGTTTATTAACTATGCTATGCATGGATTTATTGAATAAAGCAACAGAGACGCTATGATCTTACTTCACGCCTTTATTAAGTACAAATTTTTCACTTATCCTATTGATTATTTATAATTTTGCTTTAATCTCTCCCATTGTCATTCTCATTAGATTTATTATTTTATTACATATACTAACTTCTCTCAGCACTCTTACAGTTCTCGCGAATTTTTGCTGTCAGAAGCTTGTTTGAAATCCGTCGCTATACTGGGCTTGGAGGCAGAAGGGTAGGCAACCCACACCGCAAGATAAGGGGCGAATGTATCATAGGGGCAAACCACACAGTCGTTCATAATGTAGAAATTTTTATGACCAGCAACCTTCCGCTCCCCCGCTCCCCACCACTCTAAACCAGTTTGTTGAAGTATGAATGGTGGGCTGTCTTCCTGTGCAACAAAGCATCCAGATTTCTTCTCCTTTCGTTATAATTAGGAATACCCTTTTCATTACTGATGATTGTGATTACCCTGCCATGATATCTTTATCTTAGGATAATTTATGTTTCCGAGATGTCTTTCTAGACCCTTTTCCTTGCCACTGTAATAAAACTCACCGATGTCCCCCCTTATGGTGAGATAATTTGGAAACTCATCGATTTTTCATCCTCTGTTTGATATTTACCGTTATTTGGGGTACTTTCACACACAAACGACACATGCTGAGAAATTCTTTTTACATGTTTGCAAAACGTTTTACACATAGTTACGAAATATTTTGCATGTTTTCAGAAAACTTTTCACAAAAGTTTACACTTTCTGGTAATATGATTTCACTGTCCCATAACTCAATTATGCATCTTCCTGTTTAATATTCTCAACTACTGAGATGATCAATATAATATAGTGATGTTGTAAAAATGAACGTTGACTACTTTATTCCTGACATGTTATAAGAAAGGCGTGTTTCTCTTCGTCCACATTTATCGAGATATTCACTATGTGCGTCATGAGGGGTAAAGCGAAAACCCCATTACTCAACTCTTAAAATGCCATGGGCAAGTGTGTTCTCTTCAATGGTGCTTATTACAGAAGGCTTTCCAATCATTCCAGGGTTTGTATTATTAACTTTATTCTCTGATGTTGAGCGTGGTACATTAAATTTGCTTGAGACCTTTCCGTACGACAGTTTACTCGAAACTGTTGCACCTCTGTAGAGCACTAAACAGCATCTTATTATTGAACAATATTCCCCCAACGTATGTAGATATCTGTAAATAGTTTACTAGTCACAGGTTTAAGTGAGGTAAGTGGGCAAATTACATTCAAATAAGTAAATTACAAGGAAATTATGCTTGCCAGTTTTCGCTCTTACAGTATAATGACGAATGTATTTGCACAAACACAAATGACAATAATAGTACAACACGCTGAAAACTGCTACACACCACAGTCTTAACATTCAAGTGGAACAATGTTATGATGTAAACTGCTTAATTACACATTAGGTGTAAACAGCAAAACGTGCACACAAAACAACAGCTTGCATTCTGCAATACCGATGTAATAAGAGAAACACAGTGCCCTGATCCAAATTTACCTGTGTGTCTGATATTTCCCTATTTTCAGTACAAGGTTTTTGCTAAACCCATTGCAGGATCTGTAATGCAATGCAAAGTATCCAGAATCTCCAAGACATCTACTTATCTCTTATGTCCCTCGCTCACGTCCAAAATATCATGTAAACCAGTGTGCGCTGCTATATGTCACAGCAGTGTCACACTCTATTACCGAAACAAGTACGAGGGATGCCACCCATCGCACACCCCTCAGATTTTGTGACAAGATAGTTAACCGAATAGCCCGTCAAAAACTGAACACAGTTCAAGCATGAAAATAGGAGGAAGGTGTAGTGGTCTAAAAAGAAGCAAAATGGCAACAGTGAACGGTCTAAGCTCAAGATGTGCAACATGAGAGCGTAATTTGTCAGTGATCCATCGCTAGCAAAGTCGGCTGTACAACTGGGACGAGTGCTAGGAAGTCTCTCTAGACCTGCCGTGTGGCGGCGCTCGGTCTGCAATCACTGATAGTGGTGACACGCGGGTCCGACGTATATTAACGGACCGCGGCCGATTTAAAGGCTACCACCTAGCAAGTGTGGTGTCTGGCGGTGACACCACAACAGCGACCGTGGAGTGTAAATGTATGGTGCGGAATTATTGGCGACCACCTCATTGGTCCTCACTTCATTGCAGGGGCCCAAACAGCTGCAACATACATCGCGTTTCTACAGAATGATCTGCCAACGTTGCTCGAAAATGTCCCACTGGAAACGCGTCGACGTATGTGGTATCAGCATGATGGTGCACCTGCGCATTCCGCAATTAACACTAGGCTGACCCTTGACAGGATGTTCGACGGGCGTTTCATAGGACGTGGAGGACGCATAAATTGACCAGCCCGTTCTCTTGATCTACACCTCTGGACTTCTTTCTGTGGGGTACGTTAAACGAGAATGTGTACCGTGATGTGCCTACAGCCCCGGAGCATATGAAACAACGTATTGTGGCAGCCTGCGGCGACATTACATCAGATGAACTGCGGCGTGTACGACATTCATTACGCCAGAGATTGCAATTGTGTGCAGCAAATGATGGCCACCACATTGAACATCTATTGGCCTGACATGTCGGGACACACTTTATTCCACTCCGTAATTGAAAACGGAAACCACGTGTGTACGTGTACCTCACCCCTCATGGTAATGTACATGTGCGTCAGTGAAAAAGACCAATAAAAAGGTGTTAGCATGTTGACGTAATGTGCTGTTCCGGTCTCTTCTGTACCTAAGGTCCATCACCGTTCCCTTTGGATCCCTACGTAATTCGGTGCTCTCCGATAAACACGATCGAACAGCGGAGGAGTGGTACTCAAGCGTCAACTTTAGGTTACAATATCTCCGGATGTAATCAACATTTTACAATGCAACAAACGGCACTGATTACGTATTTGTTTATATGTTCAGATGTGCTAACAAAACTAACGTGGTTCCATTTAAAAAAACGTAGGTTTGTGTTAAAATACATACTTACGTGCATTTTTTTTATGGTTTGTGTTAACCAATTACACTAGCTCCTCTCCTCACGTTCGGTCTGTGGAATCGATTCGTCAGTATTTGATGTGGTTTACGAAACATATCAAGCGGTAATGTTAGGTGACTTTGTATTCGAAAAATGTGGTCCAACTATAACATTCATATTTCTTTACGTACTACACGAATATGTGATAAAATATGGGGGTTCCCATTTAAAAAAACGCAGCGCCATACAGCGGGCTAACCATAGCGTGATCTGGTTTCTCCCTTGAAGCTAGACGAGTTTCGTTCTTTGTAGTTTTTTTTCGTTGGATGCTTATTTCGTGAGATATTTGGCCCGGTCACGTCAAAAAAATTACTAGATGGTTAGACCGATACCTGGCCTGTCGACATCATTTTATCTGTCTACTTCAAAGGATGTTCTCGGGTCTGTTGCTGTGACTGCTTGCATGGCGAGCAGCTTCTATTACGCTCGACTCTCGTACACGGCACGTTAACAGTTGCAAAACGATGAAACAATTAGGTTTGTGTGCAAAACTCTCTTCTCACTTTCCATCTTTCCGACATCCATCATCACTTAGTCGTGGCATTGGCGGGCAGGGAGAGCATTGTATGTGCTGTTTGGCTTTGTATCTCTCCAGAGGAACCGTCTCTCGGTTTCGTGTGTGTGTGTGTGTGTGTGTGTGTGTGTGTGTGTGTGTGTGTGTGTGTGTGTTTGAGCGCACTGCGGAGCTGCGTGGGAGGCGCCGACGTTCACCGCGGAGCCCGGTTTAGGTTGCCGTCAATTAATTACGGAGCATCCGCTCTCAGCTGCCACAAGTTGTGCTGCTGTTTCACTCAGTTGTGCATATTAGATGGCTGTGGGCGGTGCAAGCGGGCGTCCGTCAGATTTCCTGGCTGGATATTGGGATACCAGCGGGTAGTTTCTCGTGCCTCAAATTCCATCAACACAGGCTCGAGTCCGCGTGTTTAATTCACACCTGTTGTTAGTCTATATACTTTTAAAAATCGTTTAGAGAAGAGTTTTCCTTGTATCCGGAAGTGCAACAGCTGGTGGTCACTAAAACTCACGTGAAGGTTGCCCTTCCTACAAACATGAATAACATCCAATTAATACGACGCAAACTGACTGCTCTCAGTTATGCTTCTTCACACAGGGTGCGGCAGTGTTCATAGTTGGATATTAAAAACACAGTAACTGTAATTTATTTATTACCTCTTATGCAGATTTAAAGTTAAAGGTATGCCATTTACTAACGTGTAACTCATTGTCCATTGCGTGGATTACTTTTTGAGTATGACTCCTGCCAAATGATGCCCCTCCGCACAACACATTCACCCAGGCGGCGTTGGAAGCTTTCCATAACTCGGCGTAACGTATTCCCTGGTACATTGCCGACGGCAGTTCTGATGCGATCCTTCAACTCAGGAATGATGGCACAACGTGTTCGGAACACTTCTTGTTTCAGGTAGCCCCAAAGGAAGAAGTCTGAACATGAAATGTCAGGTGAGCGAGGCGGCCAGGAAATGTCACCAAAACGGGAAATTACTCTACCGGGAAACGTCTGTCGCAAGAAATCCAGGCAATTTCTGGCTGTTTGCGAGGTCGCTCCGTCTTGCTGTAAATTGTTCCACATCCACAGCGACCATACCTAATTGGGGAAGAACGAAGTCTTGCAGCATCTTTAGGTGGAGTTCACTGATGACAGAGCCACACCGCTGTCATCCTCAAAGAAGTAATGGCCAATAATCCCAAAGAAGTAACTCCACACCATACTGTGACACGAGAGGTGTGCAAGGGCTTCATGTGCAGTTTACGCGCGTTTGCATCACTCCAATAACGCATATTCTGTTTATTCATTGAACAACATAACTCGAAATGAGCTTCATCTCACATCAGGATGGTGTGCAATATTTGTGGATTTTGGCGAAGGAGATCACGCATGGTTAAGCAGAATGTTTAGCGTGAAACCAAATCCGCGAGACCTAATTTCCTTAAGGGGCTCCGGAAAGGCTCAAAATCATCAAAAGTTCAATTTTTACTTTTTTGCGTTTTCTGAATCTGCAGACTATTACCTTTTAATAGATATATAATTTATTCAATTCTGAAGACTACAACTATTTTTAAATTTTTTTTGAAATGTGTTCTACATGGGCGTGACCCAGTGTGGCGCTGTTAAACTGCTGTCAAATGGTGTTATTATTAACGTCCGTGTTCATCAGGTACATTTTAGTGATGTGAGATAAAGTATGTGTTGTGGCTAACCTGTGATGGTTCAATATATATCGCTGGTGTGATTGTCGATTGTTTCATGTTTATTTACTCTGTCGTTATCTCGAAAATATTCGTAATTAATTCTGTTTCTTGAGTCTCTGTTTTGTTGAAGTATAATAATGAGTAAAAGTAAAGTTATTAGAAATCCTCTGAAGGCTTTTAAGAAAAGGAGAAATGTTGGAAAGCCAAAGGTATTTAGAAATATGGGAATGAAGATAGGTTCTAACATGGTACGAGCGATGCTTGCTTTAGACAAGGAACGCCTTCGGGCTGCAGACAGGGCTGTAAAGAGTCTAGAAATACAAGCAAGAGTAAACAGGAGGAGGAACAAGAGGAAGCTGGAGGACGAGTTTGCAGAGGATGAAGATAATCCATCCCATGGACCTGGAATGCACTAAAAAGTTAATCCAATCTTTGTCGCTCGATTCCCAAAACTTTTATTTTCTCATACTAATTACATGTTTTCTAAGGATCTTCCAAACATATTTGTTTCAAACTTTCAGTAAATGTTACACAGTACCTTCTGCATAATTTAACACAGCCTTTTTCCAAAAAACTGTATATTTTTGAATATATAAATAAAAAATTGCAAAAAAATGTTGTGAATTTTCATTACAATTGAAAAAAAATCATCTTTCATAACGGAACTAAAATTTTGTAAAATCCCTGTGTTAAGTTGTAGCCCATATTCCAATAAATAATCTGTAAAAAGTTCAACTTCCTACTTCAAATTCTTTGTGAGGAAAGATGTAATTTATAAGCGTTATTTTAACATTGCAAGTATAGGGCGTTCCGGAGCCCCTTAACAATCTGCAGCTTATATGGGTGAAAATGAAGATCTTCGTGCAATATTCTCCTGAATGAGCGATTGGACATATGCACAGTTCGCGCATGACGACGAGCAGATCTTTTTGGGCTACGCAATAGTGCAGCACGAACATTTTACACGGCTTCTGGTGTCTGCATATTTCTTTCACTTCTTCCCGGTTTGCCGTTGCAAACAGAACCTGTTTTTCGAAATGCACGTACCCACCTGACAATCGTCCGTCCATCTGGAACTTTCCCATGACGTCCCAAGTTGAAATGTTGCCGAAATAGACGTTGGGCAGCAATAACAGGGGTCGTTATTCTTGAAATAACTTTCAACAGCAAAGGCACAATGCTGTGCACTCCACCGCTCCATATAACTGTCACACTCGAAATGGCAGCTCAATAATACACGAATGCGGCTCGAGCTGACGCGCATTCCTGCAGTACATTGTACTACGCAAGTCAGTTTACGCTATTAACGCTGCCCCTCCCTGAACGTCAAACTGACTAGCCCTAACAACGTTTAGTTTTTCTCTGTTATGCACTCAGGTTTGTATGTTCGTATACAAAATGACAATACTTCGTCGTGAAGAGTTTGTCATACTATTGTATCACCAACATGTAATCAGGATATGGTGCAGTTGTCTTCTCCAAGGTCTCGACGTGAACTTACATTCCGTGACCTGAAAGTAGCTTAATACTGCAAGGAGTGGCTTATTTCTCAATATTCGTTACGAGTAAAAATGATGCTGAGTGAAACAGTAATTGAATATGTCGCGAAAATTTTTGTTGCAATTATTCTCGCGCAAGAATTCGTGCAAGATCTTATAGTGTGCTCACATCCGTTACCTTACAAAAGTTTCACTTCATTTAACTGAATATATGAACAGCATGAATTTGAAATAAAGATGTAAGATTTGCGTTAACGTTGGACTATTATTTTCCCTCAAACATACGACAGCTTACATATCCACACATGGATTTAATTTACATTAATCATGTCATGTCTTTAGAACACTCAAACAAAGATCAGTTCTTCAACGTACATTGGAAAATCACGTAAGGCAAACAACCAATCTGACGAAGGAAATACTGACTTGTCAAACCCGGTAGCGAGATAAATTCAGATGTTAAACAGAACGGAAACTGTATCACTCAATCATATTCGCCACTGAGCCACAACGGAAATTACGAGTATTTCAGCCAGATAATTCTCGACAAGCCAATACGGTTCTCCCCGGATATACATCGTGTCCAAATCTTCTGGCTCACCCAAAATAGCTTTTGTCTGATGCGTTAAATGAAAAATTATTTCAACCAATGTTTTTTTAGCATCACTGGGTAATTCTTGCTGAGGGTTTACGGGATAGGTTACATTTTTTAAATGGAACTATGTACATTTTATTCAAGAATACACTCACATTCTCCAAGAGCTATTCGAAAAAGTATCTCACTGTACCATTTTACCCACGAAACTAGTGGCTGTCGAAATGATAACTAATACAAAACTTCTCTAATTTGAATATCACTTCATTGCATTTCATTAACTAAATCACTTAACCCCTTCAAGGCATATTTGAACATTTTACAACTTACTGATAAACATTGACTGCAACAGTACTGCACTGTACAGTAATTGGCTCTTGTTTTTGTACAGTATTGTATTGCAGTACTTATAACTATGCAGAAGTAATATGGCCCTTTATAGTAACTTTTACTCTGATACTACCATTACATGAAAAACAGATCGCTTACATCACATGCTCAGAATGGTGTCCATTGGCTTTCATTCGCTGGGTCGCTCTCTGGATGAAGGACGCCCTACATCGTTGTACTACTTCCTCTGTGATGGCTGTACAAGCGTCAATAATAGTTAGCTGCAAGTCCACTGTTGTTGCTGGAACATTTTGGTAGGCAGAATCCTTGAGTGATTCCCACAGAAAGAAAAACGAGCGGTGTAAGGTCCTGAGACAGGGCAGGGTAATTAACTGACCCATCTCGTTCAATCCACGTACCAGGGTATTTATGGTCTAGAATTCGTGGTACTCGTGAAGCGTTATTTGCAGGGCATCCATCATACTGATACCACATGACAATCCTCTGATTCAGAGGTTTGCATTCCAAGAGAACAAGAAGAATGTGTTTTAAAAATCGGGCGTATTGTCTTCCATTTTGATTGCTATTTCCCAAGAAATGTCCGATAATGGTATCTCCAATAATTCCCCACGAAACATTAACGTTCCATGCACCTTGATGCTCTATCTGTCGGAGCCATCGTATATTATTGATGGGCCAATAACGTATAATTCTCATACGGACAATTCCTTTTATAGAGAATAAAACCCCGTTCGTAAGAAGATCTGAGAAGGAATTAGGATCAGTCAGAAGTTGTTGCTGAGCCCAACGACAAAATTGAACCATGCTGTTGATGTCACTTTCAAGAAGTTCTTGGTGTAAATGAACATGGTAAGCATGGAATTTATGACGTTTCTGAATAAAATGTGCACTCGTTTTTGAGACACCAAATTCATACTGAGTTCGTTGTGTGCTGACTTGAGGATTGACGGCTATAGCAGCGAGCACAGCGACCTCAGCAGTTTCGTCTGTTCGTATTCTAGGACGGTTTTGAGGTCTTGCACTTAAATCTCACGTCTCACATAGACAAGAAATGAGATGAACAAACATCCTGCGACAAGGCTATGACTTGCCACGGAATCCTCTGCTGTACAGTAATTGTGCCTGAACTGAAATTCGCCTGCCTACAGCAAATTACAGTACAGGTATCTACAGTAAAGTACAAGATAGACATAACATAATAATCATAATGTTCTCTAACAGTACTGAACATAAAAATACAAGTTACTTAACTGTTTCCCGTCAGCGTACTTCCTCCACAGATCAGCAGCATTTCTTCCTTATCGCTAAGCCGGCCGGTGTGGCCGAGCGGTTCTAGGCGCTTCAGTCTGGAACCGCACGACCGCCACGGTCGCAGGTTCGAATCCTGCCTCGGGCATGGATGTGTGTGATGTCCTTAGGTTAGTTAGATTTAAGCAGTTCTAAGTTCTAGGGGACTAATGACCTCAGATGTTAAGTCCCTTAGTGCTCAGAGCCATTTGAACCTTATCGTTATGTGTGTACATCATACACCTTTGCACAACAAAAATTATATTCACAATGTGTGGTACCGCCAAGCAGTTACTAAGTTACTCTGATGTACGACTACACTGGTATACTGTGCACTGTACGCTAAAATAACAACAAATGAGATGCGTGAGGAGTAGGGGACGTTAGGTGGGAGAATTGAGTACCTGTGTTTACATGGTCCGGAAATCATAAACAAAACCCACACATCTGCAACAACACTACATTGGGTACGTAATGTGTACTACACTGGTATACTGTGCACTGTACGCTAAAATAACAACAAATGAGATGCGTGAGGAGTAGGGGACGTTAGGTGGGAGAATTGAGTACCTGTGTTTACATGGTCCGGAAATCATAAACAAAACCCACACATCTGCAACAACACTACATTGGGTACGTAATGTGTACTACACTGGTATACTATGCACTGTACGCTAAGATAACAACAAATGAGATGCGTGAGGAGTAGGGGAGGTTAAGTGGGAGAATTGAGTACCTGTGTTTACATGATCCGGAAATCATAAACAAAACCCACACTTCTACAACAACACTACATTGGGTACATAATGTGTACAATCAAGGCAGTAAACAGCTCGGTTCCTTCACAACCAGTGTACTCTTTAGTGCTTGCACATCTACGTTTTACTGACAAAAATGGTACAGTATGATACATTTTTGTATACCTCTTGGAGAAGGTAAGTGAATTCTTGAATAAACTGTACGTGGTTCCATTTAAAAATTTAACCTCCACCCCATATCTCCTACATTTGTGAAGATACATAACGCATATAGTTTCAGCAAGAACTACCCACTGATCTATTAAAAACGTTGGTTGAAAGAATTTTTCATGTAACATCTCAGAGAAAGGTTATTTAGGGTGATTAAGATGAATGGGACACCCTGTGTACGCAGAATGATTCTTATTAACGTTTGAAAAACTCCGAAGCAACGTAGTTGCTGCTGAGACAAGTAATTTAATATAAGACACGTGGGATCGCAAATGCTAGGAAACACCAAATGTTGAACATGTAACTTCACCAGATAACGTACGTCACAGCTCGTGATGCGGCTCGGCTTGGGCGTGAAGAGATGATTAAGTGACGCAACACTTGCATTCGAGGAAACAGTGCAAATTTCGATCACCTCTTGTAAATGTAATCTGTTGTAAAAACTACGAAAGTGTTGTCGTCGATGTAACCAGGTGAAATATGTTCTTATTTTGTGTTTCTTTCCGTTTTTCCCTTCTTTCTTTGTGTACTGAAATTGACAAATGTACAAATATAAGAGACAACTTACGAGGTCACTGTATGCGGGAGGCATGTCGAGAGGATAAGGATCCTAAGCTTCTAGCGCTCAAACTGATTTTTTTCCTAAAGTAGACAACAACGTGTCGAAGGAGTGGGTTTCGGCAGTACAACATACGCTCGTTTGTCTCAGTCAGCTTAAAATTTCTACAGCACTTCCGTATTGAAATGAGTGCTTCTGTTCTGAATCCCTCCAGCTTCGAGGTAAAGAGTGTAAATCGGTTTCTTTTAGCAGATTATAGGTTTTTAACGAATTCAAAAATGTTGATGGAGATGTTGTGTGATAATGATACCGGCGGATGAACAAATATTTATGATGAACAAAAGAGTGTGCGTCCCTAAATCGTCGCTCACAACGTGTTGACGAAGACTGAGGAAGTGATTGGTGACAACTGTATGTTTCCAGAAAATTCCAGATTCTTCTACATGAAATCATTAACGAAACACTTGGATTTGGAAAACTACGGTGCAGGTGATTACCAAAACAGGTCTCAGATTAACAAAAATAAAACAGAATTCCATCGCGATGAAAACGAATCGAGTGCTTCGATCTGAAAGGTGAACAATTTCTTGATACTCATTTGACTGGCGACGAAACGCGGGAGACTCGCTTTAGACACGATACGAAAAGAAAAATAATGCAGTGGCGACATCCCTCCCCACCATTAGCGAAACAATTGTAAACGTTTCGATCCGAAAACTCATGCATTCTGTCTTTTGGGACGCTAAATGGATTCTCCCCACTGAATTCTTGGCCTAGCGGGTGATCGTTAATGCTACGCCGTTCTGTGAAGCCTAAGAAATTACGCAGCACAATTCAGAATAAATGAAGGGCAGTGTGACCGAAGGGAGTGTCCATGTTGCACGACAATATACCGCCATACACAGCAATATCACAAAGCAACTACCAGATTCTTCTTACTGGGAAGTCATCAACCACCCAGCAAAGAGGCCTCATATGATACCTTCAGATTTTCATCTTTTCAACTGTCTGATGTCGTTTACGTGTGACAGAAGGTTTTCTACGCACGATGATATCGAATGCTGTCAGACAATGAGACAGACACGTGTCAGGTGACATTTTTGACTACATCGAAAAATGGTGTTAAATGTACACCTGCGACTCTAATTTTCTCACGAATATACTGCCCTTACCATTATATAACAACTAAATATCCTTAATATCTGCATGTGCTGCATATATGTATGCACCTTCCAAATCTTCTGCGAAACAAAAGGGATCGGTTTATACCAAACTTGGCGCGCAAATTACTTACTATGTGGAAAAAAAGCAGTGTAAACGTAAGAGCCACCTACCTCCGAAGAGGAAGACGGAGATGGGGGCAGCGTGAAGAACGGGGCGGCATAGGAGGAACGTCTGGTGCAGTTTCCACCAAGGCTCATTATTTGTATAATTTTTGTAAAAATGGTTAGGGGGGTGGGGGTGGGAGGTTGATATTCCTCTCTTACCATTAGGGAACGGCGTCGGGGTGAGAAACTCTGGCATGTAAAAATACTCTAAACGACCGTTATTAGAATCGAACCCATAGTATCTGGGGTCGGTAAGCTCATTGGCGACAGTACCAATGACGTAACACACCTAGGAATGTTGGAGGAGACGGCGTAGAGACATCGACATAACAACACACCTCCATGAAGTAATTTTTGCTAAACTGGACACACGGGTCACTTGTTATCCGAATAAATACTACCGTAAGACCCTCCTAGCACCCTAATGGCTGAGGGTGAAAGCGAAATTGGGTGACATAAGGCCGTAACTCCAGAACAGGTTATCAATTTCAGCCAAATTTCGCACATGTATGACTCACTATTTGTATAACAATACTGTGAGAATAATATACCCCTACTACTGCTAGGGGTAGAGTTGGGGACAAGAAGGAGTGATATGAAAAAACTTTCCAAAACGACTTGTTGATGTTTATTTCCTGTATTTATTAACTTGGAACACTTTAAAAGTTTGAAGCTCAATGTGTGTAAGTAATTGTACTCCTCAGTGCTTCAACTAGGTCGTGAGAATAAGCACCTCAAAATGCCACTAATTTTAACAGCAAGTTTCGGGAGATGAAGAATTTGAGATAGATAAAATACGCCGCTCTGTAGCTGGCGTAAGGCATAAAACAGTAGTGAAGCCTCATTATTCTGTGAGATGATTACAAAATTTAATTACAAAATCGAACAAAAGTACTTAAATAATTAACCAAACACACACACACACACACACACACACACACACACACACACATATATATATATATATATATATATATATATATATATATATATATATGTGTGTGTGTGTGTGTGTGTATAGGGTGTTACAAAAAGGTACGGCCAAACTTTCAGGAAACATTCCTCACACACAAAGAAAGAAAATATGTTATGTGGACATGTGTCCGGAAACGCTCACTTTGCATGTTAGAGCTCATTTTATTACTTCAAATAACATTAATCATGGAATGGAAACACACAGGAACAGAACGTACCAGCGTACTTCAAACACTTTGTTACAGGAAATGTTCAAAGTGTCCTCCGTTAGCGAGGATACGTGCATCCACCCTCCGCCGCATGGAATCCCTGATGCGCTGATGCAGCCCTGGAGAATGGCGTATTGTGTCACAGCCGTCCACAATACGAGCACCAAGAGTCTCTACATTTGGTACCGGGGTTGCATAGACAAGAGCTGTCAAATGCCCCCATAAATGAAAGTCAAGAGGGTTGAGGTCAGGAGAGCGTGGTGGCCATGGAATTGGTCCGCCTCTACCAATGCATCGGTCACCGAATCTGTTGCTGAGAAGCGTACGAACACTTCGACTGAAATGTGCATGAGCTCGATCGTGCATGAACCACATGTTGTGTCGTACTTGTAAAGGCAAATCTTCTAGCAGCACAGTTAGAGTATCCCGTATGAAATCATGATAACGTGCTCCTTTGAGCGTAGGTGGAAGAACATGGGACCCAATCAAGATATCACCAACAATGCCTGCCCAAACGTTCACAGAAAATCTGTGTTGATGACGTGATTGCACAATTGCGTGCGGATTCTCATCAGCCCACACATGTTGATTGTGAAAATTTACAATTTGATCACGTTGGAATGAAGCCTCATCCGTCAAGAGAACATTTGCACTGAAATGAGGATTGACACATTGTTGGATGAACCATTCGCAGAAGTGTACCCGTGGAGGCCAATCAGCTGCTGATAGTGCCCGCACACGCTTTACGTGGTACGGAAACAACTGGTTCTCCCGTGGCACTCTCCATACAGTGACGTGGTCAACGTTACCTTGTACAACAGCAACTTCTCTGACGCTGACATTAGGGCTATCGTCCACTGTACGAAGAATTGCCTCGTCGATTGCAGGTGTCCTCGTCGTTCTAGGTCTTCCCCAGTCGCGAGTCATTGTCTGGAATGTTCCGTTCTCCATAAGACGCCGATAAATTGCTTCGAACGTCTTCCTGTCGGGACACCTTTGTTCTGGAAATGTCTCGATACAAACGTACCGCGCCACGGCTATTGCCCCGTGCTAATCCATACATCAAATGGGCATCGGCCAACTCCGCATTTGCAAACATTGCACTGACTGCAAAACCACGTTCGTGATGAACACTAACCTGTTGATGCTACGTACTAATGTGCTTGATACTAGTACTGTAGAGCAATGAGTCGCATGTCAACACAAGCACCGAAGTCAACATTACTTTCCTTCAATTGGGCAAACTGGCGGTGAATCGAGGAAGTACAGTACATACTGACGAAACTAAAATGAGCTCTAACATGGAAATTAAGCGTTTCCGGACACATGTCCACATAACATCTTTTCTTTATTTGTGTGTGAGGAATGTTTCCTGAAAGTTTGGCCGTACCTTTTTGTAACACCCTGTACATATATCAATTTCATTTCAAGTATCTTACTTACAATGATATTATGTTCGCCTCAACGAGCTGTATGGCTTCCTAATGCTGGCTACAAAATCGGCTGCCTGCATTACAGGGCTTGTCATCCTGGAGCCACTCAGCTAGCAGGTGCTTCAGCTGCTTTACTAGTGGCATTGCGGAATGCCACACATGAAGAACTTCGCTTCGCTTTACGCATCTTGGCCGGTAATCAGCGTAGAGACTGAGACGACGGTTTGTTGATGAGCAGCCTTTGCGTGAAAGCAGCGTGCGCCACTGCACCTCTAGTGATTATGGCCGATCCTGCTTACGAGGGCACTGTCTCAGCTTCTTATTGGTCCTTGTCCTGGATGCGCTATACAGTTTCCATATGTGATCACAACCGCTGCGACTGTTAAGGCTCTGGGAATAATTTTCGCCACTAAAGGTACCTAATGTCATTATGGCAGATAAAAGTCCAGATATAACATTAATGCAGTTTCGATGTTACTGATATTGGTGAGGTATTCAACTCAACATGAACACACTGTATGATACAGAGTGGATCTTGGACGCCGAGTGGTGCGCAAGATTCCACAGACAAAAATAGCACTTATGCTTTAACAGAAGATGAAGCCCTTACAAGTTTCTTACTCATTTGTATATCAAGCCTCGTTATCAGACGCAGTGTAGCATATACTATGCATTTACAACTGCGGCACTCTCTCCTGAACTGCTTGCATCCCCTACCTCCAGTCACATACACCTCTGGAGTGTTACGCTGGTGTGGATGTAGATACCAGTTCTGAGACCAAATGGATGTGAAAATTATTCACTGAGGACATCTATGTCTCTGACCAAGGCGAAACGTTGGTGTACCATGAGAACCAGCTGATTTTGTGTTCATAACTGGATACATATACACCAACCCCATCTGTACAGCTTCAATTAGACTTGCACTGTCAGTACCATAGCTCCCGCTGTGACAGAGCCGTTGCTTCTACCTCAGATGCTGTCAACACCCTTAAGTCGATCGACGTTTACTGAAAGCGAATTTGAAGCGGCCTGCAAGACTGTACTAGATGGTACTTTTCAGACTCCTCTGACTGGAGTGTCAGCAGCCTCTGCTCATCACTGCTGGTCCAGATTCCATCCCTTCAACCTCACTAGGGTCGTTTCAGATTTGGGACAGATTTGTTATCTCCAAAAAAAAAAAAAACCGAATTTTACGTGTGACATATTTGACTAAGAGTTTCCCTTCTGGGCAGTTCAGCCACTTTGTGCATATCTTTTCATTTGACGCCACTTCGGCGACTCGCACATTGATGATGAAGAAGACAACATCCACACTCAGTGGTGAGCAGCGAAAATTCCCAATCGACCGGCCGGGAGTCAAATCTGTAATTGAGTGTCAGCAACAGTAACCAGAAGTCCATGAGCTGCGGACCTGGTATCGCAACCAGAATGTACTATGAAGCTCACAATTCTTCACGCACAAACAGTGAGGAGGGCACCATTGCGAGATTGCGAGATTTCAGAAGCTACCGTTAGTGTTGCTCTCATTGTAAATCATGGTCAGTCTGAGGAGAAATCTTCACATCTATAGTGTACCGCTAGTGCTGTGCTTGTCCTGAATGTCAACTATATGTTCACGTTACAACAGTTACCACAACCTTGCCCTGGCTCTCTTTCGTTCTATTCTTAGGTTCTTATACAAATTAAATGACACAGTTCCAGAGACTTTGCTGGTCTCACACAGATATGATTCTATGTATGTAGATTGAAGTGGGGAATGACAATTTGTACCAAGGCTGGCAATCGAACCCGTGTCTCCTGCTTACTAGGCAGGTTCGTGAGCCACTAAGCCACCTAGGGACTGGGGTTCAAACAGCTGCACACCTCACTCCTCGATCCAAATTCTCACCGCCGCCCCAGTCTACTTCAAATCCCCCCTTACACACGAACAGAACTGTCAAGGCTATTAATGACCATGTGTAAGGGGGATTTGAAGTAGACTGGGGCGGTGGTGAGAATTTCGGACGAGGAGTGAGGTGTGCAGCTGTTTGAACCACAGTCCCTAGGTGGCTTAGTGGCTCACGAACCTGCCTAGTAAGCAGAGCCTGGGTTCGATTCCCAGCCCTGGAACATATTTCCACTCGACGCTTCAGTCTACATGCATAAAATCATATTCTTAGGTTGTCTGTAATGTGACGATAACATAATAAGTATCTAAAGTAGAAATTTAGTTTGGAAATGTTTATGATAAATTTGTAACTAATTGAAAGTCGATAATGTTATGATCGATACTAACTTCTTAAGGAAGATTTGTCCACTGTCTGAAAATGAAAGAACTGAATGCTTAATGTACATATATGGCTTATTACTTGTAATACAATGTAAAACAGATTTTTCTCATTTCATTTGAAGTGTAAATGACTGTTCTACTTGGAAGGAAAATGTGTTGAATTGATGTTTTTAATAATCATCCAGGCAAACTGGGGAACCACAGTATCTTTTCCACTGGCGTCTTTTTTGATGACCCTGACGTTCTTAGCGGCAGAGGGCAGAACCAAATCTAGGGCATGATGAGACTGACTTGTTGGTCGTGAAGCAGTCCAGTGTTGAAGAAGTGTTTTGAAGTGCACAGCTGAACTTGTTCATTACAGCGTAACGAAGCTTTGACAAAAAGACGAATAAAGTTGTATGACAATAACTTGCACAATTATAAGTCGTATCAAGAATATATTTGTCACAAATGCAAGAATTTACATACATAAATTGTGGCAAAATAGTCGCGAAGCGGATACACCAAGTACAATGGCTCTGGGTGGTTTCTTGGTGAGCCATATCTGTTTACATGAATGAAGACTCGAACAAACTGTGTAACGTTGTTTGTTACCACAAATTAGGACTGTCCATCTTCTATAAGGCATGAATTTCATGTTCTCTCATATTTAGAACTGCATATTTTGAAACAACACAGGTTACTAATTTTCAGTATTTCTCTGTATTAATGTTACCGAGAAAAATGTATTTATTTTATTTGCTGTGTCACATTAAAAAGAATTGATTTGCTGAGGAATTGCGATCTTAGTAGATATTATTATCTGAAATGCCCATGACCATTAATATGTAGTTTACGTAACAAGAATAGGGTTTTACTAATGAGAAAGTCTATATGGAGTGGTCGTCTTTCAACTTGTAGCGCTTGTGGTGTGCTGTAAAATTTCGAGTACATCGTAAATGATTTCTAATTATTATTTGTGGTCAGTTTTTCAAACATGTTAGCTAAAAGCTACATAGTAAAAATCTTTCCTGCGTCCATCTTGTTATCAAGTAAATTTTCAATAATAAAATAATCGCTTCCATTAAAATATTTCCAGTACATTACCCAAGTAGTATACACACTGGCGACCATCGTAATTTACATCAAGCATTTATTTCAGGTGGAAATTACAACAGTAAATTACCTGCTGCCTCTCAACCTGACACTGAATACAAGTACTGCTTGTTCAGCGAACGCGAGTCATTCGTCATAACGATAGCACTGGTAGGTTGTCCAGTAAAATATACTATAAATGTAGTTTGTGTGGGAAGAAGTGAACCCCGCATCCACCCAACACTTCGGCTAAATTGAACAATAGTGTTTTACAATAATTCCATTACAGGTCAAAATGTGGTAATAATATCAAATTTTTTATCAACAACGTGCCTTTCCAATTTCATAAAAAGTTCTAATCACAAAGAATTATTACGAAGAGTGAAACTAAAATTCACAGCTTCCTTCGAGTATGAAAATTAAGATACGCTGGGGAGCCAAGGTTGCGCTCCATGTCGCTCTGACAGACATCACCTACAATTCGCCACGTAACACTTTAGAGGCCATTTAAGGCAGGTTTACATTACTAAATATCTGACAAGAAAAGGTGAGGTTACAGATTTACTTGTGAAGCTGATATTGATAGTTGCGTTGCTGAGTGGTTTTCCTTGGAGTGTTCCCATTCTAGACTTCTCGTTAGTGTACTACGATTCTGCTGGTGTCAGGCGATGAATGACTGAGTGGATCGTTGTTTCGAAGCTTCCACAGTACTATACTATACGGTACCTAAATTGTGGAGGAATTAATCATTGTCTAGTAAAGTGACAAAGGTAGTCGCGATCACAGTCCATAGGATGATAATATGCGTGTTTCTTTCTTGGTGGTTGTATCTGGCACAAAAGCCGTTAATTTCTGCTAGTATCGTAGATTGACTGCTGTTGAAGCTTAACTTGACAATAACTCTAACACAATTAAAAATTGGTCTACCAATTTTGATGGCTACCGGAGATCTACTCTCTGTAGTAACCATAGAAATCCATAGGAGTAGAGAAGATATTTAATCGTTATCATTAAAATTTGTGTGTAACGTCGGATGTGAGAAACTGAATTAAAGTTAGATACGTAATCATGTGCCTGAAGTTTGGTGATATGGTACCTTAACCATGAATACTGGGCGTTAGTAAGGCCATCAAGGACAATTTGACATCTCGCTACCACTTTTCTTAGCAAGGACGTGTAATTTAAAACCTGACATTCTCATAAGCCAACACTGTATCTTGTCTTCTGTACGGAAAACTTGGCACGGATGTAGAAACGAATATTAAACTTTAATACTATAAAAGATTACTTCCACACCTTAAAAGTTCCACAAGTCACACAGTACCAACACATTGCGGAAAAGGCTGATAAAGAATCGGCAACGGCCTTGCTGCAGTTGTTGTCATTTTTCGGGGATCCTTCAGCCTCGTGACCCCAATTGAGGAGCTACTCGACCGAATAGTAACGGTTCCGGTCAAAGTAAACCCCCATAACGACCGGGAGAGCGGTGTGCTGGCCACACGCCCTTCCTATCACCAATCACAGCTATCAATTACAAATTTTCACCAATCACCAGAAATTTTATCTCCACCAAGTTGTATCTCAGTCCTAGGTAATTGCATTGATGAATTAAAGTCACCCAACCCAGTTGACATAATCTGCCTCTCTGAACACCGTGTGACCACTGGTATAGGAACTAGGCCTAAGCACAATGAGAAACTCAGACATGAGAGTACTGCAAATGTTAGAATAAGGAAAGGTTCTCATAAAAGTATAATTAAAAATAATGTAAGTATATTTCATCAAAATATTGGGAGTTTAAAGAATAAAGTAGATGAGCTTCTAGTTTGTTTAGAAGATTTAGAAGCTGAGAATGAAATAGATATACTATGCCTGTCTGAGCATCACATTGTTACTGATATGGATAAGGTAAATGTAAGTGGATATAAGCTCTCTGCACATGTAATGAGAGAAAATATGGAGAAAGGAGGAGTTGCCATATATGTCAAAAGTTATCATTGTGCAAAAAGTATAGAAACAAAAAAGTTTTGTGTAGAGAAACATATAGAAGCATGTGCCTGTGAGCTTAAATTAAATAAAGGCACATTTATAATTGTAACTGTATATAGGTCCCCATCAGGAAATTTTCATCTATTTCTGAAAAATTTGGACTCCTTGTTGTGCTATCTGTCAGACAGGGGGAAGCAAATTATTATTTGTGGGGACTTCAATGTAGATTCTCTGAAAGAGGGTAATAGGAAAAATGACCTTGAAGTATTACTCGGTTCTTTCAATTTGACACCCGTTATTGATTTTCCTACTCGGGTGGTAAAGGATAGCAGCTCACTGATAGATAACTTCTTTATAGACCAAGATAAGTTTAACCAGATAAATGCTCAGCCTGTTGAGAATGGTCTTTCTGATCATGGTGCACAGCTATTTACAATATATGACATAGCTCCATTCAGCAATACTAAACAGTCCTCCAAAGTAGTACGTCCAGTCAACGATTTAACAATTGCAAATTTCAGGGAAAGCCTACAGCAGTTAGACTGGGATGAGGTGTACCGTGAACCTGATGCCAATTTAAAATATAATTAATTTCATGACATTTTTGTAAATGCATTTGAAAACTGCTTCCCCAAGAAAATAGTTAAATATACTCGTAAGAAACCTTGTAACAAGCCATGGCTTACTAAGGGTATAAAAATATCTTGTAACCGGAAAAGGGAAATGTATCTGACAGCAAGAAAGAGTAGTGACCCAGAAACTATCAAAAATTATAAAAACTACTGTGTTATATTAAGAAAAGTTATTAAAAAATCCAGGAGTATGTGTATCATGTCTGAAATCAGCAACTCTGATAATAAAATTAAAACAATTTGGAATATTATTAAAAGAGAAACAGGTCAACCAAGAGCAGAGGAAGACAGTATTACCATCAAATTGAATGAAAACTTTACGAACAAAAAGTCAGAAGTGGAAAATATTTTTAATAATCATTTTCTAAATGTTGTGGATATAGTAGGATCCAGGTGTTCATTAGAAGATGCTAGGCTGTTAATGGAAGAGGCCATACCTATGCAATTTGATACAATTGAAATCTCACCCACTTCTCCCTCTGAAATTAGGAAAATAATAAACTTGCTTAAAAGTAAAAACTCACATGGAATTGATGGCATTTCCAGCAAAATACTAAAAGCTTGTTCTCAACAGATAAGATTCTCAGCCACCTGTGTAATAGCTCTCTGGAACAGGGCATTTTCCCTGATAGACTTAAATATGCTATTGTTATACCTTTGCATAAAAAGGGGGATAGATCTGATGTCAACAATTACCGTCCAATCTCCCTTCTAACAGCTTTATCCAAAATTTTTGAGAAAGTAATGTATTCAAGAGTAGCTTCACATATCTGTAAAAATGAAGTACTAACAAAATGTCAGTTTGGTTTCCAGAAAGGTTTTTCAACAGAAAATGCCATATATGCTTTCACCAGTCAAATTTTGAATGATCTGAATAACCGAACACCACCCATTGGGATTTTTTGTGATCTCTCAAAGGCTTTTGATTGTGTAAATCATGAAATTCTGCTAGACAAGCTCAAGTATTGTGGCATGAGTGGGACAGTGCACAAATGGTTTAATTCGTACCTAACTGGAAGAGTGCAGAAAGTAGAAATAAGTAGTTCTCGTAACATGCAAAGATCAGCACATCCCTCAAACTGGGGAACTATCAAGAATGGGGTTCCACAAGGGTCAGTCTTGGGTCCTTTGTTGTTCTTATTATATATTAATGACTTGCCATTCTATATTCATGAAGAGGCAAAGTTAGTTCTCTTTGCTGATGATACAAGTATAGTAATCACACCTGACAAACAAGAATTAACTGATGAAATTGTCAATACTGTCTTTCAGAAAATTACTAAGTGGTTCCTTGTAAATGGACTCTCACTGAATTTTGATAAGACACAGTACATACAGTTCCGTACAGTGAATGGTATGACGCCATTAATAAATATAGATCTTAATCAGAAGCATATAGCTAAGGTAGAATATTGCAAATTTTTAGGTGTGTTCAGCTACTTATGCAATAAGGGTCATTGCAAATTTTGGTGTTAAACATCTTAGTAAATTAGCTTACTACGCCTATTTTCACTCATTGCTTTCATATGGCATCATATTTTGGGGTAATTCATCACTGAGGAATAAAGTATTTATTGCACAAAAGCGTGTAATCAGAATAATAGCTGGAGTCCACCCAAGATCATCCAGCAGACATTTATTTAAGGATCTAGGGATATTCACAGTAGCTTCTCAGTATATATACTCTCTTATGAAATTTGTTATTAACAACCAAACTCAATTCAAAAGTAATAGCAGTGTGCATAACTACAATACTAGGAGAAAGGATGATCTTCACTATTCAAGATTAAATCTAACTTTGGCACAGAAAGGGGTGAATTATACTGGCACTAAAGTCTTTGGTCACTTACCAAATAGTATCAAAAGTCTGACAGATAACCAACAAGTATTTAAGAAGAAATTAAAAGAATTTCTGAATGACAACTCCTTCTACTCCATAGAGGAATTTTTAGATATAAATTTAAAAAAAAATATTTTAAAAAAAATAAAAAATAAATAAAAAATAAAGAAAAACAAAAAACACAATAAAATAAAGTTGTTATATTAACTTAAGTATGTTGTTAAATTAACCTAATTATGTCATGTATTGGAAAATTCGACTCGTTCCACATCATTACGAAATATCGTATTCATGATCCATGGAACTAGTATTAATCTAATCTAATCTAATCTAATCTCTAACCCTCAGCTGAGGATGACACGGCGCTCGGATGGTCCCAATGGGCCACTTGTGGCCTGAAGACGGAGTGCTAATAAAGAATCGAAGATCTAATATAAGCCTGAAAGTATGATTATGTAACTGCTTCGAATCCATTTACGAAAATGTAGTTGTTCTTGCTGTAAATATATTATCACCATCCATTACGTGGATAACTGTACACTGTAGTCAGTATGTACAACATCAAACACACGGTTAAATGGCAGTTAGTTGATTCATAGTGATTTGTTGAATTTTTACCTAGCCCACACTGTGAAGTTCACCCAGCTAAATTACGGATCTAATTGCATATGCAGAACACAGCTTATTATACGAAGACTTTGACGGCTACTTAACGTCTTTCGCCACAGTCGCACTAGCATGCTATTCCATGCAAATCTCTAAAGTTTGATTCACTAACCATTTTCTTTTTTACAACAACTCAAACCACAATACGAACAAAATTATGCTTTGCGGTATGCGCTTGTGTCATGAAGCACTGGGCAATGAGGGGTCTCCTAGCAAAAACATTGTGGCAAAGTCATGGCAACCACACCACGCATAACCAGTTATAATTACGTGGAAACAACCAAAAATGTTTGAAGATATCATTTAGTTAGGTACTACGTAAATAAATGGATAAAATTACTATTTACATTTACATAATTTCCGATTTGTGACATGGAAACACCCAGTTTAGTTTTCCTATGCTAAATACAACTGTTAGGAATTTCCTCTTGTTTACATAAACACAACTGCTAAGTTTACAAAAGTGTGAATGGCAGATGTTATATGCCCTTCACTTGTTCCTAAGCATCTTTAGACTGTCATGACGAAGTTAACTAAATACGATTACAGGAAAAGAAAAAGCCCCATATGTCCTATAGGAAGACATTCGATTTCGGAACGAAAGATACTCCCCGCGGACGATACTATGTCGGCACAAATGCTTAAAGACTCAGGGAGAGCAGTTCATAATGAATTTGATAATTATTTACAGAACTACCCCGAAGGATGACAAGTCATTTAGTTAGAATAATGCTTCGGTTTATCTGGCTTACATGACAAGCGACAGATAGCACCTAAAAATCGCAGATCTTCCTACATTGACCCGCGTAATTTATTTAAGGAAATTTGAACTGTTAAAAAACATATATTTACGTGGCACCAGTTTCAGTTTATCTGGTCATCACTAGGCAACATAAAAATAATTATTGTAACCAACGTTGCAGCATTATTGCTATGATGTCATTTTACAATGAAGAGTTCACTGTGCTAAACAGTTACAAGTATGTAAGTGGATATGTTAGTATGATTATATGAGTATATAATTTCGTTTCTCCTGGTATGTGACATTACTTCATAATGGCTTAAAATAAATCGTTTTTTATTCAATACATTTGGTAACATATAATAACGTTCTTTTCGAGAGACACTATTGAGAAAGCTTAGAGAACTGGCATTATAGCTGACTGCCAAACGGTTCTACTGCCGACAAAATACATTGCGCCTAAGGACCACGAAGACAAGAACTGAGAAATTAGGCCTCATACCGAGGCATAGAGATAGTCGTCCCTCCATCGCTGTACTTGCGAACGGAATAGGAAAAGAAATGGCTAGTAGTGGAACAGGGTACCCTCCTCCACGTACCGCACGATGGCTTGAGGAGTGTCTTTGTAACTGTAGATGTAAACAATACTGGACAATTTTCTGCTTGAACCACGGAAAAGGGAGTGCTGCACACTCCGCTTTTGAGGACATCGCTGACTGAAAGAACCAAAGCACTGAGGTGAGGTGATCTTTGAGGCCATTAAAAGTATAAGGACGTGCTGAAATGTATTGAGTACGAATTTTTTATGCGAAAACTCTGAAACTATTTAAATAAAAGAAAAGTTATTAATAGTCTACATCTTTATTCTTCATGTCTACATATTTAATTCTCAACATAGTCACACTGGTGGCGAACACATTTCTCCAAACGAGAGGCGAGTTCATCGATACCATCACTATAGAATGTTTGATTTGTTGACGGAGCTACAAACTTACGTCTCCTTGCACTGCCAAAGTGAAGTCATCGAAGGTGTTCTTCAGCTTTAGGAAACAGACGAATATCGGAGTCAGGGGGTGGCAAATATGTAGACTTGAAGAATAAAGATGTAGAACGTTAACAATGCTCGTGTAGTTTAAGAAGCTATCAGAGATTTCACATAAAAAAATGGGAGGCAATACTTTTCAGCACGGCTTCCTACTTTCAATGAAAGAAGACTACTAGTGAACAAATAGTTCAGTATAGGAACGAAAAAAGTCAATGTATGTAAAGAAGTTCGTCTGTAGTGTGCTCGTAGACGGCTCTGACAGGTTGACAGTGTTGCAGATACGATGGAAATGTTGTTGTTGTTGTGGTCTTCAGTCCAGAGACTGGTTTGATGCAGCTCTCCATGCTACCCTGTCCTGTGCAAGCTTCTTCATATCCCAGTACCTACTGCAACCTACATCCTTCTGAATCTATTTAGTGTATTCATCTCTTGGTCTCCCTCTACGATTTTTACCCTCCACGCTGCCCTCCAATACTAAATTGGTGATCCCTTGATGCCTCAGAACATGTCCTACCAACCGATCCCTTCTTCTACTCAAGTTGTGCCACAAATTTCTCTTCTCTCCAATTCTCTTCAATACCTCCTCGTTAGTTATGTAATCTACGCGTCTAATCTTCAGCATTCTTCTGTAGCACCACACTTCGAAAGCTTCCATTCTCATCTTGTCTATACCATTTATCGTCCACGTTTCACTTCCATACCTGGCTGCACTCCATACAAATACTTTCAGAAACGACTTCCTGACACTTAAATCAATACTCGATGTTAACAAATTTCTCTTCTTCAGAAACGCTTTCCTTGCCATTGCCAGTCTACATTTTACATCCTCTGTACTTCGACCATCATCAGTTATTTTGCTCCCCAAATAGCAAAACTCATTTATTACTTTAAGCGCCTCATTTGATGGGAAAGTAGCTGTGAAAAATGCTAACAATGACAATGTGGACAACAAATAAAATCGATGGAATGTGCTTTCAAGGAGGTTAGCTAATAAAAAACTCATAGGAGCCACTCAAGAAAGGAAAACAGAACACTATCGGCGTTTGTGGAGAGACAGGAACTTAGAGCAGACATTTTGGAAGGAACATTTTTGAGGGTAAAAGGGAAAGCCCAGAAAGAAAATAGTTGATGATCTACTGGAAGCAACGAAGTACAGATTTGTAAAGAAATGAAGCGCGGAGCACAAAGTAGTGGAGTTTCATGGATGCGGCAATTCCCTTGGACGCCAATCACAATGAAAAGAAAATGAATGATACAAAATGAAATTCTGGCCGAGACAATTTACTCCATTGAACTGACAGAAAGAAAGGTTTGGTGCAGAGGTCAAGAAAATGGAATCGCAGTCGGTAGGATAAGGTTTCAGTTCTTTCCTCATATTCGGATTCTCTGCTGGCTTAAGGTGAATGACGTGTGGATAGCTTCTTTGAAAGTGACTTGGCTGGTTTTCTTCTCCAATCTCTTTTTATAATCCGTCTCTAATAACCTCATCGCCGACCAGAGATTCCACCCTGAAGCTGTTTCCTTCCCTTACAAGGCTTTTTTTTTAAACACACGTCCCTGTAAAAAAAGATATGTACGCGTTTGCGTCACACGTCACTGTCAGTCCAATTTAGCAAATTAAATAAACCTGTTAAAAGGTAAGGGAAAAATAAAATATTTTTGATACGAGTGGATCAGCAGGGAACAAGCGTACACAATTAACGGACTATCGTTCGTCCCTGTTAGCACCGTCTGTTTAGCCTATGCGTGTGTGTATGTGTGGGAGAGAGAGAGAGGAGAGAGTGAGAGAGTGGGGTCACTGGCAGGTGGTGGTCGCACGCCTGCTGCTGGAACAGCGGGTTCGCGTGGCCGGCCGGCTTTAATGTTTGATCGCAGGCGCCGGGTCGCCACTCCGCTTTGGCACACACGGTGCCGCAGTGGGGACACCGCCGGCAGCAGTCAGCGGCAGCTGAAGGCGCCAACAAGTGCGGCCACCGCTCTGACACACGAGCCGCAGGTCGCCCTGCTCTCTGCACACAGTGTAAACCTGCAGCTGTTCCTGAATGCAGCGTCCCGTACAACATGCTCGATTACTGTCTTCCAGGACGCAAATCACATGAACATTTCTTTGTCTACTGGCTGAATATCTGATTACAGTAGAGTGTCGATTATCCGGCCTCAACCGGATGAGCGGGATGGGCTGATAACACGGAAAATAATACAAAAAAACACAAAAATTAAACTAATGTAGGCCAAATGAGTTAAAAATTTAATACAATACAAATCAAATTAGACTGAGTAGATATTTACTGTGTGTAGTGTGCGTACTGTAAGACCTTCGGTACACACACCATCAGATTATTTGACTTGTCGCTCTAACGAAGTAGGTGAGTGTCAGCAATATGTCTCGTGGTCTTATCGTGGCGTGTTTATCTTCTGCCGTTAGGTCAGACGATAGAAATGCCACTTGCACGCTTTAGAGTAGCAGATTGACGGTGACCAACTTTAAACGGAACTTGATTAGTTTTCACACACATGTATTAAATTAATAAAAAGCATAGATAGTACGTAACTTGATTCTGGATGCTGTTTACAATTGACAATCTAAAGTTCCAAATGGTTCAAATGGCTCTGAGCACTATGGGACTCAACTGCTGTGGTCATAAGTCCCCTAGAACTTAGAACTACTTAAAGCTAACTAACCTAAGTACATCACACACATCCATGCCCGAGGCAGGATTCGAACCTGCGACCCTAGCGGTCGTGCTCTAAAGTTCCCTTGGTCTTGGTACGTTAATCTTATTCTCACATATCTCTGATACTTCACACAGTGTCTATTCATTTCTCTTCATGGCTATATACAGGAATATGATAATCTTATTAGGCGCAGACTGAAACTTGACTACAGACGGGTACAGAGAAACGTAGACTGGTACAGACTAATGCAGACTGACTAATTGGAGGTCTATACACTCGTTATAATACCTCGAGCGTTCAGGTATCACTGCGCGACTGTGATCCGCGAGGAGAAAAGGTTCCACGTTAGCAGCAATCTCATTGGCTGCGTTACATATTAATACGCGGATCGGCGGAAGCAGAATTTGGTCCGTCTCTAAGACAGCGCCATCTTGTAGTGTGGAGACGGACGAGCGCTGCGCCTGCGCTGTTGTGCTTAGCGGGGCGCGCTCTACGGGGAAAGTAGTGTACGCGCTGACTACGCGGAACTATGTATACAACACTGTGTGAAGAAGTTAGTAATTGTCTTTTGTTTGCCTGCTGCTTGCCGTTTTTCTGCCGCTAAATCACTTAGTCTCTTAAGAAGTAAAACCTCGGTAGACGATCTTTCCTCCAGTTGCTCTACACATTTTAAAGCAGTTTCTAAGGCGTTGTGTCTTTCGTTGTCAGATATCTTGAGCGCACTTTCCTCCACTACATCGGCTTCTTCTTCTTCTTCTTTTTCGTTTACCATGTTGACTATTTCTTCACCTGTCACTCAAATTCTTCATCTTAGACAATCCATTATGTCTTCTTCTGTGGCGTCAGCACATCCCGGAAGTTTTACTAACAATGAAAGCAGGGTAGTATTTTCTGGTTCGGTCTGCTGCTGTAGATTTTCAACATCTGGAGAATTTTCTTGATTTTCCTGTAGCAAAATTTTCCAGGATTTTGCAATTGTATTTCCTCTAACACTCTCCCAA
The DNA here is from genome assembly GCF_023898315.1 of Schistocerca nitens. Taxonomy (NCBI): domain Eukaryota; kingdom Metazoa; phylum Arthropoda; class Insecta; order Orthoptera; family Acrididae; genus Schistocerca; species Schistocerca nitens. Next base: position 88,185,703 of record NC_064617.1, read on the forward strand.
GATTGGTCCACGTCACAAGGTGCGTCTTTCAAATTATGAGGCGCAACTGCTCTAGCATGTCTTCCCCCTTCTCCACAGCATTAATTAAAGAGGAAAGCAAGTTTCTGCGGTAGTTTCTCTTCAGTGTCTCTAAGGTCCCGTGGTCCATAGGCTGACAAAAGGATGTGACATTTGGAGGCAAAAACATGGCCTTTATATCTTGACCTTGAAGTTCATCTTCATTGTGATGACAAGTGGCATTGTCTAGAAGCAACAGTGCTTTGCGGGGCAAGTTGTTGGCTTTCAAAAACTTTTCAATTTGTGGCACGAACTCGTTAAAAAGCCATTCTTTAAAAATGTCTGAGCTCATCCAAGCATTTTTTTTGGTTGTAATATTTCACCGCTAAATCATTTTCTCGGGTTTTTTGGCTTACCTATCATAGACAGTTTCATTTTCAAATTTGCTGTGGCGTTACTGCATTCAAGAATTGACACTCTTTCTTTGCTACGTTTGCAGCCTGGCGCTGCCTTTTCGGCCTTTGACGCTAATGTTTTTTGCGGTAACATTCTGTAACTGAGACCAGTCTCGTGACAGTTAAAAAATTGATCGCCTGTTAAGTTTTCCTTGTTCAATACCTTGTGAAGTTTATACCTAAACAATTGAACAGCTTCAAAATTTGCTGAAACCTTTTCACCACAGACATTAATTTGCCGAATTCCGTATCTTTTCTTCCGTCTCTGGAGCCAGCGTACACTATCTGTGAAACCAGGTTCGCCTTCGTTTAGTTCGTTACGAAACTTTAAGGCTTTTTCCTGCAAAATAGGTCCCGACGTGGGTACACCTTTATCTCTGTGTTGAGTAAACCATAGAAACAAATCTTCACTTACTTTTTCATAATCACATTTTTTCATGGTTTTCCGATATTCCAAAACAGCCGAGGTTGCTCGCTGAGAATACCACTTCTCAATTTCATTGCGGTTCCTTTTCCAGTCTGCAACTGTTGTTTTCCCGACGTTATAATCTTGCGCCACTTTTAATAAAGTTTCACCATTGTCTATTCATTTTAAAGCTTTAAGTTTTTCTTCTATTGAAACGACCACCTTTTTCCGTTTTGAAGCCATCACCACAAATTTTTACAATAAACACAGTGCAACACGTCCACTCCACTACAGATCTAAGTTAGCAGTGAGGAGTAGCAGACAACGACGATGAACTGAGTATCAACAAACAACACGTTAGTCACTGACCTGTCTTCGGCTGGCGCACGGCCGGCGCGGTGAAAGTGTCGGGTAACACGGAAGGTCGGATAACCGAAGATCAGATAATCGAAACTCTACTGTAATTTATTTATTCATTAATTGAGCGAGACAAGATTAGACACATGAGGTCCTCTTCCTTAATGGAACCAGTCATTCTACATATACTGACGAGCCAAAACGTTACGACCACCTACTTAAGGGGAGACGTTCATGGAAAACACACGCTGTTTAAAAAAATGCACCAAACACACTTTTTTGAAGATACAGTAATGGAATTTTGTACCATGCTTTACGTGAAGTTAGCACGTATACTGCTAACTTCCTTGGATTATATGTATTTAAATTTTTTATGGAATTTAAAAATTTTGTATTCCAAAAGTAATATATGACCTTTTTCTCAGAAACTATTCAAGATATTTCTTCAAAATGTTCTCTGTTTAATCTCTCTGCGTGCAGTAATCTTCTCTCATGAAGTTTTTTCAATAAATAGGAGAATTCTAATAATTTTTAATTGTAATTCTGTAAGTATAATATAGATGTTCAAACGTCTGTGAACACCTAAGGGACTCAACTGCTGAGGTTATCGGTCCCTAGAATTATACACCACATAAACTAACTTATGCTAAGAACAACACACACATATGCCGGAAGGAGGACTCGAGCTTCCGGCGGGAGGGGCAGCGCAATCCGCGACATGAAGCCTCAAACCGCGCGACCATCCCGCGTGGCGTAGGTATAACATAAAATTCCTGCGAAATTCCAAGCACTTTGCCCCTTATACACAGAATTTCAAAATTTACTCTTGTGGCAACTTTCTTTGGTTTACATAAATAAGTGTACAAAATTTCATAATTTTATCTTTCATAGTTTCCGAGAAAAAGGTACATATACTTTAGAAAACACAATTTTCAGCAAAATGGAGTTTGAAGTTTAAGATAACATTTTTCTCATCTCACTTTCTCGGAAGGCTCTATATTTGTACTCAGTATCCTCTTTCCCATCAAGGCTTCTATTCTTGTCTCTGTTTTCTGCCTTATCTCCATAACCAGGTCTTCACCTGACTTTTCAGCTGCAGACAGGCGCAGTAAATCTACTTTTCTCAAGATGTCTTGAGTGAAATTTCCTAACTCAAGGCCCATGCTCTCTAATAACTTCCACCTCGATATGTTATTGTAATTAAGTACAAGAACTACATCATAAGTTGTAGTTAGGACAGCGGTCGCAGATGAAAATGTAGTTTTAGGTCATCGTTATTATATGAGTGAATTATGAGACTCATTTGGACTATAGGTTTGCCATGAACACACTTTTTAGTAGTTAAAGATCGGCCAGAAACCTGCAAATGGGCTTCATAACATCCAGATGAAAATTTGGAAGTATTTCCGTCTGAATGCAGGTGTTATTACCCCTATGAGTCTGAAGATATTTGCACCAGTTGATGTGGCATAGATAATGCGTGAGATGTTCATCTGTTGACACCACATGGAAATATGTGGCCCATACTGTACTTTTCATGTCACTTACAACGGATAGGTTCTGTCTGACAGCCGTGCTGTAATAAATTTGCGTAAATCTCTATCATTAGCACAAGAGAAAACGAGAATCGCTTCTTCATAAGCAAATCAGCTGGTTTCTCATTATTTATAAGATAAGGAACAGAGTCACAGATAATCTATAAAACCAAAGCCTTGTAGATGTATCCCGTGCAAGTTGGCTTGAAAGTAATCCACGGAATTGTTGTTCACCGAGTCAGTACTGAAGTATTGCTTCGAAAAGTTGGCGTGGCAGGAAAGTCGCATCACACATTTAATTATTCTTCAGCCTCTTCCGCTGTGATTAGTACTCAAAATCATAAGCAACGCTCCGCGCTACACACGCATCGCGGACCTTCACCGGGAATACCGGCTAGATACTATCTTGCAGGTATTCCAAAAACTCTCCAGACGACTGTACAGTAACACGAGACACTCGCGCAACCCATTTATCCTTTCTCTGGGTAACTACGACCACAACCATAGATGGGAGCATAACAGACCAAAGACATTACTGGCTAGGAACTGAACATCTATGGTCCATAGAACGCTAACACGACAGTACTGGCGAGCCCCTGCAACACAGTTATTACTGGAAACCCAGATGTGCGACTAGCCGAAAAACAGGCAACCGCAGGGGAACCGTACTGTACACAGCACACAAACCAGCCACACACACCCCCTACATCGTCTGTGAGCCGATCTATGACCGATCGCCCGCTAATCCACAACGACCTTGAACTGTTGCAGGGACGCAGCAACTGCAGCAAGCGCCGCAACAGGGTCCAACAACGGCAAAGGTAACGATGCACGATACCTCGAACTAACACAACCACACCTTGCATGCACTGTCGCAGATAGCAAGCCGCTACTGCCCTTACTACCCGTCCTACTGTCGCAGAGGTTTTTTTTTCCCTTGGCTCATGCCTTGGCACTTTTTTTTCCTCTGCCCTTACAACCGCTACCCTTCAATCGTTTTCGACCACTTCTATCTCCTGATGGACCATGTTAATGAATAATCTTACCCAGACGCATGGATAACATCACAGCCCGCATCCTGTGACGCCTGATTCAAAAACTAACATGTTTACGGAGGTGACAGTAGAACTTTTGGTTTGGTCACCACGTTGGTGTGGGCGTGGAGGGGCCCCATCCTTTCCTTAAAAAAAAAAAAAAAATCCGCTGGGATTCAAACTTTCGGAACTTAGTGTCCATGAGTTCCACTAACGATGAAAAATAAATTGAAAATTGACGTTTTCGGTCAGTATCATGAACGTTCCCCCTTATTAGCTCATTGTAGCTTCTTGGTAAGTGTCTCAAGGTATGTGACACCACATGCCTACGCACAAATCCCGCAATTCTGTGATTTTGACCCAGATCTGACGCCAGGTACCTACCACATATGTACCACCGGGTTGATATCGGGCTAATTTTGTGACCAAGATATCAAGGCCAGTCCACTACCGTGCTCTTCAAATTGCTGTAGGACGATTTTGGCTTTGTAGCTCGCGCGCTTATCCTGCGAGAAGATACTATAGCCATCGAGGAAATTTCCGCAGTAATGATCACGTCTGCACCTGTCATGATGCCTATCAATTGTGCCACAGGTCCCGTGTATCCCTTACAGCAAACTACTGGCCTTACCTGCGTCCATCTGTGGCTAACACCTATTCGCGCTCAACCGGTCGCAACGGAGACACAATAGTACGTGTTCTCTGAGGCATAGTAGTTAAAGTAGGCGCCGGCCGGAGTGGTCGAGCGGCTCTAGGCGCTACAGTCGCAGGTTCGAATCCTGCCTCGGGCATGGATGTGTGTGACGTCCTTAGGTTAGTAACGTTTAAGTAGTTCCAAGTTCTAGGGGACTGATGATCTCAGCAGTTACGTCCCATAGTGTTCAGAGCCATTTTTGAGTTAAAGTAGGCCAACTTGATTTCAGTTAGCCAGGCAACATCTACGGGACCCGTTATGCCTGCTGCCCTTTACAACAGGTTGCGCTATCAATCAAACATGACTAGCTAAATATACGTTTCCTAGAAATTTTCACCGTAGCTCATACACCATAACGGTGGGTGAAACAAAATGTGTTTTACGGCTAGAAAGTTTAGTAACAAATAAAAGCTTCTTCTTTCAGAAACGTACTTTTTACATGAACACAATCAGAAAAACGGAAGTCATATTTGCTACAATGGATGGTTCGAATGGCTCTAAGCACTATGGGACTTAACATCTGAGGTCATCAGTGCCCTAGACTTAGAACTACTTAAATCTAACTAACCTAACGACATCACACACATCCATTCCCGAGGCAGGATTCGAACCTGCGACCGTAGCAGCAGCCCGGTTCCGGACTGAAGCTGCTAGAACCGCTCGGCCAGAGCGGCCGGCGCTAAAATAGGTTTGGGGAACTTAGAATGAAATGTTTGGCCACTACAACGAATTCAGCGAGTCAGCAATACACATTCAGGGAAAACGAGTTGAAATTGGTATAACTGGGGTTGCGTGCATAGAATTTCGATTTTCGGACATGGATCTCATTAGTAGAGAAAACATGTAATAGAGGTGATCTGATAATGGTTGGAATTGAGAGTAGGTAGTAGTAAAAAGAGAGTTAAACTGCACAGAAAACCGTTCACACGAAAATAAATAAATAAGCCAGAAATACGCCGAAAAGGAGAAAAAGGAAAAAGAAAATCCACAGTTTTCTAGCTTACAGTGTTCCGGAATAGTTATACATTGATCAGCCAGAACGGTAGGACCACCGATCTACTGTCGATATAAACCCGTCGAGGCGATAGTAGGGTCAGCTGGCGAGGAATGACTGCTAATCAGGCAAACGCATGGTGCATGTAGTATCTATCAGTGAGCGTGCTGCCCGTGTGTAGAATGAGAATGGAGAAGGCGTGCGATCTATCTAAGTTCGACCGAGGGCAGATTGTGAAGGCCCGTAGGGTCGGCACGAGCATTTCGGAAACTGCAGATATGTCGGGTGTTTGAGGAGTGCTGCGGTAAGTGTCTTCAACACCTGGCGAAATCAAGGTGAAACAACGTACAGTCATCATGGGGTCGGGCTGTCACACCTGATTATAGATGTCGGACTTCGTAGTCTGGGCAAATTGATAAACAATACAGGTGGACTTTAGCGGAATTAGCCTCCAACTATAATGTTGGGCAGAGCATATCTGAACACACAAATCACGGATCACTCCTAAAGATAAGCCTCCACAGCTGAAGACCCATGCACGTGCCGATGTTAACACCACGACTTCGGCAGCTACGACTGAAGTGATCACGTGACCTTCCGCACTGTACGTTGGCAGTGGCAGAGCGTTGATTGGTCTGATAAATCACAATATCTTCTTCATCATGCCGATAGGAGATCGCGAATCCAACGTCTTCCAGGGAAACAGCTCCTTGACACCTGTACTGTACTACAGAGACAAGGTGAGGCAGCTCCATTGCTCTCTGGGGATCACTCACATGGTCATCCATGGGTCAAGTGCAGATCGTGAAAGGCGCCATGACGGCCAAAGAGTGTCATACTCTGGTTACAGACCACGGAAACCTCTTCGTGACAGTCATGTTTCCCGACAGAAGTTGCATTTTTCAGACAGATAATGCGCCATGTCACAAAGCCAGGTGTGTGATGGAGTGGTCAGAGGAACACATTGGCGAGCTCCAATTGATGTGCTAGCCTCCCAACTCTCCAGATCTAAACCGAACTGAACACTCTGGGATGCGACTGAAAGTGGCGTTGAGCCCATCGCCCACCCTCCACAGAATACGGGAATCAGGTGACCTGTGTGTGCAGATGTGGTGCTAACTTCCTGGAACGACGTACCAAAGCCTCATTTCTTCCATGCGATGACGCGTCGTCGCTGTTATTAGTGCCAAAGGTGTCCATAGGTAGGTGACCATAGTTTTCTAGCTGATCAGTGCATACTTCATTGAGAATCCTCTTGTGAAACTAGGGTATTTTCATCAACTTCCGAAACCTACTCATAACACTGCAATGACAGGGTACAGAGTAAACTGACACGTAACGTCGTACTGCGTCAAGACGAACAAGCAAGCAGGACTCCTTCAGCCTGCTCGGGCTGGGCATAGCTTCTTGGATGTCAGTAAAGCAGCCTGTCATTTCTGCTGTTACCATGCGGCAAGCTAACGGGCAAGCATGGGTGGGTTAAAACTGGAATTAGAATACCTCTGTTTACAGAGTAGTCAAGCCGATGTCTTCCGACATCTGTCAGGTACAGACGCTCAGCACCTTGTCACCCACACGTGTCTTCACTCTGCTTAGTCACATCTCATAGGTGTTTACAACAGCAGAATGCGGACAGCCAACTTACCTTGCCACGCCATGTATCTGCAACGCCAGCTGGTTGAAGTAAATAAGTTTTCGGTACCTCACTTTAATATTCATTATGACAGAGATATTTAGTATATAGTACATGAAAATTACTGCTAAATAAATAGCGCAGGGGAAAGTTTCTGTTAGATAATTAGAATTGAAACAATAGAAAACAAATTTCAGGCAGGTAGTTTTAAGAGCCTACCGAATATCAGACCAGCTGTGTGGCTGGATTGAAGACTTTTTAGCAAACAGAACACAGCACGTTGTTCTGAATGGAGAGACGTCTACAGACTATAGAGTGACCTCTGGCGTGTCACAGGGGAGTGTTATGGGACCATTGCTTTTCACAATATATGTAAATGACCTAGTAGATAGTGTCGGAATTTCCATGCGGCTTTTCGCGGATGATGCTGTAGTATACAGAGAAGTTGCAGCATTAGAAAATTGTAGCGAAATGCAGGAAGATCTGCAGCGGATAGGCACTTGGTGCACGGAGTGGCAACTGACCACTAACATAGACAAATGTAATGTACTGCGAATACATAGAAAGAAGGATCCTTTATTGTATGATTATATGATAGCGGAACAAACACTGGTAGCAGCTACTTCTGTAAAATATCTGGGAGTGTGCATACGGAACGATTTCAAGTGGAATGATCATATAGAATTAATTGTTGGTAAGGCGGGTGCCAGGTTCCGATTCATTGGGAGAGTCCTTAGGAAATGTAGTCCATCAACAAAGGAGGTGGCATACAAAACACTCGTGCGACCTCTACTTGAGTATTGCTCATCAGTGTGCGATCTGTACCAGTTTGGGTTGACAGAGGAGATAGAGAAGGTCCAAAGAAGACTGGCGCGTTTCTTCACAGGGTTATTTGGTAAGCGTGATAGAGTTACGGAGATGTTTAACAAACTCAAGTGGCAGACTCTGCAAGAGAGGCGCTCTGCATCGCGGTGTAGCTTGCTCGCCAGGTTTCAAGAGTGTGCGTTTCTGGATGAGGTATCGAATATATTGCTTCCCCCTACTTATACCTCCAGAGGAGATCACGAATGTAAAATTAGAGAGATTCGAGCGCGCACGGAGGCTTTCCGGCAGTCGTTCCTCCCTCGAACCATACGCAACTACCGAGCGAGTTGGCGCAGTGGTTAGCACACTGGACTCGCATTCGGGAGGACGACGGTTCAATCCCGCGTCCGGCCATCCTGATTTAGGTTTTCCGTGATTTCCCTAAATCGCTTCCGGCAAATGCCGGGATGGTTCCTTAGAAAGGGCACGGCCGATTTCCTTCCCCATCCTCCCCTAATCCGAGCTTGTGCTCCGTCTCTAATGATCTCGTTGTCGACGGGACGTTAAACAGTAATCTCCTCCTCCTCCCCATAAGCGACTGGAACAGAAAATGGAGGTATTGACAGTGGTACGTACAGTGCCTTCCGCCACACACCGTTGCGGAGTATAAATGCAGATGTAGATGTAGACGCCAATTACCCTTGCTAACAGCTGTGGACATGAAATATGTAAGGGATGGGGAATGAAAGGAATGAGATGATAAAAAACGAGTAATATAGTCATGAGAAAAGGAAATGGCGTGACTGATGCATAACTAGGAGAAAATGAGATAGTTTCCTTTACGTCCAGAATGAATTGTCGGTATGTAGCGGGGTGTCTCCTGCTTTCAAACTTCCTGGCAGATCAAACTCTGTGCTGGACCGGAACTCGACCCTGAGACGTCTGCATAGTGCAGGCAAGTGCCTTAGCACGACTCACGAACCGTCGACGCCACTTACGCCAGCACTTGTCTCTTGCGAGGCTAGAAGTGCAAGAAGAAAGCAGAGATCCCTGGTCCTACACTGAAGGAAAAAAAAAAATTGCAACATCAATGAGTGGCGCGACTTAAACGATAATTGATGGGCTTGTTTTTACATGTCAAAGATGATGTATACGCAACTTTCGCGCCAGTCGCATTAGAGTGGCCCTAGTGTGACCACTACGAGGATGCAAATCAGGTTTCCTTTAAAGCACGCTGTATCGGTCGTGAGCATTAGTTACCTTTGAGAGAGACTGGACGTGGTGAGCTGATGTTAGTCAAGAATGCCTTTAAGACGACAAAGCCGCCGCTATCAAGAGCACACTCAATTTGGACGAAGTCGTATAGCAGGGGGCAACGTCCTTGCCACAGTGGATACACCGGTTCCCGTGAGATCACCGAAGTTAAGCGCTGTCGGGCGTGGCCTGCACTTGGATGGGTGACCATCCAGCTGCCATGCGCTGTTGCCATGTTTCGGGGTGCACTCAGACTCGTGATGCCAGCTGAGGAGCTACTCGACCGAATAGTAGCGGCTCCGGTGAAGAATACCATCATAACGACCGAGAGAGCGGTGTGCTGACCACACGCCCCTCCTATCCGCATCCTCAGCTGAGGATGATACGGCGGTCGGATGGTCCCGATGGGCCACTTGTGGCCTGAAGACGGAGTTCTTTGTATAGCAGGGCTATGGGAAGATGGATCTTCCTTCTGTGATACTGCAGAAAGATATGACAGGAATGTAGGCACTGAATACGAATGCTGGGAGCGGTGAGAAGTCCCCAACTCCGGACGGCCACTTGGCACTAACGAGAGGGAAGACCATCGGATTCAGTGTGTGGCTCTGGCGCATCTTACTGCATCTGAAGCAGCAGCCTGAGCAGCCGTATACACCACAGTGACACAGCGAACTGTTGCAAATCGGTTACTTCGAGGACAGCTCCGAGCCACGCACCGTTTAGCGTGCATTCCATTGGCCCCAAACCAACGCCATTTGCGACTTCAATGATCTCAAGTGAGAGCTCATTACAGGACGGAGTGGAGGCCTGTTGTGTTTTCTGGTTAAAGCTGCTCCTACCTCGGAGCCAGCGATGGTTAGAAGGAAGCCAGTTGAGGGCCTACAATGGACCTGTCTGCACTCTAGACACACTGGACCTACAACTGGAGCCATGGTCTGGTCTGCGATTTCGTGTGGCAGCAGGAGCACTCTCATGGTTGTCCCACGCACCCTGACATCAGGTGATTCGACCCGTCGTGCTGCCCTTTATGAACAGCATTCCACGGGGTGTTTTCTAACGTGATAGCGCTCGCCCACATACTGCTGGTGTTGCACATCATGCTCTAGAGAGTGTAGACGTGATGCCTCGGCCTGCTCGATTATCAGATCTAATCGAGCGCATATGACACAACATCGGGCGGTAACTCTAGCGTCATCCACACACAGCATCAACTGGCGCTTTATTTACCGGCCAAGTGCAACAGGCATGGAACTCCAGCCCACAAACCGACATCCGGCACCTGTACAATACAGGGTGATTCAAAAAGAATACCACAACTTTAGGAATTTAAAACTCTGCAACGACAAAAGGCAGAGCTAAGCACTATCTGTCGGCGAATTAAGGGAGCTATAAAGTTTCATTTAGTTGTACATTTGTTCGCTTGAGGCGCTGTTGACTAGGCGTCAGCGTCAGTTGATGCTAAGATGGCGACCGCTCAACAGAAAGCTTTTTGTGTTATTGAGTACGGCAGAAGTGAATCGACGACAGTTGTTCAGCGTGCATTTCGAACGAAGTATGGTGTTAAACCTCCTGATAGGTGGTGTATTAAACGTTGGTATAAACAGTTTACAGAGGATGGGTGTTTGTGCAAAGGGAAAAGTTCTGGACGGCCGAGAACGAGTGATGAAAATGTAGCACGCATCCAGCAAGCATTTGTTCGCAGCCCAGGAAAATCGACTCGCAGAGCTAGCAGAGAGCTGCAAATTCCACAATCAACTGTATGGAGAGTCCTACGAAAAAGGTTAGTTATGAAACCTTATCGTCTGAAATTGGTTCAAGCACTGTCTGCAGCTGATAAGATTAAAAGAATCGATTTCTGTGATTTTATCCTTGCTCAAATGGAAACAGATGAATCTTTCGTTTCAAAGATTGTGTTTAGTGATGAAGCAACTTTCCACACTAACGGGAAAGTCAACCGTCACAATGTCTGTATATGGGGCACTGAGAATCCGCGGGAAACAAAGTATGAACGTGACTCGCCTAAGGTGAACGTTTTCTGTGCCATTTCAGCCAATAAAGATTTTGGTCCCTTTTTCTTCGAAGGTGCTACTGTAACTGGACTACAGTATCTGGAGATGTTAGAGAATTGGCTGTTCCCTCAGCTCGAACAAGAAGCACAACCATTCATATTTCAGCAGGATGGAGCGCCACCACATTGGCACTTATCCGTCCGTAACTACCTGAACGTCAAATACCCGAGGCGATGGATCGGCCGCCAGGCAGCCCGTGACAGAGCACTTCATCACTGGCCTCCAAGAAGCCCTGTTCTTACCCCCTGCGATTTTTTCTTATGGGGGTATGTTAAGGCTATGGTGTTTTGGCCACCTCTCCCAGCCACCATTGATGATTTGAAACGAGAAATAACAGCAGCTATCCAAACTGTTACGCCTGATATGCTACAGAGAGTGTGGAACGAGTTGGAGTATCGGGTTGATATTGCTCGAGTGTCTGGAGGGGGCCATATTGAACATCTCTGAACTTGTTTTTGAGTGAAAAAAAACCTTTTTAAATACTCTTTGTAATGATGTATAACAGAAGGTTATATTATGTTTCTTTCATTAAATACACATTTTTAAAGTTGTGGTATTCTTTTTGAATCATCCTGTACAATGCATGGACGTCTGAAATAATTGCAGTCAGCTTTCTGGTGGCTACACCAGTTATTAATATGTCACAATTTCACATTTGTAATGGTTTATCTCTCACATACATTAGCCAATGGTCGTGCAATCTGTAATATTATTGGTTTCAGATACTTCGCCTATGAGATATTCGTCATACAATAAAAGGACAGCCAACGAGCTGTAGTACATAAAATGCTAAGCATCACAGCGCGAGAGTCGAACGACGAACAAACATTTCGGTAAGTCGAGTGAGGATACAATGTACTTACGCACACGCAAGGACATTTAATTTTTAAGAAGGAACGGACTGACAAAGCAGCGATTATTGGACTGTTCCATGCACAAAATAAATATCAGATGTAAGTCATGTATTTATTGTGTATTCGTCAATGTTTAGAAGTTTAATGCCAATTTGTTCAAAATACATTAATATTTTACAATGCAGTAATTTTCTTATTCTTGTCTTTCACTAACCAAAAATGATGTTCAAATTGTATATGAGCTTTGTTACAGTTTCGCTCTTTATCGTGATGTCACGATTGTATTTGGGAGACCACTAATGTGTTCAACTTCTAATCTGTTAATCTTTCTGTTGCGAAATTCCACTAATTTGCTTTCATTTCCATTTTTATATTCAACTAGGTACCTTAGGTATTTTCATCGAAGATTCTGGTTGCGTGAAGCCAATCAGGGTCAAAAGGTCAATTAAGGAAACCCCTTCGCGTGATCCATCCGTACGTCTCCTGAACACAATCGAGAACCGACGCATCGGATGATCAATTAATAATCTCTCTCTCTTTTAAATTCGTACTAAAAACGTTCACACAGGATAGCCGTAAGTACGCAATGTAGCGTTAGGTTGCATTTTGTCAGTAAATATTACCAACGAACAGTTACAGCATCTCTATTATTGTCTACTACTACTTCTTATACAGAATAAACAAGTTCTTAACGCCAGAAATCTTAATCACTTAAGTATGTTACCTACACAAATGTATTACAGAAATTTCAGTACTCTACATTGGTTATATTTCTGGAGTTGAGTTTTTTTCCATCAGAGAATTTCCAGTCCGGCACAGACTTCCGATCGATTTCATCGCAATATCCTTCCTTTCTTCTGAGAGTTTCATCTATCGGCTGAGTAGACCATGGTCACCGTATAAGTGGGCTACTTGTTACGAAATTCCAGTCCCACGCTCTCTGATACTGCTACCTCAGCACGCTGTACGCTGTGGACTGTGGAATTTACAGCATATACTGCACTAATGATTCGTAAGCAAAGCTTAAAATCACAGGCGTCCGCAAAAATTTATCCAAGACGGGGACAAATTCTAAAATTGCTATTTTTGGTATATCTGATTCGGTGACTTTCAGAACGTGTTGTGCCCCAAGTACTAATTTCTGACAGCAAGAATACAAAACTAATTGTATCTAAAATGATTGACAATTATCCTCTTTTAGTAGTTTTAAGTTAGTTTACTGTGACACTTAAACTCTATGGATATTTGAGTATATTTATATGAATATGGATGATACCATTTTTATTCAACAATCTGGAATTATGGCATTGTGATTATATTTAGTATAACCAGTGAGTAAAGAAATATAGGTAGAAAACATGCAAAAAAATTATTATATTCCAGTAACGTTAGGTTTTGAAATTAAAAATCCTAATTATGATAACCAGAACGACTGAGAAAATCCAGTTGGGTACATATAAAAATAACAAGAAAATGTCGCTTTCATGTTTCACGTAGTTAAGAACCAGGAAAAACTGGAAAAAAGCAGTTATTCAACTTTGATGGCATCAATTACAGTTTTTTGCTTATGGAACTTCACATCTAAGCACGTTAATTAATTTATTGCATTACTTCTATGCTTTCCATTTTGTACGTTGCCTGTAATAATTAAACTTACATAAAAAGTTCTTGTCAAGACAAATTTTTTTAGGGTTCGTCCGAAAAAAATGTAACTCAAAGACAGAATTCGACTCGATAACAGTCAGAAATCTCCTAAAAGACATATTTTCGAACTTGAAAAGTCGTGGTTTTCTTCCTCTGCCGCTGAAAGTCGTATTTTTGTTTTTAAGACCGATGTATTGAGCTATCAAGGTGAAGTACCAACATTCACAGCTACATCATCGTATGATTGTGTGCTTTAGAGAGCACTGTAGAAACTTTGCCGTCTAAAACGTACACTCAGCAAATCATCACGGATATTGACATCTTGGGTTGTCGGGTGTTCTGCCGGATATCAGCGTCGTACTTGCACGATATTTCGGTCACGTAGCTCGTAACCTTCATCAGGTGCGACCTGAGACTCTGGAATTGTTAAAGGAGCAACGGGGCCAGCTGCAACACTGCACAAACAAAAGAACCAGAGACATGGAGATGGAAAACGAGCCCCTGACGGACTTCCAGGAGCACCAGACCGAAGATGGAACACCCAGAAGTGGGACTGGTGGGCGCGGACCGCAGAGGGAACATCCAGAGCCGCAGTGGACGAAAAACGGAGCGGCAACGCTCCAACAGGTCATTCACTCCGGACCCAAAACACTGGCACATGATACGTTTCTTCACGAACCGCCGAACGACAACTCCACCGCTCCAACATCAAGACAGAACAGCCTACCGACCAGAAGCCAAGGCCAACATGCTGGCAGATATATTCGAAGCCAATTCTCAGCCACTCAACGACAGGACTGACCCGCCACGTATCATCACCATTGAAAGGGAAGCAGACGCCATACTTCAACGCCAAGACGACGCAGACGAAGACGCAGAAGACGGTCTCATTCCACCCATCAGCGCAGAAGAAGTACAGGCTGGCATCCGGGCGTTACCATCAAACAAAGCACCCGGCGCAGACGACATCCAAGGACGTGTCTTGAAACAACTGCCCTGGACAGCGATCGTGCGACTCGCCGCCATATTTAACTGGATCATCACCACCGCCACATACCCATCACAATGGAAGCATTCAATAGTCACAGCAGTACCTAAACCGGGAAAGGATCGCCGCCACCCACAGAGTAATCGTCCCATAAGCCTTCTACCACAAATCAGCAAGTTATTCGAGCGCATTCTCCTGCCAAGACTACAAAACGTCATCAACAGAAATGAAGTGCTCCCGCAAGAACAATTTGGATTCCGCAGCGGACACAGTACGACGCAGCAGATACTTCGTGCCGTCGAATACATCACTGAAGCATTCAACAAGAAGGAATTCTGCGGCGCCGTACTGCTGGACGTCACCAAAGCTTTTGATACCGTCTGGCACAAAGGCCTCATCTGGAAACTCAACAGACTACAATTCCCGAAGCCATACATTCGTCTCATAGCCTCATACCTGAAGAATCGCACGTTCGCTGTCCGGATTGACAACTCAATCTCAACAAATCGCCATATAAACGCCGGAGTGCCGCAAGGCTCTGTCCTTGGGCCAGTCCTGTACTCCATCTTCACCTCGGACATCCCGTCGCAGCCGGGGGTGGAAAAGGCCATCTACGCAGACGACACAATGATCTTCACCAGAAGCAGATGGAAGGAAGTCCTCGTGCCTCGCCTTCAGAGCTCCCTTAATGCCCTTGAGCAATGGGCTGCCAAGTGGCGCATCAGCTTCAACCCTTCCAAGACTCAAGCCATCATCTTCACTCGACGCAAGACCATGCCTGCACGCCATCTCCGACTATACGACGTAGAACTACCGTGGGACGTCTCCGCCAAATACCTGGGAGTCATCTTGGACAAAAGACTGACATGGAAACTCCACATAGAAGACGTGAGAGCGAAAGTAAACCAGCGAATAGGGGTATTATACCCCCTCATCGACGAAGACTCTGACCTCTCAGTAGCAAACGGAATTTTAATCTTCAGGATGTACATCAGACCACTCATGGATTACGCCGCCGAAGTCGGGGGAGGTGCAGCAAAAACGCACATCCAGCGACTCCAGTCTCTCCAAAACAAAATTCTCCGCCGCATCTTTCACGTCCACTCACAGTTTCCGCACCGCTACCTCCAGGAAGCTGCAGAGGAACTAGAAGTCATGCAGAGACACCAAGAAATGGCAAGACGGTTCTACAGCAAGACGCAAGAAGCTGAAAACCCACTCATAAGAGCATTAGGCGCACCGCAGAATCCACGAGACAAATACAAGAGACCAATAGCATTACTGGACCGATAAAACGACGTAACAACAAGACGAACAATTGCAGCCAAGAAAGGCTCAGAAGAAACCAAACATCGACGACAATATAAAAATATAAAACTCCGTAACGCAATAATGCAAAGAAGTTCAACCCCCGTCCCACACACACACAAGATACACACAAAATAAAGAAGCACAGACCCCACACGCCAACCCCAGAAGAAGCAGGCAATGCTTAACAAGTAAATCCTGCGCCACATAGCTAGAAAGTAGCCACAAGAAGGTGGACGGAGCTCCAACAGGTCGCGGTGAGCGGGCGCGGACCGCAGGGGGAACGCTTGGTACCCCAGACCGTAGATGAAACCCCCAGGAGCGGGGTTGGTGGGCGCGGACCGCAGAGGGAACACCTAGAACCGCAGCGGACGGAAAACGGAGCAGCAACGCTCCAGCAGGTCGCAGGGAATGGGCGCGGACCACAGAGGAAGCGCCGGCAGCCGTTGGTGGAGGGGGAAGGCCATAGGCATAAATACTGGACCAGGTCCACTCGAGGAGCAGTCTCAGGTCGCACTTGATGAAGGTTACGAGCTACGTGACCGAAATATCGTGCAAGTACGACGCTGGTATCCGGCAGAACACCCGACAACCCAAGATGTCATTAGATCGCCGGGAAAGCCTGAAGAGTTACATCACGGATATTCTTCGTCCACAGAAAATGGTAAACTAATGTTGTGACTGCGCTGCGATGTGCAGTTCGGTAAGGGCTGTATGAGATAGAGAAAGAAGACTCTATTTTGGAACGGTTCTAGGAAGTTTCACAATGATCTGGAGTGAAAAACAGCGCCGAAATCGCTGCAGCAGCTATCAATCAGTTGATTCTTCCACGAAAAGCGTGACACGTAAGAAAATCCATGATAACTGTATTCTGGTTTACAATTCGACGGTGCATATTGACAATCTCGCATTTCGCTAGAAGTCCGATTCAAAACGAATGAGGGTCGGGCACCAATCATGAACATGCTAGGTGAAACAAAAATGATCCGAAAAATATTTGTAAGATTGACGCGGAATTAATACATGTTGATGGGCAAAGGAACGGGCCATCAATGAAAATACTGAAAACCCTGACTTCTCTGCACCAGTCGGCTACCGCCTCATGTCTGCATACGCGTAGCGCCAGCACGCTCTAATGCAAGTATTTCTTTGTGCCATTGCGTCTGAGTGTGTAAAAGGAATTTTGAACGCAACAGAGCGTGTTCATTGTCCTTATGGGGACCTGAAATCCACGCAAATAGTGTACAGTACTGTTGGTACAGGTGCTTGTGACAGTAAGCGTTTTGGCAAAACCTTCAGCAAAGGTTGTAACGGCACAGTTAGTAGCAAAATACCGCAGACATGCTCTGTAGTGAACAAAAAACATAATTATTCATAAATAGAGCTCGAGTGAAGGAAAACCTGCAATGAAGTCGGACGAAATTTCTATGCCATTTATCTGTGCAGGTGGGAATTAAGAGACTGTTGTGTCGGAACATTATTCATCTGTAACCTCAGAAATTTCTTGATGTGCGTTAGTTAAACGGTCCGGACCAACTTTTACGTACTGAGCTTTGCTGTTGACTTCTGAGTCAACTAAAGTCAGTTCTTCTGGTTTCTCAGTTTTTCATTTCCGTAAGTGAGGCCTGGATCAGCCTGTCAGTCTGCTGCCCTCATCGTAAAATGAGTCTTTCGCCCTACTGTTAATTCTACGGGTTATGTAGAGAAACGGTTTCGTCGACATGTGGATCAGCTACTACGAGGGTCACTCCAAAAGAAATGCACACAATTTTTGTAAAAATACAGTTTTCGTTCTGCTTGTGTGAAAGTTTTACAGTATGTAGACACACCCTTCCCGCTTGTTTTCAAACTTAGTTAAACCTGTTCCTGTGAGTGGCGCCGTCACAGCATGTCTTCAAGATGGCTGCTACACTTGACGTCGGTCAGAAGCAATGTGCTGTCATAGAATTCCTGTGCTGTGAAAACGAGGCAGTGGGAAACATCCACAAGAGTTTTCATTCTGCTTGTGTGAAAGTTTTACAGTGTGTAGACACACCCTTCCCGCTTGTTTTCAAACTTAGTTAAACCTGTTCCCGTGAGTGGCGCCATCACAGCATGTCTTCAAGATGGCTGCTACACTTGACGTCGGTCAGAAGCAATGTGCTGTCATAGAATTCCTGTGCTGTGAAAACGAGGCAGTGAGAAACATCCACAAGAGTTTCCATTCTGCTTGTGTGAAAGTTTTACAGTGTGTAGACACATCCTTCCCGCTTGTTTTCAAACTTAGTTAAACCTGTTCCCGTGAGTGGCGCCGTCACAGCATGTCTTCTAGATGGCTGCTACGCTTGACGTCGGTCAGAAGCAATGTGCTGTCATAGAATTCCTGTGCTGTGAAAACGAGACAGTGGGAAACATCCACAAGAGGTCAAAAAAGGTGTATGGAGATGTTGCTGTCGATCGCAGTACAGTAAGTCGATGGGCAAGCAGGTT
Organism: Schistocerca nitens; assembly: GCF_023898315.1. Lineage (NCBI taxonomy): Eukaryota > Metazoa > Arthropoda > Insecta > Orthoptera > Acrididae > Schistocerca > Schistocerca nitens. The sequence continues at coordinate 88,204,198 of NC_064617.1, forward strand.
ACGTGATGAAAGCGGGCACGGCAATATTGAGGATCGTCCTCGCAGCGGCAGGCCTCGTACTGCTCAGACTCCAGACAATGTGCAGAGAGGTAACGAATTGGTGACTGCTGATAGACGCACAGTGAACGAATTGTCACACTACATTGGGATTGGGGAAGGAAGTGTTTGCAGAATACTGAAAGTGCTGGCGTTACAAAAGGTTTGTGCCAGATGGGTTCCCAGGATGTTGACAGTGGATCACAAAGAAACAAGAAAACCGGTATACAGCGAACTTTTGGAACAGTACGAGAATGGTGGAGATGAATTTCTTGGAAGAATTGTGACAGGTGATGAAACATGGCTCAATCATTTTTTACCAGAGACGAAAGGCAACCAATGGAGTGGCATCATGCAAATTAACCGAAGAAAAAAAAATAATTCAAATCACACATTCTGCTGAAAAACTTATGGCTACGGTGTTTTTCGATTCCGAAGGACTCATGCTTGTGGACATCATACCAAGTGGAACCACCAGAAATTCTGATGCATACGTGACAACACTGAAGAAACTTCAAGCACGACTGAGTCGTGTTTGACCACATCGGCAAAAGCAGGATATTTTGCTGTTGCACAACCATGCACAGCGACATTTCAGTCCAAAATCCATGGAAGCGATCACAAAACTCTAATGGACAACACTGAAAATTTCGCCTTACAGTCCTGACCTGGCTCCATGTGACTATCATCTCTTTGGGAAACTGAAAGACTCTCTTCGTGGAACAATGTTTGAAGATGATGACTCCCTTGAGTACGCTGCCAAACAATGGCTCCAACAGGTTGGTCCAGAATACAGGCGCTGGTTCCAAGATGGCGTAAGGCAGTTGAGAGGGATGGAAATTATGTGAAGGAATGAAAATATTGTTCCTAAACGATGTATCTACTCACTGTAAAACTTTGAAAGATGTAGAGTAAAAGATGAATTTAAAAAAAATATATTATGCATTTCTTTTGGAGTGACCCTCGTAGAAGAATCGTTGTATTGTACACCGCTGGATCAGAGAGGCGCTTAAGTTGCCATCAGTATGTGAGACTTTGCCGAAAGCCACACAGGACAGCCTAAGTGAAGCGTTTGTCATGCCTGGGAAGGGTTGCCCTGTGTGAAGTCTGACGGACAGCAAGAGGGATGCTGCCAAGTCACGAGCACGAGGTAACACTTGCGCGAAACACAGGCATTCCTTTCACAAACAGGTGGGTCAGCCGACAGATATGCCAAGTAGTATCAGCCTGGGTCTGGGGGCAATTCAGTCTGTCAATTAATCGATTAGTCAGTAAGGTATGGGATGAGACAGAGATGGTGATGAGATGGCGAACAAACAGTCAGAAAAATCCGAAGAAACAGTAAATTTGCGTTCTTGAGGCATACTGCCAATCTATTATCGATTCAGTCTTCAGATTTTGACACAAATCCCTGCATTCATTCTGAGGTCATTGTAATTTTTGCTCCATGTTGAATAGCCGAACCGTTGCAATCTAATGCTTAATCTTTAAGTAAGCGAGCGCACTTCCCATACGACCTTAGCCTCCAAATATGGCAATGATGTGTAAAACTTAAGAATGAAAGTCTTCAACATGATGTCGAGTAACTTGGCTCTATGAAACATGTACCATTGTAAAAAGAACTGTTCGAGTCTAGTAGAGAGGGTAACTGAAAGAAATGCGCAGTGGGACGAAATGAACTGACTCTTTTCGAGTTATTACAATGAAGTCGCTTCGATTTACAATGTCCCCCTCGACATTACAAAAGGGGTGGACATGGTTATTAATTGGGTGTGTCGCAGGGAAGCAGCCTACTCACGCCGTATAAAATTCACATCAGTCTTTGCATTGTGTGCCAGCCAGTCCGCTGTAACTAGCTCTGACGTAATAAATGTTGCGCAATACTTTAAAAATCAAGTAAATAACCTGAAACGTTTCTAGCATGTCAGGAGTAATACTAAATCAATATGTGTTTAATATCAGTTCAATAACTTTAACCATTTTCGAAATTTGGACGTTTTTCTGTAAAAATCAATGGCGCAACAGAACAGAGCTAGAAACTTAAAAATTTATATTTAGATTCCTTTTTCAGATTAATTTAGGAGAAACAATATTCTGGATCTCACAAATTAAAATGTTAGTAGAAATTCATGATTTTCTGGTTTTTGTCTTAAAAATTAAGGAAGCAAGATAGATTAAGTAGGCGAATAAATAAGGCTAGGATGTTTAAATTTAAGGAGAAGGGAGATCCTCTATAATCATAAAGATGTGAGAAGTTTCAACTGAATAACTATAAAACTATAGCGATAGCTTATCTCCAAAGGGCAAGTTCAGAGCTCGTCTACTGCGTGTAGTGTAATTAAATTGTTTCTCTCGCCCAAAATATTTGACTTACCCACGTCAGACTTTTATTATGATTACTTACCTGTGTGCTGATTGCACATTTAAATTGAGAACTTCATCGGCCATCAGCAAAGGAAGCAATGATTTATTCGATAACTTAAAGTGGTGCATTACTTACCCAGCGGCTAGTCGGTAGAGCGGATTTAATCAGGCGTTCCATTAGCCGTCCGCACCGCGGCTTTATATATAAGAACGTTGCGCGAGAGAGGAACGCCCCAGTTCTCTCCAGACGCTGATTAGCGCACCACATGTGCCGGGAGTCGCGTCGCATTGGTATCATTGCTATAAACAGCCTCGAATACCGTAATAAGTTACTCATGATACACGTAACCATGAAATCGTTTTCGAGTGAAGTGTTAATTCTGGGATGACTTTAATGATCTATCTTCAGTTTGCGTATGTCGTATTTTCACGTGCCGCCGCGGGACAGGCATTCTACCATTATTTAGTGTGGCGTTTGATGAACATTATCATCAAATGATGGCGAGCATTCACTTAAACCTTTAATTTGAACAGTTATAGTTGTATCAGCGCATTAGACTCTGAACTGCTCTGGTAGTTGGATTGTGTGGAAGCTTTTTTGTTCTGTGACATTGGGAATATAGTGAACATTTTAGAGAGAATCGTTTTTGATTATGAATCCCAGACAATCTAATTCCTCAGAGCTATAAGCTGTAGCTATAAGTGTATTTCTCAGATGAAGTGGGTACTAGGAATTCTAACTACAGGCTTCACGTTTTGGTGGTGGTGGTGGTAGTTAGTGTTTAACGTCCCGTCGACAACAAGGTCATTACAGATGGAGCGCAAGCTCGGGTTAGGGAAGGATTGGGAAGGAAATCGGCCGTGCCCTTTCACAGGAACCATCATGGCATTTGCCTGAAACGATTTAGGGCAATCACAGAAAACCTAAATCAGGATGGCTGGAGACGGGATTGAGCCGTCGTCCTCCCGAACGCGAGCCCAGTGTGCTAGCTTCACGTTTTGCTAATCACTTTCTGGTTGCCAGTATTGTATTTAGAGAGCCAGTGTTGAGAACGGCAAACAACATTAAATAAATAATAGGAACATTTTATAATAACAATTATTCCACCCGCCAGCCCACATATGTTGCTAATTGGCCGGTAAATGCATCTTTTCTACATTACATTCTACATTTTATTATAACAACAATACCTCCACCCGCCGCCCCACATATGGTGCATCGGCCGGGAAAGAAACTGAGTAAAAGTGAAAGTGATTTTTTAATATTCGGATTTGGGAGTGAAATGCGACACGCAACTGAGTAATAGAATAGTGATAGTGTTACGTGTGCATGTGGACGACGCAATTGGATTATCAACGCATCTGGATTGACGGAGCTGGCACTGAGTCCAGCGGCGCTGCCGGCATCGCGAGAAGCCAGTTTCGCCTCACCACACTCGTCCGCTGGAGCAACCAGAGCCGCGCCTGCAGTTGCAGGCCACACTAACACACAGCAGCCATTGAAGTGCCATCTGCAGTTCAACGCGCCGTGTCGCATCAGTAATCCAGGTACGCTGCGCCGGCAATGCCATACATCATTAAGTGAAAAGCTGTTAAAATTTTTACTAACCTGCACTTAAAGACTGTCAGCGATGGAACTGCCAGAAGAAACTGAGGTTAAACTTGAATCAGAACCTACGTCTGTTGAGGGAACTGTAAATCCAGATAATGGTTCAAGTGTAAATATGCATGAAAATAGTAATGTTAAAGTGAAATATGAAGTATTGTCTCCTGACAGTAGTCTGAAAATGGGCAATGATTCAATAATTGAGACCACTGTAGTAAAGCAGAAATCAGAAATTGTTAATTTATTGGATGATAGTTTATCTGATGAGTTAAAAACGAAACAGTCATCAGAGGTGGTAGAGTTTAAAAAGGATCAGTTAGATATGACTGATCAGTCAGATGTTTCAGATGTTTGATGATTCTGGTATTGGAGCTAGTTTTTCATCACCTGAGTGTGATGAAAAACCAGCTAGTGAGCAACCCATAGATACTGGGGCTATTGATATAAATGTTATATTACAAGCAATAGCTACAAGTAATGCTAAAATGACAGCTGAATTAAAATCTGAAATAACTGAGGTCAAAAGCAGTAATGCTGAATTAAGGTATGAGATTGTGGCCAGCCAAACTAATTTTAATAAACGGTTGGAGGTAATGGACAATACCTTCAAGGCTGGTTGCAATAAGTTGAAAGAGGATCTGGATAGTTTAAATTATAAAATTGATTACAACCATGAGGATATTAAGAAAAAGGTTGCTCGACAGTTAGCTGAGATGTGTAAAACAGTAAAATCCGAAGTTGCTGAGGTTCGCAAAGACTTCCAAATGGAAGATGCGAAGCTGGAGCACAAGTTAACAGAAAAGATCGAGGCGGAATCTGAACTGTGCTCGGATAGGTTTAAAGATGTTAATATAAAAGTAAACATATGTCAAGTAGAAGTAGATGCAATCAAAACTGATACTACTCATATTGTGCAAAGAGTAGATAATGTTGAAATGAGAGTAGAAAATATCTGTACTAACATTGCTAACATTGAGAGTAAAGTAGCTTCAGTAACTTCTGGTAATGGTAGTATACAACAAGTTGTAGCTGCAAACGCCGCTTTTATCGGGTGTCGGCAGTTCTTGCGGTTCGATCCAGATAAAAATATCCACCCGCTAGATTTCTGGAACGATTTTGAAGATGTGATTCCACCAACTTGGTCTGAACGAGAGAAAATTTCATTTATTAGAAGCCATTCAGCAGGTGACGCCATGCGTTGGTCAGCTGATGTTATGTTGAAGTGTAAAACATTAGCGGAATTTAAAACAGCTTTCGTTAATGGGTATTGGTCAAGCAATAAGCAAAATGAAGTGTTGAGAGAATTTTGGAGTGGAAAACGCTTCAATGAAGGCAAGGAATCTATTAAAGAGTTTGCCAGGTCATGGATCTCACGTTTGTCACATTTGGCCAAAAAGCTAAAACCTGAAATGATAATACTAGGTCTTGAAGACAAACTTTCATGGTATTGGCAAACTAGAATTATATCTGCCCCTAGAGACAATCTTGATCGTTTCATTGAGTATTTGGAACGTGTAGAGCGTGTTGCTGCCAATGAGGAGCAAGCACGTAATAACAGAAATGCTAAT